>NC_080405.1:45571250-48112500 GCF_030265065.1 Corythoichthys intestinalis | reverse complement strand
CGCCATCTAGCGTCTTGAATGGGTATAATGTCTAGACCGCGAATATAAGACGAGCCTCTTGTTTCCAGTGTTGTTAATAACGGCGTTACAAAATAACGGCGTTACAAAATAACGGCGTTACTAACGGCGTTATTTTTTTCAGTAGTGGGTAATCTAATTAATTACTTTTCTCATCTTGGCAACGCCGTTACCGTTACTGAGGACGGAAAGGCATGCGTTACTATGCGTTACTATATTGGTCGAAAAGTCTGAGGGAGACGGACTCACCGAGACGACAGAGCAGAGCAGGAGTTGGGAGGAGGTAAGAAAGTTGTGACGCCGAGCAAACGCGATGCTAGGTAGCTCCAATAATACATGTAGCCGATAGCCTACAAACTACGCCCGCATGTTATGGTAGATATGGTAGACATGGTAGATATCACATGTACTGTATAGAGATATAACTAGATGCAAAATGACAGACATGGCACTAAATGCGTTAGTAGACAGCCGCCATCTTGAAGCAGTAGACTTTTTAAGACGGCTCTGTTGTAGAGAACCTTCCTCGCAAACCTAAGTAACTTTTCATATAAAATACTTCTAAATGGGCAAAATCTTGACTTGAATCTATCTTTAAATGATGAAACAGTTTTAAAACTTTCATATGTCGAAAGTAGAGAGAAGGGAACTAATGCCAAAAAACTTCACATAGTGTGCCAATGGTTTTTTTTTTTTTTTTTTGAGGAAAAAAAAAAGAGTAATTATCACCAATTACTTTGCCAAGTAACTAATTACTCTTACATTCAGGTAATTGAGTTACTAACGCAATTACTTTTTGGGAGAAGTCATTTGTAACTATAATTAATTACTTTTTTTCAGTAAGATTAACAACACTGCTTGTTTCAGAGTTATTTCAATGCAAAAAACACTGTCTTATATTCGGGCCAATACGGTAATAAATACAGGCAACTGTTCAGGATTTTATTAGGGAATGACTTTGAATTTTTTGATGCCGCTACTCATAGAAACTCATATTTGCCTAAGGGAGGTGCCTGTTTTGGTTTTAGGTCGCTAGCGGCTTTGGTTTTGAAAATATTTGAATTTTAAGTTTTTGAAGATAGGCCCCCTGCGGAGTGGCCCCGCACCCCGTTTCTTATCAACTGATAGTGAAGTCTCATCCAGCGAACGTTCATTCATTCACTGCCATCCATCCCACTTCAAATGGAATGGATGTCTACTAGCGATAAACTCATTAAAATTCCCAGCAGCAAGAGCGCAGTTTGTAGTTGGCAGCCATCTTTGGTAGGACGATGTCGTGCAGCGTTGCATCTTTTTATTTCTTAGTATTCGCTGATACCGCGTTGTATTGGTGCAACACTGGTGATGAATTAAATTTAAAGGGTGATGGTCGAGGCTTGTGACATTAATGAGGGTGTAGACCAGATTAAGAATACGGTTGTAGGGGTTTGGATGAATAAAATCTCCCAAAAGAATGTGGAGGGGGTATCAAAAGAATTTGGATTGAAAGTGACTAAAGGAAATTTCCACTTACAGATGCATAAGTCTTTAGGTAGCGAACTGGTGTTGAGTTGCAGTTAATGTTCAGTGTTAGTGCGGGTATACCGAAATCAGGGTTTGTTGGAAACACATTCAGATGATGTGAGGTTAGTCACTGACAATTTATTGCAATTCTGCACCACACTGGCAAGGCCAAAGCCCATGTATCTGTTTTGGGACTGCTGTCATCTCCAAACAAGTACATGGGAAAACACTTCTGTTTGTGTCAAACCCCTATTGCTTTTGGACAAATTTGTTTCCCCTCTTTGTCTCTTGTTTGTAACGGCTTGGCCCGTTGTCGAGGGCAACCCATGTAAATGGTCCTTGCATAGTAGCGCAAATTTGATGAAGCTACCTGATACTCAGACTGGATTTACACTGCAGGTCCAAGTGCACAATTCCAATTTGGAGCCAATATGTGATACACAGGATGGAATTTCATATCCAAAGGCACTTTGTTCACATTTGATATGCCTATATGAAACAAGCACATGTACACATAGACACACTATGAGCCATTCCACAGAAAATGGATTGGACGTCTACCCCCGTCAATGACAGACAATAGGTTCAGCAGTATCGAATTAAAAGAAACATACAGTATATATTATGTATACAGTATTTGAGAAAAATAAAGTGGTATCAGTACTATATTTCCTGATACCACACACCCGGGTATCGGAATCAGTACCAGGAGCAATGGCGTTGGTCGAACACTAATTAAGGGTTATGAAAAATACATGATATGGAATGATTACGATTGTGGTTTAGGTTTAGTGTCAAAGCCCCCAAAGTAATCATGTTTCAGGACTGGGGGGTAAAGAATTAGGATTTGAGTTGGGGTTAAAAATAAATAAATAAATGAATAAATAAAGAAATAGAATTGAAAGTTAACATTTGTTCTATTGCCTAAAACTAAGAAGCAGCTCTTATTAAAGTACAGTGGTACCTCGACATACAATCGCTTCGACACACTATCTTTTCGACATCGGAAGTAAAATTTTACTGGCCATTTGTTTCTACATCCGACGACACGCTCGAAATTTGACGCTGGGCCGCTGTTTCTTTGTTTTGCCGCAAGGCCGATTTTCTTGCGAGAGAAATCAACTTAGGTTCCAAGAAGGTTAGTGCAGGTGGTGAAAAAAAAAGGTGCCGCTTACCATTGAAATGAAGATGGAAATGTGCACGTCAGTGAACTGGCAATTCTGCCGTAAAATGTCTCCGATCTCAATGGTCCTCCTTTGACCACCGTTCGCCAGTCTTTATAAGTTAAGGGGACAATTATTATTGTGGTAACATCGGCAAGGAAGTCGCTAGCTTCCTCAGGTTTTTAATCATTTATTTCAGAACTTGTGCAACACAACACGCCTTCAATCCCCCGCAGTATACGCCAAAAACAACGGGACATTAAAAGTTTAACAAAAATCTCTACCGCACGCACCTATCTCACTGTGATGTCACCTACGTGGTGCGTTTAGGTACAGCCACAAAACACATCCGCCACATTAGAACCCAATTCGTTACATTATTACAGGAATTATTATTATAATATTATTCCGATTTCTATTTATAATTTATTTGTTTTGCTGGTGTAATTGCTATTTGAAATAGTACCAGCAGTATTTATTAAGGATTTAGTGTAGGTTTTCGGGCTGTGGAACGAAATAACGGAATTATAATGTATTCTTATGAGAAAATCCTGCTCAACATACGACCATTTCGACTTACAAACAAGGCCTTGGAACGAATTAACTCTGTATCTAGAGGTACCACTGTAAAAAATAAATAGAAGACACCAAACTTATGTGATTTTGTTTTTATTGTTTTTACATTCTTTACTTTACAGTTCATGTGCAAAAATCGACAACACACCCTTTTTTGTACAAATCAACTGAGGTAACAGTTAAAGCCAGGTAGTGCTCGCCAGTTGGCAACCTTGGTAACTTTTTTTATAAAAATAAGATTCTACCATTTTCAATGTTGGATTAAACACAGTTGACTGTAAACCATTACCACTGAACATACTGTACACTCCAACATGTATTTTTATGTTGGCTAATATTAAATTCAAAGTGCAAATCGTTCTAAAACTGAGAAAGCATCTCTTGAAATAGTGCAAAATAAATACTCACTAATACTCGAAGTGTTTCATTTACTTCGGCCTATGGCTAAAGCAAAATTAGCATTTTCTGATTTGAAAATAGAAAATGAATAAACATCAAAAAATGTTAGTAATACCGCAGTCCATTCGCCATAACTTTCCGAGAAGTGATCATTGATAACTTCGTCTGTTTTGGTTTGTCTCCTTTATCCCGTAATGTTGGTTGTCGGTTTAGGCGCATTGCCTCTACCTCCCCCTGGATTGGAGGAGGACTAATTCCAACATGGATTTTTTGGGGGAGTGGATTGTTTATATTTTTACTCAAATGTATTCAAATTAGGGCCGTCGAACGATTAAAATTTATAATCGAGTTAATCACAGCTTAAAAATGAATTAATCATAATTAATTGCGATTCAAACCATCTCTAAAATATGCCATATTTTTCTGTAAATTATTGTTGGAATGGAAAGATAAGACACAAGGTGGATATATACATTCAACATACTGTATATAAGTACTGTATTTGTTTATTATAACAATAAATCCACAAGATGGCATTAACATTATTAACATTCTTTCTGTTAAAGGGCTCCACGGATAGAAAGACTAAGTAGTTCTTAAAAGATAAATGTTAGTACAAGTTATAGTAATTTTATATTAAAACCCCTCTTAATGTTTTCGTTTTAATAAAATTTGTACAATTTTCAATCAAAAAATAAACTAGTAGCTCGCCACAGCCGTTCTTCCACAGTGTCTTTAACTACGTAAGATAGTGATTGAAATACACCACAAGGTGTCAAAGGAGAGTTTTAAATTACTTAGAAATCAAGCCAATGAGTGTGTTTTGTCCCTCGACTGACGCTATAGCTCCCTGTTTTTTTTGTTTGTTTGTTTTTTGTTGTTGTTGTTTTTTTTTTTTTTTTAAGACTGGGTCTATTGTGATTGACGTTCATTTGAATGCTGGCTTCACAACGTACGGGACCACTGACAGTTTGTATATTGTACTAAATATTGCCATCCAGTGTATTTGTTGAGCTAAACGAAACGTTTGAATAGAGTTTGACAAAAGTCTGAGTATGTTTTATGTGTATTTTGCATAGCTATTTTGATTGGGAATGCCAGCTTTTCTTTTTGTGAACATTATTTATTTTGAGAGATAGGAACATTATTTTTGTTGTGCTTTCACTAAATGATACTTATGTTCATTATGAAGGAGTCGCTGAAGCTTATGCCAATAAACGGCATGGCCCGATAAACGCCTGTGTCACTTGCAGTTCTCTGCCTCTTAGCTCTCAATTTGCAAAAAAACTGCGTCATTGTAATCTGTTTGAGGCAATGCATGAGCGGGTCATTCCGCGCACGCATTAAATGCGTGAAATATTTTAATGTGATTAATTTTTAAAAATAATTACCGCCCGTTAACGCGATAAATTTGACAGCACTAATTCAAATACAAATACCGTTGCAGTCCTTATATATATTATTATTCGGACATTGTGTCGGCGCATATCCCTGCACGAGTAAGGTTAGGATTGTGGCCTGCCAAACGTTGGTATTGTGAGTATTGCGTCCCTTGATCCTTGTAGTGTAAATCCAGCCGTAGAGTAGATGACTGCTGCATTCCATTTTGACTAACCTCAACCCACGATACTACTACTGCTTTAAATCTTCCCCGAGTGACCAATCACATTTCTGTCTTGTTTTTGTTGTGGTTATTGGATGTTTTTGTAAGAAAAGAAAACATAGTAAAAGATCTCATGTGCATTTGTTTGTGGTTTTGTTGTATTTGTGTATTTTTTTTTCCATCTACATTGTCGCCAATCTCTCTGACTGCTGTGTCGTGTGCATCCCCCCCGCAGGAGAAGACCAGCGCCCTCAGCCTGAGCAACGTGGCTGGGGTCTTCTACATTCTGGTCGGAGGACTCGGCTTGGCCATGCTGGTGGCCTTAATCGAGTTCTGTTACAAGTCCCGAGCCGAGGCCAAACGAATGAAGGTGGCAAAGAATGCACAGAATATTAACCCAACTTCCTCGCAGAATTCACAGAATTTTGCAACTTATAAGGAAGGTTACAACGTATATGGGATCGAAAGTGTAAAAATTTAGGGGGTAGGGACACGAGGTTTTCATAAATTCCCCAAACTGCACGCTTTTTCGGCTCCATCCTCCGTTTCATCCTTCAGTGTTAGTGAATGAAGAGGTTGGCCAAAGGATCGTATGTACTGGTGACTTATGATTTACTGAGAGAAAGACATACCAGCCACAAACACCCCCTTTTGTTAAAGCATAATGATTCGTGTTTGGAAAAAGGAGTGTCAGTGCCAAGATGAAAAGGGAAAAAAATTATACAGAAAATATCCCGATATTGCCCAATTCCAAAAATCCGATATCAAACCGATACCAATATATGCGGTCGCGAACTTAACATGTTATGGCTAATTGTATTGCAAAGCCCCACTGGATGTTTCAGTAATGATAAATGTAACAACTTCCAGGTTTTCCAAATAAACATTCTGTGAAAAATAAGGAGAAGCTGAGCTAAGTTGTGACCAGCCCTTGTACAAAGGCAGAAGGCGTCTACATTCGCTTTGAAGACAACATGCATATTGGCCAAAAACTAATACTGAAAAATTGATGTCCATATTATCTATTGGACGACTGCTGAAAATGCATTTTCACAACAGTCAAATTTGTTAGATGTTTTTTTTTTTTTTTTTCTAAGTAAGTGTAAATAAAAAAGAATAGTCTAATAGTTTGGGAGGATTAACAGTCATTTCACCTAAAAATAAATGGCTGTGTCTTGTTAAATGTCTTGATTCTATGGGACAAACAATATTATGAGCTACAGTGGTATGAAAAGTATCTGAACCTTTTGGAATATCTCACATTTCTGCATAAAATTACCATCAGATGTGATCTGATCTTTGTCAAAATCATACAGATGAATAAAACAGTGTCTGCTTTAACTAAAACCACCCAAACATTTATAGTTGTTCATATTTTAATGAGGATCGCATGCTAACAATGACAGAAGGGGGGGGGGGGGGGGGGCAAGTAAGTGAACCCTCTGCCTAAGGAGACTTAAAGAGCAATTGAAACCATTTTTTTTACCAAACAGTTTAAGATAGGTGTGTGCCCAATCACTGATGAGTGGTTTAAAACTGCCCTGCCCACTATAAAACACACACCTGGTAAGAAATGTCTCGATGAGAAGCAATGTCTGACATGCATCATGGCTCAGTTAAAAGAGCTGTCAGAAGAACTGCGACCAAGGATTGTTGATTTGTATTAAGCTGGGTAAGGATACAAAACCATCTCTAAAAGTCTAGATGTTCATCAATCGACAGTCAAAAAAGTTGTCTTCAAATGGAGAGAGTTTGGCGCTGTTGCTTCTCTCCAAAGAAGTGGCCGTCCACTAAAGATGACGCCAAGAGTTCAGTGCAGAATGCTCAGAGATGTAAAAAAGAACCCTAAAGTGTCTGCTAAAGACTTACAGAAATTACTGGCACAGTCCAATATCTCTGTGCACACATCAACTATATGTAAAACTATGGCCAAGAATGGTGTTCATGGAAGGACTCAACGGAGGAAGTCACTGCTGTCGTTTAATGTTTGCAAAAAGGCACTTGGACACTCCACAGAAGTTTTGGCAAAATATTTTGTGGAGTGATGAAACCAAAGTTGAATTGTTTGGGTATAACACACAAGGTCATGTGTGGAGGAGAAATGGAACAGCTCACCAATATCAACACCTCATCCTCACCGTGAAGCATGGTGGAGGGAGCATCATGATTTGGGGCTGTTTTGCTTCCTCAGGGCCTGGACTTGCAATAGTTAATGGAAGAATGAATTCAAAACTTTATCAGGATGTTGTCTGGCAGGAAAACCTGTGGCCGTCTGTCAGACAGTTGTAGCTAAGAGGATGGATGCTGCAACAAGACAATGATCCAAAACACAGAAGTAAATCAACTTTAGAATTGTTTCAGAAGAACAAAATACATATTCCGGAGTGGCCAAGTTAAAGTCCAGACTTGAACCCCATTGAAATGCTGTGGCATGGCCTAAAGACAGCGATTCATGCCAGACTTCCCAGGAATCTGACTGGACGGCCGCAGTTTTGTAGAGAAGAATGGGCGAGGATTGGTCCTGATCAATGTGCCAGACTGATCTGCAGGTACAGGAAGTGTCTGGTTAAAGTTATTGCTGCCAAAGGGGGAGGGGGGGGGCACAAAATATTACATGTGATGGTTCACGTACTTGTTTTTCCACCTTCTGTCATTGTTTGCATACTATCCTCATTAAAATATGAAAACCTATAAATGTTTGGGTGGTTCTAGTTAAAGCAGTTTTTTCATCAGTGTGATTTTGACAAAGATCAGATCACATGTGATGGTGATTTTATGCAGAAATGTGAGAAATTCCAAAAGGTTAAGATACTTTTTCATACCACTGTATATGTATCAAATTATGACAGATATCACACTGGGAGTGAATGAGATCATGGTTGGCGTGAGACTTAGTGCTTCGTATTTGGAGTATATTGAATAACTGGATTGGAGATAATTGTATTCCGTCATAATTTTATGGAAATTTATTGCAACTTTAATGAGGATAATGAGATCTTATAGTAATTCAGGTGAATCATATTGTAATCAGTGGGAAATGTACCACTGTAAATTGCGAACTGTATTGCAATTGGTCTGTACATTGTAACAATATTCAATCATATTGCAATTGAAGGTGATCTCATACTTTATTAAAATCTAAGGAACATATTGTAAACACGTCGTCATTGCAGATAAACGTTAACATGATTAACAGTCATGAAAATATTGCAGTTAATAGCACGTAAACATTATTAGAGTGAATCCATTCATACTTTGAGTGATAAGTATAGTATATTACAGTAATTTTTGGACAATAAGGCGCAGTTAAAATCCTTTTTTATTTTTTTTCCCAATAATGGCCTTATAATCCAGTGCGATTTATACGTGAATTTTGGGTTTGCTTCATGACCTTGACCCTGTTTTGTTGGAGCACATTTGAATTATACTGCTCCAGTTAATTGCTCAAGACATATATTCATCAATTCCATTTATCAAACAATAAAACAAATATGAAAATATTATTAAATAAAAGAATAATGTTAAAAGATAAAGAAAAAATAACATGGTATACATTGATCAACTAATGCTCCTGAAAATCAGGTGTGCTTGATGTATGAAAATATTTTTTTTTTTAAAAAGGAAAAAAAATAGAGTATTAAATATTGTAACTGGAGTAAATCAAATCACAATTGATTTGAATCCAGTTACAGTTCAAATTGAGTTTATATTTTCATCATAATTAGAGGAAACGATATAATTGGAGTGATTAGCATCGTGACTGTAGATATCGTTTTGATTTAAAGCGACACTAGGTAACTTTTCAACCTATGTAAAATTTGTGATATGATGACGGACAACCAGTTGAATGACACCTCTTTTATATCTTGAAGGGGGTCTGTATCGCTTTCACCGACACTAAATAACTTTGACTAACCGAACTCGTTAGCGCTGACAAGTTCGGGAGTGGTGGGGGAGTTAGCCACACTAAGCCACACAGCTGCTAACTGCCATATGCTATTGTTTAGCCACAAATGGATTCATTACCTGATTACTATACATCCTTCACACAGCCGCTGGAAACAGAAATGTTTAATCCATCTGCAGGCGACCAGGAGATTGATTTTTGATTGACTGATGATTTTACGACACTTCGGGTGTGCGCTGGTCCGCGTAAGAAACGCAGCGCTGCTCCTCACGGGAAACAAAGTCTTCCTTAAGGCAAAACACTACCGCTTTTGTCCACCGGCATCGCTAAAATCAAACAAAACTGAAAAGTTACCAAGTGTTGCTTTAAATGAAGCCGATCGTATCCGTACCGATTCATCGAGAAATAAGACAAAAGCGTTACAAACACATGCTGTTATAATGGGCATTTGTTTTTCATGATAAATTTGACTTCTTTTTTTTAAATGTTCGGTGGAATTTTTCAACTGCCGAATTCTTTTTTTTTTCCTTTGGAGTGGTGGCGCTGGCACCCCTTCGTATATCGTCTGTCCATTTGAGTTCCCTTAAGACCATGCTCATGTATGACTGTTGATGGCCACACTTGTCGACGCCTCTCTACTAGTAAATAGTAAAAAAAAACAACAACAATATACAGTGAGGAAAATAAGTATTTGAACACCCTGCGATTTTGCAAGTTCTCCCACTTGGAAATGATGGGCGGGTTTGAGATTATCATGGTAGGTGCTTGTCCACTGTGAGAGATCAGAAATCAAATGTATGATTTTTTAACAATTTATTTGTATTATACTGCTGCATTAGAACACCTGTCTATTAGCAAGAATTGTGAGCCTCAAAGACCTGTTAGTTGCCTTTAAAAAGTCCAATGAATAAGTGGATTGGAGGTGGACTTTTCGAGTCTGACTTTTTGACCTGTTTGAGGCGGTTAGCTTTAATAAACACTTGTCCACCCCATACAATCAGGAAGACTCCAATTCCTAACATGAAAAAATTTACGGTTCACCGTAATTTTGCAAAAACTTTCTCATTCATTTCTAATGTGATGCAACGTTCAAATTTCCCCATTCACTTTCAAAGGAATTTCCAATGAAATTTACATTGCATTGATGCCAGTGACGGCCATGGACGTCCAAATTTTTCCCATTCATTTTCAATGGCAAAAAATGTCTCCAAATCAACAGGAAATGACCAGATATTAATCGTACACGCCCCCCAAATGACCTGATATGAAGGCCATGCTCCCAAATGTCCCCAAATGACCAGATATGACCAGGCCACGCCCCCAAAAGACCTGTTATGACAAGGCCACGCCCCTCAAATGTCCCCAAATGACCTGACTTGACAAGGACACGCCCCAAATGTCTCCAAATGACCTGATATGACTAGGCCATGCTCCCAAATGTCCCTGAATGACCAGATATGACCAGGCCACGCCCCCCAAATGTCCCCAAATGACCTGATATGACCAGGCCACGCCCCCAAATGTCCCCAAATGACCTGATATGACAAGGCCACGCCCCTCAAATGTCCCCAAATGACCTGACATGACAAGGACACGCCCCAAATGTCCCCAAATTACCTCATATGACCAGGTCACGCCCCCCAAATGTCCCCAAATGACCTGATATGACCAGGCCACGCCCCCAAATGTCCCCAAATGACCTGATATGACCAGGCCACGTTCCCCAAATGTCCCCAAATGACCTGATATGACAGGGCCACGCCCCTGAAATGTCCCCAAATGACCTGACAT
The DNA here is from genome assembly GCF_030265065.1 of Corythoichthys intestinalis. Lineage (NCBI taxonomy): Eukaryota > Metazoa > Chordata > Actinopteri > Syngnathiformes > Syngnathidae > Corythoichthys > Corythoichthys intestinalis. The sequence goes on along the minus strand of NC_080405.1, from coordinate 48,101,540 downwards.
GACAAGGACACGCCCCAAATGTCCCCAAATGACCTCATATGACCAGGTCACGCCCCCCAAATGTCCCCAAATGACCTGATATGACCAGGCCACGCCCCCAAATGTTCCCAGATTAACAGGAAGTGACCTGATATTGTCCCTGAAATGTCCCCAAACCAACCTGTGCGGTGCTAAAATCTGTATCCCCACACAGCAAATGCCCAGAGTAAATTCTCCGTTTTCGTGTCACATTTGGTGGGTGGCGGCTTATAGTCAGGTGCGCCTTATAGTACGAAAATTACGGTAATTGTAATCAAAGGCTACTGTACCAAATATTTACATTGATTTTCTCAGGTGCTCAAATACGTATTTGCAGCAGAGTAATACAAATAAAGTGTTTTTAAAAAATCATACACTGTGATTTCTTGATTTATTTTTATTTAGATTGTCTCTTATAGTAAACAAGCATCTACCATGAAAATTTTAAACCCGCCCATCATTTCTAAGTGGAAGAACTTGCAAAATTGCAGGTTGTTCAAATACATATTTTTCACACTGTATTGTCATACTAAGCTAATGCTTGCCACCATACCACACGCACATGCTCATCCTCGCGTCATGTGGCGTCGCTCCTCCACACACTCTTTAGTTCTCATTCCCATACATATTTATCCATATATATATATTTATCTTTCACACTTGAGCATGCAGGGAAAGACTGATCTAACTCCTTTCTGGCAATGTCCTACTCCCCCTTTTTCCCGCCTGCAGATGACTTTCGGGGACGCTATGAGGAACAAAGCGAGACTTTCGGTCACCGGGAGCACTGGGGAGAATGGTCGGGTGATGACTCCTGAGTTCCCGAAGGCCGTCCACGCCGTCCCGTACGTCAGGCCCGACATGGGCCTCAATGTCAGCCTGACAGACCTGTCCTGATCCCAGACCAACTTCCGAGTGCCTTACCATGGTTTCAAAAAGATAGAAAAAAAGAGCGATTTTGTTCTTTTTTTTCCCTTCGAAAAGGTTTGTGTTGTTTCCCCCCCAAACGCTTCTTACTATCGCTTGCTTCTGTTGTGGCACTTTTTTTCCTCTAATGGGAACGTCGGAGATCACAAAGACTTGGTTGGTACTTTCTCCAATGTTAAAAAAAAAATCCTGGAATATCTTGGAATTCTTTTGTTTTCATTCCTAAAAGCGTGAAAGTGAGGGCTTAATGAACAGCTGCTTCTCCCAACGTTACGAAGTGTGTGTATGTGTGTGTTAATCGGTTGCCGCCACATCCTGAAGCACATCCGCGTTCTAAAATGTGAAATAGTCCTTTGAAGTTTTTCTTAAGAAAATCCCAGGAAAATACTCACTTTAAAAAAAACAACTATTTTTATGTATTTTCACAAAATAGCTTTTAAAGAAACTCGCAGTTGGATTTAAACACGCGGAAAGGAGAAATAGGAAACAGCAAGAAAAGTCATGTAATTAAATTCCTGTATATTTTAATCGTTTGGTGTTGATACGAACTCTTGTCAATGCTCGACATTTTTGGAATCTCCGTTTTTGGCTCATCTTTTTTGACTCGTGTCATTTTCTTTCTCCTCATCCGCTGTTTGTGTTTTTTCTGCCGAGGACCAGGGTCGTTTGTCGCGCTTTCAGGAGGAAGTGAATCTGTTTACACGTCATGAATGCAAAATATATATATATTAAGAGAAAAAACACACATTTAAAAAAAAAATGGAAAGGGCGTTAGATAGGCATCAGCATCCACCACTCGGAAAAATGCCGAAATGCCAAAAAAGCGACGGGTGCCAAATCCTAGTGCCAGTAGATGATGAATATAGAGTCTTAATATAATCAATCACTGTCATTTCAGTGAATGTAAATGACTTTTTTTTTTTTTTTGTAAACTATAGATGTACAGTCGGTGGCGATGACACTGGTAATAAGGATAAATAAATAGCCTTTTAGGGGGGTTGTTTTGTTGTTGTTTTTTCATGTATTTTTGCATCCACCTGACGATGACGTAGCAGCGGTTTCTGCATGTCGCTTGCCACCGTCGTGACGATTTTGTTTTCTAACTGCCAAAAGAAGTCAACACATACACACAACAGCGTTTACAATTTTAATGTAGAAGTCGTGACGGTGTTTGAATTTTCGGGGATAAAACATACATACATGCATACGATATATATATACATATATACTTATATTTTGTATAAAAAGATTTGAAAAAAAAACATAGCCCCTCCCCCTTTCCATGATAGTGTCAGATCTGCTTTACGTCAGATTTTTTTTTTTTTTTTTTTCTAAAGACAAGCACTTCTTAACTCATAGGACTCACTTGATCTCTTTTATGACCTGTAAAAAGCCCCTGTGTATGATACAAATGGGGTAATAATCTGTATTATTATTATTATTATTACTCTGGCTGTTGTTTTTGTATTCCGACAATAGATAACACGCATATACTTGTAGTCGCTTCTAAGTTCCATATGGCGTAAATTCAGGCTATTCTCACTGACATTTTGTATTATGGAATGTGTGCTAACTTGTTTATTTTTGGGACTCTTTCTTAAATAAATTTAAAAAGAAAATGGCTGGTCTCTTGCTGTGGCTCATCAGGTCTTGTTTGTGGTGCACCGACATACTGCCAATTTTTGTGTTTGAGCAGTACTTTTTAAATTTTAAAATAGCATATCAAACATATCTAGAATGACTAAGTATAAATATTAAAGCAGAAGTTCAGAATTTTGACATAAGGCTTAATCTTAGAGTTTGTGCAGATTGTTAGCTATTTAATAATTTCAGGGCTCGGGAGTGGCTAAGCTAGCACGATTCAATGGTCCCTTCCTAGCATGCTAATAAAAACGATATTAACAGATCTAACATAGTCAAAGTAGTCATAGTAAATTCAAAATGCAGATCGTTGTTAGAAATACCCATGCAGCTAAAACAATGTCACACCAAACTGCCATAATTCATTTATTTCTGCGCGACTTTTCTTTTAGATGCGTAATGTGACCACAATAGAGAGGAGTGCTTCGGCCACTCGTGCTTACGCTGTATTCGAGGAAGGTGGGAAGTTTGACTTATCCCACTAAACTGGTACTAGTTGCGACCTTAAAGGGTATGACAACACCTGGGGAAATGCTAATATTCCATAATTTATCCATAAACGCATGCCTTCTGGATTCATATCATGCCACTTCGTGTAATTACACACATCGCAACGCCAAGAAAATGATAGAAATTTGGATCGATTGTCAAGCTAAAAGGACCCGCTCCCGAGATCCCGGAAATCTAGCATATTGTGTGCGTGACGTCACGACAAGGAAACAACCGGCTCAGTGCTTAGTACTGAATGGCGGCGATGATGGCGGACAATTTTGTTTCTAATTGCAGCGACGAATCCGACGTAACGAACATTCTTCTAATGGTGACGAGGAGAGTTATGAACCTTTCTTTGGTGTTTTGGGTTATCAATTTGAGCCCAAACGAAAGCCATTGCAGCCTAATAAAAGGATCATTGAGAGGCGCAATCACACTGATGAAACACCGGCAACATATCTTGTGGGAAACACCGAATGGTTTTTTTGCATTTCTTTTTGTGAAGCTGGTACACTGTGACCGCAAAATAATGTAATGTATAGAATAATTATCATTTATTGTGTTATCATAGGTTTTCGCTCTGCCAACAGACACAAATATGAATGGGATTAGAGGATTTGTTCTATATATTTTACGAGCGATAATTTATACATGTGTCCAGTCCCATATCCAATGCGTGATATGTTTTTATTATAAAAGAGTACTCACTCTGGCCATTTCGAGCTTGGCTACTCCGCTCCTTTGGTTAGCCTGGGGTGGTCTCATCAGAACCAGTCATCGTCCTCTTTCTTGATATCTCGGGACATATAGGTGACTGCGCGTGTATGGTGGGCACCGCATCTGCTTTCATCAGCAATTTCTTAGCAAAACCTGATTTCATTTGTCCATAGTTCGAATAGCTTTCAGGATTAAAACGCGCACCACACAAAACCGTCCCGGAGGCCGGTGTATTAGCCCTCTTAGCACAGACGAACTTTACTCATTGTCTGTGTAGTCCAGCTCTTTTTCTCGCGTTCGGGAACTCATGGGTACTAAATTGCGACAAATGGCAATTTGTAAACCACATAGCATGACAGGTTTGAACCATTTTAGCGATTTTTTTGATAAAACACGAACGCAACTCTCTCGTCGATAAACAACGATGGCACCTGCCTCGACCTTTCGTTTCCTTGTTATGACGTCTCCGCCCCATTCGGCTGTTTCCGGAATACTTTCGGAAATGTTCGTAATTTTCGATCTATTTTCTTTAATTGCTCATGAATGTGTTTTTTTTTTGTTAACTTTATTAGTATTTGTTATCTTGCCACATAACGGTTCTATTGATATCTCACAGCCCCTCAGTGTTTTAATACCCTTTAAAGCATTCCAAGCATTTTTTTATATTGACCATCAAAAGACATGTTGACCTCCAGCAAACCTGGCTTCCCGTAAGCAATCAAATACGGGAGGAAAAACGATGGCTGAGGTAAACAGACCACAATGTAAACTGCCTTCTTTAGTTTTATTATCGACAGTCTGCTTTTCCACCGGCAGCGCAAGTGACGTCTGATTGAAGCAACTCGTGAAATCGGGGTACTTTTTTTTCCTGACTTCCCCCAAGTCGCGTGGCGTTCTAATGATATTTTTGCTGGTCAGAGGTTGGACAACTCCAAATTCCCACCTTCCTCGAATGCAGCATCAGTCTTGACTGAAGAACGGCAACATAGTGAAACGTGCATTTAGAGGCAGTGGAAACAGACAGAAGAAATGGGCAAATGAATTTCCACAAATTTCCTATGAAAAACGAGGAACAATACAAACTGTGAATATTACTGCTACTGGCTACGACATAAACACACCAGTGGAAAAAATATCACTCAACTCTGCAGCCTGTTATCTACAGAGCTGCTGGATTATAAATGTTTTTGTTCATATTACAGTTATTGACATGAAATGGTAAATTTTAATAACTTCATCCTGAAAACATAGCCAATACTATTTATTGCATGGGTCATCAGTCATTTTTATGCGTGCATAAGTTGTTTTTTTATTGGCATGCTAGGACAGGCTCATTGACTCGTGCTAGCTTAGCCACTCCGGAGCCCTGAAACTAATTACTAACTAACTGCAGAGAATTTGTTGAAATCAACTCACTAATTATCCAAAAACATGTATTAAATACCATCGCCATATCTTTGACAAGACGTTGGAGCTAAGTCCTGGCTATAGTAAGCTAAGCTCCGAAATGACTGTCAGACGTCCGTGTGGTTTGCTGACCTTATTCAGCTGCTCTTGACATCAACAATTGCAGATTGAAACTGAAATAAATTTAAACCAGTATCATCTTCAATAACAGCAATCAGAATGTGTTTATAACTAGCTGCTAACACAGCAGTAACAATCCACACAAACAATTAACATGTATCAGTTAGCATCCGCACATCATCAAAAACAATCACATAAACCCACCCCAAGTATTTGAACTAGGGATGTCAAACGATTAAAATTTTTATTCGAGTTAATTACAGCTTAAAAATTAATTACTCGTAATTAATCGCAATTCAAACCGTCTATAAAATATGCCATATTTTTCTGTAAATTATTGTTGGAATGGAAAGATAAGAAACAAGACCAATATATACATTCAACATACGGTACACAAGTACTGTATTTGTTTATTATAACAAATCAACAAGATGGCATTACCATTATTAACATTCTGTTAAAGCAATCCATGGATAGAAAGACTTGTAGTTCTAAGATAAATGTTCGTACAAGTGAAAGAAATTTTTATATTAAAATCCCTCTTAATGTTTTCATTTTAATAAAATTTGTAAAATTTTCATTCAAAAAATAAACTAGTAGCCCGCCATTGTTGATGTCAATAATTACTTACACAATGCTCATGGGTGCTGAAGCCTATAAAATCAGTCGCACCCAAGCGCCAGCAGAGGGCGATAAAACTAAAAAAAAACACAACAAGTACACACTTCACTTTGCTGTCATTTTAATCTGTTTGAGCGGGGGATTTGAGCGTTAATTTTGTCAAATATTTTAACGTGATTAATTTTAAAAATTAATTACCGCCCATTAACGCGATAATTTTGACAGCCCTAATTTGAACACTATTGAAAACGCACAATAAACAGTACAAAACGTGTTATAGATAGCTGTTCCCTCTGTGGATGCTTCACAAGCAACAAATTTGCGCGCAGGCTTGAGGCTGTAATTTTCCTCTCTCGCTCACCCTGCTGCTTCGTGGGAGAAAAAAAAATGTCTATCGAGAACCAGGCAAGGAGGCCGACTATTGGTGGTGAGCAAGCCGAACAAAGTGCCTTTCGGCCAGCTAAACTGTGAACTGTGGCAGTGGGTGGAGGTTGCATGAAAAAATTTGACTGAGAACCGGGTGAGGAGGCAGACACTTTCCAGCATGCATGTCTGGAAAATCAAGAGTGGCACAAGGTTATGGAGAAAAAAATGTTGATCGAGAACCAGGTAAAGAGGCAGACTTTTGGCGGCGAGCAAGCTGAGAAAAGCGCCTTTCAGCCGACTAGGCTGTAAACCGTGGTGGTGGGTGGAGGTTACGGGAAAGAATTTGACTGAGAACCAGGTGGGGAAGCAGACATTTTACGGCATGCAGGCCAAACAAAGGGCCTCTCGGACGGCTGGTTATACGGGGGCGGGAGATTATGGAGAAAAAATGTCGATCGAGAACCAGGCTAGGAGGCTGACTTTTGCTTGCGAACAAGCAGAGCAAAGTGCCTTTCGGCTAACTACACTGTGAACCGTGGCGGTGGGTGGAGGTTGCGGGAAAAAAGTTGATTGAGAACCAGGCAAGGAGGCAGACATTTTCCAGCTTGCATGTCAAGCAAAGTGCCTCTCGGCTGGCCAGTTAAACGGCGACAGGGGCTGAAGGTTACAGAGAAAAAAATGTCTATCGAGAACTAGGTGAGGAGGCAGACTTTGAGAAAAGCGCCATTTGGCCGACTAGGCTGTAAACCGTGGCGTTGAGTGGATGCTGCAGGGAAAAAAGTCGATTGAGAACCAGGCTAGGAGACTGACTTTTGCTGGCGAACAAGCAGAGCAAAGTGACTTTCAGCTAACTACGCTGCAAGGGCGTAGGTTTGGACTCGACATTGGTAGGGATGATATAACTGTTAGGTTTTGTGTTTGTTTTCTCCTAGTGTGACTTGTCCCTGTGATTGCCCATTGATTTCACCTGATGTGCCTTCTCCTAGTCTTTCCTCCTGTGCTCAGCTGTTCCTCGTTGTCTTGTTACCCATTGTCTGCGTGTGTGTATATAAGCTCCCATTTTCTGTTCACTCCTTGTTGCGTCATTGTCTATGTCTACGTCTGCCAAAGTCAAGACCTGTCCAAGCCCTCGTGTACCAGTCCCTCTGTTTAAGTAAGTTTTTGTTTGAACTTTGCCTTTTTGATCCCCAGTGTTTTTGGTTGTACTTTGTGCTTTTGGTTAGTTGTTATTAAAACGTGTTTTGAGTTCTCCTCCACCTGCCTTGCTGCTTTTTGTTTCCCTGCAATTGGGTCCACACCACCTGCCTTCCCGCGGTTCCCTGACAATAACAGCATAACCTGCATGTACACTTTTTGCTGGGGATGGACATTAATAAGACCAAACATAGTGGGGCTACATTTCTCACGAATGTAAACCTCATTAATTGATAGGCTAAATGATCAATGAAAAATAAAGCTGTATTGACTTATACTAACTTTCATATGTATTAGTTATAGTGATACATTGTTCGATTCAAACCTTTGTTTTCAAAAACTACTTAAGAAACATTTTGTAAACTTCCAGAATAAATGTCTGGATCTTTTTTCTGTTTCGCCAATTTACTTACATATTTGAACTAGGGCTGTCAAAATTATCGCGTTAACGGGCGTTAATTAATTTTTTAAAATTAATCACGTTAAAATATTTGACGCAATTAACGCAGATGCCCCGCTCAGAGAGATTTAAATGACGGTACACAGTGAAACGCTCAGTTTTATGGAGTTTTGCCGCCCTCTGCTGGCGCTTGGGTGCAGTGGCGGAGCTAGAGGGGGGGCCGGGGTAGCACTGGACCCCCCTAAAATCTGATTGGACCCCCCAGGTGCCACCCCAGATGATTGACAATGACATATCGCGGCACCGACTGCTAAGTCCTTCCTGTACAGTAGTTGGCGCTATGTACCATAAAGCGTTGCAAATTCGCTTTGATGAGGAGAAGAAGAATCGCCACTGAAACGGAGGAGGATTTGAGATTTGAGTACCGTTTGAGTATCGTTGACGGAACGGAACACGGAAGATAAACAAAGTGACAAGAACAAACAAGGAGACGAACTTGGATACCCTGCCTTCAAGCCTCTGAAATCCTCGTCGTAATGTAAGTTTTATGCTGGTGTCCTAATGAGTCAATGTTTAAATTTGTAGGAGGGAGATTTTTTGTTGTCGCTAAAAGAGAGAGCCACGGCATCAAGCAAACGTTAACGTTATCTCATGTCGTCCAGCTTCCAACAGCCGCTCGATATTAACGTCTATATTTAATTCATTTGGGTCGCTATTTACATACATGTTTCTCCAATAATTGTAGAGCATTAGCCAGCTGTCTCATGCTCTCTTGCCTTAAATGAAACATCACGTGAACACGGTAGTTGGCCGGGCCTGCTGTCAACTAGCTTGAAAGTCAGAATATTATGTCTATTATGTATTATTATGTATATATGTATTATTATATTATGTAATATAATGTCTACGGTGGTTTATTTGCCCTGAATTTTTTAAGGCTTGAAGTAGGGATTTAATCATTTACCAACATTGTGTGATTATGAGTGATGCTAGGAGTAACGTTAACAGGACTGGCTCATTGTTTCATAGGGACAGTTCAGAATGAAAAGGCAGGGGGCGAAGATTTCCTCTTTTTAAAGTGATCCAAGTCTGGGACGAGTCAGGCTCAGGATGAGAAAGAATCTGGCACACACTGCCCATCACCAGGTCAGTCAGAGCAGAGAAGCAGCTTCTCTGGTCTGAGAAGCAGTCACATGCTCACTTCAGCAGTCATTTTTCAGATACAGGTTTCCTACATGAGTATGGAAAGTATGGAACTTGATTTTTTATATTTAGTTCTATAGTAGTAGTTTTACGATATATTTCCATACAATGGCTTCCATACCACTAGTATGGAAGCCATTGTATGGAAATATATTTATCTTAATAGTTATCTTAAAATATTTGGATTAATTATTTTGCATACATCACTTATCTACAATCTCTTGGAAATAATTTAGTGACATAATGACATACAAATTCAGACTAATTATAACAAATGATTTGCATGATGAATTGCATCATCTATTCATAAGATAGATTGATAAGAGAGAAGGGGAGGGGTCGTATGAGTAACTGTGAATGTGTTGGTGCATTTTCACCATTTTTGTAAAAAATAGTTATTATCAAGTTAATAAACAAATTATATACATAAATCTCATCACCTGTGTGCTTAGTATGTACATTTCAACATTTGACACTCTGATAGCAATTGATAAGTCAAGAAACAAATGTATTGTTATAGTCTGTGGACCCCCTGAAATAGCCTCGGCCACCCCCTGGCCACCCCAAGAATAAAAGTCTAGCTCCGCCACTGCTTGGGTGCGACTGATTTTATAGGCTTCAGCATCCATGAGCATTGTCTAAGTAATTATTGACATCAACAATGGCGGGCTACTAGTTTATTTTTTGATTGAAAATTGTACAAATTTTATTAAAACAAAAACATTAAGAGGGGTTTTAATATAAAATTTCTCTAACTTGTACTAACATTTTTCTTTTAAGAACTACAAGTCTTGGATCCATGGATCGCTTTAACAGAATGTTAATAATGTTAATGCCATCTTGTTGATTTATTGTTATAATAAACAAATAGTCCTTATGTACCGTATGTTGAATGTATATATCCATCTTGTGTCTTATCTTTCCATTCCAACAATAATTTACAGAAAAATATGGCATATTTTATAGATGGTTTGAATTTCAATTAATTGCGATTAATTACGATTAATTAATTTTTAAGCTGTGATTAACTCAATTAAAAAATTGAATTGTTTGATAGCCCTAATTTGAACAGAATTTAAATTATATTAACATACACAATAATCTCCTAAATATCCAGGAATGCAAAAAATAAACAATTGTTTTAATACCACTCAACATTGTCTGTCTAAATAAAGAAATTAAGTACAACTGAAAAAACTTCTTAGTTGGGGAATACCAAAAACAAATAAAAATAGAACCTTCCTTCAGGTAAAACCCTACTGCTTTTGTCCACAAACACAACCAAACTCAACAAAAAAAATGATAGCTCCTTTGGTCTGCTTTAAGACCACATAAATAGAAAAAAAATGAAAATTGGGGAGAAGGGGGTGAACCTCAGTTCACTACATTTCTCTCAGTTTAATTAACGTTAACAGTAGAAAACATATTAAACGACACTTCTCTCTAAGTAGCCTCCAACTCAAGTTTTGCAGGTTTGCAAATTCATACAGGTTAATGTTATGCTAACTCTGATGAAGGTCGGACTTTCAGTAGCAAAATTAGTGGTGTGTTCCCAACCTCCACAACATTGACGTCTTTTTACATTACTTACAGTGGTTACTGCTATTGCTGGCTGAAATAAAATTGTAATATCCCTCGTCTTCGAAGGGGGCGGAGGAGGCGGCATGTTGTTGACATGTTGTGTTTCTGTCGGGGCTGTGAGTGTGTGTGTGGGGGGGGGGTCATGTCATCAGCCAATTAAACGTGTTTGAGAGAAAAAACAATGGACTGGCACATTAAGCAAGTGAAAAGGGGATAAATGTCAGCCTGAACATAATGAAAGTAATTCACTTAATAATGGTAGGGTCAATTCTATCCCTACAACATGTGGAAAGACAATCTAAATTACCAATATAACTGATATAATGCCAATAAGGTTCCTTTAAAGTTGGTGGGGACAATTTGAGCATCCTGAAAAGTTGGTAGTGTCCTGTCCCTACCATCCCTATGCAAATCTACGCCCTTGCTACACTGTGAACCGTGGTGGTGGGTGGAGGTTGTGGGAAAAAAGGTGATTGAGAACCAGGCAAGGAGGCAGACATTTTCCGGCATGCATGTCAAGCAAAGTGCCTCTCGGCTGGCCAGTTAAACGGCAACAGGGGCTGGAGATTACGGAGAAAAAATCTTGATCGAGAACCAGGCTAGGAGGCTGACTTTTGTTGGCGAACAAGCCGCGCAAAGTGCCTTTCGGCTGACTAGACTGTGAACAGTTGCAGTGGGCGGAGGTTGTGGGACAAAGAGTCGATTGAGGACCAGGCGAGTAGGTAGACATTTTCCAGCGTGCAAGTCGAGCAAAGTGCCTCTCCGCCAGCAACATGACACCTCATTATTAAAGCCGCATGGTTCAAATAAAAAAAGAGGGAAATAACTAGCGATGTCCCGATCGATCGGGATGGATCGGGTCCGATCATGTCATTTTCAAAGTATCGGAATCGGCAAAAAAATATCGGCCATGCCTTTTTTTATATGTATATATATTTTAATTAAATCATTTTCTAATTGTAATTAACGTTACAGACATAATATGTTTCACTCTTCCAGAGTCTTTAGTTTAGGCTGAAGGTAGGGTTATCAAATTTATCCTAACAACGGCGGTAATTAATTTTTTTTTTAAAATGTATCACGTTAAAATATTTAACGCAATTAATGCATGCGCTGCACGATCCACTCACGCATTGTCGTGCTCAATCGGTAATGGCACCGTTTTACCTATATAGAGAGATAAAAGGCAGCGTAAAATGAGTAGAGTGAGTTTTGGCAGCCTTTGGAGCCTTTTTTTAATTGGCTAAAACCTTACAATCCCTCTCCCTACGATTAGAAATATCACGGGAAGCAATGTGGGGAAGCAAGGTAGCAATTGATCTTTATCTTAACACCTTATGTTATTTGCCAACACAGAGAAGATATATCAATTGGTAGCACTTCGCACAGTCATGGTTCCACTGCCCATCATGCATTTGGGCATGACTACAGTATCATTTACTGAAAGTTCAACAAATACTCTAGATCAGGGGTGGCGTTAACCTAATATTTTCCGTCGTTGACCGGTTTTTTAAAACGGTGACGGAAAAAACTGAAGTCCATCTGTCATTTTGACAGGTTGCAATTCACACCCCAGACCACGGGGTGGCGTGTGAGCATACTAATTAGCTATTGTCTCTCTTGATGCATGACGTCGTTGGCCTTACTCGGAAAAATGTCAAGGCAACTGAGTGTCGGAACTAAGGCTACATTCATACTACAGGTCTTAATGCACGAATCCGATTTATTCGTGTTTTTCCGACTCGAGTGAGGCATTAACTTGAAGGTCTGAACGTGACAAGTCGCATAGAACGGGACCATTTCAAATCCGATCTGGGTCACTTTCGTATGTAGTCTAAATCCGATCTGGGCCACATTTTTCCAGACTGTCGCGGCGGTCTGTACTGTCCAGTCCCGCAAATCGGATTTAATGCAGCAATTACGTCATCAAAAAGCGAGAGACGGTACGGTAGCTACGGTAGCGATGCAGCTGTACGTTATTAGCGCCTAGCTTGCCTTGAACACGGCTTTTTAGGAAGGGTCGGACTTGACAACAGTCATAACAAAATAAAAATAGGTTTGAGGATAAGCCTGAGAATAATCGGTTTTCTCTCTGCTCCATATAAGCAATATTTCAACATTGCTTACACGGCCGAGAGTCGGGGCAAACTGCCCGTATGTGTGTGTGACATGCACGAACAGTGCGTGCATGCTATTGATCCATATACTTTGAATATAAGCCTAAACAGGGATTATATATGCCTGTAGAAGCATCAAAACAAATTACCATACAATCACACATGCTGGCTGTCATCCTTCATTCCAGGGATATCATATTTTGCTTATTAAAAAGAGGACACAAATAACAGGCATAAATAATCTCTGTATAGGCTTGTATTCAAAGTATATGGATCGATAGCATGCACGCACTGTTCGTGCATGTCACACACACATACGAGCAGTTTGCCCCGACTCTCGGCCATGTAAGCAATGGTGAAATATTGCTTATATGGAGCAGTGAGAAAACCGATCATTCTCAGGCTTATCCTCAACCCCTTTTTTTTTTTTTTTTTTTTAATGACTGTTGTCAAGTCCGACCCTTCCTAAAAAGCCGTGTTCAAGGCAAGCTAGGCGCTAATAACGCACAGCTGCTTGATGTGTGATGGCGCGGTGTGGATTCTCTGCTAAGCTTGTTCGGACAGAATATTAACTAAAGATGAATGAAAACTAAATATTATTGAATATGTCATTATTATCATTTTAAAAATTTAAGTGACGGGTAAAAATAGATTATGACCGGATTTTTATGACCCTGTCAGTCAAAATGACAGACAACGAAAAAGTCAAGCGCAACCTCTGCTCTAGATGGCAATATTTAGTCACAATATACAAAGTCACAAGTCTTTCTATCTGTGGATCCCTCTCACAGAAAGAATGTTAATAATGTAAATGCCATCTTGAGGATTTATTGTCATAATAAACAAATACAGTACTTATGTACTGTATGTTGAATGTATATATTCGTCCGAGTTGTATTCATTTTTTTCTTAATGCAATGCCAAAATCTATATGATCGGGAAAAATCATCGGGAATGATTGGAATTGAATCAGGAGCAAAAAAAAAAGCAATCGGATCGGGAAATCTCGGGATCGGCAGATACTCAAACTAAAACGATCAGGATCGGATCGGGAGCAAAAAAAAAATGATCGGAACAACCCTAGAAATAACGGTTTATAATCTTGAATTATGGTAAATACAGAACACAATTTTGCATCTAAAAAGGAGAAATATGCACTATAACACAGGGTTGTGTGTTATTGTATACCAAAATACCTGGACTTAAGGGAGGTTAAACAGGTGGCAAGCTGTAACACAATTATGCCTGACTAACAACACTGTGAGCCCCTTTTGTCAGGAAATCCAAATCTGTTTGCCATAAACAAAATGTGGCTCTGAGGCCGTATTCAGCTGTGAAATGGTTATCCCCAAGTCTGGGTTGTCATGGCAACAGCTGCTTCCACAGGATGAAAAGGATGGATAGAAGGAAAAAAAGGAAGGGGGTTGTGTTGCTCTTCCATGCATACGTTTGAAAGTCGCCCGTGAGAACAAAAACATCGGCAGGCATATTATGTAATCCAGTAGAAACCAAGTGCGGGTCACTATGGCAACAGAGCTTGGAGAGATGTTGTCTATTGCCCGAGGAGAGACGCTCGCGCCGGGGCTGGCATTTTTTTTTTTGACAGAAATGTCACGGATGCAATTAATAATGGTAATAATCATAGTAATAACCATAAAACGCAGCATCCGCACTGCAGATGGCACACGAAAAAGTGTTGCTAAGTAGGGGTGTGACAGTATGTATGAATGGTGATACAGTATAAAGTGGTACTTTGCATCCTGAGAGGTTATCAATGTGCTCCTGCCAAGAATCGGTATATCATTTTAAAAAGATGTCATTGTTAAACAAAGGTATCAATTGGTTGCGTACAAAATTTTCACTAGAATAATTGGCTGCCATTGAGCTGTGCTACACGACCAATTCATTTTTACTGGGAGGTGCAAATGAAAGAACATTAATTTTGTGGCATTTACGGGTCACTTCCTGTTAATTTAGAGTCATTTCCTATGCACTTTGAGACATTTCTAGGTTATTTCCTGTTCAAAGACCCAAAATCAATAAGAAGCGACCCGTAAATGCCCTAAATTGAACAGAAAGTCACCTGGAATTGCCCTAAAAATCAACAGGAAAGGACCCAGAAATGCCACCAAAGTCAACAAAAGGTGACCGAAAATTAACAGAAATCTTGAAATGGATTGTACGTCTATTGCTGTCAATAGGTGTTTTTATTCTCAATTTCCCTGTTTTGCTAACTACCATAAGACATACTCCATGACTTGAGCTGGCAGTAAATGACTTAAAATCATCATAACATTTGAAAACACTAGTGATTTTCAACCAGTGTACCGCAGCACACTAGTGTCAGGTGTACCACGATAAATTATCCAATATCGTTTTTTTAAGTCGTCGGGCGGAGTAGCAGTAGGACGTGAAGGGAATAGTATCTATTCTCGCATTTACTGTTTGACTGTTTGTATTACTGTAACCCACCCAATATAAAATAAATAGCATTTGTATCATACAGTGATACCTCGGCTCACGAACGCTTAAGCTCACGAACTTTTCGCCTCAAGAACATTAAATTCGCGAGCATATAGTCTCTGCTGGCGAACTAGTTTTCGGCGGACGAACCAAGCCACGCGGTCGGACAGCGCCACGAGAAGCTGACGCACGCTCACGGCGTCCCAGTTCGTCCCCTCCCTTTCGTTGAGTGCGGACGTGGTTTGTGTTTGATAGACATTTTGGACCATATTGAGTGTACTTTTGCTATTATGGGACCGAAAAAGAGTTACATACAGTCCTTATGGAAGGTGACTCGTGTTACCAATTCGCCCTCGACTGGTAATTGGCGGTGCTTTCAGCTTCCCACCGTCGTGAGAAGTGGACCGGCGAGTCACGTTGGCTCGTTGTCTTCGGTTCGCCCGATTTCCTCTCCAGAAAGGAGGCGGCGTGCATACAAACACCCAGAGGCGTCGGATGGCTTTTTGTGGGCACTTTTATTAACAACCAAAAGCATGTGGGGGGCACAGCAGTGGAGTCTACGCTAACTGCGCACTTTGCCGGTAACACTCTCCTTCCCAACAGTAACTCCCTCCCTCCTCCCACTCCTCCCACTCCCATACCATCGCAAAGGTAAATAAAACAACTTTATTATACAGTACAGTTTATTTCTTTAATTATAATACAATAGCACACTTATTATACATAAAATAAGGTATATTTTTGTGTAGTTTTAAGGCTTATTTAGTAGAAAATTATGTTTTATGGGGACCTGGGAACGGATTATTCTCATTTTAATGGTTTCTTATGGGAAATAAATGTTCGGAAGACGAACTTTTCGCCTCACGCACACTTTCTGGGAACCAATTATGTTCGTGAGCTGAGGTATCACTGTAGTTCAAGAAAACAAGCAGAATATATTTTGATATTATGAAGAGTTGGCCTTGAAATGATTAGAACTAGCAGCGCCAAGACAACGTGCAGATAAGGACAGAAAGATGCAGGACGCCCACTGACCACAGAAGCCCACCACGCATGTCATGCAGCTGACTGAGCGGGATTGACACTGACAACCAGGTAATTGGCAAGACATCCACGTCTACACCACCAAATCCCGTAATCAGCTCTTCTGCACAGTCCAGAACAAATGGCGGGACATCTTGTCTTGCAACCAGGAACATCTGATACGGAGGAACCCGTGACCGAGAAGTGAACACTCAGCGCTCAGTGGCAAAATCCTCAACTCTCGCGCTCAACACACAACGGAAAATAATCCTAAACAATGCCCAAACACACCTTATTTCCGGACCACAGCCCGTCTCACCAGAGCCTTTAAAAGACTGAGTGTTTAACTAATTGTTGTCATTTTTTCTCAGGAACCTTTTGTTGACTTGTGATATGGTGACCCTGGCTCCAGTTTACCTCCTCGCCTGGGTCTATTTGCTGTTTTGCCTTGCCGTTTGATGGCTGTTGACCTGAATAAATTGTCAATTTGTTTTTCGAAGCCTTTTTCCAGCTTTTAAAATGGAGTCAGCACAAGGGGTTAAGACTAAGGTGAACGCGCGGAGTTTGGCCTTTTGGTCAGGTTGTGGGAATTCTGCCGTCCCAGATCATTGGAATTGCGCTACTGAGGTTCCGACGGTTCGGCTAGTGTGATTCCGACAATCTGGCTGAAAGGTCAGATTCCTTCAGAAGGAAGGAGTATGTAGAAGTTTGCGGTCGTGTGCAGATGAGTGAGGTATTGGTCATGTCGCGTTCAAGAACTGCTTGGATTTCTAGCCATCAGCCACCTTGCTGTCTGCAATAATGCGGACCCCAGCAGGTCTACTGAACATCATTTGATTAGACTCGTCAAGATTCGATATACAAGGTATACAAAGTGTCCTTTCCATTTTATCCATATGTGACTACCGTTAATCCTCCCTCCGTGTTTTATTCCAACACACTGTCGAGGACAGCAAGGTCATTGATGGCTAGAAATCCGAGCAGAACGCGACATGAGCAGCTATCCAACAGCGCCATGGTGCCAAGCAAGCTTAAACGTCATCTCCAAACGAAACGCCCATCGCTTCAAAGCAAGTCGATCAACTATTTTGTTCGCTTTAGTGAAAACACAGAACTTTTTTGAGAAAAACTACAAAGGTAAATGACAAAGCCCTCAAAGCCATTTACCTTGTTGCTGAACTTGTTTCTAAAACCAAAAAGTCCCACACTGTGGCAGGGACATTAGTACGACCTGCCTGCAAAGCCATTGTCGGCGAGATGCTCGGCCCTGATGCAGTTAAAGACATTGCTAAAGTTCCCCTGTCTGGTAATTCTGAGCTTTTCAAGCCTAACTACTATATAAAAAAATAAAAACAGGGAGACAGAGCTGTTGAAGGATATTCCTGCCAGGATATTGGCTCTGTGTTCATCTAAACAGGCTCCAGTTTCACACTGAGTAAGAATAAATATTGAGAAATTATTTTATAATTAAATATACTGTACAGAAAGTAATTTTAGAACATTTTTGGTTTGTAGTGTCCCGCTAGATTTTTTCCAATGTAAAAACATGCCGTGACAAAGAAAAGGTTGAAAAACACTTGAGTGGACATCCACTGAAGTAAGCACTGTCCCTGAAAGGGTTAAAACTAAGCTTGAGAACGATAAACCGATACGACCGGATATCAGGTTTTACAGGTGAGAGATACAGCTTTATCGATAGTAAAGTTACCATTCGACAGTAATTAGCCATTAAATATCCAATGAACCGATAGTAGAGAGAGAATTCGGCTAAGAATCGGCTTCTAATGCCTAGTTCAATGCATTGCTTAATATGATAATAATTTAGCTTTTACCTCACATGCTGCACTTGTCATTCACCACACAGCGCACTTAGATTGTGACCGCCGTCGTGGTTGACTCGACTTCCCATTCATTTCGGCAGAACCGCTACTTGTCGCCGTCATTACCCGATCGTCACGGGCGTGTCATGACAACGCGAGAGCTAACAAAACCACTGTAACGCACACTCCATAGCGTTTTCTTCACAGCCCAAAAAGAAACTAGTAGTGGCAACGAAGCAACATGCTAAAACAATGGACAGTTTGCGCACCCCGCCAGCGACGTGCAGCGATTGATTTTCAACGCACCCAGGAAAACAAAAGTCGGACTTTGAAGTGACGAAGGCAGCCAGATCTGTTCGCATGGGACAGAGCCAGTGTGAAGTGTGAAGCGGAACAGAGATCGTGAGTTTTAAACCCTGAAAAATAACCCACTATAATGGTGGAAAGGGCGGCATATTATTTCCATGAAACGCAGTCTACTTAAACATGAACATGAGAATCAGTTGATCTTCCTCAAGAAAAAATTGCCCTTCAAAAAAGATATAGACAGTGATGAGGAATAAAAAAAATATGGAAGCACAGGAATAAGTGAATGATTTTGCTGTGTATAAGGTTAAAGTCATGATTATAGACCTGTCTGTCTAAAATGCTATGTTTTTATTCCCCCAGTATACCAGTGGTAAAGCAAAATTTAATATTTATTTATGATAACACTAGCAGGTTTAATTTTTTTTTTTCTAGAGCTGCTGCATATAATTAATATTTTTTGCTTTTAAGATGTTTACGTTGAAAGTTTGCACTTAAATTACTTACTTATTGTGTTCAAAACACCAGGAAGTACATTAATTAAATTACTGCACTTTATTGTTGTCCGTCACTGGAGTTTTATTTTATTATCAATCCCATCCAACAAAATGACGGTCATATAGTAAGGTTTTTTTTGTTTTTTTTTTTTCATTAAAAAATAAAACGTAACATTGGTATGAAATGTTGTTTAAATTTTTAATCTGTTTTTTTTTTGTTTAAAATACTGTAGGAACACACACAACAAATGTTTACTATCGTATCGTTTTCACTCTGTATCGAACCGTATCGTTCTTAAACTGTATCGAATCGTATTGAATCGCTCGGCCTTAAGAATGTATCGTTTTTTAATCGAATCGTAACTTGTGTATCTAGATACATATCGAATCGGCTTCATGCCAAAGATTCCCAACCCTAGTTAAAACTGTATGGTTGCTTGAAAGAAAATGGCGGACCTCCAACTTGGGCATCTTCGAAGACTTTTTTTGTGAGTCTACTCCAGATAGACATGGCCACCAAACTTGACGCCTTAATGAGTGTCTCTTGACATCTGCCAAAGTAACGATGTTATTTTCAAATCAGTCAACAACATTTGCAGGCAATAAATGATGCAACAGATGTTTGGGGGCGTGTCCCAGTCAGTTGCCATCTGGTAAAATATCCATGTATATTAATCCCTTCTTTTCACAAGGAGTCTAATAGAAGCAAGATGCTGTAAATGAGGGATGTGAGGCGTAAACTGGAGGAAATGGAAGTGGGCTCCCTGTCCAGGTGCCATCTGCCTTCGCCAGTTTTGCTGCCAAACACAGCGATGGTATCCAGGGACCTTCTTGTCTGCAAAGATGGATCTCCTACACCCAGATTATATTTTTCATCTCAACACCTTGCCCTCATTTTTGTCAGACTGCCGCACAGCACCCAAAAATAAGTACACAAACCTTTGGGAAAACTTGGTTTACTGAATGCAATTTGATTTAAATCTACAATAATTTTGGGACAATAAGCCGCTACTTTTTCCCCTAATTTTGAATCCTGCTGTTTATAGTTAAGTGCGGCTTATTTGTTGATTTATTTGGGTTCAAAGGTCAACACTTTAGTTAGCAATGATGTCATAAGAGTGTTGCAAGACTATCGTAAAAAATGACAGGACACTATCATGGGCATGACTGAATGCTTACAGTGGGGCAAATAAGTATTTAGCCAACCACTAATTGTGCAAGTTCTCCCACTTGAAAATATTAGAGAGGCCTGTAATTGTCAACATGGTTAAACCTCAACCATGAGAGACAGAATGTGGAAAAAAAACAGAAAATCACATTGTTTGATTTTTAAATCATTTATTTGCAAATCATGGTGAAAAATAAATATTTGGTCAATACCAAAAGTCCATCTCAATACTTTGTTATGTACCCTTTTTTGGCAATAACGGAGGCCAAACGTTTTCTGTAACTCTTCACAAGCTTTTCACACACTGTTGCTGGGATTTCGGCCCATTCCTCAATCCAGATCTCCTTTAGAGCAGTGATGTTTTGGGGCTGTCGTTGGGCAACATGGACTTTCAACTCCCTCCGCAGATTTTCTATGGGGTTGAGACCTGGAGACTGGCTAGGCCACTCAATGACCTTTAAATGCTTCTTACGAAGCCACTCCTTGTTGCCCTGGCTGTGTGTTTGGGATCATTGTCATGCTGAAAGACCCAGCCACGTCTCATCTTCAATGCCCTTGCTGATGGAAGGAGATTTTCACTCAAAATCTCTCGATACATGGCCCCATTCATTCTTTCCTTTACACAGATCAGTCGTCTTGGTCTCTTTGCAGAAAAACAGTCCCAAAGCATGATGTTTCCACCCCCATGTTTCACAGTGGGTATGGTGCGATTCAGTATTCTTTTTCCTCCAAACAAGAGAACCTGTGTTTTTACCAAAAAGTTCTATTTTGGTTTCATCTGACCATAAGACATTCTCCCAGTCCTCTTCTGGATCATCCAAATGCTCTCTAGCGAACCGCAGACGGGCCTGGACGTGTGCTTTCTTCAGCAGGGGGACACGTCTGGCAGTGCAGGATTTGAGTCCCTGGTGGCGCATTGTGTTACTGATAGTAGCCTTTGTTACTGTGGTCCCAGGTCTCTGTAGGTCATTCACTTGGTCCCCCCGTGTGGTTCTGGGATTTTTGCTCCCTGTTCTTGTTATCATTTTGACGCCACGGGGTGAGGAGGGAGTTGAAAGTCCGTGTTGCCCAACGACAGCCCAGTAACATCACTGCTCTAGAGGAGATCTGCATGGAGGAATGGGCCAAAATACCAGCAACAGTGTGTGAAAAGCTTGTGAAGAGTTACAGAAAACGTTTGGCCTCCGTTATTGCCCACAAAGGGTACATAACAATGTATTGAGATGAACTTTTGGTATAGACCAAATACTTATTTTCCACCATGATTTGCGAATAAATTCTTTAAAAATCAAACAATACGATTTTCTGGGGGGGGGGGGGGGGGGTCACATTCTGTCTCTCATGGTTGAGGTTTACCCATGTTGACAATTACAGACCTCTTTAATATTTTAGAGTGGGAGAACTTGCACAATTAGTGGTTAACTAAATACTTATTTGCCCCACTGTATGACAGATGTCATTAAGTGTCATCCGGCAAATTATGTCACTAGCTCCATTTTTGTCCAGCTCAGATCTTTTACATCCATTCAAAAGTGAAATCATTTGCCGGATGACACTAAATGTCATCGGTTATAAGCATTCATTAATGCTCATGAAATTGTCATGTCATAATTATGATTGTTTTATGACAGTCTTATTAAACCAATGTCAAATAACGTGTTACTAAATACCATAACTAGCAATAGAGGAAACAAGTGAAACAGTAACTGAAGAAATAATTAGCAGAGAACATGAATTTTGATTGTTATTTACATCTGTAGCACTGCAATGCATGCTAGGAGGCATGTTGGACGACAACAGTGTTGACAGCAGGCAGCAGAGGTTGACTGTCTCCCCCAAGGGAGCAGTGATGGCCAAATGAAGCTTCTTGAAGCTTCATGGTGGTTCATTTGGTCAAATAAAGTGTTATTATCTTTTGGTGCGCATATCCTTTAATACAGTGAAGACAGGTGTGGCTTATAGTCCATTGCTGCTTATTTATGAACAAATGTCATTTCTGTGTCAAATTTTGTGTGTGGCGGCTAACGCCGACAGTGGTCGGAAGATTACGGTAAATCATTGAGTTGCAACCACAACCACTGATTCTAACTTCACTGTGGAGAGCTTTAATCTCAGTCCTAACTCAGGTGACATGTTAACTCATTGAGCAGAAGGGCGCTACTTAATCGTGTGTGCGTGCAAGCACTGCACGGCGTCATCAACATCAAGGCCATGTACGCCACATGAGAATGTCCCTGATTAATAAATAATGAGCATTACGTTTAGCATGGTGGAGCGCACTGGGATGCCACTGCTAAGGTGCGCTGGGAAAAAAGCCGCCTGCTGACGTGTCGTGTTAAATGTTGACGACACCCAGGAAGGTCAAACCTGGAACAGAAAGGGGGGGGGGGGGGGGGTGTCAACAACAATGCCAGTGGAAGGGTTTTGCCCTGAAGTTGTTGAAACTAGAGTGGCACCGTTACCATTTTTCTGCTCTCGATTCCGATACGGTCTATGTGGTATAGGTTGTTACTGTTCAAAAGTAAGGTTAAGATTGCCAAGTAGGGTTTTCACCAAGGTGAAGTTTTCAAATTAGGGTTTCCAACTAGGGTTAAGTTTTCAAATTAAGTTTTTTTCGCTGGGGTAAGGCTTTCGAAGTTGAATTCAAAACCAGGGTTTGGCTGTCAAAATAGGGCTTTAAACAAGGGTTAGGGTGTCTAACTAGAGTTAGGGTTGCCCAGTAGGTCTTACGATAGGGTTGAATTTTCAAATTAGGGTTTCAAACTAGTGTTACTGTTGCCAAATAAGATTTTGAGCTGGGGTTAGGCTTTCAACGTTGGGTTTAAAACCATGGTTTGGGTTTCAAACTAGGATTGGGTTTTAAGTAGGGTTTCAACGTAGGGCTAGGGTTTCAAAGTAGGGTTTCAAACCAGGGTTAGAGTTGTTAAGAAGGGTTTTAAACTAGGGTTAAGTTTTTAAATTAGGGTTTCAAACTAAGCGTAGTGCTGTCCGGTAAGATTTTTCGCTGGGGTTAGGCTTTCCAATTTGAGTTTAAAAGCACGGTTTGAGTTTCAAAGTAGGGCAGGGGTGTCCAAACTATTCCACATAGGGCTGCACTGGGTGCTGGATTTCGTTCCAACAAAACAAGACTACACCTTTTCACCAATCTGGTGTCTTACAAGCTTAATCAGTTGATTGCAGTCAGGTGCTGCTTGTTTTGGCAGAAACTTCATACGATAAATTGTCTGTACTCGATTTGTAGGAACAAAAACCAGGACCTATAGCGGCCCTTAAAGACCGGTATGGACACCCCTGACGTAGGGTTTCAAACTAGAGTTAGGGTTGCTTAGTAGGGTATTAAACACCACACGATTGGACATCTGTCAACAGCTCGAGAAGCGCGACAAGCGCTGCTTTTTTTTACGGCAGCGTGCATAGCTAGCAGCTATCTTGAGTAGGTAAGGCGAAAACTAGATCTCAGAAACTCGATCTTGGAAACGACATCTCAAAGATACCGATTACATCATTTTAGTGCCATATCAGCACCCATACTACAATCTGTATCGGTGCAAAGCTAATTATAGTGGTCCCTCACTATCACTCAAAAAAATGACTCCGGTAGGTTGTAAAGTTTACTAAAAGACAATGTGCATTTTCAGCAAGAACACATCATGTTTCCAAGGTGAGCATGATTAAATCATGCAGTCCATACATAAACATGAACAATGAATGAGTAGCTATATTAGATCATGCTGAATGCAACATAATGTTAACGTGCCTTTCCAACCAATTGCAATAGTCTCGTCATTTCTCGCGAGATTTAAAAGTAGGGTTGCCAACTCCCTGAAAAAATAAGTGACACCTCATTGGTAGAGCCGGCCACCATTTAATTATTATTTTGTCTGTGAAAAGTGATTTTTTTTGTGTGTGTGTTTATTAGATGGGGCTTTGCAAGGCACAGACCACTGACAGCTATGTACGTCCATGCCATTGACTATCATGAATGTTGCGACTATTAACGCCAATGTACTGGATTCCATTGAGGCATATATAAATTTTATGTTAAAATTAGGGCTGTCAAATGATTAAAAATTTTAATCGAGTTAATCACAACTTAGAAATTAATTCATCGTAATTAATCGCAATTCAAGCAATCTCTAAAATATGCCATATTTTCTGTAAATTATTGTTGGAATGGAAAGATAAGACAAGACGGATATATACATTCAACATACTGTACATAAGTACTGTATTTGTTTATTATAACAATAAATCCACAAGATGGCATTAACATTATTAGGGCCCGAGCACTCTCAGCGTGCGAGGCCCTATTGTTCTTCGAAGGATTATTAGGGCCCGAGCACTCTCAGCGTGCGAGGCCCTATTGTTCTTCGAAGGATTATTATTATTATTATTTTTTTTTTTTCATGGCAAATGAAAATGGCCAATTTGAAGGCCTGAACATGCTCAAAAACTCACCAAAATTTGCACATACATCCGGCTTCGCGAAAATTTCGACAATTTGGCAACGTTTACAAAAAAAAATAAAAAATGGCTCAGTGGCGCCCCCTTGCAATTTTCAAAATGCCCTTTGCTTTGATGTATTTCAACGTAGGGCGATGAAATTCAAAATGCCCTTTGCTTTGATGTATTTCAACGTAGGGCGATGAAATTTGGGGAGTGGATACGTTGTCCAGAACCGCTTCAAAAAGTCTAAAGCACCCATATTCCAAACCCAACAGGAAATGGGATATTCTGGATTGAATGTTGAAAAACATAGCATTTTGGGCGAAAACCAGCATGCACGTTTCAGACCGTTGCGCCGAGCCAGTACGTTGGATCTTCCTCAAAATTGGTGTAAGTGTTCATGAGACATATGAGATACTAAGTTGTGAAAATGGTGAGTTTTCGTCCACGGGCCTGACCTGGGCGGGGTACCAAAGTCGGGTGTTTTTTTGGCAACGCGCCAATTTCAGTAAATGATTAATAACTTCCTGATACAAGGTCCAATCTTTTTCATATTTGGCATGCATGTAAGGTGTCTTAACCTGAACACGACTGCATTGAAATATTTTCCATTAGGCCTGGCGCCCCCTTGTGGGAAGAGGAAACACCCTTTTTTACGAAAAAGGCTCCTCCTCCTGGTGAAAAACATCAATTGATCTCAAACCTGCATCAGGGGAGCCTTAAGACATGTCTTTAGGTATCTGATGAAAAATATTGAGTTTTCGTTGATGTTGCAGTATCCAAACAGGAAAGTGAAAAGACCCTCGGCATTTTCTCTCAAAATGGCAAATTTCAAGGTCTGAACATGCTCGAAAACTCACCAAAATGTGCACATACATGTGGCTTCATGTAGATTTCATGAATTTAGCAACATTGCCAAAAGATGTAATAAAATGGCTCAGTGGCGCCCCCTTCAATTTTTAAAAAAGGCCTGTCCTATTAGTTTTTTTCGACGTAGAGTGATGAAATTTGGGGAGTGGATACGTTGTGCAAAACTGCTCCAAAAAGTCTCTTGCACCCATATTCCAAACCCAACAGGAAATCGGGTATTATGGATTGAATCTTGCATTTTTGTCAAAAACCTGCATGCACGTTTGAGACCATTACGCCGAAGCAGTAAGTTGAATGCTTCTCAAAATTGGTCAGACATCCCAAAAACATGCATGGTAGGCTGATTGAGCACTCTAAATTGTCCGTAGGTATGAGTGTGCGCGTGAATGGTTGTATGTCTCCTTGTGCCCTGCAATTGGCTGGCAACCAGTTCAGGGTGTCCCCTGCCTACTGCCCCGAGTTAGCTGGGATAGGCTCCAGCACCTCCGCGACCCTCGTGAGGAAAAGCGGCATGGAAAATGAATGAATGAATGAATGTTCATGACACATATGAGATGTTAGGTTATCAAAATGGTGACATTTCATTCACGGCCCTTTCCTGGGCAGGGGAGCAAATGTGTCTTATTTTTGACAATACAATTCAGTAAAAGACTACTGTATTTTTCCGACTATAAGTCGTGTTTTTTTTTCTTCATATTTTGGTTTGGGGTGCGACTTATACTCAGCAGTGACTTATGTGTGAAATTATTAACACATTATGATAACATTTCCCATGTTATTTAGGTGTTTTGGACTAATGGTTTTGTAAACTTGTTAACGGGTATTATGGATTGAATCTTGCATTTTTGTCAAAAACCTGCATGCACGTTTGAGACCATTACGCCGAAGCAGTAAGTTGAATGCTTCTCAAAATTGGTCAGACATCCCAAAAACATGCATGGTAGGCTGATTGAGCACTCTAAATTGTCCGTAGGTATGAGTGTGCGCGTGAATGGTTGTATGTCTCCTTGTGCCCTGCAATTGGCTGGCAACCAGTTCAGGGTGTCCCCTGCCTACTGCCCCGAGTTAGCTGGGATAGGCTCCAGCACCTCCGCGACCCTCGTGAGGAAAAGCGGCATGGAAAATGAATGAATGAATGAATGTTCATGACACATATGAGATGTTAGGTTATCAAAATGGTGACATTTCATTCACGGCCCTTTCCTGGGCAGGGGAGCAAATGTGTCTTATTTTTGACAATACAATTCAGTAAAAGACTACTGTATTTTTCCGACTATAAGTCGTGTTTTTTTTTCTTCATATTTTGGTTTGGGGTGCGACTTATACTCAGCAGTGACTTATGTGTGAAATTATTAACACATTATGATAACATTTCCCATGTTATTTAGGTGTTTTGGACTAATGGTTTTGTAAACTTGTTAGCATGCTATAGTTATCTGAATAACTCTTAATAGCTATGGCCATTTTCATTTGCCATGAAAAAATAATAATAACGAGTGCGCTCCCAGTTGGGCGTGAAAGCGCCACAAACTAAATGCATCCATTTCAATATAAAAAAGTCAATTATACAATTGAACATACATTGCCAAAGGCAGAACGCGAACGTGGCCATAGCTATTAACAGTTATTCAGATTACTATAGCATGCTAACAGGTTTACAAAACCATTAGGCCTGGTGCCCCCTGGTGAGTGAAATTATTAACACATTATGATATAATTTCCCGTGTTATTTTGGTGTTTTGGACTGATGGTTTTGTAAACTTGTTAGCATGCTATAGTTATCTGAATAACTGTTAATAGCTATGGCCACGTTCGCGTTCTGCCTTTGGCAATGTATGTTCAATTGTATAATTGACTTTTTTATATTGAAATGGATGCATTTAGTTTGTGGCGCTTTCACGCCCACCTGGGAGCGCACTCGCACTTGTTTACGTGAATAAGCGCTCGCACACCAGAAGAAATCAGACAGCCACATAGCTCTGAGTGAGTGAGTGAGTGAGTGAGTGAGTGAGTGAGTGAGTGAGTGAGTGAGTGAGTGAGTGAGTGAGTGAGTGAGTGAGTGAGTGAGTGAGTGAGTGAGTGAGTGAGTGAGTGAGTGAGCGAGCGAGTGAGTGGGCGAGTTAGCAAGAGAGAAAGACGGCTGCGAACCTACGTTCATTGTTTATGCCTTTAAAATATCTCTACAGAGGCAACGCCTGCGTGTATCATCTTTTCTGTTGTTGTGTGTTTTCCACCCGCGAGCGGACACTTACAGCCAGTTGTGTGGTTGTTTGAATGGTGTGCTAATGCTAGCGAACGCATGCTAATCTGTTACATTATTGCTGTAATAGTACGTAATTATCATTTATTTACGGTGATGTGAACCTGTTTGCTATCGAGGACCAAATTGATTCAACAAATTATGCGGACATCCAGAATTGTCTTTTTGGAGTTCGCTGTCTATAGCCAGGACCGAGCGGTAGCGTCCTGGTGAGGACAGTATATTCGCATTTCGTTGTTTATGCACTGTACACTGTACATTTATTCAGCATGTTGTTCTCTATTGTATCTTTATATTAAATTGCCTTTCAAGATGACATATCTGTTCTATGTGTTGGATTTTATCAAGTAAATTTCACCCACAAATGCGACTTATACTCCGGTAAGACTTTTGTTTCCTTAAAGCAGAGGGGTCCAATAGGAAAGTCATAATGACCGTGTTCAGGTGCCTAATAAACACTTTTGTTTTGTTAAAGCAGAGGGGTCCGATAAGAAAGTCATCATGACCGTCGCCATTTTCTCTCCCCACTCATTCTGAACATTCAGACATGCAATATATCTGCCTGGATATCTGTCTGTTGTCGACTGCCACCGCCCCGACCTGCCTGCCCTCCGACTTTGTTTGACGTCCGAGTTGCGCCATACGCGAGGGCCCGTCAGTCCTGCTTGCAGGGCTAGTTATTATTATTCTTTCTGTGAAAGGGATCCACTGATAGATTCTTAAAGGATAAATGTGCGTTTGTATATTGTGACTAAATATTGCCATCTAGTGTATTTGTTGAGCTTTCAGTAAATGATAATGTAGTGACAAAACTGTTCTGCCCAAATGCATGATGGGAAGTGGGTAACCATGACTGTGTGTGGTGGCGGCAAATACTATATCTCCTCTGTGTTGTGTACAATGCAGGGTGTTAAGAAAAAGATCCACTCCTGTCATTCTTCCCACGTTGCTTGCCTCAATAGTTATAATTGTTGTGGAAGAGATGTCAAAGCTTTAGGCAATTAAAAGCACGGTTTAAATAAATGCCTGTATCCACTCCACTCACTTGTCACTGCCTCTTAGCTCTGTATATATGTAGAACGGCGCCATTGTAGTCTGTTTGCGGCAATGCAGCCATATTTTAACGTGATTAATTTAAAAAATTAATTACCACCCATTAACGCCATAAATTTGACAGCCCTAGTTGTGCCTTATGTTGGCTCAACATGAGTGCTTTATGTTAAAAGAACACAATTGCTAAATACTGAAGGAAAGCAATTTAATCAGGTGCAAATTATGTATTTCTTTAAAGCCGGTTCTACATGTATTTTGGGGTGAACATGAGTGCCTTATGTTGGTTCAACAAGAGTGCGTTATGTGCCTAATGTTGGCTAGACATGTGTGGTTTATGTTAAAAGGACACAGTTGCTAAATGCTGAAAGCAATATTATCAGGTGCAAATTCTTTCCATAATTTTTTTATGTCAGTTCAACACTCCATTTTTTTGAGTGTACTTTGCGCTTCAAACTTCGCGCACTCAGTCCATCGCTGATTTCTTTCAATAGAAAAAAAACATAAAAAATACGAATGAGCTGTCCCGAGCCGATCACTTAGTCTCTCTCTCGCTCCCTCCCTCCATCCCTGCTCTTTGTTCCTCAGGCAGGCAGTGCATGTGCACTGGAGTTGCCTATTAAAGTTAGCGATGTTGACAGATGTCTGTGTTTGATCTTGCCAGTCATGGGCTTCAAAAGCGCCCCATGCGTCAATCATCGTTTAACTTGTTAAACAGTTGCTGTGGCAACTCATTGTGTGTAAGTGAGAGGATTTTAGTTGACTCGCTCAATGAAGTGCTGCCTTGGAACAGACAGGCTCTGTGTGCACTTTGCACAGGCGGAGGGATATGGAAGCGCGCGCTGGAATGAATGTGTCTGTGTGTGGCGACGTTCAAGGCAGCAGGACGTGTTGTGTTTGCGGCAAAAAACCTCACACACATAGTAAAAGCGATCCTGAGCAGTTAGTAATTTTTTAATTTAATAAAAAAAAACTTAATTTTTTAAATTATATTTGTCACTCCAAAAGTCACAGGTTAGGGTTTAAGGTTCTGGTCCTCATCAACTGCGAAAAAACGATGGATCACTGTTTAATAGAACAGGCCTGTAATGATTGGAAAAATGTGATATAAATTTTAAACTGTTTGCGCCTCTGCCCCTCCCTTCTTGGACCTCATCTGGCCACTTTCGGCAGGTATGCATGTTTTCAATCTGATTGCAGGCTAGACGTTTGACAGACCCTAACAATCAGCCATCTTTAAAGGGTATGACAACACCTGGGGAAATGCTAATATTCCATCATTTATCCATCAACGCATGCCTTTTGAATTCATATCATGCCACTTCGTGTAATTACACACATCGCAACACCTAGAAAATGATAGAAATTAGGTCGATTGTCAAGCTAAAAGGACCCGCCCCCGAGATGCCGGAAATCTAGCATATTGTGTGCGTGATGTCACTTTCGGGAAACAGCCGGCTCAGTGCTTAGTACTGAATGGCGGCGATGATGGCGGACAATTTTGTTTCTATTTGCAGCGACAAATCCGACGAAACGAACATTCTTCTAATGTTGACGAGGAGAGTTATGAACCTTTCTTTGGTGTTTTGGATTATCAATTTGAGCCCAAACGAAAGCCAATGCAGCCTAATGAAAGGATCATTGAGGGGAGGAATCACACTGATGAAACCCCGACAACAGTTCGTGTGGGAAACACCAAATGGTATGTTTTGCATTTCTTTTTGTGAAGCTGATACACCGTGACCGCAAAATAAAGTAATGTATAGAATAATTATCATTTAATATGCTATCATCGGTTTCGCTCTGCCAACCGACACAAATATGAATGGGATTAGAGCAGGGGTCCCCAACCTTTTTTGCACCACGGACCGGTATGATTTGGGTCTTTTTTTCACGGACCGGTGTCCCACTTTTATATTCAGTTGGACTCTCACTGTTATTCAATTGTGCTAAAAAAAACTATTTACATCACAAACATACATGTGCAACACGGAAATGGCATAATTTAACACTTAACGACACGGCGAAGTCGTGAAGTGAGAGGGCTACGTGCAGTTGTTGTGTGCGCCAAACATGGCAAACGTAAGTTAATATTCCTTTCTTTAAAGAAAGTTTGTAGTGTGTACTTAGGAATCGCTGCATTCGCGGTCCTTTTTAACGTTACGCGCATGCCAACTTTGTCAGAACACCGGCAATGTGCGGCATAAAAATACAGCAAATATAAAATAGCATTTGTTTTTAGCCCCGTCGTTGTAAGTGCAGGGAAAAAATACAACTCACCCGCTGAATCAGCGGGAGGGCTGAGTTTGTTTCGTTGAGACGAGATGGTCCCGAGATTGGAGAGTGAGAGAAGCTAGCATCACAAATACACGATGTTGGAAATTGTAGCACAGTTTTCAGCTCGCTCCTAGCGATGTCGGGATATTCCGAAATGACTTTAATCCAGAACTTCAGTAGAGTTGTTGTCCCAAATGTACGTTTAAGTCGCCGTGATTTGCAGTCTCTACAAGCTGATATTCCTGTTCCACAGACATGCTCGAATCACTCGATTTATTCACATACGGGTCACGAATTCACTCCTTCGCAGTTCGTGGGTCTTTAGTGATTGGGAAGTAGCATAAATTTTGTTTTCTTTGAGGTTGTAGGCACATCTTCTTGCTCGTCAGGTTCCCGTTTCCCTGTAAAATTGCAAAATTAGCCCTCTTAGCACTGACGAACTTTACTCATTGTCTGCGTAGTCCAGCTCTTTTTCTCGCGTTCGGGAACTCATGGGTACTACATTCCGACAAATGGCTATTTGTAAAGCACATAGCACGACAGGTTTGAACCATTTTAGCGATTTTTTGATAAAACACGAACGCAACTCTCTCGTCAATAAACAACGATAGCACCTGCCTCAACCTTTTGTTTCCTTGTTATGACGTCTCCGCCCCATTCGGCTGTTTCCGGAACACTTTCGGAAATGTTCGTCATTTTCGATCTATTTTCGATAACTGCTCATTAATATGATTGATTTTTTTGTTAACTTTATCAATATTTGTTATCTTGGCACATAACGGTTCTATTGATGTCTCACACCCCCTTTGCGTTTTCATACCCTTTAAAAGCCAGTGGACGCCACCACCTCGTCCCCTGTTCAATTAATCTGGTTTCTCCGTCTGTTGTGTCTAGAATTTGTTTGTTCATTCTCCCTGATAACCTTTTTTGCTCTCACTCCATGACCTGCTTTTGCACACCTCTTGTCAAATTACTACCCATGCCACCTTACCGAGTCTCATCAAGCCGGCTTGACTATCCCGAGCAGAATGTTCCACATCCCCACTTTGTCTTGCTACGATCTACTCGCCCTCTGCGTTGGCTGTGGCATCGGTCTACTCAAGCTTTTTTCCCCAGTCTAAAAGAAAAATAATTATTTTCACTCATCACAACCTCTTGCCTGTGTCTGGTCAGGGATCCCCTGCAATTCTGCGTACCCTAACAAAGAGCAAATGATACTGCGAAAATGAGCTTTTCTCAACAGCAATGTCATTTGATGGAACTAGCTGGAGTCCTAATATTTTCATTATTCAGTTTCAGTATGACTAAGTACCATTATGAATAATGTTTTTATTGAATACAATAACTTTTTCCCAATTATTTGAGTTGTAAGGGAATGTGTTTTTGTGTGAAAATACCGTACATTTTTTCCATTGAGTCAGTTTAGCAACATTTTTACCCACTTACGCACAAACACAACACATATAAAACCTTACACCAACAAACGTACAATAACAAAAACCCAAACTACTCTACGTCGACCCTCGGCGCGAACAACAACCTTGCTCCTAACGTTCTGTGCAAAACAACTTTCCGCGCCTTTATCTGACTGACTGAGCACATCAATGGCACGCTGCATAATTGATGTGGGGAAATTGAAAAAGTCCTTTTCATTTTCTAGGCTGAAAGGCACCAAAGAAGTGCGAGAGTCGCTGCGAGTCGACGACGCTTTCAAAACTGCCGATTGATCAATTATTCAGTAAGGCGCGGCTGCTGAGAGAAATTAGCTTCCGAGCAATTGAAATCCATTCTTTTTGTGGCTCTTTGTGGTATTATTGAAAAATAAGAATAGTTAACCAATGAATATACATATCGATTAATATATGGATAAATAATAGCATGAATCAAAAAAATGTCGTGACATGCATTCATTCGCTGCCAACCCTCCCACTTCAAATGAATTGGACATCTACACTCACCGGCCACTTTATTAGGTACACCTGTCCAACTGCTCGTTAACACTTAATTTCTAATCAGCCAATCACATGGCGGCAACTCAGTGCATTTAGTCATGTAGACATGGTTTAAGACAATCTCCTGCAGTTCAAACCGAGCATCAGTATGGGGAAGAAAGGTGATTTGAGTGACTTTGAACGTGGCATGGTTGTTGGTGCCAGAAGGGCTGGTCTGAGTATTTCAGAAACTGTTGATCTTCTGGGATTTTCACGCACAACCCTCTCTAGGGTTTTCAGAGAATGGTCCGAAAAAGAAAAAACTATCCAGTGAGCGGCAGTTCTGTGGGCGGAAATGCCTTGTTGATGCCAGAGGTCAGAGGAGAATGGCCAGACTGGTTCGACCTGATAGAAAGGCAACAGTGACTCAAATAACCACCCGTTACAACCAAGGTAGGCAGAAGAGCATCTCTGAACGCACAGTACGTCAAACTTTGAGACGGATGGGCTACAGCAGCAGAAGACCACGCCGGGTGCCACTCCTTTCGGCTAAGAACAGGAAACTGAGGCTACAATTTGAACAAGCTCGTCGAAATTGGACAATAGAAGATTGGAAAAACATTGCCTGGTCTGATGAGTCTCGATTTCTGCTGCGGCATTCGGATAATAGGGTCAGAATTTGGCGTCAACAACATGAAAGCATGGATCCATCCTGCCTTGTATCAACGGTTCAGGCTGGTGGTGCTGGTGTAATGGTGTGGGGAATATTTTCTTGGCACTCGTTGGGCTCCTTGTTACCGATTGAGCATCGTTGGAATGCCACAGCCTACCTGAGTATTGTTGCTGACCATGTCCATCCCTTTATGACCACAATGTACCCAACTTCTGATGGCTACTTTCAGCAGGATAATGCGCCATGTTATAAAGCTGGAATCATCTCAGACTGGTTTCTTGAACATGAGAATGAGTTCACTGTACTCAAATGGCCTCCGCAGTCACCAGATCTCAATCCAATAGAGCATCTTTGGGATGTGGTGGAACGAGACATTCTCATCATGGATGTGCAGCCGACAAATCTGCACCAACTGTGTGATGCCATCATGTCAATATGGACCAAACTCTCTGAGGAATGCTTCCAGCACCTTGTTGGATCTATGCCACGAAGAATTGAGGCAGTTCTGAAGGCAAAAGGGGGTCCAACCCGTTACTAGCATGGTGTAATAAATAAAGTGGCCGGTGAGCGCATGGCATCCAATGAGTTAGTAGTCATCCAATCCATTTGAAGTGAGAGGAAATTCAGCTGCCACCCTATCAAACTCATTTAAACATTTAAATTCACAGTAGAACTATGATTGGATGTCTATCTTAATCTTGGGAAGGCAGCATGCATAGCTGGCGGCCATCTTGAGAGTCGGAAACTCGATCTCAAAGTCTACAAAGTGTGCATCGACATGCTTTTTCTTAGTACAACTTTTCACCTGCTTTATGATTCTGCGTTGGGCTGGCGGCATAGCTACGCCGTCGACCCTGCACCGCCGATGAGCATTTGAAATTTTGCTTAGAAGCAGCACTTTGTGCTGTAGTGTGCTGTCCAGTCACTCGGGAGGTGTATCCTTATCTCTGTGTTGTTTTGTGAGCTTTCACAGGGCTTTACATAGCACTCCTTGGTTTCCCACAAATTGTCCTATTGGTCTGAATTAGGGTTGTTCCGATCATGTTTTTTTTTTTTTTAACTGGGGGGCGCCCCACTATTTGAGAAGTACTGCCCTAAGCAAATCATATGACGTGGCTAATTTAGCTTAGCACAAAAACATGTTGGTTCGCCTCACATAAATGACAACATAGTAACAGAATAAACACACCGAAATGATATCAGACCATCTGTTAAAACGTGCAAACTTACAGATTTTTGTTTTTTCAAGGGTTCTCAACAATGTGTAGTGCAGAGGAGCTGTGTAGCATCTGTAAACCTCAATAATTCTTTTCCAACTAAATTAAAAAGTTCTTTATGCCTGATGTTTCCAGTAAGTCACCACTAGAAGCTAAGCGCACATAGCAAAACCAAGGAAAAACTGTAGAAATTGTAGAACTTGTAGAAATACCACCTAAAACAAACAATGCAATGCAATAAATGTCTGCAGCATAAGACACTCTTAAACATAGGCAAAAGAATATGTGTGAATGTTTTCTCCGCGAGATTTTGAAAAATAAACCTCTTTGTGAAAGTACACTCCTGTGGAAAGAAACTTCTTCATATTCAAGTTCAAAGACTGATATTTATTTACAAGTTAAAAATAGCCATGTGAGAAATTAATAGCCAAGTTAATTGAAAGTTCATATAATTTAAAGAAATAATTGAGAAGAAATTAATATAATCTATGCAATTTTTTTACCCTGCCTATTAAAAGAATCGGAATCAAGAATCGTTTGAAACCGGAATCGAAACATGGAATTGGAATCGGAACCGTTCATATTCAAACGATGCCCAACCCTAATTGTAGTATCGGTATCAGTGCAACACCACTATAAATAGTACCTCAGGTGTGACGAAAAATATCACTACATCTTGTCAAAATCAAATTATATTTGGTAAAATGCCAAAATCTGAAAATTAGGGTCCATGACGGCAAACAAAGGAGGAAGAGTACAAGTAAGAGGCAGTAAATATTTCAACAATTCCCTTCGTAAAAGGCTAAATTATTAAAACGCGTCACGACTACAATGAATGTTTTTAGTGGGGACCGTAACGTGTGCAATATTAATAGCATTCTCCAAAGCCATCCGTCATGGAGTAAACAAAGAGGCTTTTTAATTGAACCCGATGCAGGGAATTTGGCTCCTGGCGGCGTGTCGTGACGACGGCAAAAGCAGAGTTGCTGAGTCGTTGTTTGATCTGTGGAAAATTTTGAGGAGGAAACCTGCTGGGACGTAACATTGTGGTGGAAAAATTTGGGGGCGTGGTTAGATGACAATTGAAACTATAATGGCTATCTCTGAGAACAACCTAAATATAAAGTGTCTCACCTGTATCAGCCCAAAAAATTGTATTGGTGTAACACTCATTTATAAGCTTTAAAAATAGTTTTCCATTGATTTGTCAATCTTGGTCTCCCTGGCATTTGAATAGGCGAAGTGTAGACTTTTGATATTGACTGTAAAGCACGCAGAGGAGTACTAGTAGTTCTTGTAAATATCACCACGAGGATAGATTTGTCTTCCTACGGCATTTACCATGACCGCGAGGAGCTCTCTCATCGTGTCAACGCACAATATCCATCTCACGCCTCCAAGGCAATGAGAGGGTACGAAGCAACTAAAGCGACCCACGAAAAACCAAACAATGACTTTCACTGGCTGTAAATGTGAACAATTATTCATTTGTAATGTGTCTTTAAGTCCGCCTGAATTTCCTCACGGTGTTCATTAAAAAAGCATGAGTGCCGAACCTCCCCGTGAGAGCCCGCAATATGGAACTGAATCACTCTGATTTGCAGACGGACGGCAGATTAAAAATAAATTGTGCTCTAAAATATTTACAGGCTTAGGAGGGTAGGGTGTGGGGGTTTAATGGAGATTTGTTACTTTGCTTTTCGGCGTGGAGCTGCTGACTCAATCTAGATGATTGAAAATTGGATCCAACATTTTAGACCCAAAAAGACAAAAAATATTCCCAATTTTTTTGTCAAGATTTGTAATATTGATGTCCCATTGACAACCAAACATGCTCAATGGAACGTTTTGAAGCTTGATAATATTTTATTCAACTTGTTAGGATAAACATTTAAAAGAAAAAAAGGAGATTGAATAGTTTTAAAATGTATTAATTCAACAGAAACAGCAGGTATGGTCATCGGCATTGTTGTTCTTTGTACATACTATTGTCAAAATGGGTTATATACAGTGGACCAACAGTGTACAGTGGAATGAAAAAGTATCTGAACCTTCTGGAATTTCTCACATTTCTGCATAAAATCACCATCAAATGTGATGATATTTGTCAAAATCACACAGATGAAAATACAGTGTCTGCTTTAACTAAGACGACCCAAACATTTATAGTTTTCCATATTTTGATGAGGATAGCATGCAAACAATGTCAGAAGGGGGAAAAATAAGTAAGTGAACCCTCTGTCTAAGGATGTACTTCTCAAATAGTGAGGCGCCCCCCCGAGCGATGCCAGGGGGGGCGCATGTGACCTCGGGGAATATGCTTTTTTTTTTTTTTTTTTTTGCCGTACTGGAAAAAAGTGTACTTGCACATCCACTCAGTGGGTGGCAGTGGCGTCCTCATTTTCAGAGTGCCCGCAGTATTTTTGAACTAAGCAAGAGCACTCAGCACTAGGGATGGGAATCGAAATCAGATTCCA
Source organism: Corythoichthys intestinalis (assembly GCF_030265065.1). Classification (NCBI taxonomy): domain Eukaryota; kingdom Metazoa; phylum Chordata; class Actinopteri; order Syngnathiformes; family Syngnathidae; genus Corythoichthys; species Corythoichthys intestinalis. The sequence continues at coordinate 48,064,258 of NC_080405.1, read as the reverse complement.
ATTCGGAACCGGTTCCGAGTGTTTCGAGGCCTCGACATCATAATGAAATAGCCTTAACGATCCCTTTAACGAGTCCTGAAGACGCATATTGCGTCGTGACTGTCTTGTTGTCCAAACACATCAAACTAGCATGGCACCAAGAACCACCCGCTCCAAAGTTTGGCTACACTTCACCAGGAAAGAGGGTGAAAATGAAAGGTTACGATGGTTTAGCACGAGCATTGCAGCCGTAAACATAACAATGACAGCACGAGATTCAAACGATCGAAAGTGTGTCTTCACTTCACGAGGAAAAATTACAACAAAACGACTTGCAATCATTGCAAGGTGGAGATAACTACATCGGGAGGGAAGGTAGAGATAACTGCATCGGGAGGGAATAGACTGTCGGGAGGGAATAGACAGCACTGTCCTCACCGAGACAGCTATACAGCTAGCTAAACTCCGAAATGACGATACAGAAGACGTTGGTATAATTTGCTGACTTTATTCAACCATCACTTGAAGAGTGAAACTAAAAATAGAAATGAAACAAATCAATTTCGTCCCCAGTAACAAACAGGTTTGCATCAACGTAAATCAGCGATGATTAGCTGTAATAACAAAACAGTTAGCATGCGTTCGCTAGCATTAGCACATCGTTCAAACCACTACACAACTGGATTTAAGTGTCCGATCGCGAGTGGAAACACACAACAACAACAACACAAAAGATGATACATACAGGCGTTGCCTCTGTAGATATTGTACAAGCATTAACAAAGAACATAGGGTCGTAGCAGTGCTTCCCTCTCTAACTCTCACGCTTTCTCTCGCGTTCTTCTTCACGTGAGGAAGCGCAAGGATGCCCCCACTTGAGCGTGAAAGCACCATAAAAACTAAAAGGCATGCACTTCAATATACTGGTAAATAATGCTTTAACAGGGGTCCCCAAACTACGGCACGCGGGCCGAATACGGCCCGCCCTAACATTCAGTCCGGCCCCCTGAACAATACCAGAGAGCATTTTGATTTTTTTTTTTTTTTTTTTTCCTCAATAGTGTTATTTATTTTCTGGCCTTTTTCTGTGAAGAACTCAGAGAGGGTTATTTGGTTATTATCTATTTGATTAATAGTGCTATTATTATTAATTATTATTATATTATATTATTATTTTTATTTTATTTACTTTTGTTCCGTGAAATATCCAGAAAGGGTTATTTGATTGTGGCTTTCTGAAAAACAATAATTTTTTTACATTCAGGCACTCCTGCAATCGTCACACTTTTTCTGTTACAAACTGACCCCGGCCCCTTAGAGAAGGGAAAAGTTATGCAGCCCTCACTGGAAAAAGTTTGGGGACCCATGCAAGTTTAACACATATTGCTAACGGCAGACCAACTACCGATATGCTAATATATACCAATATTTTTTATTTCTATTAGAAAAATGTTTCAGTAAAATGTTAAACATTTTTGTGCATTTGCCACTTTTTGCCACAGTTAATATTGAGGCTTTGGGCCTCTTTTGACCTTGTTGTGAATGTGTAAGGTTGTGACTTCTGATTAAACAAACTCAATGCCAATCTAAATGTTTGTTCTTTTTTTCCCCCCAAATTAGAATCGATAAGAGAATCGATAAAGAATCGAATCGTTAAGCAATATCGATAATGGAATCGGAATCGTAAAAATCCTATCAATTCCCATCCCTACTCAGCACACAAAAAAGAGATATGAAGAGCAGTGCGCCGCCGCCATTTTCGAAAGCCGTTTTCCGGACGGACTCACTTACGCAGCGACCCACTGTCTTCTTCGGTTCTCACGTCTCCGCCCGAGAAGTGCCACTTTCGGCTTGGGATCGTCACAACAACCGCCCTCACCTACGGTTCTACCTCGGCCGCCGAGAATGCGCTTTTTTTCGTGCCGTTTGCCTTTTAGCTTTGACTTTTAATACAGTGTGTGATGAGGAAAGACCACTGTTTACTGTGTCTAAAAATAATTATAGCGGACAGCCGGAAGCCAAATCAATTAAGACGCCACTTAAAGACATTAGACCCCGATCTCATTAATAAGCCGCTTGATTGTTTTTCAGCGAAAACTTGCCGAATATTGCCAACAATCGTCCTGCTTTGTCAGTGTTATGTCAGTACACCAGCGAGCATTGTTAGCATGCTCAATGCAAAATAACCCCACACAATTGCAAAGGAGGTGATACTGTGAGCAGCAAAAATAAAAACTGTCCTTCTGTCCAAAGACACTCTTTTTTTTCTTTTATTCAGTTTTGTTTTTTCGGTCAAATTTTGGGGCATATTGTCCTCATGCGTGAATGTTTCTAATCAATTTAAATTTGTTATTATTTACTGATTTTATTACATTTTATTTTTCTGTATCAAATGGTCAAAAATGTACCTTGAGTGTATTTTTACAGTATGGATGTGACTTTTTTTTTTTTTTAACTCAGGCAAATTGATGCGCGTTATGTATTTCCTGTTGCAAACAAAACAATGTTAATAATGTTATACCTTATTATAAGTTGATCTATGTTACTTTTTTTCTTTAATAGAAAAAAAGGACACAATGTTAGGCAGATGCGTACTTATAATAGTAATTTTATAGACAAATGATACTATTTACAGATTTACAGTGGCGGCAGAGAGTTTGGGGGGGCGCGAAACATTTACGTCTTCCTTGGGGGGGCTAACAGAAAATAATTGAGAAGCACTGGCCTAAGGAGAGAGCAATTGAAACCAATTTTTACCAAACATTTTAAGTCAGGTGTAAGCCCAATCACTGATAAGTGGTTTGAAGCTCCCCTGCCCATTATAAAACACACTCCTGGTAAGAATAGTCTTGGGAAGCATTGTCTGATGTGCATTATCGATCAGTCAAAAGAGCTGTCTGAAGACATACGATCAAGGATTGTTGATTTGTATAAAGCTGGGAAAGGATACAAAACCATCTCTAAGTCTCCATGTAGATCTCCTCCAGAGCAGTGATGTTTTGGGCTGTTGTTGGGCAACACGGACTTTCAACTCCCTCCACAGATTTTCTATGGGGTTGAGATCTGGAGACTGGCTAGGCCACTCCAGGACCTTGAAATGCTTCTTACGAAGCCACTCCTTTCATGCCCTGGCTGTGTGTTTGGGATCATTGTCATATTGAAAGACCCAGCCACGTCTCATCTTCAATGCCCTTCCTGATGGAAGGAGATACTCACTCAAAATCTCTCGATACACGGTCCCATTCATTCTTTCCTTACACAGATCAGTCGTCCTGGTCCCTTTGCAGAAAAACAGCCCCAAAGCATGATGTTTCCAGCCCCATGCTTCACAGTGGGTATGGTGTTCTTCGGATGAAATTCAGTATTCTTTCTCCTCCACACACGAGAACCTGTGTTTCTATCAAAAATTTCTATTTTGGTTTCATCTGACCAATACAAATTCTCCCAGTCCTCTTCTGGATCATCCAAATGCTCTCTAGCGAACTGCAGACTGGCCTGGACGTGTACTTTCTTCAACAGGGGAACACGTCCGGCAGTGCAGGATCTGAGACCCTGGCGGCGCATTGTGTTACTGATAGTAGCCTTTGTTACTGTGGTCCCAGCTCTCTGTAGGTTCTCTGTAGGTCATTCACAAGGTCCCCGCATGTGGTTCTGGGATTTTTGCTCACCCTTCTTGTTATCATTTTGACGCCACGGGGTGAGATCTTGCATGGAGCCCCAGGTCGAGGGAGATTATCAGTGGTCTTGTATGTCTTCCATTTTGTAATAATTGCTCCCACAGTTGATTTCGTTTTACCTATTGCAGATTCAGTCTTCCCAGCCTGGTGCAGGTCTACAATTTTGTCTCTGGTGTCCTTCGACAGCTCTTTGGTCTTGGCCATAGTGGAGTTTGGAGTGTGACTGACTGAGATTGTGGACAAGTGTCTTTTATACCGATAATCAGTGTTGTTAATAACGGCGTTACAATATAACGGCGTTACTAACGGCATTATTTTTTTCAGTAGTGGGTAATCTAATTAATTACTTTTCTCATCTTGGCAACGCCGTTACCGTTACTGAGGACGGAAAGGCATGCGTTACTATGCGTTACTATATTGGTCGAAAAGTCTGAGGGAGTCGGACTCACCGAGACGACAGAGCAGGAGTATGGAGGAGGCAAGAAAGTTGTGACGCCGAGCAAACGCGATGCTAGGTAGCTCCAATAATACATGTTGTAGCCGATAGCTAGTACAAACTACGCGCGCATGTTATGGTAGATATGGTAGACATGATAGCTATCACATGTACTGTACATAGATATAACTAGATGCAAAATGACAGACATGGCACTAAATGAGTTAGTAGACAGCCGCCATCTTAAAGCAGTACTTTTTAGGACGGCTCTGTTGTAGAGAACCTTCCTAGCGAACCTAAGTAACTTTTTTTTCTAAAATACTTCTGAATCGGCAAAATCTTGACTTGAATCTATCTTTAAATGATGAAACAGTTTTAAAACTTTCATATGTCATAAGTAGAGAGAAGGGAACTAATGCAATAATGGGAGCAATTTTAACAACTTTTAACAGCTGATTCAGGGTAAAGGGTAAATTAGGGTAAAGAATTGGGCTCGGGCCAATTGTACCCAAAACCTTCACAAAAAACTTCACATAGTGTGGCCAATGTTTTTTGGGTTTTTTTTGGGAGGAAAAAAAAAAAAGTAATTATCACCAATTACTTTGCCAAGTAACTAATTACTCTTACATTCAGGTAATTGAGTTACTAACGCAATTACTTTTTGGGAGAAGTAATTTGTAACTATAATTAATTACTTTTTTTCAGTAAGATTAACAACACTGCCGATAATGAGTTAAAACAGGTGTCATTTTACAGGTAACGAGTGGAGCCTCGTTAGAGCTCGTTAGACCTCGTTAGAAAAAGTTAGACCTCTTTGACAGCCAGAAATCTTGATTGTTTGTAGGTGACCAAATACTTATTTTCCACTCTAATTTCAAAACAGATTTGGATTATAGAAGATTTCATTGTATATTTGTAATATCTGGACGTTATTTTTGCTGTGAAATATTCCCTTTTAAAAACTATATTTCAGCTAAGCGCATCATCTTATCTTTCTGTTTGACCCTCCTGTCATCCAAACACACACTTTTTACGCTTGCAAACCGGACTCCCTAGAGACCCTGGCCCAGGTGTCGCTGACCCCCAGCATCCCCCTAAACACCGCCCCTGTTTAAGTCCTATTTACTTAAAACGTTGAGTTCAAAGCTTTACCTTGTTTTTTTGAGTGTTCCATCAAATCTAATCAGGCATTAAAAATGGTGGCCAAGTTGCTTCCTCTGCTAACACATCGCCACGTTTGCTTTTACTCAGTTGGTGTTTGTTCAAGGGGGGCCACGTTGCCAATTGCCCTTATTGTCCACTCCTTTTACTTACAACTGAGCGGGAGGAACTATGGATGATGTATAAGCAAAGATGTGGCACTCATGTTCTACACACACATTACAGACGTCACTGAAATAGTCTGAAACATACAACTTATCAACTGCACAGCCCACTTTAATGTATTCAAATAGGCGTGCGTCTCATTTTCACAAGAACGTATTAAAAAAAGATAATCCCATTTGTAGGAGACACGGCAGAGTTAAATATATGAGCAAGGTGTCCCCAATTTACATTTACTGGAAAGGAGTAGCAAGGTAATGAAAGGGCTGCTTATTATTAAGCCTTTCATGCATGAATTATATATCTTTTTTTATTTATTTTAAAGACTTACAAAGCACTTACAGGTAGTCCCTGGGTCAAGCCCGTCGACAAGGGCAGGCAACCAGATATGTTGTCTCGGGCCTCAGGACCAAAGGGGCCCTTGAATGACCCTTAATTTATTTTACTTTACATTCACATATTTCTTTTTTATTTAAATCAGTGTCTGGTTAAATATTATGTTCTACTCGATATATGGCGGAAAACGCTCAGATGACTTGAAGTTCCGCTCTGAGACCCCCAATTTAGCCAACTTTCAAAATTGTCCGATATGCATGTGTGATACATCATTGGAAAGCTTAAAATTTCAATTTTCTGGGAGAAAAAAAATTTGAACAGAAGGGCATTTAAAAAAAATTTTTTTAAACAGTAAAACCCTATCTGGAGGTGAGAGCACGCGAGAGCAGAATTACAGACGCCATGAATCTAACGAGATATTATCGCGTACTTACCTTGTTTTGATCCAAAAACTGGTTTTTTTTTTTTTTCACTTTTTCTTTGTTTGGAGTGATTATTTATCATCTAGCATATCGGAGAAAATGCGACAGTAACAACAACAAAAATACAATTAAGCGATAGTTATGAGGTAGATATCCGTGACATTTTTAAAGACGCCATTTTTTTCATTGTGACATAATTTGTTTAAAAGTTTAAAATATGTGAGTGAATAAATTTTTAAAGTCGTTTTTTTTTTTTTTTTTTTTAACGAAATATGAGACATCAATTAATGATTCTAAGCTAAAAATGACAGACATTTTGAATAATAAATATCATTAACCGGGCAAGGGAGGATGATGACTAATCTTCCGAAGCGGATACAACAGACGTGGGCCTCCATGATACCCCCGGCCATCCCTCCCTACACCAACTTGGACATCAACTGATCCAATGAACCCACTCAAATTGACAATATGCGAAATTCCATGGCAACCAATGACTTTTTGAATGATATGTGCGTAAAAAATTTTTTTTTTTTTTAAACTGAAAATAACTGGACTGTAACACAAACATGCTAGACTGTGCGTCCCGGGCTGTTGGGGGATGGGTATCGATAAGCATTTGCTTTTTCCCGTTTTCCTTTGTCTGTCATCGTCTTTTTTTTTTTTTCGGGCAAATTATTCCTTCGTCTGTGTCAATGTTTCTCCTTTCTGGCCAAAATATCCCACACTCTGAAACTGTCAATGATTCTGATGATGATGACAATGACAATAAATTCATTTTTTTTTTAAATTCATTCATTAATCACCTTCATTTTATGGCTGGGTTGAAACAAAAGCGGTTGCGCCACGTCTGTAAACTGGGGTTTCCAGGGTAAAACAGACAAATTAAAAATAGTTTGGGGGCTTCATGCGCCATGAATCTGCTATGGCAGCATATAGATAGACATTGTTTTTATCAAACTCAACAGTTGTTTTGGCTTAAAATAGAGCAGTTTCTTTTAAAGAGGAGTGCAATAGCAGAAACTGCTTTTTCAGTCTTGTCTGTTTTTTCCGCCATATACTTAAAAACTTAATTTTTTCCTTGTTTTGCAACCCCCCCCTCCCACCCCCACCACCACACACACCCTCTCTGTCTTAGCAGAGAATGGTTTGACCCAGCTCTGGCGCACTCAAGGCTAAATTACGTACGTGCTCTGTAGCGGGAAATTAAAATCTGTCATTGTTATAAACTCTAAACATGGCAAGTCGTCATAAATCGGGTGCGCAAAAAAAGAAGAAAAGAAAAACGAAAAAGAGATGAAGATCATTGAGGTGACGTTTTTAAAAGGAGGACAAGAAGCCACAGAACTAGGGCTAGAGTTGGCTGTGGACGATGATGTCGGTAAGTGAACAACAGCCGCTAACACTGAACGTTTACATCCGCGATCACCGTGACCAAAGCCTGATTCGAGTCTGTCACCGTCTGCTTGTAGCCTTTTGAGCTGAGGGTATGACAAGACATGCTGCTCGCGTTGAGCCCAGGAGACAGAAGATAATGAGAGATCAGGGATTGATAGGGCTTGATAACCCCAGGGATGTAGAGGGAGCAGGCACAGGATTTTTAGTTATACTGTTTTGTTGCTTAGCAGGCAGGCATAGCACTCTCAATTGTATTGTATTATAGCCTACATGGGACAATAGATGGAAATTGTTTGTTTATATTGTGTCACATCACATTACGATCTGTTAAATTTAACTGTCCATCTCAAATTAAATAATTTGAAAATTTACACTGTCATTGCTTGCAAAGCGTTCAAAGTACTGCGTATGTTGTCGTGACAAACCGGTGGCAGGGGTGGGGTGGCGGGGCTATAATGGTCTCTTGTCCCTGGGCCCCTGCAAGTCTGTTGACAGCACTGCCCTGGATTACGACGTACTCGACTTACGCGATTTTGACTTTACGATGCCGAATTCTCGTCCGCCATTTTGTCTCCAGTCATTGTTAACAGTTAATATGCTGTGTTCTGTTCTCACTAGACGTGAAGTTGTTTGGCTTTACAGACAGCAAACAAGGCAATTATGCTTTTTGAAGCTTTTTACTTCCTTCACTTTTGACACTTTGTACAGCTGTAACACACATATGTGAATGAGCATAAGGACACGCATTTTGACAATAAAACTCTTAACACAAAACAACTGGTGTTCAAACGTCCATCAATTTAGTTTATATTAACATTGTACTAGTTTATAATTTTAATTATAAAAATAAAACTACATGATAAATAATGATGAAAACTAGAGATCCGATCACGTAATTTTCAAAGTATCGGAATCGGCAAAAAAATATCGGCCATGGCTTTTTTTAATATATATATTTTTTTTATTTAAATCATTTTCTAATTGTATTTAACGTTACAGACATAATATGTTACACTTTTCCAGAGTCTTTAGTTTAGGCTTTGGGTAGGGTTATCAAATTTATCTCAATAACGGCGGTAATTAATTTTTTAAAAAATGTATCCCGTTAAAATATTTAACGCAATTAATGCATGCGCTGCACGACCCACTCACGCACTGTCGCGCTCCATCTGTAATGGCGCCGTTTTGCCAAAGTAGAGAGCTAAAAGGCAGCGTAAAATGAGTAGAGTGAGTATTGGCAGCCTTTAAAGTCTTATTTTAATTGGCTAATACCTTACAATCCCTCTCTCGACGATCAGAATAACATGGGAAGCAATGTGGGAAAGCAATGTAGCAATTGATCTTGTTCTTAAAACCTTGAATTATATCCCATCGCAGAGAGGATATATGAATTGGTAGCACTACGCACAGTCATGGTTTCACTTGTCAAGGTTCCACTTCTCATCAAGCATTGGGCATGGCCTTCAGTAACATTTACTGAAAAATCAACAAATACACTAGATGGCAATATTTAGTCACAATATACAAAGTCACAAGTCTTTCTATCCGTGGATCCCTCTCACAGAAAGAATGTTAATAATGTAATGCCATCTTGAGGATTTATTGTCATAATAAACAAATACAGTATTTATGTACTGTATGTTGAATGTATATATTCGTCCGAGTTTTGTTCATTTTTTTCTTAATGCATTGCCAAAACATATATAATCGGGAAAAATTATCGGGAATGATTGGAATTGAATCGGGAGCAAAAAAAAAGCAATCGGATCGGGAAATATCGGGATCGGCAGATACTCAAACTAAAACAATCGGAATCAGATCGAGAGCATAAAAAAAAAACATGATCGGAACAACCCTAATGAAAAAAAAAAATTTTTTTTTAAAGCTTATTAAACTACCAACAATTGCTCTGTGTTAAAGGCCTCATTTGCCAGTTTTTTAATAGCTGTCCCAAAAGGGTTAAAATCATCATTTAGCATGACTTAATCCGAAGTTAATTCATTACAGTGAAGAACAAAGTCCTATTTTGTCAGGATGAAACGTAATAATCACAGAATTAGGACATTAATGTCTCTTTCAATGAGGAAAAACTATTTATTTTTGTATTTCGGAAGAGAATCTTTCCTAACCCCCTAAAGAAAAAATCAACTATAATCTCCCCCATCAAAAGAAATTAAGCCTTTTGTGGTTTGAAAAAATGTTCGGATTTTTAAAGTCATAACTGGCAGATTTGAGCTTGTCTGAAATGTGTTTTGATCAGCCTTCAAGTATCACCCTGAGTCCTAGATGAAAAATAGGCGCCAAAATGGGTCTAAGCTCACTTTGTCAGTATTCTTGCAGCCACTTTGAAGGGAGATTTTAGTTTTGAAGAAGAAATAAAAAGCCGACTTTATTAGTTATTCTGCTATTCGTGCGAGAGAGATGCAAAGTGCTTTATGCGTCCCTGGAGATGCTGTACATATCAATTAATGTATGTAAATCTGCAACTTGAAGCATTTGAAGGCCTAAACATCAGCTTTGAAGAAAAAAAGTCTCTATCACAAAATAAAATCCACGTCATACAGCAGTCAGAAAAAAATCAATACACTTGTTTTTCGACAGCTGAAACTTGGGTTTTAGCTGAGGTTGGTCGAGTTGCCAAAATTTTTACTCAAGTAAGAGTAGCGTTACTCACAGACTTCATAATGATATTGACGGGACACATTCCCCAGAAACTGCGCCACGCCTTCAAGTAGGGGCCCGTCCCACACTTCGCTTCAGTCGGTCAAGTCGGTCGCAATTATTCTCAAACACATGCAGCGATCCAACGCCGGGTTTAGGTTGAAAAAGTACGAAAGCTGTACCACATTCAAACAGGGAGGATGTCTCAGGAGTGATTTGTTCGAGGATTCAAGGTAATTATTATATTTTTCGTACCATGCATGCATTTTGAAACGTCGTGAAAATAAATCAATGGGAGAAATTAACCGCTATGGCATTGGCATCATAATTGGCAATATTTACGTAAAATAAATGCTAACTGCCCGTTTTTTTTTTTTTGCTTTTAACCAAGAGTCGAGACTGTTTTACTTTCATATCAATAAAGAATTCAGGGATTAAAGCATTTATTCACAAGAATTTTCAACGTAAAAAGCTCTTTGTGGTGATAAGGCGGCGCCACAGTGGCTTAAAAACTAGCAGTACATTCGGCATATCTACGTAAAATAAATGCTAACCGCCCGTTTTTTTGCGTTTAACCCTTTAACACCGAACGTGTCGGATGCGATACGTTTACGCATATCATCTTTGAAGCCTCGTAACGCTGTAATTAAGTCACCCACGTGCCCCTGGTTGCTCTCGTTTGAAAGTACGGAAGTTGATGTCCACACCAGTTTTTATTTGAAGTCAATTGACCAAGTAAAACGGGAGATAATGTCATTTGAGTTTTATAGTTTTATTGAACTCATAAATATGCATTAAAACGCCGCATGGACCATGTGTCTATCTCCATATTTCCATCATTTCTTGTCCTTTTTTCAAAACCGAAAGCAGCACAAAAGACGACATATCCTAAGAGCCGTTGTGATGTCAAGAAGGACGAACCTAATGTGAACATTTTTAATAAATTGACGAGCAAGGTGCCAACTAAGGAAGACACGCGTAGCAAGCAACGGCGCGGTTTGATTGAGCGAGCGACTTTGAAACGTGCAGAATGAATCGAAAACTAAATTTAGCGCAAGCTAATGCATTATTTCATTAACTCAAGGAATAGAATGAGCTGTATTTGTGATTGTTTTCCTCGGATCAGTCGGCGTCTCGGGGAGTAGAAGTGACAGCAGCGCGCAAACGGCAGATGAGTAGGCTGTGTGACGTTGTATGTGACGCAGTTTAGTGACATGTTCAAAAACTTTATTGAGTGCGCAAAAATTTTTTAAAAAACTTTATTGGGTCGCATGCCTAAAAAAAATTTAACTACTTGTCAATATTTTTTAAAATACTTTTTTTTCAATGTTTATTATTATTTTTTCTTCACTATGAATCTTTTCAATTTTTATATAGATGTGTGTTCGAGAAGCTTGATTGCATGTACATATATACCTTTGATAAGGTGATGGGTACAATACCTAACTTCACAAAGAGATATCCTCCAAACCCTTTTTGTTTTGGATATTTTTCTTACTATTTTGCACTGTATATAACATGTTTTGACCATAGTATGTGTGAAGGCCAAAAACGCCTATGACCATAGCTGCTGTTTGTGTTGAATTGTCAAACATAAAACTATTCAATCTTATTTTTTTCTATTGAATGTTTATCCTAGCAAGTTAAATAAATATTATGAAGCTTCAAAACGGTTGGTCGAGCATGTTTGGTTGTCAGTGGGACTTCAACATTACAAATTTTGAAAAAAGATTTTGGGATTTTTTTTTTGTCTTTTTGGGTCCAAAATGTGGATTAAAGTTGGTCAGTGAAGAAAACAACAGTTTGGACATGAAGTTCAAGGTATCCTGAAAAAAGGGACCCATCTTGGCCATTGTGAACAGTTTTTTCTTTGAAATATAAAGGCAACATCAAAGGCATGCAAATTCGGCCAAAATAGGCTTAGGTGTTAAAGGGTTAACAAAGAATCAAAGACTGTTTTACGTCCATATCTATAAAGAATTCAGGGATTTAAGCATTTATACACAAAAATTTTCAACGTAAAAAGCTCTGTCTTTGTTTCTACTCGGTCAGCTTTGACGGAGATAGGCCCCTATTAATCGGCCCTGCGCCCCGTGTCCCATCAATATATTATGACGTCTATGTGTTATTTCTAAGTAACATTACTCATTCATTCATTCATTCATTCATTTTCCATGCCGCTGTTCCTCACGAGGGTAAAAGTAGTCATACAAACATGTACTTCAATTTAAGTAAATAAATATCCATTGGAAAGAATACTCAAGTAATGAGTAATGTTGTGAGTAACTGCTTGTTGCTTTCTGATTTTTTAAAAATAATGTTATATTTTTTTTCTCAGCCCAACTTCATCTTTATGAACAGTTATTATTGTACTGTACTATAGCCCAGTGGTCCCCAACCTTTTTTGCACAAGACACCGGTGTGATATGGGCCTTTTTTTCACGGACCTGCAATATGTGAGCAGAAAATGTCAATAAATATAAAATAATACGACGGGGCTAAAATCGAACATTAAGTGCAGGGAAAATGTAAATAACCATTATAACCTTTTTTAGCAGCAGTCTCTCCTAAAACTTGACGGCAAAGATCCTTGGTCGCAGGCATAATGAGTTCTCCAATCGTGAAAGGTTTCTTAGCTTTAGCAATACATTTCGCCACAATGTATGATGCTTTCAGTACACGTTTGTTGCCTTGTTTGCTAGCTTTTAGCCACATATTATGCAGAATGAACATGATTGTAGGCTCCATTTCTGGCTCAGAACTTGGCCCTTTCCCTGTAAAAAAGCTGTCCTGAGACACATCCAACACCAGCTAACTTTACTGTTTCCATTGGCTGATGCTATGCTGCTATAGGTGTCCAAACACCCCAGTAATGGCGGCCAACCACTAGAGGGTGACGTACGCAAATCTCTACTGAGATTAGTCAAGAGGCACAGGCCAGATTGCGGTCGTTGACAAATTATTTTTACCAAAAATGTACCATTACAGCCCATTGACATTCAACATGGCACCCAAGTAAGTCGATGCCATTGACGGCCATGCACGTCCATGTACAGTGCTGGCCAGAAGTATTGGCCCCGCTGCAATTTTGTCAGATAATGCTCAATTTCTCCCAGAAAATGATTGCAATTACAATTGCTTTGGTAGTAATATTTTCATTTATTTTGCTTTCAATGAAAAAACACAAAACAGAATGAAAAATGTTTTAAACAATTATCATTTTACACAAAACTCCAAAAATAGGCCAGACAAAAGTATCGGCACCATCAGCCTAATACTTGGCGGCACAACCTTTAGACAAAATAACTGCGAACAACCACTTCCGATATCCATCAAGGAGTTTCTTACAATGCTCTGCTTGAATTTTAGACCATTCTTCTTTGGTCAACTGCTCCAGGTCTCTGAGATTTGAAGGGTGCCTTTTCCAAACTGCCATTTTCAGATCCCTCCACAGCTCCAAACGTCCTTGCCAAGTATGTTGATGCCATTGACAGCCATGTATCTCCATTTCATTAATGGCCATATATGTCGATTCGATTATTCATGTCAATGCATTCGAAACCAATTTACACATATTTAAGTCGATGCCATTGGCGGCCATGTACATCAAAATATCAACAGAAAATGACCTGATATCAACAGGAAGTGACCATATAATATCTCCTAATCGAGAGGATATGACCATAGGCGGAGTTTGACTTTCGGGGCAGGGGGGGCACAACATGTTGATGACCCCGAAACGTAGTGTAAGCAATAAAATTAACATACAAGAATATTTATAATAATAAGTTGACAATGAGTGTTTTCTGTTTCCCATCATTCTTGAGCAGAATTCTAAATCAGGCTGCTTAGGAAATACTTTTTGTCAAGATCATTATCCATTGAATATGGTACGCTTACCGGTGTCATGTCAATGTACTTACACCCGTCAAAAATTGGATCCCCTGGGCGGAGCCATATGGAGGTAGATTTGTGTCTTTAGTATTCAATCAATACAAAAGTTGCATCAAAATATATATTTTCAACCAAAAAAAAAAAAAAAAAAACTCACTTCAATTTTAAAAAAAAAATGTGTTTGAATGCAAAAATAAATTTGAAACTCAAAAAACTCCCAAAAAATGCATGTGAAAGCTATTTTTCTCTGATTTTTTTTTTTTTTTTTTTTTTTTGATTGAAGCAACTTTTTTGATTGAAGTAATGTTGATTTGTGTTTGGGCCACATTTTGGCTAGGACATTTTTGTCTTTATTATTCAATCAAAAAATAAGTTGCTTCACAAAAATGTATTTTCAAAAAGAAAAAATCACTTCAATCAAAAAAAAAGAGTCGTAGAAAAAGTTTTTGAATGCAAAAAATAAAATTGCCCTCCCATAATATTTTATTTTTTGAAAATTCGATGCAAAATAAATGACCGTCTAAGGTGCTAGTCACATGATCTGTTTGAAAAATAATTTTGACCCATTATCAAAATTTTTTTTTTTGTTCATTTCATTCATTTTTGTTGCAGTTTTATTGCTTTACAACTTTTATATATGTAAGAAAGTCAATTAACATGCAATGACACTTTTCGGTCACCAGGGGGCCTGGCACCCCTGGCACCCCCTTAAAATCCGCTTATGGAAATGACCCCAAATCAAATGGATGTGACCCCAAGGGGTATACCTGCGAAAGCAAAGCTACCATTGCAATTTCTCCAGAAACAGAATTTTCTAGTATCAAGATAATATTAAGAACTGGATGAAATTAGTTAAGTTAATTTATATGATCAAATTTGTAAGTCATACTTAAATTTCTGTATATATGCCTATCAATACGTGGGAGAACTTACGCTAATAACGTGTTTGAAAATGGAGGGGTGATTGAGGTAAGCCTGGATAATGTCTCTGACGACACTTCATTCGGTTGTCAGTCCACTTTTCAACAGCTTTCAAGATGATGCCACTAGCAGACATCATCCCAGCTGAATGACCTCTTCCCTGAGCGGCGCGCTTATGTGATTGTGATGTCACGCAGCATCATGGTGCGTTCAAAGGTATCTACCACCACCGCACGTTTTTGTCGCTTCTCTTCTAAGAGGAGACTGAAGGTTAGTAAACCAGGTGCACAGGTAGAAAGCAGAGATGGACTCTTACGGCGTTTTTGGGGATCGCTTAGTCCCTGGAGCCCGGCTGTACTCGGCGTCCACTAGTTACAAGGTGCTGTCATTGCTCAGCAGCGGAACCTTCGGGAAAGTGGCCAAATGCCGCAAGATGGATAGCAACAAGACTGTGGCGGTGAAAATGTTTAGAAATCAAGGCAGCTTTGCGGAACAGGCCAAGGTTGAGGTAGGGTGAACCTGGCTCAGGTAAAAAACTAAATAAATAAAGATAATAAGTATTTGTGTAATCTGGCGATAGAAATTGCAGCTTGCAGTCCAAATTTGACGATAGACTTATCACTGTGCTACATTATTCATTTAATATGTCCTATCTGTAGATTGACACGTTGCAGAAAGTAAAAATCCTACATAACTCCAAAAGACACTTGGTGCTGTGGAAACGTATCTTTAACGACATGGGCCACATTTGTTTGGAATTTGAGTACCTGGACAAAAGTCTTTACGACCTCATGAAGGAACGACAATTCAAAAATCTCCAAGTGAAAGAGATTCGACCCCTGGTCCATCAGGTATATTCCACACTTGGACAACAATGAGAAGATCATTGATAAAACATCCATCATTTTTTAGCTGGCCATCGCTCTGGACCACTTGAAGCGCGTTCATACGATCCACGGAGACATCAAGTTGGAAAACATCATGCTGATCGACCACCAGCGGCAGCCATACCGAATCAAACTCGGCGACCTCGGATTGGCCCAAGGCGGTTCGGTCAACAAACAGAACTCTAATAGTCAGAGCCACCAGTACCGGTAAGGAACTGGAAAAACAAACTGGATTCTCAGTCGCCATTTCAAAATTTGAAATTGTTTAGATTCTGTTTGCCGTTTGCTGTTGCCATTTTCCCTTAGTGGATTCTCAGTCGCTATTTCAAAATTTGAAATTGTTTTGATTCTGTTTTTGCCGTTTGCTGTTGCCATTTTCCCTTTTGGAATATTTTGTCCCGAAACAAATCCAATAGTAGGACCAACTGTACCTGTTTGTTATTGGAATAATAAAGACGATAGATTCTTTAAATCCATGAGGTTTGAGTACAAAAAGTACATCTCTTTCAGCTATTCATTTTTAGTCATTACAATTTAATTTGTGTAATTGCATTTTTTTTGTCACAAAACATACTAGTCCTTCTCAAAAAATTAGCATATTGTGATAAAGTTCATTATTTTCTGTAATGTACTGATAGACTTTCATATATTTTAGATTCATTACACACAACTGAAGTAGTTCAAGCATTTTATTGTTGTAATATTGATGATTTTGGGGGAAAAAAAAAAATCAAGAAAAAAACAAAAATCCCTATCTCAAAAAATTAGCATATTTCATCCGACCAACCCAAAATAGTGTTTTTTAACACAAAAATTATTAACCTTTAATTAATTATGAATGAAATATTTATTGTCATCAACGGTATCATTGACAATCATTGACAATTACAAAATGTGATATACTTTGCCCGAAGGAAGAAAGAACCAAAGAAAAAAAGACAAGGGCAGACGGGAGGAAGCATATGCTAATCAGTTTCCCGTCCCTCCATACAGCTAAAGACGCACAATCAGACATGGTACAGTTACATACATTACATGGCCACAAACTGTACAATGACACAATCAACAATCTGGGTTTTCAATAACTCAGCGTCCAGTCAAGCAGCTACATTGCGGTTGTTGATCACACAGCAATCTCGTACACGGATTAGTGTTCTGAGTTTCAGGGCGCTCAAGGTTATGGCCTTGCCATTGTCCCCGACATTCTAGCATCTATTTGTTGAGGGAACATTTTGTTGTGGCTATGTGTGTGGCAAAAATTTATAAAAAATTATAGATTATAAAATTTAAAAAAATATTTTAAAAATTATATCAGCTATGCACTCAATACTTGGTCGGGAATCCTTTTGCAGAAATGACTGCTTCAATGTGGCGTGGCATGGAGGCAATCAGCCTTTGGCACTGCTGAGGTGTTATGGAAGCCCAGGATGCTTTGATAGCGGCCTTAAGCTCACCCACAGTGTTGGGTCTGGTGTGGCTCAACTTCCTCTTCACAATATCCCACAGATTCTCTATGGGGCAGTGACGTGCGGTGAGGTTCATGGTTGGTGAGGCACTGACTCCTTTAGTGTCAGATTTCCAAATATATAAACCAAAAAGGGTAGCTTATTCAATTGGCTACTGGTTATTTCATATCTCATCAGCATTCTTCACAAAACACGCACACACGGTACATATTATCGATACGTAAAAGTAAGAAAATAACATGCATTTGCGATAATTCATGCAACATAAATGAGAGTAAAGAGTGGTGTACAAAACCACAGAATTCAATTCTGACCTTTAGTGAAATATTCCGTTGTTTTTAAAACTTGTAATTCTGATACTTTAATCAATTTATTACAGATTGCTAAACAAAAAGTGTGAAAAGAAAAACAAAGAATATTTTATTTAAGGCCAAAATTTAGTTTTTAAATATTCTATTGTATTTTTCTTAGTCTAAGCTCTTTTAAAAAAATTTTTTTATAAGATTGAAATGAAAACTGTTTGTGGTCTTGCACCTGTCCTTCACCACAAAAACCGCCGTTACTTTGGAAGAGCATAGGTTTGGTCTCAACATTCGTAGGGACGATATAACAGCATAACCTGCATGTAGGTACACTTTTTGCTGGGGACGGGACATTAA
This sequence comes from Corythoichthys intestinalis, assembly GCF_030265065.1. NCBI lineage: Eukaryota > Metazoa > Chordata > Actinopteri > Syngnathiformes > Syngnathidae > Corythoichthys > Corythoichthys intestinalis. The sequence continues at coordinate 48,046,199 of NC_080405.1, read as the reverse complement.
TAAGACCAAACAGATTGGATGAAGGGGGCAGAGGGCCACATTTCTCATGTATATGAACCTAGTTAATTAATAGGCAAAATGATCAATGCAAAATAAATCCTTATCTACTGATAATAACTTTTATGTGCATTGGTTCAGATGATACACTGTTCGATTCAAACCTTTGTTTTAAAAAAATACTAAAGAAACATTTTGAAAACTTCCTGAATAAATGTCTGGTTTTTATTAGCATAAACATAATGAAAATAATTTACTTAATAATGGTAGGGTCAATTCTATCCTTACAACATATGGAACTATTGAAAGATCTAAATTCTCTATATAACTGAACATTATATCATGCAAAAAAGGTAAGGTTGCTTAAACGTTGGTGGGGACAATTTTAGCATCCTGAAAAGTTGGTAGTGTTATGTCCCTACCGTCCCTATGCAAACCTACGCCCTTTTTGTAAAAGTCCTCCTTATTTTCCTTTACCTTAAAAAAATCTCTCCACCTCAATGGAGAGGATTGCTTCAATTAGATCGCTGTGTTCTATTTGACAAGCCAGAACACACAGTGGATGTGTCCAAATGTCTAGCTAACCTTTCATCTTTCTGAGCAAAACCATGTAATCGTTCTACATATATGCCACGTTTAGAAGAGCTTACACGCTCATCGTTACCACGAAATGTTAACTCCTGTTTAGCTAGGATGCAGGTTGCATTAATAAGGTATTTCAAACTCTTTACCTTAGCATTCTGGATGCTACCGTTGAGCTTCCGCTGTTCGTCAAAGCCAAATCAATCCTTGAGCTTCCAAAAGTTTTTAAGGCAATCAGGCTTTGAATGTGAGTGGTCGAGCTCTCGTGTTTGCTGAGGCTTCGTGGTAGTTCTTTAATGTCACAATATCTCGTGTTAGTCCAGACATTGGCACAAGTTGAGAAAAAAAGGCAGGGAAAGCAGCAAAGCCGATTTTTTCGAAGGACAGCCACATAGCCAGTCTTTTCGGGTGTACCAGTCCGTTTGAAAAGCGCGAGTTATCTTCTGTCCCGTAGTTTGAAGCAAACCTTTTAGCTCCGGTGTTGTTAATCGCGTCCACTTTTGACGGAAAGTCCAGTTTCACGTACGCCCCCTTTCAGTGCGGCAGAGTACTATCTGCCGCAAGCTGTGCCTTTTCACTGCGGTTTTATTTCCCATCAGCAAAACTAAATATGTCGCTAACAAAAGTTAAACTTTAAGCCGTTAAAGACATTAGCCAGACTGTGGAAAATCAGGTCAAATAAACGTATCTGGAAACATTATAATGGCGACATGCAGATGGACGGCAACCAGCACGCTCCAATTCCATGTATCAACCCAGTTTGTTATGGATTGCGCAATCAGAGGTGAGGCTTTACTCGTTGCTGCCGCACCTCTCGTGTTCGTTATTTGAACAGGAAATGTGCAAATTCAGCGATTTGGACTATAAAAAATGTTTGAAATGAGTCATACATAAAAACCAATGGACAAATATTAATATAAATTTGATGCTATAATTATTTTTTTGTCATGATGACAGGTGAGGCTCTGCCTCACCTGCCTCCCCTGACCGCACGTCACTGCTATGGGGTTCAGGTCAGGCGAGTTGGCAGGCCAAATGAGCACAGTAATGGCATGGTCAGGTGCCAGGTCATGCTGGAAAATGAAATCTTCATCTCCATAAAGCTTTTCAACAGATGGAAGCATGAAGTGCTCCAAAAACTCCTGATAGCTAGCTGCATTGATAAAACACAGTAGACCAACACCAGCAGCTGACACGGCACCCCAGACCATCACTGACTGTGGGTACTTGACACTGGACTTCAGGCATTTTGGCATTTCCTTCTCCCCACTCTTCCTCCAAACTATGGCACCTTGATTTCTGAATGACATGCAAAATTTGCTTTCATCTGAAAAAAGTACTTAGGACCACTGAGCAACAGTCCAGTGCTGCTTCTCTGTAGCCCAGGTCAGGTGCTTCTGCCGCTATTTCAGGTTCAAAAGTGGCTTGACCAGGGGAATGCGGCACCTCTAGCCCATTTCCATGTTTCTGCAGGTCCCCCAAGGTTCTGGAATCGGCCCTTCTCCACAATCTTTCTCAGGGTGCGGTCCCCTCTTCTGATTGTGCAGCGTTTCCTGCCACACTTTTTCCTTCCCACAGACTTCCCACTGAGGTGCCTTGATACAGCACTCCGGGAACATCCTATTCGTTCGGAAATTTCTTTCTGTGTCTTAGCCTCTTGCTTGAGGGTGTCAGTGATGGCCTTCCGGACAGCAGTCAGGTCGGCGGTCTTGCCCACGATTGCGGTTTTGAGTAATGAACCAGGCTGGGAGTTTTTAAAAGCCTCAAGAATCTTTCGCAGGGGTTTTGAGTTAATTCGTTGATTCAGATGATTTGGTCAGTAGCTTCTTTAGAGTACCTTTTCATGATATGCTAATTTTTTCCCCCCAAAATCATCAATATTAAAACAATAAAAGGCTTGAACTACTTCAGTTGTGTGTAATGAATCTAAACTATAAGAAACTCTAATTTTTATCACTACATTTCATAAAATAATGAACTTTATCACAATATGCTAATTTTTTTAGAAGGAATAGTAGTTCCAATGTTCAGACCCAGGTGTTCAGGTGAGAGAATAGAATATCAAAAATGGTGGAACCTCGATGTGCTTACTACGTCAGTACAAAAAGTGTAATAGGCTTTTGCCTAATTGAGTACTGTTCTTCAGGGTCAACATGACTGTTTTCCTTTTGGAATAAACACAATGTTTCTCTAGGGATCTGGAAAACCAAAGGCAATGAATCCCCAGTTTTCTAATCTTACCTTGGTTGCACTCTTCTTTTCATGTGTAGTATTACCATTACCATTGCACTTTTGAGACTCACAGTGGGGCAAATAAGTATTTAGTCAACCACTAATTGTGCAAGTTCAAGTTCTCCCACTTGAAAATATTAGAGAGGCCTGTAATTGTCAACATGGGTAAACCTCAACCATGAGAAACAGAATTTGGAAAGAAAAGAAAAAAAAACAGAAAATCACATTGTTTGATTTTTGAAGAATTTATTTGCAAATCGTGGTGGAAAATAAGTATTTGGTCAATACCAAAAGTTCATCTCAATACTTTGTCATGTACCCTTTGTTGGCAATAAAGGAGGCCAAACGTTTTCTGTAACTCTTCACAAGCTTTTCACACACTGTTGCTGGTATTTTGGCCCATTCCTCCATGCAGATCTCCTCTAGAGCAGTGATGTTTTGGGGGTGTCGTTGGGCAACACGGACTTTCAACTCCCTCCACAGATTTTCTATGGGGTTGAGATCTGGAGACTGGCTAGGCCACTCCAGGACCTTGAAATGCTTCTTACGAAGCCACTCCTTTGTTGCCCTGGCTGTGTGTTTGGGATCATTGTCATGATGAAAGACCCAGCCACGTCTCCTCTTCAATGCCCTTGCTAATGGAAGGAGATTTTCACTCAAAATCTCTCCATACATGGCCCCATTCATTCTTTCCTTTACACAGATCAGTCGTTCTGGTCCCTTTGCAGAAAAACAGACCCAAAGCATGATGTTTCCACCCCCCATGCTTCACAGTGGGTATGGTGTTCTTCGAATGCAATTCAGTATTCTTTCTCCTCCAAACACGAGAACCTGGGTTTCTACCAAAAAGTTCTATTTTGGTTTCATCTGACCATGACACATTCTCCCAGTCCTCTTCTCGATCATCCAAATGCTCTCTAGTGAACCGCAGACAGGCCTGGACGTGTACTGGCTTCAGCAGGGGGACACGTCTGGCAGTGCAGGATTTGAGTCCCTGGCGGCGCATTGTGTTACTGATAGTAGCCTTTGTTACTGTGGTCCCAGCTCTCTGTAGGTCATTCACTAGGTCCCCCCGTGTGGTTCTGGGATTTTTGGTCACCGTTCTTGTTATCATTTTGACACCACGGGGTGAGATCTTGCATGGAGCCCCAGATCAAGGGAGATCATCAGTGGTCTTGTATATCTTCCATTTTCTACTAATTGCTCCCACATTTGATTTCTTTAAACCAAGCGTTTTACTTAATGCAGATTGTCTTCCCAGCCTAATGCAAGTCTACAATTTTGTCTCTGGTGTCCTTCGACAGCTCTTTGGTCTTGGCCATAGTGGAGTTTGGAGTGTGACTGACTGAGATTGTGGACAGGTGTCTTTTATACCGATAATGAGTTAAAACAGGTGCCATTAATACACGTAACGAGTGGAGCCTCGTTAGACGTTGTTAGAAGAAGTTAGACCTCTTTGACAGCCAGAAATCTTGCTTGTTTTTAGGTGACCAAATACTTATTTTCCACTCTAATTTGGAAATAAATTCTTTAAAAGTCAAACAATGTAATGTTCGGGGGGGGGGGGGGGGGGGTCCCACATTCTGTCCCTCATGGTTGAGTTTTACCCATGTTGACAATTACAGGCCTCTCTAATCTTCTTAAATAGGAGAACCTGCACAGTTGGTGGTTGACTAAATACTTATTTGCCCCATGTTTCTGCAAGGAAATGGAGCACCAAAGTCACAGTCAAGAATTGGATGACTAAAGACAATAGATAGTGGTGTCCAGCTATTTCAAAGACAAAACATGGGTCCTCTGTGTGTGGAGTTTGTTTTAATGTTTGCATTATCTTTCTCAAAAACTTCCCTGAAATTTTGGGTTGGGTAAATCAGATGGTTAACCCTTCAGAGCACTCAAAAGTCGATTAAATTGTGCATTTACCCACTTTCAGGTCTCCAGAGATCTTACTGGGGGCTCCATTCACTGAAGCAACAGACATGTGGTCTGTCGGCTGTGTGGCAGCTTTCCTATATATGGGCACTCATATGTACCATGGCAGGAATGAATACGAAATGGTAAACTACCGGGATAAATTCCCCTGAACAGGAAAGCCTGACAAGTTGTTCTTACCCACGGTCTCTTGTGTCGTGTCTTCAGATAAAGTTTATTATGGAGACTCAAGGTCCGTTTCCAGAAGATACCATGATTTCTGGACAGAAGACTTGTGACTTTTTTCACAGAGACAACCAAAACAGTACCTGGAAACTGAAGGTAACTTAAATTTCAAGTAAAAATGTTGGCGTTCGGAGGTTTAAAAAAAAAAAAAGGCAAAACAACCCTCTCTCCGCAGACACCTGAACAGCAAGAGACAGGATTTGTGCCACGAGACACAAGGAAGATCAAGTTGATTTCTCTCAATCACCTTCAGCAAGTATGGCAAAAATGTTGCCACCCAGATAAGGACCAAGCCTCTCCAAGAAAAGACACCAGTAATAAATATTGTTTTGTTTTGTTTTGTTTCAGCTGCAGCCGTTTGATGGCAAGCACACCAAGGACAAAGATGTGTACGCAGAAGACAAGCAGACGTTTGTGGACATGTTGAAGAAAATGCTCCACCTCAACGCTTCCCAGCGACTGACTCCGCGACAAGTCTTGACCCATCAATTTGTCTCTATGAGCCACCTGAAACTTCATCGAGACATCAGCCCACAGTATGTAGTTGAGCTGAGTGAAATGAGGGTTGCCAATACTGTTTCCAGGGCTTTTAAGCAATGGTTAAGATTAGTGTTGCACGGTACTGATACAGCACTAAAATGACGTCATCGGTATCAGGGAATACTTAGAAGTAACGTGCTGATGCTGTGCAATATGTACTTTGTGATACAGTGGTACCTCTACTTACAAAATTAATTGGTTCTGGAAGTAGTCTTGTAACCTGAAAATTCCGTAAGTAGAGACGCATTTTCCATGTAAATGCCCTAATCTGTTCCAAGCACTACTGAAAAGCCACATGAAATTTAATACTCGTGCTAAAACTGGAATAAAACAACTGCCAAACACATTTGAATCATTTTGTACACCTAACCTAACCGTTAATACCTGCAATGAAATACTGTAAATGATACAACATAACGGAAAGGAAAATATAAAAATAAAATATCTTGCCTTATGTGTGTGGGCTTGAAAAAACAAAAACGCGAGGAGACTTGTGCTCTTTTGGCGAAGACGTCAAGCCCACTATAATAACAACACCGTTGCGCCTGTGCACGTCATCATACTGCGACACCCACATTGAAACTTCATCAACAATAGGCCAATAGCAGAGCAGAATCGTGTTACTGAAGCATGATGGGATAGATTATCAGGGTCCCCCCAGGATTGATCAATCTAAATTCAAGACTTTTAAGAGCTTTTTTAATGCCATTTCAACTGAAAATTAATACTTTTCTCGCACCCATTATTTAGATAATATTTAATCATATTAAAAAAATAAAGCACTGAACAACAAATTTAACCTCAATTACTAAGTGTGTTTGACAAAAGAATGCACATTTATTAAAGATACAATTAAAACACATTTAAATACAAGGTCTTTCAAAAAAAATTCCCCCCAAGATAAAATGGATTTTACACTATTATTGTAAAGCAACTTCAGAAATTACATTTGCAATACAACAGGTTTCCCTTTTAAGAGGACCTAGTCAAGGTGGTAGGTCGGTGATTGTCAAGTTGGCCACCTTAACTGTAAAGTGCTTGCAATTGGCATTTGGCAGTGAAAGTTTAAAAAACAGCCACTAAATGGCAGTAGTTTACAATTAATTACCACAAAATAAAAAAGCTACACATGACCATTTCCCTTGGTAGTTGTTTTTTTTCTAATCACATTACAAGAAGTATACAAAACGCATGTTAATACTTTGTTAGCTATTGAAGACATTTCTTTTAATCAGAGAATATCCATACTCTTATTTAATCAAGAAAAACATTTAAATATACCAGGAGGTGTTGTACTATCACCTACATTATAATTTGCCTACCACCATGCCATGTTATCCAGATCAACGTTACCCCGCACTCGTTCCAATAATAGACAGTGTCAACCGTGTTGTGTACCTGAGAGTGATGGTGTATCTACTGCTGCATTCCAGAGAAGTGGGAAGTCGGATTTATCCCACTCGGATGGTACCAGTTCCGACCTCAAAGCGTTCCAAGCAAATGTAAACAACAAGGCCATTTTATTTTGGCCATCCAAAGACATTTTGACCTCCAGCAAACCTGCCTTCCTATAAGCGATCAAATATTAGATGAAAAACGACGGCTGCGTTATAGCCCACACTGTAAACTGCCTTTTTTTTTAGTTACATCCTTTGCTGATCGTCAATATAAAAACAAAGCACAACAAAGATAATTCACTGTATGAGAAAAAAATACATGGCGTCTCAAATAAACTTGATTTACTTCATTATTGTGTTACGTTTCTTGAGCGCCATTTTGTCCAGTGACGTCAGATTGAAACAACTCAGGGTAGTTATTTTTTCTCCGACTTCGCGACTTGAACCTCCCAGTTCGAGTGGCGTTCCAATGATATTTTCCTAGTCGGAGGTCGGAAAAGTCCAACACTTTTCTGGAACGCAGCATACGACTCCGGTTTACCATGCTAAGGCTAGTGCACCTGCCAATACCCCATTGAACATGGCTAACTCTTGAGTTAAAACTGCGAAATTCACATTTATTCGAAAGGCAAACCGTGCAGAAATAAATTATTGCATCCAACACATTTTAATTGGAGAAATTGGCAACTTACTTTGAAATGTTAAGCAGGTCCACTGTCACATGACCCATAAACTGCGACCCAAAGTATCTGGATGCGACTTGGTCCAACTGTTTGGACTTGGTTGTCTTGTTGAAGCTTTCGTCGAACATAACAACTAAGGCAACTGAGCAGTTCCTTGCGTTAGCACACAGTACTGTGCGATTGCCTGCTGTTGTGATGTTAGTGCTAATGATGCTAACGGCGCGCACGCACGAGGTGCAGTGCATCGTAAAAATTCTACGCGTCATCTTCGTTATGGATTAATAAAAATTTAAAAAATCATCACGGATATAATTTAGGTTGCACTGAGATGTTCTTAAAAATTAAAACCACGGTGAAAAAAATTCCAGACTTACGACAGCTATTTTAATACTTTTAATACCTTTAATAATGGAAAACTAAATTCAATGCTTTTTTAATACTTTTAATAACCCGCGGGTACCCTGATTATGACCAATAGGGCTACAGGATCTTATTGCGCGACATTTGAAAGCAGAAAGCAGCAAGTAGATGCGTATCTACTGCATTACAATACAGGTAGTCCCCTGGGTTACAAATAAATTCCGTTCCCAGTCTGGCAATGTAACCTGAATTCCAGTGTAAATCGGAATTAACCCCTTAAGTACCTCTAAATACAAAATAACTGTCCACGTCATATAAATAAGATCAAGTAAAAATAAGATACTGTTTGGTACGTTGTGTTAAATGCGGTTATATTAAATGACTTTTTGGGCTTCATTTATGAGTGAGTTTGCTGAGATAAAAGGGCGCTGTGGAAAAAGTAGGGAGGCAAGAAATGGGGGATATCATGGCCGCTCAGGTCGCCTCTCTTAATGCAAGCCCGCCATCAGAACTCAAAAAAACGGATCAGAACTCGCAAGAGAAGTTGGCGCGGGGGAGAAGCAGCGGCAGTGGCAGCAGTAGCATGAGAACAAGGAAGTGAGAAGTCTGAAAAAAAGCGCATTATTGGCGGCCAGGGAAGAACTGGAGGTTGGGGCGAGGTTCATGACTCTCCCAAGCCGAAAAGAGCGCTTCTCGGGTAGACACATGACACCCGGAGATGACATTAGGGTGGGGTGGGATGTCAGGAACTGCAAGGCGGCAGCCACACTGCTGGGGGGAGGAGGCATGGCAAGAATTAGGTACTGTTTACACAATTAAAAAAAAAAAAAAACGACTGAAGACAGAATGGCGGAAGAGACTTTGGCGTCGTAAAGTTGAAATCGCGAAAGTTGTGTACATCGTAACCCGGAGACTACCTGTACTTTACTGATTTTTGCCTCTCCTATCCTGAAATTTCTTTCGTAACAAGAAGCAACATTTTCCTGCTGAGGTGTGTCATAACCTGAAAATTCAATTTGTAGAAAGTTTCATAAGTAGAGGTACAGCTATATCTAGTTTCCAATTATTCTACCCAAGATGGCTGGCAGTTATGTACAAAAAAAGTCATTACAAAAAAGGAAAACATCCTTCTGCTGTGATTTTTAGTGAGATTATCACCAGTAGATGTTCAATCCATTTGAAGCAGGAAGGTGGCAGCAAACTATTCATTCGCTGTCAACCCTCCCACTTCGGAAGGATTGGACATCAGCAACATCAATGACAGGCAAACAAGCTATGATCAATTACTTTACAGCCAAGTGAGTGGGCAGTAGTTAAGTATTAAAATAATATACAGAGGGGCAAATACGTATTTAGTTAACCACTAATTGTGCAAGTTCTCCCACTTGAAAATATTAGAGAGGCCTGTAATTGTCAACATGGGTAAACCTCAACCAGAATGTGGAAGGAAAAAAAAACAGAAAATCACATTGTTTGATTTTTAAAGAATTTATTTGCATATCATGGTAGAAAATAAGGATTTGGTCAATACCAAAAGTTAATCTCAATACTTTGTTATTTACCCTTTGTTGGCAAAAACAGAGGCCAAACGTTTTCTGTAACTCTTCACAAGCTTTTCACACACTGTTGCTGGTATTTTGGCCCATTCCTCCATGCAGATCTCCTCTAGAGCAGTGATGTTTTGGGGCTGTCGTTGGGCAACAAGGACTTTCAACTCCCTCCGCAGATTTTCTATGGGGTTGAGATCTGGAGACTGGCTAGGCCACTCCAGGACCTTGAAATGCTTCTTACGAAGCCACTCCTGTGTTGCCCTGGCTGTGTGTTTGGGATCATTGTCATGTTGAAAGACCCAGCCACGTCTCATCTTCAATGTCCTTGCTGATGGAAGGAGATTTTCAGATCAGTCGTCCTGGTCCCTTTGCAGAAAAACTGCCCCAAAGCATGATGTTTCCACCCCCATGCTTCACAGTGGGTATGGTGTTCTTCGGATGCAATTCAGTATTCTTTCTCCTCCAAATACAAGAACCTGTGTTTCTACCAAAAAGTTCTATTTTGGTTTCATCTGACCATAACACATTCTCCCAGTCCTCTTCTGGATCATCCAAATGCTCTCTAGCGAACCGCAGACGGGCCTGGACGTGTACTTTCTTCAGCAGGGGGACACGTCTGGCAGTGCAGGATTTGAGACCCTGGCGGCGCATTGTGTTACTGATAGTAGCCTTTGTTACTGTGGTCCCAGCTCTCTGTAGGTCATTCACTAGGTACCCCCGTGTGGTGGTGGGATTTTCCCTCACCATTCTGGTTATCATTTTGACGTCACAGGGTGAGATCTTGCATGGAGCCCCAGATCGAGGGAGAGTATCGGTGATCTTGTAGGTCTTCCATTTTCTAATAATTGCTCCCACAGTTGCTTTCTTTTCACCAAGTGTTTACCTATTGCAGATTCAGTCTTCTCAGCCTGGTGCAAGGCTACAATTTTGTCTCTGGTGTCCTTCGACAGCTCTTTAATCTTGGCCATAGTAGAGTTTGGAGTGTGACTGACTGAGATTGTGGACAGGTGTCTTTTATACCAATAATGAGTTAAACGTGTGGTTCTGGGATTTTTGCTCACCATTCTTGATATGGTTAGAAGAAGTTAGATCTCTTTGACAGCCAGAAATCTTGCTTGTTTGTAGGTGACCAAATATTTTCCACTCTAATTTGGAAATAAATTCTTTGTGAAATGAATTCAATGTGATTTTCTGTTTTGTTTTGTTTTTCCAAATTCTGTCTCTCATGGTTGAGGTTTACCCATGTTGACAATTACAGGCCTCTCTAATCTTTTCAAGTAGGAGAACTTGCACAATTGGTGGGTGACTAAATACTTATTTGCCCCACTGTACATTGTATAGTTTTTTAAAAACTGTGTGGGAATTAGTATCGGGAGCCAAAAAATGGTCTCGGTGCAGCACTTTTCAGCCACAGCTAGCGTTTTAAGAAGATATTTCAAGTTTGTGTATAGTTTTCAAACCACACTTTTATTAAAGCTACGGCTAAAGTTTGTGCATACGCATGTGGTCCAAACATTTGTAATATAACCTACCATTGTTCTTGCAGTGCTAAGTCATGCTATAAGTTGATGTCCTACTGCGAGAAAGAAACATCTCACTCTACGAAAAGGAAATCCTCTTCAACCTTGCAGAAAACTACCTCAAAAACCAACCGGGAGAAGCACTCCAAAGTCCACAAGAAATCTCATGAAGCAACATGTAAGCCCTCCAAAAGGCTAAAAACCGGAGATGTAGACAACCGGATCAACCAAGATCACTGCACTAAAGAATCAAAACAACCTGTTGGCGAAAGAAGTCTCTCGCGGACCTCCAATCCCTCTAGACTAAGGTCTAAGGACGCAAAGTATATCAAGCTAAAAACCAGATTTGCTGTACGCTTCATGGAGGAGCAAAGCGCTATGGATGAGAACCAGACTTGTGGGAACAAACAATACCAACTACTCCATGCTGGAGCAGGATCTAAATCCTTGGCTTTGGGGAAGAATCCTCCTCATAGGGTGCTGTAAAAGACAAAAAACTGTTAAATCCTGCACATCTCAGTGGAAATTTCACTGAGCCCGTACTTCATTTACGCACACTTAATGCGCACTCAGCACTATTACAAATATGCAATAGAAATGACTGGTTTCAAAGAAGGTCTAAAAGTAGTGTTTACAACCCAGGTTAAACCTAGGTTTCGATTAATATTGCACCAATTCCATTCCGATACCTACCTTTGTGGTATCGGCTGATACTGTACTGATACCATGTTTAATAAAACAAAAATATGTATATACATTTTTTATGCTAAATTTCTGCACACTCATGTGAAAGTAAAGTACAGTAATTCTATCATAGCTTGGTCAAGCATTGCTTAACTCTTTGGCTGTGGTTGACGTTGCTAGACCATAGCCTTCACTATCAGTTGATAAGAAAACTCCTACATTGTGGCACGACTTCCCATAGGGGGCCGGGCCCGGCAGAGCGTCGTGGCAGCTTTCACTGCGATAAACTCAACACACGCTGCATTCTAACGCCGGATTTAGGTGGAAACAGGACAAAGGTTTTAGTGCATACACGAACGCAGGAGTGTCTCAAGAGTGATTTGTTTGAGGATTCAAGGTAATTATTATATAAAATAGCTCCATGAATGCACTTTGAAACGTTGTGAATACAATGATATGAATGGGAAAAATTAGCTTAGCTTGAAATATTTACGTAAAATGAACGATAACTGCCCATTTTTCGCTTTTAACCAAGAATCTAGACTGTTTTACGTTCATATCTATAGAAATTCAAGGACTTACGCACTTATTTACAAGAATTTTCAACTTAAAAAGCTCTTTGTTTTGTGATCGGCGCCATGTTAGATTATGTATCCATACATGATAGTGTAACTTTACATTTAAATAATCAGGTAATTTTTGGCCAACTACAAAAAATGAGTAATTTAGACATTTCTGCGTCCATACAAAAAAAAAAAAAAACCTGCTTTTACGTGTTTTATTTTATGTAACATTTCGGTCTTAAAATGACGATGGCCAGGTAGTAGCAAGACGTGCTGAGGCAATAGTGACACCGGAATTCAACCTAAATAAGTTGTGATTGTATATAGAAAAATGCAAAATGTGCTTTTGTTGAGTAAAATTGAGATGATTCTCCATGCTTTACTGAAGTATTAAGTTTTTAATGTAAAAATTGGATTTATTATTGGTTGAAAACTAACAAAACGACAAAATTGCACTAAATTAAAAAAAGTCGCTATTTCAGGCAAAGACTGATATGGTATGTTAAATATTGCTATTGATCCTGAAAATATAGGTGATTATCTCTCCATTTGGTGATTTTTGTGCATCTAGCGCAGGGGTGGGCAAACTATTCCACAAATGGCCACAGTGGGTGCGGGTTTTCATTGCAACCTATCAAGAGGACACCTTTTCACCAATCTGTTGTCTTACAAGTGCAAACAGTTGATTGCAGTCAGGTGCTTCTTGTTTCCCCGGACCTCTCATTGGTTAAACTGCCTGTGCTGGATCAGTTGTAACAAAGACCAGGACCCACTGCAGCCCTTGAGGACCGGTTTGCCCACCCCTGATCTAGCGTCTGACCCCAAATGTTGCAGCCTGTATAGGGATGTCAAAATGAACACTCAGACCACTTTGTTTTGCTTTTAATAGCTCAAAAGAGATTGAGGCAAAGTGGCGAGGCAAAGTTCCTTCGTTCAGCAGACAAAGCTAGTCGATTGCTGATCACTTTTCTCACAGAGGCTAAACTAGCGGAGAACATATCTCACATCGTTTCACGGTTATTTTAAAAATTATTTCAAAGGATATCAATACTGTTTACCATTTTAAAATCCATTTTTAACCGCTTTTTATAACACTCGCTTTAACATTTTACCTGTGTTTTCATCCGTCTTTTTAATTAACATATTTAGGAATTTTATCAATCATGAAATATTTTCAATCTATTAAGACACTCTCCTGCAGATAAAGATGTCGTCATGATAATTTCACGAAATAAAAGGAACTTTTTCCTTGGTTGCTTTTTACTGAGAATTTTTCCAGAACACAACGGCACTAAATAAACTATGAATCAATACGCTTGCATACAGTAAGGCTAGTATGCTTGGAATGGGATTGTCCACACTGTCACCAACTGACCTCTGTACTGCAAGGATGGATACTGGTAAGGCTCTCTTTTTTTGTGTCTGAATCGGGATTTGATTAGGGAACGACTTTGAATTTTTTGATGCCGCTGCTCATGGAGACTCATAAGGGAGGTGTCGGTTTTGGTTTTAGGTCGCTAGCAGCTTTGGTTTTGAAAATATTTGAATTTTAAGTTTTTGAAAATAAGCCCCCTACGGAGTGGCCCCAAACCCCTTTTCCCACCATATGATAGCATACCTGTTGCAGTTTCGGCGAAATTTGTACAAGTGAGCACTGATTTTTAAATGTGTACGCCGTACGTTCAAAATCTGTACGTTTTTCGTGCATTACGTTTTTTTCTCCGTTCGGATTTTGTCACCATTTCGGCAATGAGACAATGTGCGTTATGATGCGTTGCTACGTTGGTTGAATGACGCGAGAAAAATCGGGAGACTGAGAGAGAAGAGTGTTGTGACGCTGTAGCAAACATGATGCTAGGCTAGGTTGGACCAATATTTCCTGACTGTAGCCAACAGCCTACAATCTACGCCTAGATATCAAATGCTAATAGAACTACATGCGAAATGACAGACGGCAGCGTTAACAAACAGCGGCCATTTTAAAGCAGTAGACTCCTCAGAAAGACTCTGTTGTAGTGAACCTTCTTAGCGAACTTAAATAACTTTTTATCTAAAATACTCCTAAATCAGCTAAATATTGACTTGAATCTATCTTTAACTCTTTTGCTCCCAGAAACGTATAAATACGTTCTATTTTTAAATGCTTCATTGTCCCAAAAACGTATTTATACGTTTTTTGCGTTTTTTTTTTTTTTTTCAAGAAGAATCTATAGCTTGCGATCTATCTGAGAAACAAAAAACAAAGCTCCAATCCCATTTTAGAGCAATAAAACTGGCCACTGGAGGGCAGTAGCGCATTTTGTAAAGACCTGCAACCCGATTCAACAGCAATGAAAGGCCGGGCAGTACGGTCGGAGCGCTGGCGGCAATATGCCAGGCGGCGGACGACCAAACAAAACAATCGAGAGGACGCCTGGAATGCCAGGCGCTGGACGATGGAGCAAAATGACTGAGACCACCATGCAGCGGGCTCGCCAAGCAGACACCGCGGAGATTCAAAAATAATCCATCTTTGTGAGACAGACAACGATGAGGGAAAAGTTTACACGGCAGACGCGACAACAACGGCGTCATCTCGGCGACAACAGGCATCATCTCTCAGTTATGTGTAAACAAATTGTTACTTTGCTATCAAAAGCTGTATTTGTCTTGTTCAATATGATATTTTGTAAAAGGAAAACATTATTCAGATGTTTGGGATGTAACTAATGCAAAAAATAGCTGTGTTAAAGTCAAAGTCATGTTTGAAATGTATGCGTTTACAAAAAGCTCATTTTCTCGGTTTTTTTCATCAGAAATTGGAAAATTGCTCAAACTAATCTATTTTCTAATGCTGATTTCTAAAGAATGGAAAAAGATATGAACTACCTTTTTTCTGCTGAAAGAAGAGAGTAATCTTTCTTTTGGTGGGTTCCATGTTTTTATAGCTATAGAACAGAATTTTCTGTGGGCCTTGCAAAATCAGTCAAAATCCAGAAAAACGGCCCGGAGCGAAGGGCCTTGCTTTGGTGAAAATGGCTGGGAGTGAATGAATTAAATGTAGGGCTGTCAAAATCATTGCGTTAACGGGCGGTAATTATTTTTTTAAATTAATCACGTTAAAATATTTGACGCAATTGACGCACATGCTCCGCTCAGATTAAAATGACAGCAGTGCAATGTCCGCTTGTTACGTGTTATTTGTTTTTTGTTGCTTGGCGCCCTCTGCTGGCGCTTGGGTCCAAGTGATTTTATGGGTTTGGGGAGTGAGCATGGTGTAATGACATCAACAATGGAAAGCTACTAGTTTACTTTTTGATTGAAAATTTTACAAATTTTAATAAAACGAAAACATTAAGAGGGGTTTAATATAAAAAATTCTATAACTTGTACTAACATTTATCTTTTAAGAACTACAAGTTTTTCTATCCATGGATCGCTTTAAGAGAATAATGTTAATGCCATTTTGTTGATTTATTGTTATAATAAACAAAAACAGTACTTATGTACCGCATGTTGAATGTATATATCCGTCTTGTCTTATCTTTTCATTCCAACAATTTAGAGAAAAATATGGCATATTTTATAGGTTTGAATTGCGATTAATTACGACTTAATTAATTTTTAAGCTGTAATTAACTCGATTAAAAATTTTAATCATTTGACAGCCCTAGTTAAATGATAAAAAAGTTTTAAAACTAACATGTCGAAAGTAGACAGAAGGGAACTAATGCAAAAACAGTAACGATTTTAACAACTTTAACAGTTGATTCGCAACATTAAACGATTTCCAAAATTAGCAAAGGTTACTACGTTTATTCATTTATTATTATTTCTATTTATTTTTGGGGGGGAAAAAAACAAAACATGAAAGGTAACACCAGTTACTTTGCCAAGTAACTAATTACTCTTACCTTCAGGTAACTGAGTTACTAACTCAATTATTTTTGGGGGGGAAGCAATTTGTAACTAATTACTTTTTTAAAGTAAGACTAACAACCCTGGTGATAAAGAAGTCTGCAGAATGAACACAATTTGCAACTATTGCTGATCACTTCTCAGAATTAGCAAAAAAAAAAAATGTTCCCTGACTCAAAGATTGCATCGGTAAGTTCATTTCATCAATTTACCTTTTTAAGTCACAATTGGACACACTAACGAACTATCTTCAAGTCAAACTGAATTGCGAGCTGAAGTGCCATAAAATGCAGCCATCAAGACATGATAGAAATTGCCAAAAGTGCTACATACAATTATAACAAAAGTCACTGTTAAATTTTAGTAATCATGATGTAGCTGAAGATATTGATTGTTCTTTGATTCCACCAGGTTATATGTTACAATTTTACAAATAAATTCATACTATTTTAAAAATCGAGTTTTATTTTTGTTTCATATTGCACGCTATTGTATTGTATCAATTGTATGAAGATTAGTGACCAATTTGTAAGGGCTTACGTCGCTATTTGTAAGATTGCCAACGGCCTCGGGTTGACAGGTATGTGATAGTGAAGTCTATGGCTAGATTTCCAATCAATTAAAATGGGCGGGTGGCAGCGAATGAACAGACATTCATTCGCTGCCACCCTCCCACTTCAAATTCATTACCCCCACCAAAACAGCCTCAAGGCGACCATGTTGAGAGGGGCGACGTTCCCATAGAAGTCTATGCAGTGATATTAAATTAAGTCATAACAAGCTTATTTCTTTAAAAGATTAGTTTATCAATCTCAAAAATTTGCTATTTAGTGGCTGCCATTAGCAGCACTAGATGTCAAATCCCTTTGAAGTGGGAGGGGATGGCAGCAAATGAACGAACGCGGTTTGAAAACTACATCTCAACGAGTACACATTGCGTAGCATAGGCACTTAATTTCTTAGTACTATCCCAACATCGATTATGTCATTTTAGTGCCAATACTAGTATCGGTGCAACATTATTTTAAAGTAGAGTTCAACTCAGGCCGATGACATGACGCAATAGCGGCTTCATTTCTATGGCCGAATATCGCACTGTGCACGTTGGCCCGGCGGACAGGCTTAGGTGGCGAGCAAAGGTGCTGATCCAAAGTGACATTTGAAAAGTGGCGGCCGGCACAATGTGCATTCATGCGCTACTGCAAAGAAGACACGAAAACCACCTTGATCTGACCTGATAACACTTGACTTGCGAGTCAACCGTCCGCTGACTGTTTGCTAACTCAGTGACATGATAAAGGAAAAGAAAAAAGGAACTAAATGTTAATGTTTACATTTCTGTTTCTAGAAATCATTGTCATTTTTGTTTAGTGCTAAAAAGATTAGAATTTGAAAACCTGTTTTTGAACGTATTCATATGTGAGTATACGTCACAAGAAGTGTTGTCTGATTAAAGTTTCCTTAGTGTCTGTGCGTTACTATTTTGTTATTGCCTCATAATGTATGTACAATGAAAAATATTGTAGTCATGTACGAAGAGCATTTTAAATAGAAAATGTAAGAAAGGTTCACAATACTGTTCATTTCCATGGTCACCCCTCACAGTTACTTCCTACTTTGGTCTCGAGTCACACACGTTAAGTGTTTTGGGACTGAGAAAGGCGTGTGCCGGAGAGGGTGCTCATTCGAGCCGAGTGCAGCCACCTGTTCAGATGTGCGAGGCAATGTTGATCTGTGTGCGTATTTTTCCTTCATTCTGGAGGGTTCCAGCGTTAGGTTGGAGCTGCTACATGCGCGGCCGTTTTGTAGTTTTGCCGTTGCAACGGCGGGTAGTCATGCTAACATTATATGAAGCATAAACAACGAACTGATAACATGCTTGGTGTATTAACGTAACATAGCTATTAAGAGTTATTCAGATAACTATAGCATAAAAAACATGCTAACAAGAAACAAATATATAATAATATGTTAATTTCACACAGAAGTCGATCCAGAGAATCTATGAAAAAAAAAAAAGTAACAGTCTGAGAAATAAGGTATTTAAAAATATTTATTCATTTAATTTTTCATTTTATTTGACATTATTTCATTGTACTTGTTAACTCATTTGCTCCTAAAGACATATAAATACGTTCTATTTTTAATTGTTTCAGTGTCCCAAAGACGTGCAGTGGGGAAAATAAGTATTTAGTCAACCACTAATTTGTGCAAGTTCTCCCACTTGAAAATATTAGGCCTGTAATTGTCAACATGAGAGAGAGAATGTGGAAAAAAAAACTGAAAATCACATTGTTTGATTTTTAAAGCATATATTTGCAACTCAAGGTAGAAAATAAGTATTTGGTCAATACCAAAAGTTCATCTCAATACTTTGTTATGTACCCTTTGTTGGCAATAACGGAGGTCAAACGTTTTCTGTAAGTCTTCACAAGCTTTTCACACACTGTTGCTGGTATTTTGGCCCATTCCTCCATGCAGATCTCCTCTAATGCAGTGATGTTTTGGGGCTGTCTTTGGCCAACACAGACTTTCAACTCCCTCCATAGATTTTTTATGAGGTTGAGATCTGGAGAGTGGCTAGGCCACTCCAGGATCTTGAAATGCGTCTTACGAAGCCACTCCTTTGTTTCCCTGGCTGTGTGTTTAGGATCATTGTCATGCTGAAAGACCCAGCCACGTCCCATCTTCAAAGCTCTTGCTGATGGAAGGAGATTTTCACTCGAAATCTCTCGATACATGGCCCCTTTCATTCTTTCCTTCACACAGATCAGTCGTCCTGGTCCCTTTGCAGTAAAACAGCCCCAAAGCATGATGTTTCCACCCCCATTCTTCACAGTGGGTATGGTGTTCTTCGGATGCAATTCAGTATTCTTTCTCCTCCAAACACGAGAACCTGTGTTTCTACCAAAAAGTTCAATTTTGGTTTCATCTGACCATAACACATTCTCCCAGACCTCTTCTGGATCATCCAAATGCTCTCTAGCGAGCCGCAGACGGGCCTGGACATGTGCTGGCTTCAACAGGGGGACACGTCTGGCAGTGCAGGATTTGAGTCCCTAGCGGCACATTGTGTTACTGATAGTAGCCCTTGTTACTGTGGTCCCAGCTCTCTGTAGGTCATTCACTAGGTCCCCCCGTGTGGTTCTGGGATTTTTGGTCACCGTTCTTGTTATCATTTTGACGCCACGGGGTGAAATCTTGCATGGAGCCCCAGATCGAGGGAGATTATCAGTGGTCTTGTATGTCTTCCATTTTCTAATAATTGCTCCCACAGTTGATTTCTTTACACCAAGCGTTTTACCTATTGCAGATTCAGTCTTCCCAGCCTGGCGCAGGTCTACAATTTTGTCTCTGGTGTCCTTCGACAGCTCTTTGGTCTTGGCCATAGTGGAGTTTGGAGTGTGACTGACTGAAATTGTGGACAGGTGTCTTTTATACCGATAATGAATTAAAACAGGTGCCATTAATAAAGGTAACGAATGGAGCCTCGTTAGACCTCGTTAGAAGAAGTTAGACCTCTTTGACAGCGAGAAATCTTGCTTGTTTGTTGGTGACCAAATATTTATTTTCTACTCTAATTTGGAAATAAATTATTTTAAAAAATCAAACAATGTGATTTTTTTCCCCCACATTCTGTCTTTCATGGTTGAGGTTTACCCATGTTGACAATTACAGGCCTCTCTCATCTGTTCATGTAGGAGAACTTGCACAATTGGTGGTTGACTAAATAATTTGCCCCGCCGTATATCAATGTGAAATGTGAAGAAAAAGTACTATAAATACATTTTTTTAGTTATTTTGAAGACACAGTTAAGGAAATTCATTATATTAGAATATGAATGTGTGAATTTCTGCATGATGACTGCATTGCATACTCTGTTGAAAAGCAAAGACGATATGAGCACTTGATGGAAAGAAAAATCTCCATTCACGTCATGACTGCACTGAGTGGGCTGTGACACATCTCATCCCAGCACATAATCATCCCACACTGAGGCGGAGTTTTCAGTCATGAATCATGTGTTGAGCCATCTTAAAGTAAAATGACACCGCCAGGGATACTAACCGCACACCATGTTTGCACTCTTTAACACCTCCACATCCAAGGGCAGGACATATTCGGAAACATAATATCGGTCTCGATACGATAATAAAATGATGTCATCAGTATCAGGGAGCACTAAGAAATAATGTACCGATGCGACTCAGTGTTTGCTCCTTGAGATCTACTTTCCAACCACATGTTGCCCTACCCAAGATGGCCGCCAGCTATGCACAGTGACATAAAATAAGGCTTTCTGCTGTGAATGTCAATGAGTTTATCAATAGTAGACGTCCAGTCCATTTGAACTGGGAGTGTGGCAGCGAGTTTGTACATTTGCTGACAACCCTCCTACTTCAAATGGATTGGACGTCTAGCACCGTCAATAGTAGACGATGACTTAAACAGTGTCTGACCAAATCATGGATGGGTTATGAAGAAATTTAGTATTAGAAGAAAAGTATATTTGTTTATTTCTTACAAAAAAGAAAAAAAACATAAGTATCGGTACAGTATTGGCCGATACCACTCACAAACATTATCAGGAGCCAAAGAAATGGTATCAGTGCAATACTACAACGCATGTCTATAATGAGTAGACCCGCCCAACCAAAAAAATCTCAAGGACCTTTGCCCAAAAAGACACAAGAAATCTATCATTTTGACTGAATCTTGCAATCTTTTCAGTAATTTAGATAACTTTCAAGTGCCTTTCAAAGACAAACCTATATTAAGGCTGATTTAAACTTATGCATTGTGGTGACGGCAGACCTACGCCGTTAACGCAGACCCGATTTACTTTTTTTTTCTTTTCTTTTCTTTTCTTAGGAGAAAACAGCAAACAGGAAGGGGTTATGGGGGAACAGAAGAAAAGAAGGAGAGAAAAGAAGCACAAACGACAACAAGAAATATATTTAACGCACACTAACCTTACCTACACTAACTATGAATATGTTGGTGCTATCGTTAGCTAGTTGTTGTTCCGGTTGACACCATGTGCGGGGCCTGATGACCAAGGGGGGGGGGGGGGGGGGACTGAAAGATAAGTGATTGGCAGGGGTGGAGTGTACACAAATCAGCCATGTGGTCTAGAACCCAGTATTTGTGTGAAAACCCTTGTGAGTGTGAGTATGTCGGCAACCTAGTTTATGCAGTTTTATCGTTAATCCTGACACCGAGGTTTTCTACTTGACTGTGTCTAATTGCACCTAGTCATGCATGAATCTAATCAGACATGTGATAGTCACGCAAATTAGTGGAGATGCCGCGTGGGTGACGCCCCAGGGCCATGGCCCCTCCCCAGCCAACCATGGGGGAGGAGGTCAAGCCAGCAAAAGGGCCGTCGTCATCCGCCCGGGATCCAGGGTGGTCCCCTGGGCCATCCACGCCCCTATCAAATGGCCTTCATGGTGGGATAAGGGGACGCGCCAACACGCCCCATGCCCACCCGGCCCATGAGCAACCACCGCGGCCCCCCAACCGGCACGGTACACCGTGGGAGCCCCAATGTCCCGCCAAGCCCAGGGCAGGGCAGGACCCCCCACCGGAGCAGGCTATACCCAGCCAACACACAGGCATCCAGCCACCGACCCATGCCGGACTGTAAGGCTGACACCCATGCAGAAAAGAGAGAAGACAAGGAGTATGCCGAGAAGCCGCCGCGGGGTGACGCAACATCAGAGCTCTGCCACCCCTGCCTCTGCCCCTGTCAGCCCAGATAGAGAGGAGGCCACGCCCTGGGAGCCACGCCATAGAGCAAAAGTGTGGGACCCACCTACCACCCTATTACTGTGGCAGACCCAATTTACGACCCATAGCCTAACATGTGCCTCCATAAAGGCTGTTTAATGCTTCTATGCTCCGGTGACGGCGGAGTAACGGCGTAGGGTCTTCACCGTCATTGCGCATTCAAAGTTCTGCGTCTAGGGAACACGTTGCTCTGTAATTTACCGCCGTACCACTAGAGGGGTGTGGCTTTGTCTTTGTATGGTTTTGGGGGACTCTTGCCGAATTCCTTTAGTTTCCCCCCGGTCATTGACAGCAATGGCAACAGATATGGAATGTGTGTATTTGCACCTGAAGCCAATTAAAATTGAACGACAAATGTTGTAAATGCAAATGTTGAAGCGGAGTCGACACAGATGTTTGCGAATGTTTGAAATAGAGATGTCCCGATCCGATATTTGGATCGGATCGGACGCCAATATGGGCAAAAAAAATGCGCATCGGTATAGGATCGGAACACTGGAAAAATTCCGATCCAGACTTCCGATCTAGTTTTTTTTTTTTTTTAACTCCGGTCCAGGTTTTCCAGCGCACCGATTTACATAATCCATTCCAGTTTTTGCTTCGGTTTCCCTAAAGTCCGGTCCGCATTTTACGGCACACCTTCAACACACTACATTTACATTACCGTCTCCCAATTTACCGAGAGACTTTATAGGTAAAAATGTCAGCTGTGTGGGATCATTTCACCTTAAAGGATGACAAAGACGAAGGGGCAGAGAGCAACATATGCCACAATAAAGTCAAGTGTAGCGGTAAAGCTGTAAGAAGTTTTAATGCAACCAACCTAATCAAGCATTTGGCGAAATACCACCACAAACAATATGAGGAGTATGTTAAGAAAACCGAAGACAAAAAGAAAGGTCCTACGCAACTAACACTGGCAGAAACTTTTGCTATGCGTGACAAACTGGCACTCGACAGTCCTAGAGCCCAGGGAATAACAAGAGTCATTGCCGAAGAATTCGTTCTGGATGACGAGCCATTATCTCACGTGAGTAAAGACGCACCATCCCACACGCGATTCGGCCGCTGAAGATTCGAGAACGATTCACAAACATCCAAATTCCGATTATTGAAATATGTCAAGTAAAGCGGGACTAATACACAGCGCGGTCTTCGGGACGCAATGAGAAAGGGACCGCATTGCGTCCCGAAAGTAAACATAACTTGTCTTAGACCCGGGTAATGCCAATGGTCAACTCACGGCTTTAGCTCAACTCATGCCGCTGGATAAACACAAGAATACCTGACTTCTGCTGACAGCCGCAACAAACTACGTCAACGTCGTTTTACTGGAGATAATAGAAATCATATGTATATAGAACCAGAAGCTACACGACAGACTCGACTGCGTTAGCAACATTGAAGTATTGAAAACCAGATGCGTTAGTAAACAGCCGCCATCTTAAAGCAGAAGACTTCCCTAGTAGGCTGTTGTGAACCTTCCAAGCGAACCTAATTAACTTTTTATCTAAAATAGTCCTAAATCGGCAAAATCTTGACTTAAATCTATTTCCAAAACAGTTATAAACTTTCACATGTCGAAAGTAGACAGAAGGGAAAATATGGAATAACGGGAGCAATTTTAACAACTTTAACAGTTGATTCACATAATTAAATGAATTGAATGTAGTTTAAAGCTGCCGATACAGAATGGGGACTTGAGTATTTTATTTACTGTTTTAAAATGTTAACTTGATACTGAAATAGTTGTTTAATTAAACCTGAGAGGCTTTTTATACATTTTTTGTAACTAATGCACGAAACATTAAAAGCATCTAATAGCTTGGGGGATTTGTGGGATTTTCCACTGAGGTTGTTGGTGTGTTTTGCTTTTTTAAGACAGTTTACAATATTATTTGCACGTTTTACTGACTGACTATGCCATTTCTGTTTGTTATTTATAATGTTTTGTGTTTGTCACTGAAAAAACAGGTCAGTTTCTTGTTACTAACCGATGTGTGTTATTCAAACTCACCTAATTCAGCTGGCTAGTTGTTATCAAGGGTACTAAAACCTTTTTCAACATGAGTCTGACAAGTAAGGAGGCTAAATAACTTTAAACTTTAACACATGCTCAGATAGGTCGGTATCGGCCAGTATCGGTATCGGATCGGAAGTGCAAAAACCTGGATTGGGACATCCCTAGTTTGAAAACATCGATGTTGTTGCACTGAACCGGAAACAACGTTCACAGTCCTTCTACGTTCACATCACACGCGTTGACATAATGCATAGTCAGGATTTTTGGGCGGTGCACCTCAGGCTAAGGCGTAGGGTTGTAAATCGGATCTGCGTTAACGGCGAAGGTCCGTCGTCACCGCTAGGCAGAAGCATAAGGCCTGATTTATGCTACTGCGTTCCGTTGATGGCGGTGCATCGGCATGGACCCTATGTCGTCATTGAGCATTCAAAGTTCTGCGTCAAGGGTACTCGTTGCTCTGTAATTCACCACCAAGCCACTAGAGGGGTGTGACGTTGTCTTTGTACGGTTTTGGGGAGACTTGTCGAATTCCTTTAGTTTTTCTCCGGTACAGGAGATGGAACGTGTGTATTTTCAGCTGCGGCTAATCAATATTGAACAATAAATGTTGAAGCGTTGGCGACACAGAAAATATTTGCGAATCTTCGAAAACTGCGGTGTTGTTGCGCTGAACCGGAAACAACGTTCTGAGCGGACCAATCACAGTCCTTCGGAGTTCACGTCACACGGGTTGACATGACGCGTAGTCAGGATTTTTTGGAGGTGCACTTCAGGATACGGTGTAGGGTCGTAAATCGGGTCTGCGTTAACGGCGTAGGTTCGCCGTCACCGCAACGCAGAAGCATAACTCAGCCTTAAATTAGGTTTTAAATCCCGGCTACGCATGACGTCAACGCGTCGTGACGTCAAAGGACTGTGATTGGTCCGTTCAGAACGTTTTTTTCTGGTTCAGCACAACGACGTCTTTTTCAAACATTTGCAATGTCTTCTGTGTCGCCTACGCTTCAACATTTGTTGTTCAATATTGATTACATGCAGCTGCAAATACAAACGTTTGAACGGAGGAAAACGAAAGTATTTCGACACGAGTCCCCCAAAACCGTACAAAGACATAGCCACACCCCTCTAGTGGCTTGGCGGTGAATTACAGCGCAACGTGTTCCCTTGATGTAGATTGTAGAACTTCGAATGCTTAATGACGACAAAGGGTATCACCGCAACGCAGAAGCATAATTCTGTCCTTACATTTTGTCCAAATTGTAACCACTTAGACTAGACAGATGGAAAAATACTTTATTTTCATCACTGCCAAAACATGGCAGCAAATACCGGTGACTCACTCATGAAGCATAAACTTCAGTTAGCTTTACAAGGTCAGAGCTTGACCAAAGCGATGGCTGCCATCCCATAATAATATGACTCCCCCACCACCACTCGCTGCAAACATGGACACCGGCCAACATCCGACACACACTGCAAGCTAGAGAAGTGAATGAAAGCATAGAGAGGAGAGTCGAGAGTGGTGGTCTCCAGAGACGTGCAGCTGATATGATCAACTCTGCCTGTCAAGCTCAACCAGCATATGCACACACATAACAAGAAATGGGGATTATGAATGAAATGTCAACAAGTTCACATTGGTATTTTGTAATATTTCATTTTTAAAAGACCGACGATTACTGTGTGATATCAGCTTATATTCTATCGATGCCACATTTAAAAAAAAAAAAAGACATACTGTGTGCATATACAGTGGGGCAAATAAGTATTTAGTCAAACAATAATTGTGAAAGTTCTCCCACTTGAAAACATTAGAGGCCTGTAATTGTCAACATGGGTAAACCTCAACCATGAGAGACAGAATGTGGAGAAAAAAAAAGGGGGGAAAAATCCCATTCATTCAAATCACAAGAATTTATTTACAAATCATGGTGGAAAATAAGTATTTGGTCAATACCAAAAGTTAATCTCAATACTTTGTTATGTACCCTTTGTTGGCAGTAACGGAGGCTAAACGTTTTCTGTAACTCTTCACACACTT
This sequence comes from Corythoichthys intestinalis, assembly GCF_030265065.1. Taxonomy (NCBI): domain Eukaryota; kingdom Metazoa; phylum Chordata; class Actinopteri; order Syngnathiformes; family Syngnathidae; genus Corythoichthys; species Corythoichthys intestinalis. The sequence goes on along the minus strand of NC_080405.1, from coordinate 48,020,179 downwards.
TTCACACACTGTTGCTGGTATTTTGGCCCATTCCTCCATGCAGATCTCCTCTAGAGCAGTGATGTTTTGGGGATGTCTTTGGACAACACGGATTTTCAACTCCCTCCACATATTTTCTATGGGGTTGAGATCTGGAGACTGGCTAGGCCACTCCAGGACCTTGAAATGCTTCTTACGAAGCCACTCCTTTGTTGCCCTGGCTGTGTGTTTGGGATCATTGTCATGCTGAAAGACCCAGCCACGTCTCATCTTCAATGCACTTGATGATGGAAGGAGATTTTCACTCAAAATCTCCCCATACATGGCCCCATTCATTCTTTCCTTTACACAGATCAGTCATCCTGGTCCCTTTGCAGAAAAACTGCTCCAAAGCATGATGTTTCCACCCCCATGCTTCACAGTGGGTATGGTGTTCTTCAGATGCAATTCAGTATTCTTTATCCTCCAAACACGAGAACCTGTGTTTCAACCAAAAAGTTCTATCTTGGTTTCATCTGACCATAACAGATTCTCCAGTCCTCTTCTGGATCATCCAAATGCTCTCTAGCGAACCGCAGACGGACCTGGACGTGTACATTCTTCAGCAGGGGGACAAGTCTGGCAGTGCAGGATTTGAGTACCTGGCGGCGCATTGTGTTACTGATAGTAGCTTTTGTTACTGTGGTCCCAGCTCTCTGTAGGTCATTCACTAGGTCCCCCCGTGTGGTTCTGGGATTTTTGCTCACCGTTTTTGTTATCATTTTGACGCCACGGGGTGAGATCTTGTATGGAGCCCCAGATCAAGGGACATCAGTGGTCTTGTATGTCTTCCATTTTCTAATAGACCCTACTCACGTGACGTCACAGCCACGCCCCCGCGCCATGATGTCCGCATACTCGCCATAGAAATGCATTAGCGCTTCGTAAATTCTTCCTATTATTGCACGTTTTACTGCTCGTCAACATTAATACTCAAAATGGTGAAGTCGTGTGTGGCGGTCGGTTGCAAAAACAGAGAAGATAGACGGAGAGACTTGAATTTTTACCGTATTCCGAGAGACACGAAGAGGAGGCCGCGATTGACTGCTGCAATTCGACGAGACAACTGGGCTCCAAACGACTACCACAGATTATGTAGTAGTCATTTTATATCTGGTAAGATGCATTTAATATATATTTAGAGGGTTTCGGGCTGACAACCACAATTAAGATCATTGCTAGGCTGATCGCCGACAACATACACGTATGTATGTAGTTAGTGCTATCGCTAAACCATATAAACATTAAAAGCCCTAGCTCCATTGACAAATGACATGAAATACATTAGACTTGACAGTGGATGTTAGCAAGAACAAAAGATTTTCAATTGAAAATTTCGTAACTCACCTTCCGAGCACAAGATTCCTGCCGAATTTTCGTGTACGAGGACGTGTTTCACCTAACCAGCAACGTAGCATTTATAAGCCTCCAAGCTCTTAAAGTTTTTCAAACTTTCGTGAGAATAGGCTGATTTTGTGTGGGTATCAGATGTCAGGCGAAGCCAGCGGGTCGAAAAACATCGATTTAGGCATCAAATACGGATCTGGCGAATGGATAAACTGAAGCTTTTCCACGTAACGCCTTTTATGCAACGGATCCAATGAGTTTACAGCGTCAGATAACACCGGGGCTTCCATGAATTGCTCTATAACTTGCTCGACTAATAGAAAACAATGAGAATAGGTCTGAAAAAGAGGTACAATATGGCGGCCGGAAACAGCGACACGCCCATTTTGTGACGTAGGTGAGTAGGGTCTATAGTTGCTCCCTCAGTTGATTTCTTTACACCAAGCGTTTTACCTATTGCAGATTCAGTCTTCCTAGCCTGGTGCAGGTCTACAATTTTGTCTCTGATGTTCTTCGACACCTCTTTGGTCTTGGCCATAGTGGAGTTTGGAGTGTGACTGACTGAGGTTTTGGAGGTGTCTTTTATACTGATAATGAGTTAAAACAGGTGCCATTGATACAGGTAACGACTGGAGCTTCATTAGACCTCGTTAGAAGAAGTTAGACCTCTTTGACAGCCAGAAATAGGTGACCAAATACTTATTTTCCACTCTAATTTGGAAATAAATTATTTAAAAATCAAACAATGTGATTTTCTGTTTTTTTTTTTTTCCACATTCTTTCTCCCATGGTTGAGGTTTACTCATGTTGACAATTACAGGCCTCTCTAATCGTTTCAAGTAGGAGAACTTGTTCAATTGGTGGTTGACTAAATACTTATTTGCCCCACTGTATACTGTATATCTTAGAGGCGATTGCTCTAAGACAGCAAGGGAAGCTCAGCCTCCCCCAAAATGTCAAAAAATAAAATGTATGCTGTTGTGTGTGCATTTCATTGACTAAATATCCACTACAATGTGCTCAACTTTTGTTCAGAATTAGCTTCTTATTACTGGTTATGATGTGGCTTGCTTTTCATTCATTCGTGTGGAAGCTGTGCTTCTCCAGAGTTGAGAGTGCATTGTTTCACTTCAGCGAAAAGAGACGAGTCATTGGCTAAAGGCTGGGATTATCCCTCCCTTCGGACGGCGTGCGTGTGATTTTGCCATGTGACATTTTTTTTCCCCATGTGGCAAAATGTATTTTGGCATGTGGCTTTTTTTTTTTGCCATGTGGCAATTTTTTTTTGGTATGTGGCAAAATGGATTTTGGCGTGTGACATTTTTTTTTTGCAGGCCGTGCACGTCCATGTCATTGACGGCTATACACGTCCAAATTATCCATTCATTTTAAATGCCATAAAAATGTCTGGCTGTGATTTTTGACCATACACTTCCCATTACAGCACATTGACAATCAACTGGCACCCAAGTCAGGCTACGCCATTGACGGCTATGAACGTCCAAAGAGCAGAAAAACATGTGTGGCTTTGATTTTTATGAATAGGTCAAAAATCACAACCACTCGTTTTCTGCCATTCAAGATGAACGGAAAATTTGGACGTGCATCGCCGCCAATGGCATGGTCCATGCATGGCCTGCAAAAATGCCATATACAAAAAAAAAAAAAAAAAAAAGCCACATACCAAAATCCATTTTGCCACGCACCAAAAAAATGCCCATACCACAATCCATTTTGTTACATACCAAAAAAAATACTGCATGGCAAAATCCATTTTGCCACATACCAAAAAAAACAAAATGCCACATGCCAAAATACATTTTGCCACATGGCAAAAAAAAAATGCAACATGGCAAAAACAATTTTTCCACATACCAAATATCACTTTTCGATCTCGCTGTCTTTGATTGACAGCGAAATGAGAGAATCAGTGATCATGTCGTATTAACATCTGCAGGAGGCAATTTTCAATTTTCATGCTGTTGTTCTGAGGTGAACCACAGACTCTTGTAACCGTCCTAGCAACACTAGCTTTGTTGAAAACGACTAGCGAAAAATCAAGCTTCAATATCTCGTGTTGTTTTCTATTGTAGCTGTTTTCGTTTGGAGACTTGACTTCTGGCACTTTAGTTTCATTCCCTACAGAGCTGCGGGTGCTGCTGACTCCCTCCACTTTCACAAAGCATTTAGAGGTGGACACACTTTGAGCTTTCCCTAATTGAAAGGCTAGCATCCACCACTGATAAAGTCATGTGAAAAAATTAGGACACCCAATTAAATATTCAAGTCTTTAATACGAAACGTTCACATATTAATGTCTGATCTTGGTTTTCTTTATCTCTAGAAAAGAAAGTAATTTAATTGCAGGTAAACAACAAAACCATCACAGAATCCACCTTGAATTCTATCGTGTATCAGAGGGTGCTTGAGGAACATGCGAGATCATCTGTGAAAAAAATTAAGGCTGAAGCGAAACTGGACCCTGCAACATGACAATGACCCAAAATATACCAGTAAATCTACCAAGGACTGGATTAAAATGAACAGAGTCCTGGAACGGACGAGTCAAAGTCCAGATCTTAATCCCATTGAGATGCTGTGGGATGACTTGAAACGGGCTGTACAGGCAACAAACCATCTCATATCTGAAAGTATTCTGCATTGAGGAGTAGAGGACCTTCTTCAGACCGATGTCAAAGACTGGTAGATGTCTACAAAAAGCAAGGTGGTAGGGTGTCCTAACATTTTCCTCTGTTAGAATATCCGGAGCCCCTCAGGGGACATGGAAGAAGGGGAAAAAAAAGGACAGAGACAAAAAAATGCGCCCAATTTTTTTGTTTTTGTTTTTTGTTAAGGCAAAAAAAAAAAAAAAGTTGAGGTCGAAAACTTTTTTTTTTTTTTTTTTTACCTTGAAGCAATTTACAAACAAACAAACAAAAAACATAATTCCGCTATTTTGAACGTGCGTTGTGCGGCTCATTTTTCAGGTAAACAATGACAACAATGGCGCGTGTTCACCCGTGGGACAGGTTAATTTAGTTTTACTTTGAAATAGGCCTAAAAAATGATTACATAAGATCAATTCTTGATATTAAGCGCAGTTTCCAAATAAGCAGGAGACATTTGAAGCGAGTCTTAAATTCAACCGGACATTTTCGTCGGAAAACGTTCTGTGATTTGGTGAGTATAGCAACCAATTGCTATACTCCGGACAGCTACATGTTTACCGATGAATGTCCAGCAAATGCAGAGAACACGGACTATGTGTAAGAAAAAAGGACGTTCATCTGGGTATTATCTTCCAAGATTTTTTTTCTATTTGCTTCGATGTTAACTTTTTTTGTTTGTTTGTTTTTTCTTCAATGCAAAAAAAAAAAAAAACTTTTTTGCCTTGATGTGAAAATTTTTGGCTTCGACCTCTATTTTTTTTTTTTTTTTGCTTTGACGGAAAAGAAATCTTCCTTGTCCCTTTAGGGGCAGTTGTTTTTTTTTTTTAGTTCAACTTTTTTTTCCCCCTTCTTCCATGTCACCTTAGGGGCGTCGTAAGAATATGCATTTTTCTTTATAAATTTGGTTTAATGAGTAAAACCATGTTAATTTTTGTTGTTTACCTGCAATTAAATCACTTTCTTTTCCAGAGATAAAGAAAAACAAGATCAGACATTGAGATGTGAACATTTCTTAATAAAGAACTGAATATTTCATGGGGTGTCCTAATTTTTTCACGACTGTACATTTGTATATACAATATAAATATGTATATTTTACTTTTAATACTAAATTTATGCATACTCACTTGACTGTAAAGTAATTCTATCATGGCTTGGTCAGGCACTCCCTAGATCAATGGCGTCCAATCCATTTGAAATTCAAACGGCTTGGACGTCTACTAGCGATCAGTGTTGGGAGTAACGCCGTTATAAATAACGCCGTTACGTAACGGCGTTATTTTTTCAGTAACGAGGTAATCTAACTAATTACTTTTTCCGCTGTTACAACGCCGTTACCGTTACTGACGGTCAAAAGCGGTGCGTTACTTACTCTGAATAAATTGAAGAAACTACCAGCAGTGTCGAGTCGACTCTCTGCTCTGTTGATTTGTCATCCAAGACTTGGGGTGCGTTCAGGTTCGAGAATAGCGCACGTACTTCTGACTCCAAGCTGTTTGTCCCTGCTCATTCAATTAGACAATGCTTTCCAAAGTTTGGTAACGTTTCTGTGTTTGCTACACCTGATGCTAGCCTCGTTCCCATCTCCCACTGTCAGCCAGCAATAATTCTGCTTCCATCTCGAGGACGGCAGACGCTTTGAAGGTGACGTGAATTGTCGGGAAACGAGCCTACCTGAATGCAGCCCCTCGAGAGATGCGATGGAAGTGGTTGTGATTGGCTGAGGGTTACAGTCATGTGTCGTGGTAAGCCAATCAGAGCCGGTGGTTTAACAAGCAAACCGGAACAGCGCGTGCGGCAAACACACACGCAAAACAGATGCACAGGGTCGGGATGGCAGAGCGTTCAGAAGAAAAATTGTCCTTTAAGAGGTGGAGATATAGACACTATTTCAAGTTTGTCGAAATTAAAGGAAAGAACCTGCATGTAATGTGCAATTTATGTCCCGGGGCAAAGCTTTTGTCGACATCTGTGGTAAGCAATTCAACAAGTTAACTACCTGTCTGTTCTTCTCTATTCCACTGACTCGAATACTGCTCAGAAAATTTCAAATTCTTTGACATACAACAAGTTCTTTTTAAAGTAACGGAAATAGTTACTTTCCCTGGTAACTAGTTACTTTTACTATAGAGTAATTCAGTTACAAACTCACTTACTTTTTGGAAGAAGTAGTGAGTAATGTAACTAATTACTTTTTTAAAGTAACGTGCCCAACACTGCTAGTGATAAACAAATTGATGGGACAATTAAGTCATTTTAGTACTGTATCTGTACCAGTACTGATACTTGGCGCAACACTAATGCCTACCAAAATTCACGTGGTTGTGGTGGATGAACTGTCTCAAAATTTCAGCAAGCAGAAGCATTACTTTCTTTGTAAAGGTCATCTTTTTGATACAGCTCTTGTAAATCATCTAATCACAATGGCGCACTTACTTGCATTGAGTGAAAAATATTGATCTCTCACAATGCCATGGTGTGAAAACCCCTGTTAGTTCATTAAATGCATGTGTGTTACTAGCAGTATCTGTAGCCTTGGAAACCATCAGGAATGTGACAGATGCTGGAGAAATATCATCCTCGTGCAATAAATCTCATACAGTAGCTTACTTTTTTTACATCATGATGCAGGTGACTCGTTCATGTTGAATTTTGTTTTGTTTTTTTAAACCCTGAGTCACGCTTTGTCACGGGAACATGCTTGGACTCTTACCAGGTCCCTCTGGAGTTCAACCATCACTTGTCAATTTTTTGTCTTAGGATGAGGCGCAATAGCGCTTTCTATTGGCCTCCTCTGGTAAAACATCATGTTTCGAAGCCGACTAGTGCTCTCCACTGTCTGTCCATGATAAAAGAAAAAGCAGACAAAATCAACACAGCCTCTCACAGGGCCTATTTCCACCTAAATCCTTTTTTTTTTTTGTTTTTGTTGTTGTTGTAATGTTCGTCTAGCCTTCCTGCCAGTTCATTTCCATTCAAGCGTGGGTGATATTTAATGTGTGAACAGCGTGTCGCTTTGACACACGCACACAGTTGGTTCTCCCTAGTCGATGACTCATTTTATCAGGATTATTTTTCTCTTTTTTTGATGGTTGCTCTGTCAGTGAGCTAAAAAAAAATTTTTTTTTAAGTAACCTGACTACAGTGTATTTTTTGGCAGCCCTTTTAATTTTTGTCTTACTTTGTCTTTTGGACGATAATCCTTATTAGTTTTAGTCATATTTTATTCATCTCAAAATGCGTTTGTCCATAGACTTCACTATCAGTTGACGGAACACGGGGTTTGGGGCCGATCCGTAGGGGGCCTATTTTCAAAACATTAAAACTAGGGCTGTCAAAATTATCGCGTTAACAGGCGGTAATTAATTTTTTTTAAATTTATCACGTTAAAATATTTGACGCAATTAACACACATGTCCCTCTGAAACATTAAAATGACAGCACAGTGACATGTCCACTTGTTACTTGTGTTTTTTGTCTCCCTCTGCTGGCGCTTTGGTGCGACTGAATTTATGGGTTTAAGCACAATGAGCATTGTGTAATTATTGAAATCAACAATAGCGAGCTACTAGTTTATTTTTTGATTGAAAATTTTACAAATTTTATTAAAACGAAAACATTAAGAGGGGTTTTCATGTTAAATTTCTATAACTTGTACTAACATTTATCCTTTAAGAACTACAAGTCTTTCTAATCATGGATCGCTTTCACAGAATGTTAATGTTAATGCCATCTTGTTGATTTATTGTTATAATAAACAAATACAGTACTTATGTAAAGTATGTTGAATGTATATATCCGTCTTGTGTTTTCTCTTTCCATTCCAGCAATAATTTACAGAAAAATATGGCATATTTTATAGATGGTTTGAATTGCGATTAATTACGATTAATTAATTTTTAAGCTGTGATTAACTCGATTAAAAATTTTTATCGTTTGACAGCCCTAATTAAAACTGTTCAGACCAACCGGACATGTAGATTCCCATTCTCCGTGTCAAACAACTGAACAGGAAAAAAAAAAAAAAACCTTAAACTGAAAATATTTTCAAAACCAAAGCCACTAGTAAACTAAAACTAAAACATACAGTGGGGTGAACAAGTATTTGATACACTGCCGATTTTGCTGGGTTTCCCACTTGCAAAGCATGTAGAGGTCTGTAATTTGTATCATAAGTTCTCTTCAACTGTGAGGGACGGAATCTAATACAAAAAACTGAAAATCACGGTTATGATTTTTAAATAATAAATTTGCATTTAATTGCATGATCGAACTTAATATTTGGTACAGAAACCTTTGTTTGCTATTACAGCCACCAAACGTTTCCTGTAGTCCTTGACAAGGTTTGCACACACTGCAGCAGGGATTTTTGCCCACTCCTCCATGCAGATCTTCTCCAGAGCCTTCAGGTTTCGGGGCTGCTGCCGGGCAACACGGACTTTCAGCTTCCTCCATAGATTTTCTATCGGGTTCAGATCTGGTGATCTGGCTTCTTACGGAGCCACTCTTTAGTTGCCTTGGCTGTGTGCTTTGGGTCGTTGTCATGCTGGAAGACCCAGCTACGACCCATCTTCAGGGCTCTCACTGAAGGAAGGAGGTTGTCAGCCAAGATCTGGCGATACATAGCCCCATCCATCCTCCCCTCAATACAGTGCAGTCGTCCTGTGCCCTTGGCAGAGAAGAAGCCCCAAAAAATGATGTTTCCTCCTCCATGTTTCACGGTTGGGATGGTGTTCTTGGGCTTGTACTCATCCTTCTTTTTCCTCCAAACACAACGAGCCGAGTTTCGACCAAAAAGTTCAATTTTGGTCTCATCTGACCACATGACCTTCTCCCATTGCTCCTCTGGATCATCCAGATGGTCAGTGGCAAACTTCAGACGTGTCTGGGCATGCACTGGCTTCAGCAGCGGGACCTTGCGTGCGCTGTAGGATTTTAATCCATGACGGCGTAATGTGTTTCCGATGGTTTTCTTCGAGACTGTGGTTCCAGCTCTCTTCAGGTCATTGACCAGGTCCTGCCGTGTAGTTCTGGGCTGATCCCTCACCTTCCTCATGATCAATGATGCCCCACGAGGTGAGGTCTTGCATGGAGCCCCAGAACGAGGCAGATTGACCGTCAACTTGAACTTCTTCCATTTTCTAATAATCGCTCCAACAGTTGTTACCTTCTTACCAAGCTGCTTGCTTATTTTCCTGTAGCCCATCCCAGCCTTGTGCAGGTCTATTATTTTATCCCTGATGGCCTTACACAGCTCTTTGGTCTTGGCTATTGTGGTGAGGTTGGAGTTTGTTTGTTTGAGCATATGAACAGGTGTCTTTTATACAGGTAACAAGTTCAAACAGGAGGGGTTCTTAAAAAAGAACTGAGAGCCGAAATATTTATTAGTTGGTTATGTATCAAATACTTATTTCATGCCGTTAAATACAAATTTATTATTTAAAAATTATACAATGTGATTTTCTGGATTTTTGTATTAGATTCTGTCCTCACAGTTGAAGAGAACTTATGATACAAATTACAGACCTCTCCATGGCTTGCAAGTGGAAAAACCAGCAAAATCGGCAGTGTATCAAATACTTGTTCTCCCCACTGTACACCTCCCTTAGGCATACATAAGTCTCCATGAGCCGCGACATCGAAAAATTCAGTCGTTCCCTAATAAAATCCCAATTTTTTTTATTTTTTTATTTTTTTAAATAAAAGTATAACAAAACTTACAATCACCTATATTTACAGGATCAATAGCAATATTTACCATATCATATTCGTTTAAAATAGCAACTTATTTTTAAGTTTTCAACATCTAATAAATCACTCAATTTTTTACATCAGAAACTTAAAACTTGAGGAAAGCATGCAGAATCATCTTAATTTTACTCAACAAAAGCAAAAATGGCATTTTTCTATATTCAATTACAACTTATTTAGGTTTAATTACGCTATTGTGTAGATACAAAATCCAACATGGCGGTCGTCACAAAACAAAGAGCTTTTTAAGTAGAAAGTTCTTGCAAGCAAATGCCTAAATCGCGGAATTTCTGTAGATATGAACGTAAAACAGTCTATATTCTTGGTTAGAAGCAAAACACAGGCAGATATCATTCATTTTACGTAATTATTCCAAGCCAACGTTACGGAATTTTTTAATTCAACATGGCGGCCGTCAGAAACAAAGAGCATTTTAAGTAGAAAATACTTGCAAATAAATGCTTAAAATCGCAGAATTTCTGAAGATATGAACGTAAAACAGTCTAGACTCTTGGTTAAGAGCAAAAAAACGGGCAGTTATCATTCATTTTATGTAAATATTTCAAGCCAATGTTACGGTATTTTTTAATCCAACATGGCAGCCGTCACAGAACAAAGAGCTTTGTAAGTTGAAAATTCTAGCAAATAAATGATTAAATCGCAGAATTTCTATAGATATGAACGTAAACCAGTCTAGATTCTTGGTTAAAAGCAATAAAGGGGCAGCTATCATTGATTTCACGCAAATGTTATGTCAAAGTTATGGTATTGTTTAATCCAATATGGTAGTCATCACGAAACAAGGAGCTTTTTAAGTTGAAAATTCTTGTAAATAAATGCTTAAATCGCGGAATTTCTGTGGATATGAATGTAAAACAGTCTAGATTCTTGGTTAAAAGCAAAAAATGGGCAGTTATCGTTCATTTTACGTAAAGATTTCAAGCCAAAGTTACGGTATTGTTTAATCCAACATGGTGGCCGTCAAGGAACAAAGAGCTTTTTAAGTTGAAAATTCTTGCAAATAAATGCTTAAATCGTGGAATTTCTGTAGATATGAACGTAACACATTCTAGACTCTTGGTTAAAAGCACAAAAAAAAAAAAAGGGGCAGTTATCATTCATTTTACAAGTTAAAGTTCAAGTTAAGCTAATTTTTTTCCCATTCGTTTCATTGTATTCACAATTCTTCCTTCTGCGCTCTGTTTGCACCCACATGAGAGTGAGTCAATTCCTTTGCAAGACCCACCAAGAAGTCCACCCGTCCCTCTTGCCTTCCGATGCATGCCTGATACAACACATATGCATTCAGTGCTGCCATGTCAATCATATAGTAGAACAAGGCTTCTGGCCATCTCCATGTTCCTCCGTTTTTGAGAAAGCCAAGGGAGCCCTGGATTTGCAAATATTCAAGATGCTAATTGCAACTATCCAGAGTGAAACCCCCCTTTACACCTGGGCAGTGACTCCACAGGAGTGTATTGGGTTTGATTGCTTGTTTGAGTGGTCTATTGTTTGACAAAGCCAAGTAGTCAGTTTGGTATCGGGGGCCATCTGACACCCTTCTGGTCTTTCTTTATAGCCCCAAAAAAAACCCTGGTATTTCCAGTGCTAATAGTAAAAGTAGTCGTCCAAAAATTTACTCAAAATTTACTCAAGTACAAGTAATAAAGTAGTCGTTGTAAAGAATACTCAAGTAATGGGTAACATTGTTACATTTGATTGGTATAAAGGAGTCGTACAGTTATTGTTGCGATGAAACAGACGGCCGCTGTCAGCATCTCTGGCAAAAATTAAGTCAATATTTATGATAAAGAGGAAAAATGTAACAACTCTAGAGTAGCCCAAAGTAGTGGAGTAAGTGTCTCTTCTTCACAAATCTACACAAGCTACTCAACCCAAAACCCTAACCCTCTGGCAGCAATCGAATCCCATTTCAAATGGATAGAACGTCGATCACAGTCATTGGCAGCGAATGGGTTGAATAAATCAGTCCCTAAAATAAAGTTTCTCTTGTCTGTAACTGTACGCTGTCAGTTTGTCAAAAGGCAAGAGAGCAAAGGGGCAGCTCGACACAAGGAGGTCAAGATATTTCTGATGTCTCGACTCCCCCGAGCGGGAGGAGGCGTCGCGTCGAGAGGACGTGTCAACGGACGTGTCCGTCATGCATTTTTCATTACGGGTTGCTCTCAGTGGGACTTGATGAGACAAGCATGTAGAAAAGTCTGAGTATTTCGACTGAACAAAAAACGGACAGTCATCAAAGTTTTGTTGGAGGGAATTGTTGTCACGCTCTATAATCAGGTGATAATTCAAACTAAACGTGTTTCAGATCACTTGTGTGTCCAATGTGTGTAACTGTAATTTGATAACAACCAGACAAATTCTAGATGAGAAGACCTCCTGGAGATGTGGTTAAGCGGAGCCCAAAATGGCCGCTTTAAACTAGCGTTGCACTGATACCAGTATCGGTATTGATACAGTACGAAAATGACATCGGGCTGAAGTAAGAAATAATATGCCGATGCTATGCAATATGTACTCTTTGAGCTCCAGTTTTCTAGTTAGAATTGAAATGAGTTTTTCACTAGTACAGTGCCTTGCAAAAGTATTCGGCCCCCTTGAATCTTGCAACCTTTCGCCACATTTCAGGCTTCAAACATAAAGATATTTAATTTAATTTTTTTGTCAAGAATCAACAACAAGTGGGACACAATTGTAAAGTGGAACAACATTTATTGGATAATTTAAACTTTTTTAACAAATAAAAAACTGAAAAGTGGGGCGTGCAATATTATTCGGCCCCTTTACTTTCAGTGCAGCAAACTCACTCCAGAAGTTCAGTGAGGATCTCTAAATGATCCAATGTTGTCCTAAATGACCGATGATGATAAATAGAATCCCCCTGTGTGTAATCAAGTCTCCGTATAAATGCACCTGCTCTGTGATAGTCTCAGGGTTCTGTTTAAAGTGCAGAGAGCATTATGAAAACCAAGGAACACACCAGGCAGGTCCGAGATACTGTTGTGGAGAAGTTTAAAGCCGGATTTGGATACAAAAAGATTTCCCAAGCTTTAGACATCTCAAGGAGCACTGTGTAAGCCATCATATTGAAATGGAAGGAGCATCAGACCACTGCAAATCTACCAAGACCCGGCCGTCCTTCCAAACTTTCTTCTCAAACAAGGAGAAAACTGATCAGAGATGCAGCCAAGAGGCCCATGATCACTCTGGATGAACTGCAGAGATCTACAGCTGAGGTGGGAGAGTCTGTCCATAGGACAAAAATCAGTCGTACACTGCACAAATCTGGCCTTTATGGAAGAGTGGCAAGAAGAAAGCCATTTCTCAAAGATATCCATAAAAAGTCTCGTTTAAAGTTTGCCACAAGCCACCTGGGAGACACACCAAACATGTGGAAGAAGGTGCTCTGGTCAGATGAAACCAAAATTGAACTTTTTGGCCACAATGCAAAACGATATGTTTGGCGTAAAAGCAACACAGCTCATCACCCTGAACACACCATCCCCACTGTCAAACATGGTGGTGGCAACATCATGGTTTGGGCCTGCTTTTCTTCAGCAGGGACAGGGAAGATGGTTAAAATTGACGGGAAGATGGATGCAGCCAAATACAGGAACATTCTGGAAGAAAACCTGTTGGTATCTGCACATGACCTGAGACTGGGACGGAGATCTACAAATCTACAATGGAATGATTCAAAAATAAACGTATCCAGGTGTTAGAATGGCCAAGTCAAAGTCCAGACCTGAATCCAATCGAGAATCTGTGGAAAGAGCTGAAGACTGCTGTTCACAAACACTCTCCATCCAACCTCACTGAGCTCGAGCTGTTTTGCAAGGAAGAATGGCCAAGAATGTCAGTCTCTCGATGTGCAAAACTGATAGAAACATACCCCAAGTGACTTGCAGCTGTAATTGAAGCAAAAGGTGGCGCTACAAAGTATTAACGCAAGGGGGCCGAATAATATTGCACGCCCCACTTTTCAGTTTTTTATTTGTTAAAAAAGTTGAAATTATCCAATAAATTTTGTTCCACTTCACGATTGTGTCCCACTTGTTGTTGATTCTTGACAAAAAATTAAAATTTTATATCTTTATGTTTGAAGCCTGAAATGTGGCAAAAGGTTGCAAGGTTCAAGGGGGCCGAATATTTTTGCAAGGCACTGTAGACTTCCAATCCATTTGAAGTGGGAGTGTGGCAGTGCGAAGTCTCGCGCTGTCAATAGCTAACAATGACTTAAGCAGTTTCTGACCTACTCATGTTGGAATTCAAGTGAGTGTGCAGAAATGTAGAATAGACATACAAGTACACGTAGTCTCCGGGTCACGAACGAGTTCCGTTCCTACGCTGGCGACGTGACCCTAATTACCGGGTAAATCGGAATTATCACATTAAAAAAATAACATTCCAAAATTCCAAAAGTAATTAATTTTCTTCCATGATGGAGGATACACCGCCCTCTGGTGGCAATGTTGGGTGTGGCTGGACTGTCGCTTTGGCTTCTATGACTGAGTAGGAGACTCGTCTGACATGCATATAGGACGGCTGCCCTCTCGTTCGGCCAACATAAAGCTGTAAGTTTGTTAAGCTAATATACAAGTGAAGAAAATAAGTAGTTCAACACCCTGCTATTTTGCAAGTTGTCCCTCTTAGAAATCATAGAGGAGTCTGAAATTTTCATCGTAGGTGCATGTCCACTGTGAGAGAGATCTAAAAAGAAAAATCCAGAAATCCCAATCCATGATTTTGCAATTCATTTGTGTGATACAGCTGAAAATAAGTATTTGAACACCTGCCTATTGTAACACCCGATTCAAGATGACGGGGTTCGGTTGTGAATGCAATTTTGTTTGGGCAAAGAACTAGGTTCTCGGAGATTACAAAAAGGAAAATAATGTTTAGTAACTGAAATAACTGGAGTCGAGATGAGTAACAAAATAATTATATTAATACAAAACTATTTACAATTTAAGCCGGCAATATATACACAAATATATACAATAAAATAAACAAAAATTCAAACCAGACAGGCCGTCTAAATTCAAATCAGTTGGTTTCCTGGCATAAGCTCGCCTTCTTCATCCGTTGGAAACGTCTTTATCCAGAGTGTTTATCCAGTTTCAAATTCTTCATCCACATCCAAGGAAAGGAATGAAAGGAGGAAACAAAAAACCCAGCCAGCATAACAATAACTAAATTATTATATACAGCCTTTTATCAATACTTGAATCTTTTCGCTATAGCTATAGCTTTTTTTCCCTTTGTCTAAATATTACATTGTACCAGTAATATTCACCTATTTCAAAAATATCCAAATCAAAGTATTCAAATGCAACATGACATCATCATCTTAATTAATACAACACAATGGTCACATCATTTTGTGCAATTTCATAACACAACAATTTTTCATTGAATCTGAAGTTTTTCCCTCATTGCTAACGTTGGAGTCGCGTTAGCATTCATGTTAGCGTCGCAATTAGCATTAGCATTTCACTAGCTTCGTGCCTAGCATTTAGCCAGCTCAGTGAGAACAAAACAACTCACCAAGACGAAGTTTTGCTTCTAATGTGAACTTGGGTGGATGCAGGCTCCAATCCTCCGGTTCACATACACTACAAGTTCAAAATGACATTCTCAAATTAGCAATGATGAATGTCTGCAGTATTTTCCCTTAATTTTGTCAACACTCACCGACGAATAGGGATGGGAATCGAAATCCGATTCCAATTCGGAACCGGTTCCGAGTGTTTCTAGTGTTTCGAGGCCTCGACATCACAATGAAAAAGCCTAAACGATCCCTTTAACGATCCCTAAAGAAATTTGCGTCGTGACGTGTCTTGTTGTCCAGACGCATCAAACTAGCATGGCGCCAAGAACCTCTCGCTCCAAAGTTTGGCTACACTTCACCAGGAAAAAGGGTGAAAATGAAAGGTTACGATAGTTTAGCACGAGCATTGCCGCCGTAAACATAACAATGACAGCACGTAGGTTCGAACGCTCGAAAGTGTGTCTTCACTTTACGAGGAAAAATTACAACAAAGCGACTTGCAGTCATTAAAAGATGGAAATAACTGCATCGGGAGGGAATAGACTGCACTGTCCTCACCGAGACGCTAAGGCTCAGTCCTGGCTATACAGCTAGCTAAACTCCCAAATGACAATGCAGAAGACGTTGGTATAATTTGCTGACTTTATTCAACCATCACTTGAAACTAAAAATAGAAATGAAACAAATCAATTTCGTCCCCAATAACAAACAGGTTTGCATCAACGTAAATCAGCGATGATTAGCTGTTAACACAGTAATAACAAACAGTTAGCATGCGTTCGCTAGCATTAGCACATCGTTTAAACCACTACACAACTGGATTTAAGTGTCCGATCGCGAGTGGAAACACACAACAACAACACAGAAGATGATACATACAGGCGTTGGCTCTGTAGATATTTTACAAACATTAACAAAGAACCTAGGCTCGTGGCAGTGTTTCCTTTTCTCACTAACTCGCTCACTCGCTTGGATGCGGCATTTCTTCTTCTTCGCGTGTAAGCGCGCTCTTCTTCGCGTGAGGAAGCGCAAGGGCGCCACCACTTGAGCGTGAAAGCACCATAAAAACTAAAAGGCATGCGTTTCAATATACTGGTAAATAAAAACAGGGGTCCCCAAACTACGGCCCGCGGCTCCATATTTGGTCAGGCCCCCTGAACAATTCCAGAGAGCATTTTGAATTTTTTGGGGTTTTTTTTCTCCATCAGTAGTGTTATTTATTTCCTGGCCTTTTTCAGTGAATAACTCAGAGAGGGTTATTTGGTTATTATCTATTTAATTAATAGTGCTATTATCATTTATTATTATTATATTATATTATTATTTTTATTTTATTTTGTTCCGTGAAGAATCCACAGAGGGTTATTTGATTGTGGCTCTCTGAAAAACAACAATTTTTATACATTTACGCACTCCTGCGATCGTCACACTTTTTCTGTTACAAACTGACCCCGGCCTCTCATCAGAGAAGGGAAAAGTTATTTGGCCCTCACAGGAAAAAGTTTGGGGACATTGCCAAAGGCAGAACAACGACCTACAGTATATGCCAAAATATAACCAATATTTTTTATTTCTATTAGAAAAATGTTTCAGTAAAATGTTACACATTCTTGTGCATTTGCCACTTATTGCCACAGTTAACACTGAGGCTTTGGGCCTCTTTTGACCTCGTTGTGAGTTTGTAAGGTTGTGACTTCTGATTAAACAAACTTGATGCCAATCAAAATGTTTGTTGTTCTTTTTCCCTAAATTAGAATCGATAAGAGAATCGATAAAGAATCGAATCGTTAAGCAATATCGATAATGGAATCGGAATCGTAAAAATCCTATCAATTCCCATCCCTACCGATGAAATGTAATTTCCTTCTTCTAATTTGTTCAAACGGGCTTATTTCAGCGTTGAGTAAATTATTTCATTTCAACAAGGCTGATTTATTGGCTCCAAGCGCCGAGGAAGTTCACTACGTCCTTCCTCCTTGGCATCCAAGCGGAAAAAAACAGAAAATAAAGAACCTTCGAGACGATGTCTCGAGAGGGCGGGACCATGTTAATCGGACCAAATAAAAAACTATTATCCTCACGTGTGAACGCACAGGGGGAAGTAAAGCATAAAAAAAAAAAAAAAAATTAAATTCTTTTTACAAAATAATTGCACTTTCAAAATAAAATGGCTTCATAATTTCTGTACTGGGTTACACTATCAACTAGAATTCTGACCCTGAAAGACTTGTTACTCCGCCTATTAAAAGTCCACCTCCACTCCATGTGTTATCCTGCATCAGATGCACTTGTTTGAGGTCGATAAATGCATAAAGCCTCCTGTCCACCCCATACAATCGGTAAGACTCAAACGTGTAACATGGCCAAGACCCAAGAGCTGTCCAAAGACCTCAAGAGACAAAATTGTACACTTCCACAAGGCTGGAAAGGGCTACGAAGCAATTACCAAGCAGCTTGGTGAAAAGAGGTCCACTGTTGGAGTAATCATTAGAAAATGGAAGAAGCTAAACACGAGGGTCAATCTCAATCGGAGTGGAGCACCATGTAAGAGATCACCTTGTGATGTCTCAATGATCTTTAAAAAAGGTGAAGAATCAGCCCAGAACTGCACAATAGGAGTTGGTCAATGACCTAAAAAGAGCTGGGACCACAGTTTCCAAAGTTAATGTTGGTAATACACTAAGACGTCATGGTTTGAAATCATGCGTGGCACGGAAGGTTCCCCTGCTTAAACCAGCACATGCCAAGGCCCATCTTAAGTTTGCCTATGACCATTAGGATGATGCAGAGGAGTCATGGGAGCAGGTTTTTTGGTTAGATGAGAGCAAAATAGAACTTTTTGGTCAAAATTCCACAAACCATGCTTGGAGTAAGAAGAATGATGAGTACTATCCCAAGAACATCATCCCTACTGTGGAGCATGGGGGTGGTATCATCATGCTCTGGGGGTGTTTTTCTGCATATGTAACTAGACCAGGGGTGTCCAAACTTTTTGCAAAGGGGCCAGATTTGGTGTGGCAAAAATGTGGGGGGCTGACCTTGGCTAACGTCCTTTACAATATATTTAGGCAAATATTAGTAAGCCATTCTGTGTGTCATATTTGCTTTATTTTTTTTTTAAATTGATAATTTCAACAATCTTGCAACTAGCCTTTGTGGTGTTCTATTTCGACTCTCGGCCTCTTGTGAAATATTGCTGCTGTAAAGTTAAACTAGCTTAAAGTTGCTACAATTTCTGGCTACGTATCTTCCCTGTAATCTTGTCGTACTTGTTTTTGGAATATCGCCTCACATTGAACTCTTTAAAAACACCGACTGTCTCTTTCTCTCTTTTTGCTTTCCGTGACAGCACAGAAACTTGACTGATCTAGAGAAGATCTGTGTGGAGGAGTGGGCCGAGACCCCCCCGACCCCCTGCAGTGTGTGCAAATCTGGTGAAAAACTACAGAAAACGTTTTACCTCTGTAACTGCAAGCAAAGCCTACTGTACCAAATACAGTGCCTTGCAAAAGTATTCGGCCCCCTTGAATCTTGCAACCTTTCGCCACATTTCAGGCTTCAGACATAAAGATATGAAATTTAATTTTTTTGTCAAGAATCAACAACAAGTGGGACACAATCGTGAAGTGGAACAACATTTATTGGATAATTTATACTTTTTTAACAAATAAAAAACTGAAAAGTGAGGCGTGCAATATTATTCGGCCCCTTTACTTTCAGTGCAGCAAACTCACTCCAGAAGTTCAGTGAGGATCTCTGAATGATCCAATGTTGTCCTAAATGATGATAAATAGAATCTACCTGTGTGTAATCAAGTCTCCGTATAAATGCACCTGCTCTGTGATAGTCTCAGGGTTCTGTTTAAAGTGCAGAGAGCATTATGAAAACCAAGGAACACACCAGGCAGGTCCCAGATACTGTTGTGGAGAAGTTTAAAGCCGGATTTGGATACAAAAAGATTTCCCAAGCTTTAAACATCTCAAGGAGCACTGTGCAAGCCATCATATTGAAATGGAAGGAGCATCAGACCACTGCAAATCTACCAAGACCCCGCCGTCCTTCCAAACTTTCTTCTCAAACAAGGAGAAAACTGATCAGAGATGCAGCCAAGAGGCCCATGATCGCTCTGGATGAACTGCAGAGATCTACAGCTGAGGTGGGAGAGTCTGTCCATAGGACAACAATCAGTCGTACACTGCACAAATCTGGCCTTTATGGAAGAGTGGCAAGAAGAAAGCCATTTCTCAAAGATATCCATAAAAAGTCTTGTTTAAAGTTTGCCACAAGCCACCTGGGAGACACACCAAACATGTGGAAGAAGGTGCTCTGGTCAGATGAAACCAAAATTGAACTTTTTGGCCACAATGCAAAACCATATGTTTGGCGTAAAAGCAACACAGCTCATCACCCTGAACACACCATCCCCACTGTCAAACATGGTGGTGGCAGCATCATGGTTTGGGCCTGCTTTTCTTCAGCAGGGACAGGGAAGATGGTTAAAATTGACGGGAAGATGGATGCAGCCAAATACAGGAACATTCTGGAAGAAAACCTGTTGGTATCTGCACAAGACCTGAGACTGGGACGGAGATTTATCTTCCAACAGGACAATGATCCAAAACATAAAGCCAAATCTACAATGGAATGGTTAAAAAATAAACGTACCCAGGTGTTAGAATGGCCAAGTCAAAGTCCAGACCTGAATCCAATCGAGAATCTGTGGAAAGAGCTGAAGACTGCTGTTCACAAACACTCTCCATCCAACCTCACTGAGCTCGAGCTGTTTTGCAAGGAAGAATGGCCAAGAATGTCAGTCTCTCGATGTGCAAAACTGATAGAAACATACCCCAAGCGACTTGCAGCTGTAATTGGAGCAAAAGGTGGCGCTACAAAGTATTAACGCAAGGGGGCCGAATAATATTGCACGCCCCACTTTTCAGTTTTTTATTTGTTAAAAAAGTTTAAATTATCCAATAAATTTTGTTCCACTTCACGATTGTGTCCCACTTGTTGTTAATTCTTGACAAAAAATTAAAATTTTATATCTTTATGTTTGAAGCCTGAAATGTGGTGAAAGGTTGCAAGGTTCAAAGAGGCCGAATACTTTTGCAAGGCACTGTACTAACATTCTGTTTATTACGTGTTCAAATACTTATTTGCAACTAAATCACTCTCATAAATCGTTAAAAAAAAACATACATTGTGATTTCTGGATTTTTCTTTTCAGATGATCTCTCTCACGGTGGACATTCACCATTTCAGACCCCTCCATGATTTCTAAGTGTGAGAACTTGCAAAATAGCATTGTGTTCAAATACTTATTTTCTTCACAGTATGTTTGCGTATGCATTTTTAAATAAGTTTAGGGCTACAGTTTGTGGAGTTATGTGTGAGCGATTTGCTATGAAAATTGTAAATTTGTTAGCAGTCGTAGCATTTAAGATAGCGGACTTTTGCTAGGCAAATTAAGCTCATTTAATCTACTAAATTTACATTTTGATCAGACGAGATGGACGTTTGAACACCAATTGTTTTGTGTCAGGGGTTTTATTGTTAAAATGTGTGTCGTTTTGAACATAAGTGCACATGTGTGCTACAGCTTTACAAATTGTCAAAAGTGAAGGAAGGAGAAAGCTTCAAAAACCACAATTGCCTTGTTTGTTGTCTCTCAAGATGAACAACTTCACATCTAATAAGGACATAACACGTCAAGTTAATAAAGTTGAAAATAAGATACTGTGTAGAACAATAATGTGTTTTTTACGCAGCTTAAAAAAAAAAAAAAAAAAAAAAACACGACTGGAGACAAAATGGCGGACGAGACTCCGATGTCGTAAACTCGAAATCACGTAAATCGAGTCCGTCGTAACCCGGTGAGTACATGCTTTTATTTATTTATTTTTCAAAAAACGTGGTGTCAGTACAGTATTGGCAGATTACACACTGCCAGGTGTTGGAATCAGTATCACTAGCCCCAAAAAAATATTGCTTTAAAATTACTTTGACCCAAATTTGTGTTTTTTCAGTCCATTTAAAATAGATATTTGCCTGTAAGTGAAACTGTCTTTGTGGAATGAATTTTTAGCCCAAATATCATGTTTGTTTGTTTTTATTTGAAACGGACTCTAACTGTATAGCGTTGTATTAATTGAGATTGAGTTCATATAGAGGCAAACCCCAGATGAGAAAAGGTGGGTAAATAGCCTGCATCCTCTTGTAGTAATGTGCTGCCTCAATTACACCACTTGAGGGCAGAAGAGTAGCTTTTTTTCAATGGCTGTGTATGGAGAGAATGTTTTCAAATAGTAATATTGACACTAGATGACGCCATCGTTCTATGTTTATAAACTACACTGTGAAAACCTTTGCAATTAGTGATTCATTCTCCAACAAAAGCCAGGTATTCTTGAAATTTATGAGTGTTATTTGTTTTTCTGTGTGCAAATATTCGTATTTTTTAACATGATGCCTGCAATACGTTCCAAATTACACTTCTCCAAATTACACTTCCACAGTTTATAACTGGAAGTAGTCTGTGGAAGTGGCCCACACCCTAAGGCCCAGTCCAGAAGCTCCAAATTTCCTGTTTTTTTCCGTCATATTCCTCATGCAAAACATACACAAGCTGCCATTTCCTGATGTTTGTTCAAGAAATGGAAGCCTCATTATATAGTCCATTACATTCAATAAACTGCCTCTATACAGGAACATTTTGAAAATTGGAGCTCGCAGTGCATTCAGGCGACACTCACCAATAGAGGCAGTCCTGTCGCTCTTCAGTCGCTACATGTTAATTGTATGTAGCAGGTTGATATGTCATTTGTGGTTAGGGTTAGGAAGCCAGCTGGGACTCTGTCACTGCAAATGTGTCACACTGATGGCTTGTTCGTGACTTTCACTCTATTTGCTAGATATAGTTATTCCAACAGTCTTATGTTTTCATTTCACAAGGCTTTTTTTTTCCACAGCACTGCTCCAGTGCATGCATCTGGTCGTTAGATTTCAGCTTCAGTGCTGCTATGTACGGTGGCCCTGAAGTTGAAAACACAAAGGCAAATACAAAAAAACACAATGGCAAATTCGAAAACATAACGACAAACAACACAACGATAAAACAAATTAAAAATCAAAACGCCAAATCACATGACAAAAATCAAATGAAAAAAAATACAGTGCCAAATCACATGACAAAAAAAAAAAAAAAAATTAAAAACAAAACGCCACATCGTACAACAAAAAAACAAGCGAGCGAGACTCCGGCGTCGAAATCAGGTAAGTCGGGTACGTCGTAACCTGGGGACTACATGTATTGCGAATATATAATAGAATATAATATAATATGATATAATATAATATAATGTAATATAATTAGGGCTATCAAACGATTAAAATTTTTAATCGAGTTAATCACAGCTTAAAAATTAATTAATCGTCATTAATCGCAATTCAAACCATCTAAAAAATATATTTCTGTAAATTATTGTTGGAATGGAAAGATAAGACACAAGACAGATATATACATTCAACATACTGTACATAAGTACTGTATTTTATAATAACAATAAATCAACAAGATGGCATTAACATTAACATTCTGTTAAAGGGATCCATGGATAGAAAGACGTGTAGTTCTTAAAAGATAAATGTTCGTATAAGTTATAGAAATTTTATATTAAATTTTATATTAAAATGTTTTCATTTCAATAAAATTTGTAAAAATTTTCAATCAAAAAATAAACTAGTAGCTCGCCATTGTTGATGTCAATAATTACACAATTCTCATGGTGCAGAACCCATAAAATCAGTTGCACCCAAGCGCCAGCAGAGGGCGACAAAACTCCAAAAAAACACAAGTAACAAGTGCATATGACCCTGAGCTGTCATTTTAATCTGTTTGAGCATGTGCGGTAATTGCGTCAAATATTTTAACGTGATTAATTTAAAAAATTAATTACCGCCGGTTAACACGATAATTTTGACAGCCCTAAATATGATGTAATATAATATAATATAATATAATATAATATAATATAATATAATATATAATTACAGAAATTAATTTTGGAAAATTTTTGCCTTTTTTTTTTTTTTTTTTGAATGAAATAAGTGTTCCGTGGCTCGAAAAAAAAAGCCACAGAGCAAACCATTTTCTCCTCATAGCATTGAGTCTATCTGACAGGAGGAAAAACTGGTTTGCTCAGTGGAAGGTTGACTCGCACTTGGTACAGTGTTATGAAAAAATATCTGAACCTTTTGGACTTTCTCACATTTATGCATAAAAATCACCATCAAATGTGATATATCTTTGTCAAAATCACACAGATGAAAATACAGTGTCTGCTTTAACAAAAGCCACCCAGACATTTATAGATTTTCATATTTTAATGAGGATAGCATGCAAACAATGACAGAAGGAGGAAAATAAGTAAGTGAACCCTATGGCTAAGGAGACATAAAGGGCAATTGAAACCAATTTTTACCAAACATTTTAAGTCAGGTGTGTGCCCAATCACCGATGAGTGGTTTAAAACTGCCCTGCCCACTGTAAAACACACACCTGGTAAGAAATGTCTTGATGAGAAGCATTGTCTGATGTGCATTATGGCTCGGTCAAAAGCGCTGTCTCAAGACCTGCGAACAAGGATTGTTGATTTGTATAAAACTGGGGAAGGATACAAAACCATCTCTAAAAGTGTGGATGTCCATTGATCAACAGTCAGAGAAGTTGTCTACAAATGGAGAGAGTTTGGCACTGTTGTTTGTATCCCAAGGAGTGTCCGTCCACCAAAGATGACACCAAGAGTTCAGCGCAGAATACTCAGAGAGGTAAAAAAGAACCCTAGCGTGTCTGCTAAAGACTTACAGAAATCACTGGCACAGTCCAATATCTCTGGCACACGTCAACTATATATAAACTATAGCCAAGAATGGTGGTCATGGGAGGACTCCAAAAACGTTTGATGTTCGCAAAAAGGCCCTTGGACACTCCACAAAAGTTTTGGCAAGATGTTTTGTGGACTGATGAAACCAAAGTTGAATTGTTTGGGAGGTACACACAATGACATGGGTGGAGGAAAAATGGAACAGCTCACCAATATCAACACCTCATCCCCACCGTGAAGCATGGTGGAAGGAGCATCATGATTTGGGGCTGTTTAGCTGCCTCAGGGCCTGGACAACCTGCAATCATTAATGGAAGAATGAAGTCAAAATTTTATCAGGATGTTTTGCATGAAAACCTGAGACCATCTGTCAGACAGTTGACGCTAGAAAGAGGATGGATGCTGCAACAAGACAATGATCCAAAACACAGAAGTAAATCAACTTCAGAATGGTTTCAGATGAAAAAAATACACGTTCTGGAGTGGCCAAGTCAAAGTCTAGACTTGAACCACATCAAGATGCTGTGGTATGACCTAAAGACAGCGATTCATGCCAGACATCCAGGGAATCTGACTGAACTACAGCATTTTTGTAGAGAAAAATGGGCCAAGATTAGTCCTGATCGATGTACCAAATATATCTGCAGCAACAGGAAGTGTCCGTTTTAAGTTATTGCTGCCAAAAGGGGGGCCACAAAATATTAAATGTGATGGTTCACTTACCTATTTTTTCCCCTTTTGTCATTGTTTGCATACTATCCGCATTAAAATATGAAAACCTATCAATTTTGGGGTGGTTTTAGTTGAAGCTAACACAGTGTTTTCATCTGTGTGATTTTGACAAAGATTAGATAACATTTGACAAATTACCCCATGTTCTTCCTGTGGGACGACTGAGGTGCTGTCCGTTAATCTTTAAACAGACAAAACATTTTTTTTCCTTGCAAAGCTGTGCTTTATAAACGGAGTTTAAGATCTCAGGATCAGGACACAGCAGGAAGGAATTACTCAAATAATCCATGTGCTGAAATGCACTGAATTAAAAATAGGCTGACGATAAATCCAATCTCCACCTGGATTGTCCTTGAGCAACATGTAGAATTTCAATTACGCCTCGCGGCAATGAATACACTACAGACTAACAATACCATGTTAACTGCCGGACCAGTGTAATTTTTACACCAGGCATAGACGCTCTTTAACCTCAGTGACACATACGGAGTGAGGAATCAAGGCTTGTTGAGATGTCAGCATGCTTAGCCAAAGCCATCATTCCGTATATGTCAACATTCCCCGGGTTCATTTTCTTGCGTCCCTCTACCCATGTAGTTTATTTATATACCAGGTGACATTTATCAGGGAAAATAGGTTCTGCGACCTCAAAACAAAAAAGTCGCCCCAGGGAGCTTTACAGAGGTGAAAAAAGAACATTATTTCCAAACAAATCTGACATGTAAGGGTCAACCCTTGAAAGTACGTCATGTTTTTGGATTAAATTCACACTGAATGTCATCACAGAGAAATGAATTGAAGCGTTATGAACATGATTAATAAAGTCGACTTGCGACATTTCGAAAGGCCTCGCTTTTTGATGCGCTGCTCCAAATTCTGCCGAGCCAAGAAGAAGTCATATTTTAGTCAGTTTTGCAAATTCATCTTTATGCTTGTCAACGAAAATGTCTATACCTGTCAATGTCAGTGAATGATTTAACCCCAGACACTGATTTTTCTATGAGTATTTGTATAGGGTGACCCAAAAAAAAAGTTTACACTCAGTTGACTGCTTGTTTAAAAGCCATTGAAACATATCTAAATAGGTTGTCATGCTTAAGTGATTCATTAAGGTCACTCAATGCAGCTGGTAATCTCTCGTCTCTACAATTCCTGTGCTTCTGCTGAAAATGAAGAAAACTTTAGCTGTACCTGAATTGCTGCGTGCCGGTCTGACACCTACTGAGATTGCAGCAAATCTGAGAATATCCAGATGTGCAGTCTACAAAGTTAAAAAGAAGCTGAAAGATACTGGAACAGCCTCACGAAAACCTGGGCCTGGAAATGCCCGATCTGTGGGGACCAAAAAGTTGATTGACAAGGTGATATGTGGCCACCCAGAGTCCAGATCTCAATCCCCTGGATTATAGCATATGGGCAACTGTGGAGGACAGTGCCTGTAAAACGCCACAAACATCTGTGGCAGCCTTGGAGAGGTCCATTGTTAGATCTTGGGAAAAGATGACAGCATCCTACATAAAGAAGCGTTCCGCAGGCGCCTGGAGGCTGTTGTGCCACTTAAGGGAGGACACATTGAAAAATAGAGTGTACTGTACATGTTCTTTTCAATAATGTATAATTTGTGATTAAATTCTAATTCTAAACTGAATAAACATGGCATTTAAGTTGTTATATGGCAGTGTAAACTTTTTTTTGGGTCACCCTGTATACAAAAAAAAAACTGTTCAAACATGCCTTGTTGCACATCTTTTTATTCATAAATCATCAAAGCATTATGTCATGAACTTCTTTTCAAATTTTTTTTACATTTTTGAATGTGTCCTAACCAGGGGTGAAAGTGGTTAGAATTTCTTGCCGGAACTCCCCGACGTGACGGTCTCCACGGAGCCCGAAATTTTATTTATTTATTTATTGTTTCTTTTTTTTTTTTTTTTTTTTTCTTGGGGGGGGAGTCCAAAACTACTGAAATGCAAAGAAAACTGTTTTGGTAAGTTATTTCTATAAGACAAACAAAAATTGATTTTCATTCAAAATATTTTTTCAATGATTTCCAAAGTAAAAATTAACAAAACCAGCAATAACCCCAACCTCCATCTCCTAATTTTTATTTTCCCTGATTTCTTCACAAACTAAATGCCAAATCTTGACTACCCGTATTGGCCCGAATATAAAACAGTGTTTTTGCATTGAAATAAGACTGTAAAAGAGGGGGTCGACTTATATTCGCGGTCTAGACATTATACCCATTCAGGACGCTAGATGGCGCCAGATATTGAAGCGATGTTCTGCCATGACAGATCTCAGCTACTCTCCCCATTCACGACGCTAGATGGCGCCAGATATCATTGAAGCGATGTTCTGTCATGACAGATCACAGCTACTCTCGTTTAAACAGTTTACATTATTTTATCGCAGTGTTTTTCCTTATTCAGATTTGTTTCAAGACTACACTTACAGTTAGATTTAACTTTGATGGTTAAAGCAGTTATTGCAATTTTGTTGTTTTATCACAATAGATTGGTTTATTTATATTTCAAAAACCAGAAGCCATTCATTTACGAATGTGATTGCACTTTAGTTTACATATTTAAATGTTCAGATATTAAGGCAAAATAACATGCTTTTTCTCTCAAATATTTTGTTATAATCATTTGTTTCGGATGTACTGTAATTATTTTCCGTATAAAAATTAATTTGGTGTTCAAAAAGTCTTTTTTCAAACTTGAGTCTTGAAAAAGAGGGGGTCATCTTATAATCAGGGCCGTCTTATATTCGGGCCAATACGGTACTTAAGAAAAGAGGATGTATATTAAAATTGAAGTCAATGTAAACATTTACTTTTTGTTGTGTTTTTTTTTTTTAATAATAAAGGTATAAGTACCATACATGTCCGTGGAATAAAATAAATAATATTAGTGGAAACGGATGACGCCACACAAGCACTTTATTATGCTTGCTGTTGAAACTTGTGTATGTAAATCTGATGTTGGTAGATTTTTTTCTTCTTGGAGATGAAATGTGTGTGTGGCAGCCAAGCATTTTCTTTTTTTTACATAGCATGTTGACAGTTGCCGTCATTTTCGGAATCAAAGCACCGTGTACCGGAACAGCATTCCGGCCCTCAATCTCATACTAGAACCCTGAATCTTATACCGGAACTGCGTTCTGGCCCTGAATCTTATATCAGAACTGCGTTCCTGACCGTTCTGGCCCACTTTCACCCCTGGATTTAACCCCATACACTGATTTTTCTATGAGTATTTATATACTAAAAAAAAAAAAAAAAACTGTTCAAGCATGCCTTGTTGCACATTGTTGTGTTTCTAAAATCATTAAAGGATTATGTCATGAACTTCTTTCCAAATTTTTTAAATTTCTGTAGGCGTCATAACCAGCTAAAGTTGAAGAATTTTAAATGCCAATCCCACACATTGCTTGATTACTGATAAACTATAAATCTTAGGAAGGTTTTGACAAATAATCATAAACATTTAACATCTTAGACATATTGTACATTCAGGTTGAGCAAATGAGCACTGTATAATTTGCATTCCAAAAATGGCACTTTTTGACAATAGTTAGTAAACAATAGACATTATTGCCATGGAACTTGAAAAATAACATTTCCTATTTATTGAAATGAATCTTTTACATCTGGGAGGGGCCTGTTCTTGCCACTAGCTCTACCTTTTGCCCTCTCAGCCCTTGGAGCTCTGTCAGGGGGTCGATCTGAAAATGGAAAAAAATACTATACAGTATATTCAATAGTTTACGAATTGCGTATTTTCAAATTCACACGAGTGTCATAAAAAAGTAAAATATACTAACGTAATCTCATAACCTATCAATGAATTTTTAGGTTTCTAATAAATTTTAGCATTTTACAAACAGAAAAAAAATTTTTTTTAGTCATTGTTTACAGTGGCAATAATACAAGATGTTATTGATTCAGGGTCACTCTGTTCAAGGTAGGTCTCAAATCTTATCTAATTTGACTATATCTTTGATATATTCATGATGAATGGCAATATTTTTTTCATTTTATTACCTTCTTGGAGGGGATTAGTGCCATTGTTTATCAATTCCTCTTCCTCTGAATCCATGTCCCCACTTTCTGGAGACTCCTCGTCAGACTCGGCATAATTTACTGCTTGTACTCGCCTACCACCGACTGGATGCTCTTCTACAGGTTTTCTACACCTTCTTCTGCCCCTGCCTTGTCTTTGTGATGCCATTTTGGCAATGTAATTGTGAGAAAAATTGATTATTCAAGCAGAGACATGATATGAAACATCGCAGATGCAAACTTCAACTGGATTTTCCCAGTCGCCTCCGGAAAGCCCATTTTAAATATGATGTGAGAGTGCTGCCATCTGGTGTTGAATGAAAGAGCTATTCGTCTTTATGCTGGTCAAAAAATGACATCGTTATGACGACTACAACTGTCGTTAGGGCGCTGCGTACCCGATTGTACAGCACAGAGTGTATTGGGTTACAAGGGCTACAAGAAACAAAATAATCCTGATGTATAAAGAATAATTTAATTATGAATGAACACGTTTAAAAAATGTCCCTCTCATCCCTCGTGGTTTTGAATCATCGGCGGATGTTTAAAGGGGGGCAGTGCCCCCCTGGTGGCCGTATGTAATTGACTTTCCTATAAATGAATTTTAAAGGGAAGTTCAGATTTTTTTACATAAGGCTTAATCTTTGAGGCAGCGGGAGTTCAATTAGTTGGTGGAGTTCATTTCAACAAATTCCGTGCGATTTGTTAGTTATTTGTAAGTTTCAGGGCTCCAGTGTAGCTAAACTAGCGCGAGTCTATGGTGCCTGCTTAGCATGCAGATTTCCGGATTTACAGTGCCACAAAAATGATAACTGTAACCTACCATTACTACTAAAACAAGCTTAAAACGACGTTAACGTTTATTATGATAATTTTATTATAATATTATTATTATTATTTAACATTGTCATATGCTATTGTTTAGCCAAAATTGGATTCATTACCTTAATACTATTCATCCTTCACACAGCCGCTGGAAAAAGAAGTGCCGTTTAATCCATCTGCAGGCAACCAGAAGATCATGATTTTACAACACTGTGTGCTGGTTCTCATGGGAAAAAGCAGTCTTCCTTGTGCCTACGACAGCAAAAAGAATGTTTATTTCATATTTCACGTGGTATTTTATGCTCCTGAATGAAATGGACCCCTTGGATGTGTTGAAGCGATTGATATATTTATTCGATTTTTTGAATCCCGCGCTATGAAAATGAGTGATTTCCTGGATTTACGAAGAATGCGAATGTGACGTCAGCGGGATAAACATCTTCAGTATACAGCCAATACTACAGTATGCAGAACGACTGCGGATTCAGCTGATATTTCGGAGTGTTTCATTTATTTTTCACATCACGCCAGCCCAGTGTGCTGCAGGCTTTTGTTGCTGCACCAGGGAGAGGCGTGTGAGCCTTTTTGGGTTTCAAAAAGTTCCCGTTCACCTCAGACAATGGCCAAAACAAATCCAAAAACTGTCGGACCATTGTGAGGTGAGTAAGCTACGTGGTTTATGTTATGTCAAATACTGGGATCATGGCACACGTTTTAATAAGGGGGTGGTTTGTATTTTGTGGGTGAACTGAAAATACTCCCTGTCCACCGAGAAGGCCACATGGCTGATGACCGGCGGCTTGTTCCACACCATGGTCTCGGCATTGCCACGAGCAGCACCCCGCTCCGACGTCTGCCGGTTTGGCTGGCTGATCCAGCCCTGCGTGCCCGCCGAGAATGGGCTTTCCTTGGCTTGTCCGCGAGCAGCACCCTGCTCCGAGGTTGGCATGGGCTATTTTCGGCGTTCGTTTCTGGCGACGAGCACTGCCGTGGCCGAAGCAAAACGACATTCTTTCCTCCATCTCCGAAGCCGGGGCAGGGAAATGACAAATTTCGGACTAACTCCGGTGGCATAAAATACCGTTCAGGAGAGAAAGTTGCCACTTTTGACCATTATGCAGTAATTTTGCCCTGTCGTACTGAATAAATGCATTTTTAATATTTCATATTCCATTTAGCACAAGACTGTTATTTGCCATGACTATAGACCCTACCCACCGACGTCACAAAACCACGTGCTCGCTGTACGGTTCCGCCCACTTGTCCGTCATTTTGTCTCTGTATTAGCATTGGTTTCAATTGATCGAGGAATTTAAAATGCATTTCATGGAAGACCCGGTGCTTTCTGATGCCGTAAACTCACTGGATGTGTTGCATAAAAGGCGTTTTAGTGGAAAAGCTTCGTTCTATACAGTCGCCAGATCCATATTTGATGCCCAAATCGATGTTTTTCGACCCACTGTCTTCGCCCTGTCTGCCTGACATCTGCTACGCTGATATTTACAATTATCTTGTCCACACAAAATCAGCCTATTCTCACGAAAATTTGAAAAACTTCAAGAGCTTGGAGGCTTATAAATACTTTGTTGCTGGTTGGGTGAAACAGGTCCTCGTCCACGAAAATTCGGCAGGAATCTATCTTGTGCTTGGAAAGGTGAGTTACGAAATTTTCAATTCAAAATCTTTTGTTATTGCTAACATCCACTGTCAAGTCTAATGTATTTCATGTCGTTTGTCAATGGAGTTAAGGCTTTTAATGTTTATATGGTTTAGCGATAGCACTCTCACTACATACATACGTGTATGTTGTCGGCGATTAGCCTAGCAATGATCTTAATTGTGGTTATTTGTCAGCCCAAAACCCTCTAAGTATATCTTAAATGCATCTTACCGGATATAAAATGACTACTACATAGTCTGTGGTGATTTTTTGGTACCCAGTTTTCACGTCGAATTACAGCCGTCCATTTCGCTCTCCTCTTTGGATCCCTTGGAATACGGTAAAACTTAAAGTCCCTCCTTCCATCTTCTCTGTTAGTGCAACCAACAGCCACACACGCCTTCACCATTTTGATTATTAATGTTAAGGAGCAGAAAAACACGCCGTAAATAGGAGGAATGTACGTAGCCGTAACAGGTTAACACTATGTTTTGACGGACAATTGGGCGGTACCATTCAGGAGAGCGGAGTTGTGACGTCACGTGGGTAGGGTCTATACCATTTATTTAGCAATTGGGGAAAATACTCCTGTAAAAATATTGGTGAAAACATTCATGAAATTTTGCTCCTCTCTGTTGTATTTTCCCCGTTCTGAATCTTCCCCCCTTAATGGGCTGAATTCTGAATCAGATGAAATCGTGACCCTTCCGACGTCATCATCCAGCTGGGGACGCTAGAACACTATAATGACAGGCGGGTGTAAACGGCAAATTAGAAGTCTAATTTCTCGTCATTTGCGCTTTGCCAAATTCTTGTATGTAGTCAAAATGTCTCAAAATATGATTCTAATTCACATAATAATGCTATTAAAGATTTTTTTAATGCTGTCACGGGCACTTTAAGGCAAAACACTACCGCTTTTGTGCACCTGCGTCGCTAAAATAGACCAAAACTGAAAAGGCACCTAGTATTGCTTTAAAGGGTAAATTCTGATTTACGTGGTAATTCGGGTTACGTGACCAGTGTAGGAACTGAACTCGTTCATAACCCGGGGACTACCTATGACATAAAATCTGTGCTCGTACTCACGCTTCCATCCTTTTTTCTCTATTTGCAACAAATTATTTCTAGGCGCAAATGCAAGCAATACGCTCGCACTGTACTGCCCGGTAATGTAGGCTGAATTTAAACTTCTTGTGTGGGCAGCAGGCAGCAGTTGGCCTGCGGGCCCTTGTCGTGCTTTAGAAGTAGCGTTATGAAGTCAAAATGTGATTGGAGCTTTAAACCAGACAAAAGCTAAAGTAGATCCCCAAAAGTGGCTATGTCCTTGTTGTTATGGAGTCGGGGAAAGGAGGAATAACTGAGGAGCAGCAATTATAATTGGTGTCCTCTCCGAGAAGAAGAACAAGAACAAAGTAAGCGAGGTTTCGCGGAAGGTCTACAAGAAAGAAAAAAAAGATAATAACAAATGAGGGTTCAGCAGGGTTGCACCAAAGTAGATTTTATTCGGTAAAATCTTATGAGACAAAAGTTTCAAATTAAAAAAGAAAATAAAATAACAGGGCAAAGAGACTCCTTTTTCATAGCGGGAAATGATTGTATGATACATGATTGCAAAGGAAGCAGCCACCCAAGTGCTGCAGGTTGAGCACAATTGCGTGCTCCTCTCATCTATCAAGGATGCAGCTGCACTGAATGTACTTTGAACAAAAGATAAAGAAGCAAAATGACTCTTCGGAGTGAGAGCTTCACTATATTCTGCCTTTTGAAAATGTTGTATTTGGCTGAAAAACAAGCTACTCAAAATTTTGACAAGGACCTAGGAAAACAGTGGGAATTAATTTAGTGAATGTGAACGCCAAATAAAAGAATTCATTTCCACATGCAAATGGCTTCAGACTTGTATTTTTCTTCCTAGGGGCACATGCCATGTTGCCCTACAAAATCTGCCAAGCAATAGGAGGTGAACTTGCATAAAAAAATAAAAATCCAAATTAATGCATATTTTTGCACCTGTCACCTGAATTTGAGGTTTTGCCAATTTCGATTACCAAAATATATGTATTTATTTTTTGGACGGTCTTAAAAAAAAGTCTTAAATAGCATTATTATGTGAATTAGAATCACATCTTGAGACGACTCGACTATATACAACAAGTTGGCAAAGCGCAGATGACGAGAAATTAATGTTTTAATCTGCCGTTTAGCCACGCCTACCATTATCGGGCTCAAGCGTCCCCAACAAGAGGATGACGTCAGCAGGGTCATGGTTTCATCTGATTTAGAATTCAACCCATCGAGGGGGAATTATTCAGAACGAGGCAAACGCAACGAAGAGAGCCACAAAAAGCCATTGTTTCAGTCTCTCTACTCCATTCATTCATTCATTTTCCATGCCGCTTTTCCTCATGAGGGTTGCAGAAGAGCTGGAGCCTATCCCAGCTAACTACGGACAGACGGCAGGGTACACCCTGAACTGGTTGCCAGCCAGTCGCAGGGCACAACGAGACATACAACCATTCACGCACACACTCATACCTACGGACAATTTAAAGAAGTGCTGCAACGATTAATCGACTAACTCGAGTATTCGATTAGAATAAAAATATTCAAATTAAATTTTGTTGCTTCGAATATTCGTTTAATTAATGGTTTGTATTCAAAAGTTTGCATTTCGTTTTATTGATTAGGGTGGATACACTGCCCTCTCTGGTCTGCCTCATTTCATATAGCTGAATCCAACTGCTCCCTGTTAGGAGACCAACGTAAGTTTTGTTTGAGCTAATGTTTCTTAATGCATTCGTAAATTACTTTATAGGTATATTTAGCAGGTTGTTTTTTGGGGGGGGGTTTTTGTGGGAATGTCTGTCTGAACCATTTGTTAAGAGCATTGTAAAAAAAAAAAAAAAAAAAAAAAAAAAAAACCCTTAGCATTTTATAGCATTTTAGCTAGCGGACTTTTGCAATGTAAGTTCGGCAATTGTTCTTTTGTTCTACATAGATCATTATTTATTTATTTTTTTTATACATTTTGAGGCTCAGCTCAGGTATTTTAATTTTTCATGTTCCTTATCCGATTACTCGATTATTCGAACTAACTAGTTCATCGATTAATCGACTACTAAAATAATCGATAGCTGCAGCCCTAATTTAAAGTGTTCAATTAGCCCACCATGCATGTTTTGGGGATGTGGGAGGAAACCGGAATTCCCGGATGAAACCCATGTAGGCACGGGGACAACATGCAAACTCCACACAGATAGCCCGGAGCCCGGGGTTGAACCCTTGATGTCATAACTGTGAGGAGGATGTGCTAACCACTCAGCCACCTTGCCGCCCGTGGAGCTCTACTCCAGTGCTTCTCAGTTGTTTTCTGTTACGCCCCCCCCCAGAAAGACATAAGTGTTTCGCGCCCCCCCCCCCCACAAGTCTCTGCCGCCACTGTAAATTGTATCAATTGCCTATAAATTATTAATATAGGTATACCTCTGCATTATATTGTGTCCTTTTTGATATTAAAGAAACAATATATAGCTCAACGTACAATAACGTATAGAAAAGACAAAGTGCATCACTCTGCCTGAATTAAAAAAAAAAAGTCCCATCCAATCTGTAAAAATATATTCACGGTACATGTTTTGACCATTTAATAGTGAAAAATAAATTTTAATAAAATCAATCAATAAATAATGATACATTCAAATAACCATTTAACCGTAAAAACAAAAATTAATCTAATAAAAACAACAGTGTCATTGGACAGTGGGACAGTTTTTATTTTTGCCATTTTGCACTGAGCAACTTGGTGTGCCACCTTATATGATGCTAACAGTGCTCGCTGGTTTACTGATGTAACACTGCGAAACAAAGCGGGACGATTGTTGGCAATATTCGGCACGTCTTGGCTGAAAAAAATCAAGTGGCTTATCAATGTGAGTGGGGTCTAATGTTTATAAGTCTCATCTTATTTGATGTGGCTTCCTGCTGTCTGTTGCAAACATTTTTAGACACAGACTGGTCTTTTCTCATCTCCCACTGTATTAAAAGTCAAAGCCAAACACTACATACGCTTAGTCATATTTCCTTGTCTAAGCTCGTCATATCTCCAGTGCTCTTTGCTGTGTGCTCTTGTTTTGTTCAAAAATACTGTGCACACTTTGAAAATGATACATTATCCTAGTATGGCATAAAAGTATGTTCCCCGAGCTCACATGCGCCACCCCTGGCAATGCTCTGCGCCCCCCTAGGGGGACCCGCCCCACTATTTGAGAAGTACTGCTCTACTCCAAGATTTTTACAGGATATTCTTTTTATCAAAGTATTTTCCCCCAATTGCTAAATAAATGGTATGGTCATGACAAATAACAGTCTTGTGCTAAATGGAATATAAAATATTAAAAATGCATTTATTCAGTACAACATGGCAAATTTACTCCATAATGGTCAAACCTGTCCACTTCTTGCACCTCCCAAACTATATTTTATGCCACCGGAGTTAGTCCGGCTTTTGTCATTTCCCTGCCCCGGCTTCGGAGAGCGTAAAGAAACCAGGAGGCGCGACAGCTAGCCGACAGGCTGACCCAAATCGAGTGATGTTTCAAAGTCTTTTTCTCGGCTTTCGAAGCAAAAAATCACACAAAACTACCCAGGATCATGTCACACGGCTGCAGGGTTGTTAATTCTTTGCGCCGATCGGCAACCCACCCGGCGGCGATCGAGTTACTATTATCGCGTACTTACCTGGTTTCTATTCAAAAACTCGATGTAGCATGTATCACCGAGTGTCAAGACACAGATGTGAATGGCCGCAGCTGGATTTTGGGGGGATTTTATGGGTGAAACATGGTAATATAACAAGAGTCGCGATGCAGAAATTGCAGACATCAAGGAGTGGGCGAGATGTTCTTTTTCATATATTTACCCTTTTAAACGTTTTTTTTTTTCCAATTTTTCTTTGTTTGGATCGATTATTTATCATCTAACATATAGGGGAAAATGTGACAGCAACAAAAAAAATATATAATTAAGCGATAGTTATGAGGTAGATATCCGTGACTTATTTACAGACACCATTTTTTTTCAATGTGACATTATTTTAGGGCTGTCAAACGATTAAAATTTTTAATCGAGTTAATCAGAGCTTAAAAATTAATTAATCGTAAATAAACGCAATTGAAACCATTATAAAATATGCCATATTTTTCTGTAAATTATTGTTGGAATGGAAAGACAAGACAAGATGGATATATACATTCAACATACGGTACATAAGGACTGTATTTGTTTATTATAACAATAAATCAACAAGATGGCATTAACATTATTAACATTCTGTTTAAGCGATCCATGGATAGAAAGACTTGTAGTTCTTAAAAGATAAATGTTAGTTCAAGTTATAGAAATTTTATATTAAAACTCCTCTGAATGTTTTCGTTTTAATAAAATTTGTAAAATTTTCAAACAAAAAATAAACTAGTAGCTCGCCATTGTTGATATCAATAATTATGCAATGCTCATGGAGGGTGCTGAACCCCATAAAATCAGTCGCACCCAAGCGCCAGCAGAGGGTGAAAAAACACCAAAAAACACAAATAACAAATAGACGTGACACTGTCATTTTAATCTGTTTGAGCGGGGCATGTGCATTAATTGCGTCAAATATTTTAACGTGATTAATTTAAGAAATTAATTACCGTCCGTTAACGCGATAATTTTGACAGCCCTAAATTTGTTTAAAAGTAAAAACATGCGAGTAAATAATTTTAATTAAAAAGTCATTTCTTTTTAATAAACAAACTATTAGACATCAATTAATGATTCTAAGCTAAAAATGATCGACATTTTTAATAATAAATATAATTATTTACCTTCTATGTATGGCTGGGTTGAAACAAAAGCGTTTGCGGGACATCTGTAAACAGGGGTTTCCAGGGTAAAACGGACAAATTGAAAATAGTTCAGGGGCTTAATATGCCATGAATCTTCTATGGCAGCATATAGACATATTGTTCTATCAAACGCATCAGTTCTTTTGGCTTAAAATACAACAGTTTATTTTCGAGAGCAGGAACTGCTTTTTCAGTCTTGTCTGTGTTTTCCGCCACATGTAATTTATGCTTTAATACCGTCCCTACCAATGTTGTGACCAAACCTGCGCCCTCGTGCACAACCATCCTGTCATCTGTAATAAAACCACCGGTTGCTTTGGTATGTGGGAAAAACAGAACAAAGACAACACTGACAAATTCCCAGGAGGCCCCCTGAGGCTCAGCCGGTGCAAAAGCACCTTTTATTACATGATCCATGGACGTGCCATATTCCAAAACCCGCTGTTAGTTTAGCTTCCTTTGCTCTCTTTCAAACAGAACTGATTCTGCACAGCGCACATAAAATGTCACTGTGCTCGTCGAAGCGTGCCAAGTCAGGTTTGACAAACAATGCGTTCAACTGAGTCGACGGCTGGATAAAGAGAAACGGGCCACACGGACAAATGAGCCATCATTTCGACGATGAGACAAATTAATGTTAAACTTCAAACGTCTGTCCGCTCACCTCCCTGATGGCACGTCCTAAAATATTTTACAACTTCCCCGAAAAGTTGAAAACTGAAACTTCCCAAGCACACTGATAGCAACTGTTCTCGCTACAAATATTTTTTCTTCTTATCAGTCCATCACTGTGGATTTAGTTGGTTTCATTTATCTGCAGTAGTTCACCCTCACGTTATTAGCAGTTAGTCATATTTATTGCATGAATTTAGTTGTTTCTTCCTCGTCTGTTAAATTTCTCCGGAACTTAAAACTGGTGTTGCACCGATACCGGTACAAGCATCTGAAAATTAAAAGGGAAATGCACTGCTAGCCAAAAGTATTAGCACCCCTGCAATTCTGTCAGATAATGCTCAATTTCTCCCAGAAAATGATTGCAATTACAAATGATTTGGTAGTAGAATCTTCATTTATTTACAGTGGGGAGAACACGTACGTATTTGATACACTGCCAATGGGTTTTCCCATTGGCAGTGTATCAAATACTTGTTCTCCCCACTGTAGCTTGCAATGATAAAAAAAAAAACACAAAAGGGAATGGAAAAAAAATTAAATCATTATCATTTTACACAAAACTCCCAAAAATGGGCCGGACAAAATTATTGGCACCCTTTGAAAAATCATGTGATGCTTCTCTAATTTGTGTAATTAACAGCACCTGTTACTTACCTATGGCACATAACAGGTGGTGGCAATAACTAAATCACACTTGCAGCCTGTTAAAATGGATTAAAGTTGACTCAGCCTCTGTCCTGTGTCCTTGTGTGTACCACATTGAGCATGGAAAAAAAGAAAGAAGACCAAAGAACTGTCTGAGGACTTGAGAAGCAAAATTGTGAGGAAGCATGGGCAACCTCAAGGCTACAAGTCCATCTCCAAAGACCTGAATGTTCCTGTGTCTACCGTGCATAGTGTCATTAACGATGTTTTCTCTTTTTCATTTGTACATTTTTATATTTAATTTTTTTTCTGCTCTGTAAATATAATGTCAATCATAACGTCAAATGTCAATCATAATGGAAGCTGCGTTGTCATTTCCATGTTTTTGTTCTTAACAATTTACAATATTTTGTATACAAAGTTTATTCACTTCGAAAGGGAGCAATGCTGTTCAAACATCGAACAACAAAGAAAATGAACATTAAAAACTAGAGATGTCCCGATCACGTCATTTTCAAAGTATCGGAATAGGCAAAAAAATATCGGCCATGCCTTTAAAAAAAAATTTTTTTTTTTAATTAAATCATTTTCTAAATGTGTTTAACGTTACAGACATAATATGTTACACTCATCCAGAGTCTTTAGTTTAGGCTTAAGGTACCGATAATGGCGGTAATTAATTTTTAAAAAATGTATTACGTTAAATATTTAACGAAATTAATGGAAGCGTTGCACAATCCACTCACGCATTGTCGCACTCACTCAGTAATGGTGCTGTTTTACCCACTTAGAGAGATAAAATAAAAGGCTGCATAAAATGAGTAGAGTACATTTTGGCAGCCTTTGATGCCTTTTTTTAATACACTAAAGCCTTACAATCCCTCACCCTTTGATAGGAAATATCATGGGAAGCAATGTGGGGAAGCAAGGTAGCAGTAGATCTTTTTCTTAACACCTTATGTTATTGCCCAACGCAGAGAAGATATATCCATTGGTAGCACTACGCACAGTCATGGGTCCACTTCCCATCATGCATTTGGGTTGAATGGCTGCAGTATCATTTACTGAAAGCTCAAAAAATACACTAGATGGCAATATTTAGTCACAATATACAAAGCCACAAGTATTTCTATCCGTGGATCCCTCTCACACAAAGAATGTTAATAATGTAAATGCCATCTTGAGGATTTATTGTCATAATAATAAAATACAGTACTTATGTACTGTATGTTGAATGTATATATTCGTCCGAGTTTTATTCATTTTTTTCTTAATGCATTGCCAAAATGCATATGATCGGGAAAAAATATCGGGAATGATTGGAATTGAATCGGGAGCAAAAAAGAGCAATCGGATCGGGAAATATCGGGATCGGCAAATGCTCAAACTAAAACGATCGGGATCGGATCGGGAGCAAAAAAACATGATCGGAACAACCCTATTAAAAACCAAACATGCCAAAATGTTCACATGAATTGGTTCCTAAATGTTTGACATACTTTTTACTTATAGATGCTATACAAATATCCCTCGTTTTTCGCAATTAATGGAGCCCAGAACCCGCCGCGATTAGTGAGAAACTGCGAAATAGCGCGCTCCCCGCTCCCCCAATTTTTTATTATTTTTTTCTTTCGTGTGTAAAATGTATTAATTCAGATTTAGCATTGGAAAGAGATACGCATAAGACATGTTGTCTCACTTTTTTCAAAAGTAGTATTTTTTAAATATATTTATATATATACTTTATTGTAATAAATGTTTTTTCTGTATACACAGGGACATTCATTCCAGCACCCGCCCCCCCCCCCCCCCCCCCCCCTGCAATGCGCACACAGAGACTTGCACCAAATCCTCTCACATACACACTGTTACCTCCCTTGGTGTGACTTGTGATCACAAACTGCTCTCGATCGCTTTGTATATTGTGGACAATCACGGCGGGCCGGCTGCCTCTAACCTCGCCACGCACACACATTACAGCGTGCGCTTCCCTATCTCTCCCCACCCGCGTATGCACACAGAGATCAAACTTTTTAACATTTATTGGCAGTTAAAAAGCGCAATCATCGTTAACTTCAATAAGCAACTCCAATGCATGCAGTGCTTGCCTGGGGAATCAGACAGCAAAGAGAGAGGGAGGGAGCGACAGTGACACGGATCCGCGATAGACTGAGGGCGCGAAGTCTGAAGCGCTAAGTAGCGAGGGATCACTGTACTATGAAAAAAGCAAAAGCTCCATTTTGCAGACCTGCAGATCAGATGCAAGTTAAACCCCTTTTAAATACACACCATTATAAGCTATTTTATTATCTTTTTTTTTTCACAATCGTTGAATTATAGAGCTAATGAAAACTGCTTTCCCAAGCAGTCTGCTGTTGATCATAAATAACAACAGATGGAGGTTGCAGTATGGATTAAGCAAAGTAATGTGTAAAGATATCCATGGTTGCGTCCGGAATTGCTCCTTGTGGCGCATTATTGGAGAGTGTCTTTCCTATTTTTCAGAGCTGTTTAAATGGAAAGTGAGTACAATAGGTTAATAGTGGCCTTTAATATATCTCGCAATGCATCTGGAAAAGTAATGAACGGACATTAGTCACTGAAAAAGCAATATATCCCATGATGCATTGCTCCGGTGAAGAAAATGTTCTTTTTCTAGAATGACTTTTAAGAGGAATTCATGAGTTGTGGCACAGATAAAATGTATTTATTATACTGTAAGTAGAATCAGACCTTACAACAGGCGCGTTCTTTGTTTGTATTAATTTTGTAAAATAGACGCAGATTAAAACTAGTCAATGTAATAAATTGTATTTGTTTGTTAAATATTTATTCGGGGAAATTTATCTGCTCTGTTATAATTTGCGCTCACAATTACTAAATTAATGTAGAAGTAGTGTTTCAAAACAATTTTTTAATTAACTGATCATAACAGTGATGCGAGCGAATCAAATAATTCTGAATAGTTAGTTATGACTTAATTTTAATGCCACTACATTGACTTTGATATGAGCGACGCCCCTCCAAACATGGCCACCCTGAGGCGATTTTGGTGGGGGTGTTGAAAGGTCTTTTCATGCTCCTGCTCTGAATTGAAATATATCTATAACCAGGGGTGCACATAAGTGGTCCGCATGCACGCATGCGTACTGGACGTAGACAAACGCGCTGGCCCTCAACGGCTTCCATACGCTTTTGCGTACCAATGGCTGACCACTGTATTTGCGTTTGCGGCGGACATGAAAAAATAACTTCTCAAAATGTCGAAGAGGCAGGCCCCACTGAGTAATTATTTCCGTGTTCCCCCACCCCCGTCAAAAGACAGACAGACGACAGAGACATCACCGGAACTACCGAAAAAAAGGACTGCAGGAGGTACCATGGCTAGAAGTAAATGATGCTCGCACGGAAATGCGGTACAAAATGTGCCATGAGAATCCCAATGTCGCTGATAAGAGCAGCGCATTTTATGTAGGGTCAAAGAATTTCAGCCATCCAAACTCTGAAAAGCACGAAAAAAACAGGGAGCATGTGGCAATTAAGCAAACTATCGATGTCAGACAGGACCCCACTCGCCCTATGGACAAGTGGCAGAATAAAGGTAATGAAGAACAGCGCCATGCACTGACAAACGTGTTTTTGCTCGCATTTTACAAAGCTAAATATGCACGTTCAATGAGGTCTTATGAGGAGGACATCCCACTTTTACAAAGGCTTGGAGTTAATGTGGGAGCCGCATAATGGCCTTTATTTTGAATTGGTGCTTTTATGTTCATTTCTTTACATTTCACTTCAAAGTCATGGCAATTTTGTTGTGCCAGTTGATGTTAATCAAGCATTAATTGTTAATATAATTAGTTAAAGTTAATTGGTTCTAAGTAAAGCTTGTCATAATTTTATCGCTTCAGGCGGGTCGGCTCTCAAGCTCAATGAGGACCAAGTCACATCTCCAGGTCCTCCTCTGAGAACCTGGGCAAAAAAAATATGTGCACCCCAGTCTATAAAGATCCTTCATTCACGACGTCTAGCACTGTCATTGGTAGCCAATGAGTTAAGCAGTGTCTGACCAAGTCATGATAGCAATGACTTTACATTGAAGTGAGTACGCAGTAATTTAATATCAAAAGAAAAAATATAATACAGGTAGTCCCGGGGTTACGACGTATTTGACTTTTGCGATTTCGACTTTACGACGCTAGAGTCTCGGCCGCCATTTTGTCTCCAGTCGTTTTT
Source organism: Corythoichthys intestinalis (assembly GCF_030265065.1). Classification (NCBI taxonomy): domain Eukaryota; kingdom Metazoa; phylum Chordata; class Actinopteri; order Syngnathiformes; family Syngnathidae; genus Corythoichthys; species Corythoichthys intestinalis. Next base: position 47,977,216 of record NC_080405.1, on the reverse strand, counting down.
TTGTTTGTTTTTTTTTTAGTACATTTAGTCGCATAAATAGTACATTATTGTACATCACCGTGTTTTTTTTTTTTTTAAACTTCAGTTTATTAATATGACGTTTTCTGTCCGCACTAAACGTAAAGTTGTTCAGCTTTACAGACAGCTAACAAGACAAATGTGCTTTTTGAAGCTTTTTACTTCCTTTGCTTTGACAATTTGGAAAGCTATAACACCAATATGTACACTTATATTGAAAACAACACATATTTTAACAATAGAACACTTCACACAAAATAATTGGTGTTCCAACGTCCATCTAGTCCAGGGGTTGGCAACCTGTGTTTTAAGAGCAGCATGAGGCTCTTTAGCGCTGCCCTAGTGGCTCCCTGGAGCATTTTCAAAAATGTTTGAAAATAGAAAAAGATAGGAGAGGGAAATATATTTTTTGTTTAGATATGGTTCCCGTAGGAGGACAAAAATGACACAAACATTCTTAACTTTTTCAATGCTGTAAAAGATTTGCGTCATAGCCTGCGACACACGTTTCTATCAGCAGGACGGGATGCCAGGCAGGTGGCTATTGGAAACAAACCAGCAGCCATGTGATGGATCCGAAAGGGAAAAAGAGAAAAATAACTGAGGAGAACAGTGGATTCCACGTTTCTTGGACCCAGAGGTTGCGCTAGACTTTTTCGTTGTCTGTCATTTTGACTGACAGGGTCATAAAAATCCGGTCATAATCTATTTTTACCAGTCACTTAAATTTTTAAAATGATGATAATGACATTGTGGTGACCCTTTGTTTTGCATAATTCACCTTCCGTACTTGTGTGTCCATTTGGCCGAGCGCGTTAGCGGCTACGACACAGTCACGTGACAGAGACACTTAACTCATTTGCTCCCAGAACCGTATAAATACGTTCTATTTTTAAATGCTCAACTGTCCCACAAACGTTTTTATATGTCTTTTGCGTTTTTTTTTTTTTTATAAGAAGCATAATTTTTTTTTATAAGAAGCATAAATAGCTTCCGCTGTATCTGAGAAACAAAGAACAACGCTCCAAACCAATTTTAAAGCAATCAAACTGGCCACTGGAGGGCAGTAGCGCATTTTGGAAGTCCAGGCAAGCCGATTCAACAGCAGTGAACGGCCGGCCAGCATTGTCAGAGCGCTGGCGGAATGGGCGGATTGAGCCCAGGCGGCGCTCCGACCGGACAAAACAACGAGAGGACGCCTGGGACGCCAGGCGCTGGACGATCGTGCAAAACGAATGAAACCTCCCGTGGAGCGGCTCGCCAAGCAGACCCCGCAGAAATGCAAAAATAATCCATCTTTGTGAGACAGACAACGATGAGGGAAAAGTTTCACAGCTGACGTGGCGACAACGGCGTCATCTCGGCGACAAACCGTCATCTCTCAGTCGTTGTGTGTGAATAAATTATTACTATGCTATCTAAAGCTCTATTTGTCTGGTTGTTCATGGTATTTTGTAAAAGGAAAACATTATTCAGATGTTTGGGATGTAACTAATGCAAAAAATAGCTTTGTTAAAGTCAAAGTTATGTTTGAAATGTATGCGTTTACAAAAAGCTCATTTTCTCCGTTTTTTCATCAGAAATTGGAAAATTGCTCAAACTAAGCTATTTTCTAATGCTGATTTCTAAAGAATGGAAAAAGATACGAACTTACTTTTTTTTCTGCTGAAAGAAGAGAGTCTAATCTTTCTTTTGGTGGGTTCAAAGTTTATATAGCAATAGAACAGAATTTTCTGTGGGCCTTGCAAAATCAGTCAAAATCCAGAAAAAACGGCCGGGAGCGAAGGGCCTTGCTCTGTTGAAAATGGCTGGGAGTGAAAGAGTTAAGAGCCGCGCGCGTTAGCTGACCTACACCTGCTTGAATAGAGAGTTCACACTCACAGAGAGCAGCAGAGCTACAGCGGCTGGACACAGAAAATTCGAGCTAACAAGACTCTTTACATTGCATACCGCTTCAACATATTCAATAGTATTTAGTTTTCATTCATTTTAAATTCATATTCTGTCCGAACAAGCTTAACAGAGAATCCACACCATGCCATCACACATCAAGCAGATGAATATGTAACTTTTTCTCCGCAGTGACAAAAACAGCTGACTGTGGCCCCAGTAGGTAGGTAGCCTACCATATGTAGCATATGGAACAATGAAATTAACAGTTCACCTGCTGTGGCCTGAACGTAGTTTCACACCTTCCTCCTGGTGCGCATGGACTTGAATTGCGTGCCCGCTTGTGCAGTCCCTGTTTTTTCACCTCTTTTAGCAACACCATCGTCGTTTTGGGGGTTTTTGAAGAAACTTCGGACACTCAGTTGCCTTGACATTTTTCCGAGTAAGGCCAACGACGTCATGCATCAAGAGAGACAATAGCTAATTAATATGCTCACTCGCCACCCTGTGGTCTGGGGTGTGAATTGCAACATGTCAAAATGACGGATGGACTTCAGTTTTTTCCGTCACCGTTTTAAAAAATCGATCAACGACGGAAAATATTCGGTTAACGCGACCCCTGCTTGGACCGAATCATTTGCATTCATTGCCAGGGTGGAAGGATTTCCTGAATATTTACTCTGTTGTGAGAAGTCAGTGAGAGAAAGAGTGCGATTGCATTACTTCTGAAGAACTAAGAGGAGCGCAAAAAATATTTAAGAAGTGGATTACATCGCCAAAATCCACTACTGTTGCAAGTTTTGTTGCAACCTGGGAGATAATAAAAACGTGTAAAACCGTTCACAGATGATGAGCTCATGAAGGAGACATTCATCAACATAGCTATTTGCAGACTTCAAAAACAAAACCGAGATCATTTTGAAAATTAAAGACATGCCCAGATAAGGGGCATGTTATGTACGTTCCTTTTTGTTGTTCTTCCTTAACCTCAAAATAAAAATGACATCAAAAATCGGATTTCCTTTTTGCATTTCTTTAATTTCATAAAAGCAATGAAACAATTCATTAATATTGTCATGAAGTTAAACTTGAGGTGGCATCCTACATCAGAGTAGTCACGTAGTGCTGTGGATGTACTGCACGGAAAACAAACATAAAATCATGACGGTTTATTATGGTTCAGATGCCTCCTGGACGCCTCCCGGAGAGTTGTTCCGGGCATGTCCCACCGGCGGGAGGCCCCGAGGACGACCCAGGACACGCTGGAGAGACTATGTCTCTCGGCTGGCCTGGGAAAGCCTTGGGATCCCGCCAGAGGGGCTGGCTGAAGTAGCTATGAAGTGATAGTAGGCTAATATAACTAGTAAAGATACATACAGTGTGTGTTCCATTTATTATAAGGCTTATGTAAGGCTTTTAATTTTTTGCAGCGAGGGACATTTTTGTTTTTGGGGGTTTTTTTGGTCCAATATGGCTTTTTCAACATTTTGGGTTGCTGACCCCTAATTTCGTCTGATCAATATTCAAATTTATTATCTTAAATTAACCAAATTTGCTTGACAAAAGTCTGCTAGGTTAAATGCTATGAATGCTAACCTATTTACAATGGCGTACCGCAAGCAACACGTCACTTCCGCTCATTAATATTCATGACATTAGCTACTGTTGCTAAGTAGGGACAAGCCGCCGTTTGTCCCTAATAGGAAATGAATGGAAATCGTGTACGAAGGAGATGTTTACAGAGCTAAACCTACCAATTCTCTCCGAAATTGATGTGCCTGGTGCCAAATTCACTGCCAAAGATGTGGAAGAACATAAAAATGTTCAGTTAAAGAGATGGCTTTTGTGTCAAAGACGAAAAAGAAGAAAAAAACGAGCCGACCTAAACATAGCTTTAGCTTTTTTGTCGACGCGACTGACAATGACATTCTCCTGTTTCAACAAGCTATCCTTTACCATCAGCCCTGTCTTTCTTATATATCCTCTGGTTGTCCTACGTCTCTTACCGTTCTTGGGGGTAATTTAGTTAGCTTTGTGTAGCGATCGCAAATGCTACTCAGTGACAGCCAACGAACACTTTTAATTTTTTCATTGATAACACATCTTAACCCTATAATTTATTTACACTTCCCCCTTACTAAAGTTGTTTTTTTATATATATAACAGAAACGGTAACAGTGGCAGTCAGATACCATTGTAATTCTTTTCAGGTCATTCAATGTCAGACAGAAGCAGGACGGCACAACGTTACGCTAAAAAAATAAGTTAAAAATATAAAAATGGCTTACCTATTTGTCCTCTGAAAGACCATGCCAACCCAACATAATGTTTACTGCATATGAAACGTGAATGGATTCGCCGAGCTGGTGTTAAAGTCCGCGCAAGTTGATTCGGTCTTCACATTTTTTTCCTCCCGAGTTTTTGGTTTCCGGAATCGTATGAAGAAAACATCCTTCATGTGTCGTAATGTCTAGAGTCGTTTCTACAAGTTCCAAAAAAGCAATGCGTGATCGGCATGTTCGTTTTTGAAAGATTACCGGAGAAAAGTAACACTAATTACTTTGGGTCTATGCGAGGGCGGGTCTATAATGTCCCACTTCGGCTTTACGTCCGCTTTACAATGCGACGTCACGGTCTAAAAATAGCCAGCGTGCGGTGCGCCATTCTCACAGCAAATTGCTCACAAGTAACTCCACAAACTGTAGCTCTGAACTTTAATTACAAATGCACACACAAATATATATTAGCTGAAACAACTTACAGCCTCATGTGGGCCAAACTAGAGCGCGTCTATCTTTTATCCATGTCAGTCGTCTGAGTCTGCTTCTCAGAAACATAAGCCAGACCCAATGTTGCCACCAGAGGGAAACAAATTACAATACTTTGGGACTTTATGGATAGTTATTTTGAGATTTAGGGGCACTTTAAGGGATAAATCCGATCAACCTGGAAATTCGGGTGAGTTCGCCACGTAGGAACGGAACTCGTTCATAACCCGAGGACAACCTGTATATATTAAAGCTATCCCAATGAGTCAACGTTGTCCATCATCGATCACGTAATTGCGTCAACGAGCGCAACATCTGCTCAACGGTTGATTAAGAGTTTAAAACAAACAAACAAAAAACAGTCGAAAGCATTTGTGCTAAGTTGAGATGGCAGAGGCTCGGGAGGCAAGCTGCCATTATGTGCATCGTATTAACATGCATCACTAAGTTTGATTTTTTTTTTTTTCGAAGCAGCGAGTAGCAGTTAAAATTACAGTGTTGTGCTTTTGTGCATTATGTAGCCCACATTAACATAGCAAATTTCACTCCAGTGACTGTTCAAAATGCGTTAGGGCTTGTAGGCTTTACGTATTGATAAATGGAAACACGTGACATATATTTGTCGCCTTTGCTCAACATCATCTGAGCATCTTTTCTCAGTTAGTATCAAGAGCCATAAAATCAGTGCAACATTAATTATAATTCGAGTAAATTGTGTCGTTTTGTAAAGTTCCTGCTGTTCCCGTCACTCGGTCATGTGGAACGTCCTAATGCCATGACCGTTAGCGTACGTGAGGAGAACCTGGGCCCGGCACTCCACAACATCTATCAGCTTGTCAATGCCGAGTCGCCCGCCCTGACTCTCCCAATACGTCTGGTCCATAAAGAGCGACTGCAGCAGTTTTTCCCGTAGACGGCCGCTCCTCAGGATTGACACGGCGTGCTCGGGAAGCCTGGAGGAAAGGATTGGCACCTGTCAAATACTGCAGTTAGACAAATCTGCCATTTCACAAGAAGGGTTACACTGTGTGCTTTTAAATGCAGTAGCTCAGAGAAGGTCCTAATCTGAGATGGAAGCTGCCTTCAGGGGCGCATATTGAATACTCAAAGAGTGGCTACTATTCCAAAGGCATTCCACAATCTTCTGCAGCTAACTGTCTCTGACTGAAGTCAATGAATTAATGTGGCAGTCTGGGTGATGTCTTTTTTTGTTACTGTCGCCAAGCTAAACTGTTATGAAGTCGTTGTCCGGGATGAATACCAAGCGGAAACCAAAGTGAGTCATGTAGGAAGCCGCGGCAGCCGATGTTCCCAGGTGCTTCCATGTTATGTTGCAATGTTGCCACGCTACCCCTGTATGAATGGAACTTTTTATTTGATTGGATTTTAAACTATATAGACTTTTCCTACCTTATTTGGCTCCAGGAGTTCATTCACTGCCACGCTCCCAGATCAAATGAACTGAACGGCTACTAGTGATTAACCAATTTAAATTCACAGCAGAAGGTTGAAAAGAGCTACATGATTGGACATCTATCACAGTCAATGGTAGCTAATGAGTTAACCCTTTAACACCTGAGCCTATTTTGACCGAATTTGCATGCCTTAGATGTTGCCTTTATATTTCAAAGAAAAATTTGTTCACAATGTCCTGGTTGGGGCCCTTTTTTTCAGGCAGGGCCGGCCCAGCCTATATGCAGACTATGCAGCTGCTTAGGGCCCCTGACCACTCGGGGGCCCAGATAGGGGGCAATCTGGCAATTGTTTAATGTATACTCTATTTTGTTTACTCCAGTTTGCTTTATTTGACTTTTGTGAATTTTGATTCTTGATCACAAGCTTAAAAAATAAATGTTTTTCCTAACTTCTTTCTTTCCTCTTTTAGAAAAAGGTTTGGCGTTATCTACTGTAAGTACTGACAATCATTTGGGGCGAGAAGCTTGAAGAATGCAGTGCAACATAATCAGATTAATATACAAAATATGGACATATAGGTTGGATTGCATGTTTGGGTTTCACAGTACACTGTGACGAAATGGTGGGCCAAAAATATGGGCCCCTTGGCATTATTTTGCTTAGGTCCCCCAAATGGCCTGGGCCGGCCCTGTTTTCAGGACACCAAAACCTTCATGTCCAAACTGTTGTTTTCTTCACTGACCAATTATAATAAACATCTCATAAAAACAAATGGGTTTGGAGGAAACCTCTTTGGGAGGTTAAGTATTGTACCCATCACCTTATCAAAAGTATATACATACAATCAAGCTTCGCGAACACACACATCTATATCATATGCGGAGTTTAAAGAGCATACGACACGAGAAAAAAAGTCTTAAATGGCATTATTATGTGAATTAGAATCATATTTTGAGACGATTCGACTATATACAACGATTTAGCAAAGCACAGATGACAAGAAATTAGTCTTTTAATCTGCCGGTTAGCCACGCCTACCATTATAGGGCTTTAGCGTCCCCAACAGGTGGATGACGTCAGCGGTAGACTAGGCTCATCGGTTTTACTTTTCAGCCCATTGAGGGGGAATGATTCAGAACGAGGAAAATGCGACGAAGAGAGCCGCAAAATGCCATTGTTTCAGTCTCTCTACTCCAATATTTTTAAGGCAAGGCAAGGCAAGGCAAATTTATTTATATAGCACAATTCAACACAAGGCAATTCAAAGTGCTTTACATCACATGAAGACCATAAAAATCACATTTAAATCAACACAACGTAAAAACCAAGACAAAAGATTGCATTTAATCACAGATTAAAAATAAATAAATAAAAATAAAACAAAAATAAAAATAAAGCAAAAACTACTACTACTAATAATCATTGAAATCAGCAATAGAGATAAGCACAAGAGGAATAGAAGGCAGGTAGATTGAAATATATAGACAGTTATGGATATGCAGTGCTAAACAAAAGCGTTTTTAGCCCTGATTTAAAGGAGCTAACAGTTTGAGCATACTTCAGACGTTCGGGTAACTTGTTCCAGAGGTGAGGAGCATAATAACTAAATGCTGCCTCACCCTGCTTGCTTCTTGTTCTTGGAACAAGAACAAGGATATTCTTTTTATCCAAGTATTTTTCCCCAATAGCTATAAAAATGGCTTGAGAAGGACCAGTCAGCCCGTCAAGGGGGAACTATTCACAATGAGGAAAACGCGACGAAGAGAGCAGCAAAATGCCATTGTTTCTGTCTCTTTACTTCAATATTTTTACAGGATATTCTTTTTATTCAACTATTTTCCCCAATTGCTAAATAAATGGCATGGTCATGACAAATAACAGTCTTGTGCTGAATGGAATATGAAATAATAAAAATGCATTTATTCAGGACGACATGGCAAAATTACTCCATAATGGTCAAAACTGTCGACTTCACCTTTACTGTCGCACCTCCCGAACGATATTTTATGACACCTAAATCGGACATATGTCATTTCCCTTCCCCGGCTTCGGAGAATGTAAACAAACCAGAAGGCGTGACAGCTAGCCGACATGCTAACCCGGACCGAGTGATGTTTCAAAGTCTTCGAAGCGGAAAATCACACATAACTAGCCTGGATTATTTGACATGACGACCCGGTTGTCGATTGTCTTCGTGGATCGGCAAACCGCCCGGCGGAGAGCAATTCACAGTTTGTTCCCGCAGGAGGGTGGCTGGAGTTGTTATGCAGCTAACGTGCTGCTGCTAATGAGCATTAGGAGAGCTTTTTACATGCCTATCAATGATCAAACGTAAGTAGTCCTTTATTTAAAGGAAGTTTGTAGTGTTTACTTTGTAATCGCTGTATTCGTATTTGACATAATGCAAAACAAGATGTTTACTCACTTCCTCGTAAGTCCAATGGTCCCACAGTAAATATCCACGGTGAATGGGACCCTTTTGAAACTCCAAAAAGGCGCATACGCCTCTCCCTCATACAGAATGATTTTTCTGCAGCCGTTTGGCTGGCGTGATGCGCAAAATAAACGTATTAATCCGCAAAATCAGCTGAATCCTTCGTCCTCATACACAACATTAAACTGTAGCGTGAAGAGGACGTCTTCTACCGTACACGTCACAGCGCCCTCCTCCTCAATGCAAGACCGAAGCCGGAAGTCACTCAGTTTCATGGCGCGGGATTCAAAAAACTAAATAAAAATAGCGATCGCTTCCACACACATCCAAGCGGTCCATATCATTCAGGGGCATAAAATAACGCGTGTATTATGAAACAAACATGCTTTTTCGTGTCACAGGCACTTTAAAGCCTGTATGTAAGACACGTTAGCCACGCATCGAAAGTAGTCATAATTAATAGAAACCTAGCCCTCCGCAGGGCTAACGTTACTTGAGCTACTGACAGTAACGTTAATCTTACTTATTAGCGCTTAGCGCTCTTTATTAGCGCTTAGCGCGCTACTGCTTTAAGATGGCGGCTGTTTACTAACGCTGCCCAGACGCAGCCGAGTAGGTCATTTCGCATCTAGTTCAACATACATGTGATCTCTATGAGACTCATCAGACGCTACCTGCTACCAACGTAGCATCGTGCGGGCTGGTATTTAGCAACGTCTGCGTCGTCTGTAGCAGCTGTCGGCTGCAGTAATAAGATTTTTTTTTTGCTTCTTCCTCTACGCACGTGACATCAGCGCGTTGTCCCGCATGAAAAGTAGTCCGAGCAAAACGTGATGCTTAGAGCTGTCAAAATAAACGATTACTCGAGGTGAATAAAATGACTCTGATCAGTTTTAAAACTCGAGTTACTCGAGTTGCTTGAGTATTCGTTTCAGCTCTAATCACTGTATAACAAAAGTACAAGAGTGCACAGTACGTACTCCTTTATCCCCTCCAGCAGCATGAAGTCCAGGTTGTCCTCATTGCGATCAAAGAAGCCCTTGTTGACGGTGAGTACCAGGCGATGCGGGTTGTCGCGCCTGTGCACCACATTCGCCAGTCGGATGCTGTCCCTCTGCTCGCATTCAAAATGGCGGCCGGGCTGATGACACCCGTCCTGCTGCCGTGGTTTGAACCCACAGCAGCTGGGGTCTAGACGGTTGTGAATCTGTGGCAAAATTAAGAATAAAATTGTTTATACCGCTGTATTTTGGCAGAAGTGGGAAGTATAAAAGTCAAAAGAAGGAATTCAGTTTGCCGAAGTAGCGAGACTTGTTAACCTATTCACTCCCAGCCATTTTCACCGGTGCAACCCCCTTCGGTCCCGGCCGTTTTACTGGATTTTGACTGCTTTTGCAAGGCCCACAGAAAATTCTGTTTTATTGCTATATAAACATTGAACCCACCAAAAGAAAGATTAAACTCTCTTCTTTCAGCAGGAAAAAAAAGTATGTTCATATCTTTTTCCATTCTTTAGAAATCAGCATTAGAGAATATTTTCCAATTTCTGATGAAAAAAAAACAGAGAAATTGAGCTTTTGTGAAAGCATACATTTCAAACATAACTTTGACTTCAACACAGCTATTTTTTGCTTTAGTTACATCCCAAACATCTGAATAATGGTTTCTTTTTACAAAATAACATAAACAACAAGACAAGTACAGCTTTTGATAGCAAAGTAACAATTTATTTACACATAACTGAGAGATGACGCTGCTGTGGCCATGACAGCCGGGTAAACTTTTCCCTCATCGCCGCCTGTCTCATAAAGATGAAACGCCATGCTTACAGATGGCAAAAGTAAACGATTCCTCGAGGCGGAGAAAATTCCTCGATCATTTCTTAAAATTGAGTTACTCGAATTATTCGAGTAATCATTTCAGTTATAATCTGGATGTTAGTTTTGCTGTGAAATTTCCCCTTTAAAGAGAAAAACAAGCTGCCATAATTTCCGGACAATAAGGAGCACATGTATAAGCCGCTCTCACCAGATTTTAAAAGAAAATTATCAATTTTGGTCAAGTGGAAAATTTAGATAGCAACCTGTTGGTCATTTTATGAAACATTTTTTTAAATGAGATATCAATTCTTTGCGGGAGTATATCAACCTATACAGTGGGGCAAATAAGTATTTAGTCAACCACTAATTTGGCAAGTTCTCCCATTTGAAAATATTAGAGAGGCCTGTAATTGTCAACGTGGGTAAACCTCTAGCTAACTGCAGACGGGTCTGGACGTGTACTGGCTTCAGCAGGGGGACACATCTGGCAGTGCAGGATTTGAGTCCCTGGCGGTGCATTGTCTTACTGATAGTAGCCTTTGTTACTGTGGTCCCAGCTCTCTGTAGGTCATTCACTAGGTCCCCCCGAGTGGTTCCGGGATTTTTGCTCTCTGTTCTTGTTATCATTTTGACGCCACGGGGTGAGATCTTGCATGGAGCCCCAGATCGAGGGAGATTATCATTGGTCTTGTATGTCTTCGATTTTTCTAATAATGCTCCAACAGTTGATTTCTTTACACCAAGTGTTTTACCTATTGCAGATTCAGTTTCCCAGCCTGGTTTTGTCTCTGGTATCCCTCGACAGCTCTTTGGTCTTGGCCATAGTGGAGTTTGGAGTGTGACTGACTGAGGGTGTGGACAGGTGTTTTTGATACCGATAATGTGTTAATACAGGTGCCATTAATACAGGTAACGAGTGGAGCCTCATTAGAAGAAGTTAGACCTCTTTGACAGCCAGAAATCTTGCTTGTTTGTAGGTGACTAAATACTTATTTTCCACTGTAATTTGGAAATAAATTCTTTAAAAATCAAACAATGTGATTTTCTGTTTTTTTTTTCCCCACATTCTGTCTCTCATAGTTGAGGTTTACCCATGTTGACAATTACAGGCCTCTCTAATCTGGTTGCTGGTTGACTAAATACTTATTTGGCCCACTGTACTATTAGGATATAAAGTATAGCGATTTATCACAATGTTGGTAAAATATTGATACAGTTATTTTATTTCCTCACGCAGGTTGAACATCAGATTGAATTTGGAATCTGCACCAAACCGACAGGACAAGCATGCCACATCTACAGTGCAATGACTCTCCTGATCTGTAGAAGCGGGTTTTTACGGAAGAGCCGACAAACCTGTCAAGTAGTGGCGTGACATTGCTGGGAAGTCATCACAGAAAAGAAATAAATAAATAACGGATGAACTGACATGAGCTACCGCCACTATAATTGAGGTCACACATCATTTATGGTCCATACACAGGAGCAGGTGTGGCAGATAGACATCCAATGTTACGCATAGGTGTCAAAGTGATGACAGTGAAATTGAGGAGTCTTGGATGTTCCAGGTTATTGATTGTTTTGACTTCAGGCATGGTGCCTGGGACATATTAAAGGGGATGTAGCGCCCTGGGAAAATTTTGATATTCCATCATTTATCCATAAACGCATGCCTTTTGTATTCATATCATGCCACTTCGTGTAATTACACACAAGAAAATGAGAGAAATTTGGCTCGATTGTCAAGCTAAAACGACCGGCGCCCGAGATCTGGCAGATTGTGTGCGTGACGTCACGTCAAGTGAAGAGAGTGCCACCGGCCACTAGGGGGGCAGCGCCTGTCTGCATCAATATAATTCCTTCTAGTGTGGGGAGAATTGGGGGTGTTTTGAGCTGTTTATGCTGATGCATTGTGTTCGTCCTGCACATATTCCAGGTTCCCTCATGAAGAAACACCGCTCGTTGTCAATAAAAGAGAATTCAGAGTTGGCAGTGAGGGCTGTTTCTTCAACAAGAAAAAGGCTCAGTGCTTTAATACTGAATGGCGGCGATGATGGCAGACAATTTCGTTTCTAGTTTCAGCGACGAATCCGACGTAGAAGGACGTAACGAATGTTCATCTAATGGTGACGAGGAGAGTTGCAAAGCTTTAATCGGTGTTATAAGTGACCAATTTGAGCCCAAACGAACGCCAATGCAGCGTAATGAAACGGTCATTGAGGGGAGCAATGACACTGATGAAACATCGGCAGCAGATCGTGTGGGAAACACCAATGATTTGTTTAGCATTTCTTTTTGTGAAGCTGATACACCGTGACTGCAAAATAAAGGAATGCATAGAATAATTATAATTTATTGCGCTATCATAGCGTTTCGCTCTGCCAACAGACCCAAATATGAACGGGATCAGAGGATTTGTTCTATATATTTTACGAACGATCATTTATACATGTGTCGAGTCCTGTATCCAAAGGCGTGACATTTTTTTTTATTAATTATAAAAGAGTACTCACTCTGGCCATTTCAAGCTTGGCTGCTCCCTTCTTTGCGTAGCTTTAGCCTCCTTTAGCAGTCATCGTCTCTCTCTTGATATCTCGGGACATTTAGGTGGCTGTGCATCTATGGTCGGCACCGCATCTCCTTTGAGCAGCAATCTTTTAGCAAAACCCGATTTCTCTTGTCCATAGTTCGAGAAGCTTTCAGTTGGAAAATGCGCACCACAGAAAAGCGTGCCGGAGGCTGTGTCTAGAAAATTAGCCCTCTTTGCACGGACGAACTTTACCCATTTTCTGTGTAGTCCAGCTTTTTTTTTCGCGTTCAGGAACTCATGTATACTATATTCCGATAAACAACTATTTGTACACCACATAGCACAGCAGTTTTGAACCATTGTTGTGATGTTTTGGTCAAACAAACCCCAACGCTACTCTCTCGTCGTTAAAAAACAATGGCACCTAGCTCCGCCTCGACTTTCAATCACTTGTCGTGACGTCGCCGCCCCATTCGGCTGTTTCCGGAACACTTTCGGTAGTGTTCGTCATTTTCGATCTATTTTCGATAATTGCTCATTAATGTGATTGATTTTTTTGTTAACTTTATCAATATTTGTTATCTTGGCGCATAACGGTTCTATTGATGTCTCACACCCCCTTTGCCGAAACATCCCCTTTAAAAATACCAAAGCATTCTGGAACAAATTATGTTTAAGTTCTAAAGGTTGCCCACCAAAACTTGTCCAACAACGAGCACAGTGCTCTCACAGTTACGTTGAAATTAAATATTTCAGTGGTTAAATTAAAAAAAAAAAAAAAAAAAAAGGTTTCCTTGGTTTTAAAGCAAAATTTTCTCTGCTACGACCAGAGTTGCTTGATATGTATACGTGAACTGTCCACATGCTGAAAACGTAACTCAGCGTGCCGTGTAGCTACTATACTGGACCTCAGTTCACGAGACGGCATCCCAGCATGCCACTTGACTTGTGTTCTGCTCTATATAGTTACCCATTAGTGCTGCAACGATTAATCGATTAAGTCAAGTAATCAAATTCGAAAAAGGCTTTGAATCAAATTTTGCTCCTTCGAGTATTCGTTTAAATAGAGTGGCATTGTAATGGTTTGTTTTGAAAGTGTTTGCATTTAGTTTTATTGTTTTGGGTGAATACACTGCCCACTAGTGGCAACAGTGAATATTATATAACTCATTTAACATGGCTGAATCCAACTGCTCCCTGTTAAGACCAACATAAGGTACATTTTTGTTTGAGTTAATGTTTTTTATGCATTCGTAATTTAGGTTGCATGTATATTTAACTGTTTTTGTGGGGAAAAGTGTTTCAACGATTTGTTTAGAGCATTTAAAAAAAAGTTAGCATTTTATAGCATTTATGCTAGCAGATTTTTGCTTTCTAAGTTGGCCAATTGTTCTTTTTTTGTAGTTAGATCCTCATTTATTTATTTATTTTATACCGTTTGAGACTAAAATCTGGTATTTTAATTTATTTTTAAATGAAAGTGCAATCCTGCATAGTTTTAAGAAACACTCAGGATTTTTATTTTGTATTTACATTTAATGCTCTTTTGAAAGTGCAATCTTAGTCTTTGTTTTACATGTCCCAAAATTTATTCTGCAACGCATTTAATGTTCCTAATCCGATTACTCGATTATTTTGATCCAACTAGTTGATACTGTATATTCCTTGATGTATGGTTGTTCATTATGTAACCAAGCAGTCTTGTGTGTTTTTCACCCACCTAGTCTATTTGATCATTTTTAAACTACTGATTTTGTTACGTCTATCAGAACAAATATTGTGTAGTTTTTCATTACTTGCCTCATGTTGGTCTTGTCTGCAATTTCATGTTCGACTATTCTAAATTGATGCAAAGCACTTTAGCAAAGTGCCACTCTGATGGCCTTGTCATGCACTGAGGACACATTGCAGTGGAGTTACTTGAAGTACCTTTAAACTAGAAATAGAGAGCAATAGACTAGATCAGTCCTTCTCAAATAGTGGGGCGCAAGTGATGCCAGGGGAGGGGGGGGGGGTGCATGTGACCTCAGGGAACATACTTTTTTGCCCTACTAGAAATAAGTGTAATTGTACATCTACAGTTGCGCTCTCATTTTCAGAGTGTGTGCAGTATTTTTAACCAAACAAGAGCGCACAGTAAAGAGCGTGAGATATGAATAGCGAAGATGAGGAAATATGACGAAGTGCATGTGCGTTTGGCTTCATTTTTTGTACAATGGGAGACGAGGAAAGACCAGCATGTTTACTGTGTCTACAAATGTTGGCAGCGGACTGCATGATGCCAAATCAATTAAGGCGTCACTTAGTCATTAGACTCTAATCACATTGATAAGCCGCTTGATTTTTTTTTTTTTTCAGTGAAAAATTTTGACAACAATCGTCCCGCTTTGTAAGTGTTCCGTCATTAAGTAGCAAGCAATGTTAGCATCATATAAGGTGACATAACCAGTTGCTCAGTGCATAATAACCCCTACACCATAGCAAAGGAGCTGATACTGCCTGCAGCAAAAATAAAAACTGTCCCTCTGTCCAATGACAATGTTATATTTTTTTTTCTATTAATTGTTTTTTCGGTCAAATTGTTTGGCATATTGTACTCTAAGTTAATGTTGCCGATTAATTTGAAATTATTATTATTTATTGTTTTGTCAAATGTTATTTTTCAGTATCGAATGGTCAAAAAATGTACCTTGGGTGTATGTTTACAGATTGGATGTGACTTTTTTTTTAATGATTCAGGCAAATTGATGCACTTTAAGTCTTTTCTGTTCCGTACAAAACAATGTTAATGAAGTTATAGTTTTTGGAAGTTGATCTACATTACTTTTTTCTTTAGTTTTAACGAGGACAAAATGTTATGCAGAGGTGTACTTAAAATAATTTTATAGAAAAATTATACTGATATCTACAGTGGCGGCAGAGAGTTGGGGGGCGAAATGTTTACGTCTTCCTGAGGCGGTGGCGTAACAGAAAATAATTGAGAAGCACTGGACTAAATATTACCAAAAAAAAGTGGTTGTATTAGGCAACAGCAGGCAACTAGTAATATATTAATATTAATAATATAACTAATCAGGTTGTCAGTGTAAATATGATCGGAGCTAAATATACTGCTAATCGCTATTAGGGATGTAACGGTACACAAAAATCTCGGTTCGGTCCGTACCTTGGTTTTGGAGGTCACGGTTCGGTTCATTTTCGGCAAGGGCGTAGGTTTGCATAGGGACGGTAGGGACATAACACCACCAACTTTTAGGGATTCTCAAATTGTCCCCACCAACTTTTAAGCAACCTTATTTGCATTACATAATGAGTTCAGTTATATAGGTAATTTAGAATGTCTTCCCATAAGTTGTAAGGATAGAATTGACCCTACATTATGTTAAGACTTACATTTACCCCCTTTCACTTGCAATCAAACGCACGTTTGATTGGCTGATTACTAGAACCCCCAAATTCACACAATCCCAACAGAAATACATGTCGACATGCCGCCTCCTCCGCCCCTTTGAAGAGGAGAGATATTAGTTTTTTTTCGGCCAGCAGCAGCCATTTTAAGTAATGTAAAAAGATGTCAATGTTGTGAAGGTGGGGAACACACCACTAATTTTGCAACTGAATGTCCGACCTGCATCAGAGTTGGCATAACATTAAACCGTGTGAACTTGCTATCCTGTAAAACTTGAGTAGAAAGCTGTTCAGTGATGTGTCTTCCTGTACTTTTTCTATTGTTAACGTTAATCCAACTGTGCATTTTGTGCATTTATTCCCTAATTAAAATGTATGTATTTTCTATCTCTTATTATTGAAAAAATATTTTTATTTGCCGCCGATGCACAGCTAGAACTCTGCTCAAAAAGTAGCGGGTATTTAAAGATAATCCAACAACAATTTGCCTTTCAGACCCCGCGTATTGGTCAGCTTTCTTTCTGAAAGAAAGAAAAAAAAAGAAGTCCTGTGCTAAAGAGAAAAGCAATCCCAATGACAAAGACTTTAACATGTATTTTACAAATGAAATGCCTCAATGAAACATTTTTTTTTCTTATGAACGGTTTTCAAAAGCTTTATTGGTGGATTTTCTCAAGTTAAAGCACCACACAGATATTAATAAATTTAATTGTGTGAGCAGGATGTGTGTATTATTCTTATTATTTAATTACAGGTGTTTTAGCTCATTTCAATTTATTTTATTTAAATGGGCTATTATTTATTTTATTATGTGTTAATATTTTACAAATGTGATGTAGTATTCATTTTTATTGTATATTTTATGTTGTATAACTTTAGTTCCTATGTGAATATTAGTTCCTACTTGTTTTGTTGTGGTAGGAGGGTTTTGTATTGAACACGGGGCCGTGTTGGTTATTATTATAGTAGAGAAGACAGCAGTAAATCAACAAAGACAAGTCAACTGTGCCCCGATCTACCACTCAAGAGATCTGATGGACTCAAAAAGTAGGTTACGATTGCATATTAGTTTGAAAATCAACCGGATCCACCGTATTTTTACACGAGTGACTTCCGGCCCGATCCCAGCTACTGGTAGTAGTATTTACGCAGGAGGGCCGCGTCTAGCGTCAAATAATAAACTCTGCCGTTCTTTTCGCGTGCGTCGCGTTGAGCCGCTTCTGGGACGCATCTAACACGCGGCCGCACTGCGACTGGTGTGCATTTGCTGATTGACTCTAACGCCCGCGTTTCACTGTGTTCTCGCGGCGGCCACGTTGTCGTGCCGTTGACGTTTCTGGGTTATACTGTCCTACCGTGTAGGTCCTCATTACAGTAGAGAAGAGGGAGTAAATATAATCTACACAAAGAAACTGTAACCCGATCAACTCACAGCCTCGAAAAGTAAGGGTTATATTACGTCAGAAACTCGTTCGGTACGCGTCCGTTTTGAACCGAGCACCACGTACCGAAACGGTTCAAGACTATTACATGTACCGTTACACCCTGAATCGCTATGTATAATGCAGGCCCATTACCACACAAGGGGAAACATTGTTCATCAAGTATTTCTATAGGTTATTAATTGTTTTGTATTTGAAGTGGGCTGGGGAAGGCTGCTTCAGTAATGCCCAAATGGCACATACTGTTAGAGTGACTGGCTCTGTATTAGAGTCATCATAGGCTCTATATTATATCCCTCAAATACATTCTGCATCAAAAAATATCGCTTGTTTATGTCCTTGGCACAAAAAACTTAAGGACCATCACATTAGATTCACACTATACATATGTGGATGTCAGACATGATTTAACTCGAAACTGAACATTTTTGAGGCCGTTATCACTCTAACGTTCTGCCAAGAAAGCTCATGAAAAGACATTTTCTCTTGGGAGTCAGTGTTGTTTGACCCCTAAAACAGCAACATTCACCGCTCCCCTAGTGTAGCACAATGCCAAAATCCAAGCTGTGGTAATTCAGGCCTCCCACACAGGAAATTGCAGAGCCAAAAGACATTTCCTGTGAGAATACATTTTTTTATCAGGGGAAAACAGCTGTCGGACCTTTTCTAGGTATCTCGATTTTCTTAGACGGAAACACTTATCTGAGAAGCAATTGAGGAGCATGTTTGTATCGACTCTATCTAAGATTAGCTTGGCAAAAAAAAAAAAAATGAAATTCAACATTCCTATACCTGCAAGAGGAAATCAAAGAGCGCTAGTCTGCTCCATTCGTAGTGATGGATGACGGAGCAGCCCGACTCGGGCCTCGGAGCAATGTTCCCAATCCAGCACCGCTGTTTCAGGGATTTCTGGTACTCAGCCCACGTTAGGATCACACCATCAGGGTAGAGAGGTCCCTCCCACGCCACGACTGGACTAGGCTGGCCATCTAGACAGGGACATTTAAAAAAAAAAAAAAAACTTTAGTATTTAACCCTTCATAGGGCACTCATTTAAGGCTGGCATTTGCCACGTTTACATGGAGCCAAATATTCCAATTACAATCGGAATATTTGTTCTAACCGAATAAATGTGTTCCATATAAACACCTCATTCGGAATGAACAGGCCCAAACCGAATGGAATTTCATTCCGTTTCACAGGGGTGGAATATTCCTTTTCCCAAACCGATTAGAAGTAAAATTATATCATGTAAACAGGAAAGCGGAATGGTGTCTGGCTGCGTTCTTTCTGCACATGCTCCGTACTGACGTGGTGGCGTCACTTGGTGACGCAAGTAACGTCACTTGCAACATGGCTTCCAAGCACACGCACAGCGCACCCACACAACTTTTTAAATGAACGGCGTGTCATTCTGAAGTTTTGTTTCCACTCGAAAAGTTACAACAGCAGCTGATCTGACGATCGATCTCCATGTTTTGCAACGTGACGCTTTGTTTTAATTAATCTGCGCATGTCAGACGGCAGTTGTCAAACGTCCTTTCGGAATAAAGGCAGACACATGTAAACGCTGGATCGGAATAGATGAAGTGACATGTAAACAGCTGATCTGAAATTTCCATTCGGAATTATTTGAATCGGTATGAATAAAAGTCAGCATGTAAACGTGGCTACTGACAGCTCTCGAAGTCCAATCCATATTTACTGGGACATTCGTCATTTTCACTGATAGATGACTATTCACAGCTAGTTTAAATGAATTGTATGTCTATTGTTGTCAATGGCGAGCAGTGAGTTAAATTAAAAGGAATTGGACTTCACAGATGTCAACTCACCTTTGTGCTCTTATCCACAGTGGAGCTAACTTCCACGTCGTCCCTTGTAGGGCCACATTTTATGTACATCTAGCTGCTACCTCCAAATGTAACAACAATTCAGCGGTCCATTGGTGGAGAGTTAGCCAAGCGGAACCTACTATTAGCCACTGCTTTATGATATACAGTATATGTCACAGTATTGAAATTTAGTATACAAGTGTGGCCTAGATCAGTGGTGATCATCCTTTTTTTTAAACCACAAACCGATTTAATGTTGGGATACTTTACATGGATTGGGATTCAGGGTATGAAAGAAAAATACAGCAAATGGTTTTTGAGCTAATTTTTGGAGTAACGTATCACGTGTCCAAGATAAGTGTTGTGACTTCTCAAAAGGCACGGGACAATTTCTTTTCAAAATAAAACACCTTTCTGGCTTGAATTATCATTGATATATTCTTTGTGTGCGGCCCGTTAAAAAAATGCCTGACGGACCAGTAGTAGTTTTAATTTGTCCGTTTTACCCTGAAAACCCCCATTTACAGACATCGCACAACCGCTGTTGTTTCTACCCAGCCATAAAATGAAGGTAATTAATTATATTTGTTATTCAAAATGTCTGTCGTTTTTAGCTTAGAATCATTAATTGGTGTCTCTTTTTTTTTTTTTTTTTTTTAACAAAAAAAAAAAAAACGACTTTAAAAAATTCACTCACATATTTTAAACTTTTAAACAAATTATGTCACAATAAAAAAAATTGCGTCTGTAAAAAAGTCACGGATATCTACCTCATAACTATCGCTTAATTGTGTTTTTTTGTTATTGTCGCATTTTCTCCGATATGTTACATGATAAATAATCAATCCAAACAAAAAAAATAGAAGAAAAAAAATGTTTAAAAGGGTAAATATATGAAAAAGAAAATCTCGACCACTCCTTGATGTATGCGATTTCATGCATCGCGACCCATGTTATATTACCATGTTTCACCCATACAAATTCCAGCTGTTGCCATTCACATCTGTGTCTTGAAACTCAGTGATACATGCTACATGGGAGTTTTGGGATCGAAACAAGGTAAGTACGCGATAATATCTGCTCTCACCTCCAGATAGGGTTTTGCTGTTTAAATAACTTTTTTTTTTTTTAATGCCCTCCTGTTCAAAATTTTTCTTCCCCCAGAAAATTGAGATTTTAAGCTTTCCAATGATGTATAACACATGCATATCGGACAATTTAGAAAGTTGGCTAAATTTTGCCTGGTATAGACCCTACTCACCAACGTCACAGAATGACGTGTCGCTGTATCCGGCCGCCATATTGTCCGTCATTGTTTATCCGTATTCTCAATGGTTTCAATTTGTCGTGCAATTCATAGTGCAATTCATGGAAGCCCCGGTGCTTTCAGACGCTGTAAACTCATTGGATGCATTGCATAAAAGGCGCTATGTGGAAAAGCTTCAGTCTATCCATTCACCAGATCCATATTCGATGCCTAAATTGATATTTTTCGACCCGCTGTCTTCGCCCTCTCTGCCTGACATCTGCTACCCTGATATCTACAACTATCTTGTCCACACGAAATCAGCCTGTTCTCACGAAAGTTTGAAAAACTTTAAGAGCAGCACTCTAAGCAACATTACCCCGTGTGACCCTTTACTTCTAATTTTCTAAAATAGCGACAATCAATCAAAAAAAAAAAGTTGATTGCGATGGCCGACGCTTCAAGGATAGGTGGGTATGGGACTATTTCTTCAATAAAACACGCAACAACTGTGTCTGCCTCATTTGCAAAGAGGCAGTCGCTGTTTTCAAAGAGTTCGATGTGACGCGATAATGTTATTACCGAACAAGACACGCTGACATGTACGACATTACAGGGAAGATACGCAGCAAGAAATTATTGCAACTTGAAGCTAGTTTAATTTCACAGCAGCAGTATTTCGCAAGAGCCCGAGTGTCGAAAGAGAACGCCACAAAGACGAGACTGTTGAAATTATGAATTAAAAAAAATAATAAAGCAAATGTGACCCACAGAAGGACTTGCTAAAATTTGTTTAAATATATTGTTCTATGTAAATCCGCCAAGGTAGCCCCCCGCATTTTTACCACACCAAATCTGGCCCCCTTTGCAAAAGGTTTGGACACACCTGTTTAACTGATGATCCGTAGACGAGGCCAGCTTCTTTCACTTGGTACCAGCTAAATATTATTCAAAATGTAATGATGGTGGAAGAAATAAGCATCTTGAATTTGAAACTGTATGTTGTCGGCGATTAGCCTCGCAATGATCTTAATTGTGGTTGTCAGCCCAAACCCTCTAAATATATATTAAATGCATCTTACCAGATATAAAATGACTACTACATAATCCGTGGTAATCGTTTGGAGCCCAGTTTTCTCGTCGAATTGCAGCAGTCCATCTCGCTCTCCTCTCCGGGTCTCTCGGAATACGGTAGAACTTCAAGTCTCTCCGTCTATCTTCTCTGTTATTGCAACCAACCGCCACACACGCCTTCACCACTTTGATTATTAATGTTAACGAGCAGAAAAACACACCATAATAGGAGGAATTCACGTAGCGGTAATGCGTCAACACGACGAGTTGACGGACAATATGGCGCGGAGGCGTGGTTGTGACATCATGTGAGTAGGGTCTATACCAGACTCACAGCGATTGAGTCTGGTGACCGTCCGGCGGATCAAATTCCGAGGGCGGAGCAAACAGACAGCGGAGTGGACCAATCAGCGACGGGCAGATGTGACGTTGTTAAAGCGACAAGTCATTAGCATGAGCGGAGAATGGAGAAGTTTATTTAACATGGCTAGCGCAAGCCATGTTGACTGTTGTCAATGACTTGTTACGATGTGTTTATGGTAATTTAAAACTGCAACATATTATCAGCTCTCCCGTTCGCCATCTGTGTTGTTGTAGAGACAACTTTCGGCGCGCAAGAGTGACGTTACTCATTAAGAACACGTCACGCAAATAAACGAATCTGATTGGACGGTTGATTTTGTATCTTGCTCGAGAGGCCGTTAATGGGCTGGGTCCCGGACTATTTCTCACAGTGTTTGAAAAATACAGGGAGAATAGTCTGGCTATGCCAGGCAAGGTTAAATTGGGGTCTCAGAGCGGAACTTCAAGTCACCTGAGTGTTTTCCGCCATATCTAATATGTAGAATAAATAGGGGAAATGTAGCTTGTGTAGCCAAAAGTTGCGGAGTAAGAGTAGCATTTTTTCTTCACAAATCTACTCAAGTAAAAAGTATAGCTTAGGAAAACTACTTAGAAGTACATTTTTTTCAAGGAGTTAGTCAAGTAAATGTAACTGAGTCCATGTAACGCGTTACTACCCACCTCTGGATATAAAGTATCGCGATATGTCCCCATATCGATATACTGCCACATCCCTAAGAATACTAAAGATGACTGAATGGCCCACCGTGTAAAAAGGTCAACTTCCTATTGACAGCTGGTAAAGTTCTGTTGAGTCCGAGAACTCGATCCAAATGAAAAGCGAACACCTCCACTGAGTCCGCCGGGCCATGAGCGAGTCCGCACGCAGCGTTGCCATCCTCCGGGCGGGTTCCCTCGAAGACCAAGAGGGGCCACGGAGCTTCTTGTGTCGGTTGGTGTTGGACGCTTAAAACTTTGGCCCCGGCGAGAGCGCGCATGGTACCCACATCGCGCGCGCTCAGCCACGGCGGAGGGGAGCGGCTGTATATCCGGATAGAACTGACAGGACCCTCCGCTCCTGTACCGTCCTGTATATTCCAATGCGGATGCGTAGTTCTTCTCGCTTTCCTCCGCAGTTTGGGTCGCACCGTGCCGCGAATGTTGGACGGCTTGAGGCGTTTTGATTTGAGGGTGATGTACACCACATTGGAGCGGGTCGGAACCGCCGAGTTTGCGTTTAACAAACCTAAATTTAACACCCCTTTTGGATTGACTTGGTTCCGTCCGGCTATAATCCAGGTGGGGCTCCGTTGGGAAAGGCCCACTTGGGTGAAAAAGAAATATAGGGCGCATACTAACGCGGCAGTAAAAGTTCTTTTAGGATGAAAGCAACGCCGGAACCAAAATCCGGAGGGAAGAATCACGCACGGCCGGTGGAAGTGACCCTTCGGAGCCATTTGGACCGAGCCAAACTCCAATTGAGGGAGGTTTGGGAGATGAGAAGGCAACTGCGCAATGGAAACTCACTCCTGGTCCACTTGGATTGACCACAACTTTTTAAACTTTGAGTAACTCCCACACTTTCATTTACATTGTGAACATATTTTGTACTGTTGGTTCCGTTCATCCCAAAAGTTAAAAAAAAAAAAAAGTTTATGAATTGTATTTTTTTTTTTTTTTTTTCTGGTAATGTTTGGACCAGGGCCTGCCCAGCCTATACGCAGACTATGCTGCTGCTTAGGGCCTCTGACCACTAGGGGGCCCCAATCTGGCAATCGTTTAACTTATATTGTATTTTGTTTACTACAGTTTGCTTTATTTGACTTTTGTGAGTTTTGATACTTGATTACAAGCCTAAAAAATAAAAGTTCTTCCTTAACTTCTTTCTTTCCTCTTTTAGAAAAAGGTTTGGCGCTATTTACTGTAAGTACTGACAATCATTTGGGGTGAGAAGTTTGAAGTATGCAGTGCAACAAAATCTGATTAACATACAAAATATGGACATATGGCTTGGATTACATGTATGAGTTTCACAGTACACTGTGACGAAATGTTGGGCCAAAAATATGGGCCCCTTTGCATTATTTTGCTTAGGCCCTGGTTTGGACTGGGCTTTATCATATTGATATGTGGGGGTTGAGGGTGTAAATATTATGTTTGCTTAATTCGCTGCTACTCCAATGGCGCCACCAGGGGGTGGCCACGGCCCCCCTATCAATTTTTTAACAGTGGCGCGGGAAGTGGGGTGTTGAGGGTGCTGCAGCACCTCCTGGTGTTTAACCGAGGCTTGTTGGACATTTTAATTTTCAAATGTGTTCATGTGTCATTGCCGTCTAGCTGCAGGGAATTGCATTATAGTACACGGGCGCTTTTATTTCTAATACAAAAACTCCAACACACACTGTAACAGAACGCTGCCTTTGTAGTAGCCTAGTAGCACAGGCGGATCTACTATTCAGGCGAAGTAGGCGATCGCCTTAGGCCCCCAACCAGTAGGGGGCCCCCCAACCAGCTGCCCTTGCCCCAGCGAGCAAGGTCTTCGGCCACCGGAGCCAGCAGCACCCCCAACTATTCGTCATGTATAATTATGTCAGCATACTGAACAAACAAATAACAAAACGAAAAGAAAGCCATTTGAATGCTGCATTTATATTATCTCTCCCCCACACACACGCACCTGTTTACTTGAGTGCTGGGTGAGGTTTCAGGAATAAATTGATATACTGTAAACTTACTTTTATGTCAATTTTGATTAGTTTTTCTTAAGTGTTATACAAATACCACAATAATCGTCTTAAAGTGCAGTGTCGGGATTATATCGAATTGTGGCCTGTAAATCGTGATACGAATAATATCGCCTAATACCAGAGGTTGCGCTAGACTTTTTCGTTGTCTGTCATTTTGACTGACAGGGTCATAAAAATCCGGTCATAATCTATTTTTACCCGTCACTTAAATTTTTAAAGTGATAATAATGACATATTCAATAGTATTTAGTTTTCATTAATTTTTATTTAATATTCTGTCCGAACAAGCTTAACAGAGAATCCACACCGTGCCATCACACATCAAGCAGATGAATATGTAACATTTCTCCGCAGTGACAAAAACAGCTGACTGTGGCCCCAGTAGGTAGGCTACATACGGAACAATGAAATTAACAGTTCACCTGCTGTGGCCTGAACGCAGTCTCACACCTTCCTCCTGGTGCGCATGGACTTGAATTGCGTGCCCGCTTGTGCATAATCAAATGTCTCAAGAAGAAACTTTTTTTGAAGAAACTTCGGAAACTCAGTTGCATTGACATTTTTCCGAGTAAGGCCAACGACGTCATGCATCAAGAGAGACAATAGCTAATTAATATGCTCACTCGCCACCCTGTGGTCTGGGGTGTGAATTGCAACCTGTCAAAATGACAGATGGACTTCAGTTTTTTCCGTCACCGTTTTAAAAAACCGGTCAACGAAGGACAATATTCGGTTAACGCGACCCCTGCCTAAAGCCTGAGTTATACTCCCGCGTTGCGGTGACGGCGTAGCGACTACGGCGTCATTCGACATTCGATAGTTCTGCGGTGAGGGAACGCGTTGCTCTGTAATTCACCGCCAAGCCACTAGAGGGATGTGGCGTTATGTTTGTACGGTTTTGGGGCATGCTTGTTTACTTCCGCTAGTCGGAGAAAAAATAAACAATGCAAGATGGAACTCTTGAAAGTAAATATTCTGCTCATCAACACTGAATAAATATGGAACATACAAATGTTGACGGGCAGGCGACGCAGAAGACGGTTTCGAGGCGGTCTGGCCGACTTTTGATGCCGCACAGAGAGTTTTAGACTCGGGTGGAGAGAGCTAGCTGTGGCGGCTAGCTTCAAACTGGCGTCGAGCACTGCTTTCAAGGTCTGCAAAGCCCTCCAGCCTGATTTGTTTGCCGTGTCCTACAACCAGCCAGTGGGAAGCCATAGCAGATTTCTGGCGTCTAGGGAACTTCCCAAACTGCGTGGGGAGGCTTGATTTTAAGGTTATCATAAAAAGCACCGAGGCACTCTCAATCAGTGATGATGTATTGTGTGTGTGAACTGTCTGTTATTGAAAATTAAAGATCAAAACAACTCTTTTGACACCAAATCTGTGCTTTTTTCTTCATATACTTGAAACATATGTACACAGTAAATGATGAAGTGCACCAACCAAAAATACGACATAAAGTGATAAAAAGTTGGCAGTTTTTGGCCGACTGGGTCACCGCTTCGTGTGGCCACTCGATTCCGACCACCCACGTCTCGGTGGTTCTTCCATTTATTTATTTTTTTCGATCGCCGACCTTGCCATTTGGCAATCACAACGATAATTTCTTGATGAGACTTGCTCTTCGATGATACTCCCATCGGCTTGGTCCATTTTTGCGTGTAGAAAACAATGTTTGATTCTATTGTACAATGGCGGTGTTTTCGCGGTAAACCGGAAACAACAGTCTGAGCGGACCAATCACAGTCCGTTTTCGCTACGTCATACGCGTCTACGCGACGCGAAGGTTACAAAAATCGAGAGGTGCGCGTCAGGCTACGGCGTAGGGTCGTAACTCGATTCTTCCTTGACGGCGTAGGTCTGACGCGGAAGTATAACTCAGGCTTAATACACACCCCTAGTTGAAAGTGTCTCGGAATGGTAATGGTAAATGGACAGTACTAATATAGTGGTTACCATGCCCAAAGGGCACTTCGACAGTGGACAGTCGTAGGCGGGAATTGAACTGCTGACCCTTCGGTCCAAGGACATCTCCAGCTACCAACTGCGCCACTGCCGCCCTTTTGCTCAATGCTTTTAAGGGTTCTTTTTACAAAATTTCAATTCTAAGATCCAAACCTGGAAGTTAATGTTTCTTGGGTAAGCGTTTACTTTTAAATCATTTGAATGGCATTACCAACAAAAATCTTGTTTTATTTTTTTTAAAGAGGTTTTTATACCGTATGTGTGTGTTTGTTTGATTTTATCCTAAAAATTCTACCTTTAGTGAGCCGCAATACAGTGAGGCATCCCTGGCTAATTGTGTCTAATTAGATGCCATTTCAAATACGTGCCCAAAGGCCGATTCCTAACCACTAGAGAGCGTCATTATTAATTCAAGCGCCAAAGGTGACATCTGCTGGTGGATGTTACATCCATTGACAACGCCGAATAACATGCTGGAGGGAAAAAAACAAGGAATTTGACAGGATTTCCTGATTAATGTAAACGTGTTTAAATATAGAAGGATTATGTATAGATTCTCCTCCCTACATGCTGCATATGTTAGTAATAATGAAACTAATTAGTTACTGGAGCACTATTACACTTTTCATACTCTTTCTTTTTTTTTTAAATGAATATGGATGACCACTTATTCCATAGCGATGTCGTCTCATCAATTGTACGCCATTGATTATGTGATAACACTGTGATAATGAAAACGTGATTAGCTCAGTTGGATGTTGCCACTTTGTTAAGTGGCAAGATTGTAATCTTTTTTGCTTGTTTTAAAACTTATTATTTGACGTAGTGCAATATGAACTTTTTTCTTTCATAGTATTAAAATTATATTCTGACATTACATTTTTATTGCTTCTTTAGCCTTATAAAACATTCTATTTTTGTAAAAAAAAAAAAATCATTTTCATAACTGATTTATAGTTTTTTTTGGTTTGTTTTTTGTTGTTTCAACAGACATTTTTATGATGGTGACCTTTCTGATAATATTAAGACTATTGTTTTTTAATACTGGTTTCTCTGTATGAGAAAAACAAGTTTTTCATTGCATGGAACATTTTTTCATATAACTGTGTTTTTATGTGGTTTTATTTTAAAGTGTTTGGACATTTTATTCTAATTACGTTTGTTTTCATTCAGTGGGGCAAATAAGTATTTAGTCAACCACCAATTGTGCAAGTTCTCCTTCTTGAAAAGATTAGGGAGGCCTGTAATTGTCAACTTGGGTAAACATCAACCATGAGAGACAGAATATGGAAAAAATAAACAGAAAATCACATTGTTTGATTTTTAAAGAATTCATTTCCAAATTAGAGTGGAAAATAAGTATTTGGTCACTGACAAACAAGCAAGATTTCTGGCTGTCAAAGAGGTCTTCTTCTAACGAGGTCTAACGAGGCTCCACTCGTTACCTGCATTAATGGCACCTGTTTTAACTCATTATGGGTATAAAAGACACCTGTCCACAACCTCAGTCAGTCACACTCCAAACTCCACTATGGTCAAGACCAAAGAGCTGTCAAAGGACACCAGAGACAAAATTGTAGACCTGCACCAAGCTGGGAAGAATGAATCTGCAATAGGTACAACACTTGGTGTAAAGAAATCAACTGTGGGAGCAATTATTAGAAAATGGAAGACATAAAAGACCACTGATAATCTCCCTCGATCTGGGGATTTCCATGCAAGATATCACCCCATGGCGTCAAAATGATAACAAGAACGGTGAGCAAAAATCCCAGAACCACACGGGGGGACCTCGTGAATGACCTACAGAGAGCTGGGACCACAGTAACAAAGGCTACTATCAGTAACACAATGCGCCGCCAGGGACTCATATCCTGCACTGCCAGACGTGTCCCCGTGCTGAAGCTAGTAAACGTCCAGGCCCATCTGCGGTTCGCGAGACAGCATTTGGATGATCCAGAAGAGGACTGTGAGAATATGTTATGGTCAGATGAAACCAAAATAGAACTTTTTGGTAGAAACACAGGTTCTCGTGTTTGGAGGAGAAAATACCGAATTGCATCCGAATATTCCTTGTCTTATATGTATGTATGTATGTGTATGTATGTATGTATGTGTATATATATATATATATATATATATATTTTTTTTTTTTTTAATTATTAAATTTATTAGGATCATGGAAGCTTCCACTTGGGGAAAATATATACACACAGTATATCCTGTATATACATAATGTAATAAAAATATACAGTACTGTGCAAAAGTTTTAGGCAGGTATCCTGCCTAAAACTTATGGCCCCAAATGACATGACAAAGTTTTTTGTTTTTGTTTTTTTTCATAGCGATAGACATCCAATTCATTGTAACTGGAAAGATTGGCTGTGAATTTTCATGTTTCAGTCCAATTGACAGTGTTCACCCCTCCCAGTCAAAATGGATTGGACATCTAGCACCGTCAATGGCAGCCAATGAGTAAAATGAGTGCCCTATCAGGGTTTTAAATAGACAAAAAAAAAATCATAATTCTTGCATTAAAGGGATCATTTGCAATAACCATAAATCTTCTCGGTAAAAATACGTTTCAGTCAGAATTCCAGCCTCTATCCTGATTTGACACACAACTTGGGATGACATCATCCAATTAATGCTCCCCAATCTAGCACCGTTCATGGTGTGATACTTAATTGACAGCACCTGCAAAGTGTCAACTCCTCCACACTCGCCTCCTGCTGAATTGAACCCTGGCGGAATCCAGCCGGCCTGAGATCTCACTGAATTTTTTAACATGCTCGCGGCTGAATGTGCTTTACTTGTTGTCTCGCTTTTGATCGCCTGTTGCCATGCTGAAGAAGCAAAGGCAGAAGGTTTGTAAAAAAAATATATATATATAAATAATAATAATAAATACAAAAAATAGAATATTGAAAATACTTCCTCCCCCTCTTTCCCTAAACATGAATATATTTTATCTTTCCTTTTCCTGTCAAAGGTGGCTCTGGAGATGAAGAGGTTGAAGCAAAAGGTAGAACATTTGGCTTAAACAGCACCAATAATATGACACATTTCACCTATGGAATTGTGGCAAACTTGGCTGCTATGCTGCTGTACGGAAGCAACTTTGTTCCAGTTAAACGAGTAGAGACGGGAGATGGTAAGTGTTGATTTTTCTTGAGTTTCTATATATAAATATGGCAGAAAACACAGACAAGACTGAAAAAGCAGTTTCTGCTCTTGCACTCCTCTTTAAAATAAACTGCTGTATTCTAAGCCAAAAGAACTGTAGTGTTTGATTGAACAATATGTCTATATGCTGCCATAGCAGATTCATGGCTCATTAAGCTCCCGAACTATTTTTAATTTGTCCGTTTTACCCTGAAAATTCCCGTTTACAGACGTCGCACAACCGCTTTTGTTTCAACCCAGCCATAAAATTAGGCTAATTAATTATATTTATTATTTAAAATGTCTGTCATTTTTAGCTTATAATCATTAATTGATGTCTAATATTTCGTTTAAAAAAAAAAAACTTTAAAAAATTATTCACTCGCGTATTTTGAACTTTTTAAAAAATGGCGTCACAATGAAAAAAAATGGTGTCTGTAAAAAAGTCACGGATATCTACCTACTATTGTATTTTTTATTTTTTTATTTTGTTAGTCGCATTTTTCCGATATGTTAGATGGTAAATAATCGATCCAAACAAAGAAAAATTGAGGGAAAAAAAAACATTTGAAAGGGTAAATAGTAAATACAAGAAAAAGAAAATCTCGACCACTCCTTGATGTCTGCGATTTCTGCATCGCGACCCTTGTTATATTACCATGTTTCACCTATAAAATCCCCCAAAAATCCAGCTGTGGCCATTTACAGCTGTGTCTTGACACTCGGTGATACATGCTACATGGAGTTTTTGGATTGAAAGAGGTACGTACGCGATAATGTCTCGTTAAAGTCATGGCGTCCGTAATTCTGCTCTCGCGTGCTCTCACCTCCAGATGAGGTTTTGCTGTTTTTTTTCTTTTTTTTCTTTTTAAAAAAAAATGCTCTTCCCCAGAAAATTGAGATTTTAACCTTTCCAATTATGTATCACACATGCATATTGGACAATTTTGAAATTTGGCCAAATTGTGGGTCTTAGAGAGGAACTTCAAGTCACCTGAGTGTTTTCCGCCATACATTTTACTTCCACTCTTGGTCAAATGTTTTGAGACTCACATTCAACTGAATGGTGAAGTCTCAAAACCTAACTGTAGATGTACATTTGTGTCCCTTTGGAGACAAAGCAAGGGCGTAGGTTTGGTCTCAACATTGGAAGGGACGATATAACAGCTTAAATTGCATGTACACTTTTGCTGTGGATGGGACATTAATAAGAGATTGGGTGAATGGGGGTCAGGGCTACATTTCTGACGAATATGAACCTAATTAATTGGTAGGCTAAATGATCCATGCAAAATAAGTCTGTATTGATTTTCACGTGCATTGTTTCAGGTGATACATCATTCAGTTAAAACCTTTGTTTTCACATAGTACTAAAAAAAATGTCAAAACTTTGAACAGCTTTTTTTTATTAACATACACAATAAATAAAAACTTTTTTATAATCTCTTAACTATCCAGGAATGCAAAAAAAAAAAGACCACTACACATTGTCTGTTTAAATTAGGGCTGTCAAAATTATCGTGTTAAAGGGCGGTAATTAATTTTTTTAATCACGTTAAAATATTTGACGCAGTTAACGCACATGCCTCGCTCAGATTAAAATGACAGCACAGTGACATGTCCACTTGTTACATGTTTTTTTGTTTTGTCGCCCTCTGCTGGCGCTTGGGTGTGACTGATTTTGTAATTATTGACATCAACAATGGCGAGCTACTAGTTTACTTTTTGATAGAAAATTTTACTATTTTTATTCAAATGAAAGCATTAAGAGGGGCTTTAAAACAAAATTTCTATAACTTGTAATAACATTTATCTTTTAAGAACTACAAGTGTTTCTATCCATGGATCGCTTTAACAGAATGTTAATGTTAATGCAATCTTGTTGATTTATTGTTATAATAAACAAAAACAGTAGTTATGTACAGTATGTTGAATGTATATATCCGTTTTGTATCTTTCTATTCCAACAAGAATTCACTGAAAAATATAGCATATTTTATAGATGGTTTGAATTGCAATTAATTACGATTAATTCATTCGCTGCTCAGCCTTCAACGCGTACAGACGCACTCTGAGCGAAATTAATTGAGCTGCTTGACTGGACGCTAGGTTACTAAACTCAGATTGCTGATTGTGTTGTTGTACAGTTTTGATGTATGTTCCATGCCTGAATGTG
The DNA here is from genome assembly GCF_030265065.1 of Corythoichthys intestinalis. Taxonomy (NCBI): domain Eukaryota; kingdom Metazoa; phylum Chordata; class Actinopteri; order Syngnathiformes; family Syngnathidae; genus Corythoichthys; species Corythoichthys intestinalis. Next base: position 47,944,940 of record NC_080405.1, on the reverse strand, counting down.
CGTCTTTAGTTGTAGAAACTGATAAGCATATGCTTCATCTCGTCCGCCTTTCTTCTTCTTCTGTTCCTTCGGGCAAATCATATCACATTTTGTAATTGTCAATGATTGTCAATGATACCGATGATGATGACGACAATAAAATTCCATTCCATTCCATTAATTCTTAAGCTGTGATTAACTCGATTAAAAATTTTAATCGTTCGACAACCCTAGTTTAAAAAAATTAATATAATTGAAAAAACGTCTTGGTGTATAACAAAAATAAATAAAAATTGAGCCTTCCTTAAGGTAAAACACTGTTTTTGTCCACAAGCACAGCTAAACTCAACAAAATTTTTTAATAATAATAAATGCAAGTCATCCGACACTCAAACGTGTGTTTGAGAGCCACAAATGGACCGGCAGATTAAGCAAGTGAAAAGGGGTCAAGTCTGAGCATTAGGAAAATAATTCATTTAATATTAGTAGGGTCAATTCTATCCTTACAACTTTTGTGGAGACAATCTAAATTACCAATATAACTGAACTCATTATGTAACGAGGTTGGTTTAAAGTTGGTGGGGACAATTTGAGCATCCCCAAAAGTTGCTGGTGTTATGTCCCTACAGTCAACCTATGCAACCTATGTCCTTGAAACAAAGATTATTATGAGATATAAATTGTCTCGTTGGAAGGGGATTTTGAAAAATGTCTACCAAATACGATGTGTCGTGTGCAGTGTTGTTAATAACGGTGTTACAAAATAATGGCGTCACTAACGGCGTTATTTTTTTCAGTAATGAGTAATCTAATTAATTACTTTTCTCATCTTGGCAACGCCGTTACCGTTACTGAGGCGGGAAAGGTGTGCGTTACTATGCGTTACTAAGTTGGTTGAATAAAAAAAAAAGTCTGAGAGAGACGGACTCACGGAGACGAGAGAGCAGAGCAGGAGTGGGGAGGACGCCGTTGCAAACGCGATGCTAGGTGGCTCCAATCGGTCTTTGTCAGTCACGTGCCCAAACGAGCGGACACGCCTCCATGCGCCATTTTGAGTGTACCACGGATGTAAACAAACCAGAACAGGAGTAGCTCCGACGCCACATAACTGCTTCCAACTTCATCGCTGGATATAAAATAAACTCCCTCGTTTACCTGAGTGTAGCCATAGCCTACAAACTACGCCCACATGATATGGTAGATATCACATATTATAGAACTAGATGCAAATGACAGACACGGCTGCACTGGCAACATGTTTTAAGGACTACATGCGTTAGTAAACAGCCGCCATCTTAAAGCAGTAAACCTCTCAAGAAGGCTTTCATGTAGAGATCCTTCCTCGCGAACCTAAGTAACTTTTTAAAAATTTTATTTTAAAATGCTCCTAAATCATCTTAAATCTATCTTTAAATGATGAAACAGTTTTAAAACTTACACATGTTGATTGTTGAAAGTTGACAGAAGGGAACTAACGCAATAACAGGAGCAATTTTAACAACTTTAACGGTTGATTCACAACTTTAAATGACTTCCACACATAGCAAAGGTTACTATCTTGTTATCGCAAGACCCTTGTGTAAAGAATTGGGCTAGGGCCAATTGTCCCCAAAACCCTTTAAACTTCACATTGTGTGACCTTTTTTTTTTTTTTTTTTGAGGAAAAAAAAACATGAAAATTATCACTAGTTACTTTGCCAAGTAACTAATTACTCTTACATTCAGGTAAGTGAGTTACTAACGCAATTACTTTTTGGGACAAGTAATTTGTAACTGTAATTAATTACTTTTTTAAAGTAAAATTAACAACACTGGTCATGTGTTCCTGCCTCGTTTAAAGATTCCTTCAAAACTGCCATATTTTTTCGGCCTATAAGTCGCACCAGCCAAAAAATACTCAATGAGGGGGGGGGGGGGGGGGGGGGGGCGGGGGTGAAAGTCGCATTTTGGGGGGAAATTTATTTCAACCCGTTCCTCTAGCTTTTAGTCCACGGTTAGCTTTTTTTTCTTGCTTTCAGTAAGAGTAACCTCTGCATTTCGCCAGTCCCTGACAAGGTTCTCGCTAACTCCAAACTTTCTTTCGGCTGCATATTTCACTATTTGCAGCTTGTAATCCGCAGAATAATTCTTTTCTGTGGCATTTTGTTCAGGCCTTCTTGGTTTTTGTTTTTAAATTGCCGCCAATGTTGAAACAGGCCTTGAGCGCCCTCTTGCGGTTTAGTGTGAAAATAACACGTGAAATGATGTAACAAGGTGTTAATCATTTCGCACACGTCGCACCCCAGGCCAAACTTTGGGTAAGGTAAGGTCCGAAAAATACGATAATTTGTTTCAAACATTGACAGTTCAAAATGTTTTGCACAAAGGTTTCATCAGACCCTACTTGTATTGATTAACTGTGGGATTTCTAGATTTGAAGGGGAAATGTACAGTCCCTAACAAAAGCCTTGTCGCTTATCCATTTTGTAGGAACAACCGCTAGTAACCTGACTTTTATTTATTCATTTGGTTTCAGAAATGGCTCATATGAAAGCGAAGACCCTCCCAAATGATGTTGAATGTAAAAAAACATGTTTCACTGAAAAAAGATTTATCATTTAATGAAGACATAAAGGTCAAATTCTGTCAAGACAAAAGTTTTGTCATCTACAGAAAGTAGTGTGAAAATTGAACAAAAAATGCTCCTCAAATACAAAAATATGTTGCATAACATAAGCGAATTAAGTAGTGGTGCTGTGGGATCCAAATTTAATATTTTGTATGACTTCCGTTGAATTTTTTATGTTGCCCCCCCCCCCCCCCCCACCCCCCCGCAGATCTCTCAGGGTGCAGACAATTAAAAAACCATGTGGCATTTGCCAAGGCCCACAGCCTGTCAAAAGGATGGACAATGGAAAAGTGGCAAAAGGTGGATTTTTCAGATGAATCTTCCATTGAATTACACCAGTTGCCGCAAATATTGCAGGAGACCTACTGGAGCCCGCATGGATCAGATTCACACTCTGAAAACATTGAAGTTTGGTGGTGGCAAAATCATGGTCTGGGGTTGCATCCCAATCACAAACGTCACAAAATCACGTGATCGCCGTATTTTGCCGCCATATTGTCCGTCATTGTGTGTCCGTATTGTCAATGATCGTAGTTTCTAAAGGTGGATTCACTTTCAAATTATGGAAGCTCCGGTGCTTTCAGACGCTGTAAACTCATTGGATGTGTTGCATAAAAGCCGTGATTTGGAAAAGCTTCGATCGATCCAGTCGCCAGATCCATATTTGATGCCCAAACTGATGTTTCCTCCCGTCCGGTCCCGTCCCGTGCGTCAGAGCTCGTCCTGAGACCACAAAATTTCCAGTCACACTCCAGTTTATGTCACGATGAGGAGTCGGGTACCCAAATCTGCACCGGCCCGGATATAACATTTGGTCAGCTGAGCGTCACCGTTGTCACGATTTGTAAAATGAAACTTGATCGACAATGGGCCGGTGTGTGCAAAAAATAGCGGCCCGGTGTGAAATGTCCATCATGACGGGAGCGCTTATTTATAATGCTTTATTGACGTGAAAACATCAAATGTTTTCATGGACGCATTACAGTAATGGATTTACGACTGTAAGATCAGTTTTAAATAAATTACACAAAATATTAGTACTGTATTTAGTAACAAATCGAGGACTGGGCCACATAACCATCTTTGAACAGAAATGTATTAGTCTACAGGTTTTCACGATCATATCCCAATGACAATCACACAGGTATGACCTTTATTAGTTCAAGCAGAGTAAAATAATACATATTCACGGTACAAGAAAGTCGTTTCCGTGTGGGCGCTCCCGTCAGGGGGGACATTTCACGCAGGGCGGCTATTTTTCGGCACAACGCCTGTTGTTGCACTCGTAGTCGCCGTCTGATGATCTCTGCGATCGTGTTGGCATCATATTGATGTTTTTGCCGCTGTCTAACAGCATCATGTACCGAGATAAACAAACCGTGCTGCTTTAGAGATTTGCCCTTTTAACAATGGGCACACATCAACTACTAAAATGACCGTTTAGCTTCTCTGTTACTGCAACCAACCGCCCCATATGCCTTTACCATTTTGATTAATCAATGTTAACGATTGTCAGGAAGGTTTTGGGGTTCGTTTACTAGGCGGTGATTCCTTAGACGAGCAGAAAAACACGCAGTAGTAAGAGGAATGTACGTAGCGGTAATATGTAAACACTATGAGCTGACGGACAATATGACGGCACCAGTCAGGGGGGCGTAGTTGGGACGTCACTTGATTGGGGTATGTATGGGGGTGTGCGAGAGATCTGCAGGGTGGAAGGCAACATACCGTTTTGGCCCGATTATAAGACGGTGTTTTTTTGCATTGCAATAATACTGAGAAACTGGGGGTCATCTTATATTCGCGGTCTAGACATTATACCCATTCACGACGCTAGATGGCGCCAGATATTAATGAAGCGATGTTCTGTCATGGCAGATCTCAGCTACTCAAGTTTAACCAATTTGCATTATTTTATTGCAATGTTTTTCCCCTGTTCAGATTTGTTTCAAGACAACAGTTAGACTTTGATGGTTAATGCAGTTATTGCAATTTTGTTGTTTTATCACAATAGATTGGTTTATTTACATCTCAAAAACCAGAAGCCATTCATTTACGAATGTGATTGCACTTTAGTTTACATATTTAAATGTTCAGATATTAAGATTTGAATGAGGCAAAGTAACATGCTTTTTCTCTCAAATGTTGTTATAATCATTTGTTTCAGATGTACTGTAATAATTTTCTGTCAAAAAATTAATTTGGTGTTCAAAAAGTCATTTTTTCAAACTTTAGTCTTGAAAAAGAGGGGGTCGTCTTATAATCAGGGCCCATCTTATATTCAGGCCAATACGGTAAATAGTCTGAAAAATCAACAAATCTAAGCTGCCTCTTTCATTACTAACCATAAAAAGGACAAATTCTGCAGCAGGATGGTGCTCCATCGCATACTTCAATCTCCACCACAAAGTTCCTCAAGGCAAAGAACATCAAGATCCTCCAGTACTGGCCAGCCCAGTCACCAGACATGAACAGGATGAAAGAGGAAGCATGGAAGACAAAACCCAAGAATGTTGATGAACTCTGGGAGGCATGCAAGACTGCTTTCTTTGATGTTCCTGATGACTTCCTCAATAAATTGTATGAATCCTTGCCGAACCGTATGGATGCAGACCTTCAAGCCCATGGAAGTGTAGCCCAGAGAAAAATATTGAAGCGTTATACCCAATAACAACACTAGGGGACATGAGCGACAATTGAATGAAGTCAGAGACTAACAACTGTGATGTCAGCGCATGCGCACTTCCTTTTGGAAAGTTGGCCTTTTCTAACCAAATTTTCATGTTTTTGGGATGTTTTCTTTAAATTTGGCCGATTTAAGTTCCTGTTTGAACCCCAAGGCTATAAGGACCAAGAGACTTTGCAAACAGTACAGCTTCTGTTAAAATTAACCCCCACCTTTTATTTATCATTTTTGTTGTTGTATATATGTTGATTGTATGTGAATGGCGTACCGCAAGCAACACGTCACTTCCGCTCATTAATATTCATGACATTAGCTACTGTTGCTAAGTAAGGACAAGCGGCTGTTTGTCCCGAATAGGAAATGAATGGAACTCGTGTACGAAGGAGATGTTTACAGAGTTAAACCTACCAATTCTCTCCGAAAATGATGTGCCTGGTGCCAAATTCACTGGCAAAGATGTGGAAGAATATAAAAATGTTCAGTTAAAGAGATGGCTTGAGTGTCGAAGGCTGAAAAAGATGAAAAAAAACGAGCCGACCTAAGCATAGCTTTAGCTTTTTTATCGACGCGACTGAAAATGACATTCTCCTGTTTCAACAAGCTATCCTTTACCATCAGCCCTGTCTTTCTTATATATTCTCTGACCGTTCTTGGGGGTAATTTAGTTAGCTTTGTGTAGCGATCGCAAATGCTACTCAGTGACAGCCAACGAACACTTTTAATTTTTTCATTGATAACACATCTTAATTCTATAATTTATTTACATTTCCCCCTTACTAAAGTTGTTTTTTATATATATAACAGAAACGGTAACAGTGGAAGTCAGATACGATTGTAATTCTTTTCAGGTCATTCATTGTCAGACAGAAGCAGTACGGCACAACGTTACGCTAAAAAAATAAGTTAAAAATATAAAAATGGCTTACCTCTTTGTCCCCTGAAAGACCATGCCAACCCAACATAATGTTTACTGCATATGAAATGTGAATGGATTCACCGAGCTGGTGTTAAAGTCCGCGCAAGTTGATTCGGTCTTCACATTTTTACCTCCCGAGTTTTTGGTTTCCGGAAACGTATGAAGAAAACATCCTTCGTGTGTCGTAATATCTAGAGTCGTTTCTACAAGTTCCAAAAAAGCAATGCGTGATCGGCATGTTCGTTTTTGAAAGATTACCGGAGAAAAGTAGCACTAATTGCGTTGTGTCTATGCGAGGGCGGGTCTATAATGTCCCACTTCGGCTTTACGTCCGCTTTACAATGCGACGTCACGGTCTAAAAATAGCCAGCGTGCGGTGCGCCATTCTCACAGCAAATTGCTCACAAGTAACTCCACAAACTGTAGCTCTGAACTTTAATTACAAATGCACACACAAATATATATTAGCTGAAACAACTTACAGCCTCATGTGGGCCAAACTAGAGCGCGTCTATCTTTTATCCATGTCAGTCGTCTGAGTCTGCTTCTCAGAAACATAAGCCAGACCCAATGTTGCCACCAGAGGGAAACAAATTACAATACTTTGGGACTTTATGGATAGTTATTTTGAGATTTAGGGGCACTTTAAGGGATAAATCCGATCAACCTGGAAATTCGGGTGAGGTCGCCACGTAGGAACGGAACTCGTTCATAACCCGAGGACAACCTGTATATATTAAAGCTATCCCAATGAGTCAACGTTGTCCATCATCGATCACGTAATTGCGTCAACGAGCGCAACATCCGCTCAACGGTTGATTAAGAGTTTAAAACAAAAAACAGTCGAAAGCATTTGTGCTAAGTTGAGATGGCAGAGGCTCGGGAGGCAAGCTGCCATTATGTGCATCGTATTAACATGCATCACTAAGTTTGATTTTTTTTTTTTTCGAAGCAGCGAGTAGCAGTTAAAATTACAGTGTTGTGTAAAGCGTTTTTAGGGAAACATTTTTTGTACATTCAACATCATTTGGGAGGTTCTTAGAGCTTTCATATGAGCCATTTCTGAAACCAATTGAATAATTAATAGCCAGGTTATTAGCAATTGTTTCTACAAAATGGATAAGCGACAAGACTTTTGTCAGGGACTGTATGTGGTCCTTTAAAACGGCAGCATTTGAAGTAAGTCCATTTAAAAGCCTGTAATTCACATCTTGATCGATATTTCAATAATGACTTATCCTGGATATTTGTTTTGGGAGAAATTTTGGTTTTGTCCAGATTTGGCATTTTGGACTGGGTCGTATTTGTATTTTTGCATTTTTATCCACAAGTGAAATACTGACTCGTCACTCCTATACAGTGTAAAACTGGCGAGTGCAACAAAAGAATGAAAAAGAGCAAGAATTAATTTTAGGGCTGTCAAACGATTAAAATTTTTAATCGAGTTAATTAGTTTAAAAATTAATCGCAATTCAAACCGTCTATAAAATGCCATATTTTTCTGTTAATTATATATATATATTCTGTAAAATGTTGGAATGGAAAGATAAGACACAAGATGGTTATATACATTCAACATACGGTACATAAGGACTGTAGTGGGCATTTCACTCTACTGTCATTTAAATCTGTCTATGCTGTCCTCACTCCGAAGCGTCTACTTTTTCCAAAGCTAGACAGCTAGTAAAAGACTCCTTAATAATCAGACTTCTTCCTTTTTCATCTGATTTATTAATAAAATGGCCTCAAACCATTGTCCTCTTTAGACCGTCGTAAAACTACAAAATAAAAGTACACAAGCATTGCATTAGCAACAACGTTAGCTTAGCACGCTATACAGGTTCACTAAACATAAACAAAAAGCGTCTCATACAAAAAATATAACATTTCGCTTACTAACATAATATGTACATTCTTTACAACAACCATACTTAAGGACAAATCTTGTCCAAGGATCATATAAGCACAACATTATCAGCCCGAGACGTGGTGCAGCCATAATGAACTGGTAAGAAAACAATAAACCATGTCGCAAAGCGACCACAAGAGTACGCTGTTGGACAGCATAAAAAGCCTTGCTGTAAAACTTACCAAAAGGCAGAATACTGTCTGAGCGGGACATGTGCGTTAATTGCGTCAAATATTTTAACGTGATTAATTTAAAAAATTAATTACCGCGCGTTAACGCGATAATTTTGACAGCCCTAATTTATAATTCTCCACCTAAATGATGGCATAGCATTACTTTGAGGTTTTGCATTGATGGCTACAAATTGCATTTAAAAATAAAAGTTTTCTCTAACTCCTCATTTCAGCAGTATTATTGAATATCTGAGGGAAGGGACTTATATTTCCATGTTTGCTGCCACATGATTGGCTTCGTGACTTTTTATGGTATTTTGTGTGACAGGAATGTTTTTCCAGTGGGTGTATTGCGCAGCCATCTGGTCGGTGGCCATGGTCGGTGACGTGATGCTCCACTCTCCCAAATTCTATCCTTTGGCAATGCTCGGCGGGGTCATCTGGGCTACAGGTATGATGAGATTGATACATCTGTGTCAACATTGGTTTAAAAAAAGTCCAACAAAAAAAAGCTGGACCGGAATTTTTTTATATGTACAGGCCTGCAAAAATGAAAAAAAGAAAATCATTTCAAAACTTTGACCTCTAAAACATAGATTGACAAATCTTATTTAAAAGTAATGTTGGCACAATTGTGCACACACTAGCAACTGAGAATTTTGCTGTGTTTAGAAATTACCAATCACAATCAAAATTTTTTGAGAGGTACCATACACCTGCCATTTGAAAGTCCCTAACTGGAAATAAAGGCTGTTCTAGTAGGCTTTTAATGCTAATTATGGTTTCAATGCGCCAAAAATAATTTTCCATAATACCCCTATCCTTCACATATGTTCAATATGAAGCACTCCAAGAGTTTGTAAATACAATAAATGATTACCTGTCTAATTTACTCCAAATGTAAACATTGGTCTCATGTGTGACATAGGGCCAAATATTGTCGCAATCGGTGACGTTTCCACGGTTAAGTCTTCGGTTATCAGTGTCCAAATGATGGCGCCGCAAATCTTTGAAATGCCAGAAATGTTCTTAATTCAAGGGTAGATATTGTCACATTATTTTAAAGCAAAGTTGTCTTGATTCAGGTGAAAAAGTACAACTTTTAGCTGTGTAAGCCAGATAACAACAAATAGTAATATTTACTTTAAACAGAATATTGACATATTACTCTGTTAACTAGTCTTTAACACTCAAAATAAGATGGAGAAAGTTTTTGACTAGATTTAAGAAAAACTTAAAACATAAATTTGCTGTGTATTTATACATTATATATCTTATTTGTATTAATATTTACATATTTTAAAACATTTAATGATCTAATGATAACATGCATTTATTCAATTTAATTTTATATGTATAGCCCTATATCACAATAAGGTTGTCTCACAGGGCTTTGCAGACTCAATATGATTTTAGGGAAACCGAACCAAAAACTGGAATGGATTATATAAATCGGTGCGCTGGAAAACCTGGACCGGACTTTCAAAAAAAAAAAAAAAAAAACTGGATCGGAATTTTCCCCGTGTTCCGATCAGATACTGATGCGCATTTTTTGCCCATATCGACGTCCAATCCGTTCCAAATATCGGATTGGGACATCTCTAATTGCAATACCGTGAGATTTTGACTGAAGGTTATCATACCGTCAGAATATCATACTGACACATGCCTAGTGACACTAGGTGGGCTTTCACTTTACGCGGGTGGCTCTGGTCCCTATTGGCAGCGATTAAATGAGGGATAACTGTATTGCTTTTCTCATAATACAGTCCTTTTTAGACTATTGCCACCCCGGCCCCCATACTGCTATCAAATCAAACGTTTTGAGTGGTTTCTATTGAGAGAATGTAAGGTGAGTGCAGTGTGTCCATCAATTATTTACATCCAATACCTTTTTGGGACTTGAGCGTAAGTATTGTGTTCATAAAAACACATTTTTTTCTTTTGGAATAAGAAAAAAAAAATGCTGATATGATGGATTTCTTTGTTCATATTCATACACAACACAATCAGAAGCACGAATGACACTGGTTAAGACAAAATGGCGTACAGTCTTTTCATGGTGTGTCATTTTCAGGCAGCGTGATGGCCGTTCCAATCGTCAAAGCCATTGGTCTCAGCCTGGGGGTTTTAATCTGGGGCTCGTCCAGTCTGCTGATTGGCTGGGCCACTCCAAGGTAACTTCATTTTTTGTGAATTGAAATGAAGCAGGCTGTCTTCCAGAGTGGTTAATGCCTTCGTAAACCAATTGACATACGCCCATGCTCAGGTTCGGCTGGTTCGGCATTCCTGCTGAGGATGTCTTGCGACCGATGTTAAATTACTGTGGAGTCGGATTGTGTCTGTTAAGGTAAACTATGTTTTAATTCAAACAACGAACGTTCATCCGCCCCTCTAAGTCAAAATATATTGGACGTCTAGCGCCTTCATAGGAATTCCTATGCATTTTATCCTGATATTTCATCTTTTAGTCAGCCTTAAAATGTTATTCAAAATCTAGTGCTCTGATTCGTGTGGTTTCCATTGCAGCAGTTTCATATTTTTCTTCGTGAAAACCGATCTGCAGCAGAATCTCAATCCTGAAAGTGTACCTTTACTCATCGACAGGGTCAGTACATGTTGTTCATGGTGTCACTCCCCTTGGCATTGTGGCTGAGTTTCATCTTTTGTTTTATTCATTTTCATATTTTTCTTGCAGCACACAAGCTCTGGTAGCTATGGCCTATCTTTACCCAAGTTCTGGATCGATTCTGTGAGACCCAGCCGCCGACGATTAATGTGAGCTAAACTTAATTTATTTTGCGTTTATAACCACAAAGTGCAGACGGCTCATCTTTGAACAGGGTTAGCAAAATCCTAAATCACCAGGTTACACATCTGGTTTCCAACAGCCAATTAACCCATCCAAGATGACTGCCAAATGCACACGCTGCAGTTATAAATGGGAGCGTTTGTTGCTCTTCCAAAGATGTCTAATCGTGTTGTGTCCAATCAGTCTGCTGTGAGGTTGAATTTGACTAGTAGACATCCAGTCTATTTGAGGTGGGAGAGTGACAGCGAACGAGCATTCGTTTATTTGTTGCCAGCCCTTCCATTTCAAATGGATTGGACGTCCAGCGCCGTCAGTGGCAGATGAGTTAAGCAATGTGTAATCAAACCATGATATCTATTACTTTCAAGCATGCAGAAAATTTGTGTTAAAAGAAAAAAATAAAATTCCCCGAAAAGTGGAATTTTTACTGTATCGGCTGATGCTACAGTCGAATTGGAATCAGAAGCCCCAAAACAGTATTGGTGTTTGTTAGAAATTCAATTTTTAAAAAGGGCACAGAACCCAAGCAGGGATCAAGTGTAAACAATATATTAACTTTTTAGTCGTGCCTGTTACCCGAGAGCAGGAGTATACTAATAATTCAATAATGGTGTAAAAGAGAGTCACAGACCTTAAGGTGGAATTTGATCTGAGTGTATCGATTACAGAGATAAAAGGATTGACAAGTCACAGAATTCTGGCTGATAGTTCCCTTACCGTGAGTAAGCCCATAATAGTGGAAATATCGGTAAAGTCCAGCAGCCAGTGTACATCCTAATACACTACAGAGGCGTAAACAAATTAGCATCTAATCGCATAAGAGAGCTGATGATATGATGACATCGGCGCCGTCGCAGGCAGACCCGTGCCGCCCATAAGGCGAGCTAGGCAAATGCCTTAGGGCGCTGCAGCGTCCAAAAGGGCGTCAAGAAAAATATTTAAATAATATTTAATGATAGCAGAATTTAAAAAATATATACAAAACAAAAGAACCAAACCGTTCATAATAAGCCTTTAAATAATAAATTATTTTTCTAGTGTGCCTTCTGCCAGTTTCACTTTTTCTTGTGATGCAATAATTTCACCACTGACGCTTGTCCCACTCACCAACCAGCAGACCAGCGAGCTACCTGGAGGTGCTATTTTTAGCCTCTTTTTATTAAAGTGTATCATCAATTTGCACTTTTTGGCGCCAGCGTAACAGTTGTTTTTTTTTTTTTTTATGATTTTTTTTTTCTTTTGAACCAAGCGTTTGTCAAAATGTTCGGTTGCAAACAAAAACGTAGTTTTCATTTTGATGCATTCTTCTTGTTGCAGTGTATACTGTATATCAAAAGCCCCCCCCCCCGCAACAAGCCAAAATAATAAGTCCCCGGCTATTTTGAGTTTATTCAGTTTTATTTATTTATTTATTTTGCTATGGCAACAAAAGCACATGATTAGGACATAGTTAAAATTACCAATTAGCAAGTGGTAAGGATCATCTTCTTTCCCAGAACATGTGATGGCGGCATTAGTCCACAGTTGGCAAGGCAACAAAAGTGAATGCACCTCAGGAGAAAATGCCCAATGAGCAATGGCAGCAACCCGGATGAGAATGTCCAAATTGAAAGGAATGAAGAAGCCCAACAAGCAATTTACGTTCTGACCTGTTGCAGTGTCTCAGTTGTGATAGGGTGATAGTAGCTCAAGCCACAGACGGTAAGTGGATGTCACGTTAGCTCGTTATCCGGAGTTAGCTTGTAGCAAAACCCAAAACTGACAGTGAACATTTTCTAGGGGGAAAAAAAAAAAAAAAAACTCAATGGTTTGTATTGAACATGTGACATTTACATGCCTCTTAATTGGGTCTCAAAGGCCCGTTTCAAAACGATGCCAATGTTTTCTCTTGCTGTGTTAAAAAAAAAAAAAGGATAAGTGTGAGCACAAAGTCAATAGAAACTTGGCAGAAGGGATGAATTCACATGCTGTCGGGAAGTGGGGATGCTTACCTAGTTGGAGGTTTTATGGCTAGGGAAACTTCTAGGATGAGCGCACATACGCTGCTGGCCAAAAGTATTGGCACCCCTGTAATTCTCCGATAATGCTCGATTTCTCCCAGAAAATGATTGCAATTACAAATGCTTTGGTAGTAATATCTTCGTTTTATTTCGCTTGCAATGAAAAAAAACACAACAGAATGGGATTTTTTTTTTTTTAATTAATTTTTTTTAATCGTCATCTTTTTGCGCGAAACTCCAAAAATGGGCCAGACAAAAGTATTAGCACCCTTTGAATCATGTGATGCTTCTCTAATTTGTGTAACAACCTGTTACTTACCTGTGGCACATATTAGGTGGTGGCAGTAACTAATCACACTTGCAGCCAGTTAAAATGGATTCAAATTGACTCAACCTCTGTCCTGTGTGCTTTTGCGTACCGCATTGAGCATGCAGAAAAGACCAAAAAACTCTCTGAGGGACTTCAGATTGCCCATGCTTCCGCACAATTTTGCTTCTCAAGGCTACAAGTCCATCTTCAAAGACCTGAATGTTCCTTTGTCTACCGTGCGCAGTGTCATCAATAAGTGGAAAGCCCATGGCGCTGTGGCTAACCTCCCTAGATGTGGATGGGAAAAGAAAAATTGACGAGAGATTTCAACGAAAGATTTTGCGGATGGCGGATAAAGAACCTCGACTAACATCCAAGCAAGTTCAAGCTGTCCTGCAGTCTGAGGGTACAACAGTTTCAACCCATATTATCCATCGGCACTCTATGGTAGGATACCCAGGAAGACCCCACTTCTGACCCAAACATAAAAAAGCCAGACTGGAGTCGGCTAAAAGTTATCCGAGAAAGCCAAAAACGTCAGATGAGACAAAAGTAGAGCTTTTCGGAAAAGGCATCAACATAGTTTACAGGGGGAAAAAACGAGGCCTTCAAAGAAAACACGGTCCCCACAGTCAAACATGGCGGAGGTTCCATGATGTTTTGGGGTCGCTTTGCTGCCTCTGGCACTGGACTGTTTGACCGTGTGCATGGCATTATGAAGTCTGAAGACTACTAACAAATTTTTTAGCATAATTTAGTGTCTCCCTCGGAGGCCATGGGTCTTCCAGCAGGGCAATGACCCAAAACACACTTTTAAAAGCACTAGAAAATAGATTGAGAGAAAGCACTGGAGACTTCTAAAGTGGACAGCAATAAGTCCAGACCTGAATCCCATAGAACACCTGTGAAGAGATCTGAAAATGGCAGTTTAGAGAAGGCACCCTTCAAATCTGAGACCTGGGACAGTTGGCCAAAGAAGAATGGTCTAAAATTCCAGCAGAGTATTGTAAAAAAAACTCATTGATGGATACCGGAAGAGGTTGTTCGCAGTTATTTTGTCTAGAGGTTGTGCCACCAAGTAGTAGGCTGCAAGTGCCAATACTTTTGTCCGGCCAATTTTTTAAGTTGTGTAAATTATAATGATTTATTTTTTTATTTTTAGTGTTTTTTCATTGCAAGCAGATTAAATGAAGATATTACTACATGAAGGAATTCGGCCTCCCAGCCAAGCCGCCGGAACCGCGACAGCCGACCCAGTAGGCGTCCCGCTGGTGCAGCCCCAGCAAGTCGGCCGGGAAGGCCAAACCCTGTGCGTTCACTCCGGTATTAACCCTTTGCAATGACCCCAGTTCCAAAAGTTTAAAGAAGGCTCAACAAAAACAGGTTGACAATTTATTTGTTGAAGGTGATCAAAAAACAAGGCAAAACAGACTGGGTGTGTTCTTGGGATAATCCTTCTGTGGCAGGTTTGGGCGGTCAAGTTCGTGTGTCATCTTTTGTGGCTATGACGTGGTTGCCACGGCAACTGAGGTGGGTGTCTGGCATGCCTTGACGTCTAAGGCGCCGAGCTATCAACTTGTTGCCTTGGTAAGGTGGGGGTGTCCTGACCCCACCAAAGAGATGCTGACGTCTTTTCCTTTTCAGGCGAGGGCTGATAAGGTGGTCCACTTTACTGTGTCAAAGGGTATGGAATAACATCTCAAACTATGGTTACATGCTTTACTATAATGAATGTGTTAGACTAATGCAAACAGTTATAAGTGTTCTGCGAGAAATAATAACTATTCCCTTCATACCAAAGAATTTATAATTGCAATAATTTTCTAGGAGAAATTGAGCATTATCTGACAGAAGTGCCAATACTTTTGGCCAGCAGTGTACATGTTTAATATTTTGCCAAATGAAGGTGTTTCCAAGGGCTGAATTTTCCAATTTGAGTTTTTTTCTATGATTTTCTGCACTAAATGTTTACTAGGATAAGGGACTATCTAAAATGGTTTCAGATGGTCGTGTTGAAAGCATAAATCATAAGCTATTTCTCACCGTCTACAGAGGCTGCCTGTTGGCTATGGTGTCGGGAGTGTTGTATGGATCTTCCTTCACGCCGATGCTCTACATAAAGAGCCATTCATCGCGCCATGACAGCATGTTCCATGGAGCCAGCCTTTACGGTATAATTCACAGGACACGGTGTTGAAATTTAATGTCAAAATATATTTTGTTTCGCTCTCTGCAGACTTGGATTACGTCTATGCGCAATGTTGTGGGATATTTGTGGCCAGCACGGTGTATTTCATCATTTATTGTGTCGCCATGAAGAGCAGGCCAAGGCTCTACTCCAGGGTAATTCTCCCAGGTTAGTCCTGAAATTGCAGTGCTACATTTTTGAGGATGGATGCAAAGTTGTCACCAATGAGTGCCTTTATAGCGACAATTTACAATTTTCAAGTGGCCCTTATTCATTCACACCATGACATTGCTTACAATTTCCTCGTTGACTGTAATGGTCTATCCACCCTTTGTCATACCATATCTAATCTGTCCTTTCACTGAAGTTTTTTGCATCACGACTAACCCTTTATGTTCCAGGCCTATTTGAAAATATCAAAGACAACATCAAAGGCATGCAAAATCAGACAAATGTTCACAATGGCCTTGTTGGGTCCCTTTTTTCAGAAAACCATAACCTTCATGTTCAACTTTTCTTCACTGATCAATTATGATCAACATTTTTGACCCAGAAAGACAAAAAAAAATCCCAAACATTTTGTCAGAATTTGTGATATTGATGTCCCATTGACAACCAAACCACATGTGTCACCAGTAGGTAGATGGGAATGTAGTGTAAAGCGTTTTGAGTACCTTGAGCGGTAGAAAAGCGCTATACAAGTATAACACCATTTACCATTCAGCAAAAAAAGTGAATCGTTTATATTTGAGAAACGGCAGGTATGGTTATAAGCGTTTTTGTCCTTTCTGCATATCATGGTCAAAACAGGTTGTATACAGTAGACCAACGACCGGGCCGCGGACCGGTACCGGTCCGTCGCACATTTGGTACCGGGCCGCGCAGAAATGATTAATAATTTATTAACGACTGCATTCTGGCCAATTGACTTTGGCCTGTGCCGCTTAACACACCAATATCCCTGTCTATTCTAGATATACAACTACAGGATATGAAGTCGTCATACAAATGCATTGATTGGACTGTTAGCAGTACATCTTGTTTTGTATATCTATGTGCGCTTGGCCTCGATAATAACGTAGGTCGTCGCCCATCACATTCGTTCCCGGAAATAATTAGCCCCCACACTAGAATGACTGAAAAACAGACATCTTTGGACAGATTTTTTACGGGGAAAAGGGAACCTGATGAGCCTACAACCTCAAAGAAAACAAAATCTTTGCTACTTCCCAATAGCTAAAGACCCACGAACTGCGAAGGTGTGGATTCGTGACCCGTATGTGAATAAACAGTGAGATTCAAGCATGTCTGTGAAACAGGAATATTGTATAGATCGCAAATGACGGCGACCTTAAACGTACATTTGAGACAACTCTACTGAGGTTCTGGATTAAAGTCATTTCGGAATATCCTGATATCACCAGCAGAGCACTGAAAACTGTGCTACAATTTCCAACCTCGTATCGTTGTGAAGCGGGCTTTCCCATCTCGGGACCATCTCGTCTCAACGAAACAAGTTCAGGCCTCCCACTGATTTAGCGGGTGAGTTTTCCCGGCACTTAACACGACGGGGCTAAAAACAAATGTTATTTTGTATTTGCTGTATTTTTCTGCCGCAAATTGCCGGTGTTCTGACAAATTTGGCATGCGCGTAATGTTAAAAATGACCGCGAATGCAGCGATTCCAAAGTACACACTACAAACTTTCTTTAAAGAAAGGAATATTAACATACGTTTGCCATGTTAGCTGCACGCAGCTTATTATGTATTCGTACCCAACTTGGTTATTTTGATATTAGGCTAATATAGATACAGTGGTATGAAAAAGGTATCTGAACCTTTTGGAATTTCTCACATTTCTGTATAAAATCACCATCAAATGTGATCTTTGTCAAAATCACACAGATGAAAAAACTATTTCTGCTTTAACTAAAACCACCCAAACATTTATAGGTTTTAATTAGGATAGTATGCAAAGAATGACAGAAGGGGGGGTAAGTAAGTGAACCATCACATTTAATATTTTGTATTAAACTGTATTGATTAATTTGTTGTATCAAGGTTATGCGAGTGTTTGACATAAATTCGTTATGGTTTTAGAGTGGATTGTCGAGTTTTGATTTTTCTTGATTTTTAAAAAAATTTTTTTTATTATATTTTAGATTGTTACTTGCTGATTTCACCTTGCCTGACAGGGCCAGACTGTTCTCCCTGTATTTTTCAAACACTGTGAGAACAGTCTGGGACCCAGCCCATTAACTGCCTCTCGAACACTGACAAAATCAACCGTCCAATCAGATTCGTTTATTTGCGTGACGTGTACTTACCGAGCAGCGTCACTCTTCCGCGTCGGAAGTAGTCTCCACAACAACACAGATGGTGAACAGGAGAGCCGGGAATATGTTCCAATCCACGGTAAAAATCAGTTTTAAATTACCAAAAACACATCGACACGAGTCATTGACAACAGTCTGTCTCGCGCTAGCCATGTTGAATAAACTCCGCTGTCCTCGTATGTTTACTTCCGCGCGCAAGTCCCTCATCCTGCCCTCGTCGCTTTACTAACGTCACGTCCGCCTGTCGCTGATTGGTCCACTCCGCTGTCTGCTGTGGCTTGCTCCGCCCTGGAAATTGTATCCGCTGAATGGTGGTCCGACTCAATAGCTGGAACAGCGGTGAGTCTGGTGTACCAGGCTAGAATTCACTTGTATTAAAATATATATATTTTTCATTTTAAAATTTAAAAAGTGATTCCGGTATAAAACAGAGCTGTTTTTGGCAGTCATTATTATTATTATTTTCATCTTCGTTTTGGACAAAAATGGTTATCAGTCTTTGTCGTATTTGATTCATTTAGAAATGTCTTTGTCTAGTTATAGTAGACTATCACTCAAAAATGTTTTCCTCTATAAACTTTTTTTTTTTCATCAAATTTTTAATACACAACAGGAAAACATATTATTTTCAATTAAACTCACCTGGACACTGTATGTGAAAAGTGTTCCAAGAGTAAGACGACACTATGCTAATGCTAACGCGAGCGCTATGCTAACTGTACACATTATGCAGTGTGTAATGATCACTCTGCACAGACCTTTAAAGGCTAAAGCCACATAGCATATCTAGCCAAGATAAATTAACGAAACTTGCCAAGTAGCGGTGCAACGATTTGCGGTTCAAAACCGAACCGTTCGGTTCGCCCTGTACGGTTCAATACGCCTTTATGAACCTTTTCGGTTTTGCAATTAATGTATTCCGAACGCTTGTGGAATGAATTGATCGAGCTCTGTGTTCCTGTGTGTGACGTGAAGCACCTGTGGAGAAATTCCCGCCCCGCAAGTAAATGTCGGATCACTGTCAAGCTCCTGTGTAATAGAAGCCGAGTAACGCCCTCTCTCGCTTACGAGCGAAGTGAAAGTGAAAGAAATAGCTATGGCGAGCGGTGGACAGACAGAATTTTGAGGAAGCACCGGCTTCTTTCAAATCTGCGGTGTGGCAACATTTTGGTTTCCCCGTGGACTACAATGCGCAAGGAGAGAAAATATTGGAAAAAATGTGCAAGCATTGCTCGGCGCTTGTTCCCCATGGTAATGGCAACACTTTTATAACATGACTCCGGCACCTCAGCCTGCATCACCCACAGATATCACTTTCTCAGGGCAGGACAACCCCGAAGACGACACCAGTGAAAACACACGGCGGGCTTCGTTAATCTGCAACGCTTGACCCACGTTACATTGTTCCCTCGCGGACATATTTTTCCAACAACGTAATCCCCGACATTTATGAAATGGCACGCAAAGATGATTTCGTTAAAGCACATAGTTTCGCCCTGACCACTGATAGTTGGACGTCCCATGCTACAGAGGGCTACTACCTAACTGTGACGGTCCACTATAATTAATACCTGTCAAGTTGTACGGTCTCGTCGTAATTTGTACAAGTGAGCACTGATTTTTAAATGTGTACGCCGTACGTTACGTTCAAAATCTGCACGTTTTTCGAGCATTACGTTTTTTTTTTTTCATCCGTTCGGATTTGGTCACCGTTTCTGCAACGAGACAATGTTCGTTAATACGTTGGTTGAATGACGCGAGAAAAAGTCAGACACGGAGAGGGAAGAGTGTTTGTTGAGACGCTGTAGCAAACGCGATGCTAGGCTAGGTGGCTCCAATATTTCCTGAGTGTAGCCGACAGAATACAGTCTACGCCTAGATATGTCATGCATATAGAACTACATGCGAAATGACACTCGGTAGCGTTAGTAAACAGCCGCCATTTTAGAGCAGTAAACTTCTCAGAAAGGCTCTGTTGTAGTAAACCTTCCGAGCGAACCTAAGCCACTTTTTATCTAAAATACTCCTAATTCGGCAAAATCTTTAAAGGATGAAACAGTTTTAAAATTTTCACATGTCGAAAGTAGACAGAAGGGAACTAATGCAAAAATGGGAGCAATTTTATCAACTTTAACGGTTGATTTACAACATTAAATGACCTCCAAACATAGCAAAGTTTACTAAGTTTTTGGGTTTGTTTGGGTTTTTTTGGGGGGGTTTTTTTTATGAAAAAAAAAACATGAAAGGTATCACCAGTTACTTTGCCAAGTAACTTTTTTACTACTGTGTGTGTATTTCAGTAGCCAGTCACTACACTAGCCAAAGAGCTAAGAGGCATTTTAACAGTCAAATGTTTAAATTTTAAGTGTTTATTTCATTTTTTTAAAAGCAAAATAAAGGCAGTTTAAAATAAAAAAGCAAAACGCAAACCAAAACCGAACCGAAACCTTGATCCCAAAACTGAAGTCCAAACCAAACCGTGGGCTAACTGAACCGTTGCGCCCCTATTGCCAAGCAGCACCTGACCACATAAGGAGCCTGGAGTGGGCACAAGAAGAGTGTGTGGGGCGGGGGGGAAGGTGCAGCATGTCACGTGAATGACACAACCAAACACTAAGATGCGTGCTAACTACACATATGGTAAGAAAATGCCACACATAGTGAACTTATGACTGACACTATGGCGAATTTTCATCTTGTCAAGTCGGACGACAACTGGATCCATCTCGTTAAGTTTTAGTCCCCCAAGACACGTTTTTAGCGCTTCGTCGTCTCGTCATTGTCACGAAAAAATTGTTCCTTGTTCCTCGTTATCGTTGACGAAAACAACACTGGTATAAAATATGAAAAGCCATCAGTATATTTAATTTCAGTACTTTTTAGTTGTGTGAACATTTTTTTTTATTTCAGGGTTTTTTTTCATTGACAACATTTTGGTCCATGACAAAAATTTGTCCAAGTCCTGTATCCTATCAGTAACTCAACCTCAAGTACAATTTTGGCCATTTGATAGCTTTCAGTAGTCTGACACCAATACTGTGGAAAAATGACACTATATTTCTAAAGCTTCGATTCATTCACTTGGCCTAGAATGTCATGAAATTGGACGGCAAGATGAATTCCATTCATCCGGTCAATTCTCAGGTGTTCTTTTGAGCTCATTAGAGAACAGGGTTGAGTCATGAGTCCTCTAGGCTATTTTTAATTTTTTTTAGAGCCTACTGTCATCTGCCACGTCAACTGTGAAGAGTAGCACTTCTTTTCAACTGCCAGTGCCGTGGCGCTCATGGAGACATTGCAGCTAATTTTGGAGTAAAGTGAGTCAACGTTGACATACTCAGGTGTATTGTTGTTGTTGTTTTTTTTTAAATAAGCTGTGTTCAAATTGTTATTGTAGATTAGACATGTGCCAATTACATACCTGTCAACCCGAGGCCGTTGGCAATCTTAGTGACGTATGCCCTTACAAATGGCGTACCGCAAGCAGCACGTCACTTCCGCTCATTAATATTCATGACATTAGCTACTGTTGCTAAGAAGGGACAAGCCACCGTTTGTCCCTCATAGGAAATGAATGGAAATCGCGTACGACAGAGATGTTTACAGAGCTAAACCTACCATTTCAACGAAAATGATGTCCCCAGTGCCAAATTCACTGGCAAAGATGTGGAAGAACATAAAAATGTACAGTTAAAGAAATGGCTTGAGTGTCGAAGGCTGAAAAAGACGGGGGAAAAAAACCAGCCGACCTAAGCATAGCCTTTGCTTTTTTTTATCGACGCAACTGACAATGACATTCTCCTGTTTCAACAAGCTATCCTTTATCATCAGCCCTGTCTTATATATCCTCTGGTTGTCCTACATCTCTGACCGTTCTTGGGGGTAATTTAGTTAGCTTTGTGTAGCGATCGCAAATGCTACTCAGTGACAGCCAACGAACACTTTTAATTTTTTCATTGATAACAAAACCTAATTCTATAATTTATTTACACTTCCCCCTCACTAAAGTTGTTTTTTTAAATATATATGTATATATGTAACAGAAACTGTAACAGTGGCAGTCAGATACCATTGTAGTTCTTTTCAGGTCATTCATTGTCAGACAGAAGCAGTACGTCGAAGCAGTACGTCACAACGTTACGCTAAAAAATACATTAAAAATATAAAAATGTTTGTCCTCTGAAAGACCATGCCAACCCAACAAAATGTTTACTGCATATGAAATGTGAATGGATTCACAGAGCTGGTGTTAAAGTCCGCGCAAGGTGATTCGGTCTTCATTTTTTCCTCCCGAGTTTTTGGTTTCCGGACACATATAAAGAAAACACCCTTCATATGTCGTAATGTCTAGAGTCGTTTCTACAAGTTCCAAAAAAGCAATGTGTGATCGGCATGTTCGTTTTTGAAAGATTACCGGAGAAAAGTAGCACAAATTACGTTGTTTCTATGCGAGGGCGGGTCTATAATGTCTCACTTTGGCTTTACTTCCACTTTATGATGCGACCTCACGGTCTAAAAATAGCATGCGTGCAGTACACCATTGGTGACTAATCTTACAACGTTGTATATAGCGTGCAATATGAAACAAAAATAGAACTCAATTTTTAAAATAACATGATTCATTCATTGGTAACATTGTAACATACACAGTAACCTGGTGGAATCAAAGAACAATCAACATCTTCAGCTACATCATGATTAGGGCTGTCCCAAACGACTAATTTTACGATTAGTCGACTAATCTAATAATTTAAAAAACATTTTTTTTTTTTTTTTTTTTTACTAATTTAGCAATGAAATTTGACGCTTATCAATTCGCAAAAACATATTGGAACACTTAAATTATTAAAGTACAAATAAACACGTAAATAACAATAATAAATCACAAATAAACAATGAGTTCAAATGCTGATAGAATTAACTAGTGCAAAAGAATGGAATGTAAACAGATTCAGAACACTGACTCGCCTTTCCAACATGATTCAAAACAATTCTTAAAAAAAACACCTAGCATTAATATTATAGTATAGTACTATATATAATATAATATTATATTAATTATAATAATTATTCATTGTCAGATTTTTCATAAAGGGTGTCATTTTAAAGGTATTCTTAGTGTATAATCTGAATTCTGAAGTATGTGGGATTAACTCCAGAAATCGCTATTTATGACGAACATGACATGCTTTTATTTTTGAAATGTTCACCGGAAGTACGTTCGCTAAACCGCTAACTTCAGCTTTACACTCCGCAAAAAAAGCTCTTTTTGTCGTTGAATGTAATGTCAGTAATAATTTTTTTGGGTCATTTTTTTCGTTTGCAAATGCTGTTAACCAGCGATTTTTCATGTTTGAAGTGTCACCTTTTAACCGCAAGTTTGCTTTCACAAGACGACTGCCAATGTTTTATAGCAGGCTAAAGTAAGTTGCCTCCCCCCCCATTCACCTTAGTGTAGCAGTGCTAACGTTACAGTGTTTAACCCTTGAGAGTCGAAGGACGCGCCGGCGCGTCCTCAGCGCACATCGTCTTTGAAGCGCCCTCACGTTTTAATTACGTCACCCACATGCCGTTGGTTGGTCTCGTTTTAAAGTGCGGAAGTTGCGGTTTATTCTCGTTATTATTTGAAGTCAATCGACCAACTAGAACGTGAGATATTGTCATTTAAGTTTTATAGTTTTATTGTCCTCTCAAAAAAACATTAAAACGCTGCATGGATCATTTGTTTATGTCTATATTTCCATCATTTCTTGTCCTTTTTCAAAACGGAAGCTCCATGAAAAAAACACAAATCACACGAACCCTTTCGAAGTCACAGTGGAAGCACAAAATGAGTTTTTTTTTTTTTAATAAATATAACTGCCGTGCGAGGTTTTACCGAACGAGAGGGAGGAGTGTTCTGAAGCAGCGAGGTGGCGAGCGACGGCCGTTTGGATCGAGCAGCGACTTTGTGTGACTTTGACAATGAACGGAAAACTAAATTTAGCGCAAGCAATTGTGCTTTTTGATCAACTTGAAGTGAATGGTCCAAATTCGTCATCATCGTCTTTTTCGGAAGAGTCCTCGAGTGAGGATTTGAACACGTGGGTGACGCCATCGACGAGCAGAGGTAAGCCAACTCACTTTTTTTTTTCATGCTGAAAACGTTTCTTTTGAAAGTTTCTTTTGATATTGCAAGACAAAGTTAATTTTGATGCAATATAAGTGTGTGTTTGTGTATATAATAATAAAATGTGCATATCAGATCAAAGTCGTACGTGCACTGTGGGTATCCCTGGCAGGAATTTATAATTTGTGGTGTTCTTCTTTCTATATGAAGATTAGGGATGTAGCACATATTCAGCTATGGTATTCTTTCTATTGTCATACATATAGATTTCCATTATTATTTATTGCTGTATATATATTTTTATTTTATACTTTATTATTTTCATAAATGCTGACTTTTTTTCATGTACATTTATAGTGACAATGAAAGTAAAGTGAAATGAAAATGGAAGGGTGGAAAGAGGACCCCATGGAAGTGTGAGCTGTGTGATGTAGCCGTGTCTAATTCCAGGACGAAACTGCTTTTCGGAGTGGCATGCCTGAGAAAAATTTAACTTGTTTATTGTAAATATTTTTGAAAATGCTTTTTTCCCCCCCAATGTTATATATATATATATATATATATATATATATATATTTTTTTTTTTTTTTTTTCCCACAGTCTTCTCAATTTGTGTATATAAATGTGTGTTCAAGAAGCTTGATTGTGTGTACATAGTTTTCATCTGGTGATGGGCCGCAATACCTAAACTCATAAAGAGATGGCCTCTAAACACTTTTTGTGTTAGATGGTATATATTTTTTCACTGTTCTTCACTGTTTGGTCTGCTGTATATAACCTGTTTTGACTAGAGCATGTATAAAGGCAAAAAACGCCTATGGCTATACCTGTTGTTTATGTTGAATTGTCAAATATAAGACTATTTATTCTAAATTGTTTTGGTTGAATGTTCATCCTAACATGTTGAATAAATATTACAAAGTTTCAAAACTGTTCGTTATGCATGTTTGGTTGTCAATTGGACATCAATATTAAAAATTTTGACAAAACGATTTTGGAATTTTTGGTCTTTTTGGGCCCAAAATAATGATTTATAATTGGTCAGTGAAGGAAACAACAGTTTGGACATGAAGTTCAAGGTGTCACAAAAAAAGGGACCAAACCAGGCCATCGTAAACAATTCTTTGAAATATAAAGGCAACTTCAAAGGCATGCAAAATCGGACAAAATAGGCCCAGACCTAAAAGGGTTAATATAGATGTGTTTTCTTATTTTGTATGTCTGAACTTTAATTCTACAGCGTGTTGATAAGAGAAAGGAACTGGAGTCTCATATGCCATCAGCATGCACGCACGCACCAATGTATGCACGCACGCACGTGCGCAGCGATAAAAGGCAGCCGTGAAAATTACCGGCCTCATTTCTATTTGCCGTGCGATAAATGGACTCATTGCATATCGTGACAGGCTTAGCAACTTCAATAAAACGTCATTAGTTAGATGGACTTACAAACTGGGTGACGGCGCTTGATGTGTTTATTCACGGCCGACGTGCAGCCAAGCTTGGCACTGAAGAGACAGAACACAAGAGTGTACCCTCCTTTGTTTCTTTAAAATAAGTAATGTTTTGGACACTCTAGTGCGCTTTTTTTGGCTTTGTGCCGCTTTCCCCGCTTGCATACAGAGCGTCCGACATTCTGAACTTTCCACGCATATATTTTTTTAACCCTTGATTGACCGTCGATGGGATTTTGTGCTCGTCGACGGATTTACGTCATCGATGACATCGACTATGTCTACTAGTCGGGACAGCTCTAATCGTGATTACTCAAATTTAACTGTGACTTTTGATATAATTGTATGTAGCACTTTGGCAATGTCTGTCATTTAATGGCTGCACTTCATGGCACTTCAGCTCGCAATTCAGTTTGACTTGAAGGTAGTTCGTTAGTGTGTCCTGTTATAAATTAAATAGGTCAATTGATAAAATGAATTTACCGATGCAATCTTTGAGTCAGGGAACATTTCTTTTGCTAATTCTGAGAAGTGATAAGCAGTCGTGTTTGGAATTCATTTAATGTTGTGAATGAACTGTTATTGATAAAATTGCTCCCGTTTTTGCATTAGTTCCCTTCTGTCTACTTTCGACATGTGAAAGTTTTAAAACTGGTTCATCATTTAAAGATAGATTCAAGTCAAGATTTATCCGATTTTGGAGTATTTTAGATAAAAAGTTACTTAGCTTCGCTAGGAAGGTTCACTACAACAGTGCCTGAGAAGTTTACTGCTTTAAAAATGGCGACTGTTTACTTACGCCGCCGAGTCTATCATTTCACATGTAGTTATATATGCATGTGATATCTAGGCGTAGATTGTAGGCTTTCTGCTACAATCAGGAAATATTGGCGCCGCCTGGCATCGCATTTGCTACTCTTCCCTTTCCGTGTCTCTGACTTTTCTCACGTCATTAAACCAACGTAGTAACGCATAGTAACATTGTCTCATTGCCGAAGCGGTGGCAAAATCCGAACGGAGAAAAAAAACGTAATGAACGAAAAACGTACAGATTTTGAACATACGGCGTACATATTTAAAAATCAGTGCTCACTTGTACAAATTACGCCGAAACCGTACAACTTGACAGGTATGCAATCACCGGTTTCAAGGTATATCGTGGTTTGAAAACGTCAAGGTTTCAAAACCGCAAAAAAATTACGTCACACTGTCCCTAAGGTATTAACTATTTTCTACATTATGTCCCAAAAATGCATGGAGAAATCACACTTTTGCAGCTGTACGGCTCAACCCTCCCCCACCGGTTGTTGCTCAGTGTCAGTGAGTTGGTTGTGCAACACGATGGCTATAGGAGGTGAAACTCCTAAACTTTTTTCCTCCCATCGTAGAAAACGAAATCCCTGGTATGGCTACAGAAAAATTACCGACAGCCGCAGCTTAGAGGAGGGCGGCCAACCAACAAAACATGTTTGCGGAGGGTGGCTGCCAAGGAGGCAATACCTCCAATATGATTTCGTATTCATACAAAATTTAATTCATACAAAATTAAAGGTTAGTAAACACTTCCATGAACGATTTTTTTTTTCTTCGGTCCCATAGTCTTATCCAGGGTTTACTAAATCTGAACCTCGGTGCCACTTTTCCTGTCACGTTTTCCATGTCTCCTTCCTCCAACACACCTGAATCAAAATAATCAGGATCATTATCAGGCTTCTGGAGAGGTTGCTGATACATAATCATTTGATTCAGGTGTGTTAGGGGAGAGAGACATGGAGAACACGACAGGAAAAGTGGCACCGAGGTCAGAATTTAGTGAACCCTGGTCTAGTCAGTCCGATTTCTAACACTTTCTTACATTTAGCGTCTATGCTAGCGGCTGTGTAGCCACTAGGCTGGCTTGCAAGCCACTCGTTCGGGGACCGAACGATCAGGGTTGGCAGTCCCTTTTACCGCTCTCCGAACGATAAATCTTCAATCCAGATCAACATAAAGACTTCTTTGTAATCCAAAAATGGCAATTCCTGTATGGTCTCTAGTCGTCGCTTAGCTGAGTTTCACACATCGAGGAAGTGACAGCCCAACCAGGAAGTGACACGTTTCTCACCAGCTACGAGAGTTAACTCCAGCGTGTTTAGTGTGTCTAGCGATGGTAAAATGTGTTTTTTTCTCTGGCAACTGTCTGTGTTGAGAAAAGGAGTGTGTGTATAATATAAACATGATACAAGCCACACTTACGCGCTTTTTATGGAAAATCAATTATTTTTGTTTTGATGTTGAGCTGTGGGTTTAGGCTCACCTAAAGGACTAAAATTTGTTTTAATTAGAAGTTTTTTTAACTTAACCTTAAGCCAACATAAGTATAATGTAATCGTGCCTTCAGAATATCATGCTGGCACATGCCTAGTGTGGATTTGATTTTACTCTCTCATCTGAATTCCTTTTTAGTGATGGTTCGCTCTCAATCCAAAAGCTTTTTCCATTCCAACTATGTGTGAAAGCCTTCTATTTAAGCTCCTATAGGTGTGCTCTCTGTGTATTGTTGTTGGCTAGTAGAATGACAGTAATGCATATCTGTCATTCACTCAAATTTTCGCCACTTTCCTTTGAATGTGTCACTCTTTGGCAGTCTCGACATTGTTGAAGTCGGACCAAAAGTGATGCCTCAAAAATTCTCTCCCGAGTGACTTATTTTCTTCTTTGACATGGATGGCTTCTTTCGCACCTTTCAAATCAGCATTTGTTCATCCTCAAAGTAATGTCCCTAGCTCTCGAGATGCAAATAAATCACTGTTCCAGATCTTAAGAAGCCAGCTGTCGATGGTCCAATGCATTTATAAAGCGGCATGCTTGGTCTCGGAACAAATACCAATGTTAGGGTTTAGTTCTAGTAACCCCTATTACAGTAGGTGACAGGAAGTCTAAGAAAAGCTACTCATTGGTGTGGGTCGTTTTTTGTAGACCTCAGTAATAACATTTCGAGGAGTGGAGAGCTTTACTTTCCACTATTTCCTACATTAAAAGATGAAAAAAGCTGACTTTCATCAGGAAAGCTTCTGGGTATCCACCCTGAGCTTTTGTTAAATCTGCTGAGAGGGAAAGCGGTCCACGAAGTAGCTGGATTGTCTGGGGGGAAAAACCTCATGATTTTCTTCAATTATGTTGTAGCAATGCATTTCAGAACTACAAGCAACCTTAAAAAAGTGGTTTATTCCAAGGAGAAAATCCTGAGAAGTAAACTTGGCAATGTGGTCAACAAACTGCAGTTAGGAATGTAATCAAGTGGCAGATGCTGGTCTTTCAATGAGGGGAAGCTCAAAGTGTGTCCACTTGTGAGTGCTTTGTGACTGTGGAGGGGCTCAGTTGCATCCGCTGCTCGGTAGGGAAAGAAACGAGTGCCAGCTGTCAAGTCTTCAAACACAAGCAGATGCTAGTGCCACTAGGATGATTCTGAAAGTTTCTGATTAAACTCTGAATGGAATTAAAATTGAAAAATGCCTCCCGCGTATTTTAAAAAGATCACGGACTCGCCAATTTCTCAATCAATCAAAAAGGGACCAGACCCGGCTGCAGAAAGAAATTACAGGGGGGGCATTACATTTTTTGGGGGGGGCACACTTCTTCAATGTAAATTTAGCCGTAACAGTGGCGTTTTTACCCGTTATATTTTCTGATGATAGTGTCAGTCAGTGAAACTGCAGGAGGTAGCAGCGCTATCCCTTCATGTTGACTTTCGGCCGCGTCTTTGTCATGGCTGGAGTTCGTCTTTAGTTTCTTGAAAAAAAAAAACACGGATGTCCATTCCAATTTGAATTAGCAACGGAGGAGCCGCTCAATCGCCATTTCTGTAACCGGAGCAATCCCTATCCAATCGTAGTAACACAATAGCAGGTGTTGTGCCGAAAAATAGCCGCCCCGCGTGAAATGTCCCCCCTGACGGAAACGCTTATTCATAACGCTTTATTGAGGTGAAAACAAATGTTTTCATGGACTCGTCACAGTAATGGATTTACGACTGTAAAATCACTTTTAAATAAATAAATTAGACAAAATACTAGTACTTTATTTTACTAACAAATCGTGGACTGGGCCACATAACCATCTTTGAACAGAAATGTATTAGTCTACAGGTTTTCACGACCATATCTCAATGACAATCACACAGTTATGACATTTAGCTCAAGCAGAGTAAAATAATACATATATTCACGGTATAAGAAAATCGTTTCCATGTCCATCGATTGGTAAGAAAAAGCTGTACGAGTGACGTGTGGGCGCTCAACAATAAAATAAATAAACAAATAAATCAAATAAACGCTCAATAAAGCGTTATAAATAAGCGTTCCCGTCGGAGGGGGACATTTCACGCGGGGCGGCTATTTTTCGGCACAGCACCGGCTACTCAGCCCGCCCCCCCTTATCTGTGATTGGCTAGAAATTGCCTACATTCCCTGCTGTGATTGTGACGACAGATCAAGATAGGATGACTAGAGCAGTGTTTTTCAACCTTTTCTGAGTCACGGGACGTTTTTACATTGGGAAAAATCTCGCGGCACACCACACCAAAATGTTCCAAAATTACTTTCTGTATAGTATATTTAATTATAAATTAATTTCTCAGTATTTATACTTACTCAGTGTGAAACGTTTAGCACTTAGGCTTGAAAAACTATCAGACAGGGGACTTGAGCAATGCATTTAAGCACATAAGGGCTGGTCGTCTCGCTGACAATGGCTTTGCAGACAGGTAGTATTAACGTCTCTGCCACAGTTTGGGACTTTTGGGATTTAGCAACAAAGTAACTGGCTTTCAGGGCGTTCTTATTTACCTTTGTAGTTTTCCTCAAAAAAGTTGCCCATTTCTCTGTTTTCACGAAGGCGTACAAAATAATCCATCGACTTGTTCTGAAGCGACGGGGGTTCATTTGGAGATGAGTTTAAGCTTGTATGGCGCTAGATAGCCGCTCGTGTCGCGTTCAAGAACTGCTCGGATTTCTAGGTATCTCCCACCTAGCTGTCCTCGATAATGTGTTGGAATAAAACAAAGAGGGAGGATTAACGGTCGTCACATATGGATAAAATGGAAAGGACACTTTTGTATATATCGACACTTGACGAGTCAAATAATGAACAGTAGAAGTGCTGGAGTCCACATTGTTACGGAGAGCAAGGTGGCTGACGGCTAGAAATCAGAGCAGTTCTTGAACGCAACACGACTCATCTGCACACAACCGAGAACTTTTTCCACATTCCTTCCTTCCTTCCTACTGCAACTTTGCCCGACGATGTTAAAAAAAAAGCGACATTGGATAATTTCTCGCGGCGGCGGCACAATCGATTGAAAAACACTGGAATATAGGGTTCATTCTCTCCGTGTGTGTGTGTGTGTGTTTTTGTGGAAGATTTAAAAAAAATAAATAAATAAAAGATTACACAGTACAGTTTAATCGAGCTAGGGCGGGCACAGCCGTCCCTCAGGGCGGGCACGGCCCCCTAATGCCCGCCCATGCCGCCGGGTCTGAAAGGGACTCGGCCTCAGATAGATTATCCAGTCATCATGCAAAGAACCACATCGTCCGGGCAGGCTGAGCACTGCCCAGAGACCCCCTGAGACGCAGAGCGTCCGATGGGCGGGATAAACCCAGCCTTTAGTCAAATGACTTTGCTGTACTAGTACTCAACTCCAGAGAAGCACAACTTCGCCACTGTTTAAAGGACTGTGAAGCTGCACGAATGAATGAAAGCAAGCCGCATCGTAACCAGTGATAAGCAGGCATGAAAATCTCTCACCTTTCGGCGAAATTCGCCGTTTTGAAGTAAAAAAAGGGCGACCTTCGTGAATTGCGTAGATCCGAGGAGAAATTCTTTTTGGGGGGGGTGGGGGGGGGGTTCTGGAAGTTTTATTTAATTATTATTATTATTGTCATCATGTGATTAACTTAGTACGTAAACTGATCGGTTCTTTAAAAAAGTGACACGGACAGTCAGCAAATCCTTCTAGATGCTTCGCTGACAAGAACCAATCATCGGCCCAAGCTGCGGGCCATTATTCCAGATGCGCGCACTCCTTACGTGAAACAAGGAGTGCTCGGTGAGCATTGGGTTGCATTGCAAAGCTGCGAAAACAAAAAAGCAGGCCTTATCCACACTGGGGCAGACCAGAGCGCAGCATACACACTTGCCTGTATTTGCCAGCAGATTGAATTTGGTGAGTAATGGTTTCAACCGTTTTCACATTTTGTGATATAAAAAAGTTACTGCCATTCGTTGCAGCTTGCGTTGAACACTGCAAGAGCTAGCCAAATCTCCCATGAAAAAAAATTGCTCCCGTTAAATTGGCGTCAAGCGTGTGTATTTAGCGGTAATATAAACGAAGAAACACACTGCTGAGTCAAATTAAGCGGCATGCTCTCGGATTGAGGGGTCGCATCGCATCGCTCCCGTCGTCCGCCTTAGACACGTTATTTTCGGCTGGGACTTGAGATGACGGCCGGTGTCGGCACAACACCGGCCCGACGAGTGGTGGGAATGACTCTTGCTTCTTAAAGCTTTTCAGAAATACAGGGATCCCTCGTTTTTCGCGGTTAATGGGGACCAGAACCCGCCGCAATAAGTGAAAACCGCGAAGTAGGCCCCCCCCCCCATTTTTTGTGTGTGTGTTCAATTTATGTATTCAGATTTTACATTGGAAAAACGATACATATATATAAGACATGTTTTTTTCACTTTTTTCACCAAAGTATCATTTATAAATGGTTTTCAAGCACTTCAAAATGTAAGAATTATGATAAGTTTTAAACATGTTACTGCCCCACCGAATTATTTTTAAACAAGAATAAAATAGTAAGAAAATGCTTGGCTTTATTAAATGCTTCATAGTGAGTCCACTCAAACCCTCTCAGGCTTTGTTAAACGGTGATTGACACATGTGCAAAGTTTTTTTTATATATATTTTTTGTTTGAAGCAACTTATTTGATTGAATAATAAAAACACAAATGTCCTAGCCAAAATGTGGCCCAAACGCAAAACATTTCTTCAATGGAAAAATTTGTTTCAATCAAGAAAAATAGTTTTCAAATGCTTTTTTTGTCTCAAATTTATTTTGCAATCAAAAACAATTTTTTTTATTGAAGTGACTTTTGGGATTAAAAGTATAACTGTATTTTGATTGAAGCAACTTTGTTTTTGATAAAAGTAACTTTTTTTTTTTTTGGATTGAATAATAAAAACACAAATCTACCTCCATCGTTATTGAGAGAGAAAGAAATTAAGAAAGCTTTAAAACTAAAAGCCATAAAAAAGGGATAAAAAAAGGAGTTGGATGAGGCTGCTAAAGGCAGCGGATACCTCATCAGCTGGGTGAATAGCAGACCTGGTAAGAACAGGTTTGCAAGGATAGTCAGGTATTAAATACAATTATAAACACAATTACAATGTTATTTTTCTATAAGATTTGATGTCATTGCTTTATTAATCATTAGGTGCTAGAGTTGTTAAGTATGGATTATAATGAAATAATAGTTTTGAGAAAACTGTGCTGTTGATGGCTCAGTGACCATCTGATGTGGTTTGTTCTCAGATGAACAAGTTGAGGAAGGAAGTTTTGATGCAGAGGTTGAAGGAAGAAAAGAGCTAGACTGACTGAGTCACAGCCAGAAAGTGTGGATGACAGTTTTGATTTCTATTCACTGTTGCCCCCTCCCAATTAAAGTATGTCACAGTCGCAGCCAATTATTATCTAAAGCTGGTTCAAATTGAAGTTATGTTGTTTTAAGGTGTATTAAATGCTTGTTCATGTGCCCCTTTTGATCTACGAGCACCCGACCCTCCACCGGTCTCTGCACGGCCCTGCTGAAACACAGTGTGGGTCGACAGAGCTCAATATTTTGTTGGGGTGTACAGTGTACTGGAACATATTTCCTCCACACCCTTCTCACCTTTTTAACCCCTGACCCATTTTCATGCCTGGATAAGAAGCTAATTCTGAACAAAAGTTGAGAATGTTGTAGCGCATATTTAGTCAATGACCTGTGCACACAACAGTATACACTTGACCACATTTTTTGCCATTTTGAGGGGGAAAATGAGCTTCCCTCGCAGTCTTGGAGCAATCGCATCTGATGTAATCTATATTTTGGAGATAGTAAGCAATCGCCGCATTCACGACTGGCTTTTTTGGGTCCGGAATGAGCAGTTTCTTTGAGGATGAATTCAATTTTTTAATTTAATTAAAAAGAACTTATAGAAATTCCATTTATTCACAATAATCATATGTGGACCTTGCATTTTTCATCATAAAGAAAGTTCTTTGTCCTTTGTTCAGTGAATGCCATTGAATAGTTGCACATCTGGAAAATATTAGCTAGTGCTAGCAAGATGGGGGAAGGAGAGAACCTCGCAGAGAAGGGAAGAAAAGAGGTATGCGCAGTCTTTGTGCCTCAGCGCTGGTGTCTGTCTTGTCTGCATCTAAATGTATTTTTTTTATTTTTTTATTCCTGAATTCTTTGTCATCATCTCCTGTTCGTTATAAGAATAAAACAACCTGTAACAAGGATAAATCGACTCTTTTCGTTCAACGATAAAGAAAAAATTCTGTGTACAGTATGGCTACTGGTTTGAAACGGGTGTAAAGGAAGACAGCTATGTCAAACTAGTAAAAACCTTTCCATGGCGACACCTTACGATTAATGGTTTGGTTGCTTGCAGGGCTTTTTTCTGGATCGATGTGGGCATTGGCCACGTACTGCTGGGTCTTGGCCAACAATTACTTGAGCGTTGTGGTCACATGTCCTATGGTGACGGCGGTAAGTGCACATTTTAAAACCTTTTGTGGTAGGCTTAGCTGTTAATATTTGCGAGAACAATGTATTTGTCACATTTTACCGTAATTTTTGCACTATTTGCTGCACCTGACTATAAGCCGCCACCCACCAAATTTGACTCAAATGACATTTGTTCATAGATAAACTGCACTGGAATATAAGCCGCAGCTGTCCTCACTGTATTATGGTTATGGTGTTATACTTATATAGCGCTTGTCCACCTTTCAAGGCGCTCAAAGCGCTTTACACTATCTCGCCATCCACCTACTGGTGACGCAGCACCAGGAGCAATGTGGGGTTCATGGGTTATTTACACCAAAAGATATTAACCGATAACACTTCATTTGACAGCGGCATCATAAGAATGTAGTAAGACCAAATGCACCACCATTTGCAGCCAATTGGTTTAAAGCTTCATGGTGGTTGAACCACCGTGAAGCTTTGAACCAATTCATGTGTTTTATGAACCACCGTGAAGCTTTGAACCAATTCATGTGTTTCATGAACCACCGTGAAGCTTTGAACCAATTCATGTGTTTCATGAACCACCACGAAGCTTTGAACCAATTGGCTGCAAAGCTTCATGGTGTTTCATTGCTTCAAGAAGCTTCAATTGGCCATCATTTCTCCCTTGGGAGAGACATTCAACCTCTGCTGCCACCTGCTGTCAACACTGTTGTGTTCCAACATGTCTCCTAGCATGCACTGCAGAACTACAGATTTTAATAACAATCAAAATTCATTCTGTGCTGATTATTTCTTCAGTTACTGTTCCAGTTGTTTCATTAATTGCTAGTTATGGTATTTGGTAACACTTTATTTGACAGTGGCACCTTAAGACTCATTAGACAATCATAATTATGACATGACACTGCAGGGGTCGCGTTAACCGAATATTTTCCGTCGTTGACCGTTTTTTTAAAACGGTGACGGAAAAAACAAGTCCATCTGTCATTTTGACAGGTTGCAATTCACACCCCAGACCACAGGGTGGCGAGCGAGCATATTAATTAGCTATTGTCTCTCTTGATGCATGACGTCGTTGGCCTTACTCGGAAAAATGTCAAGGCAACTGAGTGTCCGAAGTTTCTTCAAAAAGCCCCAAAACAACGATGGTGTTGATAAAACAGGTGGAAAAAGAGGGACTGATTCAATGGAGGATGAAGGATGACAACGAATCAAGTGAATCGCCGGTTCACTCCTCACTGCGGCGCGCAGTTGAAAACACCGCCAATTACCAAGAAGGGCAGAATTGGTAACACGGTGAAAGCGGCATAGAGCCAAAAAAGCGGACCAGACTAGCCAAAGCCTGAAATTATTTCAAGGAAAATATGGAGGGTGCCACCACTGTGTGTACTCTTTTTGCGAAGCTGAGCTCGCATACCATGGAAGCACGTCGGCTATGAACGAACTCTTGGCGCGCCGTCACCCAAGTGTATTTCGGAAGACAACAGGAAACAAGCTAGTGGATTGTAAGTCCATACAACTTTCTAACTATTTAAAAAAAAAAAAAAAAAAAATTGAAGTTGCCTTTATGTGCGTCGTATCAACGTGCGTTTTTATTTAAAAATGATAATAAAAAAATATATATGTACTGTATATAATGGAATTATATAATATTTGATTATTATTAAATGACTGGCCTGCTTACTGTAATCCATGACTGCAGTAATGTTAGATAAAGTATTATTGTATTATTGTGTACATACATATAGTGACTGCATCAAGATATAGTCATTTTAAAAATTTAAGTGACGGGTAAAAATAGATTATGACCGGATTTTTATGACCCTGTCAGTCAAAATGACAGACAACGAAAAAGTCTAATGCAACCTCTGCACTGTAATGAGCATTAATGAATGCATATAACAAATGTCATTAAGTGTTATACGGCAAATTATCTAACTTTTGAATGGATGTAAAAGATCCGAACTGGACATAATTGGAGTTAATGACATAATTTGCCGGATGACACTTAATGACATCTGTCATAAGCATTCAGTAGTGCCCACGATGGTGTCATGTCATAATTATGACTGTCTTATGATGCCGCTGTCAAATAAAGTGTTACCCATTTACCCAAATAAATCAAATAAGCTGCAGGATTCAAAATGTCTGAAAATTACCATGTTAAATCTACTTTTATTGTTTTCTAATATGTATTTTAGGTTCTTTAGTGGATTCTCATAATTTTCTGAATGAATTTATAGTTTTATGTAACCCTCTTATCATAACAGAAGTCATTTTTTACAAAGATTATTCAATTTTTTTAGTCGAGATAAAATATTTTTTTCCCTGGAAAATTGGCTTATGTTGGGCTCGCATCTAAAGAGTACCAATTTAGATTTAATGAATTTAAAACTGACCTGGATACATTTTCATGTGAGGTTATTTTCAGCACATCTAGTATCTGGTTCAAAAAGAAAATCCTCAAACGTGTGCATATTTGCGTTGCCTAAATTGAAAATGCATTCTCTGCGCCCTCTTGCCAGCCGTCCAGTGTTCCTATCTCAATCCACCAGTCGCCCTCATTCTATTCCTCAAACTCTGAAAACATCAAACTAGTCACGCTTGACTCGGTTCGGTCTTTTTTTTTTTTTTTCTTCTTCAAAATGCTTGCTTAAATAGGAAACACTTACAATTGGCTTGCTGTACTGTGCTGATAATATTTCATGAATGTCCTCTGCAGGGATACAGCCTGGTTGCGGCACTCTGGGGAAGCCTTGTGTTCAAAGAGATTAAGGTAAATGAAAATTTGAAATATCTGTTATTGCTGTCAGTTAACTCAAACCTCCTTTGACGCTGTCAATTTAACACGCGATTAAATTTGGTGTCATGTCCTCTTTTAATGAGTACATGAAGTGTATTCATGATCAAACTTCCTCTCCTTGCATAGATTCAAGCTACAGTTCACTCTGTGAACAGGAGGGCTTTTAAAAAAAAAAAAAAATTTTTTTTTAAAAGCAAAACCCTATCTGGAGGTGAGCGCATGCGAGAGCATAGACGCCATAACTTTAACAAATTATTATCGCGTACTTACCTTGTTTCGATCCAAAAACTCCATGTAACATGTATCACTGAGTGTCAAGACACAGCTGTGAATGGCCACAGCTGGATTTTTTGGGGATTTGATGGGTGAAACATGGTAATATAACAAGGGTCGCGATGCAGAAATCGCAGACATCAAGGAGTGGTCGAGATTTTCTTTTGCATATATTTACCCATTAAATTTTTTTTTTTTTTTTTTCAATTTTTCTTTGTTTGGATCGATTATCTAACAAATCAGAGAAAATGTGACAGTAACAAAAAAAATACAACTTAGCGATAGTTATGAGGTGGATATCTGTGACTTTTTTTTAGACACCATTTTTTTCATTGTGACGTCATTTGTTTATGTTTAAAATATGCGAGTGAATAATTTTTTTTAAGTTTGTTTTTTAAACGAAATATTAG
Organism: Corythoichthys intestinalis; assembly: GCF_030265065.1. NCBI lineage: Eukaryota > Metazoa > Chordata > Actinopteri > Syngnathiformes > Syngnathidae > Corythoichthys > Corythoichthys intestinalis. Next base: position 47,907,187 of record NC_080405.1, on the reverse strand, counting down.
ACATCAATTAATGATTCTAAGCTAAAAATGACATTTTGATTAATAAATATAATTACCTTCGTTTTATGGCTGGGTTGAAACAAAAGCGATTGCGCGACGTCTGTAAACGGGGGTATCCAGGGTAAAACGGACAAATTAAAAATAGGGGGCTTAATGCGGCATGAATCTGCTATGGCAGCATATAGACATATTGTTCTGTCAAACACAACAGTTGTTTTGGCTTAAAATAAAGCAGTTTCTTTTAAAGAGGAATGCAAGAGCAGAAACTGCTTTTTCAGTCTTGTCTCTGTTTTCCGCCATATACAGTATATAGTTTTTTGTGTAGCACTGGAAAGATACATATTGGACATGAATTCCCCTTTTTTCCCCACCAAAGTGTCATTAAAAAGTTTCAAACATGGTACTGTCCCACCAACAGTGTTAGGCACGTTACTTTAAAAAAGTAATTATAGTTACTCGTACTTCCTCTAAAAAGTAACTGAGTTATTAACTGATTTACTCCATAGTAAAAGTAACTATTTCCGTTACTTTAAAAAGTTGTATGTCAAAGAATTTGAAATTTTCTGAGCAGTATTCGGGTCAGTTGAATAGAGAACAGACAGGTAGTTGTGTTGTAGAACCTTGTAATATTTATTGCACCTCACCAGCAACAGATTTATCCTACACTTGAAGTGCAACAAAAATAAACAGTAAACAATATAATAAAACAATCAGCAGTAAACAATATAAAGTGAGTTTAATAAGTTAAATCTAACGCTCTCAACCTGAGACAACTGGTCAAGTAGACATACCGTACTGTACTTCAAGTATTTTGTTAACAAAAGTCAACAGTAAAGCAATATAAGGTGAGTTTCACGCTGAAGCATAAATCACAATCACTAGTCAGACAACTGCTCAAGTAGACATATGCTAAAGTACTTCAAGTATTTTCACACAACAAAAGTAAACAGTTCAACAATAAAAACTGTGTTTAACACTGCAGTGTAAAATAAATCAAACTCTCACAACCTCAGACAACTGGTCATGGATGGCCTCTCATCATCTGTTTCTGTGGTGGGATTTTTCGCCACTAGCTTTGTGGTAGCGTGTGTAGTTGTTAGGTGCTTCAGCAGATTTGAATTGCTTACCACAAATGTCGACAAAAGCTTTGCCCCGGCACATAAATTACACTTCACATGCAAGTTCTTTCCTTTAATTTCGACCAACTTGAAAGTGTTTATATCTCCACCTCGTAAAGGACAAATTTTCCTCTGAATGCTCTGCCATTATATCCCTCTGCATCTGTTTTGTGTGTGCGTTTGCCGCACGCGCTGTTCCGGTTTGTGTGTGAAAACACCGGCTCTGATTGGCTTACCATGACACATGACTCTAACCCTCAGCCACTCACAATCACTTCCATCGCATCTGTCCAGGGGGTGCATTCAGGCAGCCTCGTCCCTATACTCCTCCCGTCACCCTCAAAGCGTCTGCCGTCCTCAAGATGGAAGCAGCATTCTTGCTGGCTTACAGTGGGGGGATGGAAACAGGGCTAGCATTCAGGTGTAGCAAACACAGAAATGTTAGCAAGCTGTGGAAAGCATTGTCTAATTGAATGAGCAGGTACAAACAGCCTGGAGTCATAAGTACGTGCGCTATTCTCGACCCTGAACTCACCCAAAGTCTTGGATGACAAATAAACAGAGCAGTGTAGACTCACTACGGCTGGTAGTTTCTTCAATTTATTCAGAGTAAGTAACGCACCGCTCTTGACCGTCAGTAACAGTAACTGCATTGTAACAGTGGAAAAATAGATTACCGTTACTGAAAAAAATAAAGCCTTAATGTAACGGCGTTATTTATAGCAGCGTCCCAACACTGCCCACCAAATTATTTTTAAATAACATCGCAAAATGCTTGTTTTTTATTATTCTTCATTGAGTGAGTCTATTCATATCCACTCACGCTGCTGAGACCAGCCTCTCGTCAATCTCTTGCCACAGCACACTACCGCGAATGTATAACAAGCTAAATGATGAATGACAGATCTCCGGCTTAGAATATCAAGAAGATGGTATTAATGGGCTCCTTTTTGATAGCATTCTCCAATCTATACACTGGATATGTCTCTATGCACTTTTTGGATGGACTGCAATCATGGTTTTGCATCAGCTTGTCTAGTTATAAATATCCACAAATCTGTCAAACAACATGCTCCTGTCGCTCGTCCTCAACTTTAACAAGCAAACTCAATCTCCAGCTGCTTGCTGAGCAGGAAAAGCAGCAGAAGGGAGAGTGAGAGGCTGTACGTGATCAAATCAGGGCATCTCTATTAAAAAACTGTATTCTTTAATTGGGGAAAAAAAAAATCCGCGATGGACTGAGGGCACGCGAAGCTTGAAGCGCAAAGTAGTGAGGGATCACTGTAGTCGGTCACAGTGGCGTATGCTGGTCTTTCAATGAAAGGAAGCTCAAAGTGCCTCGACTCGGAACAACAAAATGAAAATTGGAAAATGCCTCCCGTGGATGTTGATGCGACAAGATCCCTGATTCGCTCATTTCGCTGTCAATCAAAAAGGGATTCAAACTCAGACTGATCATATAATCATTATGCAGAGAAGCATAGCTGCCGGGCCAGCCACGGCCCATAGACTCCGAGACTCAGAGCATCCAATGGGCGGGATAAACTCAGCCTTTAGCCAGTGATTAGTCTTGTTTTGCTGTAGTGGAACAATGAACTCTTAACTCTAGAGTAATAATTAATTACAGGTGTGCAAAATTTCCGATTCTTAGATTATTCGCGATTCGGCCGTGGCAGATTAGAGAACAATTCACAAACATCCAAATTCAGATTATTGAAATGTGTCAAGTAAAGCGGAACTAAAACACAGTCAGCGCGGTCTTCGGGACGAAATGAGGAACGGACAGAGAGTAAACATCATGCTTGTCATTACCCGGGTAATTTCAATGCTCAACTCATGGCTCTGGCTCAACTCATGCCGCTAGATAAAAAAACTATAATACCTGACTGCTGTCGACAGCCGCTACAAACTACGTCTACATAATGCTATTGTAGCTATCACATGTATAAAGAACTAGATGCGAAATGACCAGTGTTGGGAATAACGCCGTTATAAATAACGGCATTACATAACGGCGTTATTTTTTTCAGTAACTGGGTAATCTAATAATTTTTTCCGCCGTTACCATTACTGATGGTCCAAAGCTGTGCGTTACTTACTTTGAATAAATTGAAGAAACTACCAGCCGTAGCGAGTCTGCTCTGCTCTGTTTGTCATCCAAGACTTTGGGTGCGTTCAGGTTCATGGCAATGAAAATAGTAAACACACATAGCCTACCTTTGCAAGAACAATGGAGTTGCCGTTTGATACTGTCATAATGTGCAGGTCCTGCACCCATCCGCAGCAAAACTGTTCGTAGCTTTGTAGCGATTTGTAATTTCAGAATCGCTGATGAGTTTCGTAACATACACCAAACAATAAATAAAGCAGAATGTCCAGAATGTACTTTTAGACAAGGCAAATTTATTTAAAAGTGCTTCATATCACATGAAAATAAGACAATTTTAGTCCCCCATACACTTTGTCCAACTTTCTCTAAAATGGGAGGGGAAGTAAATTTAACAAACTAATCCACAGCAGGCTGAATACTGAAAATATTTCCAAAACAGCCTGGCTAATGATACTGTATGATTTAGCTTTAGCAGTATGTCATATAAACTCGATGTAAATAACCGCAAGCTTGCAGTTGCGCCAAGTATACGTGCTTATGTTGTTAAAAAAAAGTTAATTTTATTTATTTATTTTTTTTCACAACAAACCTGTCTGTCTTTATGTTCATGCTCTCCGTTTTCTTCTCTCTAAAATGCGACCCGGAGGAATTGTCTTTTCACGACGTTGACTGGTCACCGTAACGTCGCGTATTTGCGGAGGCTAAAAATCGCACCTTCAGGTAGCTTGCTGGTCTGCTAGGTGGTGAGTGAGACTCGAGTCTATGGTGAAATTACCGAATCACAAGAAACGGTGAAATGGGCCGAAGGCACACTAGAAAAATGATTGCATCATTATTTTTTTAAGACTTATTATGATATATTTTGTTGTTCTTTTGTTTTATTATTTTGTGTATTTTTTGAATACTGCTATCATCAAAAATTATTTGGCCATTTTTCATGACACCCTTTTGGACGCCAGGACGCACTTGGGCATTTGCCTAGCTCGCCTTATGGAACACACGGGTCTGGCGGAGGGTGGCTGCCGAGAAAATACCTTCAATATGATTTTGTATTTATACAAATTTAGGGTTAGTAAACACTGTCATGAACTTTTCCCACCAGCTACAAGAGTTAACTCCAGCGTGTTTAGTGTGTCTAGCAGTGGTAACACGTGTTTTCTTCTCTCTGGCAACTGTTGAGTTTGTGTATAATGTAAACATAAGTCATACACATGTGCTTTTTATGGAAAAGAAATCAATTATTTTTGTTCTGATTGTACTAATGTTGAGTTGTGCCTGTGGGTTTAGGCTCACCTAAAGGACTGCATATATTTCGATTTTAGAATTTTTTTTTTTTTCTTATTTTGGCAACATTATACTTATGTTCCAATTTGCTAATGTTTAGATTTTTTTTTTTCCCCAGATATCTCAAAGTAACACATTTTAGAGCTGTAATTGCAATACCGTGATATCTTGGCTGTAGGTTATCATACCATTAGAATATTATACAGTCACATGCCTAGTCTGGAGACGCACAGCGTCCAAACTGTTTGAAAGACTATGAAGGTGCGTGAATGAATAAATGAAAAGCGATCCGCATCGTAACCAGTGATAAGCGAATTCTGAACAAAGGTTGAGCGCGTTGTAGCGCATATTCAGTCAATGATCTCTACACACAACAGTATACATTGGATCACTTATTTTGTCTGCCATTTTGGGGGAAAGCTGAGCTTTCCTTGCAGTAATCGAGCAATCGCCACTAGTCCTTTTTCTAGCACACTGCCATTCACTCATTCTGTCAGTATACTTGGATGCAGCACTCTGTGAACAACCGTTTTTTTGGGGGAGGGGGTGGGGGGTCGGGTTAAGCAAAGTTATTTGTTCACCCCCTTTGTGAAAAGTGTCTGTCTCCGGAACAGCTATCAAGTTGGCAGTCTTCCTCAATGAATGTGTCACCTTCTATTTGGGATTGCATGACAGTTTAAAGGTTCAGAAAACAGATTTTTTTCAAATATTGCATTTGTTTTTGACAGACTGAAGTTTGGGTTTTAATTTGTTAGTCATGATTGTCTAAATTACAAGAAACAAAGGCTTGAAATATTTGTGACGATTCCATTCCCTTGCATCCTTCTTTCTTTGCTGTAATACCATCATTGGTTTCTTTTCACTTGTTCCACCTTCTGTATTATCCATGTTCTTTTTGCTCCATCCATACTACCTTTTAAACTTGCGTTGTTTTGTGTTCTCAGGGTTTAGTGAACTGCTTAATCTTCTCCCTGGCATCCTCCATGGTATTAATGGGCTCCTTGTTGACAGCAATCTCCAATCTATAGTTTATACTGGATATCTCTATGTACTTTTTGGATGGACTGCAATCATGTTTGTTTTGCATCAGCTTGTCTAGTAATAAATAACCACAAATCTGTCAATAAACTTTCGCATTCGGATCAATTCCGCGGCGAGAAAGCCACTTGTCAATATTTACACCGTGAGCTGCGACTGTGAATATTCAATCTATACATTCGTTGGCTTATCGGGGGTAACTGTTATTGTCTTGAGGCTTTATAGTGAATGTTTTTAAAACTAACGTTGGGAAGGGAAATTATCAGCACCAGAACAGTTTCTCCAATTGTGAAGTTTGGGAATGCTGGTTAGGACTGGAGCCTGAATTTGAACAAAAAGTCATTGGCATGTTTGGTTTGGGGGGGGGGGGAGGGTGAGTTAAAAAGTGAGTTAGCCATTTAAAGTTTTCAACTCAATTGCAAGGACTAAAATATTGAGTGGTAGAAGAGCATTTATTTTAATTCTTCAATTGGTGGTGCAGTGTTTTTCAACCTTTTTTGAGTCACAGCACGTTTTTACATTGGAAAAAATCTTGCGGCACACCACAAACCAAAAATGTTCCAAAATTATTTTCTGTATAGTATGTATAATTATAAAATTTCTCAGTATGCATACTCAGCGTGAAACTTGAGCCTGTTTTGATGAAAACTAAGCCGAAATCCTTATTCAACAGCTGTCTTTCCGTTTTTTTTTTTAAATAGCAGTTAGGCTTGAAAGAGCTCAGAATTATCACAGGGAGACTTGAGCAATATCTTTAACCGCATCAGGGCCGAGCATCTCGCAGACAATGGCTTTGCAGGCAGGTAGTATTAATGTCTCTGTCACGGCATGGTACTTTTTGGATTTAGCAACAAGTTCAGCAACAAGGTAACTGGCTTCGGGGGCTTATTTACCTTTTGTAACTTTTCTCAAAAAGTTGTCTTTTTCTGTTTTCACAAAGGTGAACAAAATAGTTGGACTTGTTTTGAAGGGACGGGTGTTTCGTTTGGAGATGACGTTTAAACTTGCTCAGCACCATGGCGCTGTTGGATAGCTGCTCGTGTCGCGTTCAAGAACTGCTCGGATTTCTAGCCATTACCCAATTTGCTGTCCTCAACAATGTGTTTGAATAAAACACGGGGGGGGGTGACGGTCGTCACATATGGATAAAATAGAAAGGACACTTTTGAGTACAGTGGGGCAAATAAGTAGTCCAGTGTTTCCCCTAGGATTTTTTGAAGCTGTGGTGGTGGGCTGCATCGGAGTCGGACAGCCTCACCATGTCGTGCCACAGCGAATTTTTTTTCTTCATTTTTTCCCCCAAGAAGAACCATAACAAAGATATATTTGAAATATTTCATTAGCCAGGCTAATGTTGTACCTCTCAGCTACAGTACATGTATGTAAAATGCGTAGCTGATTAGAGCTACGTTACCCGATGTACTAATGCGACTTTTTTTCTCGTGGCAATAGTACGACTTACATCTCGTAGTGACTCAGGGTTGGCAACCCAAACTGATGAAAGAGCCATATTTGACCCCCAAAAAAACAAAAAAAAAAAACTTATACAGTATGTCTGGAGCCACAAAAAATTAAAAGCCTTGTACAAGCCTTATAATTATCGATACTAGCTATATTAGCCTACTATAGAAATGACTAAGTTGGCTAGAAATACGTAATTAGCCTTCATGATTAAATGTTTCTTTTCCCTGCAGTGGATCGTATAGAGAATGACGCACCACGTGACTACTCTGTTGTACTATGCCACCACAAGTTTAAAATCATTACAATATTAATGAATTGAAAGAATGTTTGTGTCATGTTTGTCCTCCTAGAAATCCTATTAAAACAAAAAAATATATTTCCCTCCCCCATCTTTTTCCATTTAAAAAAAAAAAAAAAAAGCTCCGAAGCATCGCTAAAGAGCCGCATGCGGCCCGAGAGCCGCGGGTTGCAGACCACCGTCGTAGTCCTCCTTTTTCCTTTTATTTGACCCTCATAAGTACTACATTACCACAACAATAACAGTCCTTCTGTCAACTGACCCATTTAGAGCACTGGAGGAATTCTAATAGCCGTGTAAAGAGTTTTACTTGATTCGGTGAGAAGGTGAATAGTTTTTTCCCCGTTGTTCGTAAACTAAATTTCCACACAAAGGCACGTCGAGGTACCATTAACTTAGCAAGGAGAGGTATGAGAGTCATTTTTCGAGTGTCCCAGAGCTCGCGAAATTTGGGTGGGGGGGGCGTATTTATCAAAGTTTCGTCAGCCGTAATTGTCTGAAGTTGGCGCGCCGGTGTTATGCCGAAAAATAGCCACTCCACGTGAAATGTCCCCCCTGACGGGAGCGCCCACACGTCACTCGTACAAACAGCCTTTTCTTACCAATCGATGGAACCAGAAACGACGTTCTTGTACCGTGAATATGTATCATTTTACTCTGCTTGAACTGATAAATCGTTTACTGTGACCAACGCTCTGAAAATAGAGCAAGGCTTTATTTTGGGCCCCGCCTCTCCGCAGTCTCTCAGCGCAAGTTAGTCAAAGTTTGCTTTCCGTCCAAGACGGCCGTCCACCGCTCACTTTCGCCGAAAATTCCGATCCAAATTATTGTAATGCCCCGGATATGGGCAAGAAGGAGAGAAGTCTGTATTTGCTTACCCACTTTATTGTGGTAACAATAATAAAGAAAAACAATAACAAAATAACAGCGGGCTGCTACGACATGCGACCGCTATCTCTCGCTATCTCGCTCGTTCTCCCATTCTTCCTACTCGTTCCCCTTGCGTCTCTTAAGGGGGGGGCTGCATAGTTACGAACATTAGGCTACAATACACAATGAATAGGTGTCCGCTTAACTCCTCCCACTCGGCTGCCGCTAGTTTGAAGCGGCCTTAAAAATTTTTTTTTATTTAAATAAATAAATAAAATACATCTCATTTGCCAGGCGTGGCGGCTTTCATTTTAGTGTGGCGGTGCGCCACAATCTGTTGAATATAGGGGAATCCCTGTAGTCAACCTCTAATTTTTAAAGTTCTCCCACTTGAAAATATTAGAGAGGCCTGTAATTGTCAACATGGTTAAACCTCAACCATGAGAGACCGAATGTGGGGAAAAAACCAACAGAAAATCACATTGTTTGATTTTTAAAGAATTTATTTGCAAATCATGATGGAAAATAAGTATTTGGTCAATACCAAAAGTTCATCTCAATACTTTATGTACCCTTTGTTGGCAATAACGGAGGCCAAACGTTTTTTGTAACTCTTCACAAGCTTTTCACACACTGTTGCTGGTATTTTGGCCCATTCCTCCATGCAGATCTCCTCTAGAGCAGTGATGGTTTGGGGCTGTCGTTAGGCAACACGGACTTTCAACTCCCTCCACAGATTTTCTATGCGGCTGAGATCTGGCGACTGGCTAGGCCACTCCAGGACTTTGAAATGCTTATTACGAAGCCAATCGTTTGTTGCCCTGGCTGTGTGTTTGGGATCATTGTCATGCTGAAAGACCCAGCCACGTCTCATCTTCATTGCCCTTGCTGATGGAAGGAGATTTTCACTCAAAATCTCTCGATACATGGCCCCATTCATTCTTTCCTTTACACAGATCAGTCGTACTGGTCCCTTTGCAGAAAAACAGCCCCAAAGCATGTTTCCACCCCCATGCTTCACAGTGGGTATGGTGCAGTTCAGTGTTCTCTTCCAAACACAAGAACCTGTGTTTCTACCAAAAAGTTCTATTTTGGTTTCATCTGACCATAACACATTCTCCCAGTCCTCTTCTGGATCATCCAAATGCTCTCTAGCGAACCGCAGATGGTCCTGGATGTGTACTTTCTTCAGCAGGGGGACACGTCTGGCAGTGCAGGATTTTAGTCCCTGGCGGCACATTGTTACTGATAATAGCCTTTGTTACTGTGGTCCCAGCTCTCTAGGTCATTCACTAGGTCCCCCCGTGTGGTTCTGGGATTTTTGATCCCCGTTCTTATCATTTTGACGCCACAGGGTGGGGAGGGAGTTGAAAGTCCGTGTTGCCCAATGACAGCCCCAAAACATCACTGCTCTAGAGGAGATCTGCATGGAGGAATAGGCCAAAATACCAGCAACAGTGTGTGAAAAGCTTGTGAAGAGTTACAGAAAACGTTGTGCCTCTGTTATTGCAAACAAAGCCTTTGTACATAACAAAGTATTGAGATGAATTTTTGGTGTAGACCAAATACTTATTTTCCACCATGATTTGCAAATAAATTCTTTAAAAATCAAACAATGTGATTTTTTTTTTTTTTTTTTTTTTTTTTTTTTTTTTTCTTCCACATTCTGTCTCTCATGGTTGAGGTTTACCCATGTTGACAATTACAGGCCTCTCTAATATTTTCAACTGGAATAACTTGCACAATTAGTGGTTGACTAAATACTTATTTGCTCCACTGTATATTGACACATGATGAGCCTAACCAAATGATGTGCAGTAGATGTCCTGGGGTCAAAATTGTTGCGGACAGCAAGGTCACTGTAATGGAGAAAAATGGTTTCTCGCTGATTCAGGTTGATTTTAGCTGTGTTCACGTCAGTGTGTTGGCCAAACACCACTTAAGGCCGGCTCAAAGCCGAGGCAATAATGACTGGGACAGGCTGCTGGATTTCTCCTTTTCCTTTAATACCATTCCTTTGAATTAACTTTATACAGTCCTTTTATCCCAACTGTCCATGTGAATGTGTGAATGGTTGTGTGCTTGTGTAGGTGTTTCTGTGTGTGGTTTATCTGTACAAAAGACAAAAAAATAAAGAAATAAATATACATTGCTAGAATTCAAACCATTGCATTTACACAAGTAGATGAAATATTCGCTATCACGCTTGAACTATTTTCTACGCTCCAACGGAGCATTTCCGGTTTCGCGCACATATTTTGAAGGCGAATTCAACTTCCGTTGCGCTATGCCGCAACTTGACGCTGGTTTAGAATCGCAGCATAGCAACAGGCTAACGGACTACCACGCAAAACAACTATAATGACAACCAGTGTTGGGCACGTTACTTTAAAAAAGTAGTTACATTACTCACTACTTCTTCCAAAAAGTAACTGAGTAACTGAATTACTCTATAGTAAAAGTAACTAGTTACCAGAGAAAGTAACTATTTCCGTTACTTTAAAAAGAACTTGTTGTATGTCAAAGAATTTGAAATTTTTCAGTATTTGAGTCAGTGGAATAGAGAAGAACAGGCAGGTAGTTAACTTGTTAGGTGCTTCAGCAGATTTGAATTGCTTACCACAGATGTCGACAAAAGCTTTGCCCCGGGACATAAATTACACATTACATGCAGGTTCTTTCCTTTAATTTCGACAAACTTGAAATAGTGTCTATATCTCCACCTTTTAAAGGACAATTTTTCTTCTGACTGCTCTGCCATCCCGACCTTGTGCATCTGTTTTGCGTGTGTGTGTTTGCCGCACGCGCTGTTCCGGTTTGCTTGTGAAATCACCGGCTCTGATTGGCTTACTACGACACATGACTCTAACCCTCAGCCAATCACAATCACTTCCATCGCATGATTTGGCATGAGTTATTGATATTAGAGCGCTTATTACACATATTCATTTTGACTTTTCACAAATTTGAAAAAAGGTTTCATTAGGACTTTATTTTTCAAATTTTGTGATTCTCTGATAATTGCTTCATGTTGCAGGCATTAAAGGGCTAAGCAACATTACTCCGTGTGACGCTCTACTTCCAATTTTCTAAAATGGCGACAATCAACAAAAAAAAGTTGACTGTGACGGCCGACGCTTCTAGCCTGGTACACCAGACTCACCGCTGTTCCAGCTATTGAGTCTGGCCACCATTCACGCGGATACAATTTCCAGGGCGGAGCAAGCCACAGCAAACAGAATGCGGAGTGGACCAATCAGCGACGGGCAGACGTGACTTGAGTAAAATGGCGAGGGCAGGACGAGGGACTTGCGCGCGGAAGTAAACATACGAAGAGAGCGGAGTTTATTCGACATGGCTAGCGCGAGACAGACTGTTGTCAATGACTCGTGTCGATGTGTTTTTGGTAATTTAAAACTGATTTTACCGTGGATTGGAACATATTCTCGGCTCTCCCGTTCACCATCTGTGTTGTTGAAGAGACGACTTTCGACGCGCAAGAGTGACGTTGCTCGTGAAGAACATGTCACTCAAATAAACGAATCTGATTTGTCGATTAATTTTGTACCTGCTCGAAAGGCAGACTATTTCTCTCAGTGTTTGAAAAATACAGGGAGAATAGTCTGGCAGAGCCAGGCAACGACGCTTTAAGGATAGATGGAAATTGCACTATTTCTTCACTAAAATACACCACAACTGTGTCTTGCCTCATTTGCAAAGAGACAGTAGCTGTTTTTAAAGATTTCAGTTTGAGGCGATATTACCAAACAAGACACTCTGACATGTACAACAAGATTACAGGGAAGATACGCAGCGAGAAATGAAAGCAACTTGAAGCTAGTTTAATTTCACAGCAGTAGTATTTCGCAAGAGCCCGAGAGTCGAAAAAGAACGCCACAAAGGCTAGTTGCGAGATTGTTGAAATTATTCATTAAAAAAAATAATAAAGCAAATGTGACACACTCAATGGCTTGCTAAATTTTGCTTAAATATATTGTTCTACGAAAAGGACATCAGCCAAGGTCGACCCCCCACATTTTTACCACGCCAAATCTGGCCCCCTTTGCAAAAAGTTTGGACACCCCTGATTTACAGGGTGTTCCAATATGGTTGACCCCTTTCTAAATGCCCATGCTAGTTGATGGATCTTAATAATCTATATACACTTTATGTTGAAGGTCATACGTTTCATTGGTTAAATATACAAAGAAAATTACAAATATTTGTTGGTTCTATGGCAGATTTTCATAAATGTGCAACATGAGCGCTGCCTGCAAAATGTCTTATCAAAATGCCTTTTGAAGTGAATGGCATTTCTTAACCTGAAAAGATAGAAATGCCAAACGTTACACACAAAAACTTGAAACGTTTCTACACAAACTGTTTCAGGTTAAGAACACCCTGTAAATGCTTAACTGTTAACAAATACTTCACAAATCAACAATAAATCATTTATCAACAGTTTACTAATGATCTATCACCTAGTAAAACGGATAGTTATTATCAAGTGTTACTCTTTCGTTTGGGCTCGAGAGGCCAATGAGGAGCTAGATCCCAGACTATTTACCCGGTGTTTTAAAAATACTGGGAGAACAGTCTGGCCGTGCCAGGCAAATGATTCCCTGCCTGTCCAGTGGTACCTCGACATACAATCGCTTCGACACACGATCTTTTCGACATCCGACGTAAAATTTGACTCGCCATTTGTTTCTACATCCAACGACATGCTCGAAATACGATGACAGGACAGCACTGCAGACGAATGCACGGGGGATTTTCTTGAGAGAAATCAAAAAAGGTTTCACAAAGGTTGGAACAGGTGGTGAAACAAGGGGAAAAAGGTGACGCTTAGAATTGAAATGATGCAAATTATACAAAAATATGAGCGTGGAGTGCGCGTCCGTGAGCTGAACAGTAGATCTCCACGGTCCTCCTCCGACCACCGTTTGCCAGCCTTTATAAGTTAGGGTGACAATTGTTATTGTGGTAACATCGCCAAAGAAATCGTCAGGATTTTATTTATTTCAGAACTTATCCAACACAAAAGTTGACGGTGTTCTCAAAACATTGAAAGTGAAAGTGAAACTCTCAACCTCCACCGTTCCCTCTGTCACGTCAGCCGTGCGGTGCGTTCAGGTACAGCAAAAAACCTCCGCCACATTAGAACCCGATTCATGACATTATTACAGGAATTATTCCGATTTTTATCATTTGTTTTGCTTTGTGTAACTGCCATTTGTAATAGTACCAGCAGTATTTATTAAGGATTTAGTGTAGATTTTTGGGCTGTGGAACGAATTAATGTAATTATAATGTACTGTTAGGGAAAATCCTGCTCGACATATGGCCATTTTGACTTATAAACAACGTCCTGGCATGAATGAACTTGTATGTAGAGGTACCACTGTATCTGTAATGCTTTAGTCGTCCCCTAGTGGTAACTATTGCAAACATGATTTGTGAATGATTCCTTTTATTATGAAAATTTGGGCAATTTATATTGGATATTTTCTGGAACTTCAGTTGAAGTTATTTTTCATAGAATGTTTACTATATTTGGAAAACCTCAGTTGTTACATTTATCATTATTTTGCAGTAGGGCATCAAAATACAATTAGCAATTAGTAAACACGTTAAGTGCGCAACCACGAATATCAGTATATGTTTGGTATCGGATTTTGGAAGTTGGACAGCATTGGTTATAAAGTTATTATTGGACAACTACAACATGGACAAAGCAGCCTTAACATCAGTTTGACAAATCAACATGAAATCTGATCATTCATAATTTTGAGTTACCCATGCTTAAATTTTTTACGGTCCCACACTTTTTCTCTATGGCGTGGCTCCCGGGGCATGGCCTCCCCCTCTGCTTGGGCTGCCGGCCGTGGGAGTGGGGGGAGGTCGGGGCTCCGATCTCGCTTCGCCCCACAGCGGCTCCTCGGTGCTCTCCTGCCTCCGCCTCCCCTCTCTCCTCGTGGGGTTGGTGGTGCGTCCCCTCTTCCCATCCCTGAAGGCCGGTTGATGGGAGGGCGGGTGGCCCGGTCAACCACCCTGGATCCCGGGGGGGTGACGATGGCTCCTTTGCTGGGCTGCGGGAGGAGGGATGTCCGCCCTCCCTCCCCGGGCTGGCTGGGTGGGGGCCATGGCCCCTGGGTTGGCGCCCACGCGGCGTTTTCGCTCGTCTACTTGGCTGTCGAGTGTTTGGTTGGGCTCGCGTGCAGCTGGTTGTGATTGGGCGCACTCGGGTGGGGGGTCCTGGTGCCAGGATCGGCGGTGGGGCAGCATAGGGTCAGTTGCCAACAGGCTTACACTCACAAGGGATTCACACGATTACTGGGTTCTAGATCACAGTGCTGTTTTGTGTACACTCTATCCCTCCCAAACACTTAGCTTATAGTCTCCCCCACCCCCTTCTTTCCCTGGTCAACAGGCCCCCCCCACGTGGTGTCAACCGGAAATGCATCTAGCTGACGATAGCACCAACATATTAAGTTAGTGTAGGCGTTTAACCATTTAAGGTCTGGGCCTATTTTGTCTGATTTTGCATGCCTTTGAAGTTGCCTTTATATTTCAAAGAAAGAATTGTTTACGATGGCCTGGTTTGGTCCCTTTTTTTGTGACACCTTGAACTTTATGTCCAAACTGTTGTTTCCTTCACTGACCAATTATAAATGATCATTTTGGGCCCAAAAAGACCAAAAATTCCAAAATCGTTTTGTCAAAATTTTTAATATTGATGTCCAATTGACAACCAAACATGCGTAACGAACCGTTTTGAAACTTTGTAATATTTATTCAACATGTTAGGATGAACATTCGACCAAAAAAATTTAGAATAAATAGTCTTATATTTGACAATTCAACATAAACAACAGGTATAGCCATAGGCGTTTTTTGCCTTTACACATGCTCTAGTCAAAACAGGTTATATACAGCAGACCAAACAGTGAAGAACAGTGAAAAAATATATACCATCTAACACAAAAAGTGTTTAGAGACCATCTCTTTATGAGTTTAGGTATTGTGGCCCATCACCTGATGAAAACTATGTACACACAATCAAGCTTCTTGAACACACATTTATATACACAAATTGAGAAGACTGATTGTGGGGAAAAAAATATAGATATAACATTGGGAAAAAAAGTATTTTCAAAAATATTTACAATAAACAAGTTAAATTTTTTTCAGGCATGCCACTCCGAAAAGCATTTTCGTCCAGGAATTAGACACAGGGCTACATCACACACTTCCATGGGGTGTCGGTCCTCTTTCCACCCTTCCATTTTCATTTCACTTTACTTTCATTGTCACTATAAATGTACATGAAAAAAAGTTAGTATTTATGAAAATAATAAAGTATAAAATAAAAATATATACAGCAATAAATAATAATTGAAATCTATATGTATGACAATAGAAAGAATACCATAGCTGAATATGTTCTACATCCCTAATCTTCATATAGAAAGAAGAACACCACAAATTATAAATTCCTGCCTGGGATACACACAGTGCACGTACGACTTTGATCTGATATGCACATTTTATTATTATATACACAAACACACACTTATATTGCATCAAAATTAACTTTGTCTTGCAATATCAAAAGAAACTTTCAAAAGAAACTTTTTCAGCATTTAAAAAAAAAAAAGTGAGTTGGCTTACCTCTGCTCGTCGATGGCGTCACCCACGTGTTCAAATCTGTCACTATTTTCACTCGAGGACTCTTCCGAAGAAGACGATGACGAATTTGGACCATCCTCTTCCTCAAGTTGATCAAAAAGCACAATTGCTTGCGCTAAATTTAGTTTTCCGTTCATTCTCAAAGTCACACAAAGTCGCTGCTCGATCCAAACGGCCGTCGCTCGCCACCTCGCTGCTTCAGAACACTCCTCCCTCTCGTTCGGTGGAACCTCGCACGGCAGTTATATTTATAAAAAAACACATTTTGTGCATCCACTGTGACTTCGAAAGGGTTCGTTTGATTTGTGTTTTTTTCATGGAGCTTCCATTTTGAAAAAGGACAAGAAATGATGGAAATATAGACATAAACAAATGATCCATGCAGCGTTTTAATGTTTTTTTGAGAGGACAATAAAACTATAAAACTTAAATGACAATATCTCACGTTTTAGTTGGTCGATTGACTTCAAATAATAACGAGAGTAAACCGCAACTTCCGCACTTTAAAACGAGACCAACCAACGGCATGTGGGTGACGTAATTAAAACGTGAGGGCGCTTCAAAGACGACGTGCGCTGAGGACGCGCCGGCGCGTCCTTCGACTCTCAAGGGTTAATGTATTTCTTGTTGTCCATTGCAACAGGGAAAGCTAGCATTGAGTCATCATGTGTCCAGCCACATGTGGATTTTGCCATAGATTCATAGAACCTTTTTGCGAGCTACAGAAAGGAACAGTGAACTCCAATGTGTCCGATTGGTTCGGAGGAAATTTGAATTTGCATGCTGAACTTGACCTGATTTATCATCTAGCACAATGATGCAAATTTGCTTTTTTTCTCCAATGACAGATTCTGAAAACTTTTGCGACCATCAAATATTGTCTGACGCTAGCAGGTGGCCATGTGTACTCTAATCCGATCTTGACTAATATAGCAGATTTCCTCTGTCGCCGAGATGAACACAATGACTAACTCAAAGTGGCAGGCAGGTCCCGCTGAGACTGGCTTGTTTATCAGCTCGGTTGAATTTTTTCCATAGTAAAAAAAAAAAAATGTCTGGAGCTTTTTGTTCCCCCGCATTGCCTGTAGAGCATTTCCCTACTGTTTTGTCACAAGTGTTGTTAATGTGAGTCCATAATAGTGGATGACTCATCTGAGTGCCACCCAAGGCAAAGCTAAGCAGCCTCTTCATAAGGCAGCACGTCTAAAGTTATACGGTCTTAATTTCGCTCATTTATTATATTTAATGTCAGCGCTACTACACCATTGATGCTGCAAGCGTCGACAATTTTCTATTTTGGTGATACTGAAATAATTGGGAAGTAGGGCTGCAGCTATCGATTAAGTAATCGATTAATCAATTAGTTCGATTAATCATGTAGTCGGATAAGAAACATTTAATGCTTTGCATAATAAATTTTAGGAGATGTAAAACAAAGGCTTGCTAAGATTGCACTTTCAAAAGTGCATTAAATGCAAATCCAAAATAAAATTCCCAAGTGTCTTTTCAAACAATGCAAAATTGCACTTTCATTTCACAAAAGCAATAAATGCATTCAAAAATAAATACCCGAGCTTGGCTCAAATGGTGTAAAAATAAATAAGGATCAAAGTACAATAAAAGAAAATTTTGCTAACTTGCATAGCAAAGGTCCGCTAGTTTAAATGCTATAAAATGCGAATGTGTTTTTACAATAATTTTAACAAATAGTTCAAACACATATTCCTACAAAAAATGCAAAATATACCTCTAAACTATGAATGCATAAACAATTACCGTAATTTCCCGAATATAACGTGCACTTTTTTCCCCCAAAATCAACTTGTGAAATCATGGTGCGCATTATAAACGGGTACATGGATGGAGACAGAAATATATATATATGTTACATATATATAAACTAGAGCTGCCCCGACTAGTCGACATAGTCGACGTCATCGATGACGTAAATCCGTTGACGAGCACAACATCCCGTCGACGGTTAATGAAGGTTTAAACAAATGTATGCGGTGAAAGTTCAGAATGTCGGACGCTTTGTATGCAAGCGGGGAAAGCGGCACAAAGCCAAAAAACCATACCAGAGCGTCCAGAACATTGACTTATTTCAAATAAACAAAGGAGGGTACACTCTTGTGTCCTGTCTCTTCAATGCCAAGCTTGGCTGCACCTCGGCCATGAATAAACGCCTAAAGCGCCGTCACCTAGTTTGTAAGTCCATCTAACTAACTGACTACATGTTTTATTGAAGTTGCTAAGCCTGTCGCGATATGCAATGAGTCCATTTATGGCACGGCAAATAAAAATGAGGGCGGTAATTTTCACGGCTGCATATTATCGCTGCGCGCGTGCCTGCGTGCTGATAGCATATGAGACTCCAGTTCCTTTCTCTTATCAACACGCTGTAGAATTAAAGTTCAGACATACAAAATAAGAAAACACATTTATATTGAACACTGTAACGTTAGCACTGCTATATTCAGGTGAATGGAGGGGGGAGGCAACCTACTTTAGCCTGCTATAAAACATTGGCAGTCGTCTCGTGAAAGCAAACTTGCGGTTAAAAGGTGACACTTCAAACATGAAAAATCGCTGGTTAACAGCATTTGCAAACGAAAAAAAAAATCTATTACTGACACTACATGCAATGACTAAAAGTGCTTTTTTTGCAGTGTGTAAAGCTGAAGTTAGCTGTTTAGCGAACGTACTTCCGGTGAACATTTCAAAATAAAAGCATGTCATGTTCGTCATATAAATAACGATTTCTGGAGTTAATCCCACATACTTCAGAATTCAGATTCTACACTAAGAATACCTTTAAAATGACACCCTTTATGAAAAATCTGATTGGCAATTAATTATTATAATACTATTATATATATAGTACTATACTATAATATTAATGCTCTGTGTTTTTTTAAGAATTGTGTGTGACAAGCTTATGAAGAGTTACAGAAAACGTTTGGCCTCCGTTATTGCCAACAAAGGGTACATAACAAAGTATTGAGATGAACTTTTGGTATAGACCAAATACTTATTTTCCACCATGATTTGCGAATAAATTCTTTAAAAATCAAACAATGTGATTTTTTTTGTTTTTTCCCACGTTATCTCTCATGGTTGAGGTTTACCCATGTTGACAATTACAGGCCTCTCTAATATTTTCAAGTGGGAGGACTTGCACAATTAGTGGTTGACTAAATACATATTTGCCCCACTGTATATCAATGTATATCCACAGCAAATTGTTAATTGATCTTTTCAAAAATGTTTAACATGAAGAGGGTATTCAAAAAAATACATCCGAATAAATTAGAATTATTAAAATACTATTATGAAAATATCCTCAGACGTTTAGCAGTTTTTAGCAGTGGCCGGCGGTGCATCAGTAATATCCCCATTTACAAAACAAAGGCTAGGCTAAGCTTGGGGGTGGTCCCAAGGGTGTCCCATTGGTAAGATTAGGGAGCACCAAAACCCCTGGTACTTCTAGTGTTAAAGATGATGCAGTTAAAAAGTTCGTAGTTGGATCTAGGCAAGCTGGGTGAACCACCGTCTGTCCTAGCCTCTGTCTCTCGGCTGCCCCCGGGAGTCAAGCCGTCAATCATCAAAGTAAAACGCACATAGTCTCGATATGTCCATCAACGTGCAAGTCAAGTTGTCTTCCCTTGCCTAACAACATTTTCCAGTTGTAAACAAACGAACAAAAACTTGTAACACTTGGATATATGCGGTGCCATCCAACACGTACTGATTAGCAACAGGCTAGCAGCAGCAGTAGTTGTAGTAAAAATTATTAAACTTCATAATTACAATCATCATCGTAATTATCAATAGAAAAGGCAACAAGTCGTTTCATTGGGCAGATTTTATGTTTCGTATTTTTGGAGCACACACCTTTCATAAGACGGCGTCAGACATGAACGGCTGTCACCTGCAGGACAGCCTGCAGTTTGGAGGTCCCCTCCAGTATATTACGAGCACCCATGGTTTGTGGTACGGCGCATTGAGGCACTGCCTTGGTTCTACATCCGCCTTCATGAAGACAAATTCCCGTGTTCGTGAATGAGGACATTCAACATTTTGGGTGTGCAACTAGTACTGGAATGCCTCGGAGCTTCCTGATGGAGTTCCCATCGACTGCCGTAGAGTCAATAAAATACGATAATCTTTTACTTGTGGTCACCCTCGGCCACTTCTTGATGTTGTCTTCCCATGTCGAGATGGCAGAAGGGTGCGGTATTTCCAAATCATGGTTTTTCGGGGGCTTTAGTGAGTGACAGCACCATTGAAGTCAGTGGTAAAAAAATCGGAAACGGAAGTGGTAGGCAGACATAAGGAAGTAAAGCGGAAGTACCTCGGAAACTTTGTCTATACTAAATGAAGCTCGGCCCCCTCTGATAAGGCGTGGCGCAAAAAAATGACGAAGTGTTACGTCAATAGGTAATGAAGTCGATGTTCCAAGGTAAATGCAAAAGAGTTGGGAAAAGCAAAATAGAACATCGGAACTAAAGATGCCGATCGATCGGGTCCGATCACGTCATTTTCAAAGTATCGGAATCGGCAAAAAAATATCGGACATGCCTTTTTTAATATATATATATATATATATATATATATATATATTTTTTTTTTTTTTATTAAATCATTTTCTAATTGTATATAACGTTACAGACAAAATGTCTTACACTCATCCAGGGTCTTTAGTTTTGGCTTAAAGTAGGGCTATCAAATTTATCGCGTTAACGGCGGTAATAACATTAAAATATTTAACGCAATTAACGCATGCGCTGCACTACCCACTCACGCATTGTCGCATTCAATCTATAATGGCACCGTTTTACGTATACATAGAGCTAAACGGCAACGTAACATGAGTAGAGAGAATTTTGGCGGCCTTTGAAGCCTTTTCTTAATTGGCTAAAGCCTTACAATCCCCCTCTCAACAACTAGAAATATCGTCAGAAGCAATTTGGGGAAGAAAGTTGGTAGTTGATCTTTTTCTCTACACCCTATGTTGTTTCCCAACGCAGAGAAGATATATCAATTGGTACCACTACGCACAGTCATGGTTGCACTTCCCATCATGCATTTGGGCAGAAGTTAAATGGCTACAGTATCATTTACTGAAAGCTCAACAAATACACTAGACGACAATATTTCGTCACAATATACAAAGTCACATTTATCCTTTAAGAATTACAAGTCTATCCGTGGATCCCTCTCACAAAAAGAATGTTAATAATGTAAATGCTATCTTGAGGATTTATTGTCATAATAAACAAATACAGTACTTATGTACTGTATGTTGAATGTATAAGTCAGAGTTTTATTCATTTTTTTCTTAATGCATTGCCAAAATGTATATGATCGGGAAAAATTATCGAAATGATTGGAATTGAATCGGGAGCTTTAAAAAAAGCAATCGGATCGGGAAATATCGGGATCGGCAGATACTCAAACTAAAACGATCGGGATCGGATCGGGAGCACAAAAAAAAACATGATCGGGACAACCCTAATCGGAACCTTATTTGTGGTAGGCCACAGACGTATTGAGAGACATTAGCACCCCAGTTCTAAGTGCTTGTTCACACTTTTGCAGCCACATTTTAGTCATATGTACTTTTTCTAAGATAAACAGTGGAAAAAAATTTGAAATCATTTATAAACCTCATATTTTTAATTGGGGAAATCCCTGGTTCTGATCACGTGATCATGTCACTTTTGAGGATCAGAATGAGCTGAAAAAAATATATATATAGATTGGGGTTTTTAAATATTTTCATTAAGTAGGAACTCGGGTCAGTCGACATGAAGTCTGCTTGAAATCAATTTTATGCCAAAACTCAAAAACTGGAGGGGAAAAAAATTGATGTCATGTACAGGGTGACCCAAAAAAAAGTTTACACTGCCATAATACAACTTAAATGCCATGTTTATTCATCTTAGAATTAGAATTTAATCACAAATTATACATTATTGTAAAGAACTTGTACGGTACACTCTATTTTTCAATGTGTCCTCCCTTAAGTGTCACAACAGCCTCCAGGCGCCTGCGGAAAGCTTGACAGGTCTTCTTTATGTAGGATGCTGTCATCGTTTCCCAAGATCTAACAATGGACCTCTCCAAGGCTGCCACAGATGTTTGTGGCTTCTTACAGGAACTGTCCTCCACAGTTGCCCATATGCTATAATCCAGGGGATTGAGATCTGGACTCTGGGGTGGCCACATATCACCTTGTCAATCAACTTTTTGGTCCGCACAGATCGGGTTTTCCAGACCCAGGTTTTTGTGAGGCTGTTCCAGTATCTTTCAGTTTCTTTTTCTTCTTTGTAGACTGCACATCTGGATATTCTCAGATTTGCTGCAATCTCAGTAGGTGTCAGACCGGCACGCAGCAATTCAGGTACAGCTAAAGTTTTTTCATTTTCAGCAGAAGCACAGGAATTGTAGAGACGAGAGATTACCAGCTGCATTGAGTGACCTTAATGAATCACTTAAGCATGACAACCTATTTAGATATGTTTCAATGGCTTTTAAACAAGCAGTCAACTGAGTGTAAACTGTTTTTTTGGGTCACCCTGTAAAACATTACTTTTTCTCAATATAGCAGAACAAAAAATGAGGTTAGTGAGAGATTATGAGTATGAAAGATTAAAAATGGAAAAACTTGACACACAAATATGATTGAAGAATTGCAATCAGCGTGTCTCACACACACAGCCCTACACAAAATATCGGAAGTACTGCAAAGACGCAACTTGTCATCAACCCACTAAAGATCAACCAAATTGAGATGATTGAGAGAATGATCCCTCTCATTTTCACTCATGTAAACATCCTTGCATCCGGGTGCAATACAGCAGATGAAAAATCTTTTAACGTTTCCCAGCTGCAGTTTGATTGACACATGAAACCTTTACGAAGTTTCACAAGTTGAAGTTGTCGTTATCACCCAGGAAGCCTCTTCACACATAGACTCGCAGAACTCAAAATCAGCATATTTGTTTTTCTCTATCCTTTAGTGGAGGGGGAAAATGCTTCTTGAAAACAGAACTTTATTGTGATTAAAAAATTTTTTTTTAAATATTTGATCTTATAAAACATTTATGCATGTGTTTGTAATATTTTTCGTATTGCAGTATAAAGTTGTCTAGCATGCAATGTAAACTCGTGGAGTACTGATACTACAACCCCTATCAAAAAGTATGGAATCACCAGTCTTGGACGAGCACTCAGACATTTTATTATGTAGAACAAACTCCGATAAAAAGCTTGAAAAAAAATAATTCAAAAGTGCAACTCCTTGACATTCAGAAACACTAAAAGAAATGAATAAAAACCATTGTGGTGGTCAGTAAATGTTATTTATACAGCAAGTGCAGGGAAATATAGAATCACTCCATTCTGAAGACAAAAACTATGGAATCACTCCTATTTGAGTAGAAAATACAGATACACCCAGTCAGGTTCCTTTCATTAATTGAGCCCCTGCCTCAGATTAGATCTGCTTGTTAGTCAGCAGTTAAAAACCAAGTGGTTTCACAAGAATCATGGCTCCAACAAGAGAGATGTCTCTCGAGACCAAGGAGTGGATTATCAAACTTCTTGAAGGTAACGTATGGTTGCCAAAGATGCGGGCTCTGGACCAAGTACAAACAGCATGACAAGGTTGTTAAAGTTAAGCGTACTGGTAGACCGAGGAAGACATCCAAACGTCATGACAATGAAATGCCACGTCTTGACAACAGAAGATGTACAACAAGACAAAAGAAGAAATGGGAGGAAGCTGGACTCAAGGTATGTGACAGAACTGTGCAAAATCGCCTAAAGGAAATGGGATTATCATACAGAAAAGCTAAAAAGAAACCATTATTGACACTTAAACGGAAAAGATCAAGACTGGCTAAGGAGAGGCAATCATGGACTGTGAATGACTGGATGAAGGTTATCTTCAGTGATGAGTTAAGAATCTGCATTAGACAAGGTGATGATGCTGGAACTTTTTGGTGCCGTTCCAGTGAGATTTACAAAGATGACTACCTGAATAAGACATCCAAATTCCCTCAGTTCTAGATGAAATGGGGCTGAATGTCGGGCAGAAGCACTGGGGAGATGGCTGTGGTTAAATCTTCAATAAATGCACAAGTTTACATTGGAAAATTTAGACCGCTTTCTTATCCCTTCAATTGAAAATATGTTTGGGGATAATGAAATCATTTTCCAAGATGACAATGCATTATGCCACAGAGCTAAAACTGTTAAAGCATTCCTCGGAGAAAGACTCATCCAGTTAATGTCATGTCCTGCAAATAGCCCAGATCTCAACCCTATTGAAAACCTGTGGTGTAAATTGAAAAAAATGGTCCACAGCAAGGCTCTGACCTGCAAGGATGATCTGGCAACTGTAATTAAAGAGAGTTGGCTCCAAATTGATGAAGAATACTCATCAAGTCCATGCCTTGGAGACTGCAAGCTGTCATAAAAGCATGAGTTGGTGCAACTAAATACTAGTAATGTGTTTTGATTGTTATTTCTTTCTCATGATTCCATATATTTTTCCTCAGAATGGAGTGATTCTATATTTCCCTGCACTTGCTCTATACTGACCACCACAAAGTTTTTTATTCATTTATTTTAGTGTTTTTGAATGGTAAAGAGTTGCACTTTTGAACTAATTCATTATTTTTTCAAGCTTTTTACCAGAGTTTATTCTACATGATAAAATGTCTGAGTGAGTGCTCGTCCAAGACTGGTGAGTCCATACTTTTTGCTAGGGGTTGTAGTACTTTTGTTCGGTTCCCAGTGTTTTCTGTGGAAATTGAGTTGAAATGGCTCTTTGAGTGTTAAAGGTTGCCGACCTCTGTTGTAGGTTCAACACTAATAAAAACCTAGCATATCAAAACGAGAGCTTTTGTTTACCAGTAGGCGTTCACACAAATGCCCACCCCTCCTTAAAGTGTGGGGGATCACAAGGAGGACTTTGCTCAATAAATCAGCAGCGTTGTTAAAAATACCACAAAAATGCAATCTGCTTTGCGGAGATCAGCGAGATTTAGTGAAAGTCTTCATTCAATAGGAAGCTGTTGCAGCTTTTCCAACAAATCCCTCTTCTTCCTCAGGGCATTTCGACAACGGAGACTACAAAATCCAAGCGGAAGTGCACAGGATTTGTTAAGTACTGTCAATCACAGTAAAAGAGGACACCTTTTGTCGCTCATCTTTGATAACACCAACAATTGCCATTGAAATAATCAACAATTTCAGTATACCCTGCATGCTTTGCGGCATCCAGTTCCAAATCCTAGTTGAAGTTGACTTTCAAACCAAACAACCCCAAAAACACTAAACCATTTTGTTTCAGAAAGTTATCAGAAACTTTTTTTTTTTTTTTTTAAATGAAGTTCAACTTTTTCTTAACCTTGTCAGAGAACTCATTTCACTCTTTGGCTGCTAACCCTCTGAGACAAAATGAGTGTGATGTCTGGCACCGGCAAAAGCACGGAAGAATGAGCATTCAGTCCTCCAATTTAAACGCGTTAGATGTCCATCGTTGTGAGGGGCAGGCGGTGAGTTCAATACCATAAAATTAAAAGCCAATACTTTAGAGCAGGGGTCAGGAACCTATGGCTCGAGAGCCAGATCTGGCTCTTTAAAAAAAAAAAAAAAAACATGTCCTGTTCAGCTGTTTGACACTGAGAATGGAAGTCTAAGTGTCCGGATGGTCTGAACAGTTTTAATGTTTCACATTGAGAGTATGTCATGCTCCCATTGTGATCATTCAACATACCTCGTTTATTATGACAAAGTAGTAAACAGGAAGTGGTAATGGGGGAACAGAAGAAAAAAACATGAAAAGAAAGAAAAGAAACACAACAAGAACTCAGTGACGTGCGGTGAGGTTGATGGTTGGTGAGGCACTGGCTCCTTTATTGTCAGATTTACAAATAAATCAACCAAAAAGGGTAGCTTATTCAATTGACTAGTGGTTATTTAATATCTCAGCATTCTTCAGAATACACGAACACACGGTACATATTACAGATATGTAAAAGTAAGAAAATAGTATGTATTTGCTCTACACCCTCCATGTGTTGGCTGTCACAATTCTATAATTCATGCAACATGAATGAGAGTAAAGAGGTGTAGAAAACCACAGATTTCAATTTTGACCTTTAGGGAAATATTCCGTTTTTAAAAGTTAATTCTGATACTTTAATCAATTTAAAATAGATTGCTCAACAAAAAGCATGAAAAGAACAAAGAATATTTTATATAAGGCCAAACCCGGCGCTAGGATACCCCACCCAAGCGCGCCCAAACACATCCAACATGCGCAAGCCCCACCAAACACGCGACAGCCACGCAAACGAGCGGAGACGCCACGTGGGCGCCAACCCAGTACCACGGTCAGCTGGGGGACACGTCCGGCAGTGCAGGATTTGAGTCCCTGGCGGCGCATTGTGTTATTGATAGTAGCCTTTGTTTCTGTGGTCCCAGCTCTCTGTAGGTCATTCACTAGGTCCCCACGTGTGGTTCTGGGATTTTTGCTCACCGTTCTTATCATTTTGATGCCACGGGGTGAGATCTTGCATGGAGGCCCAGATCGAGGGAGATTATCAGTGGTCTTGTATGTCTTTCATTTTCTAATAATTGCTCCCACGGTTGATTTCTTTACACCAAGCGTTTTACCTATTGCAGATTCAGTCTTCCCAGCCTGGTGCAGGTCCAAAATTTTGTCTCTGGTGTCCTTCGACAGCTCTTTGGTCTTGGCCATCGTGGAGTTTGGAGTGTGACTGAGTTTGTGGACAGGTGTCTTTTATACCGATAATGAGTTAAAACAGGTGCCATTAATACAGGTAACGAGTGGAGCCTCGTTAGACCTCGATAGAAGTTAGACCTCTGACAGCCAGAAAATTTGTTTGTTTGTAGGTGACCAAATACTTATTTTCCACTGTAATTTGGAAATCTTTACAAATCGAGCAATGTGATTTTCGTTTTTTTTTTTTTCCATATTCTGTCTCTCATGGTTGAGATTTACCCATGTTTACAATTACAGGCCTCTCTAATCTTTTCAAGTTGGAGAACTTGCACAATTGGTGGTTGGTTAAATACTTATTTGCCCCACTGTACTTTATTTAATCATACCATAATTAATATTGAACATGTGCATCCACACACAATTTGTCCAGAAATTGCTTTTTTCTATTAAGTTATTCTTAAAGAGCATGGAGGAACATGTAATGAAAAGTAACTTTATCCGGATTTGACTTTTGATTTTGATAATCGCCCTTTAAGATCCGGTGTTCTTTGTTTGACGCTGCCAAATTAATCCATGGATTTTGTCGGAAAAGAAACTGAATAGACATCAGAGAGATTTTTACTTCTTCATAGTACATTCCGAGAGAGTGTAGTTTGGTGAGTATGGGTTAAAGCTTCATTCAATATCAATGTAGTACTTGAGTGACAGGTCCCTTTGCATGTAACTGATGTAAAGCCTTAATCTCTGCTTTAGCCAGCACACATTCCACACCGTGAATCAAAGTTGTCTTGATGTTAATAATGATGTATTCATCTAATATAGCCTAACCATCTGATCATCCTCATCAGTATTCATCTTGCACTTGAAAATATGTTTTATTAATTAGCCATCTTTCTAATCCAATCACATTTGTTTTTGAATGGTGAGAGGATACACGAGTAGACTTCATTTACAGGCTTTTGTATTTGTGTTAATGTGTGTAGGTGTGCGTGCGTGTGTGTTGGTGTCTTTGTTTTGCAGAGGAGGTTAGTAATGCACTACATTTAATCCATTACATTTAGTGCTGTGACCTTGTGGGTAGATGGTACTTTGAAATTCGAGTTTAATTGGCGACACTAGACGTCCAACGGGGGAGAGGCTGCAGACCCGTGCTGCCCATAAGGCGAGCTAGGCAAATGCCTAAGGGCGCAGCAGCATCAAAAATGGCGTCAAGAAAAATATTCAAATAATGTTTGATGATAGCAGTAAGCCTGTCGCAATATGCAATAATTCCATTTATCGCACGATAAATAAAAATGAAGGCGATAATTTTTCCGCTGCGATTTATCGCCTCGCGTGCACCTGCGTGCGCACGTGCGACTGACGTGCTGTTTCGGCTTCCTTGTTACCAACTACGCAAAATGCATTTTAGTTCTGTTATATAATTTGAAAATCTGAATCAATGCATGAAATACAGATTAACAGTTTCTTGTTGATTTAGTTACCAGCATTCAATTTGATATATTTAACAAATGTACATGCAGTCTAGACATTAGGTTTATACAAATGAATTGTAAACAATAAGAATTCAAGTATGAGCATTTATAACAGAGTGTATGGCTTGAACAATGTACATTGTCAAAATCGATATGCCTGTGCAAACATGTCATTGTAACACAAATGACTTGCAGCTCGAACAGTACACTTCAAAAAGACAATTTATTGCTAATGGCTGCTGTGACATAATTATTCAATACAAGTGTTTACTTTATGGTTTCAGGGTCTCCCCCCCCCAGTGCATTTTTTAATAAATGCACACATACATGAACCCCCAAACAGACAGACACACATTAAAGCTATATTGATCTTCTGCAAATGAAACACTTAAGATTTTATGATAGCAATAATGACACAGAATTAAACACATACAGAAAAATAGCTGGGGCCATTTGTGCTTTATGCTGAATGCTTTACCATCACAAAAGCTATCAGAGAAATCACACACAGTCAGATACAAAATAACGCGACATAGTAATTGCTAGATGCAGTCCATGCCCAATCCACTCATTAAATTCAGCCGTTTCGACAAAGTTAGAGCCGCTATCCGACTCCATCACGTTCATTTGTAGCGTTAGCCGCTAGCGGCCGCTAGCGTTAGTGGCTAGCGTTAGCCTGTAGCCTGGCTACCGGTAGAAAGCACTGAAAGCACCATCTCCGGAAATTGTGAGAACAAGGGAGGACAGCTGGTGAAAGCCCGTCTGGATGCCACCAAGAGTCTATTAAATGTCGGGTGAAAGTTTGGAGAACCTCCCTTAAGCCACACTCCATCACGTTTTGCTTGTAGCATTAGCTGCTAGCGTTAGCTTACCGGGCTTCTGTTTGATTGGCTTCCTGATGATCACGTGACTCCCTACCTAAGTACATTCACTGCTTTCTTAAAGGGGAATGAGCATAGACGAACAACACAGAGTCAAAAGCGGGATGAAAAGACTATTTTCTTGTTTTATTAATTTACCGAATTTACCGACATGGTCAAAATTACGTCGGTCATCGTGAAGAATTTCGGTGACGGTAAATTTTCGGTTTACCACCCAGCTCTAGTCCGGCGGTCCCCCTCCGTTCGCCAGTCTTTATAAGTTAAGGTGACAGTTCTTATTGTGGTAACATCGCCTAAGAAATCGCCAGCTTCGTCAGGTTTCAAATCATTTATTCCATCAACTCACCGAGTGTCCACTGCTGTTGACGCCAGGATCAAAACAGAAACAAAACAGAAGGTAAAATAGCGCTCTCCTGCTCACCATCAGCCCCGCGGTGCGTTCAGGTACAGCAAAAAAAGTCCACCACATTGGAAGCCGATTCGTTACGTTATTACAGGTACTGTACTGTATTATTGTTATTATTGCAATGATTGTATTATTGTTATTTTGATTCGTATTCCTATTTTATTTGTTTTGCTCTTTGTAATTGCTATTTGCAATAGTAACAGCAGTATTTATTAAGGATTTAGTGTGGGTTTTTGGGCTGTGGAACGAATTATTGGAATTATATGTTATTATCTTATGTCATTATCTTATGGGAAAATCCTGCTCGACATACGACCATTTCGACTTACAAACAAGCTCCTGGAACGAATTAACTTCGTATGTAGAAGTACCACTGTATTACACATGGAACGCCAGAGCAGAAGCTATGAGGGGAAACGTTTTCATTTGCCTAGATGCTTAAATTATTGAGTGGAATTTTATTTTTCTTAAAAAACACATTTTATTTCTTCTGTGTTTCTGTGCAGTATTAATATTGTTGTCTTTTACTTAAAAGAGGCATGGTCTATTGTTTTTGGTTGTGATTTCCTAAAAAGTATTTTTGAATTTAAGAGTAAACATTTATTGCGTTTAAATGGGTGTACATGATCTATTAATATAAACTGTATTCTCACAGTGTTTTTGTATTTTTTTTTTTAATTGAGGGGGTGCAATAATATCGCATATCGCAATAATTTATTAAATAAATTATCGCACACTAAAATTTGTTATCGCGACAGGCCTAGATTGCAGTATTCAAAAAAATTATATAATACAATAAAACACCAACAAAACCGTTCGGAATACTATGTCTTTAAATGATAATGAAATCATTTTTCTAGTGTGCCTTCTTTCCGTTTCACCTTTTCCTGTGATGCGATAATTTCACCACAGACCTTAGTCTCACCACCCACCAGACCAGCTAGCTACCTGAAGGTGCTATTTTTAGCCTCCGCAATTTAGCGACGCTACGGTGACGAGTCAACTTCATTAAAAAAAGACAAAAGCTCTCCAGGTCGGAAGAAAAAAAAGAAGAGCGCGTAAACGTGAAGAAAAACAGGTTTGTTGTGATGATTTTTTTCAACAGCATAAGCACGTATACTTAGCGCAACTGCAAGCTAGCGGTTATTTACATAGTTTATATAACTTACAGTATAATTTTGCTTTAGCAGTATCATTAGCAAGGCTGTTGTTTTAGAAATATTTTCAGTATTCAGCCAGCTGTGGATTACCGGTAGTTCCAGTTAAATTTACTCCCCCTCCCATTTTAGAGAAATTTGGACAAAGTCTATGCGGGACTAAAATTGTCTTGCTTATTTTCATGTGATGTGAATCACTTTTACCTTGTGTTAAATTGTGCTTTTCAAATAAATGTGCCTTGCCTAAAAGTGCCAAGTTTAATTAAATACTGTAATTACACCATTAAATATGCAATTAATAATTTCAAAGTTCTGTGCTATGGGGGACTAAAAGTGCCACAGATTCAAATGCAAACATTTGTTATTAAATGTGTCATTAATTCATTAAAATGGCGATCACATTCATGTAAAAAATTTAGGGCTGTCAAACAAAATGTTTAATCAAGTTAATCACAGCTTTAAAAAATAATTAATCGTAA
The DNA here is from genome assembly GCF_030265065.1 of Corythoichthys intestinalis. NCBI lineage: Eukaryota > Metazoa > Chordata > Actinopteri > Syngnathiformes > Syngnathidae > Corythoichthys > Corythoichthys intestinalis. Next base: position 47,876,153 of record NC_080405.1, on the reverse strand, counting down.
TTAATCACAATTCAAGCCATCTATAAAATATGCCATATTTTTCTGTAAATTATTCTTGGAATGGGAAGATAAGACACAGATGGATATATACATTCAACATACTGTACATAAGTACTGTATTTGTTTATTTTAACAATAAATCAACAAGATGGCATTAACATTAACGTTCTGTTAAAGCGGTCCATGGATAGAAAGACTATAAGAAGATAAATGTTAGTACAAGTTATAGAAATGTTATATTAAAACCCCTCTTAATGTTTTCGTTTTAATATAATTTGTAAAATTTTAAATCAAAATAGTAGCTCGGCATTGTTGATGTCAATAATTACACAATGCTCATGGTGCATAAAATCATTCGCAACAAAGCGCCAGCAGAGGGAGACAAAAAACACAAGTAACAAGTGGACATGACACTGCTGTCATTTTAATCCAGGGGTGTCCAAGCTTTTTGCAAAGGGGGCCAGATTTGGTGTGGTAAAAATGTGGGGGGCCGACCTTGGCTGATGTCCTTAATGTAGAACAATATATTTAAGCAAATTTTAGCAAGCCATTCTGCGTGTCACATTTGCTTTATTATTATTTTTTAATTCATAATCTCAACAATCTCGCAACTAGCCTTTGTGACGTTCGACTCTCTGTATCTTGCTGCTGTGAAATTAAACTAGCTTCAAGTTGCTTCAATTTCTCGCTGCGTATCTTCCCTGTAATCTTGTCATACATGTTACCACGTTTGGTAATATCGCCTCACATTGAACTCTTTGAAAACAGCGACTCTCTCTTTGTAAATGAGGCAGACACAGTTGTGGGTATTTTAGTGAAGAAATAGTCCAATTTCCACCTATCTTTGAAGCGTCGGCTGTCGCATTTAACTTTTTTGTTGTTGTTGTTGATTGTTGCCATTTTAGAAAATTGGAAGTCAAGTGTCACACAGGGTAACACTGCTTAGAGTGCTGCTGCCTTTTAGTGTGTAAATGAGGAGCAGCATTTAATGTGTAAGCTACTTCATATGCTGGTAGCAGTACTGCTGACCAATTTATTAAGTCTGTGTGCGGGCCAGACGTTATTGATCGTATGACAGAGGCTGGGGTCCGGATGAAATTTGACCACGGGCTGCATTTGGCCCCCGGGCCGCACTTTGCACATGTCTGTTATAATCTGTTTGAGCGGGGCATGTGCGTTAATTGCGTCAAATATTTTAACGTGATTAATTCAAAAAAATAATTACCGCCCGTTAACGCGATAATTTTGACAGCCCTAAAAAAATGTTGTTGTTTTTTTGCTATCATATATTATTTAATTAATTATTATTGGATAGTTCTGTGTAGTTGCAGTGCTTCAAGAATTTATTTTCTTATAACTATGCCCATCAAAGATAGTGGCCGTATCCAATTGACACGTACAGCAGGCTGTAAGAATTTAGGCGCTATTATGGTTATGTCATGCTGGTTTCACAATCAACAGCTATTTGACTAATATAATGTAATATTCCACTTTCTTCTCCTTGTAGAGACTCATCTGAAATGTTTTCCATCTACCTCTGTACATCCTGGACCATCTTTTACAGCGAACGTATCCACATCAGCACCAAGTCCAATCCCACTAAGTCCAGGAAAGAAATGCAGCTTCCAAAACAACTGTCATATGAAAGATGCTTTTGCATCAGTGAAGACAAGGTGAGTAAGCACTACTTTTTTCCCTCATTTTCAACCCTGCGGCTTGCAGTCCAGTGCGGCCTATTTGTTGATTTATTTGGGTTAACAGTTAAAACCTTTTTTTGACAGCGGCGTAATAAGAGACCATCATAATTATGACGCTTATCATAGGCATTACCGAATGCTTATGTGAGATGTCATTCTGTGTCATCCGGCAAATTATGTCACTAACTCCCTTTATGTCCAGCTCAGATCTATTACATCCATTCAAAAGTGAGATAATTTGCCAGATGACACTAAAAGACATATGTTATAAACATTCATTAATGTCATGTCATGTAGTAGTAGTAGTAGTAGTAGTAGTGTCATGTCATAATTATGATTGTCTTATGAGTCTTATGGTGATACAGAGTGTTACCAAATAGGATAACTAGCAATTAATGAAACAATTGGAACAGTAACTGAAGAAATAATTAGCACAGAACATGAGTTTTGATTGTTATTTACATCTGTAGCGCTGCAATGCATGCTAGGAGGCATGCTTGATGACAACAATGTTGACAGCAGGTGGAAGCAGAGGTTGAATGTCTCCCCCAAAGGAGCAGTGATGGCCAGATGAAGCTTCTTGAAACAATGAAGCTTTGCAGCCAATTGGTTCAAAGCTTCATAGTGGTTCATTTCGTCTAATGGCAGTCTTATGATGCCGTTGTCAAATAAAGTGTTAACTGTTAATATCTTTTGGGGTAAATATCCAGCAATACAGGGAGGACAGCTGCGGCTTATATCTATGAACAAATGCCGTTTTGGTGTCAAAGTCGGTGGGTGGGGGCTTACAGTCAGGGCGTTATAGTCTGAAAATTACAGTACTACATCACACCTGCATCACTAAGGAAAATAAGTTTTATCTGCCATTTGGTTGTATTGCGCTCATGTTACACAGACCCGAGCAAAGCCGGGCCATACTGCTAGTAGGGAAAAAATTTAACAGAATATAAACTGAATTTGAGATATATTTCATCATACTGTAGTTGATAGTACAGTGGGGAAAATAATTATTTAGTCAACCACCAATTGTGCAAGTTCTCCTACTTGAAAAGATTAGAGAGGCCTGTAGTTGTCAACATGGCTAAACTTCAACCATGAGAGACAGAATGTGGAAAAAATAAACAGAAAATCCCATTGTTTGATTTTTCAATCAATCAGTCAACTTTATTTGTATAGCACATTTTAAAAATCCGCCAAGGAGTCCAAAGTGCTTTACATACCATAAAACAGCAATATAAGTTAACTTTCAAAGATAAAACAAAAAATATACATAAAGATAAAATAAACAGTCATTGCACATTAAAAGCTGAAGAGAAATAAAATGTTTTAAGGCGTGATTTAAAATCCATAAGTGAAGGGGCCTGTCTAATAGGAAGTGGTAATTGGTTCCACAGCCTGGGTGCCCTCACTGCAAATGCACGGTCACCCCTAAGCTTCAGCCTTGATCTTGGGACTTCTAGAAGCAGGTGCTCAGCTGATCTGTGAGTTCTAGTTGGACTGTAAGGATGAAGCAGTTCTGACAGATATGGCGGCGCAAGATTATTCAAACATTTAAAAACAAATAATAATATCTTAAAATGTATTCGGTAATGTACTGGGAGCCAGTGAAGAGATGCTAAAATTGGGGTGTTCGGGCCTGCAGGTTTTAGCTAGGAGGCGAGCAGCAGAGTTTTGCACAAGTTGTAGACGGGCCAGTGCAGCCTGACTGACGATTTTTAAAGAATTTATTTACAAATTAGAGTGGAAAATAAGTATTTGGTCACCTACAAACAAGCAAGATTTCTGGCTGTCAAAGAGGTCTTACTTCTTCTCACGAGGTCTAACAAGGTTCCACTCGATACCTGCATTAATGGCACCTGTTTTAACTCATTATCGGTATAAAAGACACCTGTCCACAACTTCAGTCAGTCACACTCCAAACCCCACTATGGCCAAGACCAAAGAGCTGTCGAAGGACACCAGAGACAAAATTGTAGACCTGCACCAGGCTGGGAAGACTGAATCTGCAATAGGTAAAACACTTGGTGTCAAGAAATCAACTGTGGGAGCAATTATTAGAAAATGGAAGACATACAAGACCACTAATAATCTCCCTCGATCTGGGGCTCCATGCAAGATCTCACCCCGTGGCGCCAAAATAATAACAAGAACGGTGAGCAAAAATCCCAGAACCACACGGGGGGACCTAGTGAATGACCTACAGAGAGCTGGGACCACAGTAACAAAGGCCACTATCAGTAACACAATGCACCGCCAGGGACTCAAATCCTGCACTGCCAGACGTGTCCCCCTGCTGAAGCCAGTACACGTCCAGGCCCATCTGCGGTTCGCTAGACAGCATTTGGATGATCCAGAAGAGGACTGTGAGAATGTGTTATGGTCAGATAAAACCAAAATAGAACTTTTCGGTAGAAACACAGGTTCTCGTGTTTGGAGGAGAAAGAATAGTGAATTGCATCCGAAGCACACCATACCCACTGTGAAGCATGGGGGTGGAAACATGCTTTGGGGCTGTTTTTCTGCAAAGGGACCAGGAAGACTGATCTGTGTAAAGAAAAGAATGAATGGGGCTATGTATCGAGAGATTTTGAGTGAAAATCTCCTTCCATCGGCAAGGGCATTGAAGATGAGACGTGGCTGGGTCTTTCAGCATGACAATGATCCCAAACACACAGCCAGGGCAACAAAGGAGTGGAAGAATCATTTCAAGGTCCTGGAGTGGCCTAGCCAGTCTCCAGATCTCAACCCCGTAGAACATCTGTGGAGGGAGTTGAAAGTCCGTATTGCCCAACGACAGCCCCAAAACATGACTGCTCTAGAGGAGATCTGCATGGAGGAATGGGCCAAAATACCAGCAACAGTGTGTGAAAAGCTTGTGAAGAGTTACACAAAACGTTTGGCCTACGTAAAGGGTACATAACAAAGTATTGAGATGAACTTTTGGTATTGACCAAGTACTTATTTTCCACCATGATTTGCAAATAAATTATTTAAAAATAAAACAATGTGAGTTTCTGGTTTTCCACATTCTGTCTCTCATGGTTGAGGTTTACCCATGTTGACAATTAAAGGCCTCTCTAATATTTTCAAGTGGGAGAACTTGCACAGTTAGTGGTTGACTAAATACTTATTTGCCCCACTGTACATAACAAGCAATAATCTAAAAAAAAAAAAAATCAGTTTGTACTGCAGTATTTAGTGCTAACCGATTGAACCGTTTTTTTCAATGTTTTTTGCTTGCATGTGTTTGATCAAAGTCCGCTTAATAGCAAGTATTGGTGTTCATAATCAAATATTCATACTGTATATCCACCCGACTGCCAGCAATATTTCTAACGCTCTTGAAAGAGCGTTAGATTAATTTGTGGGAATCCTTGCCTCACCACTAGAAAGGGAACTTGAATGACAGCCAAGCGCAGCAATCCCATTTCTGATGTTCCTTTTCAAGCCTCCCTTCACCTTCCGCTTTTTAATTCTTGCAAGGTGTGATCCTTTTTTAATCTTCACTTGATGCGCTCTACATGGTCAAGGGATTAAAAAACAACCCACTAAAGTAGCCACTCTGCAGTGGTCATGGCAACGGCAGACGCGCTATATTCTTGATTATGATTACAAGCCATTGTAGCATTCCAATCTGATGTGGTATGATTTCAAAGCTCTAATGACAAAATAGTAATTTGGCGGTTTCCAGTGAATAAGAGTAATTATAATCATGTGGCCGCTTGGTTTTGTGAAGTGGCAATTACCTGAAACATCACAATACGTTTTTGTTGGTTTTGTATATGTGTATATCTGTTATGCGTAAACATTTACATAGGGAACACGCTGAAGGCAAAGCTCACTCATTTTTGCTTGAGTGGGTCAGTTGATGAATGAATGACTTTTTCTCGGAACAGAAAGACTGAAAAGGGAAGCCGTGCTGGATATTCAACATCACATCAATAGAAGAGGCAGGTGGCTTTGCTACCTATATCCCACCAGGTCGTGACTAGGCTTTCCACACCGCAATAACAAGGCGCAAAAGAGACCCCTCCAATGTGCTTTGTCCACACTCTGGCTGTAATGGGAGCTTAGAAATGGACGAGTGGGTAGAAAGAAAAAAAGATTCAAGATTAGGGTTTTTTGAAAAAGAGAGATCACAACTAGAATGTAGTGAGCAATTTGTATGTAAATTTTGTATGTGTGACTAAAAAACAATTGAGACATTGTAATTAGAGATGTCCCGATCGATCGGGATGGGTCCGATCACGTCATTTTCAAAGTATCAGAATCGGCAAAAAAATATCGGCCATGCCTTTTTTTAATATATATATATATATATATTTAAATTAAATCGTTTTCTAATTGTGTTTAACGTTACAGACATAATATGTTACACTCATCCAGTCTTTAGTTTAGGCTTAAGGTAGGGTTATCAAATTTATCCCGATAACGGCGGTAATTAATTTTTTTTTTTTTTTTTTTTTTTTTTTTTTTTTTTTTTTTTTTATGTATCACGTTGAATTATTTAACGCAATTAATGCATGCGCTGCACGATCCACTCACGTATTGTCGCGCTCAATCTGTAATGGCGCCGTTTTACCTATATAGAGAGAAAAAGGCAGCGTAAAATGAGTAGAGTGAATTTTGGCAGGCTTTGGAGCCTTTTTTTAATTGGCCGTACAGTCCCTCTCCCTACGATTAGAAATATCATGGGAAGCAATGTGGGGAAGCAAGGTAGCAATTGATCTTTTTCTAAACACCTTATGTTATTTCTAGAGCTGAAACGAATCCTCGAGCAACTCGAGTAACTCGAGTTTAAAAACTGATCCGAGTAATTTTATTCACCTCGAGTAATCGTTTATTTTGACAGCTCTAAGCATCACGTTTTGCTCGGACTATTTTTAATGCGGGACAACGCGCTGACGTCACGTGCGTAGAGGAAGAAGCAATAAAAAAATATAAAAAACATTTCCGCAGCCGACAGCCGCTCCAAACTACGCCGACGTTGCTAAAAACTAGCCCGCATGATGTTAAGTTGGTAGCAGGTAGCATCTGAGGAGTCTCATAGAGATCACATGTATGTTGAACTAGATGCATTGTGATAGACTCGGCCGCGTCTGGGCAGCGTTAATAAACAGCGGCCATCTTAAAGCAGTAGAGCGCTAAGCGCTAATAAAGAGCGCTAAGCGCTAATAAATAAGATTAACGTTACTGTCTGAGTCACTAGCTCACGTAACGTTAGCCCTGCGGAGGGCTAGGTTTCTATTAATTATGACCACTTTCGATGCGTGGCTAACGTGTCTTACATACAGGCTTTAACATAACATAGCTTTGTGGAGTGATACGGGTGTAAAATAAAAACTCAATAATGCTAACTATCAATTTTAGCTTAGTAGTCATTGCTGGATAAAACACCAAGTAGCACTGGTCCCTAATGTGCTCCAATACAGCCTGTATCATACATTTATCTTGAACACTGCAAAAACACAAAATCCTATCAGGACTTACAGTTTAGAGTAGCGTAAAACTTAACTAGAACTTAAAAATGGCTTGACACAAATAGAAATTCAATTGAAACAGGTGGGAAAAAATCCCAACTTTTAAGTGATGTGTGTTATCAAGCGTAATGGCATTTTTAGGTATAAATATATATTTTTTTTAATAAGATCTAAAGGTTTTTTGAGTGAAAGCAGTGAATTTGTCTTTTTTTAAAATTCTAGTTACATCTGAGATGCAATTGTTGGCGGTTTTCAACAATATACATCGAAAATAAAGACATTGATTGACTGAAAATGGTTCAAGAGTAGATGAAATGTCTTGTTTTCTCATGTATATTTATAATTGCTCTTCACCTAAAAATATATTTGTTTTATCCGATTACTCGATTAATCGATAGAATTTTCAGTCGATTACTCGATTACTAAAATATTTGATAGCTGCAGCCCTAGTTATTTCGCAACGCAGAGAAGATATATCAATTGGTAGCATTACGCACAGTCATGGTTCCACTGGGCATGGCTATAGTATCATTTACTGAAAGCTCAACAAGTACACTAGATGGCAATATTTAGTCACAATATACAAAGTCACAAGTCTTTCTATCCGTGGATCCCTCTCACAGAAAGAATGTTAATAATGTAAATGCTGTCTTGAGGATTTATTGTCATAATAAACAAATACAGTACTTATGTACTTTATGTTGAATGTATATATTCGTCCGAGTTTTATTCATTTTTTCCTCAATGCATTGCCAAAATGTATATGATCGGGAAAAAATATCGGGAATGATTGGAGTTGAATCGGGAGCAAAAAAAACAAGCAATCGGATCGGGAAATATCGGGATCGGCAGATATTCAAACTAAAACGACCGGGATCGGATCAGGAGCAAAAACACATGATCGATACAACCCTAATTGTAATGAATCTTTACTTACCGGAGTACTTACCGGAGCAAGGCCCTTCGTTCCCGGCCGTTTTACTGGATTTTGACTGATTTTGCAAGGCCCACAGAAAATTCTGTTCTCTTGCTATATAAACATGGAACCCACCAAAAGAAAGATTCTTTCAGCAGGAAAAAAGTTAGTTCATATCTTTTTCCATACTTTAGAAATCAGCATTAGAAAATAGCTTAGTTTGAGCAATTTTCCGATTTCTGATGAAAAAACGGAGAAATTGAGCTTTTTGTTTCAAACATAACTTTGACTTACACACAGTTATGTTATGCTTTAGCTACATCCCAAACATCTAAATAATGTTTTCCTTTACAAAATAAGATAAACAACAAGGCAAATCGAGCTTTTGATAGCAAAGTAACAATTTTATTTACACATAACTAACTGAATGATGACGCTGTTCTGGCCGCGACAGCCGGTTAAACTTTTCCCTCATCGGCGTCTGTCTCACAAAGATGAATTTTTTTGAGTCTCTGCGGGCTGTGCTCGCGAGCATTATGGACTCAAAGGTATCGTCCGCCGCACTAGTTGTCCCGGGGGTTCTGCTCGGTCGTGCGCCGACTGGCATCCATTTGGTCGTCTTTCGCCGGCGCCCAGCCGTGCGGCGTGGCCGCTCATTGCCATTGAATCGGGTTGCGGGTCTTACCAAATGCGCTACTGCCCTCCAGTGGCCAGTTTTATTGCTTTAAAATGGATTTCCAGCTTTGTGCTTTGGAGCTAAATTGAATCACGACCCAGAGATGTCTCTTTTTTTTTTTTTTTTTTTTTCTTTTTTCTTTTTTTTAAATGTAAAAGACGTATAAATATGTCTTTGGGATACCTAAACAATTAAAAATAGAACGTATTCATACGTTTTTGGGAGCAAATGGGTTGCGTTTAAGGCCAGGTTTTACGAGTCAAATATCTTGCGCAATAACGCAAGAGTAGAGTTTTGCTGTTATTCGAATTCCGCGTTGAAACGACCATTACGTGTAGGGAAAACTGCGTGCACAGGGAAGCGAAAAATGGCAAATTGGAGGTTTCATGCATATGTAGTAAGCATTCCCAATGTGTATGGAGGTATATTTGTGTGTTTATTATCTAATCAAAAAAAAGTTGCTTCAACCCCCCCCCAAAAAAGTAGCTTCAATCTAAAAATATATTTTCAAAAAAAAAGTCACTTCAATCAAAAAAAAAATGTGAATGCAAAAATAAAATCGAAACTCAAAAAAAAATGCATTTGAGAGCTATTTTTCTTTGAATGATTTCTTTTTTTTTTTTTTTTTTTTTTTTTTTTTTTGTTTTTGATTGAAGTAATGTGGTTTTGCATTTGGGCCATATTTTGGCGAGGACATTGGTGCCTTTATTATTCAATCAAAAAATAAGTTGCTTCAAAACAAAAATATTTTCAAAAGCAAAATCCCTCCAATCAAAATTAAAAAACATTGAATCATCAAAAAAAAAAGTTTTTGAATGGGAAAAAAATATTTGAGACTCAGAAATTTGCATTTGAACACTTAATTTTTCATTGAAACTGTTTTCTTTGATTGAAGAAATCCTTTTTGTGTTTTCAATATTATGTTTAGGACATTTTTGTCTTAAAAAAAAAAAAAAAAAAAAAAAGACTTCAACCCCAAAAAAATCCAATCAAAGAAAAATAGTTTTCAAATGCATTTTTTTGTTTCAAATTTATTTTTGCATTCAAACACCTTTTTTTAATTGAAGCGAAGGTTTTGTTTTTTTTTAATTAACAAAATAAATCTTAATTGAAGCGATTTTTTTTTTTTTGATTGAAGAAACTTCTTTTTTTATTGAATAATAAAGACACAAATCATCCTCCATAAATGTGTAGGTGGCAGCACCACCAAAACTTGATTCCTTTGTGCAATCCTTTCCTTCTATGGAGCTACAGAAGTGCCAAAATTAATAGGAAATACAAAGACAACCAATAAAAGAAAACATTTACAAATACAGATATGTAAAAACAATCAATAAAAGACAACATGTTGAAAGATAGTCAGAGAAGGACAATAGCTAAGTTCCCTGAGTGAAAATTGGGCGGCACCATCTTTGATGTTTTCTGCGCTGTACTTCCGGTTTAGACAGAACACCTTGAATTGCGGTTGAATTAGAAAAAGTTTTAAACTGCCAAATGAAACCTGAGGAATGGATTCAGCACGACGTAGATAAGACTCTGAGACTTTCTCGACTGTGCGTGAACTCCTGGAAGCGCCTACCGTAATTTTCGGACTATAAGCCACTACTTTTTTCCTCTATTTTGAATCCTGCGGCTTATAGTTCAGTGCGGCTTAATTGTTGATTTATTTGGGTTAATAGTTAACACTATATTTGACAGCGTCATCATCACACTGACATGAGACCTTCATAATTATGACATAACACTATCATGGACATTACTGAATGCTTATGTCATTGTCATCCGGCAAATTATGTGACTAACTCCATTTATATCCAGCTTGGATCTTTTACTTCCATTCAAAAGTGGGATAATTTGCCAAATTACACTAAATGACATCTGCTGGAAGCATTCATAAATGCTCATGACAGTATCATGTCATAATTATGATTGTCTAATGACAGTCATATCGCACCACTGTTAAATTAAGTGTTACCAAATATCATAAGTAGCAATTAATGAAACAACTGGAACAGTGGAACTGAAGAAATAATTAGCACAGAACATAAATTTTGATTGCTATTTACATCTGTAGCTCTGCAATACATGCTAGGAGGCATGTTGGACGACAACACTGTTGACAGCAGGTGGCAGCAGAGGTTGACTGTCTCACCCAATGAAGCAGTGATGGCCAAACGAAGCAATAAAGCTTTGCAGTCAATTGGTTCAAAGCTTCATGGTGGTTCATTTGGTCTTATGACAGTCGTATGATGCCGTTGTCAAATGAAGTGTTACCGGTTAATATCTTAAGATGTAAATATCCCGTAATACAGTAAGGACAGCTGCGGCTTATAGTCCAATGCGGCTTATCTCGGAAAAAATGTCGTTTTGTGTCCAGCTTCAAAGCGCCAGTGTGGATCTACTTCGCCCTAGTTAGGTTATAGTTATGGTACTGTATAATGAGCTCATCGCACATGAACATATAAACACAAATAGTATGTCATTCCTTTTTATTGCAGACAATATTATCACAATAAAACTTTTGGACAACATGATTCCATTTCTTGTTTTATTCAAAAAAATTGGTGTATGTGCAAAACAGATCAATAAATCACAATTTCTGCAATTATTAGAAAAATTGTAACAAAGCTGGAGCATAATCGAGCCTTCCATCATCAAAGTGGAATGGACGTAGTCTCGATATACAGTCCCTATCTAAAGTCTTGTCGCTTATCCATTTTGTTAAAACAATTGCTAATAACCTGACTTTTAATTATTCAATTGGTTTCAGAAATGGCTCATATGAAAGCTAAGACCCTCCCAAATGATGTTGAATGTACAAAAATATATTTGTTTTAATGAAAAAAGATTTATCATTTAATGAAGACATAAAGATCAAATTTTGGCAAGACAAAAGTTTTTCAGTCTTGCATGCCTCCCAGAGTTCATCAAGCTTCTTGGGTTTCGTCTTCCATGCTTCCTCTTTCATCCTACCCCGGACATGCGCAATGATTTTCATGTCTGGAGACTGGGCTGGCCAGTCCTGGAGGATCTTGATCTTCTTTGCCTTGAGGAACTTTGAGGTAGAGATTGAAGTATGCGATGGAGCACCATCCTGCTGTAGAATTTGTCCCTTTTTATGGTTAGGAATGTAAGAGGCAGCTAAGATTTGTTGATATTTCAGACTGTTTATGTTGCCTTCCACCCTGCAGATCTCTCGCACACCCCCATACTGGATGTAACCCCAGACCATGATTTTGCCACCACCAAACTTCACTGTTTTCTGAGTGAATCTCGGATCCATGCGGGCTCCAGTAGGTCTCCTGCAATATTTGCAGCAATAATTCATTAAAGCCTCACTGTAGTAAATTTGTCAACAGCCACATTTTGCAATTCAAGGTCAAGCACGTACATTGTTCTTGTTCCTACATTGCAAATATCCTGAATCCATTCCAGGAGGCCTCTCGAATAGAATGTGGCAACAAAATAATACTCATAAATAAAAAACGGCTAACTGTTAGAGATTTTGCCGGGGAATGCCCATGGATTATGATAATCAGACTCCAGCTGTGACACTTATAATGTTCGCACTTGTAATTGAAAGTGGCAGCGTGTGAAACGTCTTTTTAAAGAACCACGGGACGTCTTATCTCAAAGTGGGGGTAAACAAAAAAAAACATCCTGATCAGATTTGGTTTTTGCTGAAGGCGTCGACTTTGTTCCAATATGGGCTTAGGATAAAAGCTAATTGAAAAGGAAAGAAGAAACTGTACTTCGCGGGGCTTGGATGAAACGTCACCCTCGGCCGGCTGCACACATTCGTGACAATTTCCTTCCCCTCAATTATTTTCCACTGCAAAATCTCATGCCAAAGCTGTAATAGAATATTCCACCTTTGGGATACAATTACGAAAATGCAAAGTAGTCGCTGATACAAGTGTCAGACTATGAATCACTGTTTGACAGGGTACCACAGATAGAAATACTTGTAGTTCTTAAAAGATAAATGTTATGATGAGTTAAAATAATTTCATATTAAAACCCCTGTTGATGTTTTCATTTTTACACAATTTGTAAAATTAGTTTAGTAGGTTGCCATTGACGTTGCACATGGTTACGCTGCCGGGCTTCCAGACTCTCGCGACATAAACACGTCCTCTGTTCAGCCCTTCCAATTTGAACCCGAGAGAAATATTAATGAGCATGTCAGCACTGTCGATATTTCACAAAAGCAGCAAAAGCAAAATGAACAGGAAAGACTGGATGAGATGAGACAAGAGTAGGACAAAACAGGTGTTCTTCCTAAATGTGCTACACGGGCAAAACGTCCTACAAGAGGTGAATTTGACACCCAAAATACTACCGTGCACTTTCAGCTTGTTTTGTTTAGATGCATACAGACTAGGCCTGAACAATAGTGTAAAAAAGTATCGTTGCGATTATTGGGGGGCATGCAATATATTGCGATATTAAAACTAGAAGAATTTTCACTGCATAACTTGAATAGCCATGTTTGGGATTGGCCTGAACGATATTTGAACGATTGGAAAGAATTAAATTGTAATAGGTGGTCCCTGGGTCACGACTAGGGTTGTTCAGATCATGTTTTTTTGCTCCCGATCCGATTCCGATCGTTTTAGTTTGAGTATCTGCCGATCCCGATATTTCCCGATCTGATTGCTTTTTTTTGCTCCCGATTCAATTCCAATCATTCCCAATATTTTTTCCGATCATATACATTTTGGCAATGCATTAAGAAAAAAATGAATAAAACTCGGACGAATATATACATTCAACATACAGTACATAAGTACTGTATTTGTTTATTATGACGATAAATCCTCAAGATGGTATTTACATTATTAACATTCTTTCTGTGAGAGGGATCCATGGATAGAAAGACTTGTGACTTTGTATATTGTGACTAAATATTGCCATCTAGTGTATTTGTTGAGCTTTCAGTAAATGATACTGCAGCCATTCAACCCAAATGCATGATGGAAAGTGGAACCATGACTGTGCGTTGGGAAATAACATAAGGTGTTAAGAAAAAGATAAATTGCTACCTTGCTTCCCCACATTGCTTCCCATGATATTTCTAAACGAAGGGATTGTAAGGCTTTAGCCTATTAAAAATAGGCTCCAAAGGCTGCCAAAATTCACTCTACTCATTTTATGCCACCTTTTATCTCTCTAAATGGGTAAAACGGCGCCATTACAGATTGAGCGCGACAATGCGTGAGTGGGTCGTGCAATGCATGCATTAATTGCGTTAAATATTTAACGTGACCCATTTTTTCAAAATTAATTACCGCCGTTATCAGGATAAATTTGACAACCCTACCTTAAGCCTAAACTAAAGACTCTGGATGAGTGTAACATATTATGTCTGTAAAGTTAAATACAATTGGAAAACGATTTAGATTTTAAAAAAGGCATGGCCGATATTTTTTTGCCGATTCCGATACTTTGAAAATGACGTGATCGGGCCCGATCGATCGGCATCCCGATTGATCGGGACATTTCTAGTCACGACGCTCGTGGTTTGGCCCACATAAGGCTGTAAGTTGTTTCCGCTAATATATGTTTGTGTATGCATTTGTAACTAAGTTTACAGCTACAATTTCTGGAGTTACGTGTGAGCGATTTGCTACGAGAATTATAAATACGTTAACTTTTGTAGCATTTAAGCTCGATGACTTTTGTTTGCCATATTAGGCTAATTTAATTTCCTAAATTTCCATATTGAGCAGACTGGATGGATGTTTGAACACCAATTGTTTTGTGTCCAGTGTTTTATTTTTAAAGTTTTTTAAAGTGCGTGCTGTTTTGAAAATAAGTGTACATATGTGTGTTACAGCTTTGCAAATGGTCAAAAGTGGAGGAAGTAAAAAGCTTCAAAAAGCACAATTGCCTTATATGCTGTCTGTAAAGCTGAACAACTTCACGTTTAATGAGGACAGAACACAGCATATTAATGAAGTAAATTAAAAAATAAGATACTGTGAGGTACAATAAGGTACTGTTTATGCAACCCCCCCCCCCCAAAAAAAAACGAGACAAAATGGCGGGCGACACTAGTAAAGTCGAAATCGCGCAAGTCGAGTACGTCAAAAACCGAGGACTACCTGTATATTTGAAAAATTACAAACTTGATCCTTTTAACCTGATTCCGATCATCTGAAAAATGGCGCTACTGGCCTGATTTCCGATCACGTGATCAGATCGGGGACATCCCTAATGTATAATATGCCGTTTATCCAGGCTTGCCGTATATAAAAGGGACACAGAATCTGCACACTTGCTGCTTTTATGAAGTATAACAAACTTTAGCATATTACCAAAAAAAAAAAAAACAACAATTGCACATTCTGAGATGTGACTATTGCGCATCCGCACATTGCGATGGTGATGTTCAAACGATATATTGTGCATACTAAAGATGCCTTAAGAAAATACGTAAATGTAGAAATATCAAATAAGGAAACGCATGCAAAAACTATTTTGATGTAATGAAAAGGTAATAAAAGATTCCATAAAAACACAAATAGTAAGTACTCGCCATTTTTAACCGATGTGCGCATGTGTGGCACGACTCACCGCGTAGAAGAAATTGCAGAACACCGGTAATGTTCTACGTCATCACCCCGAGCGTCCATAGCGCGCATAAAACATGGCGCCCTCCGTTGGTCAAAACTTGTACTAAATATTATAGATTTTTAAATCAATGGCAATGTTTTATGTGTTTCTAATAACATATTTTAGTAAAAGAGAACAATTGTGGCTTATTAGCGCTTACAAGCCTTTTTTGGTTGTTTTGGGAGTATTTCAGGGAGGTTTTTCTTCTATTGGTGGTGAAAATACATCCTTCCTTTTACTGTTTTTATCAGTCGCTTTGGTGCAAACAACTCGTTCAGTGTTCATAACATTGTGTCATCTGTTCACATCAAAAAGCAGTCTGGTTTCTTTGAACAAGTTGGAAATGCATTAGTACATCCTTGCAAAGAGTCTGTACAATTCTCTGATGTTTCCTACATTATCGGTCACTTATGTCAAATTGCTCGAAATGTATTATCACTGGTCTCGATTGAATAGTCTCACCCCCACGGCATTTATTTCTAATTCTGTCCTAAAGTTGTATGGCTAGAGCAGAACACAGCCTTTCAATGTTTGACAATGGAAGGACAAGAATTGGCAGAGGACGGAGGTGAGGCAGAGGAGGAAGAGGACAGACATACTTTGCGTGTTCCTGATAAGATAAGAGCATGGCTCAGGGGTCCCCAAACCACGGCACGCGGGCCAGATACGGCCCGCCTCCACATTTGGTCCGGCCCCCTGAACATTATATAGTGTTATTTATTTCCTGGCTTTTTTCTGTGAAGAACCCAGAGAGGGTTATTATCTATTTAATTAATAGTGTTATTATTATTTATTATTATATTATCTGTAAACATCTTCTTCGTACACAATTTCCATTCATTTCCTATTAGGGACAAACAGTGGCGCATCCCCCCTTAGCAACAGTAGCTGACGTCATGAATATTAATGAGTGGAAGTGACGTGTTGCTTGCGGTATGCCATTAGAACAGGGGTCTGCAACCCTTTTCCTCGAGAGCTGCTATCCAGCTTGTTTTTCATGTCTCCCGCCTTTAACACACCTGAATCAAATAATCAGGATTGTTATCAGGCTCCTGCAGAGCTTGCTGATGAGCTGATCATTTGATTCAGGTGTGTTACAGGAGGGAGACATTGAAAACAAGCTGGATAGTGGCTCTCGAGGACCAAGGCTGCAGACCCCTGAATTTAGCTAGGTTCATATTGCAGGTCTTAATGCACAAATCCGATTTTTTCGTGTTTTTCCGACTCGAGTGAGGCATTAACCTGACGGTCTGAACGGGACAAGTCGCATAGAAGTGGACCATTTCAAATCCGATCTGGGTAACTTTCGTATGTGGTTTAAATCCGATCTGTGCCACATTTTTCCAGAATGTCGCGGTGGTCTAAACTGGCAAGTCTCCCAAATCGGAATTCATGCAGCAATTACTGTACCAGTGTTGTCACAGATTACTTGAAAGTAATTTAATTACTGATTACTGATTACTCCTCCAAAAAGTAATCTAGTTACTTTACTGATTACTTTATTATCAAAGTAACCAAGTTACTTTAAAAGTAATTTGTCGGTTACTTTGCCCAATTTTTCTCCCTCTCCCAAACTTTTGACTTTTGACTCGCTCTTTTGTCCCCCCCCCTCCTCCACACACACACACATACACACAAAGTCACACTCCGCCTATGGTTACAAAATATAACTATAAAATGTACGTAAAGGCTGGTTACAAACTGTAAAAGTGCTGGCTGTCTCGTTACCTGATGGCTTTGTTTCGATCTTTGTCACGTTGTGCTGTAATTCCAAGTGGTTCCTTGAATTATTAGCGGTCGACTGCCCTTTTGAGCCAGCGCAAAGTTTGCGACGCACGGAGATATTTTTGGTCATCTTTATTGGAGAGAAATGTGAAGTCATGGCTGTATGTCCAATAAGCAAATGCAGCCGTTTGTATGACAAAAAATCCGATTTGTGCATTAGGACCTGCGGTGCGAGCCTAGCCTTAGACACATTCTAGTAGAGAAACTCAGTGTCAGTATTAGCGATCAGACAGCATAGAATAGGATGCCAACATATCCACACTCACAAGGGATTTACGCAAATGCTGGGTTTTACACCTCACGCCTGATTAGTGTACACTCACCCCTCCCAATCAATTATGTTTCTGACTTGCACCTCTGGATAAGAGCAACACTTGTCGACCATATTCTCAATCATGGCCTTACATTTTTTTTTTTTGCTCTGCATAGTGTTGTCATTTTCATTTCTGTATTGCAATGACATGGTCTGTCAACAAATGCTAAAAACTAGGGTTGTTCCGATCATGTTTTTTTGCTCCCGATCCGATCCCGATCGTTTTAGTTTGAGTATCTGCCGATCCCGATATTTCCCGATCCGATTGCTTTTTTTTTGCTCCCGATAATTTTTCCCGATCATATACATTTTGGCAATGCATTAAGAAAAAAATGAATAAAACTCGGACGAATATATACATTCAACATACAGTACATAAGTACTGTATTTGTTTATCATGACAATAAATCCTCAAGATGGCATTTACATTATTAACATTCTTTCTGTGAGAGGGATCCACGGATAGAAAGACTTGTAATTCTTAAAGGATAAATGTGACTTTGTATATTGTGACTAAATATTGCCATCTAGTGTATTTGTCGAGCTTTCAGTAAATGATACTGTAGCCATTTAACTTCTGCCCAAATGCATGATGGGAAGTGCAACCATGACTGCGTCGTGGTACCAATTGATATATCTTCTCTGCGTTGGGAAATAACATAGGGTGTTAAGAAAAAGATCAACTACTACCTTTCTTCCCCACATTGCTCCCCACGAGTATTCTAATCGTTGGGAGAGGGATTTGTAAGGCTTTAGCCATTTAAAAAAAGGCTCCAAAGGCTGCAGAAATTCACTTTTCTCATTTTACGCTGCCTTTTAGCTCTATATACTGTATGGGTAAAGCGGTGCCATTATAGATTAAACGCAACAATGCGTGAGTGGGTCGTGCAGCGCATGCGTTAATTGCGTTAAATATTGTAACGTAATAAATGTAAAAAATATTCTCGCTGTTAACGCGATAAATTTGATAACCCTACCTTAAGCTTAAACTAAAGACTCTGGAAGAGTGTAACACATTATGTCTGTAACGTTAATTACAATTACAAAACGATTTAATTTAAAAAAAAATATATATATATATATATATATATATATATATATTTTTTTTTTTTTTTTTTTAAATTAATTAATTTATTTATTTATTTTAAAAAGGCATGTCCGAAATTTTTTTGCCGATACTTTAAAAATGACGTGATCCCGATCGATCGGGACATCTCTACTAAAAACAGTAAAAATATCAAGCAAATCTTGTCCATTCCGTTGCAATCAATCTAAAAAATGTTTCCATTCGATATACTGTAAGGGCTTTCGCTCAATCCAGGTTAAAAACGGTTACACTCCCTTTTCTTTTTCTGATTTAGTCTATTAATTTTTCAGACTCGGCAGTGAACTCAAACATTTTCTCTTATTTTAACACACATCCTAAGTGAGCACTTAGAACATCCGCAGCCTCTGGAGCCTTTTTTGCATCCACCACCTCCAATAACAAGCCGGTCCGTCCGCGCCTCCTCTCGTGCGTCACGGCTCCCCCTCCTAACGGTTTTATTAGAGTGCTCGTTGGCTGCTGTTCTCAGCCAGCAGGTTGCTGCGCTAGCCAGAGGCAGCATCATTTCCTGACTCGGAGTCACACTTGTCAGCGCCACGTTTTCTTAAGGGCCGGAGGTGGGGGGTGGATGACAATGATGATGATATTTTTTCGCACAGGATGTTCACATGGAGTGATACAAGTTTTTATGCTTCTTATGGCGGCGCGTGCAATGTCTGGTGAGTGCAACTTTTCATTTGATTTTAAATGATACCTCACTCTTGTCATTGCAAAGACTCACGAGCGCCACACATTTGCTTTTTAAGTTGTAATTGAAAAAAAATTGAGCTGATATTTAATCTGCTAATTTCTTATATTGTGGCACCATGCATAGTAGACCAAATGCAATTGTAGGACCACTAAAGACCTCTATACGTTGATAAATTCTAACCTTTCAAAGGCCCTTGAGACATTCTATTGAATCTTTAAGTGCATTAACGCCACTGTAATCTTTGGTTAAATATTGATTCTGTTCTTCCCAGTAAATAGACGCCTCTCATTGATTGATTGTACTGCTAATTAAACACACTATTCAATAATACCGTATTGGCCCGAATATAAGACAGCCCTGATTATAAGACGACCACCTCTTTTTTAAGACTCAAGTATGAAAAAAGACTTTTTGAACACCAAATTAATTTTTATACAGAAAAATTACAGTACATCTGAAACAAATGATTATAACAATATATTTGAGAGAAAAAGCATGTTATTTCGCCGCATTCAAATCTTAATATCTGAACATTTAAATACGTAAACTAAAGTGCAATCACATTCGTAAATGAATGGCTTCTGGTTTTTGAAATGTAAATAAACCAATCTATTGTGATAAAACAACAAAATTGCAATAACTGCATTAACCATCAAAGTGAAGTCTAACTGGAACTGTAGTCTTGAAACAAATCTGAATAAGGAAAAACATTGCAATACAATAATGCAAACTGGTTAAACTTTAGACTAGCTGAGATCTGTCATGACCAGAACATGGCCGGTATGTTAACGTAACATACAGTGGGGCAAATAAGTATTTAGTCAACCACAAATTGTGCAAGTTCTCCTACTTGAAAAGATTAGAGAGGCCTGTAATTGTCAACATGGGTGAACGAGAGAAGGATTGTGGGGAAAAAAAACAGAAAATCACATTGTTTGATTTTTAAAGAATCTATTTCCAAATTAGAGTGGAAAATAAGTATTTGGTCACCAAAGAGGTATAACATCTTCTAATGAGGTCTTACGAGGCTCCACTCGTTACCTGTATTAATGGCACCTGTTTTAACTCATTATCGGTATAAAAGACACCTGTCCACAAACTCAGTCAGTCACACTCCAAACTCCACTATGGCCAAGACCAAAGAGCTGTCGAAGGACACCAGAGACAAAATTGTAGACCTGCACCAGGCTGGGAAGACTGAATCTGCAATAAGTAAAACGCTTGGTGTAAAGAAATCAACTGTGGGAGCATTTATTAGAAAATGGAAGACATACAAGACCACTGATAATCTCCCTCGATCCGGGGCTCCATGCAAGATCTCACCCCGTGGCGTCAAAATGATAACAAGAACGGTGAGCAAAAATCCCAGAACCACACGGGGGGACCAAGTGAATGACCTGCAGAGAACTGGGACCACAGAAACAAAGGCTACTATCAGTAACACACACAGCCAGGGACTCAAATCCTGCACTGCTGGACGTGTCCCCCTGCTGAAGCCAGTACACGTCCAGGCCTGTCTGTGGTTCACTAGAGAGCATTTGGATGATCCAGAAGAGGACTGGGAGAATGTGTTACGGTCAGATGAAACCAAAATAGAACTTTTTGGTAGAAACACAGGTTCTCGTGTTTGGAGGAGAAAGAACACTGAATTGCATCCGAAGAACACCATACCCACTGTGAAGCATGGGGGTGGAAACATCATGCTTTGGGGCTGTTTTTCTGCAAAGGGACCAGGACGACTGATCTGTGTAAATGAAAGAATGAATGGGGTCATGTATCGAGATATTTTGAGTGAAAATCTCCTTCCATCGGCAAGGGCATTGAAGATGAGACGTGGCTGGGTTTTTCAGCATGACATTGATCCAAAACACACAGCCAGGGCAACAAAGGAGTGGCTTCGTAAGAAGCATTTCAAGGTCCTGGAGTGGCCTAGCCAGTCTTCAGGTCTCAACCCCCTAGAAAATCTGCGGAGGGAGTTGAAAGTCCGTGTTGCCCAATGACAGCCCCAAAACATCACTGGTCTAGAGGAGATCTGCATGGAGGAATGGGCCAAAATACCAGCAACAGTGTGTGAAAAGCTTGTGAAGAGTTACAGAAAACGTTTGGCCTCCGTTTTTGCCAACAAAGTATTGCGATGAACTTATGGTATTGACCAAATACTTATTTTCCACCATGATTTGCAAATAAATTCTTTAAAAATCAAACAAAGTGATTTTCTGGGGTTTTTTTCACATTCTGTCTCTAATGGTTGAGGTTTAACCATGTTGACAATTACAGGTCTCTCTAATATTTTCAAGTGGGAGAACTTGCACAATTAGTAGTTGACTAAATACTTATTTTCCCCACTGTATGTTACAAGATGCCTGAACAACAAAATGCGAACGTGGCCGGTATGTTAACGTAACATAGCTATTAAGAGTAATTCAGATAACTATACCATAAAGAACATGCTAACAAGTTTACCAAACCATCAGTGTCACTCCAAAACACCAAAATAACATGTGAAATGATGTAATAATGTGTTAATAATTTCTCACATAAGTCGCAACAGAGTATAAATCGCACCCCCAGCCAAACTATGAAAAAAACTTCGATTTATAATCCGAAAAATACGGTAATCAAAAATCGGACCCGATCACGTCTTTTTCAGAGGATCGGAATCGGGTAAATCGTGTTTTTAAAATCTGTTTTATTCTTTAGTACTAACTCATTGGCTGTTTTAGTGATAGACATCCAATCCATTTTGATTGGGAGGGATGGCAGCGAACATTTGATCAGTGGTATCGGTACGGAAATAGTACCATCGGTATCGGGGATAACTAAGAAATAACAGGCCGATGCTACACAAAATGGAGTGCTTGTCGGCTTTCCAAAGATGATGACAGATGTCCAATCCTTTGGTGACCAATAATTCTTCTTCTGTGAATCGAAATAAGTGAATGAATGAATTGAACGAGTTTATCACTACTGGACATCTAATCGATTTGGACTGAACAATGAGTTAAACAGTGTCTGACCTAGCCATGATGGCAAAATTTTACATTCAAGTCCGTACATTTTTTTTTTTCCCCCATCGGTGCTGGCTGGGCATAGGCGGGGTTTGACTTTTGTGGCAGAGGGGGAAAAAACATGTTGATGACCCCGAAACGCGGTGTCAGCGATAAAATTAACTTACAAGATATATGCTCGGTTAGTATCTTAGCCCATACTCGTAAATCCAGCCATCCCAGTTATGTGGGTGTGCATGTGTGTGAGCGCACGCGTTTTTCTGTGGAGAAGTAAAAGCCGATTTTTGCGTTTTTCCTGTCACTCACACCCTTGATATGGTACCCCGGTTCTGGCTCTGTTGTACAATTCGCGTCTTAACCCTTAGATGCATAAGTGGGTCAAAAATTACCCGGTGATGTTGTTTTCTTCGGAATGAAAAATTGTTATCAGTTCATATTGTTATCAGTTCATATTATAAAAAACATGTTTTTGATATAATGCCATTCAAATTTTTTATGGACTTATTATACATTTGAAGAAATTGTCATTTTTGTTTTACTACCCTAAGCTTCCACAAGTGGGTCAAAAATGACTGGCTCTGTTGTATAATTGGCGTCTTAACCCTTAGATGCATAAGTGGGTCAAAAATTACCCGGTGAGGTTGTTTTCTTGAAATATCTTCGGAATGAAAAATTGTTATCGGTTCATATTGTTATCAGTTCATATTATAAAAAACATGTTTTTGATATAATGCCATTCAAATTTTTGATGAATTTTTTATACATTTGAAGAAATTGTAATTTTTGTATTACTACCCTAAGCTTCCACAAGTGGCTCAAAAATGACCCACATTGACACTATGGAATCCAATGGGAATCTTTCATTCTTCTCAACTTTGGCTGCTAGGAATAAATTTACCGTGGACTAGGTATGTAAAAAGTGACATCCCTTAAGAAGATTATTTTACACAGCAAGAGCTGATACTTGTACTGTAAGTATTATGTCCATATAGTATTTTGTGTGTCTTTCATGACTCTTTATTATTATTTATCAACAAATTAGCATACTTCATAACTAGCTAGCTAACTAAGGCTAGGTTCATGCCGCAGGTCCTAATGCGCAATTCCGATTTTTGTCATATCTGTTTTTTTTTGGCGTACCCGTTCAGACTGCCTTTTTGTCCATTGAGCCTGTTCAAGTATCACACATGCGCTCTTATTCGCAGTCCGAGGTGCACTGAGCAAACTGGCCCGCATGCGCAGGAGCATTGGAGCAGAGAGAAAACCGAGCATTGTCAGGCTTATTCTCAACCCATTTTATGTTTTTATGACTGTTGTCAAGCCCGCTCCTTCCACAAAAGCCGCGTTCGAGCTAGGCGCTAATGCTAATGCACAGCTGCACCACTACCGTGGCACCCTGTCTCTCTCGCTCTTTGCTGATGTTAATTGCTGAATGAATTCCAATTTGGGGGACTTGACAGTTCGGACCGCAGCCACATTCTGGAAAAATGTGGCCCAGAGGGGATTTAAACAACATACGAATGAGACCTGGATCGAATTTGAAAATGGTCCACTTTTATGCGACTTTTCCCATTCAGTCGAGTTGGAAAAACACGAAAAAATCGGATTTGTGCTAGATTTACAGCTGAAATGGTCCTACAGATTTTGGATGATGGCGAGGCAGTGACAGGGTTGGACTCAAGTGTCCGAAATTTCTGATGATGAGGACCCAGACTATTGTCCAGGTGGCAGTGGCAGTTGTCCACCTGGAAATCCAACTGAACATGATCAATCTGACTCATAAGATTCTACTTATGTGTCCTCTGAAGAAGAAAGTGTCAAAATCATGGCTGACAGAATGAGTTGGTAGGGCTCTTATTGGAGAGAATTACCTCCCACCCAGGGCAGAACACAGAGCCACAATATCCTCAGAAAAGGTCTTAGCACCGCTGTCTCACCAAAAAGATGCATGGGAGCTCTTCATCACTGATACAAGGAAGGATGAAGTCTATTGCTGTTCTGGTTTTTTTTTTTTTTTTTTTTCCTTCTCCAAAAAATGTTAATTAAATCATAAAGATATTTCAAGCATGACATCATTCTTGTGTGGCCCTAAATATCATACTAATTAATATACAAGTGATTATTCTTCTCCAAAATGGCATAAAAACACATTGGTTCTAATATGGGTCATTTTTGACCCACTTATGGAAGAGTGTAGGGTCTAGTAACTTGTGTATCTCAAGGTTAAGTGGACAAATTGAAACTCTCACAATTTGGGCAGTTCTCTCCGGCGTTTCATGGTCGACATCTTCAATCTTTGGTTGGTGCTCAGTAGCTGTTGTCGTTTTTGAATGCTTAGATTGGGGAAAAAAACGATTTATATCTATCTTGTTTCTTCTGTCCTCAAGTGGTTTTGGTTTAGCAAAGCAAATTACTGTCTCTAAGGTGCTAGTCACATGATCTGTTTGAAAATTAATTTTGATCCATTATTTAAAAAAAAAAAAAAGTTCATTCATTTTTGTTGTTTGTTTTATTACTTTACAATTTTTATCGACAACATTTTACCGGCAAAGTCTTAATTTTAAATTCATGTATTGGAAAGTAAATTACATGCAATGACAATTTAGGCCACCGGGGAGCTGTAACTTGGGTGGCAAACATGTCTTTTAGGGTGCCAATTGCCTCCCCATGCCACCCTGGAGCATCCATCCATGGCCGCAATGCAAATGTTAGTGTTAGTCAAACATTAACATTTGCATTGCTGCAGTCATTCTCCTTTGCTCTCAGCCTTCACACTGAAAATACGCTTTCGTCTCTCATCTATGCACATGGAAAAAAAGATGTGAAAGCAAAGACGTCTTTGTGGAGCATCCCTGCAGAGAAAGTCCATCTTTCTTTGAAGTCACCGATAGAACGCAAGCAGTGGGATGCCGATAAGATCTTATCCTAGCACGTCACCAAACGCTTTAGTGCAATTTGTTCACCGCCGCTTTAAATCGCCAAGAAAGTATGGGAAAAAAAGATGAAAAAGTATTTAAGTAGGGTGTTTAGCATGCATTTTGATGAGTTTGTCAGAGGGTTTCAGAAACACCTCCACAAAATCCCTTTTGAGATTTTACGAGTTATTTAAACTCGTCAGCAATGGCAAATGAAAAACTGAATATCGCTGGTAACTATTAATGCATTTTTCAGTGGGAGTCAACTCTTAGCGGTGTAATTTTCCAAAAATTTTCTTTTGAGTTTCACGAGTTATCATAATTGTGTTTTTCGCACATTTTTCTTTTTCCAACATATTGATTCGTCAATTTTCCGCAATGGCACCACCAGGGGGTGGCCACGGTCCCTACAATATTTTTGGCCACCCTATGGCGCGGGAAGTGGGGTGTTGAGGGTGCTGCAGCACCACCTTGTGTTAAACCGAGGCTTATCGGACCTTTTAATTTTTAAATGTGTTCATTTGTCATTGCCATCTAGCTGCAGGGAGTTGCATTATAGTACTCGGGCGCTTTTATTTCCAATACAAAAACTCCAACACACACTGTAATGCAGGGGTGTCCAAACTTTTTGCAAAGGGGGCCAGATTTGATGTGATAAAAATGTGGGGGGCCGACCTTGGCTGACGTTCTTTACGTAGAACATTATATTTAAGCAAATTTTAGCAAGCCGTTCTCTGTGTCACATTTGCTTTATTTATTTATTTATTTATTTTATTAATAATTTCAACAATCTCGCAACTAGCCTTTGTGGTGGTCTCTTTCGACTCTCGGGCTCTTGCGAAATACTGCTGCTGTGAAGTTAAACTATCTTCAAGTTGCTTCAATTTGTCGCTACGCATCTTCCCTGTAATCTTGTTGTAAATGTCAGCATGTCTTGTTTGGTAATATCGCCTCACATTGAACTCTTTAAAAACAGCGACTGTCTCTTTGCAAATAAGGCAAACACAGTTGTTGCGTATTTTATTGAAGAAATAGTCCCATTTCCACCTATCCTTCAAGCGTCGGCCGTCGCAGTCAACTTTCTTGTTTTTGTTGATTGTCGCCATTTTAGAAAATTGGGTGTAAAGGGTCACACGGGGTAATGTTTCTTAGAGTGCTGCTGCGTTTTAGTGGGTAAATGAGGAGCAGCATTTATTGTGTCAGCTACTTCATATGCTGGTAGCAGTACTGCTGACCAAATTATTAAGTCTGTGTTATTATGACAGAGGCTGAGGGCCGGATGAAATTTGACCACGGGCCACATTTGGCCCCCGGGCCAGACTAGACATGTCTGTTGTAATCGAACGCTGCCTTTGTAGTTGCCTTTTAGTAGTAGTACGTAAACTATTCAGCATGTATGGAGAAAATGCGCAATCATGACAAATTTGGACCAAAACGGCTCTTCTTGGATGGGAAAAACAAAAAAAGCTGTGAGTGACTTCCAGCGCCGCTGCAATATAATGTCAGATTGTAGTAGCTGTAGAACTCAAAATTTTGACTGTACTGTTATGGGCTATGCATATTAAATCATTGGTAACATTAACTATAGCACAATACACTAAAGTATATCGGTAGGTGTGTCCTTAAGTCTTTCTGATAGTTTTTTCTGGCCTTTTACTGCAACAACATAATAAAAACCTGAAATTACAGTGGGGCAAAGTATTTAGTCAACCACCAATTGTGCAAGTTCTCCTACTTGAAAAGATTAGAGAGGCCTGTAATTGTCAACATGGGTAAACCTCAACCATGAAAGACACAAAAAAAACAAACAAAAAAAACTCACATTGTTTTATTTTTAAATAATTTATTTCCAAATTAGAGTGGAAAATAAGTATTTGGTCACCTACAAACAAGCAAGATTTCTGGCTGTCAAAGAGGTCTAACTTCTTCTAACGAGGTCTAACGAGTCTCCACTCGTTACCTGTATTAATGGCACCTGTTTTAACTCATTACTGGTATAAAAGACACCTGTCCACAATCTAAGTCAGTCACATTCCAAGACTACTGATAATCTCCCCCGAACTGGGGCTCCATGCAAGATCTCACCCTGTGGCGTCAAAATGATAACAACAACGGTAAGCAAAAATCCCAGAACCTGGGGGAACTGGTGAATGAGCTACAGAGAGCTGGGACCACAGTAACAAATGCTACTATCAGTAACACAATGCGCCGCCAGGGAGTCAAATCCCGCACTGCCAGACGTGTCCCCCTGCTGAAGCCAGTACACATCCAAGCCCGTCTGCGGTTCGCTCGAGAGCATTTGGATGATCCAGAAGAGGACTGGGAGAATGTGTTATGGTCAAATGAAACCAAAATACAACTTTTTGATAGAAACACAGGTTCTCGTGTTTGAAGGAGAAAGAACACTGAATTGCATCCGAAGAACACCATACCCACTGTGAAACATGGGGGTGGAAACGTCAGTTAATGCTTACCACAAACAAAAGCAAATAATGTTCCACAACAAACAGCAGCAATGAGGCCTACTGCACACACACACACTTTGCTCACCAGTTCAATGTTTTCAACTTACTCATATTATTAGCACAAACCAAACCAGGGGTGACACCTACGCACCATGGTACCTTTGCTTACTACCATAACAATCTACTCGTACCACAACAAAACCTTCTTAAAACCAGTTAACACCACAATGAGAGGCACTACGCCGCAGGTCACCCACACCAACAATAACACGCATAAAACAGTAGCTAATGCTAATGCTCTGTCTCTTGACTTGATAGGGATTAGTATTCTCAAGATTTTACACTGTACACTGCTGGCCAAAAGCATTGGCGGAGTTTGACTTTTGGGGCGGTGGGGGGCAGAACATCTTGATGACCCCAAAATGCAGTGTCAGCAATAAAATTAACTTACAAGAATATTTATAATAATGAGTTGAATTTTAAATCAGGCTGCTTAGGACAGCTATACTTTTCGGCAAGACAAGGCCGGCCCAGCCTATACGCAGGCTATGCAGCTGCTTAGGGCCCCTGACTACGAGGGGGGCCCCCAATCTGGCAACCTCATTTTATATGTTTTTAATAGAGCATAGTGAATAATGTGGCGCGCAATGCCATTTATCTATGCAAACATCCATTTTCTTGTCATTAGAATCTGGCAACCTGGGGAGTGACGTTGAATCTGCTTTGCGATGATTGGTGCTCAAGCTTGCTTGGAAAATAGATGCACGAATATGTCGAGGAGAATTTATCCTTCTGGAGCAGAGAAACAAAAAATCTGATTAATATACAAAATATGGACGTATGGGTTGGATTGCATGTATGGATTTCACAGTACACTGCGATGAAATGGTGGGCCAAAAATATGGGCCCCTTGGCATTATTTTGCTTGGGCCCCCAAATGGCCTCGGCCGGCCCTGCGGCACGATCGGCATCGATTGAAGATGGTACGCCCGCCGGTGTCGTGCCAACGTAGTACCCCAGTCAAAAATTGTATCACCTGGGCGGAGCCATATGGAGGAAATTTGTGTCTTCATTATTCTATCCCAAAAAAAGTTGCTTCAATAAAAAAATAATAATAATAATAATTTCAATCAAAGTATATATTTTCAATAATAAAGAAGTCACTTCAATCAAAAAAATGTGTTTGAATGCAACAATAAATTTGAAACTCAAAAAAATGCATTTGAAAGCTATTTTTCTTTGGATTGTTTTTTTTTTTTTTTTTTTGAGATTGAGGTCATTTTTTTTGTATGATGCAACTTTTTTGATTGAAGTAATGTTGTTTTACGTTTGGGCAACATTTTGGCTATTATTATTATTATTATTTTGCTTCAAGCAAAAAATATATATTTTCAAAAGAAAAATCACTTTAATCCAAAAAAAAAAAAAAATTCATAGAAAAAAAATTTTTGAATGCGAAAAAATATTTGAGACTCAAATATTTGCATACACTTAATTTTTCATTTTTTAAAAAATTTATTTTAGCAATCCTTTTTGTGTGACATTTGTGTCTAAATCATACAATCCCCTAAAAAAACATGTTCAAACAAAGAAAAAAAAACATTTGAAACATAAAATTGCCCACCCCTAATTTTATTTTTATTTTTTTCAAATAATATGCAAAGCAAATGACTGTCTAAGGTGCTCGTCACATGATCTGTTCGAAAAATAATTTTGACCCATTATAAAAATCTTTTCTTTTGTTCATTTCATTCATTTTTTGTTGTTTGCTTTATTACTTTACAGTTTATATATATATATATATATATATATATATATATATATATATATATATATATACAGTGCTGTGCAAAAGTTTTAGGCAAGTGTCCTGCCTAAAACTTATATATATATATATATATATATATATATATATATATATATATATATATATATATATATATTAGGGCTGTCAAATGATTGAAATTTTTAATCGAGTTAATTACAGCTTAAAAATTAATTAATCGAAATTATCGCAATTAATCGCAATTCAAACCATCTATATAATATGCCATATTTTTCTGTAAATTATTGTTGGAATGGAAGGATAAGACACAAGATGGATATACACATTCAACATACTGTACATAAGGACTGTATTTGTTTATTATAACAATAAATCAACAAGATGGCATTAACATTAACATTCTGTTAAAGCGATCCATGGATAGAAAGACTTGTAGTTCTTAAAAGAAAAATGTTAGTGCAAGTTATAGAAATTTTATATTAAAACCCCTCTTAAGGTTTTCGTTTTAATAAAATTTGTAATATTTTCAATCAAAAAATAAACTAGTAGCTCGCCATTGTTGATGTCAATAATTACTGACACAATGCTAATGGGTGCTGAAGCCTATAAAATCAGTCGCACCCAAGCGCCAGCAGAGGGCGGCAAAACTCCATAAAACACAATTAACAAGTGAGCATTTCACTGTACCGTCATTTAAATATGTCTGAGCGGGGAATCTGCGTTAATTGTGTCAAATATTAATTTTTAATTGTGTCAAATATTTTAATGTGATTAATTTAAAAAATTAATTAACGCCCGGCAACGCGATAATTTTGACAGCCCTAATGTATATGTGTATATATATATATATGTATACAGGAAAGTCAATTATATGCATTGACACTTTTTGGCCATCGGGGGCGGGAGGCGTGGACCCCCCCCCCTTAAACTCCGCTTATGGCCAAAAGTATTGGCACCCCTGCAATTCTGTTAGTTAATGCTCAATTTCTCCCAGAAAATGATTGATTACAAATGCTTTGGTAGTAATATCTTCATTTGTTTTGCCTGCAATGAAAAAATCACAGAGAATGGGGGAAAAAAACTAAATCAGTATCATTATACATAAAACTCTAAAAATGGGCCGGACAAAAGTACTGGCACCCTTTGAATAATCATGTGATGCTTCTCTAATTTGCGTAATTAACAGCGCCTGTTACTTACCTGGAGCACATAACAGGTGGTGGCAATAACTAAATCACACTTGCAGCCATATAAAATGGATTAAAGTCCACTCAACCTCCTGTCCAGTGTCCTTGTGTGTACCACATTGAGTATGGAGAAAAGAAAGAAGACCTAAGAACTGTCTGAGGACTTGACAAGCAAAATTTAGAAGAAGCATGGGCAATCTCAAGGCTACAAGTCCATCTCCAAAGACCTGAATGTTCCTGTGTCTACCGTGCGCACTGTGCCCAACCTCCCTAGATCTGGAAGGAAAGAAAAATAGACGAGAGATTTCAACGAAAGATGGCATGATGAATCTCGTGAGTAAAACCCAGAAAATCTTTGCAATATATGTATGGCGAGGATAGTGTGGTGCTATACTTTCGTATTGGAGTGCCGGGAAGGTCTTCGGGAAATGACATCATCAGGTGGTGGCCGGCAGGGGAGCAAGGCACGTCGCTTGTTGCTAAGGTGTTGCTATGGCAGTCACTCAAAAACTACGCGGTCAATTAAAAATTTTGGTAATATTAGTTTTGAGATGGCTAATGATGCAGTCAAAACAATTTACCCATGTAAAATGCTCATGAATTGAAGTCTTTACCTGCCCTTTAAGGACCGCTAATTGGCTGCCACTGATGTCCCTGGACATCCAATCAAAAAACGGATTGGACGTCTAGTGCTGTCAATAGTACTAAAAGATGAGCATTCAAGGTCAATCCTCACGGTTTAAATGAATTGGACTAACGGTCTATTAAGTCAATGGCTGGCAGTGGCTTAATTGTGGGTCTTCACTTGTTAATTTTAGGGTACTTAAAGGTCACTTGTTGATTTTGGGTCACTTAATTTACAGTGGGGCAAATAAGTATTTAGTCAACCACTAATTGTGCAAGTTCTCCCACACAGAGAGGCCTGTAATTGTCAACATGGGTAAACCTCAACCATGAGAGACAGAATGTGGAAAACAAACAGAAAATCACATTGTTTGATTTTTTTTATTTTTTTATTTTTTTTTTAAATAATTTATTTGCAAATCATGGTGGAAAATAAGTATTTGGTCATTGCCAAAAGTTTATGTCAATACTTTGTTATGTACCCTTTGTTGGCAATAACGGAGGGCAAACGTTTTCTGTAACTCTTCAATAGCTTTTTAAACACTGTTGCTGGTATTTTGGCCCATTCCTCTATGCAGATCTCCTCTAGAGCAGTGATGTTTTGGGGCTGTCGTTGGGCAACACGGACTTTCAACTCCCTCCACAGATTTTCTATGGGGTTGAGATCTGGAGACTGGCTAGGCCACTCCAGGACCTTGAAATGCTTCTTACGAAGCCACTCCTTTGTTGTCCTGGCTGGGTGTTTGGTAAATGGTAATGGTAAGGGATCATTGTCATGCTGAAAGACACAGCCACGTCTCATCTTCAATGCCCTTGCGGATGGAAGGATATTTTCACTCAAAATCTCTCGATACGTGGCCCCATTCATTCTTTCCTTTACACAGATCAGTCGTCCTGGTCCCTTTGCAGAAAAATGGCCCCAAAGCATGATGTTTCCACCCCCATGCTTCACAGTGGGTATAGTGTTCTTCGGATGCAATTCAGTATTCTTTCTCCTCCAAACACGAGAACAGGTGTTTCTACCAAAAAGTTTTATTTTGGTTTCATCTGACAATAACACATTCTCCCAGTCCTCTTCTGGATCATCCAAATGCTCTCTAGCGAACCGCAGACCGGCCTGGACGTGTACTTTCTTAGCAGGGGCACACGTCTGGCAGTGCAGGATTTGAGTCCTTGACAGCGCATTGTGTTACTGATAGTAGCCTTTGTTAATGTGGTCCCAGCTCTCTGTAGGTCATTCACTAGGTCCCCCAGTGTGGTTCTGGGATTTTTCCTCACCGTTCTTATCATTTTGACGCCACGGGGTGAGATCTTGCATGGAGCCCCAGATCGAGGGAGATTATCAGTGGTCTTGTATGTCTTCCATTTTCTAATAATTGCTCCCACAGTTGATTTCTTTACTTCAAGCGTTTTACCTATTGCAGATTCAGTCTTCCCAGCATGTCTACAATTTTGTCTCTAGTGTCCTTTGACAGCTCTTTGGTCTTGGCAATAGTGGATTTTTGAGTTTGACTGACTGAGGTTGTGGACAGGTTTCTTTTATACCGATAATGAGTTAAAACAGGTGCCATTAATACATGTAACGAGTGGAGCCTCGTTAGACCTCGTTAGAAGAAGTTAGACCTCTTTGACAGCCAGAAATCTTGCTTGTTTGTAGGTGACCAAATACTCATTTTCCACTCTAATTTGGAAATAAATTCTTTAAAAATCAAACAATGGGATTTTGTTTTTTTTTGTTTGGTTTTTTTTCCCACTTTCTCTCTCATGGTTGAGGTTTACCCATGTTGAGAATTACAGGCCTCTCTAATCTTTTCAAGTAGGAGAATTTGGACAATTGGTGGTTGACTAAATACTTATTTGCCCCACTGTAACTCAATGCAAACACTTTCAAAACAAACCATTGCAACGCCACTCTAATTAAACGAATACTCGAAGCAGCAAAATTGGATTCGAAGCTTTTTCTCTTATCGAATTACTCGAGTTCATTGATTAATCGTTGCGCCACTAATTTTAATATGGTATTGGTACAGTCTCGGCCAATAGCACAATAGCACATGGTGATCGAAATTAGTATCAGGAGTCAAATGGTATTGGCTCAACTTGAAAATAAACAATTTTTTGTTGTTGTTGTTGTTGTCGGGCTTGTCTGTGGGGGAATAGTCATTTTTCCTTTGTAAATAAAAGCCCTGTTGATTCTGAGCGATGCCAATGCCAGGAAAGAAACCAATCCTGACATCTTGATAGCCTAAGATGGTCAAATTGTTCAGGGGTACTCCTGTGAGAAATATTCCTGGATTTGTCACATTTGTAATGTATGTAAATAATGTGGCAAAGATGTCATTTTCTCATGGCGGCAGCATTAAATAAAGCTGTCACTCAAGTGTCACCTCAGCTTTGGATCGTGGCGTGGGTAATGTCTTGAAGGAGCGGCCGTGTGTAACATGCTTTGATCCACCTATGTGCAGCAGGTAATCATGTCATTAGTCCAGAAAGACTTTCATTCCGTAATCAATCCAATTACCACAATCATGCACTTGTTTTGACTAGCATGTTATTCCAGGTAGGTCCAATATATTCAATAGATCATTTCAATCAACACATAATTAAAGGAAATAACAAGAGTTAAAAAAAGAAGGCAACCAAAAAAGAAAATGCAAAGAAATCCTGAGGAGAGACAGCGAGAACCAAAAGTGGTATTTGCCATGTGGCAAAAATGTTTTGCTATGTGGCATTTTTTTTTTTTTTTTTAAATTGCCATGTGGCAATTTTTTTGCCATGTAGCAAAATTGATCTTGATTCTGCCATGTGGCAATTTTTTAGGAACATTTTACCACATGGCAAAACGTTTTTTGTCACATGGCAAAAAAAAAATGCCACATGGCAAAATTTTTTTGCCACAAGGCAAAAAAAAAAAAATTGCCACGTCAAAAAAAAAAAATTTGCCACATGGGAAAAAAAAGTCACATGGCAATTTTTTGCCACATGGCAAAAAAATGTCAAATGGCAATTTTTTTTTTTTTTTTGCCACATGGAAAAAAAAGTCACATGGCATTTTTTGCCACATGGCAAAAAAATGTCAAATGGCAATTTTTTTTTTTTTTTTTTTGCCACATTGAAAAAAAATTTTGCCAAATGGCAAAAACCACTTTTGGTTTCCGGCCCTACTGATCCTGCGGTTACTATTACTTTACACTGGATAAATGTACACTTTCATTTGGGTGTCCCGCCGACAGAGTCAATCAGCCTCAAAGAAAGGAGTACGTATTTCTGTGTAGAATCGAAGGTTTCCAAGAAAAAAAAGGTGACTCACTGTAGTAATGCCTTTTCTGTGTGACTGTTCAGAGCTACACTTTGTTTTTCTTCGTGGTGAAGCTCATGGGGGGGCTTCAAAGATCACACAATTCAAATGTTACGGTTAGCACCCTTCATATCTTACCCCTTTTTGCAGCTTTTAAAGCTTTGCCTTCCACTGGAACGTACAAATAGTGGATTTTTGAGATTCAAAGGTGACCTTCCAATATTTTTTCTCTTAATCCTTGATTTAATTTATCAGGTTTGCATGAGGGCTGTCCTAAACGATTATTTCTCTCCCGATTAGTCTGCAGACTTTTTTAACTATTAGTTGACTAGTCTAATGATTCTGTTATGAATTTTTTTTTTTTCACTAATCTTGCACTTGTGTCGGTATGAAATGTTGAGTCTTGTTAGCTCGAATTGCTGTGTCCTGCCGCTGTAACTCTGCTGCTCTCTGTGAACTCTCGTGAACTCTGCTCAGCCGGAACTCGAACGGCTCTTAAGTATATGTCACGTGACTGTGACGTAGCCGGTAACGTACTCGGCCAAAGGTACACACAACTTCCGTGGGTGCATTATGTCATACAATAAAGGGTCACCACACACTTAAAATTTTGTTGACGATTATTAATTCACAAAAAAAATTTGGAACACTGACATTCCTGATGAAAGTACAAATAAACACATAAATAACAATAATAAATCACAAATAAACAACGAGGTCAAATGCTGATGACATGAACTAGTAGAGGTGTGCAAAATTTCCGATTCTTAGATTATTCGCGATTCGGCCGTGGAAGATTCGAGAACTACTCACAAACATCCAAATTCTGATTATTGAAATATGCGAAGTAAAGTGGAAGTACACAACACTCAGTGCGCCGCGTCTTCGGGACGGAACGGAGCGAGAGTAGCTAAACATCATGCTTCTCATTACCCGGCCCCTCGGGTAATGCCAATGCTCAACTCACGGCTCTAGCTCAACTCATGCAACGAGATAAAAAAACACAACAACATACCTTACTGCTGCCGAAAAGCTGCTACAAAGTACATCCATATAATGTTACGGTGGATATCATTTATATAGGACTAGATGCAATATAGATTTGGTAGTGTTAGCAGCACATCTACAAAAAGCTAGATGCGGGCGATAGTAAACGGCCGCCATCTTAAAGCAGTACACTTCCCTGTAAGGCTGTTGTAGCTAACCTCCAAGCAAACCTAATTAACTTTTTATCTAAAATACTCCTGAATCGGTAAAATATTGACTTGAATCTATCTTTAAAATAGTTTTAAAACTTTCACATGTCGAAAGTAGACAAAAGGGAAATTATGGAATAACGGGAGCAATTTTAACAAATTTAACAGTTGATTCACAACATTAAACTAATTGAATGTAGTTTAAAGCTGCTGATACAAAATGGGGACTGGAGTTTTTTATTTAATGTTATTTTTGTATATTTGTTTACTGCTATATGTTAACTTGATACTGAAATAGTAGTGTGGTTTAGCCTGAGAGTATTTTTGAACAATTTTGGAACTAATGTACAAAACATTAAAAAAAAAAAAGGAAAAAAAGGAGGGGGGTGCATCAATAATCGTTTTATAATCGAATCGGAGCCTCTGAATCGTAATCGTAATCTAATCGTTAGGTGCCCAAAGATTCCCAGCTCTATGAACTAGTGCAAAAAAATGGAATGTTAGCAGATTCAGAGCCCTAACATCACTTTTCCAACAGGATTCAAAAAAATTCTTACTTTCTCTTTTTGTGGTATGTCTTTCTTTTTCTCGGCATTGGAGTGAGCACCAGCAGAGTTCATACACTGCCGGCCAAAAGTACTGGCATCCCTGCAATTCTGTCAGATAATGCTCAATTTCTCAGAAAAAAATGATTGCAATTACAAATGCGTCGGTAGTAATCTTCATTTTTGGGGGGGGGGTTGCAATGAAAAAACACAAAAGAGAATGGGGAAAAAAATGAAATCATGATAATTTTACACAAAACTCCAAAAATGGGCTGGACAAAAGTATTTGCACCCGTTGAAAAATCATGTGATGCTTCTCTAATTTGTGTGATTTAACAGCAGTGGCAATAACTAAATCAAACTTGCAGCCAGTTAAAATGGATTAAAGTTGACTCAAACACTGTCCTGTGTCCTTGTGTGTACCACATTGAGCATGGAGAAAAGAAGAACAAAGAACTGTCTGAGGACTTGAGAAGCAAAATTGTGAGGAAGCATATGCAATCTCAAGGCTACAAGTCCATCTCCAAAGACCTGATTGTTCCTGTGTCTACCGTGCGCAGTCATCAATAAGTGTAAAGCTAATGGCAATGTGGCTTATGTCCCTTTTTCATTTTTTTGTCTCCTCAGACAAAACTTTTTGTCTCTTTTGGTGCTCTGCCATCTTTGGATTATTAGCGCGAAAGCTTTCGCATCGACTTCCATCTTTATAGACAAGTTTCCGAGGTACTTCTCCTTTACTTCCTTATGTTTGCCCGCAACTTCCATTTTCAGTTTTTTTTTTTTACCATTGACTTCAATGGCGCTGGAGTGGCATCACTCATTAAAAACCCTGAAAAACCGCGATTTGGAAACA
Source organism: Corythoichthys intestinalis (assembly GCF_030265065.1). Taxonomy (NCBI): domain Eukaryota; kingdom Metazoa; phylum Chordata; class Actinopteri; order Syngnathiformes; family Syngnathidae; genus Corythoichthys; species Corythoichthys intestinalis. The sequence continues at coordinate 47,838,995 of NC_080405.1, read as the reverse complement.
CCACAGCCTTCTGCCATCTCGAAATGGGAAGACAACATGCCGAGGGTGAGCACAAATTAAATACTTTTGGCCCAAATATAAGACGGCCCTGATTATAAGACGACCCCCTCTTTTTCAAGACTCATGTATTTTGAAAAAAGACTTCTTGAACACCAAATTATTAGTTCTTCTGAAACAAATGATTGTAGTATATTTGAGAGAAAAAGCATGTCGTTTTGCCTCATTCAAATATTAATATCTGAACATTTAAATATGTAAACTAAAGTGCAATCACATTCGAATGAATGGCTTCTGGTTTTTGAAATGTAAATAAACCTATCTATTGTGATAAAACAACAAAATTGCAGTAACTGCATTAACCATAAAATTGAAGTTGAACTGTAACTGTAGTCTTGAAACAAATCTGAATAAGGAAAAACATTGCAATTAAATAATGCAAACTGGCGAGTAGCTGAGATCTGTCATGACAGAACATCGCTTCAATGATATCTGGCGCCATCTAGCATCGCGCATTGGTAGAGTAGCTGAGATCTGACATGACAGAACATCGCTTCAATGATATCTGGCTCCATCAAGCGTCGTGCATGGGTAGAGTAGCTGAGATCTGTCATGACAGAACATCGCTTCAATTATATCTGGCGCCATCTAGCGTCGTGAATGGGTATAATGTCTAGACCGTGAATATAAGACGATCCCCTCTTTTTCTGTCTTATTCCAATGCAAAAAAACAGTCTTATATTCGGGCCAATACCGTAATACTATTATATATAGTAGTATTCTATAATATTAATGTTAGTTTTTCTTTTTAAGAATTGTTTTGAATCCTGTTTGAAGTCAGTGTTCTGAATCAGTTTACATTCCATTCTTGTACTTTAATAAAGACTTCAAGTGTTACAAAATGTTTTGTCACTTAATAAGCATCAACAAAAATTCCATTGCCCAATTAGTAAAAAAAAAAAAAAAAAAAAAAAGGGTGGGGGAATTACCGTATGGGCCCGAATATAAGACGGCCCTAATTAAAAGATGACCCTGTCTTTTTCAAGACTCAAATTTGAAAAAAGACTTTTTGAACACCAAATGAATTTTTATACAGAAAATAATTACAGTACCTCCGAAACAAATGATTATTGCAATATACGTATTTGAGAGAAAAAGCATGTTCTTTTGCCTCATTCAAATCTTAATATCTGAACATTTAAATATGTAAACTAAAGTGCACATTCGTAAATGAATGGCTTCTGGTTTTTGAAATGTAAATAAACCAATCTATTGTGATAAAACAACAAAATTGCAATAACTGCATTACCCATCAAAGTCTAACTGTAACTGTAGTCTTGAAACAAATCTGAATAGGGAAAAACATTGCAGTAAAATAATGCAAACTGGTTAAACTAGAAGCTGAGATCTGTCATAACAGAACATGGCTTCAATGATATCTGGCGCCATCTAGTGTCGTGAATGGGTATAATGTCTAGACCGCGAATATAAGACGATCCCCTCTTTTTCTGTCTTATTTCAATGCAAAAACAGTCTTATATTTGGGCCAATACCGGGATGGGAAATCCCATTGGCAGTGTATCAAATACAGTGGTACCTCTACATACGATCGCTTCGACACACGAACTTTTCGACATCCGACGTAAAATTTGACTCGCCATTTGTTTCTACATCCGACGACATGCTCGAAATACGACGACAATGGCAGCACCGCAGACGAATGCACGGCGGATTTTCTTGTGTGACAAATCAACACAGGTTTCAGAAAAGGTTGGTACAGGTGGTGAAACAAGGAAAAAGTTGATGCTTACCTTCGAAATGAAGATGCAAATGACAGAAAAATATGAGCGTGGGGTGGGCATCCGTGAAATGGCTCAACAATACATCTCCACGGTCCTCCTCCGACCATCGTTCGCCAGTCTTTATAAATTAAGCTGACAATTCTTATTGTCTCCAAAGAAATCGCCAGCTTCGCCACGTTTTCATCATTTCTTTTACAACTTATTCAACACAAAACGCCTGCTGTCTGCCGCAATTGATGGTGTTCTCAAGAGAACATTCAAAGTGAAAGTGAAACTCAAGCTCACCGGTCTGTCTCTGGCACGTGAGCCCCGCGGTGCGTTCAGGTACACAAAAAAACGTCCGCCTTATTCGAACCCGATTCGTTACACTATTACAGGAATTATTATTATTCTTTTTATTACATTATTCCAATTTTGATTTATAATTTATTTGTTTTGCTACGTGTAATTGCCATTTGTAATAGCACCAGCAGTATTTTTTAAGGATTTAGTGCAGGTTTTTGGGCTGTGGAACGAATTAATGGAATTATAATGTATTACTATGGGAAAATCCTGCTCGACATACGACCATTTCGACTTACAAACAAGGTCCTGGAACGGATTAACTTCGTATGTAGAGGTACCACTGTACTTGTTCTCCCCACTGTATATCGTAGTATACTATAATATTAATGTTGGGGGGTTTTCTTGTTTTTTTTTGTTTTTTTTTTAAGAATTGTTTTGAATCGTGTTGGAAAGGCGAAGTCAGTGTTCTGAATCTGTTTACATTCCATTCTTTTACACTAGTTAATATTATCAGCATTAACCCCTTATTGTTTATTTGTGATTTATTATTGTGTACATGTTTATTTGTACTTTAATAAAGACTTCAAGTTTTACAAAATGTTTTAGTCAATTAATAAGCATCAACAAAATTTTCATTGCCAAATCAATTTTTTTTTTTTTTTTTTAAAAAGGGGGTGGGGGATTATTAGATTAGTCGACTAATCGTAAAAATTGTCGGCTGACAAATCGGGAGAAAATTTGCCGTTTGAGATGGCCCTAGTTGTACAGTGTACCGGAACATATTTCCTCCACACCCTTCTCACTTTTTTACCCCTGACCCATTTTCATACGTGATATACAGTATAGTAGTATACTATAATATTATTGCTTGATATCGTTTTTTTTTTTAAGAATTGTTTTGAATCCTGTTGGAAAGGCGAAGTCAGTGTTCTGAATCTGTTTAGATTCCATTCTTTGACACTAGTTAATACTATCAGCATTTGACCTCATTGTTTATTTGTGATTTATTATTGTTTACATGTTTATTTGAACTTTAATAAAGACTTCAAGTTTTACAAAATGTTTTTGTCAATTAATAAGCTTCAACAAAATTTTCATTGCCAAATCAGTAAAAAAAAAAAGGGTGTGGGGGATTATTAGATTAGTCGACTAATCGTAAAAATAGTCGGCTGACTAATCAGGAGAAAATTTGTCGTTTGGGGTGGCCCTAGTTGTACAGTGTACCGGAACATATTTCCTCCACACCCTTCTCACTTTTTTACCCCTGACTCATTTTCATGCCTGATATATAATTTGTATATTTTAAAAAGTGGTTTCGGTACGGTCTCGGCTGAAACCGCATAGCCAGGTATCAGAATTCATATCGGGATCCCATAAAAATGGTATCAGTACATAATTATGATCTTAATGATGTGGAATGAATACTGTACTAGAGTAAAATGCCAACTGACCGACCAAATTCTTCCCAACAATCTTCCCCGCTTTTCCAGCTGTCAACGTAACCGAAGAAGTGTCAACTTCGTGTCCTCTGGGCTTCTTCCCGTGCGGCAACCTGAGCACGTGCCTGCCGCAAGTGCTGCACTGCAACGGCGCCGACGATTGCGGGAACCAAGCGGACGAGGAGAATTGCGGTGAGCTGGCAAAGCAGACAGTCATTCCTTTTTTTATTTCCATGTCTGTAGTAGGAGTGGGAACCTCTTTTTACTTCACGATACGATTTGCGATACAAAGCTCACGATAACGATGACATGACAATACGACGATACAACGATTATCGACACATTGGCCAGGAAATCATTTTAGGATATTCTACAAAACAACTAATAAACTGAAAAACAAGCTCGTGCTGTGAATTTGAATGAGTTTATCACTAGTAGACGTCCAATCCGTTTGAACTGGGAGGGTGGCAGCGAATGAACATTCGTTCATTCGCTGCCATCCCTCCCACTTCAAACGGATTGAACGTCTATGGCCGTCAGTGGCAGCCAATGCCAGGCAATGAGGTAATTTTGGGCCATTTAAGGACATTTAACTCTTGATTTTCAGGTACTTCCTGTTAATTTTGGGATATTTTATGGGTCACTTCCTGTTTATTTTGAGTTACAGAACAGGAAGTGACCTGGGAATCACCCAAATGAATAGGCAGTGAGTCAAACTCAACAGGAAATGACCTCTAAATGTCCTAAAATGAACAACAAGTGACCTGTAAATGCCCTGAAAATCGGACAGAATGACCGTAAATGCTCTGGATTTGAATGAACAAACCCTAACCCAGTCTAAATGGATAGGGCGTCGAGCACCGTCAATGCAGCCTTAGGGGCTCGCCGAGAATACGAAAAATTTCAAATTTGCATTTGCATTTGTGTCTCCATTCGAACAATGTCGCAATTTCACATGAAAACGATGTAGTATTCATGCCAGCCCCCAGGGGGCAGTGCAGATTTACAGGGCGGCAGAGAATGATGCATTTTGACCCCACCAAGCCCCCTCAGCCCTGGAAAAAAAATATGCCCGCCCACTCGAAGCAATGGCGTTTTTCTTTTGTACAAAAAGGCACAAAAATGGAAACATTCAACGTATTTAATTTAAAGATATTAATAAAACAGTAAATTAAAGCCGACAATCCACCATATTTGCGGTTTTTAATGTTTAGCAGCACCGCTGCGCACGCCCAATGTGACGTGTACGAGTGCTGACGTTATCGGCGCGGTCTCGCTCCGCGGGAGCCTTTGATATGCATGCCGAGGAAGCCCCCCTCAAGCCCCCACAATCGGATTCTTCCACTTTGGAGGCAGGATTCAGAAGTTTTCGTCTATGCCGACACCATATGCACGCGAGGCGAGTCCGCTACTCAGTCATTGCGTCTTTGTGTCATAGAGTCACCATGTAAACTGCCCCTTAAGGCCGAGTTATACTTCCGCGTCAGACCTGCGCCGTCAAGGAAGACCCGATTTAAGACCCTGCGCCGTAGCCTGACACGGTCCTATTGAATTTTCAAACCCTAGCGTCAGCCTAGCATCACGTCAACGCATATGATGTGGGGGAACTGGACTGTGATTGGTTCGCTCAGACTGTTGTTTCCAGTTCAGCGCGAAATCACCACCATTGTAAAACATTATTTTTCTACACGCAAAAATGGACCAAGCCGACGGGAGTATCATCGAAGAGCAGGTCTCGTCAAGACATTATTATGATTGCCAAATGACAAGGTCAGCGATTGACGAAAAAAAAAATTTTTTTAATGGAAGAACCACCGAGATGTGTGTTCGGAATCGAGTGGCCACACAAAGCGGTGACCAGGTCAGCCAAAAACTGCCAACTTTTTATGACTTTGTCGTATTTTTTGGTTGGAGCACTTCATCATTTATTGTGTACAAATATTTGCGGTGAGTCTGTGACTTATTTAACTGTCAAACTTCAAGTGTATGAAGAATAAAGCACAGGTTTGGTGACAAAACAGTTGTTTTGATCTTTAATTTTCAATAACAGACAGTTCACAGACGATACGTCATCACTGATTGAGAGTGCCTCAGTGCTTTTTATGATAACGTTAAAATAAAGGCTCCCAACGCAATTTGGGAAGTTTCATAGACGCCAGAAATCTGCTATGGCTTCCCACTGGCTGGTTGTAGGACACGGCAAACAAATCGGGCTGGAGGGCTTTGCAGACCTTGGACGCAGTGCTCGACGCTAGTTTGAAGCTAGCCGCCACAGCTACAGTGGGGCAAATAAGTATTTAGTCAACCACTGATTGTCCAAGTTCTCCCACTTGAAAATATTAGAGAGGCCTGTAATTGTCAACATGGGTAAACCTCAACCATGAGAGACATAATGTGGAAAAAAATAAACAGAAAATCAAATTGTTTGATTTTTAAAGAATTTATTTCCAAATTAGAGTGGAAAATAAGTATTTGGTCACATACAAACAAGCAAGATTTCCGGCTGTCAAAGAGGTCTAACTTCTTCTAACGAGGTATAACGAGGCTCCACTCGTTACCTGCATTAATGGCACCTGTTTTAACTCATTATCGGTATAAAAGACATCTGTCCACAATCTCAGTCAGTCACACTCCAAACTCCACAATGGCCAAGACTAAAGAGCTGTCGAAGGACACCACCGACATAATTGTAGACCTGCACCAGGCTGGGAAGACTGAATCTTCAATAGGTAGAACACTTGGTGTAAAGAAATCAACTGTGGGAGCATTTATTAGAAAATGGTAGACATACAAGACCACTGATAATCTCCCTCGATCTGGGGCTCCATGCAAGATCTCACCCCGTGGCGTCAAAATGATAACAAGAACGGTGAGCAAAAATCCCAGAACCACACGGGGGGACCTAGTGAATGACCTACAGAGAGCTGGGACCACAGTAACACAATGCACCGCCAGGGACTCAAATCCTGCACTGCCAGATGTGTCCCCCTGCTGAAGCCAGTACATGTCCAGGCCCGTCTGCGGTTCAGGATGATCCAGAAGAGGACTGTGAGAATATGTTATGGTCAGATGAAACCAAAATAGAACTTTTTGGTAGAAACACAGGTTCTCGTGTTTGGAGGAGAAAGAATAGTGAATTGCATCCGAAACACACCATACCCACTTTGAAGCATGGGGGTGGAAACATCATGCTTTGGGCCTTTTTATCTGCAAAGGGACCAGGAAGACTGATCTGTGTAAAGGAAAGAATGAATGGGGCCGTGTATCGAGAGATTTTGAGTGAAAATCTCCTTCCATCGGCAAGGGCATTGAAGATGAGACGTGGCTGGGTCTTTCAGCATGACAATGATCCCAAACACACAGCCAGGGCAACAAAGGAGTGGCTTCGTAAGAAGCATTTCAAGGTCCTGGAGTGGCCTAGCCAGTCTCCAGATCTCAACCCCATATAAAATCTGTGGAGGGAGTTGAAAGTCCGTGTTGCCCAACAACAGCCCCTAAACATCACTGCTCTAGAGATCTGCATGGAGGAATGGGCCAAAATACCAGCAACAGTGTGTGAAAAGCTTGTGAAGAGTTCCAGGAAAACGTTTAGCCTCCGTTATTGCCAACAAAGGGTACATAACAGTATTCAGATGAACGTTTGGTATTGACCAAATACTTATTTTCCACCATGATTTGCTAATAAATTCTTTAAAAAACCAACAATGTTGTTTTCTGTTTTTTTTTTTTTCCACATTCTGTCTCTAATGGTTGAGGTTTACCCATGTTGACAATTACAGACCTCTCTAATATTTTCAAGTGGGAGAACTTGCACAGTTAGTGGTTGACTAAATACTTATTTGCCCCACTGTAGCTGTCCCCACTCTGTCTAGAACTCTCTGTGCGGCATCAAAAGTCGGCCAGAGCGCCTCGAAACAGTCTTCTGCGTTGCCTGCCCCTCAACATTTGTATGATCAACATTTATTCAATGTCGATGAGCAGAAGATTTCGATTCAAGCGTTCCATCTTGCATTGTTTATTTTTTCTCCGTTAAACTAGACTAGCGGAAGTCAACAAGCATAACCCAAAACTGTACAAACATAACGCCACACCCCTCTCTTGGCTTGGCGGTGAATTACAGAGCAACGCGTTCCCTCACCGCAGAACAATCGAATGCTCATTGACGCCGTAATCACTTCGCCGTCAACGCAACGCAGGAGCATAACTCAGGCTTTAGAGTTAAATGAGACACTATTATGCTGGAAGACTTTGGGAGCAACATGTTGGTTCCCTTCTTTTTTTTTTCAAAGCCTTTGACACCTTTTTAAAACGATATCTCGATTCTTGGGAGGCGCGTATCAATAACCTTTTGGGATACAAAGTATCACGATATATCACTATTTTGATGTTTTGTCACACCCCTACTCTGTAGTATGTTGCTTGGCAGCAACATACTACATACATACTTGGATTATCTCCTCCAAATCTTCTTCACACAAAAGGCTCCATGTTCTAAACATGGAAATCTCTGCAAGAGTAGAACAATGCTTGTCTTCTACTGTATAAGCGCTGTTATTAATACTGAAACCGACATGTGTAATGGCACTTGTCAGTCTTTTCACTCTCTTGCACTCTGCACAAATCAATCAAGCTTTCTACACAGAATGTCAAAGCAGCATATTTCTTTGTACTGCATGGTATCAGGGCCATGAAAAGCTATCGATCTGCTCTATCAGGGCCTATATTCATCTTCTTTTGGAGAAAACCACCTGCAGAGGTGGGTTAAATGTATTCCATTATATTTACAGGTAGTTCCCAGGTTATGACATACCCGATTTACGCGATTTTGACTTAACGACGCCGGAGTCTCACCCACCATTTTGTCTCTAGTGATTTATTTTTTTCTTATTGTTGCATAAACAGTACCTTATTGTACCTCACGGGATCTTGTTTTTTACTTTACTTTATTAATATCACGTGTTCTGTCCTCACTAAATTTGAAGATATTCAGCTTTACAGACAGCAAACAAGGCAATGTTTGCTTCTTGAAGCTTTTCACCTCCTTCACTTTTGACCATTTTTAAAGCTGTAGAACACATACACTGCTGGCGAAAAGTATTGGCACTAGGGGTGTACCGGTACACAAAAATCTCGATTCGGTACGTACCTCGGTTTGAGGTCAGTTTTCGGTACAGTAAAAAAACAAAATGCAAAATATAAATGTGCTAGTTGTTTATTACACACTTTTGTGCTTTCAACAATAGGAACATTAGCCTATACAAAGCGAGAATTCTGCTCAAAAAGTAGCGGGTGTTTAAAGATAATTCAACAACAATTTGCCTTTCAGCCCCCGTGTATTGGTCAGCTTTCTTCCTGAAAGAAAGACGAAAAAAGAAGTCCTGTGCTAAAGAGAAAAGCAATCCCAATGACAAAGATTTTAACATTCATTCATTCATTTTCCATGCCGCTTTTCCTCACGAGGGTCGCTGAGGTGCTGGAGCCTATCCCAGCCAACTACGGGCAGTAGGCAGGGGACACCCTGAACTGGTTGCCAGCCAATCGCAGGGCACAAGGAGACATACAACCATTCACGCACACACTCATACCTACGGACAATTTAGAGTGTTCAATCAGCCTACCATGCATGCTTTTGGGATGTGGGAGGAAACCGGAGTTCCCGGAGGAAACCCACGCAGGCACGGGGAGAACATGCAAACTCCACACAGGAAGGCCGAAGCCCGGGATTGAACCCTTGATCTCAGAACTGTGAGGCAGATGTGCTAACCACTAAGCCACCGTGCCGCCCAGATTTTAACATGTATTTTACAAATGAAATGCCTCAATGAAACATATTTTTTTCTTATGAACGGTTTTCAAAAGCTTTATTGGTGGATTTTCTCAAGTTAAAGCGCCACATAGAAATTAATAAATTTAATTGTGTAAGCAGGATCTGTGTATTATTCTTATTATTTAATTACAGGTGTTTTAGCCCATTTCAATGTATTTTATTTAAATGGGCTATTATTTATTTTATTTTGTGTTTATATTTTACAAATTTTACGTAGTATTCATTTATATTGTATGTTTCATGTTGTATAACTTTAGTTTCTATGTGAATATTAGTTCCTACTTGTTTTGTTGTGGTAGGAGGGTTTTGTATTGAACACGGGGGCGTGTTGGTTTTTATTATAGCAGAGAAGACAGCAGTAAATCAACAAAGACAAGTCAACTGTGCCCCGATACCCCTCAAGAGATCTGATGGACTCAAAAAGTAGGTTACGATTTCATATTAGTTTGAAAATCAACCGGATCCACCGCATTTTTACACGAGTCACTTCCAGCCCGATCCCCGATCCCGGTCCGCTTCTCGGACGCATCTAACACTGGTGTGCATTGGCTGATTGACTCTAATGCCCGCGTTGTCCTGCGTCTCGCGGCAGCCACATTGTCGTGCCATTGACGTTTCTGGGTTATACTGTCCTACCGTGTTGGTCCTCATTATAGTAGAGAAGACTGAATAAATATAATCTACCCAAAGAAACTGTAACCCGATCGACTCACAGCCTCGAAAAGTAAGGGTTACATTACGTCGGAAACTCGTTCGGTACGCGTCCGTTGCGAACCGAGCACCACGTACCGAAATGGTTCAATATTATTACATGTACCGCTACACCCTTAATTAGCACCACTGCAATTCTGTCAGATAATGAGCATTTTCTCCCAAAAATATGATTTCAATTACAAATGGTTTGGTAGCAATACCTTCATTCATTTTGCTTGCAATGAAAAAACACAAAAGAGAATGGGGGGGGGGGGGGGGGAATCATAATCATTTTACACAAAACTCCAAAAATGGGCAGGACAGAAGTATTGGCACCCTCAGCCTAATACTTGGTAGCACAACCTTTAGACAAAATAACTGCGAACAGCCGCTTCCGGTATCCATCAATGAGTTTCTTACAATGCTCTGCTGGAATTTTAGACCATTCTTCTTTGGCCAACTGTTCCAGGTCTCTGAGATTTGAAGGGTGCGTTCTCCAAACTGCCATTTTCAAATCTCTCCACAGGTGTTCTATGTGATTCAGGTCTGGACTCATTGCTGGCCACTTGAGAAGTCTCCAGTGCTTTCTCTCAAACCATTTTCTAGTGCTTTTTGAAGTGTGTTTTGGGTCATTGTCCTGCAGGAAGACCCACGACCTCTGAGGGAGACCCAGCTTTCTTACACTGGGCCCTACATTATGCTACAAATTTGTTGGTAGTCTTCAGACTTCATAATGCAATGTACTCGGTCAAGCAGTCCAGTGCCAGAGGAAGCAAAGCAACCCGAGACATCAGGGAACCTCCGCCATGTTTGACTGTGAGGACCGTGTTCTTTTCTTTGAAGGCCTCGTTTTTTCCCTGTATGTTGATGCCTTTTCCCCAAAACCTCGACTTTTGTCTTATCTGACCGGAGAACATTCTTCCAAAATGTTTTTGGCTTTCTCAGTTAAGTTTTGGCAAACTCCAGCCTGGCTTTTTTATGTCTCTGGGTCAGAAGTGGGGTCTTCCTGGGTATCCTGCCATAGAGTCCCTTTTCATTCAGACGCCGACGAATAGTATGGGTTGACACTGCTGTACCCTCGGACTGCAGGACAGCTTGAACTTGTTTGGATGTTAGTCGAGGTTCTTTGTCCACCATCTGCACATCTTTCGATGAAATCTCTTGTCAGTTTATCTTTTCCATCCACATCTAGGGAGGTTGGTAACAATGCCATGGGCTTTACACTTATTGATGACACTGCGCACGGTAGACACAGGAACATTCAGGTCTTTGGAGATGGACTTGTAGCCTTCAGATTGCCCATGCTTCCTCAGAATTTGGCTTCTGAAGTCCTCAGACAGTTCTTTGTTCTTCTTTCTTTTTCCCAATGCTCAATGTGTGTTGTATGAAATTTCAGGTTCGCGGTGAATCAGTAACGGGCACACTTTTGCTCAATAGACAATGTTTATTTATGACAATTGCAGAATATATGTGATTTATTGATTACAATCCCACAAGAGCCAGCAAACAGGTATCAAAAACAAGCACAGCAAGTAGTAACCTCACGCTAAGTCTGAGTTTGCCAACCTTACACCCTCGCGTTACTGTTACAGCACATCAGAGTATCCCTTAGAAATGAAAATCGCTGACAAACGAGTGGGAAGCCAGGTCAACACTCCAGTAAAAGCGACAAAAGGGACAAAGCTGGGCGACCCGCGCGTCTGATCCCCAGCCGACTTCACCGGAGGCCCGGAAATGTCAGCTTTTTGTAAGGACGCACCCGACGGGGGGTGGAGAGGCCAACGTCCGCCCCCGAGTTGCGCGGCCACCCAATGACAAACATTAAAGTTACTTTTGGTTCAGCCCCCTTGAAAAAGGGCTTTTCACATGGGACAAATCAGCTGTGCTGCAACAGATGCTAACAAGTGGTAAATATTATGCGTGCAAAACAAGTTATCTCTATGGGACCCAGGCGTGTAACTATGGGACCCAGGCGTGTCGTAAAATAATACTCTGGTGCAAAACAAGTTATCTCGTGAGATTCTCAAATGCGTCTCCTAACTATGGAAACAAGGTGAAAAACAACAGAAGTTGTTACAATCTATGTCACAGAAGCAATCATACATCACATAAGCATAATGTAATATTTTCTCCAATCAATGTGGTACACACAAGGACACAGGACAGAGGTTGAGTCAACTTTAATCCATTTTAACTGGCTGCAAGTGTGATTTAGTTATTGCCACCATCTGTTATGTGCCACAAGTAGGTAACAGGTGCTGTTAATGACACAAATTAGAGAAGCATCACATGATTTTTCAAAGGGTAAGGGTGCCAATACTTTTGTCCGGCCCATTTTTTGAGTTTCGTGTAAAAAAATAACGATTTTTTTTTTTTCCCCCATTCTCTTTTGTGTTTTTTCATCACAAACGAAATCAATAAAGATATTACTACCTAAGCATTTGTAATTGCAGTCATTTTCTGGGAGAAATTGAGCGTTATCTGACAGAATTGCAAGGATGCCAATACTTTTGGCCAGCAATATACTTGAGTAGATTTGTGAAGAAACATTATTTTTACTCCACTACTTTGGGCTAAACTCGAGCCGTTTCATTTTTCATCTTTATTCAGCATATTAGCATATTAACATATACTTTTTGCAGAGATGTCCACAATGGCTCAACCAGTTTCACTAACGAAACGTCGCAACAATAATCAAAACTCCATTATACTTACGTCACGTGTAACAATACAGTAACATGATGCCTGTTCAATCACGTGGCCTCTTTAAGACGCTGCTTACTCATTTGAAGACATTGAAGAATCAGCAGGCGTGGCCAAGTGTTCTCAAGAGCCTCAATCCAGCCCGCTTTCCATGTCTCCCTCCTCTAACAGACCTGAATAAAATGTTCAGCTCATCAGCAATCTCTGCAGAAGTCTTACTGTGATCCTGATTATTTGATTCATGCATGTTGAAGGAAAGACATATGGAAAACAGGCTGGGTTGAGCCTCTCTAAGACCGGACTTGCCCACCACTGGAAAAATTCATTGCAAAAAATAAAAAGAATTCTAAAAAAGCATGGACCTCAGGAGCTTAAAGTACCATAAAAAAGTGAACTATTTCACTCAAGTGTTCCAACCTATTTGTTTTTCTTTGCCACAAATAGACCACGGAAAACCGGAGATATGTTTTAATTTAATGGTTGGAATTATTTCTCCACTAGAGGGCAATCATGCTCTTTGGACGGGTGATGTTTCATTTCTGTCAATTTTACTAGTTGGGATTACAGGATTTTTGCTTTTTTTTTTTTTTTGTCCTAATATGGTCATAAAATGCATTATAGTCAGTGTTGTCATAGATTACTTGAAAAAGTAATTTAATTACTGGTTACTGATTATGCCTCAAAAAAGTAATCTAGTTACTTTACTGATTACTTCATTATCAAAGTAACTAAGTTACTTTAAAAGTAATCTATCAGTTACTTTTTACTTTTTTTTTCTCCCTTTGCCGCCTCAACATAAGAAGGACAACAGAAAAATGTCATCACATGCAATTGACTTTCCGATGATTGAATTTTAAGGGGAATATCAGAATTTAGCGCTAGCTTAGCCACTCCGGAGCCCTGAAACTAACAAATATCTGAAAAAACTGCTTTGAATTTGTTGAAATCAACTCCACCGACCAATTAAACCCAACTAACTCTAAGGCCCAATCCCATTTCTATTTTTCTACCCCTTCCCCCTACCCCTTGGCCCTTCAAACGGAGCAATAAGGGGTAGGGCTTGAAACGTTAGCCCTACGAATTGGGACACCCCTTCAGATTAAGCCTAATGTCAAAACTTCTGAATTTCGGGTTATGGTTACAGCATATCAGTGCCAATGTAAAACAATGCAAACTGACTGCACAAAATTGCAAAGGTGGTGGCGGGCGCGAATGCGCGTGCGCAACCCGGAAGTACTCCTCCACACGCGGTCAATTTGGCCACAAAACGTGGCGGCAACTCAGCACTTTACACTCAATCGGACTTACAACACATCCCACAGATGCTAAATGAACACATCACTTCACGGCATAAATGTGCAACACGCATATGATGTAAACAAAGCTTGCCAACTTGGAGCAATGACTGCCCATCGTTGCTACGTCAAAGCTACGAAACGGCCGGGCATGTAGGGGGTCCAACCTTTTGCTGATACCATCCAGAATGAAGGAAAATTACTCACCTTCATTCATGGATATCCACAGATCAACATTCTCTCGCAACGTCTCAACACTTGCCGCGAATGTCCACCCGCCTCAGTCCCACAACACGTGACGCGAGTCCAAAACAGGAAATAGCTAAGAGGTTGTCATGGAAACACGTACCGGGAACCTTTTATTTTAGCATTTTCTATTCAAAATGCTCTTCGTATATGACTACAATATTCTACATATAGTATGAGGCAATGAAAAAATACTAACGCAGAGACACTAAGGAAACTAACTTTAATCAGATTACTGGTGTAGAAAAATCAAGTTAGATTACTCGTTACTGAAAAAAGTAATCAGATTACGGTAACGCGTTACTGACAACACTGATTATAGTATAGTATAACAATAACAGTTTATATAGATAATATTGTGCTTACAAAGAAGTGTTTAAAAAAATATCAGACATTGTAAGCAGTTGCTCACAATGTTACTCAGTACTTGAGTGTTCTTTATACCGAATACTTTTTTACTTGTACTTGAATAATTTTTTTGTATGAAGTAACGCTACTTGTACTTGAGTTAAATGTTTGGCTACTGTACTTCTAACACATTGTAGTGTTGTGTTTTAAACAGTGAGTAAAAAGGTCATTAATTAGAACTAAAAGATAAAGCGCATTTACAGTGAAAAAGAAAAGTATTTGAACATCCTGCTATTTTGCAAGTTCTCCCACTTAGAAATCATGGAGGTGTCTGAAATTTTCATCGTTGATGCATGTCCGTTGTGAGAGAGATAATCTAAAAAGAAAAATCCAGAAATCACAATGCATGATTTTTTAACAATTTATTTGTGTGATACAGCTACAAATAAGTATTTAAACACCTGTCTATCAACTAGAATTCTGACCCAGAAAGACCTGTGAGTCTGCCTGTTAAAGGTCCACCTCCACTCCATGTATTCTATTATCCTGAATCAAATGCACCTATTTGAGGTCGATAGCTGTATAAAGACACCTGTCCACCCCAGATACAGTGGGGCAAATAAGTATTTAGTCAACCACTCATTGTGCAAGTTCTCCCACTTGAAAATATTAGAGAGGCCTGTAATTGTCAACATGGAGAAGGGGAAAGGATAGCATCATCGCACACACCATATAATTGTTTGCATTAGTCTAACACATATATAGTCTAACACATACATATGGTACAGGTTCTCGTAGGCACCGTCTAACTGTTTGCATTACTCTAACACACGTAATATAATTAATCAGGAAATAATATCATTTTCATATTTATGGTAGGACTACACTACTAATATAAAATAAATAGAACACCATAGTTTAATGAGAAGAAATAGAAGAGATACACAATGCCGTCTTATCACAAGATTGACGCACCAACTCTGGCAATCAGCTCCCCCAGCAAACTCCAAGGACAAAGCGCTTTGTCCTAAAACAAGTACAACCAGCCCGGACAGCAAAGTTGATAGCAGGTGTCCCAATCCGCGCACGAACCTAAGCCGCCCAAAACCGGCCACAGAGGGGATGACCCAAAAGCAACGCCCAGAAACGCCTTCGACAAGGCCCGCTTCAGCAAAGACTTTAAAAAGACTGGACACTGAGATAACACAGATTTTTTTCTGCTCGGAAACATGTAGCCTTGTTTTGGATCCAGAATTGTCCCTCCGTCGTCTGTTTTTGCCTTGTTTTTACCATTGTCGACGAATAAATTGTCAACCTGTTTTCGGTGAGTGTTCTTCAAGCTTTTGAAACATGGAGTCAGTACAAAGGGTTAAAATAAGAGGACGCGCGAGATTCGGCCTTCCCAGCGGGCGCACGTGGAACAGCGTCAGCCGAGCGGCACTTGTTTTGGCTGGTGCTGTTCCCGGGTGCGTCTGGGCCGGGGGGGCGGATTTCAACAATGGGTAAACTTCAACCATGAGAGACAGAATGTGGGAAAAACACCCCAGAAAAGCACATTTTTTGATTTTTAAAGAATTTATTTGCAAATCTTGGTGGAAAATAAGTATTTGGCCATAGTGGAGTTTGGAGTGTGACTGACTGAAGTTGTGGACAGGTGTCTTTTGTACCGATAATGAGTTAAAACAAGTGCCATTATTACAGGTAACAAGTAGAGCCTCGTTAGACGTTAGAAGACATATTTGACAGCCAGAAATTTTGCATGTTTTTAGGTAACCAGATACTTATTTTCCACTCTAATTTGGAAATAAATTCTTTAAAAATGAAACAATGTGATTTTTTTTTTTTTTTTTTATCCCAGTCTGTCTCTCATGGTTGAGGTTTACCCATGTTGACGATTACAGGCCTTTCTAATCTTTTCAAGTAGGAGAACTTGCACAATTGGCGGTTGACTAAATACTTATTGGCCCCACTGTAAGTGGGGAGCTTTTTTGGGATATTTTCACACTTGAGCTGTAGACAAGTGACAACGTTGCACTTTCACACCATAACAAAGTTCTCAGCCCCTCCATCTTATAACAAGTTCACTTTAGCAACTTTTAATATCATAATCAACCTGACAAAATATTCTATTTTGGATGCTGACGCCATTTTGGGATGTTTGCAGGTGCTCTTGGAAAATAAACTTGTCTCAGAAATGTTGTCTGCTTGAAATCAAAATTGGCAATTAAGTTGACAACCTGGCAAAAACCAAGAAACTGCTACAGTAACTCAATGATGTGCACAATTCAGCCCCCAAAACCAATTTGACTGAGCACCATGAAATACAGCTGACATTATCATAACTAGATCCCCCCAAAAAGTTAAAAGAATCAATTTTTCCCCAGAGAAAACAGGCAGTTGTATTTTATCTCCTGTGTCAGTAGTTATGACTATAAAGTTTGAGTATGGTGGCAAATTAATTTTATGTGTTGAACCCCCCTCCGGCATGTAGGCCAATTATATCTCCCAACTGTGATGGGAGTGTGGTTTTTATTACACACTGACCTTTACATGTGGGCATTGTGCAGGAGTGTCGTATACAAATTCATGTGCGCTCTTCAGGGGTGAAAGTGGCTAGAATTTCTTGCCGGAACTCCCCGACGTGAAGGTAGCCACGGAACCAGAAATTGTATTTATTTATTTATTTTTTTGGGGTGGGGCAAACCTCTTAAACTACTGAAATGCAAAGAAAACTGTTCAAGCACAGTCTATATTATCTCTATATTATCTATAACACATGTACAACTGTACAACACTGTACAAAAACTAATTTTCATTCAAAATTGTATTTTTTCAATGATTAGCAAAAAGTTAACAAAAAAAGAAACAACCCCTACCTCCATTTTCTAATTTTTTATTTTCCCTCATTTCCTCACATACTAAATGCCAAATCTCAGTTTTAACTACTTAAGAACATAGGATGTATAATAAAATAGAAGTTAATGTAAAAAAAAAAAAAAAAAAGTTTAATAATAAAGATATAAGTAACATACATTCAGAAAAATAATTACAAATGACTTAATATTATGCAGCGCAGGGGTCGCGTTAACCGAATATTTTCCGTCGTTGACCATTTTTTTAAAACGGTGACGGAAAAAACTGAAGTCCGTCCGTCATTTTGACAGGTTGCAATTCACACCCCAGACCACAGGGTGGCGAGTGAGCATATTAATTAGCTATTGTCTCTCTTAATGCTTGACGTCGTTGGCTATTCTGTCAGAATATTGTAGCGTCACCGGGGTCTGGCGGCGGCACCGTGATTGACACATCAACGCGAGGTTCGTATTGGTGCACCCGGTGTTCCAGCGCATCATCCAATTGGTGGACTAGATTGCCGCCTGTGTATAGACCCCAATCACATGAAGTCACAACTCCGCCCCCCTGACTGGAGCCGCCATATTGTGTGTCAGCTCGTCGTGTTTACAAATTACCGCTACGTACATGCCTCCTATTACGGCGTGTTTTTCTGCTCGTTAACATTAATAATCAAAATGGTGAAGGCGTGTGTGGCGGTCGGTTGCAATAACAGAGAAGATAGACGGAGAGACTTGAAGTTCTACCGTATTCTGAGAGACCCGAAGAGGAGAGCAAGATGGACTGCTGTAATTCGACAAGAAATCTGGGCACCAAACGATCACCACAGACTATGTAGTAGTCATTTTATATCTGGTAAGATGCATTTAATATATATTTAGAAGATTTTGGGCTGACAACCACAATTAAGATCATTGTGTGACGTTGGTGATTGGGGTCTATATAGTTGCCTCTTTTTCTTTGGGGGCGGAGTTGTTGTTTTGTTGGTGTTGTTGGCGGTAAGTAGAGTAAAAAGAGGGAGAAAAATACCACGACTTCCGTGTCTAATTTTTCGCCGCCAAGCAAGCGTTACAATATTAATTAAAAATGAATGAAAACTAAATACTATTGAATATGTCATTATTATCATTTTAAAAATTTAGGTGACGGGTAAAAATAGATTATGACTGGATTTTTATGACCCTGTCAGTCAAAATGACAAACAACGAAAATGTCTAGCGCAACCTCTGATGTAGCGTGAAATGGAATATATTTTGAAGATCGCGCAAACATTGACTTTTTTAAATCATAAGGAAATGAATAAGTAGCCTAACATAAATGAACAAATATAAGTCCAAAGTGCACATTGACAGCTAAAATGTTCTGAAGGTCCCCATCAGAGCAAATGAATCTAAATATAATAAATAAGCCTCCTCAACTCCTTCGTTGCTCTTAAAAATTCGATCCAATTTATGTTGCATTGCCCTTTTTTGTTGCATGTCGCATCAATTCAACAACCTTTTTTTTTTGTTGTTTGTTTGTTTGCTGTTCCAGAAAACATGCACATTTGAACCAATCAGAGCTAACTATCTCTTCTGATCACATGTCAGTATGTCAGCCAATTGAACGTATAAATGAGTCTCGGAGTTTTGCTTTGCTGCGTGCATTCGCACATTGACTTGACTCGTCATCGTCAGACTCGGATAACTGTAGCAGCTGGGGAAACCTCCATGCCGTCCGTGGAATAAAATAAATATTGGTGGAAATGCTTGTGCTATGCTTGTCGTTAACACTTGTGTATGTAAATCTGATGTTGGTAGATTGTTTTCTTCTTGGAGATGAAATGCATGTGTGGCAGCTTAGCATTTATTTATTTATTTATTTTATGTGGCGTTTTAACAGTTGCCGTCATATTTTCGGAATCAAAGCATCGTGTACTGGAACAGCATTCCGGCCCTGAATCTTATACCGGAACTGCGTTCCTGACCGTTCTGGCCCACTTTCACCCCTGGTGCTCTTGCTATTTAAACACTGCATCGATTACTTTGGGAAAACTTTTTTTAACTTACTTTTATACTTACTTTTTTTTTTTTTTTTTTAATTTGCCACCTGTGCAATGACCCTGTTGGACAAATGTAACAATTGCATTAAATTTCTGGGCAATATTCTAACACTGAAGTCGAAATAAATGTATGTTACAGGTGCTACTTATATACACTGCTGGCCAAAAGTATTGGCACGCCTGCAATTCTGTCAGATGATGCTCAATTTCTCCGAGAAAATGATTGCAATTACAAATGCTTTGGTAGTAATATCATCATTGATTTTGCTTGCAATGAAAAAAAAAAAACACAAAAGACAATGGGGAAAAAATAGTTATCATTTTACTCAAAACTCCAAAAATTGCCCGGATGAAAGTATTGGCACCCTTTGAAAAATCATGTGATGCTTTTGTAATTTGTGTAATTAACAACACCTGTTACTTACCTGTTGCACATAACAGGTGGTGACAATAACTAAATCACACTTGCAGCCAGTTAAACTGGATTAAAGTTGACTCAACCTCTGTCCTGTGTCCTTGTGTGTACCACATTGAGCATGGAAAAAAGAAAGAAGACCAAAGAACTGTCTGAGGACTTGAGAAGAAAAATTGCAAGGAAGCATGGGCTACAAGTCCATCTCCAACGACCTAAATGTTCCTGTGTCTACCATGCGCGGTGTCACCAATAAGTGTAAAGCCCATGGCACTGTGGCTAACCTCCCTAGATGTGGACGGAAAAGAATAATTGACGAGAGATTTCAATGAAAGTTTCTGCGGATGGTGGATTAAGAACCTCGACTAACATCCAAACAAGTTCGAGCTGTCCTGCAGTCCGAGAGTGCAACAGTGTCAACCCATACTATCTGTCGGCGTCTGAATGAAAAGGGACTCCATGGCAGGATACCCTGACCCACTTCTGACCCAGAGACATAAAAATGCCAGGCCGGAGTTTGTCTAACATTACCTGGAAAAGCCAAAAACGTTTTGGAATAATGTTCTCTGGTCCAATGAGACAAAAGTAGAGCTCTTTGGGAAAAGGCATCAACATAGAGGTTGAGACTTAAAAAAAAAAAGGCCTTCAAAGAAAAGAAGACGGTCCCCACATCCAAACATGGCAGAGGTTCCCTGATGTTTTGGGGTTGCTTTGCTGCCTCTGGCACTGGACTGCTTGCCTGTGTGCATGGCATTATTAAGTCTGAAGACTACCAACAAATGTTGCAGCATAATGTAGGGCCCAGTGTAAGAAAGCTGACCCAACACACCCTCCAAAAAGCACTTGAAAATGGTTTGAGAGTAAGCACTGGAGACTTGGCCAGCAATGAGTCCAGACCTGAATCCCATAGAGCATGTATGGAGAGATGGAAAAAATGGCAGTTTGGAGAAGGTACCCTTCAAATCTGAGACCTGGAGCAGTTGGCCAAAGAAGAATGGTTTAAAATTCAAGCAGAGAATTTTAAGAAACTAATTGATGGATACCGGAAGCGGTTGTTCAGTTATTTTGTCTAAGGTTGTGCTACCAAGTATTAGGCTGAGGGTGCCAATACTTTTGTCCTGCCCATTTTATGGAGTTTTGTGTAAAATGTTGTTTTTTTTCATTCTCTTTTGTGTTTTTTTTTCATTGCAAGCAAAATTAATGAAGATATTTCTACCAAAGCATTTGTTATTGCAATCTTTTTCTGGGAGAAATTATTATCTGACAGAATTGCTGGGGTGCCAATACTTTTGGCCATCAGTGTTTTGGGTCACTTAGAAATGTCCTCCTTTTTGAAAGAAAACGTTTTTTTCAATGGAAATAACATTAAACTAATAAGAAATACATTATATAATACATGCATTATACATTAATCCATTACATTATCTATACATTATTAATGTGGTAAATGATTATTCTAGCTGGAAACGTCCAGTTATAATTTAATATCTACATAGTTTTCTAAAGAGGCCCATTTACAGCAAACATCACTCCAGTGTTCTAATGGTACACTGTGCTTGCAAGTTGCCTTAGAAGGATACTAGATGATTAGAAAACCTTATGCAATTATGTTGGCACAGCTCAAAACAGTTTAGGTGGTTAGAGAATTTATAAAACTGGTCTTCCTTTGAGCTGGTTGGGTATCTGGAGCATCACCTTTGTGGGTTTGATTACTGTCAAAATGGCCAAAAAAAAGACAACTCTCACGTGAAACTCGACCATCTATTCTTAGAAATGAAGGCTATTCCATAAGAGAACTTGCCAAGAAATTGAAGACTTCTCATAACACTGAGTACCACGCCCTTCAGAGAGCAGCACAAACAGGATCTAACCAGAGTAGAAAGAGAAGCGGGAGGCCCCGCTGCACAAACAAGCAAGAAGACAAGTACATAAGAGTCTCTAGTTTGAGAAATAGATACCTCGCAGGTCCTCATCTAGCAGCTTCATTGAATAGTACCCGTAAAACGCCAGTGTCAATGTCGACAGTGAAGGGACAACTCTGGGATGCTAGTTTTCAGGGCAGTGTGGCAAAGTAAAAAACTTTATATGAGACTGGATAATAAAAGGAAACAATATGAGAAAAAGAGCACAGACATTGGACAGAGGAAGATTGGAAAAAAGTGTTATGGACAGACGAATCAAAGTTTGAGGTGTTTGGACTTTGGATCAAAGAAAAAAACATTTGTGACACAAAACTGAAAAGATGCTGGAAGAGTGCCTGATGTCATCTATCAACAATGTTGAAGGTAATGTGATGGTCTGGGGTTGCTTTGGTGCTGGTAAAGTTGGAGATTTGTACAAGATCAACTGGATTTTAAACAAAGAAGGCTATCACTCAATTTTTTCAACACCATGCCATACCCTGTGGACAATGCTTGATTGAAGTTAATTTCATCCTACAACATCCAAGCGACCAAAGCACACCTCCAAATTATGCAAGAACTATTTAGGAAAGAAACAGGCAGCTGGTATTGCATGTGGAATGGAGTGGCCAGCACAGTCAACAGATCTCAAACCCATTGAGCTGTTGTGGGAGCAGCTTGACCGAATGGTACGCAAGAAGTGCCCAATATATACAATATGACAATAGGCCTTTGTTTTTGTTTTGTTTTTTAATAAAACTGAATTTTTCTATCCAGATGGAGGAGGCACACTTTAAATACATTAAAGTTATATAGGCATCTTTGAGTGAACTTGTAGTAAAATTCAAGTACCGTATTGGCCCGAATATAAGACGGCCCTGATTATAAGACGACCCCCTCTTTTTCAAGACTCAAGTTTGAAAAAAGACCTTTTGAACACCAAATTAATTTTTATACAGAAAATAATTACAGTACCTCCGAAACAAATGATTATAACAATATATTTGAGAGAAAAAGCATGTTATTTTGCCTCATTCAAATCTTAATATCTGAACATTTAAATATGTAAACTAAAGTGCAATTCCATTCGTAAATGAATGGCTTCTGGTTTTTGAAATGTAAATAAACCAATCAATTGTGATAAAACGACAAAATTGCAATAACTGCATTAACCATCAAAGTGAAGGGTAAAACATTGCGATAATGCAAACTGGTTAAACGAGAGTAGCTGAGATCTGTCATGACAGAATATCGATTCAATGATATTTGGCGCCATGTAGTGTCGGGAATGGGAATAATGTCTAGAACGCGATTATAAGATGACCCCCCTCTTTTTCAGTCTTATTTCAATGCAAAAAACACAGTCTTATATTCGGGCCAATACAGTATCTTGAGGCAGGGCCGAGTGTCCTCTTTTTTTGGAAATCAAAATATGGTCACCCAAGGTAGTGTATATCTATTCTGTATGTCTTCAAAATGAACCACACCAATGGTGGCAGGGAGTTGTTTTGAACCATAATTTAACCTTGCGGCAAACATAACGTTCTGTGACAAGAAATCATGTTGGAGCCCACTCATATAATTCCTGTTATTTATGTGAACACCCGCTGTTCGTTTGAATCTGGTCAGTATGATTCATCTCAGTGTTCCGCCGAAATCCTGGCGGCTTACTGCGCTAATGTGATGCCGCCATGCATGTCCGTGGACATAAAAGCAGCAAAGGCGTCGTGAGGTCAATGAGGTATTAGGCTCTGTGGTCATTGATATTTTTGTGACATTGAAGTCCAACAATGCTGGGGGAAGAACAACATTGTAACTGGGTGAATGTGATAGGATCAATTCAAGTTAGAGACTTGACTGATCACCCACCTATCATTAAACACAAGCACACTTGCAACAAGGCAGCCCATAGACTTCATAAGTATATTGACGGGACACCTGGTGCGGGGTCGATTAATAGGGGGCCTATCTCCGTCAAAGCTGACCGAGTGGAAAGACAGACAAAGAGCTTTTTACTTTGAAAATTCTTGTGAATAAATGCTTAAATCCTTTAATCTTTCATAGATATGGACGTCAAACCGTATCAATTCTTGGTTGAAAGCAAAAAAAAAATGGGCAGTTAGCATTTATTTTACGTAAATATGTCGAATGTGCTGCTAGTCTTTAAGCCAGGGGTCCCCAACCTCTTTTGCACCACGGACCGATGTGATTTGGGTCTTTTTTTCACGGACACGTGTTCTGTCAAATTTTGCACCCTTGTGAAATTTTGCTCCCAAAGCTTATGCGGCGGTGAAAAAAGCCCTCTTTTATATTCAGTTGGACTCTCAGTTGCCACGTTTACATGGAGCCAAATATTCCAATTACAATCGGAATATTTGTTCAAACCGAATAAATGTGTTCCATATAAACACCTCATTCGGAATGAACAGGCCCAAACCAAATTTCATTCCGATTCACAGGGGTGGAATATTCCTTTTCCCAAACCGATTAGAAGTAAAATTATATCATGTAAACAGGGAAGCGGAATGGTGTCTGGTTGCGTTCTTTCTGCGCATGCTCCGTACTGACGTGGTGACGTCACTTGGTGACGTAAGTAACATCACTTGCAACATGGGTTCCAAGCACAGCGCACCTAATTGGAGTCCGGCTGAAAGATTGAATTTAATTCAAACTTTAAAAGAATTGAATATAATTGCTCGCTTAGACGGGCGTAAAACGAGGAACAGTGAACTATTTAAAAAAGTTCACGAGAGGTTACACGAAGCCGGAATAGCGTTGACCAGATTAGAAATCGGTGGAAAACGCTGACAAACGGCTACTACAAGGCAAAAGAGCAAAACAGCAGAAGCGGATACGACCCCACAAACACAACAAGTGGGTTAAAGTTAAAACAGTAGCACTCTGA
Organism: Corythoichthys intestinalis; assembly: GCF_030265065.1. Lineage (NCBI taxonomy): Eukaryota > Metazoa > Chordata > Actinopteri > Syngnathiformes > Syngnathidae > Corythoichthys > Corythoichthys intestinalis. Next base: position 47,814,248 of record NC_080405.1, on the reverse strand, counting down.
CGATCGATCTCCATGTTTTGCAACGTGACGCTTTGTTTTGATTAATCTGCGCATGTCAGACGGCAGTTGTCAAACGTCCTTTCGGAATAAAGGCAGACACATGTAAACGATGGATCAGAATAGATGAAGTGACATGTAAACAGCTGATCTGAAATTTCCATTCGGAATGATTTGAATCGGTATGAATAAAAGTCAGCATGTAAACGTGGCTAGTGATATCCAACGGTGCTAAAAAAAACTACATCATAAACATACATGTGCAACACGAAAATGGCGTAAATTATGGCTTAACGACACGGCGAAGTCGTTAAATGAGAGAGCTGCGTGCAATTGTTGTGTGCAGCTAACATGGCAAACGTAAGATAATATTCCTTTCTTTAAATAAAGTTTGTACTACGTACTTTGGAATCTCTATATTCGTGGTCATTTTTAACGTTACGCGCATGCCAAATTTGTCAGAACACCGGCAATGTGCGGCAGAAAAATACAGCAAATATAAAATAAACATTTCTTTTTAGCCCCGTCGTGTTAAGCGCGGGGAAAATACAACTCAACCGCGGAATCAGTGGGAGGCCTGAGCTTGTTTCATTTTAGACGAGATGGGAGAGTGAGTGAAGCCCACTTCACAAAGATACGATGTTGGAAATTGTAGCACAGTTTTCAGTGCTCTCCTGGCGATGTCAGGATATTCCGAAATGACTTTAATCTAGAACCTCGGTAGAGTTGTTGTCTCAGATGTATGTTTAAGGTACATCCCAGACATGCTCGAATCACTCGGTTTATTCACATACGGGTCACGAATCCACTCCTTCATGGTTCGTGGGTCTTTAGTGATTGGGAAGTAGCATAGATTTTTTTTTCTTCGAGGTTGCAGGCTCATCTTCTGGCTCGTCAGGTTCCCTTTTCCCCATAAAAAAATCTGTCCAAAGATGTCTGTTTTTCAGTCATTCTAGTGTGGGGGCTAGTTATTTCCGGGAACAAATGTGATGGGCGACAACCTACGTCATACGTTATTATCGAGGCCAAGCGCACATAGATATGGCGGAAAACACTCAGGTGACTTGAAGTTCCGCTCTGAGACCCCCAATTTGGTCGAATTTCAAAATTGTCCGATATGCATGTGTAATACATCATTGGAAAGCTTAAAATCTCAATTTTCTGGGGGAAGAAAATTTTTAACAGTAGGGCATAAACAAAAAAAAAAAAACAAAAAAAAGCAAAACCCTAACTGGAGGTGAGAGCATGAGAGAGCAGAGTTAAAGACGCCATGACTTTAACGAGATATTATCGCGTACTTACCTTGTTTCGATCCAAAAACTCCATGTAGCATGTATCACCGAGTGTCAAGACACAGCTGTGAATGGCCACAGCTGGATTTTTGGGGGATTTTATGGGTGAAACATGGTAACATAACAAGGGTCGCGATGCAGAAATCGCAGACATCAAGGAGTGGTCGAGATGTTCTGTCATATATTTACCCTTTTTAACATTTTTTTTTTTTTCAATTTTTTTTTTTTTTTTGTTTGGATCGATTATTTATCATCTAACATATCGGAGAAAATGCGACAGTAACAAAAAAAAATACAATTAAGCAATAGTTATGAGATAGATATTCGTGACTTTTTTACAGACGCCATTTTTTTCCATCGTGACATCATTTGTTTAAAAGTTTCAAATATGCAAGTGAATAATTTTTTAAAGTTGTTTTTTTTTTTTTTTTCTTTTTTAAACGAAATATTGGACATCAGTTAATGATTCTAAGGTAAAAATGACAGACATTTTGAAAAAAAATATATAATTGCCTTCGTTTTGTGGCTGGGTTGAAACAAAAGGTGTTGCGCGACGTCTGTAAACGTCGGTTTCCAGGGTAAAACAGACTAATTAAAAATAGTTCGGGGGCTTAATGCGCCATGAATCTGCTATGGCAGCATATAGACTTATTGTTCTATCAAACACAACAGTTATTTTGGCTTAAAATACAGCAGTTTCTTTTAACAAGGAGTACAAGAGCAGAAACTGCTTTTTCAGTCTTGTCTGTGTTTTCCGCCATATACAAAACAAGATGTACTGCTAACAGTCCAATCAATGCATTTCTATGACGACCTCCTATCCTGTAGTTGTATATCTAGAGCGGACAGGGATATTGATGTGTTGTTAAGCAGCACAGGCCAAAGTCAATCGGCCAGAATGCAGTCGTTAATAAATCATTTCTTATTTGTGCGCGGCCCGGACCACTGCTTTATGCCACTCTGGCGCAGCCATATCACAACACAGAGCTTTTTAGGTTGAAATTTGTGGGAATAAATGCTTAAATCCCTGAATTCTTTATAGATATGGACGTAAAACAGTTTCGATTATTGTTTAAAAGCAAAACATCGGGCAGTTGGCATTTATTTTACACAAATATGTCAAATGTGCTGCTAGTTTTAAAGCCACTGTTGCGCCGCCTCATCACGACAAAGAGCTTTTTACGTTGACATTTTCAGGAATAAATGCTTAAATCCCTGAATTCTTTATAGATATTGACGTCACACAGTTGATGATGATAGCAAGAACGGTGAGCAAAAATCCCAGAACAACATGGGGGGGACCTAGTGAATGACCTACAGAGAGCTGGGACCACAGTAACAAAGACTACTATCAGTAACACAATGCGCCGCCAGGGACTCAAATCCTGCACTGCCAGACGTGTCCCCCTGCTGAAGAAAGTACATGTCCAGGCCCGTCTGCGGTTCACTAGAGAGCATTTGGATGAGCCAGAAGAAGACTGGGAGAATGTGTTATGGTCAGATGAAACCAAAATTGAACTTTTTGGTAGAAACACGGGTTCTCGTGTTTGGAGGAGAAAGAATACTCAATTGCATCCGAAGAACACCATACGCACTGTGAAGCATGGGAGTGGAAACATCATGATTTGGGGCTGTTTTTCTGCAAAGGGACCAGGACGACTGATCCGTGTAAAGGAAAGAATGAATGGGGCCATTTATGGAGAGATTTTGAGTGAAAATCTCCTTCCATCAGCAAGGGCATTGAAGATGAGACGTGGCTGGGTCTTTCAGCATGACAATGATCCCAAATACACAGCCAGGGCAACAAAGGAGTGGCTTCGTAAGAAGCATTTCAAGGTCCTGGAGTGGCCTAGCCAGCCCCCAGATCTCAGCCGCATAGAAAATCTGTGGAGGGAGTTGAAAGTCCGTGTTGCCTAACGACAGCCCCAAACCATCACTGCTCTAGAGGAGATCTGCATGGAGGAATGGGCCAAAATACCAGCAACAGTGTATGAAAAGCTTGTGAAGAGTTACAGAAAACGTTTGGCCTCCGTTCTACATTTAACCTTTCTGATTCCTTATCCTAACACCTTGACCCGGTATATCCATATAACAAATCAACATGAAAATACACCACCCAACGTGCAGTTGTCATGTTTTTCCCAAAGCTTGCTCTGATCTGGGAAAGATTGATAGGAAATCGCGGAAGAAGCCACCCATGCTTGATTTAATTATCCACAAAGAGGAGAATGATCAGAAGCCAGCAGCAAGGGCAGGTGGTGAGCAACACACTGAAGCTAAGAATGTTTCATCTCTTATTTTGTCGGCTCTAAGTGTTCCACGTCGAAAAGTAGAACATTGCCTCCTGAAAAAGGTCGCTGATGTGGTATGAGTGTATGCGGGGACAATGTAATGAAGAGAAATGAGTTTTGCTGCATGTCGTAAATGGTTGCTTCATACCAGCGCCTCTGCAGATTATCCACCTGGTGATGCTTCCTTTTTTTTTCTTTTTTTTTTTTTTTTTAAGATGAATTTTGATGAAAAACTCCATGTAGCTCATCAATAAGACTCTCATAAAGGATGTTTCTGTCTCATTGTTGTAACTTGTCAAATGTTTCACATCTTTATGAATCATAAAAATGATGAAAACAACAACAAAAAAAAGCTGTTCTGCAAGCCAAGTACTTTGTCAAGCAGAACAGTGTAGTACTTTGTTGTTTTTGTGCATCCTTCCAACGACAGATTGGAGCCGAGATGTGCTGGTTTCTGAGTGAACTGATCCATCACAGTTTGGGGATTAATGTGGTCTCAACGTCACCCGGGTCACAAAAAAATCCTTTGACATACATAGCCGGGGAAAATAGGTGGAGCCTAGAGGAGACTACACTGATTTTGATGTTTACTAAATATGTCATTTGAATTGAAGAGTCGCAATTATATGAACAATTACAATATGTATATCAGGGTTTCTCCTACAAATTAAATATTGTGGCGCACCGCTACACCAAAATAAAAGCCACCACGCCATGCAGAAGAGATGTTTTATTTATTTTTATGTTTTTTTAAGGCCATTTCAAACTAGGAGCAACCTAGTGTGAAGCGTTCAGCAGAAACCTATTCATTGTGTATTGTAATGTCCGTAACTATACGAGTCCCCCTTAAGAGACAATGAACGGGGAGCTGTGACGTTGAGGGAAGCGAGAAGGAGATAGTGGTCGCATGTCGCGGAAGCCTACTGTTATTTTGTTATTCTTTTTCTTTATTCTTGCCACAATAAAGTGGCTAAGCCAATACAGATTCCTCTGATTCTTCCCCCCATCCGGTGCATTCCTGTATTTTGTAGGGTTGTTCCGATCATGTTTTTTTTGCTCCCGATCCGATCCCAATCATTTTAGTTTTAGTATCTGCCGATCCCGATATTTCCTGATCCGATTGCTTTAAAAAAATTTTTTTTTTTTTTGCTCCCGATTCAATTCCAATCATTCCTGATAATTTTTCCCGATCATACACATTTTGGCAATGCATTAAGAAAAAAATGAATAAAACTCGGCCGAATATATACATTCAACATACAGTACAATAAATCCTCAAGATGGCATTTACATTATGAACATTCTTTCTGTGAGAGGGATCCACGGATAGAAAGACTTGTGACTTTGTATATTGTGACTAAATATTGCCATCTTGTGTATTTGTTGAGCTTTCAATAAATTATACTGTAGCCAAGCCCAAATGCATGATGGGAAGTGGAACTTGAAAGGTGGAAAAGCGCTATATAAGTATAACACCATTTACCATTACCATGACTGTGCGTAGTGCTACCAATTGATATATCTTCTCTGCGTTGGGATATAACATAAGGTGTTAAGAAAAAAATCAATTGCTACCTTGCTTCCCATGATATTTCTAATCGTAGGGGGAGGGATTGGAAAGCTTTAGCCGATTAAAAAGAGGCTCCAAAGGCTGCCAAAATTCACTCTACTCATCTTACGCTGCCTTTTAGCTCTCTTTATAGGTAAAACGGCGCCATTACAGATTGAGCACGACAATGTGTGAGTGGGTCATGCAGCGCAAGCATTAATTGCGTGAAATATTTTAACGTGATACATTTTTTTTTAAAGTAATTACCGCCGTTATCGGGATAAATTTGATAACCCTACCTTTAGCCTAAACTAAAGACTCTGGATGAGTGTAATATATTATGTTTGTAACGTTAAATACAATGAGAAAACGATTTAATTAAAAAATATACATATATATTAAAAAAAGGCATGGCTGATATTTTTTTGCCGATTCCGATGTTTTGAAAGTGAGCGGTGGACAGCCGTCTTGGACGGGAAGGCAAGTTTGAATGAATTTGTGCCAAGCGGCGGGTCAGAGTGCCGCCGCGCGAATGTGTCAACAACGCATTCAATAGCAGAAAATGCAGGGATGTTAGAGCAGACGGATATATGCAATCACGGCTGACAAAACCTTGATAAATGCGCTTTTTTTCCCTGTTTCACGAGCTCTGGGACACTCGAAAAAGGTCCCTCATACCTCTCCATGCTAAAATAAATGGTGCCTCGATGTGCGTTTGTGTAGAAATGTAATTCACAAACAACAACAACAACAAAATGTTCACTTTCTCACCAAAACTAGTAAAATTCCCCCCCTACACCTTGAAATGGGTCCATTACAAGGGTGTAGGTTTGGTCTCAATATTGGTGGGGACGATACAACAGCATAACCTGCATGTGCACTTTTTGCTGGGGATGGGACATTAATAAAAACCAAACAGATTAGGTGAACGGGGGTCAGGGCTACATTTCTCACCAATATGAACCTAATTAATTGATAGGCTAAATTATCAATGCAAAAAAAATCTGTATTGACTTGTACTAACTTTCACACTGAAAATTTATAACGTTTCAATCTAATGATTTTTCTTAAATCTATTTGAATAACTTTTTCCATCTTGTTTTGAGTGTTAATTGTTATTTACATGTTTATTGGTACTTTAATGAAGAATTTGAGTGTTCCAAAATGTTTTTGTGAATTAATAAGCGTCAAAAAAAAAAATTCATTGCTAAATTAGTGACAAAAAATATCTATATATATTTTTTTTTAATTTGTCGACTAATTGTAAAAATAGTCAGCTGACTAATCGGGAGAAAATTAGTCGTTTGCGACAGCCTACCGGAACATACCGTAATTTCCCGAATATAAGGCGCACCCGTGTATCATGCGCACCCCAAATTTACTTGTAAAATCTAGGGGAAATTATTGTACCCGTTTATAACGCGCACCCTAATTTTATCACCAATAAATTGAAGAATACAAGAAAACAGAGCTCGTGTACAGATACAGAAATGTCATTTTACTGACTGGTGAAACACAGCACAAGCACAGCACATTGGTAGTTCAAAACATTACCATAAACTGACAATATTTACGGTAATAATATGATTTGACAACTTCTCCAATTTACCAGAATCTAGGAGAAAACAAAACAGATGTGACTTTTCTTTTAACGGCTGCTGTATAACTTGCTCGTTTCATCATGATGAATAAATGTTTCTTCCATGGATTGATACGGTAAAATGAAAGTGAGAACGTAAGTCGGAAATCCGAGAGAGCTCATCGCTGTCGACACGACAGTAATAATAGGAACTATTGTTATTTGGGTTTGAGTTTCCCGAGGGACAGATATAGTTGACAGACACAGGAAGTCTGTGTGCTTACGTCTGTTATGGTCCGAGTTGCGGAGCTGCAATAAACGTTGACTCAAATGAGTTCAAGAAACTAAATTCCGTGCTTTATGAAGAGTGAAAAAAGCAGAATTTAACACAGACGAAATCATTCGGCCGATTAGGGTGAAGTATTACCGAAACAAAATGATGACGTTACGTACCATAATGGTTGGCAATGGGTTGCCGCATATGTTTCTTCCACACAACGTGGCCGTGTCAATAAAAAAAAAAAAAATCGGTTTATATACATATATGTAATATATATAAATATATATATTTCTGTCTCCATCCATGAACCCGTTTATAACCAAGGTACCTGCGGGTTATTAAAAGTATTTAAAAAAAGCATTGAATTTAGTTTTCCATTATTAAAGGTATTAAAAGTTTTAAATTAGCTGTTGTAAGTCTGGAATTTTTTCACCGTGGTTTTAGTTTTCAAGAACATTTCAGTGCAACCTAAATTATATACGTGACGAAGTTGTTGTTTTTTTTTTTTAATCCATAACGAAGATGACGCGTAGAATTTTTACGATGCACTGCACCTAGTGCGTGCGCGCCGTTAGCATCATCAGCATCAACATCACAACAGCAGGCAATTGCACAGTACTGTGTGCTAACGCAAGGAACTGCTCAGATGCCTTAGTTATGTTCGACGAAAGCCTCAACAAGACAACCAAGTCCAAACAGTTGGAAAAGCATGTGAGGTATTGGATCGGCGACCAAGTCGCATCCAGATACTTTGGGTCGCAGTTTATGGGTCAAGCGAAGGCAGTGGACCTGCTTAACATTTCAAAGTAAGTTGCCAATTTCTCCAATTAAAATTTGTTAGATGCAATAATGTATTTCTGCACGGTTTGCCTTTCTAATGAATGTAAATTTCGCAGTTTTTAACTCAAGAGTTAGCCATTTTCAATGGGGTATTGGCAGGTGCACTAGCCTTAGCATGGATAAACCGGAGACGTAGATTCACCATCACTCTCAGATATACAACACGGTTGACACTGTCTGGTATAGGAACGAGTGCGGGGTAACGTTGATCTGAATAACATGGCATGGTGATAGGCAAAGTATAATGTAGGTCAGTGGTCTCAAACCGGTCCTCAAAGGGCCGCAGGGGGTACTGGATTTCATTCCAACCAAACGAGACAAATACCTTTTCACCAATCTGGTTTCTTACAAGTGTAATCAGTTGATTGCAATCAGGTGCTGCTTATGTTAGTAGAAACCTCATTGGTTGAACTGTTTGTGCTGGATCTGTTGGAACAAAAACCAGGACCCACTGCGGCCCTTTGTGGAGTCGGTTTGAGACCGCTGATGTAGGTGATAGTAAAACACCTCCTGGTATATTTAAATGTTTTTCTTGATTAAATAAGAGTATGGATTTTCTCTATCTGATTAAAAGAAATGTCTTCAATAGCTAACAAAGGATTAACATGTGTTTTGTATACTTCTTGTAATGTGATTAGAAAAAAACAATTACCAAGCGAAATGGTCATGTGTAGCTTTTTTTATTTTGTGGTAATTAATGGTAAACTAGTGCCGTTTAGTGGCTGTTTTTTAAACTTTCACTGCCAATTGCAAGCACTTTACAGTTAAGGTGGCCAACTTGACAATCACCTACCTACCACCTTGACTAGGTCCTCTTAAAAGGGAAACCTGTTGTATTGCAAATGTAATAATTTCTGAAGTTGCTTTACAATAAGAGTGTAAAATCCATTTTACCCTGGGAAAAAAAATTCTGAAAGACCTTATATTGACATGTGTTTTAATTGTATCTTCAATAAATGTGCATTCTTTTGTCAAGCACACTTTTGAGGTTGAGGTTAAATTTGATGTTCAGTGCTTTATTTTTTTTAATATGATTCAATATTATCTAAATAATGGGTGCGAGAAAAGAATGAATTTTCGGTTGAAATGGCATTAAAAAAGATCTTGAATTTAGATTTATCAATCCTGGGGGGACCCGGATAATGCGCACCATGATTTTACAAGTTGATTTTGGGGGGGAAAAGTGCGCGTTATATTCGGGAAATTACGGTATTTCCTCCACACCCTTGTCACCTTTTTAACCCCTGACGCATTTTCATCCCTGGTCATTGCAAGGTGGAGATAACTGCGTCAGGAGGGAATACGACCAATATGCCAATATATACCAATATTTTTTATTTATATTCGAAAAATGTTACAGTAAAATGTTACACATTCTTGTGTATTTGCCACATAAGGCCACAGTTAACATTGAGGCTTTGGGCCTCTTTTGACCTCGTTGTGACTTCTGATTGAACAAACCCGATGCCAATCAAAACGTTTGTTCTTCTTTTTTCCCAAATTAGAATCGATAAAGAATAAGCAATATCGATAATGGAATCTGAATCGTAAAAATTCTATCAATTTTCATCCCTAATTCTAATCATTATATAATTCAAATAAAGTTGCTTAAAAGTTGGTGGGGACAATTTCAGCACCCTGAAAAGTTGGTAGTGTTATGTCCCTACCGTCCCAATACAAAACCTACACCCTTGGTTAAAACAAACACAACAAACCTACATGTAGATAAGGGGAACGTATGTGTTATGTAATTTTAAACCCCAGGAATATTCTGTATGTATCAATTTGCATATACTTCCATGAACTATCCGCATCCTTCAAGAGAAAACTATCTGTTCGTATTGATGGCTACCCTTTGATGCCGCTGCATCGGTGTACCTTTTTCTCCTCCCTGCATTCCAACGCAATCGCAGCGAGTAGGCAATTGTGTTTTCCATCACCCTCTTTCATAATGGAAATGAAACGAGGCGCCTTGGACGTCGAAAAGCCATTAAACTCAGCAGTAGGGAATGTATCATAAAAGTTTCTTCTAATGGCGCCTGATGCGCTTGTGGCCTTCAAGGCTTCAGCCTTTTTTTCTAAAGGTATAACTGTAACTTACTTGCGACCATAAGCAGATTTTAAGGGGGGCAGGGGGCCCCCCTGGTGGACTAAAAGTGTCATTGCATGTTATTCGACTTTCTTATATATCTAGAAGTTGTAAAGCAATAAAATGCAACAAAAATGAATTAAAATTAAAAAAATATATATTTTTATGATGGGTCAAAATTGTTTTTCAAGCACCTTAGACTGTCATTTGCTTTGCATATAATTAAAATATATATATATATATATACAGTGGGGCGAATAAGTATTTAGTCAACCACTAATTGTGCAAGTTCTCCCTCTTGAAAATATGAGAGAGACCTGTAATTGTCAACATGGGTAAACCTCAACCATGAGAGACAGAATATGGGGAAAAAAATCACATTGTTTGATTTTAAAGAATTTATTTGCAAATCATGGTGGAAAATAAGTATTTGGTCAATACCAAAAGTTCATCTCAATACTTTGTTATGTACCCTTTGTTGGCAATAACGGAGGCCAAACGTTTTCTGTAACTCTTCACAATCTTTTCACACACTGTTGCTGGTATTTTGGCCCATTCCTCCATGCAGATCTCCTCTAGAGCAGTGATGTTTTGGGGCTGTCATTGGGCAACACGGAATTTCAACTCCCTCCACAGGTTTTCTATGGGGTTGAGATCTAGAGACTGGCTAGGCCACTCCCGGACCTTGAAATGCTTCTTACGAAGCCACTCCTTTGTTGCCCTGGCTGTGTGTTTGGGATCATTGTCCTGCTGAAAGACCTATCCACATCTCATCTCCAATGCACTTGCTGATGGAAGGAGATTTTCACTCAAAATCTCTCGATACATGGCCCCATTCATTCTTTCCTTTACACAGATCAGTCGTCCTGGTCCCTTTGCAGAAAAACAGCTCCAAAGCATGTTTCCACTCCCATGCTTCACAGTGGGTATGGTGCAATTCAGTATTCTTTTTCCTCCAAACACAAGGACCTGTGTTTCGACCAAAAAGTTCTATTTTTGTTTCATCTGACCATAACACATTCTCCCAGTCCTCTTCTGGATCATCCAAATGCTCTCTAGTGAACCGTAGACGGGCATGGACGTGTACTTTCTTCAGCAGGGGGGACGCATCTGGCACTGCAGGATTTGAGTCCCTGGCGGCGCATTGTGTTACTGATAGTAGCCTTTGTTACTGTGGTCCCAGCTCTCTGTAGGTCATTCACTAGGTCCCCCCGTGTGGTTCTGGGATTTTTGCTCACCGTTCTTGTTATCATTTTGACGCCACGGGGTGAGATCTTGCATGGAGCCCCAGATCAAGGGAGATTATTAGTCATCTTGTATGTCTTCCATTTTCTAATAATTGCTCCCACAGTTGATTTCTTTACACCAAGCGTTTTACCTATTGCAGATTCAGTCTTCCCAACCTGGTGCAGGTTTAGAATTTTGTCTCAGGTGTCCTTCGACAGCTCTTTGGTCTTGGCCATAGTGGAGTTTGGAGTGTAACTGACTGAGTTCTTGGCTATAGTGGAGTTTGGAGTGTGACTGACTGAGGTTGTGGACAGGTGTCTTTTATACCGATAATGAGTTAAATTAGGTGCCATTAATCCAGGTAATGAGTGGAGCCTCGTTAGACCTCATCAGAAGAACTTAGACGTCTTTGACAGCCAGAAATCTTGCTTGTTTGTAGGTGACCAAATACTTATTTTCCACTCTAATTTATAAATAAATTCTTTAAAAATCAAACAATGTGATTTTCTGTTTTTTTTTTTTTCCACATTCTGTCTCTCATGGTTGAGGTTTAGCCATGTTGACAATTACAGGCCTCTCTAATCTTTTCAAGTAGGAGAACTTGCACAATTGGTGGTTGACTAAATACTTATTTTCCCCACTGTACCTCAACCATAATAAGTCCAAATTCATGAATATGTATGTGAACTTGGGGCATATAATCAATTTCCATAGGCTTTGTAATCACAGCTGTGATAAATAAGCAACTAAAACCCCCACGACTCCAGGGAGAAACCCTGGCACGCAAGTACAAAGATAATGCATTTCATCCAGTTGTACATGATCATTGAATGCAATCATTACACATGCTTCAGTTGCACGGTAAATATCGTCAAACATGCTAAATTCCCAGTGTCGAGTCCTTTGTAGACAATGTGCACTTGAAAATTTCCCATGGTTATTATTATGCACTCTCATGTCTTATGACTTGCTTTAAAGAGGTTGAGTCACTGGCAAAGTGCCTTGCTTGAAATTCCAGTCGTGCTTCTACGGGCAATTGTACGGTCTACAAAAGAGCTGAGATTGGTTTTCGGTTGAGAATGTCTAAACGCATTTGAAGAATGTGAAATTAAGCTGCATATCTGTTCATATAAAAAACTAAGAGCTTTACAGTATGTTATAACTCAAAAGCGCAAAATGTCACACTTAGTACGTCTATTTGTGAGTAATTTGTGACTAGATCAATACAATTTCAGTATTTCTAAAAGTTTTTAAAATACTCATACTTTTGGCTACTCAAGAGTGGTTACGTTTATTTTCATTCTAAAACTTTGATTTTTTTTATTTTTAGTTTTTTTGCCAGTGACTTCAAGACTAACTCTACCAATTTCACCAATGAGACGTCGCAACAATAATCACATGACTCCATTACAGCACAAGCTTGCCATTCTATAATCACTCCAGCCTGTTCAATCACCTGGCGTCTTAAAGCACCGTAGAAAAGGATTTGACATAAAGCGCTGCCCTCAACACAACTCCAAAGCGTATATTGAAACCTCTTTATCCCAGTTTTTATTTGGCACCAATTGACCACGGAAAACCGGAGATATGATCCTTTTCATTTCATATGAGTAACTATGAAAAAACTATTCACTATTCAAACTAGGAAATATTTTCTCCACCAGAGGGCACTCAAGCTCTTTGGATGAATAATGCTTCATTTGTCTTTCCCCCCCCCCCCCCCCCACAATGCTTCATTTGTCTTTTTTTTTTTTTCTCTCGCTGGAGTTCAATTATTTATTTATTTATTTATTTATTTATTTATTTTTGTATTTCTTTTGCTTCATGTGGTTATTTAATGGGTTAATGTACAACATCATTATATCAACAGTTTATATACAGTGCCCTCCATAATTATTGGCACCCCTGGTTAAGATGTGTTTTTTAGCTTCTAATATATTTCTGTTTTATTCAAATAATATGGGACCTTAATGGGAAAAAAAAAAAAAAAATCCAACCTTCAGTACAAGTGCATTTATTCAGTGGGAGAAAAATTCCACATAAAGAAATAATTATTCAACTGGGAAGCCAGGCTTCAACTGGGACCGTGTGCTTTGGTCAGATGAGACCAAGATTGAGCTTTTTGGAATCAAACACTCTAAGTGGGTCTGGTCACCGAAAGATGCTGAAAAGCACCTCATACCCACTGTGAAGTATGGGGGTGGGTCAGTGATGCTGTGGGGCGGTTTCGCTTCCAAAGGCCCTGGGAACCTTGTTAGGGTGCATGGAATCATGAATGCTTTGAAATACGAGGACATTTCAAATCAAAATCTGTTGCCTTCTGCCCGAAAGCTGAAGTTTGGTCGTCAAAGGGTCTTTCAGCAAGACAATGACCCTAAACATATGGCCAAATCTACACAGAAATGGTTCACCAGACACAAAATCAAGCTCCTTCCATGGCCATCTCAGTCCCCAGACCTTGTTTTGTTGGCAAAAGGGGGTTGTACAAAGTATTAACACCAGGGGTGCTAATAATTATGACACACATTATTTGTTGTCAAATAATTATTTCTTTATGTGGGATTTTTTCCCCACTGAATAAATGCACTTGTATTGAAGGTTGGATTTTTCTTTTTTTTCCATCAAGGTCCAATATTATTTGAATTTAAAAAATATATATATATTAGAAGCTAAAAAACACATCTTTACCAGGGGTGCCAATAATTATGGCGGACACTGTAGATACATTTGTGATGTCAGAAAAAATTACAATATATATATATTTTTTTTAATCAAACAAAAATAAGCAGCTACTCACAATGTTACTCATTACTTGAGTATTCTGTTCACTGGATACTTTTTTTACTTGTACTTGAGTAGATTTTTTTGATGACTACTTTTACTTATTCTTCAGTAATATTATTTTGAAGTAATGCGACTCTTACTTGAGTAAAAGTTTTGGTTACTCTACCCACCTCTGTATGTTTCTAAACACGTATTATAACCAGAGGTGGATGGAGTAGCCAAAAAATTTTGACTTCAGAGTAGCGTGACTTCAAAATAAATTTACTCAAGTAAAAGTAGTTGTACAAAAAATGAACTCAAGTGTAGTGCTGCAGCTATCGAATCTTTTAGTAGTTGATTAATTGCTGGACTAGTTAGTTTGAATAATCGAGTAATCGGATAAGGAACATGAAAAATTAAAATACCGGAGCTGAGCCTAAAACGGTATGTTATTTTAAAAAATGAGGATCTATGTAAAACAATTAGCCAACTTACATAGAAAAATTCTGGTAGCTTAAATGCTATAAAATGCTAGTTTTTTTTTTACAATGCTCTAAACTAGGGGTGTCAAACGAATAAATTTTTAATCGAGTTAATTACAGCTTAAAAATTAATCATAATTAATCGCAATTAATCGCAATTCAAATCATCTATAAAATATGCCGTATTTTTCTGTAAGTTATTGTTGGAATGGAAAGATAAGACACAAGATGGATATATACATTCAACATACTGTACATAAGTACTGTATTTGTTTAGTATAGCAATAAATCAACAAGATGGCATTACCATTATTAACATTCTGTTAAAGCGATCCATGAACAGAAAGACTTGTAGTTCTTAAAAGATAAATGTTAGTACAAATTATAGAAATTTTATATTAAAACCCCTCTGAATGCTTTCGTTTTAATAAAATTTGTAAAATTTTCAATCAAAAAATAAACAAGTGGCCCGCCATTGTTGATGTCAATAATTACTCACACAATGCTCATGGGTGCTGAAGCCTATAAAATCAGTCGCACTCAAGCGCCAGCAGAGGGCGGCAAAACTCCATAAAACACAACAAGTACACATTTCACTGTGCTGTCATTTTAATCTGTTTGAGCGGGGCATTTGTGCGTTAATTGCGTCAAATATTTTAACGTGATTAATTTTTAAAAAATTACCGCCCGTTAACGCGATAATTTTGACAGCCCTACTCTAAACAAATGGTTCAGACACATATTCCCTCAAAAAAACGGCTAAATATACCTATAAACTAAATTATGAATGCATTAAAAAACATTAGCTCAAACAAACACTTAACTTACGTTGGTCTTAACAGGGAGCAGTTGGATTCAGCCATGTGAAAAGAGGCAGACACGAGGGCAGTGTATCCACCCTAAATCAATAATACTAAATGCAAACACTTACAAAAATAAAGCATTACCACGCCACTTTAATTAAACGAATACTGGAGGCAACAAAATTTAATTTCAATATTTTTTTTCTAATCGAATACTCGAGTTAATCGATTAATCGTTGCAGCACTACTCAAGTGCATGTATAAAAAAAAATAGTAGGCTGTTGGATGAAAAACTACAAGTAATAGTCAGACACCGCTTAACTCATTGGACGTCTACTAGTGATAAACCAATTCCAATTCATGGCATAAAAAGACCTTTCGTCGCCGCTACCAAAAAAAAAAAATGACCGCCCTGAGGCCATTTTGGTAGGGGTGACATCCTCATCAAGGTCAATGCATTAACATTAAATTTAGGTCATGACTAGCTGTATTTTAGCTTTTTTTCAGTGTCAAAGCATCTGCCATTTTCTCATTGACGGCGCTTGATGTCCAATCGATTTGAAGTGGGAGGGTTGGCAGCGAACGACCGTTCATATGCTGCTACCCTCCCACTTCAAATGGACTGGATGTCGACTGGTGAAACTCATTTAAATACACTGAGGAAGGATAATTGTACACCACACCAATGGACTGTCATCGTCTTGGAAAAGGCAACATTGCTCCTTTTCTTATGGCGGCATGCGTAGCTGGCGGCAATCTTGGGTTGGACAACTGCCGCTTGGAAATTAGATCTTGAACACTACATTTTGTGGAGCCATAGACTTCATAACCTATTGACGTGAGACTGGAAACTGGGCCGATTCGTAGGGGGCCTATTTTCAAAAACTTCAAATATTTTCAAAACCAAAGCTGCTACCGACCTAAAACCAAAACAGGCCCCTGCCTTAGCCATATATGAGTCTCCATGAGCAGCATCATAAAAAAAATTCTAAGTCGTTCCTTTATAAAAGCCCGATTCATTATTTTTTATATTAGTATAACACAGTACTTCTCAAATAGTGGGGCGCACCCCCCTGGGGGGGGCGCAGAGCGATGCGAGGGGGGGCGCGTGTGACCTCGGGGAACATGCTTTTTTTTTTTTTTCTGCCTTACTGGAATAAAGTGTACTTGCGCATCCACTCAGTGGGTGGCAGTGGCGCTCTCATTTTCAGAGTGCGTGCAGTATTTTTGAACTAAGGAAGAGCACTCATCACACAGAAAACAAATATGAAGAGCAGTGCGCCGCCGCCGTTTTCGAAAGCCGTTTTCCGACCGGACTCACTCACGCAGCGACCCACTGTCTTGTCCGGTTCTCACGCCGCCGCCCGATAAGTGCCATTTTCGGCTTGGGATCGTCACGACGACCACCCTCACCTACGGTTCTACCTCGGCCGCCGAGAATGCGCTTTGTTCGTGCCGTTTGCCTTTTAGCTTTGACTTTTAATACTGTGGGTGATGAGGAAAGACTGTTTACTGTGTCTAAAAATAATTATAGCGGACCGCCAGAAGCCAAATCAATTAAGACGCCACTTAAAGACATTCGACCCCAATCTCATTGATAAGCCGCTTGATTGTTTTTCAGCGAAAACGTGCCGAATATTGCCAACAATCGTCCTGCTTTGTCAGTGTTATATCAGTAAACCAGTGAGCATTGTTAGCATGCTCATTGCAAAATGACTCCACACCATTGCAAAGGAGGTAATACTGAGTGTGAGCAGCAAAAATAAAAACTGTCCTTCTGTCCAAGGACACTCTTTTTTTCCTTTATTCATTTTTGTTTTTTCGGTCAAATTTTTTGGCATATTGTCCTCATGAGTGAATGTTTCTAATCAATTTGAATTTGTTATTATTTACTGATTTTATTACATTTTATTTTTCTGTATCAAATGGTCAAAAATGTACCTTGAGTGTATTTTTACAGTTTGAATGTGACTTTTTTTTTTTTTAATTCAGGCAAATTGATGCACGTCAAGTCTTCTCTGTTACAAACAAAACAATGTTAATAAAGTTATACTTTATTATAAGTTGATCTATGTTACTTTTTTTCTTTATTAGAAAAAAAGGACACAATATTTGGCAGATGCCTATTTATAATAGTAATTTTATTGACAAATAATACTATTTACAGTGGCGGCAGAGAGTTTGGGGGGGGCGCGAAACATTTACATCTTGCTTGGGGGGGGCGTAGCAGAAAATAATTGAGAAGCACTGGTATAACACGACTTAAAATGGCTATAAAAGTCTCAGATTTTACACTAGATGCACAAAAATCACCAAATGCAGAGATAATCACCTATATTCTCAGGATCAATAGCAATATTTAACTAATATGTTTTTGACCAACATAGCAACTTATTTTTTTTATTTACTGCTGTTTTCAACTGCTAATAAATCACTCAATTTAACATCAGAAAGTTAATACTTGAGGAAAACATGCAAAATCAATTATAAATAATATGTAAATAGATTATTAATCAATTCTATATACAATGACAACTTATTATAGAATAGAATAGCCCTTTATTATCATTATTCACTATATACTGTTAGCGAATGAGGCTAGCGGCTGCCTGACGTAAATCTTTTCTGGCGAAAATTCTTGTGAATAAATGCTTAAATCCCCGAATTCTTCATAGATAGGGACGTAAAACAGTCTCGATTCTTGGTTAAAAGCAAAGAAACCGTGTAGTTAGCGTTTATTTTACGTATATATGTCGAAGTACAATGCTACTCTGTTAGCGGATGAGGCTGAGGCTAGCGGCCGCCTGACGTAAACAGAGCTTTTCTGGTGAAAATTCTTGTGAATAAATGCTTAAATCCCCAAATTCTTTATAGATATGGACGTAAGACAGTCTTGAGTCTTGGTTAAAAGCATAGAAACTGTGCAGTTAGCGTTTATTTTATGTGCGTGTGTATATATATATATATATATATATATATGTTAGGGCTGTCAAAATTATCGCGTTAACGGGCATTAATGAATTTTTTTTTAATTAATCATGTTAAAATTATTGACGCAATGAATGACCCGCTGGCATATTGCCTCAAACAGATTACAATGAGGCCGTTTATGGACATTAAGAGTGAAGAGAATGCCACCGGCCGCTTGGGGGCAGCGCCGTTCCATACTCATGTTATTTTTTCTAAACGTGGGAGAATTAGTAGTTGTGAGACGTTTATGCTGTATTCACAATGCAATGCAAACTGCTATTTGTGCTCCACACATATTTCGGTAAGTTTTCTTTCTTTTAGTGGCAATTATGTGTCTCTTGTTGTATTTTGGATAAGATATGTAAAGATACAGTGGGGAGAACAAGTATTTGATACAAGTGCCAATGGGTTTTCCCATTGGCAGTGTATCAAATACTTGTTCTCCCCACTGTATATGTTATACAGTAAAGGCGAGTGGACACAGGCGTTCTTTGGACCGCGCCGTTTATTGGCATAAGCTTCGGCAACTCCTTCACAACAAACATAAGTATCGTTTAGTGAAAGCACAACAAAAATAAATTCCTATCGCTCAAAAAAAATAATAATGTTCACAAAAAGAAAAGCACTTCAGTCTATAGTAATGAGGCCCTATTCTGACACACAGTTAAACAACAATGCAAAATGAACTGGCATTCCATATCAAAATAGCTATGCAAAATACACGTAAAACTTTTCACTCTATTTTTATTATTGTTATTTTTATTCTTATTATTATTATATTAATTCTACTTTTGATTGAAAATTTTACAAATTTTATTAAAACGAAAACATGAAGAGGGGTTGTAATATAAAATTACTATAACTTGTAAGTATAACATTTATCGTTTAAGAACTACAAGTCTTTCTATCCGTGGATCACTTTAACAGAAAGAATGTTAATAATGCCACTGGTGGATTTATTGTTACAATACACAAATACAGTACTGATGTACAGTATGTTGTATGTATATATCCGTCGTGTGTCTTATCTTTCCATTCCAACAATAATTTACAGAAAAATATGGCATATTTTAGAGATGGTTTGAATTGCGATTAATTACGATTAATTAATGTTTAAGCTGTGATTAACTCGATTAGAAATTTTAATCGTTTGACAGCCCTAATATGTATATATACATACTGTATTTGTCGGATTACAATGCTACTCTGTTAGCGAATGAGGCTAGTGGCCGCCTGACGTAAACAGAGCTTTTCTGGCGAAAATTCTTGTGAATAAATGCTTAAATCCCCGAATTCTTTAAAGATATGGACGTAAAATAGTCTCGATTCTTGTTTAAAAGCATTGAAACCGTGCAGTTAGCGTTTATTTTACGTATAAATATATATATATATATATATATATATATATATATATATATATATATATATATATATATGTATATGTGTCGGATTACAATGCTACTCTGTTAGCAAATGAGGCTAGCGGCCGCCTGACGTAAACAGAGCTTTTCTGGTGAAAATTCTTGTGAATAAATGCTTAAATCCCCGAATTCTTTAAAGATATGGACGTAAAACAGTCTCGATTCTTGTTTAAAAAGCAAAAAAAAAAACTTGCAGGGAGCATTTATTTCGCATAAATATTGCCATCTAGTCAGTTACGAAAATTAGCCGCCTCCATGTGTAAACAAAGAAGAAAATTCCTGCGAATAAATGCTTCAATCACTGAATTCTTTGTAGATATCGATGTAAAACTCTCCATTCTTTGTTAAAACAGCAAAAAAACGGGCAGTTACGCATCTATTTTACGTATATATGTCGAAGAATGACGCCAATGCCGTAGCGGTTCCCATTCTCCCACTGATTTTTTTCACCTTTCAAAATGCATGCATGGTACGAAAAATATTTACCTTGAATCCTCGAACAAATCACTCCTGAGACAATCCTTCCTTTTTGTATACGGTACAACTTCTCGTAGTTCTTTAAAAATCCAAGCTTGAATCAGCTTAGACATGAGCGTGTGCCGTCTTCGCCTGACTATACTAAATGAAGCTCGGCCCCCTCTGATAAGGCGTGATAATGAAGTCTATGGTGGAGCACTGTCACGCTATTTCATAGAACTCCCCAATATGATGCTATTTCAATGCCGTATCAGTACTGATACTGATTCATATGTTTGTTCTCAGATCATTATGAGTCTTCGCAAATCTGTCAAAAAAATTGATGGAATATGTTTCTCGTCTTCAGGAGATAACAACGGATGGCCTCATCTCTTTGACAAGTACTTCGGAATGCCCAACCACAACACCAGAACCAAGTCAACCGCGTGCTGTGGGTTGTCTCTTTCTTCTTGTTTTGTTCAACTTTACACTTGTATCTGGTTTGCTCCTCTGTTAACATTCCAGTTCTTAAAATTAGCTGTAACTAAGCATCCTGTATAAATATTGGCCAAGTGTTGACACTTGTCATGACGTATCCTGAAACTTACATGCTTTTAAACAACTCTCTGCAGTGCTGGGCCTCATTCCTGAGCTTTGCCAATGTGAGGACCTGGAGCTGGACTGTGACGCGGCGCAGCTTCACGACATTCCGGTGGTGGCTGTGAACATCACCAAGATGTAAGGCGTGGTCACTTTTAACTGCTGTAAAGACAATAATTTGACAGGACAGACCATTTGGGGACTGACCAATGTGCATATGAATAGTGACTGATGTGAGCTAGAATGTTGCACCGATACTATTTTATGGCTTCTGATACCCGGCTGTGTGCAATTGGCCGATCTCGTACCAAGACCACATTTTCGGGACAAAATATACAGGACAAATACAGTATATTTTTCTTTAAACACAAAATTTCTGCATACTCACTTGAATACAGTGCCTTGCAAAAGTATTCGGCCCCCTTGAACCTTGCAACCTTACATTTCAGGCTTCAAACATAAAGATATAAAATTTTAATTTTTTGTCAAGAATCAACAATAAGTGGGACAACAAGATTCAAGGGGGCCGAATACTTTTGCAAGGCACTGTATAAAGTACCGTATTGTTTTTACTGTGTTTTTTGCATTGAAATAAGACTGAAAAAGTCAAGGTCATCTTATATTCAGGGTCTAGACATTATACCCATTCACGACGCTAGGTGGCGCCAGATATCATTGAAGCGAATGCTGAACTTCAGGAATATTGTTCTGTCATGACAGATCTCAGCTACTTTCAAGTTTAACCAGTTTGCATTATTTTATTGCAATGTTTTTCCTTATTCAGATTTGTTTCAAGACTACAGTTAGCTAGACCTCACTTTGATGGTTAATGCAGTTATTGCAATTTTGTTGTTTTATCACAATAGATTGGTTTATTTACATTTCAAAAACCAGAAGCCATTCATTTACGAATGTGATTGCACTTTAGTTTGAGTGAAAATCTCTTTCCATCAGCAAGGGCATTGAAGATGACACGAGGCTGGGTCTTTCAGAATGACAATGATCCCAAACACACAGCCAGGGCAACAAGGGAGTGGCTTCGTAAGAAGCATTTCAAGGTCCTGGAGTGGCCTAGCCAGTCTCCAGATCTCAGTCCCATCGAAAATCTGTGGAGGGAGTTGAAAGTCCGTGTAGCCCAAAGACAGCCCCAAAACATCACTGCTCTAGAGGAGATCTGCATGGAGGAATGGGCCAAAATACAAGCAACAGTGTGTGAAAAGCTTGTGAAGAGTTACAGAAAATGTTTGGCCTCCGTTATTGCCAACAAAGGGTGCCGTAATTTTCGGACTATAAGCCGCTACTTTTTTCCTTTACTTGAAATCCTGCAGCTTATAGTCCAATGAGGCTTATTTGTTGATTTATTTGGGTTAATAGGTAACACTTTATTTGACATTCTTGTCATAAAACCGTCATAATTATGACATGACACTAGCATGGGCATTAATGAATGCATATGACAGATGTAATTACTTGTAAATTAGTGTCATCCAGCAAATTATCTCACTTTTCAATGGCTGTAATAGATTCGAGCTGGATATAAATGGAGATAGTGACACTATCTATGGATATAAATGGAGATAGTGATTCCATGATTCGCTAATAAATTCTTTAAAAATCAAACAATGTGATTTTCTGGGGGGGGGGGGGGGGGGTTCCCCCCGCATTCTGTCTCTCATGGTTGAGGTTTACCCATGTTGACAATTACAGGCTTCTCTAATATTTCCGAGTGGGAGAACTTGCACAATTAGTGGATGACTAAATTCTTATTTGCCCCTCTGTATCACAAATGTAGTAAAGTATTCTATAAAGGTTGAAAAGTTACCTTGTGTTGCGTGAAAATGTAATTATCGGACAACTCTATTAAAAAGTACATATTACACAGCATCGCCACGGTATTTCTTCGTACTCACAGATACCGAAGAAGTTATTTTAGGGTGGTCTCGGCACACTAGTCTGCAACCAATCACTGTTGATGTGTTTCTGGAGACAAAGTGCAATGAAAAAATACAATTCATAAGCATCTAACATATAAATCTTTCAATGTATAATCTAACCTGATAGTGGATAAAGATGAAATTGTTGTTTTTCTCAATGTTGACTTTTGTCACCTGCAAACACATTATCAGTATTCATGAGATTGACAATTCTGTTCAGAATTGGCTGTCACAGTGTTTCCTGTCTTTCACTCGCAGGTCCCTACAGCGGAACCATCTGCAGAGGCTGAAGGCCAACTCCTTCATAATATACCACAGTCTGCAGAAACTGTTAGTTTCTCTTTTTCAATCTATCTCACGTGGTGACTGCCGTTGATGCCTGGCATCTCGCCATCTCTTATCTCTTTACTGTGTTTGTGTAGATACCTCCAACACAATGAAATTGAAGATGTGAATCCAGCTGCTTTCAGGGGACTGTATAATCTCACCAGGCTGTAAGTCGACAAGCTTCACATGAAAACACTACTTCACAAATATCCCCATGAGGGAAGTTGAGATATATTGCAGCCAGTTTCATCAAAGAAGACGAAATTGAGCGCAAGTGTTGATCTTGACAAGACACGTGGGCAGGCATCATGACTCCATGCCTGGATAGAACAGAAAGTTTGTCATTTTGGTATGAACCAGCGTAAACCTTCTCAATTTTGGAATGTTTGTACTTTTGGGGGTCCCAAACTTTAACCAACGCCCATAGGCGGATCTACTATTAAGGCGAAGTAGGCGATCGCCATAGGCCCCCAACCAGACAGGGGCCCCCAATCGGCTACCCCTGCCCCAACGAGCAAGGGCCATTTCAATGCTGCATTTATATTATCTCCCCCCTACACACGCACTACAATGGACTGTTCCATGACTACGGACTGAGCATAACTATATAGTAACATTAATTTTTAGGGGGGGTCGTAAGTCTAACTAATGACATGTTTCATTGAAGTTGCTAAGCCTGTCGCGATATGCAATGAGTCCATTTATCGTATCGTAAGGTAAATAAAAATGAAGGCGGTAACTTTCACGGCTGCGTTTTATCACCGCATGTGTGCGTGCATACATTTGTGCGTGTTTGTAGATGACATATGAGACTCCAGTTCCTTTAACAGATGTTTATTGGTCAATCAACACGCCATAGAATTACAGTTCAGACACACAAAAAAATAGTAAACACATCTATATTAAAGACTGTACACATTAGCATTGCTACATTGAGGCTAATGGGGAAAAAGAACCTACTTTAGCATGCTATAAAACATTGGCAGTCTTTTCCAAAACACAAACTTGCGGTTAAAAGGTGACAACTCAAAGATGAAAAATCGCTGGTTAACAGTGTCATACACTGTGATGTAAAGAGCAGACGTGACTTCTGCGCAGGGGAGAAAGTGGTTAGAATTTCTTGCCAGAACTGCCCGACGTGATGGTCGCCACGGAGCCAGAAATTTTATTTTTTTATTTTTTGGGTGGGGGGGTCAAAACTACTGAAATGCAAAGAAAACTGTTTAGGTCAGTTATTTCTATAACACACACAAAAACTGATTTTCATTCAAAATTGTATTTTTTCAATGATTTGCAAAATAAGTTAACAAAAACAGCTATAACCCCAACCTCCATCTCCTAATTTTTATTTTCCCTCATTTCCTCACATACTAAATGCCAAATCTCAATTTCAAGTACTTAAGAACATAGGATGTATATTAAAATTGAAGTTAATGTAAAAATTTACTTTTTTTTTTTTTTTAAGTAAGATATAAGGCAAGGCAAGGCAAGGCAAATTTATTTATATCGCACAATTCAACACGAGGCTATTCAAAGTGCTTTACATCACATGAAGATCATAAAAATCACATTTAAACAATACAACGTAAAAACCAAGTCAAAAGATCGCACTTAATCACAGAATAAAAATAAATAAATACAAATAAAACAAAAATAAAAAATAAAACAAAAACTACTACTCCTAATAATAATTGAAATCAGCAATGGAGATAAGCACAAGAGGAATAGAAAGCAGGTAGATTGAAATATATAGACAGTTATGGATATGCAGTGCTAAACAAAAGCGTTTTTAGCCCTGATTTAAAAGAGCTAACAGTTTGAGCATACTTCAGAGGTTCGGGTAACTTGTTCCAGAGGTGAGGAGCATAATAACTAAATGCTGCCTCACCCTGCTAGGTTCTTGTTCTTGGAACATGCAGAAGACCGGTTCCAGACGACCTTAGGGGTCTGGATGTCTCATAGGAATCTAACAAGTCAAGCATGTATTTTGGTCCAAGGCCATTAAGTGTTTTGTAGACGAGCAGTAGTATTTTATAGTCCATCCTTTGACTCACTGGAAGCCAGTGTAGCGATTTCAAAACCGGTGTAATGTGGTCCAGCTTCCTTGTATTTGTGAGGACTCTGTACTAGCTGCAGCTTCCTGACTGATTTTTTATCAAGACCTGTAAATATACCGTTGCAATAGTCCAATCTGCTGAAAATGAATGCATGCATAAGTTTTTCCATGTCTTGTTGTGTCAGAAGCCCCTTAATTCTGGTTATATTTTTCAGGTGGTAATAAGCGGATTTAGTGACGGACTTTAGATGGCTATCAAATTTTAGGTCTGAGTCAATAATTACGCCCAGGTTTCTGACTTGATTTGTAACTGTAAATGACATTGTGCTAAGTTGGCTGCTTATCTTTGACCTTTCCTTTTTTGGCCCAAAAATGATCACCTCTGTCTTCTCCACATTTAACTGGAGAAAATTCTGGCACATCCATTCATTGATTTGATGAATGCAAAGTATGCAAGATGCTAAGTAACATACGTTCAGAAAAATAAGTACAAATGACCTATATTATGCAGAGTGAAATGGAATATATTTAAGACCGGGCAAACATTGACTTTTTTAAATCATAAGGAAATGAATAAGTAGCCTAACATAAATGAACAAATGTAAGTCCAAAGTGCACATTGACAGCTAAGATGTTATGAACCTCCCCAGCAGAGCAAATAAAACTAAATATGATAAATAAGGCACCTTAACTCTTTCCTTGCTCTAAAAAGATTTGATCCATTTTCTGTTGCATTGCCCTTTTTTCCATTGATTTATTCCATTTTTCATTGATTTAATTTTTTTCATTTTTTCCATTGACGTGACTCATCATCGTCAGACTCAGATAACTGCAACAGCTGGGGAAAGCTCCATGCTGTCCGTGGAATAAAATAAATATTGGTGGAAACAGATTACGCTACACAAGCACTTTTTTTTTTTTTGCTTGTTGTTAACACTTGTGCATGTAAATCTGATATCGGTAGATTGTTTTCTTCTTGGAGATGAAATGCATGTGTGGCAGCTTTGTATTTTTTTTTTTTTTTTTTTTTACATAGCGTTTTGACAGTTGCCGTCATATTTTCGGAATCAAAGCAACGTATACCAGAACTGCGTTCCGGCCCTGAATCTCATACTGGAACTGTGTTCCTGACCGTTCCCGCCCATTTTCGCCCCTGCTTCTGCGGCGTATAATAACTTTTTAATGCTCAACAACACTTGCACGCTTCACACTAGATATTACGAACAAGCAACCTAGATGCGCTCCGTTAGATCACTCCAAGTCCCATGCCATTGGCTGCGTGAGACCGGGTGATCATGGGACACGTACTCCATATACTACAAACAGCATTTGCTAACAAAAAAATGAAAAAAAAAAAATCAATCAATTAGTGACACCACAAGCAATGACAAAGAGTGCTTTTTACAGAGTGTCAAGCTTTAGAGAATTGTTTTGAATAATGTTGGAAAGGCGAAGTCAGTGTTCTGAATCTGTTTACATTCCATTCTTTTGCACTAGTAAATGCTATCAGGCATTTAACCTCATTGTTTATTTGTGACTAATTATTGTTATTTACATGATTATTTGTACTTTAATAAAGAATTTACGTGTTCCAAAATGTTTTTGTGAATTAATAAGCATCAACAAAAATTTAATTGCTAAATTAGTAAAAAATAAATAAATAAATAAATAAATAAATAAATGACTAATCGTAAAAACAGTCGGCTGACTAATTGGGAGAAAATTTGTCATTTGTGACAGCCCTAGTTGTAAAATGTACGTGAACATATATCCTCCACACACTTCTCACCTTTTTACCCCCTGACCCATTTTCACGCCTGATTGTACAGGTAGTTGTTCATCTTCAGCCATGATACATACACACACTCTCTTTCTCTCTGATATACAATCTATATGAAGCTATATTTCCTCATTCTTGTTCATTTTGTATTAATCTATTGAAAAGTTGCATGTAGATATGGGCCTTTGAGGCTGCCTTTCCTGCTTCTTTTGTGTTAAAGGAACATATAAAGAGGGCCCCTGGCTGTGTTCACCTTAGGCCCCAAAAGTGCCAAGTCCGCCACTGCCAACGCCATAAAACATTCGGAAACACACACACACAAAAATTCTCAATTACTGCATAATCACATCACTCAACAACGCTTTGCAAAGAGAAAAAAGCGCCGTATGCAAGGGCGTAGGTTTGTATTGGGACGGTAGGGACATAACACAAACTTTTCAGGATGTACATATTGTCCCCACCAACCTTCAAGCAACCTTATATGCATTATATGATAAGTTTAGTTCCACAGGTAATTTAGATTGTCTTCCCATATGTTGTAAGGATAGAATTGACCCTACCATTATTAGGTGAATTATTTTCATTATGATAAAACATATCTGCCCCTTTTCACTTGCTGAATGTGCCGTTCCATTTTCCACCCCTCAATTGCACATTTGATTGGCTGATAACTTGACCCACACCCGACACACATACGCGCGCACACTCACACCACCCCGACAGAAATACATGTCGACAACATGCCGCCTCCTCCGCCCCCTTCTAAGATAAGAGATATTAGAAGTAAAGATGTCCCGATTGATCGATGCCGATCGATCGGATCGGATCACGTCATTTTCAAAGTATCGGAATCGGCAAAAAAATATCGGACATGCCTTTTTTAATATACATATATATATATATATATATATATATATATATATATTTTTTTTTTTTTTTTTTTAAATCATTTTCTAATTGTACTTAACGTTACAGACAAGATGTCTTACACTCATCCAGAGTCTTTAGTTTTGGCTTAAAGTAGGGCTGTCAAATTTATCGCGTCAACGGCGGTAATAACATTAAAATATTTAACGCAATTAACGCATGCGCTGCACTACTCACTCATGCATTGTCGCCTTCAATCTATAATGGCACCGTATTATGTATTCATAGAGCTAAAAGGCAGCATAAAATGAGTAGAGAGAATTTTGGCAGCCTTTGAAGCCTTTTTTTTAATTGGCTAAAGCCTTACAATCCCTCTCTCAACGATTAGAAATATCGTGGGAAGCAATGTGGGGAAGAAAGGTAGTAGTTGATCATTTTCTTAACACCCTATTTTATATCCCAACGCTGAGAACATATATCAAGTGGCACCATTACGCACAGTCATGGTTGCACTTCCCATCATGCATTTGGGCAAAAGTTAAATGGCTGCAGTATCATTTACTGAAAGCTCATAAAAATCCACTAGATGGCAATATTTAGTCACAATATACAAAGTCACATTATCCTTTAAGAATCACAAGTCTTTCTATCCGTGGATCCCTCTCACAGAAAGAATGTTAATAATGTAAATGCGATCTTGAGGATTTATTGTCATAATAAACAAATACAGTATTTTTTCTTAATGCATTGCCAAAATGTATATGATCGGGAAAAATTATCGGAATTGAATCGGGAGCAAAGAAAAGCAATCGGATCGGGAAATATCGGGATCGGCAGATACTCAAACTAAAACGATCGGATCGGGAGCAAAAAAACATGATCAGAACAACCCTAATTAGAAGTTGTTGTTTTTTCGGCCAGCAGCAGCCACTGTAAGTAATTTAAAAAGACGCCAATGTTGTGGAGGTGCGAAAGACACCACAAATTTTGCTACTGAAAATCCGACCTGCATCCGAATTAGTATAACATTAAAGTGTCTGAACTTGCTAACCTGCAAAACTCGAGTAGGAAGCTGCTTAGAAATGTCCTTCTGTTTGTGTTTTCTACTGTTAACATTAATTAAACTGTGAGAAATGTATTAAATGTATTACGTCGACTCCCCCACAGACAAATTTTCGTCTGACTTTTTGGACATCTTAAACTGCCTCAATCTCACCCAACATATCACTTCACCCACTCATAAGCATGGCCACATTCTGGACCTGGTTTGCTCCACACCCTCCCTCACCATCCATAACCTGTCATTGACTGACCTCACAATTTCTGATCATCTGGCCATAACCCTGGACATTTGTATCCCTACCCCCACTAACAACCACGCACGAACAATCACCTTCCGGAATCTGAAATCACTCCCTCCCAATTCTTTCTCCTCCGCCTTGTCTGATGCCATTACCAGCTCTTCCCTCCCCTCAGACTCTACTGCTTTGGATCTAGTCAACTTCTACAACCACGCACCCTCCTCCTGCCTCAACCGATTAGCCCCTCTCAAAACAGCTACAGTCTCCTTCTCCACCTCTGCCCCTTGGTATACCCCGGATCTCCACATTTTTAAGAAGCAACGCAGAAAACTTGAACGCCTCTACATAAAAACCGGTCTCACAGTTCATGCCCAAGCCTACAAACACATTGTCAATATTTACAACTCTGCACTCAAAACAGCCCGTTCCAATTTCTATTCTCAAATTATTCACTCTAAGTCTTCCAACCCCCATACCTTATTCTCCGCTTTCGCAAAACTCACCAAACCCAAGGACAATATCACTGCCACATTCACAACAGACAAATGCAATAACTTTCTGTCATCTTTTCACGCAAAAATCCAAACTATACACAGTTCACTTGCATCCACTTCCTTCAGTTCTCCTTCCTCAGATCTTAACAGTCCACCTCTAACATCTCACAGCTTTCCCTCCTTTTCTCCTCTTGCTCCCTCTGACATCTTCAAACTCATCTCAACCATGAATTTCTCCAGCTGCATTCTCGACCCCATACCATCCTCTCTTCTTAAAACCTGTATTCCCACTCTCATTCCTCTTATCATTAACATCATAAACACCTCTCTCACCACTGGCTCAGTCCCCTCCCCACTCAAACTCGCCACCATCACACCCCTCCTGAAAAAACCTGGCCTTAACCCCGACAACCTGGACAATTTCAGACCCATTTCCAATCTCCCACTTCTCTCAAAAATTCTGGAACGATCCGTCATAACCCAACTTCAGCACCATCTCCACTCCTCCCATATGTTTGAAACATTTCAATCTGGATTCCGCGAACACCACAGTACTGAAACAGCTCTCATCAAAGTAACCAATGATCTTCTCCTTGCCGCTGACTCTGGTTCCATCTCCATCCTCCTCCTCCTCGACCTTTCCGCCGCATTTGACACCATTGATCACAACATCCTCCTCCACCGTCTTCAGTCAATAGGGATATCTGGCACTGCACTCCTCTGGTTCACCTCCTATCTCTCCGATCGTCACCACTTCGTCTCCATCAATAACCATAAATCCCACACCTCTCCAGTCACCCACGGTGTCCCCCAAGGTTCGGTCCTCGGCCCCCTCCTCTTCATAATCTATATGCTTCCCCTCGGTCAAATCATTCGCCACCATGGACTCAATTTCCACTGTTATGCAGATGACACTCAACTTTACATTTCATCTAAATCCATCACCCCTGTCATTCTCTCTCACATCTCAAACTGCCTGTCCGACATAAAAACCTGGATGGACAATAACTTTCTCAAACTCAACAGTAACAAAACAGAACTTCTCATCACCGGACCCAAAGCTCTCCTCCCCTCTGTACAGAACCTCACTCTCCTCATTGATGGTCACCCTGTCACCCCCTCCACCTCCGTACGCAATCTTGGCATCATAATGGACTCAACACTGTCATACCAATCACACATCAGCCACCTCACTAAAGTCTCCTTCTTTCATCTCCGCAACATCGCCCGCATCCGTCCCTCCCTCTCCCAAGCCACAGCTGAAATACTCATTCACGCCTTCATCACATCCAGACTCGACTACTGCAATAGCCTCCTCTATGGTCTTCCATCTTCTCATCTCCAAAAGCTGCAATACGTCCAGAACTCTGCCGCCCGCCTCCTCACCCACACCCGCTCCAGAGAGCACATCACCCCCATCCTCCAACAGCTTCACTGGCTTCCAATCTCATACCGGATTCAATACAAACTCCTCCTCCTCACCTACAAGTCCCTCCATAACCTGGCCCCTTCCTACCTCACTGACCTCCTACAACAGCACTGTCCCTCCCGCCGCCTACGTTCTGCCGACTCTAATCTCCTCACACCCATCACTCGAACTAAGCTCCGAACCTTGGGGGACCGAGCCTTCGCCGCTGCTGCTCCCTCACTCTGGAACTCACTCCCAAAACCCATCAGGAACTCGGACTCATTACAAAACTTCAAATCACTCCTAAAAACCCACCTGTTCAAACTAGCTTTTCCCACCTCTTAATTCTTAATTCTGTCTTTGTGTTATGTTATGTAAAGCGTCTTTGAGTGTCCAAAAAAGCGCTATATAAGTTTGAGGTATTATTATTATTATTAAACTGTAGACAAATGTGAGCAAGAAGCTGCTTAGAGAGAGACGGGTGCTGCATAACTTCATATGTTGCTCACACAACATAATCTTAATTAACTATGTACATTAAAAAAAAAAGTTATGTTTGGGATGCAACGAGCTACCCACATTAGCATTTAGGGGTGTGCCATCTTAGGCACCCCACGATTTGTTTCGAATTTGATTCACGGTGCTACAATTCGATTATTAAACAATGATCACGGTATTGACGATGATCACGAAAATCACGGTTATCGATGCATCGTACATTACTAATGAATAAAGTAGCCAAACAAATTTATATGCATTATATTTATATTTATATTTATATTCATTATTCTAATGATTCAACAGGAATGATGGAAATATGCCCACACAACAAAAAGCTGCCTTAAACTGCTTTTTTTTTTTTTTTTTTTTTTTAACAAGAAAGTGCAAAAACATTAACCATTTTAAACGGAGTACTTATTTCTCAACATGCCTATACAACACACAGCTGACCTTGAGATGCTCTTTTTCACAAGAAGGTGCAAAAACATAAGCTGTTTCAAAGGCAGTACTTATTTCTCTCAGCAATACAAAAAAATTTACACAGGTGGAATGAATTTTAGAAACAAAGTGTCTTTAGAAATAAGACTTCTTTTAAGCGATATACTTTGTTTTCATAGGTTTCTGTACTATTTCGCATGTTTTTAGTGTTACCTCTGTACTTAATCATGATTTTACACATTCTGCATATGGATCAACTTCTGTACACCAGCAAACAACGCACAAATGGACATGGAAATACACGTTAGTCAATTCGCTAAATAGCTTAGCGCTTGATGCTAACTGTTAACATCTCAAAAACATCAAGAATAAAGGATAAACAGTACAAGAGGGTTCGTGTACTCAGTTCTAAGAGACGCACACAGGACTTAGTGACACACTCAGGACATTTTTCAATTGACATGACTTGAAACTACTGCTGGACAACTGAAAGACAAGGAGCAATCTCTAGTCCCCTCTCACTCTAAAAACGAGATATTTATTCATTCTATTTTCAACAATTTGGATTTGGAGTCGTCTATTCGAAACGCAATTAAATACTTATTTTAAGCTTTTTTTTTTGTTTTGTTTTGTTGTTTTTTTTGTGTGTAGATATCTGAACTACAACAGAATTTCCGTGCTGATGCCTGGGGTGTTCAGTGACCTGCACAAGCTGGAGTGGTTGTATGCCTTATTTAATGCTGACCCAAATTCTCACATTTTTTACCAGAAGACACAAAAACATAATCATACAGATCAATTTTATGCCTATGTTGTAGAATCTTGGAGAACAACAACATCCATCACATTTCTTCTAAAGCCTTTTCAGGGCTCAACTCCTTGGTCTTGCTGTGAGTATTTTCTTTTGTACTGCTCTTGACAGTGTCCTTTTTATGACATGGTCTGTGTGTGTCCCAACTTTGATTGACAGGGCTTTGTTGAACAACACTCTGACAAAGCTGGATGACATCTGTCGCGAGATGGCAAGACTCAACTGGCTGTAAGTAGAGGATGTCCTCACTTGTTGCAAATTGAGTGGAAAATGGATTGTCTGCTGAGCCGGAACACAACGACAAGATGTAGTTTATAGTGTGTACTTATGTATCCAGTGCATTTACAATGTATGACAAATATTGATGATGTTCTTTTATGGAGGTAGATTTGTGTCTTTATTATTCAATCAAAAAATGTGCTTCATTAAAAAAAAGAAATAGTTGCTTTAATGGAGGTAGATTTGTGTCTTTATTATTCAGTCAAAAAATGTGCTTCATTAAAAAAAGAAATAGTTGCTTTAATCAAAATAGTACATATTTTCAACCAGAAAAAAAACACTTCAATCAAAAAATAAAAAGTATTTGAATGCAAAAGTAAATTTGAGACTTTGATTTTTTTTTTTTTTTTTTTTTTTTTTTTTTTTGATTG
Source organism: Corythoichthys intestinalis (assembly GCF_030265065.1). Taxonomy (NCBI): domain Eukaryota; kingdom Metazoa; phylum Chordata; class Actinopteri; order Syngnathiformes; family Syngnathidae; genus Corythoichthys; species Corythoichthys intestinalis. Next base: position 47,781,042 of record NC_080405.1, on the reverse strand, counting down.
AAGCAACCTTGGATTGAATGATTTAGACACAAAATTGCTTCAATCAAAGAAAACATTTTGTTTTTTTAATTTTTTTTTTTTCAAGACCTAGACTCAGCCGTCACAAAATTCTACTTCAACCCCTTCTGGCCAAATGTATGAGGTTTGATACATCTTTCCTCAAAAAAAATAAATAAATAATGGATGCAAGTCAAGTCATGCATCTGCAGGTTCCATGAGAATGAAAAAAAACAGGATTTAGCAAGGGTTATATATATTCGAGCGCTTATTACACATATTATTTTTTTTTCTTTTTTACAAATTTGAAAAAAAGGTTTCATTAGGTCCTTATTTTTCAAACTTTGTGATTCTCTGACAATTGCTTCATATTGCAGGCATTAAAGGGTTAAGAACAAGAAAAACAGAATTAACCTCTCCAACCTGCAGAGAAACAAATTAGAGGGGGCAGGGCCGGCCAGCCTATACGCAGACTATGCAGCTGCTTAGGGCCCCTGACCACTAGGGGGCCCCCAATCTGGCAATCGTTTATATTGTATTTTGTTTACTACAGTTTGCTTTATTTGACTTTTGTGAGTTTTGATACTTGATTACAAGCCTAAAAAAATAAGTTTTTCCGTAACCACTTTCTTTCCTCTTTTAGAAAAAGGTTTGGCGCTATCTACTGTAAGTACTGACAATCATTTGGGTTTGAAGTTTCAAGTATGCAGTGCAACAAAATCTGATTAATATACCAAATATGGACGTATGGCTTGGATTGCATGTATGAGTTTCACAGTACACTGTGACGAAATGGTGGGCCAAAAATATGAGCCCCTTTCGCATTATTTTGCTTAGGGCCCCCAAATGGCTTGGGCTGGCCCTAAGAGGGGGGCTTAGATGCTCCCAACTTCCAACACTATTAGATAGCTGCTCCCCCGGCTGGGTAGGAGCCGTGGCCCCTGGGTGGCTCCCGCGCGGCATTTCCACTTGTCTGCATGATGAAGGTGATAGTACCTTTTCTCGTAGCCACCGTCTTAACTGTTTGTATTACTCTAACACACCTAATATAAAATAAATAGCACTTATAACATAGTTTAAGGAAAATAAGCAGAATATAGGGCATAAAAGATACACGCCTTCTTATCACGGAACCCCAACATGTGTGTCATGAGCAAGATTCACGCATCAACTCTCGCAATCAGTTCTCCCGAATAGTCCAGAACAAATCCCGGAACGCTCTGAGCACCGTAGAGTGCCCGATATCCAGCTGATAACACGACTGACAAGACTCCAAGATCCCCTTTGACGATGAGGTGGCAAAAAGCCACAACCCACGTTGCCCGGACAACATTAACTCCCGAATCCTCCTGTCCAATCCACAAACAGACAATAATCCCAAACACACCCTTCTTCCTGCCCACGGCCCGCCCCGCGAGAGCCTTCAAAAGACTGAATATTTAGCGTTGTCATTTTTCCTCAGAAACCTTTGTTGACTTCTGATATGGTGACCTTGGAACGAGCTTGCCTCCCCGCCTCAGTGTTTCTGTTTCGCCCTGCCGTTTTTATCTCTGTCGACATGAATAAATTGTCACCTTGTTTTCAGTGAGCCTTCTTTAAACCTCTGAAAATGGAGTCAGTACAAAGGGTTAAGACTAGTGCTGTCGTCAAATTTATCGCGTTAATGTGCGGTAATTAATTTTTTGGATTAATCACGTTAAAATATTTGACGCAATTAACGCATGCACGGAATGACCCGTTCATGCGTTGCCTCAAACAGTTTACAATGACGCCGTTTTAGCACATTGAGTGCGAAAAGGCAGAGAAATGCGAGTGGACACAGGCGTTCATTGGACCACGCCCTTATTGTCTTAAGCTTTGTAAACTCTTTCACTACAATTATGAGTATTGTGGCGAACGACGTGGGGAAGAATGACAGGAGACAATATTTTTCTTAACATGCTTATTTGAGCACACTGCAGAACATACTGTATATCATTTGCGGCCACCACTGACAGTCATGATTGTCCAACTTCCCATCATGCATTTGGGCAGAACAGTTAAGGCGCTACAGTATCATTTAGTGAAAGCACAACAAAAATAATATTCCTATCTCTCACAGGAGACGATCTTTTTCTCCACAGGCTTAATTCAACACAAAGCAGAACATACTGTATACCACTTGCACCCACCACTGACAGTCATGATTGTCCAACTTCCCATCATGCATTTGGGCGGAACAGATAAGGCGCTACAGTATCATTTAGTGAAAGCACAACAAAAATAATATTCCTATCCCTCAAAAAAAAAAAATAATGTTCACCAAAAGAAAAACGCTCAATGCAAAGAGAACTGGCATTCCCAATCAAAATAGCTATGCAAAATACACATAAAACTTACTCAGTTTTTGCCTTGGCTAGATCTCGAATTAATTTAAAACTTGCCATTGACACCTTGTGGTGTATTTAAATCACTACTTTACGTAGTTAAGTTAACCCTTTAACACCTAAGCCTACTTTGGCTGGATTTGCATGCCTTTGATTTTGCCTTTATATTTCAAAGAAAAAATTGTTCATAATAGCCAAGTTGGGTCCCTTTTTTCAGGACACCTTGAACTTCATGTCCAAACTGTTGTTTTCTTCACTGACCAATTTAAATCCACATTTTGGACCCAAAAAGACAAAAAAAAAATCCTAAAATCTTTTTTCAAAATTTGTAATGTTGATGTCCCACTGACAACCAAACAGGCTCGACCAACCGTTTTGAAGCTTGATAATATTTATTTAACTTGTTGGGATAAACATTGAATAGAAAAAAATAAGATTGAATAGTTTTATGTTTGACAATTAAACACAAACAGCAGATATGGTCATAGGCGTTTTTAGCCTTTACTCATACTATGGTCAAAACAGGTTATATACAGTGCAAAATAGTGAGAAAAAAATTATATATATTTTCTAACACAAAAAGGGTTTGGAGGATAGCTCTTTGTGCCGTTAGGTATTGTACCCATCACCTTATCAAAGGTATATATGTACATGCAATCGAGCTTCTCGAACACACATCTATCTAAAAATTGAAAAGATTCATAGTGAAGAAAAAAATATATATAACATTGAACATTGTATTTTCAAAAGTATTGACAAGTAGTTCAGTTCAATTCAATTTTTTCAGGCATGCGACCCAATAAAGTTTTTTTTTTTTTTTTTTGCGCACTCAATAAAGTTTGTTTTTGAACAGGTCACTGAGCTGTGTCACATACAACTTCACACAGCCTACTCTTCCGTCGTTTGCGCGCTACTGTCACTTCTACTTGCCGAGACGCCGACTAATCCGAGGAAAACAATGACAAATAGAGCTCATCCTATTCCTTGAGTTAATGAAATAATGCATTAGCTTGCGCTAAATTTAGTTTTCAATTCATTCTGCACGTTTCAAAGTCGCTCGCTCAATCCAACTGGCCGTTGCTTTCCTTGCGTGTCTCCTTTTCCTTAGTTGGCGCCTCGCTCGTTAATTTATTAAAAATGTTCACATTAGGCTCGTCCTTCTTGACATCACAACAGCTCTTGGGATATGTTGTCTTTTGTGCTGGTTTCGGTTTTGAAAAAAGGACAAGAAATGATGGGAATATGGAGATAGACACATGGTCCATGCAGCGTTTTAATGCATATTTATGAGTGCAATAAAACTATCAAACTCAAATGACATTATCCCCCGTTTTAATTGGTCGATTGACTTCAAATAAAAACTGGTGTGGACATCAACTTCCATACTTTCAAATGAGAGCAACCAGGGGCACGTGGGTGACGTAATTACAGCGTTACGAGGCTTCAAAGATGATATGCGAAAACGTGTCGCATCCGACACGTTCGGTGTTAAAGGGTTAAAGACACTGTGGAAGAGCGGCAGGGAGCCCGATGTGACGTCACCGCTCGGCGACGTCAACAATGGCGAGCTATTAGTTTATTTTTGGATTGAAATTTTTATCAAAACGAAAACATTGAGGGGTTTTAATATAAAATTACTATAACTTGTACTCAAATTTATTTTTTAGGAACTCAAGTCTTTCTATCCGTGGATCCCTTTAACAGAAAGAATGTTAATAATGTTAATGCCATCTTGTGGATTTATTGTTATACTAAACAAATACAGTACTTATGTACAGTATGTTGAATGTTTATGTCTGTCTTGTGTGTCTTTCCATTCCAACAATAATTTACAGAAAAATATGGCATATTTTATGGCTGGCAGTTCGGCGGTTCCTTCAATGACTATCACATGTCTGATGGGATTCAAACATGATTAGGTGCAATTAGACACACTCAAATAGTTTCGGTGTCAGGACTAGCGCTCAGGCAGCATAGAATAGGATGCCAACATACTCACACTCACAAGGGATTCACACAAATAGTGGGTCCTACACCTCACAGGGCTGATTTGTGTATACTCCACCCCTCCCAATCACTTGTTTTATGACTGTCGCCCCCACTCCTCTTTCTCCTTGGTCATCAGGCCCCCCCATATGGTGTCATCCGGAAATACAACTAGCTAAGGATAGCACCAACATATTCATAGTTAGTCTTGGCATACAAGGTATTTCTTGTTGTTTGTGCTTCCTCTGACTCTCTCCTTCAATCTTTTCTTCTGTCCCCCAATAACCCCACAGTGGCAATATGTCATATTCCCATGTGATACATTAAAAAGGTTCAGACCAATCGGAAACTCAGATTTCCATTTTGCATGTCAATCAGCTGAACAGGACAGGCATAAAAAAAGAAATTATTATAATAATTAAAAAAAAAAAACATTTTCAATGAAAATTTGACTGCTCAAATGCAAATTCTTGCATTCAAATACTTTTCAATGATTATTATTATTATTTTTTTTTTTTTTATTGAAGTGATTTTTCTCTTGAAAATATATATATATTTTTTTTTGATAGAATTATGAAGGCATAAATGTCGTACCATAGACTTCATGGTCCAACCCAAAATGTGGCCCAAACTCAAAACAACATTACCGTATTTTTCGGACTACAAGTCGCACCTGAGTATAAGTCGCATCAGCCATAAAATGCTCAATGAAGAGAAAAAAAAAACATATACAAGTCGCACTGGAGTATAAGTCGCATTTTTGGGGGAAATATACTTGATAAAATCCAACACATAGAACAGACATGTCATCTTCAAAGGCAATTTAATATAAAAATACGATAGAGAACAACATGCTGAATAAGTGTATAGTGTACAGTGCATGAACAACGAAATGCGATTATACTGTCCTCACCAGGACGCTACAGCTCGGTCCTGGCTATTCAGCGGGCTAAACTCCCAAATGACGATGCTGGACGTCCGTATAATTTGCTGAATCAATTTCGTCCTCGATACCAAACAGGTTCGCATCGACGTAAATAAATGATAATTAGGTGCTTATACAGCAATGACATGACACGAACGGTTAGCATGCGTTCGCTAGCATTAGCGCATCGTTCAAACAACCACACAACTGGCTCTAAGTGTCCGATCGCGGGTGGAAAACACACAACAGCAACAGAAAACATGATACACGCAGGCGTTGCCTCTGTAGAGATGATTTACAAGCATAAACAATGAACGTAGGTTCGCAGCCGTGTTTCTCTCTCGCTAACTCGCCCACTCACTCAGAGCTAGGTAGCTGTCAGTCTTATTCTGGCGTGTGAGCACTCTTCTTCACGTAAACAAGTGCAAGTGCGCCCCAACGTGGGCGTGAAAGCGCCACAAACTAAAAGCATGCATTTCAATATAAAAAAGTCAATAATACAATTGAACACACATTGCCAAAGGCAGAACGGGAACGTGGCCATAGCTATTAAGTTATTCAGATAACTATAGCATAAAGAACATGCTAACAAGTTTACCAAACCATCAGTGTCACTCCAAAACACCAAAATAACATGTGGAATGATATCATAATGTGTTAATAATTTCACACATAAGTCGTTCCTGAGTATAAGTCGCACTCCCAGCCAAACTATGAAAAAAAAACTGCGACTTATAGTCCGAAAAATACGCTACTTCAATCAAAAAAGTTTTTTCAGAAAAAAAAAAGTTTTCAAAAGCTTTTTTTTTTGAGTCTCAAATTTATTTATTTATTTTTTTGAAACACCTTTTTTAATTGAGTATTAAAGACACAAATCTACCTCCATATTCTTTCAGGGACTTGGAAGGTAATCTGATCGAGACCTTGGAGAATGTATCGTTCTACTCATGCAGTATGCTGACAGTCTTGTACGTAATCCGGGCTTCATCGTTAGTACGTTTTGATACTCCACCTGAATATTACAACATATTTAAAGATGTTTAGTCTACAGAAATATTCATGTAAATGTATATTATTGCACTGTATACACCACTGTAATGTTGAAGTGTGTTTATTAGTGGCCAAATTCAATGCACACTTGTTTTATCGGCACAGTTTAAATTCACAATATATCATTGTAGTGTTTTCAAATCTAATTTTGTTTGACGATTGATGTATTTTTCCCAGGGTTTTGCAACGCAACAGGATCAGCCACATACATGAGCAAGCTTTTTCAGTCCTCCGAAAGCTCGGAGAATTGTGAGTAATTTATGTCCAATAATGATTATTTACAGTGTTGGGTACGTTACTTTAAAAAAGTAATTAGTTATAGTTACTCACTACTTCTTCCAAAAGTAACTGAGTTAGTAACTGAATCACTCAATAGTAAAAGTAACTAGTTACCAGGGAAATTAATTATTTCTGTTACTTTAAAAAGAAGTTGTTGTATGTCAAAGAATTTGAATTTTTCTGAGCAGTATTCGAGTCAGTTGAATAGAGAAGAACAGACAGGTAGCTGTGTTATAGAACCTTGTAATATTTATTGCACCTCACCAGCAACAGATTTATCCTACACTTGAAGTGCAACAAAAATAAACAGTAAACAATATAATAAAAAAACAATCAGCAGTAAACAATATAAAGTGAGTTTAATCAATTAAATGTCACTCTCACAACCTGAGACAACTGGTCAAGTAGACATAGCCTACTGTACCTCAAGTATTTTGACTTGAAATAGTGTTTATATCTCCACCTGGTGAAGGACAAGTTTTCCTCCGAATGCTCTGCCATCATATCCCTCTGCATCTGTTTTGCGTGTGTGTGTTTGCCGCACGCGCTGTTCCGGTTTGTGTGTTAAAACACCGGCTCTGATTGGCTTACCAAGACACATGACTCTAACCCTCAGCCAATCACAATCACTTCCATCGCATCTATCCAGGTGGTGCATTCAGCTAGCCTCGTCCCCCTACTCCTCCCGTCACCCTCAAAGCGTCTGCCGTCCTCAAGATGGAAGCAGCATTCTTGTTGGCTGACAGTGGGGAATGGGAACGAGGCTAGCATTCAGGTGTAGCAAAACAGAAATGTTAGCAAGCTTTGGAAAGCATTGTCTAATTGAATGAGCAGGGACAAACAGCCTGGAGTCATAAGAAGTACGTGCTCTATTCCCGAACTTGAACGCACCCCAAGTCTTGGATGACAAATAAACAGAGCAGAGTAGACTCGCTACGGCTGGTAGTTTCACCAATTTATTCAGAGTAAGTAATGCACTGCTTTTGACTGTCAGTAACGGTAACGGCGTTGTAATGGCGGAAAAAATTATTTGTTAGCTTTTTTATAACGGCGTTATTCCCAACACTGATCATTTAGAAATACATAACATGTGCATTACATATGCAATTTTTTTTTTTTTTTTTTAAACATGGATTTGTTCTCAACACAGGGATCTTTCCAGCAACAGACTGAAGAAGATTCCACCTAATCTGTTTGTCCTTCTGGGGGATTTGCTTCAACTGTGAGATCTTTTTTTATGTGATAATAATATTAAATATTTTATTTAGCATGATTATCAAGCACTTTATCCAGCACACATACGCAGCATATATCACTTATGTCACCGCAATTTGATCTCAAGTGGGTTGGATCGGTATATTTGTGTCCTAATGAGCTATAAATAAACGTCTAATGCAATCTTCCCACGTTTCCCTGAGCTACCTGAAATTTGGTGGGTGAGTATACTAGTAGACCCTAAAAAATGTTTCATTAAAGCGATGCAATAAAAAGGCTCGTCATTGGGTTTGATGCGTCAATCTTAGGCTCATTTTGACTCTTTCCTCAAAATTTTGTATGACAAAGTCATTTTAGGCTCAATAGAAGTAATAAACAGAGAAAACAGCTTCATTTGCTACATCTGGTGACAGCTTTTTTTTTTTCCATTTTGTAGAAACATCTCATACAATCCCATCGTGGAGCTGCATGTAGACCACTTTGACAAATTGCATAAACTGAAGTCATTGTGAGTATTTTGTGCTTTCACTACTTTTTTAACTATTATTTTATATTTATTTAATGTTAGTAGCGGTGGGGGTAGTAGTAATTAGTTTTGTGCCGATACCATTTTTATGCCCACAATATGCTATGTGGTCTCGGCCGATACTGTACTGATATCTAACACTTGCAAAAATAGACAAAATATAAATACTGCACTTTGCTTATAATACTAACTTTCTGCATGTTCACTTAAATGATAAGTAATTTTATAAGGCTTGGTCAGACATTTCTTAATTCATTGGCAAGGCCGGCCCAGCCTATACACAGACTATGCAGCTGCTTAGGGCCCCTGACCACTAGGTGGCCCCCAATCTGGCAGCCTCATTTTATACATTGTTAATAGAGCATCGTGAATAATGTGGCGCGCATTGCCGTTTATCCATGCAAACATCCATTTTCTTGTCATTACATGTCGTTTGGGGTGAGAAGTTTGAAGTATGCAGTGCAACAAAATATGATTAATATACAAAATATGGACGTATGGGTTGGATTGCATGCATTGGTTTCATAGTACGCTGCGACAAAATGCCAAAAATATGGGCCCCTTGGCATTATTTTGCTTAGGGCCCCCAAATGGCTTGGGCCGGCCCTGCTCATTGGTTGCCATTGCGGCGCTAGACGTCCAATCCATTTGAAGTGAGAAGGTTTACAGGGAATTAACAAACATTTATTCACTGCCACCCACCCACCTCAAATGGATTGGAGGGCTAATATTGATAAACTCATTGAAATTCACAGCCCAGAGATGATTGGATGCTGCACGATTTTTACAGCAGCGTACTTTGCTGCCGTCCATCTTGGGTAGGGCAACCAATAAATCTCTAAGAATACATATTACACAGCATCAGTACATTATTTGATAACACTGTATTTGAACTCGGTGTCATAAGACTGTCATAAGATCGTCATGATTATGACATGACACAGTCATGAAACTTAATGCATCCTTATGACAGATGTCATTAAGTGTCCTCACCCTACCACAGTTCCGAAACTCTAATCCCAACCCAAAGACATTTGAAAAAAACCTCAATATTGCATCATAAGTGGCATAATTTATTAAATGACACTTAATGACATCTGTCAAAAGTCCTCATTCATATTCATGACGAGTGCTGTGTAATAATGATGACAGTTTTTTGACACTGAGTTCAAATATAGTGTAACCCATTATTTCTTTGTATTTTACAGTAACGACGACATCATTTTAGAGTGCCATATAAGTAACGATATCGATACTACTATTGTGTCAGTGGCACCCTGGTGGTAATGATAACATTGGGCAACAATTTGGGGGGGGGAAACTGGAGCATTCTGCACACAAAATTTGTTAAAAACAGCGACAAAACTTGTGTTGCGCCCAGGGATCTCCTGATCCGATCACGTGATCGGAATTTAGGCCGATCGCGCCATTTTTCAGAGGATCGGAATCCGGTGAAAAGTATTGGGTTTTTAATTTAAAAAATATATTTATGTTTTTCTTAGGGCTGTCAAACAATTAAAATTTTTAATCGAGTTAATTACAGCTTAAAAATTAATTAATCGCAATTAATCGCAATTCAAACCATCTATAAGATATGCCATATTTTTCTGTAAATTATATTTATATATTCTGTAAAATAAATTGTTGGAACATACGGTACATAAGGACTGTATTTGTTTATTATAACAATAAATCAACAAGATGGCATTAACATTATTAATATTCTGTTAAAGCGATCCATGGATAGAAAGACTTGTAGTTCTTAAAAGATAAATGTTAGTACAAGTTATAGAAATTTTATATTAAAACCCCTCTTAATGTTTTTGTTTTAATCAAATTTGTAAAATTTTCAATCAAAAAATAAACTAGTAGTCCGCCATTGTTGATGTCAATAATTACTTACACAATGCTCATGGGTGCTGAAGCCTACAAAATCAGTCGCACCCAAGCGCCAGCAGAGGGCGGCAAAACTCTGAAAAACACAATTAACAAGTGGGCATTTCACTCTACTGTCATTTAAATCTGTCTGAGCGAGACATGTGCGTTAATTGCGTCAAATATTTTAACGTGATCAATTTTAAAAATTAATTACCGCTCGTTAACGCGATAATTTTGACAGCCCTAGTTTTTCTGTTTCCTGCTCGTACAGCCTCTCACTTTGCCTCCTGCTGCTTTTGTTGGTCAGGCAGTGCACTGTAGTTGCTTGTTAAATTTAACGATGATTGACAGGCATTGAAGTTTTGATCTTGCTAGAGATGCTTTGGAGTGCTACCTTCAAAGGCAATCATTGTTTTGCTTGTTAAACACTAGCGGTAGTGTGCTGTGGCAACTCATTGTGTGTATGTAAGTGAGCGGCTTCCCAGCAGCGTGAGCGGATTTGAGTGGACTCACTCAATGAAGCATTTAATAAAGACAAGCATTTTTCTACATTATTGTTGTTTAAAAACAATTTACATTATGAAAGCAGTTGGTAGGACAGTAGCATGTTTCAAACTTTTTTTTTTTTTTTTTTTTTTTTTTTTTTTGAACAACACTTTTTTCTGTATCGCATTGGGACTCGGTATCGGCTGATTCTCAAAATCAGGTGACTTTGACTCGAGTGTAAAAATATGTGAACGGGATATCCTTAGTTTCCCTCCAATATATTAATTATTTTACACATGGATCATTTGTCAAGTTCAAAAATAGATCCTTAGGTAGACATTGTAAAATTACCCAAAAATAGGGAGAGAAGACACTCAGTTTTCTTGGCCAAGGAGAGCAAAAAGAGTGACTCGTGCCAGTCACCAAAATTGATCTAAAGAAAAAACTCCTCCTTGGTATTTTATTTAGGGGTTTGTCCTAAAAATTGGATGTCGCCCTGAGGGAGGGGAGAGCAAGCTGGAGACACCCATGTGGTTTTCGATTGGATATGTGTGTGCATGTAGGTGGAACTAAGTAAATACAATTGTGTAAGCAAGGGCTCATGTAAACAATCATGTAAACAGTCAAAACAATCATGTAAACAGTCAAAATGACCCAGACACTTCAGTTATGTAACGCTGCGGCCATGGAAGATGTCCTCGGATGGAAAATTGTCCTCGAAGGTCTAGACGAAAGTCCAGACGCCAGGTGCTGAAGATGCCTCGGAAGGTCTAGTTAAGCAATGATGCGGCCATGAAGCAAGGCAGTTGTCACCCCGACCCTCTTTTACCCCTTGTAACACTTAAGCATTATAGTACAACCTGGTATAGCAAGCAATAATCATTTACTGGTTATATTAGTAAGAAAAATATGGCAATATGTATTATTTATGGTATATATGAGCACAAGCAAATATTCAATCAATCAATCAAGCAAATATTTAATCAATCAAACCTCGATAATTACCTCAACATCATTTTTATAAACTTTTATTTCAAAGTTAATTCCATTCATTTTCATCTTTTTTAATTTTTATTGTACAGCATTTTGAATTCATTTTATAGGATATAAATTACTTGCTGAATTGGTAGCTTTGTATATTTGTCATTTTGTGTAAATAATTTTCAAATTTTAATTTCATGTATTTTAAGATAGCAGACAATTTTATTTCACATTTTATTTTATTTATTTTTCTTGTGGTTAATTTTATTTAAGTTTTGGTTCCTAGTGGATTTTCTAGTTGTTGTCCTGTTGTATGTCTTTTCATATTATATCATTCTTTGCATGACCGTCTGTTCTCCAGGAGCATCGAGGGCATCGAAATAACCGACATCCAAAGTCGGATGTTTGAGCCTCTTAAACACCTGACCCACATGTAAGTATGACCCTGCCACTGCAATATTTGTAATCATTGTTCACGCTGAACTAAAATTTGCCTCATATCATGTACGGCATGTTCAACCTTTCTACAGAGTGTAGGACATTAGGAAAACTTGTTGTCGTATCAGGGGTGATCAATCTTTGCTGTAGGATATACTGTCAAATGAAATATTCATTTTTCACAATAATATAGCCTGTATATGAGTGAAAAATGCCTTTTTACTATTTTTTGTAAATTGTTAAACTAGGGCTGTCCCCATCACATACATATATATCAGAGTTAGATCCTCGTCTTTCAATGAGGGGAAGCACAAAGTGTGTCCGCCTGTGAGTGCTTTGTGACGGTGAAGGGGCTTAGTAGCACGCACTGCTCGGTAGGGAAAGAAAATAAGAGTGCGAGAAGTCAAGTCTCCAAACACAAGCAGCTATTAAAAAAAAAAAAAATTAATCACTAGTCATTTTTAACAAAGCAAGGTTTCCTTGGATGATTATGAAAGTCTCAACTCAGAACAACGGAATAAAAAAATTGAAAAATGCCTCCCGTGGATGTTAATACGACAAGGTCACTGATTTGCTCATTTCGCTGTCAATAAAAAAGGGATTCAGCCTCAGACAGATCATCCAATCATCATGCAGAGAAGCCAGCATATGGGCTAGCTAAGCACCACCCACTGCCCATAGACCCACAGAGAAGCTCAAAGTCCGATGTGGAACAATTCTGAACAAAAGTTGAGCGCGATTTAGCGCATATTTCATCAATGACGTACACGCAATAGTATATATTTGATCACTTATTTTTTGACATTTTGGGGAAAGCTGAGCTTTCCTTGCAGTTTTGGTAGTAGATCACCCTATAGAGGGATGGAAATGATTCTCAAAATGATTCTGAGTAGTTTGTGTGGCCCCTATGTGCTTTTGCAACGTCGGGGCATGCTCCTAATGAGATAACGGATGGATCTCCTCTTAGATCAGGACCAGGGCATCACTGAGTTACCTGACAGTCTGAAGAGCAACCTGGCGGCCTGGAGGAGTTTCCGGGAAACAGGTAGTTACTCTAGGAGAGTGTGAGAGGTCATAGAAGGTCCTTAAACCCTCAGCAGGATCGGTATCTGCTCCTTTGTGCAAGGACAAACAGTATGAGCACCGTCAGAGCCCTACAAAATGAACTCCAACAGGCTATGTGAATGTTTCTGACCTATCAATTCAGAAACAGGCTTCATGAGGGTGGCCTGAGGGCCCGACGTCCCAAAGTGGGCCCTGTACTCACTACTTGGCATCGTAGTGAATACTGGCATTTCCCTTAGACCACCAGAATTGGAAACGACTCCACTACCACCCAGTGCTCTTCACCAATGAGGGCAGGTCAACCTGAGCACATGCGACAGACGTGAAAGGGTCCGGAGATGCCATGGAGCAGGGGTCCCCAACGACCGGGCCGCGCCGAAATAATAAATAATTTAATTAACGACTGCGTTCCGGCTGATTAACTTTGGCCTGTGCCGCTTAACATACCAATATCCCTGTCTACTCTAGATATACAACAACAGAACGGGAGGTCGTCATAGAAATGGATTGATTGGACTGTTTTTGGTACATCTTGTTTTGTATACTATGTGCGCTTGGCCTCGATAATAACGTATGACGTAGGTTGTCGCCCATCACATTTCTTCCCGGAAATAATTAGCCCCCAAACTAGAATGACTGAAAAACAGACGTCTGTGGACGGATTTTTTACGGGGAAAAGGGAACCTCACGAGCCAGAAGATGAGCCTACAACCTCAAAAAAAACAAAATCTATGCTTCTTCCCAATCACGAATGACCCCCGAACTGCAAAGGAGTGGATTCGTGACCCGTATGTGAATAAACCGAGTGATTCCAGCATGTCTGTGCAACAGGAATATCAGCTTGTATAAATCGCAAATGACGGCAACATTAAACGTACATTTGAGACAGCAACTCTACCGAGGTTCTGGAATAGAGTCATTTCGGAATATCCTGACATCACTAGGAGAGCACTGAAACAAACGAAACAAGCTCAGGCCTCCCGCTGATTCAGCAGGTGAGTTGTATTTTCCCTGCACTTAGCACGGCGGGGCTAAAAACAAATGTTATTTTATATTTGCTGTATTTTTCTGCCGCACATTGCCGGTGTTCTGACAAATTTGGCATGCGCGCAACGTTAAAAATGACCGCCTATGCAGCGATTTCAAAGTACACACTACAAACTTTCTTTAAAGAGAGGAATGTCAAGTCAAACTCTGAGAAACATCAACAAAAAGCAGTGAGCTGGCAACCCGGGCTTGAACTGAACAATCACCAGCATACAAGCAACATGGCAACGGCGCACAGCTGGAACAGATTGGCCAATCAACCCATGAGGAATCCAAAGCTATAAAAGCAGAGAAGGAAGATGGCAGCCTGGTTTGGCTAGTGACACTTGCAGTCCTGTGCAGCTGGCGACGTTAGCAAAAAACTCACCAGAGAGGCTGTCGGTAAGCAGCAAAACTTGAAGTTGCAATGTGCCAGCAGCGGCCATTAGCACATGGCGTGACTCACTAGTTGAAATGCTTGGACACTTGTAGTTTTGTTTAGGGGGTCATTTGGGTTTTGAGACACTGGTTTAAGATTGACATTTGATGTATTTTAGGTTTCTCTGTTATTAATTGTGTTAATTGGAAAAATGTAATTTAATGAATTTGTCTTTTGGTATAAAAGTATTTAGAAGTGAGAGTTAAAACATTGTGTAATTTAAAATAATAGTTAATTGACTGTTCTGAATTAGTTGTAGTTTGTGTTAGATAAAAAATGTTATTGTTGAATTGTTTAAGTAAAATGCAACTATTGATGTTTTGTATTGTTTAAGGTTTTCACCTAATGGATAATGCTTTCCACAATGCTCAAATAAAAAAAGAGAAAGGGAAAACTGTTCGTTCATTCATTCGAGTGAATCCCAGTCTGCTCTGGGCTAACGCCAAATCCCTTTTTCAAGTTTGGAGCTGCACCAGGACTTAAAGCAGAAACTTGACAAGGAATATTAACTTACGTTTGCCATGTTAGCTGCACACAACAACTGCACACAGCTCTGTCACTTAACGACTTCGCCGTGTCGTTAAGTATTAATTTACACCATTTTTGTGTTGCACATGTATGTTTATGATGTAAATAGTTTTTTAGCGCCGTTGGATAACATTGAGAATCCAACTGAATACAAAACAGGGCTTTTTTTTCACTGCCACAAAAGCTTTGGGAGCAAAATTTTATAAGGGTGCAAAATTTGACATAAAACCGGTCTGTGGGGGGGGGGGGGGCCCAAATTACACCGGTCCGTGGTGCAAAAAAGGTTGGGGACCCCTGCCATAGAGAACATTATACTGCCTGCAATATCATTCAGCAAAACCGGTTTGGGGGTGGGTTAGTGACAGTCTGGGGAGGCATATCCCTGGAAGGACGCAAAAACCTCTAGATAGGAATCAGGATGAAATCCTCCCTGGGGTCCTCCTGGTCCACAACATTGGCCGACCTTTGGTGGCGAGAGTATACAAGCAGTTCCTGGAGGATGAAGGAATTGATACCATTGGCATCCACATTCACCTGACCTAAACTCAATAAAACACCTCTGGGACATTATTTTTAGGTCCATCCGGCGTTGTCAGGTTGCTTCTCAGACTGTTCATAAGCTTCGTGAAGCCCTGGTCTATATGTAGATCTGGGAGGAGATTCCCCAGGACACCTTCCGTTGTCTCATTAGGAGTGTGCCCTGAGGTTCTACAAGAACGTGGGGGCCACACAAACGTCTCAGAATCATTTTGAGATGCTACAATGACATTTTGGCAAAATGCACCAGTCTGCCGCGTCATTTTTTCACTGTTATTTTGGGTTGTCTTCGAAATTTTCCCCCTGTTTTGATCTGACGTATTTTTGAAATGTTCCTTTAATTTTTTTTTTTTTAGCAGTGTACATACAAATAACGAGACACACGTGCATTATTTAATTAGCAAACATAATATTCCCTTTCTGTACGTGTCATGGAGTCTATTTAAAATAAAATAATCAGATCCGGATAAAAGATGATCTCATTAACTGAACTTGTATATCTTTACCAGCTTCACTGATCTTCCTGTACCCGCGTGGCGCACTCGAGGTTATTTTTATACAATGTTACAATCAGCAGCTTCCAGAGAAATAAATGAAATGCTAGCGCATACACAGGATATTAACTTCTCCAATCATATTATTTCATCATGTTAATCACATTTCCTTTGCAATTAGCACATAACGTGCCCATGTGTTGGTGTGTGTGTTGGCAGCTACTTCAAGAAGTTCCAGTACTGCGGTTACGCGCCTCACGTGCGAAGCTGCAAGCCAAACACAGATGGAATCTCGTCCTTTGAGGACCTGCTAGCTAACATCGTTTTGAGGGTCTTTGTCTGGGTGGTCTCGGCCACCACCTGCTTTGGCAACATCTTCGTCATCTGTATGCGCTCGTACATCCGTTCGGAGAACAAGCTCCACGCAATGTGCATCATCTCCCTGTGCTGTAAGTCCCTTGATAGATGAGGTTGACTAATGATAGTATGTTCACCAAATATCAGTTTGACCCTTTAGCTTTACACCTCAAGTATTATTAGTGTTGCACCAAAATGGTATCGGTACCGCAAGGGCACGGAAATTACGTCATCAGTATTATGGAGTACCAAGAAATGCCGATGCTGTGAAATACTGTATTGGCCCGAATATAAGACGATGTTTTTTGCATTCAAATAAGACTGAAAAAGTGGGGGTCGTCTTATATTCGTGGTGTAGACATTACAGTGGGGCAAATAAGTATTAAGTCAACGACCAATTGTGCAAGTTCTCCTACTTGAAAAGATCAGAGAGGCCTGTAATCGTCAACATGGGTAAACCTCAACCATGAGAGACAGAATGTGGGGGGGAGGGAACAGAAAATCACATTGTTTGATTTTTAAAGAATTATTTCCAAATTAGAGTGGAAAATAAGTATTTGGTCACCCACAAACAAGCAAGATTTCTGGCTGTCAAAGATGTCTAACTTCTTCTAAAGAGGTCTAACGAGGCTCCACTCATTACCTGTATTAATGGCACCTGTTTTAACTCATTATCGGTATAAACGACACCTGTCCACAAGCTCAGTCAGTCACACTCCAAACTCCACTATGGCCAAGACCAAAGATCTGTCGTAGGACACCAGAGACAAAATTGTAGACTTGCACCAGGCTGGGAAGACTGAATCTGCAATAGGTAAAATGCTTGGTGTCAAGAAATTAACTGTGGGAGCAATTAATAGAAAATGGAAGACATACAAGACCACTGATAATCTCCCTCGATCTTGGGCTCCGTGCAAGATCTCACCCCGTGGCGTCAAAATCAAATCAAATCAAATCAAATTTATTTATATAGCCCTTTACAAAACCCGAAAGGTCCCCAAAGTGCTTTACAACAAAGAGAAACATGGCACATAGTAAATAAAAGGCAGGAAAATGTTATAAAATGACATTAGGAAGAAAAGAAAAGAAAAAAAACGAACCATCGCATCACGATTAGTCAGACACCAAACAAAACAATAAAACAGATAAAATCCGAAAACATTAAAAACCCTAAAGAAATAAAACCAGGCTAAACTAATCTTGGGGAAAGGCGAGTCTAAAAAGGTGTGTCTTTAAACGAGATTTAAAAAGGCCCAAATTTGTAGTGGTGCGGATTTCCGGGGGAAGACTATTCCATAACCTGGGTGCAGCAACCGCAAAATGATAACAAGAACGGTGAGAAAAAATCCCAGAACCACACAGGGGGACCTAGTGAATGACCTACAGAGAGCTGGGACCACAGTAACAAAGGCTACTATCAGTAACACAATGTGCCGCCAGGGACTCAAATCCTGCACTGCCAGACGTGTCCCCCTGCTGAAGAAAGTACATGTCCAGGCACGTCTGCGGTTCGCTAGAGAGCATTTGGATGATCCAGAAGAGGACTGGGAGAATGTGTTATGGTCAGATGAAACCAAAATAGAACTTTTTGGTAGAAACACAGGTTCTCGTGTTTGGAGGAGAAAGAATACTGAATTGCATCCGAAGAACACCATACCCACTGTGAAGCATAGGGGTGGAAACATCATGCTTTGGGGCTGTTTTTCTGCAAAGGGACCAGGACGACTGATCTGTGTAAAGGAAAGAATGAATTGGGCCATGTATCAAGAGATTTTGAGTGAAAATCTCCTTCCATCAGCAAGGGCATTGAAGATGAGACGTGGCTGGGTCTTTCAGCATGACAATGATCTCAAACACACAGCCAGGGCAACAAAGGAGTGGCTTTGTAAGAAGCATTTCAAGGTCCTGGAGTGGCCTAGCCAGTCTCCAGATCTCAACCCCATAGAAAATCTGTGGAGGGAGTTGAAAGTCCGTGTAGCCCAACGACAGCCCCAAAACATCACTGCTCTAAAGGAGATCTGCTTGGAGGAATGGGCCAAAATACCAGCAACAGTGTGTGAAAAGCTTGTGAAGAGTTACAGAAAACGTTTGGCCTCCGTGATTGCCAACAAAGGGTACATAACAAAGTATTGAGATGAACTTTTGGTATTGACCAAATACTTATTTTCCACCATGATTTGCAAATAAATTCTTTAAAAATCAAACAATGTGATTTTCTGTTTTTTTCCCCACATTCTGTCTCTCATGGTTGAGGTTTACCCATGTTGACAATTACAGGCCTCTCTAATATTTTCAAGTGGGAGAACTTGCACAATTAGTGGTTGACTAAATACTTATTTGCCCCACTGTATATCCATTCACGACGCTAGATGACGCCACATATCATTGAAGCGAATGCTGAACTTGAGGAGTAATGTTCTGTCATGACAGGTCTCAGCTACTCTCAAGTTTAACCAGTTTGCATTATTTTATTGCAATGTTTTTCCTTATTCAGATTTGTTTCAAGACTACAGTTACAGTTAGACCTCACTTTGATGGTTATTGCAGTTATTGTAATTTTGTTGTTTTATCACAATAGATTGGTTTATTTACATTTCAGAAACCAGAAGCCATTCATTTACGAATGTGATTGCTCTTTAGTTTACATATTTAAATGTTCAGATATTAAGATTTGAATGAGGCAATTTGTTTCGAATGTACTGTAATTATTTTCTTTATAATGTACATACGTAAAGGCTGGTTACAAACTGTAGAAGTGCTGGCTGTCTCTTTACCTGTAGGCTTTGTTTCAAGTTTTGTCGCGTTGTGCTGTAATTCCAAGTGCTTCCTTGTTGAATTCGATGTAGAGTTTTTAGCGGCCGACAGTCTTTTCCAGCCAGCGCAAAGTTTGCAACGCACGGAGATATTTTTCTCATCTTTACTGGACAGAATTGTGAAGTAATGGCTTTATTTCCAGTGAGCAAAGGCAGCCATTTGGGGTATATATCCTGCCTTTCACTGTTAGCATTCTGACGAGGCAGTGAGGCTATGTCGTTGACCGCCGTGGCAGACAGCGCTCAAACAGCAAGGTGATACACGTGACCCGTTTTTTTTTCCCCCGATGAGAAAACGTGAGATGTGATGTCACTCCCAAACTCTAGAGCAATATTTTCTGTTCAGATGCTCTTCGTACGTGACTACAGTATTCTTCATTCTACATACATTATGAGGCAAAAACAAAATAGTAACGCACAGGCACTAAGGAAACTAACTTTAATCGGATTACTGGCTTGGAAAAATGAACGCGTTAGATTGCTCGTTTCTGAACGAAAATATCAGATTCCGCGTTACTGACAACATTGATGATGAAAGACATCCAATTGTGTGCTGTAGAGTCATTGTTTTGCTTTGAATTTAAATGAGTTTATCCCTTGTAGATTTCCAATCCATTTGAAACGAAAGGGTGGTGGCGAATGAACTTTCTGCCACCCCTCTCACTTCAAATGGATTTGATGTTAGCGCTGACAGTTGATCTTCTCTGCCTCCAGTAAACTGATTACATCCATCTAACAGAAGAAGCCTGTGTGACATTTACAGTATGTTTCATGTTATTTGACAGCACATTTCCAATATGTGTTTCTTCCAGAGGAAATTACATCTATCCATACATAACTTCCATCCTACATATACGCAGAGATTGAGAGGACCTGCCCCACTTAGTGGCCGAAAATGTCATTGCCTATAATTGACTTTCATATATGGGGGAAAACACTCAGTTGACTTGAAGTTCCCCTGTGAGACCCCCAATTTGTCCAACTTTCAAAATTGTCCGATATGCATGTGTGATAATCATTGGAAAGCTTAAAATCTCAGTTTTCTGGGGGAAGAAAAATTTTGAACAGGAGGGCATTTAAAAATAAATAATTTAATAAATAAAACAGCGAAACGCTATCTGTAGGTGAGAACATGAAAGAGCAGAATTAAAGACTCTACGACTTTGAGATATTATCGCGTACTTACCTTGTTTCGATCCAAAAACTCCATGTAGCATGTATCACTGCGTGTCAAGACACAGCTGTGAATGGCCACAGCTGGATTTTTTTCGGGATTTTACGGGTGAAACACGGTAATATAACAAGGGTCGCGATGCAGAAATCGCAGATATCAAGGAGGGGTCGAGATCTTCATATATTTACCTAGGGGTGTAACGGTACACAAAAATCTCAGTTCAGTACGTACCTCGGTTTTGAGGTCACGGTTCGGTTCATTTTCGGTACAGTAAGGAGAAAAAAATTTAATTGTGTAAGCAGGATCTGTATTATTCTTATTATTTAATTACAGGTGTTTTAGCTCATTTCAATTTATTTTATTTAAATGGGCTATTATTTATTTTATTATGTGTTTACATTTTACAAATGAGATGTAGCATTAATTTATATTGTATATTTTATGTTGTATAACATTAGTTCCTATGTAAATATTAGTTCCTACTTGTTTTGTTGTGGTAGGAGGGTTTTGTATTGAACACGGGGCCGTGTTGGTTATTATTATAGCAGAGAAGACAGCAGTAAATCAACAAAAACAAGTCAACTGTGCCCCGATCTACTACTCAAGAGATCTGATGGACTCAAAAAGTGGGTTACGATTGCATATTAGTTTGAAAATGACCGGATCCACCGTATTTTTACACGAGTGACTTCCGGTCTGCCCAATCCTAGCTACCGGTAATAGTGTTGACGCAGGAGGGTCGCATCTTGCGTCAAATAATAAACTGAGCCGCTTAACACGCGGCAGCACTGCGACTGGTGTGCATTGGCTGATTGACTTTAACGCCCGCGTTTTACTGCGTTCTTGTGGCGGCCACGTTGTCGCGCCGTTGACGTTTCTGGGTTATACTGTCCTACCGTGTTGGTCCTTATTATAGTAGAGAATACGGAGTAAATATAATCTACACAAAGAAACTGTAACCCGATCGACTCGCAGCCTCGAAAAGTAAGGGTTACATTACGTCAGAAACTCGTTCGGTACGCCTCCGTTCCGAACCGAGCACCACGTACCGAAACGGTTCAATGCATGTACCGTTACACCCTTATATTTACCCTTTTAAACGTTTTTATTTTTCTTTCTTTGGATCGATTATTTATCATCGAACAAAATGCAACAGTAACAAAAAAATACAATGAAACGATAGTTATGAGGTAAATATCCGTCTTTTTTACAGACAGCATGTTTTTCATTGTGACATAATTTTAAAAGTTTCAAATATGCGCGTGAAAATTTTTTTTAATTTTTTAAAAGTCGTTTTTTTTTTTTTTTTTTTTTTTTTAAACAAAATATTAGACATCAAATAATGAGACATTTTGAATAATATAATAAATTACTTTCGTTTTATGGCTGGGTTGAAACAAAAGCAGTTGCATAACGTCCGTAAACAGGGGTTTCCAGGGTAAAACGGACAAATTAAAAATAGTTCTGGGGCTCATTGCGCCATGAATCGGCTATGGCATCATAAAGACATATTGTTCTATCAAACACAACAGTTCTTTTAGCTTAAAATACAGCAATTTATTTTAAAGAGAGGTGCAAGAGCAGAAACTGCTTTTTCAGCCTTGTCTGTTTTTACCGCCATAATTTTACAGAATGTCAATATCGATCATCAGAATCCAATGTTCTGATTATTTGAATGGCATACTCCGGTGTTGAATATAATGGGACAAGATAATATGCTGCATTTCAAAGACTGCACAATAGCATGAGTCACAGTGGTCGTTCATTTCAGCTAAGTAGGCAAAGATAAGAGAACAAATGAATACAGTAGAATAGAACTGTGTATTCAAACTAAGTAGGAAAACTAATGGTAACTCCTATATGCATATAATGCATTGTATTTCTCGGAAGAGTTTCATTGTTTCGAACAAAATGGCCTACATGGACGCACATTCATGCCATCTTGTATAACATGTTTATGGCCAGTCAGCAAACTTTGCCTCCATACTCAGATCAATATTGGCGATGAAAGTTTGCCTTTCATTACTTTGGCTCTCAAGGCCGGCTGTCTATGAACTTGGATTCCTCATGGTTTCTCAGTGGTCTTAAATACCAAACCTTTGACGAGCTGTTTTACCTCATTATCTCTGTCACAAATTCTTCCTGCTTGTTCTCTTTTCCAAAGTCTTTGAAAAAAAGGTCAACATTCGCCATATTTTTCACTAGTTCTTTGACATTTTTGGAGACATTAGAGAGTAAATGAGGATTTGATGTGTGCCATTGAGGAAGTGTCATCAGGCCATCGCTGATTAATAACCCCGGGACATTCCTCACAGGGTCTTAGAAACCACATGCCTGCATGAAAAAAAACCGCGACCCACGTTATCTACACTGACTTACATCGGTCTGATCCTTTCTTTTAAGACCGACTCAAAATCCTCTTTCTTACCCAAGAGCTCTGCATACAATTACTGTAGTTCCTTTTTTTTCCCTTTACTAAATTTCTGACCCTTTTAATACTATCATTGTAGTAGGCACACTATAGGATTTCCATCTTTAAATACCACCCAGGACCCCTGATTTATTCATCTACAGTAGGATATGAGGTTTGAAGGAATTCTCCCCCCCCCCTCGGCCAAGCCGCATGGAAACGGCGACAGCCAAACGGAAATGGTGCTCCACTGCTCACCGCTTCCGCGAGTCAACCGGGGGGGCTGATATTCCGCGCGTTCACCTCTTATGTTAACCCTTTGTACTGACTCCTTGTTCCAAAAGTTTGAAGAAGACACACCGAAAGCAGGCTGACAATTTATCCGTCGGCAATGGTCAAAAACAAGGCAAAAACAGACGACGGAGGGACAATTCTGGATCCAAAACAAGGCTACATAGCAGCAAAATCTGTCCTGTTA
Source organism: Corythoichthys intestinalis (assembly GCF_030265065.1). Lineage (NCBI taxonomy): Eukaryota > Metazoa > Chordata > Actinopteri > Syngnathiformes > Syngnathidae > Corythoichthys > Corythoichthys intestinalis. Next base: position 47,757,594 of record NC_080405.1, on the reverse strand, counting down.
TCTCAGTGTCCAGTGTTTTTGAAGGCTACGTAGGAGTGGGCCGGGCCGAAGGTGTGGCTTGGTGTTGTTTCGGGATCACCCCTCTGTGGCCGGTTTTGGGCGGTTTAGGCTCGTGCGTGGATGGGACGTGGTTGGCACAGCGACCGACGCTGGTCTTGACGTCCCAAGCGCCCACTATCAGCTTGTTATCCGGGCTGGGTGAGAGCTACAGAGCGCCCTGCTCTTTCTCCTTGGAGTGGTCGGGAGAACTGATTGCAAGAGTTGGTGCGTTAATCTTGCACGTGACGCACACGCTGGGCTTCTGTGATAAGATGGCGTTGTGTATCTATTCTGCTTCTTTTCATTAAACTTTGGTTTGCAATTTATTTTATACTGGTGTGTTAAAGTAGTAGTCCTACAGTAAATATGAGAAATTATACTATTCCCTGATTAATTATATTACTTGTGTTAGAGTAAAGCAAACAGTTAGACGGTGCCTACGAGAAACGGTACCATTTTTCTCATTTCCCCCTCATGAGCCCTGATAAGGTGATTCACTTTACTGCGTCCAAGTGCATGGAGTGAAGTCTGCCTAAACTATAGTTAGATGAATGTGTTAGACTAATGCAAAAAATTATATGGTGTGTGCGAGAACGGTACCTATTAAATTTGTTAGAAAAAGAATTTCTTTCCATGTTGGATATTAGTGGCAAATATTTCTCATTCCATTGTCAGGCGCAGACGGGTTGATGGGCATCTACTTATTCATGATCGGTGCGTACGATCTGAAGTTCCGTGGAGAGTACAACCGCCACGCCCAGGCTTGGATGGACAGCGGCCAGTGCCAGATAATCGGTTCCCTGGCAATGGTGTCCACCGAAGTGTCGGTCCTGCTGCTCACCTACCTGACTTTGGAGAAGTACATCTGCATCGTGTACCCCTTCCGCTACCTGACGCCAGGTTTGCGGCGTACAGTCACGGTGCTCCTCGGTATCTGGGTTTTTGGTTTCATGGTGGCCTTCCTCCCACTGGCCTGCAAGGGGCTTTTCCGGAATTTCTACGGTACCAACGGTGTGTGCTTCCCCCTGCACTCTGAGCAGCCTGAGACGCTATGGGCGCACGTTTACTCCATCGTCATCTTCTTGGGTGAGCGTGGATTACTGATTATTATCAATCTGATGAGATCCAGTGGAGCGCATTTGAGATTTTGCGTGGTGTGTCCATCTCAGGTCTGAACCTGGTGGCATTCCTGATCATCGTGCTGTCGTACGCTAGCATGTTCTACAACATTCAGCGCACGGGGACCCAGACTACCAAGTACAGCAACCACATCAAAAAGGAGGTCACCATCGCCAAACGCTTCTTCTCCATTGTCATCACAGACTCTCTCTGCTGGATCCCCATTTTCATCCTCAAGATCTTGTCCCTGCTGCAGGTGGAGATTCCCGGTAGAGTATCCCATGTTTTGTTTTGTATGCTACAACTTGGACCATGTCTACACCGAGCAGGACTTTTAAAAAAAAAAAAAAAAATCTGTGTCCACGTGATGGCGCCACAAACGCAGCACTCGCACATCTTCGCTTTGAACAGAGTTTTTTAGAACACTTGTTTTAAATGCCCAAAATGCGTGTCTGGATGATAAGACAAACTGTAGAAAAAGTTCTTCTTTTTGCCTAATACCCTGGTATGTGTAGACATGGCCTTGGTTATAATGTTGAATTAGTGATTTAGTTTTGTTAAGTCTACAGAGCTGGAAGGTCAAATTTAAGGGTTGGATTTTTTTTAAGGTTTTTAGATTTGTATTTATAAATTAGTCTTTGGGCATAGACTTCATAATGTATTGACGGGAGATGGGGTGCGAGGCTGATAAATAGGGGGCCTGCATTGTTGGCGAGGCCGTCAAAGCTGACCGAGTGGAATTACAAAGAGCTTTTTTCGTTGAAAATTCTTATGAAGAAATGCTTTAATCCCTGAATTCTTTATAGATATGGACGTAAAACAGTCTCGATTCTTGGTTAAAAGCAAAAAAAATGCGCAGTTAGCATTTATTTTACGTAAATATTTCGAAGTACAATGCTAGTCTGTTAATAAATGTAGCTAGCCGCTGCCTTATGTAAACAGAGCTTTTCCAGTTAAAATTCTTGTAAATAAATGCTTAAATCCCTGAATTCTTTATAAATATGGACATAAAACAGTCTCGATTCTTGGTTAAAAGCAAAAAAACGTGCAGTTAGCATTTATTTTACGCAAATATTTCGAAGTACAATGCTAGTCTGTTAATAAATGTAGCTAGCGGCCGTCTTATGTAAAGAGAGCTTTTCCAGTGAAAATTCTTGTAAATAAATGCTTAAATCCCTGAATTCTTTATAGATATGGACGTAAAACAGTCTCGATTCTTGGTTAAAAGCAAAAAAAATGTGCAGTTAGCATTTATTTTACGTAAATATTTCGAAGTACAATGCTAGTCTGTTAGTAAATGTAGCAAGCGGCCGCCTTATGTAAAGAGAGCTTTTCCAGTGAAAATTCTTGTGAATAAATGCTTAAATCCCCGAATGCTTTATAGATATGGACGTAAAACAGTCTCGATTCTTGGTTTAAAGCAAAAAAAAAAACGTGCAGTTTGCATTATTTCACGTAAACATTGCGAACCATGATGCCAATGCAGTAGCGGCTGATTTCTCCCAATGATTTTTTTTTTTACAACGTTTCAATATGCATGCATAGTACGAAAAATATAATTATTACCTTGAATCCTCGAACAAATCAGTCCTGAAACAATCCTGCCTGTTTGTATGAGGTACATCTTTTGTACTTTTTCAACAGAAATCCGGAGTATGATCGCTGCGTGCGTGTGATAGGTAATAGCTCCTCTTGATCTGGGCGGCCACCTACTTGAATGCAAGGCGCAGTGCATGACCGATCTGACCCGTCAATACATTATGAAGTCTATGCTTTGGGTTTCAAGTAGTGTAGAATTACTAAAAAGCCGCCTGTCATCCTTCAACATGCGATTACATAGACTTTTTATGGGAACAAAACGCGCGACTAGAATACAACTTGGCCAGTGTGAACGCAGTTTAAGAAATATTGCTGCGCAATATGAACTTTTTGAGATATAGTTTGCAACCGAGTTTGCCCTATCCAAGATGGCCACCCACTATGCATGCTGGCATAAATAAAGGAGCACTTGTCACTCTTCCCTCAGCTACTTACTTTTCATGTAAATACATTGACTTTGACAGGAACGTTGCCCCGACCAACATGGGCGCCCTGAGGCCATTTTGGTCGTGGCGAATAACGTTCCTATAAGTTTTCCGCCATGAATGGAAATTAGTTAATCACTAGGAGACTTCTAGCGCCGTCAATGGCAAACAATGAGTGAAGTCTGACCATGCAATGATAGCAATTACTTTACCATGGACTTCATAACTATTGACGGGACACGGGGCGCGGGGCCGATTAATAGTGGGCCTGCGTTGTTGGCGTGGCTGTCAAAGCTGACCAAGTGGAACAACAAAGAGCTTTTTCCATTGAAAATTCTTGTGAATAAAGTAGGGCTGTCAAGCGATTAAAATTTTTAATCGAGTTAATTACAGCTTAAAAATTAATTAATCGTAATTAATCGCAATTCAAACCATCTATAAAATTTGCCATATTTTTCTGTAAATTATTGTTGGAATGGAAAGCACACAAGATGGATATATACATTCAACATACGGTACATAAGGACTGTATTTGTCTATTATAACAATAAATCAACAAGATGGCATCAACATTATTAACATTCTGTTAAAGTGATCCATGGATAGAGGGACTTGTAGTTCTTAAAAGAAAAATGTTAGTACAAGTTATAGAAATTTTATATTAAAACCCCTCTTAATGTTTTCGTTTTAATAAAATTTGTAAAATTTTCAATCAAAAAATAAACTAGTAGCCCGCCATTGTTGATATCAATAATTACTTACACAATGTAATGGGTGCTGAAGCCTATAAAATAAGTTGCACCCAAGCGCCAGCAGAGGGCAGCAAAACTCCATAAAACACAAGTGAGCGTTTCACTGTACTGTCATTTAAATCTGTCTGAGCGGGACATCTGCGTTAATTGCGTCAAATATTTTAACGTGATTAATTTAAAAAATTGACTAACGCCCGTTAACGCGATAATTTTGACAGCCCTAGAATAAATGCTTAAATCCCTGAATTCTTTATAGATATGAACGTAAGACAGTCTCAATTCTTTGTTAAAAGAGCAAAAAAACGGTTAGTTAGTATTTATTTTATGTAAATATGTTGAAAAATGATGCTAAGTGTTAGTCAATGCAGCGGCCACCATTTGTAAACAGAGCTTTTTTCTGTTGAAAATTCTTGTGAATAAATACCTAAATCCCCAAATTCTTTATAGATATGAACGTAAAATAGTCTGGATTCTTTGTTAAAAGAGCAAAAAACCGAGCAGTTACGCATTTATTTTACGTAAATATGTCAAAGTACGAGGCTAGTCTGTTAGTCAAACAGTCTCGATTCTTTGTTAAAACAGCAATAAACCGGGCAGTTACACATCTTTGTTCTGTATATATGTCGAAGAATGATGCCAATACCGTAGCGGTTCCCATTCTCCCACTGATTTTTTTCACAATGTTTCAAAATGCATGCCTGGTACGAAAGATATAATAATTGCCTTGAATCGTCGAACAAATCACTCCTGAGACAATCCTTCCTGTTTGTATGCGGTACAGCTTCGTACTTTTAATCCGAAGTGTTAAAATCGTGCATGTTTTTGCTCGGCGACCCCCTCCTTAAAGGCGTTGCGCGGTGAAAATCGATTCTGACCCGTCAATCATAACGAAGTCTTTACATTCATGTGAGTATGCAGTAATTTAGTATTCAGAGTTAATATTAAAGGTAAAGAGACTGGATGGAAAAATGGATGGATGGATGAATGGGTTACTGTTTTAATGGTAATTGTTCCAGTTTAGTCTGAGTGTTTGGGTTATGATTTTCAGGATTTTTTCTCAAGTGTCAAAAATCAAGTGTTTACTTTAAATGAGTCTTGAGTGATTTTGAGGGCCTCCTTTCCTGAGTGGACTCAGCTGGAATGCTAATTCATTACCGGCAATTCTCCAAATTAGAACCAATATTCGGATATGAGCAATTCATTTGGTTGCTAAATTGCATTCAGTAAACACTAGTAAAAACATCCTCCAAATTAAACAGCACTGAAACCACAAAGGGTACTATTTAAGTTCACATTTGTTCTCCTCAATTAGCTTTAAGTGCCATATTTTTAATCTTTTCCCCCACAGGCACGATTACCTCGTGGGTTGTAATATTCATCCTGCCCATTAACAGTGCCCTTAACCCCATCCTTTACACGCTGACCACCCGTCCCTTCAAGGAAACCTTGATGCAGGTGTGGGCCAACTATAGGCAGCGAAGGCCTGCAGTGGCCAGCCACCCCATCCATCAGCCCTCGCTCACCTGGCAGGAAATGTGGCCCCTGCAGGACTCCTGCCCGACGGTGGGAGGTATTCAAAACACGAGTGACGCACCACCCACCAAGCTCACTGCCCCTGAGGAAAATGACAATGGCGTCCCCGTATGAATCGAAAACGTCGGCGGAACGTCCGCCGAGGCTGAAAAATCCTCAACATGTGCCGGGTTACGCCATTCCACTCCAGTCCTGTAGGTGGCGAGTCACAAAGCAGGGTGACTGATGGTTTTCCTGGCGCAGACGCAAGTACGCTATGGCGTTGACAAGTGATTTCGACTTCAACACTGGGTTTTCTTTGTGGCTTTGCTAATGTTTAAAAAAGTCAAGGTTTGGAAACACACTTTCAGTGCTTCGTGATACCACACTATGGGTTAAAACCAGGTTCAAAGTCGGGCTGAAAGGAGTATTTTTTATTTTTTTAACAAACAACAAAAACGCAATCCCCGTCATTCTTGTTTACAATGAAAGGGCAGGATTTAATGTTTAGTGTCAAAGAAAGTTATTTCCATTTACTGTGGCCTTGGACACAAAAGATGTTTTCGTAGGTAGTAATTGGTTTTGCACAGCTACAAAGAAGGGGGTAATACAAGTTCATTACTTGTGCAAGACTGTCATTAGTTTATTTGCTTTTTTTTTTTAAGAAAAGGATTGATATTTCTTCGAATGAAATCAATGCTATTCATAGGATGTATATACATACAAGCAACAATATATGCGCACAATTAATACACAAGTTCCAGAGTCATAAAAACTTTCATAACTGTAGGATATGGTTCTACATTCCTGTTATGTTGTGTAACAAATTGGCACAAATACGGAGTACATTCGCTTGGACCCATTTTTAAAAAATATTTATTTTTATTGTAGTATTTATTTATTTAATTTACTATTATTATAATTATTATGTTTGAATAATTAAATGCCTAAATGTAAATCAGATTATAGTGACATTTAGAGAATTTTATTATACCAAAATTGGACATATTGTAAAAATAGATTTTGAAGAGGTGGGGGGCCAACCTGTTAGTGCTCAGACCATACGCCGCACTCTACATCAAATTAGTGTGCATGGCTGTCCAGAGGCGTCGCATCCCATTAGGCAAACCAGGCAATTGCCCCAGCCGGCAGGGGCCCCCAGACGGCCAACAGATTTAGCACACGCAGTTTTTTTTTTTTTTTGCAGTGCCAAGTGCGACAGTGCCAGTAAAAGCCTTGTGTCTGAGTTCCCTGAAGGGGCCCCTTCACTCGCTCTACCCCCCACGTGCCGCAGAGTGAGAGTGAGCGGCGATTTGGCTTTTTTTAAATTGCCGTATATCCAAAATGAAGAGAAGTTATCCTTCTGGAAGTGACATAAGAAAGCAGAAGAGGAGAGCAAGCAAGACAGCGGTGAGTGTACAATGTAAATGTAGTTTTATGTCCGAATGTAGTAGAAGCCGGGCACTTTGGGTGTCCTAAAAAAGTGCTCTATGAGACTGAGGTGTTATTATACTTTTATTAAATATGCTATTGCTCCAAGTTCAACTGTCCCCCTTACTTGCACACGCTCGAAGAGCTCCATGTTGCGTGTTGCCTGGGGACCCTTGCTATGCCACTGTGGCTGTCACCCCAGGAGGAAGCCTCTTCTGAAGACGATACACAAGAAACCCCGCCCGTCTCATCAGACCATAGGACATGGTTCCAGTAATCCATGTGCTTTGTTGACATGTCTTCAGCAAATTGTTTGCGGGCTTTTTTGTGTACAGTCTTCAGAAGAGGCTTCCTCCTGGGGTGACAGCCATGCACACCAATTTGATGTAGAGTACGGCGTATGGTCTGAGCACTAACAGGCTGACTCCTCACCTCTTCAATCTCAGCAGCAATGCTGTTAGCACTCCTCTAATGAGTCACATGACATTTTGGAGGGAAAATGACAAGCAGTAATCAATTTGGACATTTAGGGATGTACGTAGTTTCTAAGGGGTGCACTCACAGGTAACACTTTATAATAGCTATCCGTTTACTAGTTAATAAATCATTAGTAAACTGTTGATAAATGATTTATTGTTGATTTGTGAAGTATTTGTTAACAGTTTGTTAAGCATTTACAGGGTGTTCCAATATGGTTGACCCCATTCTAAATGCCCATGCTAGTTGTTGGATCTTAATAAAACTATATACACTTTATGTTGACGGTCAAACGTTTTATTGGTTAAATATACAAAGAAAAGTACAAATATTTGTTGGTTCTATGGCAGATTTTCTTAAATGTGCAACATGAGCGCTGCCTGCGAAATGCCTTGTCAAAATGCCTTTTCTTTTGAAGTGAACGGCATTTCTTAACCTGAAAAGATAGAAATGCCAAACGTTACACACAAAAACTTGAAACGTTTCTACACAAACTGTGTTTCAGGTTAAGAACACCCTGTAAATGCTTAATAAACTGTTAACAAATACTTCACAAATCAAAAATCATTCATCAACAGTTTACTAATGATCTATTAACTAGTAAAACTGATAGTTATTATAAAATGTTACCCACTCACTTTTGTTGCCAGGGGTTTAGTTATGAATGGCTATGTTTTGAGTTATTTTGAGGGGAAAATAAATTAACTCTATTATATAAGCTGCACACAGACTACTTTTCATTGTGTCAAAGTGTCATTTTGTCATTGTTGTCCCATGAAAAGATATACTTAAATATCTGCAGAAATGCAAGGGGTGTACTCACTTTTGTGATACACTGTAGATCCTCCCTCCTAAGACAAAATGTGTTTTATTAGTTATTTTGAAAATGACCACAAGCAAAGCATTTCACATTGACCTGTGGATATTTTTTATACCAAAGACACAAATGTAACAGGAGGGTTAAGATCATGAAGATTATTAGTACAAATATAATTCATATATTAAAAAAAAAAAAAAAAAAAAAAAATCCCGAAGTGTTATAAAAGGATGCGCAAAAGTTCAAGCCTGTCAAATACAACAATAAAGTCAATCATTGACATCAAACATCATTTATGATGTTCTTGTGTGGAGACATGTTGCCTGCTATAGGAAATTCAGGAAAACCACAACTTGTTTGTTTTATCAAGCACAAGCACATTATGTTGAATGAAATTGCTTCTGTCTGTGTTCATCCACATAATGAATGAAGGATTGAAGCCTCCGGCAAGTTCTATTTTGACTTGTTGGTTTTTACCTTCATTGTAAATTGAACCTATTATTGTTCTTCTATAATTCAAACAGCAACTACCTCGGCTTGATGAAGTGATTTCAACACGGTGGGATGACTTTTTAAGACTTTTAATTTGGTGGGGTTGCATGAGAAACTCCATCATGAACTCAAATGGTCAAAAATGAACAAGATGGTTTTTCAAATGAAATCAGAATGGAAAAAAATAGTATTTTGGTGACTCAGGATGATTGTATTGTCACCTTAATTTCCTCAGAAATTCAGGTATTTGTTTCTTAATGACAGAACATTACCATTCTGCATTTTGATGGATTATATTGTCTGTTTATTTACTAGTATATGAAAATGACACTCTTATCTGAAGGCATAGACTTCAAAATGTATTGACGGGACACGGGGCGCGGGGCCAATAAATGGGGGCCTACATTGTTGGCGAGGCCGTCAAAGCTGACCGAGCGGAATCACAGACAAAGAGCTTTTTTCTTTGAAAATTCTTGTGAATAAATGCTTTAAATTAAATCCCCAAATTCTTTATAGATATGGACGTAAAACAGTCTCAATTTTTGGTTAAAAGCAACAAAAAAAACCCGTGCAGTTAGCCTTTATTTTACGTAAATATGTCGAAGTACAATGCTAGACTGTTAGTGAATGTAGCTAACGGCTGCCTGATGTAAACAGAGCTTTTCCGGTAAAACTTGTTGTGAATAAATGCTGAAATCCACAAATTCTTTTTAGATATGGACGTAAAACAGTCTCGCTTCTTGGTTAAAAGCAACAAAAAAAATGTGCAGTTTGCGTTTATTTTACATAAATATGTCAAAGTACAATGCTAGTCTGATAGTGAATGTAGCTAGCAGCCGCCTGATGTAAAAAGAGCTTTTCCGGTAAAAATTCTTGTGAATAAATGCTTAAATCCCCGAATTCTTTAGAGATAAGGACATAAAAAGTCTCGATTCTTGGTTAAAAGCCAAAAAAAAAAAAAAGTGCAGTTAGCTTTTATTTTACATACGTAAATATGTCAAAGCACAATTCTAGTCTGTTAGTGAATGAAGCTAGCAGCCGCCTGATGTAAACAGTTTTTCCGGTGAAAGGTCTTCGGAATAAATGATTAAATCCACAAATTCTTTATAGATATGGATGTAAAACAGTCTCGATTCCTGGTTAAAAGCAACCAAAAAAAACAAAAGTGCAGTTAGCGTTCATTTTGCACAAATATGTCGAAGTACAATGCTAGTCTGTTAGTGAATGTAGCTAGCAGCCGCCTGATGTAAACACAGCTTTTCCGGTAAAAATTCTTGTGAAAAAATGCTTGAATCCCCAAATTCTTTATAGATATGGACGTAAAACAGTCTCAATTCTTGGTTAAAAAAAAAAAGTGCAGTTAGCGTTTATTTTACGTAAATATGTCGAAGTACAATGCTAGTCTGTTAGTGAATGTAGCTAGCAGCCACCTGATGTAAACAGAGCTTTTATGGTGAAAATTTATGTGAATAAATCTTAAATCCCCAAATTCTTTATAGATATGGACATAAAACAGTCTTGATTCTTGGTTAAAAGCAACAACAACAAAAACGTGCAGTTAGCATTTATTTTACATAAATATTGCGAACCGTCAATACATTATGAAGTCTATGGCTGAAGGATTTGCTTGCAACAAGAGTAAGGCAATATATAACAACATTTGGGGGGGAAAATGTCAATTTAATGAAATGATTACGTAAATACTGAAGAAACCTGAACATCCCCCAAAATTAGCCAAGTTATTTACTGGCAATAGAATAACTACTACCGTCACTATTCTCCAGCTAGTCTGGGCTATTACATTGGAGCCATAAACACAACTTTTTCTCCAATCTGTGCATATCCTTTCATCTTTGAATTCCTATGGAAATGAATTTTATTCCAGATTTGTAAGTACAGTATAAACATTTTTGAAGATGCTCTGTCATGCAAGAGGATTTTAATTTCACTGTATGTCATTGTCAATATTTGTCGGTTGGTTAAAGGATTTTAAAAAAAAAAAAATGTGTTATGGTTTTTATGTGCCTGTATACCTGTTCCTAAGTTATTGTCAATATTTGTAAGTTGGTTGAAGGATTTTTGAAAAAATGTGTTATAGTTTTATATTTGTCTTAGGTGTGACCAATTAAAAAGACTGACGAAATCTTTTTTAAGTCATCCATCTTTGGGGTTTGGGAAACATTTTTGGGCATCACTAACAAAAACAAACGCTCTTCAGTTTCAGAAGTTAAGATATTTAATTGACGAGCCAATATCCAAATGTTAACTAGTGATGTCCCAATTTGATACTCTGTATCGGCGCGGGTACTGCTGTTTTTGACAGTAGCCTATTGGATTTGGTCACAAGATCGAACCTGATCCAGTTTTCGTATGTGTTTTTAGCAAAAATCATGCTTTTTTTCTTTAGAATCTAATGATAGTAATAGTTTAGAGCAGGGGTCAGCAACCTTTTTGGTGTGGCGTGCCACTTTCAAATTTTCTTGTCAATCAGTGTGCCACACCAAGATTAATGACGCACATCCGAATTTTTATATCCAACCGAGCTGTAATTTTACTCCAAAGAAAACAACATGAACATACGTTGAAATCTTACAACTACCATTCTTCTTTAACAAATAACTAAAAAATAAAAGTATATTTTAGAAAATATCAAAACTTGAGCATCATCTTATGTAAACATATCACACACAACCCAGCAAGAAAAGGGGAACAAGCGTGATTCTCAGTGCAGGTCTCTCACAGTACAGAGCGAGCTGTTTTAACCTTCAAAGTCAGGCGACTACTTTGTCTTTTTCACTAACAGTGAATTCTATGCACAATTTTAGATTTTATATAACAAATACAAAAGATGACTACCTTAATGTGATCCCTGGCCCTGTTTTCCTTGAATTTCATGTTTCGTCTCGTAGTTGCGTTTGACACTTGTTATGCGACACAAACACAACGCTCCCGAGGCATAATGCACAGAGCAAGCGGAAGTAACCAGCCAACCAGTTGTTACCGGCACCCCCAAGGGGCCGCTGTCCCCTACAGTATGACCAGCTTACTAGTTAAGCGTAAGAAAAAGAGAGGCAGGGAGCAAGGTGTTGAGAGAGAGTTGTGCGAAGAGCGCCATGAAAAGTGGCTGTGTCCCATGCTGGTTTTAGTTTTGTTAATAAAAGTCTCCAGCAAAATACCATCCAACGTGTCACTGTGTTTTTATACACATCACCACCTCTCTTAAGTAATAAGCACCGGGCGAATCGACGACAACAAGCCACGTTAATCGCCTGTCCACTACACCCTACGGTGCAGAGTTGCAATTACCAAAAAGTGCAATTGGTAACACAGTGTACTTCCGCCAGCTCTCTGATTGGTCGGCTTCGTGACATGTTAATAGCGTGGGCTGAATTAAACGCGCAGAGAAAAAAAATCCGACAAGCGCAGGAGTCGAGAAATTGGGGAAGAGCTGGAGGTGTGCTCAAAATCAATTATTGCTCGCATATAACGCCACAGGCAGAGTGGGTAAGAGGGGCGGTCCCGTAAAGCCCCTAAATAACAGGGCGCGCAACTGAAAATGCCTTAATTTCCGGTAAAAAGGCACATTGTAAATGGGCTCGCTTCCGCTATCCAAACAGCTAAACATGAAAAGGTTCACACTCCGGATGTTTTCAGTAATCCTTTATGTGTCTCTTTTCTTTTTTATGAAACTAAAACAATGAAAAAATACATGCAATCAGCAACAATGCTGCAAATAACAAAAATGCCATCCATATATGCAAACGCAATTAGCCTGTATTCAGTAGTTCTTAATTAGAAATATCAAACACATTTCCCCTTAAACATGCAACCTAAAGACAATATAAAGAGTGTAATTCTCAATTTGACAACAAAACACTCACAGACGTTGCTCTAAAGAACACAAATGCCACTCAAGTTGTGAGAGTGGAGCTGCCATGTAACACACTGAATCCCATTAGAAGAACTTCCTATTTGCATTTTTCTTCTACTGTTTTAGAACCAATAAATAAAACGGCCACAAGATGGGGCGCTTGAGCAAGTGATAAAGATACAACCGACAATGAACATAACACGCATTTTTTTTTTTTTTTTTTTTGCCATGCCCTCGCATGTCACTGGTTAACCCTTCGCGTGCCAGTGCTGACACGCGTGTCATAGGTTGCCGACCCCTGGTTTAGAGTATCGTGTAACATTGGTAAACAGGGCATTTCTTGTGGAGGTACCTGCAGGGCTCGCTTTAATACAAAAATTATGGTTTGTGTTATCTACCAGATGCATTATTTTTTTGCGTTGTTTTTGCTGGTCTAAAAATATGATTATTGATTATTCAATAGTCAAACATTGAAAACTTCAGTGGCAGAGAGAAGGAAAAATCGACATTCAGGCCGTTTGTTTATTTTTAAGTTAATTATTATTCAGTTATTATTATATAGGTTATTTAACGTTTTAAGTCTTTACATTTTCGGAAAACATTTTGAAAATTTAGCAATTTTTAGCATTTCTTGAGAAGGTACCAGCAGGGCTCGATGTAATACAAAAATTATGATTTATTCGCTTAGCAACGTGTCGCCATATTGTGAAGGGGGTACGCATAGCTAAACATTCCATAGACAAACGTCTGAAATTCATATATTTCAGGTGTGTTTTGCGTTTTTTTTTCATAAAAATGTCTTAAACATGGCTTACTATTATCACGAGTCACTGCCGACGGACGCGAGGAGGCGATACAATTTAAAATTAGCTTTTATTGGCTTACGAAGCTGCCCATACAAAGTCGCAGCTGATAGCTGGATAAACAAAGGAATGGCCTGCAGTGGAGTTCGGAAACATCTACAACTACCTCATAAAGTCACCCAGTAAGTTGACCTTATCAATTACGTGGAATATGCACTGTGTGGAACTGAGAAAATTGGTGGTATATACGAAGTGATTATTTCTGCCGTAACCGGTAATTTGCCTCCAAGCGTTATTTAGTTGTGAACACGTCACAGCAAAATAATCAATTTCCACCAGGCCAATAACATGCCGATTGACTGATCAGAGCAGTTCACAGCAAAGGAAAAATAACACTTTGCGAGTTGCCGGTTACGGTAATAATAACCACGTCTTAGTCTATTGAATTCTAGCAGCTAATTGGGGCAAAAAAAAAATTGATTAAGGTTTACTCACCAGTAATAAAATGTCTGCTGCAAACTAACAAAATAACAAAATGTGCTTGGATTTAGGTTCCCACAGGTGAGAATAGTCCACGGAACCATCTTCTTTTACTGTTCCTCGATTAATTGCTTTCAGCCATTTGTTTCTCTTCCTCTCACAAGGAAGAATAAAGAACTTCAAATGCGGCTCCCAACTCTTCCTTGTGTGACAACCAGCAACACAGCAATTTTTAGTCATTCCGACGGAAAAAAGACCGCAAATAAGGCAAAAGTTCAACGCATTTGTATTACAATGCACGACAGAGCAACTGCTTGTGACTCGCCTTTAGCCCCGTTTTCAATATGGCGACGCTTTGTTGTGGCTGGTGATGTCATTAATGCCCGGATGTCCGACTGCCTCTATAGTGCAGGTGGTCAGGCGCTAGTTGAGTCCAAGATTGAAGTGAAGCTCAACTAAATCCTGTATTATCATTTTTAGCACACCAAAACTGCTGGTGTCAGATGTGCGCCTGAGCTTAGCCTCAAATGATATGGGAAAAAAATAAAAATAAAAAATGAGGATCTAAGTACAACAAAAGAACAGTTGGCTAACTTGCATAGCAAAAGTCCGCTAGCTTAAATGCTATATAATGCTCATGTTTATCAGATTGTGTAAGGCAAGACAAGGCAAATTTATTTAAATAGCACAATTCCAAGTGCTTTACATCACATGAAGATCATAAAAATCACATTAAATCAATAGAACGTAAAAACAAAGACAATCGAAACAGGAAACAAAATTATATATAAAAATCTCATTTAATCACGAATAGAATAAAAAAAAAAAAGATAAATAAAAATACTACCAATAATAATAATCATAATTGAAATCAGCAATGGAGATAAGCACAAGAGGAATAGAAAGCAAATAGCTTGAGATATATAGACAGTTATGGACAAGGGCGTAGGTTTGCATAGGGACGGTAGGGACATAACACTACCAATTTTTCAGGATCCTCAAATTGTCCCCACCAACTTTCAGGCAACCTTATTTGTATTGTATAATGAGTTCAGTTATGTAGATAATTTAGATGGTCTTTTTTTATCCTTTAAGGATAGAATTGACCCTACTATTATTAAGTGATATATTTACATTTACCCCTTTTCACTTGCTGAATGTGCCGGACCGTTATTATTTATTCATTTATTTAACCTCATATGCACGTTCGATTGGCTGATGACATGCCCCCCTCACACACACAAACATGCACACCCACACACCACAAAAATACAACATGTCGACAACACGCCGCCTCCTCTGACCTCTTTGAAGAGGAGGGGTAATAGAAGTTTTTTTTGGCCAGCAGCAGCTACTGTAAGGATTGTAGAAGATGTCAGTTTTGTGGACATGGGAAACACATCACTAATTTTTTTACTGAAAATCCGACCTGCATCAGAGTTAGCATAATGTTAAACTTTGTGAAAATGCTAACCGGCAAAACTGGAGTGGGTAGGTTTCTATATTTATTCATTTAGACATTAATTTAGACAAACAATGTTGAGTGGTCTAAAGACAAATGTTTATTTATTTATTTATTTATTTATTTTTTGTATTCCTAGACAGTTAAGAGATTAATAATAGATTTGTATTTATTGTGTATGTTGAATTTGCTAATAAATCCAGAAATTTATTCTGGAAGTTTTCAAAAATGTTTCATTAGTAGTTTTTGAAAACAAAGGTTTGAATCAAACAGTGTATCACCTGAACCAACACACATGAAAGTTAGTATAAGTCAAAACAGATTTATTTGGCATTGATCATTTGGCCTATCAATTAATTAGGTTCATATTCATGAGAAATGTAGCGCTGACCCCCATTCACCCAATCTGTTTGGGTTTAATGATGTCCCTTCCTAAGCAAAAAGTGTACATGCAGGTTATGCTGTTATATCGTCCCTACCAATGTTGAGACCAAACCTACGCCCTTGGTTATGGATATGCTGTGCTAAACAAAAGCGTTTTTTTAGCCCTCATTTAAAGGAGCTAACAGTTTGAGCATACTTCAGACCTTCAGGTAACTTGTTCCAGAGGTGTGGAGCATAATAACTAAATGCTGTCTCACCTTGCTTAGTTCTTGTTCTTGGAACATACAGGAGACCGGTTCCAGACGACCGTAGGGGTCTAGATGTTTCATAGGAATCTAACAAATCAAGCATGTATTTTGATCCAAGGGCATTAAGTGTTTTGTAGACGAGCAGTAGTATTTTATAGTCTATCCTTTGACTAACTGGAAGCCAGTGTAACACTTTTAAAACCGGCGTAATGTGGTCCAGTTTCCTTGTAGTTGTGAGGACTATCGCTGCAGCATTCTGTACTAGCTGCAGCTTCCTGACTGATTTTTTATCAAGACCTGTAAATATACCGTTGCAATAGTCCAATCTCCTGAAAATGAATGCATGCATAAGTTTCTCCATGTCTTGTTGAGTCAGAAGCCCTTTAAGTCCGGCTATATTTTAGGTGGTAATAAGCAGATTTAGTGACGGACTTTAGATGGCCATCAAATTTTAGGTCTGAGTCAATAATTACGCAAAGATTTCTGACTTGATTTGTAGCTTTACCTTTTGTGCTAAGGTGCCTGCTTATTTTTGAACTTTCCTTTTTTGGTCCAAAAATGATCACATCTGTCTTCTCCACATTTAGCTGGAGAAAATTCTGGCACATCCATTCATTGATTTGATGAATGCATTTACATACCTGTCAACCCGAGGCTGTTGGCAATCTTACAAATAGTGATGTATGCCCTTACAAAATGGTGACTAATCTTACAACGTTTTATAAAGCGTGCAATATGAAACAACATATAACCTGGTGCAATCAATATCTTCAGCTACATCGTGATTACTAAAATTTAACAGTGACTTTTGTTATAATTGTATTTAGCACTTTTGGCACTTTTGATGGCTGCACTTCAGCTCGCAATTCATTTTCACTTGAAGGTAGTTCGTTAGTTTGTCCGATTATAAATTAAAATGGTCAGTTGATAAAATTAACTTACCGATGCAATCTTTGAGTCAGATAACATTTCTTTTGCTAATTCTGAGAAGTGATCAGCAATAGCTGCAGGCAAATTGTGTTCGGCAACAAATTGGCAGAATAAAATCTCGCTTTTGTCACTTTTCATTCTGCAGACTTTATGAGCAGTGTTGTTAATCTTACTTTAAAAAAGTAATTAATTACAGTTACAAATTACTTTTCCGAAAAAATAATTGAGTTAGTAACTCAGAATGTAAGAGTAGTTACTTGGCAAAGTAACTGGTGCTCCATTTCAAATTTTTTTTTCTTCTCGTTTTTTTCGAAAAACAAACAAACAAACAAACAAAAAAACATAGTAACCTTTGCTATGTTTGAAAGTCATTTAATGTTGTGAATCAACTGTTAAAGTTGTTAAAATTGCTCCCGTTTTTGCATTAGTTCCCTTCTGCCTACTTTCGACACGTGAAAGTTTTAAAACTGGTTCATCATTTAAAGATAGATTCAAGTCAAGATTTTGCCAATTTAGGAGTATTATAGATAAAAATTTACTTAGGTTTGCTAGGAAGGTTCTCTACAACAGAGCCTTTCTGAGAAATGTACTGCTTTAAAATGGAGGCTGTTTACTAATGCCGCCGAGTCTGTCATTTCGCATGTAGTTCTATATGCATCTGATATCTAGTGTTGCATCAAGTGAGCGTTTTTTTTTTTTTTTTTTTTTTTTTTTTTACACCTTTATACACATTTATAAACAAAAACGGGCTCACACATTTTCAACATTCTAACAAGAAACCACAAATAACACTCTCGATCATAATATACACATTACTACTTGTTTGCCATGTTTGTATTCATACACACACGTCACTACACAACATACACACACACACACACACACACATACTTGAACACAGGGCTTTACAACTCAGGGAGACTAAGGGACTATTATAATGTGGGGACACAGAAGTGTAGAGTTGTGTGTCATCTGCATAAGTGTGATAGGAGATGTGTATGGTGCGCACTAGAAACAAAAGTATGTGGTGTGCACCAACTGTTTGAATTTATTTGGTTTCTGTCGATTTTAAGTCTTTACATTTTCAGAAAATATTTTGAAAATTGAACAATTTTTAGCAGTTAAACGCTCCATTCACTATTTATTGAATGGCCGCGGTGCAAAATGGCCGACAATTGACAACGCCCAGTATTTCGACTCACAGCCCTATAAAATATCTAGACTTAAATTTATGACATCTATGTTCATGGTGCTGTTGAGTAACAAATATTTGCGCATGCGTAGTCCCGGCGAGTTGCGCTCCTGCAATGCTGTTTGTGTTATGAGACTGGTATTGCCTCAGGACACACGCTCTGTATCTTATTGCTTACATAATCAATTGGTCGGCCACGACAAGAGACAACTGCATTTCACGGTTCTCGTGTCCACCGCGAGGAGAAATTAACAGAAGCCGACGGGCAGCTGTGACGAGATGTTACCAGCTAGCAGATACTCGAGTAAAGGTACGTACTACGTCTAGCTAGTTTCAAGTTAAAGTTAACCTCGTGTGTGGTTGATTGGCCGAAACATGGGTGTAAATCCTGTTTTTGCCATTTAGTTGCTCGTCATAAGATTTATTCTACCTTTTGTCGTCCCGTGTAAAAGGCAGAAATCCTGCAGACCATAAAATTAGCGTTTATTTTAGCACCAAGCTAAGTAGTAGGTTAAAGTTCACATGAAATGTAGGTCACTTTTCCTCGACTTTGCTTACATGATACAAACTTTTTTTTTGTTTCGTTTACTTCGCACAAAAACAAAAAAAACTTTGTGCTTTTTACGCCAAAATAATGTTTGCAGGCTGATGTAGACTTACTGTTATGCAATGTTTGCTGGTGATTGTGTGTTATCATCAGATTCTGTAATTTTAAAGGTGGGAGTAGGTCACACACGTTTTTGGATTTTCCAGCAAGTTCAAACTTACTGTGGCAAAAACCTAGATTTCATGCAAGTTATAACTTGACAATGGCAGAAATCACGTCAATATTTTGTTGAGGTGTCCTTACCTATAAAAACCTTCACGAGCAAATAGTCAAGAGATGAAAATATGAACGGATAAGGTTGGGATAAAGTACTGATAGAGGTTTGTATATTGACGTAAAACAAAATTAAAATGGATAACAAAATACTGCTATGTTCAAGTCATGCAGATATGTTTAGAATTGCAAAATCCTGCCCTTAATCCATGCTGTTAATTTATTTATACTATCTATTCTGCTTTAATGCTAATATTATTACTATTTATAATAGAAACAAAATTATAATATTTTGTAACGAGAAAATGCAATTTCTGGAGAAATTACTCTGGGTCTTTGTGGTGTAAAGATACAGATCTTAGCCCCACCCAGGGCTATCAATAGAATGGACAAACAAGCCTGTCAATGGCATTAAACAAAGTAAAAGCCATTAGAAATTAATGGGAAATTTGGACGTCCATGGCCGTCAATGGAAGCACTCTCCATAAGCGTCAATGGAATCGGGGACATTTGGGGGACACGTCCTATTGATATCTGATCATTTCCTGTTGATTTGGGGACTTTTTTTTTTTTTTTTTTTTTTGCCATTGAAAATGAATGGTAAAAATTTTGGACGTCCATGGCCGTCAATGGCATTGACTTCCATAGACGTCAATGGAATCCAAGTATATCGGCATCAATAGAATGGACAAACATGCCCCTCAATGGGATTAAACAAAGTAAATGCCATTAGAAATGAATGGGAAATTTGGACGTCCATGGCCGTCAGTGAGGCACCCTTCATATGCGTCAATGGAATCGGGGACGTTTGGGGGATACGTCCTATTGATATCTGGTCATTTCCTGTCCATTTGGGGACATTGTTTTTTTGTTTTTTTCCATTGAAAATGAATGGGAAAATTTTTGGACGTCCATGGCCGTCAGTGGCATCGACTTACATAGGCCTCAATGGAATCCAAGTACAGTGGGAACAATAAAATGGACAAACATGCCCGTCAATGGCATCGACTTATATTGGCCTCCCTGGAATCCAAGTACATTGGGAACAATAGAATGGACAAACATGTCCGTCAATGGCATTAAACAAAGTAAATGCCATCATAAATGAATGGGAAATTTGGACGTCCATGGCCGTCAATGGAAGCACCTTCTATAAGCGTCAATGGAATCAGGGACATTTGGGGGTCACATCCTATTGATATCTGGCCATTTCCTGTTGATTTGGGGACATTGTTTTTTGCCATTGAAAATCAATGGGAAACATTTTTTGGACGTCCATGGCCGTCAATGTCATCGATTTACATAGCCGTCAACTGAATCTAAATACATCGGCATCAATGGAATAGTTTCAGCGTGTCATAGTGACGTCATTGTCATGAAAAGGTTAATTCATTGACGAAATATTTTCGTTCTCGTTGACGAAAACAATACTGCTATTGTTATAATCAGCTTGACCTATTTATATCTTTACATTTGTTGTAATACAAATGCTTTACTCTTGAAGATATTTTATTTTACATCCTCTGTTCCATTGATTTTTACCAATTGCTATTATATTTTACATTAGTGTACTTTTGTCCAACTGTTGTAGTAATACTGTATTGTTGGCTGTTTTTGTTGGATGTTTGCTTATGTTTTAACATAACCTTGGAGGAGATTTTAGCACCTAAAAATAGTGGCTCCTGATCATAAAATGGCCACCCTGGTCTAGTTGGCAAGCAGCCTGACCTGCTCTTGTTTTCCCCCCTTGCAGCCCACAGGTGCATTAGGGCCTTGAAAACAGTACAAGTAGACCACACGTCACCTCAGCTGTATACCACATTACAAAGACGGAGCTGCTCTTCAGTACCTACGCCTCGCATCACCACACACTACACTATACACCCCCGGGATAAAGATCCAAGATGGGAAGGTAAGCTTCTTTTTAGGGTGTTTGCAGCAGGGGTATGCTAACCACTAGATGTGTCGATATCAGAAAAGTAGGGAAGTGTTAAATCACCACACAACACAAAGAGATGGTAAATAAATATCGCAAACAGTTAATGAAAATTACAAGATGGTGAGCACACCTAGCCCCAACTACTACATTAGGTAAGAATTATTCACTAACTAAAACAATAACTTTTTACAAAAGGCCACCATAATGCATGCTGCGAATTTGTGTCACTTTCATCTTGATCAATTTTTCGTCACTCCCTGCCCCAGTCCATTCAGTGAATCATGCATTTAAAACAGTTGGTAATAGCAGTTTTCAACAAAACATACAGAAAATTAACAGAGAACTCAAGAAAACCCAATTGGTTATTTTTTTTAAATAATAGTTGATAATAGAGGCAGTATGTGAATAATATTTTTCCTTGACCATGTGAAATCACATTAACATCAATCCCCCGGTGTGAAAGTTACATCAATGAGTGGCAATTATGCCAGTGCCTTGCCACTCAAAACTATAAATAGATATCTTTATATTTGTGCAGAAATATCTATGGTACTGTGCTGCTTTTGTTTATATTTTATGTTGCGGCACTACTTCATCTATTTGACTTATAGGGTGATCACTGCCAGCCCTCATGTTCAAAATCGATTGGATGTCTTTTGCCGTCAATGGCAGCCAATAAGACACAAAAGTGGTACCTCTTCATACGAAGTTAATTCGTTCCAGGACCTTGTTTGTAAGTGGGAGTGGTCGTATGTCGAGCAGGATTTTCCCATTAGGATACATTATAATCCATTAATTTGTTCCACAGCCTGAAAACCTACACTAAATTCTTAATATATGCTGCTGGTACTGCTGCAAATAGCAATTACACAGAGCAAAACAAATAAATAATGAATACAAATCATAATAATAATAGAATAATTAGAGCTGTAACGAATACTCGAGTAACTCGAGTATAAAAACTGATACTAGTAATTTTATTCACCTAGAGGAATTTGTTAATTTTGCCAGCTCTAAGCATCACCTTTTGCCCGGACTACTTTTAATGCGGGACAATGCCCTGACGTCACGTGTGTAGAGGAAGAAGCAATTAAAAAAAAAAAAAAAACTTAGTGCAGCCGACAGCCGCTACAAACTACGCCGACGTTGCTAAAAACTACGTCCGCATGATGCTCATAAGCCGATTTTATGGGGGGGCCATGCCCCCCCCCCCCCCCCCCCCGTGTCCGAAAAGTGTCATTGCATGTAATTGACTATATATATAAGTCTATATATATAAGTATATATATCTATATATAGAAGTTGAAAAGCAATAAAACTGCAACAAAAATGAATGAAATGAACAAAAAATATATTTTTACAATTGGTCAAAATTCTTTTTCGAGCACCTTAGACGGTCATTTGCTTTGCAAATTAAAAAAAAAAAAAAGTTTTTGGGAAAAAAACATTTTTTTTAAATGATTTTTTTCTTTGATCGAAAATATATATTTTTTGATTGAAGCAACTTTTTGGGGGGATTGAATGATTTAGACACAAATGTCCTAATCATAATGTGGCCCAAACACAAAAAGGATTGCTTCAATCAAAAAAACTTTTTCAATGAAAAATCAAGTGTTCAAATGCAAAATTTTCAATCTGAAATCTTTTTCTATGATTGAAATTTTTCTTTTTCTGATTGAGATGATTTTCTTTTTTAAAATCTATTTTCTTGAAGCAACTTATTTTTTGACTGAATAATGAAAACAAAAATGTCCTAGCCAAAATGTGTCCCAAAAACAAATCAACCTTACTTCAATCAAAAAAGTTGCTTCAATCAAAAAAAAAAAAAAATATATATATATATATATAGCTTTCACATGCATTTTTTTTTACATTTTTTTGAGTTTCAAATTTATTTTGGCTTTCACATTTTTTTTGATTGAAGTCACTTTTTTTTTTTTTTTTTAATTGAAGCAACTTTTTTAAAAAATTTTTTATTGAATAATAAAGACACATATCTACCTCCATATGGCTCCGCCCAGGGGATACAATTTTTGACTGGGGTAACTACATTGGCACCACAACGGCGGGCGTACCATATTCAATGGATGAAGATCTTGGCTAAAAGTATTGCCTAAGCAGCCAGATTTAGAATTCCCCTAAAAAAATGATGGGAAACAAAAATGCGCATTGTCAACATATTATTATCAATATTCTTGTGAGTTAATTTTATTGCTAACACTACGTTTCGGGGTCAACAACATATTGCCCCCAAAAGTCAAACTCCGCCTATGATGATGCTCGTGTGGTAACAGGTAGTGTCCGATGCGTCTCATAGATATCGGATGCATTTAGGACTAGATGCGAATGACAGACTCGGCCGCGTCTGGGCAGCGTTAGTAAACAGCCGCCATCTTTAAGCAGTAGACTTCTCATCGCTAATAAATATAACGTTACTGTCACTCGCTCACGTAACGTTAGCCCTTCGGAGGGCTCGGTTTCTATTGATTATGACCACTGTCGATGCGTGGCTAAAGTGTCTTACATACAGGCTTTATTTAATCTGTAAAAACACAGCGCTGTAGAGTGATGAGGGTGTAAAATTGAAAAATAATAAAGCTAACTGTCAGTTTTAGCTCAGTAGTTATTGCTGTATAAAACACCAAGTAGCACTGGTCCCTAATGTGCTCCAATACAGCAGGTATCATACTTTTATTTTGAACACTGCAAAAACTCAAAATCCTATCAGTACTTACAGTTTAGACTAACTTAAAACTTAACTAGAACTTAAAAATAGCTTGACACAAATGGAAATTAAATTGAAACACGTGGAAAAAAACACGTAGCTTTCAAGTGATGTGTGTTATCAAGCGTAATTACATTTTTAGGTAAGAATTTTTTTTTTTTTTAAGATCTAGAAGTTTTTTGAGTGAAAGCAATGAATTATTTTTTTCTAGTCACATCTTAGATGCAATTGTTGGCTGTTTTCAACAATGTACATTGAAAATAAAGACATTGATTGACTGAAAATGGTTCAATATTGGATTTAGGGCTGCAGCTATCGAATATTTTAGTAATCGATTGAAAATTCTATCGATTAATTGAGCAATCGGATAAAACAAATATATTTTTTGGTGAAGAGCAAATATAAATATACATTTTATATCAACAATTAATATCAACCATTTTCAGTCAATCAGTGTCTTTATTTTCGATGTATATTGTTGAAAACAGCCAACAATTGCATCTCAGATGTAACTAGAATAAGAAAAAAAGACTAATTCACTGCTTTCACTCAAAAACCTTTAGATCTTATTAAAAAAAAAAAAAAAGCCGTTACGCTTGATAACACACATCACTTAAAAGTTAGGATTTTTTTCCCACGTGTTTTAATTGAATTTCTATTTGTGTCAAGCCATTTTTAAGTTCTAGTTAAGTTTTAAGTTAGTCTAAACTGTAAGTCCTGATAGGATTTTGAGTTTTTGCAGTGTTCAAAATAAATGTATGATACAGGCTGTATTGGAGCACTTTAGGGACCAGTGCTACTTGGTGTTTTATCCAGCAATGACTACTGAGCTAAAATTGATAGTTAGCATTATTGAGTTTTTATTTTACACCCTCATCACTCCACAACGCTATGTTATGTTATAGCCTGTATGTAAGACACGTTAGCCACGCATCGACAGTGGTCATAATTAATAGAAACCTAGCCCTCCGCAGGGCTAACGTTACTTGAATTAGTGACAGTAACGTTAATCTTTATTTATTAGCGCTTAGTGCTCTTTATTAGCGCTTAGCGCTCTACTGCTTTAAGATGGCGGCTATTTACTAACGCTGCCCAGAGGCGGCCGAGTCTGTCAAGTCGCATCTAGTTCAACATACATGTGATCTCTATGAGACTCATCAGACTCTACCTACCAACGTAGCATCGTGCGGGCTAGTCTGTAGCAACGTCGGCGTCGTTTGTAGCGGCTGTCGGTTGCAGTAAGTTTTTTCTTTTTTTTTTTTGTGCTTCTTCCTCTACGCACGTGACATCAGCGCGTTGTCCCGCATTAAAAGTAGTCCTAGCAAAACGTGATGCTTAGAGCTGTCAAAATAAACGATTACTCGAGGTGAATAAAATTATTCGGATCAGTTTTTAAACTCGAGTTGCTCGAGTATTCGTTTCAGCTCTAATTGGATTAAATGTCTTTTTTTCTCATGTATATTTATAATTGCTCTTTACCTAAAAAAAAAAAAAAAAAAAAAAAAATGTTTTATCCGATTAATCGATAGAATTTTCAGTCGATTACTCGATTACGAAAATATTCCATAGCTGCAGCCCTAATAATAATTACAATAATAATCGTGATACCTGTAATAATCTAACGCATGGGGTTCTAATTTGGCGGGTGTGTTTTGCGTGGTGTACCTGAACACACCGTGTGGCTGACTTGACAGAGGGAGGGGGGGGGTAATTCTACTTACTTTCACTTAACCAGCTGCGGCGGGCATGTTTTGTTACACAAGTTCTGGAATATTTTAAAACCTGACGAAGTTGGGGGGCGTTATGGCGACGTTACCACAATAATAATTGTAACCATTAGAGGTGTGCGAAATTTCCGATTCTTAGATTATTCGCGATACGGCCGTGGAAGATTCGAGAATGATTCACAAACATCCAAATTCCGATTATTGAAATATGTCAAGTAAAGTGGAAGTAAAACACACTCAGCGCGCCGCGCGGTCATCATGCTTGTCATTACCCGGGCCCTCGGGTAATGCCAATGCTCAACTCAAGGCTGTAGCTCAACTCATGCCGCAAGATAAAAAAACAACAACATACCTGACTGCTGCCGACAGCTGCTACAAAGTACGTCCACATAATGTTACGGTAGATATCATATTTATATAGGACTAGATGCAAAATAGACTCAGTGGTGTTAGCAGCACATGTACAGAAAGCTAGATGCGGGCGTTAGTATACGGCCGCCATCTTAAAGCAGTAGACTTCCCTGCAAGGCTGTTGTAGCGAACCTTCCAAGCGAACCTAATTAACTTTTTATCTAAAATACTCCTAAATTGGTAAAATATTGACTTGAATCTATCTTTAAAATAGTTTTAAAACTTTCACATGTGGAAAGTGGACAAAAGGGAAATTATGGAATAACGGGAGCAATTTTAACAACTTTAATGGTTGATTCACAACATTAAATTAATTGAATGTAGTTTAAAGCTGCTGATACAGAATGGGGATTTGAGTATATTATTTATTGTTTTTAACTGTTAACTTGATACTGAAATTAGTGTTGTATCGGTCGCGAACGATTCGTTCTTTTTGAATGAATTGTTTGGGTGAACGAGACCGAACTAATCACCATCTGCACTGATTCGTTCTCTGAAGTCGGGGCTTGTTCCCTGCGTGGGAGGGCGTTGAGCAAGCGGCAGCGTCTTCTGACATCGCACACGACCAATCAGACGCCAGCCTCTTCGCGGGCAGGGGAGGGAGCGAAAATAGAATCAGGGCGTCTGTCACTCACTTCCACGTGTGGCCAATAAGCAGCCAGCGTGCAGCAAGGGGTGCAAGACTGAGTTTTGTCATTTCCCGTTCAGTGACTCGGTCCTCCCCTTCCTGACCTAGCTTGCTGCTAACTTGACTTTCCACTAATGACTATGCGTTGAACGAGTCAAAAAATGAAAGGAAATGGCTTTGTCACATATTTGTTAACGTGGAGCCTATCAAATGCTGCTCAAACAGACAAAAACACCACACAAATCTAGCGAGCATGGTTTAGTTTACTACTTTTCTCAACAGACTTGGGACTACCTATGACGACATACTATCAAATTTACAGTAATTTAAAACACGGGTAGCTACGAGGTAAGCAAAAGCTGAGCTGCGGTCGCGTGATGGCAGTGAAGGGGGCAGAGAACTGTCACTATATGGAGGCTTCATGGCAGCGATATTTACCTCATATGTGCACAGAAAAAAAAGAATATTTAGTATGAGCACCATAATACTGATTTGCAATGAAACTGTATATACATGTCAATTTTTTCCGAGTGTTTTATTTTTTTTTTCGTGTCAGATCGTGTCGGGTTTTGGTTGGTTTGACAAATTATGTCAATCCGTCCATCATGTGCTACTCAAGCGCCCAAAAACAACGCACGCGGACACGGGAGATGTCGCAATATGTCTACATTTTTCTTAACAGACTAATGAGAGTAGAAAGGCGACATCGTAAAGAGCAAACAATTATTTCTCGTCAGCATTTGACGATCTGGGGACGACAGGGGAGCTGACCGGATTATTTTATTTATTAATACCAGTGCAAAAATTCAATACGATCATCTTAATACTGATTTGCAATTAAACTGGCAAATATCAAAATGTAGTATTGTTTTTATTTCAGAGCAGCACATTTGACAACTAGCTATTTACACTTTAGTTTTAACAATATTGGCCAAGAATAATAGTGATGAGCATAAAAACAAAAATACAACAGAGCGAGAGGTAAATATGATGTGTTGGTCCTTCCATATTTAGAAATTAAACTTTCGATTTATTTTTATTTTCGTGACAGCAAGCATGCTGCGTTGACTGGTAGCAGCAGCATTGTATATGTGATCAAGAACATGCTAAAGAAAGTCCGTGCACCCCCGACCCCAAACCCCCACTCCCCCCACAAAAGGAAAATGTTTAACCGTGTTCTAAATCGAAATGCAAGCACGAGCCATGACTTTGAGCCCATAGAACTAGGACAGACGACGCGGAAGTTCTAGCTCGCTTTTGCAGCAGCGGGAGGGAGATGAGGCTGTCTGTAAAGCAGAATATCGCCTGTCACTCATTTCTGAAACTACGACGAGCGGTCAATGAGGAGCCTGTGTGCAAGAGAGGGAGGGACCAAGCAATGTCACTTCCCGTTCAGTTATACCGCGAAGCGGTCTTTGGTGATTCGTTCGGCAACGTCACTTCCCGTTCACTAACCAAACGATTCATTTGGGCGGGAAGGGAGATGAGGGGGGCGAACGATTCGTTGAACGATTTGTTTGAACGAATCTTTTTACTGAACGAACCGGAATGGATTTGTTTACTCAAGTGAACGACAGATCTCGTCACCAACTGAAATAGTTGTTTATTTAAGCCTGCGAGGCTTTTTTTTTTTAATAGTTTTTGTAACTAATGTACAAAACATTAAAAGCAGCTAATAGCGGGGGGTGTATCAATAATCGATTTATAAGCGAATCGTAGCCTCTGAATCGTAATTGTAATCGAATCGTTAGGTGCCCAAAGATTCCCACCTCTAGTAACCATGACTTGTAAAGATTGGCAAACGGAGGTCGGAGGAGGGCCGTCGAGATTCTAGACATTTTACAGCAGTATTGTCAAGTCAGTTCACGGACGCGCCCACCATGCCCATATTTTTGCATTATTTCCATGGTAAGCCTCACCTTTTTCCTTTTTTGCCACCTGCATCTTGGAACCCATATTGATTTCTCACAAAAAAATCCGGTGTGTGTCAGTCTTGCGGGAAAACAAAGTAAAAGATCGTGTGTCGAAGTTATCGTATGTCAAGGTACCACTGTCCTAAAAAATAACTACATTTTAAAAACAAATCTTTTTTTTACCCGATTCTGATCCTCTGAAAATGATGGCTGGCCCAAATTCCGTTCACGTGATCGGGACACCCCTAGTCCATGAATAAACTACATAGTATAAAAGAGCATCTGGTCTTTGACATTATGTAGTTTATTCATTCATTTTCCGAGTCACTTATTCTCACGAGGGTCACGGAGGTGCTGGATGCAATCCCAACTAACTGCGGGCAGTAGGAGGGGTAAACCCTGAATCGGTTGCCAGCCAATTGCAGGGCACAAGGAGACAAACAACCATTTGCGCACACAGTCATACCTAGGGACAATTTAGAGTGTTTCTATCAGCCTACCATGCATGTTTTTGGGATGTGGTGGGCGCGGGGGGGGGGGGGGGGGGGGGGCAGGACTACCTGGAGAAAACCCATGCAGGAACGGGGAGAACATGCAAACTCCACACAGAAAGTCCAGAGCCTGGGATTGAACCCTTGACCATTATGTAGATCGCTACTTAATTCCTTAGTCACAATTCAGCACTCATTCATCATTTAAGACGCGCTGCGGCTAAGTCGACGTAATGAGCTGTCTGTCAGGGCACCATGAGGAGAAAAAGAAAACTGACATGCGGATCATCCTCAGGCGTGGAAATGGAAAGATTCGCAGATGAGGCGGATGTGGTCATCGTCGGCGGGGGTCCAGCCGGTCTGTCGGCTGCCATTCGCCTGAAGCAGCTAGCTAACGAGCAGGAGAAGGAGCTGCGCGTCTGCTTGGTGGAGAAGGCGTCGCAGATAGGAGCGCACACTCTGTCGGGGGCCTGCCTGGAGCCCAGCGCACTCGAAGAACTCATCCCGGATTGGAAAGAACGAGGGGTGAGGATCTTTCACCTAATTGACCATTTCGTGCAACTTTTTCATGTGTAGTGGAGACCTTTCCTTGGTTTTTAAATGCTAGTAATGCCTTTATTAGTCATTTTATGCGTGTATTTTGCTGAAAAATAAAGAAGGCAATGCTAGATTGTACAGGTAGAGTAACCATAAAGAATGTCTGTTTTTCGCTATCACTTTTGTCATTGTGTTTGAGTCTTATCAGTGTAAATAGAAGTGGGTATAACTGATGTCATGGTTGTCAGCAGTGGCTGCTCTTAGAAGGGTCATCATTTTTTGTATTTTTAACTCTTCTCCATTATCAGTGATCTTAAGAAATTTGCTATTCGTATACTTAAAATATTTTGAGTAACTTTCTTTCACCTGGGCATTTATTGCTCTCTCCTTTTAAAAGTTATAACCCTACTTTCATTTGAGTTCCTAGCTTCTTGAAACTACTTACTTTAGCTAACTCTTTTGTATGACACCCCAGTTGAGAATACTTATAAACCTTAATCCTTGGGGTTTTTTCAACAGCATAAAATAATTTATTATAATTTATTTTAGGGGTGTCAAACGATTAGAATTTTTAATCGAGTTAATTACAGCTTAAAAATTAATCGCAATTAATCGCAATTTAAACCATCTATGAAATATGCCATATTTTTCTGTAAATTAATGTTGGAATGGAAAAATAAGACACAAGATGGATATATACATTCAATAAACGGTACATAAGTACTGTATTTGTTTATTATAACAATAAATCAACAGGATGGCATTACCATTATTAACATTCTGTTAAAGCGATCCATGGATAGAAAGACTTGTAGTTCTTAAAAGATAAATGTTAGTGCAAGTTATAGAAATGTTATATTAAAACCCCTCTTAATGTTTTCGTTTTAATAAAATTTGCAAAATTTTCAATCAAAAAATAAACTAGTAGCCTGCCATTGTTGATGTCAATAATTACTTATGCAATGCTCATGGGTGCTGAAGCCTATAAAATCAGTTGCACCCAAGCGCCAGCAGAGGGCAACAAAACTCCGAAAACACAACAAGTACACATTTCACTGTGCTGTCATTTTAATCTGTTTGAGCGGGGCATTTGTGCGTTAATTGCGTCAAATATTTGAACGTGATTAATTAAAAAATGAATTACCGCCCGTTAACACGATAATTTTGACAGCCCTAATTTATTTATTTAAGCATTTATCAAGGTTTCGTCAGCTGTGATTGCGTATATCCGTCAACCAAAACAGCCTGATAGCACAGATTTAAGTACGCCAGCCTCTCTGCTATTGAATGCGGTGTTTACGTTATCGCGGCAGCGCTCTGAAAATAGAGCAAGGCTCTATTTTGGGCCCCACCTCTCGTCGCAATTTCATTCAAAGAAGACGACCGTCCACCACTCACTTTCGCCGAAAAGTCCGATCCAAAATAGTGTAATGCCCCGGATGGGGGGAAGGAGAGGATTCAGTATTAGCTTACCCACTTTATTATGGCAACAATAATAAAGAAAAACAATAGCAAAATAACAGTGGGCTGCCGCGACATGCGACCGCTATCTCTCGTTATCTCGCCCGTTCTCCTTCGCACTTCTTTCTACGTCTCAGCTCCCCAATCGTCTCTTAAGGGGGCCTTGCTAGTTACAGACATTGCAATACAAAATGAATAGGTTGCCACTGAACCCTTCACACGAGGCTGCCGCTAGTTTGAAACAGCCTTTAAAAAAAAAAAAACTAGGGCTGTCAAACGATTAAAATTTTTAATCGAGTTAATCACAGCTTAAAAATTAATCGCTATTCAAACAATCTTTAAAATATGCCATATTTTTCTGTAAATTATTGTTGGAATGGAAAGATAAGACACAAGACTGATCTATACATTCAACATACTGTACATAAGTACTGTATTTGTTTATTTTAACAATAAATCCACAAGATGGCATTAACATTATTAGCATTCTTTCTGTGAAAGGGATCCACGGATAGAAAGACTTGTAATTCTTAAAGGATGAATGTGAGTTTGTATATTGTGACTAAATATTGCCATCTAGTGTATTTGTTGAGCTTTCAGTAAATGATACTGTAGCAACTTAACGGTTCTGCCAAAATAGATGATGGGAAGTGGTCCAACCATGACTGTATGTGGTGACTGCAAATGCTATATCTTCTCTGCATTAGATT
The DNA here is from genome assembly GCF_030265065.1 of Corythoichthys intestinalis. Lineage (NCBI taxonomy): Eukaryota > Metazoa > Chordata > Actinopteri > Syngnathiformes > Syngnathidae > Corythoichthys > Corythoichthys intestinalis. The sequence continues at coordinate 47,726,199 of NC_080405.1, read as the reverse complement.
CTGTACAGGGTGTTAAGAAAAAGATCAACTCCTGATATTCCTCCCCACATCGCTTCCCCCAATAATTATAGTTGTTGTGGTAAAGATGTCAAAGCTTTTGCCAATTCAAAGCACGGCCCCAATGAATGCTTGTATCTATTCCACTCACTTGACGCCGCCTCTTAGCTCTGTATATAAGTTAAACGGCGCCATTGTAGGCTGTTTACGGCAATGCGTGAGTGGATCGTTCCGCTCATGCGTTAATTGCGTTAAATAGTTTAACGTGATTAATATAAAAAATTAATTACTGCCCGTTAACGCGATAAAATTGACAGCCCTTAAAAAAAACATCTGTTTGCAAGGCGTGGTGGCTTTTATTTTTGGTGTGGCGGTGCGCCACAATCTTTTAAATGTAGGGGAAACCCTGTCGTTCATCATCCATGTTCATTGTTTAAACCGTGAATAAGCACTTGGCATGTTGACTGCAGGCCTGGCTCCACTCATTTTGAAAAATAGAAAATAGCGGAACCCCTTTGGCGGGCTCCAGTACATCAGAGATGGTCTGCAGTCAATCTGTAGCGCATATGCGGCCGGTGTTGTTTGAACAATATGATAGAATGGAAACTGATTGGGTCCGCCGCTATATTTTGGCAGATCCGTACTGCATGCGCGTCCGGTATGATTTGAACAATATGATAGAATGGAAACCGATTGGCTCCGCCGCTATATCTTAGCAGATCCATACCGCAGACGCGTCCGGTATAATTTGGCTTTAAGTCTACCAGTGTTCAGATAATTTCATTAAAATAATGAATGAACACTTGAGTTTAGTGAATATCTAAATGCTGTATATAGAATTGGAACTGCCTGTTCTTGCATAGGATCCTTTTTTCAATGTGTTGCTTCTCTCTCTTTTGCCTCAGGCTCCTCTCAATACACCAGTGACTGAGGATGTCTTCAACATTTTGACAGAGAAGTACAGGATCCCTGTTCCTATGTTACCAGGTACATTTTGTGAGCAAATGTCACGTTGCCATATCATGTGGGGAGGAACAAAAAGTTCAGTTACATTTTTAATATTTTTTTTTTGTGCGTTTATGGGACAGGTCTGCCTATGAGAAATCATGGGAACTACATCGTGCGTCTGGGCAACTTTGTCCGCTGGCTGGGCGAACAAGCTGAGGAGCTAGGAGTGGAGTTGTATCCTGGTTACGCTGCTTCCGAGGTTACAAAATTACTGATTGAAACTTTTCACACTCTCAACTATGAAATACACAACTTCAGAATAATGGCTTCAATCCATACAAACTAAAAATCTCATCAGTTACAGTATCAGTTGTGTTCTGTGGTAATATATTTGGCAGAAAACAGACAAGACTGCAAAAGCAGTGTCTGCTCCTGCACTCCTCTTTAAAAGAAACCGCTGTATTTTAGGCCAAAACAACTGTTGTGCCTGATAGAACAATATGTCTTTATGCTGCCATATCAGATTCATGGCGCATTAAGCCCCCGAACTATTTTTAATTTGCCCGTTTTACCCTGAAAACCCCCGTTTACAGACGTCGCGCGACCGCTTTTGTTTCTAACCCTAACCCATAAAACAAAGGTAATTAATTATATTTATTATTCAAAATGTGTCATTTTTAGCTTGGAATCATTCATTGATATCTAATATTTCTTTTTTTTTTTTTTCTTTCTTTTTTTTTTTTTTTTTTTTTTTTTTTAACACGACTTTAAAAAATTATTCACTCACATATTTTATACTTTTAAACAAATGACGTCACAATGAAAAAAATGTCTTTAAAAAAGTCAGATATTTACATCAAAGCTATCGCTTAATTGTATTTTTTTTGTTTCTGGCGTATTTTTTTCCAATATGTTAGATGATAAATAATCGATCCAAAACAAAAAAATTGGAAAAAAACGTTTAAAAAGGTAACTATATGAAAAAGAAAATATCGACCTCTCCGTGATGTCTGCAATTTCTGCATCGCGACCCTTGTTATATTACCATGTTTCACCCATAAATTCCCCCCAAAATCCAGCTGTGGCCATTCACAGCTGTGTCTTGACACTCAGTGATACATGCTACATGGAGTTTTTGGATAGAAACAAGGTAAGTACGGGATAATATCTTGTTAAAGTCATGGCGTCTGTAATTCTGCTCTCGCGTGCTCTCACCTCCAGATAGGGTTTCGCTGTTTTAAATTATTATTATTATTATTTTTAAATGCCCTCCTGTTCAGAATTTTTCTTCCCCCAGAAAATTGAGATTTTAAGCTTTCCAATGATGTATCACACATGCATATAGGACAATTTTGAAAGTTGGCCAAATTGGGGGTCTCAGAGCGGAACTTCAAGTCACCTGAGTGTTTTCCGCCATATATATTTTTTTTAACTTGGTTTCTGATGTGATGAAGGTTTTGTTCCACGAAGACGGAAGTGTCAAAGGAATCGCCACCAATGACGTCGGAATCGCAAAAGACGGCTCGCCAAAGGTACCGTCGAAGTCCACGCCAATTTCTATCCCTTGCGCCTAGCGGTTAATTGGCATACTTGCGCGCAGGACGTATTTGAGCGAGGGATGGAGCTCCACGCCAAAGTCACGGTGTTCGGAGAAGGGTGTCACGGCCATCTCGCCAAGCAGCTCTACAAGCAATTCAACCTGCGAGAAAACTGCGATCCCCAGACGTACGCAATCGGCCTCAAGGAGGTAATTGACACTCCGGCAGCTCGGAGATCATGCATTACAGATACTCTGACTAAATGCGCTCTCACTGGTGTTTTTTTCTCATCACAAATATAAACCTTCCTATCACTACTGTCCAAAGCATAAATTTGAAAGAAAAATAACATCCCAATCCACCAAAACAAAATCTTGTGTAAAACCCAAAGAGCTGAACTTTCCACTTTACATTGACTGTCTATAGACCAGGGGTCACCAACTCCGGTCCTCGAGGGCACCTATCCAGTCTGTTTTCCATGTCTCCCTCCTCTAGCACACCTGAATCAAAAGCATGTTTATTAGCAAGCTCTCCAGAAGCCTAATAATACTCCTGAATATTTTATTCAGATGTGTTGGAGGAGGGAGGCATAGAAAACAGACTGGATAGGTGCCCTCGAGGACCGGAGTTGGTGACCCCTGGTCTATAGATAGGCAGAATATAAATATAATAAGGATGCAATAAAACAAATGTTACTGGGTATTACACAATATCAAGTCACTGCACTGCAACTCCACCCTACTCAACAAAAGCTATGTATATAGGCTGTTTGATTTATGGCAATGTTTGCTTGTGCAAACAGTTTTAAGGTTTACACTCGATCGGGTCCGATCACGTCATTTTCAAAGGATCTGAATCTGCAAAAAAATATCGGACATGCCTTTTTTTAATATATATATATATACATACATATATATATATATATATATTTTTTTTTTTTTTTAATTAAATCGTTTTCTAATTGTATTTAACGTTACAGACAAAATGTCTTACACTCATCCAGATTCTTTAGTTTTGGCTTAAAGTAGGGCTGTCAAATTTATCGCTTTAACGGCGGTAATTAATTTTTTCAAAAATTAATCACGTTAAAATATTTAACGCAATTAACGCATGCGTTGCACGACCCACTCACGCATTGTCGCGTTCAATCTATAATGGCGCCGTTTTACCTATATATACCGTATTTTTCGGACTATAAGTCGCAGTTTTTTTTCATAGTTTGGCTAGAGGTGCGACTTATACTCAGGAGCGACTTATGTGTGAAATTATTAACACATTATGATATCATTTTACATGTTATGTTGGTGTTTTGGAGTGACACTGATGGTTTGGTAAACTTGTTAGCATGTTCTTTATGCTGTAGTTATCTTAATAACTCCATAGCTATGGCTACGTTCGCGTTCTGCCTTTGGCAATGTGTGTTCAATTGTAAATCGACTTTTTTATATTAAAATGCATGCTTTTAGTTTGTGGCGCTTTCACGCCCAGGTGGGGGCGTACTTGCACTTGTTTACATGAAGAAGAGCGCTCACACGCCAGAAGAAGACCGACAGCTACGTAGCTCTGACTGAGTGGGCGAGTTAGCGAGAGAGAAGCACGGCTGCAAACCTACGTTCATTGTTTATGCTTGTAAAATATCTCTACAGAGGCAACGCCTGTGTGTGTCATCTTTTCTGTTGTTGTTGTGTGTTTTCCACCCGCGATCGGACACTTAGAGCCAGTTGTGTGGTTGTTTGAACGATGTGCTAATGCTAGCGAACGCATGCTAACCGTTTGCGTCATGTCATTGCTGTAAAAGCACCTAATTGTCATTTATTTACGTCGATGCGGACCTGTTTGGTATCAAGGACGAAATTGATTCAGCAAATTATACGGACGTCCAGCATCGTCATTTGGGAGTTTAGCCCGCTGAATAGCCAGGACCGAGCCGTAGCGTCCTGGTGAGGACAGTATATTCACATTTCGTTGTTCATTCACATGTTGTTCTGACATGTCTGTTCTATGTGTTGGATTTTATCAAGTAAATTTACCCCCAAAATGCGACTTATACTCAGGTGCGACGTATATATGTTTTTTTTGTCTTCGTTGGGCATTTTATGGCTGGTGCGACTTATACTCAGGTGCGACGTGTAGTCCGAAAAATACGGTATATATAGAGGTAAAAGCGTAAAATGAGTAGAGTGAATTTTGGCAGTCTTTGGAGCCTGTTTTTAATTAGCTAAAGCCTTACAATCCCTTTCTCAACAATTAGAAATATCGTGGGAAGCAATGTGGGAAGGAAAGGTAGTAGTTGATCTTTTTCTTAACACCCTATGTCAGTGGTGTCCAAACTGTTCCACATAGGGCCGCAGTGGGTGCTGGATTTCATTCCTACAAAACAAGACGACATCTTTTCACCAATCTGGTGTCTCACAAGTGTAATCAGTTGATTGCAGTCAGGTGGTGCTTGTTTTAGCACAAACTGGTCAAAGTGGTCAAACTGTCTGTGCTCGATTGGTAGGAACAAAAACCAGGACCCACAGCGGCCCTTGAGGACAGGTTTGGACACCCATGCCCTATGTTATTTCCCAACGCAGAGAAGATATATCAATTGGTGCAACTACTTACAGTAATGGTTGCACTTCCCATCATGCATTTGGGCAGAACAGTTAAATGGCTACAGTATCATTTACTGAAAGCTCAACAAATACACTAGATGGCAATATTTAGTCACAATATACAAAGTCACATTTATCCTTTAAGAATTACAAGTCTTTCTATCCGTGGATCTCTCTCACAGAAAGAATCTTAACAATGTAAATGCCATCTTGAGGATTTATTGTCATAATAAACAAATACAGTACTTATGTACTGTATGTTGAATGTATATATTCGTCCGAGTTTTATTCATTTTTTTCTTAATGCATAGCCAAAATGTATATGATCGGGAAAAATTATCGGGAACTTGGAATTGAATCGGGAGCAAAAAAAAAAGCAATCGAATCGGGAAATATCGGGATCGGCAGATACTCAAACTAAAACGATCGGGATCGGATCGGGAGCAAAAAAAACATGATCGGAACAACCCTGGTTTACACATTGTCTCATTAGCAAAAAAAAAAAAAAAGGCATTCTTTGCAAGTACTGCAATATCCAAACTATAAAGCGCACTGCCCAGATTTCAGAAGATGTAAGAAAAAATCCATATATACAACGCACCAAACTATAAGCAGCATGTGTCCATCCATGTCTTAAAGGGACCGTATAGGATTTTTAGAGTTAAAAAACACTTTGAGTTTAAAATACATTTATACTCAACGCATGCTTCACAAATGCCCTTATGAGTACATAGAGCCTTGACATTTTAACTGAAACTGCCCTAAAAAGTATTTTTCTTCCCTTCAATAGAGAACCACCGATCCTCCGTCTCGTCTACTCTTGTCAAAAACAATTGCTGCTAACAGTAAACAGTCACGTTTGTGTGATATGTAAATTGGGAGATTTTACACAGAAATATCTGATCAAAAAATATAAGTATTCTCCATTTTATCTAGTCTTCCAAACTTAAAATAGACAAAGTTGTCTTAAAAATCCATTTTATCGCATCTGATATACTAAGACCAAGGGCTAACGGCTAGCGCTAACCCTTAGTAAAGCAGCGTTGCTGGAGCACACTGTCTGAAATAGTCAGAAAAAATTGTTGTTGTTTTTTTAAATTTTTGCTTAATTTTTGCTTACACTGTCTGAAATAGAAAAAATGTTGTTTTTTAAAAAATTTTGCTTACTTTAGGTGTGGACCATTGATGAGAAAAAGTGGCGTCCTGGACGAGTGGAGCATTCGGTGGGCTGGCCACTGAACAGGAACACATATGGTGGTTCCTTCCTGTATCACCTCAATGAAGGAGAACCTCTAGTCGCGCTAGGCTTTGTGGTGAGTTGAATATTTTCCCCTTCAATTTTACAGGGCCAAGGCTCATATTTGACATTAGGAAAACCCCTAAGTCACTGTACAGTGGGGCCCACTGTAGCAATATACAGTACAGTTGTTACAAAAAGTCCGCACACACTAGGGGTTTAACAATATATCGAAAATGTGATATATCGCGATACTTTGCTCCCAGCAAGATTCGATATATTGTTTTGAAAAGGTGTCGCCTTTTTAAAAAGGAAGCAACATGTTCTATTAGAATAGCGTTAGAGGTAGAGGTGGGAATCTTTGGGCACCTAACGATTCGATTACGATTCAGAGGCTACGATTCGATTATAAATCGATTATTGATGACCCCCTCCCCCCCGCTATTAGCTGCTTTTAATGTTTTGTACATTAGTTACAAAAACTATTAAAAAAAAAAAAAATAATAATTTTAAAAAAGCCTTGCAGGCTTAAATAAACGACTATTCCAGTATCAAGTTAACAGTTGAAAACAATAAATAATATACTCAAATCCCCATTCTGTATCAGCAGCTTTAAACTACATTCAATTAATTTAATGTTGTGAATCAACCGTTAAAGTTGTTAAAATTGCTCCCGTTATTCCATAATTTCCCTTCTGTCTACTTTCGACATGTGAAAGTTTTAAAACTATTTTAAAGATAGATTCAAGTCAATATTTTACCGATTTAGGAGTATTTTAGCTAAAGAGTTAATTAGCTTCGCTTGGAAGGTTCGCTACAACAGCCTTGCAGGGAAGTCTACTGCTTTAAAATGGCAGCCGTTTACTAACGCCCGCATATAACTTTCTGTCCACGTGCTGCTATTGCCACCGAGTCTATTGTGCATTTCGTCCTATATAAATATGATATCTACCGTAACATTACGTGGACGTACTTTGTTGCATCTGTCGGCAGCAGTCAGGTATGTTGTTGTTTTTTTATCTCGCGGCATGAATTGAGCTAGAGCCGTGAGTTGAGCATTGGCATTACCCGAGGAGCCGGGTAATGACAAGCATGATGTCTAGCTACTCCCGCTCCGTTCCTCATTGCGTCCCAAAAACCGCGCGGCGCCCTGAGTGTATTATACTTATATTATCGGCCCTATTAATAATGTTTTTGGCACGGTGTCGGATTGTAATGTGTGCGTTTGTTTCCACTCCTGATTTTCCAGTATGCAAACTTTTGTTACTGTCTTTGTTTTGTTCATTATAATAGTGTTCATGTCATCATGAAAATTCTGGTTCGGTCAAAGGCAAATCTATGCTGAATCAACCACTAGTATTTTTGACCTACAGGTGTTCAAAAACTCAGGTGAATATACATTGAAAAATTACATATATATTATCGGTCATCGTATCGGTATCGGCCTTGAGGAGCGGGAAGTTATCGATGTCGGTTTCAAAAAATGGATATCGTGCAACACTAAATAGCGTCTACATTCGCTCACTAGCTGCCATTGACGGCGCTACACATCCAATTCATTTTGACTGTAATGGACGTCTACTCTTGTGGGCATTTACAGTTGTCTTCCTGTTCATTTTAGGGCATTTACAGGCTACTTCCTCTTGATTTTGAGTCAATTCCTATTCAGTAACCCAAAATCAACTGAAAGGACCCGTAAATTCCCCAAAATCAACAGTAAGGGACCCGTAAATTCCCCCAAATCAACAGGAAGTGACCCGTAAATTCCCCAAAAGGAAAAATAAGTGACGCAGTCAACAGGAAATTATGTGAAAAAATGCCCCATAATGATCTCATTGCTTAGCATTGGCTGCCACTGACGGCCGTAAACGTCCAATTCGTTTTGAGTTCAAACGGATTGGACGTCTACTAGTCATAAATTCTTTTTTTTTTTTTTTCACTGTCATATCGTGAAAATAAGAATAAACATTTGACATACTGTGTTAACCATTCACATTAAAGTTAATGCAGCGCCCATCTGCCACTATTTACTGCATGTTAATTTTATCTTTGCCATCTGTTTGAAGAGCATTTAATTTTTCTGCCTGTCACTGAACGGTCATGAGATAAACAAAGATTAATTGCAGCATTGCCCTATTTATTTAGTGGCTCACCTTTTGCTGTCCTGCTTATATGCAGATTGTTCTGTAATATATGAATGTTCACCCATCTGAATAAGGAATGTAATGGATAAATGCGGAATCTATATACTCAGGAGTTAAGTGAAATTTTCATAACACTTCTAATTTTTTAAGTGTAATTTTTCATGATGGTTGTACACAGGTGGGTCTCGACTACTCCAACCCTTACCTGAGTCCCTTCCGTGAGTTCCAGCGATGGAAGCACCACCCTTTTGTCGCACCCACACTGGAGGGAGGCCACAGAATAGCGTACGGAGCCCGCGCACTCAACGAAGGTGGATTTCAGGTAGACTTTTAACTACATGCATTACAATATATCGATATGGTGATTTACGCGATACTTTGTATCTTAATAGGTTATCGATTTGCTCCCGTCAAGAATTAATACATTGTTTTCAAAAGGAGGTCAATGGGTATGTCTACATGTACAGCATTTCTTCAATCCTATCAGTGTTCGGATTAAGATTGTGATCAGATACACCGTGATCATAAGACACGAAAAATATGGATCTGATTAGGTCTTGCGTGTTCATGCATCAGAACGTCAGTCGGAACAAATTATTTTGACGTGCACAGATTGATGCTGAGTTCATGTGATGTTGTAATGATGCTCAATACGGTAAGAAGCTAAGTTCTCAAAGGAGAATTTTTTTTTGTCAATTTGCACCTTTTTTTTTTTTTTTTTTGACGCCAGCATAATAATCTAGTGTACGCAATTATAAAAACCTTATTTGTGAACCAACTTTTCGCTCGAATATTCAGTTACAAACAAAAATTTACCATTTGTATTTTGATGCATTCTCTTCTTGTTATAGATGAATTAATAGGTCTAAAACAGCCCCCCCCCCACACACACACACACACACAACAAACCCAAATGAAGTCTAACGCTAGGCTCATACCGCAGGTCTTAATGCAAAAATCCGATTTTTCTTCATATCGTTTTTTTTTTTTGGCGTGCCCATTCAGACAGCCTTTTTCCATTGAGCCCGTAAATGTAGTACGCATGCGCGCTAACTTGCAGTCCGACATGCACCGAGAAAACTAACCCGCATGCACAGAAGCATCAAAATAAATGACTACACATGCTGGCTCTACGCCATTCAAGGGCGATCATATTTTGATTTCCAAAAAGAGGACACAAATAACAGACATAAACAATCGCTGTTTAGTCTCATATTCAAAGTTTATATGGATTGATAGAACACATGCACGCACTGTGCATGCATGACACACACAGATATGGTCAGTTTGGCCTGACTCTCAGCCATGTAAGCAATATTGAAATACAGTACTGTTCATTTGGCGCACAGAAGAAAACCGAGCATTCTCAGGCTTATCCTTTTTTTCCTCCATTTTATGTTTTAAAAAAAAAAAAAATTATATGACTGTTGTCAAGCCCGCCTCTTCTCTAAAGGCGGAGTTAAAGCCAGGCGCTAACGCTAATGTACAGCTCCATCGCAGTCATCCTACGTAATTGCTGCATGAATTTCCATTTGGGAGACTTGACAGTCCAGACCGCCGCCACATTCTGGAAAAATGTGGCCCGGATCATATTTGAACCAAATACGAAAGTGACCCTAGATCGGATTTGAAATGGTCCACTTCTATACGACCTGTCCCGTTCAGATCATCAAGTTAATGCCTCACACGAGTGGGAAAAACAGGAAAAAATCGGATTTGTGTATTAAGACCTGCGGTATGAACCTAGCCTATGTCTGCTATGTCTTTTTACTACGACAACAAAAGCACAAGAACAAGACGTACTCGTAATCACCAATGTGGTAATGTTCATCTTTCCCACAGCATGTGTAGGCAGCATGACTACGTATATCAGAAAAAATACTAGAAGAAAAAAGCCCTACTGACTTCTGTGTCAACAAAACATGTCCATTCCTTCTGTCCATTTGGACATTAAACCGGAGCGCTATTTTGTGTATTTTTCCCACCATCAAGTCTTTCAACATTTTTAAGAACTTTTAATATCCAACTTGCAGCAACATGTTCTTCTCATATACAGTACAGACCAGTTTAGTCTTGCACAAGTTGCGCCTACCCTGTCTTCCACTCCCTCTGCGTCTGCTAGTTTACTGGAATAACAAACTGACGTTACAGGTAAGGACGGTTTGTTCCAAAATTTTGGAATAAAATTTTTTGATACGTGCAGACCGGATTATCAATCTACATTAACCACCCCTCTCATTCAGAATGGAATCTTGATCTGAAGGGGCTGGATCGGGTTAAGAATATTCCGAATGGGCTGTGTCCATGAAGCATTTTTATTCCGACCAGGCTTTTAATCCGAATAAAAGTGTCCATGTAAACATACCTATTGTTTAATAAAGGAACCAACAGGTTGCTACCAAAATCTTCCACTCGAATAGTATCTATGTTAACCCATTGGCTGCCATTGACGGTGCTAGATGTCCAACCCAGTCAAAATGGATTGGACTTTTTGCGCCGTAAATCATACTAAAGGATAGCATTCACACTACAGCCAGTTTTCTCAGTATATATGAATTGGACGTCTATCATTGTCAATTGCAGGCAAAGACACTCATATGTTTAGAATGGTGTGGCAATAATATAGTGTTGTTGTTATTATACAGAAATGTGGCACTGAAATATTCTCATATTCTATTAATGATGGTTGTGATGTCACGACCAGAATAGTTTAATAGTTTTGGATGGATTAACTATGAAATGGTAAAAGGCAGCGAGTGCCAAATTCGTTTTCTACAACCCTAGCAAAAAGTATGGAATCAGCAGTCTCGGATGAGCACTCACTCAGACATTTTATCATGTAGAACAAACTCAGATAAAAAGCTTGAAATATTAATGAATTAGTTCAAAAGTGCAACTCTTTAGCATTCAGAAACACTCAAAGAAATGAATAAAAAACATTGTGGTGGTCAGTAAATGTTACTTTTATAGAGCAAGTGCAGGGAAATACATATGGAATCACTCCATTGTGAGGAAAAAAATATGGAATCATGAGAAACAAACAAAGAAATAACAATCAAAACTCATCTCTAGTATTTAGTAGCACCACCCCTGGCTTTTATGACAGCTTGCAGTCTCCTAGGCATGGGCTTGATGAGTATTCTTCATCAATTTGGTGCCAACTCTCTTTGATTGCAGTTGCCAGATCATCCTTGCTGGTCGGAGCCTTGCTGTGGGCTATTTGCAGGCCATGACATTGACTGGATAAGTCTGTTTTTTCAAGGAATGCTTTAACAGTTTTAGCTCTGTAGCATGATGCATTGTCATCTTGGAAAATGAAAAACATTTTCAATTGAAGGGATAAGAAAGCTGTCTAAAATTTCAATGTAAACTTCTGCATTTATTGAAGATATAACCACAGCCATCTCCCCAGTGCCTTTGCCTGACATGCAGCCCCATATCATCAAGGACTGAGGGAATTTTGATGTTTTCTTCAGGCAGTCATCTTTGTAAATCTCACTGGAACAGCACCAAACAAAAGTTCCAGCATCATCCCCTTGTCAAGAGTCATGTATCTGCATTAGATATATATTTGCCTGCACTTGCTCTATAAAAGATTGATAGAGACATTTACTGACCACCACAATGTTTTTTATTCATTTCTTTTAGTGTTTCTGAATGCTAAAGAGTTGCACTTTTGAACTAATTCATTATTTTTTCAAGCTTTTTATCTGAGTTTGTTCTACATGATAAAATGTCTGAGTGAGTGCTTGTCCGAGACTGGTGATTCCATACTTTTTGCTAGGAGTTGTACTTGTCAAACTAGGGATCTTTTAAGCCTTTTCACACTAAATAGCCGATTCCTGACTTAGAACTTTTTATGTTAGTTCTAAAATGATGAACAACTCAACTGACTGGCTATTCCATTGACATTTTGTGGTTGCACTCTTTCTTCTCAGTCTGTACCTAAACTGACCTTCCCGGGCGGCCTCCTGATTGGCTGCAGCCCAGGCTTCATGAACGTGCCCAAAATTAAAGGTACGCACACAGCCATGAAGAGCGGCATGCTGGCGGCAGAGGCCATTTTCCCACGAGTCATGGCGTTAGCTGAGGGCGGCGAGTCGGAAACGGCAGGTATGAAATAAAGTACACGACACTGTGACGTCAATGGCACTGAATGAGTCAAAAATATTTAAATGCGGAACATAAGGTCTTCACATTCCCGAGTACACCGAGGCCTTGAAGGCGTCATGGGTGTGGAGGGAGCTCCACAGCGTGAGGAACATCCGTCCGTCATTCCACAACTACTTCGGTTTGTACGGCGGTATGATCTACACGGGGATCTTCTACTGGATCCTTAGGGGCAAAGAGCCGTGGACGCTCAAACACTGCGGTGAGTAAATATTTGAGGAAATACCGTACAAGCCAGTCTTATCTGGTTTTGATACGCATCAGGGCGTGACGCCGACCAGCTGAAGCCGGCCAAAGACTGTACGCCTATCGAGTACCCCAAGCCCGACGGAAAGATCAGTTTTGACCTGCTGTCGTCCGTGGCGCTCAGCGGAACCAACCATGAAGGAGACCAGCCCGCCCACTTGACCCTTAAAGACGACAGCGTGCCCGTCAACAGGAACCTCGCCATCTACGACGGGCCAGAGCAGCGTTTCTGCCCTGCTGGTAAATCAGCCTTGCACAGTGAATTCAATTAATTTTTCCAAATTAAGCCACAAACTATTACCGTAATTTTCGGACTATGAGCAGCGACGTTTTTCCCTCATTTTGAATCCTGCAGCATATAGTCCAGTGCGGCTTATTTGTTAAATAATTGGGGTTAATATGTAACACTTTATTTGACAGCGGCATCATAAAACTGCCATGGGACTTTCATAATTACGACACTATCATTGGCATTAATGAATGCTTATGACAGATGTCGGTAAGTATGATCCGTCAAATTATGTCACCAACACTCCATTTATGTCCAGCTCGGATCTTCTACATCTATTCATAAGTGCGATAATTTGCCAGATGACACAAAATGACATCTGTCGCAAGCATTCATTAATGCTCATGGCAGTGTCATGTCATAATTACAGGCATGAAAATCTCTCACCTTTCGGCGAAATTCGCCGTTTTGAAGTCAAAAAGGGTGACCTACGTGAATCGTGTAGATCTGAGAAACTTTTTTTTTTTTGGGGGGGGGGGGGGGGGGGTCGGGAGTAGGCATGTGCCGGTTTCTGGTGTCACGGTTTACCATGGTATGAAAACGTCGCGGTTTCAAAACCACTAAAATTATGTCACACCGTAGTACATGATTCGCTATTATTTTTCATGTGTCAAAAATGTAGCCAAAAGTGGTGCGGCAGCGCTCACCCCTTCCCGTTTGTTGCTTTGTGTGTCAGTGACACTATTCCAGCGAACCCAAAAACAAAACACAAGTTGACATTTCGTCAATTTATTGAACTCTCAAAACGTGGTAACTGAAATATACAAAATGAATACATTTAAAACGTACAATAGTATTTTTCCATGTGTGAGTAGCTTCAACTGATTAGCACCATGAAAAAGTTCGCCAAAAACAAAACACATTTTCCTTTCAAATTCAAAATACAAACTAATTAAAAACTTACAAAGACGAATGTTAGCCTAGGCTTAGCTGGAAGAGCAACTTCGTCGAGGTTTTAAGTCTCACAACCGCTAAGTGAGAAACAAGCTCGAAGTGGAAAAAAGGATGGCGTCAAAGATCGCTAATTGCGACAGATGATCTTGCCCTAAGCACAAATTCAGGTTAGCTGGACGAGAAAAGGTCTCACTCCAAATATTTTTTTCAGATGAATGCATTTGCCAGCATATTGGATTTGGTGAGTAACGGTTTCAAACCTTTTCGTATTTTGCTGTATAACAAAGTTACTGCCGTTTGTTGCAACTTGCGTCGAACACTGCCAGAGCTAGCCAAATCTCCAGTGAAAAAATATTTCCCATTAAGTTAGGGTCAAGCTTGTGTATTTAACAGTAATATAAAAGAAGAAACACAAGCCTCTTTCTAATATCGCTGTACACAATGCTCAGCGCAGTTGCGCAAACATTCGCACGCATGCGCACATCAGTTAAAAGCGGCGAGTACTCACTATTTGTTTTTACTGAGTTTTTTATGACCTTTTCATTCCTTCAAAAATACTTTTTGCATATATTACCCTCCCATACTTTTAACCATTGTGTTTTTTTGTGGTAGCTTTAAAGCAGTTGACCACATTAGTCACGAAGCGTATTTAAACCGTTCTTATTTGATATAACTACATTTAAGTCTTTCTTAAGGCATTTTTTAGTACGTTTTGCCTGTATGCATCCAAACAAAACAAGTTGAGAGCACACGGTAGTACTTTGGGCGTCAAATTTGCCTCACATACAGTAGGACGCTTCGCCGATGTAGACATTTTGGCCAAACGACGGAACATATGTCCTCCACACCGTTCTCACCTTTTTAACCCTTGACCCATTTTCATGCCTGTAATTATGATGGTCTTATGACAGTCTTATGGCACCACTGTCAAATGTGTTACCAAAATACCATAACTAGCAATTAATGAAACAACTGGAACAGTAACTGAAGAAATAATTAGCACAGAACATGAATTTTGTTATTTACATCTGTAGCGCTGCAATGCATGCAAAAGGCATGTAGGATGACACCAATGTTGACAGCAGGTGGCAGCAGAGGTGACAGTCTCCCCAAGGGAGCAGTGATGGACAAATGAAGCTACTTGAAGCAATGGTGGTTCATTTGGTTTTTTGACAGTCTTATGACGCCGCTGTCAAATAATGTGTTATCGGTTAATATCTTTTGGTGTCAATATCCCATAATACAGTGAGGACTGCTGCGGCTTATTGTCCAGTGCAGCTTATCTATGAACAAATGCTGTTTTCATGTCAAATTTGGTGGCTGGCAGCTTATAGTCAGGTGTGCTGTATTGTCCAAAATTTATTGTCAATTATTTAGAGCGCAAGGAAAATGTGGGTTTTTTTTGTAATTTAAAAAAAATCAGTAGGACCTGGCATTCTCATATGTGGACATCACTTTTTGTGTAATATAAGCTATAATAATAACCCCTTAACGGCAGTATTTTAAAAATTAAGTTTAAAAAATTGTGTTTTTTGCTTTCAAGTAAATGCTAGCTCAAACTGACCAAATCGATTTAAAGTCATAAAATAATGAACACATTATAACAGTATAAAAGAAATGATAAAATACACATAATTTCACGTATGATGCAAATTAATTGAGGGTGCATTTATCTGGAGTTTGACTTATTTTGCACCAGTAGGCATCAAGGGGTTAACATTTAGTATACCAGTATATAGTATAACATTTAGTATGCAATTTATACTCTGTAGCGATTTATGTGTGAAATTATTAACACATTATTATAATCTCGTTTCACATATTTTCACACTAAGATGCAAGAGGGCGCTCAAGGACTTGTTTTTCAAAATTGGCGGTAACTTATAAAAACAACTAAGAAGAACTGAGCAAAATGGCACTGAACAGAAAATCATATTCTGAATACAAGCTGCAAGTTGTGAAATATGCAGCCGAAAATAGTAATCGAGCAGTAAAAGTTTGGAGTTCGCGAGAAACTTGAGTGAGTGAAATGCGGGGGTTACGCTTATTGAAATGGGAAAAAAAAACTAAAAAAGCAATTAGTTTGGTCTGTTCTTGGTGTTGGATTTTCTCAAATAAATCCCCCCCAAAAATTTGATTTATATTCAGGTGCAACTTATGTCTTGTTCCTTTTCATTGCGCTTTTTTGGCTGGTGCAACTTAACAATCAGAAAAATACGGTACTAGTGTGGCCTACATGACCCAAAATGACTGAGGTTTTGATTACAATGGAATTTTTTGTCATTATTAATCATTGTTTTTTCATTTGATTTAATATATCATTGTTTTATGCATAAGTAAGAATTAAGAAAAACTAAATTACCACTCAAAACTTTATTTCATATTATTTAACTGCCATTGACCGGGCTGGACATCCAGTCCATTTTGACTGGAAGCTACAATAAATGTTCTTCGAATAATTTCATGTAACTATGGACTCCCATCTATTCCTAGGTGTGTACGAGTATGTTCCCGTGGACTCTGGTGACGGCATGAGGCTGCAGATCAACGCTCAGAACTGCGTACACTGTAAAACGTGTGATATCAAGGACCCTAGCCAGAACATCAACTGGGTGGTCCCGGAGGGCGGAGGCGGACCGGCCTACAACGGAATGTAGACAAATGGCTGTCCACCATTTGAGGAAAATACGGTAAACTTGAGTAGGTGTTCAGGGCTTCTCTTCAGAAATGACGTGCCTATCATTGCTGTTATACAGTCAAAACTTTGGATGGTTTCATATTCGGTAGCAAAAGAAAACTTGCCTGGTCTTGTATATGTAATAATTATCAACACAAATTATGTTTATAGAGCCTGGATTTTTATTAATTTATGATGCGACGCTACTGCTGCCCAAAAAAAAAAAAGTGAGACTTGAACAAGTCATTTGCATAAAGTGCCCTTCAAGTACATAAACTAAGGACTTCAGCAAGCTCTTTTGATAAGTTAACATTTATTCCAGGTACATTTTACTGTACTGTACATAATGTCACATCAGTGAATAAAACTATATGACTGTTCTGCACTCGTATTTGTTGCGGTCAAGGACACGGCTACAAAACAGCGATAGTGTTCAGTGTAGAAAAACAACTTCAAGATGAGGTCTGTCACGTGACAAGTCAGGCAAACATTTTGGCGTAGATTTTCTTCTCTCTTTCCTTTTCCTGCTGGACTTGGAGTTGTACGCGCTTCATCTCGTTGCTGATGGCTGCCAGAAAAAGAACGCATATCAGCACTTGAGTGTAATTATACACATTCCCTGCCTTGCTCTTGTGGGGCATTGAATATGATGTGAAATCTTCATAAAAGGGGCCTGAATTATTGCAGTATAGTTCAATAATTGTACATGAGATGTGCACAGACCATTGAATAGCTTCATATGGTACAGTGCCTTGCAAAAGTATTCGGCCCCCTTGAATCTTGCAACCTTTCGCCACATTTCAGGCTTCAAACATAAAGATATGAAATTTAATTTTTTTTGTCAAGAATCAACAACAAGTGGGACACAATCGTGAAGTGGAACAACATTTATTGGATAATTTAAACTTTTCTAACAAATAAAAAACTGAAAAGTGGGGCGTGCAATATTATTCGGCCCCTTTACTTTCAGTGCAGCAAACTCACTCCAGAAGTTCAGTGAGGATCTCTGAATGATCCAATGTTGTCCTAAATGACCGATGATGATAAATAGAATCCACCTGTGTGTAATCAAGTCTCCGTATAAATGCACCTGCTCTGTGATAGTCTCAGGGTTCTGTTAAAAGTGCAGAGAGCATTATGAAAACCAAGGAACACACCAGGCAGGTCCGAGATACTGTTGTGGAGAAGTTTAAAGCTGGATTTGGATACAAAAAGATTTCCCAAGCTTTAAACATCTCAAGGAGCACTGTGCAAGCCATCATATTGAAATGGAAGGAGCATCAGACCACTGCAAATCTACCAAGACCCAGCCGTCCTTCCAAACTTTCTTCTCAAACAAGGAGAAAACTGATCAGAGATGCAGCCAAGAGGCCCATGATCACTCTGGATGAACTGCAGAGATCTACAGCTGAGGTGGGAGAGTCTGTCCATAGGACAACAATCAGTTGTACACTGCACAAACCTGGCCTTTATGAAAGAGTGGCAAGAAGAAAGCCATTTCTCAAAGATATCCATAAAAAGTCCCGTTTAAAGTTTGCCACAAGCCACCTGGGAGACACACCAAACATGTGGAAGAAGGTGCTCTGGTCAGATGAAACCAAAATTGAACTTTTTGGCCACAATGCAAAACGATATGTTTGGCGTAAAAGCAACACAGCTCATCACCCTGAACACACCATCCCCACTGTCAAACATGGTGGTGGCAGCATCATGGTTTGGGCCTGCTTTTCTTCAGCAGGGACAGGGAAGATGGTTAAAATTGACGGGAAGATGGATGCAGCCAAATACAGGAACATTCTGGAAGAAAACCTGTTGGTATCTGCACAAGACCTGAGACTGGGACGGAGATTTATCTTCCAACAGGACAATGATCCAAAACATAAAGCCAAATCTACAATGGAATGGTTCAAAAATAAACGTATCCAGGTGTTAGAATGGCCAAGTCAAAGTCCAGACCTGAATCCAATCGAGAATCTGTGGAAAGAGCTGAAGACTGCTGTTCACAAACACTCTCCATCCAACCTCACTGAGCTCGAGCTGTTTTGCAAGGAAGAATGGGCAAGAATGTCAGTCTCTCGATGTGCAAAACTGATAGAAACATACCCCAAGCGACTTGCAGCTGTAATTGGAGCAAAAGGTGGCGCTACAAAGTATTAACGCAAGGGGGCCGAATAATATTGCACGCCCCACTTTTCAGTTTTTTATTTGTTAAAAAAGTTTAAATTATCCAATAAATTTTGTTCCACTTCACGATTGTGTCCCACTTGTTGTTGATTCTTGACAAAAAATTACAATTTTATATCTTTATGTTTGAAGCTTGAAATGTGGCGAAAGGTTGCAAGGTTCAAGGGGGCCGAATACTTTTGCAAGGCACTGTATGTTGGGAGTGCACTTAGTGGACCACTTAGCGTGTGGTAAATATGGTACATTTAGTTGCACCGACCATTAAAAGTCTTTTTAAATAAAGGCACCTTTATTTGCAGTTCCTCAAAATGAAGAAAAAAAATAAAAGAAATCACCTTTGTCCTCTGGAGCTATTCCTTGAGCTGTCTTCAGATCAGTCTGGAAATAAAATTGAATTAGAACTTTGTTAATGGCTAAGTTTTGTTGAAGTACGCCAGAAGAAAAAGGTTACCATGGCTTGACTGAACTCCTTGAGACCCTGCCAGGCCTGAGCCCTGCGGAAAAGAGCCTTGGTGTTGCTGTTGTCCAGCTCCAGAGCCTACCAAATTGCACACAAGTGAGCACAATCTTTGTATAATAGCGCTACCTAGTGGACGAATGTCTATACTGGACCTCATTGCAGCTGTCCATAGCCTCCTGCCACATTTGCAGCTTTAACTTGCAGGCGGCAGTGTTGAGGTAGCAGCTGAGCACGGCGGGCTCCAGCTTCTTTTGCGCCGGAGACTCCTCGCCCTCATTCTCTTCCAAAACTTCACCGCACACCTCTAAATACCTGCGGAGTTACGCGTACAGTAGACAACATGGTGCCTTCGATTCACATTAACCTATAATTGCTTTGTAGTCGGCGTTCAACCTAAGAGCTTTGCTATATTTGTTCACAGCGGCGTTCCAATCTTGACTCTTAAAAAGGTTGTTTCCAATCTTCTTAATGTCCTCAGCTACAAACAAAACTTTGTCCACCTGGATGAAAAAAAAATGTTTGAGAGGGAAATTGAATTAAGGAAGTGAAACGTTTTGTTTTAGGAAGATAATGGATACATTGTTAAAAGGCGGAAAACACTCAGCTGACTTGAAGTTCCGCTCTGAGACCCCCAATTTGGCCAAATTTCAATATTGTCTGATATGTACGTGTGATACATCATTGGAAAGCTTAAAATCTCAATTTTATGTGGGAGGAAAATTTTTGAACAGGACGGCGTTTAAAAAAAATAAATACAATTTTGAAACAGCAAATCCCTATTAAGTGAGAACACGCGAGAACAATTACAGACGCCATGACTTTAACGAGACAATTATCGCGTACTTACTTTGTTTCGATACAAAAACTCCATGTAGCATGTATCACTGAGTGTCAAGACACAGCTGTGAATGGCCACAGCTGGATTTTTGGGGGATTTTAGGAGTGAAACATGGTAATTAACAAGGGTCGGAATGCATAAATCACAGACATCAAGGAGTGGTCGAGATGTTCTTTTTCATATATTTACCCTTTTAAAACTTTTTTTCAATTTTTCTTTGTTTGGATCCATTATTTATCATCTAACATTGAGGAAAATGTGACAGTAACAAAAAAATACAATTAAGCAGTAGTTATACAGGTAGATATCCGTGACTGATTTACAGACACAATTTTTTTCATTGTAATGTAATTTGTTTTTTGTAAAAGTTTAAAATTATTAATAATTTTAATTAATTATAATTATAATAATAATAATTTTTTAAAGTCGTGTTTTTTTGTCTTTTTTTTTTTTTTACGAAATATTAATGATTCCACGCTAAAAAGTACTGACATTTTGAAAAATAAATATAATTACCTTCTTTTTATGGCTGGATTGAAACAAAAGCGGTTGCGCGACGTCTGTAAACGGGGGTTTCCAGGGTAAAACGGACATTAAAAATAGTTTGGGGGTTTCATGCGCCATGAATCTGCTATGGCAGCATATTGACATATTGTTCTATCAAACACAACAGTTCTTTTGGCTTAAAATACAGCAGTTTATTTTAAAGAGGGGTGCTAGAGCAGAAAAACTGCTTTTTCAACGTTGTCTGTGTTTTCCGCCAAAAATACAAAGTATCATAATTGTGCCTGTCCATGAAACCATCGGTAAAATCATAATTTCGCTAAATTCGTGTCGAATTTCCTTCTGCGCATTTACCCATCCGATGACTATCCTGATATCCTTCCTCATTATCCAATCAACAAAGGTCCAAAGAAAGAAAAAAAAAATTTTGGGACAAGAAAGGTCAAAATATTACAATAGAAAAGTTGTCATACATTGTTGTAATATGAGAGAAAAGTCGTCAAATTACAAGATTAAATTCATAGTAATTCGAGATTAAAGTCCTAATATTATGAGATTAAAATCGCTTATTTTAAAGTTTCATGAACCCAAAGTTGTTTGGTTTCAGGGGCTAAGACCTGTACCAATGTAAGGTTCTTATCAAAACAAAACTACTTTGAGCGTAATATTAGGAGGGGAAAAAAGTAAGAATATTAGACTAAAGTAGTTATATTACTTATATTTACATTACTTGAAGCATAAGTTGTTGGGGGTACGTGAACTTCCAATTTGTGGCGACAAAAGTGTGTGAACAGAAAACTGCATTCAGAAACGGGCGAAGGGCGTCTGGTCTGAATGTAGCTTAACACAACAAATATGTAATTATCCCATTGAGGTGAATAAATGTAATCAAAATATTTTTTCAATTTACATGTTTAAGAAAAATCAAAAATATACTTGCTTAATATTTTGAATTTGACACATTTGAATATGACACAAAATAGTGTTGGTGTTTTGTCAACATACATCTTTGAAGTTGACATCAGAGTCCTCTGGGAAGTCGTGATGGACATCGCCCGTCCCGTCGCTCGGGGCGGCACCCCAGCTGTCGCCATCCTTGTGCTCGCCGCAGTCGGCGATCACGCAAGGCTGCAAGGAGAAGCGTCGACTCAAAAGGTTGCTTTTCAGGATCTTTTGCCATATTCTTCACTTTCTCTGTTTACCTTGACGGGATTGTCGTCGTTGGTGTCGACGGCCTCCAGCATTTTGACTACGCCCATTCCCTTCAGCACCTGGCCGAAGACCACGTGCTTGCCGTCAAGGTGCGGCGTGGGCACTGTGGTGATGAAGAACTGCGAGCCGTTGGTGTTGGGCCCGGCGTTGGCCATGCTCAGCAGGCCCACTTGGTCATGCTGGTAACAAAATCCCAAATTTGGAAAAGTTTGTATTTTTTAAAAATGTCTTTTAATAACTGGATTTAAAAATATCCTTTACTTTTGTGACTAAAATAATTGGATACACTTGTTACATTTTCACAAAAAATATCACAAAAGAATTCATGACATTGTGGTTGTAAGAGGAAATCTTAATTTTTCACACATATACCATATTTTTATTGTATTGTTTATTGTATTTTCATAAATAAGGCGAACCTGATAAGGCAAAGTAGTGCGTCAATGTACAGGTTTGTCATGTAGATTTTAAAATTGGAATCATTGTTTATTTTTCTGTTCAATTTATGGGTTTGCTAAATGATGACTGTGTCTTGAGCACTTTACTGGAACAGTAGAATACATTTATGCGCCACTAAAATAGGGTGGAGATCAAAAAGCACAACTATAATTTTATATTAATCGCAATTCAAATCATCTATAAAATATGCCATATTTTTCTGTAAATTATTGTTGGAATGGAAAGATAAAACAAGACGGATATATACATTCAACATACTGTACATAAGTACTGTATTTGTTTATTATAACAAAAAATCAACAAGATGGCATTAATATTATTAACATTATGTTAAAACGATCCATGGATAGAAAGACTTGTAGTTCTTAAAAGATAAAGGTTAGTTCAAGTTACAGAAATTTTATATTAAAACCCCTCTTAATGTTTTTGTTTTAATAAAATTTGTAAAATTTTCAAACAAAAAAATTAACTAGTGGCTCGCCATTGTTTATGTCAATAATTATTACACAATGCTCATGGATGGTGCTGAACCCCATAAAATCAGTCGCACCCAAGTGCCAGCAGAGGGCGAAAAAACACCAAAAAAGACAAGTAACAAATGGACATGACACTGTCGTTTTAATCTGTTTGTGCGGGGCATGTGCGTTAATTGCGTCAAATATTTTAACGTGATTAACGCAATAATTTTGACAGCTCATATATATATACATATATATACACACACAGTATAATGTGTATTTGTAAAATACAGGAGTTCAAATGCATTTTATAGTCCCAATGTCTTTCTTTCTTTTTTTTTTTTAACAATAAAGCTGGAAAATGCAGCATATTTTTTGTGCACTGTGCTAAAAGTAATGTGTAAAAAACATTTGAATTGAGCAATCCATTTGTATACCAAGTTTTATTACAATGTTATGATTTTTTAAAAATCAGAACAAGGCCACTAGTATATTTAGTCAGTTGTCGCAAACAAAGCATTTGTGTTTACAATTTTGACAGGTGATTGAATTCCATTTTACCTTGTAGTGGAAGTTCTCATCCTCAAACTTCTCGCCGTAGATGCTCTCGCCACCGGTACCGTTCTGGTTGGAGAAGTCTCCTCCCTGGATCATAAACTTCTTGATGACTGTGGAGAAAGTCAACAGATGATACAAAGATAAAAACACAATAATTCAAAAAATCACGGTAAATATACGTTAAGGATGCGTACTTCTGTGGAAAGGACATCCTTTAAAGTGTAGAGGTTTTCCGGTGGTCTTTCCCAGGCCTTTCTCTCCTGTACAGAGGGCTCGGAAGTTCTCCGCTGTCTTTGGAGTGATGTCTACGAACAGCTCCAATACTATTCGGCCGGCTAATAAAATAAACTCAGGTTAGACTTGACGCAACGGCTGAATGATATTGGAAAAAACTTGCATAGTGACATTTTGGGGGGTTTGTGATTTATTGCGATATATACCACAATATTAAAACTAGAGGAATTTTCACCAGATGACTTGAATAGCTCTATTTGGGAAGACTTTGGTTGACTAGGTAATTAATCTGTCAATTGGAGAAATCTGATTACGAACATTTAATGTTATGCAGAATAAATTTTTAGGAGATGTAAAACGTATGAAACAAGTGTATACTTGCAGTAACATTTATTTTTGCTTGCTAAAATTACACTTTCAATAGAGCATTAAATGCAAATACAAAGTAAAATTCCTGAGTGTTCAAAAAATGCAGAACTGCACTTTCATTTCACAAGAGCAATATTTGTATTTCAAAATAAAAAAAATCTGAGCTAGCTTTAAACAACATAAAGAAATAATAAATGAGGCTTGAAGTACAACAAAAGAACAATTGGCTAACTAGCACAGCAATTGTCCGCTAGCTTAAATGCTATAACATGCTAATATTTTGTTTACAACGCTCTTAACAAATCGTTCAAAAACACAAAAAACAGCTAAATACTAACTTTCAAAACAAACCATTACATCACTGTAAACGAATCCTCGAAGCAGCAAAATTTGATTCAAAGCGTTTTTCTAATCGAATTACCAGAGTTAATTGATTAATCGTTGCAGGACTAGTTGTCTCACCATGTTTTTACATTAGTGTTTGCATTCAGTATTTTATTAGATACTTTTTCCTGAGTTTACCCCTTGTTTTTCTCATTTATCCTTGAATTCTGAATTTTTTTCCTTTATATTCTTTTCACAATTTATCATATTCTTCATTATAAAAATGTTCTTAGTTTATGTAATTTTTCATTGTTGCATTATAGATGCTTCAATTTACTTTTTTAATTATTTACTTATTTAAGAACTGAAAGTGCAAACAATAGCAAAACCGCAAAAAACTTGCCGTTCGATGTTCACCCTAGCCTGTCAATGACGTGGCGTCTTTAAAGCACCATAAAAAAAAAAAAGAAGTATTTGACATAGAGCGCTGCCCTCAACATGACTCGGAAGTGTGGATTTAAACCTCACTCCAAGTTTTTATTTGGCACCGATCGACCATGGAAAACCGGAGATATGTTTTTCATTTTATAATAGCAACTATGAAGGAACTACTTTATACACTATTGTAACTAGGAACTATTTTCTCCACTAGAGCACTCATGTTCTTTGGACGAATAATGCTTCATTTCCGGGTTTTTTTCACCCCTCTATTGCCGGAATTCAATTTTTTTTTGTATTTCTTTGGCTAAATGTGGTTATGTAATGGTTTATTGTACAGTATCATTTTAACAAAAGTTCACATAAGTTTGTGCTGAGAGAAAAAAAATATCATTGTTCAAAAAAAAATTAAACAGTTACAATAAGGGTCATGTTTTTTTGCTCCCGATCCGATCCCGATCGTTTTAGTTTGAGTATCTGCCAATCCCGATATTTCTCGATCCGATTGTTTTTTTGTTTTTTTTTTTGCTCTCGATTCAAATCCAATCATTCCCGATAATTTTTCCCCGATCATATACATTTTGGCAATGCATTAAGAAAAAAATGAATAAAACTCGGACAAATATATACATTCAACATACATAAGTACTGTATTTGTTTATTATGACAATAAATCCTCAAGATGGCATTTACATTAACATTCTTTCTGTGAAAGTGATCCACGGATAGAAAGACTTGTAATTCTTCAAGGATAAATGTGACTTTCTATATTGTGACTAAATATTGCCATCTAGTGTATTTGTTGAGCTTTTCAGTAAATGATATAAATAGGTTAAACGGCGCCATTATAGATTGGACGCAACAATGCGTGAGTGGGTCGTGCAGTGCATGCATTAATTGCGTTAAATATTTTCACGTGATACTTTTTTTTTTTTTAATTAATTACCACCGTTATCGGGATAAATTTGATAGCCCTACTTTAAGCCAAAACTAAAGACTCTGGATGAGTGTAAGACATTTTGTCTGTAACGTTAAATACAAATAGAAAATGATTTAATTAAAAAAAGGGATGTCCGATATTTTTTTGCCGATTCCGATACTTTGAAAATGACGTGATCGGGACATCTTTAGTTCCAATGTTACTCATTGAGTTTTCTTTTCACTGGATACTGTTTTTACTTGTACCTTAATACATTTTTGGATGACTATTTTTACTCTTGCTTGAGTAATATTATTTTGAAGTAACGCACTCTTACTTCAGTAAATTTTTGGTTACTCTACCCACCTGTTTTTAATGATATTGCAAAATAAGTAATTTGCTGGCAAACTTATTTTGTGCTGCACAACTGATTTGCAGAAAAAAAAATCTTGCTTCGTTGAATCGTTGAACCCTCTGTATTAAAAACTATTATATGGCAATAATGTAGGGATAGCTTTGTTCAAATTTGCTCAAAAGATTTCTGAGGTATCGGATCGGGACACTGTACCGGCAGATTTTAAATCCGGTGACACTGACGCTCATAGAAAAATATGTGATAATTTCATCTTAATTTTGTAATAGGCGGAAACCAGCGGTTCATGTCAATCATAACTGAGCTGTTGATTTTTATAGATTTTTTTTTTAATACGAGGCCAATTTTTTTTATTGCAAGACTTGCATGGATCTCATTCGACGGTGTAATAGTATTACAACTGTTGAGTGTGTATTTAAGATGACAAAACGTGCAATTAATTCATGAGCATTACACATTTGGTGAATAAACACTTATAACGCACATGGCTCGTCCACGCATTTCTTGTAGTAATATTTACTGACATGAAGGCATATAGTTGCTCATGTAATTCGTTGAAACCAATAGAATAAAAATGATTTTGCTCGTTTCTACATTAACACTTAAATAAAGATATAAAGCAAGTTTAATTCCACGAGCAACGCTAGCCTCACGCTGCTAACGGCAGACTTCGATTTACAATTTTAAATGATTTTGATTTAATGTCTCCTTACCTCTAGCACCGCCGATGTCTACGTCAAAGAAAACTCGAGGGTTTTCTGAATTAGACGGCTTGTTGGTTGGCGCTGGGTGAGACATTTTGGAACACTTTTAAGGAGTCGTTAGCTTGCGCTAGCTTAGCCACAGGGTCGGCAACTAGCCGGTGCGACAGCGAAGAGGAAGGGTGTTGAATTACGCTGGAAATATAGATCCGGTATGGACCATCAAAATAAGAGCTGTATATAATTAGATGGGGCTTTTGCAAGGTGAAGGGCCCATAGAGTAAAATTATTTTTTTCTTATTATTTTTTTTTTTTAAGTTTCTTTATTTTATTTATTTATTTATTTTTGAATAGCATTTGTTCGTGTTCAGTCCAAACCGTTTGACCGACTGTCACCATTCAAATATCATAATGACCAGAATTTTCGCGCAGCGCAAGGAATTTTTCGAAACACCCCCCAAAAATTTTCCATTCGCCCGTGGACTCGGTACAAAAAAATTCAAAACGCTACTTGTTGCCAATTTTCGACCAAATCACATTAATTTTTTTATTTAGAAATTCTAAGACAGCAAGGGACATAAAAAGTTGTAACAGAATTTGCCAAAAACTTATGGTTCCCCTAAAATTCGCCAAAACTGTCCCACTCAATTCTAATGGGATACCATTGACAGCAAGGGTTTAGTCTCCATATTCTGGTGCGCCGTTTGTAAAGCAGCACATGCCTAAAATTACGACATTTTCTCACATTTAGCGCCACACAGTGTTGAAAACGTGGTGTGAAATTTTTAGTCACTTTTTTTTTTTTTTTTTTTGCACATTTACAACATTATTTAGCAACCCAAATATTCATTTTTAAATAAGTTTTGGATCTGAATGTCTAAATCCAGAACTAAATATTTAATTTAAATCTTAAATTTATATCCTATATCCTAAATGCTAAATATGGAAATGGTTGGAACTAAATATTTAGCTTAACTTGCAAATTTACATGACTGGGACCGGAAGTAACAAAATAAAAGCTGGAGCACACAAAGCACTCTTTAAATAGTTTCTCCTAAATATGTATTTTACCTACATATTCTTATTATCTTAATGACTCATGTCCAAGAGCAGACTGCCAATGTTGAGTAGGTTTTATTTTCAAGCAACGTAAGCAGACAGTCTGAGCTGCTCCAGCAGCTTATATTTTGTTACTTCCGGTCTCCCTCCATGTGCATTTGCATATTAAGCTAAATATTTAGTTCCGACTGTTTCCTGATTTAACATTTATGTGGTTCGATTCAAACTTTTGTTTTCAAAAACTACTAAAGTAACATTTTGAAAACTTTCAGAATAAGTGTCTGGATTTTATAAGCAATATAAATTGCAATATTTAAACACAAATTATATTAGCATACACAAGAAATACAAACTTGTTCATCATCTCTTAACTATCCTGGAAGTCAAAAAATAAATGGTTCTGCGCAGCCACGTAATGTTAAAAATGGTCGCGAGTACAGCGGTTCCAAAGTAATCATTACAAACTTTCGACAAAGAAAGGCATATTTACTTACAATTGATCATGTAGAAAAGTTCTCCTCAGACACATCCTGCCATGTGGCTGCCCACAACGCAACTGCACGCCGCTCTCTCACTGTTAAGGTCTTTGCCGTGTCTTTAAGCATTTATTTATGCTATATTCATGTTGCACATGCATGTTTATGATGTAACTTGTTTATTTAGCATCTTTAGATAACATTGAGAGTCCACCTGAAAAAGACTGCATATCCACCACCACAAAGGCTATGGTTATCAGGGTGAAAATTTTGACAACACGGCTGTGAACGCATTTTATCATTCTGTAGTGAGGGGAGGGGTCAAGCCATCAGCCAATCAAACTTGTGTTTGAGAGGGAAAAAAATGGAATAGACCCTACTCACGTGACGTCACAGCCACGCCCCCGCGCCATGTTGTCCGTATACTTGTCATGTTAATGAATTAGCGCTTCGTAAATTCCTCCTATTATGGCGTGTTTTTCTGCTCGTTAACATTAATAATCAAAATGGTGAAGTCGTGTGTGGCGGTCGGTTGCAAAAACAGAGAAGATAGACGGAGAGACTTGAAGTTTTACCGTATTCCGAGAGACCCGGAGAGGAGAGCGAGATTGACTGCTGCAATTCGACGAGAAAACTGGGCTCCAAACGACTACCACAGATTATGTAGTAGTCATTTTATATCTGGTAAGATGCATTTAATATATATTTAGAGGGTTTTGGGCTGACAACAACAATTAAGATCATTGCTAGGCTAATCGCCGACAACATACACTCAGACGTTGTGAATGAACTACCTGAAAATATATAAGGGGATAATAAGACAGTTGTCATACAATTAATTTACAATTTCACTATTGAGGTCAAAAGCCAAAAAATAAATTCAACTAGGGACAATCTGGAGTAGTGCTATCGCACTTCATATTTATTACATATTATATATGTATGTAGTGAGAGTGCTATCGCTTAACCATATAAACATTAAAAGCCCTAGCTCCATTGACAAATGACATGAAATACATTAGATTTAACAGTGGATGTTGGCAAGAACAGAAGATTTTGAATTGAAAATTTCGTAACTCACCTTCCCAAGCACAAGATTCCTGCCGAATTTTCGTGTCCGAGGACCTGTTTCACCCAACCAGCAACGTAGCATTTATAAGCCGCCAAGCTCTTAAAGTTTTTCAAACTTTCGTGAGAATAGGCTGATTTTGTGTGGACAAGATAGTTGTAAATATCAGGGTCAGGCAAAGACGGCGAAGACAGCGGGTCGAAAAACATCGATTTAGGCATCAAATATGGATCTGGCGAATGGATAAACTGAAGCTTTTCCACATAACGCCTTTTATGCAACGCATCCAATGAGTTTACGGCGTCAGATAACACCGGGGCTTCCATGAATTGCTCTATAACTTGCACGACTAATTGAAAACAATGAGAATAGGTCTAAAAAATACGGACAATATGGCGGCCGGTTACAGCGACACGTCATTTTGTGACGTAGGTGAGTAGGGTCTATAGCACCTTCAGCAAAGGAAAAGGGGTCCATGTAAGTCTGAACATATTGAAAGTACTGTAATTCACTTAATGGGAGGGTTAATTCTATTCTTACAACATGGGAAGACAAGCCAAATTACCTATATAATTGAAGTCATTATATAATGCAAATAAGGTTGCGTAAAAGTTGGTGGGGACAATTTGAGCATCCTGAAAAGTTGGTAGTGTTATGTCCTTACCGTCCCTATGCAAACCTACACCCTTGATTGACAGCCGTGTATGTCCAAATTTCCCATTTTCAGTGGAAGGAAAACATATACCTGTAGGTCCTTGTGATTTTTGGCCATTTACCATGACAGCCCATTGACATTAAACTGGCGCCCAAGCATAAGCGGAGTTTGAGGGGGGGCCCAGCCCCCCCCTCCAGTGGCCGAAAAGTGTCATTGCATGTAATTGACTTTCCTATGTATATATATAAAAGTTGTAAAGCAATAAAACAACAAAAATGAATGAAATCAACAAAATGATCAAAATGATTTTTCGAACAGATCGTGTAACGAGCACCTTAGATGGTCATTTGCTTTGCATATTATTTTTTAAAAAATGAAAAAGAAAAGAAAAGAAAGAAAATTAGGGCTGGACAATTTTATTTTTCAAATGATTTTTTTCTTTGTTTTAATTTTTATTTTTTTGATTGAAGCAACTTTTTTGGGGATTGAATGATTTAGACTAGGGTTGTTCCGATCATGTTTTTTTGCTCCCGATCCGATCCTGATCATTTTAGTTTGAGTATCTGCCTATCCCGATATTTCCCGATCCGATTGCTTTTTTTTTTTGCTCCCTCCCGATTCAATTCCAATCATTCCCGATAAATTTTCCCGATCATATACATTTTGGCAATGCATTGAGAAAAAAATGAATAAAACTTGGACGAATATATACATTCAACATACAGTACATAAGTACTGTATTTGTTTATTATGACAAATCCTCAAGATGGCATTTACATTATTAACATTCTTTCTGTGAGAGGGATCCACGGATAGAAAGACTTGTGACTTTGTATATTGTGACTAAATATTGCCATCTAGTGTATTTGTTGAGCTTTCAGTAAATGATACTGCAGCCATTCAACCCAAATGCATGATGGGAAGTGGAACCATGACTGTGCGTAGTGCTACCAATTGATATATCTTCTCTGCGTTGGGAAATAACATAAGGTGTTGAGAAAAAGATCAATTGCTACCTTGCTTCCCCACATTGCTTCCCTTGATATTTGTACTTGCAGGGAGAGGGATTGTAAGGCTTTAGCCTATTAAAAAAAGGCTCCAAAGGCTGCCAAAATTCACTCTACTCATTTTACGCTGCCTTTTATCTCTCTAAATGGGTAAAACAGCGCCATTACAGATTGAGCGCGACAATGCGTGAGTGGGTCGTGCAACGTATGCATTAATTGCGTTAAATATTTAACGTGATACATTTTTAAAAAATTAATTACCGCCGTTATCAGGATAAATTTGATAACCCTACCTTAAGCTTAAACTAAAGACTCTGGATTAGTGTAACATATTATGTCTGTAAGGTTAAATACAATTTGAAAAGATTTAATTAAAAAATATAAATATATATTAAAAAAAGGCATGGCCGATATTTTTTTGCCGATTCCGATACTTTGAAAATGACGTGATCGGACCTGATCGATCGGCATCACATCTCTAATTTAGACTCAAATGTCACAAAAAAAGGATTGCTAAAATCAAAGTTTTTTAAAATAAAAAATTAAGTGTTAAAATGCAAATATTTGAGTCTCAAATATTTTTTCGCATTCAAAAACTTTTTTCAATTATTGAATTTTTTTTTTTTTTTGATTGAAGTGATTTTCTTTTGAAAATATATATATATTTGGTTTGAAGCAACTTATTTTTTGATTGAATAACAAAGACACAAATGTCCTCGCCAAAATGTGTCCCAAACGCAAAACAACATTACTTCAATTAAAAAAAAAGTTGCTTCAACCCAAAAAAATTGACTTGACAAAAAAAAAAAAATTCAAAGAAAAATAGCTTTCAAATGCATTTTTATGAGTTTCAAATTTATTTTTGCATTCACTTTTTTTTTTGATTGAAGTGACTTTTTTTTTTGAAAACATATATTTTGATTGAACTTTTTTTTTTGATTGCTGAAGCAACTTTTTTTTTTTTTGCTCGAATAATGAAGACACAAATCTAATTCCATATGTCTCCGCCCAGGTGATTCAATTTTTGACTGGGGTAACTACATTGGCACAACACCGGCAGGCGTACCATATTCAATGGATGACGATCTTGGCGAAAAGTATAGCTGTCCTAAGCAGCCTGATTTAGAATTACCCTCAAGAATGATGGGAAACAAAAAAACGCTCATTTCCAACTTATTATTATAAATATTCTTGTAAGCTAATTTTATTGCTGACACTGCGTTTTGGGGTCATCAAAATGTTGAGTGCCCCCTGCCCCAAAAGTCAAGCTTCGCCGATGCGCCCAAATAAGCCTGCTATTGACAGCCATGTACGTCCAAATTTCCTAATCATTTTCAATGGCAGAAAAACCTGTGTGGATGTGATCTTTGACCAAAAACTTACCATCATAGCCCATTCAACTGGCACTCATGTAAGTCCATGCCATTAATAGCAATGCAAAAGGACGTGTCCCCGAAATGTCCCCAAATAAACAGGAAGTGACCTGATATGAACAGGACGTGTCCCCCTAATGTCCCCAAAACAAAAGGAAGTGGAAGTGAACCATCGTAATTTCTTCAGAAATTGCAGTTTTCTAGTTCGAAATAAACGTCATACATAGGCAGACACGGAATAAAATATTCATTTTTTAACCATTCACTTTGTCTTTATTTGGATTCCTCAGGTATACATTTTTAAAGTTCTACAGAACTAATAGAAATGACAAAAAATATTTTATGTTACAAATAATGTAGAAGGAAAAAAGTCCATTTGTCAACATATGGTCCTTGATAAATGAACATTTTAACTTCTCAACAAGTTAACATCATATGTATAGTACGCTCGACTCCAGCACCCCTTTGATCCCCATGAGGATAAGCGGTACAAAAGGTGAACGAATGGATGAGAAAGGTTAAATTGTATATGACGACACGTCGGAGTTGTTGGAATAAATGTTGGATATTAGCCGGTCCTGAAAGTCGTAGGTCAGTTTTTCAGCGAAGACTATCTTTGCTGGGGGTTCTGGGATGACTGTCCTCTCTCTGCCATCAGGGAGTAAATAAACACAACAGATTTATCAGCGGTGAGAAATTCTGTATTTAAATTGAATCACATGATTTAATGACGAGTTGTGATTTTTTGTGTCACATTGTATTACAAATTTAGTCTTTTTTTAATTAACACAAATAAAGATAATGCAAGAGTGTATTCTCTGCAAATTTGGATGCAAATGCATACTTTGATCATATATATTTTTAAATTATTTCATACAGTGCTACTATTATTTTATGATTTATCTACAGTGTATCACAAAAGTGAGTACACCCCTCGCGTTTATGGAGAAATTTATATCTTTTCAGGGGACAACACTGAAAAAAATGAAACTTTGACACAATGAAAAGTAGTCTGTGTGCAGCTTATACTAGTCCTTCCTAACAGGCTAACTCCCCTCCTCTTCAATCTCTGCAGCAATGCTGACAGCACTCCTGCGACTATCTTTCAAAGAAAGCATTTGGATGTGACGCTCAACACGTGCGCTCAGCTTCTTTGGACGACCAACCCGAGGCCTGTTCTGAGTGGACATGCTCTTTTAAAACGCTGGATGATCTTAGCCACTGTGCTGCAGCTCAGTTTCAGGGTGTTGGCAATCTTCTTGTAGCCTTGGCCATCTTCATGTAGAGCAACAATACGTCTTTGAAGATCCTCAGAGAGTTCTCTGCCATGTGGTGCCATGTTGGAACTTTCAGTGACCAGTATTAGGGGCAGTTTACATGGCGACTCTGCGACACAAAGACGCAATGACTGAGTAGCGGAATTGCCTCGCTTGCATAAGGTGTCGGCGAAGATGAAAAATTCTGAATCCTGCCTCGAAAGTGGAAGAATTCGATTGCGGGGGATTGAGGGGGGGATTGCTTCGCATGCATATCAAAGGCTACTGCCGCGCCGGATCCGCGCCGATAACGTCAGCACTAGTACAAGTCACATTGGGCGTGCGCAGCGGTGCTATTTAACATTAAAAATTGCAAATGGCGGAACGTCAGCTTTAATTTACTGTTTTGATAATATTTTAAAATTTAAATATGTCTACTGTTTCCATTTTTGCGCCTTTTGGAGCAAAAGGAAAATGCCATTGCTTCGAATGGGCGGGCATGTTTTCTTCCGGGCTGAGGAGCCCCGTGGGGTCAAAGTGCATCATTCGCTGTCGCCTTGTAAATCTGCACTGCCCCCTAGGGCTTGGCTTGAATACTACATCGTTTTCATGCGCAATTGCGACATTGTTCGAATGGAAACGAAACCATGTAAATGCACAATTGAAATTTTTCGTCTTCTCAGAGAGTCACCATGTAAACGGCCCCTTAGAGAGTGTGAGAGCTGCACTACAAATTTGAACACACCTGCTCCCTATGCACACCTAGACCTAGTAACACAAACGAGTCACATGACATTTTGGAGGGAAAATGACAAGCAGTACTCAATTTGGACATTTAGGGATGTAGTTTCTCAGGGGTGTACTCACTTTTGTTGCCAGGGGTTTAGATATTAATGGCTATATTTTAAGTTATTTTGAGGGGGAAATAAATTAACTCTATTATATAAGCTGCACACAGACTACTTTTCATTGTGTCTTAAAGTGTCATTTTGTCAGTGTTGTCCCATGAAAAAATATACTTAAATATCTGCAGAAATGCTAGGGGTGTACTCACTTTTGTGATACACTGTATGTAACAAAAATTCATTACATATGCTACGATAATTTGCACACTTTTTCACCTCTCGAATGCTCACAGGAAAAATACTTCACAACAGCTATTGACAACAATAATCAGTCTGACTTCATGCAAGCTTCAATGGAATGAAGAAGCTTCTCATTTATTGCTTGCACACTTTTTGTGTAAAACAGAAACAGGAGTATGTCTCACTGGATATCACACTTGGCCATCTACTCTAGTGTACTTATCTGCTCTGCTTGTGTACATATGTTGCATTATGGATGACTTGAGCTAACAATGCGGACATTCAAAACGGTTGCCACTCAGCACGTGCCATGCGATCCCTTAGATATGTAGGCCAAATAAACAAAGTCTGGCATCTTACCCTAGCTCCAGAAACTTGTTCTTTGCGCGATCCTCTACTTCCAATCTTATAGCGCTTTTCTGAAAGTAAACATAAAATAAATGTAACTCACAGCAAGAATGATTCAAAGACTTGAATTGCAAATGTGCCCCGTTGAAGGGTATTGTTATGGAATTGAAAAATAATAACTGAACCTGTGATATTTTGCCACAAAAACATGCAGTTTCATGACAGCGACAAAATGAGGAAAGCTGACAATGCACTGTCTATACCAAATATGGCAGTAAATGTTGTGTAGGTCGGGAACACACCTCTAATTTCTGTACTGAAAGTCCGACCTGCATCAGAGTTAGCGTAACATTAATCTGTGCGAATTTGTTGAACTTGAGGAGGAAGCTGCTTTGAGAGAAATATTCAGTGTTTTTTACTGTTAATGTGAATTAAACTGTAAGAAATGTAGTGAATCAAGGTTTACCCCCTTCTCCTATTTCTCATTTTTATTTTATTTATGTGGTCAAAAGCAGCCTAAAGGAGCTTTCATTTTTTTGTTGAGTTTGGCTGTGCTTGTGGACAAAAGCAGTAGTGTTTTACCCGGAAGGCTCCATTTTTTATTTTATTTTTTTAAATTTTTGTTATTCCCTGACTAAGACGTTTATTTGTTATATGGCGGAAAACACTCAGGTGACTTGAAGTGCCGCTATGAGACCCCCAAATTTCACAATTGTCCTATATGCATGTGTGATACATCATTGGAAAGCTTAAAATCTCAATTTTCTGGGGGAAGAAAATTTTTGAACAGGAGGGCAATTTAAAAAAAAAAAAAAAAAAAATGTATATATATATATTTTTTTCTTTTTCTAAACAGCGAAACCCTAACTGGAGGTGAGAGCATATTTAAAGATGCCATGATTTTAACGAGATATTATCGCGTACTTGCCTTGTTTCGATCCAAATACTCCATGTATCACTGAGTGTCAAGACACAGATGTGAATGGCCACAGATGGATTTCTGGGGGATTTTATGGGTGAAACATGGTCATATAACAAGGGTCGTGATGCAAAAATCGAAGCCTCAAGGAGTGGTAGAGATTTTCGTTTACAAATATTTACACTTTTACACGTTTTTTTTCCCAATTTTTCTTTGTTTGGATCGATTATTTATCATCTAACATATCGGAGAAAATGCGACAGTAACAAAAATATACAATTAAGCGATAGTTATGAGGTAGTTATGCGTGACTTTTTTACAGACGCCATTTTTTTCATTGTGACGTAATTTGTTTAAAATTTTAAAATATGCGAGTGAACAATTTTTTAAAGTTTTTTTTTTTTTTAAACAAAATATTAGACATCAATTTATGATTCGAGGTTAAAAATGACATTGTGAATAATACATATAATTAATTACCTTCGTTTTATGGCTGGGTTAAAACAAAAGCCGTTGCGCGACGTCTGTAAAACGGGAGTTTTCCGGGTAAAACGGACAAATTAAAAATAGTTCGGGGGCTTAATGCACCATGAATCTGCTATGACAGCATATAGACATATTGTTAAATCGAACACAACAGTTGTTTTGGCTTAAAATACAGCAGTTTCTTTTAAAGAGGAGTGCAAGAGCAGAAACTGCTTTTTCAGTCTTGTCTGTGTTTTCCGCCATATTTAATTTATTTAGACAGACAATTTTGAGTGGTATTAACTTAAGACAAATGATTATTTTTTGCATTCCTGGATACTTAAGAGATGATTAACAAGTTTGTATTTTTTTTAATGTAAATATAATTTGCAATGCAATTTAAAATGCAATTTAAATTTGCGAATAAAATCCAGACATTTCTTATGGACGTTTTCAAAATGTTTTAGTACTTTTTGAAAACAAAGGTTTGAATCGAACGGTGTATCAACTGAACCAACACATATGCACTGCAAAAACCCACCTCCTTAAAACTTTGGGGGGGGGGGGGGGGGGGGGAGATAAATAAATAAATTACATTTCCCTGTTTTCAATGTAAATCTTCGAGAAATAAATGAAATTATCTGCTAGTGCCTCGAATACATTTTACTGAGATTTTTCAAAATAAGCTTATTTTCAGTTAGATATATTTTCTTAACAGACTTATTTTATGCAAAACGTTTGTATATTTAATCTTAAAAAATAATACTAGTTTGTCAGAAATGTTATTAATTCAAGAATAGATATTGTTCAAAACACTACTTGAAAGCATTTTTTCTTGATTTAGGTTAAAAATGACCAGCTTTTAGCTGGAGATGTATGGGCTTAATAAGAACAAATAGCAATATTTACTAGGGCTGTCAAACAATTTAAATTTTTAATCGAGTTAATTACAGCTTAAAAATTAATTAATCGTAATTAATCGCAATTCAAACAATATATAAAATATGCCATATTTTTCTGTAAATTATTGTTTGAATGGAAAGATAAGACACAAGACGGATATATACATTCAACATATGGTACATAAGTACTGTATTAGTTTATTATAACAATAAATCAACAAGATGGCATTAACATTAATAACATTCTCTTAAAGCGATCCATGGATAGAAAGACTTGTAGTTCTTAAAAGATAAATGTTAGTACAAGTTATAGAAATTTTATACTAAAACCCATCTTAATGTTTTTGTTTTATTAAAATTTGTAAAAAAAAATTCAATCAAAAAATAAACTAATAGCTCGCCATTGTTGATGTCAATAATTACACCATGCTCACTCATGGTGCTGAAAGCCATAAAATCAGTTGGACCCAAGCACCAGCAGAGGGCGCCAAACACAAAAAAACAAGTAACAAGCGGACATTACAATCTGCTGTCATTTTAATTTGTTTGAGCGGGGCATGTGCGTTAATTGCGTCAAATATTTTAACGTGATTAATTTAAAAAAATAATTACCGCCCGTTAACGCGATAATTTTGAAAGCCTTAATATTTACCAAAAGTCAGTGGAAGAAAATGTCGCATTCATCTGTTAACCAGCCTTTGCACTCAAAACAAGATGGAGAAAATTATTTGACTAGATTTAATTTAAAAAATATGTCAGATTAAGACGTTATACTGTCAATTTGCAGTTTGAAAGTATCAGTCAATATTTATTATATATATATATATATATATATATATATATATATATATATATATATATATATATTCAATGTATATTATATATTTATTTTGCATTTATCATTTAGCCCAGGGGTAGGCAAACCGGTCCTCGAGGGCCGCAGTGGGTCCTGGTCTTTGTTCCAACTGACCCAGCACAGATAGTTTAACCAATGCGGTTTCAGCAGAAATGAGAAGCACCTGACTGCAATCGACTGATTGCACTTGTAAAACAGCAGATTGGTGAAAAGGTGTCCTCTTAATGGGTTGCAACAAAAACCCGCACCCACTGCGGCCCTTTGTGGAATAGTTTGCCCACCCCTGATTTAGCCTATCAATTAATTAGGTTCTTATTGGTGAGAAATGTTGCCCTAACCGCTGTTCACCTAATCTGTTCGGTCTTATTAATGTCCCCATACCTGTCAACCCGAGGCCGTTGGCAATCTTACAAATAGTGACGTCTGCCCTTACAAATTGGTGACTAATCTTACAATGTCGTATATAGCGTGCAATATGAAACAAAAATAAAACTCAATTTTTAAAATAATATGAATTTATTGGTAATATTGTCACATACAACCTGGTGCAATCAAAGAACAATCAATATCTTCAGCTATATCATGATTACTAAAATTTAACAGTGACTTTTGTTATAACTGTATGTAGCATTTTTCGCAATTTTTATTATGTCTTGATGGCTGCACTTCATGGCACTTCAGCTCACAATTCAGTTTGACTTGAAGAGTTCGTTAGTGTGTCTAATTATAAATTAAAATGTTAATTGATAAAATTAACTTACCGATGCAATCTTTGAGTCAGGGAACATTTCTTTTGCTAATTCTGAGAAGTGATAAGCAATAGTTGCGGGAAAATTGTGTTCGGCAACAGACTGGCAGAATAAAATCTCCGCTTTCGTCACTTTTCATTCTGCAGACTTCATCTTTATGACCAGTGTTGTTAATCTTACTTTTAAAAAGTAATTAATTAGTTACAAATTACTTGTCCCAAAAAGTATTTGAGTTAGTAACCCAGTTACCTGAAGGTAAGAGTAATTAGTTACTTGGTTACTAGTTACTTTCATGTTTTTTTTTTCCATTAAAAAAATAACAAACAAAAAAACATAGTAACCTTTGCTATGTTTGGAAATCGTTTAATATTGTGAATCAACTGTTAAAGTTATTAAATTTGCTACCGTTTTTGCATTAGTTCCCTTCTGTCTACTTTCAACATGTGAAAGTTTTAAAACTGTTTCATCATTTAAAGATAGATTCAAGTCAAGATTTTGCCGATTTAGGAGTATTTTAGATAAAAAGTTCCTTAAATTCGCAAGGAAGGTTCACTACAACAGAGCCTTTCTGAGAAGTCTACTGCTTCAAAATGGTTGCTGTTTATTAACGCCGTCTGTCGTTTCGCATGTAGTTCTATAAGCATTTGATATCTAGGCGTAGATTGTAGGCTGTTGGCTACAGTCAGGAAATTTTGGATCCAACTAGCCTAGCATCACGTTTGCTACAGCGTCACAACAATCTTCTCTCTCAGTGTCTCAGACTTTTCTCGCATCATTCAACCAACGTAGTAATGCATCGTGACGCACATTGTCTCGTTGCCGAAACAGTGACAAAATCCAAACGGAGAAAAAAAAACGGAATGCACAAAAAAAGTACAGATTCTGAACGTACGGCGTACACATTTAAAAATCAGTGCTCACTTGAACAAATTACGCTGGAACCGTACAACTTGACAGGTATGTATTAATGTCCCGTCCCCAGCAAAAAGTATAGGTGCAGGTTATGGTGTTATATCATCCCAGCCAATATTGAGACCAAACTTAAGCCCTTGTGTACACAGATGAATTGGTGTGCACGTTGCAATGACTTTTCTATGTCTACTTGTGTTAAGGTTTACCCGAATTTGCGCACCGCTGCGCAGCGTGCTGTCGTTCAACATGGCACTGTATTGCCAGCACCAGCCCACCTCCCCCACAAAGGCCTGCTTGGACGAGGGTGGAGGTGCGTGCGGCGCTGCCCTCCATAGGTAAGCCAAGTTGCTCTGGGCCTCCGGGGACCAGGGACCTGGTCCCACGTACTGCGGAGAATGAACCCTCCTTGGACGGTAGTTGCCAATACCGTTTGGACCTCAATGGATGGAGAAAGAAAAGACACATAATTACACTGGGTTCTTATTCAGGAATAAGTGGAATTAAAAAGAAATGAATAATCTAAATACTAAAAAATTTAACCCAGGGGTCAGCAACTCACAGCTCTAGAGCCACATGCGGCTCTTTAGTACTGCCCTGGAGCGTTTTCAAAAATGTTTGAAAATGGAAAAAGATGGAAAGTCAAAAATGTT
Source organism: Corythoichthys intestinalis (assembly GCF_030265065.1). Taxonomy (NCBI): domain Eukaryota; kingdom Metazoa; phylum Chordata; class Actinopteri; order Syngnathiformes; family Syngnathidae; genus Corythoichthys; species Corythoichthys intestinalis. Next base: position 47,685,650 of record NC_080405.1, on the reverse strand, counting down.
AATATTTTTTAGTTTTAACCCTTAGATGCACAAGTTACTGGACCCTACACTCTTCCATAAGTGGGTCAAAAATGACCCATATTAGAACCAATGTGTTTCAAAAATGACCCATATTAGAACCAATGTGTTTTTATGCCATTTTGGTGAAGAAGAAGAATCACTTGTATATTAATTAGTATGATATTTAGGGCCACACTAGAATGATTTCATGCTTGAAATACAGTGCCTTGCAAAAGTATTCGGCCCCCTTGAATCTTGCAACCTTTCGCCACATTTCAGGCTTCAAACATAAAGATATGAAATTTAATTTTTTTTGTCAAGAATCAACAACAAGTGGGACACAATCGTGAAGTGGAACAACATTTATTGGATAATTTAAACTTTTCTAACAAATAAAAAACTGAAAAGTGGGGCGTGCAATATTATTCGGCCCCTTTACTTTCAGTGCAGCAAACTCACTCCAGAAGTTCAGTGAGGATCTCTGAATGATCCAATGTTGTCCTAAATGACCGATGATGATAAATAGAATCCACCTGTGTGTAATCAAGTCTCCGTATAAATGCACCTGCTCTGTGATAGTCTCAGGGTTCTGTTAAAAGTGCAGAGAGCATTATGAAAACCAAGGAACACACCAGGCAGGTCCGAGATACTGTTGTGGAGAAGTTTAAAGCCGGATTTGGATACAAAAAGATTTCCCAAGCTTTAAACATCTCAAGGAGCACTGTGCAAGCCATCATATTGAAATGGAAGGAGCATCAGACCACTGCAAATCTACCAAGACCCGGCCGTCCTTCCAAACTTTCTTCTCAAACAAGGAGAAAACTGATCAGATATGCAGCCAAGAGGCCCGTGATCACTCTGGATGAACTGCAGAGATCTACAGCTGAGGTGGGAGAGTCTGTCCATAGGACAACAATCAGTCGTACACTGCACAAATCTGGCCTTTATGGAAGAGTGGCAAGAAGAAAGCTATTTCTCAAATATATCCATAAAAAGTCTCGTTTAAAGTTTGCCACAAGCCACCTGGGAGACACACCAAACATGTGGAAGAAGGTGCCCTGGTCAGATGAAACCAAAATTGAACTTTTTGGCCACAATGCAAAATTATATGTTTGGCGTAAAAGCAACACAGCTCATCACCCTGAACACACCATCCCCACTGTCAAACATGGTGGTGGCAGCATCATGGTTTGGACCTGCTTTTCTTCAGCAGGGACAGGGAAGATGGTTAAAATTGACGGGAAGATGGATGCAGCCAAATACAGGAACATTCTGGAAGAAAACCTGTTGGTATCTGCACAAGACCTGAGACTGGGACGGAGATTTATCTTCCAACAGGACAATGATCCAAAACATAAAGCCAAATCTACAATGGAATGGTTCAAAAATAAGCTTATCCAGGTGTTAGAATGGCCAAGTCAAAGTCCAGACCTGAATCCAATCGAGAATCTGTGGAAAGAGCTGAAGACTGCTGTTCACAAACACTCTCCATCCAACCTCACTGAGCTCGAGCTGTTTTGCAAGGAAGAATGGGCAAGAATGTCAGTCTCTCGATGTGCAAAACTGATAGAAACATACCCCAAGCGACTTGCAGCTGTAATTGGAGCAAAAGGTGGCGCTACAAAGTATTAACGCAAGGGGGCCGAATAATATTGCACGCCCCACTTTTCAGTTTTTTATTTGTTAAAAAAGTTTACATTATCCAATAAATTTTGTTCCACTTTACGATTGTGTCCCACTTGTTATTGATTCTTGACAAAAAATTAAAATTTTATATCTTTATGTTTGAAGCCTGAAATGTGGTGAAAGGTTGCAAGGTTCAAGGGGGCCGAATACTTTTGCAAGGCACTGTATCTTTATGATTCAATTAATATTTAAAAAAAAAAAAAAAAAAAACAGCAATAGACTTCAGACTTCCTTGTATTTTATCATCAATGATGAAGAGCTCCCATGCATCTTTTTAGTGAGACAGCGGTGCTAAGCCCTTGTGGAGGCACTGACCGATTTCTGAGGATATTGTGGCTCTGTGTTCTGCCATGGGTGGGAGGTAATTCTCTCTAGTAAGAGCCCTACCAACTCATTCTGTTGGCCATGATTTGGACACTTTCTTCTTCAGAGGACACATATGTGGAATCTTATGAGTCAGATTGATCCTGTTCAGTTGGATTTCCAGGTGGACAACTGCCACTGCCACCTGGACAATAGTCTGGGTCCTCATCAGACATTTCGGACACTTGAGTCCAACCCCGTCACTGCCTCTCCATCATCCAACATCTGTAGGACCATTTCAGCTGTAAATCTAGCACAAATCCGATTTTTTCGTGTTTTTCCGACTCGACTGAACGGGAAAAGTTGCATAAAAATGGACCATTTTCAAATTCGATCCAGGTCACTTTCGTTTGTGGTAAAAATCTCATCCGGGCCAAATTTTTTCCAGAATGTGGCTGCGGTCCGAACTGTAAAGTCCCCCAAATTGGAATTCATGCAGCAATTAACATCAGCAAAGAGCGAGATCGACAGGGTGCTACGGTAGCGATGCAGCTGTGCATTAGCGTTTGCGCCTAGCTTGAACGTGGCTTTTGAAGAAGGAGCGGGCTTGATAACAGTCATAAAGAAATAAAAGTGGTTGATTAAGCCTGACAATGCTCGGTTTTCTCTCTGCTCCAATGCTCTTGCGCATGCGGGCCAGTTTTCTCAGCACATCTCGGACTGCGAATTACAGCGCATGTGTGATACTTGTACAGGCTCAATGGACAAAGGCAGTCTGAATGGTTACGCCAAAAAAAACAGATATGACAAAAAAATCGAAATTGTGCATTAGGACCAGCGGTATGAACCTAGCCTTAGTTAGCTAGCTAGTTAGGAAGTAGGTTAATTTGTTGATAAATAATAATGACTCATGAAAGACACACACACAAAATACTATATGGACATAATACTTACAGTACACGTATCAGCTCTTGCTGTGTAAAATAATCTTCTCAAGGGATGTCACTTTTTACATACCTAGTCTGTGTGGTCCAGGGTAAATGTATTCCTGACAGCCAAAGTTGATAAGAATGAAAGATTCCCATTGGATTCCATAGAAAATGCATAGGGTCATTTTTGACCCACTTGTAGAAGCTTAGGGTAGTATTACAAAAATGACAATTTCTTCAAATGTATAAAAAGTTCATCAAACATTTGAATGGCATTAGCCTATATCAAAAACATGTTTTTTGAGGAATACCTGGAATATGAACTGGTAATTTTTCATTCCGGAGATATCTCAAGAAAAACAACCTCACCGGGTCGTTTTTGACCCACTTATGCATCCAAGGGTTAATATGGTTTCAGTAGGGCAAATATGAGACAAACATTCTTCTAATGCATTAATATTGTAATGAAGTTAAACTTGAAGCGGCATTTTACAGCAGTAATCACGTGTTGCGTCACTCTCTATAAGATGCATTGATGGGTAAATAAACATTTACCCTTTCGGAGTATAAGTATAGACATTCTGTCTCTCATGTTTGAGGTTTACCCTTGTTAACAATTACAGGCCTCTCTAATGTTTTGAGGTGGGAGAACTTGCACAATTAGTGGTTGACTAAATACTTATTTGCCCCAGTCATTTTGATAGTAGGCAGATATAGTTAATATTGATGCATACAGCATGTGTTGCCTTATTTATAAAATATATATAAGGCTTTAATTTTGTGGCTCCAGACATTTTTATTTCTATGTTTTTTTTTTTTCTCGACATTTTCAGTTGCCGACCCCTGACCTAACCGGATAAATTACATTTGGACAAAAATTGACCTCTTTTTATCAAACTACTTACCACTAATATAACTATGATAATCAGAAACAGTGTTTAATGCCATTACAAAAAATGAAGTTTGACAAGTGAAATAATGACATTTGCTTATAAACGCATCTCTCTAAAATAATATGTTAATATTTTCTTGATAAAGGCCTTCTGCCAAATCCGTTACCTCTAATAAAAACACGACCATAGGCACCAACATTTGTAAAAATATATAACACCATATTTGAAATAGTATCATTAACAAACCACATATTGACGTATACAGTTGTAAAAAGACCAATTTAAAAATTCACTGGTAAGGTTATATACAGTGGGGAGAACAAGTATTTGATACACTGCCAATGGGAAAACCCATATATCATGTAAATAATTTCAGCATTTGTATAAGACAGTTTGAATTACAGTATTTAGCTATGAATTACCTGTAAAAAGAATCTGTCCTGTCCCAGCACCTTTTTTTTTCTTTTTGCTCTTCTCCATGTTGGCCTCCTAGTGCTGGTTATTTAAGTTTGCAACAGGCGCAGGAAGCGGGGGCTTCGTGTGGGTCCACGGGTCAGAGCCGCGGTTGTCATGGGAACCGGGCTGCTGTTGGCCTAGTTTACCTTGTGACGACGGGGGAAGTGAGGACTTTACACATCAAAGTTAAGAAACGTAAACAAACAGAATGGCTCAATTAACTTCGTCGTCATATTTAGCGTTGAAAAGCATTTGTTGTAATCACACAATTAGAGAATGGTGTTTAACATAAAAATGTATGCTGTAGTTCGGTTCCGAATTTGACCGCTAGATAGAGCTAAAGCATCCTTTGTGCCTAGACTGAAATGAACCTCTCTTCATTCCAGCAGTGTAAAGTTAACAGAGGAACGACAACCTCCAAACGGGAAATGACAGGTAATGTTTTTACAGTAAAATAAATAACCTTTCGATTAGTACTCGAAGAGGTTTCAGACTGTGCTTCCCAGTGACGTCGTTAGGCCTATTTTAGGGGGGCTTCAGCCCCCCTAAAATATTTTTAAGCCGCCCTAAATAATTTGTTGTTGTTTTAATAAAAAAAAAAAAAAAAATTAAGCCCCCCTAAATAATTTGTTGTTTTAATTAAAAAAAAAAAAAAAAAGAAAAGAAAAGAAAAGAAAAGAAAAGAAAAGAAAAAAATACCAAAAAAAAAAAAAAAATGCTGACATTTTCACCACAGGCGGAGTTTGACTTTTGGGGCAGGGGAGGGGCATTAGCGGATTTTAAGGGGGGGGTAGCCCCCCCTCCCCGATGGCCCAAAAGTGTCATAGCATTTAATTGACCTATATATATATATTAGGGCTGTCAAATGATTAAAAATTTTAATCGAGTTAATTACAGCTTGAAAATTAATTAATCGTACTTAATCGCAATTAATCGCAATTCAAACCATCTATAAAATATGCCATATTTTTCTGTAGATTATATATATATTCTGTAAAATAAATTGTTGGAAAGATAAGACACAAGATGGATATATACATTCAACATACGGTACATAAGGACTGTATTTGTTTATTATAACAATAAATCAACAAGATGGCATTAACATTATAAACATTCTGTTAAAGCGATCCATGGATAGAAAGACTTGTAGTTCTTAAAAGATAAATTTTAGTACAGGTTATAGAAATTTTATATTAAAACCCCTCTTCATGTTTTCGTTTTAATCAAATTTGTAAAATTTTCAATCAAAAAATAAACTAGTAGTCCGCCATTGTTGATGTCAATAATTACTTACACAATGCTCATGGGTGCTGAAGCACCCAAGCGCCAGCAGAGGGCGGCAAAACTCCATAAAACACAATTAACAAGTGGGCATTTCACTCTACTGACATTTAAATCTGTCTGAGCGGGACATGTGCATTAATTGCGTCAAATATTTTAACGTGATTAATTTAAAAAATTAATTAACGCCCGTTAACGCGATAATTTTGACAGCCCTAATATAAATATATATATATATATACATATATATATATATATATATATATATATATACAGTGCCCTCCATAATTATTGGCACCCCTGGTTAAATGTGTTTTTTAGCTTCTAATATTTTTTTTTCATTCAAATAATATGGGACCTTAATGGAGAAAAAGAGAAAAATCCAACCTTCGATACAAGTGCATTTATTCAGTGGGGAAAAAGTCCCACATAAAGAAATAATTATTTGACATCAAATAATGTGTGTCACAATTATTAGCACCCCTGGTGTTAATATTTTGTACAACCCCCTTTTGCCAACAAAACAGCACCTAATCTTCTCCTATAATGTTTCACAAGATGGGAAAAGACAGAAAGAGGGATCTTCAGCCATTCCTCTTTGCAGAATCTCTCTAAATCCCAGACCTAGTGATGACCCATCTTCAGCTTTCGGGCAGAGGGCAACAGATCTTGATTTAAAATGTCCTGGTATTTCAAAGCATTCATGATGCCATGCACCCTAACAAGGTTCCCAGGGCCTTTGGAAGCAAAACAGCCCCACAGCATCACTGACCCACCCCCATACTTCACAGTGGGTATGAGGTGCTTTTCAGCATCTTTCGATGACCAGACCCATTTAGAGTGTTTGATTCCAAAAAGCTCAATCTTGGTCTCGTCTGACCAAAGCACACGGTCCCAGTTGAAGCCCCAATACCGCTTGGCGAACTCCAGACGTTTGCGTTTATGATTGTGAGTGAGGAAAGGTTTTCTCCGTGTATGCCTCCCAAATAGGTTGTTGGTGTGTAGACAGCACCTCATACCCACTGTGAAGTATGGCGGTGGGTCAGTGATGCTGTGGGGCTGTTACGCTTCCAAAGGCCCTGGGAACCTTGTTCGGATGCATGGCATCATGAATGCTTTGAAATACCAGGATATTTTCAATCAAAATCTGTTGCCCTCTGCCCGAAAGCTGAAGATGGGTCGTCACTGGGTCTTTCAGCAAGAAAATGACCCTAAACATATGGCCAAATCTACACAAATGGTTCACCAGACACAAAATCAAGCTCCTCACATGGCCATCTCAGTCCCCAGACCTTAATCCCATTGAAAACCTGTGGGGTGAGTTGAAGAGGAGAGTACAGAGGAGAGGACCCAGGTCTCTGGATGATTTAGAGAGATTCTGCAAAGAGTAATGGCTGAAGATCCATCTTTCTGTCTTTTACCATCTTGTGAAACATTATAGGAGAAGATTAGGTGCTGTTTTGTTGGCAAAAGGGGGTTGTACAAAGTATTAACACCAGGGGTGCTAATAATTCTGACACACATTATTTGATGTCAAATAATTATTTCTTTATGTGGGATTTTTTCCCCACTGAAGAAATGCACTTGTATTGAAGGTTGGATTTTTCTCTTTTTTTCCATTAAGGTCCCATATTATTTAGAAAAAAAATATATATTAGAAGCTAAAAAACACATAATTATTGTAAATCAAATAATTATTGAGGGCACTGTATATGTTTTTTTTTTTTTTTTTTTATTCTTTGGGAAAAAAGTGAAAAACATGTCTTATGTATATGGCGGAAAACACTCGGGTGACTTGAAGTTCCGCTCTGAGACACCCAATTTGGCCAAATTTAAAAAAGTGTCCGATATGCATGTGTGATACATCACTGGAAAGCTTAAAATCTCAATTTTCTGGGGGGAAGAAAAATTTTGAACAGGAGGGCATTTTTTTTTTTTTAATGTTTTTTAAACAGCAAAACCCTATCTGGAGGCGAGAGCACGCGAGAGCAGAATTACAGACGCCATGACTTTAACAAAATATTATCGCTTACTTACAGTTTCTTTTAAAGAGGAGTGCAAGAGCAAAAACTGCTTTTCAGTCTTGTCTGTGTTTTCCGCCACATCTTTTCAATACTAAATCTGAATAAATACATTGAACACACACACACACACACACACAAAATTAGGTGGGTGGGGGTGGTGGTTGCGCTACTTCGCGTTTTTTTTTTTTTTTTTTACTTATCGGGGCGGGTTCTGGTCCCCATCAACCGCGAAAAATGAGGCATTACTGTAGTCAGCTGCGCTTGAGAGTCAGGAAAATTACGTAACGTTGATGTAAATATAACACATAAATGTGTTTTTAGAAGTATTTTATTCTTATGTTACGTGCCGTGGGCACAAGCCATTACATCTTATAATAAGAGACTTATAACAAGATGAAAAAATCCGGAACGCATTGAGGTGGCGAGCAGTGTTATTAATCTTACTTTAAAAAAGTAATTAATTACAGTTACAAATTACTTCTCCCAAAAAGTAATTGCGTTAGTAACTCAGTTACCTGAATGTAAAAGTAATTAGTTACTTGACAAAGTAACTGGTGATAATTTTCATGTTTAAAAAAAAAAAAAAAAAACTGCTCACACAATCTGAAGTTTAAAGGGTTTTTGGGACAACAGGGGTATTGCGGATATTGCGATAACTAGATAATAATAATAATAATAACTAGATAATAACCTTTGCTATGTGTGGAAGTCATTTAATGTTGTGAATCAATCGTTAAAGTTTTTAAAATTGCTCCCATTATTGCATTAGTTCCCTTCCGTGTATTTTCGACGTGTAAGTTTTAAAACTGTTTCATCATTTAAAGATAGATTTAAGTTAACGGCGGGTTAATAACGGCGTTATTGTCTTCAGTAGTGAGTAATCTAATTAATTACTTTTCTCATCTTGGCAACGTCGTTACCGTTACTGAGGCGGAAAAGGCGTGCGTTACTATGCGTTACGACGTTGGTTGACTGCCGTGAGAAAATTCAGGAAAAAGACGGACTCACGGAGATGAGGGAGAAGAGCAGGAGTGGGGAGGAGCTAAGGGAGTGTGACGCCGTTGCAAACTCGATGCTACTGCTACTATGCTTGGTGGCTCCAACAATACCTGACTGTAGCCGATAGCCTACAAACTACGCCCACATGATGCTTCAGTAGATATCACATATACACAGAACTACATGCAAATGACAGACACGGCGGCATTAGCAACATATATAATAAAGAACTAGATGTGTTAGTAAACAGCCGCCATCTTAAAGCAGTAGACTTCTCGTGAAGGCTCTGTTGTAGAGAACCTTCCTGGCGAACCTAAGTCACTTTTTATCTAAAATGCTCCTAAATCGGCAAAACTTAACCTAAATCTATCTTTAAATGATGAAACCGTTTCAAAACTTACACATGTCGAACATAGACGGGAGGGAACTAATGCAATAACGGGACCAATTTTAACAACTTTAACAATTGATTCACAACATTAAATGACTTCCACACACAGCAAAGGTTATTATCTAGTTATTAGGGCCCGAGCCCGTGCGAAGGCCCTATTGTTCTGCAAAGGATTACTATTATTTTTTCTTCATGGCAAATGAAAATCGCCAATTTGGAGGACTTAACATGCTCAAAAACTCACCAAAATTTGCACACACATGCGCCTTTGCGAAAATTTCGATAATTTGGTAACGTTGTGAAAGAATGTCACAAAATGGCTCAGTGGCGCCCCCTGGAATTTTTTAACAAGGCCTCTCCATTTAGGTTTTTTCAACATAGAGTGATGAAATTTGGCGAGTCGATATCTTGTGCAAAAATGCAACAAAAAGTCTCTTGCACCCATATTCCAGACCAAACAGGAAATCGGGTATTTTGGATTGAATATTGAAAAACATGGCATTTTTGTCGAAAACCAGGGTGCACGTTTGAGACCATTGCGCCAAGGTAGTTAGTTGGATCCTCCTCAAAATTGGTGAGACTCTTCATGAGACATATGAGATGTTAAGTTATCAAAATGGTGAGTTTTCATTCATGGGCCTGACCTGGGCGGAGTACCAAAGTCGGGTTTATTTGGGGATTAGGGTTAGGGGTTAGGGTTTAGGGTTCACACTCTGCTACTTCTTCTGTGGGAGAAAAAAATACTATGTACTTTTCAATGAAATATATTAGGGATTAATTGGTTCATCTGATGACAGCAGTGAAGAACTGCTTTGACTCATTAAGGCTGTTGCTTCACACTCTGCTACTTCATCTGTAGCAGAAAAAAAGATCCAATGTATTTTTCATCGTGCCAAAGTCGATGGGGTGCCAAAGTCGGACATTTTTTTGACAAAACACCAAATTCAGAAAATGACTAATAACTCCCCCATACAACGTTCAATCGTTTTCATATTTGCCATGTACGTGATGTATCCCAGCCTGAACTTGACTTCATTGAAATATCACCCATTAGGTCTGGCGCCCCCTGCTGGGAACAGGAAATGGCCTTTTTTACGAGACCGACTCCTCCTGGAGGGGAAAAAAAACCCTACTGACCCCCCCAAAAAATCAAAAAGAAATTGGAGAAATCGACACAGGACTTCCGAGGGCCCGTTGAGTCCTGCTTGCAGGACTAGTTATTATTATTATCTCGTTATCGCTATATCCGCAATACCCCGGTTGTCCCAAAAACTCTTTAAACTTCAGAATGTGTGACCAATTTTTTAAATTAAATTTTATTTTTAGAAAAAAAAAAACATGAAAATTATCACCAGTTACTTTGTCAAGTAACTAATTACTTTTACATTCAGGTAACTGAGTAACTAACGCAATTACTTTTTGGGAGAAGTAATTTGTAACTGTAATTAATTACTTTTTTAAAGTAAGATTAACAACACTGGTTCGTAACGCCGTTATATTCTAACGCCGTAATTAACAACACTGGTGGAAAGTAATGTGTACCTCATCTAAAATTTATTTTGAAAAGACCAAAAGGAATCTCCCGTCGTGTTCTTCCGCCGAGCGGCGAGCGCCACCATTCAGTCAGTCACCATGGTGGCATACAACACAGATGATCGCAGTGGGAGAGGCGTAGAAACTAGCTAGCGCAACACTTTTCCGATCCTTCATTCCGAAAGCTGAGCAGCATGTTTCTTCCGTGAGTGACCCGGCTTTTTAAAAGAAATGGGCAGCGTATTGTTATCGGCGGGTTAGGCTTTTTAAGCCCGATTCCCCCCCACCTTTTTGTCTTTTTTTGGTCGCTACTATCAGAATGGCGGTGGTGAAGTGTACATAATAAAGGGGAGGCGAATAGTCAAGACCAAGTTCGGCGAGGCTCGGTCTAGCACCGGGCAGAATCCTGGAGCCCAACCCGGGTGTGAGAGCTTGCTACTCGGTTTACGGGGGAGCGAAGCAGGGGTCCGTGGGCCTGGGGCTCCGGGGCACTCCCAAAAGCCTCTAGCCCCGCTCGCCTCTTCGGGCAGACTGCCAAGCGGCTCTCGGAACCCAAAGGAGGAGGCCTTTCTTTCTTTTTCCTCAATGTTCCACATTGTTTTTGGAGCTAAATTAACATTTTGATCGGGATTTAAGCAGAGCTTCCACTTCCAAAACGATGAAAATGGCGTCCTATGTGGATAACAGCTTTCGGGAAGCGGTGATGATGAACCCGGCGGATAGGACGCAACAGGTTTGACCGTTTACCTCTCCTAATTAAACACGGTTTTTAAAACACCGAATTAACAGTGAATGCATGCTTTTAAGTGTTCGTGTCGGGTCACGTATGGTTCCATCCCGCTTAAGCCGCCTATCAAGGCGGATAATCGGCGGCTACTTAGCATAGCAAGACGTGCTGCCAACAACAACAAAAAGTTGTCACCACAGTTACATTCCAGATGATTATCTCGTGCAAACATGATAAAAAATTTTGAACATTTGCCACTTTAGTTGGATATCTTTTAATGCGTGTTTCCGATCTCTCGACCATTGCAATTCAGATTTCATAGATTTACATTCTGGAAATGTAGCATTGAAGTGATGTGTACAGTGGATGTACCATTTGTGCAGTTTTTTTCTGGATTAGAATCTAGGATATGAGTGACCTTTTTAGAGTTTGCATTTCTTTAACATTTCAGAAACAACACCAAATACTTTAAATTGTCCAGAGATTTGCACGTGTTGACATATAGAGCAAGTAAAGGGCGCACCCCAAAATCAATGGGATGGGCTTCAAGATCACCTGCATCCGAGTAAAGAGAAATTCTCCAGAAAATTGATGCAAATACAAATGTTTCAATCGATTTCCCTTGGATTGAACACTTACCTTAATTGCTAAAGAGGTTTTGAATGTTTGTGGAAAACATACAGAAAAATAAAGCACATTTGTCAAATAGAAATAAAAAAATTGCAGTTATTCCAGACTAGGCATGTGCTGATATGAGATTCAGTATAAATATCAAAATATGACGGTATCACGGTATTGCAATTACAGCTCTAAAATGTCTTACTTTGAGATATCTGGGTTTAAAAAAAAAACCTCCTTGAACCAGATTTTTAATTTTCAAAACATATTAGCTAATTGGAACGTATGTAAACTGATAAGTTAAGATAAATTTGAAAAACAATATTTTAAATAACATTAAAATGAATGCAGTCCTTTCGGTGAGCCTTAACCCACAGCCACTGCTCAAAATTATTACCATCAGAACAAAAAAAAAATTGAATTATTTTCCATAAAAAGCAGGGGTGTATGACTCGTATCATGTACATTATACACTCACTCTCTTTCTCAACACAGACAGTTGCCAGAGAGAAAAAAAAAAAGTTTTACCACCGCTAGACACACTAAACACGCTGGAGTTAACTCCAGTAACTGGTAGCTAATTTTTCAATCGATTTCCCTTGGATTGAACACTTACCTTAATTGCTAAAGAGGTTTTAATGTTTGTGGAAAACATACAGAAAAATAAAACACGTTTGTCAAATTGAAATAAAAAAATTGCAGTTATTTCAGACTAGGCATGTGCTGATATGAGATTCGGTATAATCCCATTAAACCAAAATATCACGGTATCGCAATTACAGCTCTAAAATGTCTTACTTTGAGATATCTGGGTTTAAAAAAACCTCCTTGAACAGGATTTTAAATTTTCAAAACATTAGCAAATTGGAACGTATGTAAACTGATAAGATAAATTTGAAAAACAATATTTTAAATAACAGTAAAATGAATGCAGTCCTTTCGGTGAGCCTTAACCCACAGCCACTGCTCAACATTATTACCATCACAACAACAAAAATTGAATTATTTTCCATAAAAAGCAGGGGTGCATGACTCGTATCATGTGTACATTATACACTCACTCTCTTTCTCGACACAGACAGTTGCCAGAGAGAAAAAAAAAAAAAAACACGTTTTACCACCGCTAGACACACTAAACACGCTGGAGTTAACTCTCGTAGCTGTGGGAAATGTTCATGACCGTGTTTACTAACCTTTAATTTTGTATAAATGCGAAATCATATTTGAGGTATTGCCTTCTCGGCAGCCACTCTCAGCAAAGATGTTTTACATGTCGGTTGGCCCTCCTCCTCTAAGCCATGGCCGTCTGTAACTTTTCTTTAGCCGAAGTATTCCCATACCATCGATTTGGTTTTCTTCGATGGGGGAAAAAGTTCAGGAGTTTCACCTCCTCCAGCCAGAATGTAGCACAGCTGACTTACTGACACTGAGCAACAACCTGTAGGAGAGGGTTGAGCCTTGCAGCTGCAAGCGAGGGATTTCTCCATGCATTTTTGGGACATAAAAAAATAGCCAATGCCGTAGGGACGGTATGACGGAAAATTTTTACAGATTTGAAACCTTGCAGTTTTCATACCACGGTATACTTTAAAAACTGGTTATCGGCACATGTCTACACCAGTCAAAGAAAAAAAAGATTTTTGACATTAAACTAGGTAATTGCAATTTGCAACAGGTACATACGATTTGCCTTTTCCCACTCAAAAAATCCAAGAGCGTTTAACTTTGTTGCCTTGATTGACGTTATTGAGGCTGTAAATACAATTTTAGTTTTGGATAACTCTTGATAACATAAAAGTGAAACAGTAAAATTATCTCAGATTTGAAAAAAATAGAATCAATAGTTAATGAGCAATTGAGACTTCCAATGTTGTTGTTATACAGAACTACTGCCAAAAAATAGTTAAAAAAAATATTGCGGACAAGAATTCAAGATAATGAAGCTGAAAACATGAAATAAAAATATACTAAAATGAATATTCCCCGAAAAAGCAAAAAAAAAACAAAAAAAACAAGGAAGTTACAATGATACTCCTAATGATATAAAAAACTTATTTTATGAAAATGGCCAGTAACATTTGACCATAATATACAAATATGGAGTAGGAAAAGAGGATGGTTTTAAATCTAAAAAAATGTAAACAATGTTTCATGAAAAACTGCAATTGAGTAGATAAAATTTTGATGAAAGAAAAATATTATCTGAAGCATATCCATAATACTAATGAGTAGGGCTGTTAAATTTATCGCATTAACGGGCAGTAATTAATTTTTGAAATTAATCATGTTAAAATATTTGACGCAATTAACGGAATGACTCGTTCATGCGTTGCCTCAAACAGTTTACAAGGACGCTGTTTTAGCACATTGAGAGCATAAAGGCAGAAAAATGCGAATGGACACAGGCGTTCATTGGACTGCACCTTTTATTGGCTTAAGCGTTAGCAGCCACTGCTAACTGTCATGGTTGCTTAACTTCCCAAAAGACGGATCTTTTTCTTAATACGCTTAATTGAACACAACGCCGAACATATTGTATACCATTTGCAGCCACTACTGACAGTCATGGTTGCACAACTTCCCATCATGCATTTGGTTGGAGCAGGAAACAATCTCTTTCTCAACACGCCTAATTGAACACAACACTGAACATACTGTATAGCAGACAAAGTCCGGCGCGGGGGCCAAATGCGGCCCGTGGTCAAATTTCATCCAGCCCCCAGCCTCTGTCATAAAATCAATAACGTCTGGCCCACACACAGACTTAATAAATTGGTCAGCAGTACTGCTGCCAGCATATGAAGTAGCGTACACACTAAATGCTGCACCTCATTTAACCACTAAAAGGCAGCAGCACTCTAAGCAACATTACCCCGTGTGACCTTTTACTTCCAATTTTCTAAAATGGCGTTAATCAACAAAAAAAAGAAAGTTGACGGCCGACGCTTCAAGGATAGGTGGAAATTCAACTATTTCTTCACTAAAATACGCAACAACTGTGTCTGCCTCATTTGCAAAGAGACATTTGCTGTTTTTTAGAGTTCAGTGTGAGGCGATATTACCAAACAAGAAACGCTGACATGTATGACAAGATTACAAGGAAGATATGTAGCGAGAAATTGAAGCAACTTGAAGCTAGTTTAATTTTTCAGCAGCAGTGTTTCGCAAGAGCCCGAGAGTTGAAAGAGAACGCCACATAGGATGGTTGCGAGATTGTTGAAATTATTGATAAAAAAAATAATAATAATAATTAGGGGTGTCAAACGATTAAAATTTTTAATCGAGTTAATTACAGCTTAAAAATTAATTAATCGTAATTAATCGCAATTAATCGCAATTCAAAAAATCTCTAAAGTACGCCATATTTTTCTGTAAATTATTGTTGGAATGGAAAGATAAGACACAAGACGGATATATACATACAACATACTGTACATAAGTGCTGCATTTGTTTATTATAACAATAAATCCACAAATGGCATTATTGACATTCTTTCTGTTTAAGTGATCCATGGATAGTACTAGACCTGTAGTTCATAAAAGACATATGTTATAGTTACAAGTTATAGTAATTTTATATTAAAACCCCTCTTCATATTTTCGTTTCAATAAAATTTGTACAATTTTCCATCAAAAGTAGAGTTAATATAATAATAATAAGAATTAAAATAACAATAATAAGAATTGAGTGACCAAACTCTGAGTAATGCCAGTTTACTTTGCATTGTTGTGAGAATAGGGCCTCATTACTACAGACTGAAGTGCTTTTCTTTTTGTGAACATTATTTTTTTTTGAGAGATAGCAATATTATTTTTGTTGTGCTTTCACTAAATGATACTTCTGTTTGTTGTGAAGGAGTTGCAGAAGCGTATGCCAATAAACGGAGCAGCCCAAAGAACGCCTGTGTCCACTCGCCTTTATAAAAGATATATCTCTATCTTACCCAAAATACAACAAGAGACACATAATTGCCACTAAAAGAAAGCAAACTTACCGAAATATGTGTGGAGCACAAAGCATCAGCATAAACGTCTCACAACTACTAATTCTCCCACTATTAGAAGGAACAACATTAGTATGGAACGGCGCTGCGCTGCCCCCAAGCGGCCAGTGGCATTCTCTTCACTCTTAATGTCCATAAACGACCTCATTGAAATCTGTTTGAGGCAATGCGAGAGCGGCTCATTCAGTGCACGCGTTAATTGCGTCAATTATTTTAACGTGATTAACTAAAAAAATTAACGCCCGTTAACGCGATAATTTTGACAGCCCTAATAATAATAATAAAGCAAATGTGACACACATAATGGATTGCTAAAATTTGCTTAAATATATTGTTCTACGTAAAGGACGTCAGTCAAGGTCGGTCCCCCACATTTTTACCACACCAATGTTGAAATTATTAATAAAAAAAAAATAAAGCAAATGTGACACACATAATGGATTGCTAAAATTTGCTTAAATATATTGTTCTACGTAAAGGACGTCAGTCAAGGTCGGCCTCCCACATTTTTACCACACCAAATCTGGCCCCTTTCGCTAAAACTTTGGACACCCCTGCTGTATAGCATTTGCAGCCACCACTTACAGTCATGGTTGCACAACTTCTCATCATGCATTTAGGCGGAGCAGTTAAGTCGCTACAGTATCATTTAGTGAAAGCACAGCAAAAATAATATTCCTATCTCTCAAAAAAATAATGTTCACAAAAAAAAGAACTGGCATTCACAATCAAAATAGCAATGCAAAATACACATAAAACTTACTCAGACTTTGCCTTGGCTAGATCAATTTAAAACTTGCCATTGACACTTTGTGGTGTATTTCAGTCACCACAACAAAAAAAACTAAACCAAAACTATTAGTTTATTTTTTGATTGAAAATTTTACAAATTTTACTAAAACGAAAACATCAAGAGGGTTTTTAAAATGAAATTACTACAACTAGTACTCAAATTGATCTCTTAAGATCTACAAGTCTTTCTATCCGTGGATCCCTTTAACAGAAAGAATGTTAATGCCATCTTGTGGATTTATTGTTATAATAAACAAATACAGTACTAATGTACAGTATGTTGAATGTTTATGCCTTTATCTTTCCATTCCAACAATCATTTACAGAAAAATATGGCATATTTTAGAATGGTTTGAATTGCGATTAATTACGATTAATTCATTTTTAAGCTGTGATTAACTCAATCAAAAATTTTAATCGTTTGACAGCCTTATTAACAACACCAATGATACATGAATTTCACACAAAATCTATTTTTGTTGAAATGCGGAATCACAAACAGGAGAAACAAGAAACAGATCGGTCCCTTTTATTGCACTGCGACTACAAGCGAGCATGTGTGTGTGTTCTTTCTTTCCGCTCGAGCGCCACAAATTGATGTTGCTTTTGCACACAATAGACGATCAATAGGCCACCGCTTGAAGCAGCAGGACACAGCCGGTGGCGCTAAAGCATTCAGCGGCAGCAATAGCGATGCCCGCATGGAAGCTCGCTTGCCACATCGTTATGCCCTCTTTTATTGCCAAGGAAGCCGCTTGGTTTCGACAGCTGGAGTCAAAGTAGTTTTGTTTTGGCAATTTAATTAAGACTGATATTTTAATTCGTCTAACTGGTAAGGAAAAATAATGTGACAAATCATTACACCTTACAATAGAGTTAATGTAATATGGTCATAATATCAATGCAAGAAATAAGCCCGAGATTTATTTACTCTAATTTTTAGTAGGCAAGGACCCAATGTGTTGCAGACTAGGTTCAGAAATTAACTATGACCACCTGGCTCGCTCCCTTAATGTCTCAACAGCCAATAACAACAGCTCGATAACTAAAGGCAACAATAAGTTTGCAATTATTTTTATATATTTTTATACAAATGTTTTTTAAGCACTGCAAATGTAATAATTATGATATGAGATATTAAATCTCATTCCGTTTTAGTTGGTGTCTTCCCAACGAAGAACAAGAACAAAGTGAGCAAAAACCTGAGACCCTTTGCCATCGCAAGAATGCTTACCATATTACAAGGACATTTAATGTAGTGAATTATTTGGAAGAAATAAATGAATACAAAATAAAATATACACAACTCTTCGACAAAAGTAGGGCTATATTTGAGAACACACAAGATTTTGAAATATCCAGAAGGATTTGGAAAGTACAAATGTTGCAGAAAGGATGGACAAAATTACACAATTAAACGATTTAAAATATTTTTCTAAAGATAATGTGTAAAAATACAAATAGATGGACACAAAAAAGATAAACATGAGGAAAAATAATTGGATAAAAAGAAGAAAATGTCAAGTTAAGAAAATAAATATTAGCAAAAAATATATGAATATAAATAACATGAATATTACAAAAAAATGTTTAATGTTATTTAGTGCTGCAACGATTAATCAATTGACTCGAGTATTCGATTAGAGAAAAGACTCGAATTAAATTTTGCTGCTTCGAGTATTCGTTGAATTAAAATGGTGTTGTAATGGTTTATTTTGAAAGTGTTTGCATTTAGTTTTATTGATTTGGGTGGATACGCGGCCCTCTTATCTATCTCATTTCACGTAGCTGCATCCAGCTGCTCCCTGTTAAGACCAACAAAAGATGTTTTTGTTTGAGCTAATGCTTTTTTTCTGCATTTGTAATTTAGTTTATAGGTATATTTAGCCATTTTTATGGGAATATGTGTCTGAACCATTTGTTAAGAGCATTATAAAAAAAGTTAGCATTTTATAGCATTTAAGGTAGCGGACTTTTGCTATGTAAGTTAGCCAACTGTTCTTTTGTTGTACATAGATCCTTATTTATTTATTTTTTAATACCGTGTCAGCTCAGGTATTTTAATTATTTATGTTCCTTATCCGATTACTTGATTATTCGAAGTAAGAAGTTCATTGATTAATCGACTACTAAAATAATCAATAGCTGCAGCCCTAATGTTGTTTAAAAAAAAAAAATGTTTAAAAAAAAAAAAGTATATATTCTTTTGTATTTTTTAAAGAAGCAATCAGTCTAAATAAAGTTGTATTCATTCTTTTCATATTGTAATCCTGCAATAACACCTAAACTTTCCTATTTTGCAATTAAAGGATATAATAATTTTAAAATTGTAAGTACTATGTAAACCCAAAGGAAACACAGGTTTCCAAGGGAAAAATACAAACATTATTAGAATCACAACCCCCCCAAAAATACCTGATAACAAATTATGACACTTTTGATGCAAAAGAAATAGTAAAAAAAAAAAAATATATATATATATACAGTGCCTTGCAAAAGTATTCGGCCCCCTTGAACCTTGCAACCTTTCGCCACATTTCAGGCTTCAAACATAAAGATATGAAATTTTAATTTTTTGTCAAGAATCAACTACAAGTGGGACACAATCGTGAAGTGGAACAAAATTCATTGGATAATTTAAACTTTTTTAACAAATAAAAAAACTGAAAAGTGGGGCGTGCAATATTATTCGGCCCCCTTGCGTTAATACTTTGTAGCGCCACCTTTTGCTCCAATTACAGCTGCAAGTTGATTGGGGTATGTTTCTATCAGTTTTGCACATCGAGAGACTGACATTCTTGCCCATTCTTCCTTGCAAAACAGCTCGAGCTCAGTGAGGTTGGATGGAGAGTGTTTGTGAACAGCAGTCTTCAGCTCTTTCCACAGATTCTCGATTGGATTCAGGTCTGGACTTTGACTTGGCCATTCTAACACCTGGATATGTTTATTTTTGAACCATTCCATTGTAGATTTGGCTTTATGTTTTGGATCATTGTCCTGTTGGAAGATAAATCTCCGTCCCAGTCTCAGGTCTTGTGCAGATACCAACAGGTTTTCTTCCAGAATGTTGCTGTATTTGGCTGCATCCATCTTCCCGTCAATTTTAACCATCTTCCCTGTCCCTGCTGAAGAAAAGCAGGCCCAAACCATGATGCTGCCACCACCATGTTTGATAGTGGGGATGGTGTGTTCAGGGTGATGAGCTGTGTTGCTTTTACGCCAAACATATCGTTTTGCATTGTGGCCAAAAAGTTCAATTTTGGTTTCATCTGACCAGAGCACCTTCTTCCACATGTTTGGTGTGTCTCCCAGGTGGCTTGTGGCAAACTTTAAACGAGACTTTTTATGGATATCTTTGAGAAATGGCTTTCTTCTTGCCACTCTTCCATAAAGGCCAGATTTGTGCAGTGTACGACTGATTGTTGTCCTATGGACAGACTCTCCCACCTCAGCTGTAGATCTCTGCAGTTCATCCAGAGTGATCATGGGCCTCTTGGCTGCATCTCTGATCAGTTTTCTCCTTGTTTGAGAAGAAAGTTTGGAAGGACGGCCGGGTCTTGGTAGATTTGCAGTGGTCTGATGCTCCTTCCATTTCAATATGATGGCTTGCACAGTGCTCCTTGAGATGTTTAAAGCTTGGGAAATCTTTTTGTATCCAAATCCGGCTTTAAACTTCTCCACAACAGTATCTCGGACCTGCCTGGTGTGTTCCTTGGTTTTCATAATGCTCTCTGCACTTTAAACAGAACCCTGAGACTATCACAGAGCAGGTGCATTTATACGGAGACTTGATTACACACAGGTGGATTCTATTTATCATCATCGGTCATTTAGGACAACATTGGATCATTCAGAGATCCTCACTGAACTTCTGGAGTGAGTTTGCTGCACTGAAAGTAAAGGGGCCGAATAATATTGCACGCCCCACTTTTCAGTTTTTTATTTGTTAAAAAAGTTTAAATTATCCAATAAATGTTGTTCCACTTCACGATTGTGTCTTACTTGTTGTTGATTCTTGACAAAAAAATTAAATTTCATATCTTTATGTTTGAAGCCTGAAATGTGGCGAAAGGTTGCAAGATTCAAGGGGGCCGAATACTTTTGCAAGGCACTGTATATATAGAAGAGCAAAACTTATTAAATAAAATTACGCAAAATAATACACCAGTAAGGTATTTCTTAAATAAAATGAAAAGGACTTTAAACAGTGAAAGAAAACAATAAACAAACGGGTAAGAGGCGAAAAGGTAATCAAATTAATGTAAAAACAATAAACCCAGCCCTCAATTTCTTTTTGATTATCAAACGCTTCTGTCAACCAGGTCATTTTTCGTGAAAGAGCTTCTGCTTCCTGACTTAATTATCAAGTCAGATTGTCAATTGAATGTAAATTGAATTTCACACGGAGAAAAAGGTGGCATTCACAGATGGGGAAGTGTCGGGCTTTGTCATTTTCTTGGTCGCTTTGAGGTGGAGGCGTAACCCCTTCCATGCCGAGATCCTGCAAAATGGCACTGTTCCGCATGAATAGAAGCATATATCCTACTATTCGAGCCAGCGGGCCAGCCGCTTTATCCTTCAGGTGTTGACGACATCCCTTTGGCGGGATTAGCGAACTGCCAGCGGGATCAAGACTGGCCCCGGTTGACCCTAAGTCTCGCGCCGTTGCCGCTTGGCAGGTAAAACAACTGAAAAAGCGTTCCGACGTCCTCTTCGGATTCGCGGTCCATCAAAGCCCATTCAAGCTGAAGCCCTGCTTGACTTTAATCGGGCCCAAGCACCAACTGTTGCGAGAGCCCTATTGTAATGCAAAGGATTATTATTAGTTTTTTATGGCAAATAAAAATGGCCAATTTGGAGGCCTTAACATGTAAGAAAACTCACCAAAATTTGCACATACATGTGGCTTGGTGTAGATTTAGATAATTTTGCGACGTTGTGAAAAAAAAAAAAAAAAAAAAAAAAACGGAACAAAATTGGCTTATTGGCGCCCCCTTGAAATTTTCAAAAAGGCCTCTCCTATTAGGCTTTTTCAACATAGAGCGATGAAATTTGGGGAGTCAATACCTTGTGCAAAACTGCTCCAAAAAGTGTCTGCACCCATATTCCAAACCCAACAGGAAATTGGGTTTTTGGATTGATTTGAAAAAATATGCAATTTGAGTCAATATACAGGGTGCATATTTGAGACCTTGGCCTCAAACCTAGGGAGTTAGTTGGATCCTCCTCAAAATTGGTAAGACTATTCATAATACATATGAGATCCTAAGTTATCTCAAAGTCGGCCATTTTTTTGGCAACACGCCAAATTCAGTAAATGACGAATAACTCCCTGATAAACGGTTCAATCTTTTTCATAATTGGCATGTATGTGACGTATCCCATCCCTAACACGACTGCGTTGAAATATTACCCACCCTCGTCTCTGATGAAGGCGTTGGTGTTCGTAGGTGTTCGCCGAAACACGTCAGGTAATTAAAACATCCTAAAACAATTGTCTGGGATAAAAGACAAATACAACTAATAATTACCCATTCTCCTCCAAGGGAAAAAAATCAATTGACCTCAAACCTGCATCAGGGGAGCCTTAAGACATGTGTTCAGGTGCCTTATGAAAAACATTGATGCTTCGTTGAAGCAGAGGGGTCCAAACAGGAAAGCAAAAATGACCGAGCCATAACTTGGCAGACTTACAACATGCCTGTGCGCAAAACTTCCCGTGCTTGGTGAGAGTCCTACACTGACTGGTCCTGTAGGGGTCATATGCATCAACTCTGCAGCGCCAACTAGTGGCAACAGAAAGTCACTCATTTTACTTATAGATGTCCAGTTCTTTTCAGGTCGGTCATTGTAGTTACAAGACGTTTTGTTTTGCTAGATTTTCATGTCCACATGTCTCGATCTGTTGCCGTGAAGACCCTTTGTTAGCCATTAAAAGGAGGTAGATTTTTCTCGGGACTTAGGCAGTTTGTCGAGCCACAAAATTTGGCACACTTGGTCAAATTGGCCCGATTAAAAGATTCATTTTGATTTTGAATAAGGGTGTAGCTGCACAGCTCAATAGCGCCTCCTTTTTTTTAGAAGCCTCTTCAATAGGGGTTTTTCCTCCTAGGTGTGTGAATGTATTTCTAATCCCAAAAAAGAGACGCATTTCAAGCCTGTTAGGTTCTCATGAGATTGTTAGAGGGGGACGATCTGTCACCACCCTGACCTGCGTGACGTCCGAGTTTGTGTGACGTCCGATTTGTGCCAGATTTCGAGGGCCTGTTCAGTCCTGCTTGTAGGCCTATTTGGGATCTAGTTTTTGAAGCTGTGAGAAAGAATAGTGTTGAAATGTCTTTTGCTGATAATACAGACTGTCTCGCCAGCAATTACCTTGACCGATGACCGGTCATGTCTGTTAGTCTTCAGCCAGGTGGGCAAAGTTAAAGGCTAAAAGTGGCATCCACCATGGTGACAGCATTCCTGCCATACTTGCATACTGGCAGAAACCAAAGTTACACACACAAAAAAAAAAAAACAGGGAGAGATTGCTGCATGTTGTAAAACCATTTAGGGAAACCAGGAAAAGTGTCAGGATGCATTTTGAACTCAAACAGGATGAATGGCTGCTAAAATGGAAAAGGAAAAGGTGGGTGGGGTCATTACTTCCTTCCCCGGTTTTGTCGCGGCGTCAGGATTTTGAACACTGAACCCACCCGAGCGACAAGGGATTTTTCCACCCGGCCAAACTTCTAGTCGGCCCTGGAGTGATGTTGTCATTTATTCATCTTTTCGGAACCGCACTGGCTCTACGTGCCGCGGTCGTCGCGCTGACGTTTTCCCGCCGGGTTTAAATATAGGGGGGAAGCTTTCGGGCAAGGCTCGTATAAAATTTGCAGTCTAGCCTTATCCAGGATTGTCGTGGACTCGTAAAAAATCCATCTTGACGCCTCGTGGATGTGTTAAACAGAACGATTATTCTATTAAAATGATGGATTGTTTAATTTCCCGACAAGCGTTGCAAAATCGCCGTTGCGGATATGTCAAATGTGTTCACAAGTGTGACCAGAGACCACATTTACACTGTCTGCAGCTTCTCAAACATACCAGTGTGTAGCCCTTTGTGCTAAATAATCCACACACAAGACAAATACAGACCAGTTTATGTTTAAACTGAGGTTGAAGCGAACAAAGCATTGATTGAAGCACTGAATTACGTAAAGCTCTTGAACTTGGGTTTATTTGTTTTTAAGAGAAGTTTTAAACTTCATTGGGTTGGGTTCATGGTGCTGAATGTAGATGTACTTTTCGATCAATAAGGGTGTGACAATAATTTGATACTGTGATATAGCCCTATACTTTGTACACTAATAAGTTGCTACCAAAATTTTACACTGGAATAGTGTCTATGTAAACTCAGTGGCTGCCATTGATGGTGCTAGAAGTCAAATTCATTCTGACTGAGAGGGGTGAATTCGTTCACATCAGCATTCAAAGTCAGTCTTCCCAGTTTAAATGAATGAATAGCTTGTTGTTTCCCCGAGATAGTTGGATCGTAGAATAAGGTAGATTGATTTCATGACCCGTGTACCCCTGGCGGCTGCTTGTCTTCCAATGCGGGGAAGCTCCCGCCTCTGAGTGCTTTGTGACGGTGGAGGGTCTCAGTGGCATCCGCTGTTCGGCAGGGAAGGAAACTAGAGTGCCAGAAGTCAAGTCTCCAAACACGAGCAGCTACAATAAAATAAAACGCCAGAAACAGAAGCTTAATTTTTCGCTAGTCATTTTTAACAAAGCAAGTGACGCTAGGACGATGATGAAAGTCTCAAGTTCAACTCAGAACAACGGAATGAAAATTGAAAAATGCCTCCCGTCGATGTTAACCTGACAAAATCACTGATTCGCTCATTTCTCTGTCAATCAAAAATAGGCACGTGCCGGTTACCGGTTTCACGGTTTACCGTGGTGTGAAAACGTCGCGGTTTCAAAACCACTAAAATTCTCCGTCAGACCGTAGTACGGTATTCGCTATTTTTCATGTGTCAAAAACGCAGCCAGAAGTGGCTTGGTGCGGCAGCGCTCACCCCCTCCCGTTTGTTGCTGTGTGTGAAAGTGACGCTATCGGCTGGACAGCTAGCGAACCCAAAAACAAATACTCCAAACATAAGGTGTACTTTTCTTCAATTTATTGAGCTCTCAAATCGTGGTAAGTGGAATATACAAAATAAATACATTTAAAACGTTGTAAAATTGTATTTTTCCATGTGTGAGTAGCTTCAACAGATTAGCATCATGAAAAAGTTCGCCAAAAACAAAACACACATTTTCCTTTCAAATTCAGTATACAAACTAACTAAAAGCTTACAAAGACTAATGTTAGCCTAGGCTTAGCTGGGAGAGCAACTTCGTCGAGTGTTACAGCCGCAGAGTGAGAAAACAAGCTTGATTCGCTTGAATGAAGGGGAAAAAGGGATAGCGTCAAAGATGGCAAATTGCGAATGATGAGCTTGCCCTAAGTACAAATCCTCGTTCGCTGGATCAAGGAGAGGTCTCTCTCCCAATGTTTTTTAAAATTTTTTTTAAAAAAACATTTTTTTTTTTTTTTTAAGATAAAACCTTTCCACAACAATATTTACATTTTAACTAACTTAAACATTTTAACTAACTTATTAACTAATGAATTCTTTATGTTCTTTTTCACACAAAGGCATGACATCATGTAGACCAGAGTTGACACAGTGGCTGAAAATGGCGAAAATTTCAATTGAGCTTTTTCACCCTCAAAAAAAAAAAGTTATGCAGTATAATTAAAAAAAAAAATTATTCAGAAGTGTTTTTACTTTTTTATAGAAATTATTTTGTTCTTGCTCTAATCTTGAGCAACTTGAGCTGTGGCTGTGGGTATAGTCTATACGTTATATTTATTTTAATTTTATTTAAAATATTTGTTTTATCATTGATTATTTATTTATTTTAACAATATATTCATGTTCCAGTTTGCAACTATGTTCGGAAAAATAAAAAAAATCCTGTTCAATGGAATTTTTTTTTTATTTTTTAACCCATACATCTCAAAATATATTTTGGAGCTATAATTGCAATACCGTGATACCGTGAAACTGCGGTATTTTTGCTCACGGTTATCGTACCATCAAAATCTCATACCGGCACATGCCTAATCAAAAAAGGATTCCGCCACAGACAGAGCATCCAATCATCATGCAGAGAAGCAGAGCGTCCGGGCCAACCGAGCCCGGACGCCTATAGGTCCCCAGAGACGCAGAGTGTACAATGGACGGGATAAACCCAGCCTGTAACCAATGATTCAACTCGTTTTGCTGTTGTGGAACAATACACACTTAACTCTGGAGAAGCACAGCGTCCACACTGTTCATTCATTCGCGCAGCTTCAAAGTCTTTTGATGAATGAGTGAAAAGCAAGCCGCATTGTAACTAGGCATTAGAGGTGTGCAAAATTTCCGATTCTTAGATTATTCGCGATTCGGCCGTGGAAGATTCGAGAACGATTCACAAACATCCAAATTCCGATTATTGAAATATGCGAAGTAAAGCGGAAGTACACAACACTCAGCGCGCCGCGCTGTCTTCGGGACGGAACAGAGCGAGAGTAGCTAAACATCATGCTTCCCATTACCCGGCCCCTCGGGTAATGCCAATGCTCAACTCACGGCTCTAGCTCAACTCATGCAACGAGATAAAAAAACACAACAACATACCTGACTGCTGCCGAAAAGCTGCTACAAGTACATCCATATAATGTTACGGTGGATATCATTTATACAGGACTAGATGCAATATAGATTTGGCAGCGTTAGCAGCACATCTA
The DNA here is from genome assembly GCF_030265065.1 of Corythoichthys intestinalis. Lineage (NCBI taxonomy): Eukaryota > Metazoa > Chordata > Actinopteri > Syngnathiformes > Syngnathidae > Corythoichthys > Corythoichthys intestinalis. Next base: position 47,659,185 of record NC_080405.1, on the reverse strand, counting down.
CAAAAAGCTAGATGCGGGCGTTATAAACGGCCGCCATCTTAAAGCAGTACACTTCCCTGCAAGGCTGTTGTAGCGAACGTTCCAAGCAAACCTAATTAACTTTTTATCTAAAATACTCCTAAATCGGTAAAATATTGACTTGAATCTATCTTTAAAATAGTTTTAAAACTTTCACATGTCGAAAGCAGACAAAAGGGAAATTATGGAATAACGGGAGCAATTTTAACAAATTTTACGGTTGATTCACAACATTAAATTAATTGAATGTAGTTTAAAGCTGCTGATACAGAATGGGGACTGGAGTTTTTTATTTAATGTTATTTTTGTATATTTGTTTACTGCTATATGTTAACTTGATACTGAAATAGTAGTGTGGTTTAGCCTGAGAGTATTTTTGAACAATTTTGGAACTAATGTACAAAACATTAAAAAAAAAAAAAAAAAAAAAAAAGAGAAAAAAAAAAGGAGGGGGGTGCATCAATAATCGTTTTATAATCGAATCGGAGCCTCTGAATCGTAATCGAATCGTTAGGTGCCCAGAGATTCCCAGCTCTACTAGGCATGTGCTGGTATGAGATTTTGACGGTATGATAACCTTGAGCAAAAAATACTGTGGTTTCACGGTATCACGCTATTGCAATTATGGCTCTAAAATGTGTTATTTTGAGATGTATGGGTTAAGACAAAAATCCATTGAACAGGATTTTTTAATTTTTCACAACATATTTGCAAATTGGCAGATGTTTACAATGGTGGAAGCTAATGGTAGAGAGGAAACTAGTTAGCAGTCTTGTGGGAACCTGTGGGAGTGGGAACCTCTTGGTACCTCACGATACGATACGGTTTGCGATACAAAGCTCACGATAACGATGATCTGACGATATGGCGATACAACGATTATCGATACAGTTGGTCAGGAAATCATTCTACGATATTCTACAAACCATGAATAAACAGAAAAACAAGCTTCTGCTGTGAATTGGAATGAGTTTATCACTTGCAGACGTCCAATCCATTTGAAGTGGGAGGGTGGCAGCGAATGAACGGTTCATTCGCTGCCACCCTCCCACTTGCTTGTACTTGTCATATTTGGTGAATGAGAGGTCTTCATTTTTGTCAAATTGGTTTTATGTCTCAATTACGAACTTCCTTTTAAATAGTAAACTTCAGTCTCATGTGAGCAAACTTGCTGAGCTATGTGTTCATCTGTGCAACATCTGAGCCTTGTGCTGTAAGCTGGTCCGGAGAGACTACTGAAAAATTTGCTCATGAGCTCATCGTTTCTCCACGCGGCGCAATTGGTAACGTCACGATGAAATGATTTAGAAAGTGTCTCTTGAGACCTGACTAGCTTTTCAATCCTGCCTGTTTATGTACAACGGATTCCCTGAGTTATGCGAGTGTTGCATAGTTGTCGGAAGAGATGATGAAACTTGCGATTTACGCACCAGGTGAAATGTTACTTCAGGAATGTGTTGCGTAGACAAATATTCAGTGTGATTCTTGGCTTATTCTTCTTGTCTTTGTTTCTCCTTGAACTTTGTGGCTTTTTCAGCCACATTCCAAGTTGGCCAACTCACTCTGGAATGGGAGATGAGTTTTTAATCCACCCCTGAAACTTTGCCAGTTATGAGTTCGTTGTCAGTGTTGTTTTTAATTTCAGAATCGGTATGTAGTAAAAACACGCACTACAGCTACAAGAGTAACAATACAAACAGAACGGCTGGAGGCTGGTTGTCTTGATGGAACAAATGGACGCTTCAGATTCCGGTATCAAGATCGGAAATATTTATGACATCGATCGTTCATAGTTGATAGTGTTTCAGTCATGTTTTTGTTGTCTGCCTTCAAAAGATTCCAAATAGATTTGTGTCAGAAATGTGGTTTTAAGAGTTGTTCACACAGGATCATGTTTGTTATGCTGTGTATTTGCATTTTTTTTGTCTCAAAAAATTCAGTATGTGTATAGTTTCAGTACAAACCAGACTCTGGCCTGGTCCCTGCTTTTCGCTATTTATTCACACTAGTGCTGCAACGATTGATCGATTAACTCGAGTATTCGATTAGAAAAAAAGATTCGAATTAAATTTTGCTGCTTCGAGTATTCGTTTAATTAATGTGGCGTTGTAATGGTTTGTTTTGAAAGTGTTTGCATTTATAGTTGTATTGAATTGGGTGGATATACTGCCCTCTAGTCTGCCTCATTTCATGTGGCTGAATCCAGCTGCTCCCTGTTAAGACCAACATAAGCTAAGTTTTTGTTTGAGCTAATGTTTTTTTTTTAAAATGCACTTGTAATTTAGTTTATAGGTATATTTAGCCGTTTTTGGGGGGCATATGTGTTTGAACCATTTGTTAAGAGCATGGTAAAAACAAAAAACGTTAGCATTTTATAGCATTTAAGCTAGCGGACTTTTACTATGTAAGTTAGCCAGTTGTTCTTTTGTTGTACATAGAGCCTCATTTATTTATTTTTTTATACCGTTTGAGGCTCAGCTCAGGTATTTTAAATTTTGGTTTCTTATCCGATTACTCGATTATTCGAACTAAGTAGTTCATCGATTAATCGACTACCAAAATAATCGATAGCTGCAGCCCTGATTCACACATTAGAATTTAAAATCAATCCATTTTACCATTAAGAATGATACATTTTCACAGTTTAAACATTTGACCTGTCATCTATGTTCTTTTCAGAATACTGAAAATTGGCACTTCCACATCAGTGCATTGTTTTTATTTACAATTTCATTATTGTGCCGTCTTTTGGGAATCGATTTCAAAGCTAACACAGAGTGAGAACCTCTGGGTAGCTCACGATAACGATGATCTCATGATATGGCGATACAACGGTTATCGATGTATCGGTCTGGAAATCATTTTACAAAACAACGAATAAACAGAAAAAGAAGCTATTTTCGTCCTTCTGCTTTGAGTTTATTACTAGCAGACGTCCAATTCATTTTAACTGGGAGGGTGGTCTCCTATTCGTTCATTCGCTGCCATACCTCAAATGTATTGGACGTCTTTTGTAATCAATGGCAGTCAATGGGCATTTCAGGTCATTTGCTGTTGATTTTTTTGTCACTTCTTGTTGATTATGTTTCCAGAATCGGAACTGAGCCAGGAATAAATTGACAGTTACTCGAACTCTACAGGAAGTGACAAGTAACTGCCCTGAAAATCGGAAAGACTGGCTGCGAATGCTCTGGCATAGACTTCACCATCAGTTGACACGAAATGGGGCGCGGGGCCGCTCCATAGGGGGCCTATTTACAAAAAATTTAAATTCTAATGTTTTCCAAAACCAAAGCCGCTAGCGACCTAAAACCAAAACTGGCACCTCCCTTAGGCGTATATGAGTCTCCATGAGCATCAGCATCAAATAATTAAAAGTCGTTCCCGAACAAAATCCCGATTGTTTTATATATAAGAATAACAAGACTTAAAATAGCTATAAAATTGTCACATTTTACGCTCGATGCACAAAAATCACCTATATTTTCAGGATCAATAGTAATTACATATCGTATAAGTTTTTGCCTGAAATAACAAGTTCATTTTTTTTAATATATAGTGCAATTTTGACAAAAGTTTTCAACAGCTAATAAATCACTCAATTTTCACATCAGAAACTTAATACGTGAGGAAATCATGCAGAATCTTCTTAATTTTACTCAACGAAAGCAAATTTTGCATTTTTTCCAAATAAAATCGCAACTTATTTAGGTTGAATTCCAATGTCGCTATTGCTTCAGCACGTCTTGCCGGATATCTGGCTCTTGTTGTTTTTTTGATTGAAATGTTACATAAAATAAAACGCGTAAAAGCCCAAAAATTTTTTTTGTATGGACGCAGAAATGTCTAAATTACTCGTTTTTTTGCCAAAAAACGGGAAGTTGGACAAAACTTACCTGATTATTTGAGTGTAAAATTACGCTATGTATGGTTACAAAATCCATCGTGGCGGCCATCAAAAACAAATAGCTTTATAAGTTGAAAATTCTTGTAAATAAGTGCAAAAATCCTGGAATTTCAATAGATATGAACGTTAAACAGTCTAAATTCTTAGTTAAAAGCAAAAAAAAAAAAACGCAGTTATCATTCATTTTACGCAAATATTTTGAGCTAAAGTTAAGCTAAGTTTTTCCATACATTTCAAAAGTGCATGCATGGTGCTATTTTATATAATAATTACCTTAAATCCTCGACCAAATCACTCTTGAGACACTCCTGCCTGCTTGTATGCACAAAAACTTTAGTCCCGTTTCCACCTAAATCCGGCATGTGTTTTGAGTTTATAGCATTGAAAGCTCCACGATACTTTGCCTCGCCCGGCCCCCTACGGGATGCCGTGGTGCAATGTCTGTAGGAGCTCTCGTCAACTGATAGTGAAGTCTACAGCTCAGGTTCGGAATGAACGAACATTCATTCACCTTCTAGTGTAGGGCTGTCCCAAACGACTAATTTCCTCCCGATTAGTCAGCCGACTATTTTTACGATTAGTCGACTAATCTAATATATATATATATATATTTTTAACTATTGTAATAATGAAATTTTTGTTGAAGCTTATTAATTCACAAAAAAAACATTTTGGAACACCTAAATTCTTTATTAACGTGTAAATAAATAACATAAATACCAATAATAAATCACAAACAATGAGGTCAAATGCTGCTGGCATTAACTAGTGCAAAAAAATGTAAACGGAAACACTGTGACTTAGCCTCTTTAACAGGAGTCAAAACAATTCTTACTCTTTTTGTGGTATGCCTTTGTCTATATATCTCTAAATGTTAAAATGAATTGCAATGTCCCGGACAACCATTTTCAGAATACTTTGTGTGAGTTCATATGCTTTTTCTGGTGTGCATTCCACATTTTTGGGGGATGGGAAAAACTGTTAAACCTTTGTTTGTTTTAACCTGAAAATAGAGGGCACACTAAAATATTACCACAATTATTTTGAATGAAAGGCACACATACCCACAGTAACAAAAAATAAATACATAGTATTAATTTTATAGGATACTACTATGTGTAAAACTTTATATTAAATAACATCAGTGCAGTCATGGATTACAGTAAGCAGGCCAGTGGTGTTTCCATATATATTTTTATTATATTATGTATATACAGGATATATGTATATATTTTCCCCAAGTGGGAGCTTCCATGATCCTAATAAATTTAATAATAATTTAAAAAAAATATATTATTATATGAATTATTTTATTAAATAAAAATGCACGTTGATACGACGCACATAAAGGCAAGTTCCATTTAAAAAAGTTGTATGGACTTACAATCCGCTAGCTTGTTGTTTCTTGTTGTCTTCAAAAATTACACTTGGGTGACGGCACTTCAAGTGTTCGTTGATAGCCGACGTGCTACCGTGGTATGCGAGCCCAGCTTAGCAAAGAGTACACAAGCGGCAGCCTCCATATCTTCCTTGAAATAATTCCAGGCTCTGGCTATTCTGGTCAGCTTTTTTGGCTTTATGCCGCTTTCACATGTTACCAACTCTGCCCGTTTTGGAAATTGGCGGTGTTTTTAACTCCTCACCGGCGATTCACTTGGCTCGTTGTCGTCGGTTCGTCTGGGTTCGTCCGATTTCCTCCTCGGGAAGGCGGCGGCGTGCATAAAAACACCGAGAGGCGTCGGATTGCTCTTTATGGATACTTTTATTGGCCAAAACAAAAACGTGGGGTATGAAGCCACTCAACTCGGCGCTACCCGCGCACTTTTCCAACTCACCGATCTCGCTCCCTCTCTTTCGCTCGCTCGCCCACTTTCTTCCTCTTTGCTCAATCTGACAACGCCGGTCACATTGAAATAACAGCGGCACCCTTGGGGGTGCCAGTAACAACCGCTTGTATCGCGAGCGCCCGCCATTTTAAACTTTATCCGCATGTAATTTTTTTTTTTTTTAACCCGTCATTACCCGTTGACGGTATGTTTTGCCCGTCGACGCATTTACGTCATCGATGACGTCGACTAGTCGGGACAGCTCTATTCTAGTGGACAATTTGGTAGCAACTTTGTGGTTGGTTTTTGCTTTGCTTGTAATTGGTCTGTTTCATTCGCTTGTCAGTTGTCACCCTTGTGTAGATATTAGGGCATTCTATTCCTACATTTTCAGTGAAACTACAGCATCACTAAGATATTAACAGTCTTGTTTTTGTAAGAAAATTCTGTTCTTATAATCCCGATTTCGAACAGAGGGGTCTTTGCAACCTCTCGGGTTATACCGTATGTAGGTCAAACATATTCTTTTTTGACGTGCGTCGCCTTCTTCTCGTGTGATTATTTTCCTCCTCGACCTTGTGTTATTTTGTGAACCTTAATGCAGGCTTTCAGTTATCTTGTCACCCTCAGGGTCACACTGTGCGTTTGTGTTTCTACCCACACCAACTAACACGTACCTAATAGCGTCAAAGGCATGCCCCAGTTGCTTTTTGTTCGCATTCCTTCAGATATTTATAAAGTAGGAAGAAAAACAGCTTGGCAGTCAGAGGCGCCAAAAATTCCATTGGTCCTCGTCGCGGAAAGCGGCAGCCGAAGCTCCGCTCGCGGCCACGGAGGGGGAACCGCAATCTTTGCATGCTTAGCCCAAAAACCCACGAGGCTGAGAAGGATAAACCCCTTCTGACGTGCGCTGTTTACACGGACGCGATTGAGTTTCTCTGTAAGACTTGTCGTAAGAGGTGGGAGAGTTCTGGCTTGAGGTTTGGGGAAACGTTTGGGGAAATAAACTCCACATTGCAGATGGCGACAAAGTGATTTACCGGTACTAATGTAACAGACATGGAAACAGGACTTAGAACATTCCTATGTGTCAATTATCAATTCATTGATTATTAATATATGGCTGACAACTGATGCCGAGTTACGCTAAACAAAATTTTAATTGCCGTGAGCTAATAGCTAGCTCGCTATGTCCTTTGTTTTTGTAGTGGGTGACTGTGGCACAGGCGGTTGAGCAGGTCGTCCATTGATTGAAGGATTAGGGGTTCGAATCCAGCGTCCACTTGTGCCCATTGTTCTTGTATCCTTGGGCAAGACACTTGACCAGGGCAGCTGTGGCTGCAATAGTAGCTTACCGCCATCTAGTGTGAAGTGAAAAAAATAATTCAATGTAAAGCATCTTTGAGCGTCCTGAAGAGCACTATATAAATCCAATGCATTATTAATGTTGTGTTTAGGGAAGTCCAGATCACATATTTTTGCAGATGAGTATTAGGAGCAGTTTACATGGCGACTCTGTGACACAAAGAAGCAATGACTGAGTAGCGGACTCGCCTCGCGTGCATATGGTGTCGGCGAAGATGGAAGGCGAAGACGAAAAATTCTGAATCCTGCCTCCAAAGTGGAAGAATCCTATTGCCGGGGATTGAGGGGGGCTTCCTCGGCATGCATATCAAAGGCTCCCGCGGCGCGAGACCGCGACATTAACGTCACCACTTGTACACGTCACATTGGGCATGCACAGCGGTGCTACTAAACATTAAAAACAGCAAACATGGCGGAATGTCGGCTTTAATTTACCGTTTCGATAATATTTTTAAATTAAATATGTTGAATGTTTCAATTTTTGTGCCTTTTTGAACAAAAGAAAAATGCCATTGCTTCGAGTGGGCGGGCATATTTTTTTCCGGGCTGAGGGAGCTTGGTGGGGTCAAAGTGCATCATTCTCTGTCGCCCTGTAAATCTGCACTGCCGCCTAGGGCCTGGCATGAATACTACATTGTTTTCATGCGGAATTGCAACATTGTTCAAATGGAGACGCAAATTTGAAATTTCTCGTATTCTTGGAGAGTCACCATTGGCGACTCTGCGACACAAAGACGCAATGACTGAGTAGCGGAATTGCCTCGCGTGCATATGGTGTCGACGAAGACGAAAAATTTTGAATCCTGCCTCGAAAGTGGAAGAATTCGATTGCGGGGGATTGAGGGGGGCTTGCTTCGCATACATATCAAAGGCTACTGCCGCGCCGAAAACGTCAGCACTCGTACACAGCACATTGGGCGTGCGCAGCGGTGCTATTTAACATTAAAAATAGCGAATGGCGGAACGTCGGCTTTAATTTACTGTTTTAATAATATTTTAAAATTTAAATATGTTGAATGTTTCCATTTTTGTGCCTTTTGGAGCAAAAGGAAAATGCCATTGCTTCGAATGGGCGGGCATGTTTTCTTCCGGGCTGAGGAGCCCCGTGGGGTCAAAGTGCATCATTCGCTGTCGCCTTGTAAATCTGCACTGCCCCCTAGGGCTTGGCTTGATTACTACATCGTTTTCATGCGGAATTGCGACATTGTGCGAATGGAAACGAAACCATGTAAATGCACATTTGACATGTTTCGTCTTCTTGGAGTGTCACCATGTAAACGGCCCCTTAGTCACCTGATTTTGAGGATATGTCGATACAGTCTCGATCCGATACCTTGGGAATATATATTGTCCTATTTGGACAAAGCTATCCCTACATTTTAGCCAGTGTTGTTTATAAAGGTGTTAGAGTATAATGGCGTTACTGACGGTGTTATTTTTTTCAGTGATGAGTAAACTAATTAATTACTTTTCTCATCGTTACTGATGGTGTTCAAAAACTCAGGTGAATATACATTGAAAAATTATATATTATCGGTTATCGGTATCGGCCTTGAGGAGCAGGAAGTTAACGATATCGGTATCGGTTTCAAAAAATTGATATCGTGCACCCCTAATGTAGAGACATTCTTATGTAGAGGTATCACTGTACTTAAAAATAAAAGTCCCAATCCGATACTTCAGTAGTAGACAGTTACCGGTATCAAATCCATTTTAATTGGGACGGCAATTAGTCCCGATCCGATACCTTAGTAGAAGACTGTTACAGATATCAAATCAATTTCAATTGGGATGGCTGGCATTGATAGATTATGGTTCACTGCCATTGACGGCGATAGACGTCCAATCCAGTTTGACCAGATGGCTGGCCAACCCTTACAGTTAAAATGGATTAGATGTCTGTCACCATCAATAGCAGCCAGTGTGGTAATACTTGAAATAGTAAACACGTTTTAAAAACATGATCCTTTTCACTTGATTCAGACCCTCTGAAAATTACGTGATCGGTCCCAATATCCGCTCATGTGATCCGATCAGATATCCCAAATATTGTCAGATGATTTTGATGTTTTGATGACGCAAATACATTTTTTACCTGATTGACTGCGGTTGGCTGGCGACCTGTTCAGTAACCCGCCACCCACTCAAAGGCTGCTAACCCAAGTAATTTGACTGTTGGATAACATTTTGTCAATGACTAGTTAGCTGTAATTTATCTACAGGTTTACCTCCGCCGCATAATCTGCAGTATAATCTGCCTCTTGGCTGACTGCTCAGACATGACGTGCATCAGATGGCGAGCTGATTAATTTAGTGTGATTAGAGGTCCCTAAATCCCAGAATATGGCTCCGGCACGCCTCTAATGCTTGTTTACAAGTGCCGCAGACAACGAAGAGGCACAGCTATCGCTGTAGTGCGGGTATCAGGATTTCGTATCAAAGGATTTTGGTTTTGATTTAATCATTGCATATTTGTAGTTGTCTTAGATGATTATAACAGTTTGATTAGGGTTGGGAATCGTAGGGTTAAAGCTAATATCACTGTACAGGCATAATGAAACAAACCTGCCTATAAATGCCTATGAAATGATGACTTATAAATAGGGTTGGGTAGTGGTGTCAACAATAATCGATGCGGCGATGCATCCCGATGCGGGGCATGGACGATTCGATTCGATGCGGGCAGCAAGCCGAATCGATTCAGCGCATTTTAAAATATATAAGTACGTTCAAAAATCTTCCCTGCGCAATTCCGGTGATGCAACAGATTTGGTTTCCCCATTTGTATTATTATTCTCATGTTTCATTTTTTACACACCGCATAACTCTGGTCAAGTTTCCCACCAACCTCGTAGAAGCCAAAATGTCTCCAGATGTCTGCTTTCAATGTCTTAGGTGCATCAATAATCTTTCTTGCTCCCTCTTTCTCCGCTTCAGCCATTGTTATGTTATGTCCTATCTCTTAGAGGTTAGAACTTGTGCCCGAACCCGAACGGGTCGGGCTGCGTGCCGGACTAATAAATCATTTAAAAAAATGGGATAAAACCGAGAGCAGGCTCTCTGTATTGTGCATTTGCTTGTGCACGCACATGAACGCAGCGGCGCTGCCCGCTTTTTCTTCTTCTCCTCCCGCTGTAGCGCTTGCAATTCGTTATGAAAGAGACTTTTATTTATGCACACAAAGGCAACACAAATGTGATCCTTTTGAATCTTCTCCTCTGTGTGTCTGCAAAATCGCATGTTTTTTTTTTTTTTTTTTTTTATATATTAAGCTTTCCCAGCGTTATTATGTTGTGTAAATGCTTTTATAATGATCATAAAAATATGTAGACTATTTAAACATTAAGAAAAATTGCGTTTTTTTTTTTCTGCCAACTGAGAATTCGTTACGAAGGACTTTTACTTATGCACACAAAAGTAACAGAAATGTGGTCCTTTTGAATCTTTTCTGTGTGTCTGCAAAACCGTATATATATATATTAGGGCTGTCAAAATTATCGCGTTAACGGGCGTTAATTAATTTTTAAAATTAATCACGTTAAAATATTTGACACAATTAACGCACTAGGCCCGCTCAGACAGATTTAATTGTCAGTACAGTGAAAGGCCAACTTGTTAATTGTGTTTTATGGAGTTTTTCCGCCCTCTGTTGGCGCTTGGGTGTGACTTGCATATGTTATGTGGCGTAATGTCGCCCTCTGCTGGCGATTCAGTGCAGCTGATTATTTGGGTTTCGGCGCGCTTTTCTGACGTGATTATATGTCGACGCGAACTCACACTAATAGACAGTGCTATTCAGACCAGCTAACGTCCGCATCCAGTATTCAGTGGCAGTTCTCATAGCCCCATCATACTGTTTGTGTCTAATACATGCATCGCTTGTGAGTTATATTTCTCCTTTGTTTATATTCATGAGCATTAGATAGTTATTGATGATGTGTATTTGAATTTGTTCACATATATGGTGAAATGCAGTTACATTAGCCACGTTTACATGCTGACTTTTATTCATACCGATTCAAATCATTCCGAATGGAAATTTCACATCAGCTGTTTACATGTCACTTCATCTATTCCGATCCAGCGTTTACATGTGACTGCCTTTATTCCGAAAGGACGTTTGACAACTGCCGTCTGACATACGCAGATTAATCAAAACAAAGCGTCACGTTGCAAAACATGGAGATCGATCGTCAGATCAGCTGCTGTTTTAACTTTTCGAGTGGAAACAAAACTTCAGAATGATACGCCGTTCATTTAAAAAGTTGTGTGGGTGCGCTGTGCGTGTGCTTGGAAGCCATGTTGCAAGTGACGTTACCTACGTCACCAAGTGACATCACTACGTCAGTATGGAGCATGCGCAGAAAGAACGCAACCAGACACCATTCCGCTTCCCTGTTTACATGATATAATTTTACTTCTAAAAAAAAAAAAAAAAAAAAAAAAAAAGAGAAAGCTCTGGTCTCATTCAAAGCACTAATTAAATGCTGTGATTTGTTTTTTTTTTTTTTAATATCTGAAAGTATTTTCATTTGACTTCAACCAGGAGTGACACAAGAGCCAATAAAAAGCTGTTTAATGTCTGACCGCTTGTGTTGCCTCATGATTCACGAAAAATATGCTTTGCTTTAGAATTTTAATGCATCCCAGACTTTAATGCATCGCGATGCATTGCTGAATCGAATCGTGGCCCTTTGAATCGTAATCGAATCGAATCGTGAGGGCAGTGCCGATGCACACCTCTAGGGTTCAGCATCGATGGGAACTGGTTCTATCACACCGATGCTCCCGGAATCGTTCGCATTTTAAAATTTCGATTCCATGTTTCGATGCCCTGACTGCTGAGCGGAAAAAAATTGCTCGTTCAAAGACTGATATTTATATACAAGTTAAAGTTAAAATTAGCCATGTGAGAAGTTCATATAATTTTAAAAATCATTGAGAAGTTAAGACTTTAACATAAACCATGCAATTTTTTTTTTTACCCTGTCTTTTTTTTGACTCTGCCTCTTAAAAGGGTCGTAATCGAGAATCGTTCGGAACCGGAATCGAAACGTGGAATCGTAATCGGAACCGTAATCGTTCAATTTCAAACGATGCCCAACCCTACTTATAAATACGCAACACTCTATAATTGATTGATTTTGGTAAATAAGAGTTCTACAAGGGTTCAAAATGAATCAAAAAAGAACAAAGCAGGCAAATATTATGAGCTTGGCATTGTAAAATTACATTTACAGTAGTTGTTTAAATTCTAGGCTTGTATGTTTTCCCATGCCTTGTCATGTCATGTATAGGCATGTTGAGAAATAAAATAAGTACAGCCTTTAAAATGGTAAATGTTTTTGTACTTTCATGTTTCCATCGTTCCTGTGGAATCATTAGGATATTTTAAATAAATAATTGACATAAATTTGTTTGGCTTCTTTATTTATTAGTAATGCATGATGCATCGATAATCGCGTTAATCGTTATCATCGTCAATACAGTGATCATTGCTCAATAATCAAATCGTAGCGCCCTCAATCGTAATCGAATCGAATCGTGGGGTGTCTAAGATGGCACACCCCTAATAGATATGATAAAAAGGTGAGCACTTTTTCTAAATTGATGTATAAACTCGCAGAAAAAAATATGTTCATTTAAAAAACAAAAGTGGACAACTCAAATAAAACATGGAATAGGTAATGTAAAAATGTGGATACAGACATTGTAAGATCATGTAAAAACTAGGGGTGTCAAACGATTAAAATTTTTAATCGAGTTAATTATAGCTTAAAAATTAATTGTAATTAATCGCAATTAATCGCAATTCAAACCATCTCTAAAATATGCCATATATTTCTGTAAATTATTGTTGGAATGGAAAGATAGACACAAGATGGATATATACATTCAACATACGGTGCATAAGGTATTTGTTTATTATAATAATAAATCACAACAAGATGGCATTACCATTATTAACATTCTGTTAAAGCAATCCATGGATAGAAAGAGTTGTAGTTCTTAAAAGACAAATGTTGGTTCAAGTTATAGAAATTTTATATTAAAACCCCTCTTAATGTTTTCGTTTTAATAAAATTTGTAACATTTTCAAACAAAAAAATAAACTAGTAGCTCACCATTGTTGATGTCAATAATTACACAATGCTCGTGGATGGTTGCCTGGCTCTGCCAGACTATTCTCCCTGTATTTATCAAACACTGAGAGAAATAGTCTGGGAACCATCCCATTAACGGCCTCTCGAACAGGTACAAAATCAATCGACAAATCAGATTTGTTTATTTGCTTGACGTGTTCTTAACGAGCAACGTCACTCTTGCGGGTCGAAAGGCGTCTCCACAACACAGATGGTCAACGGGAGAGCCGAGAATATGTTCCAATCCACGGTAAAATCAGTTTTAAATGACCAGAAACACATCGACACGAGTCATTGACAACAGTCTGTCTCGCGCTAGCCATGTTGAATAAACTCTGCTCTCTTCGTATGTTTACTTCCACGCGCAAGTCCCTCGTCCTTCCCTCGCCAGTTTACTAACGTCACGTCTGCCCGTCGCTGATTGGTCCACTCCGCTGTCTGTTTGCTGTGGCTTGCTCCGCCCTGGAAATTGTATCCGCTTGAATGGTGGCCAGACTCAATAGCTGGAACAGCGGTGAGTCTGGTGTACCAGGCAACATGGATGGTGCTGAACCCCATAAAATCAGTCGCACCCAAGCACCAGCAAAGGGCGAAAAAAACACCAAAAAACACAAGTAACAAATGGACATGACACTGTTAATTTAATCTGTTTGAGCAGGGCATGTGCGTTAATTGCGTCAAATATTTTAACTAGATTAATTTTAAAAAATTAATTACCGCCCGTTAACGCGATAATTTTGACAGCCCTAGTAAAAACAAACAAAAAATGGGGACAGACATTGTAAAAAGTAGAAATTTTTTTTAAAAAGTGGATGAAAATTAAAATAAACACACAATTCATTTTTTAAATCATGGTATTATAGATTTTGACCAAGTAAAAAAGTTCATGTAGATGACAGGATTTGCTGCTAAAAAGTGGACATGAGCATGTAAAAAAGAAGTAGATAATTTCAGTATTATTTTAATCATTTTAAATCTTTCTCTTCCTTATCCTTCTGAAAGTGCCCCATCAACAGTTTAGTTTAATTTTAGAAATGTAATGATGCTGACCAACAACAGCGCTCCCGATGAATCAACTTGGTCCTTCAGTGTGAGTCAAAAGCGATTATTCCTTTTGTAAACAAACACACACTTTCAAGTGCGTGACGATGAATGACCATCTGCATAAGTCATAAAATCGTCTCTTCTGGAGTCAAGCCCGGCAGGTGATGACTCACCTCAAGCACCCATAACCAAGTGCCGCGATGACCAAAACCAGCTGGTCGTTTTTACACGCCACAGGGAAAAAAGGCTAAAAATAAAGCTTTTGTTTTCTTGTAAGGGAAGTGGTTTTGTTCCACTTCCCGGGTGCAGTGGAGCAGATCGCTTGACTAGATGTGATGCTTTGAAACTTTATCTTGGTAATTGATCCTTCAGTGTTTGCTTGGTCACGTTTTTTTCTACGCTGTAGTCTTCCATTGCCTGGAAGGAACTGGGGAAAATGGACAATGACTCAACGTGATTGGATTTTTCCCCCTTGTTGGGCAGACTTGGCACTACTAACGCCATGTATTTCCACACACGTGAGATGTTTTCCTTGCGCCAGGTTAAAAAAAAAAAAAAAAAAGCTATGTTCACTAGGATTTTTCAGTAGCAAAGAAACTTGTCTGTCATGCTTAGCGGAAGTCTTAACCCTTTTAGGAGCTCAGTGTGTAATTCAAAGACAAAACAATTTTCCAGTGTATATTACCTAAGTTTATCATTTACACACAGGAACGTCAGAAAATTCTAATCTCATGACCACCCTTGTGACCCTCCAGTCCACCAGTTTTCTTCACTGTTCCGCACGATTGAAGACAGCTCATCTTCCATTTTGACCACTCTAATTCACATTTGCCTCGGCTGACCTTACATTCTCCCATCTGGCTGTATGTTTCCTCCTCACTTAACCTGTTCCTGCTGCGACGAACACTTTCCCATTCATCATCTCCTCCTCAGTGGGTATCTTTACATGGACAAAATTTCTTCTGTCCGATCAGCGTTCGGATTGAAATTATAATCGGATTCACTGTGTTCGTGGACACTTAAAATATTGATCCTTCAGTGTTCATGCATCAGAATGTCAGTCGGAACAAATTATTTTCAATTTTTTTTTTGAGGCCAGCATACACATTAATAAAAATCTTTTTGAACCAAGTGTTCACTAAAAGCTTGAGTTACAAAAAACCTACGTTTGTATTTTGAAGCATTTTCATGTTGTTGTTGTAGATAAATTAAGTTTTTTTCCCCCCACGCAACAAACCAAAATGTCTTTTAACTACGACAACAAAAAGACATGAACTCTAGGACTGCAGCTATCGATTATTTTAGTAGTCGATTTATATGTCAACTAGTTAGTTTGGAATAATCGAGTAATCCATCCATCCATCCATCCATCCATTATCTTCCGCTTGTTCCGGGGTCGGGTCGCGGGGGCAGCAGCTTTAACAGGGAAGCCCAGACTTCCCTCTCCCCAGCCACTTCAACCAGCTCCTCCGGCGGGATCCCAAGGCGTTTCCAGGCCAGCCGAGAGACATAGTCTCTCCAGCGTGTCCTGGGTCGTCCCCGGGGCCTCCCGCCAGTGGGACATGCCCGGAACACCTCTCCAGGGAGGCGTCCGGGAGGCATCCGAACCAGATGCCCGAGCCACCTCAGCTGGCTCCTCTCTACGCGGAGGAGTAGCGGCTCGACGCCGAGTCCCTCCCGGATGACCGAGCTTCTCACCCTATCTCTATGGGAGAGCCCGGACACCCTGCGGAGGAAACTCATTTCGGCCGCTTGTATCCGGGATCTTGTTCTTTCGCTCACGACCCAAAGCTCGTGACCATAGGTGAGGGTAGGAACGTAGATCGACTGGTAAATCGAGAGCTTTGCCTTTCGGCTCAGCTCCTTCTTCACCACTACGGACCAGTGCAGAGTCCGCATTACTGCAGACGCCGCACTGATTCGCCTGTCGATCTCCCGCTCCCTCCTACCGTCACTCGTGAACAAGACCCCAAGATACTTGAACTCCTCCACTTGGGGCAGGATCTCATCCCCGACCCGGAGAGGGCACTCCACCCTTTTCCGACTGAGGACCATGGTCTCGGATTTGGAGGTGCTGATCTTCATCCCAACCGCTTCACACTCCGCTGCGAACCGCTCCAGTGAGAGTTGGAGGTCACGGCTTGATGAAGCCAACAGCACTAAATCATCTGCAAAAAGCAGAGATTCAATGCTGAGGTCACCAAACCGGACCCCCTCAACGCTTCGGCTGCGCCTAGAAATTCTGTCCATAAAAATTATGAACAAAATCGGTGACAAAGGGCAGCCTTGGCGGAGTCCAACCCTCACTGGGAACGAATTCGACTTACTGCCGGCAGTGCGGACCAGACTCTGACACCGGTCGTACAGGGACCGAACAGCCCTTACCAAGGGGCTCGGTACCCCGTACTCCCGGAGCACCCTCCACAGGATTCCCCTATGCACACGGTCGAACGCCTTCTCCAAATCCACAAAACACATGTAGACTAGTTGGGCGAACTCCCATGCACCCTCGAGGACCCTGCCGAGGGTGTAGAGCTGGTCCACTGTTCCACGGCCGGGACGAAAACCACACTGCTCCTCCTGAATCCGAGATTCGACTTCCCGACGGACCCTCCTCTCCAGCACCCCTGAATAGACTTTACCGGGGAGGCTGAGGAGTGTGATTCCTCTATAATTGGAACACACCCTCCGGTCCCCCTTTTTAAAAAGGGGGACCACCACCCCGGTCTGCCAATCCAGAGGCACTGTCCCCGATGTCCACGCGATGTTGTAGAGGCGTGTCAGCCATGACAGCCCTACAACATCCAGAGCCTTTAGGAACTCCGGGCGGATCTCATCCACCCCCGGGGCCTTGCCACCGAGGAGCTTGCCAACCGCCTCAGTGACTTCAACCCCAGAGATCGAAGAGCCCACCTAATCGAGTAATGGGATTAGGAATATTTAATGCGTTGCAGAATCATTTGCCACGTTTACATGGAGCCAAATATTCCAATTACAATCGGAATATTTGTTCAAACCGAATAAATGTGTTCCATATAAACACCTCATTCGGAATGAACAGGCCCCAACTGAATGGAATTTCATTCCGATTCACAGAGGTGGAATATTCCTTTTCCCAAACCGATTAGAAGTAAAATTATATCATGTAAACAGGGAAGCGGAATGGTGTCTGTTTGCGTTCTTTCTGCGCATGCTCCGTACTGACGTGGTGACGTCACTCGGTGACGCAAGTAACGTCACTTGCAACATGGCTTCCAAGCACACGCACAGCTCACCCACACAACTTTTTAAATGAACGGCGTAACATTCTGAAGTTTTGTTTCCACTCGAAAAGTTAAAACAGCAGCTGATCTGACAATCGATCTCCATGTTTTGCAACGTGACGCTTTGTTTTGATTAATCTGCGCATGTCAGACGGCAGTTGTCTAACATCCTTTCGGAATAAAGGCAGTCACATGTAAACGCTGGATCGGAATAGATGAAGTGACATGTAAACAGCTGATGTGAAATTTCCATTCGGAATGATTTGAATCGGTATGAATAAAAGTCAGCATGTAAACGTGGCTAATTTTGACTGAAAAAGTGGGGGGAGTCTTATATTCGGGGTCGAGACATTATACCCATTCACGACGAGGGATGGCGCCAGATATCATTGAAGCGAATGCTGAACTTGAGGAGTAATGTTCTGTCATGACCAGTGTTGTTAATCTTACTGAAAAAAAGTAATTAATTATAGTTACAAATTACTTCTCCCAAAAAGTAATTGCGTTAGTAACTCAATTACCTGAATGTAAGAGTAATTAGTTACTTGGCAAAGTAATTGATGATAATTACTTTTTTTTTTTTTCCCTCCAAAAAAAAAACAAAAAAAAAACCAAAAAAAAAAAAAACATTGGCCACACTATGTGAAGTTTTTTGTGAAGATTTTTGGTACAATTGGCCCGAGCCCAATTCTTTACCCTAATTTACTCTTTACCCTGGATCAACTATTAAAAGTTGTTAGAATTGCTCCCATTATTGCATTATTTCCCTTCTCTCTACTTTCGACATATGAAAGTTTTAAAACTGTTTCATCATTTAAAGATAGATTCAAGTCAAGATTTTGCCGATTTAGAAGTATTTTATATAAAAAGTTACTTAGGCTCGCTAGGAAGGTTCTCTACAACAGAGCAGTCCTAAAAAGTCTACTGCTTCAAGATGGCGGCTGTCTACTAACGCATTTAGTGCCATGTCTGTCATTTTGCATCTATTTATATCTATATACAGTACATGTGGTATCTACCATGTCTACCATATCTACCATAACATGCGGGCGTAGTTTGTAGGCTATCGGCTACAACATGTATTTTTGGAGCTACCTAGCATCGCGTCTGCTCGGCGTCACAACTTTCTTGCCTCTCCCCACTCCTGCTCTGCTCTGTCGTCTCGGTGAGTCCGTCTCCCTCAGACTTTTCGACCAATATAGTAACGCATAGTAACGCATGCCTTTCCGTCCTCAGTAACGGTAACGGCGTTGCCAAGATGAGAAAAGTAATTCATTAGATTACCCACTACTGAAAAAAATAACGCCGTTATATTGTAACGCCGTTATTAACAACACTGGTCATGACATATCTCAGCTACTCTCAAATTTAACCAGTTTGCATTATTTTATTGCAATGTTTTTCCTTATTCAGATTTCTTTCAAGACTACAGTTACAGTTAGACTTCACTTTGATGGTTAATGCAGTTATTGCAATTTTGTTGTTTTATCACAATAGATTGGTTTATTTACATTTCAAAAACCAGAAGCCATTTATTTACGAATGTGATTGCACTTAAGTTTACATTTTTAAATGTTCAGATATTAAGATTTGAATGAGGCAAAATAACATGCTTATTCTCTCAAATATATTGTTTTGATCATTTGTTTCAGATGTACTGTAATTATTTTCTGTATAAAAATTAATTTGGTGTTCAAAAAGACTCGAGTCTTGAAAAAAAGGGGGACGTCTTATAATCAGGGCCGTCTTATATTTGGGCAAATACGGTAATAATAATAACAGTTTATATTGATGACCTTGTGCCGAGAAAAAATATGCGATTGTTTTAAGAATAAGACAATATAAGGAATTACTCTGTACTTGAGCAGTTTCTTCATCGAATACTTTTTTTACTTGTACTAAAGTCATATTATGTTGAAGTAACGCTACTCTTACTTGAGTACCGATTTTGGCTATTCTACCCACCTCTGCGTGTCAACAAAACATCGTTCTGTCCATTTAGACATTAACCGTTAGTGTTATTTTGTGAATTTTTCTTGTTTTTCCCCCCATCAAGTCTTTAGTCATTTTCTTTTAATATCTCCAGCAATGTGTTTGCCTCACATACAGACAAGTCTTTCGCAAGTTGTGGCTACCCTGTCTTCCGCTAGCTCTGCTACTAGCTTAGGGGAATAACAGAAACGCTTATACTGACGTCACAGCTAAGGACGTTTTTTTCCCCCCAAAATTTTGGAATGAAGCGTTTTCATGCACGCCAATGAGATTATCAGTCTGCATTAACCACCCTTCTCATTTTGAATCAAATCTTTATCGGAATGGACTGGATCGGGTTAGAATATTTTGAATGTGGTGTGTACATAAGCATTTTTCATCAAATCAGGCTTTTAATTCGAATAAAGGTGTCCATGTAAAACATGCCTACTCTAAGATATAGAAACTTGTACATGGGGCAGTACACAGAATCAAAAAGAGGTTTGCATAATGCCACACAAGCCCTTTTTTTAAGGGGTCAACGCTTGTGTAATGTACTTGAGCAAGTGTGTGCTTTCCAGCCGCCATTCAATCATGTGGTTAGGGTTTGTTTGGAAAGAACAAGAATCGCAGCAGTCTACTTGCTTATCTGACAATATGTGAAGAGACGGGGAAGAATCTGATTGGTCTTCACCAATGTAATGGGAGTTTAGTACAAAAGTAAAGTTTATAACAAAAGTGACCACAGTGAAATTTGGAGGGAGAGCAGACAGACTGAAAAACTGAATTCTGAAATATGTGTTGCTGTTTTGGTTTGGAACAGAGCTCAATGGGACTCAACGATTATGTTTGAACTGTTGTGTCTATAAACTGTTAGACCAATATTTACTGATGGGAGAAAAGGAAAGCCACTTAGCTTGCGTTTGTCTACTACAGAGTGAAACAGTTGGGCTATGACAGAAATTGGAGGGAATGATGCGTGGAGTTCACCAGCCTGTGCGATGCGCAGCCAACACAATGACGCCCCTGTTGCGGCTGGCCTCTGCTCGTCAAAACCACTTAAGCTCACACCAATTATACTCCGGCTATGCCTGGAATATTAGCTTTTACCCAGCAAATGTATCAGTTGCGGTAACTATGCTTAATATACGGCCTCAAACTTAATATATACTGCGAGCATTCCGGTAAACGGCAGTATTTATTCAAGTATGAGCTGTTTGGGTTGGATGATTTATTAATCTATTACGTTAAAAAAAAAAAAAAATCTACAAATCTTTTCTTGACTAATGTACATTTAATTAAATTTGGAGGGGGTTGGGAATTTGATCCTGTGTAAACCCGGTTATGATGTTTCTTAGCAATAAGAGCAGTAGCAGACACAAGTACAGGACATATTAGGGATGTTCCCGTCACATATTTTTGAATATCTGCTCATACAGAATCCAGATGCAATGCCACGGAAGAAAAAAAAAGAACATGTCCAATAGGGTTGTGACAAAATATCAAAATGGTGATATATCGTGATTAGGGCTGCAGCTATTGATTATTTTAGTAGTCGATTAATTGATGAAGTACTTAGTTCAAATAATTGAGTAATAGGATAAGGAACATAAAAAATAAAAATACCTGAGCTGAGCCTCAAACAGTCAAAGAAAATAAATGAATGAAGATCTATGTACAACAAAAGAACAATTAGCTAAAGTCCGCTAGCTTAAATGCTATAATTATTATTATTATTTATTTTTTTAACAATTCTCTTAACAAATGATCCAGACACATATTCCCACAAAAACAAAACGGCCAAATATACCTATGAATTAAATTATGAATGCCTTAAAACATTAGCTCAAACAAAAACTTAGCTAATGTTGGTCTTAACAGGGAGCAGCTGGATTCAGCCACGTGAAATGAAGCCGACCAGAGGGCAGTGTGTCCACCTAAATCAATAAAACTAAATGCACACACTTTCAAAACAAACTATTACAACGCCACTTTAACTAAACGAATACTCAAAGCAGCAAAATTTAATTTGAATCTTTTTTTTTCTAATCGAATACTCGAATTAATCGATTAATCGTTGCAGCACTAATTGTGATACTTTGTATCCCAAAAGGTTATCGATATGCTCCTGCCAAGAATCGAGATATCGTTTTAAAGAGGTGTCAATGTTTAAAAATATTAAAAAAGAACCAACAAGTTGCTACCAAAATCTTCGCCATAATACAACCCCTAGTATGCAATCACCAGTCTCGGACAAGCACTCACTCAGACATTTTAATCATGTAGAACAAACTCGAATAAAAAGCTTGAAACAATAATGAATTAGTTCAAAAGTGCAACTCTTAAGCATTCAGAAACGCTAAAAGAAATGAATAAAAAACGAGGTGGTCACTAAATGTTAATTTTATAGAGCAAGTGCAGGGAAATATATGGAATCACTCCATTCTGAGGAAAGAAATATGGAATTAAGAGAAACAAACAAAGAAATAACAATCAAAACACATCTCTAGTATTTAGAAGCACCACCTCTGGCTTTTATGACAGCTTGCAGTCTCTGAGGCATGGACTTGATGAGTATTCTTCATCACTTTGGTGCCAACTCTCTTTGATTGCAGTTGCCAGATTACCCATGCAGGTCGAAGCCCTGCTATGGACCATTTTTTTCAATTTCCACCACAGGTTATCAATAGGATTGGGATCTGGGCTATTTGCAGGCCATGACATTGACTGGATGAGTCTTTCACCAAGGAATGCTTTAACAGTTTTAGCTCTGTGGCTTGATGCATTGTCATCTTGGAAAATGACAAACGTATTTTCAATTGAAGGGAAAAGCAATCTAAAATGTCTAAAATTTTAATGTAAACTTGTGCATATATTGAAGATTTAACCACAGCCATCTCCCGAGTGCCTTTGCCTGACATGCAGCCCCATATCATCAAGGACTGAGGGAATTTTCATGTCTTCTTGAGGCAATTATCTATGTAAATCTCACTGGAACGGCACCAAACAAAAGTTCCAGCACCATCACCTTGTCAAGAGTCGAGAATCTGCATTGGACAAGGTGATGATGCTGGAACTTTTGTTTGGTGCCGTTCCAGTGAGACCTTAAATGGCCCAAAATTACCTAATTGCCTGGCATTGACTGCCACTGACAGCCATAGACGTTCAATCCGTTTGAAGTGGGAGGTACCCTCCCACTTCAAATGGATTGGACGTCTACTAGTGATAAACTAATTCCAATTCACACTAGAAGCTTGTTTTTCTGTTAATTAGTTGTTTGTAGAACATCCAAGAATGATTTCCTGACCAATGTATCGATAATCGTTGTATCGCCATATCGTCAGATCATCGTTATCGTGAGCTTTGTATCGCAAATCGTATCGTATCGTGAGGTACCAAGAGGTTCCCACTCCTAATGTCCAAATGCCTTCTCAACATCGCCTTATAAAATGGTTATTCAGAGTACAGCAGTGGTTTCAACGAAGGCAAAAAAAAAAAAAAAAGTGCAAATCTTTTTCGCTATCAGTTGTGCAGCACAAAATTCGGTTAAATAGCAAATTACATTTAAATACTTGTTTTACATAAGTAAAAAAAAATATAAATGTACTGTACTGTTTGTACCTTTTAAAATACTTATAAATTATTTTGTTGCTTGAAGCCCTTGACTCATTGACTGCCATTTACGTACAGTTGGAAATAGGGATGTACCTATCGCATATTTTGGCACCTGAGTCAGAGTCACCTGATTTTGAGAATCTGCCGATACGGAGTCCCGATCCAATATGCAAAAAGTATTTTTTATTTTTTTTTTTTAAACAAAATTTCCAAACATGTTACAGTACTATTTACACTACTTCCTCTTCTGTTTTTCCCAGGAGTGTTCCAGGATATGAAACGTATATATTTTTATTTCTTTAGGCAATGCCATTGTATTTCCGGGATTATTTTGTTACTTTTTAGCCCTTAAAAATGAAATATTATATTTATTTTTAATTAAAAATCTGATCCTTTTCACCTGATTCCTTACCTCCGAAAAATGGCCCGATTGGCCCGATTTCCAATCACGTGATCAGATCAGCGATATCCTTAGTTATACAGGGTCAGGCAAAATGATCTGACACATTTTTAGGTTTAATAAAAGCCAAATAAAGTAAAGAAACAAAAAATGGGTTTTATTTTCGAAAAGTACATATAATTCCATTTTATTTTCATATAATGCCATTTTGTTTTGTTTCTTTATGATGCCATTTTTGGTTTGTTTCTTTATAGTGCTATTGTTTTTCATTTATTTTTCAGTTGTTGAATTGGACGAACGAATCTATAACTCCAACACAACGAGCGTACCGTTTGCACTTCAGTTCTGGTAGACATGATCCCGTGCCAGCCCAAAACACGATTTTGTTAAGGGTTACCGACTTCAGAGCTACTGGATCTGCATTGAAATGAAAATCAATCGTCCGGTCTCGCACTCCCAGAACTCCAGAAAATGTGGCAGCGGTAGTAACATTAGTGATAATTAATAACAACGGATCCCATTTGACTGATTTCATTTTTAAAACCCAATAAAACAGAATGACATTATATGTACTTTTCGAAAATAAAAATACTTCTTTGTTTCTTTACTTTATTTGGCTTTTATCAAACTTACAAATGTGTTACATAATTTCAGCCTAATCAGCATGACCCTGTAGATAGATATCAAATCCATTTTAAGTGAGAAGACTGGCATTAGGTGATCATGTTTACTGCCATTGTCGGCGATAGACATCCAATCCAACTTGACTTGTGGGCTGGCAGTGATTAAACAATTGCTGCCAAGCCTCAAAGTCAAAATGGGTTGGACGTTTTTTGCCATAAATGGCAGCCAGTGAGTTAATACCGTATTTTTCGGACTACAAGTCGCACCTGAGTATAAGTCGATCCAGCCATAAAATGCCCAACGAAGAGAAAAAAAACATATACAAGTCGCACCGGATATTAATTCGAGTTTTTGGGGGAAATTTACTTGATAAAATCCAACACATAGAACAGACATGTCATCTTGAAAGGCAGTTTAATATAAAAATACAATAGAGAACAACATGCTAAATAAATGTACAGCGTACAGTGCATGAACAACGAAATGTGAATATACTGTCCTACGCTACGGCTCGGTCCTGGCTATCCAGCGAACTCCCAAAAGACAATGCTGGACGTCCGTATAATTTGCTGAATCAAGTTGGTCCTCCGATAAGCTTTGGCTTTTTTCCGTTCCCTTTGTCATGTTTAAATGCTGATGATGATGATGACAAATGACAATAAATAAATTCAAAACAGGTTCACATCAACGTAAATAAATGATAATTGGGTACTATTACAGTAATAAGTAACAGGTTAGCATGCATTCGCAATCATTAGCACATTGTTGAAACAACCACACAACTGGCTCTAAGTGTCCAATCGCGGGTGGAAAACACACAACAACAACAACAGAAAAGATGATACACGCAGGCGTTGCCTCTGTAGAGATAATTTATAAGCATAAACAATGAAAGTAGGTTCGCAGCCGTCTTTTATCTCTCGCTAACTCGCCCACTCACTCACTCAGAGCTACGTAGCTGTCCGTCTTCTTCTGGCGTGTGAGCACTCTTCTTCAC
Source organism: Corythoichthys intestinalis (assembly GCF_030265065.1). Taxonomy (NCBI): domain Eukaryota; kingdom Metazoa; phylum Chordata; class Actinopteri; order Syngnathiformes; family Syngnathidae; genus Corythoichthys; species Corythoichthys intestinalis. The sequence continues at coordinate 47,634,012 of NC_080405.1, read as the reverse complement.
GTAAACAAGTGCGAGTGCGCCCTCACGTGGGCGTGAAAGCGCCACAAACTAAATGCATCCAAAGTCAATAATACAATTGAACATACACTGCCAAAGGCAGAATGCGAACGTGGCCATAGCTATAAAGAGTTTTTCAGATAACTATAGCATAAGAACATGCTAACAACTTTACAAAACCATCAGTGTCACTGCAAAACACCAAAATAAGATGTGAAATTATATCATAATGTGTTAATAATTCCACACATAAGTCGCTCCTGAGTATAAGTCGCACCCCCAGCCAAAATATGAAAAAAAAAACGCGACTTATAGTCCGAAAAATACGGTACTTGAAAATAAATGAATAAATTTAAAAAGCCTAAACTTTTACAGTTGATTCCAATCCTCTGAAATTGAAGTGATCGGGCCCGATTTCCGATCACGTGATCGGATTGCGGGCACCCCAAGTACACACTGTACTAAATCAAGTACAAAACAGTAACATTCTATTAGGAAAGGAGCAAAGTTACCACGTGAAGTCCATCTTATCAACCACAATGACCCCACCATCCCTTGTGATGCCTTGTGTGCAACATCCTCAGGATGTAGCCTCGAACCCTTCATCCGACTGCAGCCCAGGCATTTTTGTTTTCTCGAGCCGTGACGGGAAGGCCCCTCTGAGCGGGATGTGTGCAACTCGGTAAACAGGAAACTTCGCTGAGGAACGGTAGATGGCCGAACGCAAGGAAATGACAAGGAATTTAGCACCTTGTTAAAAAGGAAGAAAGTGCAATTCCCGCAGAAACCGAATGTTCAGGGAAAACTGCTGCCTAGCCCGAATGTTAAGATAATGTATGGTAGGCTAGTTTAAACATGACTGTATTCACTCTTGTGGCCACATAATTTAAAAACCAGAGTACCAAAAAGTTGGCACGTCAAAAATCAAACACTTCCTCACACACTATGAGAAAATCTCAGTGCAACATTTCTGTAAAGAAATGCTGCAACAGTAGTATTTCAACATTCTTGTAAACAAATAAGTGTCTGTCTTGAAGGGAACTTGGTCTTGTAGGCGCTTACAAGCCACAATTGTTCTCTTTTACTAAAATATATTATTAGAAACACATAAAATATTGCCATTGATTTAAAAACTATAATATTTAGAACATGTTTTGACCTAAGGAGGGCGCCATGTTGTGGGCACGCAATGGACGCTCGGGGTGATGATGTAGATTGTCACTGTCACTCGACAAATACTACCGGGGTTACTGCAACACGTACTGCTACTCACAACAAGCCTCCTGATAATGGCTCTGAGCATCATAGTTTGTATATTGTGACTAAATATTGCCATCCAGTGTATTTTTTAGCTAAATGAGTTGCTAAAATGTTTAAATAGAATTTGACCAAAGCCTGAGTAAGTTTTATGTGTATTTTGCGCATACATTTTGATTGTGAATTTGTAATGCCAGTTGTCTTTGCATTGTTGTTTAACTGTGTGGGAATGGGCCTCATTAATATAGATTGAAGCAGTTTTTGTGAACATTATTTTTTGAGAGATACGAATATTATTTTTGTTGTATTTTAACGATATGACACTCATGTTTGTTGTGAAGGACTTGCCGAAGCTTATGCCAATAAACACCTGTGCCCACTCTCCTTTCTATCTGCTTTACACCCCAGTGTGGATTAAAGGAAAACTACAACGTCAGTCAAGGGACAAAACACACCCATTGGCTTGATCCCTAATTAATTTAAACTCACCATTGACACATTGTGGCATATTTAAATTATTACCTTACAAAATGAAACTGTGACTTTTTATTATTATTATTTTTTTAGAGTGACACGGGGAATTCCAGCAAAGTGGCCATGTGATGTCACCGCCTAGCAACGTCAACAACAATGGCAACCTACTAGTTGGAATGATTTTACAAATATTATTGAAACGAAAACATTAAGAGTAGTTTTAATATCCAATTATTATAACTAGTGCTAACATTTATATTTTAAGAACTAAATGTCTTCTATTTGTGGTACTCTTTAAAATACTTTTTGCGTGTGTTTCCCTCTCATAAGTATTGTGTTTTCTTGAGATAGATTGTTGATCTGTTGACCACATTAGTCATATAGCATATTATAAACCACGCTTATGTGATATTACTAGAGCTGGGAATCTTTGGGCACCTAACGATTCGATTACGATTATGATTCAGAGGCTCCGATTCGATTATAAAACGATTATTGATGCACCCCCCCTCCTTTTTTTTTTTTTTTTTTTTAAATTAAATGTTTTGTACATTAGTTCCAAAATTGTTCAAAAATCCTCTCAGGCTAAACCAAACTACTATTTCAGTATCAAGTTAACATATAGCAGTAAACAAATATACAAAAATAACAGTAAATAAAAAACTCCAGTCCCCATTCTGTAACAGCAGCTTTAAACTGCATTCAATTAATTTAATGTTGTGAATCAACTGTTAAAGTTGTTAAAATTGCTCCCGTTATTCCATAATTTCCCTTTTGTCTACTTTTGACATGTGAAAGTTTTAAAACTATTTTTAAGATAGATTCAAGTCAATATTTTACCGATTTAGGAGTATTTTAGATAAAAAGTTAATTAGGTTTGCTTGGAAGGTTCGCTACAACAGCCTTGCAGGGAAGTGTACTGCTTTAAACGGCCGCATCTAGCTTTTTGTAGATGTGCTGCTCACGCTACCGAATCAATGGTGCATCTAGTCCTATATAAATGATATCTACCACTACATTATGTGGATGACATACTTTGTAGCAGCTTTTTCGGCAGCAGTCAGGTATGTTGTTGTGTTTTTTTATCTCGTGGCATGAGTTGAGCTAGAGCCGTGAGTTGAGCATTGGCATTACCCGAGGGGCCAGGTAATGAGAAGCATGATGTTTAGCTACTCTCGCTGCGTTCTTCCTCGTTGTGCCCCAAAGACCGCGCGGCGCGCTGAGTGTGTTGTACTTCCGCTTTACTTGGCATATTTCAATAATCGGAATTTGGATGTTTGTGAATCGTTCTCGAATCTTCCACGGCCGAATCGCGAATAATCTAAGAATCGGAAATTTTGCACACCTCTAGATATTACTACGTTGAAGTTACTGGTGCATGATAATTATTGGTCCGATAATTATCGGTCCAATAATAGGAATTATGATGTCATCCCGATAAATCCAATAACATTTATAATAGGACCGATAATATGTACTGTTGTGGCTTTACAGTTTACACACTAGTATTGGAACTCAATTGACCATTTGCGGGGCATTGCTCCCACCTGCTGGTCAAAATAATATACTGCATTTATTTTTTGTTACAGTAGTTTGGGTCAATCACTTACACATTGCGGTGTCTAGCGGTAGCATTGACAGTCGTGAATGCTTTCTGTTCCGTTTCTGCCTCGGAAATAAATGTATGTTTACTATAACATATGGATGTGCAATATATGTTTACTTCTGTGGTGGAGGGTCATATGTACAGAACTTCATAAGTTGTGTTATAGAAGCCAGCCAATGCTTTAGTAGCTCAAGCTAGTGTGCTTTGCTATGCATATAATAGTTGTGTATATAAGTGTATTGTGCTGTTTGTCGTATATTGAGTATTGAATATGTGTATTTTTCTGTTGTACTTTTACAATATTAAGACGACTGTCTTCCCATAAAAGCGAAAAAAGACAAAGCCTTGTGGTTTATGGAAGTGCATTCATTCTTAGCTGGCTGTCGGGCAGTGCAGAAGTGAAACGCACTGTTTTGTTCATGTCATTATGAAAAATCTGGTGTGATCAAAGGCAAATCTATGTTGAATCCACCACTATTTTTTTTTTAAAACCTCCAGGTGTTCAAAAACTCAGATTATACATTTAAAAAATTATATATTTATTATCGGTTATCAATATCTGTATCGGCCTTGAGGAGCAGGAAGTTATCGATATTGGTTTCAAAAAATGGATATTGTTCACCCCTAGTTGAAGTATTTTCTTAAGGCATCTTTAGTATGTTTTGTCTGTATGCATCGAAACAAAACAAGCTCAAAGCGCACGGTAGTAACATTGGGTGTCAAATTTGCCTCTTGTAGGATGTTTTGCGGGTGTAGCACATTTTGGCAGAACACCATTTTTTACCTACTCTTGTCTCATCCCGTCTTTCCTGTTCATTTTGCTTTTCCTGCTCGTTTTTTGAAATATCGACAGCGCTGTCATGCTCATTAATGTTCTCTCCGGTTCAAATTGAAAGTGTTGAACAGATGACATGTTTATGTCGCTAGAGGCATACTCTGGAAGCCCGGCAGCGTAACCCTTCGACGTTAACAACAATGGCGACCGACTAGTTAAACTAATTTTACAAATTGTATAAAAACGAAAACATCTAGAGGGGTCTCAATATCAAATCATTTTAACTCACAATAACAGTAATCTTTTAAGAACTACGTCTTTCTATCTGTGGATCCCTTTGCCTGCTATTAATAACTATAGACGCCAATTGATTTAAACTGGGTGGACTGGCTTGAAACACCCATGTCTGAGTGCTATTGCCACAATAGTAATTGCTGGATGAGCGTTCTTTACAGTTAATGGAAACAAAAGCAAGCTATGCCTCACCCTATGCCGATTATTTTTTGCAAGTTAGTAATTAAAACTACAGTTTCACATTTCCTACTTATCACTATTTAAAACAGAGACTCTCTTCTTGATGTAGGAAACTCCTCGGACATGTCATCACACAAGTCTTTTGTGAATGAACTAGGCTGAATCCAATCATGTAAATGTGCCAACAACTGGAATGTGGCTGGGCTCATGCTGAAGTAGAAGCGGCCTGTTGCCTGGCAACCAAAGTAGAATTAATTATTACTGGAGAGCGCGGCTAAGGCGGCATAGATTTAAAAGATAGATGCTTGAATGACATGAATATTTCACACGTGCTCAGACAAAGCAAGAGTGCGAATAAGGATACCGTTATACTTTGTTGCGGAAGTGTTATTCTCATGTTCACATTTTTTCTACACTAATACGACTTGAGCTAAGAAACAATACCTTCTGTTATGTTGGTCAAGGCTGGTATTGGGTCAAATGGAGCTGGCGCGCAGTACACAAAGCTAATTAGCCGTCTTATTGACATTAAGTGCTTAAGTCCCAACTCAACGGGTTTAGCTCTCACTGGTCCTGCCGAAATCTTGAATTACACATGCACCTGTTCCGAGACAACATGCAGCTGTTGGATGAACAGGAAGTAAATGACAGCTAGCGGAATTTCAACGCACTAGGAGGCTCAGAGGTGGGGGTTGAGGGGATGGGGCCGCTGATTATTTCCCACTGAGGCAAGTCAGCTGGTCGGCATGGCGACGGCCCGGGACAAGAATCGGATGCATGTGAATGAGCTTAACAGCAGCACCTACTCTGGCTGCCAGCGGAAAACCATCCGCAGGGTTTTTTTCCCAGCTCAAGTTAAGGCAGAGGTGGTGCCATTCTGATCATCCGCATGTCGGCTTTTACGGTGTACCGTAAAGGGTCTAGTACTGATGTAGACGCCATAAAAGTAAAGTGTCGCGCCATCAATTCACCACTTTGACCACAACCTCAGACCGCCGGACCCCAGATCCTAAACTCTGCTCAGACCACATGTGCTGAACACGGCTACAGCTAATAGTGTATAATAAGCGCGTGTGGCAAGGAACACAAGGAAAAATGCCATTAAAGGCATTTCAGGACAGTTCATGCAACGGAGAAAGAAAAAAAATGTTTAAACGTTATGCCATTTATTTAATGTACAATGAAACAACTAGCTTTTTCGGTTTGTCTTAAAATATCACAATTTTTGGTTTTTGTTACTGTTGTGAAAGGCTCTCATGCACAGTATACAGGTCCTTCTCAAAAAATTAGCATATTGTGATAAAGTTCATTATTTTCTGTAATGTACTGATAAACATTAGACTTTCATATAGTTTACATTCATTACACACAACTGAAGTAGTTCAAGCCTTTTATTGTTTTAATATTGATGATTTTGGCAAAAAAGTCTAGAAAAACCAAAACTCCCTATCTAAAAAAATTAGCATATCTTGACAAGGTACTCAAAAGAAGCTACTCACCTAATCATCTGAATCAACGAATTAACTCAAAAACCCTGTGAAAGATTCCTGAGGCTTTTAAAAACTCTCAGCCTGGTTCATTACTCAAAACCGCAATCATGGGCAAGACTGCCGACCTGACTGCTGTCCAGAAGGCCATTATTGACAACCTCAAGCAAGAGGCTAAGACAGAGAAAGAAATTTCTTAGTGAATTGGCTGTTCCCAGAGTGCTCTATCAAGGTACCTCAGTGGGAAGGAAAAAGTGTGGCAGGAAACGCTGCACAACCAGAAGAGGTGACCGCACCCTGAAAAAGATTGTGGAGAAGGGCTGATTCAAGACCTTAGGGGGACCTGCAGAAACAGTGGACTGAGTCTGGAGTAGAAACATCCAGAGCCACCGTGCACAGGCGTGTGCGGGAAATGGGCTACAGGTGCCGTATTCGCCAGGTCAAATCACTTTTAAACCTGAAACAGCGGTAGAAGCGCCTGACCTGAACTACAGAGAAGCAGCACTTGACTGTTGCTCAGTGGTCCAAAGTACATTTTTCAGATGAAAGCAAATTTTGCATGTCATTCGGAAATCAAGGTGCCAGAGTTTGGAGGAAGACTGGGGAGAAGGAAATGCCAAAATGCCTGAAGTCCAGTGTCAAGTACCCACAGTCAGTGATGGTCTGGGGTGCCATGTCAGCTGATGGTGTTGGTCTACTGTGTTTTATCAAGGGCAGGGTCAATGCAGCTAGCTATCAGATTTCTAAGCACTTCATGTTTCCACCTGCTGAAAAGCTTTATGGAGATGAAGATTTCATTTTTCAGCATGACCTGGCACCCGCTCACAGTTCCAAAACCACTGGTAAATGGTTTACTGACCATGGCATTACTATGCTCAATTGGCCTGCCAACTCTCCTGACCTGAACCCCATCGAGAATCTGTGGGATATTGTGAAGAGGAAGTTGAGAGACACCAGACCCAACACTGTGGATGAGCTTAAGGCAGCTATCGAAGCATCCTGGGTCTCCATAACACCTCAGCAGTGCCACAGGCTGATTGCCTCCATGCCACGCCACATTGAAGCAGTCATTTCTGCAAAAGGAGTCCCGACCAAGTATTGAGTGCATAGCTGATATAATTAATTGAAGGTTGACTTTTTTTTGTATTAAAAAACACTTTTTTTGTATTGGCCGGATGAAAAATGCAAATTTTTTTTTTTTTTTTAGATTTTTGAGATAGGGATTTTTGGTTTTTCTTGACTTTTTTTCCCCAAAATCATCAATCTTAAAACAATAAAAGGCTTGAACTACTTCAGTTGTGTGTAATGAATCTAAAATATATGAAAGTCTAATGTTTATCAGTACATTACAGAAAATAATGAATTTATCACAATATGCTAATCTTTTTAGAAGGACCTGTATATTCTATACATCAACATTGAAGTGCAGCAGTATCAGATATCAACCTCGTTTTGTGGTTGATATGGTAAGACAAAATATTGACATTTCAAAAAGTCAATCTATGGGAAAGATATCGATTTGAAACGTGGATTAGCTTACAATGACAATAAAACTCCAATCTAATGCAATTGAGAACCTCTGGGTACCTCCCGATAAGATCCGAATTGTGATACAAGGCTCACTATCACCTCGCTAGTGCTGCAACGATTAATCGATTAACTCGAGTAATTTGATTAGAAAAAAGGTTCAAATCAAATTTTGCTGCTTCGAGGATTCGTTTTTTTAGAGTGGGGTTGTGATGGTTTTGATTTTAAAATGTTTGCATTTAGTTTGATTGATTAGGGTGGATACATTACCCTCCAGTGGCAACAGTGAATATGACACAACTCATCTAACATGGCTGGTTACACCTGCTCCCTGTTAAGACCAACATTAGGCACGTTTTTGTTTGAGCTAGTTTGATTGTTTATGCATTTGTAATTTAGTTTAGAGGTATATTTAGTGGTTTACTTTGTGGAAATATATGTTTGGATGATTTGTTCAGAGCAAAACAAAAAACATTTGATAGCATTTAAGTGGTTTTGAAGCAAAGTGGTTTTGGCTGAAATAACTTTAGTGAAATGCTTTTTGTAGCCATCTACTAGTCTTTGACATCGTTCTGAAGAAAGTTTGCCCCAGTCCTCAATGCAGAATACTTTCAGCAGTGAGATGTTTGTGGGCTTTCTTGCATGTACAGCCCGTTTCAAGTCACCAACAGCATCTCAATAGGATTAAGATCTGGGCTTTCACTCAGCCTTTCCAGAACTCTCCATTTCTTCCTTTTCAGCCATTCTTTGGTGGATTTACTGGTATGTTTTGGGTCATTGTCATGTTGCAGGGTCCAGTTTCGCGTCAGCTGAAATTTTTTTCAGAGATGAGCTCACATGTTCTTCAAGCACCCTCTGATAGATAATAGAATTCATGGTGGATTCTATGATGGTGAGCTGGCCAGGTCATGTTGCAACAAAGCATCCCCAAACCATAAAACCTCCACCTGCATGCTTCACAGTTGGTATGAGGTTCTTTTCCTGGAATTCTGTATTGGGCTTACGCCAAACATGTCCTCTGTTCTGGTGTCCAAATGATTCCACTATAAATTCATCTGTCCAAAGAACATTATTCCAGAAGTCCTGGTATTTGTCTATGGTCACTCTGGAAAACCTCAGTCTGACCTTCATGTTCTTCTTTGAAAGGGAAGGTCCTTGGACATCTCCAATGAAGGTTAAACTTGTGAATTCTCTTTTATGATTGTAGAGGCATGCACTTTCACATCAAGAGTAGCAAGAGCCTGCTGTAGGTCCCGTGATGACATTTTAAGGTTTTTGGACACTTTTTTTCATCATCTTGCATTCTGCTCTCGGGGTGAACTTGCTTGGATGGCCAGACCTGGGCATGTTGGCAGTTGTTTTGAATGCCCTCCACCAGACTATTTTCCAGACAGTGGAATGGCTGATTTTATATTCTTTTGAGATCTTTTGAAATCCCTTGCCGGACGTATAAGCATCCAGAATTTTTCTTTGATCTCTTCATGGTGTTTTCTCTCACTTCAACAGTCAGGGGCACACCAAACTAAAAGTGAGGTTTAAATAAGGCAAGCCTCCTTCAAAACACTGGTAATGATTGTCTAACCATGTACCCCTGATGTGACCTGTGTGTGATTTTAGCCATTTTAAGTGGGATTGAATGTGGGGGTGTCCTAATTTATTCCTCAACCAAAATTGCATTCATTTAACCCTTAAAGAGCTGCAACATGGAGCAATTATCAGAGAATCCCAAAATTTGAAAAATAAGGTCCTAATGAACCCTTTTTTTCAAATTTGTGAAAAGAAATGTCAAAATAAATGTGTGTAATAAGCGTTCTAATAACCCTAGCTAAATCCTGTTTTTTTTCCCCTCATGGAACCTGCAGATGAATGTGTTGACTTGCATCCATTTTTTTTTTTTTCAAAAAATAATGTCAAAATTCTGAATTACTCTCAAAATCATGAAATTTTATGTGTATCAAATGTGATACATTTTACAATAAAGGGTTAAAATTAAATTTTACAGAAAATGATATATTTAAAAAAAAAAACCTTGTAATTGTTTAGTTCTATTACCGTATTGGCCCGAATATAAGACAGTGTTTTTTTTCATTGAAATAAGACTGAAAAAGTGGGGGTCGTCTTATAATCGGGGTCGAGACATTATACCCATTCACGACGCTAGATGGCGCCAGATATCATTGAAGCGAATGCTGAACTTGACTCCCCAGGCCAAAGTGACCCCTTATGGTTAATTCAGTTATTGCAATTTTGTTGTTTTATCACAATAGATTGGTTTATTTAATATTAAAAACCAGAAGCCATTCATTTACGAATGTGATTGCACTTTAGTTTACATATTTAAATGTTCAGATATTAAGATTAGAATGAGGCAAAATAAAATGAGTTTTCTCTCAAGTATATTGTTATAATCATTTGTTTTAGATGTACCGCAATTATTTTCTATATAAAATTAATTTGGTGTTCAAAAAGTCTTTTTTCAAACTTGAAAAAGAGGGGGTCGTCTTATATTCAGGCCAATATGATACATGAATCTCTCAAGATTGTTAAAATTGATATTAAATATCCATATGACCAAATATGTCAGAAAACACACAGGCTTCCATAAGGTGTCCAAATTTTTCACATGACTTGATATCATCCATAAATGGCGTACCGCAAGCAACACGTCACTTCCGCTCATTAGTATTCATGACATTAGCTACTGTTGCTAAGTAGGCACAAGCCACCGGTTGACCCTAATAGGAAATGAATGGAAATCGTGTACGAAGGAGATGTTTACAGAGCTAAACCTACCAATTCTCTCCGAAAATGATGTGCCTGGTGCCAAATTCACTGGCAAAGATGTGGAAGAACAAAAATGTTCAGTTAAAGAGAAAAAGACGAAAAAACGAGCCGACCTAAGCATAGCCTTAGCTTTTTTATTGACGCGACTGACAATGACATTCTCCTGTTTCAACAAGCTATCCTTTACCATCAGCACTGTCTTTCTTATATATCCTCTGGTTGTCCTATGTCTCTTACCGTTCTTGGGGGTAATTTAGTTAGCTTTGTGTAGCGATCGCAAATGCTACTCATTGACACGTTTAATTTTTTCATTGATAACAAATCTTAATTCTATAATTTATTTACACTTCCCCCTTACTAAAGTTGTTTATAAAAAAGAAACGGTAACAGTGGTAGTCAGATACCATTGTAATTCTTTTCAGGTCATTCATTGTCAGACAGAAGCAGTACGGCACAACGTTATGCTAAAAAAAATAAGGTAAAAATATAAAAATGGCTTACCTCTTTGTCCTCTGAGAGACCATGCCAACCCAACAAAATGTTTACTGCATATGAAATGTGAATGGATTCACCGAGCTGGTATTAAAGTTCGCGCAAGTTGATTCGATCTTCACATTTTTTCCTCCCAAGTTTTTGGTTTCCGTATGAAGAAAACATCCTTCATGTGTCGTAATGTCTAGAGTCGTTTCTACAAGTTCCAAAAAAGCAATGCGTGATCGGTAGAGGTGTGCAAAATTTCCGATTCTTAGATTATTCGCGATTCGGCCGTGGAAGATTCGAGAACGATTCACAAACATCCAAATTCCGATTATTGAAATATGCCAGGTAAAGCGGAAGTACAACACACTCAGCGCACCGCGCGGTCTTCGGGGCGCAACGAGGAAGAACATAGCGAGAGTAGCTAAACATCATGCTTCTCATTACCCGGCCCCTCGGGTAATGCCAATGCTCAACTCACGGCTCTAGCTCAACTCATGCCACGAGATAAAAAAAACACAACAACATACCTGACTGCTGCCGAAAAGCTGCTACAAAGTACGTCATCCACATAATGTAGTGGTAGATATCATTTATATAGGACTAGATGCACCATTGATTCGGTAGCGTGAGCAGCACATCTACAAAAAGCTAGATGCGGCCGTTTAAAGCAGTACACTTCCCTGCAAGGCTGTTGTAGCGAACCTTCCAAGCAAACCTAATTAACTTTTTATCTAAAATACTCCTAAATCGGTAAAATATTGACTTGAATCTATCTTTAAAATAGTTTTAAAACTTTCACATGTCGAAAGTAGACAAAAGGGAAATTATGGAATAACGGGAGCAATTTTAACAACTTTAACAGTTGATTCACAGCATTAAATTAATTGAATGTAGTTTAAAGCTGCTGTTACAGAATGGGGACTGGAGTTTTTTATTTACTGTTATTTTTGTATATTTGTTTACTGCTATATGTTAACTTGATACTGAAATAGTAGTTTGGTTTAGCCTGAGAGGATTTTTGAACAATTCTGGAACTAATGTACAAAACATTTAATTTAAAAAAAAAAAAAAAAAGGAGGAGGGGTGCATCAATAATCGTTTTATAATCGAATCGGAGCCTCTGAATCGTAATCGAATCGTTAGGTGCCCAAAGATTCCCAGCTCTAGTGATCGGCATGTTCGTTTTTGAAAGATTACCGGAGAAAAGTGGCTCAAATTACGTTGTGTCTATGCGAGGGCGGGTCTATACTGTCCCACTTCGGCTTTACTTCGGCTTTACGATGCGACGTCACGGTCTAAAAATAGCATGCGTGCGGTACAGCATTGTCACATGCCTAGTTGTTATACATTTCTAGCATAGCTAGATAAATTATTAGTCAAGGAGGGAAAAATCTGTTTTGGACTAAAATAAGTGAAATTGGATAATTAATGTCACCATAACACTGGTGGGAATCATAGTGCTACATGAAAATAAAAGAGGAAAGAAGCTGCTGCGTATTAGCTATAAATGGGCTGGACGTGGCTTCAGTATTGAACACAAAAGGGGGGGGTCTCTCAGCCTCCGGTCATCAACTGAACCTCGTTGTCGTCGCAGAGGAACAAAGCCAACCGTCCGGCCCGATGAGACTCGCTTCGTCTGGCTCAAACAAAAGCCCCTAAGAGGTGAAGCGCCATCCTCACAAAAGTTACACAGCAACCTATGAAGATCAATTCAGAGCAAAAAATAGCCAGGAATAAAGAGGGATGGGAGGGGATAAAACGGGACGCGGATGTGCTTTAATCTTGGCCAAAATACCCAGGGCCCCTCCTTTTTATGACCAATTAACTCAAACGGGATGGAGGCTGCAAAACCCCTAGCGCCACAATGGAAGCAAAATATAAAATACAAGCTCAGTATGGAATCATCACGCCCCTGATTGTTCAGGAATAATACCATTGAATTTTTTTTTTACTGTTTGCAAGGGAAAGAATTAGCTATTGTTGACAACAGTCATACGCTAATTTAGATAAAAATCTCTCCACCCGTCCTTAAACACCGCAGATATTGTCACGTCGTGACCTTGTAACCACCCGCCTCGCCTCCACCTGCTCTAATGGATAAAAATACCCGACACCATCTTGTCAATAGAGACTCAAGGGCAGCTGCTAACAGGGGAATGCACAAACAAAGACATTCATACACACATACGGTGACTGGAGGGGAATGACATTTGGAATAAAGTGCCATCGCTGCACTCTGTGCGCTGAGCTGACAATTTACTGCGATATATTGTCATTAGCGGATGACCTTCAGACCCTCAATGCCAGCCGTCTGGCGGCCCAACAGTCCGTTTACCTTGTTAAGAAGGCTCCAGTGGAGGCCGTTAAAAGCTGCTAATCGCATTGATATCGACGAGGCGTTTCATTCCGTGCCAGAAGACCAAAAGATCCATTTAGGAAACGTGCGTCTTTTGTCTTGCAGTGTGACGCATTCATTTAATCCCGTTATTCTTTACCGGTGGGTCATCTTTATTCGCGTAACAGAGGAGGGTAATACATTGCATTAGTGCTGCAACGATTAATCGATTTGAGTATTCTTTTAATTAAAGTGGCGTTGTAGTGGTTTGTTTTTAAAGTGTTTGCATCTAGTTTTATTGATTTGGGTGGATACACTGCCCTCTAGTGGTAACGGTGAACATGACATAACTCATTTCACATGGCTGAATCCAGCTGCTCCCTGTTAAGACCAACATAAGCTAAGTTTTGTTTGAGCTAATGTTTTTTTATAATGCATTTGTGATTTAGTTTATAGATATATTTAGCCGTTTTTTGTGGGAATATGTGTTTGAACCATGTGTTAAGAGCCTTGTATTAAAAAAAAAAAAAAAAAAAAAAAAAACATTTTATAGCATTTAAGTTAGCGGACTTGCTGTGTAAGTTATCCAATTGTTCTTTTGTTGTAGTTAGATCATTTATGTATTCTTTTTACAACGTTTGAGACAGCTCAGGTATTTACATTTTTAATGTTCCTTATCCGATTACTCGATTATTCGAATAAACAAAACGGCAGTAATAAGTAGAGCCGATCGATTGGGTCCGATCACGTCATTTTCAAAGTATCAGAATCGGCAGAAAAATATCGGCTATGCCTTTTTTTAATATATATATATATGTATATATATATATATATATATATATATATATTTTTTTTTTTAAATTAAATTGTTTTCTAATTGTATTTAACGTTACAGACATAATATGTTTCACTCTTCCAGAGTCTTTAGTTTAGGCTTAAGGTAGGGTTATCAAATTTATCCTAACAACGGTGGTAATGAATTCTTTAAAAAATGTATCACATTAAAATATTTAACTCAATTAATGCATGCGCTGCACGACCCTCTCACGCATTGTCGCGCTCAATCTGTAATGGTGCCATTTTACCTATATATGGAGATAAAAGGCAGCGTAAAATGAGTAGAGTGAATTTTGGCAGCCTTTGGAGACTTTTTTTAATTGGCTAAAACCTTACAATCCCTCTCCCTACGATTAGAAATATCATCGGAAGCAAAATGGGGAAGCAAGGTAGCAATTGATCTTTATCTTAACACCTTATGTTATTTGCCAACGCAGAGAAGATATATCAATTGGTAGCACTACGCACAGTAATGGTTCCACTTCCCATCATGCATTTGGGCATGACTAGAGTATCATTTACTGAAAGCTCAACAAATACACTAGATGGCAATATTTAGTCACAATATACAAAGTCACAAGTCTTTCGATCGGTGGATCCCTCTCACAGAAAGAATGTTAATAATGTAAATGCCATCTTGAGGATTTATTGTCATAATAAACAAATACAGTATTAATGTACTGTATGTTGAATGTATATATTCGTCCGAGTTGTATTCATTTTTTTCTTAATGCATTGCCAAAATGTATATGATCGGGAAAAATTATCGGGAATGATTGGAATTGAATCCGGAGCAAAAAAAAAAGCAATCGGATCGGGAAATATCGGGATCGGCAGATACTCAAACTAAAACGATCGGGATCGGATCGGGAGCAAAAAAACATGATCGGAACAACCCTAGTTTCTACTCATGGTTTCCAGTCATTTTTAAATAATTAGCGTTTTTGTGTCGGTCTTATTTTTTTTAATTTTTTTTTACTGTGGCACAGTGATATTGATACAGCGGAGTAGCATAGTCGGTGTGTGAAGTTGTTTTAGGTCACATGCACCAATAGGAGACGAGGATTGTTGCCATGGTTTCAAAAACATACTACGTGGCGTCAACCGCATCCAGCTCAGACATGAGCAAATATGAACAAAATCTAAGAAAACCGCTTTCCAAATTTAGTCAAAAAGGCATCGTAACCATGCTATATTGCAGGAATTTAGATGAAAACGGTGGGAAACTTACAGAGCCTGTGTCAGACGATGGCTTTCTCTGTAGGGTCCGTCCAACGACGTTTCGGAAAATTTCGAACATTGCATCGACGTTAGCGTTAACCGCTAGCGTTAGCATGCCGGGCTTCTGATTGATTTCCTGATAGCCACGTGACTTCACACATAAGCACACAGGGGAATTAGCATAGTCAAAGAGGGCTGAAAAGACTTTTTTTTTTTTTGTTTTTTTTTTTCATTAAAAACTGAATTTACTGACATGGTCAAAATTACGTCGGTCATCGTGAACCATCTCGGTAACGGTAAATTTGGGGTAAACCGCCTGGCTCTACGTCCAATCAATTTGAAGTGGGAGGGATGTTCATCTGCTGCCACCCTCTCAGTTCAAATGAATTGGATGTCTATAGTGGTCAATGGCAGCCAATGAGTTAATTTTGGAGCATTTTTGGGTTACTTCCTGTTGATTTTGGGTTAGAACTGGAATTTCTCAGGAAGTGACATGTTAATACGCTAAAATAAAAAGAAAGTGACCTGTAAATGCCCCAAAAATCGGAAAGACTGGCTGTGAATGCTCTGGTTCGGAAGGAACGAACATTCATTCGCCCGTCCCAGTCTGTGAATGCTCTGGTTTGGAAGGAACGAACATTCATTCGCCCGTCCCAGTCTAAATGGATCGGGCGTCTAGCTTTTTTTTTTTTTTTGTAACCAATGACATCTTTTCAAAATGATTTCTGATTGTTGGCAGAAGCACGTATCACGATATATCACCATTTTGATATTTTGTCACACCCCTAATTAATAATCATATTGCGCATCTTCAGTAAGACTGATTTTTATTAAAAACACAAACTAGCATGTTTTCCAAATGGTTATAGGTAGAGATGTTCCGATCGATCGGCATCCCGATCGCTCGGTCCGATCACGTCATTTTCAAAGTATCGGAATCGGCAAAAAAATATCAGACATGCCTTTTTAAAATATATATATATATTTTTTTAATAAATCGTTTTCTAATTGTATTTAATGTTATAGACATAATATGTTACGCTCATCCAGAGTCTTTAGTTTAGGCTTAAGGTAGGGTTATCAAATTTATCCCGTTAACAGCGGTAATTAATTTTTGAAAAAAATTAATCACGTTAAAATATTTAATGCAATTAATGTATGCGCTGCACGGCCCACTCATGCACTGTCGCGCGTTTGTAATGGCGCCGTTTTACCTATATATAGAGCTAAAAGGCAGCGTAAAATGAGTAGAGTGAATTTTGGAAATTGGCTAAAGCCTTACAATACCTCTCCCTACGATTAGAAACATCGTGGGAAGCAATGTGGGGAAGAGAGGTAGTAGTTGAGTTTTTCTTTACACCCTATGTTATTTCATAACGCAGAGAAGATATATCAATTGGTACCACTACGCACAGTCATGGGTGCACTTCCTATCATGCATTTAGGCAGAACAGATGGCTACAGTATCATTTACTGAAAACTCAACAAATACACTAGATGGCAATATTTAGTCACAATATACAAAGTCACATTTATCCTTTAAGAATTACAAGTGTTTCTATCTGTGGATCCCTCTCACAGAAAGAATGTTAATAATGTAAATGTCATCTTGAGGATTTATTGTCATAATAAACAAATACAGTACTTATGTACTGTATGTTGAATGTATATATTCGTCCGAGTTTTATTCATTTTTTTCTTAATGCATTGCCAAAATGTATATGATCGGGAAAAAATTGGAATTGAATCGGGAGCAAAAAAAAGCACTCGGATCGGGAAATATCGGGATCGGCAGATACTCAAACTAAAACGATTGGGATTGGATCGGGAGCAAAAAAACATGATTGGAACAACCCTAGTTATAGGTCATGTGAGGTAGCTTTTTTTCTGAAATACAAAAAAAAAATATTTGCATCCAAATACGCTGACTCCGGTTTGAATTGACCATTCGCTGCGGCGCGTGGAGATTTTACATTTCCGTGACACGACATGCTGACATGTCTTTTTACGAGGCGCCAAGGTGGTCCCTTCGCGTGGTTGTGTAGTTCGCTTCCCCTTGGAGACTTCAAGACGTTATCTCGCGCACTGTCATGTGAGGAATGTGAGCCTCAACACCCAAAATGGCCTCTCTCCGCTGTCCCTCGTAACAGGATCCGACCAAGAATACCTCAGCAACTCTTAAGAGGGGGAGGCTTTCAAAGCAACCCGAGGGGGAGGTCAGCACTTCAAAGGAATTTCCACTTTGTTTGTTTGAGGGTATAAGATGGATTTTTGTTTCCATTACCTTCATAGGATAGGTCGGAATTTCTAATTGGAAGGATTTTGTCGGGTGATTTGTTAATTTACAGTATTCTAGCTATAGGATTCCCAAATAATTTATTAGAAGGCATCTGAAGTTGAAAATTTACCCGAGTGACGTAATTTTAGCGATGCACATTGTTTTTGTAAAAGTTCAGAAGGTCAGGGTACGGCGTGAAAAGCCATGAACCCCCCACCTCTTTGTCTGACAAGTGAGCAATTGTCACACAAACTAGGCCGTCCTCGCTCGAGGGATTAATTTGTGCTTTTCGCAGCATTTTTGTCTCCAAAACGAGACAAATCCAACAAAGTGCTGCAATCAGAGCATCCCTTAACGCCAAGGTCATGAGCGCCTTTAGATGTTTTGCCCACAAAGACGTTGTATTTTTAGCAGTTGGTCAGACATGTTTCCCTGGAATAGCTTTTTGTTTTCAAACATTATAACGGCTATTCACGAGGTAATCTTACGCTACATCTACACTAGGACAGATAAGTTTCTTCAGGGTATTTTTGCCGACTATTTTTATACCTGTCCACTAGGGGTGTGCCATCTTAGGCACCCCAACATTCAATTTGATCACGATTCAGGGTGCTTCGATTCGATTATTGAACAATGATCACGGTATAGACGATGATCACTATTAGGGCTGCAGCTATTGAATATTTTAGTAATCGAGTAATCGACTGAAAATTCTATGGATTAATCGAGTAATCGGATAAAACATTTTTTTTTAGGTAAAGAGCAATTATTAATATACATGAGAAAACAAGACATTTCATCTAATATTGAACCATTTTCAGTCAATCAATGTCTTTATTTTCGATGTACATTGTTGAAAACGGCCAACAATTGCATCTCAGAGGTGACTGGAATTTTTTAAAAAGACTAATTCACTGCTTTTACTTAAAAAAACTTCTAGATCTTATAAAAAAATATGTATATTTCTTACCTAAAAATGTCATTACACTTGATAACACACATCACTTAAAAGTTAGGTGTTTTTCTCATGTGTTTCAATAGAAACTCCATTTGTGTCAAGCTATTTTTAAGTTCTAGTTAAGTTTTAAGTTAGTCTAAACTGCAAGTCGTGATAGGATTTTGAGTTTTTGCAGTATTCAAAATAAATGTACGTATGATACCTGCTGAATTGGAGCATATTAGGGACCAGTGCTACTTGGTGTTTTATCCAGCAATGACTACTGAGTTAAAATTGACAGTTAGCATTATTTTTTATTTTACACCCTCATCACTCTACAGCGCTATGTTTTCACAGATTAAAGAGCATATGACACAAGAAAAAAAGTCTTAAATGGCATTATTATGTGAATTAGAATCATATTTTGAGACGATTCAACTATATACAACAATTTAGCAAAGCACAGATGACGAGAAATTAGTCTTTTAATCGGCCGGTTAGCCACGCCTACCATTATAGGGCTTTAGCGTCCCCAACAGGTGGATGACGTCAGCGGTAGACTGGGCTTATCGGTTTTACTATTCACCCCATTGAGGGGGAATTATTCAGAACGAGGAAAACGCGACGAAGAGAGCCGCAAAATGTCATTGTTTCAGTCTCTCTACTCCAATATTTTTACAGGATATTCTTTTAATCCAAGTATTTTTCACCAATAGCTATATAAATGGGTTGCGAAGGACCAGTCAGCCCGTCGAGGGGGAACTATTCACAACGAGGAAAACGCGATGAAGAGAGCGGCAAAATGTCATTGTTTCTGTCTCTTTACTTCAATATTTTTACAGGATATTCTTTTTATCGAAGTATTTTCCCCAATTGTTAAATAAATGGCATGGTCATGACAAATAACAGTTTTGTGCTGAATGGAATATGAAATAATAAAAAGGCATTCATTCAGGACGACATGGCAAAATTACTCCATTATGGTCAAAACTGTCGACTTCACCTTTACTGTGGCACCTCCCGAACGATATTTTATGACACCTAAATCGGACATATGTCATTTCCCTTCCCCGGCTTCAGAGAATGTAAACAAACCAGAAGGCGTGACAGCTAGCCGACATGCTAACCCGAACCAAGTGATGTTTCAAAGTCTTCGAAGCGGAAAATCATACATAACTATCCTGGATTATTTGACATGACGATTCGGTTGTCGATTGTCTCCGTGGATCGGCAAACCGCCCGGCGGAGAGCAATTTACAGTTCGTTCCCCGGAGGAGGGTGGCTGGAGTTGTTGTGCAGCTAGCTAACGTGCTGCTGCTAATGAGCATTAGGAGAGCTTTTTACATGCCTATCAATGATCAAACGTAAGTAGTCCTTCATTTAAAGGAAGTTTGTAGTGTTTACTTTGTAATCGCTGTATTCGTATTTGACATAATACAAAACAAGATGTTTACTCACTTCCTCGTAAGTCCAATGGTCCCACAGTAAATATCCACGGTGGATGGGAACCTTTTGAAACTCCAAAAAGGCGCATACGCCTCTCCCTCATACAGAATGATTTTTCTGCAGCCGTTTGGCTGGCGTGATGCGAAAAATAAACGTATTAATCCGCAAAATCAGCTGAATCCTTCGTCCTCATACACAACAGTACACTGTAGCGTGAAGAGGACGTCTTCTACCGTACACGTCACAGCGCCCTCCTCCTCAATGCAAGACCGAAGCCGGAAGTCACTCATTTTCATGGCGCGGGATTCAAAAAACTAAATAAAAATAGCGATCGCTTCCACACACATCCAAGCGGCCCATATCATTCAGGGGCATAAAATACCACGTGTATTATGAAATAAAAATGCTTTTTCGTGTCACGGGCACTTTAAATAAAGCCTGTATGTAAGACACGTGAGCCACGCATCGACAGCGGTCATAATTAATAGAAAACTAGCCCTCCGCAGGGCTAACGTTACGTGAGCGAGTGACGGTAACGTTAATCTTATTTATTAGCGCTATGTGTCTCCTGCTTTAAGATGGCGGCTGTTTACTAACGCCGCCCTGTCTGTCATTTTGCATCTAGTTTACATACATATGATATCTATGAGATGCATCAGAACTTAGCTACCTGCCACAACTGTAGCATCATGTGGGCGTAGTTTTTAGCAACGTCGGCGTAGCTTGTATCGGCTGTCGGCTGCAGTTAAGTTTTTTTTTTTAATTGGTTCTTCCTCAATGCACGTGACGTCAGCGCGTTGTCCCGCATTAAAAGTACTCCGGGCAAAACGTGATGCTTAGAGCTGGCAAAATTAAACGATTCCTCGAGGTGAATAAAATTACTCGGATCAGTTTTTTAACTCGAGTTGCTCGAGTATTCGTTTCAGCTCTAACCAAGATTATCGATGCATCATACATTACTAATTAATAAAGTAGCCAAATTAATTTATGTCCATTATTTATTAAAACTATCCTAATGATTCAACAGGAACAATGGTAATAATCCCCTACAACAAAAAGCTGCCCTTAAACTTTTTTTACACAAGAAATTGCAAAATCATTAACCATTGTAAAGGCAGTACTTGTTTCTCAACATTCCTATACAAAACGATGCTCTTTTTCACTAGAAGGTGCAAAAACATTAGCTATTTCAAACAGCAGTACTTATTTTTCTCAACAATACAATAAAATTTACACCGGTGAAATGAATTCCACATTTTCTGGAAACAAACAAAGTGTCTTTAGAAATAAGACTTCTTTTAACCAATATACTTTGTTTTCACAGATTCCTGTACTATTTCGCATGTTTGTAGTGTTACCGCTGTACTTAATCCTGGTTTTACACGTTCTGCATCCAGAATAACTTGACATGGAAATACAAGTCGCTAATTAGCATAGCGCTCGGCGCTAATTAGTAACATTAACAACAACAATAAAGGCTAAACAGTACAAGAGGGTTCGTGAACTCACTTCTGATAGACGGACACGGGACAAAACACGAGGGACTTTTTCCAATTAACACGACATGAACCTTCTGCTGGACAACTGAAAGACCAGGAGCAACGAACTGTCTCTGTTCCCGTCTCACTCTAAAAACTAACTTGCGCACAGAAGCGCGACCGCCGGTTCCCTGCCTGTCTCATACACAAATTCATTTTCCAGTCTTATGAAAAGGAGTAAATCTCTCGCTCAGTAACCGGCAGCATCCATGATAACGTTGTGCGTGCGTCCGTTAAAGGTGTACGGGCAGCAGACGTATCTTGAATTTCGTTCCGTTTCGAGCGGCTGTCATGAAGTTATTAGGCAAAATCATCGTTTTTGAACATTTATGAATCGTAATCGAACCATCGTACATAGAATGGAGCAACCTCATGTGTTACTTCATCGCCCGCGTGGTTTATCTCTGAACCGGAAACTCATTACTCGCCGGCGGTAAATTGCTAAATCACTACACCTTCTAGACCAGAACTCAGTTTTTTTGATCACTGTTTTTTTCGTGGACACAACTGAACGCATCAAGCGGGAGCGCGAGTGAAGGGAGAGCACGCTTTTACGAGCAGTCGCCGAGTAGTGATTGAAACAAATCTTTAGAATACAACAACGAAAGCCTGACATCGTTTCTTCGGATGTTACAATCAATGCTCAATTGCGCTCTCACCACTTGGAAAATAAGAAATATGGTGTGGCGCTGCGTGTATTTCCTGGAAGCTACAACCAGGAGTGCTTTTGCATAACAGTGGCGATCCTGGAAGTGGCGACAGTTTTGACAGGCACAAATTTCATGGAAAAAAAACTGATTGTGCGGCTCTTTGACTGGGGGTACCACACAGTTCACTTTTCGGGGTTTAATTTTCCTCTACGCATTTTTATATGCTCATATTCAGTCGGTATTGAGTTGGGAAGAGCTAGCCCCGCAGCTGGCTGATCGACGACAGAACGCTGAGACGAGCTCTGTAAGAAAACGCTCATCTCCGCGTAATCCTCGATGGGAGGACCATAAATGGTCACTGGATTGAAGCATATTATTGTGATGTAGTTTGAAGGTTCAATAAAAAATTGTGGAAAAGAAAAGAAGCAGGACTGACACATCGTGATCGTCCCCCTCCTTTGTTTACGATGCCGTCATGCTGTCAATTCTTTGTGCGGCATGACGTCACTTCCTTAGTATCCGATTGTTGTACAGACACACTAGTCTATATTAAGCGGCCGATAATATTAGCCGGCTAACTTATCTGTGTAAGGTCTTGCAAAGATAAGAGGCAGGTTAGTGTAGCCGACATACCTTAGAGTCTAACTAATTACACATTTAATGTCATTATCCGTCCTAGTGTATGAACACATTTTCACCTGTGACTCACAATGCCGAATTGTCAACCACTATATTGATTGTAACTAGGGCTGCAGCTATCGATTATTTTAGTAGTCGATTAATCTATCAATTAGTTAGTTCGAATGATGAAGTAATCAGACTGCGAACATTTAATGCGTTGCAGAATACATTTTAGGAGATGTAAAACAAAGGCTTGCTAAGATTGCACTTTCAAAAGAGCACTAAATTTGAATACAAAGTGTTTCTTCAAAATATACAGAATTGCACTTTCATTAAAAAATAAATACCCGAGCTTAGCCTCAAACGGTATTAAAAAAAAATTAGGTTTTAATTACAACAAAGAACAATTAGCTAAATTGCATAGCAAAGGTCCGCTAGCTTAAATGCTATAAAATGCTAACTTTAAAAAAATAATGGCCTTAAAAAATCGTCCAAACACATATTCCGACAAAAAAACGGCTAAATATACCTATAAACTAAATTACAAATGCTTAAAGAAGCATATTAGCTTAAACAGAAACTTGCCTTATGTTGGTTGCAACTGGAATCAGCCATGTTAAATGAGTGATGACATATTCACTTTTGCCACTAAAGGTCAGTGTATCCATCCAAATCAATAAAACTAAACGCAAACACTTTCCAAAAATACCAATCCAATGCCACTCAAATTAAACGACTACTCGAAGCAATAAAATTTGTTAGAATCTTTTTTTCTAATCGGATTACTCGAGTTAATCGAATAATCGTTGCAGCACTAATTGTAACTGTGTGGCACTGACACTAGTATCGGTACCGATATAGCATTAAAATGAAGCCATTGGTATTGGTGTGTAGTAAAAAATAACGCATCGCTGCTGGGCAATATGTTTACTTCAGCTCAAGTTTCCAACCACCGGTCGCCCTACCCAAGATGGCCACCAGCTACGCAGGCTGCTGGAAAAAAAAGGCACTTGTCACCCTTTCCAAGACTAGGATAGGTGATCAATCGTGTGGTGTCCAATCATTCTTCTGAGATGAATTTATATGCGTTTATCACTCGTATATAGGGCTGCAGCTATCGATTATTTTCGTAGTCAATTAATCGATGAAGTAGTTAGTTCGAATAATCGAGTAATCGACTAAGAAACATGAAAAATTAAAATACCTGAGCTTAGCCTCAAACGGAATAAAAAATAAATTATGATATATGTACAACAAAAGAACAATTGGCTAATTTACATAGCAAAAGTCAGCTAGCTTAAATGCTGTAAAATGCTAACTTAAAAAAAAAAAAAAAAATTTTTTTTTTTAACAATGCTCTTAACAAATGGTTCAGATTCATATTCCCGCAAAAAAACAGCTAAATATACCTATAAACTAAATTACAAATACATTAAAAAGCATTAGCCCAAACAAAAACTTAGCTTACGTTGATCTTAACAGGGAGCAGTTGGATTCAGCCATGTGAAATGAGACAGACCAGTAGACTGTGTATCCACCCTAATCAATAACACTAAATGAAATACTTTCAAAATAAACCATTACAACGCCACTTTAATTAAACGAATACTCGAAGCATCAAAATTTAATTTGAATATTTTTTTCTAATCGAATACTCGAGTTAATCAATTAATCGTTGCAGCACTACTCGGAGACATCAAATTCATTTGAAGTCGGAGGGCTGGAAGGGAATGAACAAACGTTAAAATGCTGCCACCTTCCCACTTCAAATGGATTGGACGTCTAGTGCTGTCAATGGCAACCAGGACCCCAAAAATGGAATTGGTTCAACATTAATTTTAACCTTACAATTTGTACAATACATTTGAATCAGTTGCTGTTGTAATTACATTAATATTCTAGCTACATGGCACTTACCCTTGGAATTGCATTGAGCTTAAGACAAGTATCTATGTATAACATTACAAATTGGAACCCACCGGCCCCAGTAGCTCCATTCTTGTTGAAAGCCTTTGTTAGATTCTTGTCTCTGCTGGCTTAAAAGATGCATGGGAAGCCGCTCGCTATCAGTACTCAGCTTTAAGCCTTAATGAATACGTAGATTGACCATCGGGGTGGCTGTGAATGGGAAGCCTTATGTAATCGATGCCAGCAGACCTCTGTGGTGGTCCTTGATAAGACTGGCACTTTTTCACCAATAGTGAAGGATAGGTCTGTGCTTCATTTAACACACACAATAGGGGAAAAGCTGTTTTGGTATTGATCTTTTACATAAGCGGCCTGGCTTTTGAGGTTATTTTTCTTTTTTTCCCTTTCTAATAAGTCCACCAGGGATTAAGTTGCCTAATGTAGTTGTACAGTACTCCTTCGGCCACAATAGGAATGTGAAGGTCAACACTTACTGTAATTTTCGGACTATAAGCCACTACTTTTTCCCCTTATTTTGAAATCTGCGGCTTAAAAGTCCAGTGCGGCTGATTTGATGATTTATTTTGGTTAATTGGTAACACTTTATTTGACAGCGGCGTCATAAGACTGCCATAAGACCGTCCATAGGCGGAGTTTAAGGGGGGGGCAGGGGGTCTAGGCCCCCCTGGTGGCCGAAAAGTGTCATTGCATGTAATTGACTTTCCTAAATATACAGTATATAAGCAATAAAACAAACAAAAATGAATGAAATGAACAAAAAACGATATTTTTATAATGGGTCAAGATGATTTTTCGAACAGATCATGTGACGAGCACCTTAGACAGTCATTTGCTTTGCATATTATTTAAAGAAAAGAAAAAAAAATAGGGAAGGGCAGTTTTATTTTTCAAATTTTTTTTTAGTGAAAAATTAAGTGTTCAAATGCAAATATTTGAGTTTCAAATATTTTTCTCATTCAAAAACTTTTTTTTTTCCTATGCTTGAATTTTTTTTTTTTTTGATTGAAGTGAATTTTCTTTTGGGAAAAAAAAAATATTTTTTTTTTGAAGCAACTTATTTTTTGATTGAATAATAAAGACACAAATGTCCTAGCCAAAATGTGACTTAAAAAAAAAAAGAATTCAAAGAAAAATAGCTTTTAAATGCATTTTTTTTTTTTTTCAAATTTATTTTTTGCATTCAGACACATTTTTTTTTTTTTTATTGAAGTGACTTTTTTTTTTTTTTAATTGAAAATATATATTTTGATTGAAGCAACTTTTTTTCTGGCATCGAATAATGAAGACCCAAATCTACCTCCATATGGCTCCACCAAGGGGATACAATTTTTGACTGGGGTAACTACATTGGCACGACACCGGTGGGCATACCATATTCAACGGATGACGTTCTTGGCGAAAAGTATAGCTGTCCTGAGCAGCCTGATTTAGAATTCCCCTCAAGAATGCTGAGGAACAAAAAAACGCTCATTTTCAACTTATTATTATAAATATTGTTTTAAGTTAATTTTATTGCTGACACTGCGTTTTGGGGTCATCAACATGTTAGTGTTGACAGCAGGTGTCAGCAGCGGTTGACTGTCTCCCCCAAAGGGAACAGTGATGGCCAAATGAAGCTTCTTGAAGCAATGAAGCTTTGCAGTCAATTGGTTCAAAGCTTCATGGTGGTTAATTTGGTGTTATGCCGCTGTCAAATAAAGTGTTACCGGTTAATATCTTTAGATGTAAACATCCTATAATACAGTACTGATAGCTGCGTCTTATAGTCCAGTGCGGCTTATCTATGAACAAATGCCGTTTTTGTGTCAAATTTGGTGGGCGGCGGCTTATAGTCAGTTGCGGCTTATAGTCCGAAAATTACGGTAATATGTTCTCTATTCTTGTAATAAAAAATACTTTTCCACCGAAACCATTTTTGGCTCCTGATACCAATAATGTCACTGCATTGATACAAAGTTAAGTTTAATGTACAAATAAATATATATTTTTTCTTTTAATGCTACATTTATACATACTCACTTGAATGTAAAGTAATTCTATTGTGGCTTGGTCAGAGACAGCTTAATTTATTGTCTGCTATTGACGGTGCTAGACGTCAAATCCATTTAAATAGTTCTTATATAACGTCTCGGACATGAAGTGCATGATCAGTACTGGTGTGTCCCTTTGTTTGGACCTTCCCAACATGGAGGAAGGGACCTTCCATTGTTTGCACACTTGAGAAATGCTGTAATGCAAGACGCACACACTCGCGGGTAACTGATGACGTCTGGCGTTGCATCAGGGGAAGTTGAAAAGGACATTGGACAAAAGTAGTGCTTGAGACAAATGCGGTACAGCAGTACATTGAGGATTTGTTTGTTGAAGAACATTAAATTAATTTGAACACAAAAATATGCTGTCATAAAACTTTTAGGAAATAGTGTGCAGTATATGTATAGATAGATATCTTATCACTAGGAGTGGGAACCTCTTGGTACCTCACGATACGATTTACGATACAACGCTCACGATAACGATGATATGGCGATACAATTATCGATACATTGGTCAGAAAATCATTCTAAGATATTCTACAAAAAACTAATAACCAGAAAAACAAGCTTCTGCGGTGAATTGGAATGAGTTTATCGCTAGTAGACGTCCAATCCAGTTGAAGTGTGAGGGTATTCATTCGCTGCCATCCCTCCCACTTCAAACGGATTGAACGTCTATGGCCGTCAGTGGCAGCCAATGCAAGGCAATGAGGTCATTTTGGGCCATTTAGGGTCATTTATCTGTTGATTTTCCTTTACTTCCTGTTGATTTTGGGGTATTTTATGGGTCACTTCCTGTTGATTTTGCATTACAGAACTGGAAGTGACCTGGGAATCACCCAAATGAATAGGCAGTGACTCAAACTCAACAGGAAATGACCTGTAAATGCCCTAAAATGAACAGCGAGTGACCTGTAAAAGCCCCGAAAATCGGACCGAATGAGTGTGAATGCTCTGGTTTTGAATGAACCAACGTTCCCAGTCTAAATGGATTGGGCGTCGAGCACTGTCATTGGCAGCCTTTTTTTTTTTTTTTTTTTAAATTGACACCTTTTTAAAACCTTATCTCGATTCTTGACAGGAGCATATCGATAACTTTTTGGGATACAAAGTATCATGATATATCACCATTTCGATATTTTGTCACACCCCTACTTATCACTATGTGGTATAAAAGTGCTGTGAGCCTTTGACTGGAGTTTTTTGAGGTAAGAGCTCCTGCTTGTGAATTGTTTTTTTTCTTTCTTTTGAGATGTGAGCAAAAATTGGACATAGTATTGTGCTTCGATACCAATATTTTTATATTACTATACTATAGTGCAATATCTCAAAGGAGCTATCGATTATTTTAGTAGTCGATTAATCGATGAAATAGTTAATCCGAATAATCGAGTAATCGGATAAGGAACATAAAAAATTAAAATACCTGAGCTGAGCATCAAATGGTATAAAAAATTAATAAATAAGCATCTCAGTACAACAACAGAACAACTGGCTAACATACACAGCAAAAGTCTGCTAGCTTTAATGCTATAAAATGCTAAGGTTTATTTATTTGGTAACACTTTATAATAACTATCCGTTTTACTAGTTAATAGAGCATTAGTAAACTGTTGATAAATGATTTATTGTTGATTTGTGAAGTATTTGTTAACAGTTTGTTAAGCATTTACAGGGTGTTCCAATATGGTCGACCCCATTCTAAATGCCCATGCTAGTTGATGGATCTTAATAAAACTATATACACTTATGTTGAAGGTCGTAAGTTTTATTGGTTAAATATACAAAGAAAAGTACAAATATTTGTTGGTTCTATGGCTGATTTTCATAAATGTGCAACATGAGCGCTGCCTGCAAAATGCCTTATCAAAATGCCTTTTCTTTTGAAGTGAACGGCATTTCTTCACCTGAAAAGATAGAAATGCCAAACGTTACACACAAAAACTTGAAACGTTTCTACACAAACTGTGTTTCAGGTTAAGAACACCCTGTAAATGCTTAACAAACTGTTAACAAATACTTTACAAATCAACAATAAATCAGTTATCAACAGTTTACCAATGATCTATTAACTATAAAACAGATAGTTATTATAAAGTGTTACCATTTATTTTATTTTATTACAATGTTCTTAACAAATGGTTCAGGCAATATACCTATAAATTAACTTAAAAAAAAAAAAAAATTACGAATGCATTTAAAAAACATTAGCTCAAACAAAAACTTAGGTTATGTTGGTCTTAACAGGGAGCAGCTGGATTCAGCCATGTGAAATGAGGCAGACCAGAGGGCAGTTTATCCACCCTAATCAATAAAACGAAATGCAAACACTTTCAAAATAAACCATTACAATGCCACTTTCATTAAATGAATACTCGAAGCAACAAAATTGAATTCGAATATTTTTTTCTCATCGAATACTCGAGTTAATCGATTAATCGTTGCAGCACTAGATCATATGAATCGGGCCGGATCATGTCATTTTCGAAAGATTGGAATCAGGTATAAAAAGATCGGCTTTTTAGATGTATTTTTAATTTTCAAGATTAACTCATTGACTGCCATTGACGGCAATACATGTCCAATCCATTTTGCTCAAGAGGGCTGACAACAATCGTTTGGAATGGAAGCAATGAGGATTAGAGTTTGTGTTTCAGACTTTCAGTCTGCTGATGATATTTTGGCCCTTGAGAATCCTTTGATTTATTTATTTTTTTTCCCAAACAGTGTAGTTTTGATCATCCGCGACAACTGCCAGCCCCGTTTTGGCAACGAGTAGCTTTTAAGTTCAATTTGTTGTAGTATTAGTGTAGTTTGAGGGAGCTTTTCCGACATAAAGGCCACATCCTGGCTGCATTCATGCATCCTTTTCACCATGATAAATATTAACAAGCATTTTTGAGGCAATTGTCACGCTAGGACAGCGAATATTTTAAAAAATGATAATAAACTACTCGTTGGCAGTGGAAAAGATGGTCTCCTTTACATTCTTTCCACAAAACCCATCTCAAAACTATTGGAGAGCGAAGCCATAATTGATGGGTTGACATTTCTACTCTCGGCTTGTTGTGAGTAGTGGTAGAGACTCATTGTCATAGAATTGGACAAGGCTGCCATCTAGTGGACTCTTGTCTTAACGCCATTGTAAACTCCTTGGGGCATAGTAAATTAGCACTAATACTTTCCATCATAAGTTTGATTTGTGGCATGCTGTTGGAATTATTATTATTTTTTGGATGGGAAAAAATGCATTCATATTATTTAGAGAACCTTTAAATTGTAACGTAACAGATTTTTTTTTTTTTTTTTTTGTGAAGAAAAAGTAAACTATCTTAAAGGGATCCACAGATAGAAAGACTTGTAGTTCTTAAAAATAAACGTTACTTTGAGTTAAAATAATTTGATCTTGAAACCCCTCTGGATATTTTCGTTTTTAATTTAAGTTATAAAGTAAGTTTAACTCGTAGGTCACCATTGTTGTTGACGTCGCAGGGCGGTGATGTCACATGGTTACGCTGCCGGGCTACCAGAGGATGACTCTAGCGACATAAATCTAGCGACATAAAGATGTCATCTGTTCAACACTTTCTATTTTAATCCAAGAGAAACATTAATGAGCATGACAGGACTGTCGATATTAGACAAAACAAGCAGCAAAAGCCAAATGACCAGGAAAGACTGGATGAAACGAGACAAAAGTAGGGAAAAAAATGTCTGCGAAACGTCCTGCAAGAGGCGAATTTGACACCCAAAGTACTACCGTGCGCTTTCAGCATGTTTTGTTTCAATGCATACAGACAGAACTCACTAAAGATGCCTTAAGAAAATACTTAAACGTAGTAATATCAAATAAGTGTGTTTTGAATATGCTACATGACTAATGTGGTCAACAGATCAACAATCTGCTTTGAAGCTACCACAAGAAAACAATGCTTAAAAAGTATGAGAGGGAAACACATGCAAAAAGTATTTTGAGGCAATGAAAAGGTAATAAAAACTCAATAAAAACACAAACAGTAAGAAGTCGCCGCTTTTAACCGATTAGCGCATGTGTTGGACGTCTGACCGAGTAGAAGGAATTGCAGTAACCCGGCAGTATTTGTTGAGTGACAGTGATAATCTACGTCATCACCCCGCGCGTCCATTGCACACGTAAAACATGGCGCCCCCGTAGGTGAAAACTAGTACTAAATATTATAGATTTTTAAATCAGTGGCAATATTTTATGTGTTTCTAATAACATATTATAACAATTGTGGCTTATTAGAGCCTGCAAGTCTTTACGTTCCTGGTCTTTAAGAAGGAAAGTATGAACTTAATTCACAATGAAGGAATGTGACCTTCTAGCCAGACTGCCAGAATCGCGCCAGCCGAACCGCCGGACCCGCGCTAGCGCAGCTCCAACGACCCGGGCCGGCGACAATCTGACAATCCGGCCAGAAGGCCAAACTCCACGCGTTCGCCTTACTCCCAACCCTTTGCACTGGCTCTTATTTTGAAAGCTGGAAAAAGGCTCATCGAGAGCAAGTTGTCAATTTATTCGGGTTGACAGCGATCAAACAGCAAGGCGAAACACTCAGGCGAAGTCACCATATCACATGTCAACAAAAGGTTCCCGAGAAAAATGGCCAAGATTAGTTAAACATTCTGTCTTTTGAGGGCTCTCGCGGGGCGAGCTGTGGGCAGGAAGAAATGTGTGTTTAGGATTACTGTCTGTTAGTGGATTGGACAGGAGGATTCAGGAGTTACTGTTGTCCGGGCAACAGTGGTTGTGGATTTTGCCACCTCAGCGTCAAGGGGCTCTTGGGAGTCTTATCAGTCGTGTTATCAGTTAGACGTTGGGCGTTCTCTGGTGTTCCTTGTGTTGGGACAGAGCGCCCCGCCATTTGTTCTGGACTGTCCGGGAGAACTGATTGCGAGAGTTGGTGGTGCAGACGTGGGCTTGTCAGCATCAATCTTGCTCAGTCAGTTGCATGACGCACATGTTGGGCTTCCATGATAAGAAGGCATCATGTATCTTTTATGCTGTATTTCCTTAAACTATGGTATGAGTGCTATTTATTTTAAATTGATTGTGTTAGAGTAATACCAACAGTCGATCGGTAAATACGAGAAAAGATACGATTCCCTGATTGATTATATTAAATGTGTCAGAATAATGCAAACAGTTAGGCGGTGCCTACGAGAAAAGGTACTATCTCCTTCAACAAGAATTAATTCATACCGTAATGATATTGTTTTCATTCATAAATTCAGCCCTCTAATACACCTATTGTTCTTAACTAGTGCTGCAACGATTAATCGATTAACTCGAGTATTTGATTAGAAAAAAAATATTCCAATTAAATTTTCCTGCAACGTTTAATCGATTAATTAAAGTGGCATTGTAATGGTTTGATTTTTGAAAGTGTTTACCTTTAGTTTCATTGATTTGGGTGGATACACTGCCCTCTAGTCTGTCTCATTTCACATGGCTGAATCCAGCTGCTCCCTGTTAAAACCAATATAAGCTAAGTTTTTGTTTGAGCTAATGTTTTTTTTTTTTTTTTAATGCATTGGTAATTTAAAGGTATATTTAGCCATTTTTTGCGGGAACATGTGTTTTAACTATTTGTTAAGAGCATTGTTAAATAAAAAACAAACAAAAAAACATTGGCATTTTATAGCATTTAAACTAGCGGACTTTTGCTATGTAAGTTAGCCAATTGTTCTTTTGTTGTACATATATCCTCATTCATTTTTTTTTTTTTTTACCGTTTGAGGCTCATGTCAGGTATTTTAATTCTTTATGTTCCTTATCCGATTACTCGATTATTCGAACTAACTAGTTCATCGATTAATCGACTACTAAAATAATCGATAGCTGCAGGCCTATTCTTGACCTTTTAGTAATCTCTACAGTGGACAATCAACGTCTATTCAAAAGTTATAATTAACTTATCTCATTCACTTCCAGACCAGTTCTAAGAGTATGTGTTGTGGTAGTTAGTGAAAGAGGGAAATTGATATTAAAAACACCTATTGACTAGAACTAGAGCTGGATGATTACATCCAATACATTTTAACTAGGAGTTAAAATCCATTTGGATGTCTATTGCTTTTAATGGCAGTCAAAGATTTTAACTATGTGAGGTCACAAAACAACCCAGTTAAAATCCAGTTGGACGTCTATTGCTTTTAATAGCAGTCAAAGATTTTAACTATGTGAGGTCACAAAACAACCCAATAATAATAATTCCTGGAGCAAATAACACCCCGGCCACACTTAATTGAGTTTGTCTTTAGTTGCCTTTTTCAAAAAAATATATAAATTCAATTTGAAAAATATCAAAATAAAAAATTATCAAAAGAATGAAGACTAAAATGTGCATTTTTAAGCCTCATGATCATCCTCAAAGTTGAAGTTGTTCTATTTGCCAGCAGATGGTAGTAGCTAACTGAACCTTGCTCCTGCTGTGATTAAAATTCAGTGTAGTTGTGGGACTGTTGGGAGCGGCTGTGATGTAAGTGAGCCATCCGGAATGAAATCATTTCGCTCACTGTTCATTCCTTTGCAGCCAACTCCATTTTTCAGGACTTTACCTTCTGACCCCTTTAGAAGAAAAGTACATTACTTGCTTTCAGCCAGGGAGGATAACATGGCTTAACATGGCCATTATACAGTTAGGGTAACCTCTTTTACTCAGAAATCCTAGAAAATAAGCACATCAGCTGTGAGGAAAGAACTCATTTATCGCCTTTGCAGCGGTAGAATACAATGGTGTCAAGAGTTTTTAGGGATGTGAGCTGATGTTTGAGCAAAAATTTTAGATGGTATTGAACTCAATTGCACAGTCGCATCAGTTTGTAGGACAGTTTTCAAACTGCACATAAAGCAAAGAAAATTAGCCACAACTTACATCAACGTGATGATTGGCAGAATACTCGCTTCTTAGCATATTGAATAGCTGCAGCCGTAGTTTACCCCATACACAAGCGGTCAGTGCCCCTGTATGTGTGTGCATCAACACAGTGAAGTGTTTCACCTCTCACTTGGATCCAGTCCCAAAAACCCCCGCTAACAGTCACTGGTTCATTATATAAAGACTTTGAAAAGGGACTTTATATGCACTCCTCTATGATATAGTGCTCACCATAGAGTACGTTCACTTATAAATGTTACTATGAGGCGGCGTGTTGTTGGCTTTGTAGCTGTTTGAATGCACCTTTGTCCACATGGGTGTGCTGAAGAAGTGCTTAGTCATGCTAAGCTTCTCATAAGAAATCATGTGAAGCAAATGAAGCCATTCAAGATGAATCTTAACTCATTGAATGTCAATGACACTGGCAGTGATAGATCTCGTTATCATTTTGACAGCCCTACCAACTCAAAAAGATTATGCAGCTATTGTCTTTAAATGCACAGAAATATGACTATTCACTGCCAGTTCTCACAGTTAAAATTTAAAAGTGGGGATGTCACCGCCCAGATATCAGACCAATGATGAAAAGATGATGGATCAACATTCCGCTGTCGATCTTTTATCGTAGAATCAAGTCTCTTTTGCACCCTCACTTAATGTTGTTTCAACGTTGAAATCCTTACAAATTTAAACATCATGTCGATTATTAATAATATTGGAACGACGCTGAATCAATGTTGTTTTTGACCAAAACGCCTGCTCATCCATAATTCAATGACTTTTCAATCATATTTCCAGGTCGATCATAAATCAAGTATTTGTCAACATTAGTTCATCAACTGTAAAACAATGTTAACCCAACCATCGCCTGACATACCATAGAACAACGTTGTTTCAACGTCACTTGATGTCAACCATCCTGATGATGGAAAATCAACGTTTATTCAATGTCAGTCTGCTATCTGGGCAATTTTTTCACGAGATCAGAAATTGGGCCCGATCATGTCATATTCTGAGGATCTGAATGGGGTAAAGAAGATAGGGTTAACAAAAAAAAAAATTTTTTTTTTAAGTATTAACTTATTGGCTGCCATTGACGGCGATAGATCCATTCCATTTTAACATAGAGGGCTGGCAGTAGTACTGAAACGATGAATCGATTAACTCAGGTAATTCGATTAGAAAAAAGATTCGAATTACATTTTGCTGCTTCGAGTATTTGTTTAATTAAAATAGCATTGTAATGGTTTGTTTTGAAAGTGTTTGCATTTAGTTTTATTGATTTAGGTGGCTACACTGCCCGCTAGTGGTAACAGTGAATACGACATAACTCATTTCACATGGTTGAATTCAGCTGCTCCCTGTTAAAACCAACATAAGGTTAGGTTTTGTTTTTGTGCTAATATTTTTTTTAAATGATTTCGTAATTTAGTTTATAGGTATATTTAGCTGTTTTTGTGGGAATATGTGTTTGAACCATTTGTTAAAAGCATTGTGAAAAACAAAAAAAAGCATTTTACCGCATTTAAGATCGCGGACTTTTGCTATGTAAGTTAGCCAATTGTTCTTTTGTTGTAGTTAGATCATTTATTTTTTTATACCGTTTGAGGCTCAGCTCAGGTATTTTAATTTTTTTATGTTTCTTATCAGATTATTCGAAGAAACTAGTTCGTCGATTATAATCGATAACTGCAGTCTTAGCTGGCAGTGATCAAATGATCACAGGATTGGAATCTGGTGTAAAAGATTGTGTTTTTTTAAAATCTGTTTATTTTCAAGTATTGACTCATTGCAGCCAATGACAGGACTGCCAGCCAACCAGTCAAACTGGACGTATGTCGGCATCATTGGCAGTGAATCATGATCGCTTGAAATGGTTTTGATGTCTATAAATGTAAATGGCAATGAGTGAGTTAAGGGCAACCACTGCCGTACTGAATTAATGTATATGAATTTATTTAGGCATATGCCGATATGAGATTTTGACGTTATGATAACCTTAAGCAAAAAAACTGTGGTTTCACGGTATCACTGTATTGCAATTATAGCTTTAAAATGTGTTATTTTGAGATGTATGGGTTAATTTTTTTTTTTTTTTAATTCCATTGAACAGATTTTTTTTCACAAATTTGCAAATTGGAACATCAACACAAATATAATGTTTCAATTAATAAAATAACAAAAAATAAATAACTCAAATATTTAAAATAAAATCGAAATAAATGGAACTTATAGACTAAACCCACAGCCACAGCTCAAATTGCTCAACATTAGAACAAGAACCCTAATATATAATCAAATTGGTTTCATGGAGAACACATATCACTATTAATATTAATTAGTTAAATATTAATGGAGAGCGAGAGTAAGAGACAGAGCGTATCTGTATTTGCACATTATGCATACACACCCACCCTCTCTCAACACAGAAAGTCGCTAGAGAGCAAAAACACCACAGGCTGTATGACAAAAATGTTATTTTGAACAGATGTTTACAATGGCAAAAGACTACAAAAGTAGGCCAATGGTAGAGAGGAAACTAGTTAGCCGTCTTAGCATGCTAACTAGCCACGTTATCTGCCTCGTTAACAAGCTTACTTTATAGTTATATTTGTTTTTACCGTCGCTAGACACACTAAACCAACTGGAGTGAACTCTCGTCGCTAGTGGGAAACATTCATGACAGCATTTACTTACCTTAAATTTTGTGTAAAGTGACGGATGATGGTCACGTAAATGTGAAATCACGTTGAAGGTGTTGCTTCCCATGGCAAACACCCTCTGCAAGAATGTCGACTGTCTTTCCTCCTCTAAGCCGTCGCCGTCTTGTTACTTTTCGGTAGCTGAAGTACTCCCATACTAGTGACTGTCTTTTTTGAGGGGGGAAACAGCTCAGGTGGAGTGTCACTGACATGACACCTAATACATTTCTGAGGTATCGGAGTGGGACTAGGCCAATCCTCAAAATCAGGTGACTGATTTGGACTAACTTGCAAAAACATTCATTAATCAGAACTGTATTTTCTCCTTAGAATGACATTTAATGTTAATTTTGTGTTTCCCATAGGACCTGGAAATTGTGTACTCCTACCTTCACGGCATGGAAGCCTTATCCAATCTACGGGAGCACCAGTTGAGGTAGGTGTTGAGTTCTACTATAATTAATTCCAAATTGTTGTTAAAGGCTGATGTTGAACTAGAGAAACATGGGAGGGAGAGCGATGAAAACAACGCTGTCAACCTTTTGAACTCATAAAAATGTAAGGGTTTCATTTCATTGCAGCATGTAAGCCACCAATGATTGTTGCCAAGGAGTACTGTTTGACTTTGAACATAACTGTAATGCCTCATTCTTGTGGTTTGGACTGTGTTGATTTGAATGAAGCGGCTTCAAATTTGTATCTCGTGCTAGTGCACATGCTTTCCGTTTAAAGCGGCTGTTGAGCTACTGTAAATGTTTCATCCGCATTTGCAGACACACACGCACAATAAGTATGGTGTCAATGCAAATTGAAGTGCAAAACTGGCAAACTATGCTCCATGTTTTTGTACAAAATAGTAATTGAGTATTCTATTGAAAATTCCATCAACTAACTCATTCACTCCCAGCCATTTTCACCGGAGCAAGGCCCTTCGCTCCCGGCCGTTTTATTGGATTTTGACTGATTTTGCAAGGCCCACAGAAAATTCTGTTCTATTGCTATATAAACATGGAACACACCAAAAGAAAGATTAGACTCTCTTCTTTCAGCAGAAAAAAAGTTAGTTCATATCTTTTTCCATTCTTTAGAAATCAGCATTAGAGAATAGCTTTGTTTGAGCAATTTTCCAATTTCTGATGAAAAAACAGAGAAATTGAGCTTTTTGTGAAAGCATACATTTCAAACATAACTTTGACTTTAACACAGCTATTTTTTGCTTTAGTTACATCCCAAACATCTGAGTAATGTTTTCCTTTTACAAAATAACACAAACAACAAGACAAATAGAGCTTTTGATAGCAAAGTAACAATTTATTTACACATAACTGAGAGATGAGGCTGTTGTCACCGCGACAGCCAGGTAAACTTTCCCCTCATCACTGCCTGTCTCATAAAGATGGATTTTTTTGAGTCTCTGCGGGGTCTGCTCGGCGAGAAGCACGGACTCAACGGCATCGTCCGCTGCACTGGTGGTCCCGGTCGTTCTGCTCGTTCGTCCAGCGCCTGGCATCCTGCCGTCGGCGCTCCGACCGTGCGGCCCGGCCGTTCATTGCCGTTGAATCGGGTTGGAGGGTCTTACGCTACTGCCCTCCAGTGGCCAGTTTTATTGCTTTAAAAGGGATTTTCAGCTTTGTGGTCTGGAGCTCAGTCGAATCAGAACCCAGAGATGTCTCTTATGGAAAAAAAAAGACGTAAAAGACGTATAAATACGTCTTTGGGACACTGAAACAATTAAAAATAGAACGTATTTATACGTTTTGGGAGCAAATGAGTTAATTCAGTAATCGGATAAAACATTTTTTAGGTAAAGAGCAATTATAAGTATTCATGAGAAAACAAGACATTTCACCTAATATTGAACCATTTTTAGACAATGTCTTTATTTCAGATGTACTGTATATTAAGCCTGAACGATATATTGTTTAAACATTGCCATCGCGATGTGTGCGTGCACGATAGTCCCATCGCAAGCACGTGCCATAGTTTTTTTTTTTTTTTTTTTTTAATCCACATACGCCTTGCTTTCTACTCTGCGCACAGCCTCACACCCTCCCTCTCCCAGCCCTTTGTTCTTCACAGTCACTGCAGCACTTGCTTATTAAAGTTAACGATGCTCGTTGTCTTTGATCTTGCCAAAGAAGCGGACATCAGAGCGGAGCAATGTGTCAATCATCGTTTAACTTGTTAAACAGTTTCTGCAAGGAAGCCGCGCTGGAATGAATCTGTGTGTGTGTGTGGAGATGTTGGAGACATATAAAATAAATGCCAGAAGTGATCATGAGGAGTTTGAAATTTCTACATGTCACTCCAAGAGTCACCGCTAAGGTAGATAAACAGAAGCATTTAATAAAGCCAAGCATTCTTCTACTACAGTACTTTTTTCCTATTCAAAATGATTTGGTTGCATAGTTATGTTTAAACTGATCATAATCATGACATTTGAAGTGCCTAAAAAACATTTATTTATATACATTTTTTAAATCACTTTGGGGGAAAGAGTGAATAAATACATTGAGCGCAAAAAACAAACACACACAAAAAAAAAAAAAAAGTTGGGGGGGTGCGCTACTTTGCGGTTTTTCACTTATCACGGCGGGTTCTGGTCTCCATTAACCACGAAAAACGAGGGATCACTGTACACTGTGGTGATGGTGAGTCATCCAAAGTCTTTCCAAACAGTTATTCAAGTCATCTAGTGAAAATGTGGGGGGGGGGGGGGGGGGAATAATAATATCGCAATATAATATCGCAATATATCGCAAACCCCCAAAAAATCGAAATAATACTTTTTTTCCAGTATCGTTCAGGCCTACTGTATATTGTTGAAAAACGCCAAGTGTTAATTGAATTTCCATTCGTTTTTAAGTTCTAGTGAAGTTTTAAGTTTGTCTTTTGTAAGTCCTGATAGGATTTTGAGTTTTTGAAGTGTTGAAAATAATATATAATACCTGCTGTATTGGAGAACATTAAGCACCAGTGCTACCTGGTGTTTTATCCATTAATGACAACCAAGCTAAAATTGAAAGTTAGCTTTATATATTTTTATTTTCCACCCTCATCACTCTACAGCACCTTTTTTTTTTTTTTTTTTTGGTACAGATTAAATAAAACCTGAATAAAAGACGTTAGCCACGCATGGACAGTAGTCATAATAAACTCATTCACTCTCAGCCATTTTCACCAGAGCAAGGCCCTTCGCTCCCAGCCGTTTTACTGAATTTTGACTGATTTTGCAAGGCCCACAAAAAATTCTGTTCTATTGCTATATAAACATGGAACCCACCAAAAGAAAAATTACTGTTTCAGCGGAAAAAAAGTAAATTCATATCTTTTTCCATTCTTTAGAAATCAGCATTAGAAAATAGCTTGGGTTTGAGCAATTTTCCAATTTCTGATGGAAAAAAACGGAGAAAATGAGCTTTTTGTAAACGCATACATTTCAAATATAACTTTGACTTTAACACAGCTATTTTTTGCATTAGTTACATCCCAAACATCTGAATGTTTTCCTTTTACAAAATATCATATAGAACAAGACAAATAGAGCTGTTGATAGCAAAGCAACAATTTATTTGCACATTACAACTGAGAGATGACGCTGCTGTCGCCAAGATGACGCCGTTGTCGTCGCGTCAGCCGTGTAAACTTTTCCCTCATCTTTGTCTCACAAAGATGGATTATTTTTGAGTCTCTGCGGGGTCTGCTTAAAGAGCCCGCTGCACCGTGGTCCCAGTTGTTTTGCTCAGTCGTCCAGCGCCTGGCATTCCAGGCATCCTCTCGGTCGTTTTTTTCGGTCGTCCGCCGCCTGGCATCATGCCACCAGCGTTCTGACCGTGCTGCCCGGCCTTTTGTTGCTGTTGAATCTGGTTGCGGGTCTTACGCAATGCGCTACTTCCCTCCAGTGGCCAGTTTTATTGCTTTAAAATGGGTTTGAAGCTTTGCTTTTTGTTTCTCAGATAGAGCGGAAGCTATAGATGCTTCTTGTAAAAAAAGAAAATGCAAAAGATGTATAAATATGTTTTTGGGACAATGAAGCATTTAAAAATAGAACGTATTTATACATTTTTGGGAGCAAATGAGTTAATAGAAACCGTTAACGAAATGTTACGTTTGCAAAGTACATTAACGTTAATCTTATTTATTTGCGTTACGTTAACTTAATTTTACCTTGTCCCGAGTATGGCTCCTTCACTCTTGGAGTAAACTGGGTGCCTTCGGTGGATTTGGGGCTAGGTAGGTGGGTCGCGAGGTAGCGCCCGGGTTACGGGGGCGGTCATCGGTTGTGGGGTCCAGTCGGGGGTGTGGAAGCATCGGTGGGGCCGCGGATAGTCGGGGCCGGGCAGGGTTAGTGGTATGCAAATGCTGTCTTACTGTGAATACATGAAACCGTGTACGCCTTGGTCTCCAGCTTGAAATACTTCCACACTTTTCCACACATTTTCTGCTTTTTCTTGGTGCCTTTCTCGTCGCTTTCGTCAGCTTTGTCGTCGTTACCTCTATATTCATGTCGTGGTTGAAATCAAATATATCCGCCGCCTCTCCCTTCTTCTTCTACGCACGTGACGTCAGCGTGTTGTGCCGCATTAAAAGTAGTCCTGGCAAAACAGCACGCTTAGAGCTGGCAAAATTAAACAATTCCTCTCGGCGGAGAAAATGTTTTGATCAATTTTTAAAATCAAGTTATTCGAGTTATTCGAGTAATCGTTTTAGCTGTAAAACAAACTCAACACTCAGGTTTTTAGACTACCGTTCGGAGTTGTAAAAGCATTTTAAAATGATTTTGGATTATATAGACATCGGTTTTTCATTATTTTCATAAGGGCTGGTCTTCTGAATCTTGGGATTTGTTATGTAAGCAGGTGCAAAAATTAAATGAACAATAAATGTGTAAAAAATAATGAATATATTAAGTCCAAAAGTCATTATCGGAAAACTCTACTACTGTTGTTTCCCTAGTGTTACCTACAAAATATAACAAGCAAAAAGACAAACAAGTTTTAAAAAAAAAACACTAAACTGATGCTTAATTAAAATGTTGTTTTTGAATTTTGAGTCTTTAAAAATGGTAAGCATTTATTGAAGTTGCTATTGCAAATTGACAATGTGGGAAATAAACGTGACTTTCCCGTCAGGCAGCACGTTCCCAGCATGCCTCGTGTGTGTACATACATGTGGATTATCCCATAGAGGCCACAATGTAAAGTACATGACCCATGAGCTGGAACATTCCATGTCGTGACTGACCCCTTCCCAGCACTTACTTTCCAGACAGACATCACGTAAAACCAAAGGATTATGTTAAAGATCTGTTGTTGAGTGTTTAGTATTTTTCCCAATGCATTGCCTTGTTTTTGTTTGCCTTCACCCCACAGTTTTGCTTTGATGAGCTACCGTAGGTTTTGGCGTGGTCTGATGTTGTGGAGTCCTTTCCGGAGGCTTCCCGAGGAATATAAAAAGCTTGATGACATTCTTGGGACACATGTGGTGGGCGGTGGGGGAAAGCCTTTTGGATTACTAAATATGGGAATTTACTACCCCTGTGAAAGAGTTGTAATAAAATCAACCTTATTAGATGTATTACATAAGTAATGTTAAGTTGTAAGAATGATGCATTTTACTCTGGGGAATTTCTGTAAAATTTGTGTGAATATGTAAGAGAAAATGGTCTGTCTGTATGTTTGTGTGCAGGATAACTCAAGAACCAGTAAAGGGATTATTATCAAACTTGAAGAATGTTTTAATATATAACTGAGGAGGCCATTACAATTTTGGGAAATAAGGTTAAAGGTCACTGAGGTCAAAATAAATTTCGCGATAACTAAACAAAAAAAAGTAATTATCATACTTGCAGCATATGTTTGCAATATGAAACGGAATAGACAAGTACATTTTGGGTAATGAGGTCAAAGGTCACAGAGGTCAGTAGAGGAATTGCGTGATAATTCAAGAACGAAGAAGGGGATTATTGTATTACATACGGGATATTTTTGTCCAAATATGAAACAGAAGAAGTGATTACATGTTGGGTTAATGAGGTCAAAGGTCACAGATGTCAGACAAGGAGTTTAGCGATAACTTGTTTCATACTTGAAGGAGTTCCCACGCTATGAAATTAAAATCAGTTACTTTACACAGGTTCATAAAGCAAAACAAAACACTACCACAAAAAGAAGTCATAGTACATTATAAGATACTAAACTGTAAAACAAAAATGTATACAGAACAGGGTTGTTTTTGGCAGCCCTTTTAATTTTAATTTTAGTCTTTTGGATGGAAATATTTATTAGTCTTTGTCATAGTTTAGTCATTTTAAAATGTGTTTGTCCTTGTCTAGTTTTGGTTAACGAAAACTCTGACAAATGAAACCTTTTTTTTGTCGACAATTACTCAAAATGTTTATGTCAGTAAAATTCAATACTTTTGTCCAAAAATAAACAAACTAATAAATAAAGGTTTACAATAATTTCAAATGAACATTGACAGTAGGCCTGAATGATATTGGAAAAAACTATTGTTGCAATTTTTTAGGGGTTTGCGATATATTGCGATATTTTATTGCGATGTTTAAAAAAAAATTTATATATATTTTTAAAAGAAATTTTCACTTGATGACTTGAATAACTGTTTGGAAAGAATTTGGATGACTCACCATCACCACAGTGTACAGTGATCCCTCGTTTTTCGCGGTTGATGGGGACCAGAACCCGCCGCAATAAGTGAAAAACCGTGAAGTAGCGCAACCCCCCCCCCCCACCCCCCAATTCGTATTATTTTTTTTTTTTGTGTGTCTTTTTGTGCTCAATGTATTTATTCAGATTTAGCACTGGAAAGAGTGCTAACACTTATACCCCAAAAGTGATTCAAAAAATGTATATAAAATGGTTTTTAAGCACTTCATATGTCAAAATTATGATCAGTTTTAAACAAAACTGTCCAACCAAATCATTTTTGAACAAGAATAAAGTACTGTAGTAGATAAATGCTTGGCTTTATTAAATGCTTCTGTTTATCTACCTTAGCTGTGACAGTTGGAGTGACATGTAGAAATTTCAAACTCCTCATGATCACTTCGGGCATTTATATGTCTCCAACGTCTCCACCCCCCCAACACACACACACATTCATTCCAGCGCGGCTTCCTTGCAGAAACTGTTTAACAAGTTAAACGATGATTGACAGATGCCCGTGAGAAGTCTGCTTCTTTGGCCAGATCAAAGCCATCGTTAACTTTAATAAGCAAGTGCCGCAGTGACTGAGAGGAACAAAGGGCTGGGAGAAGGAGGGTGTGAGGCTGTGCGCAGAGTAGAAAACGAGGCGTGTATGGATAAAAAAAAAAAAAACTCGCACGTGCTTGCGATGGGACTATCGCGCACGTGCACATCGCGATGGCGATGTTTAAACGATATATATCGTTCAGGCTTAATTGACAGTCAAGCTCATAATTGTAGAGTCAACAAAGACATCTTTGTGATGATAATACAGCATGCTAAGAGTTTAAGACGATGCTTGCCTCACTAAGTGCTAATGCAAATGCTATGGTAAAGCTAAAGTTACATTTAGTGGTTGATTATCATTCAGCACAGACCTTTAAAGTCTAAAGCAACATGGCATATTCTCTCTAGCCAAGATAAGAAAACAAATCTTACCATGTGTTTTCAAAACAAGCACGTCTCAAACCTGGAGTCAGTAAAAGTGTACGTGTAGGGCGGAGGCGCATCATGTCACATGAGTGACACGACCAAACACTGCTACAATGCAGGCTAACTATACGTACGATAAGAAAATTTCACACATTGTGATCTTATGACTGAAACTATAGCGCATTTTAGCTTGTCATTGGCACGTCATTGTCATGAAAAAAAATTTTCGTAGACGAAATATTTTCGTTATCGTTGGAAAAAAAACCCCACTAATGTAAAGTACTACACCAACACAGTCTAATGGCAAACCTATAACAAATATAACAATGCTTTGAATTTGGCTGCTTAGATGGAAATCG
The DNA here is from genome assembly GCF_030265065.1 of Corythoichthys intestinalis. NCBI lineage: Eukaryota > Metazoa > Chordata > Actinopteri > Syngnathiformes > Syngnathidae > Corythoichthys > Corythoichthys intestinalis. The sequence goes on along the minus strand of NC_080405.1, from coordinate 47,589,720 downwards.
GCTATCTCGGAGACCTCCTAGTTTTAAAATCGTCATCTTTCTCTGCAGGATCATGTGTGAGACGGTGCGCTACGAAAGACACGAAGCCAACGAAGTGCTCTACTAGTAAGTACAAATTCTACCACAATACTCTGATGTTGTTTGAATGAATGCTCACGGTTATGGAGATGAGTTCTATGTTCACGGTACATCAATTTGCAATACGACTCCTTGACCTGTGAGCGATGTGCAGCAAGACATGATTTAATAAGCAAGATGTTAAAATTGGATACATGCATCCTGCTGTCTATCACTGCTTTCCTGAAAGCAATCTTTGGCTTTTGCTGGAAAATTATTGGCATGTTGCAACTTGTTTGGATCTGATAAAAATTGAAGGAAAGGACTTGTTTACTTTATACCCCAGGCCAAATCACCTGAAAATACATAAATGTTTCATCCTGTTCCACATAGCCTCTGTTACATTCTTATTCTTTTTCATCTAAAAATTAATGCTTCACATAGGATCACATAACAGGGAACGACATGCACATATGACCTAGTTTACTACGCCATAGTACCCTCACAGTATCAGTATACACAGAGGGAGAATTGTTGGAAAAGTGCTCATTTTCCACATACACACACATACACTTAGACGCACACTTACACAATCCCAAGCTTATGAAAAAGTGCCTATACTGTGAAAAAGCCGAACCCTGCAGGATTTACCATCCGCAGATTACAGTGCTTTCGTAGATAAGAGGCTGACCTGACACATTTTTACTCGAGGTTGCTATCTTCTGATCAGCCTTTTAACCTTGCCATTACATTAAAGTGCATGAGACATTGGCCATTTGCCATGTGTTATGTCTTTTTTGTTTTGCAACTCTAGACAAATGGAATCACAGCCACAGAAAAACAAGAAAAAAAAGATCAGGCTTTCAGCATGCTGAATAAATTATTTATTGTTTTTAGTCTTCAGATTTAAATCTAAAAATGATGTACCGGTAATTAAACTGACACTTGACTCACCTTTATAATTAATGACTGATGAGGGGGTCTTAACACTAGGACAGTGTTTTTCAACCTTTTTTGATTCACGGCACGTTTTTACATTGGAAAAAATCTCGCGGCACACCACAAACCAAAAATGTTCCAAAATTATTTTCTATACAGTATATTTAATTATAAAATAATTTCTCAGTATGCATACTTACTCAGTGTGAAACTTGAGCCTGTTTAGATGAACACAAAGCCAAAATCCTTATTCTTCAACAGCTCTTAGTCTTTCTCTGTTTTTATTTATTCATTTTTTTTTATAGCAGTTAGGCTTGAAAAAGCTCAGAATTATCAGACGGGGACTTGAGCAATATCTTTACCCGCATCAGGGCCAAGCATCTCGCAGACAATGGCTTTGCAGGCAGCTACTATTAATGTCTCTGTCACGGTGTGGTACTTTTTGGATTTAGCAACAAGTTCAGCAACAAGGTAACTGGCTATGAAGGGTTTCTCATTTACCTTTGTAGTTTTTCTCAAAAAATTTGCCTGTTTCTCTGTTTTAACAAAGGCGATCAAAATAGTCCATCGACTTGTTTTGAAGCGACGGGTGTTTCGTTTGGAGATGACGTTTAAACTTGCTCGGCACCATGGCGCTGTTGGATAGCTGCTCATGTCGCGTTCAAGAACTGCTCGGATTTCTAGCCATTAGCCACATTGCTGTCCTCAATAATGTGTTGGAATAAAACACAGGGGGGAGGATTGACGGTCGTCACATACGGATAAAATAGAAAGGAGACTTTTGAGTCTCGACACATGACGAGTCTAACCAAATGATGTGCAGTACACATGCTGGGGTCCAAATTGTCGCAGACAGCAAGGTCGCTGTAATGGAGAAACCTGGTTTCTCGCTGATTTAGGTTGATTTTAGCTGTGTTCACGTCACTGTGTTGGCCAAACACCACTTAAGGCCGGCTCAAAGCAGAGGCAGTAATGACACTGGGACAGGCTGCTGGATTTCTCCTGTTCCTTGAATACAATTCCTTTTGAATGAACTTTATACAGTCCTTTTATCCCAACTGTCTATGTGGATGTGTGTAGGCCTGTCGCGATAACAAATTTTAGTGTGCGATAATTTATTTATTAAATTATTGCGATATGCGACATTATTGCACCCCCCCAATTTAAAATAAATAAATAAAAAATTACAATAACACTGTGAGAATACAGTATATATTAATAGATCACGTAGACCCATTTAAACGCAATAAATGTTTACTCTTAAATTCAAAAATACTTTTTAAGAAATCACAATTAAAAACAATAGACCATGCCTCTTTTAAGTAAAAAAACAACAATAATAATACTGCACAGAAACACAGAATAAATAAAATGTGTTTTTTAAGAAAAAAATAAAATTCCACGTAATAATTTAAGCATCTAGGCCAGGGGTGTCCAAACTTTTTGCAAAGGGGGCCAGATTTGGTGTGGTAAAAATGTGGAGGGCTGACCTTTGCCGACGTACTTTACGTAGAACAATATATTTAAGCTAATTTTAGCAAGCCATTCTGTGTGTCACATTTGCTTTATTATTATTTTTAAAATTAATTCAGGGCTGTCAAAATTTTCGCGTTAACAGGCGGTAATTAATTTTTTTAAATTAATCACGTTAAAGTATTTGACGCAATTAACGCACATGCCCTGCTCAAACAGATTAAAATGACAGCACAGTGTCATGTCCACTTGTTACTTGTGTTTTTTGATGTTTTGTCACCTTCTGCTGGCGCTTGGGTGCGACTGATTTTATAGGTTTCAGCACCATGAGCATTGTGTAATTATTGACATCAACAATGGCGAGCTACTAGTTTATTTTTTGATTGAAAATTTTACAAATTTTATTAAAACGAAAACATTAAGAGGGGTTTTGATATAAAATTTCTATAACTTGTACTAACATTTATCTTTTAAGAACTACAAGTCTTTCTATCCATGGATCGCTTCAACAGAATGTTAATGTTAATGTCATCTTGTTGATTTATTGTTATAATAAACAAATACAGTACTTATGTACAGTATATTGAATGTGTATATCCGTCTTGTGTCTTATCTTTCCATTCTAACAATAATTTACAGAAAAATATGGCATATTATATAGATGGTTTGAATTGCGATTCATTACGATTAATTAATTTTTAAGCTGTGATTAACTCGATTAAAAATTTTAATCGTTTGACAGCCCTAAATTAATTATTTCAACAATCTCGCAACTAGCCTTTGTGGGGTTCTCTTTCGACTCTCGGGCTCTTGCGAAATACTGCTGCTGTAAAATTAAACTAGCTTCAAGTTGCTTCAATTTCTCGCTATGCATCTTCCCTGTAATCTTGTCGTACATGTCAATGTGTCTTGTTTGGTAATATTGCCTCACATTGAACTCTTTAAAAACAGCGACTGTCTCTTTGCATATGACGCAGACACAGTTGTTGCGTATTTTAGAGAAGAAATAGTCCAATTTCCATCTATCCTTGAAGCGTAGGCTGTCACAGTCAACTTTCTTTTTTTTGTTGATTGTCGCCATTTTAGACATGGGGAATAAAGGGTAACACGGGGTAATGTTGCTTAGATTGCTGCTGCCTTTTAGTAGGTAAATGAGGAGCAGCATTTAGTGTGTAAGCTACTTCAGATGCTGGTAGCAGTACTGCTGACCAATTTATTAAGTCTATGTACGGGCCAGACGTTATTGGTTTTATGACAGAGGCTGGGGCCCGGATGAAATTTGACCACGGGCCGCATTTGTCTGATCTAGACAAATGAAAACTTTTCCCCTCATAGCTTCTGCTATGGCGTTCAATGTGTAATACAGTGGTACCACTACAAATGAAGTTAATTCGTTCCAGGAGCATGTTTGTAAGTCGAAATAGTCGTATGTCAAGCAGGATTTTCCCATAAGAATACATTATAATTCTATTAATTCGTTCCACAGCCCAAAAACCCACACTACATCCTTAATAAATACTGCTGTTACTATTGCAAAGAGCAAAACAAATAAAATATTAATAAAAATCAAAATAACAATAATATAATAACAATAATAATAATACAGTACAGTACCTGTAATAATGTAACGAATCGGGTTCTAATGTGGCGGACTTTTTTTGCTGTACCTGAACGCACCGCGGGGCTGACAGTGAGCTGGAGAGCGCTATTTTACTTTCTGTTTCGATCCTGGCGTCAACAGCAGTGGACACTCGGCGAGTTGATGGAATAAATTAAAAGCCTGACGAAGCTGGCGATTTCTTTGGCGATGTTACCACAATAAGAACTGTAACCTTAACTCATAAAGACTGGCGAACGGAGGAGGACCGCCGGCCGAGATCAACATTCTACGGCCTTATTGTCGACCCAGTTCATGGATGCACACACCATGCTTATATTTTGCTATCATTCACATCTTCATATCAATGGTAAGCGTCACCTTTTCTTTTTTTTCACCACCTGCACTAAACTTAATCCGGCAGGCTCCGGCACGCCAGATATGGTCCGCAGTCAATCCGGAGCACTGACGCGGCCGGTATACCTTGAACAATGGGATATAATAGGAACAAATTGGCTCCGGCGCTAATTTTTGCCGGACCCAGAACGAAAATGCATTTTGCGTAGTTGGTGTCAAAGAAGCCGAACTTTTAACAGTATGTCAGCCGCACGCACGTGCACACGAGGCGATAAATCGCAGCGGAAAAATTACCGCCTTCATTTTTATTTATCGTGCGATAAATGGAATTATTACATATTGCGACAGGCTTAGATGTGTGAATGGTTGTGTGCTTGAGTAGGTGTTTCTCTGTGTATGCTTTATCTGTACAAAAGACATAAAAATAAACAGTAAATGAATATACATTGCTTAAATTCAAACCATTGCATTTAAAGTGCCTGTGACACGAAAAAGCATGTTTATTTCATAATACACGCGGTATTTTATGCTCCTGAATGATATGGACCGCTTGGATGTGTGTGGAGGCGATCGCTATATTTATTTAGTTTTTTGAATCCCGCGCCAGGAGAATGAGTGACTTCCGGCTTCGGTCTTGCATTGAGGAGGAGGGCGCTGTGACGTGTACGGTAGAAGACGTCCTCTTCACTATACAGCGTACTGTTGTGTATGGGGACGAATGATTCAGCTGATTTTGCGGATTAATACGTTTATTTTTCGCATCACCCCAGCCAAACGGCTGCAGAAAAATCATTCTGTATGAGGGAGAGGCGTATGCGCCTTTTTGGAGTTTCAAAAGGTTCCCATTCACCGTGGATATTTACTGTGGGACCATTGGACTTACGAGGAAGTGAGTAAACATCTTGTTTTGTATTATGTCAAATACGAATACAGCGATTACAAAGTAAACACTACAAACTTCCTTTAAATGAAGGACTACTTACGTTTGATCATTGATAGGCATGTAAAAAGCTGTCCTAATGGTCATTAGCAGCAGCCCGTTAGCTGCACAACAACTCCAGCCACCCTCCTCCGGGGAACGAACTGTAAATTGCTCTCCGCCGGGCGGTTTGCCGATCCGCGACGACAATAGACAACCGGGTCGTCATGTCAAATAATCCAGGATAGTTATGTGCGATTTTCCGCTTTGAAGACTTTGAAACATCACTCGGTTCGGGTTAGCATGTCGGCTAGCTGTCAGGCCTTCTGGTTTGTTTACATTCTCCGAAGCCGGGGAAGGGAAATGACATATGTCCGATTTAGGTGTCATAAAATATAGTTCGGGAGGTGCGACAGTAAAGGTGAAGTCGACAGTTTTGACCATTATGGAGTAATTTTGCCATGTCGTCCTGAATAAATGCATTTTTATTATTTTATATTCCATTCAGCACAAGACTGTTATTTGTCATGACCATGCCATTTATTTAGCAATTGGGGAAAATACTTGGATAAAAAGAATATCCTGTAAAAATATTGAAGTAAAGAGACAGAAACAATGACATTTTGCCGCTCTCTTCGTCGCGTTTTCCTCATTGTGAATAGTTCCCCCTCGACGGGCTGACTGGTCCTTCTCAAGCCATTTATATAGCTATTGGGGAAAAATACTTGGATAAAAAGAATATCCTGTAAAAATATTGGAGTAGAGAGACTGAAACAATGACATTTGGCGGCTTTCTTCGTCGCGTTTTCCTCGTTCTGAATAATTCCCCCTCAATGGGCTGAATAGTAAAATCGATGAGACCAGTCTACCGCTGACGTCATCCACCTGTTGGGGACGCTAAAGCCCTATAATGGTAGGCGTGGCTAACTGGCAGATTAAAAGGCTAATTTCTCGTCATCTGTGCTTTGCTAAATTGTTGTATGTAGTCGAATCGTCTCAAAATATGATTCTAATTCACATAATAATGCCATTTAAGACTTTTTTTTCTCGTGTCGTATGCTCTTTAAACATGTAGATGGAATATTCGCTGTTAAGCTTGACCTATTTTCTATGCTCCAATAGAGCACTTCCGGTTGTGCGCACTTATTTTGAAGGCGAATTAATTCCACTTCCGTTGCGCTATGCCACAACTTGACGCTGGTTTAGAATCGCAGCATAGCAACTGGCTAACGGACAACTACGCGAAAAAAATCGGACGAACTATAATAACAACAACAAAGGGTAATCATAACAATTTGTCTACATAAAAGTGAATGATGCTTGTGATACTCACTTTGCATTCACGCACAGCACTGAACAAACAGACAATTAGACGCATGCTCGCGTCGTGCATCCACAAGGCGTGAATTTCTTAGAATTGACTTTCGCATTCTGGTAAGGTGTATGCGCAATCCAACTTTTCACATATTTAGGTCAGCCAAATGTGGGAATCAACTGATGCTGAAGGCACTGAGCGAACAGCTTTGAATATCTTATCAAACAATCACATGACTTTGTAGCCTTTTACACAGTCGCTGATGGCTAGAAATCCGAGCAGTTCTTGAACAAGAACTAAGCAAACTACACAAGCAATACCTCGCTCATTTGCACACGACCGAGATCTTTCGCGGCACACCTGACGATCTCTGCACACCGGTTGAAAAACACTGCACTAGAAGACCCATGGGAAAGAGAAACTTAATTGAACATGAAGGTTTTAGTTGTTTTGTGTACATTGTTTGTTTCCTTTTTCCAAATTATTTCACTGAAGGCTGAAGGTCTTATGTCAACTTTTGAATAGCTATCCACTAAAGGTAGGAATCTTTGGGCACCTAATGATTCAATTAGGATTATGATTCAAAGGCAACGATTTGATTATTAATGGATTATTGATGCCCTCCCTTTTAATGTTTCGTATATTAGTTACAAAAATAGTCCAAAAATCCTCTCAGGCTTAAACAAACTATTTCAGTATCAAGTTAACAGTTCGAAACAATTAGTAAAATAATCAAGTCCCCATTCTGTATCAGCATCTTTAATCTACATTCACTTAATTTAATGTTGTGAATCAACTGTTAAGGTTGTTAAAATTGCTCCCGTTATTCCGGAATTTCCCTTCTGTCTACTTTCGACATGTGAAAGTTTTAAAACTGTTTCATCATTTAATGATAGATTCAAGTCAATATTTTGCGAAGTTTACTACTGTATTTTTCGGACAACAAGTCGCACCAGCCATAAAATTCCTAACGGAGAGAAAAAAAACATATATAAGTCGCACCGGAGTATAAGTCACATTTTTGGGGGAAATTTACTTGTGAAATCCAACACATAGAACAGATATGTCATCTTGAAAGGCAATTTAATATAAAAATACAATATAGAACAACATGCTGAATAAGTGTACAGTATGATGTTACGTGATGCATGAACAACAAAATCCGAATATACTGTCCTCACCAGGACGCTACGGCTCGGTCCTGGCTATACAGCAAGTTTAAATCCCAAATGATGATGCTGGCAGTCCGTATAATTTGCTGAATCAATTTTGTCCTCGATACCAAACAGGTTCGCATCAACGTAAATAAATGATCATTAGATGCTATTACAGCAATGAAACAAACGGTTAGCATGCATTCGCTAGCATTAGCGCATTGTTCAAACAACCACACAACTGGCTCCAAGTGTCCGATCGCGGGTGGAAAACACACAACTACAACAGAAAAGATGATACACACAGGCGTTGCCTCTGTCGAGATATTTTACAAGCATAAACAATGAACGTAGGTTCGCAGCCGTGTTTCTCTCTCGCTAACTCGCCCACTCATTCAGAGCTGCGTAGTTGTCAGTCTTCTTCTGGCGTGTGAGCACTCTTCTTCACGTAAACAAGTGCGAATGCGCCCCCACGTGGGCGTCAAAGCGCCACAAACTAAAAGCATGCATTTCAATATAAAAAAAAGTCAATAATACAATTGAACACACATTACCAGAGGCAGAACGCGAATGTGGCCATAGCTATTAAGAGTTATTCAGATAACTGTAGCATAAAGAACATGCTAACAAGTTAACCAAACCATCAGTGTCACTCCAAAACACCAAAATAACATGAAATGATATCATAATGTGTTAATAATTTCACACATAAGTCGTTCCTGAGTATAAGTCGCACCCCCAGCCAAGCTATGATAAAAAAATAAATAAATAAAAACGAAAAATACGGTAGGTTCGCAAGGAATGTATCTACAAAAGAGCCTTCCTGAGAAGTCTACTGCTTTAAGATGGCGACTGTTTACAAACGCCGCCGAATCTGTCATTTTGCATCTAGTTCTCTATATATTTGCTAATGCCGCCGAGTCTATCATTTTGCATCTAGTTCGATATGCATATGATATCTACCGTAGCATCATGTGGGCGTAGATTGTACAGTAGACTGTCGGCTACAGTCAGGAAATATTGGAGCCGCATAGCATCGCGTTTGCAACGGCATCACAACTCCCTTCCTTCCCACTCCCGCTCTTCTCTCTCCCCGTGTCTCTCAGACTTCTCTTGCGTCATTCAACCAACGTAGTAACGCATAGTAACGCACGCCTTTACATCCTCAGTAACGGTAATGGTGTTGCAAAAATGAAAAAAGTAATTAATTAGATTACTCACTACTGAAGAAAATAATGACGTTATTAACGCCGTTATTGACAACACTGCCTATAAATGCCCCCAAAACAGGGAAGGCTGTCTGTGAATGCTCTGTTTCAATGCCATAGACGGTCAAAATGGATTGGACGTCTAGCTCTGTCAATGGCAGCAAATGAGCTAACCCACACACACACCGTTCTACTCAGATTGTGGTAGCAACCAGTAACACCTTTCTAAAACGATATATTGATTCTTGGTAGGAGCATTTTGTCACACCCCGAGTAGTGACCACTGTCCCTGAAAGAGCTAAATGTCATTAAATATTACCGTAATTTCCTGAATATAAGGCGCACCCGTGTATTTTTTATATATTTTAAATTTACTTGTAAAATCTAGGGGAAATTATTGTACCTGTTTATAACGCGCACCCTAATTTTAGCATCAATAAATAGAAGAATACAAGAAAACAGAGCTCGTGTACAGATACAGAAATGTCATTTTACTGACTGGTGAAACACAGCACAAGCATAGCACATTGGTAGTTCAAAACATTACCATAAACTGACAATATTTACGGTAATAATATGATTTGACAACTTCTCCAACTTACCAGAATCTAGGAGAAAACAAAACAGATGTGACTTTTCTTTTAAAGGCTGCTGTATAACTTGCTCGTTTCATCATGATGAATAAATGTTTCTTCCATGGATTGATACGGTAAAATGAAAGTGAGAACGTAAGTCGGAAATCCGAGAGAGCTCATGGCTGTTGACACGACAGTAACAATAGGAACTATTGTTATTTGGGTTTGAGTTTCTCGAGGGACAGATATAGTTGACGGACACAGGAAGTCTGTGTTGTTATGTTTATTATGGTCCGAGTTGCGGAGCTGCAATAAACGTTGACTCAAATGAGTTCAAGAAACTAAATTCTGTACTTTATGAAGAGTGAAAAAAGCTGAATTTAACACGGACGAAATCATTCCGCCGATCAGAGTGAAGTATTACCGAAACAAAATGGTGACGTCACGTACCGTAATGGTCGGCAACGGATCGCCGCATGCGTTTCTTCAACACAACGTGGCCGTGTCAATAAAAGAAAAATCGGTGTGTATATATATATATATATATATATATATATATATATACACACAGTGGGGAGAACAAGTATTTGACACACAGTCAATGGGAAAACCCACTGGCAGTGTATCAAATACTTGTTCTCCCAACTGTATATCTATATATCTATATCTATATATTAGGGGTGTGAAACCATTAAAATTTTTAATCGAGTTAATTACAGCTTAAAAATTAATTAATCGCAATTCAAATTATCTATAAAATATGCCATTTTTTTCTGTAAATTATTGTTGGAATGGAAAGATAAGACACAAGATGGATATATACATTCAACGTACGGTACATAAGTACTGTATTTCTTTATTATAACAATAAATCAACAAGATGGCATTACCATTATTAACATTCTGTTAAAGCGATCCATGGATAGAAAGACTTGTAGTTCTTAAAAGATAAATGTTAGTACAAGTTATAGAAATTTTATATTAAAACCCCACTTCATGTTTTCGTTTTAATAAAATTTGTAAAATTTTCAATCAAAAAATAAACTAGTAGCCCGCAATTGCTGATGTCAATAATTACTTACACAATGCTCATGGGTGCTAAAGCCTATAAAATCAGTCGCACCCAAGCGCCAGCAGAGGGCGCCAAACTGCGAAAAACACAACAAGTACACATTTCACTGTGCAATCATTTTAATCTGTCTGAGCGGGGCATTTGTGCGTTAATTGCGTCAAATATTTTAACGTGATTAATTAAAAAAATTAATTAGCGCCCGTTAACGCGATAATTTTGACAGCCCTAATATATATATGTAATATATATTTCTGTCTCCATCCATGTACCCGTTAGTAATGCGCACCATGATTTTGCAAGTTGATTTTGGGGATCAAAAGTGCGCGTTATATTCGGGAAATGACGGTATTTAAAAAGAAATACATATTGTGCAACATTTCACAGACTTATTTATGTATCCAACACGAACTGATCTGTCACCCTAAAAGTCAGGTAGATAGATACCAGCCGGGGATTTACTAAATTTTGATCCTTTGTTGAGGTCTGCGTGGTTGGATTTTTCTTCACTCCTCAAACAGAATAGTGAAAAAGTAGCTGTAGTGCATTCAGAATGCTTCCCAAACAAACATTACTCGATAGACTTTGTTTCCTAACATTCAAAAGTTAAGTTTGACGAGAGCGCCGCGATGCTTAGACTCCCCCCTGTGCCTTTCATGGTGAAAGCGTGGAAAACAAACTTTTCTGGGCGGTCTTATTTTTAGCTTCTGGTTCGTGTCGGACGCCCGAGCCTGCCTATCAAACGTCTCACTGTCTTGTCAGGACAGACACCATAAACATACATCAGCATTTGTTGGTGACTTTGTTTACTTTTTGCCTTTTTTTCTAAATCTGATTGATGATTTAAAACCTAAAAAGGAAAAATGAATGGACCTTGCACCTGCTTTTTCATGGGCAGTGATCAAACTTCGCGGCCATGGGACGCCCATATTTGATGCCGTACGCAAAAAAATTGTCGTAATTTAGAGTGACCCATCGGTTTCTGACTAAAAATTCTGCCTAACTGTACTTTACGTGGGATTAAAAAAGCTATACTTTTGACAAAAGAACAATCATTGTTATACACTAAACTAAGGAAAACAAAGTACTTATGTTACGTTCCTAAAAAGTAATGATTTCAAAAAGAATTTTTAGCCCTTGAATTGTGTTTTTGACTGACGAGCATGCTGCTGTCATCGAGCCCACAATGAACAAATGTGTCAGTTGAAAGAAAGCTGAGCATCCCAAGCTGACATTCCGCATTGGTCGCATCTTCCTGTACACGTGACCCAATTCCGTCAAGCTGTCGCGTGCCAGCTTGCGACAACTGCTTTCAAGACAGCGTGTCTGGAGAAAAGTCCGATATTCAACTTCATAACCATCACAAGATGGCCATGCACGTGCACAGCTTCCTGCCTCTGTTTCAACTAGGTGGAATATTGCCAAGTTGATCACCCCCCGCCTTATGTTTTCTAGTTTGTTTGCAGTGCAGTAAAGTGGTACCTTGAGATATGAAAGCTTCGATAAACGAAAAATTCATTTTACGAAAGGTTTTTCTAAGCTTTTTGCTTCATATTGTAAAAAAAAATTCATTATACGAAAAATAAAACGTACTGTAGTAGATCAATCTCGCTTGCAGCAATGCATTAATGTTTGACTATAAATGTAAACACAGGGTTTCCCCTAGGATTTTTTGAAGCTGTGGTGGGCAGCATCGGGGTCGGGCAGCCGTGGCTAAATTGCGTCATAAATGAGAGGGTTTTTTTTCCAAGATGAACCATAACAAAGATCTATTTGAAATCTTTAATTAGCCAGACTAATGTCGTAGCTCTCAGCTACAGTACATGTACGTAAAATGCGTAGGTGATTACAGCTACATTACCCTACATCAGGGGTGTCCAAACCTTTTGCAAAGGGGGCCAGATTTGGTACGGTAAAAATGTGGGGGGCCGACCTTGGCTGACGTCCTTTACGTAGAACAATATATTGAAGCAAATTTTAGCAAGCCATTCCGTGTGTCAGATTTGCTGTATTATTTTTTTTTTATTTTTATTAATAATTTCCACTATCTCGCAACTAGCCTTTTTGACGTTCTCTTTCGACTCTCAGGCTCTTGCAAAATCCTACTGTGAAATTAAAGTTGCTTCAATTTCTCGCTACGTCTCTTCTCTGTAATCTTGTCGTAAATGTCAGTGTGTCTTGTTTGGTAATATCGTCTTACATTGAACTCTTTAAAAACAGCGACTGTCCCTTTGCAAATGAGGCAGGCACAGTTGTTGCGTATTTTGGTAAAGAAGTACTCTAATTTCCACCTATCGTTGACGCATCGGCCATCGCAGTCAACTTTCTTTTTTGTGTTGATTGTCGCCATTTTAGAAAATTGGGAATAAAGGGTCACACGGGGTAATGTTGCTTAGAGTGCTGCTGCCTTTTAGTGGGTAAATGAGGAGCAGTATTTAGTGTGTAAGCTAATTCATATGCTGGTAGCAGTACTGCTGACCAATTTATTAACTCATTTACTCCCAGCCATTTTCACCGGAGCAAGGCCCTTCGCTCCCGGCCATTTTACTGGATTTTGACTGATTTTGCACGGCCCACAAAAAAATCTGTTCTATTGCTACATAAACATGGAACCCACCAAAAGAAAGATTAGACTCTCTTCTTTGAGCAGAAAAAAAAGTACGTTCATATGTTTTTCCATTCTTTAGAAATCAGCATTACAAAATAGCTTAGTTTGAGCAATTTTCCAATTTCTGATGAAAAAACGGAGAAAATGAGCTTTTTGTAAACGCAAAAATTTCAAACATAACTTTGACTTTAACACGGCTATTTTTTGCTTCAGTGACATCCCAAACATCTGAATAATGTTTTCCTTTTACAAAATAACATGAACAACCAGCCAAATAGAGCTTTTGATAGCAAAGTAACAATTTATTCACACTTACCTAACTGAGAGATGACGTTTGGTGGCTGCGACAGCGGTTAAACTTTTCCCTCATTGCCGACTGTCTCGTAAAGATGGATTTTTTTTTTTTAGTCTTTTTTTGTGGTGACCACTGTCTCGTTCGCCTAGGGAACTTATGTTCCTTGGTGGGGAACTGGTTTGGCCGTGCGCGTTTCCGTGCAGGACACTCGAGCGTGCGGTGGACCTGAGCAGCAAGCTGCGGAGGGGCTCTGCTAACTTCCCTAATAAAGTTGTACTGTTTGAATCGGGTCTTGGGCTCTTAACAAATGCGCTACTGCCCTCCAGTGGCCAGTTTTATTGCTTTAAAATGAGTTTTGAGGCTTGTTTTTTGTTTCGGCGATAGATCGGAAGCTCTAGATGCTTCTTGTACAAAAAAACGTAAAAGACGTATAAATACGTTTGTGGGACAGTTAAGCATTTAAAAATAGAACGTCTTTATACGTTTCTGGGAGCAAATGAGTTAAGTCTGTGTGCGGGCCAGACGTTATTGATTTTATGACAGAGGCTGGGGGCCGGATGAAATTTGACCAAGGGCCGCATTTGGCCCCCGGGCCGGACATTGGACATATCTGCCCTACATAATAATTAGTACAACTTACATCTCGTAGTCCTTCTTTTACCTTTTATTTGGCCCTTATACGTACTTCATTACCACAGCAATATTAGTCCTTCTGTTAACGGTGTTCTGCAATTCCTTCTACGCGGCGAGATGTCCTACACAATCCTCAGTGCCCTACTATTTATGTTGCCTTCCACCCTGCAGATCTCTCGCAGACCCCCATACTGGATGTAACCCCAGACCATAATTTTGCCACCACCAAACTTCAGTTTTCTGAGTGAATCTCAGATCTATGCGGGCTCCAGTAGGTCTCCTGCAATAATTGCGGTGACTGTGGTGTAATTCAATGGAAGATTCATCTGAAAAATCCACCTTTTGTCACTTTTCCAGCGTCAATCCTTTTGACAGGCTGTGGGCCTTGGCAAATGCCACACGTTTTTTTAATTGTCTGCACACTGAGAGATCTGCAGGATGGAAGGCAACATAGTCTGAAATATCAACAAATCTTAGCTGCCTCTTGCATTCCTAACCATCAAAAGGGACAAATTTTGCAGCAGGATGGTGCTCAATAGCATACTTCAATCTCTACCTCAAAGTTCTTCAAGGCAAAGAAGATCAAGATCCTCCAGGACTGGCCTTCCCAGTCACCAGACATGAACGTCATTGAGCATGTCTATGGAAGGATGAAAGAGAAAGCATGGAAGACGAAACCCAAGAATGTTGATGAACTCTGGGAGGCATGCAAGACTGCTTTCTTTGATGTATCTGATGACTTCATCAATAAATTGTATGAATCCTTGCCGAACCGCATGGATGCAGCCCTTCAAGCCCATGGAAGTCATACAAAATATTAAATTTGGATCTCACAGCACCACTACTTAAATCGCTTATGTTATGTAACATATTTTTGTATTTGAAGAAATTTTTTTGTCCAATTTTCACATTACTTTCTGTAGGCGACAAAACTTTTGTCTTGCCAAAATTTGACCTTTATGTCTTCATTAAATGATAAATCTTTTTTCAGTGAAACAATATTTTTTGTACATTCGACATCATGTTGGAGGGTTTTAGCTTTCATATGAGCCATTTCTGAAACCAATTGAATAATTAAAAAGTCAGATTATTAGCAATTGTTTCTACAAAATGTATAAGCGACAAGACTTTTGTCAGGGACTGTAAACAAAACAAGTTGAGAGCGAACGGTAGTACTATGGGTGTCAAATTCGCCTCTTGCAGGATGTTTCGCCGATTTAGGACTTTTTGGCAGAACAACGGACCCATTTCAAGGAGTAGGGGGAAATTCTAATAGCCGTGTAAAGAGTTTTACTAGTTTCGGTGAGAAGGTTAATAATTTTTGTTGTTGTTCCTGAACTACATTTCCACACAAACGCACATCGATGTACCATTTAGTTTAGCAAGAAGAGGTATGAGAGTCATTTTTCAAGTGACCCAGAGCTCGTGAAACTTGAAAAAAAGCACATTTATCAAGGTTTCGTCAGCTGTGATTGTGTATACCCGTCTGCCGAAACAGCCTGATAGCACAGATACAAGTATGCCTGCCTCTCTGCTATTGGACGTGTTGTTGACATTAATGTGTTGGCGCTCATTATATTATTATTATTTTTGGCCACACCTCTCAGCGCAAATTCATTCAAACTTGCCGTTCGGTCCAAGACTGCTGTTGTCCACCGCTCACTTTCGCCCAAAAATCCGATCCAAAATACTCTAATACCCCAAATGGGGGGAAGAAGGAGAGAAGTCTGTATTAGCTTACCCACTTTATTGTGGAAACAACAATAAATAAAAACAATACCCGCGGGGCTGCCGTGACATTCGACCGCTATCTCTTGCTTTCTTCGTACTTGCTTCATCTTATGTCACAGCTCTCCAGTCCGATGGTCTCTTAAGGGGGTCGTGCATACTTATGGACATTGCAATACACAATAAATAGGTTGCCGCATTAGCAAAGCGTGGCGGCTTTTATTTTGGTGTGGCGGTGCGCCACAATCTTTTATTTCTAGGGGAAACCCTGAAACAAATGCAATACAGGTAATCCCTGGGTTACGACTTATCCGACTTACGCGATTTCGACTTTATGACACCTTTCTCGTCAGTTTTTTTTTTTTTTTTTTTTTAATTATTTTGACTTTTGTTTTGTGATAAACACTTTTATTTTGGCGCAGCAAGCGGGTAGAGCAAGTTGTACTTCCGCAAGCGAGAGCATTTCCACACTGCCCATCCTACACACGCACATATGAGGAAGAGCGCAGCTGATTGGAGAGGTGACAGCCTGCGCGTCCATTTGTTGCTTGTGAAGCATCCAGAGGCAAAAACTGTACATAACCCCTTTTGTACTGTTTATTGTGTGTTTTCAATTGCGGTCGAGTTTATATGATTTTTGATGGTTTGCGGACGCTAACTGATACATGTTAAATTTTATTATTGCTGTATCAGCAGCTACTTGTAAACACAAATTTGAATTGCTGTTATGACGAGACTGATTTAATTTAATTTAATTTAATTTTATTTTCATTTTGCAAGTGTTGAGCTGAATAAAGTCAGCAAACCACTCGGACGTCAGACATCGTCATTTCGGAGCTTAGCTCGCTGTCTAGCTAGGACCAGGTCCAATGTTTTGGCGAGGACGGTACAATGACGTATAATACATGTTTTTGGATAGTTTTCATTTAATTTAGAGGGTGTTAGGAGATATTTAAAGGGTTAATCTCAATTTACGCGGAAATCCAGGTTACATTACATCACCAGCGCAGGAACGGAACTCGTTATTAAACGGGGACTTCCTGTATATACAGCACAATGTTCTGCGCAATGCTCATGCATGTGAAACCAAAGAAGAATAGAACTTAAACAAGTGATGCTTGCTTATTAAGGCACAAAGAGTAAGATAAAATAGCAAGCGATGGCCACCAAAGTTATGCTGCCTTCATATGGTGTCGTAAGTATGGTAAATACCACCTGTCGAGTCGAAAATTGGACGTGAATGCCGCCTCAAGTCATATTTTCTACTGGAGAACTGTGATTTTATTATGATACCCGATTTTTTTGAGATGGGTGGACCTTTTACTTTTTAAAATGGCAGAGCGCGTATAGCAAGTAGAGAATGGTAAGAAAGTAAAAGTTTTACAGACGGCAGCATGATGACGTAGTATACACACCTCTTGTTTTATAACTGTTAGCTAAAATGTTCCGTTAAAAACAAAAACTGTCCGTTTGAATTTTGATGCATTCTCTTCTTGTTGTAGTAGATCAGGGGTCCCCAATCTTTTTTGCACCACGGACTGGTGTTATTTGGGTCTTTTTTTCATGGACCGGTGTTCTGACAAATTTTGCAACCCATCAAAAACTGCGAGGATGCGGTTCTGCGCATGCGCGTAACGTTAAAAATAGCCGCAAAATGCGCAAATGCAACGATTGCAAAGTAAACACGACAAACTTTCTTGAATGAAAGGAATATTAACTTAGGTTTGATCATGGAAGGACATGTCGAAAAGTTACCAGATACATCCTGCCATGTTAGCTGCACACAACAACTGCACACCGCTCTCACTATTAACGACTTCGCCTTGTTGTTAAGCATTAATTAAGAAGCCCGCTTCACAAAGATACGATGTTGGAAATTGTAGCAAGGTTTTCAATGCTCTCGTAGCGATGTCAGGATATTCCGGAATGACTTTAATCCAGAACCTCAGTAGAGTTGTCTCAAATGTACGTTTAATAAGGTCGCCGTCATTTGCGATCTCTACAAGTTGATCCTCCTGTTGCACAGACATGCTCGAATCACTCGGTTTATTCACAAACGGGTCACGAATCCACTCCTTCGCAGTTCGTGGGTCTTCGAGGTTGTAGGCTCGTCTGGTGCCCTTTTCGCCGTAAAATATCTCCAAAGATGTCTGTTTTCCAATCATCTTCGCTCGTGTGGGGGCTAATTATTTCCTGGAACAAATGTGCTGCGGCCTACTAATACGTTATTATCGAGGACAAGTGCACATAGATATATTATATACACAAACAAGATGTACTGCTAGCAGTCCAATCAATGGATTTCTATGACGACATTCTAATCTATCCCGTATTATTATATCGAGAGTAGACAGGGATATTGGTGTGTTAAGCAGGGGCGCAGGGTTAATTCGGCTAGAATGCGGTCGTTATTAAATTATTATTTCTGTGCGGCCTGGTAGCAAATGCGCCATTGACCGGTACCGGTCCGCGGCCTGGCAGATGGGGACCCCTGTAGTAGATGAATTAAAAGGTCTAAAACAGTTTGGCCCACACAACAAACCAAAATGAAGCCTGTGTCTTCTGTGTTTTTTTGCTCTGACAGCAAAAGCACATGAACAGGACGTACTCATAATTACCAATTAGCACGTGGTAAGCATCATCTCGCCCTGATCCTGTGACGGCAGCATTTGCTCAGCTTATGGCACTCCGTGTTTGCTATGAGCTCCGCTAGTCATGTGATAACGTCTGTAGAAAGAGATGGACCCTAACAATCTCGTAAAACTTAAGCGCCGCTAAGGGATGACAAAGCAGTACAAAATGAAAAGAGGCAATCTGAGGACATGGCAAAAAATTTGATGTGTTTTAGTAGCGCTTGGGACAAATTAGGCGATTTATATGTAAAATGCGATTCGTGAGAGGAAAAAAATCCTGATATGAATGCCACCAAGGGACGAATTAATTTTATATCTTTAGGTACTTCTGTATTTTAAATGTTTGCAGTTTTGGGAACACATTTTTTTCAAATGAAATGTTTGTATTTTCTGTCTGTTTTGCACTTTCCCCTTTAATTTGTCCATGGGCCATATTTTGAGCACCCCGGGTTTAGCCCCAAAAGAGTTTGGCAACTCAAACAAATCTACAACCCTTTTTGTATTGAGCTCTTTGAAATTTTCCATTTCCTAAGTCGTAGTCTATGCAATATAAAACAGGCGCAGAAAACTAAATTTTAATACCGTATTTTTCGGAATATAAGTCGCGTTTTTTTTTTCATATTTTGGCTGGGGGTGCGACTTATACTCAGGAGCGACTTATGTGTGGAATTATTAACACATTATGATATAATTTCACATGTTATTTTGGTGTTTTGCAGTGACACTGATGGTTTGGTAAAGTTGTTAGCATGTTCTTATGCTATAGTTATCTGAATAACTCTTTATAGCTATGGCCACGTTCGCATTCTGCCTTTGGCAGTGTATGTTCAATTGTATTATTGACTTTTTTATCTTGAAATGGATGCATTTAGTTTGTGGCGCTTTCACGCCCACGTGAGGGCGCACTCGCACTTGTTTACGTGAAGAAGAGTGCTCACACGCCAGAAGAAGACGGACAGCTACGTGGCTCTGAGTGAGTGAGTGAGTGAGTGGGCGAGTTAGCGAGAGTGAATAGACGGCTGCGAACCTACTTTCATTGTTTATGCTTTTAAATCATCTCTACAGAGGCAACGTCTGCGTGTATCATCTTTTCTGTTGTTGTTGTGTGTTTTCCACCCGCGATCGGACACTTGGAGCCAGTTGTGTGGTTGTTTGAACGATGTGCTAATGATAGCGAACGCATGCTAACCTGTTACTTATTACTAATAGTACCTAATTATCATTTATTTACGTTGATGCGAACCTGTTTTGTATCGAGGACCAAATTGATTCAGCAAATTATACGGACGTCCAGCATTGTCTTTTGGGAGTTCGCTGTATAGGCAGGACCGAGCCGTAGCGTAGGACAGTATATTCACATTTCGTTGTTCATGCTCTGTACACTGTACATTTATTTAGTATGTTGTTCTCTATTGTATTTTTATATTAAATTGCCTTTCAAGATGACATGTCTGTTCTATGTGTTGGATTTTATCAAGTAAATTTCCCCCAAAAATTCGACTTATACTCCGGTGCGACGTGTATATGTTTTTTTTCTCTTCGTTGGGCATTTTATGGTTGGATCGACTTATACTCAGGAGCGACTTGTAGTCCGAAAAATACGGTAATCATTTCCTTGCAAATTCCTTATCACACTTGGCACTCCGCTTTCCATAGATGCAACTCGAATTGCTTATTGGATACTGTTTATTGGAGTCCCCCTAATAATGCAGTTGTTTGACGCGGGAGCTGCTTTTGAACTGGGAAAGTCTGGAGATTAACTTGTCAAAATGTTCCCGCTGGGAGAGTTCATGTGCATTTGTTTGGCAATTATCTGTAAAAGGCTGCGGCAGCCAACAGCGTCGTCGCCGTCGTCATTGCGCCGGGTCACTGCGAGTTTACTCCCGTCTGTGCTTCCTCATCTCCTCGGGCGTCGTAATGGATGTGGGCGGATGGCGACGAACTCGGCGGTTCATTCGCAGTTCTCCCGTCTGCACGCTCAGACACTGTTTTAACTTCTTGTTTATTTAAAATAAACATTTCAAATCATTTGTATTATTGTTTTCATGATGGATTATCGTTCCCACTCAATTTTAGAACTGTAGCATCGTCGTAGAAGAAGACCAATCAAAAGATGTAGATGCACCGCATTAGTGATCAGGAAACAAAATTCTTAATTTTTTCTTTCATATTTTTATATGCTTGTTGTTTCCATTTTAGTTTTGTTTTTTTCTGAAAATATTTTGATGTTCTTAAATTTTGGTTCAGCTGAAGATTTTTTTGAAAATTTACTCTAAAACAATATTTGTGTATTTTCCTCACTAATGTTTGTGTATTTTTTCCCTCGAACATTGTTTTTTTCTTCTAGTATTTTTTATCAGTGTTTATATGATTTTCATATTATTGTTATCAAACGTGATAATTTCAAATGTTTTTTTTTTTAAAGGGATCCACGGATAGAAAGACTTGTAGTTTTTAGAAGATAAACTTCATTATGATTTAAAATAATTTGAGAGGATGTTTTCGTTTTAATACAATTTGTAAAATTAATTTAACCAGTAGATTGCCATTGTTGTTGAGGTCGCAGGGCGGTGACGTCACATGGTTATGCTGCCGACCTTCCAGAGTAAGACTTTAGTGACATAAACATGTAATCGGTTCACCACTTTAAATTTGAACCTGGGAGGAACATTAATGAACATGACGGCACTGTCGATATTTCACAAAATGAGCAGCAAAAGCAAAATGAACAGGAAAGACAGGATGAGACGAGACGAGAGTAGGGGGGGGGAAATGGTGTTCTGCCAAAATGTGTTACACCGGCGAAACGTCCCTTCAGGCGAATTTGACACCCAAAGTACTACTGTGCACTTTCAGCTTGTTTTGTTTAGATGCATAAGACAGAACATACTAAAGTTGCCTTAATAAAATGCTTAAACGTAGTAATATCAAATAAGGGTGGTTTAAATATGCTACATGACTAAGCCTGTCGCAATATGCAATAATTCCATTTATCGCACGGTAAATAAAAAATGAAGGCAGTAATTTTCCCGCTGCGATTTATCGCCTCGCGTGCGCGTGCGTGCGGCTGACGTGCTTTTAAAAGTTCGGCTTCTTTTACACCAACTACGCAAAATGCATTTTTGTTCTGGGTCCGGCAAAAAATTTGCCTGGCTCTGCCAAACTATTCTCCCTGTATTTTTCAAACATTGAGAGAAATAGTCTGGGAACCATACCATTAACGGCCTTTTCGAGCAGGTACAAAATCAATCGACAAATCAGATTCGTTTATTTGCGTGACGTGTTCTTCACGAGCAACGTCACTCTTGCGCGTCGAAAGTCGTCTCCACAACACAGATGGTCAACGGGATAACCGAGAACATGTTCCAATCCGCGGTAAATTCTGTTTTAAATGACCAAAAACACATCGACACGAGTCATTGACAATAGTCTGTCTCGCGCTAGCCATGTTGAATAAACTCCGCTCTCTTCGTATGTTTACGTCCGCGCGCAAGTCCCTCGTGCTTCCGTCGTCAGTTAGTATCGTCACATCTGCCCGTCGCTGATTGGTCCACTCCGCTGTCTGTTTGCTGTAGCTTGCTCCGCCCTGGAAATTGTATCCGTGGGAATGGTGGCCAGACTCAATAGCTGGAACAGCGTTGAGTCTGGTGTACCAGGCAAGAAAAAAATAGCGCCGGAGCCAATTTGTTCCCATTATATCCTATTGTTCAACGTTTACCGGCCGCGTGAGTGCTCCGGATGGTTTAGGCTATTTTCTAGTTTAGTGCAGTTTAAGTTTAGTGCAGGTGGGAAAAAAAAGAAAAGGTGACGCTTACCAGTGATATGAAGATGTGAATGATAGCAAAATATAAGCATGTGTGCATCCATGAACTGGGTCGACAATAGGGCCGTAGAATGTCGATCTCGGCCGGCGGTCCTCCTCCGTTCGGCAGTCTTAATGAGTTAAGGTGACAGTTCTTATTGTGGTAACATCGCCAAAGAACTCCCCAGCTTCGTCAGGTTTCTAATTTATTCCATCAACTCGCCGAGTGTCCACTGCTGTTGACGCCAGGATCGAAACAGAAAGTAAAATAGCACTCTCCTACTCACTGTCAGCCCCGAGGTGCGTTCAGGTACAGCAAAAAAATCCGCCACATTAGAATCCGATTCGTTACCTTATTACAGGTACTGTACTGTGTTATTATTATTATTATTGCTATTATTATATTATTGTTATTTCGATTTGTATTAACATTTTATTTATTTTGCTCTTTGCAATAGTAACAGCAGTATTTATTAAGGAAGTAGTGTGGGTTTTTGGGCTGTGGAACGAATTAATGGAATTATAATGTATTCTTATGGGAAAATCCTGCTCAACATACGACCATTTCGACTTACAAACATGCTCCTGGAACGAATTAACTTCATATGTAGAGGTACCACTGTATTACACATGGAACGCCATAGCAGAAGCTATGAGGGGAAAAGGGGGGGGGGGGACTTACCGCAGCTGACAGCCGCCACAAACGACGCCGACGTTGCTAAATACTAGCCCGCACAATGCTACATTGGTAACAGGTAGCGTCTGGTGCGTCTCATAGAGATCACATGTATGTTGAACTAGATGCGAAATGACAGACTCGGCCGTGTCTGGCCAGCGTTTGTAAACAGCCGCCATCTTAAAGCAGTACAGCGCTAAGCGCTAATAAATAAGATTAACGTTACTGTCGCTACTAGCTCACGTAACGTTAGCCCTGCGGAGGGCTAGGTTTCAATTAATTATGACCACTGTCGATGCGTGGCTAACATGTCTTACATACAGGCTTTAACATAACATAGCATTGTGGAGTGATGAGGGTGTAAAATAAAAACTTAATCATGCTAACTATCAATTTTAGCTCAGTAGTCATTGCTGGATAAAACACCAAGTAACACTGGTCCCTAATGTGCTCCAAAACAGCCTTAACTTAACTAGAACTTAAAAATGGCTTGACACAAAGAGAAATTCAATTGAAACACGTGGGGAAAAAATCCAAACTTTTAAGTGATGTGTGTTATCAAGCGTAACGGCATTTATAGGTAAGGTATAATATATATATATATATATATATATATATATATATATATATATATACACAGTGGGGAGAACAAGTATTTGATACACTGCCAATGGGTTTTCCCATTGACTGTGTATCAAATACTTGTTCTCCCCACTGTATATATATTTTTTTAATAAGATCTAAAAGTTTTTTCAGTGAAAGCAGTGAATTTGTCTTTTTTTTTTTTTTTTAATTCTAGTTACATCTGAGATGCAATTGTTGGCTGTTTTCAACAATATACATCGAAAATAAAGACATTGATTGACTGAAAATGGTTCAAGATTAGATGAAATGTCTTGTTTTCTCATGTATATGTATAATTGCTCTTCACCTAAAAATATATTTGTTTTATCCGATTACTCGATTAATCGATAGAATTTTCAGTCGATTACTCGATTACTAAAATATTCAATAGCTGCAGCCCTGATTTTAAAGAGTTATTGTAGCGTTCTTACCTTATTTTGATCCAAAAACGCCGTGTAGCATGTATCACCGAGTGTCAAGACACAGATGTGAATGTCCACAGCCGGACATTTTGGGGATTTCATGGCTGAAGCACCGTAAAAAGGGTCACGATAAATGCTCTCCATTTACCATTTCTAACGTTATGTAATTCTACAATTCTGTTTCATTAAATTCCTTGTTGTCCAGCTTTAATGAGTTGTGGTCAATCCAAGTTAAGGTGTATATATTTATTCCTTTGTGGCAGAATTTGCATTAATCCTTTCGCTTTTTTCATATTTTTGTAAATCTTGTCCCACAGCCCGGATGACATTGGAAGCTGCTGGTACATCCTTTTGTCCGGCTCTGTGTTCATCAAGGAATCCATGTTTCTGCCCAGAAGCAGGTAGGTCGTTCCACCATTTTTTTTTTTTTAACACTAGTTGTCTTTTTTGATTAACACCATAGCAGTGTTGAGGGTGGCCTGGAACATCATCTTTTGTTGCACTGGCCGACGTGGGCGATCCGTTTTCTGCATTGCATAACATACAAAAGAGCAGTCGGGTGACCGGGTCGCGTTGCTGCGCGAGAGTGGGAGTTGCTCGCTGGTCATTCGAGAGATTCACTTAACGCAGTTTTCGGACCATAATATTATATTTGACTGAACCGCACGGTTTATAGTCCAGTGCAGATTTTATATGAATAAATTTTCTTCTAAAAATTTGTTGAGGGTGTCTTGTCGTCGGGTGCCGCTTATAGTGCAAAAATTACAGTATTGTAGATAAAGGCACATTTTGAAAGTTGAAAATCTACTCCCCGGCATTTTTGATTACGTACAAAAGAGTTCTAAAACAATATTTATGTACCCTTTACTTAGATTTACATTTGTATATAGACTTACACATGCACGGATACACAGTGACGTGCACAAACAATTTGGGGGGCAGGTGCTCAGACGGGGAAAAAAAGGCACCTTTTGCAGCGTAGGCAACTGCCAGTCCAGATGCCTTGTTAGAACAATGTGAATGAATTACAAGAAAAACAATTGCACATTACGTAATTAAATATTTATTTATGTATTTAAATAAATAACAACCTATTCCTAACTAGGGAGGGCCAACAAAAAAGCAATACTAAGCTAATTTTATGTTTGGCATGTAGCAAATAAATGATGCTTATGGCCTGCTTTAAACCTGGACTGTTGTCACAGCAGTGTATTTTTGTGCCAATACTGAAACGAGGGAGCCGACAGTTTTCGTGGAGTATATTATTCACTTTACTACAGACACTCACTTTCTCAAGGTGAGTTTGAAATATATATTTTTTGTGTGTGTTTATTCTAATTAGAGCTGAAATGAATACTCGAGCAACTCGAGTTTAAAAACTGATCCGAGTCATTTTATTCACCTCGAGTAATCGTGTAATTTTGACAGCTCCAAGCATCACGTTTTGCCCGGACTACTATTTATTCGGGACAACACGCTGATGTCACGTGATAAATTAAAAAAAAACAAAAAAAAAACTTACTGCAGCCGACAGCCGCTACAAACGACGCCGACGTTGCTAAAAACTACCCCGCATGTTGCTACGGTGGTAGCAGGTAGCATCTGATGCGCTCATAGAGATCACATGTATGTTGAACTAGATGCGAAATGACAGAGTCAGCGGCGTTAGTAAAAGGCCGCCATCTTAAAGCAGTAGACTTCTAAGCGCTAATAAATAAGTTTAACATTACTGTCACTCGCTCACGTAACGTGAGCCCTGCGGAGGGCAAGGTTTCTGTTAATTATGACCACTGTCCATGCGTGGCTAACGTGTCTTACATACAGGCTTTATTTAATCTATGAAAACAGCGCTGTAGAGTGAGGAAGGTGTACAATAAAAACTTAATAATGCTAACTGTCAATTTTAGCTCAGTAGTCATTGATGGATAAAATACCAAGTAGCACTGGTCCCTAATATGCTCCAATACAGCAGGCATCATACATTTATTTTGAACACTGCAAAAACTCAAAATCCTATCAGGACTTATGGTTTAGACTAACTTAAAACTTAGCTAGAACTTGAAAATGGCTTGACACAAATAGAAATTCAAATGAAACACGTGGGAAAAACACCTAACTTTTAAGTGATGTGTGTTATCAAGCGTAATGGCATTTTTAGTTAAGAAATATACATATATATATATATTTTTTTTTTTTTGTTTTGTTTTGTTTGTTTTATGCGATCTAAAAGTTTTTTTGAGTGAAAGCAGTGAATAGTCTTTATTTTTTCTTGTTACATCTGAGATGCAACTGTTGGCTGTTTTCAACAATGTACATCGAAAATAAAGACATTGATTGACTGAAAATGGTTCAATATTAGATGAAATGTCTTGTTTTCTCATGTATTTTAGGGCTGTCAAAATTATCGCATTAACATGCGTTGATTAATTTTTTAAATTAATCACGTTAAGATATTTGACGCATTTAATGCACATGCCCCGCTCAAACAGATTAAAATGACAGCAACGTGTCATTTCCACTTGTTACTTGTGTTTTTGGTGTTTTGCTGCCCTCTGCTGGCGCTTGGGTGCGACTGATTTTATGGGGTTCAGCACCATAATTATTATTGACATCAACAATGGCGAGCTACTAGTTTATTTTTTGATCGAAAATTTAACAAACTTTATTAAAACGAAAACATTTAGAGGGGTTTTAATATAAAATTTATATAACTTGTACTAACATTTATCTTTCAAGAACTACAAATCTTTCTATTCATGGATCGCTTTAACAGAATGTTAATAATGTTAATGCCGTCTTGTTGATTTATTGTTATAATAAACAAATACAGTACTTATGTACAGTATGTTGAATGTATATATCCGTCTTGTGTCTTATCTTTCCATACCAACAATAATTTAAAGAAAAATATAGCATATTTTATAATTGGTTTGAATTGTGATTAATCATGATTAAATAATTTTTAAGCTGTGATTAACTCGATTAATCGTTTGACAGCCCTAGTATATTTATAATTGTTCTTCACCTGAAAATATGTTTTATCCGATTACTAGATTAATCGATAGAATTTTCAGTGGATTACTTGATTACTAAAATATTCGATAGCTGCAGCCCTAATTCTAATTCTTTTTAGTTTAGTGGCAACATTATCCTGAAGTAGCAGTTCTAGCATTAAACATGCCAACACAAGACTAAATATTGAGCTATAATATGTAGTTTTATTTATTTTTCCTATGCCACTGTTTGTGTGCTGGTTGCCACGTTACATCTATTATTAGTGATAGTAATAATAGTGAATTATGGTGAGCAGCTAATTTAGAGAGTTGCACAGAGACAAATGGTACTTCACGAGACAAATAGTTAATCAACTGAGGTTTAGGGGGGCACACACATACAGTCATGATTCGACTCAATGTGTGTTACCTCTGCGAAGGGCTGTAGGCGGGGGCAAGGTGAGGGCGTGGATGGCCGCTATTGTACTGTTCTGCTCCTGCTGCAATTAATTGCCTTTGTGTCCGAGCTCCACGTTCACGTTGACAGATGATGGGCATTCCTGACACAGGAGGGCATGTGTTTGGAGGACAGAGGGTGTTCTCCAAGTGATTATGGTCGGGGGGAACATGCGTTACTAACATAATAACGATCACAACTTAATAACCTTGATAAGGGCACTTGCTCAGTGTAGCGGGAAAAGGCTAGTGCTTGACCACTACCTGGAGTCTTATTTGTGCACGCCTATGCACACACCCACACATGTATCAAATGAGATGTTGAGATAATGAATGTACAGTACGTATTATTTATATTAGGGCTGCAGCTATCGATTATTTTAATAGTCGATTAATCGATTAACTAGTTAGTTCGAATAATCGAGTAATCGGACAAGGAACATGAAAACTTGAAATACCTGAGCTGAGCCTCAACCGGTATAAAAAAATAAATAAATGACAATCTATGTACAACAAAGGAACAACTGGCTAACTTACATAGCAAAATTCCGCTAGCCTAAATGCTATAAAATGCTAACTTTTTTTTTTTTTTTTAAACAATGCTCTTAACAAATGGTTAAGACGCATATTCCTACAAAAAATGGCTAGATATAAACTAAATTACGAATACATTAAAAAAAAAAAAAAAAGCTCAAACAAAAACTTGGCTTATGTTGGTCTTAACAAGGAGCAGCTGGATTCAATCATGTGAAATGAGGCAGAGTAGAGGGCAGTGTATCCACCCAAATCAATAAAACTAAATGCAAACACTTTCAAAATAAAGCATTACGCCACTTTAATTATATGAATACTCGAAGCAGAAACATTTTAATTCGAATATTTTTTTCTAATCGAATACTCGAGTTAATCGATTAATCATTTCAGCACTACTTTATATTTATACATGATTTTATGCATGTTATTAATACTATTTTATTGACATGTTTCAAACAATTCTTTTCCGGTCCCCATTAACAGCGATAAGTCAGGGATCACTGTAGTGCTGCAACGATTAATCATTTAACTTGTGTAATTCGATTAGGAAAAAAAATTCAAATTAAATTTTGCCGCTTCCAGTATTCGTTTAATTAAAGTGGTGGAATAATGGTTTGTTTTGGAAGTGTTTGCATTTACTTTGCATTGGTTTGGGTGGATACACTGCCCTCAAGTGGCAAAAGTGAATATGATATAACTCATTTCACAAGGCTGAATCCAGCTGCTCCCTGTTAAGGCCAACATAAGCTAAATTGTTGTTTGAGCTAATGTTTTTGTAATTTATTCGTAATTTGGTTTATAGGTATACTAAGCAGTTTTTTTGTGGGAATGTGTTTGAATCATTTGTCAAGAGCATTGTTTTTTAAAAAAAAAAAAAAAAAAAAAAGCATTTTATAGCATTTAAGCTAGCTGACTTTTGCTATGGAAGTTAGCCAATTGTTTTTTTGTTGTACATAGATCCTCATTTATTCATTTTTTTATGCCATTTGAGGCTCAGCTCAGGCATTTTAATGTTTTATATTCCTTATCCGATTATTCGAACTAACTCGTTCATCGATTAATCGACTGCTAAGATAATCGATAGCTGCAGCCCCAGATCACTGTATTCTATAAGTGGTAGGATAAATTGCATATGTACAAGGAATTAAGTGAACCCTACCATTACACAGATGTGGTCGCACACACAAAGCAAGTAAATTCAAAATTTTGTGACTTAGAAGGCCTCTCCTCCACCTCTTAAAACTCTGGCAAAATTCTGCACTGCCTCCAGTAGATGAATAGAGGTGAATTGAAGTTGTTTTTTGACATGAGAATCCGAAAGAGTCCAGCGAGACGCCTTCCTGGTACTTTTCAAGACTCTACCCGTTGGGTCTCACACGGGTTTCTTGATCCACACTTCTCAGCGGAGCCGGCCGACAATGAATGACTCATTAAGTGAAGAAGTTTGTTTATCCCAGAGGCCAACGCGACATCAAACGTAACCCAGATAAGCCGAGCATGACAAGTGGGTGACACACATTCACAACACGATTATGTACTCGCTACACTAACAGGGGGGCAATTGTCACATTTTGAAATGAACACATAAGTAATGTTACAGCCTATTTATTCTCTAGTACGGCTAAATCAAGGTTCGGTTGGCTAAGGTCATGAGTAGGATGTGAATTTAAAGTAAATGCAGAGTTTGTAACAGCTTGAAGTTTTTCTTGTTTAGGAAAGTTACACTTTGGTAGTTTGCGCTTTTTCGGATAGTGAATTATTAATTGTTTATCTTGTGCAACATCAGTTCTGTCTTCTTTTCAAGAAGGCGTTTCGTTTTAAGGAAAATCCAACCTTATAGTTTCTCAATGTTTTTTCTTACTGCTGATAAGTCCTGTAGCATATTATGAAATAGCATTCTACTTATTCTTATACTGGCTCCATTTTCTTCCCACACTTCTGGAAATGTATCATAATTATTAGCTGACTGGCGCCTCTCAGGTGTCCCATTGGTTGACGAGTCATCACATCCCGTCTAGGCTAGGAAACGCGAATTAGGTTGGAAGAATGTTGCGCCATGACCTGTTAGGGTGAAGGTTTGCAGAGTTCATGGCGTTTTTTTGTCAGTCACTGTGCGGGGAAACCCAGAAAAACGCTTCGTTTTTAATTCTCTTGTTACCCAAGAATTTCATTTCCAGCATATCACTTTTAAGCTGTTAGCACATACAGTAGGAGTGTGAAAATACATGTATGGCGGAAAACACTCAGATGACTTGAAGTTCCGCTCTGAGACCCCCAGTTTGGCCAAATTTCAAAATTGTCCGATATGCATGTGTGATACATCATTGGAAAGCTTAAAATCTGAATTTTCTAGGGGAAGAAAAATTTTGAACAGGAGGGCTTTTTTTTTTTTTTTTTTTTTTTTTTTTTTTTTTAAACAGCGAAACCCTATCTGGAGGTGAAGAGCATGCGAGAGCAGAATTACAGACGCCATGACCTTAACGAGACATTATCGCGTACTTACCTTGTTCTCATCCAAAAACTCCAAGTAGCATGTATCACTGAATGTCAAGACACAACTGTGAATGGCCACAGCTGGATTTTTTGGGTATTTTATGGGTGAAACATGGTAATATAACATGGGTCGCGGTGCAGAAATTGCAGACATCAAGGAGTGGTTGAGATGTTCTTTTTCATATATTTACCCTTTTACACATGTATTTTCAATTTTTCTTTGTTTGGATCGATTATTTATCATGTAACATATTGGAGAAAATGCGACAGTCACAAAAAAAATACCATCAAGCAATAGTTATGAGGTTGATAGCCGTGACTTTTTTTTACAGATGCCATTTTTTTCATTGTGACATCATTTGTTTGAAAGTTTAAAATATGCGAGTGAATAATTTTTAAAAGTTTAAAAAAAATTTTTTTAAAGGCATATTAGACATCAGTTAATGATTCTAAGCTAAAAATGACAGACATTTTGAATAATAAATATCATTAATTACCTTCGTTTTATGGCTGGGTTGAAACAAAAGCGGTTGCACGACGTCTGTAAACGGGGGTTTCCAGGGTAAAAAGGACAAAATTCAAATAGTTTGGGGGCTTAATGCGACACGAATCTGCTATGGCAGCATATAGAAATATTGTTCTATCAAACACAAAAGTTATTTTGGCTTAAAATACAGCAGTTTCTTTTAAAGAGGAGTGCAAAAGCAGAAACTGCTTTTTCTGTCTTGTCTGTGTTCTCCGCCATACGTATTGTATTTTGTAGAATGATTTCCTGACCCATGGAGGGATGGCAGCGAATGATTCGTTCATTCGCTGCCACCCTCCCAGTTCAAATGGGTTGGACGTCTATTAGTGATAACCTAATTCCAATTCACATGAGAAGCTTGTTTTTCTGTTAGTTTTTTGTAGAATATCCTAGAATGATTTCCTGACCAATGTATTGATAATCGTTGTATCGCCATATCGTCAGATCATCGTTATCGTGAGCTTTGTATCGCAAATCGTATCATATCGTGAGGTACCAAGAGGTTCCCACTTTTTGGGGATTTTTTTTTTTTTTTTTTGGTTTGTTTTGCTTTGTTTTAGTTGCTTAAAAGCCAACTGTGCGTGGGGGTGTCTTCAAAAGAATGGGAAAGGCATTTCGGCATCATCATTCCGGTTGATTGACTGTTTTTACAGCATTGAGTAACTTCTGCGGAATAGCGGGAGAGTTACTACTCCCCACCCTCGCTTCCCCCTTCACAAATGACACACTCCACCCTCCTGACTCCCTTGTAGCAGGAAATGATTCGTACGTTGGAATGCCGGCTACGTAGCGCATTACAAGTCGTGGGGGGGTGGCACGAAGGGGGCTGAGCCATTGGACAGGGGCTGATCCGCCAGCCACACACTCTCATTCTCACAGTACTGTTGACGGGGCGCGCATGGTGGGATATACGCTGCCGTCTCCAGACCTGAAACATGCCCTCGGGATTTAGCTGAGGGACTAACCTTGCGGGATATTTCCGGAGGAGGAAAACCGAGGATCGTCTAATCTTATCAAGTGGCGGCGTCACTCTCTGCTGCCGGGCGGGTAAGCTTCAATTAACTCCCCGTGGCTTGTTGTGGTTGTGATGTTAAAATGTAAGCCGGGTGCGGGTAAAGCCTTCAAGGGCGTGGAATGCGCAGCGGGAGCTATTTTGGATCTGGAGTCGAAGACTTTTTTGAAGCCAAACGGCAAAAGACGGGGGTCCTTGCTGCGGGGGATGCACGGTGCAGTGACGGTTGACTGATATAGTCTGAAAAGTTTCCAAACTCCTGCTTCTGTCTTCTTTTTTGATGCAGTACCAAAATGAACAAGGTGTTTAACAGTGTGCCAAAATTCACAGCTTGTAATTTCTAAAATTTTAAGGTCATAAATAACTAGCTTGAAAATGTTCTTTTTCATAGAATAGTGCAAGGAACTTGAGTGGTGCGCCTTCTTTTTTGACTGAGTGCAAAATCAATGCTTTTCAAACAAATCTTATGAGGTCCATCATAAAATGTTTGTCTTTTTTTATTTTTATTAGGAAACTGCAACTGATAGTTCATCTTTTTTTTAGGACAGTACAAGGGCTGCAAATCGATTAATCGTTTAAATAATCGTCTAATGAATCGGTAAATGGCACTTTTTTCAATTTACCTTCAAGTTGTTTCTGGCATGTTGTAAGTAACAAAGACAAAATGGAATAAAATATTTTATACAGCTTCCTGACTGTAGTCAACAACTGTATCGATTAGAGGTGCACAATAATTATCGGTCCGATAATAGGAATTATGATGTCATCCCAATAAATCCGATAACATATTATCGGCCCTATTATTAATATTTTTGGCACGGTGTCGGATTGGGATTTGTGCGTTTGTTTCCACTCCTGTTTTTCCAGTATGCAAAGTTTTGTTACTGTCTTTGTTTTGTTCATTATAATAATCATGTCATCATGAAAATTCTGGTTCGGTCAAAGGCAAATCTAAGCTGAATCAACTACTACTATTTTTGACCTACAGGTGTTAAAAAACTCAGGTGAATATACATTGAAAAATTATATATATATTATCGATTATCGTATCGGTATCGGCCAAGAGGAGCAGGAAGTTATCGATATCGTTATCGGTTTCAAAAAATGGATATCGTGCACCCCTAGTATCGATCATCAAAATCATTACTGTATTGGCCCGAATATAAGTCGGTGTTTTTTTGCATTGAAATATGACTGAAAAAGTGGGGGTCGTCTTATATTCGCGGTCTAGACATTATACCCATTCACGACACTAGATGGCGCCAGATATCATTGAAGCGATGTTCTGTCATGATCTCAGCTACTCTCAATTTTAACCAGTTTGCATTATTTTATTGCAGTGTTTTTCCTTATTCAGATTTTTTTCAAGACTACAGTTACAGTTAGTCTTCACTTTGATGGTTAATGCAGTTATTGCAATTTTGTTGTTTTATCACAATAGATTGGTTTATTTACATTTCAAAAACCAGAAGCCATTCATTTACGAATGTGATTGCACTTTAGTTTACACATTTAAATGTTCAGATATTAAGATTTGAATGAGGCGAAATAACATGCTTTTTCTCTCAAATATATTGTTATAATCATTTGTTTCAGATGTACTGTAATTATTTTCTGTATAAAAATTAATTTGGTGTTCAAAAAGTCTTTTTTTCAGACTTGAGTCTTGAAAAAAAGGGGGTATTCTTATAATCAGGGCCATCTTATAATCGGGCCAATACGGTAATTGATCTTATAGATGAGTTGTTGCAGCCTTATTAAGAAGCTAGTTTAGGCAGTAAGGTGTTCGAAAATTGGCAAAAATGTGAATTATTGTTTTCCAAAGTAAAAGTTGATTTTTGTTCATGTCCTACTTTGACTTAACAAAAATCTGATAATATTTACAACTGAGAGGTTATATGTATGTTATAATTTCAAGAATATGGACAAGTTTAAGGTGAAGAAGGTCCGAAACAATTAATTGGCTATCAAAATAGTTGTCGATTAATTTGCTAATCGATTAGTTGTTGGTTAATTGTTGCACCTCTATACAGTACCAAAGCAATACATTTATTTTTTTTCTCTTAAGAAAGCGCATCTTTAATAGTTGCTGTTCTATTTAGGAATGTTCTTTTTTTTTTTTTTCCAGAAAAGATCAACATCAATTTGTGTTTTTTAGGGTAGTGCAACTTGGTTTTATAACAATAAAACACAAAAAATGATTAGGGGACCTGAATACACTGCTGGCCAAAAGTATTGGCACCCCTGCAATTCTGTCAGATAATGCTCAATGTCTCCCAGAAAATGATTGCAATTACAAATGCTTTGGTAGTAATATATTCATTTATTCTGCTTGCAATGAAAAAAACACAAAAGAGAATGAAAAAACAAAAAATTAAATCATTATCATTTTACACAAAACTCCAAAAAATGGGCTGGACAAAAGTTTTGGCACCCTCATTCTAATACTTGGTAGCACAACTTTCAGACAAAATAACTGCGAATAACTGCTTCCGGTATCCATCAATGATTTTCTTAAAACTGATTAAATCTAGGCAAAGTGGCTTTTTGGGCCAAGTTCTGACTGGCATACTGCCAGTTTACAGGCTTAATCCATTTCTTCTTTTTTTTTTGACTGCTCGTCCTCGATCTGATGGCAGGAGGAACTGGTTTGCTCAGTGGAAGGTTGACTCGCACTTGGTATGATGGAGTACAAGAGACCAATGGGCAGCGCGGTCTCAGATTTTGACCTGTTTATAAAACTTGCTGTCAAAATGAGAAGAATTCTGAACGGGAATTTGCTTAGTTATTAGCCTGCTAGCTTAGATATATTGGTTTTGAATTAGAGGAAAATTGCTTTGATTATTTAATTCTGAACCATCTTTCGTTGAAACCTCTGGTCAATTTTTCTTTTCCGTCCATTTCTAGGGAGGTTAGCCACAGTGCCATGGGCTTTACACTTGTTGATGACACTGCGCATGGTACACACAGGAACATTCAGGTCTTTGGAGATGGACTTGTAGCCTTGAGATTGGCCATGCTTCCTCAAAATTTTGCTTCTGAAGTCTTCTTTCTTTTCTCCCTTCTCAATGTGGTACACACAAGGACACAGGACAGAGTTTGAGTCAACTTTAAACCAGTTTAACTGGCTACAAGTGTGATTTAGTTATTGCCACGACCTGTTATGTGCCACAGGTAAGTAACAGGTAATGTTAATTACACAAATTAGAGAAGCATCACATGATTTTTCAAAGGGTGCCAACACTTTTGTCCGGCTTATTTTTGGAGTTTTGTGTAAAATGATAATAATTGAATTTTTCCCCCATTCTCTTTTTTGTTTTTTCGTTGAAAGCAAAATAAATGAAGATATTACTACCAAGGCATTTGTAATTGCAATCATTTTCTGGGAGAAATCAAGCATTATCTGACAGAATTGCAGGGGTGCTAAAACTTTTGGCCAGCAGTGTATGTATACAGTATAATGAAAATATCGATAATTCTAACACTATATAACATTTAAATCGCTTACAATACTAAAATGAATCAAGGTTATTATGGCTAAAATGATGGTTTGGTTAAGTTATAGTTGAGTCTGTTCTATTTGGGCAATCTAAAAGTAGTCACGCATCCATTGTAGGTTTCTCGGCAGTGAGGTGTCAGCATCTATTCCGGAAAGGTACAGAACGTGCGCTATCTGCATCCACGTGGTTGGAGGAATTGTTTACAAAGGTGAAAGGCTTGTGGGTGGTCAGCTGCCACCCTGAGGGAGGGAGGGGGTCTTAAGGGGCAGTTCTATCCAATCTGGGTTTCCATTCTTCTCCACGTCATGCATAACCAGCAGGATTAATCTTTGTCCTTCTTAAAGGCACGGGTGTGTTAAAAAATCTGGCGTACCCTCTCGCCGCACTGCTAAACGGCTTTGCGGAAAAGCCCGTGCCCCCACCTCTTCCCGCTTTCTGTGCACCCTCTTCCAGCCGGGATTAGGCGGCGTACCGGTCGAGTCGCCGACAGTAGAATGGATTTGAGGCTTTGGCAGTGGGCCGCCAGGCTCACAGACTGAAAAGGCGGCTGATGTGTGCGGTATGACATTCCAGACACTTCGGGCGTGTTGTATAACAGGAGGTCGGTCGGGGTACAAGGCTGCCAAGGGGGTGCCGGTCACCTGATCGAGCCGTGAACTTGCCTTTAAATAAGACGCCGGCTGTGCGGACTGGAATGGCGCCTTTGGATGACGATGAGGGATCTGTTTACTGCATGCTCGTGCCCTACATCGGCGATGTCCAATAAGGGTTCCGAGGCACACACTGATATTTAGAACATATACACTCACCAGCCACTTTATTAGGTACACCATGCTAGTAATGGGTTGGACCCCCTTTTGCCTTCAGAACTGCCTCAATTCTTCGTGGCATAGATTCAACAAGGTGCTGGAAGCATTCCTCAAAGAGTTTGGTCCATATTGACATGATGGAATCATACAGTTGGTGCAAATTTGTCGGCTGCACATCCATGATGCGAATCTCCCGTTCCACCACATCCCAAAGATGAGATCTGGTGACTGTGGAGGCCATTTGAGTACAGTGAACTCATTGTCATGTTCAAGAAACCAGTCTGAGATGATTCCAGCTTTATGACATGGCGCATTATCCTGCTGAAAGTAGCCATCAGAAGTTGGGTACATTGTGGTCATAAAGGGATGGACATGGTCAGCAACAATACTCAGGTAGGCTGTGGCGTTCCAACGATGCTCAATTGGTACCAAGGGGTCCAAAGAGTGCCAAGAAAATATTCCCCACACCATTACACCAGCACCACCAGCCTGAACCGTTGATACAAGGCAGGATGGATCCATGCTTTCATGTTGTTGACGCCAAAATCTGACCCTACTATCTGAATGTCGCAGCAGAAATTGAGACTCATCAGACCAGGCAACGTTTTTCCAATCTTCTATCGTCCAATTTCGATGAGCTTGTGCAAATTGTAGCCTGACATGTTGGTCTGAACAGGGAGCAGATGAATTCAGCCATGTGAAATGAGGTAGACTAGAGAACCGTGTATCCACCCAAATCAATGAAAATAAATGCGACCACTTTCAAAACAAACCATTACAACGCCACTTTAATTAAACCAAAACTCGAAGCAGCAAAATTTGATTTGAATCTTTTTTTCTAATCGAATCCTCGAGTTAATCGATTAATTGTTGCAGCACTAATTCGACACCAGAGCATTCATACTCGAGTTAATCGATTAATTGTTGCAGCTCTAATTCGACACCAGAGCATTCACAGTCATTCTGTCCGATTTTTGGGGGGCATTTACAGGTCACTTGCTGTTCATTTACAGGTCAAATAAACAGGAAGTGACCCATAAAATACCCCCAAATCAACAGGAAGTAACTGAAAACCAACAGGTAAATGACCTTAAATGGCCCAAAATTACCTGATTGCCTGGCAGTGGCTGCCATTGACGGCCATAGACGTTCAATCCGTTTGAAGTGGGAGGGATGGCAGCGAATGAACGAATGTTCATTCGTTGCCACCCTCCCACTTCAAATGGATTGGACGACTACTAGTGATAAACTCATTCCAATTCACAGCAGAAGCTTGTTTTTCTGTTCATCAATTGTTTGTAGAATCTCCTAGAATGATTTCCTGACCAATGTATCGATAAGCGTTGTATCGCCATATCGTTATCGTGAGCTTTGTATGGCAAATCGTATCGTATCGTAACAAGAGGTTCCCACTCCTATTATCACACCACTAGTACTGAAGTGAAAAAACAACTGACACATTGTGAGAGAGCTGTTACTTACTCCATTTTCTGCGTTTCTCATATGTCCTCGCACTTTTGTGTTGAGTGTTCATGGAATTGAAGCTTCTTAGAAGAGTTCCCAGTCGTGATGTGGTTCTCGACACAAAAATCGAACAAAGTCAACCAAGGTCATTGACAAAAGTTTCCTTCTATGTGACTTTTCAGAGATTATGCTTCCTCTACCAAGGACCCAAAAAAATCCTAATACCCAATGGAGCGATTTATTTATTTCTTTTTAAATATTCTTAAATTGACATACACGTCCATCTGTACTGTCACAGGCTCTATTCCCATTTCGCAAAGCAGACATTGCTGGGCTTAACTGAGCTTTGCATCCGAAAGTCGGCTGGTGATGCGTGACAATAGCGATTTAATCTTTTTGCCAAGTTGTGCGTTCTTCTCTAAGAGTTACGATTCGCCCCAACATCTGCCACCTTCCCTTGTCGCCGTCATCCTCTTATCTGCTCTTGAACTATCGTATAGCGTTACCTAACAAATAAATGCCATCCGTATCGTAAACCTGAATTATTATATTTCTATAGCTCACTGGATCATTTGAAGAGGTCAAAGAAATACAGCAAACAGATGACAAAAAAAACCACAAAGGCAGATATATAAAATTCATGGGTGAATTGATAATCACCACGAGTTGTTATTTATTTAACCCTTACATGGCACTCTGTTAACTCATTGCCTGCCATTGACTTGTTAGACATCAAATCCATTTGGACTTGTCCCAGTCAAAATGATTTCGATGTCTAGTGCCGTCAATGAAATGGAAACTTGAGCATACATAGCTGGGTTTAGTGCTGCAACGATGAATCGATTAACTCGAGTATTCGATTAGAAAAAAAATATTCGAATTAAATTTTGTTGCTTCAAGTATTCGTTTAATTAAAGTGGCATTGTAATGGTTTATTTTGAAAGTGTTTGCATTACATTTTATTGATTAGGGTGGATACACTGCCCTCTGGTCTGCCTCATTTCACATGGCTGAATCCAGGTGCTCCCTGTTAAGACCAACATAAGTTTTTTCTTTGAGGTAATGTTTTTTAATGCATTCGTGATTTAGTTTATAGGTATATTGCCTGAACCACTTGTTAAGAGCATTGTTTGTTTAAAAAAAAAAAAAAAATATATATATATATATATATATATATATATATATATATATGTGTGTATATATATATATATATATGTGTGTGTAGAGAGAGAGAGAGAGAGCCTTTAAGCTAGCGGACTTTTGCTATGCAAGTTAGCCAATTGTTCTTTTGTTGTACTGAGATCTTTATTTATTAAATTTTTTAATACCGTTTAAGGCTCAGCTCAGGTAATTTAATTTTTTATGTTCCTTACAGGGCTGCAGCTATCGATTATTTTGGTAGTCGATTAATCGATAAACTACTTAGTTCGAATAATCGAGTAATCGGATAAGAAACAAAAATTTTAAATAACTGAGCCTCAAACTGTATTAAAAAAAATAAATAAATGAGGCTCTATGTACAACAAAAGAACAATTGGCTTACTTACATAGTAAAAGTCCGCTAGCTTAAATGCTATAAAATGCTAACGTTTTTTGTTTTTACCATGCTCTTAACAAATAGTTCAAACACATATGCCCCCCAAAAACGGCTAAATATAAGTATAAACTAAATTACAAGTGCATTTAAAAAAAAACATTAACTCAAACAAAAACTTAGCTTATGTTGGTCTTAACAGGGAGCAGCTGGATTCAGCCACATGAAATGAGGCAGACTAGAGGGCAGTATATCTACCCAATTCAATACAACTATAAATGCAAACACTTTCAAAACAAACCATTACAACGCCACGTTAATTGAACGAATACTCGAAGCAGCAAAATTTAATTCAAATCTTTTTTTCTAATCGAATACTCGAGTTAATCGATTAATCGTTGCAGCACTAGTTCCTTATCCGATTACTTGATTATTCGAACTAACTAGTTCATCAATTTATTGACTACTAAAATAATCGATAGCTGCAGCCCTAGCTGGGTTTAAATGAATTGAACGTATATTGTCATCAATGGCATGCAATGAGTTAAATACTGTGGGGGAAAAAAAATCAAAATTTACTTGGAGCTGCAACCAGGGTATATTTCTGTATTTATTGATATCAATTAATAATAATTAATAGTTCAAATACAGCAAATTTAATTGGTTCTGGCGGTAGTTTTGTAAACAGGAAATTCTGTGAGTAGACGCGTTTTCCATGTAAATGCCCTAATCTGTTCCAAGACCCCGAAAATTCAGACATAATCCCCTTTCAGATTTATATCCTGGTAAATTCCTGTGTACACTGACCTGGGATTTGATCGTGTCATGACTTTCAGACATGTGTGGATATCCCGGGAATAACATGGGTTGGACACCTTCACAGACTTGTCCCATGTTGCTGACTCGGCGCTCTCTGTGCTTGATTTTATAACCCTGACATCACGTCATTTCTGGTCAGCATCAGCAACAAAATAAACCATACTTTTCCAAAGATGCACGATGGACTCTCTTCCTCGGCTTTACGATCCAGTAACAATTTCTTTATGTTTTCAGTTTCATTTAGCTATTTCCACCTAGCAATGTTGGGAATTGCGATGTTTGTTTACCGCTTTTTGTCTTACTGCGAAGGAAGCCATGACATTTAAGGCATCAGCCTTCGTGCTGTGACCTGGGAATTTAATGCCTGCTTTCACACATACCGCTTCCCGGGAAAATCCTGGACATTATACTTAAAACGCGACTCTGTAAATGTCCGCATAATCTCTTTGTCAGTCGACCCGGTAAACCTTTCACACTTAACTTTACACGTTTTTTTTTTTAATTTATTTATTTATTTATTTTTTTAATGTTTTGTACATTAGTTCCAAAATTGTTCAAAAATACTCTCAGGCTAAACCAAACTACTATTTCAGTATCAAGTTAACATATAACAGTAAACAAATATACAAAAATAACAGTAAATAAAAAACTCCAGTCCCAATTCCGTATCAGCCGCTTTAAACTACATTCAATTAATTTAATGTTGTGAATCAACCGTTAAAGTTGTTAAAATTGCTCCCGTTAATCCATAATTTCCCTTTTGTCTACTTTCGACATGTTAAAGTTTTAAAACTATTTTAAAGATAGATTCAAGTCAATATTTTACCGATTTAGGAGTATTTTAGATAAAAAGTTAATTAGGTTTGCTTGGAAGGTTCGCTACAACAGCCTTGCAGGGAAGTGTACTGCTTTAAGATGGCGGCCGTTTACTAACAACCGCATCTAGCTTTTTGTAGGTGTGCTGCTAACGCTACCGAATCTATGGTGCATCTAGTCCTATATAAATGATATCTACCGTAACATTATGTGGATGTACTTTGTAGCAGCTTTTCGGCAGCAGTCAGGTATGTTGTTGTGTTTTTTTATCTCGTGGCATGAGTTGAGCTAGAGCCGTGAGTTGAGCATTGGCATTACCCGAGGGGCCGGGTAATGAGAAGCATGATGTTTAGCTACTCTCGCTCCGTTGCTCATTGACCGCGCGGCGCGCTGAGTGTGTTGTACTTCCGCTTTACTTGGCATATTTCAATAATCGGAATTTGGATGTTTGTGAATCGTTCTCGAATCTTCCACGGCCGAATCGCGAATAATCTAAGAATCGGAAATTTTGCACACCTCTATAGAGCAGTGATGTTTGGGGGCTGTCGTTGGGCAACACTGACTTTAAACTCCCTCCACAGATTTTCTATGGGGTTGAGATCTGGAGACTGGCTAGGCCACTCCAGGACCTTGAAATGCTTCTTACGAAGCCACTCCTTTGTTGCCCTGGCTGTGTGTTTGGGATCATTGTCATGCTGAAAGACCCAGCCGAATCTCATCTTCAATGCCCTTGCTGATGGAAGGAGATTTTGACTCAAAATCTCTCGATACATGGCCCCATTCATTCATTCCTTTACACAGATCAGTCATCCTGGTCCCTTTGCAGAAAAACAGCCCCAATGCATGATGTTTCCACCCCCATGCTTCACAGTGGGTATGGTGTTCTTCGTATGCAATTGAGTATTCTTTCTCCTTCAAATACGAGAACCTGTGTTTCTACCAAAAAGTTCTATTTTGGTTTCATCTGACCATCACACATTCTCCCAGTCCTCTTCTGGATCATCCAAATGCTCTCTAGCGAACCGCAGACGGGCCTAGACGTGTACTGGCTTCAGCAGAGGGACACATCTTGCAGTGCAGGATTTGAGTCCCTGGCGGCGCATTGTGTTACTGATAGTAGCCTTTGTTACTGTGGTCCCAGCTCTCTGTAGGTCATTCACTAGGTCCCCCCATGTGGTTCTGGGATTTTTGCTCACCGTTCTTGTTGTCATTTTGACGCCACGGGGTGAGATCTTGCATGGAGCCCCAGATCGAGGGAGATTATCAGTGGTCTTGTAGGTATTCCATTTTCTAATAATTGCTCCCACAGTTGATTTCTTTACACCAAGCGTTTTACCTATTGCAGATTCAGTCTTCCCAGCCTGGTGCAGGTCTACAATTTTGTCTCTGGTGTCCTTCGACAGCTCTTTGGTCTTGGCCATAGTGGAGTTTGGAGTGTGACTGACTGAGTTTGTGGACAGGTGTCTTTTATACCTATAATGAGTTAAAACAGGTGCCATTAATACAGGTAACGAGCGGAGCCTCGTTCGACCTCGTTAGAAGACCTCTTTGACAGCCAGAAATCTTGCTTGTTTGTAGGTGACCAAATACTTATTCTCCACACTAATTTGGAAATAAATTCTCGAAAAATCAAATAATGTAATTTTCTGTTTTTTTTCCACATTCTGTCTCTCAAAGTTACATAAAAAAAACAATTGCACATCCTGCGATGGGATCATTGCGCATGCGAACATTTCAGCGGCGATATTCAAACGATACATTTTGCAGGCCTCGTCGGTACCACTGTGTATAATTGTAGTTGTGACTATTTATGGATAAAAGGCTAATGGTCTTAAGTGTTAACTTCTGAATAGTTTCCACTGTAGTGACCACTGTCCCCGAAAGGGTTAACAAAGCTCAAGAAACATTTGAACTCGATGCGGTGTATAAAGCCATGAGGGTTCATCAGTAATTGAGTCACACTAGTTTATCTAACGATGCGATCGACTAATCGACGACACACGGCACGCTTTGTCAATTAAGACAAGTCTTAAAAGCGACAAACAAGGATGTCCTTGTGCCTGACAAAGGCGGCCTTCTTCGCCAAACCCGCCTCCATAATTTCCACGACGACCACTGCTTACTGCTTCTTTGGGATATTGGGAGTCTTTTAATATGTTCCTATATCGCTCGCAGCCC
This sequence comes from Corythoichthys intestinalis, assembly GCF_030265065.1. Taxonomy (NCBI): domain Eukaryota; kingdom Metazoa; phylum Chordata; class Actinopteri; order Syngnathiformes; family Syngnathidae; genus Corythoichthys; species Corythoichthys intestinalis. The sequence continues at coordinate 47,546,502 of NC_080405.1, read as the reverse complement.
ATAAGGCAGCGAGTACAAATTGTGATGTCATGCTTATGGACCTTTCCAGCGGCATGTGGGCGGGCGGCGGGCACTCCTGTTTGGGTGGGGAGTTATCCTGACTTGAATGCTACTCTTTGAATGTCTTGACATGTAAATTCCATCACGGATCTATTAAAAAGTGAGAAGTGAAAGGAAGCGTCACACAGACGGTAATTCCAGAGGTGGGAAGAATTCCCTTATGTGCGTTTTTTTAAGTGAGTTTCAAATGCAGACTTCTCATTTTCAAGGTGCTTTGGTAAAAATCAAGCAATATTTTTGCATCTGATTATCCGTAGTATACTGTCAGATTCTGATACATGCCCATTCATTCTGTCTGGAAGTTTTATTGTGACAGATTAAGTTCAATATCGGTCCAATCTTGGTTTTGCATACATTGCACATCTCTGGCAAGATTTGATCATAATGATTTGTGACGTTGAACTGATACTAGTACTGATACGGCATTAAAAGATCAGGGCAGCACTAAGAAATAATCCGCCGATGCTGCGCAATATCTTCAAGATCTAGTTTCCAAACACTGGTCTCCTACACAATATGGCCACCAGCTACACAATCCGCCATAAAAAATTTTTTAACACTTATTGCCCTACCCAAGACGATGAGACTTCCAATTAGGACTGCAGCTATCGAATATTTTAGTAATCGAGTAATCGACTGAAAATCTATCGATTAATTGAGTCATTGGATAAAACCTTTTTTTTTTTTTTTTTTAGGTAAAGAGCAATTATAAATATAGATGAGAAAACAAGACATTTCATCTAATATTGTTTATTGTTGAAAACAGCCAACAACTGCGTCTTAAATGTGACTTAAAAAAAAATAAAAAAAGACTAATTCACTGCTTTCACTCAAAAAACTTTTAGATCTTATAAAAAATATATATATTTCTTACCTAAAAATGTAATTACGTTTGATAACACACATCATTTAAAAATTAGGTGTTTTTCCCATGTGTTTCAATTGATTTTCCACTTGTAAGTTCTTGTTAAGTTTTAAGTTATTCTAAACTGTAAGTCATGATAGGATTTTGAGTTTTTGCAGTGTTCAAAATAAATGTTGTGTTGTATTGGATCACATTAGGCACCAGTGCTACTTGGTGTTTTATCCAGCAATGACTACTGAGCTCAAATTGACAGTTAGCATTACTAAGTTTTTATTTTACACCCTAATCACTCTACAGCACTGTTTTCACAGATTAAATATAGCCTGTATGTAAGCGTTAGCCACGCATCGACAGTAGTCATAATGAATAGAAACCTAGCCCCCCGCAGGGATAACGTTACGTTAGCGAGTGACAGTAACGTTAATCTTATTTATGAGTGCTGAGAAGTGTACTGCTTTTAGATGGCGGCTGTTTTATTAACGCCGCCGAGTCGGTCATTTCGTATCTAGTTCTACGTACATGTGATATCTATGACACGCATACAGACGCTACCTGCTACCACGTAGCAACATGTGGGCGTAGTTTTTAGCAACGTCGGCGCAGTTTGTAACGGCTGTCGACTGCAGTAAGGTATTTTTTTTATTGCTTCTTCCTCTACGCACGTGACGTCAGCGCGTAGTCCCGCATTAAAAGTAGTCCGGGCAAAACGTGATGCTTAGAACTGGCAAAATTAAACGATTCCTCGAGGTGAATAAAATTACTCGGATCAGTAAACTCGAGTTACTCGAGTTGCTCGAGTATTCGTTTCAGCTCTACTTCCAATCGTTCGGCCTGCATTCACCCTTCTGCTGTGAATTCAAACCAGTTTATCACAAGTAGGATTTCATGGATTGGACGTCAAGTGCCGTCAATGGCAGCCAATGAGTTTAGCAGTGTCTGACCAAGCCACGATAGCAATTAGTTTACTTTCAAGGGTGTGTGCAGTAATTTAGTACAGGGTTCCCGCGGGGTCTTAAAAAGTCCTAAAAGCATTAAGTTTATGAATTTGGAAATAAGACCTTAAAAAGTCTTGGAAAAAGTGTTAAATTTTCATACCTGGGTCTTAAAATTTATGATGTATGTAACTTCTCCATGTCTCATTACTCCTCAGAAGTGTCATTTGTCATTTTGATGAAATAACGTAGCTTAAATAAATTGGGCGGAGGAGCCAATCATTGAGAATGCAACACAGTCAAGGGTCGAGCACTGATGGATTATGGGATATTGTGTAGTTGTTTTGACTTGCTAACCCAAGTCAAACAGCGTTGGCTCACTGAAAGATGACTCTACACTACACAGACCCATTTTTTTTTTACACCTAGCCATACATTTCATATTAGAGAGATGGGGAAATGTAAATTCAACGAAGTGTGGTTGAGCAAACAATCCTTTCACCTTTGGCTCAAAGCAATGGATAGCAGTGTGTTCGAGGCTTTTTGCATCGTATTAAAAAAAAAAATTTTTTTTTTTTAAATCACTGGGTACAAAGGGCATGAAGGCGTTAGTCCCATGCTATATCGTCTAAGCAGATAACCTCCATGAGAGGAAAGAAACAAACTCCCTCCATTGCCGGCATTTTTCGATCTGCCTGTTTAAGCCAGCTGGCTGCTCACGAGCCTGAGGAGACGGAAGCTAAAGCCAGCCAGCAAGCTGCTAATGTAAGCGAAGCGACAGCAGCTAACACTAGCCAGCTAGCTGCTAGTGCTACAACCCCCCTATTCAATATGCTGCATTCTTACATCCTACACACATTCCACTTTCGAGAAATAAATGAACACAAATTCTCGAATTCTGTTTTTCTTTGTCGATACGGCTGTGAAATACGTATTAGGTAGGGTTGTTCCGATCATGTTTTTTTGTTCCCGATCCGATCCCGATATTTCCCGATCCGATTGCTTTTTTTTTGCTCCTGATTCAATTCCAATCATTCCCGATAATTTTTCCCGATCATATACATTTTGGCAATACATTAAGATAAAAATGAATAAAACTGGGACGAATATATACATTCAACATACAGTACATAAGTACTGTAATTGTTTATTATGACAATAAATCCTCAAGATGGCATTTACATTATTAAAATTCTTTCTGTGAGAGGGATCCACGGATAGAAAGACTTGTAATTCTTAAAGGATAAATTTGACTTTGTATATTGTGACTAAATATTGCCATCTAGTGTATTTGTTGAGCTTTCAGTAAATTATACTGTAGTCATGCCCAAATGCATGATGGAAAGTGGAACCATGACTGTGCTTAGTGCTACCAATTGATATATCTTCTCTGCGTTGGCAAATAACATAAGGTGTTAAGATAAAGATCAATTGCTACCTTGCTTCCCCACATTGCTTCCCATGATATTTCTAATCTTAGGGAGAGGGATTGTAAGGTTTTAGCCAATTAAAAAAAGGCTTCAAAGGCTGCCAAAATTCACTCTACTCATTTTACGCTGCCTTTTATCTCTCTATATAGGTAAAACGGCGCCATTACAGATTGAGCGCGACAATGCGTGAGTGGGTCGTGCAGCGCATGCATGAATTGCGTTAAATATTTTAACGTGATGCATTTTTTAAAAAATTAATTACCGCCGTTATTAGGATAAATGTAATAACTCTACCTTAAGCCTAAACTACAGACTCTGGAAGAGTGAAACATATTATGTCTGTAACGTTAAATACAATTAGAAAACGATTTAATTAATATATATATATATATATATATATATATATATATCAAAAAAAGGCATGTCCGATATTTTTTTGCCGATTCCGATACTTTGAAAATGATGTGATCGGACCCGATCTCGAAAAAAAATCTTAAATTTAACTTGAGGAAACCTGGAGGAAACCTGTAGTATTAAAAGAAATGTATCGGCATTGGCCAATTCCACAAAGCAAAATATTGGAAATGGTTCCTGTAGCCAAAAAATAGTATCAATGCTTCACTAATGATTTGAGACTAGGGATGTCCCCGGTCCTATCACATGATCGGAAATGGGGCACAATCCCATCATTTTTAGAAGATCGGAATCGGGTGAGAAAGATCGGGTTTTAAAAATGTAGTTATTTGGCTGCCACTGACGGTGATGGATGTCCAATCGATTTTGACTGGGAGGGTTGGCAGTTGGATTGGACGTCTATTGCCGTCAATGTCAGTGAAACATGATCACTCAATGCCAGCCTTTCCTGATCAAATTAATGTAACGTCCATAACCGTCAAAGGCAGTGAATAAGTCAATAGCTACGAGCATTAACATTAGATTAGAGATGTCATCGATCTGATCGCGGCATCTGAAATCGGGCCCGAGCACGTGATTTTTTTTATTATTATTTTTTTTTAGAAAATTGAAATCGGGAGAAACACCTGGTTTTTAACATTTTTTTTTTTCTTTTTCAATTTAAGGCTGACAAAGCAAGAAACTAAGATATACAAGGATATTTGTACTATGCAAAACTTTTAGAAGATTGGAATTTGGTGGGAAAATGGAGATTGTTTTTAAACAAATTTTAATGGCTACAAACAAAGCAGCAAAATAATCAGGGTGGACAAGGATATTGTTCAAAGAAGCCCCCTAAAAATATATTTTTGACAATGAATTATTCAATAAATGGCATAGGTATCGGATAAGTACTCGGTATCGGCAGATCCTCAAAATCAGTTGACTTGGACTTGAACTCGGGTGCAAAAATATGTGATTTTTGTGTGCAAACTATGATATGTGAACTTTATTTGATACTCTTCAAACCTGACTCCATCAGACTTTCTTGAGGAGATTTGTTCAAGTCAAATTAGGAACACTAAATCAAAGTTGAGTCTTTAAAAAGCCCAGTTTAAAAAGTTCCCCACCGCTGGCTAATTCTGTCTTTATCTGTGTCTTGGCTCGATGCATCATAGGCACCATGACAGAAAGAGAATTTCCTTGGCTGAATATTCGTTTTTGATCATTTCATGGGTTTTTCTTGGCAGCTTCGGCAAGCGATCGGCAGGCAGCCTGAGACGTGGATGTGAGTGCATCGTACTGGAACCCTCCGAGATGATTGTGGTGAGTATTTGCAACCAAAATCGCCGTAATCAAAGCCCTTTTAATACTGTCCGTGCTGGAATGCGATCCTGTGGTGTGTGAAGAATAAGACTGAAATAAGTAACTTGGATTTTTTTGTGTGTGTGTGTGTGATTACATTGTCTTTGATTTTAACCCTTTCAGGGACCGCAGTGTTCACTGCAGTGGACAGCTATTAAATAGTTGACTCTTAAAATGTTTAGGTTAGGAGCAAGTGACTGTTTATGGTAATTAAATAATGAATTAAAAAATATACTTCATAGTATTAACTCATTGCATGCTATTGACGGTGCTAAACGTCCAATCCATTTTGACTGGAAGGGTCGAACAAATGAACATTCATTGAATCAGATGTTTAGCACTGTCATTGGTAGCCAGTAAATTAAAAAGAAATCATTTGTGCAGGTAAGGTTTTAAATAAGCAATCGTATTTGTTGTCTACTGTAGATTCTGGAATTTTGAATTATAGAATGACGTTTATTGAAGAATCAAAATTGTATTTTTGAAAGTAAAAAATATGTTGCACTTGTGAAACTATATTCTCTTTGACATTGACAAACAGTAAGCTGGGATTGAAGTCGTTTGTTAACATGTTAACATGTTATCATGTTATATTCATCAAAGAGTCATTCATCATCTTTGATTTATACAAAAATGTAAAATACGTTTCCTCAAAGATGTTAAATATTTTGTGCTGTTTATAAAAAGTTTAATAACAACATGAATAGAGCGTCGAGCATCGATGGGATTCTGGACTAACACTCCGGTTTTCCCGGAACTGTTCGAGTTTTTTAAAATTTTGATTCCAAGTTTTGATGTCCTGACGGCGCCGACCAGAAAAAATAGCTGCCGAACAACACGAAGAAGCCACGTGAAATCATATCATATGAAGTGGCTAATTTAGCTTAGCACAAAAACGGATCGCTTCGCTTCACATAAATGACAACATAGTAACAGTATAAACACACCGAAATGATATCAGACCCTCTGTTAAAATGAGCAAACTGACAGATTTTGTTTTATCAAGGGTTCCCAACAATGTGTAGTGCAGAGGTGGTGTGTAGCCTCTGTACACCTCAAGGATTATTTTCCAACTAAAGTAATGTTCTTTTTGCTTACTGCTTCCAGTAAGTCACCACTAGTGGAAGCCAAGTGCACATAGCAAAACCAAAGAAAAACTGTAGAGTCCGGATTGCAATAGTGACATCTTGTGGACGGATGAACAATATATAATAAGAAATAAGTACCACCTTTGAAACAGTTAATGCTTTTGTGCTTACTTGTTTAAAAAAAAAAAAAAAAAAAAACAGTTTATGGGCACTTTCAGTTGTATGGGCATGTTTCTATCGTTTCTGTTGAATCATTGGGATATTTTAAATAAGTAATGGACATAAATTTGTTTGGCTACTTTATTAACTAGTAATGCATGATGCATCGATAATCGTGATAATCATGATAACCGTGATCATCGCCAATACCGTGATCATCGTTCAATGTTCGAATCGTAGCACTCTAAACTGTAATCGAATTGCATTTTGGGGTGCCAAAGATGGCACACCCCTAACTCCCAGCCTGACATCTGCATGATTTCAGCCCTTAACTAACTTCTAGAAATACCACCTAAAACAAACGATGCAATACAGTAAATGCCTGCAGCATAAGACACTCTAAAACATAGGCAAAAGAATACGTGCAAATATTTTCTCTGTGAGCATTTGAAAAATAAACATCTTTGTGAAAGTGCACTGCTGTGGAAAGAAACTTCATCATATTCAAGTTCAAAGACTGATATTTATATACAGTTGTGGTCAAAAGTTTACATACACTTGTGAAGAACATAATGTCCTGGCTCTCTTGAGTTTCCAGTTATTTCTACAACTCAGATTTTTCTCTGATAGAGTGATTGGAACAGATACTTCTTTGTCACAAAAAAAATTCATGAAGTTTGGTTCTTTTATGACTTTATTATGAGTGAACAGAAAAAAGTGATCAAATCTGCTGGGTCAAAAATATACATACAGCAGCGCTAATATTTGGTAACATGTCCCTTGGCCATTTTCACTTCAATTAGGCGCTTTTGGTAGCCATCCACAAGCTTCTGGTTGAATCTTTGACCACTCCTCTTGACAGAATTGGTGCAGTTCAGTTAAATTTGATGGCTTTCTGACATGGACTTGTTTCTTCAGCATTGTCCACAAGTTTAAGTCAGGAAGGCCTTTCGAAAACCTTAATTCTAGCCTGATTTAGCCATTCCATTACCACTTTTGATGTGTGTTTGGGGTCATTGTCCTGTTGGAACACCCAACTGCGCCCAAGACCCAATCTTCGGGCTGATGACTTTAGGTTATCTTGAAGAATTTGAAGGTAATCCTCCTTCTTCATTATCCCATTTACTCTCTGTAAAGCACCAGTTCCACTGGTAGCAAAACAGCCCCACAGCATAATATTACCACCACCGTGCTTGACGGTAGGCATGGTGTACCTGGGGTTAAAGGCCTCACCTTTTCTCCTCCAAACATATTGTTGGGCATTGTGGCCAAACAGCTCGATTTTTGTTTCGTCTGACCACAGAACTTTCCTCCAGAAGGTCTTATCTTTGTCCATGTGATCAGCAGCAAACTTCAGTCGAGCCTTAAGGTGCCGCTTTTGGAGCAAGGGCTTCCTTCTTGCACGGCAGCCTCTCAGTCCATGGAGATGCAAAACACGCTTGACTGTGGACACTGACACCTGTGTTCCAGCAGCTTCTAATTCTTGGCAGATCTGCTTTTTGGTGATTCTCGGTTGAATCTTCACCCTCCTGACCAATTTTCTCTCAGCAGCAGGTGATAGCTTGCGTTTTCTTCCTGATCGTGGCAGTGACAAAACAGTGCCATGCACTTTATACTTACAAACAATTGTTTGCACTGTTGCTCTTGGGACCTGCAGCTGCTTTGAAATGGCTCCAAGTGACTTTCCTGACTTGTTCAAGTCAATGATTCACTTTTTCAGATCCATGTATGCATATTTTTGACCCAGCAGATTTGATCACTTTTTCTGTTAACCCATAATAAAGTCATAAAAGAACCAAACTTCATGAATGTTATTTGTGACAAAGAAGTGTCTGTTCCAATCACTCTATCGGAGAAAAATCAGACTTGTAGAAATAACTGGAAACTCAAGAGAGCCATGACATTATGTTCTTCACAAGTGTATGTAAACTTTTGACCACAACTGTACAAATTAAAAGTAGCCCTGTGAGAAATTCATAGAAAAGTTCATATATTTTTTAAAAATTACCGAGAAGTTAAGAAATTAATATAAACTACGCAATTTTTTTTACCCAGTCTATTAAAAGAATTGGCACCAAGAATCGTTTGGAATCTGAATCGGAACCGTTCAAATTCAAACGATGCCCAACCCTAATCATGAACTGTAAATTTTTTTTGTCTTTAGAAAAGAGTAAAAAACAATTTTGTTGAACGCGAAACTGTTTTTAATTTGTCCTAAAACAAATTTAAGTTCAAGTTTACCAAAATGTGTTTTGTTCATCAAAGAGTCATTCATCATCTTTGATGTGTACACAAATGTACAATAGGTTTCTTTAAAGATGCTAAATAATTCTTGCTGTTTATAAAAATAAATAAATAAATAAATAGTCATTAGAAAAAATAATTTCTCTTAAACACTAAACCACCTTTTATTTTTCCAAAAACGAGTCTGGTGTTTTTGGCAATCATGTACATTGTGTTCGTGCACATTTCCAAAGCAACATTTTCTGTCTTACTTGTTGCCGTACCTATGTAATGGTAGCATGTCGAGCTTCTTCTCTTCAAGCTTTGCCGTGCGATGCTCCCGAATAACAGCTGGCCGGCAGCGCGTCAGATTTCCGCGGATCCCGTTAATCTCTCTTTCTCATGCCGTAATTGCTGCGCGGGATGTGTGTTGACTGAGCTATCATCTTGAGTACAGCGCACCCCCACACTGAGCGCATCCTCCCCTTATAAAAATAACACTCACTACTGCAGACTCTTGACATTTCCTGTAATAGGTGCCCAACAGCCCTATGATTATGCTCCTGAAATAGTAGCTAACAGATGATCCCTAACTTTGGAATGTATGCTCAAAAACAATAAGGGGAAAAAAAGGCACTTGATTTGCATGTGCGGAGATTTGCAACCGGAGACGGTTGTCATGGCAGCGGAAGAGGGAGATTTCAGTGGCGTAATCCCGGTCGCTGTTGGAATGTGAAGCGTGAGGAATCAAAGGAAAAAGTATAGGGGAAAAAAGGCAGGAGTCTGAGAGATGATGACTGGCTCACTTCTAGTTGTTGTTGTTTTTTTTTTTTTTGCCTGATAACGGAATCGTTGATTTTAGGTTAGAATTTTTCGAATGATATTTTGATGATCACTGACTGCCTCGGTTTACTAAGAGAAGATGAAAATGTCTTGTTTGTTTCTTAACACACATGATATTTTGTGTTTATGAATCTTTTTTTTTGTTTTTGTGGTTGTTGTTGTTAAATGAGTTTTTCTTTCCCTCGTGTGTTTGATATTCACCACACACAACATATTCATCATTGATATTTGATATTGATAGGATTGTGGGATATCACAATTTCTTTGCTGTCTCAAAGATGTACCTTTGTATCTTCAGTGGATGCTACCAAATTACAATGCACATCTCCATGTTGTTTGGTATTTAGAAAAATGTACATTAGGTTAGTTGGACTTATAATAGTGTATGAAATCTGTGTTGAAAATGTAACATAGGATTTTTAAATACACTAGATTTTCTGTTTTGTTAAATACTCCAAATTATCTCTGTATTAAAAAAAAAAAAAAAATCTAATTGGCGTTGTGGAAGGCTAGTTCGATTGTTGCCCCCTTCCAATTAGTGTCATTTTTGTCAACGATGACAATAATGAAAACATTTAGTCAACGAACAACTTTTCTCATGACGACTACCAGCTAAAAACGTGTTTTAGGAGACTAAAACATAACGAAACATGCCAGTTTTCGTCTGACAAGACGAGAACGAGATGAAAATCGCCATAGTTTCTGTCACATGTTCACAATTAGTGACATTTTATGTGTAGTTAGCCTGTATCGTAGCAGTGTCTGGTTGTGTCACTCATGTGACTTGCCAGTGTCTCCAGTCTCCCCATTGCTTATTTTGTGACAGTAAAATGTGTTTTCTTATCTTGGCCAGAGAGAATATGCAATGATGCTGAAGCCTATAAAGGTCTGTGCTGAGTGATAATCACACATTAAATGTAACTGGTAGCGTTAGCACAGCATTCACATTGGGCTTATAGTCATCGTAAACTCTGGAACAACTTTTATTTACATACTGTTCATGGCACAAAGCTGAAAATCCATTTGAAAGCAATAAAACTGGCCACTGAATGGCAGTAGCGCATTTGGTAAAACCCGCAACTCGATTCAACGGCAACAAACGGCCGGACCGCACGGCCGGGGCGCCGGCGGAAGACGACCGAATAAATAACAACCTAGAGGACGCCCGGGATGCCAGGCGCTGGACGACCGAGCAGAACAACTGGGACCACCAGTGCAGCGGACGATGCTGTTGAGTCCGTGCTGCTCACCAAGCAGACCCCGCAGAGCCTAAAAAAAAAAATCAATCTTTACGAGACAGGCGGCGGTGAGGGAAAAGTTTACCCGTCTGTCGCAGCGACAACAGCTTCATCTCTCAGTTAGTTATGTGTAAATAAATTGTTACTTTGCTATCAAAGCTCTATTTGTCTTGTTGTTTATATTATTTTGTAAAAGGAAAACATTATTCAGATGTTTGGGATGTAACTAAAGCAAAAAATAGCTGTGTTAAAGTCAAAGTTATGTTTGAAATGTATGCTTTCACAAAAAGCTCAATTTCTCTGTTTTTTCATCAGAAATTGGAAAATTGCTCAAACTAAGCTGTTTTCTAATGCTGATTTCTAAAGAATGAAAAAAAGATATGAACTTGCTGAAAGAAGAGATTCTATTTTTTCTTTTGGTGGATTCCATGTTTATATAGCAATAGAACAGAATTTTCTGTGGGCCTTGCAAAATCAGTCAAAATCCAGTAAAACGGCCGGGAGCAAAGGGCCTTGCTCTGGTGGAAAATGGCTGGGAGTGAATGAGTTAAGAGTTGTTCAGATAACTGTAGCATAAAGAACATGCTAACAAGCTACAATGATATAATAATGTGTTAAGAATTTCACACGTAAGTCGCTCCAGAGTATAAGATGCACCCTATGCCAAACTATGAAAGAAACTGACTTATTATCCGAAAAATACGGTAATTTTCAGTGAATTGTGTCCAAGAAAACAAAGCAAGAATCAATTTTCAAAGTCTTTCATACTTACCTGAGGTTCAAGATGTGAAATTTGACAATACTTTACATAATATACAATGTACTGTACATTAATGGCTGAAAATAGATGCAATGGTATGTAAAGTCTGTTTGGTTGTCAAAAACTTTACTAGTGGAATATGTGTTAGATTGAAAAATGAAGCTTCCAAACAATGTAAGTTGTCGGCCTGATGTGGTGTGTTGTTGACACGATGCCCCTAAGACACCCCCTTCCTAGCCCTCACCCCTCACAGTCTCCTCCGCACGTTTCTCAGGTGGACTATATGGACGAGAATGAGGAGTACTTCCAGAGACAAGCGTCCCACCGCCAGTCCCGTCGCCGCTTCCGGAAGATCAACCAGAAAGGAGAGCGGCAGACCATTATCGACACGGTGGATCCGTACCCCGCCGGGAAGCCACCCATAGCACGGGGGTACCACACGGTAAGTTTGGGGAAGAGTGGGGGTTCCGCTGCTGGTTTTTTATCCACTTTTAACCCTCTGCTGGGTCACTGCTGCTGTTGCTGTGTTTGTTTGTGCTGTTTGGAAGTTTTTAGAAGCAGCTCTGCTCACCCTGGTAGTTTGTTTTTGTGGTTGCTCTTCCTTGCGTAGTTGTTGATCCATGTTGTTCAGTGTCTTTTAACAATTCCTTTTGTTCGCTTCCCCTGTAGTTTTTGTGTCAAAGTGCATTTGGGCATGGATATGCCTGATGCCACTCAATGTTTCTATGTTATTGAACACTTGAAGTACAAGAATAACATACTGTAGATACCGACCTACTAAAGCATGGACCTACAGTAACTATAGAACTTAGTTGGTACCTTCCTCTATAGAATACTTTATCTAGCTGTCATCCATCCATCTAGCTGTATATTTATTTCTAAGCTTTTTAATTAGTTTACATTGGTTTTGTTTAATATTCATATGACCTACCTTTTCAGTAGTTTGTAATCTGTTCCACAATGTTTTTTCTATTGATCAATCCAACAATGTCTAACCACCTACCGACAAATTTGTTTGTTTCTCCCTCCATCCATCCATTTATCCACTCATCTGTAGAATCAAATGAAGTTGGTGTACTGTGAACTTACTATCTCAAGCCTGTCATTCCATCAGTGGAATCAAATGAAAGTTTGCATTCTCATTATTTGAGCATGAATGCCACAGAATATGTGCAACTGTTCATAATTTGTAAATTTTGCTCATTACAGTTTGGAAGCTACTTTGTACGCACAACAATCTGCATCATAATGTACTGTAGTGAAAACAATGTTTTGAAGAGTCTTATTTCCTTCCTGGGAATAGGAAGTGGAGTGTTCTCACAGCGTGCAGTCTGTGTGCACAGTGCTTTTCCTGTTCTGTACAATTTCACCACATTCCGTACATTCCCGGAGTGTACCCGATCCCTCCTGGAACGCTGTGGAACACTCCCCCCCGACATAAAGGGGAAAATGCGGCAAAGGGCCGGGAGGCCGCGCCCTGCTTCCTAAATTTAGAGCTGTGTTTTTGTCATGAAAAAATGTTTTTGCGCCAACTTTCTCATGGCGACTTGTCTTGCGCCATACTCAAGGGAGGGAAGCAAAAAGGAGGGTGTCATGGCAACCCAGCGGTGACGTGAGGAGAAATTGATCGGACTTTAATCTGACGTTGCCGGCTAATCTCAGCGTTTTAGAATGCCAGTTTGGAAGTCTTTGAGTTAGAAATCCACATCAATGTTAAACCACCCTAATAATGTTTTCTAGTTAATTTAGCTTTAAAATTGCATAATCATTACATTGCATTATCACTAAAAGCATAGACTTCACCATCAGTTGACAAGACGGCTCCTACAGACATTGCGCCACGCCTTTCGTAGGGGGCCGACCGAGGCAGAACTTTGAGTTTGCTTTCACTGTGATAAACACACACTGAGTTCTCACGCCGGATTTAGGTGGAAACAGGACGAAGGTTTTACTGCATAGAGGTGTCTCTCGAGTGATTTGGTCGATGATTCAAGGTAATTACCTTAATTTCCTGAATATAACACGCACTTTTTTCCCCCCAAATCAACTTGTAAAATCATGGTGCGCATTATAAACGGGTACAGGGATGGAGACAAAAAATATAAATATATTATATAGAAGAAAGACCCACTTTTTTTTTTTTTTTTTTTTAAATATTGACACGGCCATGTTGTGTTGAAGAAACACGTGGCGATCCGTTGACGACCATTACGGTACGTGACGTCACCATTTTGTTTCGGTCGTGGCGAGCTAGGGAAGGAGTCGGAGGCGGAGTATCAAACAACTGAGCTAATCCGTGTTGCTTTATTGAAATTTAGGCTGCAACAAAATACGGTAGCTATTTCTGTCTCACATACAACCCGCGGAATATAATGTATCTTTATATATATCTTTCCGGCTGTTCCCTCAACAAAATACCTACACCCGGGAACTATACCACGTGCCAACATAAATTCCACCGGTGAATTCTGTTTTAATACTTCACTCTGATTGGTCGAATGATTTCGTCCGTGTTAAATTCTGCTTTTTTCACTCTTCATAAAGCACAGAATTTAGTTTCTTGAACTCGTTTGAGTCAACGTTTATTGCAGCTCCGCAACTCGGACCGTAACAAACGTAACACAACACAAACTTTCTGTGTCCGTCAACTATATTTGTCTCTCGGGAGACTCAAATCCAAATAACAATAGTTCCTATTGTTACATTCTAGCCAACAGCGATACGCTCTTCTGATTTCCGACCTAAATCACCACTTGTATTTTACCGTATCAATCCATGGAAGAAACATTTATTCATCATGATGAAACGAGCAAGTTATACAGCAGCCTTTAAAAGAAAAGTCACATCTGTTTTGTTTTCTCCTGGATTCTGGTAAGTTGAAGAAGTTGTCAGATCATATTATTACCGTACATATTGTCAGTTTACGGTAATGTTTTAAACTACCAATGTGCTATGCTTGTGCTGTTTCACCAGTCAGGAAAATTACATTTCTGTATCTGTACACGAGCTCTATTTTCTTGTATTCTTCTTTTTATTGGTGCTAAAATTAGGGTGCGTGTTATACACGAGTACTTTAATTTTCCCTAGAATTTACAAGTAAATTTGGGGTGCGCGTTGTACACGGGTGTGCCTTACATTCGGGAAATTACGGTATCATTTTAAATAGCACCATGCATGCACTTTGAAACCTTGTGGAAAAAAAATGAAAAAAAGTCAATGGATAAAATTGGTAGAGGTGGGAATCTTGGGGCACCTAATGATTCAGAGGCTCCGATTAGATTATATAAATCGATTATTGATGTAGCCACCCCCCCGCTTTTAATGTTTTGTACATTAGTTGCAAAATTTTCAAAAACCCTCTCAGGCTAAAACAAACTGATATTTCAGTATCAAGTTAACAGTTAAAAACAGAAAATAAAATATTCAAGTCCTCATTCTGTATCAGCAGCTTTAAACTACATGCAATTAATGTAATGTTGTGAATCAACTATTAAAGTTGTTAAAATTGCTCCCGCTATTCCTAAATTTTCCTTCTGTCTACTTTCGACATGTGAAAGTTTTAAAACTGTTTCATCATTTAAAGACAGATTCAAGTCAAGATTTTGTCGATTTAGGAGTATTTTAGATAAAAACTTATTAGGTTCCCTACAACAGAGTCTTCTAGAGAAGTCTACGGCTTTAAAATGGCGGATGTTTACTAGCGCCGGCAAGTCTGTCATTTCGCATCTAGTTCTACATACATGTGATATCTACCGTAGCCGTATGTGGCCGTATGTTTGTAGCAATTAGCAACTGGGCGTTGTTTGTAGCAGCTGTCGGCCGCAGTCAGGTATTATTGTTTTTTAAACTAGCGGCATGAGTTGAACATGATATTTAATCTCGGTCTGTTCCTTTTTGTGTCCCAAAGACCTCGCTGACTGTGTTTTAGTTCCCCTTTACCTGGTATGATTCAATAATCGGAATTTGGATTTTTGTGAATCGTTCTCGTATCTTCCACGGCTGAATCGCGGATAATCTAAGAATCGGAAATTTCGCACGGCTCTAAAAATTAGTGTAACTTTTGTTCTTTAAACCAAGAATTGAGACTGTTTTACGTTCATATCTATGGAAGTTACGCATTTATTTTTTAAAGAATTTTCAACTTAAAAAGAACAAAGTCTGCAGCGGCCAGATGCTCACTTATTGAACGGAATTTCGTTGCATATGTTGTCATCTTGTGAGAGCTGGTGTCAGTGACAAATAAAATCTCTGAATGTGAATTTGAATCTTTGTTTTGTTACGGCCCCCATGTTGGATTACACAATAGCGCAACTTTTGCTTGAAATAGTTATGTTAAATTAACATTAACTGCCCGTGTTTTTTTTTTTTTGTTTTTTGTTTTTTTTTGCTTATAACCAAGAATCTAGACTGTTTTACGTTCATATGTAAAGAAATTCTTTCATTTACACACTTATTTACAAGAATTTTCAACTTAAAAAGCTTTTTGTTTTGTGACAGCCGCCATGTTGAATTACACAATACATACATTCAGAGGTCGCGTTAACCGAATATTTTCCGTCGTTGACCGGTTTTTTAAAACGGTGACGGAAAAAACTGAAGTCCGTCCCGTCATTTTGACAGGTTGCAATTCACACCCCAGACCACAGGGTGGCGAGTGAGCATATTAATTAGCTATTGTCTCTCTTAATGCATGACTTCGTTGGCTATTCTGTCAGAATATTGTAGCGTCACCGGGGTCTGGCGGCGGCACCGTGATTGACACATCAACGCGAGGTTGTTATTGGTGCACCCGGTGTGCCAGCGCGTCATCCAATTGGTGGACTAGATTGCCGCCTGTGTATAGACCCCAATCACATGACGTCACAACTCCGCCCCCCTGACTGGAGCCGCCATATTGTCCGTCAGCTTGTCGTGTTTACACATTACCGCTACGTACATGCCTCCTATTACGGCGTGTTTTTCTGCTCGTTAACATTAATAATCAAAATGGTGAAGGCGTGTGTGGCGGTTGGTTGCAGTAACAGAGAAGATAGACGGACAGACTTGAAGTTCTACCGTATTCTGAGAGACCCGAAGAGGAGAGCGAGATGGACTGCTGTAATTCGACAAGAAATCTGGGCACCAAACGATCACCACAGACTATGTAGTAGTCATTTTATATCTGGTAAGATGCATTAAATATATATTTAGATTTTGGGCTGACAACCACAATTAAGATCATTGTGTGACGTTGGTGATTGGGGGGGGGGGGGGTATAGTTGCCTCTTTTTCTTTGGGGGTGGAGTTGTTGTTTTGTTGGTGTTGTTGGCGGTAAGCAGAGTAAAAAGAGGGAGAAAAATACCACGACTTCCGTGTCTAATTTTTCGCCGCCAAGCAAGCGTTACAATATTAATTAAAAATGAATGAAAACTAAATACTATTGAATATGTAATCATTATCATTTTAAAAATTTAAGTGATGGGTAAAAATAGATTATGACCGGATTTTTATGACCCTGTCAGTCAAAATGACAGACAACGAAAATGTCTAGCGCAACCTCTGCATACATTGTATATAGAAAAATGCAAATTTTGTTGAATAAAATTGAAAATGACTCTGCATGATTTCCTCAAGTATTAAATTTCTGATGTGAAAATTGAGTGATTTATTAACTGTTGAAAACTTGCGTCAAAATTGCGCTAAATAAAAACAAATGTCAGTTGCTATTTCTGGCAAAAACTTATATGATATGTTAAATATTGCTTTTAATCATGAAAATATAGGTGATTATCTCTGCATTTGGTGATTTAGGAATGACTTTAAATTGTTTGATGCCGCTGCCCATGGAGACTTATAAATGCCTAAGGGAGTTGGGTGTTTTTGTTGTAGGTCGCTAGCGGCTTTGGTTTTGAAATTATTTGACTTTTAAGTTTTTTAAAAATAGGCCCCCAACCGATCGGCCCCGTGTGACGTCAACTGATAGTGAAGTCTATGCTAAAAGAAGTGAAAGCACTGAATTATTTTGTCGACATTGTAGCATTGGTGATACTGATTCTATATCAAGCAAGAAAACCCCAGGTATTTGGATTTCACGTTTAACAGACTGTTTGCTTTTCATCCTTGTTTGATAATATTTTTTCAACTTAAGAGGTATATATCATTTTTTTCTTGGCGAGTAAGTCATAACATTCCACATTTTACCATCCTTTCACGCTCAGTTTTCTCTTCACGCTCCATCCAAAGCTTGAGCTCACTTGGAACAATTTGATAACTTTCATCTCCTCTCTTTTTTCTTTTCATGGCTACCAGGAATGCAATAAGGTACCTTACTTGTCACTGTTAATCATGTCTTGTGTGTCCGTGTGTGTGTTTTTCTAGTAGTATTTTCTTAGTAGCACCTTTAATACAGGCATTTCATCCAGTTAAATATGCTAGCATTGTGTTATGGAGCAATACATGTCCACACACTTGTTTTAATCTGCTATTTGATCGGTGGTGGCTCGACTTTAAAGAACGCATGGCAACAATGCACGAGCATCTCTTGTGGGAGGTGATAATGGCAGCCATTTAGCTGATTAAGACGCGTGCCAATGGTTTTTGTTGTCTTCAGGCTGTTAGCGTTGTTTGGTTGTGGCGTACTACCAGTGGTGGGTATCAAGCATGATACAGCTGTTCAATGAACACTTTTATGGTTGTTGTTTTTTTACGTGATGATCATTTTAAAGATTTTGGGAGAAATAAATCCCCCAAAACTAATTCCAACCTTCATAACATTAAATACAGTGGTTCCCCTACATTATAATTCGATTAATTTGTTCCACAGCTCAATAACTTATGCTACTCAATAAATACTGCAGGTACAATTACAAATGGCAATCAAACATAGAAAACCAAATAAATTATAAATAGGGCTGCAGCTATTGATTATCTTAATAGTCAATTAATCAATGAACTAGTTAGTTCGAATAATTGAGTAATCAGATAAGGAACATAAAAGATGAAACATACCTCAGCTGTGCCTCAAACAATATAAAAAACCTAAATGAGGATCTAAGTACAACAAAAGAACAATTGGCTAACTTACAAAGCAAAAGTCCGCTAGCTTGAATGCTATAAAATGCTAATGTTTTTTTTTCTTTTTACAATGCTCTAAACAAATGGTCCAAACACATATTCCCACAAAAAACGGCGAAATACACCTAATATAAACTAAATTATGAATGCATTAAAAAAAAAAAAAAACAGTAGCTCAAAAACTTAGCTTATGTAGGTCTTAACAGGGAGCAGGTGGATTCAGTAATGTTAAATGAGTTATGTTGTATTCACTGTTGCCACTAGAGGGCAGTGTTTACACCCAAATCAATAAAACTAAATGCAAAAACTTTCAAATTACTTTTATGTCGGTCTAAACAGGGAGCAGCTGGATTCAGCCATGTGAAATGAGTTATGTCATATTCACTGTTGCCACTAGAAGGCAGTCTATCCACCCAAGTCAATAAAACTAAATGCAAACACTCTCAAATTACAACACAACTTTAAATAAACAAATACTGGAAGCAGCGAAATTTAACTTGGATCATTTTCTAATCGAATTACTCGAGTTAATCAATTAATTGTTGTAGCACTAAATATAAATCAGAATGATATAGTAATAAAAATATTGTAATGAATCAGATTCTAATGTGGCGGTTGTGTTTTGCATGCTGTTCCTGAACGCTCCATGTGACTGGTGAGAGAGGTGCAGAGGGGTGGGAGGTTTTTTACTTCCTCTTTCCATGTTCTGTTGTTGTTCGCATCGGCTAGGGCGGACAATAGCTGCTTTGTGTTGAACAAGTTATGAAATAAATGATTATAAACCTGACAAATCTGGCGTTTATTTGCCGATGTTACAATAATAATAATAATAGTGCTGCAACGACTAATCGATTAAATTGAGTAATTCAATTAAAAAACAAGATTCTAAATTAAAATTTCCTGCTTCCAGTATTTGTTTACTTAAAGTGGCGTTGTAATGGTTTGTTTTGAAAGTGTGTGCATTTAGTTTTATTGATTTGGTTGGATACCCTGCCCTCTAGTGGCAACAGTGAATGTGACATAACTCATTTCACATGGCTGAATCCAGCTGCTCCTTGTAAAGACCAACAAGTTTTTGAGCTACTGTTTTTTTAATGCATTCATAGTTTAGTTTATATTAGGTATATTTAGCCGTTTTTTTTTTTTTTTTTTTGGTGGGAATATGGGCTTGAACCATTTGTTAAGAACATTGTAAAAAGAAAAAGAAAACATTAACATTTTATAGCATTTAAGCCAGCGGACTTTTGCAATGTAAGTTAGTCAATTGTTCTTTTGTTGTACTTAGATTCTCATTTATTTATTTATTTTTTTTAGGGCTGTCAAAAACGTCAACGTCAGCGTCAACGTGCGGTAATTAAATTTTTTTTTTTATTGATCAGGTTCAAATATTTGACGCATTTAACGCACATGCCCCGCTGAAACAGATTGAAATGACAGCACAGTGTCATGTCCACTTGTTACTTGTGTTTTTAGGTGTTTTGTCGCCCTCTGCTGGCGCTCGGGTGCGACTGATTTTATGGCTTTCAGCACCCATGAGCATTGTTTAATTATTGACATCAACAATGGCGAGCTACTAGTTTTGTTTTTTTTTTGTTTGAAAATTTTACAAACTTTATTAAAACGAAAATATTAAGAGGGGTTTTAATATAAAATTTCTATAACTTGTACTAACATTTATCTTTTAAGAACTACAAGTCTTTCTATCCATAGATCACTTTAACAGAATGTTAATAATGTTAATGCCATCTTGTTGATTAATTGTTATAATAAACTAATACAGTACTTATGTACAGTATGTTGAATGTATATAGCCATCTTGTCTTGTCTTTCCATTCCAACAATAATTTACAGAAAAATATGGCATATTTTATAGATGGTTTGAATTGCGATTAATTACGATTAATTAATGTTTAAGCTGTGATTTACTCGATTAAAAAATTTTAATCGTTTGACAGCCCTAATTTTTTTTTGTCATTTGACACTCATCTCAGGTATTTTTTTTGGTAATGTTCCCTATCCGATTACGCGAGTACTCGAACTACCTAAAATAATCAATAGCTGCAGCCATAAATAATACCGAGTCGTCCTCAAGATCGTAGACATTGTCTGGCCATATTGTCGAGCCAGTTCACTGATGTGCACACAAAGCTCTTATGTTTCTGTCACTTAATTTCAATGCTAAGCACCACCTGCACTAACCTTCTTGGGACCCATGTTGATTTCTCTCACAAGAAAATCCGCCGTGCGTCCGTCTTGCCGCAAAACAATGAAATTGCAGCGCTATCATAAGTCGTCGTATTTTGAGCATGTTGTCACATGTCGAGACAAATGACGAGTCCCATTTTACGTCGGATGTCGAAAGGATCGTATTTCGAAGCGCTTTTATGTCGAGGTACCACTGTACATGGAAGACCTGTACCTGAAATTGAACAGAGGTGGACATTGTCCTCTAATTTGGGGGTTTCAAGGGTCCTAGACAAACATGGCTATCACTTCTTG
Organism: Corythoichthys intestinalis; assembly: GCF_030265065.1. NCBI lineage: Eukaryota > Metazoa > Chordata > Actinopteri > Syngnathiformes > Syngnathidae > Corythoichthys > Corythoichthys intestinalis. The sequence continues at coordinate 47,525,594 of NC_080405.1, read as the reverse complement.
CGTTGTTGTTTCCAGATGTGTCTGGCGCTTTTACACCTGCTGCGCGTCAGCCGACAACAAACCTGCCGCCTGTCTATTTTTAGCGGCGTCCTTTGTGACCAACCTGGGCAAGGCTCGCATACAAAAGCTGCCTCTGGTGTGGATGAACGATGCAATAAGTGTTGGGCTGTAAAAAGCAAAGTGATTTGTGTGTTTTTTTTTTTTTTTTTGTCGTGTGATGTGTGGCTAAATATAAATCTGGTGTCTGCATTACTGTAGCGTGTTTATACATATATGTATGTATGTATATATATATGTATATATATATATATATATATATAGATATATAGATATATGTGTGTGTGTATATATATGTATGTGTGTATATATGTATACACTTTAGTTTAAAACTCATTAAAATATGCAAATCCAGCTCCACACCCTACCGGGTTTTGTGCTTATTTATAGCACATGATCAAACATTAAAGCCTGGATAGAAATAGAACAGATATTTTTGGGCTGAGTGCCAAAAATGCAAATGATGCAGTGGACGGGTGACTGTTATTCATCGTCCATTTCTTACATCGCTGCACCAGCATGACATTTGATGTGCTTTTCACGTTGCTGTCGACATTCTGGTGGCTTTTATTTGATATTATTGAACGCAATTCACTTTCAAAAGCCTTGTGGGATGACATTTATTCAGTCTGCTTGCCATTGTGTTAAAAAGGGATAACAATCATGCAATCGTTATGGTACGATTGTTAGATAAGCGGAATAAGAACATTGAAATATGGGAAATGTATTCACATTTGCAACATGAGGCAGCCAGCAGCAGTGTATATGGCAACTGTACATGAAATTATGTAGATAACAGCAAACTATATGAACAGATATAGAGCAGTGTATATGAACAGCAGTAGGAATAGGCAGTGGAATTGAATTTAACAGAAAAATGTAATATTAATCTGCAGCTGACTGACAGTTTTATATTAAATGGTAGATAGTCAATATACAGATGTGAATGTGTAGATCACAAAAATGACTATGCCTTACATCTGAACAGCTCCAGTTACAGTCACCAGGGTTGTGCCGTATTTTTCGGACTCTAAGTCGCAATTTTTTGCATAGTTTGGTCAGGGGTGCGACTCATGTGCGAAATTATTCACACATTATTACATAATTTCACATGTTATTTTCACACTAAAGCGCAACGTTTGCATACCATACACTTATTCAACCTGTTGTTCTCTATTTTATTTGTACTTTGCCTTTCAAGATGACATGTCTGTTCATGGTGTTGTATTTTATCAAATAAATTTCCCCGCAAAATGCGACTTCTACTCTAGTGCGACTTACATCTGTTTTTGTCCTCTTCATTGCGCATTTTTAGGCTGGTGCGACTTATTGTCTGAAAAATACGGTACATAGGCATGTACTGGTATGATATTCTGACGGTATGATAACCTTAAACCAAAATATCACTGTTTCACAGTATGACGGTATTCCAATTGCAACTCTAAAATATATTACTTTGAGATCTCTTGGTTTTAAAAAAAATTTTTTTTTTTAAAGCCACTTTTTTTCCATTGAACATGATTTTTATTTTTCAAAACATATTAGCAATTTGGAACATAGGTATAATGTTAATTTTTTTTTTTTTTTTTTAAACAAATTATTCTAAATCAAATTAAAATAAATGCAGTCCTTTAGGTGAGCCTAAACCAGACATGTCCAAAGTCTGGCCCGGGGGCCAAATGCGGCCCGTGGTCAAATTTCATCCGGCCCCCAGCCTCTGTCATAAAATCAATAACGTCTGGCCCTCACACAGACTTAATAAATTGGTCAGCAGTACTGCTACCAGCATATGAAGTAGCTTACACACTAAATGCTACTCCTCATTTACCAGCTAAAAGGCAGCAGCACTCTAAGCAACATTATTCCGTGTGACCCTTTACTCCCAATTTTCTAAAATGGCGACAATCAACAAAAAAAAGAAAGTTGACTGGGACGGCCGACGCTTCAAGGATAGGTGAAAATTGTACTATTTCTTCTCTAAAATTCTTTACAACTGTGTCTGCGTCATTTGCAAAGAGACAGTCGCTGTTTTTAAAGAGTTCAGTGTGAGGCGATATTACCAAACAAGACACGCTGACATGTATGACAAGAATACAGGGACGATACGTAGCAAGAAATTTAAGCAACTTGAAGCTAGTTCAATTTTACAGCAGCAGAATTTCGCAAGAGCCAGAGAGCCGAAAGAGAACGCCACAAAGGGTAGTTGCGAGATTGTTGAAATTATTAATAAAAAAATAATAATAAAGCAAATGTGACACACAGAATGGCTTGCTCAAATTTGCTTAAATATATTGTTCCACGTAAAAGACGTCACCCAAGGTCGGCCCCCCACATTTTTACCACATCAAATCTGGCCCCCTTTGCAAAAAGGTTTGGACACCCCTCGCCTAAACCCAAAGCCACAGCTCAAAATTATTACCATCAGATCAAAAAGAATTGATTTACATTATACACACACTCTTTATGTCAACACAGACAGTTGCCAGAGAGAGAAAGCAACACCACGTTTTACCACCGCTAGACACACTAAACACACTGGAGTTAACTCTCGTAGCTGGTGGGAAACGTTCATAACAGTGTTTTCTAACCTTTATTTTTGTATAAATGCAAAATCATATTGGAGGTATTGCCTCCTCGGAATCTACCCTCCGCAAACACTTTTCTGTAGCTGAAGTATTCCCATACCAGCGATTTGATTGTCTTCGTTGGGGGGAAAGGTTCAGGAGTTTCACCTCTGCCAGCCATCATGTAGCACATGTAGCAACCGGTGGAGGAGGGTTGAGCCTTACAGTTGCAAACGAGGGATTACTCCATGTATTTTTGGGACATAAAAAATAGATAATACCTTTGGGACAATATGACGGAAAATTTCTGCGGTTTTGAAACCTTGACGTTTTCATACCACAGTATACCTTGAAACTGGTAATCGGCACATGTCTACTTGTATCAGTCATCTGTATACAAGCTGTTGAGAATGAATTAAAGAGAAGCATTAGTAGTTCATATAAAGAGATATACAGCAAGAATAATCAACAGCTTATTACCCCCCCCCAAAAAAAAAAAAAAAAAAAAAAAAAAAAAACTACATGTATCAATAAATAGCCTATCTACAGTAGGCTACATTTTACTCAGTTGGGGATGAAATGTGGTGCTTTTACATTGTACATTCACAAGGTTTTCCTGTTGCTGTGGCTAATATTTCTGCTTCATTTAGCTCACTGTATATGTTTAACCCCCATAGTTAAAACTTGTCCTCCCCTCAGTTACGCTAGGAACATTCTGGCCCGTAGCAGAGCCAAGCGACGTTTGCCTGGTGACCTAAGCGCACCTTGTTCCCCGACCCCAATCGGAAGCTTCTAGTTGCACATTAACCTCCGATGCGGTGGCTCGGAACTAGCTGCCGGTATGGATGATTTATGCTGCCATGCGGCGGGCGCACGGGGCGGGACGCACGTTTGCCCTCGCCATCAACCTGCTCGGGGAAGAAAAAAACGTCGGCTGTCTACGAGCTGAATTATTTTCAGGCGACGGCAGAGTGATGAATGAAGCGGTCCCCAGGGGACGGGACGCAGACTGGTTATTGCGTCGTCTTTCTTGTGCTAACAGCGCTATTTAGATGTGTAGTTAGTAGTTACATCACAAACAATATTTCATTCTTTTTGGGGGCTTGTCTTGCCTGAAAATTCAGCAATTTTGGCGGGAGACAAATGTACGTATGATAGGAAATAGATGTTTCACTGGCTGTCTCAAAGAAATAGTCCATCTGAGGCCATTCCAGGACTTAGATGAATGCCTAGTATGGAATGTTCAACAAAGCTTCAGTAAAACGAAGCTGTAAAAGTCAGATGGGTCAATGCTTTTTGATAATTTCAGCCTGTCAGGTCTAGTACGCATGTCATCAAAGTTACACAGTTCTAAAAATCTCTGTTGGCTTTTAAAGAAAATTCCCATCAGATTTTCTCTAACAAACTTGAATTAGCTTTTTTTGTATGTAGCCATAGATTCCACCATCAGTTAACAAGACAACTTACACAGACTTTGCGCCACGCCTTCCTATAGGAGGCCGATCCATAGAGCTTGAGGTGGCTTTCACTCTTCACTGTAATAAACTCAAAAATACGCTGCCTTCTAACGCCGGATTTAGGTGGAAATAGGATGAAGGTTTTACTGCCTACAAGCAGGCAGGAGTGTCTTGAGTAATTTGGTCGAGGATTAAAGGTAATCATTACATTTATCGCACCATGTACGCACTTTGAAATGTTGTGAATACAATGAAATGAATGGAAAAAAATAGCCTAACTTTAGCTTGAAATATTTTTGTAAAATGAATGATAACTGCCCAGATTTTTGCTTTTAATCAAGAGTCTATACCGTTTTAGGAATTCCGCGATTTAAGCATTTATTTGCAAGAATTTTCAACTTAAAAAGCTCTTTGTTTCGTGACGACAATACCGTGACTTTAGCTTGAAATATTTACGTAAAATGAACGATAGCTGCCCGTTTTTTCGCTTTTAACCAAGAATCTAGACTGTTTTATGTTTGTATCTATAGAAACTCCGCGATTTGAGCATTTATCTGCAAGTGTTTTCTACTTAAAAAGCTCTTTGTTTTGTGACAGCCACCATGTTGGAGCGGAATTCAACCTAAACAAGTTGTGAATGTATATAAAAAAATGTAAATTTTGCTTTTGTTGAGTAAAACTAAGATGATTTTGCATACTTTCCTCAAGTATTAAGTTTCTGATGTGAAAATTGAGTGATTTAAGTTAAACATTGCTATTGATCCTGAAAATATAGATGATTATCTCTGCATTTGGTGATTTTTGTGCATTTGGTGTAAAATTTGAGAATTTCATAGCAATTTTGCATTTGGTTTGGTTTGTTTGTATAAAAAAATAATTACTTGGGATTTTATAAAGGAACGACTTCGATTTTTTTTTTTTTGTCACTGGTCATGGAGATTCATATATGCCTAAGGGAGGTCTCTGTTTTGGTTTTGAAAATATTCGAATTTTAAGTTTTTTTTTTTTAAAATAGGGCCCCCACCGATCGGCCCCGTGTCTCGTCAACTTATCGTGAAGTCTATGATGTTGCATAATGTTTATATCATATTACTTGTTTCCGTTCCTGTTGAATGACGTAATTAAAAAAAATAATACTGATTTTGATGAATAATATTGTTACGTAGCGTGACTGGGTTGATATATTTGTAGTTTTTAAATATCGGGTCAGCGGGGACGCCCTTGTTCAAAAATAAATCACAAAATCTGCTTTAAAAAAATAATGTTACGTGATTGTGGTTGGTTTCTTCCATGTCTTCAATGCCAATGCTATATATAGAAGAGAAAGTCATCAAGCAGCTATCTAAAACATTTTTTTCTTCAGTATAATTAGCAGGATCACACACTAACAGGTAATACATTGGAAAAAATCTACACAATTCTATGAGAGATGTGGTGTGGGGTTTTCCTTCTGTGAATATTCCTTTAATTTGAACACATTATAGTGATAGATGCGTCTCCATTAGATTTTGCCTCATTAAAATCAAAAGCCCTTTTAACACAGACAGCGTTTCCGCGCAGTGCCTCGTTTCTTATCAACTAATAAGCCGCCTTTGGAGGGGGAAACTTATTCGCTCGCACTGCTTATGCTGTTGAACACTGCTTGAAGACACTTTGTGTGCTGAAGTTATATGATGAAAAGATGCATGAAGTCTTTCAGGGATCCCAGGAAATGGCTAGAAAGCCTCGGAAATGTCAGCTTCGAAACAAAATCCCTTTATCGTTTCAGACCTGGCTCCGAAAGACATTTTTGCGGGTCTACTTCAAGTTGTTTTCAAGTTGTATCAGTCAAACTGATTTTAGGGGCAGAATGTCCCTAGTTGTGAATTTTCGTCAAGCAAACTATGCTACCATTCTCCCACGCTCAGTTATGAAAACTGGAATTCTTTGAGATTTAATGTTGATCGTCTTTCTAATAAATGTTCACATTTGGTAGCAATCAGAGAAAATCTCTTGAATCTCTGGGAATGGACAAACCGTCTCAATTATAGCATTCTCTTCATCCTGTACAGTGGGGCAAATAAGTATTTAGTCAACCACTAATTGTGCAATTTCTACCACTTGAAAATATTAGAGAGGCCTGTAATTGTCAACATGGGTAAACCTCAACCATGAGAGACAGAATGTGGAAAAAAAAAACAGAAAATCATTGTTTGATTTTTAAAGAATTTATTTGCAAATCATGGTAGACAGTAAGTATTTGGTCAATACCAAAAGTTCATCTTAATACTTTGTTATGTACCCTTTGTTGGCAATAACGGAGGCCAAACGTTTTCTGTAACTCTTCACAAGCTTTTCACACACTGTTGCTGGTATTTTGGCCCATTCCTCCATGCAGATCTCCTCTAGAGCAGTGATGTTTTGAGGCTGCCGTTGGGCAACACAGACTTTCAACTCCCTCCACAGATTTTCTATGGGGTTGAGACCTGGAGACTGGCTAGGCCACTCTAGGGCCTTGAAATGCTTCTTACGAAGCCGCTCCTTTGTTGTCCTGGCTGTGTGTCTGGCATCATTTTCATGCTGAAAGACCCAGGCACTTCTCATCTTCAATGCCTTTGCTGATGGAAGGAGACTTTCACTCAAAATCTCTCGATACATGGCCCCATCCATTCTTTCCTTTACACAGATCAGTCGTCATGGTCCCTTTGCAGAAAAACAGCCACAAAGCATGATGTTTCCACCCCCATGCTTCCCAATGGGTATGGTGTTCTTCGGATGCAATTCAGTATTCTTTCTCCTCCAAACACGAGAACCTGTGTTTCTACCAAAAAGTTCTATTTTGGTTTCATCTGACCATAACACATTCTTCCAGTCCTTTTATGGATCATCCAAATGCTCTCTAGCGAACCGCAGACGGGCCTGACGTGTACTTTCTTCAGCAGGGGGACATGTCTGGCAGTGCAGGATTTGAGTCCCTGGCGGCGCATTGTGTTACTGATAGTAGCCTTTGTTACTGTGGTCCCAGCTCTCAGTAGGTCATTCACTAGGTCCCCCAGTGTGGTTCTGGGATTTTTGCTCACCGTTCTTGTTATCATTTTGACGCCACGGGGTAAGATCTTGCATGGAACCCCAGATCGAGGGAGATTATCAGTGGTCTTGTATGTCTTCCATTTTCTAATAATCAAATAAACAGTTGATTTCTTTAGACCAAGCGTTTTACCTTTTGCAGATTCAGTCTTCCCAGCCTGGTGCAGGTCTACAATTTTGTCTCTTGTGTCCTTCGACAGCTCTTTGGTCTTGGCCATAGTGGAGTTTGGAGAGTGACTGACTGAGTTTGTGGACAGGGATCTTTTATACCGATCATGAGTTAAAACAGGTTCGAGTAGAGCCACGTTAGACCTCGTTAGAAGAAGTTAGACCTCTTTGACAGCCAGAAATCTTGCTTGTTTGTAGGTGACCAAATTCCCCTTTTTCCACTCTAATTTGGAAATAAAATTCTTTAAAAATCAAACAATATGATTTTCTGTTTTTTTTTTTTCACATTCTGTCTCTCATGGTTGAGATTTACCCATGTTGAGAATTACAGGCCTCTCTAATCTTTTCAAGTAGGAGAGCTTGCACAATTGTTGGTTGACTAAATACCTATTTGCCCCACTGTATGTCTGTCAGTGTCATGTGTTTATATCATTTCATGCACCAATGGTTTCATGAGGACTTTATTAGCTGAAGTGTCAGTTGTTTAATCATTATTTTAAAAAGATTTTTGTCACTGCTTGTCCCTTCACATTTAACTGTTGGTTAGTCAAGGGGAAAAAAAGAATAATTGGCTTATTTAGCTTTGAAAATATTGATAGGGGGGTTGTCAGGATGTCTGCAATTCCCTAGACATGACCACCCCAACCCTCCCTTGTTTTTGTGGTGGTGATGATGGTGATGTAATGGTAAGCTAGGCTAGCAACCCCCCTATCCTCACCACCTGAGCTCTTTTTGTTATGGTTGTGAAGCATTACATCATGGCAGGAGGGGGGAATGGGGGACCAGGCGAGGGGTCCCCACCCCCAACCACCTCCAAATATCAGCGAGCAAGGCTTTGTCTGCCATAATGACAACCTTGGTTTTGTCCGTCTGGGTGTATAAGAAAAAATAATACATTTTATTGTCTTTTATTGTGCAATCACAAGAACAAGAACATACCTTTTTATTTCTGTCGACCCTTTCAAGAGCAATTGAGCTTACAATTTAAAAGGGGATGCTTTTGAAATTGTTTACACTTGGTCAAATAGATTGTTTTGTTCTTTGAATGCATCCCCCTATTAAGAAACTCTTTACGGAGCAAAGGAATAATAATATTTAACGTGTGTCGTTCCTATTATACCAAGACTATCAAATCAACTATTTTAGAAAGCTTGTCCTATAATTTGATCAGCAATTGTGTGACGTTACTAGATTGTACGTACCGTAATTTTCGGACTATAAGCCACTATTTTATTCACTCATTTTAAATCCTGCACCTTGTGGTCCAGGGCGACTTATTTGTTGATTTATTTGGGTTAGTAGGTAACACTTTATTTGACAGCAGCGTCATAAAACTACCATAACATGACACTGTCATATCATGGGTATTAATGAATACTTATAACAGATGCCATTAGGTGTCACCCTAAAAATTATGTCACTAACTCCATTTATGTACAGCTCAGATCTTTTACATCTATTCAAAAGTGAGATAATTTGCCGGATGACACAAAATGACATCTATTATAAGCATTCATTAATGATCATGGCAGTGTCATATAGGAGTGGGAACCTCTTGGTACCTCACGATACGATTTGCGGTACTAATTTCACGACAACGTTGATCTGGCGATGCAACGATTATTGATACATTGGTCTGGAAATCATTCTAGGATATTCTACAAACAACAAATTAACAGAAAAACAAGCTTGTAGTGTGAGTTGGAATTAGTTTATCACTCGTAGACGTCCAATCCATTTGAAGTGGGAGGTATGGTAGCGAATGAACGAATTCGCTGCCAAACGTCAAACGGATTGAACGTCTATGGCTGTCAGTGGCAGTCAATGCCAGGCAATTAGGTAATTTTGGGCCATTTAAGGTCTCACTGGAACAGCACCAAATAAAAGTTCCAGCATCATCACCTTGTCCAATGCAGATACTTGTCTCTTTACAAGGTAATGATGCTAGAACTTTTGTTTGGTGCCATTCCAGTGAGATTTACAAACGTGGTTGCCAGAAGAAGACATCAAAATTCCCTCAGTCCTTGATGATATAGAGCTGCATGTCAGGCAAAGGCACTGGGGAGATGGCTGTGGTTAAATCTTCAATAAATGCACAAGTTTACATTGGAATTTTTAGACATTTTAGATTTCTTATCCCTTCAATTGAAAATGTGTTTGTCATTTTCCAAGATGACAATGCATCATGCCACAGAGCTAATAAATAAAGCATTCCTTGGAGAAAGACTTATCCAGTCAATGTGCCTGCAAATAGCCCAGATCCCAACCCTATTGATAACCTGTGGTGGAAACATTGACACCTTTTTAAAACGAGATCTCGATTCTTGGCAGGAGCATATCGATAACCTTTTGGGATACAAAGTATCACGATATATCACCATTTCGATATTTTGTCACACCCCTAGTGTCATGTCCTAATTATGATACTCTTATGGTGCCACTGTCAAATGAAGTGTTACCAAATAATATAACCAGCAATTAATGAAACAACTGGAACAGTAACTGAAGAAATAATTAGCACAGAACTTTGATTGTTAGTTACATCTGTTGTGCTGCAATGCATGCTAGGAGGCATGTTGGACGACAACAGTGTTGGCAGTAGGTGGAGCAGTAATGGCCAAATATAGCTTCTTGAAGGAATGAAGCTTTGCAGCTAACTGGTTCAAAGCTTCATGATGTTTCATGTGGTCTTATGACTGTTTTACGATGCTGCTGTCAAATGAAGTAATACTGGTTAATATCTTTTGGGGTAAATATTCCATAATACTGTACAGTGAGGACAGCTGCGGCTTATAGTCCAGCCCGGCTTATCAATGAACAAATGCGGTTTTTGTGTCGAATTTTGTGGGTGCGGCTTTATAGTAAGGTGCGGCTTATAGTCCAAAAATTACGATACATGCATTGCTGTGGGGTCCGATTCTCATGTTTGCAGTGATCACCATATTTGAAGAAAATCATGATTGATTGGAAAATTTACAGATTTCTGATTTGTTTTTCTTGGCTGCTGTGATGCCGTGTCTGCTTGTTAAGGCTTTCAGCTATGTTGTTATCTTAGCCAGTAGTGTTGGAAAAAAATAATTCCCATTAAACTGGATGGACGGGACGTAGGCCAAGAAAGAATCCAATAAATTTTGGTGAGCATCCAGAAATTTTTTGACTTTTGTTAGCATTGAGATACAGGGTTTGTTTACTTCCTTGAAAAGAGTACAATTTGGTACTGATCCAAATTGGGATTGCATGGGCTCAGCGAAGTTTTGCACTCTACTGAATGGCAGACTAGAACCATCTTTATCATTGGCAATTTCATAAAATGGATGGATTAAAAAAACAGTTCTGTTTCCAGCGGCTGTGTGAAGGATGAATATTAAAAAGGTGATAAATCCAGTTGTGGTTAAACAATAGCACATTTGTAGGGTTTTTAAAAAATGTATTTTTATTATTTTTGTGAAAGGGTTCCTACCACCCTCCTCAAAGTTAATTAGTGCCTGAAAAAACGATACAGACCGATGCAGAGTGGTGTCATTCAACTAGTTGTCAGTTGACATATTAGCACAAATGTTATGAAAATATTAGGGCTGCAGCTATCGATTAGTTTAGTAGTCGATTAATCGATGAACTAGTTAGTTCGAATAATCGAATAATTGGATAAGGAACATAGAAAATTAAAACACTTGAGCTGAGCCTCAAACGGTATTAAAGAATGAATAAATGAGGAGCTAAGTACAACAAAAGAACAATTAGCTAACTTACAGAGGGAAAGTCCGCTAGCTTAAATGCTGTAAAATGCTAGCTTCTTTTTTTTTTTTGTTCTTAAAAATGTTCTTAAAAAATGGTTCAAACACATATTCCTACAATGAACGGCTAAATATACCTATAAACTAAATTACGAATGCATAAAAAACATTAGCTCAAACAAAAACTTAGCTTATGTTGGTCTTAACAGGGAGCAGCTGGATTCAGCCATGTGAAATGAGTTATATCTTATTCACTGTTGCCACTAGAGGGCAGTGTATCCACCAAAATCAATAAAACTAAATCTAAACACTTTCAAAACAAATCATTACAAGGCCACTTTAATTAAACAAATACTTGAAGTAGCAAAATTTACTTCAAATCTTTTTTTCTTATCAAATTACTCGACTTAATCGATGAATCGTTGCAGAGCTAGAAAATATTTTATATGTAAGGTTGAAAAATTACCTAGTGTTGCTTAATGGCAGTTTTTTTTTTTTACTTTTTTTGTTTCACCTTTGTCCAAAATGAACCACTTTTGGCCTCTTAGAAACAAAATGGCAGCCTTCCTGTTCTTGTTAGGCATATCTTCGTCTTTTAGCGGCTCTACTCATAAATCCTAGCTTCATGTTGCTCATTAACATTGGCATTTGAAGGTGTTCAAGGTTGAGATTTAGTTTGAGTAGTGAGTCTGCTAACTTTGCTGCTACACACAATAAAAACTAATAAGTGTAGTCTCCTGTATTACAAGTTGGTCGTTGAAGGATGCCTACAACAGCCCCTGATGGGACGTCATAGGACGCCATGATGCTATCAGACAGAGGCGAGGTGACACTTTCCTCTCAGCCTCCTGCACCCCTCCCGCTTGTCTGTTTCCGTCGCTACGGCAACCGTTGTCTCCCAGAGGCTGTACGAAGCAAGGATGGGAGGGGCTGGTTGCCAAGGAAACCCCAGCTGAGAGGCACAGTGACATCATGGCTTCTTATGAAAATGATTATTTCATATCGCGCTCCTTTTTAGCGACTGCTTTTTTTGGGGCGGGGGGCTGTTGCCATGACAACAGTCTCTAGCCAGTAGCTGTTACGGAGACTCTCATTCCTCCTTCTTCCGTATCGGCTCTTCTTTCCATCCCTTCTGTCTGGGGGCGCCTGTAAGGAAGGAGGCGCTTACAATACTAACCCCCCCCCAGCCCTCCTCCTCCTTCTTTTTCCCACTTCACCACAGCCTCCATCCCCTCCTCCACCCGTGACACACATGCACCCACCCACCCAACCATCCACCCCCCGAGCTGGCAAACAAACCGCTGGCTTTTATTTATTTATTTTTTTTAGGAAGGATGCTCCGCTCTCCCGACGCCATGGAGGTAAGGCGGCGGAGGCGAAGCACTGACTGAAAAGGCTTTTTTTTTTTAACCCCATCTTTGCTTTTCCACAATTTTTTTCCCGCTCACATTTTTTTCTGGATTGGATTTTAAGATTCTCGATTCAGAGCGACTCATCTAGCGGATACTCCCTTCAGGGAGGGAGACTACAGTGGGGATGTTAGATTTTGGTACAATTTGAGCCCTGGAGAGGATTGTTATCACCATGAAACCATTAGCAGCTGCAGACAGCAATGGAGTGCCGAGCCAACAGGATAAAACGCCGGTGAGTAGCAGCTCGGCGTCGGTGTCCAGCCGCGTCCTTGACCCTCCCCTCGTTCGGGGACCGTACCGGCGTTGCCAGGAATGTGTGTCAGTGTGTTGTAGTAGAAACCTACGCCATGTGCTTTTCTGTCACGCGCATACGCACGCAGTTCATAATCATTTTTAAGGGAGGTAGCAGGAATGCAAGACGCTACATATAGATGCAATGATATGATCGTGTACTGGCGGTTCGGCATTTTGACAGGTCACAAATAGAACGACAGTAGGTGTCCATATCCTCTAAGGCTAATTCTTGAATTCCGAGGCAACCAAACTAACCTTTAAAGACACCGTCTCTAATATTTGTGGCCATCATTTTTTGCCATAGCTCAATCTACAGTAGATATATCTACCTAATAGTGCTAATAATGTCACGCCATAGAAACGAGTAGCACCTTTTCCAGTTCTAAAATGGTTGCTACGGTGTCATTAAGCAGACCCTTTATGGACACCATCCCGAATGAAATGCCATTGCTACTTGAAAGGTATGAAAAAATATTATGTGCTTAATGACCAAGTTCGTAGACTTCATATATTTTCTAAGGTACCGTATTGGCCCGAATATAAGACGGCCCTGATTATAAGACGACCCCCTCTTTTTCAAGACTCAAGTTTGAAAAAAGACTTTTTGAACACCAAATTATTTTTTAACAGAAAATAATTACAGTACATCCGAAAGAAATAATTATAATAATATATTTGAGAGAAAAAGCTTGTTATTTGGCCTCATTCAAATCTTAATATCTGAACATTTAAATAAGTAAACTAAAGTGCAATCACATTCGTAAATGAATGGCTTCTGGTTTTTGAAATGTAAATAAACTATATAATCTATTGTGATAAAACAACAAAATTGCAATAACTGCATTAACCATCAAAGTGAGCCTGTAAACTGGCAGTATGCCAGTCAGAACTTGGCCCAAAAAGCCACTTTGCCTAGATTTAATCAGTTTTAAGAAAATCATTGATGGATACCGGAAGCAGTTATTCGCAGTTATTTTGTCTGAAAGTTGTGCTACCAAGTATTAGAATGAGGGTGCCAAAACTTTTGTCCAGCCCATTTTTTGCAGTTTTGTGTAAAATGATAATGATTTAATTTTTTGTTTTTTCATTCTCTTTTGTGTTTTTTTCATTGCAAGCAGAATAAATGAATATATTACTACCAAAGCATTTGTAATTGCAATCATTTTCTGGGAGACATTGAGCATTATCTGACAGAATTGCAGGGGTGCCAATACTTTTGGCCAGCAGTGTATTCAGGTCCCCTAATCATTTTTTGTGTTTTATTGTTATAAAACCAAGTTGCACTACCCTAAAAAACACAAATTGATGTTGATCTTTTCTGAAGAAAAAAAAGATGCGCTTTAAGAGAAAAAAAATAAAAGTATTGCTTTGGTACTGTATAGAGGTGCAACAATTAAACAACAAATAATCGATTAGCAAATTAATCGACAACTATTTTGATAACCAATTAATTGTTTCGGACCTTCTTCACCTTAAACTTGTCCATATTCTTGAAATTATAACATACATATAACCTCTCAGTTGTAAATATTATCAGATTTTTGTTAAGTCAAAGTAGGACATGAACAAAAATCAACTTTTACTTTGGAAAACAATAATTCACATTTTTGCCAATTTTCGAACACCTTACTGCCTAAACTAGCTTCTTAATAAGGCTGCAACAACTCATCTATAAGATCAATTGCCGTATTGGCCCGATTATAAGATGGCCCTGATTATAAGAAGACCCCCTCTTTTTCAAGACTCAAGTCTGAAAAAAAGACTTTTTGGACACCAAATTAATTTTTATACAGAAAATAATTACAGTACATCTGAAACAAATGATTATAACAATATATTTGAGAGAAAAAGCATGTTATTTCGCCTCATTTAAATCTTAATATCTGAACATTTAAATGTGTAAACTAAAGTGCAATCACATTCGTAAATGAATGGCTTCTAGTTTTTGAAATGTAAATAAACCAATCTATTGTGATAAAACAACAAAACTGCAATAACTGCATTAACCATCAAAGTGAAGACTAACTGTAACTGTAGTCTTGAAACAAATCTGAATAAGAAAAAACATTGCAATAAAATAATGCAAACTGGTTAAAGTAAAAAGTGTAGCTGAGATCTGTCATGACAGAACATCGCTTCAATGATATCTGGCGCCATCTAGCGTCGTTAATGGGTATAATGTCTAGACCGCGAATATAAGACGACCCCCTCTTTTCCAGTCTTATTTCAATGCAAAAAACTGTCTATATTCGGGCCAATACGGTATGTTTTTTTTTTTTTTTTTTTTTGAGATTTTATTTCATAGGTCTATTGAAGACTGAGAAATTTGCACCCCTCATCGGTCTAGTTTCTGCCGCTTAAATTCTATTTGCAACCAGACCAAATATGGGAGAGTTTTTGAAGGGCACTCCCTAAAATGGCTTTTCTAAATCAAAAAAAGATATTTCTTATGTACAGTAATTTTCGGACTATAATAGGGCTGCAGCTAATGATTATTTTAGTAGTCGATTAATCGATGAACTAGTTCGAATAATCGAGTAATCGGAAAAGAAACATGAAAAATTAAAATAACTGAGCTGAGCCTCAAACTTATTAAAAAAATAAATAAACAAGGATCTATGTACAACAAACAACTTACATAGCAAAAGTCCGCTAGCTTAAATGCTAGAAAATGATAATGTTTAAAAAAAATTATTATTATTTTTTTTTTTTACAATGCTTTTAACAAATGGTTCAGACACGTATTCCTACCAAAAAAAAAAAACAAAAACAAAAAACGGCTAAATATACCTATAAACTAATTAACAAATTAATTAAAAAAAAAACATTAGCTCAAACAAAAACTTGGCTTATGTTGGTCTTAGCATGGAGCAGCTAGATTCAGCCATGTTAAATGAGGCAGACTGGAGGGCAGTGTATCCACCCAAATCAATAAAACTAAATACAAACACTTTCAAAATTAACCATTACAACTCCTCTTTAATTAAACAAATACTCGAAGAAGCAAAATTTAATTCGAATCTTCTTTTCTAATCGAATCCTCGAGTTAATCGATTAATCGTTGCAGCACTCGACTATAAGCCCACTACTTTTTTCCCCTCTTTTTGAATCCTGCGGCTTATAGTCCGGCGCGGCTTATTTGTTGATTTATTTGTGTTAATATGTTAACAATTTATTTTACAGCAGTGTCGTAAGACTGCCACAAGACCCTCATAATTATATCATGGGCATTAATGAATGCTTATGACAGATTTCATTAAGTGTCATCTGGCAAATTATGTCGCCAACTTCATTTATTTCCAGCTTAGACCTTTTACATCCAGTCAAATGTGAGATAATTTGCCGGACGACACAAAATGACATCTGTCATAAGCGTTCATTAACACTCGTGGCAGTGTCGTTTCATAATTATGATGGTCTTATGACAGTATTATGGCACTACTGTCAAATAAGGTGTTACCAAATACCATAGCTAGCGATTAATGAAACAACTGGAACAGTGACTGATGAAATAATGATCACAGAACATGAATTTTAATTGTTATTTACATCTGGAGGGTCGCAATGCATGCTAAGAGGCATGTTGGACAACAACAGTGTTGAGAGCACGCGGCAGCAGAGGTTGACTGTCTCCAGCTAGGGAGCAGTGATGGCCAAATAAAGCTTCTTGAAGCAATGAAGCTTTGCAGCCAATTGGTTCAAAGCCTTATGGTGGTTCATTTGGTCTTTTTTTGCTGCTGTCAAAGTGTTACCGGTTGAAAGCTTTTAGTGTAAATATCCCATAATACAGTGAGGACGGCTGTGGCTTATAGTAGAGTGCGGCCTATCTACGAACAAATGCCGTTTTTGTTTCAAATTTGGTGGGTGGCGGCTTGTAGTCCAAAAATTATGGTACATGGCTAGGCTTAGGTTTTAAGGCTTAGCGTTAATATTATTATTTTTTTTGTCATATTATTTAGGTTGGGGTTGTTAAAATTACCTGTGTTTTGTTAATTTAAGCTTGCGTTTGGTTTGGGGCATGGTATACAGAAGTTTAATCATAAAGTAGTTTGGACTAGGTTAAGAGTTTTAAAGGGGAAGTTCAGAATTTTTTACATTAGGCTAAATTTTCAGGGTAGCAGGGGTTTAATTAGCGGATAGAGTTGGTTTCAACAATTCCTGTGCAGTTTGTTAGTTATTTTTTAGTTGCAGGGCTCTGAAGTGGCTTACTAGTAGGTAGTGCAAGTCAATGGTGCTGGCTAGCACGCCAGTAAAAAAATGATATTAACAGATCTGACATAGTCAAATGAATTCAAAATGCAGGTCGTTGTTCAAAATACCCATGCGAGCAAAACAATGTCACAACGGACTGCTGTCATCAGCGGTGAAAACACGATGTGATATCACTCAGCCCTGCTTGCCGAGACAGCATGTTCCCTGCAAAGCTGCTGGATTACAAATGTTGCTGTTCATACCCAATTATTGACAAGTTTTGATAACTTAATTCATAGCCGACACTATTGATTGCATCGGTGATTCTCATGCGTGCATATAATGTTTTTTATTGGCATTCTAGCAAGCACCATTGACACGCGCTAGCTTAGCCACTCCGGAGCCCTGCAACTAACAAATAAGGCCTGAGTTATGCTTTCGCGTTGCGGTTACGGTGTAGCGACTATGGCGTCAATGAGCATTCCATAGTTTTGCGGCAAGGGAACGCGTTGCTCTGTAATTCACCGCCAAGCCACTACAGGGGTGTGGCGTTGTGAATGGACGGTTTTTTGGGACTCTTGTCTACTTCCTCTAGTTTTCTTCCGGTTACACAACAACGCCAACAGATATGGAACGGCAATCTTTATAATACCTTGACGAAACATTGTACAGGTGGTCGTACTTGTGGACCTCTTCGACGATCCTCTTGTCGGCTTGGTCCATTTTTGAGTCTAGCACAAGAATGTTTGTAAATGGCGGTGATTTCGCGCTGAAGCGGAAACAACAGTCTGAGCTGACCAATCACAGTCCATTTGTGTCACGGCACCACGCGTTGACGCGACGCGTAGTCAGAGTTTTGTGTAGCTGCACGTCAGGCTATGGCGGAGGGTCGTAAATCGGGTCTGCCTTGACGGCGTAGGTCTGCCGCAGCATATGCACCCTTTGAATCTGAGAGACCTGGAATAGTTCGCAAAAGAAAAGTGGTATTCTGGAACAGTTCGCAATAGAAGAGTGGTATGCATATGCTTCTGCGGTAGACCTACGCCATCAAGGCAGACCCGATTTACGACCCTCCGCCGTAGCATGACGTGCAGCTTCACAAAATTTTGACTACGGGTCACGTCAAAGCGTGGTGTACGAATGTGTACGTGAAAGGGTAAATATGTGCTAATGTAAAGCGCTTTGGGCATTGTAACAATGTAGATAAATGCACTATATAAATACTCTCCATTTACTTCACACAGCCGCTGGAAACAGAAATGTCGTTCAATCCATCTGCAGGTGACCGGAAGATCAGGATTTTACGACATTGTGTACTGGTCCTCATGGGAAACGCAATCTTCCCTAAGGCAAAACACTACTGGTTTTGTCCACCTGCATCACTAAACTGCTAACTCGAAAATTAAGCCTAATGTCAAAAATGCTGAATTTACCCTTTAAAATTGCGGTCAGGGTTGGATTAGGGTATTATAAGAATTTAATGTTAGGCTAAGATTGGGATTTTGTTTAGGTTTTTAAGGTTTAGGTATCAGGTTTGATTTAGGATTTAGGTTGAAGTGGTTAGGGGTTGATTTATTTGGGGGGGGATAGGATTGGCTTCGGGGTTAGGTTGTGGTAGTTGACATGAAGTGTTATAAGATTTTGAAGTGATTTATTGATTGGATCAGGGGTCGCGTAACCGAATATTTTCCGTCGTTGACCGGTTTTTTAAAACGGTGACGGAAAAAACTGAAGTCCGTCCGTCATTTTGACAGGTTGCAATTCACACCCCAGACCACAGGGTGGCGAGTGAGCATATTAATTAGCTATTGTCTCTCTTAATGCATGACGTCGTTGGCTATTCAGTTAGAATATTGTAGCGTCACCGGGGTCTGGCGGCGGCACCGTGATTGACACATCAACGCGAGGTTCTTATTGGTGCACCCGGTGTGCCAGCGCGTCATTCAATTGGTGGACTAGATTGCCGCCTGTGTATAGATCCCAATCACATGATCGTCACAACTCCGCCCCCCTGACTGGAGCCGCCATATTGTCCGTCAGCTCGTTGTGTTTACACATTACCGCTACGTACATGCCTCCTATTACGGCGTGTTTTTCTGCTCGTTAACATTAATAATCAAAATGGTGAAGGCGTGTGTGGCGGTTGGTTGCAGTAACAGAGAAGATAGACGGAGAGACTTGAAGTTCTACCGTATTCTGAGAGACCCAAAGAGGAGAGCGAGATGGACTGCTGTAATTCGACTAGAAATCTGGGCACCAAACGATCACCACAGACTATGTAGTAGTCATTTTATATCTGGTAAGATGCATTTAATATATATTTAGAAGATTTTGGGCTGACAACCACAATTAAGATCATTGTGTGACGTTGGTAATTGGGGTCTATATAGTTGCCTCTTTTTCTTTGGGGGTGGAGTTGTTGTTTTGTTGGTGTTGGCGGTAGGCAGAGTAAAAAGAGGGAGAAAAATACCACGACTTCCGTGTCTAATTTTTCGCCGCCAAGCAAGCGTTACAATATTAATTAAAAATGAATGAAAACTAAATACTATTGAATATGTCATCATTATCATTTTAAAAATTTAAGTGACGGGTAAAAATAGATTATGACCGGATTTTTATGACCCTGTCAGTCAAAATGACAGACAACGAAAATGTCTAGCGCAACCTCTGGATTGGATTAAACTTTTTTAAGATTAAATGTCAAGATAAATTTAAGGTTTAAATTTTAGTATTGATGCTATAAGATGACTCTATATACCTGTCTGTATGTTTAGCATTAAAACATGTAGTTTAAATCACACATTTGTAGGTTTTGATAACAATTCCTTGTCCCTACTGTGAAGTTAACCTGTGTCTGCAATGGTTTGTGGTTTTCATTGAACCATCAGGGTAATGGTGTCTGCAGTGTAGCTATCCCCGGTGCTGAACACTACCCACTCCCAGGCCCAGGGCCTGTGCGCACTTGAAACAGCTGTCACTAGCCACGTTTACATGCTGACTTTTATTCATACCGATTCAAATAATTCCAAATGGAAATTTCAGATCAGCTGTTTACATGTCAATACATCTATTCCGATCCAGCGTTTACGTGTGACTGCCTTTTTAAAATTTTTTTAAAGTTTGAATTAAACACAATCTTTCCGCCGGACTCCAATTAGGTGCGGTGTGCTTGGAAGCCATGTTGCAAGTGACGTTACTTACATCACAAAGTGACGTCACCACGTCAGTACGGAGCATGTGCAGAAAGAACGCAACCAGACACCATTCCGCTTCCCTGTTTACATGATATAATTTTACTTCTAATCGGTTTGGGAAAAGGAATATTCCACCTCTGTGAATCGGAATGAAATTCCATTCGGTTTGGGCCTGTTCATTCCGAATGAGGTGTTTATATGGAACACATTTATTCGGTTTGAACAAATATTCCGAATGTAATTGGAATATTTGGCTCCATGTAAACGTGGCAAATGCTGATGGTGTCACAGCCAAGTGTTCACACAAGCTTTTAAATCAAGCTCCCTACACCTTTAATAGTTTGCTCACAAGTGACAACAAATCACTGTAATGTCGGCAGATGCATGATGGTCGTGATAGTTTTGTTTGAAAGGCTATGTGGCACCACAAAACCATCTTATACATACATATCATGTCTCCCAATCATCTGATGCAGATTTTATGGTGTGTTGTTCGATCACTTGTGACACTCTTACACATGTTCGAACCCTTCCCGCTTTAATAGTTGTTAGGGATGATGGTGTAGAGTTAGCGGTAGGATTTAGGTTTCAGGTTCAAGGTTAGATTTATAGGTTAAGGTTAGCTTGAATGGATGGGTTTTTGCAACTATGGGTTGTTTTATGAGCCAGTGGGGACACGCTGATCCTAATGACACCTTCAGATGCTAACAATCTACAAGACGAAGCCTTGTGTCAATGTTCCTTCGTTAAACCAGACCCTGAAATGCTGACAATGCATTTTTTCCTGGGAACTGTTAAAGTGTGCACCACTGTAACATTTTTCTTGGTTTAAAGCAATATTGGGCACATAGTGCACGGTGGCTGTACACTTATAATGGCTTCTTCTCTGTGTCTCTTGTTTACCTGCTAGCCCTCTATCCTCTGTCACATTCCCTTCATTTAATTGTTTCCTTATGTCGTTAGCATATTTATTATAGCTTGTGTAAGTATTAAGTCATCCCTGCAGGCAAGCAGTCAGGCCGAGAAGTAAACAGCAGCTGACACCAAAGCTTTATTACCGTAACCACGTGGACAGTCAGGCATTTGGCTTAGGTTTTAGTATTAGGTGAAAAGGTGTGGGGTTGGATTTAGGCTAACTAGATTTAATGATTTCAATAGTAATCAGCCTATAACCTTGCCAACAGATATCACCTCTCCCCTACACAAGAAAAGTCTTTATAGCCATTAAAGGTATCACGTATAGTCAAACACACCTATTAACCAAGCTGTCAATGCAAATGCAAGCTGTAAGTGACACGAGGTCACTTTTTTGGCCACCAACTGACCAGGCAGGGTTGGAAGGAGGAAGCCCCGATAGCATATCGGGCCTCTTTAATCAGACGTGCTGCCGAATGAGGCGTTAATCTCTTGATCCGTAAGGCTCAAGACAGCCGACCATACTTTCAAGACAATTTTGGCAGGCCTCGGCGTCCTTCAACACTAGAACTTTTTTATTTAGTGACTCAACTTTTCTTCAGAGGACAACTTGTCCTCAAGAATTTGTCTTATTGAATCTAAACTTAAAAAGATAAGCTATGAAAGATATTCCGATTTTATAATTGCATGTGAAACGTTTTAGATTTATAATAGCATGAAAAAAGAGGATGATAAGCAGGTTTAAGGTCTTGAAAAGTAGAAAAATGTAGTTCGACATAGCATTATATTTGGTAGGCATGTCTTATCAACTCAAGAACCTAAGCTTGAAAAGACAGGTTTTATAGTTCTTTTAAATAAATAGATAGTTGTATGATTTTGATGGATGTAAAGTAGGCTTGGGAACCTTTTGGTCCCTCATGGTACGATACAATTTGCGATACAAAGCTCACGATAACGATGTCACGATATGGCTATACAACGGTTATCGATATATTGATCAGGAAATAATTCTACAAAACAACTACCCGAATTTTCGGACTATAAGCCGCTACTTTTTTCCCTCATTTTGAATCCTGTGGCTTGTAGTCCAGTGTGGCTTATTTGTTGATTTATTTGGGTTAATAGGTAACACTTTATTTGACAGCGGCATCTGTCATAACTGTCATAAGAACATCATAATTATGACATGACACTATCATGGGCATTACTGAATGCTTATGACAGATGTCAATATGTGTCATGTGGCATATTATGTCACTAAATCCATTTATGTCCAGCTCAGATCTTTTACGTCCATTCAAAAGTGAGATAATTTGCTGGATGACACTAACTGACATCTATTATAATCATTCATTAATGCTTATGACAGTGTCATGTAATAATTATGACTGTCTTATGACAGTATTATGGCACCACTATCCAAGAAAATGTTACCAAATACCATAACTAGCAATTAATGAAACAACTGGAACAGTAACTGAAGAAATAATTAGCACAGAACATGACTTATTTACATCTGTAGTGCCGCCATGCATGCTAGGAGGAATGTTTGATGACAACAGTGTTGAGAGCAGGTGGCAGCAGAGGTTCACTGTCTACCCCAAGGAAGCAGTGATGGCCAAATGAAGCTTTTAGTGACAATAAGGCTTTGCAGCCAATTGGTTCAAAGCTTAATGGTGGGTTATTTGGTCTCATGACAGTCTTACGGTGCCATTGTCAAATGAAGTGTTACCAGTTAATATCTTTTGGTGTAAATATCCCATAATACAATGAGGACAACTGCGACTTATAGTCCAGTGCGGCTTATCTATGAACAAATGCCGTTTTCGTGTCAAATTTGGTGGCTGGCGGCTTATAGTCAGGTGCGCCTTATAGTCCAGAAATTACGGTAATAAACTGAAAAACAATCTGTCTTCATCCTTCTGCTGTAAGCTTATCACTAGTAGACATCCGATTCCATTTGAACTGGGAGGGGGGCAGCAAGTGAACCCCTCCCACTTCAAAATGTGCCCCTCCCACTTCTATGGCCGTCAGTGGAAGCCAATGGCAGGCAACGACGTAATCTTGGGCCATTTCATTTGATTTGGGGGCATTTTAACACGAAATCAACAGGAAGTGACCTGGGAATGAATCGGCAGTTACGCAAACTCAACAGGAAGGGATTTGTAAATGCCCTAAAATGAACAGAAAGTGACCTGTTGATCCCCGAAAATCGGAAAGAGTGACTGTGAAAGCTCTGCTTTCGAACAAACAAACGTTAATTGGCCCTTCCCGGTCTTAATGGATTAGTCGTTGAGTGCAGCCATTGAGTTAACTGAGACACTATTATTGCGGAAGATTTTGGTAGCAACTTGTTGGTTATTTTTTAATATTTTTAAACATTGACACCTTTTTAAAACTATCTCGATTCTTGGCATGAGCATATCGATAACCTTTTGGGATGCAAAGCATCACAATATACAGTGGTATGAAAAAGTAGCTGAACCTTTTGGAATTTCTCACATTTCGGCATGAAATCATCATCAAATGTGAGCTGATCTTTGTCAAAATCACACAGATGGAAAAAAGTGTCTGCTTTAACTTAAACCACCCAAACATTTATAGGTTTTCATATTTTGATGAGGATAGTATGCAAACAATGACAGAAGGGGGATAAATAAGTAAGTGAACCATCACATTTATAATCTGCCCCCGCCCCCCTTCGGCATCAATAACTTCAACCAGACGCTTCCTGTAGCTGCAGATCAGTCTAATACATTGATCAGGACTAATCTTGGCCCATTCTTCTCTGCAAAATTGTTTTAGTTCAGTCAGATTCCTGGGATTTCTGGCATCAATCGCTGTCTTTAGATCATGCCACAGCATCTCAATGGGGTTCAAGTCTGGACTTTGACTTTGCCACTCCAGAACATGTATTTTGTTCTTCTGAAACCATTCTTAAGTTAATTTGCTTCTTTGTTTTGGATCATTGTCTTGTTGGTGTCAGGCTGTGGTGATGAGACGGACTCAGATGCGGAGTACAGGCAATAAAGTTTATTAATGAAAACTAAGGTTCTTCCGCTGACATGCGGGGATAAGAAAAAGTACAAACAAAAAGCGCTCCAACAGAGGAATGAGTCAGGATGACTGGGATCAAAATGTCCAAACACAAAGCGCTCCAAAAGGGAGGAAAGGTAAAAACGAAAAACGCTCCTAAAGGAGGAGAACGTCAGGATTACTATGATCAAAAATGTACAAACACAAAACGCTCCAAATGGAGGATAACATACAGGATTACTATGAAAGCTATGTTGAGAGGCTGACGTGACTAACCTGAGTAAAAAGACACTTCTGCACAAGACAAGGGAAACTAGGGCATTATATACACACAAGGTAATGTGGAAAAGGTGTAAACAATAGGTGATTAGGTGACAAGAGGAAGGGCAAGTACGCGACTCTGATGAGGGTGAAGCCTTCAAAATAAAACAGCAAGCGACGTGGCATGACAGTTGGGGCATCCAGCCTCTTTTTAGCTTCAACTGCCTGACAGACAGCTTCAGGGTTTCCTGCAAAACATCTTGATAAACTTTTGAATTCATTCGTCCCTTAATGATTGCAAGTTTTCAAGGCCCTGTGGAAGCAAAACAGCCCCAAATCATGATGTTCTCTCCACCATGCTTCACGTTGGGGATGAGGTGTTGATGTTGGTGAGCTGTTCCATTTTTCCTCCACACATGACACAGTGTGTTACTACCAAACAATTCAACTTTGGTTTAATCAGTCCACAAAATATTTCGCCAAAGTTCTGTTGAGTGTCCAAGTGCCATTAAACAAGCAACAATGTGTTTTTTTAGACAGCAGCGGCATCCTCCGTGAAGTCCTCCCATGAACACCATTCTTCGCCATAGTTTTACATATAGTTGATGTGCGCACAGAAATATTGGACTCTGCCAGTGATTTATGTAATTCTATAACAGACACTCCAGTGTTCTTTTTTACCTCTCTGAGTATTCTGCGCTGAACTCTTGGCGTCATCTTTGGTGGACGGCCACTCCTTGGGAGAGAAGCAACAGTGCCAAACTCTCTCCGTTGTAGACAACTTCTCTGACTGTCGATTGATGAACATCCAGACTTTTAGAGATGGTTTTGTATCCTTTCCCAGCTTTATACAAATCAACAATCCTTGATCGCAAGTCTTCAAACAGCTCTTTTGACTGAGTCATGATGTGACCAGGTGTATGTTTTATAGTGGGAAGGGCAGCTTTAAACAACTCCTAAGTGATTGGGCACACACTTAACTTAAATTGTTTGGTAAAAATAGCTTTCAATTGCTCTTTGAGTCTCCTTAGGCAGAGGGTTCACTAACTTTTTTTTCATTCCTTCTGGCATTGTTTGCATGCTATCCTCATTAAAATATGAAAACCTATAAATGTTTGGGTGGTTTTAGTTAAAGCAGACACTGTTTTTACATCTGTGTGATTTTGACAAAGATCAGAACACATTTGATGGAGATTTCATGCAGAAATGTGAGAAATTCCAAAAGGTTCAAATACTTTTTCATACCACTGTATCACCATTTTGATATTTTGTCAC
The DNA here is from genome assembly GCF_030265065.1 of Corythoichthys intestinalis. Classification (NCBI taxonomy): domain Eukaryota; kingdom Metazoa; phylum Chordata; class Actinopteri; order Syngnathiformes; family Syngnathidae; genus Corythoichthys; species Corythoichthys intestinalis. The sequence goes on along the minus strand of NC_080405.1, from coordinate 47,499,970 downwards.
ACCCCTAATGTGGAGCCACATAATTTTCTCCCAACGTTCTTTATTCAACTGTTGCCATTGACAAAATATTATGCTTACCTGGCGGTCACTTCACACATAAGTTGGGAAATGTACTATCAGGCAGATGGGCAACACTGAATTACAAAAACATAATAATATCCTTCATTGTGTAACTGCAAAGTTTGATGACTCACCATAAATCACCCACACTGTTGTTTGCAGCTTTAATTTGACCATTAAACCATAAAATATAATGTTGTGTACTCTCCCGCGTGAAGGAAATGGGCCTCGCCTCACCCTCGCACATCACTGGATGCTCGCATTAGCCACTCGTGGCTGTAATGGTCTCGCAGTGATTTTCTGGCACAGTAGCCGGGCACTGAATAGATTGAGCGGCAGTCCCGTGCTTCCCAGCTAGACGATCTAGGTCATTAGGTCTGCAGTGTAATTTAAGGAGCACCACATCTGCTCACATGTAGGCCGAAGCTAGCTAGCGAGGAAGCTCTTCGTCTCCGGCATTAGCGTGTGGCTTAATCCAACAGTCCCATGTCCCACCCGCTGACAGCTGATTGGACACGTCCATTCCCATTTGCCATGAAAACTACAGGCACTTTACCTGGTCTCTGGGAAGGTAGGGCATAAGTTTATAAGTTAGCGTCAGATCGACGAAGGCCTGAGCGCTATTTCCATCGCGTGCCGTCCCATTCAGGAGGTCAATGAAGCACATGTTCACAGAGTGATTGGTCGCTAGCTTATTGACCCACAGACGGATGACCTAAATGAGTGCAGAGAAAGGATTAAGTGTTGTATTATCCTCTTTACCATTGGGGGAGGGTCTTGGGGTTGGTGGGGCTTTCACCGTGATTGTGGAAACCATTGGGAGGGGGCGGGATTCATTATTGGCGGGTCGTAAAAACACGTATTGACCGGTTCCGCACGATTGGCCTCTCGTAGTTGTCGCTTGCTAAACGGCTAAAAGAACAATAAATAAAAGAACTAATTTAACTCCAATACGTATTTCAGTAAACAAACCGCGGTTTTAATTGCTACCCATGTTGATAAATGACGATAAATTCACCCAAGCGGACTGTTATATAATTTGAAAATTTGAATCAATTCATGGAATACAAATTAAGTTTCTCGTTAAATTTATTTACCAGCTTTCAATTTAACAATTGCACATGCAGTCTAAGCATTAAGTATATATTTAAAAAAAAATCTTGCAAACAATAAGAATTCTAGTGTGAACATTTATAACAGCTTGTATGACTTGAAAAATGTACAACATTTAAAAATCAACATGACGACTGTGCAAACATGTCATTGTAACACAAATGACTTGCAGATTTAACAGTACACTTCAGAAAACTTACTGGCAATGGCTGCTGTGACATAATTATACAACACAAGTGTTTACGTCAAGGTTTCAGTTTTTTTTCCCAGAACATTTTTTTTAATACATGCACCCCCCGCACAGACACAACCAGATTAAAGCTGTATTGCTCTGATGCCAATGAAACATTTAAGATTTTATGATGGCAGAATAAAGCAAACACATACAGAAAAATAGCTGTGGCCATTAAACTGTCATAAATATATACAGTGCTGCTCAAAAGTTTGTGAACCCCCTCAACATTTTGGAATTTTCTATTATTTCAACCTGATTTCCTAATCAATCAATTCAGTAGTTTTTTTTTGTTTTTTTAACAGTTGTGTTGTCGAGACTAAATTAAAAAGAGTTTTCATCAACTGATGTAGGTGCAAAATTGAACTGTTTGGTCACAACCAAAACCGCCATGTCTGGCGAAAAGTCAACACTGCATACCACCAAAAGAACCTTCTCCCAACAGTGAAGCATGGAGGTGGGAATGTCAAGATCTGGGCTTGCTTTTCATCCTCAGGACCTGGACAACTCCACATAGTCCAGGGAATCATGAATTCTGAGGAATATTGTCAAATCCTAGAACATAACCTGACGCCATCTGTTTTGAAGTTAAAGCTTGGCAGAAGGTGGATCATGCAACATGATAATGATCCAAAGCATTCCAGCAATACAACCAAGGAATGGCTGAAAAAGAAGAAGATTCGTGTTCTGGACTGGCCCAGTCAAAGTCCTGACCTAAATCCCATTGAAATGCTGTGGCGGGACCTGAAGCGAGCAGTTCATGCCAGACGCCCATCAAACCTCTCTCAACTGACTGCGTTCTGCAAGGAAGAATGGGCAAAAATCCCCCAAAGTAGATGTGAGAGGCTGATTAGTCACTACAGAAACCGTTTGGTTGAGGTAATCTCTGCAAAAGGAGGCGCAATATCCTATTAACTGAAGGGGTTCACATACTTTTGCACACATGATATCTGAGTTTTTCTTAAATCAACCACTTTTGTTAAATAAAGAATGACAATATAACTATTTCTTTTGTTTCAGTCCATTATTTGGAATGTCAGTATTGTGGATTTGGGTATAACTTAACATTTAATAAGGTTATTTTAGTTTTTTTTACAAAAAATCTGACCATCGCTGTGGGGTTCACAAACTTTCGAGCAGCACTGTATATAGGCTTCACTGTTGGATTATACTTTATGCTGAGTGCTTTACCATCATGAAAGCTTTCAGAGAAATCACACAGATACCAAATAACGCAACAAAATGATTGCTACATGAAGTCCGTCCACTCATTAATTTCAGCCATTTCGACAAGGTTAGAGCCGCTATCCGACTCCATCACGTTCATTTGTACCGTTAGCCGCGAGCGTTAGCCTCTGGCTTGGCTACCAGAAGAAAGCACTGAAAGCATCCTCTCCTGAAATCGTGAGAACCAGGGAGGACAGCGGGTGAAAGCCTGTCTGGAACCTGCCAAGAGTTTACTTAATGTCGGGTGAAAGTTTGGCAAAGCTCCCTTAAGCCCGACTACATCACATTTACTTGTAGCGTTAGCGTTAGCCTACCGGGCTTCTGTTTGTTTGGATTCCTGAAAACCACGTGACTCCATACGTAGGCACACAGACTGCTTTCTTAAAGAGGAATGAACATAGCCGAACAACACAGAGTCAAAGCGGGATGAAAAGACTATATTTTCTTGTTTTATTAAATTACTGAATTTACCGACATGGTCAAAATTATGTCGGTCATCGTGAAGAATTTCGTTAACGGTACATTTTCGGTTTACCGCCCTGCTCTAATCATCCCATCACAATAGTGCTATATTTCGGGAGCTTTAACTTTTATCTAATGTGATTGCATTTTTTATTTGGTAAAACGCACTTTAAACCACTCTTGCTGTGCAAAATTTGCATGTACAAACATTGCAAAAGCTCCGCATCCGCTGGGGATGTTCCCTCATTAAAGCCAGCAGGCGGCTAACTAGCTAACATACGCTATGATCGCCTTGGAAAAAAAACCCCTCTTAATTAGGATGTGTTTTTCAAGAGTATGAAAACAAAATGTACTAAAAAAAAAAAAAAAAAAACAATGGAAATTTGAAACACGTGTTCAAAAGACCCTATGAAATTGCTCCATTTAAACAGAATAAAAATGGTTTACATAAATGATCCAAATTCCATTCTAATCATATGATCAAAGAGTCAAAAAGTGGTTCACCGGGTCAGTGTGTATGAATATTTTACACTGCCTGATGGTTTATTTACCCGCCTTATAGATGATACCCAGCAGGGAGGCTTTCTGCATAGCTGCCAGTATAGCACATTATCAATATTACATCTGTGCGCCACCCACTAGTCCAAATGCAGCACACCAGGAACTGGGTCGACCCCCGTTTGCGAATTTCTAAACGTCCCTCGGGTAAATATTGTATTTATATACAGTGAGGAGCACAAGTATTTGCATCCCTTGTGATTTTGCAAGTTCACCCACTTAGAAAATAGGTAGAGGTCTGAAATTTCAAGCATAAATGCATTTCCAACTATTAGAGACGTAATCTTAAAAAAATCTGTAACTCACATTGTATGATTTTTCAATAATTTATTTGTAATTTACTGGGGTTCATAAGTATTTGCACCCCTGAGTATCAGCAATAATTATGACACTCCAAGACCCACCCACCACTCTTTTGAGCTCAATATTGTTATTGCACCCCACAGTCAGTCATAATCCAACTGCTATCATGGGCAAGACCGGAGAGCTTTCGAAAGACACCAGGGAAAAAAATTTTGAACTCCGCAAAGCTGCAATAGGCTATGGGACAATTGCAAAGCAGTTTGGTGAGAATAAATATACAGTGGCATAAATTGTTAGAAAATGGAAAAGGCTAAACATGACTGATAATTGACCTCGGACTAGGGCTCCATGTAAAATCTCTCTTCGTGAGGCATCACTCATGATGAGAAAAGTGAGGGCTCAGCCTAGAACTACACGTCAGGAGCTTGTCAATGACCTAAAGAGAGCTGTATGCACAGTTTCAAAGTTTACTGTCCGTAGAACACTATGGTGCAATGGTTGAAAATCATGCATTGCTCAGATGGTTTCCCAGACAGTGGGGCAAAAAGGTATTTAGTCAACCACTAATTGTGCAAGTTCTCCCACTTGAAAATATTAGAGAGGCCTGTAATTGTCAACATGGGTAAACTTCAACCATGAGAGACAGAATGTGGAAAAAAAAACAGAAAATCACATTGTTTGATTTTTAAAGAATTTATTTGCAAATCATGGTGGAAAACAAGTCATTGGTCAATACCGAATGTTCATCTCAAAACTTTGTTATGTACCCTTTGTTGGCAATAACGGAGGCCAAACGTTTTCTATAACTCTTCACAAGCTTTTCACACACTGTTGCTGGTATTTTGGCCCATTCCTCCATGCAGATCTTCTCTAGAACAGTGATGTTTTGAAGCTGTCGTTGGGCAACACGGACTTTCAACTCCCTCCACAGATTTTCTATGGGGTTGAGATCTGGAGACTGGCGAGGCCACTCCAGGACCTTGAAATGCTTGTTACGAAGCCACACCTTTGTTGCCCTGGCTGTGTGTTTGGGATCATTGTCATGCTGAAAGACCCAGCCACGTCTCATCTTCAATGCCCTTGCTGATGGAAGGAGGTTTTCACTCAAAATCTCTCGATACATGGCCCCATTCAATCTGTCCATTACACAGATCACAAGCATGGTGTTTCCACCCCCATGCTTCACAGTGGGTATGGTGCAATTCAGTATTCTTTTTCCTCCAAACACGAGAACCTGTGTTTCTACCAAGAAGTTCTATTTTGGTTTCATCTGACCATAACACATTCTCCCAGTCCTCTTCTGGATCATCCAAATGCTCTCTAGCGAACCGCAGACGGGCCTGGACGTGTACTTTCTTCAGAAGGGGGACACGTCTGGCAGTGCAGGATTTGAGTCCCATTTGTGTGTTACTGATAGTAGCCTTTGTTACTGTGGTCCTAGCTTTCTGTAGGTCATTCACTAGGTCATTCACTAGGTCCTCTCGTGTGGTTCTGGGATTTTTGCTCACCGTTCTTGTTATCATTTTGACGCCACGGGGTAAGGAGGGAGTTGAAAGTCCGTGTTGCCCAACGACAGTCCCAAAGCATCACTGCTCTTGAGGAGACCAAATACTTATTTTCCACCACAATTTGCAAATAAATTCTTTAAAAATAAAACAATGTGATTTTCTCTTTCCCCCCCCCCCCCCACATTCTGTCTCTCGTGGTTGAGGTTTACTCATGTTGATAATTACAGGCCTCTCTAATATTTTCAAGTGGGAGAACTTGCACAATTAGTGGTTGACTAAATACTTATTTGCCCCACTGTAAAAATGTAAAGGCCCGTCTGAAGTTTGCCAGCGACCATCTGAATCATGCAGAGGGGTCATGGGAGAAAGTCATATAGTCAGATTAGACCAGGGGTGGCCAACCCTGGTCCTCGAGAGCCGTAATCCAGCTTGTTTTCCATGTATTCCTCCTCAAACACACCTGAATCAAATCATCAGGATTGTTATCAGGCAACTGCTTAGCAAACTGATGAGCTGATCATTCGATTCAGGTGTGTTAAAGGAGGTAGACATGGAAAACAAGCTGGATTGTGGCTCTCGAGGACCAGGGTGTCCACCCCTGGATTAGACCAAAGTAGAATTTTTTGGTGCAAACTTTACTAGCCGTGTGTGGAGGAAAAAGAAGGATGAGTACAATCCCAAGAACACCATCCCCACTGTGAAGTATGGGGGTGGAAATCTCAAGCTTTGGGGCTGCTTTTGAGCAAAGGGGACAGGATGACTGCACTGTATAAAAATTAATGGTGAAATGTAACGTCAGATTTTGAGCCACAAACTCCTCTCAGTCAAAGACTTGAAGATGAGTCGTGGCTGGATCATCCAATATGACAATGATCCAAAGCACACAGCCAAGCTAACCAAGGAGTGGCTGTCTAAAAAGCATATCAAAGCTCTGGAGTGGCCTAGCCAGTCTCCAGTCCTCAATCCAATAGAAAATCTTCGGATGGAGCTGAAATTTCGTTTTTTAGATTATGTCTATATAAGTGGGAAATGCATCTATGATTGAAATTTAAGACCTCTACCTATTTTCTAAGTAGGTGAACTTGCAAAGGGGTGCAAATGCTTCTGCTCCTCACTGTACTTGTCACATGCTAACAATCATAAATGAAAAAGATATGAGGGTTGGAATATTTACAGCTGTGTCTCTTGGGGAAATAGTCAAAAACTGCAAGTCAAACTTCACACTCAGGTCTCGTTGGTATTTCCATACACATTGATGGACTACGGCAGAAGTAAAAAGAAAGCGCTATTTGGAGAGTTATCTCTGGAGGGCGAGAGGTGAGGCGTGATTGCAGGGTGTCAAAAGAATGCCATGGAGTTTAATTATCTGGCTGGCTGAACTCACCGAATTGGTAGATCGGGGGGGCTCGTCCTTGGCCAACGACACCTCCCAGGCACGCAGTCTTCCTTGTCTGCTTCACTTCACCTAAACTGCCTCTGGCTGAGTGCGGCGCTGTTATTGTTATTAGCGGTCTGACACTTTTTGTGCCAGTGCGAGGACCGACTACTTGATTGTGTTGTCATCCACGAGGGATTAAAACCAATAGACACTCTTTTAAAAAAAATGGAGTGGTACTAAACCTGTCAAGCATAAACAAGGCTTAAAGGTCTGTGCTGATTGATCATCATACACTAAATGTAACTGGTAGCATTAGCATATCGTTTACATTCCCATTAGGCTAATAGTCCTCTTAAACCAGGGTTCTGCAACCTGTGGCTCCAGAGCCGCATGTGGCTCTTTTATTCTTTTGCTTTTGTTCTTCGTGACTTAACAGTGTTAGGTTTTGTGTTTGGTTTCTCCTTGTGTGACTTGTCCTGTGATTACCCATTACTCTCACCTGTGTGTGTTTTCCCAGTGTATTCGGCAATCTGCATCCACCTGTGTTACCCAGCTGTTCCTTGTCTCGTTATCCCTTGTCTGCTTGTGTATATATGCTCCCATTTTCTGTTCACTCCTTGCTGCGTCATTGTCTACGTCTATGTCTACGTCAATGCCAACGTCAATTTCAAGCCCTTTCCGCGCCCTCGTGTACCAGTACCTCTGTTTAAGTAAGTTTTGGTTTGAACCTTGCCTTTTGATCCCTAGTGTTTTTGTTTGTACTTTGTGCTTTTGTTAGTTGTAATTAAAACCATTTTTTGAGTTCTCTGCCACCTGCCTCGCTGCCTTTTTCGTTTTCCCTGCATTTGGGTCCATACAACCTGCCTGCCTGCTCATTCCTGACAAACAGTGAACTTTTTCAGTGCCATTGACAATGTTAGACGCCCAATCATTCTTCCGCTGTGAATTTCAATGAGTTTATCAGTAGTAGACGTCCAGTCTATTTTAACCGGGAATGTGTTACGAGCTGTGGCGTTCCCCTGGGGTCAATCTCAGCACCCCTACTGTTCATTCTGCAACAAAAAACATTGCTAAGATCAAATAAAATCAAATGCCTTGGACATCAATGACAGGCACTGAATAAATCACAGGTGCTTTGACGTTGATAACATAATCGGTTGAGAAATCAGCTAGATATAACTTCATTTTAACGTCATTGCATTGACTTTGATGGGAATGTCGCCCTTACCAACATGGCAACCCTGAGGCCATGTTGGTCGGGGCGATGAACATTTTTTTCATGCTTCTGCTATGAAATGAAATGAGTTTATCACTAGTAGACATAGAATCTATTCCAAGTCGATTGGAGAGCTATCACAGTCAACGGCAACCAATGAGTTAACGAGTATTTGAGTTAAACTTCAATTGGATTGTACAGTTCTGAAACCTAATTATAAATTTGAAGATGATAGTCTGTAGACCAAAAGCAAACTGTAAATAAACTAAAAAAATGTTTCTTGTTGCAGTTCATTCAAATATTACATGTCAAAGGGCTCTTGTGGCTCTTGTTCTTTTTATTTTAGCGGGAGATGGTCAAAATGGCTCTTTGAGTATGTAAGGTTGCCATCCCCTGTCTTAAACTCTGGGACAACTTTTATTTACATAAAGTTCGTGGCGTCCATGTGGGTATAATTACCGTAATTTTTGGACTATTAGCAGCTACTTTTTTCCCTCATTTTGAATCCTGCGGCTTATAGTCCAGTGCGGCTTATTTGTTGATTAATAGGTTAATAAGTAACACTTTATTTGACAGCGGCGTCCTAAGACCGCCATAAGACCGTCATAATTATATCATGACACTATCATGGGCATGAATGAATGCATATGACAGATGTCATTACGTGTTATCCAATAAATTATGTCAATAACTCCATTTACTTCGGGCTCAGATCATTTACAGCCATTGAAAAGTGAGATAATTTGCCGGATGACACAAGACGATATGTCATAAGCATTTAATAATTGTCATGGCAGTGTCATGTCATAATTATGATGGTCTTATGACAGTCTAATGGCGCTACTTTCAAATAAATTGTTACCAAATACCATAACTAGCAATTAATGAAACAACTAGAACAGTAACTGAAGAAATAATTAGCACAGAGCATGAATTTTGATTGTTATTAACATTTGTAGCGCTGCAATGCATGCTAGGAGGCATGTTGGAGGACAACAGTGTTGACAGCAGGAGGCAGCAGAGGTTGACTGTCTCCCTCAAGGGAGCAGCGATGGCCAAACGAAGCTTCTTGAGGCAATGAAGCTTTTCAGCCACTTGGTTGAAAGCTTCATGGTGGTTCTTTTGGTCTTATGACAGTCTTATGATGCCGCTGTCAAATAAAGTGTCACCGGTTAATATCTTTAGTTGTAAATAGCCCATAATACAGTGAGGACAGCTGCGGTTTATATTCCAGTGCGGCTTATCTATGAACAAATGTTGGTTTTGTGTCAAACTTGGTGTTTGGCTGCTTATAGTCAGGTGCGGCTTATCGTCCGAAAATTACAGTAATTGAAAATAATGTATGGTTTTCCTGCTGAGTGTGTATTATCACCAAGTTGGCGTCGTCCTTGTAGACGCTACAGTATGTGCTCGTCTGTCAATGGTAATTTGAAAGGGTTGGAAACCTTTATTTTTGGAGTAAATCTTTTTATTTTTACAGACGAAAACATTTTTAGTCCACGTCGACTAAAACGAGACAAAATTAGTCTTGAGTTTTCGTCAACAAAAACTAGATGAAGACACATTTTGAAATGACGAAAATATGACTAAGACTATTAAGTATTATCGTCCAAAAGACTAAGACGAAAATTAAAAGGGCTGCCAAAAACAGCACTGTTTACAAGAATGTTTCAATAATCTAGTGTCACTGTATTTATTTACAGTAATGTTGCACTGAACTGTTACTAGATTGTGACAGTGCAAAAAATAAACATTTTCCTATTTAGAAATGGTTTGTTATTCCTCTTTAATAGTTGTATCGTAGAATATTGTAGATTGATTTCCTGACCCATGTAACGCCATATTGTTGATTTTCTGACCCATATATCGCCATATTATCAGATTATCATGACCTTTAGATCACAAATCGTATTGGATCGTGAAGTACCCATAGGTTCCCACCCTTTGTCTTGGTTAGTTTTATGTTTAAAAAAATATTTTTAAAAAAAGAGTGGTTTCCCATAGCGTCCCTCGCCGGCGTTAGCGTCACCATACTGACTGTGTGCGTGTGGTGTGGTGTGTGTGTGCAGCTGCCCGCAGACTTCAGCAGACTTCACCTGGCCGACGGCTTGCACCCACAGGTGACGCATGTGTCCTCCAGCCACTCGGGATGTAGTATCACCAGCGACTCGGGAAGCAGCAGCCTGTCAGATATCTACCAGGTGAGGCATGGGTTAAAACGGGGTAAAAAGTAACCCCTTAGCCCACATTCCCAACCGATGCGTTCTTTTACGTTGGATATATCTCGTATGCAGCCAAGTGTGAAGGTAAGTATAGGGAGCTTCCACCTATTTGTGATTGATTAATAAAGGAATCACCGAATAGATCATGTGATCGAAAATCGGGGCACGAACATGTCATTTGCGGTAGATCGGAATCGGGTCAAAAAGATCGGGTTTTTAAAATGTATTTATTTAATTTTACTAGGGCTGTCAAATTTATTGCGTTAATGGGCGGTAAATAATTTTTTAAATTAATCACATTAAAATTAGGGCTGTCAAACGAATACAATTTTTAATCGAGTTAATTACAGCTTAAAAATTAATTAATCGTAATTAATCGCAATTCAAACCATCTATAAAATATGCCATATTTTTCTGTAAATTATTGTTGGAATGAAAAGATAAGACACAAGACGGATATATACATTCAACTAGTGCTGCAACGATTAATCGATTAACTCGAGTATTCGATTAGGAAAAAAACATTCGAATTTTGTTGCTTCGAGTATTCGTTTAATTAAAGTGGCATTGTAATGGTTTATTTTGAAAGTGTTTGCATTTAGCTTTATTGATTAGGGTGGATACACTGCCCTCGGGTCTGCCTCTTTTCACATGGCTGAATCCAACTGCTCCCTGTTAAGACCAATTGTAAGCTAAGTTTTTGTTTGAGCTGTTTTGTGTGTGTTTTGTTATAGGTACATTTAGCCGTTTTTTGTGGGAATATGTGAACCATTTGTTAACAGTATTGTTAAGAGCATTGTTAAAAAAAACCTTAAGCATTTTATAGCATTTAAGCTAGTGGACTTTTTCCATGCAAGTTAGCCAATTGTTCTTTTGTTGGTCCTGATTTAAAAAAAAAAAAAAAAAAAAAATACCGCTTGAGGCTTAGGTATTTTAATTTTTCATGTTCCTTATCCGATTACTCGATTATTTGAACTAACTAGTCCATCGATTAATCGATTACTAAAATATTCGATAGCTGCAGCCCTACATTCAACATACGGTACATAAGTACTGTACTTGTTTATTATAACAATAAATCAACAAGATGGCATTAACATTATTAATGTTCTCTTAAAGCGATCCATGGATAGAAAAACTTGTCGTTCTTAAAAGATAAATGTTAGTACAAGTTATAGAAATTTTGTATTAAAACCCCTCTTAATGTTTTCGTTTTATTAAAATTTGTAAAATTTTCAATCAAAGAATTGACATTGTTGATGTCATTACACCATGCTCACTCCCCAAACCCATAAAATCATTTGGACCCAAGCGCCAGAAGAGGGCGCCAAACAACAAAAGACAAGTAACAAGCGGACAGTATACTGCTGTCATTTTAATCTGACCGGGGCATGTGCGTGAAATTGCATCAAATATTTTAACGTGATTAATTAAAAATATTAATTACCGCCCGTTAACGCGATAATTTTGACAGCCCTAATTAAAATATTTGACACAATTTACGCATGCATGGAATAACCCGTATTGACTTAAGTTTTGGCTGCCACTACTAACAGTCATGGTTGCCCAACTTCCCATCATGCATTTGGGCGGAGCAAGAGACGATATTTTTCTCAACACGCCTAATTGAACACAACGCAGAATATACTGTATACCATTTGCAGCCACCACTGACAGTCACGGTTGCCCAACTTCTCATCATGCATTTGGGCAGAGCAAGAGACGTTCTTTTTTTCTTAACACGCCTAATTGAACACAACCCAGAACATACTGTATACCATTTGCAGCCACCACTGACAGTCATGGGTGCCCAACTTCCCATCATGCATTTGGACGGAACAGTTAAGTCGCTACAGTATCATTTAGTGAAAGCACAACAAAAATAATATTCCTATCTCTCAAAAAATGTTCACAAAAAGAAAAGTGACATAGCTGAAAACGAAAATATTAAGAGTGGTTTTAATATAAAATTACTATAACTTGTACTCAAATTTATCTTTTAAGAACTACACGTCTTTCTATCCGTGGATCCCTTTAAGAGAAAGAATGTTAATAATGTTAATGCCATCTTGTGGATTTATTGTTATAAAAAACAAATACACTACTTATGTACAGTATGTTGAATGTTTATGTCGGTCTTGTCTTATCTTTCCATCCCAACAATAATTTACAGAAAAATATGGCATATTTTAGAGATGGTTTGAATTGCGATTAATTACGATTAATTAATTTTTGAGCTGTGATTAACTCGATTAAAAATTTTAATTGTTTGACAGCCCTAATTTTGACTTTTAAGTTTATACTAATTGCCTGCTATTTATAGCGATAAATGCGACGTAACAATGACTCAATGTCAGATATGCTTATCTGATGGTTGACAATGGTTTGCCACTATTTTCCTATATGTCAACTTTTAAAGGTAGACGTGAGCATAACTGATGTGGCAGTTCAAATTGACAGATTAACGAAAGGCATTTTCAATAAAAGAACAGAAAAAGTGGTCTCCTCACACCCCGCCGGCGTAAATAAAACGGCTTAAAAGAGTGCAAAATCTTGTGCCGCCTAAGCCTCTTAATGCCTACGCATCTTAACGCCATCACATGATTTGCGAGCTCCATTTCCCGTAGTCCACGCCATCACTCAGCATCAACCTTGTTACTCACTTTGACATGGTTGCTTAAGAACTCCTTGACACTTATTTTTTTGTGTTTGTGTGTTATTGTGCTTTGACAGGGAAGTGTGCAGCGGCGATCTAAAGGCCATCTGGCCGTCACACAAACACACTTGTACTGGCATACAGATATACACAGTTTGTTTACTGTTTTATAATGTTTTAACCTTCATGCTTTTTGTTTTTCCAGAAACCCAATATTTGCTCCTTAAGAATCAATATACTGTACATTACACCCAAGTTTTGTTTGGTTCCTGATATTTTTCTCGATTTTTGGGTTTTTATATTTGCTGTTTTATTTGTGTGCACGGTGGCTGAGTGGTTAGCACGTGTGCCACACAGTTCTGAGATCAAGGGTTCAATCCCGGGCTTCGGCCTTCCTGTGTGGAGTTTGCCTGTGTGGGTTTCCTCCGGGAACTCCGGTTTCCTCCCACATCCCAAAAACATGCATGGTAGGCTGATTGAACACTCTAAATTGTCCGCAGGTATGAGTGTGTGCGTGAATGGTTGTATGTCTCCTTTTGCCCTGCGATTGGCTGGCAACCAGTTCAGGGTGTCCCCTGCCTACTGCCCGTAGTTAGCTGGGATAGGCTCCAGCACCCCCGCGACCCTCGTGAGGAAAGGCGGCATGGAAAATGAATGAATAGTTAGTTTGAATAATTGAAAATTCGGATAAGGAACATGAAAAATTAAAATACCTGAGCTGAGCCTCAAATGGTATTTTTGAAAAAATAAATAAATAAATAAGGACCTATGTACACAAAAAGAACAATGGCTAACTTACGTAGCAAAAGTCCGCTAGCTCAAATGCTATAAAATGCTTAATTTTTAATTTTTTTGTTTTTTATTGTATCTTTTTTTTTTTTTTTTAACAATGCTCTTAACAAATGGTTCAGGCACATTTGCCCACAAATAAATGGCTAAATATAAGTATAAACTGAATTACAAATGCATTAAAAAAAACATCAGCTCAAACAAAAACTTGGCTTATATTGGTCTTAACATGGAGCAGCTGGATTCAGCCATGTGAAACGAGGCAGACGAGAGTGCAGTGTTGCCACCCAAATCAATGAAACTAAATGCAAACACTTTCAAAATAAACGTTTACAACGCCATTTTAATCAAACGAATCCTCGAAACAGCAGAATTTAATTTGAATCTTTTTTCTAATCAAATACTCAAGTTAATCGATTAATCGTTGCAGCACTAAAAATCATAGTGATTCCTCGATTTTCGCAGTTAAGGGGGACCAGAAACCGCTGGGATACGTAAAAAACCATGAAGTAGCGCCCCCTAAAAAAAAGTTTTTTCTTTTTTTGTGTGTTCAATATTTTTATTCAGATTTAGCATTGGAAAGTGATGCATATAAAACATGTGTTTTTCACTTTTTTCCCCCAAAGTATAAAAATAATAATAATAAAAAAAATAAAAAAAACTTTCATAAACTTTATATATATTTTGATAGTTTTTAAGCACTTCAAAATGGAAAAAAAAAAAACCACCAAATTCTTTTTAAACAACAATAAATTAGAAAAATGCTTGTCTTCATTAAATGCTATATTGAGTCCACTCAAATCCACTCAAACTGCTCACTTACACACAATAAGTTGCCACAGCAATTGTTTAACAGGTTAAACAATGATTGATGCATGCGGCGCTTTGGAGCTTCGGCATCCAAGCTTCTGTGGCAAGATCATTAAACGTCTCTCAATCATCGTTAACTTTTATAAGCAACTCCAGTGCACTGCCTGACCAATAAAAAGCAGCAGGAGGGAGGGAGAGTGAGGCAACGTGATTGGCTCGGCACGGCTCATCTGTATTTTTTTATTTTTTTTTTTAATTGGGGGAAAAAAAAAAATCTGCGATGGACTGAAGCGCAAAGTAGTGAGGGGTCACTCTATTTTGTAATATTGGATATTGTCATATTATGTTTAAAAAATATTTACGATTTCCAAAATTTTTGCCCTAGCGTTAGGAATATTTGTATAACTGTTATATGACGTATAATTCTTGCTTAATGTGTTTTTTTTTCCTACTCTTGTATTTTTCCGCGTTCTTTTTCTTTTTTTTTTTTTCTTTTTAAACATTTGAATTCTCGCATCTAATTTTTTTCTAGTTTTTTGTAGTTTTGTCTCCAGTTTTTTCGAACATTGACATTTTTCTAACCTTAATGCAGTGTTGTTTTCGTCAACAATGACGAGAATGAAAATATTTCGTTGACGGAACAATTTTTTTTCATAATGACGAGCTAAAAACGTGGTTTGGGAGACTAGAACCTAACGAGACAAATGCCAGTTTTCACCTGACGAGACAACAACTAAACGAAAATGCCTGACATTTTCATATTGTACGTGGAGTATGTCAGCTTGCATCGTCGCAGTGTTTGAGTCGGGTCACTCATGTGAGATGTGCTGCACTTCCCACTCTCCTCACTGGAGTTTAGGATGTGTTTCAAGCTAGGCTGCCAGCGCTCCATCTTGCTTGTTTGAAAACGCTGATTTGTTTTCTTATCTTGGTGAGAGAATAGGCAATGTTGCTTTAACCTTAAAAGGCCTGTGCGGAGTGATCATCACACATGAAATGTAACTCGCCGCGTTAGCATATCATTCGCACAAGCATTAGCATCAACTTTAGCGTGGCGAGCATCCCTTAGACGCTTGGACAACTTTTTTTTTTTTTAAACATACAGTTCGTGGCTTCTAGGTGGGTTCGATAAAAATAATGTACTGCTTCTCCTGCTGATTGTGTATTATCATCATCACCACATTGGTATTTTCCCTGTAGATGCTAAATATGTTTATTTTTGGACTAAAACTTTTGAATTTTACAACAAAAAAACATTTTGATTTACTGTCGACGAAACTAGACTAAATTTTGTCGACCAGTGTTGCTATGATCAAACTATTTCGTCAACAAACAATTTTCTCATGACGATGACGTCGCGATGACGAGCTAGAAACGTGTCTTCGGAGACTAAAACATAATTAGATGGATGCCAGTTGTCATTTGATGAGTCTGTAGATATAAACATTTTGAGAATTGTCGACTAAAACTCGATGAATTTGAGTTTTTCTTGACTAAAACTAGATGAAGACGAACACATTTTGAAATAAGTATAATATGTGTACGACTAATAAGTATTATTGTCCAAAAGACTAAAGACGAAAATTAAAAGAGCTGCCAAAAACAACACTTGTCAACTAAAACTAGACGAAGACACATTTTGAAATGACTAAATTATGACTAAGTATTTTCGGCCAAAAGACTTAGGACAAACATTTAAATGACTGCCAAAAACAACACTGCATTAATGCATTAATGAAATATATATGAAACACTTTTGGTGCGAAATATTTCGGTTTTACATTTCTGGAGCATAATTAAATATTTTCATCATGTATTTATCATACATATGAAATACGTATATAATTAGGTAATTATTTGTCAAAAAAATTATATTTTGTAATTTTAGAATTTTTAGCTAAGATTTTCAATGTCAGTGCACGCAAGCTTGATTTTTTTTTAAAATTTTAAACAAATATTCAATTTAGCTCAAATATGCCATGAGCGATTTCTACAGATTAGCGAATGACAATTTACAAATGTGCTGTTTTTATTTATGATTGACAGGTGGCATTTAATTGCTGCTCTTAATCAGTCTCTGACCCCAGAATGGGTTTATTTTAAGATCCCTCAGTGGGGGATTCCGTTGCGCATTTCCACAGCAAACGGGATTAAAACAACAGCGTGTTGTTTAAAGAACATGAAGCCGCATTTACTTTTACCAGTCAAGCACTCCACAACATTCCTGTCTGACCGCAAACTTAGGCCAATATGTAAGAGTCTACACACCCATGAAGTCTAAACCTTGTTTATTTCAACTTCCTCTCTTGAAAAACAAAAAACAGCTTTTTTTAAATGGTGAAAAGGGGGTGTGTAGAGTAGCTGGTGTATTCTGTTTGAAGTAGTTGAAATTAATTGAAATTTTTTTTTATAAATATATATATTTAAAATATATAGAATGTTAGAAATTATGCAAATATATAATTTATACAAGACACAATAAAAAAAAAAAAAAACATTAATGAATGTTACAGGGAACACACTAACTTGCTATTGTATTGTCCTTTCAGGGACAATGACCACTACAGTGGGCAGTAGGCCAAGTGACTATTTGTGATCATTAAAAAAATTAAAAATAGGGTTGTCAAACGATTAAACTTTTTAATTGAGTTAATCACAGCTTAAAAATTAATCGTAATTAATCGCAATTCAAACCATCTCTAAAATATGCCATATTTTTCTGTAAATTATTGTTGGAATGAAAAGATAAGAAACAAGACTGATATATACATTCAACATACTGTACATAAGTACGGTATTTGTTTATTATAACAGTAATTCAACAAGATGGCATTAACATTATTAACATTCTGTTAAAGCGATCCATGGATAGAAAGACTTGTAGTTCTTAAAAGATAATTTTATTACAAGTTATAGAAATTTTATATTAAAACCCCTCTTAAAGTGCATGTGACACGAAAAAGCATGTTTATTTCATAATACACGCGGTATTTTATGCCCCTGAATGATATGGGCCGCTTGGATGTGTGTGGAAGCGATCGCTATTTTTATTTAGTTTTTTTAATCCCGCGCCATGAAAATGAGTGACTTCCGGCTTCGGTCTTTCATTGAGGAGGAGGGCGCTGTGACGTGTACGGTAGAAGACGTCCTCTTCACGCTACAGTGTACTGTTGTGTATGAGGACGAAGGATTCAGCTGATTTTGCGGATTAATACGTTTATTGTTCGCATCACGCCAGCCAAACGGCTGCAGAAAAATCATTCTGTATGAGGGAGAGGCGTATGCGCCTTTTTGGAGTTTCAAAAGGTTCCCATTCACCGTGGATATTTACTGTGGGACCATTGGACTTACGAGGAAGTGAGTAAACATCTTGTTTTGTATTATGTCAAATACGAATACAGCGATTACAAAGTAAACACTACAAACTTCCTTTAAATGAAGGACTACTTACGTTTGATCATTGATAGGCATGTAAAAAGCTCTCCTAATGCTCATTAGCAGCAGCACGTTAGCTGCACAACAACTCCAGCCACCCTCCTCCGGGGAATGAACTGTAAATTGCTCTCCGCCGGGCGGTTTGCAGATCCGCGAAGACAATCGACAACCGGGTCGTCATGTCAAATAATCCAGGATAGTTATGTGTGATTTTCCGCTTCGAAGACTTTGAAACATCACTCGGTTCGGGTTCGCATGTCGGCTAGCTGTCACGCCTTCTGGTTTGTTTACATTCGCCGAAGCCAGGGAAGGGAAATGACATATGTCCTATTTAGGTTTCATAAAATATCGTTCGGGAGGTGCGGCAGTAAAGGTGAAGTCGACAGTTTTGACCATTATGGAGTAATTTTGCCATGTCGTCCTGAATAAATGCATTTTTATTATTTCATATTCCATTCAGCACAAGACTGTTATTTGTCATGACCATGCCATTTATTTAGCAATTGGGGAAAATACTTGGATAAAAAGAATATCCTGTAAAAATATTGAAGTAAAGAGACAGAAACAATGACATTTTGCCGCTTTCTTCGTCGCCTTTTCCTCATTGTGAGTAGTTCCCCCTCGACGGGCTGACTGGTCCTTCTCAAGCCATTTATATAGCTATTGGGGAAAAATACTTGGATAAAAAGAATATCCTGTAAAAATATTGGAGTAGAGAGACTGAAACAATGACATTTTGCGGCTTTCTTTGTCGCGTTTTCCTCGTTCTGAATAATTCCCCCTCAATGGGCTGAATAGTAAAACCGATGAGCCCAGTCTACCGCTGACGTCATCCACCTGTTGGGGACGCTAAAGCCCTATAATGGTAGGCGTGGCTATCCGGCAGATTAAAAGACTAATTTCTCGTCATCTGTGCTTTGCTAAATTGTTGTATATAGTCGAATCGTCTCAAAATATGCTTCTAATTCACATAATAATGCCATTTAAGACTTTTTTTCTCGTGTCGTATGCTCTTTAATGTTTTCGTTATAATAAAATTTGTAAAATTTTCAATCAAAAAATTAGTAGCTCGCCATTTTTTATGTCAATAATTACACAATGATCATGGTGCTGAAACCCATAAAATCAGTCGGACCCAAGCGCCAGCAGAGGGCGACAAAACACGAAAAAACACAAGTAACAAGTGGACATGACACTGTGCTGTCATTTTAATCTGTTTGAGCGGGGCATGTGCGTTAAATGCGTCAAATATTTCAACGTGATTAATTTAAAAAATTAATTACCGCCCATTAATGCGATAATTTTGACAGCCTTAATATATATATATATATATATATATATATATATATATATATATATATACAGGGGTGCACATAATTTTTTTGCCCAGGTTCTCAGAGGAGGACCTGGAGATGTGACTTAGTCCTCATTGAGCTTGAGAGCCGACCCGCCTGATGCGATAAATTTATAACAAGCTTTACTTAGAGCCAATTAACTTTAATTAATTATATTAACAATTAATGTGTGATTAACATCAACTGGCACAACAAAATTGCCATTACTTTGAAGTGAAATGTAAAGAAATAAAAAGCACCAATTCAAAATAAAGGGCATTATGCGGCTCCCACATTAACTCCAAGCCTTTTTAAAAGTGGGATGTCCTCCTCATAAGACCTCATTGAACGTGCATGTTTAGCTTTGTAAAATGCGAGCAAAAACACGTTTGTCAGTGCATGTCGCTGTTCATTACCTTTATTCCGCCCTATTCCGCCACTTGTCCATAGGGCGAGTGGGGTCCTGTTTGACATCGATAGTTTGCTTAATTGCCACATGCTCTCTGTTTTTTTCGTGCTTTTCAAAGTTTGGATGGCTGAAATTCTTTGACCCTACACAAAATGTGCTGCTCTTATCGGCGACATTGGGATTCTCACGGCACATTTTGTACCGCATTTCCGTGCGAGCATCATTTGCTTCTAGCCATGGTACCTCCTGTAGCCACTTTTCAGCAAAAGTCCTTTTTTTCGGTAGCTCCGGTGACGTCTCTGTCGTCTGTCTCTTTTGACGGGGGTGGGGGAACACGGAAGTAATTACTCAGTGTGGCCTGCTTCTTCGACATTTTGAGAAGTTATTTTGTCGTGTCCGCCACAAATACAGTGGTCAGCCATCGGTACGCAAAAGCGTATGGAAGCCGTTGAGGGCCAGCACGTTTGTCTATTTCCAATACGCATGCGCGCATGCGGACCACTTATGTGCACCCCTGTATATATATATATTTCCACAAAAAAAGTTTTTTGTATATATTGCGCAAATGTATCATTTATACAAGACACAATATAAAATTACATTAATAAATGTTACAGGGAACCTTCTATTTAACCTTTTCAGGGACAATGTTCACTACAGTGGGCAGTAGGCCAAGTGACTATTTGTGGTCATTAAAAAAAATAAAAAATATATATATTTATATATTTAGTTTATATTAATTTTATTATTAATAGGTATTGTATTTTTTGATGACTGAATTAATGAATTAATATGTTTATAAAATCTAAATGATTTATTATTTTTTTTCATTAGTTGTTGTAGTAGTTAACTAATTGCATGCCATTGACAGCGATAGAAATCCAATTCATTATAACTGGGAGGGGCGAGTTAATGAATGTAATAAAATGTATATATATTTTTTTAAATTAAAAAATCTTTTATTTTCAAATATTCTTAGCATTTTTTGGGAGTTTTCTATTGATCCTTTTATTTATTTGTTTTTTTAAAAGAAAAATGTTTTTGATTTTTGTATGTTAAGGTTTTCTCAGGGATTTTTTGCCGTATTTTTCAATTTTGTATTTAGTCCCCCCACCCTCCCCACCAGTCCATAACACTTTTAATTGTTTTTTTTTATTTTTACCATTTTTAAAATATAATTTTCATTTTTTATATTTTTGTTAATTGTAAATTCTTACATCACGGAGTTAACAAAACAACCACTCAACTTTACAACTTTCATGAAGTTTCCATATTAAATGGCCACTTTGCTGTAGCTTTAGAGCTTTTTTTGGGAGGGTGTGATGCCTCAAAAGCTTAATTACTGTCACGAGCTGGTTCTCACGGTCGCCGACAACAACATGACGGGACAGTGTGTGTTTGTGTGTGTGTGTTCTTGCATGCTTGAATAAATGATGACACGGGCCCTTCACGCGGCCTTTGAAAGCATTGATCCTAGAATAGACCTGATAAAATATTAACAGGACCTGATTTTTAACGCTGGCTGCACGTTTGTATGGATTTCGGATGACAGAAGGCGGAGCTCGCGTTCTGTCGCCCTTTGTTTTAAAAGCAGCGGTGGGTGACTCGGCATATACGCTTTTGGCGTGGCCTCATTTCAGCTCACACTGCAAGAGAGTTTGTGTGATGGTCGTCATTTATTGTACTGTTAAGTTTTAACTTGTTTGTTCATGGATATGTGATTGGAAATCGGGAGATCATGTCATTTTCAAAGGATTGGAATCGGGTAAAATAAATGATCGGATGTTTAAAATGTATTTATTTTTATGTATTAACTCATTGTCTGTCATTGATGGCGATAGACGTCCAGTCCTTTTTGACCGGGAGGGCGGCAGCGATTGTTCGATCGCAGCACTTCTCGGTGGCAGTGAATGAGTTAAAGGCTATAAGCAACCAAATAATCCAGAGGCATAGAATTCATAATGCCAGTGGTATGGAGGGATTATTTGTTTACCAACAGCAAAGCCTGGTTTATACCTGTCGCGTTCAACGTTCCATAGGGAAACGTGATGCGTGGAGGTCATCTGGTACGGGTTTTTAACAATGTACACTCTGTGCTGCTCCGTTTAGCTCTGTGCGGCTTGCCAGACTACATGGGGCAGCAAAAATGTCTATGGCATACGAGCAACTTCATAAAAGAGAGAATCCATTTTCCTGCAAAGTAGGGGAGCTTCTTTGTTGTTTGATGCCATTGTCATCCTAGTGGTCTTTATCGACCAAATCATATACATGTTTGTACTAGTGATCTTCTGCAATTAGCAGTTCGTCCGCAATGTTTTGTCACAGGAGTTGATGAATCCTCTCCTGTAAATCGCTATCGATAGATCATCAAAATCGGGTGACTCGGACTCACATGCAAAAATATTTAATGGGGATGTTCCTATTTCCTAATTGGCAATAGTAAAGTCTAAATATTTGAAATGTTGTTCACATTTTTGCATAATTTTTTTTTTTTCTCTCTCTGTTTCACTGGTGGTCGAGTGGGTCGTCTTTTGACCAAAGGGTCAGGGTCTTGAAATTAGCTCTCACTTGTGCATATTGTCTTTGTGTTCTTGTCCAACCCCAGTCTCCCTCAGTATTTTAAATATTTTGCATATACGTAATTTTGCAGCAGCTGTTTTTATGGTGATTCTTTTTCTTGCTGTAATAACTGTTTGCAATTTTAATCTTGAATGAAAAACGCTTACCCCGCCCACCGACCGGTCCACGCCCAAATGTCCAACCCGGTGATGGTAAATCATTAATGAACTGCTCCTGTCTTGGTTCGCATTTGAGTCGATGACACAAGGTTAGTTGGGTCTTGGTACGCCTTCCCTTTAAAAGTGTGAAGCGTGCCCATCATGCGTCTGGCGCTGGACATTTGCGGGCATTTTGCCAAGACAACTTTATCTCCCCCAGTCGATGAGGTGAGCTTGAGGAGGCTGCCATTTTCTTTCATTGCTTTGTTGTTCTGAAGGCGCCAAAGCAGGAGTAATTGCATGACGGCTTTCAAAGAACAGGATGTTGCCGGCAGGCTTCTCGTCGACTTGAGGATGCGGAAGAGGTTGGGAGTTAATGAGCTTGTTTCTATTCACAGCAGCCTGTTTGTTATGCAGCGCGAGAGCCGACGCGTGGTTGTGTGCAGGCACATAGAAGACTGTACCTTCTCGTAACGTACTTTGACTTTGGCTTGGGGTTTTTCATTTGGTTGATCATGGAGACGAAGAAGTTATTTTTTATTTTTACTTTTTTTTTAACTATAGTTTTAAACTATAGTTTTTTTTATTGGGAAATATTTTGCTGATATTAAAAGAAGTATTTTGTATATTTATATACAGGGTGTTCCAAAATGGTTGACCCCATTCTAAATGCCCTTATCTCAGAAACTACATGATAGATCTTACAAAATGCCTTATCAAAATGCCTTTTGAAGTGAACGGCATTTCTTAACCTGAAAAGCTAGAAATGCCAAATGTTTCACACAAAAAGTTTTCTACACAAGCTGTGAAAATTTGAGGTCAGTCCAATGGAAATTGTCAAAATTATTGGCCTACAAAATGGGGTCAAACATTTTGGAAAACCCTGTAATTTTGTGTTTTCTGTATTTTTGTGTGTGTTTTTCATCTGATGTTGTGTTTTCACTTCATTAGTTTTTTAATTTAAAAAAAAATATTTTAGTATAGTTTTTCATACATTTTTTTAAAGGGAACCACTGACAGAAAGACTTGTAGTTCATAAAAGATAAATGTTAGTATGAGTTCCAATAATTTGATAATCAACCCCTCTTAGTGTTTTCGTTTTTATTAAACTGAAAAATTAGTTTAACTAGTAAGTCGCCATTGTTGTTGACAACGCAATACAGTGACATCACTGGGCAGTACTGCCGTACTTCCACAGTGTCACTCGTTAGCTACATAAACATGTCGTCTTTTCTGTCCTTCCAATTTGAACCAGAGCAGAAAAGTGTTGAGAAGGACAGCTCTGTCGATATTTCACAAAGCGAGCAGCAAAAGCAATTAAATGAAGTCTCAAGCGGGATTCGAACCTGCGTTTTATCGTGCAACAGACGAGCACTTATACCACAGGACTACCGCGTGACATTAGAGTCATGATTTTCCTAATAAAGCAATCGCAACCCACATGCGCTGTCTGACTATGCGGTAAAACCTGAAAGGGAAATGCAACTGAAAAGACAGTGCAGCTGGCTTGCCCACAGAATTAAAAAACGTGGCTCACTTTAGACAGCAAGCAGACAACAAGAACATGGGGATTGTGTAAAAGGGTTTATTGAACACACAAGAAAACATGATCGCGAAAAGGGGAGACTCAAAAAGGGTCCGTGACAGTAGGTTGGGATCAATTAAAAAAAAAAAAAAAAACGAGGGAAAACCGCGGTGAGAGGCGGACAAACAAAGAAAAAAACAAGGCACTGATGTAACTAGTAACGAAGGGATATACAAACTGTCAAATGGCAGCAAGTCAATACCTCGGCAAGCCACCTAGGATCGGTTTAAAGACACTGCTGATGAGCTAGAATTAGACGCAGGTACGATGTACCTGTAACAAAACAATCTGACCAGCAACAGAATGTGACAAAGTCATGCCGGTCATCACACTAGCTTCGCTTGCTAGCTAGCACAGCATTTCTCCCAGTCGGGCCAACCGCGTCATTTTTCCGAGCGTTCATTGCAAGCGTAAAACATGGTGCCCTCCGTAGGTCAAACCATGTTTTTAAATCAATGGAAATCATATATATGTTTCTAATAACATATTTTAGTAAGAGACAACTGTGACTTATTAGAGCCTACAAGTCTTTAAGTCTGAGAATCCCTTTAAGGTAATAAAATAAAATTAATATAGTATTGAACATTTACAGAGCCATTAAAGGGACATTGACAAAAATAACAAATTTAAACCATCAGGTGCGCTAAGCTAAGGCACTAATTGAGTCCAAGATTGAAGTAAGGCTCAACTAAATCCTTTATTATCATATTTAGCAGGCAGAAACTGCTAGTGTACGATGTGTCCCTGAGTTTAGCCTAAAACGATAAACAAACGAGGATCTAAGTACAACTAAAGAAAAACTGGCTAGCTTGCATAGCAAACGTCCGCTAGCTTCAATGCTATAGCTGCTAATGTTTACCGGATTGTTTCTGGTGCGCACGAGATGTTTTAAATTTATTTTATATCTGTCGATGTGTCGTTAGGGGCTCCGTATAACATTATATATACAGTATGATATTTATATGTCAACTAATGCAAGATTCAATTAATATTCTTTCAATTACATTAAATATTTCAGTTTACTTCTGTATTTTTTTTCTTTGTCAACTTAATATTTTTGCCTGTGCAATTGTTTTTGTTTAATATTTTTATAATTTTTTCATTTGCTCTGCAATTTTTTCTGTTTGTTGATTCATCGAATTTTGTATTTAATCCAATAATACATTTGTCATCTCATACATTTGCAATATTTTCAAGTCACGTTTCCAGAAAGTTCATTTAACTTCTTATAGTTCAGCTTAAATGTGTCTTTTTCCTCATTTGTACTTGGCTTACTCTGTGGAATTGTTGTTCATTTGAAAGCCAAATTGTTGAATTTCGTCTTGATTGGGCGAGCTTGTTGGCTTATGGTGGCAAGATACGCGCTTCACGGCATCGACTCGTCAGAAATCCCCAGAACTTTTAAACAACTCGTCAATTTCTTTCCCCAGGCTACCGAGAACGAACCCGGCGACATGGACCTGAGCGGCCTGCCGGAGACGGCAGTAGACTCTGAAGAGGACGATGACGAAGAGGACATCGAGCGGGCGTCCGATCCTCTCATGAGCCGGGATATTGTCCGAGACTGCCTGGAGAAGGACCCCATGGACAGGACGGACGACGACATAGGTGAGAGGACAGTACACGCGTGCTTGGACAAAGTATTGATGATAACGTATATATTTGACACGAGTAAGTTTTTATGCTCCCTGTGGCCAAAATACACCCTCCCACCAATGAGTTGCCACTCTCCCACTTCAAATGGATTGGACGTCTAGCACCATCAATGGCTGGCAATTTGTTAACAAATGTACATAAAGTCCCTCATTTTGAATCCTGCGGCTTACAATGCTGGCCGAAAGTATTGGCACCCCTGCAATTCTGTCAGATATTGCTCAATTTCTCCCAGAAAATGATTGCAATTACGAATGCTTTGGTAGTAATATCTTCATTTATTTAGCTTGCAATGAAAAAACACAAAAGAGAATGGGAAAAAATCATTATCATTTTACACAAAACTCCAAAAATGGGCTGGACAAAAGTATTGGCACCCTTTGAAAAATCATGTGATGCTTCTCTATTTGTGTAATTAACAGCACCTGTTACTTACCTGTTGCACTTAACAGGTAGTGGCAATAACTAAATAACACTTGCAGCCAGTTAAAATGGATTAAAGTTGACTCAACCTCTGTCCTGTTTCCTGGTGTGTACCACATTGAGCATGGAGAAAAGAAAGAGGACCAAAGAACTGTCTGAGGACTTTAGAAGCAAACTTGTGAGGAAGCATGGGCAATCTCAAGGCTACAAGTCCATCTCCAAAAACCTGTATGTTCCTGTGTCTCGCGTGCGCAGTGTTATCAATAAGTGTAAAGCCCATGGCATTGGGGCTAACCTCCCTAGATGTGGACGGAAAAGAAAAATTGACGAGAGATTTCAACGAAAGATCGTGAAAGAACCTCTACTAACATCCAAACAAGTTTGAGCTGTCCTGCTGTCCGAGGGTACAACAGTGTCAACCCGTACTATCCGTCGGCATCTGAATGAAAAGGGACTGTATGGTAGGATATCCAGGACCCCCTTCTGACCCAGAGACATAAAAAAGCCAGGCACGAAGACCCCCTTCTGACCCAGAGACATAAAAAAGCCGGGCTGGAGTTTGCCAAAACTTACCTGAGAAAGCCAAAAATGTTTTGGAAGAATGCTCTCTGGTTAGATGAGACAAAAGTAGAGCTTTTTGGGAAAAGGCATCGACATAGAGTTTACAGGGGAAAAACGGGCCTTTAAAGAAAAGAACACGGTCCCCACAGTCAATTATGGCAGAGGTTCCCTGATGTTTTGGGTAGGGCTGTCAAAATTATAGCGTTTTTAAAATTAATCACCTTAAAATATTTGACGCATTTAACGCACATGCCCCGCTCCAACAGATTAAAGTGACAGCACAGTGTAACATCCACTTGTTATTTGTGTTTTTAGGTGTTTTGTCGCCCTCTGCTGGCACTTTTGTGTGACTGATTTTATGGGTTTCAGCACCATGAGCACTGTGACATCAACAATGGCGAGCTACTAGTTTATTTTTTTGAATGAAAATTTTACAAATTTTATCAAAACGAAAACATTAAGAGGGGTTTTAATATAAAAATTCTATAACTTGTACTAACATTTATCTTTTAAGAACTACAAAATCCATGGATCGCTTTAACAGAATGTTAATAATGTTAATGCCATCTTGTTGATTTATTGTTATAATAAACAAATACAGTACTTATGTACCGTATGTTAAATGTATATATCCGTCTTGTGTATTTCCATTCCAACAATAATTTACAGAAAAATATGGCATATTTTATAGATGGTGTGAATTGCGATTAATTACGATTAATTAATTTTTAAGCTGCAATTAACTCGATTAAAAACTTTAATCGTTTGACAGCCCTAGTTTTGGGGTTGCTTAGCCTCTGGCACTGGACTGCTTGACCGTGTGCATGGCATTATGAAGTCTGAAGACTACCAACAAATTTTGCAGCATAATATAGAAAAAAGCGGCATGGAAAATGAATGAATGAATGAATGAATGAATGAATATAGGGCCCAGTGTGAGAAAGCTGGGTCTCCCTCAGAGAACACATGTGGAAAATGGCATTTTGGAGAAGGCACCCTTCAAATCTCAGAGACCTGGAGCAGTTAGCCAAAGAAGAATGGCTTAAAATTCCAGCAGAGCATTGTAAGAAACTCATCGATGGATACCGGAAGCGGTTGTTCGCAGTTATTTTGTCTAAAGGTTGTGCTTTGAAGCATTAGGCTGAGGGTGCCAATACTTTTGTCCGGCCCATTTTTGGAGTTTTGTGTGAAACGATAATAATAATGATAATGTAAGCAAAATAAAAGAAGATACTACTACCAAAGCATTTGTAATTGCAATCATTTTCTGGGAGAAATGAGCATTATCTGACAGAATTGCAGGGGTGCCAATACTTTTGGCCAGCAGTGTATATAATGCTTTTGCTCAACTCAGATTCCCATAAACTTTTTCAATTCGCTATCATCAAAGCTGTGACTGTGCGACGTATTAGCCACATTTCAGGATGCTTGATGTTGAGGAGACTAGGAGGAGGAGGAGGAGGACGTGTCGGTTGTAGTGAGAGGAAGAGCGAGTGCCCTCTTCATCCTCCTCCTCCTTCATCTCGCCCGCAGCAGCCTGCCCACCTACCCACCCACCAGCCTTCCCTCCTTCATGCCAGCAGGCTTTTTCTAGGTCACTCTCGGCACATCCTGCAGCCTCAGCTCACCCTGCGCATCAAACATTCAAACGCTTCCTTCCGCACACGCGATACCTGCTTGTTGCCGTGACAACCACGGGTCACTGCGGACATGCTTGCATCAGTAGAAGAAAATAGTCTGAATTTAGATTTTTTGGGCTGGGTTAAATATTTGGGGCATTCGGAACACGCGAAAGAAACAGTTAAGAACCTCAGTAATATTATTATTGAGTATTGTTAGGCCCGGTGTTGCTCGTGTTTGTGTATTGTGAACACAATACAACCGAATGGCAGATTAAAGATACAGTGATCCCTCGCAGTACTTTATTTACCTGTCCCGATCCAATCACGTACTTTCTCACTCTCGCTCCTGCTACTTTTCTTGGTCAGGCAATGCACTGGAGTTGCTTATTAAAGTTAACGATGATTGACACATTTAAGGTTTGATCTTGCCAGAGACTCTTGGAAGCCAAAACATGCATGTGTCAGCATCATTTAACTTGTTAAACAGTTGCTCTTGCAACTCATTGTGTGTAAGTGAGCAGCTTTAGCTGGTTTGAGTGGACTTATTCATTGAAACATTTTTCTTTTTTTTTTTTGTTTTTTAAATTGATTGAGCGTCTACCTTTTTTCTTATTTAGAAATAATTCAGTCGGACAGTAACATGTTTAGAAGTTGAAGTTCTTAAAAACCATTTATGAATAGGGTTGTTCCGATCATGTTTTTTTGCTCCCGATCCGATCCCGATCGTTTTAATTTGAATATCTGCCGATCCCGATATTTCCCGATCCGATTGCTTTTTTTTGCTCCCGATTCAATTCCAATCATTCCCGATAATTTTTCACGATCATATACATTTTGGCAATGCATTAAGAAAAAAATGAATAAAACTCGGACGAATATATACATTCAACATACAGTACATAAATACTGTATTTGTTTATTATGACAATAAATCCTCAAGATGGCATTTACATTATTAACATTCTTTCTGTGAGGGGATCAACGGATAGAAAGACTTGTAATTCTTCAAGGATAAATGTGACTTTGTATACTGTGACTAAATATTGCCATCTAGTGTATTTGTTGAGCTTTCAGTAAATGATACTGTAGCCATGCTCAAATGCATGTGGGAAGTGCAACCATGACTGTGCTTAGTGCTACCAATTGATATATATTCTCTGCGTTGGAAAATAAAATAGGGTGTGAAGAATATGATCAATTACTACCTTGCTTCCCCACAGTGCTTCCCACGATATTTCTAATCGTAGGGAGAAGGATTGTCAGGCTTAAGCCATTTAAAACAAGGGTCCAAAGGCTGCCAAAATTCACTTTACTCAATTTACGCTGCCTTTTAGCTCTCTATATAGGTAAAACGGCGCCATTACAGATTGAGCGCGACAATGCGTGAGTGGGTCGTCCAGCGGATTCATTAATTGCGTTAAATATTTTAACGTGATACTTTTTTTTTTTAATTAATTACCGCCGTTATCGGGATAAATTTGATAACCCTGCCTTAAGCCTATACTAAAGACTCTGGAGTGTAACATATTATGTTTGTAACGTTAAAAAAAAAAAAAAAAAAAGTATATTTAAAAAAGGCATGTCCGATATTTTTTTGCCGAGTCCGATACTTTGAAAATGACGTGCATCCCGATCGATCGGGACATCTCTAAATAAAACCCCTCTTAATGTTTTCATTTTATTAAAATTTGTCAAATGTTCAATCAAAAAATAAACTAGTAGCTCATTGTGCTCGAACCCATAAAATTATTTGGGCCCACGCACCAGCAGAGGGCGCCAAAAAACAAGTAACACGCGGACATTACACTGCTGTCATTTTAATCTGTTTGAGCAGGGCATGTGCGTTAATTGCGTCAAATATTTTAACGTGATTAATTTAAAAAAAATAAGTACCACCCGTTAACGCGATAATTTTGACAGCCCTAATTTTTTAAAATTTATTTATTTATTTTTTTTTAAGTGAAAAAACTTGTTTTATTTGTATCTCTTTCCAATGATCAATCTGAATACATTGAACACACAGGAAAAAAAATGGGAGGGTGAAGGCACTACTTCGCAGTTTTTCACTTACGCGGCGAGTTAATAACCACTGAAATCGAGGGATCACTGTACTTTCTTTAGCGATGCAGCTATAATATAGTGATAGTAAAAGGACATCATAAAGAAGTTAATGCGCAATCCCTTTTCCATCACTGTGTACCGTATTGTGGTTCGCGACGTGGAGAAGAATGAATGTTTTTTTTTCCCTACACACTTGCTGCTCTTGTGACTTGTATACCACGCGACCCAAGAGACAACACCTTTATTGATGACTAGAAAACATCAGATCATAACAACGGAACAACCACTCTCAAATACCCATGAACCATTGCGGGCGTAACACATAATAAATAGTATGAATAGCAACCGAAATGAATCCCTTAGCAATATTCCAGAAAATTGTACTTTTTTTTTTTAATATAAAGTTCAGCGTCTTGTGGAGTCCTCAAAGCCACAAGGTATAATTACAACACATTTAATTTGTACATGAAACTGAAATTTGAAAGCCAACTGCGACATTGCAATCGCAAGAGATGTGTCTTTTGTCTAAAAGACTGTGCTTCGGCCTCCACTATCACGGATTTTCAATACTAATTTTTGGAGTTTGGAATTAATTTTCCACACTAAATTGAGGTCTACATTTAGTACAACTGGTCCGCCCAGCTGTTTCGGAACAAACACATACACGCACACACAGTCACGCACACAGACAAAGTTTAATTTATATATAAGTATAAATATAAATGTTTATATTTTTAATCTTGCCATGAAAAAGAGTTGTTTTATGTGTTTTTTAGGGGGAAACGGCATATTTGAGAATCAAAAGCTTGATCTCACGGGAATATGTTTCTCAAAAGAAAGTTTTCTGCATTATTTATGTTCCTTTTTTTAACTTATAAGTCATATTTTCCTCAAAGATTTATTCCTAAAAATGTCTTTCTTCAAGTAAAAAAAAAAAAAAAGTGCATTTATAAATACATTTATGAATCTAATTCTACAAGCATGTAATTGACCATTTTCTGGAAATTAAATATTTTCCATCAAATAAAAAAATATGACTTCATTCTCATAAGACTAAATTTATATATTTTTAAATTACCGTACTTTCAATAATCAAATACTACTTAAAAAAAACAGGATTTAACGGTAATCTCATTTATACTCTATGCCAATTTTTGACACACACAAAAAATTCTGAACACATCCACCTCCAGACTAATCTTTCAAAAATGATAAACTTTCCTCTATTTTTAATATTTTCTTAATGCTCATCTATCGTGACAGAGTCCATCCTTTTAAAAGCAAAACGTTGTCAGGCGCAGTTGCGATGCAGCGAATTTCAGTCTGCAGTGAGGTCGCCGAGTCTAATGTGTCAGCACTTATTCTGCTCCCCACCCAGGTAGTCAATGGCATTGATGTTGGGCGTAATAGCCGCCGTGTTGGTGACAGAGGATCAGCCATCTCATATAGAGGTGGTCTTCAAAATAATAATAGTTTTTTTTTTGTCTTCCTCCTCCCGCAGAGCAATTACTGGAGTTCATGCATCAGCTGCCAGCCTTCGCTAACATGACCATGTCGGTACGGCGTGAACTCTGCGCCGTCATGGTCTTCGCCGTAGTGGAGCGCGCTGGCACCATCGTTCTCAATGATGGAGAGGAAGTAAGTTAATTGTAAAACAATATGTATTACGTATTAATTGATGCCAATAAATGTCCAATCCATTTTGACTGGGAGTCCAGCCCAGTCAAATTGGATTGGACGTCTATCACCGTCAATGGCAGTAAAACATGATCACTCAATGCAAGCCTTCCAAGTTGAATTGAATTTTCATGGCTCTGTCAATGGGAATGATATTGCGAAAGGTACAGTGAGGAGAAGTATTTGCACCCCATGTGATTTTGCAGGTTCACCCACTTAGAAAATAGGTAGAAGTCTGAAATTTCAATCATAGATGCATTTCCACTCAGAGACATCATCATATGTTACACTTATCCAGAGTCTTTAGTTTAGGCTTAAGGTAGGGTTATCAAATTTATCCCTATAACGGCGGCAAATAATTTCTTTAATAATGTATAACGTTAAAATAGTTAACGCATTTAATGCATGCGCTGCACGATCTACTCGCGCATTCACGCGCTTCATCTGTTATGGCGCCGGTTAGCCAATAAACGTATATTGAGTAGAGTGAATTTTTGCAGCCTTTAGAGCCTTATTTTAATTGGCTAAAATCTTACAATCCCTCTCCCTACAATTGGTAATATCATAGGAAGTAATGTGGGGAAGCAAGGTAGCAATTGATATTTTCTTAACACATTGAATTATATCCCATCGCAGAGAAGATATATGAATTGGTAGCACTACGCACAGTCGTGGTTTCACCTGTCATGGTTCCACTTCCCATCATGCATTGGGCATGGCCTTCAGTATCATTTACTGAAAGCTCAACAAATATACTAGATGGCAATATTTAGTCACAATAAACAAAGTCAAAAGTCTTTCTATCCGTGGATCCCTCTCACAGAAAGAATGTTAATAATGTAAATGCCATCTTGAGGATTTCTTGTCATAATAAACAAATACAGTACTTATGTACTGTATGTTGAATGTATATATTCGTCCGAGTTTTATTCATTTTTTTCTTAATGCATTGCCAAAATGTATATGATCGGGAAAAATTATCGGGAATGATTGGAATTGAATCGGGAGCAAAAAAAAAGCAATCGGATCGGGAAATATCGGGATCGGCAGATACTCAAACTAAAACGATCGGGATCGGATCGGGAGCAAAAAAACATGATCGGAACAACCCTAGTAACCACCCACACACCACCCGTTTGAGCTCAATATTGTCACCTATGCACCCCACAGTCAGTCATAATCCAGCTGTTACCATGGACAATGGTAGAGAGATTTCGCAAGACACCAGAGAAAAAATTGTTGAGCTCCACAAAGCTGGAAAGGTTAATGGGACAATTGGAAAGCAGCTTGGTGAGAATAAATCAATAGTTGCAGCAGCTGTTAGGAAATGAAAGAGGCTAAACATGACTGATAATCTACCTCGGACTTGGGCTCCATGTAAAATATCTCCTCGCCTCGTGAGGCATCACTCGTGATGAGAAAAGTAAGGGCTCAGCTTAGAACTACACGGCAGGACCTGGTCAATAACCTGAAGAGAGCTGGATGCGCAGTTTCAAAGGGTACTGTCAGTGGAACACTATGGTGCACTGGTTAAAAATCATGCATTGCTCAGAAGGTTCCCCTGTTAAAGTACATGTGAAGGCCCGTCTGAACTTTGCCAGGGACCATCTGAATGATGCAGAGGGGTCATGGGAGAAAATCATGTGGTCAGATGAGACCAAAGTAGAAAGTTTCGGGGCAAACTTTACTCTCGTTTGTGGAGGAATGAGTACAATCCCAAGAACACCATCCCCACTGCGAAGTTATGGGGTGGAAATCTCATGCTTTGCGGCTGCTTTTCGGCAAAGGGGACAGGAGGACTGTACTGTATGAAGCAGAGGCTGAATGGTGAAATGTATCGTCAGATTTTGAGCCACAACCTCCTTCCCTCAGTCAGAGACTTGAAGATGAGTGGTGACTAGATCTTCCAACATGACAATAATCCAAAGCACACAGCCAAGCTGACCAAGGAGTGGCTGCGTGAAAAGCATAGCAAGGTTCTGGAGTGTCTCCAGACCTCATTTCAATAGATGATCTTTGGATGGAGCTGAAACTTCGTGTTTCTCAGCGAATGCCCCGAAACCTGACAGATCTAGAGAAGATTTGTGTGGAGGAATGGGCCAAAATCCCTGTTTTCTCAGAGGTACAAATACATATGAACCCCAGTAAATTAGAAATAAATGATTGAAAAATCATACAATGTGAGTTCCAGATTTTCTTTCTTTTTTTTTTTTTTTTAGATTATGTCTCTATAAGTGGAAATGCATCTATGATTGAAATTTCAGACCGCTACCTATTTTCTAAGTGGGTGAACTTGCAAAATCACAAGGGGTGCAAATACTTCCGCTCCACACTGTGCTGTATATGCAGTACATTTGATACTACAGTATTTTCCGGACGTACTTTTTTAAAAATAGTTTGGCTGGGCCTGCGACGTATATGTTAGACTTAAATGGATTTGTTGTGAGATCAAGAGTTTGTTTCATTTATTGTTATCTAAATAACTATTAATATGTCAACCGTTAGCTATTTAGCTCTTTGTTCTGTTTTATTACTACTGTAATGTATAATGTTTGTGCTTGCTCTTCCTCTTTTTTGTGCATTTTTTGGCTAGTGCAACTTGTACTCGGGTGCGACTTATAGTCCAAAAAATACGATATATACATATATTTATATATAAACTTTTGAAATAGACTTTGCTCTCGTACAAAACGTGAACATTCCTAAAATGCACTTCATAAAACTTAGTCTTCTTTTCTCGTTTCATGTATTTTCCGCTCTATTAAAGATGAATGCAGAGCGTCTCGTCCCCCTTGGAAGTCCTCGGGCAGCTAAAGCAAGACGCCTTTTTAAATGGCCACGTTTTGACCCACAATGGAGGACTGGTCTCTGTAGTCAATGGGTTCACTGAGCATGTTTTAACCGTAGGAACTAATGATCCATGCCTGGGAAAACTGTCACTAGGATGAATGAACCAATAGTTAGTAGGAAAAGTTTGGCAAGGAATTTATGAATTTAGGTTCGGTATTCGACAGAAAATGACGAGAAATGCCCCAGAATTAATTCATTGCCTAGCATTGGCTGCCACTTACGGCTGTAGACGTTAATTCGCTGCCATCCTTCCCAATTCAGACAGATTGGACGTCGACTAGTGACAAACTCATTACAATTCACAACAGAAGGATGATAAGCACTTGGTTTTCTGTTTATTAGTTGTCTTGTAGAATATTCTGATGATAACCTGACCCATGTATCGATAATCCGTTGCCTTGTATCGCAAATTGTATCGTATCATGAGGTACCCAGAAGTTCCCAACCTTATTTGACATGTACAATGAGTAGTGTCTAAATGTATTATGCTGTGTTTCAGCTGGACTCGTGGTCGGTGATATTGAACGGTTCGGTGGAGGTGACGTACCCTGAGGGCCGCACGGAGATTCTCTGCATGGGCAACAGCTTCGGGGTGTCGCCCACCATGGAAAAGGAGTACATGAAGGGAGCCATGAAGACCAAGGTGGACGACTGCCAGGTAGCGTGTCCTTCACGTGTCGACAAACGCGGCCGTTACACGGATGTTAGTCGCCATAATAGCGGAGGTCGTTTGCAGCTTATGTTCTCTCACTGACGACTCATAACGGCGCCCCAGGGGGGCTCGCTGTTGATGATGCGACACTCTCCAGGGGAAGAATTAATGATGCATTTTCGTGCGTAGTCGTGATGACCTCTGACTTGTTATATAATGACAAGTGGTGTCAAAGAAACACCTTCAAACGTCTTCATGTTTACATCAACATAACAGCAAGATAGGTTTCAAGATGGCGGCTTTAAATATCAAGAAAATAATGACACACTTAAGCATCAGTGTGCACCTGCAAGAGCTGCTACATCGAGTGGCTCGGATGGATGGATGGATGGATGGATGGATGGATGGATGGATGGATGGATGGATGGATGGATGGATGGATGGATGGATGGATGGATGGATGGATGGATGGATGGATGGATGGATGGATGGATGGATGGATGGATGGATGGATGGATGGATGGATGGATGGATGGATCGATGGATGGATCGATGGATCGATGGATCGATGGATCGATGGATCGATCATTTTTACCTTATTTATTACAACTCACCGATGATGTCATTTTAGTGCCGAACCAATACTATTATCAGCATCAGGAACAGAAGTTGGTATGGTGAGGAAAATAATGGAGTTGACATCAGGAAAATACATGTCAATATATTTCATGATTAGGAAAATGAATGTCAACGTGGTTAAAAAAAAAAATTAATTTGTTTTTTGTCTTTGTTGCAGTTTGTGTGCATAGCCCAGCAGGACTACTGCTGCATCCTCAACCAGGTGGAGAAGAACATGCAGAAAGTGGAAGAAGAAGGAGAGATCGTCATGGTCAAGGAGCATCGAGAACTGGACCGAACGGGCACCAGGAAAGGACATATTGTCATCAAGGTGGCTAAGCGAGCAAGCAGTGACATCATCATTTTGATAATAATTTTCTGAGTTATAACACCACTGTGCTCGTTGTGATCAGGGCACTTCGGAGCGTCTAACAATGCACTTGGTGGAGGAGCACTCAGTGGTAGATCCCACCTACATTGAGGACTTCCTGTTGACATATAGGACCTTTCTGTCCAGCCCCATGGTAGTGGGCAAGAAGCTACTGGAGTGGTTTCATGACCCAAGTCTCAGGGACAAGGTATGCCACTTGAAACACAATTCAAAACAAAATAAGGGGAAAAAAGTGGAGTTGGAGAATTAGTTTTTGGGTATTCGTGCTTTATCACCATAGTATAATTCAACAGAATCTAGCAGGGTGGCTTTATTTTGGAAACTGAATTGCAGTTGTCAAACTTGGTGGAAGGGTGCATATAATTTTATATATTCTAAACTACTGTTGCATACAATTTTATATATTTTAAACTAGTGTTGCACCGATACTAATGCTAGTATCCTAGTATCAGTGCCGATACAACCCTAAAATGATGTCATCAGTATCGGGGAGTCCTTAATGACGTCATGTCCGGGTTATAAAATCACGCCAGCTGCCCTTCCCGCACAGTGAGCGCCGAGTCGGCAACACGGGACAAGTCTGTGAACCTGTCCAACCCGCGTTATTCCTGAGATATCTCCTCATGTCTGAAAGCCATGACACGATCAAATCCTGTGTCACCTCTAGGCATATGCCGGTATGAGATTCTAACGGTATGATAACCTTCAGCCAAAATATCACGGTATTGCAATTACAGCTCTAAAATGTGTTACTTTGAGATATCTGGGTTTAAAAAACAAAAAACTTTTTCCCATTGAACAGGATTTTTATTTTTCAAAACATAAGCAAATTGAAAGTAAAATGTTAAAATAAATTAGAAAAAATAACAAAAAAAACCCTGAAATATTGTAAATTAAATTTGAATAAATGCAGTCCTTTAGGTGAGCCTAAACCCACAGCCACAGCTGAACATGATTACCATCAGAACAAAAATGATTGAATTATTTTCCATGAAAAGCACATGTGTATGACTCGTATCATGTTCACATTATACACACTCTTTCTCAACAAAGACGTTGCCAGAGAGAGAAAAAACACATTTTACCACCGCTAGACACACTAAACATGCTGGAATTAACTCATGTAGCTGGTGGGAAACATTCATGACAGTGTTTACCAACCTTTAATTTTGTATAAATGCGAAATCATATTGGAGGTATTGCCATCTTGGCAGCCACCCTCCGCAAACAAATTTTACATGTTGGTTGGACCAGCTCCTCTCAGCCGCGGCCGTATATATCTTTTCTGTAGCTGAGGTAGTCCCATACCAGTGATTTCGTTTTCTTAGATGCGGGGAAAAAGTTCAGGATTTTCACTTCCTCCAGCCATCGTGTAGCACAGCAGACTCACTGAGCAACAACCAGTGGGAGAGGTTTGAGCCTTGCAGCTGCAAGCGAGGGATTTCTCCCTGCATTTTTAGGACATGAAAAATATCTAATACCTTTTGTATTTAATTTTTGCGGTATTGGAGCCGTGACGTTTTCATAACA
Source organism: Corythoichthys intestinalis (assembly GCF_030265065.1). Lineage (NCBI taxonomy): Eukaryota > Metazoa > Chordata > Actinopteri > Syngnathiformes > Syngnathidae > Corythoichthys > Corythoichthys intestinalis. The sequence continues at coordinate 47,461,918 of NC_080405.1, read as the reverse complement.
CAGTATACGTTGAAACTAGTAATCGGCACATGTTTAGACACCTTACAGAGGAATTTACCAGGCTATAAGTCTTAAAGGGGCTTCTGAGAAAACTTGTTTACAACACCAGGGATCGCCATCTCCATTGGAAGCAACCTGTCCCCATTCAGTGAAAGAAACTAACCCTATGTGATTGAAAGAACAAGTTTAAAATATATTTTTTTAACGATTAATACAGAAACAAATCACCTCAAATTAATCTAAACCGCTAAAATAATGATGGGTTGCAGAAGGAAGATCAACAGAGTAGAGCTGAAACGAATACTCGAGCAACTCGAGTAACTCGAGTTTAAAAACTGATCCGAGTAATTTTATTCACCTCGAGTAATCGTTTATTTTGACAGCTCTAAGCATCACGTTTTGCTCGTACTACTTTTAATGCGGGACAACGCGCTGATGTTAATAAAACTTACTGCAGCTGACAGCCGCTACAAGCGACGCCGACGTTGCTAAATACTAGCCCGCACGATGCTACGTTGGTCGCAGGTAGCGTCTAATGCGTCTCCTAGAGATCATGTATGTTGAACTAGATGCGCAATGACAGACTCGGCCGTGTCTGCGCAGCGTTAGTAAACAGCCGCCATCTTAAAGCAGTAGAGCGCTAAGCGCTAATAAAGAGCGCTAAGCGCTAATAAAGAGCGTTAAGCGCTAATAAAGAGCGCTAAGCGCTAATAAATAAGATTAACGTTACTGTCACTAGCTCACGTAACGTTATCCCTGCGGAGGGCTAGGTTTCTATTAATTATGACCACTGTCGATGCGTGGCTAACGTGTCTTACATACAGGCTTTAACAGAACATAGCATTGTGGAGTGATGAGGGTGTAAAATAAAAACTTAATAATGCTAACTATCAATTTTAGCTCAGTAGTCATTGCTGGATAAAACACCAAGTAGCACTGGTCCCTAATGTGCTCCAATACAGCCTGTATCATACATTTATTTTGAACACTGCAAAAACTCAAAATCCTATCAGGATTTACAGTTTAGACTAACTTAAAAATGGCTTGACACAAATAGAAATTCAATTGAAACACGTGGGGGAAAAATCCTAACTTTTAAGTGATGTGTGTTATCAAGCGTAACGGCATTTTTAGGTAATATATATATATATGTGTGTATATACATACATATATATATATATATATATATATATTTTTTTTTTTTAATCTAAAAGTTTTTTGTGTGAAAGCAGTGAATTAGATTTTTTTTTTTATTCTAGTTACATCTGAGATGCAATTGCTGGCTGTTTTCAACAATCTACATCAAAAATAAAGACATTGATTGACTGAAAATGGTTCAAGATTAGATGAAATGTCTTGTTTTCTCATGTATATTTACTGTATAATTGCTCTTCACCTAAAATTATATTTGTTTTATCCGATTAATCGATAGAATTTTCAGTCGATTACTCGATTACTAAAATATTCGATAGCTGCAGCCCTACAACAGAGTACTATTACATCAATTTCTTCATTGTGTGTGTACAGGTATACAGTCTCCCTTTACTTTTCTGTTAACGATTGAAATATTTGTTCAGGTGACGCGGGTGGTCTTGCTATGGGTGAACAACCACTTCAATGACTTTGAGGGTGACGCCGCCATGACTAACTTCCTGGAGGAGTTTGAAAACAACCTGGAGAGAGAAGTATGTTTAAGAATTTCAAAATAATTAGAAATAAGATGCACAGCTCTCAAACACCCCAAATTATTGTGTTCATCTACAGAAAATGTGCGGCCACCTGCGCCTGCTGAACATCGCGTGCGCCGCCAAAGCTAAACCTCGCCTGGTGACGTTAACCAAAGCGTCCAGGGAGGCCGCGCTCGCATTCAGCCTGCTGGGAGGGCAAGACAAAGGCTTCAGGGTCTTCATCGATGCCGTGGAAGCTGGCAGTAAGGCGGCAGAAGCGGGGCTCAAGAGAGGGGATCAGGTAACGCTCATAGTTGCTTACGAACGTAGCTCCTTTGATCAATCAGAGCGCGCTAACAAGCATTTCAAGATACCGTCGTTCTTGCGTGTGGGTGCAGACCATCCTGTGCTATTCTTCGGCCAGTAAATACACTAACAAGCCAGATGAGTAAACTTCACCTCTGACTAATAAAAACACAGGGACTGATTCCTGGTGGAACTTGTTAGTTAGCGAGCGAAAAAAGAAGAGAAGAGCCGCAGGGGGATGTTTGGCTTGGATGAGACTTAACGCGGATTCAGACGCTCTCAAGATGGGTTTCCAGGATTAGGGAGACTTTAGCTGGAAGCTCAGAACATGGGCAAGTGTGAAAATGGTTGTGAAGTCCAGCTTGTTAGGAGAAAGCCAACAAGAGCTGCCTGCAGAAAATCCTTCATTCCTGCAGTTTTTCTTCTCAATTTTATTTGCATGAAAAAAAAAAAAAAGGAAGTCTTGTTTAAAAAAAAAACAGAAAACATCAACAACAAAATCATTTGAAATCACGGCCTTATCTTGAGTGCTCTTGTCTTGTTTTCCTGAAAGATCTTGGAAGTGAACGGGCAGAACTTTGAGAATGTCCAGCTCAGCAAAGCTAACGAGATTCTGAAGAACAACACTCATTTGTCCATAACTGTGAAAACCAACCTTTTAGGTAAAACGCACCCTCACACATGCAGGTTTTCCATTTCTTCAATGACACAGTTAAAAACAGTTTATTTCCCTCACTCAAGTGTTTAAAGAGCTGCTAACCAGGCCCGAGCAGGAGCTCCACGGCGACGTAGACGGCGAAGATGAGCACGATCGGAAGAACGGCGCGCCGCACCTGCCCAAGATCGGCGACATCAAAAAGGCTAGCCGTTACTCCATACCTGACCTGGCGGTGGATGTGGAGCAGGTGATGGGCTTGGAGAAAGCCAGCAAGAAGGCCAAGAGCAACTCTGTGGGTGGGAGGAACAAGCTTAAGAAGATCTTTGACAAGACGCTCACTAGTATCCTGCCTCCCAAACCTTACAAGTAAGTTGGCCATGATTTTTTTTTTTTTTTTTTTAGGGCATCACAAACACACAAAATTCACTTCCGGCTCCAGCTTCCATTCGGTTTTATTGCTTTTCTATTTTTTTGTTTCGTTTATGTACAAAACTAGTATCGGAGCTGAAGCTGTGGTGGTGGGCTGCATCGGAATCAGACAGCCTCATCATGTCGTAAAACAGCGAAATTGTGTCATATGACAATTGAGAATTTTTTTCCTACATTTTTTCCCTCAAAAAAGCCATAACAAAGATCTATTTCAATATTTCATTAGACAGGCTAATGTCGTAGCTCTCAGCTACGGTACATGTACATAAATGCGTAGCTGATTACAGCAACATACACTTACATAGTCATACAATTTTTTTTCTCGTAGCAATAGTACAAATTACATCTCGTAGTCTTTCTTTTTCATTTCATTTGGCCCTCATACGCATTTCATTACCACGACAATAATAGTCTTTCTGGTAACGGACCCATTTCAAGCAGCAAGGGGATATTCTAAGAGCCGTGTAAAGAGTTTTAGTAGTTTCAGTGAGAAGGTGAATCATTTTTTTGTTGTTCGTTAACTACATTTCCACACAAACGCACATCTAGGTACCATTTAGCCTAGGAAGGAGAGGCAGGACAGTCATTTTTCAATTGTCCCAGAGCTTGCGAAACTTGGGGAAAAAAAGCGCATTTATGAAGGTTTCGTCAGCCGTGATTGCGTATATCCGTCCTTCCGAAACAGCCTGATAGAACAGATATAAGTACACATGACCCTCTGTTCTTGGATGCGTTGTTGACGTCAGCGCGGCGACGCTCTGAAAATAGCAAATTCATTCAAACTTGCCGTTCCACTCCAAGACTGCCGTCTGCCGCTCGCTTTCGCCGAAAAGTCCGATCCAAAATACTGTAATGCCCCGAATGCGGGAAAGGAGAGGAGTCTGTCGTGGCTTACCCACTTTATTGTGACAATAATAATAAAGCAAAACAATAACAAAATAACATTGGGCTGCCGCGACATGCAACCGATATCTCTCGGTATCTCGCCCGTTCTCCCATTCTTCCTACTCGCTTCTCCCTACGGGATAGCTCCCCAGTCCAGTCGTCTCTTAAGGGGGCCGTGCCTAGTTATGGACATTGCAATACACAATGAATAGGTTGCCGCTGAACCCTTCACACAACGCTGCCGCTAGTTTGAAACGGCCTTAAAAAAAATCTTAATTTGCAAGGCGTTGCAGCTTTTACTTTGGTGTGGCGGTGCGCCACACTCTATTATATGTAGGGGAAACCCTGATAACTGAAATTGTCATGTAAAACTAATTCCTATGTTTTCGTATTTTATCCCCAGAAGCAGTATTTACACGCCAAAATGACTAAATTTAAAATATTGTCTTTTGTTGTGTTTATTATTTTTGTTACGTTTTGAATCTCACAATTTACAAATAAATAGTTTTGCTCCATATTTTTGTGCCTGATACCGATTCCGATGCAGATACCTATATCACGTTTGACTGTTATTGAGTGATCATGTTTCGCTGCCATTCATGGCGATAGGTATCCAATTCTATTGGTTTTGGGGTTCATTCGATCACTGCAAGCCCTCCCAGTTAAAATGCATTGGATGTCTCTCGCCTTCAATGGCAGCCAATGAGTTAATCCATAAAAATGAAATCAATTTGTACCCGATTCCTATCCTCTGAAGTAAGGTCCGATTTCCAATCCCAAACTGAACAAAAAACATGAAAATTGATAAAAACTCGCAAAACTAATTCTAACTAAATATTCAAAATTAAAATCTCTAATGAAAAATCCTGAACTTGTATAACCTTGTTTTTAACTAGAGTTGTCCAATATTATTGTACGATAAAAGCATTTTAAAATGATGTCAGATAATATCGACATCAGTTTTCATTATTGATTTTGGGCCAATATGCATGTTGCCTTAAACGTGAATGTAGAAGTCTTCTGCCTTTGTGCAAGAGTTGGTCACGGCTTAACACAGCAGTTATGCTTATTGACCACTAGATGTCTCCAAACTTAGAGGCTTGGGATTTGTTATGTGAACAGACCATTTGCATTCATGGGGCAAAAAATTAAATGATAAATAAATGATTGAAAAAAATAATGGATATGTTAATTCCATGACCGCATATATCAGTATCGGTACAATACCTGTATCGCATTTATTGGACCATATCGGGCTATCGGTTAAAAAGTCATTATCAGACAACTCTTAATTGTAACACATTGGCTGTTTTTATAGCATCGTTTTAACATTCCATCTGTTTTGCCTAGCGACGTGTGCGTGGGCCAGTCGCAGGACGACAGCATCGTGGGCATGAAGCAGTCCAAGCAGATCCCGCCGGCGCTACCTGTCAGCGGCAACCTGTCGTCGTCCAACCCCGACCTGCTCCAGTCACACCACCGCATCCTGGACTTCAACAACCAACCCGGTGAGCCCTCCTCGTGGCTAATCCCGCTCCAATTTTAAAAAAGCTAATCTGCGCTAATATTTACCGTCACGTTATTTGTGTTCCTTTAGTGCCGGTCATCCTGAGTAAGTACTTTACGAACCCCGTGACTCTTTCCTTTCCCCCGGGCACAATTGCACCTTTCACGTTAAGTGGTTATTGGTAATTTACAGTAAAGCTTGCGTGTTCACCGGAGCTAATCGAGTCAAGCACAGACCACCTCCTCCTCCCATGGGTGTTTGTTTGCGTCTTTTTAATCACACTAATCAATTGAATCACAAGGAATGCTGGGATGCTCGTGGAGGGCATACGTGTTTGCTTGGGTGGTTGCTGTGAACAGCATGAATCCAAAAATAATGAGTTTATAGGTATCATTGCTCATTGTGGCAGTTACGTTCCAGGTATACTCACAATAGGTTTGAATGGTGTGCGTATTTTATGTATTTGAAAATTATTATTATACTAGATTCTAGTATAATAATACGTTTTTTTCTAGTAACTAGAAGGTGCAATTTCGGGAGTAATTGCGTGGGGGTGCTTTGCTTTCTCTCTTCCATGGGTCACTTCCTAGAGATTTTCTGTCTCTTCCTATTCATTTTGGGGCTTTTTGGGTCACATTCTTGTAGTGCTGCAATGATCAATCAATTAACTCGAGTAATTCGACTAGAAAAAAATCTTTGAATCAAAGTTTACTGCTTTTAATGGTTTGTTACTTTGTTTTGAAAGTGTTTACATTTAGTTTTATTGATTTGGGTGGATACACTGCCCTCTAGTGGCAACAGTGAATATGACATAACTCATTTAGCATGGCTGAATCCAGCTGCTCCTTATTAAGACCAACATAAGCCCATGTTTTTGTATGCATTGCATTCGTAATTTAGTTCATTGGTATATTTAGCTGTTTTTTTGTGGGAACATGTGTAGTATTGTTAAAAAAAACTTTTTTTTAGTATTTAAGCTAGCAGACTAATATGCAAGTTAGCCAATTGTTCTTTTGTTGTACTTAGATCGTCATTTATTTAATTTTGAATCTCAAGTATGTTTATTGATTTTTTTATTGAAAGTGCAATCCTGCATAGTTTGAAGAAACACTCGGAAATTTCATGTTCACATTTAATGCTCTTTTGAAAGCGTAATCTTAGCAAGCCATTGTTTTACATCTCCTCAAATTTATTCTGCAACGCAATAAATGTTCCTAACCCGACTACTCGATTTTTTCTAACTAGTTGATAGATTAATCGAATACTAAAATAATCGCTAGCTGCAGCCCTACTTCCTTGTTAATTCATTGGCTACCATTGACAGCGCTAGACCTCCAATCCCTTTTGACGTTCGTGGCATTTGTATAATTTGGAAAATTTTGTCTAGTTGTAAATTTTGATTCCTTTACTGAACAGTGACATCTTTTTAAAACGTTAATCGAATCTTGACGGGCACAGATCGATAACTTACTGACATACAAAGTATCACAGTATATGACCATATTGATATGCTGTCGCACTCCTACTTGGCATTTGTATGTTACTTTGAATTTTAAAGGTAACCTCTGACTTCAAGACTTGTAGGCTCTAATAAACCACAATTGTTCTCTTTTACTAAAATATGTTATTAGAAACACGTATAATATTGCCATTGGTTTAAAAATCTATAATATTTAGTACATGTTTTGACCTACGGAGGGCGCCATCTTTTATGCGCGCAATGGACGCTGAGGGTATTGATTGACGTAGTTTGTCACAGTCACTAGACCCGAACACAGAACACCGGTTTTGTCATACTCTCATCTCGTCTCACCCCGTCTTTCCTTTTCATTTTCCTTTTGCTGCTCGTTTTGTGAAATATCGACAGTGCTGTCATGCTCATTAATGTTCCTCTTGGGTTCAAATTACAGAGGGGTAGGATTCATATAAGTTGTTTATTTTACTTCTTCCTACTCCTTTTCGAATCTTATGTTTTGTTTGTATTCTTGTATGTCCATAATGGGATGCATGTTTTTAAAATAAATTTAATCAATCAATCAATCAAATTGAAAGGGTTCAACAGATGACATGTTTTTTGTCGCGAGAGTCGTACTCTGCAAGCCTGACAGCATAGCCCATTGATGTCACCGCCCTACGACGTCAACAACAATGCCGACCTACTCATTTTACAAATTGTGTAAAAACTAGGGCTGTCAAAATTATCGCGTTAACGGGCAGTAATTAATTTTTTAAATTAATCACGTTAAAATATTTGACGCAATTAACGCACATGCCCCACTCAAACAGATTAAAATGACAGCACAGTGTCATGGCCACTGGTTACTTGTGTTTTTTGGTGTTTTGTCGCCCTCTGCTGGCGCTTGGGTGCGACTGATTTTATGGGTTTAAGCACCATGAGCATTGTGTAATTATTGACATCAACAATGGGGAGCTACTAGTTTATTTTTTGATTGAAAATTTTACTAATTTTATTCAAACGAAAACATTAAGAAGGGTTTTAATATAAAATTTCTATAACTTGTACTAACATTTATCTTTTAAGAACTACAAGTCTCTCTATCATGGATCGCTTTAACAGAATGTTAATGCCATCGTGTATTGTTATAATAAACAAATACAGTACTTATGTACAATATGTTGAATGTATATATTCGTCTTGTGTCTTATTTTTCCATTCCAACAATAATTTACAGAAAAATATGACATATTTTATAGATGGTGTGAATGCGATTAATTTCGATTAATTTTTAAGCTGTGATTAACGCGATTAAAAATTTAAATCGTTTGATAGCCCTAATAAAAACGCAAACATCAAAAGGTGTTTTAATATCAATTTTTTTTTTTTTACCATATAATAACATTTATCTTTTAAGAACTACAAGTCTTTCTATCCATGGATCCCTTTAAGGCAAGACAACTAGGCTAAATGAACAGCATACTCTCTTCGTATCGAGTTTGTTTTGACACCGAGCAATCCTTCGTCTGCAGATATGTCCGACCAGGTGCTTCGGGTGTTTAAGGCGGACCAGCAGTCGCGCTACATCATGATCGGCAAGGACACCACAGCCAAGGAGGTGGTGGCCCAGGCCATCCGGGAGTTTGCACTGACGGCCGCGCCCGAGGCCTACTCACTCTGCGAGGTGTCCGTGACGCCCGAGGGTGTCATCAAGCAAAGGCGGCTGCCCGACCAGCTCTCCAAGTTGGCGGACAGGATCCAGCTGAGCGGCAGGTATGTTGTAGAATTGCCTGGAAGTTTCGTCGATGTTTCCTCATCAAAAGACATTTTGCACAAAGCACGGTTGTTTTTACGTGTAGATACTACCTGAAGAGCAACATGGAGACAGAGACTCTATGCTCGGATGAGGATGCCCAGGACCTCCTTCGAGAGGGCCAGATCTCATTGCTGCAGCTGAGCACGGTGGAGGTGGCCACGCAGCTATCCATGCGCGCTTTCCAGCTCTTCTGCGCCATCGAACCCACGGAGTACATCGACGACCTGTTCAAGCTACGCTCCCGGACGGGCGCCGCCACCAGCCTCAAGCGTTTCGAGGAGGCCATCAACCACGAGACATTCTGGGTGGCCAGCGAAGTCACGCGGGAGCCCAACCAGCTCAAGCGTATGAAGACCGTCAAGCACTTCATCAAGATCGCGCTGCATTGCCGCGAGTGCAAAAACTTCAACTCCATGTTTGCCATCATCAGGTGAGATTTAGCCACAAATTTGAATCTCAATCGCTGGACTTTTCCCACTTTATCGCCGCTGCCTTCTCCTCTCTCCCAGCGGTTTGAACCTGGCTCCCGTCTCTCGACTTCGAGGGACGTGGGAGAAGCTACCCAGCAAGTACGAGAAGCTCTTCGGCGACCTTCAGGACTTGTTCGACCCCTCCAGGAACATGGCCAAATACCGAAACGTCCTCAACAACCAGAACCTGCAGCCACCCATCATCCCGCTCTTTCCCGTCATCAAGAAAGACCTCACCTTCCTGCATGAAGGTACTCCACGTGGAAAATCCCCTCAATGGCTACGTTTACATGGACACATTTATTCAGATTTAAAGAGCATACGACAGGAGAAAAAAAGTCTTAAATAGCATTATTATGTGAATTACAATCATATTTTGAGACGATTCGACTATATACAACAATTTAGCAAATCGCAGATGACGAGAAATTAGTCTTTTAATCTGCCGGTTAGCCACGCCTACCATTATAGGGCTCAAGCGTCCCCAACAGGTGGATGACGTCAGCGGGAGACTGGGCTCATCGATTTTACTATACAGCCCATTGAGAGGGAATTATTCAGAACGAGGAAAACGCGACGAAGAGAGCCGCAAAATGTCATTGTTTCAGTCTCTCTCCTCCAATATTTTTACAGGATATTCTTTTTATCCGAGTATTTTTCCCCAATAGCTAAATAAATAGCTTGAGAAGGAGCAGTCAGCCTGTCGAGGGGGAACTATTCACAACGAGGAAAACGCGACGAAGAGAGCTGCAAAATGTCATTGTTTCTATCTCTTTACTTCAATATTTTTACAGGATATTCTTTTTATCCAAGTATTTTCCCCAATTGCTAAATAAATGGCATGGTCATGACAAATAACAGTCTTGTGCTAAATGGAATATGAAATAATAAAAATGCACTTATTCAGGACGACATGGCAAAATTACTCCATAATGGTCAAAACTGTCGACTTCACCTTGACTGTCGCACCTCCCGAACGATATTTTATGACACCTAAATCGGACATATGTCATTTCCCTTCCCCGGCTTCGGAGAATGTAAACAAACCAAGAGGCGTGACAGCTAGCCGACATGCTAACCCGAACCGAGTGAAGTTTCAAAGTCTTCGAAGCGGAAAATCACACATAACTAGCCCGGATTATTTGACATGACGACTGGGTTGTTGATTGTGTTCGCGGATCGGCAAACCGCCCAGCTAATGTGCATGAGGAGGGCTTTTTATATGCCTATCAACGATCAAACGTAAGTACTGTAGTCCTTTATTTAATGAAAGTAATCACTTTGTAATCGCTGTATTCGTATTTGACATAATACAAAACAAGATGTTTACTCACTTCCTCGTAAGTCCAATGGTCCCACAGTAAATATCCACGGTGAATGGGAACCTTTTGAAACTCCAAAAAGGCGCATACGCCTCTCCCTCATACAGAATGATTTTTCTGCAGCCGTTTGGCTGGCGTGATGCGAAAAATAAACGTATTAATCCGCAAAATCAGCTGAATCCTTAGTCCTCATACACAACAGTACGGCTGTTTAGTGAAGAGGACGCCTTCACCCGTACACGTCACAGCGACCTCCTCCTCAATGCAAGACTGAAGCCGGAAGTCACTCATTTTCATGGCGCGGTTAAAAAAACTAAATAAATATAGCGATCGCTTCCACACACATCCAAGCTGCCCATATCATTCAGGAGCATAAAATACTGCGTGTATTATGAAATAAACATGCTTTTTCGTGTTGCATGCACTTTAAGTTGCTACGGCTTCTTCTTCTACTGTTCTGATTGGAACTGTTGCAAGAAAAACTCAACCTGGCGTGATGTTTGTGCTGTGCTGGCATCAGGTAACGACTCCAAAGTGGACGGTCTGGTAAACTTTGAGAAGCTGCGGATGATCGCCAAAGAGATCCGCCACGTGGGCCGCATGGCCTCGGTCAACATGGACCCTAACCTCATGTTCAGGACCAGGTATGGAAATGTCTTAAGCCCCCCACCCCCAAAAAAAATATCCTGAGCAAATTGTCCTGTTGTCATGATTGCCTTCTATCACATTTGGTGGTGTTGAAGCTCCTTTCCTGTGGCCTTATTTTTCTACGCGGTGACCTTTGATTGTCTTTGGTGGTCTTTGGTGCTCTTTCCTGTCCTTAAAAGCTTGTTTTGTCTCCTTCTCACTCATCCACCCTCTGCCCCCCACGCGTGTCTGTTCGTGGCCTCTAGGAAGAAGAAATGGAGGAGTTTAGGGTGAGTTTTACATGTGCTTCCACATTTCTTCGCTGGCTTTCCTTTTAACCGGCTGACTTGAATGACCTAACTGACAGCATGTAAAGTGAACCCCCACATATTCGTGCCTTGCAATTGCACATCGGGAATGAGGTTAAAAAAAAAAAAAATATATATATATATATATATATATATATATATCAAATAAAATATCAATATCAATTTTTGATAAAGAATATCAAATACCAGCCTTCTAATATATTTATATCTACACTAGTGAAACAAGTCGAGAAAATGACAAGCAAAATAGCTCAATTTATCATATGAGATAACCAACTTTTATAAGTTTTTTTTTTTTTTTTTTTTTTTAAATGGTAACCAAAATGATTAAACAGAATTTGTTTGCTATCTTATTTTGTGCTGCCCAACTGATTTGCAAAAATACAGTTCAGAGGTATCGGGTCGGGACTCTGTATCGGCAGACACTAGATATTGTCATTGTAGACATAATTGAACTGCATTTAGCACATTTCCCACAGCACTACATCATAATCAGAGGTGGCAAGAGTAGCCAAAAAGTTTGCTCTAGTGAAAGTAGCGTTACTTGAAAATAATATTATTTAGTAAAAATATTGCCTGGTACACCAGACTCACCGCTGTTCCAGCTATTGAGTCTGGCCACCATTCACGCGGATACAATTTCCAGGGCGGAGCAAGCCACAGCAAACAGACAGCGGAGTGGACCAATCAGCGACGGGCAGACGTGACGTTAGTAAAATGACGAGGGCAGGACGAGGGACTTGCAGGCGGAAGTAAACATACGAAGAGAGCGGAGTTTATTCAACATGGCTAGCGCGAGACAGACTGTTGTCAATGACTCGTGTCGATGTGTTTTTGGTAATTTAAAACTGATTTTACCGTGGATTGGAACATATTCTCGGCCCTCTCCTTCACCATCTGTGTTGTTGTGGAGACGACTTTCGACGCGCAAGAGTGACGTTGCTCGTTAAGAACACGTCACACAAATAAACAAATCTGATTTGTCGATTGATTTTGTACCTGCTCGAGAGGCCGTTAATGGGCTGGTTCCCAGACTATACTCTCAGTGTTTGAAAAATACAGGGAGAACAGTCTGGCAGAGCCAGGCAAGTAAAAATAGTCATCCCAAAAAATGTACTCAAGTACAAGTAAAAAAGTATTTGGCAAGGCAAATTTATTTGTGTAGCACAATTCAACATAAGGCAATTCAAAGTGCACACATGAAGATGCACGAGCAGATGAAACCAAAATAGAACTTTTTGGTTGAAACACAGGTTCTCGTGTTTGGAGGAGGAAGAATACTGAATTGCATCCGAAGAACACCATACCCACTGTGAAGCATGGGGGTGGAAACATCATGCTTTGGGGCTGGTTTTCTGCAAAGGGACCAGGACGACTGATCTGTGTAAAGCAGACATTTCCAAAGTGCGGACCAGGGGCCAAATGCGGCCCGTGATCAAATTTCATCCGGCCCCCACTCTGTGTCATAAAATCAATAATGTCTGGCCCGCACACAGACCTAATAAATTGGTCAGCAGTTCTGCTACCAGCATATGAGGTAGCTTACACACTAAATGCTGCTCCTCATTTACCCACTAAAAGGCAGCAGCACTCGAAGCAACATTACCCCGCGTGAGCCTTTACTCCCAATTTTCTAAAATGGCGACAATCAACAAAAAAAAAAAAAAACCAAGAAAGTTGACTGTTACGGCTGACGCTTCAAGGATAGGTGGAAATTGGACTATTTCTTCACTAAAATACGCAAAAACTGTGTCTGCCTCATTTGCAAAGAGACAGTCACTGTTTTGAAAGAGTTCAATGTGAGGCGATATTACTAAACAAGACACGCTGACATGTACGACAAGATTACAGGGAAGATACATAGCGAGAAATTGAAGCAATTTAAAGCTAGTTTAATTTTACAGCGGCAGTATTTCGCAAGAGCCCATGAGATGAAAGAGAACGCCACAAAGGCTAGTTGCAAGATTTTGTGAAAATTATTAATAAAAAATAATAATAATAAAGCAAATGTGACACACAGAATGGCTTGCTAAAATTTGCATAAATATATTGTTCTACGTAAAGGATGTCAGCCAAGGTCAGCCCCCCACATTTTTACCACACCGATTCTGGCCCCCTTTGCAAAAAGTTCGGACACCCCTGGTGTAAAGGAAAGAATGAATGGGGCCATGTATCGAGATTTTGAGAGAAAATCTCCTTCCATCAGCAAGGACATTGAAGATGAGACGTGACTGAGTATTTCAGCATGAAAATGATCCCAAACACACAGCCAGGGCAACAAAGGAGTGACTTCGTAAGAAGCATTTCAAGGTCCTGGAGTGGCCTCGCCAGTCTCCAGATCTCAACCCCATAGAAAATCTGTGGAGGGAGTTGAAAGTCCGTGTTGCCCAACGACATCCCCAAAAGATCACTGCTCTAGAGGAGATCTGCATGGAGGAATGGGCCAAAATACCAGCAATAGTGTGTGAAAAGCTTGTGAAGAGTTTGAAACGTTTGTGAAACGTTTGGCCTCCGTTATTGCCAACAAAAGATGAACTTTTGATATTGACCAAATACTTATTTTCCACCATGATTTGCAAATACAGTGCCCTCCATAATTATTGGCACCCCTGAAAAAGATGAGTTTTTTAGCTTCTAATATATATTTTTTTAAATTCAAATAATATGGGACCTTAATGGAAAAAAAGAGAAAAATCAAACCTTCAATACAAGTGCATTCATTCAGTGGGGAAAAAAATCCCACAAAAAGAAAAAAATATTTGACATCAAATAATGTGTGTCACAATTATTAGCACCCCTGGTGTTAATACTTTGTACAACCCCCTTTTGCCAACAAAACAAGGTCTGGGGACCAGTGTTGTTAATCTTACTGAAAAAAAGTAATTAATTATAGTTACAAATTACTTCTCCTAAAAAGTAATTGCGTTAGTAACTCAATTACCTGAATGTAAGAGTAATTAGTTACTTGGCAAAGTAATTGGTGATAATTACTTTTTTTTTTTTCCCTCAAAAAAAAAAAAAAAAAAAAAAAAAAAAAAAATTGGCCACACGATGGGAAGTTTTTTGTGAAGGTTTTTGGTACAATTGGCCCGAGCCCAATTCTTTACCCTAATTTACCCTTTACCCTGAATCAACTGTTAAAAGTTGTTAAAATTGCTCCCATTATTGCATTAGTTCCCTTCTCTCTACTTTCGACATATGAAAGTTTTAAAACTGTTTCATCATTTAAAGATAGATTCAAGTCAAGATTTTGCCGATTTAGAAGTATTTTAGATTAAAAGTTACTTAGGTTCGCTAGGAAGGTTCTCTACAACAGAGCCGTCCCAAAAAGTCTACTGCTTTAAGATGGCGGCTGTCTACTAACTCATTTAGTGCCATGTCTGTCATTTTGCATCTAGTATCATGGGATATCTACCATGTCTACCATATCTACCATAACATACGGGCGTAGTTTGTAGGCTTTCGGCTACAACATGTATTATTGGAGCTACCTAGCATCGCGTTTGCTCGGCGTCACAACTTTCTTGCCTCCTCCCTACTCCTGCTCTGCTCTGTCGTCTCGGTGAGTCCGTCTCCCTCAGACTTTTCGACCAATATAGTAACGCATAGTAACGCATGCCTTTCCGTCCTCAGTAACGGTAACGGCGTTGCCAAGATGAGAAAAGTAATTAATTAGATTACCCACTACTGAAAAAAATAACGCCGTTAGTAACGCCGTTATATTGTAACGCCGTTATTAACAACACTGCTGGGGACTGAGATGGCCATGGGAGGAGCTTGATTTTGTGTCTGGTGAACCATTTCTGTGTAGATTTGACCATATGTTTAGGGTCATTGTCTTACTGAAAGACCTAGTGACGACCCATCTTCAGCTTTCGGGCAGAGGGCAACAGATTTTGATTTAAAATGTCCTGGTATTTCAAAGCATTTATGATGCCATGCACCCTAACAAGGTTCCTAGGGCCTTTGGAAGGGAAACAGCCCCACAGCATCACTGACCCACCCCCATACTTCACAGTGGGTATGAGGTGCTTTTCAGCATGCGCATCTTTCGTGGCACACCAGACCCACTTAGAGTGTTTGTTGCCAAAAAGCTCAATCTTGATCTCATCTGACCAAAGCACGCGGTCCCAGTTGAAGCCTGGGACCGTGTGTATTCTTGGTCTCACACAAAAATACACACACATACATTATATACACATCTTTTTCAGGGGTGCCAATAATTATGGAGGGCACTGTAAATTCTTTAAAAATCAAACAATATGATTTTCTGTTTTTTTTTTTTTTTTCCCCCACACTATGTTTCTCATGGTTGAGGTTTACCCATGTTGACAATTACAGGCCTCTCTAATATTTTCAAGTGGGAGAACTTGCACAATTAGTGGTTGACTAAATACTTATTTGCCCCACTGTATTTGTGTATTTTTTGCTATCCACAAAAGGGTCTTATTCCCAGATCAGCATGAATAGGTGGGGTTCACTGTACTGCCTGATATTAACAACTAACACATCACTTTGCTGAGGATACCTACATAGAAAAAATGTTGTCTCACAACATTGTGACTGTCATAATTTATAAGTGATTATAGTGTTTTTTTGGTTTTTTTTTACACTGATGTTTTAGGCATCTTGTCCCAGCAAAGTTGACATTTACAGTAGCTGAAATCAGTACTAGCTGTGACGTCGTCAGCGGCGTGCTTTCCAAAAGTTTTTTTGTTTTTTATTTCCAAGTTGTTGTGTTTTTAAACGTGGTAAGACATCCATAAGCCTCCTGACATATGGCATCCTCTTTTACCATTCTTGCCATTTTTGTGGTCCGCATATGCTAAATTTAATGGGAAACACATGGAAGCCAGCAAGGAAAAGTATAAGTTGTTTTCCAATTATAGGATTTAATCCATGAAGATTTGTATCTCTTACTTGTTAATAATCAGCTCTTAATCTTTGGTAATATGGTTGTACTTAGACGATAAGCCAGATTCCATGTGCATTGACCACAAAAATGTCAACTATGAAGACAAAGTAGCAAGATCACAATCGCTTACTTCTACCTGGAATGCTGCTGAATTATTTTATGGACACTTAACTGTACGTTGTTGCATGTTTTGCAACACTAGACGCGTTTACAGTATCTACTGAAGCGTGCACTCTGTTAATGAATAAGGATCTTGCCTACTTTCTCAATGTTTTTGGTGTTTGCGCTCGGCGTAGGTCCCTGAGTCAGGGCAGCGCCAACGCAGCAGTGCTGGACGTGAACCAGACGGGCGGCCACAAAAAGAGAGTGCGGCGGAGCTCCTTCCTCAATGCAAAGAAGCTGTACGAGGACGCCCAAATGGCGCGCAAGGTCAAGCAGTATCTGGCCAACCTCAGCTTGGAAACCAACGAGGAGAGTCTGCAGACGCTCTCGTTGCAGTGCGAGCCCTCCGTCAGCACACGTGAGTTAATATTGTTGTCATTTTTTTCTGTTTCTGTACATTCCATTGCTTTATATGTGTGGTTGGTTTCACAAAACTACTGGTCAAATCCTCTGTTATAATGTGTGTTGTTGTTACGTGTCCAGTGCCTAAGAACTCAGGGGTCCGCCGAGCAGACACGTCCCCCGTGGTGTCCAGAGCGGCCAGCCAGCAGAGGGGGCAGCTAGCCAAGGGCCCCCAGGCATTGCAAGTCCCTGCTGTGGCCCTGTACCCATCACGCAAGAAGGTGCCCGTCAAGGACCTGCCTCCTTTTGGTGAGACAAGTTCGCTAGCATACCGTTTCCCGTTTTCCCTCCTTCCGAAAAAAGCTAACATCTTTATACAGTAAGGAAAATAAGTATTTGAACACCCTGCAATTTTGGAAGTTCTCCCACTTGGAAATTATGGGCATGTTTGAAATTTTCATGGTAGGTGCTTGTCCACTGTGAGACAAGCTTTAAAAAAATCCAGAAATCACAGTGTATGATTTTTAAAAAATATTTACCTGTATTATACTGCTGCAAATAAGTATTAGAACACTTGAGGAAATCAATGTTAATATTTGGTACAGCACCCTTTGATTACAATTGCAGAGTTCAAACATTTCCTGTAACTTTTCACCAGGTTTGCATAGTCTGCAGCAGGGATTTTGCATCACTGCTCCACACAGATCTTCTCTAGATCAATCAGGTTTCTGGGCTGTCACTGAAAAACAGAGTTATTAGTTATTCTGGCTGTCTGCTTCCGGCAATTATCATCAACCCAGTCACGACCCATTTTCAATGCTCAAACTGAGGGAAGGAGGTTATTCCCCCAAATCTCACAATAGTCATCCTCTCCTTAATCCAGTGCAGTCGTCTAGTCCCATATGCAGAAAAACACCTCCAAAGCATGATTCTACCATCCTCACGCTTCACAGTAGGAATGGTGTTCTTGCAATTGTACTCATCATTCTTCTTTCTCCAAACACTGTGTGGAATTAAGACAAAAAAGGTCCATTTTGATCTCATATAACCACATTACTTTCTCCCATGACTCCTATGGATCATCCAAATGGTCATTTGCAAACTTAAACCGGGCCTGGGCATGTGCTGGTTTATGTGAACCGTCCGTGCCACGCATGATTTTAAACCATGACGTCTTAGTGCTAAATTATAACAATAACCTTTGAAATGGTGGTCCCAGCTCCTTTCAGGTCATTGACCAGCTCCTCCTGTGTAGTTCTTGGCTGATTTCTCACCATTTGTAGGATCATTGAGACCCTATGAGGTAGATCTTGCATGGAGCCCCAGTCCGATGAGAATTGACAGTAATGTTTAGCTGCTTCCATTTCCTAATTACTGCTCCAACGGTGGATCTTATATCATCAAGATGCATGGCAATTGCCCCGTAACCCTGTCCAACCTTGTAGAGGTCTACAATTCTGTCTTTGGACAGCTCTTTGGTCTTGACCATGTTAGGAATTGGAGTCTTCCTAATTGTATGGGGTGGACAGGTGTTTATATGCAGCAAACTGCCTCAAACAGGTCAAAAAGTCAGACTCTAAAAGTCCACCTCCACTCCACTTATTCGTCTGACTTTTTAAAGGTGACTAACAGCTCTTTGAGGCTCACAATTCTTTCTAATAGACAGGTGTTCAAATAGTTATTTGCAGCAGTATAAAATGGCTAAATTGTTAAAAAAAAATCATACACAGTGATTTCTAGACTTTTTTTTCTTTAGATTGTCTCTCACACTGGACAAGCAACTACCATGAAAATTTCAAACCCGCCCATCATTTACAAGTGGGAGAAATCGCAGGGTGTTCAAATACCTATTTTCTTCACTGAAGATGTAAATCTCGATATGTACACGCAGGTGATTGTTTTGCAATTGTTCGGTTTGCCTCAGTACTTTGCATAAAGTATTTAGTCTAATGTTTATGAGCGCTTGTTGCTACCTAGTGTCGCTGCGACACAACTCCAGATAAAATGTGTGTTTAAATGTGTACTTTGTACCTCCCTAACCAATGGTCAATGTCTTATTTTGTTGTTTTTATGTTTCAGGCACCAGCTCCCCACAGTCCCTGAAGAAAATTCTGTCGCTTTCAGAAGAGGCCAGCGAGCGCCATCGCAGGCATCCGGAGGACTCAACGACGTCCAACGCATCCTCGCAGCTCTCGTCGCCACCCGGCTCCCCGCAAAGCTCGCCCAAGAAGGGTAAATATAGTCATCTCTCACTATGGTAGTCTTACACCCCCTGTTGCCTGTTCTTGTGTACTGCATAATTGCAAAACTACATTCAAACATAGGCTCAAGACAATTTAGTACAGCTTTTAATTTTCTGCATTTTGTATATTCCTTCAATAATCTATGAATGTATATTTTTTAAACGTAAATTCAGACATCAAGGTTAAATGTAATTTCGAACGTCCAAGAATGACACATTTTTAAATTGTACACAATTTATTAGTTTAATCTCCCTGTTAGAGGTGGGAATCTTTGAGAACCTAACGATTTGATTATAAATTGATTATTGACCCCCCAGCTATTAGCTGCTTTGAATGTTTCGTACATCAGGCTTAAATAAAAGACTATTTCAGTATCAAGTTAACGATTCAAAACAGTAAATGAAATACTCAAGTCCCCGTTCTGTTTCAGCAACTTAAAACTACATTCAAATAATTTATTGTTTAATTTAACTGTTAAAGTTGTTAAGATTGCACCTGTAATTACATCATTTCCCTTCTACTTTGGACGTGTGAACGTTTTAAAACTGTTTTAAAGATAGATTCATGTCAAGATTTTGCCGATTTAGGAGTATTTTAGATTTTAAAAAATTATTAGGTTCGCTTGGAAGGTTTGCTACCTTCCAGGGAAGTCTACTGCTTTAAGATGGCGGCTGTTTACTAATGCCGGCAAGTCTGACATTTTGCATCTAGTTTTCTTTACATGTGCTGCTAATGCCGCCGAGTCTTGTCATTTCGCATCTAGTTGTTTATACATGTGATATCTAGAGGCGTGCGAAATTTCCGATTCTTAGATTATTCGCGATTCGACTGTGGAAGATTCGAGAACGATTCATAAACATCCAAATTCCGATTATTGAATTATACCAGGTAAAGCAGAACTAAAACATAGTCAGTTCGGTCTTCGGGTCCTAATGAGGAGCGGGCCGAGATTAAATATCTTGTTCAACTCATGCCGCTAGATAAAATTACAATAATACCTGACAGCGGCCAACAGCTGCTTCAAACAACGCCCAGTTGCTAGTTGCTACAAACATACGGCCACATACGGCTACGGTAGATATCAGATATATGTAGAACTAGATGCTAAATTACAGACGACGGCGCCATTCAAGAATGTAAAGAGAGTCTAGATGCGAAATGACAGTCTTGCCGTTTAGTAGGTGCCGCGTTAGTAAACAGCCGCCATCTTGAAGCAGTAGACTTCTCTAGAAGGCTCTGTTGTTGCGAACTTATTTAACTTTTTATCTAAGATACTCCTAAATCGGCAAAATCCTGACTTTAATCTATCTTTAAATGATGAAGCAGTTTTAAAACTTTGACATGTCGAAAGCAGACAGAAGGGAAATTATGGAATAACGGGAGAAATTGTAACAACTTTTAACTGTTGATTCACATCATTGAATAAATTGAATGTAGTTAAAGGTGCCGATACATAATGGGGATTTGAGTATTTTATTTACTGTTTTTTACTGTTAATTTGATACTGAAATATTAGTTTGGTTTAGCCTGAGAGGATTTTTGAACAATTTTGGAACTAATGTACAAAATATTAAAAGCGGGGGAAGGGGGAAGTATCAAAAATCGATTTATAATCGATTCGGAGCCTCTGAATCGTAATCGTAATCGAATCGTTAGGTGCCCAAAGATTCCCACCTCTAGTGATATCTACCGTAGCATTATGTGGACGTAGTTTGTAGCGGTTGTTGGCAGCAGTCAGGTAATATTGTTTTTTTTTTTGTTTGTTTTTTGTTTTTTTTAATCTAGCGGCAGGAGTTGAGCCAGAGCCGTGAGCATTGTCATTACTTGGGTAATGACAAGCATGATGTTTACTCTCGGTCCGTTCCTCATTGCGTCGTGAAGACCGCGCTGACTGTGTTTTGGTTCTGCTGTACTTGACATATTTCAATAATCGGAATTTGAGTGTTTGCTCTCGAATCTTCCACGGCCGAATCGCGGATAATCTAAGAATGGCGTACCGCAAGCAACACGTCAATTCCGCTCATTAATATTCATAACATTAGCTACTGTTGCTAAGTAAGGACAAGCCACCGTTTGTCCCTAATAGGAAATGAATGGAAATCGTGTACGAAGGAGATGTTTACAGAGTTAAACCTACCTATTCTCTCCAAAAATGATGTGCCTGGTGCCAAATTCACTGGCAAAGATGTGGAAGAACATAAAAATGTTCAGTTAAAGAGATGGCTTTAGTGTCGAAGGCTGAAAAAGACGGAAAAAAAACGAGCCGACCTAAGCATAGCTTTAGCTTTTTTATCGACGCGACTGACAATGACATTCTGCTGTTTCAACAAGCTATCCTTTGCCATCAGCCCTGTCTTTCTTATACATCCTCTGGTTGTCCTACGTCTCTTACCGCTCTTGGGGGTAATTTAGTTAGCTTTGTGTAGCGATCGCAAATGCTACTCAGTGACAGCCAACAAACACTTTTAATTTTTTCATTGATAACACATCTTAATCCTTTAATCTATTTACACTTCCTCCTGACTAAAGTTGTGTTTTTTTATATACATAACAAACGGTAACAGTGGCAGTCAGATAGCAATGTAATTCTTTTCAGGTCATTCATTGTCAGACAGAAGCAGTACGGCACAACGTTACGCTAAAAAATAAGTTAAAAATATAAAAATGGCTTACCTCTTTGTCCTCTGAAAGACCATGCCAACCCAACATAATGTTTACTGCATATGAAACGTGAATGGATTCGCCGAGCTGGTGTTAAAGTCCGCGCAAGTTGATTCGGTCTTCACATTTTTTCGTCTCTAGTTTTTGGTTTCCGGAAAAGTATGAAGAAAACATCCTTCATGTGTCGTAATGTCTAGAGTCGTTTCTACAAGTTCCCAAAAAAGCGATGCGTGATCGGCATGTTCATTTTTGAAAGATTACTGGAGAAAAGTAGCACTTTTTACGTTGGGTCTATGCGAGGGCGGGTCTATAATGTCCCACTTTGGCTTTACTTCCGCTTTACGATGCGACGTCACGGTCTAAAAATAGCCTGCGTACGGTACGCCATTGGAAACTTTGCATGCTTCTACTCCAGGTTATATTAACTGCAGGCTAAAGTCTACTGGTTTGTGCCCTAACACGTCTCAGGTTACAATCGCACGGGCGACTCATACTCGGACTGCAGTCAGAGTGAGATGTCTTCTCGGTCCAGCCTGCTCAGCAACTTGTCCTTCGAGGACGAGCGGCGTCTGAGGCACTCGGGGTGTGTCGGTGACTCCCAGTTAGGGGGTACGCGCCTGGAACGGAGGGCCGCCACCGATCCTGACCAATACAGCCTTGGGTATGTGACCTCACTGGTAGTCCCTCCGCCTTATTTCTGCCAAAGCTTTAACGTGCTCGTTATGGGCTCGCAGATCATACTCGTCGATGCAAGACTGCCGGGGCATCTACGCAGGCTGCCCCACGGTGCTGTCGTCCCCCAGCTCCGAGGAGCTGACCCAGGATCAGGGCGACCGCGTGTCCTTGGACGCGGCCGACAGCGGGCGCGGCTCTTGGACGTCCTGCTCGTCCGGTTCCCACGACAACATTCAGACCATGCAGCAGGGGCGCAGCTGGGAGACGCTGGCCTTTGGCGGGGGGCTCCCGCCGGGCGGTGGCCCCGAAGCCCTGCTTTGGGCGGCGCAGGCTCGGGGCAGCTGGGCCTCGGCCGGCTCGTCCTCGTCTTCGTCCGCCGCCTACTGGGGCGAGGACTCGGAAGGCGACACGGGGACCATCAAGAGGCGGGGCGGCAAAGACGTCAACGCCGACGCCGAGACCAGCAGCATCACGTCCACCGGGTCTGAGGACGCCAAACAGACGGGGCGGCCTTCGCCCTCGCCCTCTCCCGTCACCGCCGCCTGTAAAGGACTTATGTGTAAGTATTCACATTATAGCGGTTACAACTAGCGTTGCACTGGTACCATTTTTTTGCCTGTATGGTATTGGCCGAAACAGCTTTTTTTTTAATATACTTTTTTTGTTTTAATACTGAATTACTGCATACTAACTTGACTGTGAAGTCATTGCAATCATGTTTTGGGCAGACAATTTTTAACTCATTGTCTGCCATTGAAGGTGCTGGACGGTCAATCCATTTGAAGTGGAAGGCTTCAAATGGGTTAGACATCTACAAGTATTGTTACTAGGGGTGTGCCATCTTAGGCACCCCACGATTCGATTCGATTACGATTCAGGGTGCTACAATTCGATTTTTGAACGATGATCACGGTATTGACGATGATCACGGTTATCGCGATTATCACAATTATCGATGCATCGTACATTATTGATTAATAAAGTAGCCAAACAAATTTATGTCCATTATTTATTTAAAATATCCTTATGATTCAACAGGAACGATGGATACAACAAAAAGCTGCCCTTAAGCTTTTTTATTTATTTATTTTTTTTTACAAGAAAGTGAACAACTTTAACTATTTTAAAAGGAATACTTATTTCTCTCAACAATACAATAAAATTTACACCGGTGGAATGAATTCCACATGTTCTGGACACAAAGAAAGTGTCTTTAGAAATAAGACTTCTTTTAACTAATATACTTTTTTCACAGTGTTACCTCCCTTGTGTAACTCTTGGAGTGACAGGTGGAAATGACAACTGCTCTTGATCACTTTTAACTTGTGGCGTTTATTGCTGAGCACATAAAAAAAGGCAGCCTCCAACATAGCCCCACACACACACTCATTACAGTGCGCGCACTTTCTTCTCTCCCTGCCCGCCCACGCAGCACTTGCAACAACTGATTTCTGTACTACTTCGCATGTTTGTAGTGTTACCGCTGTACTTAATCATGGTTTTACACGTTCTGCATATGAAATACACATTAGCGAATTGGCTAATTAGCTTAGCGCTCGGCGCTAACTATTAACATCTGAAAAACAACAACAATAAAGGCTAAACAGTACAAGAGGGTTTGTGTACTCACCTCTTATAGACGCACACAGGTATTAGCAACACACTTCAGGAATTTTCAGTTGAAAAGCCTTAAAACTACTGCTGGACATCTGAAAGACAAGGAGCAACGAACTATCTCTCTTCCCCTCTCGCTCTAAAAAATAACTTGTAAAATAACTAGACCTGTGCCTGCCTGTCTCATACACAAATTTCTTTTCCAGGCTTTTAAAAAGGAGTAAATCTCTCTTCTAGTAACTGGGAGCATCCATCATAATGTTGTGCGTGCGTCTGTTAACGGTGTCTGCGCCGCAGACGTGTCTTAAATTTCGTTCCGCTACGAGCGGCTGTCCTAAAGTTATGAGGGAAATTCATCGTTTTTGAACCTTTATGAATCGTAATTGAATTGGCGATGCATGTAGTAATCGATTTTTTGGAACTCCTCTAATTGTTACTGTGTGTTGAATGTACAAACAGTTGATTTTGTTGTCCTCGCAGCCCGGAAAGAGGGTCGGTACCGCGAGCCCCCTCCGACGCCGCCCGGCTACACTGCGCTGACCCTGTCCGACGGCCAGTCGACGCCCCCTCCCGGCCCCGCTCCTGCAACGTTGACGACGCCGTCGAGCCGCCGCCCGCCCGACTACACCACGGCGCTCCAGCGCTCGCGCATGGTGACGCAGTCCCCCGACTCACATGCCCACCAGGCGTCGTCCAAACAGAGGGGGGGAGGACCCCAGCGATCCCGGGACGAGGACGACGACGAGGCGGCGGCGGATGAGGAGGAGGAAGAGGAGGGTGAGTCTCCTAAACTTGTCGATCTGAGGAAGCCAAGGGCGCAGCGACAGTGACAGTTTGTGTGCGGGGGGGTCGCCCCCTAACCATTGGGCAGGTAAAGACTGAATCATCAGATAGCCCCACACCCACTTGTCCCCACCTCAATGCATGCCAAGACACTTGGTCCGAGTCTTCTAAATCCTTTGGAATATTTTGGATTGACCATCATTTGCTTGTTTAGAGTGCGATTTGCATGCATGGGACCAGAAGTTCAACATCACCCCCCCCAAGCACGCACACATACATAGTGTCCCCCACCCCCACTGGCACCATGGATGGAGTCTTTCTGAGTATGTTAGTAGTAGTTGCTCATACTTTTTATTTGTAGTATTTGTAGTAGAGGAGTAATACTTTATATTATAAGTAGGGCTAGCGATTATTTTAATAGTCAATTAATCGATGAACTAAATAGTTCGTATAATTGAGTAATCGGATAAGGAACATGAAAAATTTAAATACCTGGGCTCAGCCTCAAACGGTATAAAAAAATTAATAAATGAACAACATGTATGTACAACAAAAGAACAATTGGCAAGCTTACA
Organism: Corythoichthys intestinalis; assembly: GCF_030265065.1. Lineage (NCBI taxonomy): Eukaryota > Metazoa > Chordata > Actinopteri > Syngnathiformes > Syngnathidae > Corythoichthys > Corythoichthys intestinalis. The sequence continues at coordinate 47,436,476 of NC_080405.1, read as the reverse complement.
TAACAAAAGTTCGCTAGCTTAAATGCTAATATTTTTTTTTACAATGCTCTTAACAAATGGTACAGACACATATTCCCACAAAAAACAGCTGAATATACCTATAAACTAAATTATGAATGCATTAAAAAAAAAATTTGCTCAAACAAAAACAGCTTGTGTTGGTCTTAACAGGGAGCAGATGGAGTCAGCCACGTGAAATGAGGCAGACTAGAGGGCAGTGTATCCACTCAAATAAAAAAAACTAAAATGCAAACACTTTCAAAACAAACCATTACAACGCTTCTTTAATTAGACGAATACTCGACGCAACAAAATTTAATTCGTATCTTTTTTTCTAATCGAATCTTCGAGTTAATTGATTAATTGTTGCAGCACTAATTATAAGCAATGACAAAAAAGTTGGATTACTTATTGGATTCAAGTTTTCATTTTACAAGAATAAGATTGTTAAATTACCGAATATTAACCCTTTCAGAACTGAGCATGCTGCTGAAGGACATGACACGTTCGTGTCTCAAAACCACTTAATACACTGAATTTAGTTGCTATTGAGACTTCTGGGAGATGATTGGACAAAACTTAAGCCATCGAAATCAAATCATGAGGTTTTAGCACACCCTCTTTGCTATTTTTTGCTCTTTGAAAATGGCTTAAAGAAAACACAACTTACAGTGGTTTGAAAAAGTATCTGAACCTTTTGGAATTTCTCACATTTCTACATAAAATCACCATTAAATGTGATCTGATCTTTGTCAAAAACACACAGATGAAAAAACAGTGTCTGCTTTAACTAAAACTACCCAAACATATAGGTTTTCATATTTTAATGAGGATAGTATGCAAACAATGACAGACGGGGGGAAAATAAGTAAGTGAACCATCACATTTATTATTTTGTGCCCCCACCTCCCCCCAACATTGCCAACATTAAACGAGCAACAATGTTTTTTTTTTCGACAGCAGTGGCTTCCTACGTGGAGTCCTCCCATGAACACCATTCTTGGCCACAGTTTTACATATAGTTGATGTGTGCACAGAGATATTGGACTGTGACAGTGATTTCTGTAAGTCTTTAGCAGACACTCTAGGTTTCTTTTTTACCTCTCTAAGTATTCTGCGCTGAACTCCTGGCATCATCTTCGGTTGACGGCCACTCTTGGGAAGAGAAGCAACTTCTCTGACTGTCGATTGATAAACATCCGGACTTTTAGAGATGGTTTTGTATCCTTTCCCAGCTTTATATAAATCAACAATCCTTGATCGCGGGTCTTCAGACATCTCTTTTGAGCGAGCCATAATGCATATCAGGCAGTGCTTCTCATCAAGATATTTCTTACCAGGTGTGTGTTTTATAGTGGGCAGGGCAGCTTTAAACCACTCTTCAGTGATTGGGCACACACCTGACTTCAATTGTTGGGTAAAAATTGGTTTCTATTGGTCTTTAAGTCTCCATAGGCAGAGGGTTCACATACTTTTTCCCCCCTTTGTCATTGTTTGCATGCTATCCTCATTAAAATAGGAAAACCTATAAATGTTTGGGTGATTTTAGTTACAGCAGACATTGTTTTTTCAGCTGTGTGATTTTGACAAAGATCAGATCACAATTGATGCTGATTATATGCAGAAATGTAAGAAATTCCAAAAGGTACAGATACTTTTTCATACCACTGTGAAAAGGCAAACCTACATGCTCATTTCTTATCAAAAATACATAAACATTAAAAAATGCACTTGTTCTGGTGTTTGAGTAAAAATCAGCAAAGATTTTTTTTTTTAATCCGAATATTACTAGAAAAAGAAATGTCAGGTTTTAAAAATACATTTTTTTTTATTTTGAAGAATTAACTCATTTGCTGTCATTGACAGTCCAGACGTCCAATCCAATTTGACTCCCAGTCAAAATGGATTGGACATCTACGACGGCTAATGCCAGCTTGCCCAATTTGAAATGGATTTGATGTCTATAATTTCCAAGGTATCGGATCGGTACTCTTTATCTGCAGATACTCAAAATCAAAAATTCTCAGACTCGTGTGCAAAAATATGTGAATAGAACTTCCCCAATTACCATAAAAGAAATTGTTTTTACAGACTTAAAATCTGAATACTACCGATATAAACTGTACATTTTCATTTGATGTTTAAAATTTTAGTGCCATTTGAAGGAAAAATGTTGACTCTTCGCTAGCTTAGAGTGACCACGATTTTTTTATTTTTGTTTTTCCTCTCCGCAGATGATGAGCAGGTGTCGGCAGTTTGAAGAGGAAAAAGCAGCAACGTGCCATCCCCTCCGAGCGACCACTCTGCTCTCGTCAAGCTACGTACGTGCCTGTTCCGCCTCCTGATTGGCGGGAGCTCCTGTTGGCTCCTCCCCTTCCTCCCCGCTCCCCCGCCTTAAAGCATCATGGGGGGTTGACGGACCCTGCATGCAAAACATGATAAAGAAAATACTGTGAAGAAGAAGAGGAGGAGGTGAAAAACGACAAACGCTGGCACTTTTGGGACAATTCCAAGACATTTAAAGAAAAAAAAAAACGGCAACAATGTTGACATCCATCTGCACTAAAATGAACTACAAAAAAAACACTTGCAGCAGACGTTTGGAGGACGCTTTCAATCAAAGTCTTTTGCACTCCTGACCCGCTCCAGGATGTCGGAACAGTGACGCCAGTATTAAAACCGATAACATTTCACACATATTTGACGAGCACTTTCAGCACAAAAATCTAGCCGACGCGCACCTGGACGCCAGGGTAACCGTTAAAAAAAAAAAGCACAACAACAATAACAAAAAAAGGGGGATCTTAAAGAAAGGCGCAAGGACTGGAAAACGAATTGTGACTCACATTTGACGTGAATGTGCAAAAAAAAAAGCGCCTTACGAGCACATCGCGCACCAAGCAAGCAGAGTGAAATGCCTTATTATTCCACAACGCTTCCTTGACATCATCATGGACAACCCCCTCGGACTTGTTACACAAAAAGAAGATCTGATGACTGGGACTCGACGGGAGGACTTTTTGTTGTTGTTGTTGTTTTTTGTAGACTTCGGTGGCGAAGGAATTCAAATTGAAAAAGAAAAAAAAAACTGCTGCCAACAGGTTTGATGCGAAGGAGTGGTAAAGTCACGCGCACATGAAAACCAGTTCAAGTTAGAATGTTAACAGAAGCAGAATTGCATCAAATCACATTGAAAGATTACTATTAGGAGGTTATGTTATGAGAAAAAGTCTTAAGGATAAAAACATTTTAACAAGAAATATGCTAATAATTAGTGTTGCACCAATAGCAATACAGCACAAAAAAGTCATTGATGTTCGTTCATTCGGTGCAAGCCCTCCCATTTCAAATGGATTGGGCATCTACTAGTGATCTTGGCCAGTTAGTTTATTAGTAGTAGACGTCCAATCCATTTGAAGCGGAAGGCTCCCACTTCAAATGGATTGGATGTTTAGCAGAGTCAACGGCAGCCATTGACTGAAGCAATGTCTGACCAAGACATAATGGCAATTAGTTTACAGTCAAGTGAGTATACAATAAGGCTAGGTTCGTACTACAGGTCTTAATGCACAAATCCGATTTTTTGCCATATCTGTTTTTTTGGCGTGCCCGTTCAGATTGCCTTTGTCCATTGACACCGCTCAAGTATCACACATGCGCATTAATTCTTAGTCCGACACGCGCTGAGCAAAAAGACCCGCATGCGCAGAAGCATCAAAACAAATGGTCGCACATACTGGCTGTCATCCGTCCTTCCAGGGATATCATATCTTGCTTTTCAAAAAGAGGACACAAATAACAGACGTACGTAAATAATCCCCGTTTAGGCTTATATTCAAAGTTTATATGGATCAATAGCATGCACGCACTGTCCGTGCATGTCACACACACATACGGGCAGTTTGCCCCGACTCTCAGCCGTGTAGGCAATGTTGAAATATTGCTCACATAGAGCAGAGAGAAAACCGATCATTTCTCAGGCTTATCCTCAACTCATTTTAATTTTTTTATGACTGTTGTCAAGCCTGGCGCTAATAACGCACAGCTGCACTGCTACCGTAGCGTCTCTCCCGCTATTTGATGACGTAATTGCTGCATGAATTCCGATTTGAGAGTCTTGACAGTTCAGACCGCCAGTCACGTTCTGAAAAAATGTGGCCCAGATCGGATTTGAACCACATACGAAAGTGACCCAGATCGGATTTGAAATGGTCCACTTCTATGCGACTTGTCACGTTCAGACAGTTAATGCCTGACTCGGAAAAACACGAAAAAATGGGATTCGTGAATTAAGACCTGTAGTATGAACCTAGCCTAATTGAGTATTTCAAACAAAAAAAAAGCTATATTTTCCCCCAAGTAATGTGATATCGGTACAGTATCGACATCAAAAACCTGCGCCTGCTGATGAAGTCACCACAATGCTCGGGTTGCAAAAACTCTCGTCTTTTCCATTGTGTCAAAAATGGACAATTTATATGAAGACATTTTTCATTATTTGAAAAAAGTAACATAAGCAGTGGATGATGGATCATGGATTTCACTATCAGTTGACGGGAAACGGGGCGTGAGGCCGCTCCGTAGGGGGCCTAGTTCAAATATTTTCAAAACCAAAGCCACAAGCGACCTAAAACCAAAACAGGCACCTCTCTTAGGCATATATACTGTAAGTCTCGATGAGCAGCGGCATCAAAAATATTTAGTCGTTCCCTAATAAAATCCCGATTAATTATATTTTATATCAGTATAACAAAACTTAAAATGGCTATAAAATTCTTAGATTTTACGTAATATGCACAAAAATCACCAAATGTAGAGATAATCACCTATATTTTCAGGATCAATAGCACAATTTAACGTATAGGTTTTTGCCTGAAATAGCGAGTTTTTTTTTTTTTTTTTAATTTAGTGCAATTTTGACATAAGTTTTCAACAGCTAATAAATTTTCACATCGGAAACTTAATACTGGAGGAAAGCATGCAAAATCATCTTAATTTTACTCAGCAAAAGCAAGTTTTGAATTTATCTGGATACAATCACAACTTATTTAGTTTGAATTCCGATGTCACTGTTTCCTTAGCATGTCTTGCCGGCTCTATGACCCTTGTCGTTCTTAGATCGGAATGTTACACACACACACACACACACACACACAAAAAAAAACACACACAGAAAAGACTTTTTTTGTGTCTGAGCTGAGAAATGTCTAAATTACTAGGGTTTTTTTTGCAACCCCCCCCCCCCCCCCCCCCAAAAAAAAAACGGGCAGTTGGCCGAAAATCACCTGATTATTTGAATGTAAAGTTACACCATTGTGTAGGATTACAAAATCCAACATGGCGGCCATGACAAAACAAAGAGCTTTTTAGGTTGAAAATTCTTGTGAATAAATGTGTGAATCCAGGAATTTCTATAGATATCAACTTCAAACAGTGTAGATTCTTGGTTAAAGCAAAAAAAAAAAAAAAAAAGGGCAGCTATCATTCAATTTACATAAATATTTCAAGCTAAAGTTATGCAAATTTTTTTCCATTTCATTTTTTTCACAACGTGTCAAAGGGCATGCATGGCGCTATTTTATATAATAATTACCTTGAATCCTCGACCAAATCACTCTTGAGAGACTCCTGCCTGTTTGTTTGCGCTAAAACTTTTGTCCTGTTTCCACCTAAATCCGGTGTTAGAACACAGCGTGTTTGAGTTTATCACAGTTAAAGCTTTCACGACGCTTTGCCTGGCCCAGCCCCCTACGGGAAGCCGTGGCGCAATGTATGTAGGAGCTGTCTCGTCGTCAAAGATAGTGAAATCTATTGGTGGATAGATATTCAATAAGGATGGAAGTAACTTTCTTTATAAATCACTTTAAAACTGTACAGTACTTAGTATTTACTGTGCTTTAGAGAGGCCACATGAATGAACAGGCTGGCGTGATCATAGAACAGCAAGCTTGCGTCTGATTGGTATAATGGAGTCGTGATTATTGCGATGTCTCATTGATGAAATTACTAGAGTTACTCTTGGCATTGATAGCAAAAATAAAAATATGTAGAATAAAGAGGAAAAATGTAACGACTCTTTTGTAGCCCAAAGTAGCGGAGTAAAAGAAGCGTTTTTTTCTTCACAAATCTACTAAGTAAAAGTAAAAAGTATGTCTTTGTAAAAGTACTCTTACAAATACATGTTTTTACTCAAGTAAATGTAACGGAGTACATGAAACGCGCAGGGGTCGCGTTAACAGAATATTTTCCGTCGTTGACCGGTTTTTTAAAACGGTGACGGAAAAAACTGAAGTCCATCCGTCATTTTGACAGGTTGCAATTCACACCCCAGACCACAGGGTGGCGAGTGAGCATATTAATTAGCTATTGTCTCTCTTGATGCATGACGTCGTTGGCCTTTAACTAAAATACCCAAACATTTATAGGTTTTCATATTTTAATGAGGATAACATGCAAACAATGACAGAAGAGGGACAAATGAGTAAGTGAACCATCTACCTAACGAGACTTAAAGAGCAATTGAAACCCATTTTTACCAAAAAATTTAAGTCAGGTGTGTGCCCAATCACTGATGAGTGGTTTAAAGCTGTCCTACCCACTATAAAACACACACCTGGTAAGAAATGTCTTGATGAGAAGCATTTTCTGATGTGCATCATGGCTCGGTCAAAAGAGCTGTCTGAAGACCTGCGATCAAGGATTGTTGATTTATATAAAGCTGGGACAGGATACAAAACCATCTCTCAAAGTCTGGATGTTCATCAATCGACAGTCAGAGAAGTTGTCTACAAATGGAGAGAGTTTGGCACTGTTGCTTCTCTCCCAAGGAGTGGCCGTCCACCAAGAGTTCAGGGCAGAATACTCAGAAAGGCAGTCTAATATCTCTGTGCACACATCAACTATATGTGTATATAATAAATCGTTGCTTGTTTAATGTTTGCAAAAAGGCACTTCAAATGAACTCCATAGAAGTTTTGGCAAAATATTTTGTGTACTGATGAAAGCATAGTTGAATTGTTTGGGAGTAACACACAACGTCATGTGTGGAAGAAAATGGAACTGCTCACCAACATCAACACCTCATCCCCACCGTGAAGCATGGTGGAGGGAGCATCATGATTTGGGGCTGTTTGCTACCTCAGGGCCTGGACAACTTGCAATAATTAATGTAAGAATGAATTCAAAAGTTTATCAAGATGTTTTGCAGGAAAACCCAAGGCCGTCTGTCAGACAGTTGAAACTAAAAAGAGGATGGATGCTGTAACGAGACAATGATCCAAAACTCACGAGTAAATCAATTTCAGAATGATTTCAGAACAACAAAATGCACGTTCTGGAATGGCCAAGTCCAGACTTGAACCCCATTGAGATGCTGCTTCATGATCTAAAGACAGCGATTCGTGCCAGACATCCCAGGAATCTGACTGAACTACAGCAGTTTTATAGAGAAGAACGGGCAAAAATTAGTACTGATTGATGTGCCAGACTGATCTGCAGCTGCAGAAAGCGTCTGGTGGAAGTTATTGCTGCCAAACAAGGGACCACAAAATATTAAATGTGATGGTTCACTTGGTTATTTCCAGTTATTTTCTGTCATTGTTTGCATACTATACTCATTTAAATATGAAAACCTATAAATGTTCGGGTGGTTTTCGTTGAAGCACAGTTTTTTCATCTGTGTGATTTTGACAAAGATCACATTTAATGATTTTGGTGACAGATATGTGAGGAATTCCAAAAGGTTCAGATACTTTTTCATACTACTTTAGCAAGAAATCGGAACGTCACCGTCAATTGCAGATCTTCGAACAGTTTGTGCAACCCGAGCTGATTGTGTACCTACACCGGACTCTATATTGGGAGCCTAAATCATGGGATTGGTGCAACACTATTGAAAACAAGATTTAATCTTAATATTCCAAGGAAAGAAATACTGACCTGATGACCTGAGGAAGCTTGAAATATCAATTTGTAATGAAACGTATGTTAGAAAAAAATTGATTCGAAATTTTTCAAGTATAGAAATGTCATTTTGGCAGAAAAATTCAATTGTAAAATCAGTATTTTTTATTCTGTCAGGGATTAGGGGGAGATTTGTAATTTTACAGGGAACCAGTTGTAGATTACCAATACAACCGAAAATATTACCAAGAAAAATAATCACATTAGAAGAAAATGGCAATTTTTTCAAGAATTTAGTTAGAATTTTCAAACAATTTCTGCTAATATTCCACCTTGAATGTTGAGCTTTTCTGACATGTCTCCCAATGAATTATTGTGGCTATTTTTCAATCGCTCCAATGTTTCCTTCAATCACAGATTCCCGCTGATCACATTGATCAGTTTTGGAGAAAAGGATTTCGGGTTCGGGTCTTACAATATATAGACTGAAGGCAACAACACACTAAAAAAAAAAATGTTTATTTTTGTTTTGTTATTGTGATATACGTTTTTGGTTTCGTTTTGTACGGGCCGCATTTGAAGACGTGACGTTGCACAAAAGGTGTCGGTTTGATGTCGTGGGTAGAACTGCTACTGTTGTGATGATGACGATGATGATGATGATGATGACATTGTGTACATTTTAGTTGGTGATGTTCTCTTCCCCTCTTGTACGACTCGCACTTGTATGTCTTTTACAAAGACAATCGGTGGAGTACGTGGCGCTCATTTTTTTTTTTCCAAGGTTTTTTTTTTTGTATTTTTAATACAATAATTGTAAATATTGGTTCTATTTTTGTTCAAATGTATTACGTTTATGCCTCAACATCCAGTTTGTATGAAGCTGGGAATTAATAAATACTGCATTCAGAGTACAATTTCTGTTTTAATGGGTTTTTTTTCCATTGGTAGGAATCGTGTTGCGCCAATACTGATACAGCATTAAAATGGGTAGAGTACGTCTGGCCAAGATTCATAATCCAACTGTTTAGTTTATCACAAGTAGCCGGGGAATTCATTTGAAGTGGGATGGTGGCAGCGAATGAACGAATATTCATTCGCTGCCAACCCTTCCACTTCAGATGGATTGGACGTCTAGTACTGTCAATCAGCTGGAGTTGCCAACTCCCTGAAGAAAAAAATATGGGACACCTCGTTGGTTAGGACCGGACAGCATGATAAGTAGGGTAGGGCATCGTTTGAAATTGAACGATTCCGGTTCTGAATCCACTTATCAGTTCCGGTTCCAAACGATTCTCGATTCCGATTCTTTTAATAGGCAGGGTCCCCAAAAAAATGAAGGTTAAAAAAAAAAAAAAAACTGCATAGTTTATATTAAAGTATTAACCTCCTGGTGATTTTTTAGATTAAATGAACTCCTCACAGGGCTAATTTGAACTTGTATATAAATATCAGTCTTTGATTTCGAGCAATTTTTTTCCATTCGGCGGTGAGAGCATCGAAACGAGGAATCGAAATTTGAAATTTTGAACGATTCTGGGAGCATTGGAGTGTTAGAACCGGTTCCCATCGAAGCTCGATGCCCAACCCTAATGATAAGTCACCCTGGAATTATTTTCTGTTTGTGAAAAGTTTTTTTGTTGTTTTATTTTAATTAATAATTATGATATGATTTTACTAAAACCTGAATTAGGTATGTATTTGAGTGACATAAGCACATGGGAAAACAATAATTATCAGCAATGTATTTTGAATACAAAAAATACTAGAATAAAATTGCTATCTGTCTTGCTAAATTCAAAACTGTATAATTTAACTTAAGGTTCTGAGCGTTTTTTTTTTTTTCTTTTAACATAAACATACAGTGCCTTGCAAAAGTATTCGGCCCCATTGAATCTTGCAACCTTTCGCCACATTTCAGGCTTCAAACATAAAGATATGAAATTTAATTTTTTTGTCAAGAATCAACAACAAGTGGGACACAATTGTGAAGTGGAACAACATTTATTGGATAATTTAAACTTTTTTAACAGATAAAAAACTGAAAAGTGGGGCGTGCAATATTATTCGGCCCCTTTACTTTCAGTGCAGCAAACTCACTCCAGAAGTTCAGTGAGGATCTCTGAATGATCCAATGTTGTCCTCAATGACCGATGATGATAAATAGAATCCAAATGTGTGTAATCAAGTCTCCGTATAAATGCACCTGCTCTGTGATAGTCTCAGGGTTCTGTTTAAAGTGCAGAGAGCATTATGAAAACCAAGGAACACACCAGGCAGGTCCGAGATACTGTTGTGGAGAAGTTTAAAGCCGGATTTGGATACAAAAAGATTTCCCAAGCTTTAAACATCTCAAGGAGCACTGTGCAAGCCATCATATTGAAATGGAAGGAGCATCAGACCACTGCAAATCTACCAAGACCCGGCCGTCCTTCCAAACTTTCTTCTCAAACAAGGAGAAAACTGATCAGAGATGCAGCCAAGAGGCCCATGATCACACTGGATGAACTGCAGAGATCTACAGCTGAGGTGGGAGAGTCTGTCCATAGGACAACAATCAGTCGTACACTGCACAAATCTGGCCTTTATGGAAGAGTGGCAAGAAGAAAGCCATTTCTTAAAGATATCCATAAAAAGTCTCGTTTAAAGTTTGCCACAAGCCACCTGGGAGACACACCAAACATGTGGAAGAAGGTGCTCTGGTCAGATGAAACCAAAATTGAACTTTCTGGCCACAATGCAAAACGATATGTTTGGCGTAAAAGCAACACAGCTCATCACCCTGAACACACCATCCCCACTGTCAAACATGGTGGTGGCAGCATCATGGTTTGGGCCTGCTTTTCTTCAGCAGGGACAGGGAAGATGGTTAAAATTGACGGGAAGATGGATGCAGCCAAATACAGGAACATTCTGGAAGAAAACCTGTTGGTATCGGCACAAGACCTAAGACTGGGACGGAGATTTATCTTCCAACAGGACAATGATCCAAAACATAAAGCCAAATCTACAATGGAATGGTTCAAAAATAAACGTATCCAGGTGTTAGAATGGCCAAGTCAAAGTCCAGACCTGAATCCAATCGAGAATCTGTGGAAAGAGCTGAAGACTGCTGTTCACAAACACTCTCCATCCAACCTCACTGAGCTGGAGCTGTTTTGCAAGGAAGAATGGGCAAGAATGTCAATCTCTCGATGTGCAAAACTGATAGAAACATACCCCAAGCGACTTGCAGCTGTAATTGGAGCAAAAGGTGGCGCTACAAAGTATTAACGCAAGGGGGCCGAATAATATTGCACGCCCCACTTTTCAGTTTTTTATTTGTTAAAAAAGTTTAAATTATCCAATAAATGTTGTTCCACTTCACGATTGTGTCCCACTTGTTGTTGATTCTTGACAAAAAATTAAAATTTTATATCTTTATGTTTGAAGCCTGAAATGTGGCGAAAGGTTGCAAGGTTCAAGGGGGCCGAATACTTTTGCAAGGCACTGTACAGTGTATCACAAAAGTGAGTACACCCCTCACATTTCAGCAGATATCTTTTCATGGGACAACACTGACAAAATGACACTTTGACACAATGAAAAGTAGTCTGTGTGCAGCTTATATAATAGAGTTAATTTATTTTCCCCTCAAAATAACTCAAAATATAGCCATTAATATCTAAGCCCCTGGCAACAAAAGTGAGTACGCCCCATAGAAACTACGTACATCCCTAAAAGTCTAAATTGAGTACTGCTTGTCATTTTTATCTCCAAAATGTCATATGACTCGTTACAAGATTGCTGCAGAGATTGAAGAGGTGGGGGGTCAGCCTGTTAGCGCTCAGACCATTCGCCACACTCCACATCAAATTGATGTGCATGGCTGTCACCCCAGGAGGAAGCCTCTTCTGAAGATGGTACACAAGAAAGCCCGCCCGTCTCATTAGACCATAGGACATGGTTCCAGTAATCCATGTGCTTTGTGGATACAGTACCCTCCATAATTATTGGGACCCCTGGTTAAGATGTGTTTTTTAGCTTCTAATATATATATTTTTTAATTCAAATAATACGGGACCTTAATGGAAAAAAAGAGAAAAATCCAACCTTCAATACACGTGCATTTATTCAGTGGGAAAAAAATCCCACATTAAGAAATAATTATTTGACACCAAATAATGTGTGTCACAATTATTAGCACCCCTGGTGTTAATACTTTGTACAACCCCCTTTTGCCAACAAAACAAGGTCTGGGGACTGAGATGGCCATGGGAAGGGCTTGATTTTGTGTCTGGTGAACCATTTCTGTGTAGATTTGGCCATATGTTTAAGGTCATTGTCTTGCTGAAAGACCTAGTGACGACCCATCTTCAGCTTTCGGGCAGAGGGCAACAGATTTTGATTTAAAATGTCCTGGTATTTCAAAGCATTCATGATGCCATGCACCCTAACAAGGTTCCCAGGGCCTTTGGAAGCGAAACAGCCCCACAGCAACACTGACCCACCCCCATGCTTCACAGTGGGTATGAGGTGCTTTTCAGCATGCACATCTTTCGTGGCATGCCAGACCCACTTAGAGTGTTTGTTGCCAAAAAGCTCAATCTTGGTCTCATCTGACCAAAGCCTGGGATCGTGTGGAAAGCATCATGAATACACATCTTAAACAGGGGTGCCAATAATTATGGAGGGCACTGTATGTCTTCAGCAAACTGCGGGCTGCAATAAATATAATTAATTACCTTCGTTTAATGGCCTGGTTGAAACAAAAGCAGTTGCCCGACATCTGTAAACAGGGGTTTCCAGGGTAAAACGGACAAATTAAAAATACTTCGGCGCCATGAATCTGCTATGGCAGCATATAGACATATTGTTCTATCAAACGCAACACTTCTTTTGGCTTAAAATACAGTAGCTTATTTCAGAGAGGGGTGCAAGAGCAGAAACTGCTTTTTCAGCCTGTTTTCCGCTGTCTACAAAACAAGATGTACTGCTAGCAGTCTAAGCAATGGATTTCGATGACGACATTCCATCTTGTAGTATTATATCTAGAGTAGACAGAGATACTGGTGTGTTAAGGGGCACAGGCCAAAGTTAATTTGGCCATTATGCAGTCGTTAACAAATTATTATATATTTTGCGGCCCGTTACCAAATGCGCCACGGACCAGTATCTGTCCGCGGCCCGGCGGTTGGGGACCTGCCTAAGTCTAACAACTAACCGAACCCCTGGGGTTCGATCCCAGATTAAGAACCACAGCACTAGAGGGAATTAAAAAAGGAATTGCTCGGAAATCGATACATAAATTGCTAGTAAATAGAATAATTGACAGCTAAATTTCAGAAGACAAGGAGGTTTAAAATAACTAGGTGAGCAATCGAGTCATATTGCCACCATACAACCTTGGCCAACTGACATTACTGTTTGAGAAGCTAGGCAGCCGCAGGCAGAAAAAAATGCAAATGTCACAGTAATAAAACGAGTGTGCTATTGGTTTAAAAAAATGCAACGCTTGAATTTGACGAAAAAAAGATTCTTGGTCTCTTTTTTTCACAAAAACATCCCACTGACATGTCATCAACACACCTGGGAATGGCTTGAAATTGTGTAAAAGTGCCCAATATGTCATTTCTCCTCCTAACTGTGACAAATTGACTTTTGATTACAATAAAACGCCCGAAGAAAAATTGAAAATACACTTTGAGCCTGCACACGACAGATAAGTGTGTCTTTACCTGCTGGCGGGCGTCAACACGCTGTAATGTGCAAAGTTCGCCTCCAGAAGGCGCCATCTTCCAACAAAGCCTCAGTCAGCAGTAGTAAACGTGCTTTCCAACAGGCAGCAGGACGCCTTTTCGTGCATGTCTGATACGGGTTTTAAACACTACCTCCAATTCATTACTATTTTTAGCCACATTTTTAAAGTTTTACCCGAGAAGTGGATCATTGAAGGGAATCTCAAGTCTCAAATAAATTATGGCAGAGCATGAGCCTCGGAAGCTAACAGCTAACCGACCTCACCCACGGCTGTTATCTTTTTTTTTTAATCCACTTAAAACGTCTCATTGTTATTATAACTTGGAGAAACAACACACGTTGGACTTAATTGGGCCTATTTTGGACCTTTAATGAGCCTATCAACCTGTGCAGCTGAGCTAACGTAAGTACAGCCTTTTTTTTTTTTTTTTTTGGTATAGGTCAAGTGGGTAGTAACTCGTTACATTTACTCCATTACATTTACTTGATTAACTTTTTGTGGAAAAATACACTTTTTGGAGTAATTTTACCACACTATACTTGGGTAGATTTGTGAAGCTCTTCCTCCGCTACTTTGGGCTACACTAGAGTTATTATATTTTCCTATTTATTCTACAACCCCTCGCAAAAAGTATGGAATCACCAGTCTTGGACGAGCACTCACTCAGACATTTTATCATGTAGAACAGGGGCGGACTGGGACTAAAAAGCAGCCCTGGACTTTGACTCAGCCCAGACCACAAGAATCGCTATACGAAGGGAGACACAGACCCCCGGGGGCATGCCCCCGCGGGGAGAATTTTTTTCTTTTTACATTTTATTGTAAAATGCATCAATTTCGTGCACTTTGAGAGAAAATGAAGAAAATGTGTCTAGACTGTGACTGTCTGACTTGGGGCGTTCAAAGTACTGCAAGGCTGATCCATTCATTTTCTGTACTAGCTCTATGATCAACCTGAATAAACAAATGAAAGAATTTATTTTTCAAAGCATGTTTTATGTATCCAATTGATTATAATATATCTCTATATGTCTCTGTCTATAAAATGACTTCATTGTTTATGCCATAATTCAGTGGTCTCCAAACCATTCCACATAGGGCCGCAGCGGGCGCAGGATTTCATTCCAACAAAACAAGACAACACCTATGCACCAATCTGATGTCTTACAAGTGTAATCTTTTGATTGCAGTCAGGTGCTGCTTGTTTTAGCCGAAACTTCATTGGTTAAACTGTCGGTACTCGATCATTTGAAGAAAAAAAAAAACAGGCCCCACAGCGGCCCTTGAGGACCGGTTTGGAGACCCCTGCCATAATTAATCTTGCCATACAGATAATAAATTTCAAAGAAAATACAATAAACATTTCAAGACAAATCCTGTATACATAACCATCATTGGAAAGTATTAACCAGAAAACAAAACGATATATAAATTATTAATAATATATATAACATCAATTTAACTACCTAAACTTTAAAGTAAAACCATTCATTTTATTAATATTTTGTTATATTTCTTCTGAATTAATATTGCTGCTGCGTGTGCATACGTTGTTTTACAGCTAAAATATTTTTCTTAGGAGAGTGATAGTAGGACTAGCATACTGTAACTTGACACGATTGTAAACGGGTACATGGGCTAGCTGGCACTAACTCTTTAATTGTCATTTATTTCATTTAAAATGTAGCTACCTGGTGGATAACAATTGCCAGTATACCGAGCAAGTAACCCTCTTGATCCCTACTTACTTGCCCTGCGCTTGTCTGGGGAACTTCCATATCATTACCCCCCTCCCTCTTCTTTTCTCTCTCCCTGCACCGGCTGCAAGTCAGAGCGGCTGCCGCTCCCACACTCACCATCGTCGGGGGCTGGGCTGTTGACTTGTTACCCGACGTGGCCGTTGCAGCCAGACTGCTGCTTGCGAAAATATTTGTCAATTTATGACATTTTAATGCTTGGCTCTCCAGTTTCTTGATTTTTTTCTCCCTAACCTTCTCCGCGCCACCCCTTCTCTTTTCTTTTTTTGCCACCACCATCCATATTGACGCTCGTCGCTATTTTGCTTCCACAAGGAACCAATGAACTCTGTGCTTTCATCGTTCTTCTATCAGATTGGCAGTGCACAGCCAGGCGCATTGCTGCCACCTGTCGGATTGGATGCGAACTGTAGATAATCAGAGGGTAGGGGGGGATAAAAACAGTGATGTATAATGAATGGCGGCCGCCGGCCGTCCAGGGCACCGGCCGTTCTGTGATCCTCCAGAACCCACAGATTACCAGTCCGCCCCTGATGTAGAACAAACGCAGATAAATAGCTTGGAAAAAAAAAAATATTTCGTATAAAAGTGCAACTCTTTAGCATTCAAAAACACTAAAAGAAATGAATGGTAAACATTGTGGTGGTCAGTAAATGTTACTTTTATAGAGCAAGTCCAGGGAATATACATATAGAATCACTCCATTCTGTGGGGAAAAAAAATATGAAATCATGAGAAACAAACAAAGAAATACCAATCAAAACACATCTCTAATATTTAGTAGCACCACCTCTGGCTTTTATGACAGCTTGCAGTCTCCGAGGCATGGATTTGATGAGTACTCTTCATCAATTTGGTGCCAACTCTATTTGATTGCAGTTGCCAGATCATCCTTGCAGGTCGGAGCCTTGCTGTGGACCTTTTTTTTTTTTTTTTTTCCAATTTCCACTTGAGCTTTTCAATAGGGTTGAGATCTGGGCAATTTGCAGGCCATGACATTGACTGGATGAGTCTTTCTCCAAGAAATGCTTTGACAGTTTTAGCTCTGTAGCATGATGCATTGTCATCTTGGAAAATTATTTAATTATCCCCAAACATTTTCAATTGAAGGGATAAGAAAGCTATCTAAAAGTTCAATGTAAACTTGTGCATTTATTGAAGATTTAACCACAGCCATCTCCCCAGTGCCTTTGCCTGAAATGCAGCCCCATATCATCAAGGACTGAGGGAATTTTGATGTTTTCTTCAGGCAGTCATCTTTGTAAGTCTCACTGGAACGGCACCAAACCAAAGTTCCAGCATCATCACCTTTTCAAGAGTCAAAAATCTGCATTAGACAAGGTGTCAAGAGTCAAGAATCCGCATTGGACATACTTTTTGCTAGGGGTTGTACATATTGACTTTAATTTTGCCAGAGATGCCGACCGTAGCGATACCAGTTTCACCAATGAGATGTTGCAACAATAAACACATGACTCCAGGGCCGGCCCAGGCCATTTGGGGGTCCTAAGGAAAATAATGCAAAGGGGCCCATATTTTTGGCCCACCATTTTTTCACAGTGCACTGTGAAACCCATACATGCAATCCAAGCCATACGTCCATATTTTGTATATTAATCAGATTTTGTTGCACTGCATACTTCAAATTTCTCACCCCGAATGATTGTCAGTACTTACAGTAGATAGCGCCAAACCTTTTTCTAAAAGAGGAAAGAAAGAAGTTAAGGAACTTTTATTTTTTTAAGCTTGTAATTAATTATCAAAACTCACAAAAGTCAAATAAAGCAAACTGTAGTAAACAAAATAGAATATAAATTAATCAATTGCCAGATTGGGGCCCCCTAGTGGTCAGGGGCCTTAAGCAGCTGCATAGTCTGCATATAGGCTGGGCCCTAACCCTGCATGACTCAATTAGGGCTGCAGCTACCGATTATTTTAGTAGTCGATTAATCGATGAGCTAGTTAGTTCGAATAATCGAGTAATCGGATAAGGAACATAAAAATTTAAAATACCTGCGCTGAGCCTCGAACGGTATAAAAAAATTAATAAATAAAGATCTAAGTACAACAAAAGAACAAGTGGCTAATTTACATAGCAAAAGTCCGCTAGCTTAAATGCTATAAAATGCTAACTTTTTTGTGTGTGTTTTTTTTAACAATGCTCTTGACAAATGGTTCAGGCAATATACCTATAAACTAAATTACAAATGCATTAAAAACATTAGTTCAAACTAAAACTTAGCTTACATTGGTCTTAACAGGGAGCAGCTGGATTCAGCCATTTGAAATGTGGCAGACCAGTGGACAGTGTATCTACCCTAATCAATAAAACAAAATGCAAACACTTTCAAAATAAACCTTTACAATACCACTTTAATTAAACAAATACTCGAAGCAACAAAATTTTATTTGAATATTTTTTTCGAATCAATACTCGAGTTAATAGATTAATCGTTGCAGCACTAGACTCCATTATAACATTCAGAGTATATTGAGGAGGAGATATTGATATATTGAGGAGATTGAATAATCGGGTCATTTCAAAATGATAATGGATGATGTAAAATGATATATAGATGTGATTTTTACCTGCTAGGTTGTTATGTTTTATATTACTTATGTATGAAATATGAAATCACTATGATGATGTCTTATCGTGCCAGGCTTAGCTGTACTGGCTAATGCCTGGAGATATGGTTTTGAAATGTATTCTATTCCTCTGACCGCTATAATCTATGTAAATGGTACGAAATTGCATTTAAAGAAACACTTGGTAATTTTCCAGTTTTGGTCGATTTTAGTGACGCCGGTGGACAAAAGTTGGTAGTGTTTTGCCCTAAGGAAGACTGCATTTCCCATGAGGACCAGCGCACACCCACAAAAGTGTCGTAAAATCATCAATCAATCAAAAATCAATCTCGCCTGCAGATGGATTAAACAACATTCCTGCTTCAGTGGCTGCGTGAAGGGCGAATAGTAATAAGGTAATGAATCCTGTTGTGGATAAATAATAGCATATGATGGTTAGCAACCGTGTGGCTCAACGCCCCGCCCCACCCGATCTCGTCAGCGCTGACAAGTTCGGTCGACCGACAAAACATTTTTTCTGTTGTGTTGCTCTGCCATCTTTGCAGAATTCGTGCAAAAGCGTTCGCATCGACTTCCGCCTTTATAATGAATGGGGAAAGTGGGAATGACATCTGCCGTAAAGCAGTCAGCACATTTGTATTTTTTATTTATTTATTTTTTGTATGGCAAGTTTCCTGCCACCGTCCTCAAAGTTAATTAGTGCCGGTGAAAGCGATCCAGACCCCCTCAAGATATAAAAGCAGTGTCTATCATCTAGTTGCCAGTCGATATATGATCACAAATGTTATAAAAATATTTCATAACGGTTGAAAAGATACCTAGTGTTGCTTTAAATGGAACCTAACATATTCCTTTCATATTTTTAATGTTGCTTAGATTTGTTTTTAACTTAAAATATGTTGTTGTTTTTTTTAAGTTGTTGCCAGAAACAGAATGTATCAAGTGTGTATTTTTTTTTTAAAAAGTTGGTCATTTTATTGGTCAAAAGGTCACAGGTTAAGTAATATGTACCGTATTTTCGGACTATAAGTCGCACCTGAGTATAAGTCGCACCAGCCATAAAATGCCAAACGAAGAGGAAAAGAACTTATAAAGTCGCACCGGAGTATAAGTCGCATTTTGGGGTGAAATTTACTTCATAAAATCCAACACATAGAAGAGATGAGTCATCTTGAGAGGCAATTTAAAATAAAAATACAACAGAGAACAACATGCTGAATAAGTGTACAGTATGATAATGTTACATGATGCATGAACAACGAAATGCGAACGTGGCCAGTATGTTAACGCAACTTAGCTATTTAAGAGTTATTCCGATAACTATAGCATAAAGAAACAAGTTTACCAAACCATCAGTGTCACTTCAAAACACCAAAATAACATGTGAAATAATATAATAATGAGTTAATAATTTCACACATAAGTCGCTCCAGAGTATAAGTCGGACCCCCAGCCAAACTATAAAAAAAAAAAAAAAAAAACTGCGACTTATAGTCCGGAAATACGTTAATTATTTTTCAGGAATACAATACGGATGTCAAAGAAGAGGATTTGACACCAAAAATGTGAAACTATTTATGAATCTGTATTTTGATTGGTATGAGGTCGAAGGTTGTTCCTAATTAGATGAAAAGTCAAGTTGTCGCGTCAAATGTTAAGAACAATACGTACATGTCAGAAACAGTATATACTGAAATTTGATTTAAAAATAAGAAAATTGACTGAGATATAGCTTAAAACATTCAGAGTCCACTATAATTCATCCTTATTTGGATCACAAAAAGTAATGGGGTTTATCAATTATTAATGCACTTTTCCCCCTACCTAACCTTCCTTCTGTTTGGAATTTTTGAATGAAATAAAAAGTGACATTGTGTCAGTGAGCCTTGTAGGATTCAAGCATAAACTAGTGCAAAAGATGATTTCTAAAAATTTTTTCCAAATGCCTAATTGTGTGTTGCTACTAAAATGTTGTATTCGGATACGATCTTTAATTGCAAAATTATCGATACTCAGTTATTTGTTTTTTGCACGACTGCAGTTCACCAGATATTTGATTGAAATCTTATTTTGCAGTACTATTGGCAGTAATGGAGGATATTTTTGCATTTTCTTTGTTAGCTCTTTGGGTGTCATTGACAGCACTAGACATCCAATTAGGGCTGCAGCTATGGATTATTTTAGTAGTCGATTAATCGATGAAGTAGTTAGTTCAAATAATCGAGTAATCGGATAAGGAACATAAAAAAAATAAAACACCTGAGATGAGCTTCAAACGGTATTAAAAAAAAAAAAAAAAGAGGTTCTAAGTACTAGCTTAAATGCTAAAAATGCTAACTTTTTTTTTCCAATGCTCTTAACAAATAGTTTAAACACATATTCCCTCAAAAAAAAAAAAAAAAAAAAAAACGCTAAATATACATATAAACAAAATTATGAATGTATTAAAAAAACATTAGCTCAAACAAAAATGCTGCAGAATGAATTTTGGGATATGTTAAACAAATGAACAAGTTATGCTTGCAATAAAAGTATTTTAATTTGGCTTGCTAAGATGACACAAAAGAGCGTTAAATGCGAATACAAAATAAAAGTCCTGAGTGTTTTCAAACGATGCAGAACTGCACTTTCATTTCACAATAGCAATAAACACATTTAAAAATAAATTAAAATAACTGAGCTTAGCCTCAAACGATATCAAAAAATTAGGGCTGTCAAACGATTAAATTTTTTAATCGACTTAATCACAGCTTAAAAATTAATCGTAATTAATCGCAATTCAAACCATCTCTAAAATATGCCATATTTTTCTGTAAATTATTGTTGAAATGGAAAGATAAGACACAAGACGGATATATACATTCAACATACTGTACATAAGTACTGTATTTGTTTATTATAACAATAAATCAACAAGATGGCATTAACATTATTAACATTCTGTTAAAGCGATCCATGGATAGAAAGACTTGTAGTTCTTAAAAGATAAATGTTAGTTCAAGTTATAGAAATTTTATATTAAAACCCCTCTTAATGTTTTCGTTGTATTAAAATTTATAAAATGTTCAATCAAATAATAAACTAGTAGCGATGTAGTGTAAAGAGCTTTGAGCGCCTTGAAAGGTGGAAAAGCGCTATACATAAATAACACCATTTAGCTTGCTATTGTTGATGTCAATAATTACACAATGCTCATGGTGCTGAAACCCATAAAATCAGTCACACAAAGCGCCAGCTGAGGGTGACAAAACACCAAAAAACACAAGTAACAAGTGACATGACACTGTGCTGTCATTTTAATCTGTTTGAGCGAGGCATGTGCGTTAAATGCGTCAAATATTTTAACGTGATTAATTAAAAAAAATAATTACCGCCCGTTACGTGATAATTTTGACAACCCTACAAAAAATAAATGAGGATCTAACAACAACAAAAGAGCAATTGGCAAACTTAATCGCAAAAGTCCGTTAGCTTAAATGCTATAAAATGCTAACGTTTTTCTTTCCATCGCTCTTAACAAATCGTTCAAACATATATTCCCCATAAAAAACTACTAAATATATTTCTAAACTAAATAACGAATGCTTAGACAAATGTATTAGCTTGAAACAAAATATAACTTATGTTGGTCTTAACAGGGAGCAGCTGGGTTCAGCCACGTGAAATGAGTTATGTCATATTCACTGTTGCCACTAGAAGGCAGTGTATCCACCCAAATTATTAAACTAAATGCCAACACTTTCAAAACAAACCATTACAACGCCACTTTAATTAAACGAATGCTCGAAGCAGCAAAGTTTAATTCAAATCTTTTTTCTAATCGAATTACTCGAGTTAATCGATTGATTGTTGCAGCACTACATCCCCAATCTATTTGAAGTGGGAGGGTCACCCTCCCAGTTCAAATGGATTGTACGTCTACTTTTTAATATAGTATCCAAAATGTTGTAATTTTAATTTCCGGTCGTTCCTGTTGGTGCAGACTTCAAGCTGTTCTATGTTGATTTTCTTTCATATATTGCATGCACAGCTAGCACACAAAGCAATTTCACATCAGTTAATGTTATTTCATTCCAAACATAAATGAGAGTTTTCTTTGTTGTTTTGCTGTCACATTCAATTTACATCCATATTTTTTGAAACGTTCAAGTATTGCCTTTAGAATTATTTCACTGTGATTCATTTACGAAAAATATTGCTGATTGTTGTATATACTCACATCTCTGAGATGTATGAGCCCATTAGTCTTAAATTGTTTAATTTGCAGCTGGTTTTGATTTTTTACTTAATCAACACCAGCTCACAAAAAAATGAACCTTATTTTGTGCGGTGCTCGTCAAAGCAAGTGTAAAGTAAATGACTAATTAGTTGGTAGGAATCAGCTCCTGCATCCTGCTGTTTAAATGAGTATTTACATCATTGATTGGTGGTTTTTAAATCAATTCAAATGATTTTTCGCATTGTGTTTTTATGAAGTGCCTAATTAAAAGTGCACTAATTGAATGGATGTACTGTTATGGATTAAAATCCACGTGTGCGTTCTTTTAGATCATTTGAGTCGGTCACACTGGAGCGGAACGTGGGGAAAATTGTGTTATCCAAAATACCAAAAAAGTTGGCAGAGGTGGGTCATAGACTTCACTGTCAGTTGACGGGGCTCGTGGGCCGATCCATAGGGGGCCTAGTTTGAAAAACTTAAAATCCAAATATTTTCAAAACCAAAACAGGCACTTCATTAGTACTGGTGCACGATAATTATTGGTCGATAATTATCGGTCCGATAATAGGAATTATGACGTCATCCCGATAAATCCAATAACATTATTAATAGGACCGATAATATGTACTGTGATGCCTTTTCAGTTTACACACTAGTATGGGAAATCAGTTGGCCATTTGAGGGGCATTGCTCCCACCTGCTGGTAAGAATAATTCGCTGCATCTAATTTTTGTTACAGTTTGGTTCAAATTACAAGCTCATTCACTTACACATTGCGATGTCTAGCGGTAGCATTGACAATTGTGAATGCTTTCTGTTATGTTTCCGCCTCGGAAATACGTATATGTCTCTAAATATTTTCTGTTTACTATAACATATGGATGTGCAACATATGTTTACTTCTGTGGTGAAGAGTCATATGTACAGAGCTTCATAAGTTGTTATGTTATAGAAGCCAGCCAATGCTTTAGTAGCTCAAGCTAGTGTGCAATGCTAAACATATGGCGGAAAACACAGACAAGACAGAAAAAGCAGTTTCTGCTCTTGCACTCTTCTTTAAAAGAAGCTGCTGTATTTTAGGCCAAAACAACTATTGTGTTTCATAGAACAATATTTCTATATGCTGCCATAGCAGATTCATGGCACATTAAGCCCCGTAACAATTTTTAATTTGTCCGTTTTACACTGGAAACCCCGTTTACACACATCGCGCAACCGCTTTTGTTTCAACCCAGCCATAAAATTAAGGCAATTAATTATAATTATTATTCAAAATGTCATTTTTAGCTTACAAGTATTAATTAATGTCTAATATTTCGTTTAAAAAAAAATCGACTTTAAAAAACTATCCACTCGCATATTTTAAACTTTTAAACAACTTACGTCACAATGGAAAAAATGGAGTCTTTAAAAAAGTCATGGATATCTTCCTCATAACTATCGCTTAATTGTATTTTTTGTTGTTGTTGTTGTTACTGTCGCATTTTCTCTGATGTTAGATGATAATCGATCTAAACAAAGAAAAATTGGGGAAAAAAGTTTAAAAGGGTAATATGAAAATGAAACTCGACCACTTCTTGATGTTTGCAATTTCTGCATCGCGACCCTTTTTATATTACCATGTTTCACCCATAAATTCCCCCCACAATTCAGCTGTGGCCATTCACAGCTGTGTCTTGAAACTCACTGATACATGCTACATGGAGTTTTTGGATCGAAACAAGGTAAGTACACGATAATATCTCGTTAAAGTCATGGCGTCTGTAATTCTGCTCTCGCGTGCTCTCACCTCCAGATAGGGTTTTGCTGTTAAATTTTTAAATATTTTTTTAAATGCCCTCCTGTTCAAAATTTTTCTTCCCCCAGAAAATTGGGATTTTAAGATTTCACCATACTTGCCGACAGGGACTCTACCAGTTTCATCGATGCGACGTCGCAACAATAATCACATGAATCCATTATACCAATCAGACGTAACGATACAATCGCATGACCACAAGCAAGCTAGTCGGCGGTCATATGATGACGCGGGCTTATAAGTTAAATATTTGAGTTGTGAAATGTAACTATTTAACAAGGCGCAGATTTCAACCTCTCTTCCATTTGTACTTGGCACCGATAGACCACGGAAAACCAGAGATATGATTGTTTTCATTTCATGTTAGGAAATTTGTTTTTTCTCCACTAAAGGGCACTCATGCTCTTTGGAAGGGTGATATAGTTAGTTGGGAGGAGTTATAGTCCAGTATAATGATAGAATTTTTTTATGTCTCTGCTCACGGAGACTCATACAGTGGGGAGAACACGTATTTGATACACTGCCAATGGATTTTCCCATTGGCAGTGTATCAAATACTTGTTCTCCCCACTGTATACGCCTAAGGGAGGTGTCGGTTTTGGTTTTGAAAATACTGGTCCTTCTAAAAAATTAACAAATTGTGATAAAGTTCATTATTTTCTGTAATGTACTGATAAACATTAGACTTTCATATATTTTACATTCATTACACACAACTGAAGTAGTTCAAGCCTTTTATTTTTTTAATATTGATGATTTTGGCAAAAAAGTAAAGAAAAAAAACAAAAATCCCTATAAAAAAAAAAAAGCATTTCATGAAAAAGTACCCTAAAGAAGCTACTAATCTAATCATCTGAATCAACGAATGAACTCAAAACCCCTGCGAAAGATTCTTGAGGCTTTTAAAAATTCCCAGCCTGGTTCATTACTCAAAGCCGCAATCATGGGCTGCCGACCTGACTGCTGTCCAGAAGGCCATCATTGACACCCTCAAGCAAGAGGCTAAGACACAGAAAGAAATATCTGAGTGAATAGGCTGTTCCCAGAGTGCTGTATCAAGGCACCTCAGTGGGAAGTATGTGGGAAGGAAAAAGTGTGGCAGGAAACGCACAACCAGAAGAGGTGACTGCACCCTGAGTAAGATTGTGGAGAAGGGCCGATTCCAGACCTTGGGGGACCTGCAGAAACAGTGGACTGAGTCTGGAGTAGAAACATCCAGAGCCACCGTGCACAGGCATGTTAAAACAATAAAAGGCTTGAACTACTTCAGTTGTGTGTAATGAATCTAAAATATATGAAAGTCTAATGTTTATCAGTACATTGCAGAAAAGAATTAACTTTATCACAATATGCTAATTTTTTGAGAAGGACTAGTATTTGAATTTTAAGGTTTTGAAAATTGGCCTCCTACGGATCGGCCCCAAGACCCGTGAACTGATAGTAAAGTCTATGACCCACCTCTGCCAACTTCTTAGGTGTTTTGGATAACACAATTTACCCCACTTTCCCCTATGACTTATTATAAGAGTTCAGATATCCAGACTGATGATGCCTACAAGGAATTCTTTGTTGGTGATTTTGTCATTGGGAAGTTTGCAGGTCTGAACAAATCCTATAACTTTGTTGCAGAATATTATGATGAGTGATGAGATCAGTGCAAAGTTTCAAAAGTAAATTCTTAACGTTGAAATGAAAATGGAGTCACCCAAAGAGGTGATTTACTTAAAAAGTAACCCACACCACAAAAACTTGTTGGTACAGCAAGAAGGATGTATAAGTTTATATTCTCTTCCAGCATTGGAAAGTCAGAGGCATAACTGTCATCCTCTTGCTTTAAAGACACTTTAAGTAAAAACTGCCACAACTCATCCTAGTCTCCCCTATATGTGTGTGTAATGGTGGCCATTAGTTATTGTTGCACTAAGCGTTGTCTTTTCTTGGCTTTGACTCGACTTGGCCCATCTGACAGTTTCTCCCCCCGTGGCGCTGACTGAATGTTTCTGTAGATGAAGGCGAGCACTTGCTCCTCATTAGTAGGTGTACTGAAACAAGAAAAAGAAGAGGTGGAAAGTTCAGCAGAAAAGGCAGAAAGATCACCATATGTAAGGCAAGTTAAAGTTTCATGGGAGCAAGTTCAATGAGGAAACTTCAAGTTCTAACTACGTGTGATGCGACATCAGTCAGTCTCAACATCAGATGATGTCAGTGACTGTCTTCGCAAAAAAAAAAAAAAAAAAACTAGAGGAGCCCTATGAGAGAGCAGATCTCCACCTACGCAGATGAATTCAAAGCTTTATTTTGCAATATTTCTCACCACTGTGACCTTTGGCCTTTTCACTTCTTTTAACTAATTTGCTCCCAAAAACATATAAATACGTTCTATTTTTAATTGTTTCAGTGTCCCAAGTTTTTTTTCACAAGAGACATCTCTGGGTTCTGATGCAACGTGGCTCCAAAGCACAATGCTGAAAATCCATTTTAAAGCAATAAAACTGGCCACTGGAGGGCAGTAGCGCATTTGGTAAGACACGCAACTAGATTCAACGGAACGAACAGCCGGGCCGCATGGCCGGTGGAAGACGACCGAATGAACGCCCAGAAGGCCAGGCGGCGGACGACTGAGCAGAATAATGGGGAGGACGCCCGTGATGCCAGGTGCTGGATGACTGAGCAGAACGACCGGGACCACCAGCGCAGCGGAGGATGCCGTTGAGTCCGTGCTGCTCGCCGAGCAGAGCCCGCGCCGCCGTGCTCGGCTGCTCGCGTCCCCCGCTACCCTCCAGTGTCCCGCGACTCAGCTGTAAACGCGCACTGCCAAACCAGTTCCCCCCCAGGAACACAACATGCCCCACACAATTCCCCAGGCGAACTACGCCACGAGGCAGCGGTCACCACAAAAGAAAGACTAAAATAAATCCATCTTGACGAGACAGGGAAAAGTTTACCTCGGCTGTTGCGGCCACAACAGCATCATCTCTCAGGTCAATAGTTTAGTTATGCGTAAATAAATTGTTACTTTGCTATCAAAAGCTCTATTTGTCTTGTTGTTTGTTATTTTGTAGAAGGAAAACATTATTCAGATTTTTGGGATGTCACAAAAGAAAAAAATATCTGTGTTAAAGTCAAAGTTATGTTTGAAATGTATGCTTTTACAAAAAGCTAAATTTCTCTGTGTTTTCATCAGAAATTGGAAAATTGCTCAAACTAAGCTATTTTCTAATGCTGATTTTTAAAGAATAGAAAAAGGTATGAACTAACTTTTTTTTCCTGCTGAAAGAAGAGAGTCTAATATGTTTGTATAGTTGTATAGTTGTATGTTTATATAGCAATAGAACAGAATTTTTCTGTGGGCCTTGCAAAATCAGTCAAAATCCAGTAAAACGGCTCGGAGCGAAGGGGGTTGCACCGGTGAAAATGGCTGGGAGTGAATGATTTCATACAGTGGTGGGTTCGATCAAACCCAAGGGTTTCGGTGAGTAGTTAAGGGGTTTGGCGAAGGTTAACACAGGGCCCGTTTTCATACTCTAACTAAAGGCAAAGTGTTGTTATAGACCTTGTTTTGGGACTGGTTGCCTTCAATTTACAGGCTTTATTCAGTTTCTTTCAATAGCTAGCCCCCTATCTAATGGGAGGAGAAACTGCTCAGTGGAAGGTTGACTCACACTTGTTATAAGAAGGTATAACAGACCTACAGGCAGAATGGACTGCGCAGTTAAAGCAGCAATAGGTAACTTTTCAACTTTTATAAAAAAATTTTATAACGTTTGTGATGATATGTCGACTGACAACTAGTTGAATGACACCTCTTTTGTATCTTGAGGGGAAACAAAATTCAGGAACGAAAAAGAAAGCAATAACCACCTGAGATAGTCATTTATTAAGGAAAGAATAATTAAAATCTGGCCGGCCAGGACAAATGTCCCCTAGACCCCCATCCAGCACCCTTTGGGAAGATTTACCCCGAACTCTCAACGCTAGGAGTGGGAACCTCAGGGGACCTCACGATACGATACGATTCGCGATACAAGGCTCACGATAACGATTATATCACGATACAGCGATTATCGATATATTGGTCAGAAATTGGATACATGACATTCTACGATACAACTGTTGAAACAAAACAAAAAAAATTAAAAATGGAAAAAATACTGTTTAAGTCATTTATTAAACAGTGACACCTTTTCTGTGCAACATTGCTGTAAAATATAAATCTACTGCAAATTGTGCCCCTGCACATATAGAGGAAACAAACCACGACCACTGATATCACTTTGAGAGATCATGATGAATGGCACCCTTAATTTTTTAAAAAGTTTTAAATCTTAAAAAAAAAAAAATAAAAAGTGCCATAGGTGTCAGCAGTTGAGCTTGGAGTGGGGCAATGATAAAATTGGTGGGTCTTTTCTTTGTATATGACCTTTGTTGCTTGGTTTGAGGACTTCCGCCATCTGCTTCAGCATTTAAGATGTCAGACTTGCTCAGTCACAGTCTTCCTCACCTTAAAAACAACAAAATAAAACAAAAAATATTAGCTACTTCATACCGTTTGAGTTGAAATCCTGATTTTTTTTGTGTGTGTTGGAAGTATTGCATTAAAAAAAATATGAATTGAATGTATAGAAATTAAAAATAATATCAATAAATAAATAAAAAATAAAATAAAATCAATAATTACCTATTTTTAATATGTAGGCTACATTAATTATCATGCACATCACTTTATATATCTTGGAACCTATTCAAACCATTTTTATAGCTTATTGTATCAAAATGACAGTAATAACAGTTTGTGTAGTAAACTAGATGGAAAGTGGTTCTGAAATAATATCAAATAAATCGGTAAATTCATGTGGGCTTGTTCGATATTCATTTTCATCCAGTTTAGGGTCCTGGTTTATTTTATATCATTCAACATCAAATGTCATCAAAATAATACATGTAAATTAAAAAGTCAATTACATTGCAAAACTTTCTTACCACAAGTGATGAAAGCGAAGCTCACGAACTCCGGTCTCCACTACGTCACCAGCTCCCAGTGAAACTTATTTTTCTTAGACAACTCTTGCATACAGCAAAGGCCTTGTTCACCTTACTTCCTTTCTTGTTGGTGTAAAATCTAAAATGTGTCCCCATGTGTGATTTGTAGCAATGTTTTTCTCATTTTTTCCTCCACCGTTCTCACGGAGCTTTTTTATTTTTTCAACCCACTTGGGGCCGCTGTTCTTCTATAGACGACTTGTGCGCACTTTACCTTCACCGCTACTCCCGAGCGCCCCTAGTGGACCGCCAAGGAATTGCTCAACAAACATTGAGCAGTTTACAGCATCCATACTCCATTGTATGGCCAATATGTTAAATAAAAGTATCGATACTTGGCGGGAGCATATCGATAACCCATCGGGTTGCAAAATATCGCAATATATCGCTGTATCGAGATATTGTCACACTCTTACTCAACGCATACACTTTTTGTCATTTCCAATGCGAATAGGCAGGCCCCTGTGTTAACCCATGAAGTGGCTAACAAAAAAGTGGAATTTTACTAGGCAGCTATGTTATCTGTTTATGACATTTAAATCACTAATTCATAACCCTGATACCACACAACTGGCTGTCGGAATCGGTATCGGGAGCCATAAAATTGGAATCGCTAGAATACAAGTTTTGGCCTTTTACATTTTTGTCTGGGGAAAAAAAAATCGGATTCATGTTTCTACACTTGATAAGATATTTAAAAAAAAAAAAAAAAAAAAAAGTATCTCTAGATAGATACACTAAATGACGTGCCTGTGAAAAGAAATTAGTTGGGTTTTCATAGGGTTCCGGTGCTCACTCAGCTCCACTGAACCGCTAACCATTATATGCCACATTCATGTAAAATTGATCGTCTGGTCAGTTTAGATGTGCTGGACTACGAATGCTCTCAGATTGAGGAAGGTCAACCTTGTGTTCATCCGTCACGTGTCTTTCTCGCCAAGCCTGCCGTTGTTTCTCGTGCGTCAATGTTATCAGCAAGTCACAGACGCAGCGGCCTTGTGGGAGACGCTTGACTTTGGCCTGTTGTCTAATTACCCTCGCGGGCGCATACGCAAAACGTCGGGCAGATGGGGCTTCCTCTATTTTAACCATCCCAATAGGAACAATTCGCTTTGCAAACTTGGATTGATGCTGCACTTTTGGAGGACAAGATGGACATGTTTGCATTTTCAAAACATCTTTATTATAAGATAAGGAAAAGACATTCA
Organism: Corythoichthys intestinalis; assembly: GCF_030265065.1. Taxonomy (NCBI): domain Eukaryota; kingdom Metazoa; phylum Chordata; class Actinopteri; order Syngnathiformes; family Syngnathidae; genus Corythoichthys; species Corythoichthys intestinalis. The sequence goes on along the minus strand of NC_080405.1, from coordinate 47,406,223 downwards.
TGCGAAACATCATTTCCTTGGCATTTAGTCTCATCTTATTGGAACACATCAACGGAAACATTGTACGCATTTATTGGAATTAAAAAGTTATTCTGATTCATCAGAAAGTAGTATTAGCCTTATCTTGATGCCTTTTCTGAAACACCGGAAAATTCCACAAGATGCCGCAGTACCGATACAGTAAAAAAATCTCATCAGGTAGAACTAGGAAATGATGTGCAGATGCTGTGCAGTATGTACTTTTCGAGATTTAGATGGCCAAGAAGGCCACGACTGTGAGAGAAATTTTTATTCATGCTTATCAAACACATAACTGGTGTGATACTATATTCATTTGTTAGACTATTCATCCAGGTTCGTGTGTTGTATTTCTTTGAACATAATACAAAGAGGTTCTGTTGACTGTCTTATCAGATTTTAACTCCCTTTTGGTGCCAGCCACGGCCAGTTTCTCAAGGTTGTAAGTCACGATGTTTTTCTGTGAAAAACCACCAGAGTAGATACGTAAGTTTCACTTTCGTTGTCATAGTTATCATTTCACAGTAAGCGCCCTTGGGTAACGCACTTTCAACTGTATAAATGTCCAGCCTCTATTGTACTTCTTTGTAATCTTGCATGTTCACGGCTCCTTGCCGGATCATGCCATTGTATCCTTGATATATCAAGTTTTTATATCAAGTCTTCGAAGCAGGCAATCTTTGGTTGGTCTGATTCATTTCTCCAATCGAGCTATCGAGGTAACACTCGTCTTAGAGTTCCAAGTTGAATTTCCCTGACAACCACCTACGCACACAGACGTTAAAAATGGAGAACTTGTTCTCCTTCCCAAGATGATGATAGACATCCAATCGTGTGGCGTCCAATTGTGCTGTAAATTTCAATGAGTTAATCACTAGTAGACGTCCATTGCATCCCTCATTGGACGTCCAGCACCGTAAATGGCAGCCACCAAATAAATTGATATTGTTAAAAGATTTTTTAGAAATCTGCAATATATAAATAAGATAGTTATGACTTCATTTTGATGTCACGACATTGATGGACATGAAATGCCTTTTCATTCTTTTGACTTCATGAATTGTAGTGCTGCAACGATAAATCGAGTAACTCGAGTAATTCGATTAGAAAAAAGATTCGAATTACAGTGGGGCAAATAAGTATATAGTCAACCACTAATTGTGCAATTTCTCCCACTTGAAAATATTAGAGAGGCCTGTATTAGTCAACATGGATAAACCTCAACCATGAGAGACAGAATGTAGGGGGAAAAAAAGAAAATAACATTGTTTGATTTTTAAATAATTTATTTTCAAATCATGGTGGAAAATAAGTATTTTGTCAATACCAAAAGTTCATCTCAATACTTTGTTATGTACCCTTTGTTGGCAATAACGGAGGCCAAACGTTTTCTGTAACTCTTCACAAGCTTTTCACACACTGTTGCTGGTATTTTGGCCCAATCCTCATTGCAGATCTCCTCTAGAGCACTGATGTTTTGGGGCTGTCGTTGGGCAACACGGACTTTCAACTCCCTCCACAGATTTTCTATGGGGTTGAGATCTGGAGACTGGCTAGGCCACTCCAGGACCTTGAAATGCTTCTTACGAAGCCACTCCTTTGTTGCCCTGGCTGTGTGTTTGGGATCATTGTCATGCTGAAAGACCAAGCCACGTCTCATTTTCAACGCCCTTGCTGATGGAAGGAGATTTTCACTTAAAATCTCTCGATACATGGCCCCATTCATTTTTTCCTTTACACAGATCAGTCGTCCTGGTCCCTTTGCAGAAGAACAGCTCCAAAGCATGATGCTTCCACCCCCATGCTTCACAGTGGGTATGGTGTTTTTCGGATGAAATTCAGAATTCTTTCTCCTCCAAACACGAGAACCTGTGTTTCTACCAACAAGTTCTATTTTGGTTTCATCTGACCATAACACACGCTCCCAGTCCTCTTCTGGATCATCCAAATGCTCTCTAGCGACCCGCAGACGGGCCTGGACGTGTACTTTCTTCAGCAGGTGGACACGTCTGGCAGTGCAGGAATTGAGTCCCTGGCGGCGCGTTGTGTTACCGATAGTAGCCTTTGTTAATGTGGTCCCAGCTCTCTGTAGGTCATTCACGAGGTCCCCCCGTGTGGTTCTGGGATTTTTGCTCACCATTCTTGTTATCATTTTGACGCCACGGGGTGAGATCTTGCATGGAGCCCCAGATCGAAGGAGATTATCAGTGGTCTTGTGTGTCTTCCATTTTCTAATAATTGCTCCCACAGTTGCTTTCTTTACACCAAGCGTTTTACCTATTGCAGATTCAGTCTTCCCAGCCTGGTGCAAGTCTACAATTTTGTCTCTCGTGTCCTTCGACAGTTCTTTGGTCTTGGCCATAGTGGAGTTTGGAGTGTGACTGACTGAGTTGTGGACAGGTGTCTTTTATACCGATAATGAGTTAAAACAGGTGCCATAAATATAGGTAACGAGTGGAGCCTTGTTAGACCTCGTTAGAAGAAGTTAGACCTCTTTAACAGCCAGAAATTTTGCTTGTTTGTAGGTGACCAAATACTTATTTTCCACTATAATTTGGAAATAAATTATTTAAAAATCAAAAAAATCTCATTTTCTGTTTTTTTTTTCACATTCTGTCTTTCATGGTTGAGGTTTGCCCATGTTGACAATATCAGGCCTCTCTGATCTTTTCAAGTAGGAGAACTTGCACAATTGGTGGTTGACTAAATACTTATTTGCCCCACTGTAAATGTTGCTGCTTCGAGTATTCGCTTCATTAAAGTGGCGTTGTAATGGTTTGTTTTAAAAGTCAGCATTTAGTTTTATAGATTTAAGGTGGATGCACTGCCCTCCAGTGGCAACAGTGAATATGACACAACTAATTTCACATGGCTGAATCCAGCTGCTCCCTGTTAAGACCAACATAAGCTTTTATTTTTAGCTAACGCTTTTTTTTAATGCATTCGTAATTTAGTTTATAGGTATATTTAGATGGTTTTTTGGGGGGGTATGTGTTTAACTTATTCACTCCCAGCCATTTTCACCGGTGCAACCCCCTTCGCTCCCGGCCGTTTTATTGGATTTGGACTGATTTTGCAAGGCCCACAGAAAATTCTGTTCTATTGATATATATATAAACATTGAACCCACCAAGTGAAAGATTAGACTCTTTTCTTTCAGCAGGAAAAAAAGTTAGTGCATATCTTTTTCCATTCTTTAGAAATCAGCATTAGAAAGTAGCTTAATTTGAGCAATTTTCCAATTTCTGATGAAAAATCAGAGAAATTGAGCTTTTTGTAAACGCATCCATTTCAAACATAACTTTGACTTTAACACAGCTATTTTTTGCTTCAGTCACATCCCAAACATCTGAATAATGTTTTCCTTTTACAAAATAACATAAACAACAAGACAAATAGAGCTTTTGATAGCAAAGTAACAATTTATTTACACATAACTAACTGAGAGATGACGCTGTTGTGGCCGCGACAGCCGGGGTAAACTTTCTTTTGTGGGGACCACTGCCTCGTGGCAGAGTTCACCTGGGGAACTTGTGTTCCTGGGGGGGAACTGGTTTGGCCGTGCGCGTTTCCATGCAGGACACTGGAGGGTGCGAGGGATGCGAGCGGCCGAGCATGGCGGCGCGGGCTCTGCTCGGCGAGCAGCACTGACTCAACGGCATCGTCTGCTGCACTGCTCAGTCGTCCAGCGCCTGACATCCCTGCCGTCCTCCCGGTTGTTCTGCTCGGTCGTCCGCCGCCTGGCATCATGGACGTCCTTTCGGTCGTCTTTCGCCGGCGCACCGGTCGTGCGGCCCAGACGTGCGGCCCGGCCATTCGTTCTGTTGAATCGGTTGCGCTATTGCCCTCCAGCGGCCAGTTTTATTGCTTTAAAATGGATTTTCAGCGCTGTGCTTTGGAGCTAAGTTGAATCAGAACCCAGAGATGTCTCTTGTGGAAAAAAAACATAAAAGACGTATAAATACATTTTTGAGACACTGAAACAATTAAAAATAGAACATATTTTGGGAGCAAATGAGTTAAACTTTTGTTAAAAGCATTGCAAAAAAAAAAAAGTTAGCATTTTATAGCATTTAAGCTAGCAGACTTGCGTTATGTAAGTTAGCCATTTGGTCTTTTGTTGTCCTTAGATCCTCATTTATTATCTTTTTTTATACCATTTGAGGCTCAGCTCAGTTATTTTAATTTTTTATGTTCTCTACCCGATCATTTGAACTAGTTCATCGATTAATCGACTACTAAAATAATCGATAGCTGCAGCCCTAATGAATTGCAATACGTTTATCACTAGTAGACGTCCAATCCATTTTAAATGGGAGGGTGGCAGCGAATTTAACATTCATTATTTTGCTGCCAGCTCTCCCACTTGAGGTGAATAGCTAAATGAGTAGCCAATGAGTTAAAGAGTGTCTAACCATGCCACGAAAGCAATTGCTTTACATGTGAGTATGCAGTAATTAGATTTAAACTAAGAAAAATGTTTTTTTTTTTTCCATAGATGTGTTATTGGTACCGTCTCGGCATTGATCATTACCACACAGCTGGGTGTGTAATATTACTTATCTCACTGGGACAGCATGCGCAAGTTTGCATGGTGGATCCACACTAATCACCCTCTTTGAAATTATTTTTTTCTCTCATTTTGGGAAACTAATTAGCTCGGTGTGCGGCAATTTTCCCATCGCTTTCTCCGGGATTGACTGTTTTGCTGCCTTTTTCTGTGCGCAAGAGTTTGATTCCTTCAAAGGTATTTTGAAAAAAGTCCCGCTGCTCTCCACGTTCCAAACTCTTTTTGCTTTTAATACCAATTAAACATTAATTACAGAAACCTATCGCTGCTTTAAAGTTTCACTTAAAAAAGTATTGGAGTATGAGGCAATTGCTCTAAGACGGCAAGGGAAGCTCAGCTTCCTCTAAAATGTCAAAAAATAAGTGATTAAATCATTGTTGTGTATACATTTTGTTGACTAAATATGGGCTACAACGCGTTCAATTTTTGTTCAGAATCGGCTTCTTGTCACTCGTTAGAATGCGGCTTTCTTTTCATCCGTTCGCTCAGCTTTGCAGTGCTTTAGACGGTGTAGATGCTGAACGTATACAGAGCTGAGAGTGTGTTGTGCCACTGCAGCAAAAACGAGACGAGTCATTGGATAAATGCCGTGCTTGTCCCGGCCATCGGATTCTAAGCATCTCTTGGGGTCTATGAGGCAGTGGGCAGGGATCAACTGGCAAAGATGCTCTGCTTGTTTGCATTGTGATCTGTCTTACGCTGAATCCAAGGGCGTAGGTTTTTCATAGGGACGGTAGGGACATAACACTACCAACTTTTCAGGATGCTCAAATTGTCCCCACCAACTTTTAAGCAACTTTATTTTAATTTTATAATGATTATAATTTATGATCATTTAATTTATAATGTCTTCCCATATGTTGTAAGAATAGAATTGACCCTTCCATTATTAAGTGAATTACTATATTTTCGTTATTTTCAGATTTACCCCTTTTCACTTGCTGGATGTGCCGGTCCATTTCCCCCCCTAAAACGCACGTTTGATTGCCTGATGACTAGAACAGACAAACACGCACACTCACACAACCTCAACAGAAATACATATCAACATGCTGCCTCCTCCACCCCCTTCAAAGACGATGGATGTTAGAATTTTTTTTCAGCCAGCTGTAGCAGCAGCCACTGTAAGTAGACGTCAATGTTGTGGAGGTGGGGAACACGCCACTAATTTTGCTACTGGAAGTCTGACATGCATCACAGTTGGCATAACATTAAACTGTGTGAACTTGCTAACCTGCAAAAATCGAGTGAGCTGAGAGATAAGTGTCCCCCTGTACTCTGTTTTCTACCGGTAATTTTAATTCAACTGTGCATTTATTCATTATTTAAAATATATTTATTTTCTCCATCATTCATTTAAAATAATTTTATTTGCAGCCTATGCAGACATTTCTTTAACCCCTCCCCCCAAAAAAATAACACACACAAAAACACAACCATTGTAAATTTCCTTTATATGAAGAAAGGGGGATTTCCCCCATTTTCTCCCATTAAAATAACAATTTTAACTTTTTTCATTTTTACGTTGGCAACACATCAGCAAATTCATGATAAAAATGTAGCCCTGACCCCCGTTCACCCAATCGGGTTTGTCTTATTAATGTCCCGTCCCCAGCAAAAAGTGTATATGCAGGTTATGCTGTTATAGCGTCCCTACCAATGTTGAGACCAAACCTACGCCCTTGGCTGAATCCCTTTTTGACTGACAGCGAAATGAGCTAATCAGCGATCTTGTGGCGTAAATATTCGTGGGACCATTTGTCAATATTCATTCCACTTCAGAGTTTGACTGCAGGCCAGTGAAAGGACACTAGTCCCTGGAAAAGATACCTTGTTAGTACGACAGGGTCACAGATAATATTCTTAAGAAGGAACTAATGGGTTTTATGATGCAGTGGGTCAACGCGTGTTTTTTCCAAGCCGATGCAACCCACTAACAATTGGCATTTGGCACCTTTCCCATTGACGAAAAAAAAAGCTTTTTTTTTTTTTTCCACCCGTCTAACCCCCCCACCCCTCCTCAGCCGTGCGTAAGGTTACGTGACGTCACCACGCTAAGATTGCGCGTCGACAACTGCGACCGACTTCATTCAGTTCAAGGAAGTAAACAATGGAGAGCAACATGGAAGCCTCCTTTCCGTTTGTGTTCTCTGTTTTAATGCTTTTTACTGCCCTCAAAATGGTCGAAATGCAGCAAAGGATCAACACTCTGCTTGTGCTGAGGCAACGTAGGCGACGTGAATTCTTCTTCTTCTACTAGCTTTGTTGTGGGCCTTGATGTAACTACGGTTGTGGGGCGTGTTAAATGGGAGGCGAATGGCACGTTGTTATGACGCATCACGTAAGAGCCTACGCCACCACGTAGATTAGGGTGTTGACTGTTGACCCGGGGTTTTGCTTTCACACTGCATGATGATCAGAGCCGAGGTGATTTTAAGGCGGGCCGCTTGGCGAGTTGATTGACACGGGTCGAGGCGGGTCGCTGCACCTTTCCCACTGCCACCAAAAGCCGATTGTTAGTGGGTTGACATGGGTTTTTTGGCCAGTGGGAAAGGGGTATATGACTGCTTTTGTTTGTAACTTTGTGCTAATCTTGGTCACAATGTTGGTTACTTTGAATAGATTTTGATTTATACATACCTGTCAAGTTGTACGGGTTCGGCGTAATTTGTACAAGTGAGCACTGATTTTTAAATGTGTACACCGTACGTTCAAAATCTGTACGTTTTTTGTACATTACGTTTTTTTTCCTCCGTTCGGATTTTTTTCACCGTTTCGGCAACGATACAATGTGCGTTAGTCTGCGTTACATTGGTTGAATGACGCAAGAAAAGTCAGAGGCACGGAGAGAGAAGAGTGTTGTGACGCTGTAGCAAACGTGATGCTCGGCTAGGTGGCTCCAATATTTCCTGACTGTAGCCGACAGCCTACAATCTACGCCTAGTTATCACATGCATATAGAACTACATGCGAAATGACAGACTCTGCGGTCAGCTGACCCTAACCATAATGTCACCCAGGGTGGGATTGGTCAGCGGGGCCTGCTATTTAGAGATGATGTAGCTGCAGGGATCTGGTGTTTCCCGAGGTTGGCCTTCCTGAATCTTAACATTTCTGTACCTTCGCCCTGACGGAAGCGGGATGATGTGATGGTGTAGTGTGCGAGTGGTATCCTGAACAATTGTGTTTTCCGATGGAATGATGGTAATAACAAGAGGTGGGGTTCAACGTTTAGTCCTTTGAGTTTGCGGATGAGTGACAGTCTTTGCTGATTTTATAAAAATTGTTTTTAATGGCTGCGGTGTGCTAATCAAAGGTACGTTTATTGTCCAAGGTTACTCCCAGGTATTTAAAATCTACAGCGTCAAGTCAACTGCATGTGAGTCTGTCATGATAGGTTGTTGTGTTGAGGGCAGGTTGAACCATATTTCTTTTGTGTTATTGACATTGATGTCAAGATGAGCGGCTGTGCATGATTGCGTTAAAGTAGCCCCGGATGGATTCAATGTGGAGGAGGAGTGCGAGAATGTCTGTGTCTTCTGGGATCAACGGGCCAGTGCTCTACTCTTGTTGGAGTCCTGGAGGGGGCTTGGGAGTATGCTCATCCAGTCTTCATGTGTTTTGTGGACCTGGAAAAGTCAAATGACCGGGTCCCCCGGGATATAATGTGGGAGGTACTGCAGAGTATGGGGTGAGGGGAGGCACTCCTTAGGGCCATCCAATACCTGTACACCCAAATTGAGAGTTGTGTCCTTGGGAGTAAGTCAGACCTGTACCAAGTGGGTGTTGGCCTTCGCCAGGGTTGCGCTTTGTCACCAATTCTGTCATAATTTTCATGGACAGGATATCGAGAAGTAGTCGTGGCGGAGAGGGTTTAGAGTTTGGTGGGTTGAGGATTGCTTTTTACAGATGATGTGGTCCTGTTTGCATCATCAGCCTGTGACCTGCAGCACTCAACATAGGGGGATCTACTATTCAGGCGAAGTAGGCGACCGCCTTAGGCCCCCAACCAGCTGCCCTTGCCCCAACGAGCAAGGGCTTGGGCCACCGGCTCCAACAGCACCCCCAACTATTCGTCATGTATAATTCTGTCAGCATACCAAACAAACAAATAGCAAAACAAAAAAGAAAGCCATTAGAATGCTGCATTTATATTATCTGTACCCCACACACACGCACTACAATGGTCTGTTCCACGACGACGGACTGAGTATCAGTCGCTTAGTTTCATTTAGCGCCGTTTAGCTTCGCTTAGCTCCGTTTAGAATCGCTTAGCTCCGCTTAGCTGTTCGTTAGCTTGACTTAGCTCTTCCGCGTTTTTCACGCCACTAAGCTCGCTATTTTTACAGCTCACTTGCTACTTTGCACGTCGGCTATCGTTTATTTCGAACGCATGAGTGAACGTGCTCTCCATGAGAGCCAAAGTGCAGTGAGGGAGGAGTTGAGAACAGGCCGCTAATGCCTCTTTTAACTTTCTTCGTCTTCACACCGAACATTAAATACACGACAGCACACCCTGTGGTGAAACAATGCAGTACAGTTCCAATCAGTCATACAATATCACTCAACAGCTGGTTAACAACATTTGCTAACGAAAACAAAAAATAAATCTATTAGTGACACCACAAGCAATGACGAAGAATGTTTTTTTACGGAGTGTAAAGCTTTCGGTTAGCGGTTTAGGGAACGTACCTCCGGTGAACATTTCAAAATAAAATCATGTCATGTTCGTCATATAAATAACGATTTCTGGAGTTAATCCCACATACTTCAGAATTAATATTATAATTTGTAGAGTAAATACTACAGAATACAGATTCTACACTAAGAATAGCTTTCAAATGACACTCTTTATGACAAATATGATTGGCAATAAATAGTTATTATAATTATTATACTACTACTATATATAGGAGTATACTATAATAATAATAATGCTAGAATTTTTTTTTAAAGAATTGTTTTAAATAATGTTGGTAGAGCAAAGTCAGTCTTCTGAATCTATTTACTTTCCATTCTTTTGTACTAGTAAATGCTATCAGCATTTAACCTCATTGTTTATTTGTGATTAATTATTGTTATTTACACGATTATGTGTACTTTAATAAAGAATTTAAGTGTTCCAAAATGGTTTTGTGAAACTCTGGTGCGGATGCCATCAGGGCTCCTCTCTAGGGAGGTATTCCTGACACATCCAGCTGGGAGGAGACCTCAGGTCAGGTCCAGGACCAGGTGGAGGGATCATGGGTTAGATGCTACGGCAGTCGTTGTTGTAAAGTATGTACAGGAAAGGGCTCAGCATACATTCCTGTGGGACCCTGGTGTTGATAGTGAGTATCGGGAATGTGGTTGATCCCATTTATAAGGCAGTTTCACACTCGCGACAGCCCAGTGTGAAACGCGGCCTGCACCAAGCACAAAATGGGAGGAGCCACAAAGGCTGACGTAGACTCTTTCAGGGAGTGAAAAGACACAACCACGATTCCAGCAAGCATATTTACTGTAGTCCAAAGCACCAATGTGTATATTTTTCATTATTGCACAAGAAAATAGCAACTTTTCCTATTTCAAGGTGTAAAGGAGATTATAATAACCGTGTAAAGAGTGTTACTAGTCTTGGTGAGAAGGTAAATGATGTATTATATAAGCCATCTGAGACAACCTTTTAAAATAAAATTGAATTGAATTGAATTTTTTTGGTCAACTACATTTCCACACAAGCGTACATCGAAATATCAATTAGCTCAGCAAGGAGATGTGTGAGCCATTTTTCGAGTGTCCCAGAGCTGACAAAACTTAAAAAAAAAAAAAAAAAAAAAGCCCTTGTATCAGGGGTTCGTTGGCCGTGATTTGTGTGTGTCTGTCCACCGAAACAGCCTGATAGCCCAAGTAGCAGTACGCCTGCCCCTCTGCTATTGGATGCATTGTTGACGTCAGGGTGGCAACGCTGCGAAAATAGAACCAGTTTCTATTTTGGGCCCCGCCCCTCGGCGAAAATTCACTCAGTCCTCTCCCACGTACACAATGAATGGGTTGCTGCTAGTGTGAAACGGCCTTTACTGATTGTAGTGTTTAGGTGAGGAAGTTTATGGATGAGGTGGATCAACTGAGGAGGGATGTTGAGATGGTGTAATTTCGAGACCAGCAGATGCTCCTCTAAGGAGTAGAAGGCGGAGCGGAAGTCAACATACATGCAATATATTTATTTATTTTAAATATTGTCTAGTGCAATGCCTATTTAATTTCAATTGGTTGATCTGTCTTATATTCAGGTTTGCTCTCCTTAGTGTGAAATTTACGGTACTTGCAGTGTAAATGAAGTCTTTTCTGGTCTATAGTTAATTGAAGCAACACCAACTGATGCAACTTTCAACCCCCTGTTGGCATCTTTTCAAAGTTAAGATGAGATTCATGGGAATAACATGCTCTCTTTTTAATACCCTCAAAGCAACCTCCTGCCATTGAATTATTACCTCATCAGCCCCGTGCATGCAGCATCTCACTTCATTTTCCTCCATTGTTCTTTATCTCCTCTCAAAGCCTTGAGAGACACCCCCATGATGAAAGCCCGGCTAAATGAATCGTCCGTGAATGTGAATGAGAACGCAGGGGCCTTCATTGGCTTCTGGCCGCCGCTTCAGAAATAATTCCACGGCATTTCCCCGCGGCCTCTATCAGCATGAATATTTTCATACCGCCCCCCCCCCGAGGTGGAGTTAGAAGAGGATGCGACGGCGCCCGAGGGCTGGACCCGACCAGAACTGCGCTCATGCAGGGAAAATCCAATCTATATTTGCATGTGCGAACGGCGAGTGACTACTGGCTGCCATGGATAACTCCTGATTTACTCATTTTGTTGGATATTTTAAAAAGAAAAACAGTCAAACGTCATTGACAATTAGTGTTGCACCAATACTATTGCTACCGATATGACGGTTGACGACCAATCGTGTGGCGTCCAATCATCGGTTTGCTGTGAATTTCAGCGAGTTTAACACAAGAAGACCTCCAACACATATGAAGTGGGATTGTGGCTGCGAATGAACGTTCATACGCTGCCACATTCCCACTTCAAATGGATTGGACGTCTACCTCTGTCAATGGCAGACAATTATTTAAGCAGTGTCTGACCAATTACTTTTCAGTCAAATGAAGATGCAGTACTTTAAGATAAAAAACAAAAAAAAGTATACTGTATATTAAAAAAACACAGTTAAAATCTGTATCGGGAGCCCAAACATTGTACCGTATTGGCCCGTATACAAGACGGTGTTTTTTTGCATTGAAATAAGACTGAAAAAGAGGGGGTCGTCTTATATTCGTGGTCTAGACATCATACCCATTCACGACGCTAGATGGCGCCAGATATCATTGAAGCGATATCATGATAGATCTCAGCTACGCTCCCCATTCACGACGCAAATGGCGCCAGATATCATTGAAGCGATGTTCTGTCATGACAGATCTTAGCTACTTTCAAGTTTAACCAGTTTGCATTATTTTATTGCAATGTTTTTCCTTATTCAGATTTGTTTCAAGACTACAGTTACGGTTAAACTTTACTTTGATGGTTAATGCAGTTATTGCAATTTTGTTGTTTTATCACAATAGATTGGTTTATTTACATTTCAAAAACCAGAAGCCATTCATTTACGAATGTGAGTGCACTTTAGTTTACATATTTAAATGTTCAGTTATTAAGATTTGAATGAGGCAAAATAACATGCTTTTTCTCTCAAATATATTGTTGTACTCATTTGTTTCGGATACACTGTAATTATTTTCTGTATAAAAATTAATTTGGTGTTCAAAAAGTCTTTTTTCAAACTTGAGTCTTGAAAAAGAGGGGGTCGTCCTATAATCAGGGCCTTCTTATATTCGGTCCGATACGGTATTATTGCAACATTATTGACAATGTAGAAAAGTTAACTCAGTGGCTGCCATTGACGACAATAGACGACCAATCAATTTTAACTGTGACGGGCTGGCAGTGTATAACACCATGTAACACATATTTTGTTCCCAGATTTTAAGTGGTATTTCCTAGTTTGTTTAGTCACATTGACATATAAAAACACTTTTGTTTCCCAAAAAGTTTGGGTTTGTGGTCACAACGTTGAAATCTATTTTCCGCTTTTCTTAATTGTTGTACTTTCTAATGTTTTGATATAAATGTACAGTGCTACCTCGACATACGATCGCTTCAACAAACAAACCTTTTGACATCCGAAGAAAAATTTGTCTTGCCTTTTTTTTCTACACCCGACAATATGCTTGAAATACGATTATTTATGCCAGAGCCAAAGTTTCTTTGTTTTCCCGCAAGACAGACGCACGGCGGATTTTCTTGTGAGAGAAATCAACATGGGTTCCAAGAAGGTTAGTGAATGTGGTGAAAAAGGTGACGCTTACCATTGAAATGAAGATGGAACTGAATGAAAAATATGTCCGTAAACTGGCCCGACAATACGGCCATAGAATGTCTACGTTCGCCAGTCTTAATAAGTTAAGGTGACAATTAGGGCTGCAGCTATCGTATATTTTACTAATCGACTGAAAATTCTATCGATTAATCGAGTAATCGGATAAAAGTTTTTTTAGGTAAAGAGCAATTATGAATATACATGAGAAAAAAAGACATTTAATCCAATATTCAACAGTTTTCAGTCAATCAATGTCTTTATTTTCAATGTACATTGATGAAAACAGCCAACAATTGCATCTCAGATGTGACTAGAAAAAAAAAATTCACTGCTTTCACTCAAAAAACTTCTATATCTCATTAAAAAAAAAAAATTCTTACTAAAAATGTAATTACGCTTTATATCACACATCCATTGAAAGCTACGTGTTTTTCCCACATGTTTCAATTGAATTTCCATTTGTGTCAAGCTATTTTAAGTTCTAGTTAAGTTTTAAGTTAGTCTAAACTGCGAGTCCCTGATAGAATTTTGAGTTTGTGCAGTGTTCAAAATAAATGTATGATACCTGCTGTTTTAGAGCCCATTAGGGACCAGTGCTACTTGGTGTTTTATCCAGCAATGACTACTGATCTAAAATTGACAGTTAGCTTTATTATGTTTTAATTTTCACCCTCATCACTCTACTGCGCTGTGTTTTTAAAGATTAAATAAAGCCTGTATGTAAGACACGTTAGCCACGCATCGACAGTGGTCATAATCAATAGAAACCTAGGCCTCCGAAGGGTTAACGTTACGGGAGCGAGTGACAGTAACGTTATATTTATTAGCGCTGAGAAGTCTACTGCTTAAAGATGGCGGCTGTTTACTAACGCTGCCCAGACGCAGCCGAGTCTGTCATTTCGCATCTAGTCCTAAATGCATGCGATATCTATGAGACGCATCGGACACTACCTGCTACCACACTAGCATCATGCGGGCGTAGTTTTTAGCAACGTCGGTATAGTTTGTAGCGGCTGTCGGCTGCAGTAAGGTTTTTTTTTTTTTAATTGCTTCTTCCTCTACGCACATAAAGTCAGCGCGTTGTCCCGCATTAAAATTAGTCCGGCCAAAACGTGATGCTTAGAGCTGGCAAAATTAAACGATGCCTCGAGGTGAATAAAATTACTCGGATCAGTTTTCAAACTCGAGTTGCTCGAGTATTCGTTTCAGCTCTAGTGACAATTATCACTGTAGTAACATCGCCAAGAAATTGCCAGCTTCGTCAGGTTTTTAATCATTTATTTCAGAACTTCTGCAACACAACATGCCTACTGTCCGCCTCAATTGATGCCAACAACAACATTAAAAGAGAAAGTAAAATCTCTACCGCACCGATCTCACTGTCACGTCAGCCACACGGTGCGTTCAGCAACAGCACGCAAAACATCCGCCACATGAGAACCCGATTTGTTACATTATTACAGCAATTATTATTATAATTATACTGTATTATTAGTCTGTTTTTTATTTACAATTTATTTGTTTTGCTATGTGTAATTGCCCATTTTTTAATATTACCAGCAGTGTTTACTAAGGATTTAGTGTAGGTTTTCGGGCTCTGGAACGAATCATCATGTATTCTTATGGGAAAATCCAGCTCGACATATGACCGTTTCGACTTACAAACAAGGTCCTGGAAGGAATTAAATTCGTACGTAGAGGTACTGCTGTATGTACAGTTGTGGTCAAAAGTTTACATACACTTGTGAAGAACATAATGTCATGGCTCTCTTGAGTTTCCAGTTATTTCTACAACTCTGATTTTTCTCCGATAGAGTGATTGGAACAGATACTTCTTTGTCACAAAAAACATTCATGAAGTTTGGTTCTTTTATGACTTTATTATGGGTTAACAGAAAAAGTGATCAAATCTGCTGGGTCAAAAATATACATACATGGATCTGAAAAAGCGAATCATTGACTTGAACAAGTCAGGAAAGTCACTTGGAGCCATTTCAAAGCAGCTGCAGGTCCCAAGAGCAACAATGCAAACAATTGTTTGTAAGTATAAAGTGCATGGCACTGTTTTGTCACTGCCACGATCAGAAAGAAAACGCAAGCTATCAACTGCTGCTGAGAGAAAATTGGTCAGGAGGGTGAAGATTCAACCGAGAATCACCAAAAAGCAGATCTGCCAAGAATTAGAAGCTGCTGGAACACAGGTGTGAGTGTCCACAGTCAAGCGTGTTTTGCATCTCCATGGACTGAGAGGCTGCCGTGCAAGAAGGAAGCCCTTGCTCCAAAAGCGGCACCTTAAGGCTCGACTGAAGTTTGCTGCTGATCACATGGATAAAGATAAGCCCTTCTGGAGGAAAGTTCTGTGGTCAGACGAAACAAAACTCGAGCTGTTTGGCCACAATGCCCAGCAATATGTTTGGAGGAGAAAAGGTGAGGCCTTTAACCCCAAGTACACCATGCCTACCGTCAAGCACGGTGGTGGTAGTATTATGCTGTGGGGCTGTTTTGCTTCCAATGGAACTGGTGCTTTACAGAGAGTAAATGGGATAATGAAGGAGGATTACCTTCAAATTCTTCAAGATAACCTAACGTCATCAGCCCGAAGATTGGGTCTTGGGCGCAGTTGGGTGTTCCAAAAGGACAATGACCCCAAACACATATCAAAAGTGGTAATGGAATGGCTAAATCAGGCTAGAATTAAGGTTTTCGAATGGCCTTCCCAAAGTCCTGACTTAAACCCCATTGAGAACTTGAGGACAATGCTGAAGAAACAAGTCCATGACAGAAAGCCATCAAACTTAGCTGAACTGCACCAATTCTGTCAAGAGGAGTGGTCAAAGGTTCAACCAGAAGCTTGTGGATGGCTACCAAAAGTGCCTAATTGAAGTGAAAATGGCCAAGGAACATGTTACCAAATATTAGCACTGCTGTATGTATATTTTTGACCCAGGAGATTTGATCACTTTTTTCTGTTCACCCATAATAAAGTCATAAAAGAACCAAACTTCATGAATGTTTTTTGTGACTAAGAAGTATCTGTTCCAATCCCTCTATCAGAGAAAAATCAGAGTTGTAGAAATAACTGGAAACTCAAGAGAGCCATGACATTATGTTCTTCACAAGTGTATGTAAACTTTTGACCACAACTGTACATTTTCCTCCTTATTTTATACACTAAGTTTGACTTGAAATTCGAAAAAAATGACAGAACATAAATATTTTTTGCATAACTAGGACGCAAAATCGGAAATTTTGAATATAGCCGCTAATTTTAGCAAAATCAAACTTTTACTGTTTTAGTGGCACTTTTTCATTTAGTTTGGACCCAAGCAACACAAATAAGATGATTACAAGCCAGGAACAAAATGTTATTATTTTGTGTAACATGCTGTAATTATCATCAACGTCAATGTGTTTTAAGTCAGAAAAGCACTAAACATTTGCAAAGAGTGAGATTTATTTTCATATTATGCTAAGTAAGGTAGAAGCATAATTAGCATTCATCTATACGACGACGCATTTTGTCCAGCACTCATTATTTTTCTCCTCTGTGAATAGTGCCATTAATTTTTTAATGCCTTCCAGTGCAAGGACAAACAATATATCATCCTGTTTGCATCAGGAAAAAAAATCTTTACAAAAGATCCTCAGATGTCACCTTTTTTTTATATATGTCTACACGAGTATTTTTAACAGTGGATGACGTCTCTTCACACCTCACACCCGTCACCTAATATTCCCCCTGGTCTTAAACTGTGAAATTCATCACGTAAAGCAATAGCATCTACCGACTTTTTTTAAAATCCTACCCAGACGTGTCAAGTCCAAACGCGGGGAATAATGAGAAACCCAAATGAACGTTCATTCGCTGCCACCCTACCACTTCAAGTGGATTGGAGGTTTTCTCATGATAAATTCATTTAAATTCACATCAGAAACACGATTGGACGCCATACGACTTATCGCTTGAGTCAAGCCTGAATGGGTTCTTTGCGTTTATTTACATGTTACAAGGCAGCCACTAAAACATACTTGTAATGAGATGTAGCTACTAAATGTGCTGTTATTTTTATGGCTGCCATCTTGGCTTCTTCATGGGTGAGTGTTCATATTATTACTGTGGTTATGGAGATGATGGGGAAAACAATAGAAAAGAGTGGACGGGGACTTTTATTAACTGAATGCGGACGATGAGAGGTCGTAATTAGCTTTTTCTACTTTATTTTTTTTAATAATATTAAACCGCATTGCCAGGATATTAAAACTGCGGACAAGTGAATCTGTAGTTTGAAATAAGCATAAAATTATTGTTGCAGCAAAACAAGGTAGGCAAAAACATGTGCACATATTTGCATAAATTAGGGGGGAAAAAAATCAATCATTTAAATAGCAGTACATAAAAAATGATAAAACAATATGCAACTCAAAAAATGAGTAATAAAACAGAATTGTCCGATATTTTCCACCGATAAAAGCAATTTAAAATGATATTGGATGATATCGACATCAGTTTTGGGCCAAAAGGCATGTTGCCTTCAAAGTGAATGTAGAAGCCTTCTGCCTTTGTACAAGAGCTGGTCACAGCTTAGCACAGCAAAAATGCTTAATGACCGTTAGATCCAAACTAGGGGTGAAATTTACGGTTATTCTCATCATTGATTAATCTGACGATTAATTAAAAGGAAACCGAAAATTGGCAAAAATGTGAATTTTCCCGAGTGACGAGTGGTCGAGGTGGATTTATTATTATTATTATTATTTATTTTTTTTTTTTTTTGTGAATAAATGTGCATAAGTGGAAGCTTCTCCCGTTTTTGTTACTTTTATGCACACATCCTACTTACCACTCGTTACAAGTTGCAGTAGGAAAGGAGGAATAGGTAGAAGCTTGCGGTCGTGTGCAAATGAGCAATGTATGCTCGTGTCGCGTTCAAGAACTGCTCAGATTTCCAGCCATCCGCCACCCCGCTGTCCGGGAAAATGTGGACCCCATTACGTCTACTGTACATCATTTGATTAGAGTCGTCAAGTGTCACTATAGAGGGAAGTGTCCTTTCCATTTCATCCATATTTGAGACTGTCAATCCTCCCCGTGTTTTATTCCAACACATTGTTGAGGACTGCACGGTACCCGATGGCCAAAAATCCGAGCAGCTCTTGAACGCGACGAGAGCAGTTCCATTTGCTCTCGTTTCAAACCAAGTCTATTTTGTTCACCTCCATGAAAACAGAGAGAAAAAAGGCATTTTTTTTGAGAAACACTACAAAGGTAAATGAGAAAGCCCTCAAAGCCAGTTACCTTGTTGCTAAACTTGTTGCTGAATCCAAAAAGAGGCAATACTACCTGCCTGCAAAGCCATTGTTAGTGAGATGCTTGCTATTAAAGACATTTCTAAAGTCCCTTTCTAACAATTCTGAGCTTTTCAAGCCTAACTGCAATAAAAAAAATAAAAACAGAGGGACTAAGAGCTGTTCACGAAGATTCCTGCAAGGATATCGGCTTTGTGTTCATCCATACAGGCTCAAGTTTCACACTGAGTAAGTATAAATATTGAGAAATTATTTCATAATTAAAAATACTATACAGAAAGTAATTTTGGAATATTTTTGGTTCGTGGTGTGCCACAAGATTTTTTCCAGTGTGAAAACGTGCCGTGACACAGAAAAGGTTGAAAAATACTGTCCTAGGAAGCCAAAGTACAGCATGCAAACTTTTCAAATGCAACAATGGAAATATAACAGACCATTAACCATGGCCAAAATTTTGTGCTGCGCAAAGCAGTTGCATTTGATACACAGAATCAGGTTCAAATGTGGAGGTTGTGTTTTGCATGCTGCACCTGAACGGACCGTGTGAGAGTGACAGTGGCCAAGACAGGCTAAGCCTCCCAGGCCGGCCGTTTAGTGAGTCTCGCTCTACTGGAAATGCCGACAATTTGACAGTCAAGTCACAAAAGTGAGAGCGATTGTGTGCGTCTGTGTGACTTGGGTTACCACGCAGTTCCCTTTTTTGGTTTAATTTTCCCCGATGCATTTTATATATTCTCCAGTTCGCTTGGGATAGAGTCGGGAGGGAGCACCCCGCTGCTGGCCGAGCGACGACTTAATTTAGGCTACATTACTTGTGCCACACTGTGACGCTGCATGCTCCCTTCCCTCCCCTCCAGGAGGGAGATATTTCCTCTTCTATTTGTCCTATCAATGAGTGTGCCTTTTTTCCACATGATGCTACTCGAAAAGTTCGGCTGGCGCAGTGTGAATGCTGATCGTTTTCAACAAGTCATTTGCAAGTGTTGTTGTGAAGTAACTCTCCAACCGGACCCTGGTCCCTTTGGTCTAATGTGAAAGTGCCCTAATTAGGGAGTCTGTTACTAATGCAGCCACTATTAGAGTTAATATGCTAATCATACAAATCTCGCAGCATAGCGCTCAAACAGTTTATCCCCCTGATGTTTCTGTTTATCGCATTGTCCTGCATTTAGCCATCTGATTTGCATCTGCGTCAAGGTATGCGATTTATAGCCGAGTTAATTCTTTACTGCACCTTTGCATCCTCCACAGGATAAACTCTTGCTAATTGGCCATTTCTCCTCAGCAAAGATAAGTCCCACAGATCAGTGACGGCTGCCTTCGCGCGCCGTAATAATGAGCTCATAAAGATAAGCATCGAGGGGCAAGCTTGAGTACAGGATGCCTCGCTCCTATTTGTTTTCTTAATGCAACTTGTTTCATAAATATAACATGCCCACAAGAGTTCTGGGCTATTGTTAGGTGTGTTTGGACACTTCAACTACTTCGTGATGCCACTTTATTACTGTATATTGCCAGCAAGACACGGTATGTTGTTGTCCTTTTATGGCTTTTTTGTTTGTTTGGAATATTCACTTTTTTGCTATGAAATAATAAAGTCTCGGTTCTCTTAATGTAAGTTTTAAATACCCATGAGTGCATTAAGGTTTATGTTTGTCATTAAAACTAGGGATGTCCCGATCGCTTATTTTGCACCGGAATCAGTCACCTGATTTTGAGAATCTGCCGTTACCAAGTCCCGATCCGAAACTGGATTTAAATTTTTTTTTTTTTGAACAAAGGTTCCAAACATGTTACTATCCCACTGTGCTGCCTTCATAATGTGTAGGGATGGGAATTGATACGATTTTTACGATTCCGATTCCATTATCGATATTGCTTAACGATTCGATTCTTTATCGATTCTCTTATCGATTCTAATTTCGGGAAAGAGAGCAAACATTTTGATTGGCATCAAGTTTGTTTAATCAGAAGTCACAACCTTACAAACTCACAACGAGGTCAAAAGAGGCCCAAAGCCTCAATGTTAACTGTGGCAATAAGTGGGAAATGCACAAGAATGTGTAACATTTTACTGAAACATTTTTCTAATAGAAATAAAAAAATATTGGTATATTTTGGCATATAGGTCGTTGTTCTGCCTTTGGCAATGTCCCCAAACTTTTTCCTGTGAGGGCCAAATAACTTTTCCCTTCTCTGATGAGAGGCCGGGGTCAGTTTGTAACAGAAAAAGTGTGACGATTGCAGGAGTGCGTAAATGTAAAAAAAATATTGTTTTTCAGAAAGCCAGAATCAAATAACCCTCTGTGGATTCTTCACGGAACAAAAGTAAATAAAATAAAAATAATAATATAATATAATAATAATATATAATAATAGCACTATTAATTACATAGATAATAACCAAATTACCCTCTCTGAGTTATTCACTGAAAAAGGCCAGGAAATAAATAACACTTCTGAGGGAGAAAAAAACAAAAAAAAATTCAAAATGCTCTCTGGAATTGTTCAGGGGGCCGGACCAAATATGGAGCCACGGGCCGCAGTTTGGGGACCCCTGTTTTTATTTACCAGTATATTGAAATGCATGCCTTTTAGTTTTTATGGTGCTTTCACGCTCAAGTGGTGGCGCCCTTGCGCTTCCTCACGCGAAGAAGAGCGCGCTCACGTGAAGAAGAGCGTGCTTACACGCAAAGAAGAAGAAATGCCGCATCCAAGCGAGTGAGCGAGTTAGTGAGAAAGGGAAACACTGCCACGAGCCTACGTTCTTTGTTAATGTTTGTAAAATATCTACAGCGCCAAGGCCTGTATGTATCATCTTTTGTGTTGTTGTTCTGTGTTTCCACTCGCGATCGGACACTTAAATCCAGTTGTGTAGTGGTTTAAACGATGTGCTAATGCTAGCGAAGCATGCTAACTGTTTGTTGTTACTGTGTTAGCAGCTAATCACCGCTGATTTACGTTGATGCAAACCTGTTTGTTATTGGGGACGAAATTGATTTGTTTCATTTCTACTTTTAGTTTCAAGTGATGGTTGAATAAAGTCAGCAAATTATACCAACGTCTTCTGCATCGTCATTTGGGAGTTTAGCTAGCTGTATAGCCAGGACTGAGTCTTAGCGTCTCGGTGAGGACAGTGCAGTCTATTCCTCCCGATGCAGTTATTTCCATCTCGCAATGACTGCAAGTCGCTTTGTTGTAATTTTTCCTCGTGAAGTGAAGACACACTTTCGAGCGTTCGAACCTACGTGCTGTCATTGTTATGTTTACGGCGGCAATGCTCGTGCTAAACTATCGTAACCTTTCATTTTCACCCTTTTTCCTGGTGAAGTGTAGCCAAACTTTGGAGCGAGTGGTTCTTGGCGCCATGCTAGTTTGATGCGTCTGGACAACAAGACACGTCACGACGCAATATGCGTCTTAAGGGATCGTTAAAGGGATCGTTAAGGCTTTTTCATTGTGATGTCGAGGCCTCGAAACACTCGGAACCGGTTCCGAATAGGAATCGGATTTCGATTCCCATCCCTAATAATGTGAATTATTTTTAAACAAGCATAATGTAGAAAAATGCTTATTTTTATTAAATGCTTCATTGTCGACTCAAATCCGCTCACGCTGCTGAGAGCAGCCTCTCACTTACACAATGAGTTACCACAGGACACTTATGCAGGTTTAACGATGATGACACATTTGTGTCTTTGTTCGTAGCGCTACCAAGCTTCTCTGACAAGATCAGAGCTACAAACCTATCAGTCATCGTTAACTTTCAGTACCAAATGCAAGCTGAAAATTTTGACTGCACTACTTGGCAGGAAGGAGGGTGAGAGGCTGTGGCGTATGAGCATGAAGCAGAAAAACAAATTATTTTTTCAATTAAAAACCCGATCCTTTTCACCCAATTCCGATCCTCCGAAAAATGGTGCGATTGGTCCGATTTCCGATCACGTGATCGGATCGGGATATCCCTAATTAAAATGAAGCATATGTTGTCTGGTCAATGGCAGAATGTTTCACAAGTAAAGTTTCTAGGTCAAATTACAAGACAAGAAGGTAAAAAAAAATGCCAGTATTAAAAAAATCTGAATCTTTCTTATTTGAATGTCAACAAAAATGTTTTGATGGCAATTAACCTAACTGTGACGGCGTAGCAACGGCGTAGACCATACCTGTCAAGTTTTACAGGTTCAGCGTAATTTGTTCAAGTGAGCACTGATTTTTAAATGTGTACGCCGTACGTTCAAAATCTGTACGTTTTTCGTGCATTACGTTTTTTTTTTTTTCTCCATTCGGATTTTGTCACCGTTTCGGCAACGAGACAATGTGCGTTACTATGCGTTTCTACGTTGGTTGAATGACTCGAGAAAAGTCAGAGACACTGAGAGCGAAGTGTTTGTTGTGAGCCTGTTGCAAACGCGATGCTAGGCTAGGTGGCTCCAATATTTCCTGACTGTAGCCGACAACCTACAGTCTACGCCAAGATATCTCATGCATGTAGAACTACATGCGAAATGACAGACTCGGTGGCGTCAGTGAATAGCCGCCATTTTAGAGAAGTACAGAACGGCTCTTTTGTAGTGAACCTTCCTAGCGAACCTAAGTAACTTTTTATCTAAAATACTCCTAAATGGGCAAAATCTTGACTTGAGTCTATCTTTAAATGATAAAATAGTAAAACTTTCACGTCGAAATAAAATAATAAATGACTTCCAAACATAGCAAAGGTTACTATGTTTTTTATTTTTTTATTTAAAACATTTTTTTTTTTTTTTAGAAAAAAATGAAAAAAAAAACATGAAACTTACTTTGCCAAGTAACAAATTACTCTAACATTAAGTTAACTGAGTTACTAACTCAATTATTTTTTGGGAGAAGTCATTTGTAACTATTTAATTTTCAAAAGTAAGATTGAAAACTGGTCATAAAGATGAAGTCTGCAGGATGAAAAGTGACAAAAGCGGAGATTTTATTCTGCCAATTTGTTGCCGAACACAATTTGCTTGCAACTATTGCTGATCACTTCTCAGAATTACCAAAAGAAATTTTCCTGACTCAAAGATTGCATCGGTGAGTTAATTTTATCAATTGACCTTTTTAATTTATAATTGGGCACACTAACGAACTACCTTCAAGTCAAACTGAATTGCGGGCTGAAGTGCAGCCATCAAGACATGATAGGCTCATTTACATTGAACAACAAATGTTGATCATACAATTGTTGAGGTGTAGGCCACACAGACGACTGTTGCGGAGATGGTCTGTCCGACCACTAAACCAGTGGAGGTTGACAACCGGCGAATTTACAACACTGGCTTGCCCACTGCGTCTCGATGCAGAAATGCACTTTCGCATGGATGGACCGGTTGGATGACCTACTTCTCCGTATACAGCCTTTGCTATTGCACCAGACAATGCACAGTGATGCTGATGTTGAGACTGGCAGTCACATTACGAATTCTAGCCTCGGGTGAAGGCCAGTAAGCTGTGGCGGCTAGCTTCAAACTGGCGTCAAGCACTGTGTCCAGCGTTTTGTCCAAGGTCTGCAAAGCATTGTGGACAGCCCTCCATCCCGATTTTTTGCCGTGTAAACTGTTGTTGAAAATTAAACATCAAAACAACTTTTTACACCAAACCTGTTCAAAATGTGTTATTTTGAGATGTATGGGTTAAAAATATTTTTTTTTCCATTGAACAGGACTTAAAAAAAAAATTTCAGAACATTGCAACGTTGCAAACTGGAACATGAATATATTGTTAAAATAAATTATCAAAAAAAACCCCAAATATTTCAAATAAAATTAAAATAAATATAACTTATAGACTATACCCACAGCCACAGCTCAAGTTGCTCAAGATTAGAGCAAGAACAAAACAATTTCCATAAAAAATTAAAAACACTTCTGAATAAATTTTTTTTTTAATTTTACTGCATGACTTTTTTTTGAGGGTGGAAAAGCTCAAGTCAAGTTTTGCCATTTTCAGCCACTGTGTCAGCTCTAGTTATACATGTCACACCTATGTGTTAAAAAACAAAGAATTCATAAGTTCATAAGTTAAAACTGTATAAGTTAGTTTAAAGTGTAAATATTGTTGTGGAAAGGTTTCATCTAAACAAAACAAAAAAAAAAAAACATTGGGAGCGAGACCTCTCCTTGACTTGATCCAGCGAACGTGGATTTGTGCTTAGGGCAAGAGCATCTTTCGTAATTAGCGATCTTTGATGCTATCCCCTATTCTAGTGACGGGATCTGTCGTTCACTTGAGTAAACGAATCCATTCCGGATCGTTCAGTAAAAAGATTCGTTCAAACGAATCGTTCAACGAATCGTTCGCCCCCCTCATCTCCCTCCCCGCCCAAATGAATCGTTCGGTTAGTGAACGGGAAGTGACGTTGCCGAACGAATCACCAAAGACCGCTTCGCAGTATAACTGAACGGGAAGTGACATTCTTGGTCCCTCCCTCTCTCTTGCACACAGGCTCCTCATTGACCGCTCGTCGTAGTTTCAGTAATGAGTGACAGGCAATATCATTCTGCTTTCACAGACAGCCTCGTCTCCCTCCCGCTGCTGCAAAAGCGAGGGAGAACTTCCGCGTCGTCTGTCCTAGTTCTATGGGCTCAAAGTCATGGCTTGTGCTTGCATTTCGATTGAGGACACGGTTAAACATTTTCCTTTTGTGGGGGGAGCGGGGGGTTGGGGTCGGGGGCGCACGGACTTTCTTTAGCATGTTCTTGATCACATTTACAATGCTTGCTGTCACGAAAATAAAAATAAATCGAAAGTTTAATTTCAAAATATGGAACGACCAACACATCATATTTACCTCTCGCTCTGTTGTATTTTTGTTTTTATGCTCATCACTATTATTTTTAGTTACTATTGTTAAAACTATAAGTGTAAATAGCTAGTTGTCGAATGTGCTGCTCTGAAATAAAGACAATACTACATTTTGATATTTGACAGTTTAATTGCAAATCAGTATTAAGATGATCGTATTGAATTTTTGCACTGGTTTTAATAAATAAAATAATCCGGTCAACTCCCCTGTCGTCCCCGCATCTCAGATCGTCAAATGCTGACGAGAAATGATTGCTTGCTCTTTACGATGTCGCCTTTCTACCCTCATTAGTCTGTTAAGAAAAATGTAGACGTATTGCGACATCTCCCGTGTCTGCGTGCGTTGTTTTGGGGCGCTTGAGTAGCGCATGATGGACGGATTGACATAATTTGTCAAACCAACCGACACACTCTGACACGAAAAAAAAAAAAAACACTCGGAAAAAATTGACATGTACATACAGTTTCATTGCAAATCAGTATTATGGTGATCGTATTGAATTTTTGCACTGGTATTAATAAATAAAATAATCAGGTCAGCTCCCCTGTCGTCCCCGCATCTCAGATCGTCAAATGCTGACAAGAAATAATTGTTTGCTCTTTACGATATCGCCTTTCTACTCTCATTAGTCTGTTAAGAAAAATGTAGACATATTGCGACATCTCCCGTGTCCATGTGCGTTGTTTTGGGGCGCTTGAGTAGCACATGATGGACGGATTGACATGATTTGTCAAACCAACCAACACCTGACACGAAAAAATAAATAAAACACTTGGAAAAAAATGGACATGTATATACCGTTTCATTGCAAATCAGTATTATGGTGATCATACTAAATATTTTTTTCTGTGCACATATGAGGTAAATATCGCTGCCATGAAGCCTCCTTATAGTGACAGTTCTTTGCCCCCTTCATTGCCGTCACGCGACCGCAGCTCAGCTTTTGCTTGGCTCGTAGCTACCCGTGTTTTAAATTACTGTAAATGTGATAGTATGTGGTAATAGGTAGTCGCGAGTCTGTTG
This sequence comes from Corythoichthys intestinalis, assembly GCF_030265065.1. Lineage (NCBI taxonomy): Eukaryota > Metazoa > Chordata > Actinopteri > Syngnathiformes > Syngnathidae > Corythoichthys > Corythoichthys intestinalis. Next base: position 47,380,047 of record NC_080405.1, on the reverse strand, counting down.
AGAAAAGTAGTACACTAAACTATGCTCGCTAGATTTGTGTGGTGTTTTTGTCTTTTTGAGCTGCATTTGATAGGCTCCACGTTAACAAATACGTGACAAAGTCCTTTCCTTTCATTTTTTGATTCGTTCACCGCATATTCATTACTGGAAAGTCAAGTTAGCAGCAAGCTAGGTCAGGAACCGGAGGACCGAGTCACTGAACGGGAAGTGACAAAACTCAGTCTTGCCCCCCTGCCTGCACGCTGGCTGCTCATTGGCCACACGTGGAAGTGAGTGACATACGCCCTGATTCTGTTTCCGGTCTCTCCCCTGCCCACGATGAGGCTGGCGTCTGATTGGTCGTGTGCGATGTCAGAAGACGCAGCCGCTTGCTCAACGCCCTCCCACGCAGTGAACAAGCACCAACTTCATAGAACGAATCAGTGCAGATGGTGATTAGTTCGGTCTCGTTCACCCAAACAATTCGTTCAAAAAGAACGAATCGTTCGCGACCGATACAACACTACCCTATTCCTCTTCATTCAAGCGAATCAAGCTGGTTTTTCTCACTCTGCGGCTGTAACACTCAACGAAGTAGCTCCCCCAGCTAAGCCTAGGCTAACATTCGTCTTTGTAAGCTTTGAGTTAGTTTGTAAATTGAATTTGAAAGGAAAATGTGTGTTTTGTTTTTGGCGAACTTTTCATGGTGCTAAGCTGTTGATGCCACTCACACATGGAAAAATACAATTGTACAACGTTTTAAATGTATTAATTTTGTATATTCCACTTACCATGATCTGAGAGCTCAATAAATTGAAGAAACTCCTTATGTTTGGATGATTTGTTTTTGGGTTCACTGGCTGTCAAGCCGTTAGCGTCACTTTCACACGCAGCAACAAACGGGAGGGGCTGAGCGCTGCTGCGCCAAGCCACTTCTGGCTGCATTTTTGACACATGAAAATTAGCGAATACCGTACTACGGTCTGACGGAAAATTTTAGTGGTTTTGAAACCGTGACGCTTTCACACCACGGTAAACCGTGAAACCGGTAACCGGCACATGCCTAGTCACAGCAAACATATGTACAACATAAATGGTAAAGTGCACTAACCAAAAATACGACATAAAGTGATAAAAAGCAATCCCCGTATTTTCAGCAATCTCCTTTCATGAATTGCTTGAGATGAATGGCCAAAAGCTACATACAATGCTGCATAAAATGAAGCACTTGTCGCCTTTTCAAGATGATGATAGACATCCAATAATCCTTCTGCTACAATTTCAGTGTGTTTATCACTAGTAAACTTTCAGTCCAGTTGAAGTGGAAGGGTTGTAGTGAATGAACCTTCAGTCGCTGCTTTCAATGGCAACCAATGAGTTAAGCAGTGTCTGAGCAATCCATGATAGCAATTACTTTACAGTCAAGTGAGTATGCAGTAATTTAGTTTGAAAAGAAAAAAATAATGTATAATTTTTCAAAAATATGCAAAAAATGAAGCTTAAACTCCTGACATCAGTAAAAAAAAAAAAAAAAAGGTTTCTGTCCTGCTTCTCCCACAGAATGAGTAAATTGTCATAAGTGGCTATTGGGTGCAATTGCAACTTCCTCATTCATAGATTGGCAATCAAGCTATGTCTACAAGTTTCAAACCACCTAAATTACATCTTCCCTTGGATATTTGTGTTTTTTGTTATTTGAGCTTTGTGTAACAATGTACAACAAAAGGGAGATGCATTTTGTATCCATACGAAATGAGCTAGAAAAAATAGCATCCATTTTCCACATCATAACAAGTAGAGGTGGTTGTCGAGGTTCAATGATACATGGATCTGGTTCAGTACATCTTTTTTGTTTTTTTCATTTACAGTATTTAAAACGACAATCCAATCACATCGATCTAAATGATCCAAATGTCTAAATGATCTAAATTCATCAACATCGTACTCCTATAGATATGCCTTTTTTTTTTTTTTTTTTTTAAAGTAATGGTTTTCATTCAAATGTCTGAAATGTTCCAGGAACCAAATTGCCAATAACATCAATATAGTTGGTATTGTTTTATCGCATTAGGTGAAATATAACTATGTTAAATGTGTACATAATACAGTGGTACCTTGACATACTGTATGATCGCTTCGACACATGATCTTTTCGACATCCGACGTAAAATTGAACTCGCCATTTGTTTCTACATCCGACGACATGTTCAAAATATGACGATTCATGACAGCGCCGCAGTTTCTTTGTTTTCTCGCAAGACGGACGCGCGGCGGATTTTCTTGTGAGAGAAAACAACATGGACTCCAACAATGTTAGTGCAGTTGGTGCAAAAAAAGTGACGCTTACCATTGAAATGAAGATAGAAATGATAGAAAAAATATGAGCGTGGTGTGCGCATCCGTGAACTGGCTCGACAATGGGGGGGTAGAATGTCTACGATCTCAACGGTCCTCCTCCGACCTCCGTTCGCCAATCTTTATAAATTAAGGTGACAATTATGATTGTGGTAACATCGCCAAAAAATCACCAGCTTCGTCAGGTTTTTAATCATTTATTTCAGAACTTGTGGAATGCAACATGCCTACTGTTCGCCGCAGCTGAACATGAAAAGTGAAAGTAAAAAGTCCTCTCTCACTCTGTCAAGTCAGCCACGCGGTGCGTTCAGGTACACTACGCAAAACACATCCGCCACATAACCCGATCCGTTAAATTTTTTTCAGGTATTATTGTTATTACCGTATTGAGACGGTGTTTTTTGCATTGAAATAAGCCTGAAAAAGAGGGGGTCGTCTTGTATTCGCAGTCTAGACATTATACCCATTAACGACGCTAGATGGTGCCAGATATTACTGAAGCGATGTTCGGTCATGACAGATCTCAGCTACTCTCAGCATTCACGACGCTAGATGGCGCCAGATATCATTGAAGTGATGTTCTGTCATGACAGATCTCAGCTTCTCTCAAGTTTAACCAGTTTGCAATTTTCTATTGCAATGTTTTTCCTTATTCAGATTTGTTTCAAGACTACAGTTACAGTTAGACTTCACTTTGATGGTTAATGGTTATTACAATTTTGTTGTTTTATCACAATAGATTGGTTTATTTACATTTCAAAAACCAGAAGCCATTCATTTACGAATGCGATTGCACTTTAGTTTACATATTTAAATGTTCAGATATTAAGATTTGAATGAGGCAATTTGTTTCAGATGTACTGTAATTATTTTCTTTATAAAAATTTGGTTTTCATAAAGTCTTTTTTTCAAATTTGACTCTTGAAAAAGAGGGGGTCGTCTTATAATCAGGGCCGTCTTATATTCGGGCCAATACGGTATTATATTATTTTTCCGATTTTTATTCATAACTTGTTTTCTTTTTTTTTCAGTGTAATTGCTATTTGCAATAGTACCAGCAGCATTTATTAACTCATTTGCTCCCAAAAACGTATAAATAAGTTGTATTTTTAATTGTTTCAGTGTCCCAAAGACGTATTTATACGTCTTTTACGTTTTTTTTTTTCATAATAGACATCTCTGGGTTCTGATTCAACTGAGCTCCAAAGCACAAAGCTGAAAATCCATATTAAAGCAATAAAACTGGCCACTGGAGGGCAGTAGCGCATTTGGTAAGACCCGCAACCCGATTCAACGGCAACGAAGGACAGGGTAGCACGGCCGGGGCACAGGCGAAAGGATGCCAGGCGGCGGACGACCGAGCAGAACAACCGAGAGGACGCCCGGGATGCCAGGCGCTGGACGACCGAGCAGAACGACCGGGACCACCAGTGCAGCGGACGATGTCGTTGAGTCCGTGCATCTCGCCGAGCAGACCCCGCAAAGACTAAAAAAAAATCCATCTTTATGAGACAGGCGGCAATGAGGGAAAAGTTTACGTGGCTGTCGCGGCAACAACAGTGTCATCTCTCAGTTAGTTATGTGTAAATAAATTGTTACTTTGCTATCAAAAACTCTATTTGTCTTGTTGTATATGTTATTTTGTAAAAGGAAAACATTATTCAGATGTTTGGGATGTAACTAAAGCAAAAATAGCTTTGTTAAAGTCAAAGTTATGTTTGAAATGTATGCTTTCACAAAAAGCTCAATTTCTCTGTTTTTTTCATCATAAACTGGAAAATTGCTCTAACTAAGCTATTTTCTAATGCTGATTTCTAAAGAATGGAAAAAGATATTAACTTTTTTTCCTGCCGAAAGAACAGAGTCTAATCTTTCTTTTGCTGGGTTCCATGTTTATATAGCAATTGAACAGAATTTTCTGTGGCCCGTGCAAAATCCAGTAAAACGGCCGGGAGCGAAGGGCCTTGCTCCGGTGAAAATGGCTGGGAGTGAATGAGTTAAGGATTTAGTGTAGATTTTTGGGCTGTGGAGCGTATTAATGGAAGTATAATGTATTCTTATGGAAAAATCCTGCTTGACACAGGACCATTTTGACTTACAAACTACGTCCTGGAACAAATTAACTTTCTATCTATAGGTAACACTCTATCTGACTTCCCAACCATGTTCCTCTCCTGTAAATAAGGAAGAAAGCGCTTGTCTTTTAGCATTGTTTTGTTTGAATGAACTTTGGAGAGAGGGGCGACGGACTAACAGGTGGATTTCGTTTAATCGCTCACAGTCTGCTCAGGGAGACAAAATGCTTCTTATTCCACTGTGGCTCTGTGACTCCTTTTGAAAAGTTTGCTTTTAAGGGGCGTTGGGAATATGACGCAAGTGGAGACCAAGATGAGTAAACTCACCTCTTTCTCTTGGAAATCTGACTGAGCCTCAGAAGCAGTTTTCGAATCACGTCACTTTCATCTTTAATTACCAGACCTTATGGATTCTTCTAATTGGAGAAGCGCATAATGAAAATAAAGGATATATCCTGACAAAATTTCGACATATCACCGTGTATCGGTACCGTTGTTACTCTTTGCAGACATGTTAATCTTCATTGCGACTCTCTGCTTTTGTTCACTTCTGTAGTTTTACCACATCACTCAGTTTTTGGCCTTGCACTGGCAAAGAGTCAATTTTAGGAGTCACTATAAGAATGGAGAGCCTACAACAGTCAAGTTTCTCCATACTGGGTGGTTTATATGCTTTTCTGAAGTCGTCATTTATTTCAGTTCTTTGCACAGCAAACAGCTCAAACAACAAAAACTTTCTGTAGACATTTTAAAATACAGCAGGACTGCAGCTATCGATTATTTAGGTCATCGATTATTCTACCCATGAGTTAGTTCGAATAATCGAGTAATTGGGTTACGAACTTTTAATGTGTTGCAGAATAAATTATAGGATATATTAAACAAACATGAACATGTTATGCTTGCAATAATATTTATTTTGGCTTGCTAAAATGACACTTTCAAAACAGCATTAAATGTGCTTACAAAATAAAATTCCTGAGTGTTTCTTCAAACGATGCAGATTTGCACTTTCATTTCACAAGTGCAATAAACGCTATGAAAAATAAATTAAAATACCTGAGCTTAGACTCAAACGATATCAAAATGTAAATGAGAATCAGAATGAGAAATGCTGTATTTTCTAGAAAAATTTCAGGGATGCCAATAATTTCGTCCATGACTTTAATTCATGTGTGTCAAAGCATTCCGGTGCAGCAACGCTGTCCTTGCCCCGCTGTCTCGATGAGGCCAGTTTGCAAAACAAGACGAAAGATCTCTTCATTGCGAAACAAAAAAAAAATCTGCATTGCGAGCAATAATAAGCAAAGTACCTCTTCATTGCAAGCAGCAATTGATCTAAAGCAAATATATACAGTGGTATGAAAAGTATCTAAACCTTTTGGATTTTCTCACATTTCTGCATCAAATCACCACCAAATCTGATCTTTGTTAAAATCACACACATGAAAAAAGTGTCTGCTTTAACTAAAACCACCCAAACATTTATGTTTTTATATTTTAATGAGGATAGTATGCAAACAATGACAAAAGGGGGAAAATAAGTGAACTATCACATTTAATATTTTGTGACACCCTCTTTGGCAGCAATAACTTCAACCAGACTCTTCCTGTAGCTGCAGATCAGTCTGGCACATCAATCAGGACTAAACTTGGCCCATTCTTCTCTACAAAACTGCTGTAGTTCAGTCAGATTACTGCAATGTCTGGCATGAATTGTTTGTCTTTAGGTCATACCACAGCATCTCAATGGGGTTCAAGTCTGGACTTTGACTTTGCCACTCCAGAATGTGTATTCTGTTCTTCTGAAAACATTTTGAAGTTGATTTACTTCTGTGTTTTTGATCATGTTCCTCATGGAGCATCTATCCTCTTCTTAGCTTCAACTGTCTGAGAGATGGCTTCAGGTTTTCCTGCAAAACATCCTGATAAACCTTTGAATTTATTATTCCAATAATGATTTCAAGTTGTCCAGGCCCTGAGGTAGCAAAACAGTCCCAAATCATGATGCTCCCTCCACCATGCTTCACGGTGGGGATGAGGTTTTGATGTTGGTGAGCTTTTCCATTTTCCCCTCACACGACGTTGTGTGTTACTCCCAAACAATTCAACTTTGGTTTCATCAGTACACAAAATATTTTGCCAAAACTTCAGTGGAGTGTCCAAGTGCCTTTTTGCGAACATTAAATGAGAAACAATGTTTTTTTAGAGAGCAGTGGCTTTCTCTGTGGAGTCCAACACCATTCTTGGCCATAGTTTTACATATACGTTGTTGAGGTGTGCACAGAGATATTGGACTGTGCCAGTAATTTCTGGCGGGGGAAGTTGCTGGCCAGACCTGGCAGGCCCAAACGTATTGTGAGGGTCTGCTGGGAACGTCTGGCAGAATCCCCTGTCAGAAAGAGTTTCAACGCCCACCTCCGGTAGAACTTCTCCCTTGTCCCGGGGGAGGTGGGGGACATTGAGTCCGAGTGGGCCATGCTCCGCACCTCCATTGTTGAGGCAGCCGATCGGAGCTGTGGCCGTAAGGTGGTTGCTGCCTGTCGTGGCGGCAATCCCCGAACCCGCTGGTGGACACCAGCGGTAAAGGATGCCGTCAAGCTGAAGAAGGAGGCCTATCGGGCCTTTTTGGCCTGTGGGACTCCGGAGGCAGCTGACAGGTACCGGCTGGCCAAGCGGACTGCGGCTTCGGCGGTCGCCGAGGCAAAAACTCGGACATGGGAGGAGTTCGGTGAGGCCATGGAAAACGACTTCCGGACGGCTTTGAGGAAATTCTGGTCCACCATCCGGCGTCTGAGGAGAGGAAAGCAGTGCACTATTAACACTGTGTATAGTGAAGATGGTGTACTGCTGACCTCGACTCGGGACGTCGTGAGTCGGTGGAGAGAATACTTCGAAGCCCTCCTCAATTCCACCGACACGCCTTCCTTTGAGGAAGCAGAGTCTGGGGACTCTGAGGTGAGCTCTTCGATCTCTGGGGTTGAAGTCACTGAGGCGGTTGGTAAGCTCCTCGGTGGCAAGGCCCCGGGGGTGGATGAGATCCGCCCGGAGTTCCTAAAGGCTCTGGATGTTGTAGGGCTGTCATGGCTGACACGCCTCTACAACATCGCGTGGACATCGGGGACAGTGCCTCTTGATTGGCAGACCGGGGTGGTGGTCCCCCTTTTTAAAAAGGGGGACCGGAGGGTGTGTTCCAATTATAGAGGAATCACACTCCTCAGCCTCCCCGGTAAAGTCTATTCAGGGGTGCTGGAGAGGAGGGTCCGTCGGGAAGTCGAATCTCGGATTCAGGAGGAGCAGTGTGGTTTTCGTCCCGGCCGTGGAACAGTGGACCAGCTCTACACCCTCAGCAGGGTCCTCGAGGGTGCATGGGAGTTCGCCCAACCAGTCTACATGTGTTTTGTGGATTCGGAGAAGGCGTTCGACCGTGTGCCTAGGGGAATCCTGTGGAGGGTGCTCCGGGAGTACGGGGTACCGAGCCCCTTGGTAAGGGCTGTTCGGTCCCTGTACGACCGGTGTCAGAGTCTGGTCCGCATTGCCGGCAGTAAGTCGAATTTGTTCCCAGTGAGGATTGGACTCCGCCAAGGCTGCCCTTTGTCACCGATTCTGTTCATAATTTTTATGGACAGAATTTCTAGGCGCAACCGAAGCGTTGAGGGTGTCCGGTTTGGTGACCTCAGCATTGCATCTCTGCTTTTTGCAGATGATGTGGTGCTGTTGGCTTCATCAAGCCATGACCTCCAACTCTCACTGGGAAGGTTCGCAGCCGAGTGTGAAGCGGTAGGGACGAAGATCAGCACCTCCAAATCCGAGACCATGGTCCTCAGCCGGAAAAGGGTGGCATGCCCTCTCCGGATCGGGGATGAGATCCTGCCCCAAGTGGAGGAGTTCAAGTCTCTTGGGGTCTTGTTCATGAGTGAGGGTGGGAGGGAGCGGGAGATTGACAGGCGGATCGGTGCAGCGTCTGCAGTGATGCGGACTCTACACCGGTCCGTTGTGGTGAAGAAGGAGCTGAGCCAAAAGGCGAAGCTCTCGATTTACCAGTCGATCTACGTTCCTACCCTCGCCTATGGTCACGAGCTGTGGGTCGTGACCGAAAGAACAAGATCCCGGATACAAGCGGCCGAAATGAGTTTCCTCCGCAGGGTGTCCGGGCTCTCCCTTAGAGATAGGGTGAGAAGCTCGGTCATCCGGGAGGGGCTAGGTGTCGAGCCGCTACTCCTCCACGTTGAGAGGAGCCAGTTGAGGTGGCTCGGGCATCTGGTTCGGATGCCTCCTGGACGCCTCCCTGGAGAGGTGTTCCGGGCATGTCCCACCGGCAGGAGACCCCTGGGTCGACCCAGGACACGCTGGAGACACTATGTTACTCGGCTGGCCTGGGAACGCCTTGGAATCCCGCCGGAGGAGCTGGCTGAAGTGGCTGGGGAGAGGGAAGTCTGGGCTTCCCTGCTAAAGCTGCTGCCCCCGCGACCCGACCCCGGACTAAGCGGAAGATAATGGATGGATGGATGGATGGATGGATGGATGGATGGACAGTAATTTCTGTAAGTCTTTAGCAGGCACTCTAGGGTTCTTTTTTACCTCTCTGCGTATTCTGCACTGAACTCTTGGCGTCATCTATGGCTGACGGCCATTCCTTGGGAAAGAAGCAACAGTTCCAAACTCTCCATTGTAGACAACTTCTCTGACTGTCGATTGATGAACATCCAGACTTTGAGAGATCGTTTTGTATCCTTTCCCAGCTTTTTACAAATCAACAATCCTTGATCGCAGGTCTTCAGACAGCTCATTGACCAAGCCATGATGCTCATCAGACAATGGTTCTCATCAAGACAATTCTTACCAGGTGTGTGTTTTATATCGTGCATGGCTGTTTTAAACCACTCATCAGTGATTGGGCACGCACCTGACTTAAATTTTTGGTAAAAATTGGTTTCAATTGCTCTTTAAGGCCATGTTCACACAGGGTATTTGGCAAAAAGAAGATATTTTTCTACGGTTTGACCTATCATCCACACGTGCACGCAGATTTAAACCAGGGTTCTTAAAAATGACAGGGAAGGTGAAGATTTGCCAATTCTGCGTTTGTGGCTCCATCATGTGGACACTGATAACCGAAGATTTACTTCACTGGCTGCGACAAATTTGGTCCTAGCGTCACACATGAGACCAATTTTTACATTTGGAGTATATTAAATAGGCACTTTTTCACTTCCATTTTTTTGCTGTGCTTCTTACTGAATGATGGGTATTTTGGACAATTATTTTATTGTTTTGAATGTACTTAAAAATGAATGAAAGCGGTTGGCTATGGAAGTGTTTTTTTTTTGTTTTTTTTTTCCTACACAAACGTGCAGGTGTGGACGCAATTATTTCCCCCCGATGTATTAGGGCAGAATCCTCGTTTAAAAAAAAAACAAACCCCGTTACTAGGGTGCCATCTTAGGCACCCCACGATTCGATTTGATTACGATTCAGGGTGCTACGATTCGATTACTGAACGATGATCACGGTTTTGACGTTGATTGCGATTATCACGATTATCGCGATTATCGATGTATCGTACATTACTAATTAATACGGTAGCCAAACACATTTATGTCCATTATTTAAAATATCCTAATGATTCAACAGGAATGATGGAAACATGCCCATACAACAAAAAGCCGCCTTTTTTTATTTATTATACAAGAAAGTGCAAAAACATTAACCATTTTAAAGGGAGTACTTATTTCTCTCAACAATACAATAAAATTTACACAGGTGGAATGAATTCCACATTTTCTGGAAACAAAGTGTCTTTAGAAATAAGACTTAACCAATATACTTTGTTTTCACAGATTTCTGTGCTATTTCACGTGTTTGTAGTGTTACCGCTGTACTTACGTACAGTACGTAAGTACGTTGTACTTGGTTTTACACTTTCTGCATATGAAATACACGTTAGCGAATTAGCTAATTAGCTTAGCGCTCGGCGCTAACTATTAACATCTCAAAAACAACTACAATAAAGGCTAAACAGTACAGGAGGGTTCGTGTACACGAGTCTTAGCAACACACTCAGGTAATTTTCTAATTAAAATGCCTTTAAACTACTGCTGCACATCTGAAAGACATCAGCAACGATCTATCTTTCCTTCTTGCTCTAAAAAAAAACTTGCGCAGGGTCGCGCTTCTGTCCCTGCCTGCTTCATACACAAATTTATTTTCCAGTCTTTTAAAAAGGAGTCTCTCTCTCAGTAACCAGCAGCATCCATCATAACGTGCGTGCGCCTGTTAATGGTGCCCGGGCGGCAGACATGTCTTGAATTTCTGTCTGCTACGAGCGGCTGCCATAAAATTATGAGGGAAAATAATCGTTTTTTAACCTTTATGAATCGTAATTGAATCGTCACGTGTCGAATTGCGATGCATGTAATAATCGATTTTTTGGAACTCCTCTACCTGCTACGTGTATACTCCTAAGGCAGAGGGTTCACTTACTTATTTTTCCTCCTTCTGTCATTGTTTGCATGCTATCCTCATTAAAATATGAAAACCTATAAATGTATGGGTGGTTTTAGTTAAAGCAGACACTGTTTTTTCATCCGTGTGATTTTGAAAAAGATCAGATCACATTTGATGGTGATTTTATGCAGAAATGTGAGAAATTCCAAAAGGTTCAGATACTTTTTCATACCACTGTAAAAACATCCTAATCACCTCATCAGTGGGTTGACTGAACTTTTTCTGTCAAAATGTTGGCTTTGTTATCGTTGAGGGTAGCCACGAAAGTGAATATTTTGTTTCCTTTCTTCATTGTTTGGGTGGAATGCTTTGAGGTTCCTGGATGAGATCTGGCCAAATGACATTAAGAAAAGTGTAGAGCTGTTTTTTTTTTTTTTCTTTATTAAAAGGCTAACCCTTTTGATTTCAGTCATCTGGCGCAGACAGCGGAACTAACATAATTGCATTTGTGTGGAAACAGAGTGGCTTGATCAATACAGATGACTAGGGGCTATTACCTCGCTGACATTTTGTAGCCTTCGCCCGGGATTGTCTAACCAATTCAAATGTTTATTTGACCTGGCAGGCCTTTTTCTTTATGATCTTGTATGCCTGGCTTAACGCATTAATGTTAGTCTTTTCTTTAGATGATATTTGTCTGAACTGCTGTATAAGACGTGACTAGAGCAGTATAAAGATATGCAAATTTTTGTACCTGTATCAACGCTTCAAAGCTTGGTCATCCTAATGAAAAATGAGCGTTTGCTAGAATGTGATCCCCACATCAAGAAGCAATGTTTAGAAAGAGAAGAACTATGTCATTTGGTTTAAAGCAGCCATTTCCGCCCTTCAAAGATTTCAAACATCAAGTATACCGGACAGATGTGTGATGCTGAATCGCAAAACATTTGAAAGTCAAAATTGGCTAAGCTCGAATGCACAACATCCATCTCTCGCTGTATGACGTAAAGTTCTGCAATAAAAAGCTCCGACCGGAAATGAAATTCTGTGCATGCCTGAAGCAAAACCTACAGGAGTGTAATAATGCAACGTCATTGGGTGTAATTAGCTCTTCTTCCTCCAGTCAAAATTTGCCAACCTGCATTAGTTCTAATCGTCTGTACGGTGGGAAGTCGGCTATTTAAGAACTGCAAGCAGTCTCGTCAGTGACACCACATTTGTTCCTCTTGGCAGCCAGTGGTTAAAATTAAGGATGTAACAGTCACATAATTTTTGTCTGTGAGCCCGAGTTACCTGATTTGACTGAGCTGTCCTCACTGCATTATGGGATTTTACACCGATAGATATTTAAGCGGTAACACTTTATTTGACAGCGGCATCCTACGACTGTCATAAGACCAAGTGAACCACCATGAAGCTTTGAACAAATCGGCTGCAAAGCTTCATAGCTTCAAGAAGCTTCATTTGGCCATCACTGCTCCCTCTGCTGCCACCTACTGTCTGTCAAGGAAATCCAGCTTTGAACTCCAAGACAAGTGTTACCTCGTTAGCTAAATTAGAGAAATAAATACAACCCCAACAATGGATTGATTTTCTTCGAACGCTTTATGTACAAGAGCTCTCGGGTACAGACGCGGAGCCACGCACAAAGCGCCTCTCCGCATGTGGACAAAAGAGAAATGCAGGGCATGCCTCTATTTATGGGTTGACATCATAGAAATGAAACCGAAACTTATTAAGAGACGAAACTCATCATCTCACAAACATGGGTATTTTTCCATACAAAAACATCTTTGAACTGAGACCTTGAACACCGGTCCCGGCTAGAACGAAGACAAGAAACCACAGTACTCCCTTGCATTCATTCAGGGCACAGTGGAAAACAACGAAACATAACAGTCCATATTTGGGCATATGGTGATACCGTCTACGATCGCCAAGGCCATGAGAAGGCACACTCAAAAAGATTACAACAGATTAATATAACAATGATACTCTGTGCTATAATGTTCTCATGCAAGCATAACAAATGCATACAAAATATGAAATGTATAAAGGTTGCGTTTTAAGGATGAATAAAATTCTCTCACACTGTCAATACTGTTGTTGGCCAACATTCCTCCTAGCATGCATTGCAGCGCTACAGATGTAAATATCAATCAAAATTCATGTTCTGTGCTAACTATTTCTTCAGTTACTGTTCCACTTGTTTTATTAATTTCTAGTTATGGTATTTCTTAACACTTTATTTGACAGTGGCGCCATAAGACTGTCATTAGACAGACATAATAATGACATGACACTAATGAGCATGAATGAATGCTTATAACAGTTGTCATTTAGTGTTATCTGGCAAATTATCTCACTTTTGAATGGATGTAAAAGATCAAGAGCAAGAGCAGAAACTGAGAATGAGAATGCTTTATTTTGGACATGACAAAATAAAAGTAATAAACAAACAAACAAAAACAAAACAAAAAAATTAGACAAACCAATTATAATACTTGAGATAACAGCAACAATATTTAAGACAATAATAATAATAATAAATATTACAATTTATTCATTGTGAAACTGCTTTTTCAGACTTGTCTGTGTTTTCCACCATACATACTGTATGTGTGTATTATTTACTATATTTTTTACTCTATATACTCGGGATGTACCTGATCTGATCACGTGGTTGGAAATCAGGCCCGATCACATCATTATCAGTAGATCAGAATCTTGTAGAAATGATCGTGTTTTGAAAATATATTTATTTGGGGTTTTAATTATTAACTCTTCGGCGGCCATTAACGGTGATAACCATCCAAACATTATTGACTGGAAAAATGTATGTATTTTATATTTTAATTTTATGAATTAATTTCTATGCTGTCATTGATTCCGATGGATGTCCAAATCGTTTGGACCAGTCAAAATGAATTTTACATCTTATCGCTGTCAATGGTAGTGAAACATAATCACTCCCCACCAGCCTTCCCGGTTGAAATGGATTTTATATCTAAAACTAGAGATGTCCCGATCGATCGGGTCCGATCACGTCAATTTCAAAGTATCGGAATCGGCAAAAAAATATCGGCCATGCCTTTTTGTATATTTTTTAATTAAATCATTTTCTTATTGTATTTAACGATAATATGTTACACTCATCCAGAGTCTTTAGTTTAGGCTTAAGGTAGGGTTATCAAATTTATCCCGATAACAGCGGTAATTAATTTTTAAAAAAATGTATCACGTTAAAATATTTAACGCAATTAATGCATGTGCTGCACGACCCACCCACGCATTGTCGCGCTCAATCTGTAATGGCGCCATTTTACCTATATAGAGAGATAAAAGGCAGTGTAAAATGAGTAGAGTGAATTTTGGCAGCCTTTGGAGCCTTTTTTAATTGGCTAAAGCCTTACAATCCCTCTCCCTACGATTAGAAATATCATGATAGGCAATGTGGGGAAGCAAGGTAGCAAATGATCTTTTCTTAACACCTTATATTATTACCCAACGCAGAGAAGATATATCAGTTGGTAGCACTACGCACAGTCATGGTTCCACTTTCCATCATGCATTTGGGCATGCCTACAGTATCATTTACTGAAAGCTCAACAAATACACTAGATGGCAATATTTAATCACTATATACAAAGTCACAAGTCTCTCTATCCGTGGATCCCTCTCACAGAAAGAATGTTAATAATGTAAATGCCATCTTGAGGATTTATTGTCATAATAAACAAATACAGTACTTATGTACTGTATGTTGATTGTATATATTCGTCCGAGTTTTCTTCATTTTTTTCTTAATGCATTGCCAAAATGTATATGATCTGGAAAAATTATCGGGAATGATTGGAATTGAATCGGGAGCAAAAAAAAGCTATCGGATCGGGAAATATCGGGATCGGCAGATACTCAAACTAAAACGATCGGGATCGGATCGGGAGCAAAAAAACATGATCGGAACTACCCTATCTAAAACTGTCAATGGCAGTGAATACGTTAATGGCTATAAGCAACGGGAAGGTTGGCATTGTTTGATCATGTTTCACTGCTATTGACAGCAATAGACGTCCAATCCAATTTGACTGGAGGGCTGTCAGCGAACGATCGTTGCCAGACCTTCCCTGATCGTGCCCAAGTTCTGATCATATGGCATCGCTTGTTAAAATAACCCACAACAAAAAGGTTCAAGTGTATGTATTGTTCCCCACAATGTTTTATTTTTAGAGGTGACGATAAACTTTTCACAATGTCACAAGGCGACCTTACCGCCTCCGCTCGCGGAAAGAGAGCAAATACAGCGCTAACTAACGTCCTGACCTTGTGCTCTTTATTGATGCGGTTGTCATCCGGCGTGTTTGTGCAGACCTAATGTATTTATATCGAAGCCGGGAGAATTTACCAGCATGTTTCACGAGTCCGCGGAATGCAAATCTTCAGCTCTGCAGTCGAGGTCACGAGTTGGCACGCTCCATCCATATATACAGCACGAGTTAATGGAGCTCGGTGAAAGCGGAGGGAGGGAGGAAAATGCAGGAAGAGAGAATTTGTTTTCCCTTTTTTAATAGCTAAAAATACACTCCCTCGTTTTGACGATTTAATGGTGCGGCGCTATTCTTCGAATGCGACTCTGTAACAGGTCCCGCAGGGAACGTGCACGCTGTGAGGAGAAGTTTAAAAGGGAGCCTTTTTTTTTTTTTTTAATAGCATCAGCAACTCATTTCACATAAAGGCAAATGGTATGATAGTGTTATGGTTAGCAATTGCATCCGGGGGAATCTAATGTTGTAACCACAGCACTGTTAGTGGCAGGGAATTGTGACTAAAATTATAATCTCGCAGTCTATCCATCATGCATTATGATTATCATTGTTGTCTTTGAGATTTGCGATAGAAGGCTCACGATAACAAATATCTCATAATATGGTGAGACGGCAATTATCGATACATGGGTCAGGAAATCAATCTGATATTCTACGATACAACTTACAAACAGGAAAAATGAGCTGTTTACATTCTCCTGCTGTGATTTTAAATGAGTTTATTACTAGCAATCAGTGTTGTTTTCGTCAACGAAAATTTTCATGACGATGACGAGACGACAATGAGCTAAAACCGATAAACCGATACGACCGGATATACGGTTTTACAGGTGAGAGATACAGCTGTATCGATAGTAAAGTTACCATTCAACAGTAATTAGCCATCAAATATTCAATGAACCGATAGTAGAGATAGAATTCGGCTATCGCGAGGACAAGAATCGGCTTCTAATGCATAGTTCAATGCATTGCTTAATATAATAATAATTTAGCTTTTACCTCACATGCTGCGCTTCAGTCATTCACCACACAGCGCACTTACATTGTGACCGCCGTCGTGGTTGCCTCAACTTCCCATTCATTTTGGCAGAACCGCTAGTAGGCGCCATCATTACCCGATCGTCACGGTAGAGCTGAAACGAATACTCGGGCAACTCGAGTAACTCGAGTATAAAAAGTGATCCGAGTAATTTTATTCACCTCGAGGAATCGTTTAATTTTGCCAGCTCTAAGCATCACGTTTTGCCCGGACTACTTTTAATGCAGGACAACGCACTGACGTCATGTGCGTAGAGGAAGAAGCAAAAAAAAGAAGAAAAAAAAAAAAAACTTACTGCAGCTGACAGCCGCTACAAACTACGCCGACGTTGCTAAAAACTGCGCCCGCATGATGCTAATGTGGTAGCAGGTATGTGTCCGATGCATCTCATAGATATCGCATGCATTTAGGACTAGATGCTAAATGACAGACTCGGCCGCGTCTGGGCAGCGTTAGTAAACAGCCGCCATCTTTAAGCAGTAGACTTCTCATCGCTAGTAAATATAACGTTACTGTCATTCGCTCACGTAACGTTAGCCCTTCGGAGGGCTACGTTTCTGTTGATTATGACCACTGTCGATGCGTAGCTAACGTGTCTTACATGATACAGGCTTTAAAAAAAAAATTTTTTATCGTTAAAAACACAGCGCTGTAGAGTGATGAGGGTGTAAAATTAAAACATGATAAAGCTCACTATCAGTTTTAGCTCAGTAGTCATTGCTGAATAAAACACCAAATAGCACTGGTCCCGAATGTGCTCCAATACAGCAGGTATCATACATTTATTTTGAACACTGCAAAAACTCAAAATCCTATCAGAACTTACAGTTTAGACTAACTTAAAACTTAACTAGAACTTAAAAATAGCTTGACACAAATGGAAATTCAATTGAAACACGTGGGAAAAACACGTACCTTTCAAGTGATGTGTGCTATCAAGGGTAATTACATTTTTAGGTAAGAAATATGTTTTTTTTAATAAGATCTAGAAGTTTTTTGAGTGAAAGCAGTGCATTTTTTTTTTCTAGTCAAATCTGAGATGCAATTGTTGGCTGTTTTCAACAATGTACATCGAAAATAAAGGCATTGATAGACTGAAAATGTTTGAATATTGGATTAAATGTCTTTTTTTCTCATGTATATTTATAATTGCTCTTTGCCTAAAAAAATGTTTTATCCGATTACTCGATTAATCGATAGAATTTTCAGTCGATTACTCGATTACTAAAATATTCGATAGCTGCAGCCCTACGTCACGGGCGTGTCATAACAACGCAAGAGCTAACAAAACCACTGTAACGCACGCTCCGTAGCGTTTTCTTCACAGCCCAAAACGAAACTAGTACTGGCAACGAAGCAACATGCTAAAACAATGGACAGTTTGCGCATCACGCCAGCAACGTGCAGCGATTGAATTTCAACGCACCCAGGAAAACAAAAGTCGGACTTTGAAGTGATGAAGGCAGCCAGATCTGTTCACATGGGACAGAGCTAGTGTGAAGCGGTACAGAGATCGTGAGTTTTTAACCTTGAAAAATAACCCACTACAATGGTGGAAAGGGCGGCATATTGTTTCCACGAAATGCAGTCTACTTAAACATGAACATGTGGATCAGTTGATCTTCCCCAAGAAAAATCTGCCCTTCAAGTAAGATGTAGACAGTGATGAGGAATAAAAAAATGTGGAAGCACAGGCATAAGTGAATGACTTTGCTGTGTATAAGGTTAAAGTAATGATTATAGACCTGTCTGTCTAAAATGCCATGTTTTTATTCCCCCAGTTATGCCAGTGGTAAAGCATCATTTATTATTTATTTATGATAACACTAGCAGGTTTAATTCTTTTTTTTCTAGAGCTGCTGCATATAATTCATATTTTTTGCTTGTAAGATGTTTATGTTGAAAGTTTGCACTTAAATTACTTACCTGTTGTGTTCAAAACACCAGGAAATACATTAATTAAATTACTGCACTTTATGGTTGTCTGTCACAGGAGTTTTCTTTTATTATCAATCCCATCCAACAAAATGACGGTCATATACTGGACTGTCTCAGAAAATTAGAATACACATTGTGTATTCTAATTTCCTGAGACAGTCCTGTATATATACACAGGACTGTCTCAAAAAATTAGAATATTGTGTATTCTAATTTTCTGAGACAGTCCAGTAGTAAGATTTTTTTTTTTTTTTTTCATTAAAAAAACAAAAACAAAACATAACATTGGTATGAAATTTTGTTGTTTAATTTAATTTTCAACCTTTTTTAAAATTTGTTTAAAATACTGTACGAACACACACAACTAATGTTTACTATCGTATCGTTTTCACTCTGTGTCGAATTGTATCGAATCACTCGGCCTTAAGAATGTATCGTTTTTCAGTCGAATCATAACCTGTGTATCTAGATACATATCGAATCGGCTTCATGCCAGAGATTCCCATTTCTACTAAAAACGTATCTTGGGAGACTAAAACGCAACGAGACATGTCAGTTTTCATCTGACTTGACGAGAACGAGACGAAAATGCGAGTTTCCGTCACATGTTCACATTGTGTGACATTTTATGTGTAGTTAGCCAGCATCGTAGCAGTGTCTGTTTGTGTCACTCATGTGACATGCTGCCCCCCTACACCCCAGAACCCAAGCTTGCAGACATGGTAAGATGTGTTTTTTTTTTTATCTTTGCCAGAGAGAATATGCAATGTTGTTTTAATCTTTAAAGATCTGTGCTCAGTAAATGCACAATAAATGTAACTCGTAGCGTTAGCATAGTGTTCGCCTTAGGATTAGGCTAATGCTAACGGCATTCATCCTCTTTAACTTTCAAATAACTTTTTCTGCATAGAGTTCGTGGTTTCCAGGTGGGTATAAATCATTGAAAATAATGCACTGTTTTCCTGCTGAGTGTGTATTATCACCAAGTTGGCGTTGTCCTTGTAGATGCTACAATATATGCTCGTCTGTCAATGTTCATTCGAAATAGTTGGAAACCTTTATTCATTTATTTATTTTTGGAATAAATTCTTATAAATTTAGAGACAAAAACATTTTTTGTAAATATCCACTAAAACTAGACAAAATTAGACTTGGGTTTTCGTCAACGAAAACTAGATGAAGACAAAAACATTTTGAGATCACTAAAATATGACTAAGATTAATAAGTATTATGGTCCAAAAGACTAAGACGGGGATTAAAAGGGCTGCCAAAAACAACACCGCTTGCAGTGTTCTTAGCCCTTTAAGGTCCGGGGCTATTTTGTCTGATTTTGCATGCCTTTGATGTTCCCTTTATATTTCGAAGAAAGAACTGTTCATAATGGCCTGGTTTGGTCACTTTTTTCAGGACACCTTGAACTTCATGTCCAAACTGTTTTTGTCTTCTCTGACCAATTATAAATCATCATTTATGGACCAAAAAGACAAAAATTCTTTAAAATTTTTTTTTTTTTTTTTTAATGTCAAAATTTGTAATATTGATGTCCTATTGACAACCAAATATGATCAATGAACCGTTTTGAACCTTGATAATATTTACTCAACATCTTAAGATGAACAGGCAAGCCCTCAAAAAAGTAGAATAAATAGTTTTATATTTGATAATTCAACATAAACAGCCGACATCAGAGTGTCCACACTCTGATGAAGGTGGAAATAGTCGCCGAAACACATCAGGTAAATAAAACAACCTAAAACAATTGTCTGTGATAAAAGAAAAACGATCGACAAAATCGCTCGAAAAATCCACACCTGAACCAGAATCGCTGAAAAACACTCCCTTCTCCTTTCGGCTCATTGCTAAAGTCGCTGAAATCACTCATTCTCTGACGTCATCACCCAGATGGAGGCACCATAGCGCTATAATGACAGGAAGAGCTAAACTGCAGTTATAGACTAATTTAGTGTCATCTGCACTTTGCCAAATTGCTGCATACAGTTGAATCGTCTCAAAATATGATTTTAATTTCAATAATAATGTTATTTAAGATTTTTTTTTTTTAATGGTGTCACATGCACTTTAAACTTTTGACCAGATGGTGAACAGCCTATTTGAGTTTGTTCTTTTCAAATAAATTACTTTTTCAAAGTGCTTTTTATCACATTCCCCATTATTGCGTTGTGCAAAAAGGTATCATATTATTAATTAATTAATTAATTTTATTAATATTTTTCAACTGGTCTTAAGCTCTTGATCAGGTTTGAATCACCTTATCCGTAATTGTGATCATTTTTGTTGGGTACCTAATCCACAGGTTCCGCATTTAGATTATACTGGCATGCAATGTTTCAAGTGTAGACATTTTTATTAGGGGTGTCAAACGATTAAAACTTTTAATCGAGTTAATTACAGCTTAAAAATTAATTAATTGTAATTAATCGCAGTTAATCGCAATTCAAACCATCTATAAAATATGCCATATTTTTCTGTAAATTATTGTTGTAATGGAAAGATAAGACACAAGATGGATATACACATTCAACATACGGTACATAAGGACTGTATTTGTTTATTATAACAATAAATCAACAAGATGGCATTAACATTATTAACATTCTGTTAAAGCGATCCATGGATAGAAAGACTTGTAGTTCTTAAAAGAAAAATGTTAGTACAAGTTATAGAAATTTTATATTAAAACCCCTCTTAATGTTTTCGTTTTAATAAAATTTGTAAAAATTTCAATCAAAAATTAAACTAGTAGCCCGCCATTGTTGATGTCAATAATTACTTACACAATGCTCATGGGTGCTGAAGCCTATAAAATCAGTCGCACACAAGCGCAAGCAGAGGGCGGCAAAACTCCATAAAACACAATTAACAAGTGAGCGTTTCACTGTACCATCATTTAAATCTGTCTGAGCGGCACATCTGCGTTAATTGCGTCAACGCCCGTTAACGCGATAATTTTGACAGCCCTAATTTTTATATAACCTGATAGCATTTTACTAACTAATGTACTGTTGTGGCTTTATCACTGTAGCCTTCTGCTTATGACTGGAAGCAAGGCAGTACACATATGATATAGCTTACAGTACAGTCTGTGTGAAGTACTGCGGATGAAACTGCATGTGTTTATGTACAAAAACCGTCTGATATCATCTTTGTCACTGTAGATAAACTTTTATTGGTGATTCTGGTCTTAAAATGCTCAATTTTTTCAGACATGGCATCTTGAAACGGAGACTTCCTGTCACCAAATATTTGTATTCTTTTGTGGAATATTCTATGAACTAAAATAACCTTGATGTAATAAAGATTTAGTGGTTTGTAGGCGGGTTTTTTAATATTGCGTTTAATTATGAAGAATGCCTTCACGGCTTATCCTTTTATTACATTTTAATTAGTTGTGAGGACGTGAAAAAAAACAGGCCTATTTAATTCAAATGACTGCAATAATATAGTCAGCCTAGTTTTGATTGCTTTCAGTTCCTGCAAATGAGATTCTGTCAACCAAGGTTTCATTGCCTTATTTTTCATTGGAGATGGGGGGGCGGGACTACAATGATCCATCTTCATTTCAGTTATTGTTGGTATTGATCAACTTCTTGTGTAGCATAGGGGTTGGGAACCTATGTATCGCGAGCCACATATGGGTCTTTTGATGAGTGCATCTTGCTCTCCGTCAACCTGTAACCTTAAATGTGGAGCCGGCCGGCTCGCTTGACATGAATGAGCTGATGGTGCATTCACACATTGATTTTGGACACTTCAAATGTACGTCACCATACTTTTGTAGCGCTCGCGAGTATTGACAGCAAGGTTTAGCTTCCCATTAGTAAGCACAAGAGTCAGGCTCACAATTCACACACACTTTATTCACACTGCACTCACCCATGTCATGCATTCAACAATTATTTACAATCATGGTGTCAATTAACCTACAGTCTTTGGCCTTGCGAATCCAACCAATAGGAGTGTTGCACTCACACACAATCGCGGCACCGGTAGTACTCATAGTGACGCTACAATTTGCTTCAATTCCTCCCATCGCGGACTGCACGGAGATGGGCGTTACAGAGCTTGTCTCATGCATTAAGTCTCCACTCAACTAGCAGAAGTGCTGGCCCCTCCCACATCAATGTCGAGCGAACTGGAGTGTGTTCTAATCGGCGTGGAGATTTGTGGATGTCGCTCTGTAGTTGTGGCCGCCATTACTGGGGTGTTAACACACCTCAGTAATTGTAATATAATAATATTACTCAAACCTGAAATAGGTGCATATTTGAATGATATAAGCACATTGAAAATCAATAATTATTGGAAAGTATTAAAATAAACTGAGGTACGTTCACTGTCCCCTCAGCAATAAGTTTCACAAATGATCACTCCAAATGTAATGTGAAAATGCAAACAAAATTGACAGAACCTAAAAATATATTAAAAATGGTGAAAATAAAGTACACAGAGAACAACAAGAAAACAAATGATTAACATTTTGAACATGCTTGAACAAGCTTCACTCCTACTTGTTGTCTCCCACATTCTATGTTGTCTTCCGGTATCATAATTACAAAGAACAGTTCCTCGACCAATGATATGAACAGGGTTGTCATTTTTCTGTCAGCTCATTGGTCAGAAAAGCGGAGCGTTCCTCTACGTATTCTTGAAAGGCACCATGCTAGTATTTGTTCATTCTACAAAAACACTATTTTCGATTTTCATGACAATATAGAACAGAGCGCATCCATTGTAAGCTCAATAACTCTAGCATTTGCTGGCTGTTTGTGCTCCAGACGGCACAACCCAGCAATGGCGAACAGGGTACTTCCGGTCGTTTTGCTCTGATTGGTCTTTATATAAAATGCCGAGTGGAAAATGAAATCACGAAAGTGAATCGCATGGTACCCCAAGTCACACAGGTGTGCAATTGGTTTCACTTTCATGACTTTTTTGCCAGTCAAATTGTCGCCCTGAGAGGCGCCAACTATATTGGCCACTGAAATGCACACACACCTGGTTGTCACACCCTACAGTACGTTTCTCTTGTTATTTTCCAAGTGGTGAGGGCGAAACTGAGCAACGACCGTAACATCCCAAGTAACAATGTTAGGCTTTCGTTGTTGTTTTCTCCAGATTTATTTCAATCACAACTCGGGGACTGCTTGTAAAAGTCGAGCATGACTACTTGCTCCCGTGTGATGCCTTCAAATTCATTCACAAAAAAAAAAAAAACAGTGCTCACAAAACGCACTCTGACAAGCTGGTGTAGCATATTCACCTGTGTCATGCAAATTTATTGAGTCCAAAATATTGGTTTTACATTTGTGGTTAATTTCACTTTTTTACTTTTGCAACATGACCCTCAGTCATGTAGTGTACTAACTTTTTGTAGACAGACACTATTAATTATGTTCTTCAGGGACTGGTGTCATCCATTTTATCATTTCTAGTTAACTGCAATGCAACTTTTTTCCTCGACTTGAACACATCATAGTCAGTGTCTAGCCTAGAATGTGAGCAGCCAGTTGAGCGTGATAGTAGAGAACAAGGCTTGACAAAACACTGGGAGTTTCCTGTAGGTGGCGATGGGTGGGGGGTCGGTGGAGATGGATTTCCTGGGTAATTAGGGGTGACATTTTCCAAAGGCTAAAGTCGGCATCAAAGCGCACATCAGCAAAGGAGATGCTAGTTTCCTGAGAAAAGGTTAGGAAAGACCCCGACGCCCGCAGGCCCGCTTGCCTTTTACTGTGTCTTCAGTGGAGCAGACAGCTGACAGTGTGCATTAGCGCCTTGCAGACCAGCATAGAGGCACACTGCTTTGACTTCTGCTTTTACTGGAAACTTGCTAACCAATAAATTGTCAATGACTGGCACAAGTGACTTAACCCTTTAAAAGGCAATCATTTAGCTCATTGGAGGCCAGTGACAGAGAATATGAATATAGCCAAAATGAATATGATGTCTAGTGGCACTGAAGGTCAATGGAACTGAAATATGAATGTTGGACACTTGCGCTTAGGACTCATTCAAGCTAAGAATCGCCTCTGGTTGTATCTGTGTGACAGCATCATGTTCTTTTAAGAAGTTGTTTTAAGATTCATAATTACTAAGATATTAACGCTAATTGCTAATGCTATTTTTTTCTAGTGCATCTGTCTTTTTCAATGTATAAGCTTTAAACAAGCAGACTTTTTGTTGGTAGATTATATTGTTAGGTTAAAAATGTTGGTCTTGATGGCTGAAACGCATTGAAGCAATACATTAGTACATTAAAATAGTATTAATAAAAATGTGTACTAAGTGCCGTAAGTTAAACTAAAAGATACAGCTAAAAATTAGAATATAGAATAAAAAGAAAGAAAAAAGGGATGAAAAATATTAAAATGATGAATTAAAATTAAACTCAAAATTAAATATTAAAATAATAGTTTTCCAAAATTAATTCATTTTTATATTTTCAAAAAATATTTTTTTAATTTTTATTTTTCATTTAATTATTTTAATTTTCTGAATTCTATCATTATCAAAAAAATGATGAGTTCATTTTCCAATTTTTTAATAGTATCTTACAAATTAGGCTTCTATACAATGGTACCTCTACTCACGACATTAATTGGTTCTGGAGCTAGTCTCACAACCCGAAAATTTCGTAAATAGAGACGCGTTTTACGTGGAAATACCCTAATCCGTTCCAAGCACTACTGACACGCCACATTAAATTTTATAATTGGGATAAAAGCTAAAAAAAAAAAAAAACAACAGCCAAGCACATTTGAATCATTCCATATACCTAACCCAGGGGTCGCAACCCAAAATGTTGAAAGAGTCATATTGGAGAAAAAAAATAAAAATTCAGAAGCCACAAAAAATTGAAAGCCTTGGAGATGCCTTATAATGAACGCAACAGATGCTGTATGTATCTACTGTATATTAGCCTACTATCAAAATGATTAAGCTAGCTACAAATAGCTTCATGATTACTGTATTTTCCGCATTATAAGGCGCACCTGAAAGCCTTTAATTTTCTCAAAAGCCGACAGTGCGCCTTATAATTCGATGTGCCATAAATAAAGATCAATATTGGTAAATCATGGCATGACATCCCATTTAACTCAGCTCCATCTTGTGGATGCATAATGCAACGCCAACTACTACTACTACTCCTTATCACACAGTGCGCACCAATCCATGAAAACGTTTTTGAAACAGCCCATTCATTGAAGATGTGCCTTATACTCCGATGCGCCTTATAGTGCGGAAAAACGGTAAATGTTTATATACCCTCCATCGCATCCTATAGAGAATGACGCACCATGTGATTACTCTGATGTACGATGCTGCCTCAAGTTTAACTTCATTACAATATTAATGAATTAGAAAAATGTGGCATGTTTGTCCTCTTACAGAAACCATATTAAAACTAAAAATATATTTCTCTCCCCCTCATCTTTCTCCATTTTCAAACATTTTTGAAAAAGGTCCAGGGAGCCACTAGGGCAGCGCTAAAGATTGTGGCCTTAGAGCCGCGGGTTGCTGACCCCTGACCTAACCTAACTGTTAAAGATGTAATGAAGTAGATAATAGAACAAAATGCAAATAAAAAATCACAGACAAGACTGAAAAAGCAGTTTCTGCTCTTGCACTCTTCTTTAAAAGAAACTGCTGTATTTTAAGCCAAAACAACTGTTGTGTTTGATAGAACAATATGCTGCCATAGCAGATTCATGGCACATGAAGCTCCCGAACTATTTTTTAATTTGTCCGTTTAACCCTGAAACCCCCCATTTGCAGACGTCACACAACCATTTTTGTTTTAACCCAGCCATAAAACGAAGGTAATTAATGATATTTATTTTTCAAAATGTCTGTCGTTTTTAGCTTAGAATCATTAATTGATGTCTCATATTTCCGTTTTTTGTTTTTGTTTTTAACACTTTAAAAAATTATTCTCTCGCATATTTTAAACGTTTAAACAAATTATGTCACAATGAAAAAAATGGCGTCTGTAAAAAAGTCATGGATGTCTTCCTCATAACTATCGCTTAATTGTATATTTTTTGTTTGTATATTTTCTCCGATATGTTAGATGATAAATAATCGATACAAACAAACAAACAAACAAAAAAAATGTTTAAAAGGGTAAATATATGAAAAAGAAAATCTCAACCACTCCTTGATGTCTGCGATTTCTGCATCGCGACCCTTGTTATATTACCATGTTTCACCTATAAAATCCCCCCAAAATCCAGCTGTGGCCATTCACAGCTGTGTCTTGACACTCAATGATAAATGCTACATGGAGGTTTTGGATCAAAACAAGGTAAGTACACGATAATATCTCGTTAAAGTCATGGCGTCTGTAATTCTGCTCTTGCGTGTTCTCGCCTCCAGAAATGGTTTTGCTGTTTAAAAAACTTTTTTTTTTTTTTTTTTTAAATGCCCTCCTGTTCAAATTTTTTCTTCCCCCCGAAAATTGAGATTTTAAGCTTTGCAATGATGTATCACACATGCATATCGGACAATTTTGAAAGTGGCCAAATTGGAGGTCTCAGAGCGGAACTTCAGGTCACCTGAGTGTTTTCCGCCATATATATTACCTCTCGAGTGAGGCAATGCCCTCTTTCCATAGATCGATGGTGCCTGTCTGATTCTTCGTGATACAAAAACGGGAGGACGGCTATGCTCTAATGTGCTACTAACATCTGTGGGCTTGAAAAACTCTTCGTGAGACAAAAACACGAGGAGCCTTGTGCTCATTTGACTCAGACATGCTACAGCAACAATAACACCGTTGCGACTCTGCACGTCATCATACTGCGACACCCAAATTGAAACATAATCAACAATACGCCAAGACCAATAGTGCAGCAGGATCTTATGGCGCGACATTTAAATGCAGAGAGCAGGAAGTACATATGTGCCTTTTTACAGTGGTGTATAGTATTTTTGGCTTTCGTAACCTGAAATTTCTTTCTCAACAAGAGGCAATATTTTTCTGTTTAAATGTGTTGTTACCTGAAAATAACGTTTATAGAGATGTTCGTAAGTAGAGGTACCACTGTATTTGTATTACTATAATTATTATTTTTTTTAAAAAATATTTTAGTCTACTTATGTATTCTCAAATACTTTTTAATGCGTATTTGTTAAATGCAAATTCAGGCATCAACGGGTTAAATGTACTGTTTAATGATTTTTTTTGTATCCCCAAATGCTTTTTAATGTGTATTTGTTAAATGTTAACTCAGGCATCAACGGGTTAAATGTACTGTTTAATGATTTTTTTCTGTGTTTTACAGTACAACTTCAACTAAGAGTGTCACAAAGCACACTTGGCATCTAATTAGAGAACTGTGCCTGCGTAAAGCTCATTTTTCTTCTTAACCTTAAAGCGTGAGCCGATAATGTCCCTCTTTTTTGACAGTGACAGTGTGTGAAACTTTTTTATATCTGTATTCCCCAATATTTATTAAGCCAGGGCATCCATTTGACATTGAAAAAACCTGGCTGCACTGTCTAAATGTACTCACCAAGTAGCTCATTTGACGTGAATTCTGGTCACGTTTATTTAACCGCAAAGCTTAGGAAGTCACAAGGTATTCTATTGTGTAAAGGACAATAGGTTCATTGTACCTTTGTATGAAATCTATTCTAAGAGTATTTCATTGTTTTGCACATAACTCTGACATGAATTGTTACTCATGAATGTTGGCAGTCAAAAATGCATTCATTGAAGGCACATTTTTCCTTGCTTTGTCACAGTGCCTGTGTTCACAAGTGAATTCACCTGGTAAAAACGTTACAAGCTTCAAAGGCACCCATCTGCTTCCCTTAGCCGCAACAGGTGAGAAGGGTCAACGGTGATCCGCCATGTTCAGCGTCCTACAGGCGGGATGTCGCTGCAAGGTAACGGCCAATTAGTTGAGTACCCATGGAAACGTATTTTCCTTGTCGGCGAAGCACTGACAGTGGGTACTTTTGTTAAAGTACGCCTCCGCAATCCAGTGAAATCCGAATTTACTACCTTTTACAAAGAAAATTAAGCTCACTTTTTAGCTGTGGGTCTCCTTTACAAAGAAATATGTGCAGGACCTGTCCCAAAATAAAGAGGAAATGACATCTATTTACCCTAAAATTAACAATGAAGTTACCAAAAATTAACTCACTGCCTTCCTTTGACAAAAATAGACATCCAATTCATTTGAACATGGAGGAATAGATGTGAATGCTCATCTTTCAATCCCATTGACGGCACCTGACGTTCAGTGTTGATTTTCAGCAGACCTTTCAATTTTTGTCATAGTCTTTTGGATGAAAATACTTACCGTAATTTTCGGACTATAAGCCGCTACTTTTTGCCCTCATTTTGAATCCTACGGCTTATAGTCCAGTGCGGCTTATTTGTTGATTTATTTGGGTTAATAGGTAACGCTTTATTTGACAGTGGCGTCATAAGACTGTCATAAGACCGTCATAAGTATGACATGACACTGCCATGAGCTATACACTTCATAATACTTGACATGACACGGGAAACAGGGCCGATCCGTAGGGGGCCTAT
Organism: Corythoichthys intestinalis; assembly: GCF_030265065.1. Classification (NCBI taxonomy): domain Eukaryota; kingdom Metazoa; phylum Chordata; class Actinopteri; order Syngnathiformes; family Syngnathidae; genus Corythoichthys; species Corythoichthys intestinalis. The sequence goes on along the minus strand of NC_080405.1, from coordinate 47,351,324 downwards.
TTTCAAAACTATAATTATGACATGACACTATCATGGGCATTACTGAATGCTTATGACAGATGCCATTAAATGTCATCCGGCATATTATGTCATTATGTCCAGCTGGGATCTTTTACATCCATTCAAAAGTGAGATAATTTGCATGATGACACTTAATGACATCTGTTATAAGTATTTATTCATGCTCATGACAGTGTGATAATTATGATTGTCTTATGACAGTCTTATGGTGCCATTGTCAAATAAAGTGTTACCGAACACTAAATGACATCGGTTATAAGTATTTATTCATGCTCATGACAGTGTGATAATTAGCAGGGTTGTTCCGATCATGTTTTTTTGCTCCCGATCCGATCCCGATCGTTTTAGTTTGAGTATCTGCCGATCCCGATATTTCCCGATCCGATTGCTTTTTTTTGCTCCCGATTCAATTCCAATCATTCCCGATAATTTTTCCTGATCATATACATTCTGGCAATGCATTAAAAAAAAAGAATAAAACTCGGACGAATATATACATTCAACATACAGTACATAAGTACTGTGTTTGTTTATTATGACAATAAATCCTCAAGATGGCATTTACATTATTAACATTCTTTCTGTGAGAGGGATCCACGGATAGAAAGATTTGTGACTTTGTATATTGTGACTAAATATTGCCATCTAGTGTATTTGTTGAGCTTTCAGTAAATGATACTTTAGCCATGGCCAAATGCATGATGGGAAGTGGAACCATGACTGTGCGTAGTGCTACCAATTGATATATTTTCTCTGCGTTGGGAAATAACATAAGGTGTTAAGGAAAAGATCAATTGCTACCTTGCTACCCCACATTGCTTCCCATGATATTTCTAATAATAGGGAGAGGGATTGTAAGGCTTTAGCCAATTAAAAAAAGGCTCCAAAGGCTACCAGAATTCACTCTAATCATTGTACGCTGCCTTTTATCCCTCTATATAGGTAAAACGCCGGCATTACAAATTGAGCGCAACAATGCGTGAGTGGGTCGTGCAGCGCATGCATTAATTGCATTAAATATTATAACGTGATACATTTTTAAAAAAACTAATTACCGCCGTTATCGGAATAAATTTGATAACCCTACCATAAGGCTAAACTAAAGATTCTGGATGAGTGTAACATATTATGTTTGTAACGTTAAATACAATTAGAAAACGATTTAATTAAAAAATATACTGTATATACAGTATATTAAAAAAAGGCATGTCCGATATTTTTTTGCCGATTCCGATACTTTGAAAAGGACGTGATCGGACCCGATCGATGCTGATCGATCGGGACATCTCTAATAATTATGATTGTCTTATGACAGTCTTATGGTGCCATTGTCAGATAAAGTGTTACCGAACACCAAAACTATCATTTATTGAAACAGCTGGAACAATACCTGAAGAAATAGCACAATACATGAATTTTGATGGCTATTTACATCTGTAGCGCTGCAATGGAGGCTAGGAGGCATGTTGGTCGACAACAATATTGACAGCAGGTGGCAGCAGAGTTTGACAATCTCCCCCAAGAGAAAAGTGATGGCCAAATTAAGCTTCTTGAAGCAATGAAGCTATGCAGCCAATTGGTTCAAAGCTTCATGGTGGTTCATTTGGTCTTATAACAGTCTGATGATGCTGCTGTCAAATAAAGGGTTACCGATTAATATTTTTGGGATTAAATATCCCATAATACAGTGAGGACAACTGCGTCCTATAGTCCAGCGCGGCTTATCTATGAACAAATGTCGTTTTCATGTCAAATTTAATACGTGGTGGCTTATAGTCAGGTGCGCCTTATAGTCCAGGATTTACGGTAATAGTCCTGGTCATATTTTAGTCATTTTAAAATGTGCTTCGTCTTCTAGTTTTTGTCGACAAAAACGCAGAAAAAACTTTGTCTAGTTTTAGTTGACGAATACTCAAAATGTTTTCGTTTGTAAAATTCAAAGGTTTTAGTAAAAAAAAATAAAGGTTTCCAACAATCTCGAATGAACATTGATGACGCGCACATACAGTATTGTAGCCTCCACAAGGGCAACACCAACTTGTGATGATAATACATACTCAGCATGAAAATAGTATGTTATTTTTAATTAATTATAGGGCTGTCAAAATTATCGCGTTAACGGGCGGTAATTAATTTTTTAAATTAATCACGTTAAAATTAGGGCTGTCAAACGATAAAAAAATTTAATTGAGTTAATTACAGCTTAAAAATTAATTAATCGTAATTAATCGCAATTATCGCAATTCAAACCATCTATAAAATATGCCATATTTTTCTGTAAATTATTTTTGGAATGGAAAGATAAGACACAAGATGGATATATACATTCAACATACGGTAAATAAGGACTGTATTTGTTTATGATAACAATAAATCAACAAGATGGCATTAACATTATTAACATTCTGTTAAAGCGATCCATGGAGAGAAAGACTTGTAGTTCTTAAAAGAAAAATATTAGTACAATTTATAGAAATTGTATATTAAAAACCCCATTTTAATGAAATTTGTAAACTTTTCAATCAAAAAATAAACTAGTAGCCCGCCATTGTTGATGTCAGTAATTACTTACACAATGCTCATGGGTGCTGAAGCCTATAAAATCAGTCGCACCCAAGCACCAGCAGAGGGCGGCAAAACTCCATAAAACACAATTAACAAGTGAGCGTTTCACTGTACCGTCATTTAAATCTGTCTGAGCGGGTAATCTGCGTTGTGTCAAATATTTTAACGTGATTAATTTAAAAAAATTAATTAACGCCCGTTAACGCGATAATTTTGACAGCCCTAGTTAAAATATTTGACGCAATTAACAGATTAAAATGACAGCAGTGTAATGTCCGCTTGTTACTTGTTTTTTGGTGTTTGGCGCCCTTTGCTGGCGCTTGGGTCCAAATGATTTTATGGTTTTCAGCACAATGAGTGAGCATGGTGTAATTATTGACATAAACAATGGCGAGCTACTACCGGTAGTTTATTGTTTGATTGAAAATTTTACAAATTTTAATAAAACGAAAACATTAAGAGGGGTTTTAATATAAAATTTAAATAACTTGTACAAACAATTATCTTTTAAGAACTTCACGTGTTCCTATCCATGGATCGCTTTAAGGGAATGTTAATAATGTTAATGCCATCTTGTTGATTTATTGTTATAATAAACAAATACATTACTTATGTACCGTATGTTGAATGTATGTATCCGTCTTGTGTCTTATCATTCCATTCCAACAATAATTTACAGAAAAATATGGCATATTTCATAGATGGTTTGAATTGCGATTAATTACGATTAATTAATTTTTAAGCTGTAATTAACTCGATTAAAAATGTTAATCGTTTGACAGCCCTAATTAATCATAACCACCGGGATGCCACATACTATGTAAAAAACGTTTTCTGAGAGTTTAAGAAGACTCTCACCACACTAACATTTATGCTAATGCTCACACGAATGCAATGCTAACACTATGAGTTACATCTAGTTTGTGATGATCACTCAGCACAGACCTTTAAATGCTCATCGCATATTCTATTTTCAAGTTAAGAAAACAAATCTTCCTGTGTGTCTCTAAACAAGCAAGCCTGGAGCGCAGCCTAGCTTAAAGAACATCTGAGACATCGGTGAAGGGTGTGAGTGACATGACACAAACCAAGTTACGATGCAGGCGAACGTACTACACGCACAATAAGAAAATGTCATGCATTGTGAACATATAACCGAAACTACAGTATGTCTCATTTTCATCTCATTAGATGAAAACCGGCATTCGTCCCCTTATATTTTAGTCTCCCAATGCTTGTTTTTAGCTTGTCATTGTCATCGATGATTTTAGTAATTGGTTAATCTATCAACTAGTTAGTTTGAATACACGTTTTTAGCTTGTCACTGTCACATCATCGTCATGAAAAAAATTGTTCGCGGACGAAATATTTTTGTTATCGTTGACGAAAACAACAATGGTGACGTCTAGGGTTGCAGTTATCAATGATTTTAGTGATCGATTAATCTATCGATGAGTTAGTTTGAATAATGGAGAAATCGGATTACAAACATTTAATGCGTTGCAGAATAAATTTTAGAAGATGTAAAACATAGGCTCGCCAAGATTGCACTTTCAAAAGAGCATTAAATGTGAATTCCAAATAAAATTCCTGAGTGTTTCTTCAAATTATGCAGAATTGCACTTTCATTTAAAAATAAATTATACCTGATCTTAGCCTCAAACGGGATAAAACAAATAAATAAATGATCCAAGTACAAGAGAACAATTAACTAACTTGCATAGCAAAATTCCGCTAGCTTAAATGCTATAAAATCCAAACGTTTTTTTACAATGCTCTTAACAAATCATTCAAACACATATTCCCACAAAAAAACTGTTAACTATATCTATGAACTAAATTCCGAATGCATAAAAAAATACATGTGGGCTTAAACAAAAACTTACCTTTTGTTGGTTTTAACAAGGAGCAGCTGGATTGAGCCATGTTAAATGAGTTATGTCATATTCACTATTGCCACTAGAGGGTAGTGTAGTCAGCCAAATCAATAAAACAAAATGCAAACACTTTCAAAACCAAGCATTACAACGCCACTCTAATTAATCGACTACTGGCAGCAGCAAAATTTGATTCGAAGTTTTTTTCTAGTCGAATTCCTCGAGTTAATTGAATAATCGTTGCAGCACTAAAATTTGGACTGGTTATATGTTTGTTCATTCGGCCCTCCCAGTCAAAAGGGATTGGACATCGTCCACCTAGCTTGTTGGAATCGCTATTGCGAGCCAAAAAAATGGTATTGGTGCAACACTAGTTTATATACAGTATGTATAAATATATATATATATATATATATATATATATATATTTTTTTTTAATCAATGATAGCCTCAAGCTATTCATAGTATGATGGCTGTGTACTGGAAATGGATTAAAGGGAACCTCAGACTTAAAACTTTGTAGGCTCTAATAAGCCAGTTATAGTTAAGAGTTATTCTCTTTTACTAAAACTATGTTCTCAGAAACACTAAAATATTGCCATTGATTTAAAAATTCTATAATATTTAGTACATGTTTTGACCTATGGAGGGCGCCATGTTTTATGTCCGCTTGGGGCGATGACGTCGCTGAGGATTGTCACTGTCACTCGACGAATACTACCGGGTTATTGCAAAGAGACTGTCCAACACATGCGCTCATTGGTTAAAAGCGGTGAGTACTTACTATTTATGTTTTTATCGAGTCTTTAATTGCCTTTTCATTGCCTCAAAATACATTTTGCATGTGTTTCCCTCTCATACTTTTAAGCTTAGTGTTTTCTTGTGGTAGCTTTAAAGCAGATTGTTGATCTGTTGACCAAATTAGTGACGTAGCATATTTAATCCGTTGGTGTTATTTGTCCATATTCTGGCTTTTTAAAAAGTTTTTGTCTGTATTTCTTAAAAGAAAAATCATTGGAAAAAATTACACTAGGGGGCCAGTATTTCCCTAGGATAATAAAAACATGTAAAGATCAAAATAGCACCATGCTGCAATTTATAAAAACTCTATTAAAAACTAATTGCAAACAGGTTGGGGAGATTCGCAATAAATTCTTGTAATAATGCCATGTTCTGGCTCATTGACTCCCATTATAAATAATAATTTTTGATATGCTGTAAACCTGATGTGTTATAATGCATTTTCTGTGATTACTGATGCAATCGCTTCTTTGGCGAGTTTAACAACATGGAAATAAGACAAATGTGTGTGTTGAGATTCTTAACACCCAAAAGTCACTAGGGGGCGTCAAAGGTCAAAACATGACTTTGCTTGCAAAGAAATTCTGTTGTTATGTCTTATGTACTTTTTTGGGCCTCTAACTATGTCATATGAAATATTCCAAATTAGACTTTTATTTTATATACTGTATGTATATATACACAGCATAGTTAGTTTTGCTGTTTATACTGCTATTAATGTCCATAGGGGGCATTAAAAAAATAAAAATTATATATGTGTAGATAGGTCTGATGCCAATGAACATTTTTGAGTGGTTGAAAGTGAAAAAATATTCATAAATGACCTGTCACACTTCAAACGAAAAGCCATACTTTGGACAAAATCACATGAATTTTGTGTGATTCAGAAAACTGCCATTGTGTAAAAACTGGCCATGCATAAAAAATTCTGTTGTTATGACTTATGAACTTCTTCGGGCCTCTAACTATGTCATAGTAAATATTCAAATTATTTATACAGTATATCTATATATATCTATATACATAGATATACATAGATATATATAGATACAGCATAGTTAGTTTTGCTATTAGGATAATACTGCTATTAATGTCCATAGGGGGTAAAAATGAAAAACTATATGTGTAGATAGGTTTGATGCCAATGAACATTTTTTGTCGTTGAAAGTTAAAAAATATTCATAAATGACTTAGTTATCACACTTCAAAGGAAAAGCCATACTTAGGACAAAATCACAAGAATTTAGTCAACATAAAATAACGCCCACAGGATTAAACCCCCCTTTTTTGACATTACTACGTTTAAGTATTTTCTTTACGCATCTTTAGTATGTTCTGTCTCAATGCATCTAACCAACACTTTGGGTGCCAAATTTGCCTCGCTGGTGTAGCTCATTTTGTCAGAACATCGTTCGTTTCGTCTCATCCCGCCTTTCCCCATTTCATTTTGCTTTTGCTGCTTGTTTTGTGAAATATTGACAGTGCTGTCATCCTCATTGCCCGACAGCATAACCATGTGACGTCAACAACAATGGGGACCTACTAGTTAAACAAATTTTAAAAATTATATAAAAACGAAAATATCAAGAGGGGATTCAATATCAAATTATTTTAACTCATAATTATGTTTATCTTTTAGCACTACAAGTCTTTCTATCCATGGATCCCTTTAAGTTGCTGTGAATGACGTTTTACCTTCATAATTGCTCCAGTTATCGACAAAGTGTTCATAAGATCCATATATGATTTAATGGGCCGTTGGCAGTTTCACTCTCCACCCTCGTCCAAATGCACTTCGACTTGCACGGCTTCATCTTTGAGACAAATATCAACTCAATTTAGTTTATGGTACACTACACCACGGATGTACCAAAGCACTGTATAAAAAAATTGAAATGAATGATCACTACCAGCTCCGCCAGTTAAGATGTATTAGATATACAGTATATCAAATGGGTTCATGCACATGTTTTAAAGTGTCTGATTGGAGGTAATTGCAGAAGTGGATTTTGAGGGGGGGCCAGGCCCCCCACTGGTGGCCGAAAAGTGTCATTGCATGTAATTGACTTTCCTATATATATATATATATATATATATATATATATATATATATATATATAACCGATAAGCGCTCAGGGCCAACTCAGGGCCAGCAAGCTCGACTCCCAGTATGGCTCCAAAGAATTCAAAATCTGGAGACTTGGATGAAATAAAATCCTCCATACAGAAACTAGAGGTCTCCACTGGACGCTGAGTTATTGTAAACCCAGATTGTTGATTGTGTTATTGTACAGTTTGTGGCCATGTGATGTATGTAACTGTACCATGTTTGATTGTGCGTCTTTAGCTGTATGGGGGGACGGGAAACTGATAAGCATATGCTTCCTCCCGTCTGCCTTTGTCTTCTTCTTCGGTTCTTTCTTCGGGCAAATCATATCACATCTTGTAATTGTCAATGATTGTCAACGATACCGATGATGATGACAATAAATGTTTCATTCATATTTCATTCATTCATATAAAAGTTGAAAAGCAAAAAAACTGCAACAAAAATTAATCAAATGAACATAAAAACACATTTTTATAATGGGTCGAAATTATTTTTCAAGCACCTTAGACAGTCATTTGCTTTGCATATAATTAAAAATATACATATACAAAAAGTCCATAAAGTTACCAGTAACATTTTTGTAGAAGTTAACAAGTTTTTACAAAAAGGATTGCTTCAATCAAAGAAAACTTTTTCAATGAAAAATTAAGTGTTCAAATGCAAATTTTTCAATCTCACAACACAAATCGACATTACATCAAAAAGTTGCTTTAATCAAAAAATAAAAAATAAAAATAAAAATAAAATAATTAAAAATTAATTAAAGAAAAATAGCTTTTCACATGCATTTTTGTTTTGTTTTTTGAGTTTCAAATTTATTTTGGCATTCAACCCCTTTTTTTTTTTGTTTTTTTTTTTTTTTTTTTTTTTTATTTAAGTGACTTTTTGGGTTGAAAATATATATTTTGATTGAAACAACTTCTTTTTTTATTGAAGCAACTTTTTTTTGGTTGAATAATAAAGACACAACTCTACCTCCATATGGCTCCGCCCAGGGGATACAATTTTTGACTGTGTAACTACATTGGCACGACACCGGAAGGCGTGCCAAATTCAATGGATGACGATCTTGGCGAAAAGTATTGCCTAAGCAGCCTGATTTAGAATTCTCCTCAAGAATGATGGGAAACAAAAAACGCTCATTGTCAACTTATTATTATAAATAATCTTGAAAGTGAATTTTATTGCTGACACTGCGTTTTGGGGTCATCAACATGTTGTGCCCCCCCTCACCTCAAAACTCAAACTCCGCCTATGGGTAATTGTAGTTGCTACTTCATTTTACCGTTGGGGAAATGTATGTTTTATTTTTGAAGGGATCTAGTTGAGGAAATACTCATCTCATAAACATTGTATTGTATCAACATAATACACGCACAAACACTTTAAGTACACACTGCACTGTGAAGCTAGAAACAAACTGCTTTAGTTGTTCATTAGCATGCTAATGAAAGTAGCTTCTAATGTCCTGGGTTTCATTTTTTGAATCCTCGAGGTAGTTCCATCCATCTGTTCTGTCTGCATCTTTAAACAATATCGTACTCCAGCACGATGAAGAATCTTTAAATCCTTCCTAGTTTCCTCTATGGATTTTGATGAGGGATTTCTGTTGGGACACGCAGGTGGCTTGGAAAAAAGAGAAAACATCCTAGTTGATATAAAAGCCCTACATTCATGGCTGCTTTTATGAGAAGAAAAAAATATTGTCCCCTGTGGACAAATTGAGTTTACACTTCCAGTATTTGTCATGCATTAGATCAAATGCATATACTTAAGGAGGTGTGCGTGTGTGTGTGTGTGTGTGTGTGTGTGTGTGTGTGTGTGTGTGTATGTACATACTATTCAGCCATAAATAGTACATAACGCTAAATGGAACGGATGTTTACTGCACACCAGTGGCCATATTGTATCACCCTCTTGTTTCTTGTTTCATCAATGAAAAAGAAATGTTTTACTACAGTTTCGGCTCATCCTTGATAAAGGTTTAAATTCCATTTCATAAAATGAAGGCCTTACTTATCCTCAGAAACCCCACTTGAGCTTTTAAATGCGTGTCAGTTGTTGGTTTTTAGCTTAACTGAATAGACAACCTCAGCAGAAAACACTTTTATTGTTTTCATTTTCACAAGAAAGGACTATCATCCAGTTTCATTGTCATTTTTTTATCACTTAAAATGGATTGGACGTCTACTAGTGATCAACTTTAGGGCTGCATCTATTGATTATTTTAATAGTCGATTAATCCAGGAACTACTTAGTTCGAATAATCGAGTAATCGGATAAGGAACATAAAAAATTAAAATACCTGACCAGGAGCCTCACGGTGTAAAACAATGAATAAATGAGGATATATGTACAACAAAAGAACAATTGGCTAACTTACATAGCAAAAGTCCGTGAGCTTAAATGCTATAAAATGCCAAGGTTTTTATTATTTTTTTTTTCACAATGCTCTTAACAAATAGTTCAAACTCATATTCCCACAAAAAATGGCTAAATATACCTTTGCACTAAATTACAATTGCATTAAAAAAACAAACAAAAAAAACATTAGCTCAAACAAAAACTTAGCTTATGTTGGTCTTAACAGGGAGAAGCTGGATTCAGCCATGTGAAATGAAGCAGACTAGAGGGCAGTGTATCCACCCAAACCAATAAAACTAAATGCAAACACTTTCAAAACAAACCATTACAACGCCACTTTAATTAAACGAATACTCGAAGCAGCAAAATTTCATTCAAAATTTTTTTTCTAATCGATTAATCATTGCAGCACTAATCAACTTATTTAAATTCCCAGCAGAAGGATGATTAGATACGACACGATTGGACGTCTATCATCGTCTTGGGAAGGGCGACAAATGCGCCTTTTGTTCATGGTTCCCGTGGGACCTTAAAAAAATTTAAAATCATAAGCGGATTTTAAGGGGGGGAGCAGGCCCCCCCAGATGGCCAAAAAGTGTCATTGCATTTAGTTGACTTTCCTATATATATAAAAGTTGTAAAGCAATAAGATTGCAACAAAAATGAAATGAAAAAATGAAAAATATATTTATATTAAATAAATATATATATGTGACTAGCAACTTAGACAGTCATTTGCTTTCCATATAATTTTCACCCCCAAAAATTAGGGGAGGGCATTTTTATTTTTCAAAGGATTTTTTTCTTTGATTGAAAATATTTTTTTTTTGATTGAAGCAACTTTTATTGGGATAGAATGATTTAGACACAAATGTCGTACTCATAATATGGCCCAAACACAAAAAGGATTGCTTCAACCAAAGAAAACGTTTTCAATGAAAAATTAAGTGTTCAAATGCAAATTTTTTAAGCTCAAATATTTTTTCGCATTCAAAAACTTTTTTCCATGATTGAAATTTTGCTTTTTTTTTTTTTTTTTTTGATTGAAGTCATTTTTCTTTTTCAAAATATATATTTTTTTGAAGCAACGTATTTTTTGATTGAATAATAAAGACAAAAATGTCCTAGCCAAAATGTGGCCCAAACGCAAATTGACCTTACATCAATCAAAAAAATTGCTTCAATTAAAAAAAAAAAAAAAAAAAAAAAATTCAATCAAAAAAAGAAAAAAAAAAAAAAATCAAAGAAAAATATCTTTCACATGCATTTTTTGGGGGTCTCAAATTTATTTATGCATTCAAACACATTTTTTTTTTTTTTTTTAATTGAAGCGACTTTTTTGGGTTGAAAATATATATTTTGATTGAAGTAACTTTTTTTTGGATTGAATAATAAAGACACAAATCTACCTTCATATGGCTCCGTCCAGGGGATACAATTTTTGACTGGGGTAACTACGTTGGCACAACACCGACAGACTTACCATATTCAATGAATGACGATCTTGGAGAAAAGTATTGCCTAAGCAGCCTGATTTAGAATTCCCCTCAAGAATGATGGGAAACAAAACACGCTCATTGTCAACTTATTATTATAAATATTCTTGTAAGTGAATTTTATTGCTGACACTGCGTTTCGGGGTCATCATCAACATGTTGTGCCCCCCCCCCCCCCCCCCCCCCGCCCCAAAAGTCAAACTCCGCCTATGTTTAAAATGTCTTAGTTTTTTTTTTTTTTAAAACCTGTCCTGTTCAGCTGCCTGACACGGAGAATGGGAATCTGAGTGTCCTATTGGTCTGAACAGTTTCAATGTATCACATGGGAGTATGATATACTGTACTCCCATTGTGGTGATTATTCATTCTGTTTCATTTATTAGGAGAAAACAGCGAGCAGGAAGGGGTTATGGGGGGACAGAAAGGGAAATAGGAAAGGAGAGAGCAACAGAAGAGAAGAACACACAACAACAAGAAATACATTCAACACCTACACTAACTATGAATATAGTAGTGTTAATGTTAGCTAATTGTACAGTGCCTTGCAAAAGTATTCGGCCCCCTTGAATCTTGCAACCTTTCGCCACATTTCAGGCTTCAAATATAAAGATATGAAATTTAATTTTTTTGTCAAGAATCAAGTGGGACACAATCGTGAAGTGGAACAACATTTATTGGATAATTTAAACTTTTTTAACAAATAAAAAACTGAAAAGTCTGGCGTGCAATATTATTCGGCCCCCTTGCGTTAATACTTTGTAGCGCCACCTTTTGCTCCAATTACAGCTGCAAGTCGCTTGGGGTATTTTTCTATCAGTTTTGCACATCGAGAGACTGACATTCTTGCCCATTCTTCCTTGCAAAACAGCTCGAGCTCAGTGACGTTGGATGGAGAGTGTTTGAAACAGCAGTCTTCAGCTCTTTCCACAGATTCTCGATTGGATTCAGGTCTGGACTTTGACTTGGCCATTCTAACACCTGGATACGTTTATTTTTTAACCATTCCATTGTAAAATTGGCTTTATGTTTTGGATCATTGTTCTGTTAGAAGATAAATCTCCGTCCCAGTCTCAGGTCTTGTGCAGATACCAACAGGTTTTCTTCCAGAATGTTCCTGTATTTGGCTGCATCCATCTTCCCGTCAATTTTAACCATCTTCCCTGTCCCTGCTGAAGAAAAGCAGGCCCAAACCATGATGCTGCCACCACCATGTTTGACAGTGGGGATGGTGTGTTCAGGGTGATGAGCTGTGTTGCTTTTACGCCAAACATATCGTTTTGCATTGTGGCCAAAAAGTTCAATTTTGGTTTCATCTGACCAGAGCACCTTCTTCCACATGTTTGGTGTGTCTCCCAGGTGGCTTGTGGCAAACTTTAAACGAGACTTTTTATGGATATCTTTGAGAAATGGCTTTCTTCTTGCCACTCTTCCATAAAGGCCAGATTTGTGCAGTGTACGACTGATTGTTGTCCTATGGACAGACTCTCCCACCTCAGCTGTAGATCTCTGCATTTCATCCAGAGTGATCATGGGCCTCTTGGCTGCATCTCTGATCAGTTTTCTCCTTGTTTGAGAAGAAAGTTTGGAAGGACGGCCGGGTCTTGGTAGATTAGCAGAGGTCTGATGCTCCTTCCATTTCAATATGATGGCTTTCACAGTGCTCCTTGAGATGTTTAAAGCTTGGGAAATCTTTTTGTATCCAAATCCAGCTTTAAACTTCTCCACAACAGTATCTCGGACCTGCCTGGTGTGTTCCTTGGTTTTCATAATGCTCTCTGCACTTTAAACAGAACCCTGAGACTATCACAGAGCAGGTGCATTTATACGGAGACTTGATTACACAACGGTCGATTCTATTTATCATCATCGGTCATTTAGGACAACATTGGATCATTCAGAGATCCTCGCTGAACTTCTGGAGTGAGTTTGCTGCACTGAAAGTAAAGGGGCCGAATAATATTGCACGCCCCACTTTTCAGTTTTTTATTTGTTAAAAAAGTTTAAATTATCCAATAAATGTTGTTCCACTTCACGATTGTGTCCCACTTGTTGTTGATTCTTGACAAAAAAATTAAATTTCATATCTTTATGTTTGAAGCCTGAAATGTGGTGAAAGGTTGCAAGATTCAAGGGGGCCGAATACTTTTGCAAGGCACTGTATTTCCGGTTGACACGTGGGGGGCCTGGTGACCTAGGAGAAAAAGGAGGGGGCAGAGTCCGAAAGAGAAGTGATTAGGTGGGAAGGAGCGTACACAAATCAGCAATGTGGGGTGTAGAACCCAGTATTATGTGTATCACTTGTGAGTGTGGATATGTTGACATTCTATTCTATGCTGCCTGATCGCTAATCCTGGCACCGATAGTTTCTCTGCTTGAGTGTATTTAATTGTACACAGTCATGCATGAATCCCATCAGACATGTGATAGTCCTGCAGACAAGTGGAAGTGTTGCACAGGGCCCCCCCCAGGGCTGGGGCCAGCCCCCCAGCCAATCTAGCCAATGCACCCCTAGCAGGCACAGCCCGATAAATCTAAATTTAAAATCCGCAAAATCAAGGTCTTAAATTTAATGGAAAATTACAGTAGGTATTAAAATTCCAGACGATGCGTTTGATGCCAGGAAAATCACTGTTGTCTGTTATTGTGTCGTAGTTATCTTGAGCCTTGTATCGAAAATCGTATCATACCGTGAGTTGCGCCCATAGTGCAGAGTCTGCAAAAAGACTTTTTCAGGAGGGACAATGTGGGTCAAAGCCAAGGACTTGTGCACATAACAGGAGAAAACTGTGGCAGCATCTCTGTGTTTAGTGAAATAAGTGGAATAAAATTAGTTTTTATCAGAAATTGTTGCATGTTTTGGTCTAAAAGGCATTAACTCATTTGCTCCCCAAAACGTATAAATATGTTCTATTTTTAATTGTTTCAGTGTCCCAAAGAGATATTTATATGTCTTTTACGTTTTTTTTTTGTTTTTTTTTTCCAAGAGACATCTCTGGGTTTTGATTCAATTTAGCTCCAAAGTACAAAGTTGTAAATCCATTTTAAAGCAATAAAACTGGCCACTGGAGGGCAGTAGCGCATTTGGTAAGACTCGAAACCCAATTCAACGGCAACGAATGAGCGGGCCGCACGGCCGGGGCACCGGCGGAAGTCGACCGATGGACGTCCAGGAGGCGGACGACCGAGCAGAACAACCTAGAGGACGCCCGGGATGCTAGGCGCTGGATGACCGAGCAGAACGACCGGGACCACCAGTGCAGCGGACGATGCCGTTGAGTCCGTGCTGCTCGCTGAGCAGACCCCGCAGAGACTCAAAAAAATCCATCTTTGGGAGACATGCGGCGATGAGGGAAAAGTTTACCTGGCTGTCGCGGCCACAACAGCATCATCTCTCAATTAGTTATGTGTAAATACTGTAAATTGTTACTTTGCTATAAAAAGCTCTATTTGTCTTGTTGTTTGTTATTTTGTAAAAGGAAAAGATTTATATGTTTGGGATGTAACTAAAGCAAAAAATAGCTGTGTTAAAGTCAGTTATGTTTGAAATGTATGCTTTCACAAAAAGCTCAATTTCTGTTTTTTCATCAGAAATTGGAAAATTGCTCAAACTAAGCTATTTTCTAATGCTGATTTCTAAAGAATGGAAAAAGATATGAACTTACTTTTTTCCTGCTGAAAGAAGAGAGTCTAATCTTTCTTTTGGTGTGTTCCATGTTTATATAGCAATTCAACAGAATTTTCTGTGGGCCTTGCAAAATCAGTCAAAATCCAGTAAAACGACCAGGAGCGAAGGGGGTTGCACCGGTGAAGGCTGGGAGTGAATGTGTTAAATTTGACTTCTAAATGGGTGCAAGAACTTCCATTGGGCATACGAAGCTGGCAGCCATCTTGAAAATGGCGACCGACAGTTGCCATTGGTACAATATCGGTACTGATATCGATACTAATATCGGTACTGGTGCAACACAATTAACAACAATATAAGAAGAAGCAATTCTGTTGTTTTACAGTATACTGAAAAAAATAACTGGTTGATTTACTTGATAAAATCATTAACAATTAGCACCAACTTTTATTACGCAAATTTTACTGCTTGCAATATTAAGTTCAGTTCACAAGCAGTAAAATTTACTTAATAAAGGTAAGTGCAAATTGTTACAAGTAACAAATATCAAGTAAATCTACTAGTTATTTTTTTCAGTGTACCGTTAGTAGGACTTAACCATCTTTTTTGGTTCGTTTTCAAATTCTTTTTAGCATTAAATGTTGACTTCCGATGCATAAATGTGATTAAAGTTACCGAATAAAAGATGACAACACTTTTGAAGTGGAGTAAATGTCTTTACAGGCTTTTTTCAAAGACCAGACGAAGGTTAAAGGAGAGCACTAATGAAACTGTTTGAATCGGCAAGGCTAATCCAAGTGTACCTTTTTGAAAAACAAAGAGCAGCGTTCGTGCGCATGTCGTATCGCAATGGTGGCAGACGTTCAAACGGTAAATTTGCAGGCGACGGCCAAGAAGAAACCCACGCAGGCAGAGGATTAAGATTAACGACGTCGCTGTCATCTAAAATGTTGACTTTTTATTCCCTTCCTGTTATGCTGACATTTCATTGTGATAGCAGTCTATTTTGTGTTTCTGCTACCAACATTTTCCATTAGAATAGTGTCTATGTCAACACATTGGCTGCCATTGATGGCGTTAGATGTCCAATCCATTTTGACTGGGAGGGTCAAAGATGGATTGGATGTCTAGAGCTGCAAATCTGGCTCAATACAGACTCCGATTAGCGGGCAGAGCTGTGTGTTTTTTTAGCCTGCTCACGTCTGGATGTGTCTAAAAATAATATATACAAATATAATAATATACTGTAGGTTGAAATCCGATGTCACCATTGCCTAAGCACGTCTTGCCGGCTAGCTGGCCCACGTCGTTTTTAGAATGAAATTTTGCATAAAAGAAAACGCGTAAAAGCCGATTTTTTTTTTTTTTGTATGGACGCAGAAATGTCTAAATTACTAGTTTTTTTTTTTTTTTTTACCAAAAAATGGGCAGTTGGCCAATAACTACCTGATTATTTGAATGTAAAGTTACGCTATTTTGTATGGATACGGAAACAATATAATTTTTTTTTTTTTTTTTCACATTCTGTCTCTCATAGTTGAGGTTTGCCCATGTTTACAATTACAGGTCTCTCTAATATTTTCAAGTGGGAGAACTTTCACAATTAGTGGTTGACTACACAGTAGAACAGTAGTACAACAGTCCACATCTCATGAACAACGAGATTTTGGTCTTTTTTTTTTTTCAGTTTAAGTGGGCCAAATCAATTATATTAAAATGAAACTAATTAAATTGCTGCTTTAACTTCATTCTTTTAAAAGGCTATGTCACGGTATGATCTAAGGCTTTGAACAGGCATGATACTGCTGTGTGGCCACCGTGTACACATCTGATATTGCTCATCATGGTCCGCAGTGTGCTCAGGGAGCTTGTGTGTTGGCTCAGACACATGAAAAATTAGAGGGAACATTGGTCCCGTTCCTCCCGATTAGCCACTCCGGGCCTGTGTACATAAATATACAGTGGGGCAAATAAGTATTTAGTCAACCACCAATTGTGCAAGTTCTCCTACTTGAAAAGATTAGAGAGGCCTGTAATTGTCAATATGGGTAAACCTCAAACATGAGAGACAGAATGTTGAAAAAAAAAAAGAAAATCTCGTCTGATTTTTAAAGAATTTATTTCCAAATTAGAGTGGAAAATAAGTATTTGGTCACCTACAAACAAGCAAGATTTTTGGCTGTTAAAGAGGTCTAACTTCTTCTAATGAGGTCTAACGAGGCTCCACTCGTTACCTGTATTAATGGCACCTGTTTTAACTCATTATAGTATAAAAGTAGTATAAAAGTATAAAAGACACCTGTCCACAACTTCAGTCAGTCAAACTCCAAACTCCACTATGGCCAAGACCAAAGAGCTGTGGAAGAACACCAGAGACAAAATCGTAGACCCGCACCAGGCTGGGAAGACTGAATCTGCAATAGGTAAAACACTTGGTGTAAAGAAATCAACTGTGGGAGCAATTATTAGAAAATGGAAGACATACAAGACCACTGATAATCTCCCACGTTCTAGGGCTCCATGCCAGATCTCACCCCGTGGCATCAAAATTATAACAAGTACGGTGAGCAAAAATCCCAGGACCACATGGGGGGACCTAGTGAATGACCTACAGAGAGCTGAGACCACAGTAACAAAGGCTACTATAAGTAACACAATGCGCCGCCAGGGTCTCAAACTCTGCACTGCCGGACGTGTCCCCCTGCTGAAGCCAGTACACGTCCTGGCCCGTCTGCGGTTCGCTAGAGAGCATTTGGATGATCCAGAAGAGGACTGGTAGAATGTGTTATGGTCAGATGAAACCAAAATAGAACTTTTTGGTAGAAACACAGGCTCTCGTGTTTGGAGGAGCAAGAATACTGAATTTAATCCGAAGAACACCATACCCACTGTGAAGCATGGGGGTGGAAACATCATGCTTTGGGACTGTTTTTCTGCAAATGGACCAGGACGACTGATCTGTGTAAAGGAAAGAATGAATGGGGCCATGTATTGAGAGATTTTGAGTGAAAATCTCCTTCCATCAGCAAGGGCATTGAAAATGAGACGTGGCTGGGTCTTTCAACATGACAATGCCCCCCAACAAAGGAGTGGCTTCGTAAGAAGCATTTCAAGGTCCTGGAGTAGCCTAACTAGTCTTCAGATCTCAACCCCATAGAAAATCTGTGGAGGGAGGTGAAAGTCCGTGTTGCCCAACGACAGCCCCAAAACATCACTGCTCTAGAGGAGATCTATATGGAAGAATGGGCCAAAATACCACCAACGGTCTATGAAAAGCTAGTGACGAGTTACAGAAAACATTTGGCCTCCGTTATTGCCAACAAAAGTTACATAAGAAAGTATTGAGATGAACTTTAGGTATTGACCAAATACTTATTTTACACCATGATTTGCAAATAAATTCTTGTGATTTGAATGAATGTGATTTTCTCTCTTTTTTTTTTTTTTTTCCCACATTCTGTCTCTCGTGGTTGAGGTTTACTCATGTTGAATATTACGGGCCTCTCTAATATTTTCAAGTGGGAGAACTTGCACAATTAGTGGTTGACTATCTATATATAATATATGCCGGGCATCCTTGCAGCACTACATGTAAACGTCCTCCAAGTAAAGTGACATATTTTTTTATTTTTTTATTTTTTTTCTACAACTGGATTCAGTTGTCCAAACAACTTACATCCTTGTGTATCCATGCTGTGCGAAAATACTTACAATTAAAGCAGTCTTGGATGTATAATTGACTCACTCATTTATGAGTTTCTTATTCCCATCTAACACAGGGTTAGATTCTCTGTGTAGAAAAAAAAAAAAAAACGACAACGTTCCTTCCATACCCTTTCTGCAATTTGGTAACCTTGAGTATATTGGCATCATTTTGCCCGAAAGGCATTTCTGTCTCATCAAGACGCACAAATCTCATTTGCACGGAGCTGTTTCCTGCACAAGAATACCACAAAGCGATATTGCTTTGCGGGATTTAATGGATTTGGAAGTGCTTTCACATACACATTGATTTGTTTTAGCGTCAACTGCATAACGTTTCTGCAGTACACAACAGAATGTATATACAGCATCTATACTGTACTGTGTAGCGGCTTCAACAGTAACTTTTAATGAATCCACCGGTGGCCGAATCATTTTATCGACAGCTCTGTGCACAACATTGCTCTCATTAAGCCACATTTTCAGTTTATGCTTTATACAACAGGTATTCATAGAGCTGAAATCCGGCACGCTGTCTTCCGATTGTTCCTCTCAGGTTTATTCAAAATGTTAACGGTAATCCACTTATTTTGCGTGTCCATTTGTAGCGCAGGGAAATAGCGTTGCTATCCCAGTGTTATAATGTGACCCCAAGGAAGATTAATTTTTGAAGGCGGGGTGTCGGTGTAAAAATTAATTATCTGCTGGGTGTTTTGCTTCATGTGTAAACAATACATTTGAGCGGGTTGGCTCTCAGTAGTGCAAGGCCATTAAGATGCTGATGTGGCTATGCAGCAGTCGTTAGCTTTAATGACTCCGCTGATGAATTAGCGCTTATAGTGGAGTTTGTCCTCCTCCTACCTGCATGCATAAATAAAAGATTGGCATTATGAATTGATCGCAGACTTTTATGGATCTCGTGGAATTTCATAGTGCTAAGATTCAGGTATCTGTTATTAATAAGGGAATACTTGTTCAAACGGGTTTCAGTGGTTGGCAGCCATTTAGCCAGTTTAAAGTGAAGTTGGTGCCACTAGTCTCTGGCACAGTCAAATGAAAATTACACGATTTCCTTAAATAGTGGTTGTCCCTTAAGTAGGAGTGTCATTCGCTTTAGACAAAGAACTCCCAAAAATAGACGCCGCTGGTAATAAATGTAATTATTCCAAAGTGGGGGATAATGACTTCTGCTTTTAATAGCTAAAAAAAAATCCAAGTTAAATAAAAAGGAAAAAAAAAAGTTTGTACATACACAGCCTTTGCAGTTCTAATACAGTATTAATAAGGTAAACAAAATCCCAAACTACTTAATTATTTTTTTCAGTTCCATTTGACATTGACTAAAAAACATGAATAGCTTAGACATTTGATTTAGAAATAAGCTTAAAGGACAGCTGAAGAGCTTTTCGGATGTCGGTGTAATTTTATGAATATAAACTTTGGACGAGTTTGTCGAAACAACCACGTCATTATTAACGCGTACACATCGAGATGGTATGACGAATCTCGCGAGTAAAACCCAGAAAATGTTTGCAATATATGGCAAGGATAGCTTGGTGCTTTATTTTCGTGTTCAGAGTGGTGGCGAGGCCCCCTGGAAGTTACGTCATCAGGTAGCGGTCGGCAGGGCAGCGCGTCCCTTGTTGCTAAGGTGTTGCTATGGCCGTAACTCAAAAACTACACGGGCATTTTTTTTTTTTTTTAATGTGACTTTTTGAGACAGCAAATGATGCAGTTAATACAATTCAACCAAGTAAAACACTCAAGAACGAAATCCGAAAAGCTCCTCAGCTGCCCTTTAACAAAAGTCTTCATGGACATTTCATATGACAGCCTCGCTCCATAATTCCATTAACTCATTTGCTACCAAAAACGCATAAATACATTCTATTTTTAATTGTTTCAGTGTCCCAAAGACATATCTATACGTCTTTTACGTTTTTATGGGTTCTGATTCAACTTAGCTCCAAAGCACAACGCTGAAAATCCATTTTAAAACAATAAAACTGGCCACTGGAGGGCAGTAGTGCATTTAGTAAGACCCACCACCCGATTCAAGGGAACGAACGGCTGGGCTGCACGGCTGGGGCGCCGGCGGAAGACGACCGAATGGACGTCCAGGATGCCAGGCGGCGGACGACAGAGCAGAACAACCGGGAGGACGCCCGAGATGCCAGGCGCTGGACGACCGAGCAGAACCACCGGGACCACCAGTGCAGCGGACGATGCCGTTGAGTCCATGCTACTCGCTGAGCAGAGACAGGCGGCGATGAGGGAAAAGTTTACACAACACACAACAGCGTCATCTATCAGTTAGTTCTGTGTAAATAAATTGTTACTTTGCTATCAAAAGCTCTATTTGTCTTGTTATGTTGTAAAGGGAAAACATTATTCAGATGTTTGGCATGTAACTAAAGCAAAAAATAGCTGTGTTAAAGTCAAAGTAATGTTTGAAATGTATGCTTTCACAAAAAGCTCAATTACTTTGCTTTTTCATCAGAAATTGGAAAATTGCTCAAACTAAGCTATTCTCTAATGCTGATTTCGAAAGAATGGAAAAAGATATGAACTAACTTTTTTTCCTGCTGAAAGAAAAGAGTCTAATCTTTCTTTTGGTGGGTTCCATGTGTATATAGCAATAGAACAGAATTTTCTGTGGGCCTTGCAAAATAAGTCAAAATCCAGTAAAACGGCCGGGAGTGAAGGGTGTTGCACCGGTGAAAATGACTGGAAGTGAATTAGTTGATTATTTGTTTCAGTTCCATAAAACGTTCACATTTGGAAAGTAGACAGAAGGGAAATTATGGAATAAGGAGAGCAATTTTAACAAATTTAACGTAGAATGGGAACTTTAGTATTTTATTCACTGTTTTGAAGTGGTAACTTGATACTGAAAAAAATAATTTAAGTCTGAGAGGATTTTTGTAGTATTTTTGTAACTAATGTCTGAAACATTAAAAGCAGCTAAGAACTTTGGGGGGGGGGGGGGGGGATTGTGCATCAATAATGGATTTATAATCGAATCGTAGCCTCTGTATCGTAATCGAATCGTGAGGTGCCCCAAGATTCCCACCTCAAGTCACTGTCATTGAGCAAATTTGACAGAGCCTTTCCAAATTGAATGTAAGATTTTGTCGCACATACTGTATGCGCTATTCCCAGGAATACCTTAGTACAGGGGTGTCCAAACTTTTTGCAAAGGGGGCCAGATTTGGCGTGGTAAAAATGTGGGGGGCCGACCTTGGCTGATGTCCTTTAGGTAGAACAATATATTTAAGCAAAATTTAGCAAGCCATTCAGTGTGTCACATTTGCTTTATTATTTTTTTTAATGAATAATTTCAACAATCTCACAACTAGCCTTTGTGGCGTTCTCTTTTGACTCTCGGGCTCATGCGGAATACTACTGCTGTGAAATTAAACTAGCTTCAAGTTGCTTCAATTTCTCGCTGCGTATCTTCCCTGTAATCTTGTCGTACATTTCGGCGTGTCTTGTTTGGTAATATCGCCTCACATTGAACTCTTTAAAAACAGCGACTGTCTCTTTACAAATGAGGCAAGACACAGTTGTTGCCTATTTTAGTGACGAAATAGTCCAATTCCCACCTATACTTGAAGCGTCGGCCGTCACTGTCAACTTTCTTTTTTGTTGTTGATTGTCGCCATTTTAGAAAATGGAAGTAATGGGTCACACGGATGTCACATGTTGCTTAGCCCTTAAATACTTGCAACATGAAGCAATTATCAGAGAATCCCAAAATTTGAAAAATAAGGTCCTAATGAAACGTATTTTTCAAATTTGTAAAAAGAAAAGTCAAAATGAATAATGTGTAATAAGCACTCTAATATCTATAACCCATGCTAAATCATGTTTTTTTTCTCATGGAACCTGCAGATGCATGTGTTGACTTGCATCCATCATTTTCTTTTTCAAAAAGAAATGTCAAAATTCTAAATTAGTCTCAAAATCATGAAATTTTAGATGTACCAAATGTGATACATTTTGCAATAAAGGGTTAAAGTGCTGCTGCCTTTTAGTGGTTAAATGAGGAGCAGCATTTTGTGTGTAAGCTACTTGATACACTGCAGTACGGCTGACCAATTTATTAAGTCTGTGTGCGGGCCAGACGTTATTGATTTTATGACAGAGGCCCAGGGCCGGATGAAATTTGACCACGGGCCGCATTTGGCCCCCGGGCCGAACTTTGGACATGTCTGCCTTAGTATATTTTCTAATGCGCTAAAATAGCCCCTCTTTAATAGACTGCAGAATGTGCCACTTTAAGACATGTTTGAAAGGTCAAATCCACATGAAGATTTGTCTTTGCGAAATTTAACATGCCCAAAGACGCTCCCTCACACAGGACCATCGCTTCTGGGAAACATACATTCCACCACCGACGACACTCGACAGTGAAAGTCTTTTTGCGGCTCACCACTCCAAGCGAGATTGGATCCACAGCGGAGGCATAAATAACACCGGCTGGGACTTGTGGGATGACAACAGACAGCAAATAAGAGAGGCGATGGGGTGACATTGCAAATACAGCAACTGTGACTGTTCAAGTGCACCACTCCTAATGCAGAGAGCCCGGCACTGGCCAGATGAGAACTAACTCCTCAGAATTCAGCTCTGATGCTGAGGGAAACGTATATCAGATGCAGTGTGATTTTGCCTGGTTTCCGAACTGTGTACTTCCTACAGCTGCATTGTGCATGCACTGTGGGACACTTTCAGTATGTGGAGTCACAGTGAGGACTTTAAAGTAGCCAAGGTCAGTTAAACTGCATCAATGACAGAAACCTCACAAGCAATTTCTGGTACAGTGGAACTTTGACACTTATGCGAGTGTACCAAATTTCAAGTACACATTCAGAGTCACAGGCAGTGTTGTTTTTGGCAGCCATTTTAGTTATCAACTTAGTTTTTTGGACGTTAATACTCATATTTTAGTCATTTCAAAATGCGTTTGTCTTCATCTACTTTTAGTCCACGTTTACTCAAAATGCTTTCGTCTTTAAATTCAAATGTTTTAGCTCAACAATAAATAAATAAAATGGTAAATGGAGTGTACCTATATAGCGCTTTATCTACATTGTTACAATTCCCAAAGCGCTTTACATTAGCACACATTTACAATTTCACGCACACATTCACACACCAATAGTGCTGCTGCTATGCAAGGCTCTGCCCACCCATTGGGGGCAAGTTAGGGTTCAGTGCCTTGCCCAACGGAACTTCGACAGTGGGAAGTCATAGCCGGGAATCGAACTGCTGACCCTTCGATCCCAGGACAACTCAAGCTATCAACTGCGCCACGGCCGCCCGCAATAAATAAATAAATAAAGTAGGGCTTTCAAAATTATCGCGTTAACGGGCGGTAATTAATTTTTTTATTAATCACGTTAAAATATTTGACGCAAGCATCACGTTTTGCCCAGACTACTTTTAATGCGGGACAACGCGCTTACGTCACGTGCGTAGAGGAAGAAGCAATTAAAAAAAAAAAAAAAAAAAACTTACCGCAGCCGATATCCGCTACAAACTACGCCGACGTTGCTAAAAACTACGCCCCCATGATGCTAGTTTGGTAGTAGGTAGTGTCCGATGCGTCTCATAGATATCGCATGCATTTAGGACTAGATACGAAGTGACAGATTCGGCCGCGTCTGGGCACCGTTAGTAAACAGCCGCCATCTTTAAGCAGTAGACTTCTCATCGCTAATATAACGTTACTGTCACTCGCTCATGTAACGTTAGCCCTTCGGAGGGCTAGGTTTCTATTGATTATGACCACTGTCGATGCGTGGCTAACGTGTCTTATATACAGGCTTTATTTAATCTGTAAAAACATAGCGCTGTAAAGTGATGAGGGTGTAAAATTAAAACATAATAAAGCTGTCAGTTTTAGCTTTGTAGTCATTGCTGAATAAATGTGCTCCAATACAGCTGGTATCATGCATTTATTTTGAACACTGCAAAAACTCAAAATCCTACCAGTATTTACAGTTTAGACTAACTTAAAACTTGAATAAAATTTAAAAATAGCTTGACACAAATGGAAATTGAAACACGTGGGAAAAACACGTAGCTTTCAAGTGATGTGTGTTATCATTTTTAGGTAAGAAATATGTTTTTTTTTATAAGATCTAGAAGTTTTTGGAGTGAAAGCAGCGAATTTGTTTTTCCAGTCACATCTTAGATGCAATTGTTGGCTGTTTTCAACAATGTACATTGAAAATAAAGACAATGATTGACTGAAAATGATTCAATATTGGATTAAATGTCTTTTTTTTCTCATGTATATTTATAATCGGTCTTTACAAAAAAAAAAAAAAAAAATGTTTTATCCGATTACTCGATTAATCGACAGAATTTTCAGTCGATTACTCGATTACTAAAATATTCGATAGCTGCAGCCCTACAATTAACGCACATGCCCCGCTCAAACAGATTAAAATGACAGCAGAGTGTAATGTCCGCTTGTTACTTGTTTTTTTGTGTTTGGCGCCCTCTGCTGGCGCTTGGGTCCAACTGATTTTATGGCTTTCAGCCCCATGAGTGAGCATGGTGTAATTATTGACATCAACAATGGCGAGCTATTAGTTTATATTTTGATTGAAAATTTTACAAATTTTAATAAAACGAAAACATTAAGAGGGGTTTTAAGATAAAATTTCTATAACTTGTACTAACATTTATCTTTTAAGAACTACAAGTCTTTCTATCCATGGATCGCTTTAAGCCATCTTGTTGATTTAATGTCATAATAAACTAATACAGTACTTATGTACCGTATGTTGAATGTATATATCCGTCTTTTGACTTATCTTTCCATTCCAACAATAATTTACAGAAAAATATGGCATATTTTAGAGATGGTTTGAATTGCGATTAATTACGATTAATTATTTTTTAAGCTGTAATTAACTCGATTAAAAATTGTAATCATTTGACAGCCCTATAATAAAGGTTTCCAACAAATTCAAATGAACATTGACAGACGAGCATACACTGTATTGTGGCGTCGACAAGGACGACGGCAACTTGTTGATAATAGACACTAAGCAAGAAAACTACATTATTTTCAGTTATACATATTGGTAAAATAAGTTGTCCGAGAGTTTAAGAGGACGCTCGCCATTAGCATTAGCCTAATACTAACACAAACGTGAATACTATGCTAACGCTATAAGTTACATTTAGTGTGTGATGATTACTCAGCACAGACTTTTAAAGGTTAAAGCAACGTTGCATATTCTTTCTTGTATAGATACGAAAACAAATCTTACTATATGTATGTTTCAAAAAAAGCATGCCTGGAGACTGGATAGTAAACTGTTGAGTTGCTGGGGGGACTGCATCACGTCACATGAGTGACACAACCACAACTAAACTGCTAACTACACAAAAAAAAGTCACACATTTTGTACATTTTGTATTTTTCGTCTTGTCAGATGAAAACTGGCATTCGTCTTGTTAAATTTAAGTCTCCCAAGACATGTTTTTAGCTCTTTATTGTTTCGTCATCGTCATGAAAAAAAAATTTCGTCAACATAATATTTTTGTTGTAGTCATAGTCGAAAACAACACTGTTTGCGAGACGTCTTTCTGTGGAGTTGTCCTGCTAGGCGAAATTTGAGAAGTGACGGCGCTTCAAACTCACTGCCACTGGATGGCGTAAGAGAAAGCTGCCAGCATTTCATCCCTCACTATATAAGCATAGTCAAGTTATGAATAGGGATGTCCCCGATTCAATCGCATGATCGGAAATCGGGCCTGAGCACATTATTGTAATCGAGTAAAAAAAGACCGGGATTTTAAAAATGTATTTATTTATCTTTTAAGTATTTATTCATTGGCTACCTTTAACAGCAATAGACATCTAATCCATTTTTTGACGTTGTTTGACGAAGTTGTACGGTTTCGGCGTAATTTGTACAAGTGAGCACTGAATTTTAAATATGTACGCCGTCCGTTCAAAATCTGCACGTTTTTCGTGCATTACGTTTTTTTTTCTCCGTTCGGATTTTGTCACCGTTTCGGCAACAAGACAATGGCCATTACTACGTTGGTTGAATGACGCGAGAAAAGTCTAGACACTGAGAGTGAAGTGTTTGTTGTGATGCTGTTGCAAACGCGATGCCAGGCTAGGTGGCTCCAATATTTCCTGACTGTAGCCGACAGCCTACAATCTACGCCTAGATATCTCATGCATGTAGAACTACATGCGAAATGACAGACTCGGTGGTGTTAGTAAACAGCTGCCATTTTAGAGCAGTACACTTCTCAGAATGGCTCTGTTGTAGTGAACCTTCCTAGCGAACCTAAGTAACTTTTTATCTAAAATACTCCTAAATCGGCAAAATCTTGAATTGAATCTATCTTTAAATGATGAAACAGTTTTAAAACTTTCATGTCGAATTGAAACAATAAATAAATGACTTCCAAACATAGCAAAGGTTACTATGTTTTTTTTCTTGTTTGGAAAAATAAAAAATAAAAAAAGAAAGGTAACACCAGTTACTTTGCCAAGTAACTAACTACTCTTACATTCATGTAACTGAGTTATTAACTCAATTACTTTTTGGGAGAAGTCATTTGTAATTAATTAATTACTTTTTAAAAGTAAGATTAAAAACACTGGTCATAAAGATGAAGTCTGCAGAATGAAAAGTGACGAAAGCGGAGATTTTATTCTGCCAATTTCTTGCCGAACACAATTTGCCTGCAACTATAGCGGATCACTTCTCAGAATTAGCAAAAGAAATGTTCCCTGACTCAAAGATTGCATCGGTGAGTTAAATTTATCAATTGACCTTTATCATTTATAATTGGACACACTAACGAACTACCTTCAAGTCAAACTGAATTGTGAGCTGTGCCATGAAGTGCAGCCATCAAGACATGATAAAAATTGCCAAAAGTGCTACATACAATTATAACAAAAGTCACTTTTAATTTTAGTAATCATGATGTAGCTGTAGATATTGATTGTTCTTTGATTGCTCCAGGTTATATGTTAAAATATTACCAATAATTTCATATTATTTTAAAAATTGAGTTTTATTTTTGTTCCATATTGCACGCTATATACAACGTTGTAAGATTAGTTACCAACTAATTGTGCAAGTTCTCCCATATGAAAATATTAGAGAGGCCTGTAATTGTCAACATGGGTAAACCTCAACCATGAGAGACAGAATGTGGAAAAAAAAAAAAACAGAAAATCACATTCATTCAAATCACAAGAATTTGCAAATCATGGTTGAAAATAGGTATTCGGTCAATACCAAAAGTTCATCTCAATACTTTGTTATGTACCCTTTGTTGGCAATAACTGAGGCGAAACGTTTTCTGTAACTCTTTTTAAGCTTTTCACACAGTGTTGCTGGTATTTTGGCCCATTCCTCCTTGCAGATCTTTTCTAGAGCAGTGATGTTTAGGGGCTGTCGTTGGGCAACACGCACTTTCAACTCCCTCAGCAGATTTTCTATGGGGTTGAGACCTGGAGACTGGCTAGGCCACTCCAGGACCTTGAAATGCTTCTTACGAAGCCACTCTTTTGTTGCCCTGGCTGTGTGTTTGAGATTATTGTCATGCTGAAAGACCCAGCCACGTCTCATCTTCAATGCTCTTGCTGACGGAAGGAGATTTTCACTCAAAATCTATTCATATTTTGCCCCATTCATTCTTTCCTTTACACAGATCAGTCGTCCTGGTCCCTTTGCAGAAAAACAGCCCCAAAGCATGATGTTTCCACCCCACTGCTTCACAGTGGGTATGGTGTTCTTCGGATTTAATTCAGTATTCTTTCTCCTCCAAAAACTAGAACCTGTGTTTCTACCAAAAAGTTCTATTTTGGTTTCATCTGACCATAACACATTCTCCCAGTCCTCTTCTGGATCATCCAAATGCTCTCTAGCGAACCGCAGACGGGCCTGGATGTGTACTGGCTTCAGCAGGGGACACGTCTGGCAGTGCAGGATTTGAGTCCCTGGTGGCGCATTGTGTTACTGATAGTAGCCTTTGTTACCCTGGTCCCAGCTCTTTGTAGGTCATTCACTAGGTCCTAAAGTGTGGTTCTGGGATTTTTGCTCACCGTTCTTGTTATCATTTTGACGCCACGGGGTGAGATCTTGCATAGAGCCCCAGATCGAGGGAGATTATCAGTGGTCTTGTATGTCTTCCATTTTCTAATAATTGCTCCCACAGTTGATTTCTTTACACCAAGCGTTTTACCTATTGCAGATTCAGTCTTCCCAGCCTGGTGCAGGTCTACAATTTTTTCTCTGGTTTCCTTTGGCAGCTCTTTGGTCTTGGCGATAGTAGAGTTTGGAGTGTGACTGACTGAGGTTGTGGACAGGTGTCTTTTATACCCATAATGAGTTAAAACAGGTGCCATTAATACAGGTAACGAGTGGGGCCTCGTTAGACCTCGTTAGAAGAAGTTAGACCTCTTTGACAGCCAGGAATCTTGCTTGTTTATAGGTGACCAAATACTTATTTTCCACTCTAATTTGGAAATAAATTCTTTAAAAATCAAACAATGTGATTTTCTGTTTTTTTTTTCACATTCTGTCTCTCATGGTTGAGGTTTACCCGTGTTGACAATTACAGGCCTCTCTAATGTTTTCAAGTAGGAGAACTTGCACAATTGGTGGTTGACTAAATACTTATTTGCCCCACTGTAGGTCACTATTTGTAAAATTGCCAACTGCCTCAGGTTGACAGGTATGCTATAATAATAGGACAAATTAAGTTACAGAGGACCCATCCCTGTAATTAAACAGCAAGTCAGTCAATTTGCTTTGAAACAGTCACTTAAGACGAGTTGAATGGAAACTGGTAAAAGAAAGTCCACCCTAATGAGTCACAAATCGTCACCAGTTTCTCGGAAATAAGAATTATAAACATTTGTTTGACTATTTTATCTATTGTGAGCGTAGCATGGCATAAGATATAATCATTCTATCAATGTTCCGAGTCAATCAAGGAACATTATGTCCGAACCTTTTTTGTTGTGTTGATTGTGTTTTTTTTTTTTTTTTTTTGATTGAAAAGGTCCTTAGATAGACACTAATCAAGTCTACTTTAAGTCGAACGTTGTTTTGGCAGAGGAAGACAGATGGTTTTCATTAAAACAAGCAGACCAAGTGTTTATTGAAAGGGGATTTATTGAGCTACATTGATGTCTTCTATTTCAAGAAATGTTTGTACCTATGAAGCCCTCCAGACAACATCGACATTTTGTAGAGGTGATTTTACCTTTGAGCAGTTGCAGGAAGCCTCTGCTCAGCAGACAAGCAATTAGTCGAGAAAGGCTAGACAATTAGAGTGACTGAATCAACTCTTCAAAGAGACAAGGTCATAAATCTTTCAGGTGGATCCCCCCTCATGCATCTCGACTGGACGGCACTTTGTTAGTTTGTCGAGCAAGTTGCGGCGAACCACTCAATTTGAGTCACCCAGATGAAGTGCCACAATTGTTCTGCAGACAACCAACCCTTCGGTAATTTTGCGGTTGTCTTTTCCTGACATTCAGATGCGCTCTGCCGCCGCCGCCTGCACTGCTGGGAATTTCCCAGAAAGTCTGACAGGACATTTGCATGTGAATGATCAGACACTGCCTCATAAAACTTCTCGTCTGATGGAAATGAGGTTGGTGATTAAATCTGGTCTATTATCTGCCATTTGGTTGGGCAAGCTCACAGTCGACTTGCCTCGACTTTGCGCCAGATATTTTGTATGTCATTGACTGGGATGAAAATTACTTGGCACATTCAAAGGTTTGAAGTAGTAGAAGTTATTTTTATGGTCCAGTGACTTCGCCATACATTTTACACCAGGGGTGGGCAATTAATTCCACAAAGGGCCACAGTGGGTGCGGGTTTTTGTTGCAACCCATTAAGAGGACACCTTTTCACCAATCTGCTGTTTTACAAGTGCAATCAGTCGATTGCAGTCAGGTGCTTCTCATTTCTGCTGAAACCGCATTGGTTAAACTATCTGTGCTGGATCAGTTGGAACAAAGACCGGGACCCACTGCGGCCCTCGAGGACCGGTTTGCCCACCCCTGTTTTACACCCATGTGCAATCGTGTGGTGTCCAATTATCCTTTTGCTGTGAATCTAAATGAGTTAATCACTAGTATAGACAAGTTTCCGAGGTACTTTTGCTTTACTTACGCATTTCTGCTCGCGACTTCCATTTTATAGTGCTGGCCAAAAGTATTGGCACCCCAGCAATTCTGTCAGATCATGCTCAATTTCTTCCAGAAAATGAATGCAATTACAAATGCTTTGGTAGTAATTAGAGATGTCGGGATCCCGATCGATGATCGGGATGCCGATCGATCAGGTTTGATCACGTCATTTTCACCGTATCGGAATCGGCAAAAAAATATCGGCCATGCCTTTTTTTAATATATATATATATATATATATATTTTTTTAAAAATTAAATCGTTTTCTAATTGTATTTAACGTTACAGACATAATATGTTACACTCACGCAGAGTCTTTAGTTTAGGCTTAAGGTAGGGTTATCAAATTTATCCCAATAACGGCAGTAATTAATTTTTTAAAAAAATGTATCACTTTAAAATATTTAACGCAATTGATGCATGCGCTGCACGACCCACTCACGCATTGTCGCGCTCTGTAATGGTGCCGTTTTACCTATATAGAGAGATAAAAGGCAGCGTAAAATGAGTAGAGTGAAATTTGGCAGCCTTTGGAGCCTTTTTTTAATTGGCTAAAACCTTACAATCCCTCTCCCTACGATTAGAAATATCATGGGAAGCAATGTGGAGAAGCAAGGTAGCACTTGATCTTTTTCTTAGCACCTTATGTTATTTGCCAACGCAGAGAAGATATATGAATTGGTAGCACTACGTACAGTCATGCTTCCACTTCCCATCATGCATTTGGCCATGGCTACAGTATCATTTACTGAAAGCTCAACAAATACACTAGATGGCAATATTTAGTCACAATATACAAAGTCACAAGTCTTTCTATCCGTGGATCCCTCTCACAGAAAGAATGTTAATAATGTTAAATGCCATCTTGAGGATTTATTGTCATAATAAAACAAATACAGTACTTATGTACTGTATGTTGAATGTATATATTCGTCCGAGTTTTATTCATTTTTTTCTTAATGCATTGCCAAAATGTATATGATCGGGAAAAATTATCGGGAATGATTGGAATTGAATCGGGAGCAAAAAAAAAGCAATCGGATCGGGAAATATCGGAATCACAAAATGGATAAAAGTTGACTCAACCTCTCTCCTGTGTCCTTGTGTGTACCACATTGAGCATCGACAAAACAAAGAAGACCAAAAAACTGTCTGAGGATTTGAGAAACAAAATTGTGAGGAAACATGGGCTACAAGTCCATCTCCAAAGACCTGAATGTTCCTGTGTCGACCGTGCGCAGTGTCATCAATAAGTGTAAAGCCCATGGCACTGTTGCTAACCTCCCTAGATGTGAACGGAAAAGAGAAATTGACGAGAGATTTCAATGAAAGATTGTGCGGATGGTGGATAAAGAACCTTCACTTACATCCACACAAGTTCAAGCTGTCCTGCAGTCCGAGGATACAACCATGTCAACCGGTACTATGCGTCAGCGTCTAAATGAAAAGGGACTCTATGGTAGGATTCCTAGGAAGATTCCATTTCAGACCCAGAGACATAAAAAAGCCAGGCTGGAGTTTGCCAAAACATACCTGAGAACCCCAAAAACGTTTTGGAAGCAGCACTTTTTGGGAAAAGGCATCAACAAAGAGTTTACAGGAAAAAAACAAGGCCTTCAAAGAAAAGAACATTGTCCTCACAGTCAAACATGGCGGAGGTTCCCTGATCTTTTGGGGTTGCTTTGCTGCCTCTAGCACTGGACTGCTTGACCGTGTGCATGGCATTATGAAGTCTGAAGACTACCAACAAATTTCGCAGCATAATGTAGGGCCCAGTGTGAGAAAGCTGGCTCTCCCTCAGATGTAATGGGTCTTCCAGCAGGACAATGACCCAAAACACACTTCAAAAAGCACTAGAAAATGGTTTGAGAGAAAGCACTGGAGACTTCCAAAGTGGCCATCAATGAGTCTAGACCTGAGTCCCATAGAAAACCTGTGGAGAGATCTGAAAATGGCAGTTTGGAGAAGGCATCCTTCAAATCTCAGAGACCTGGAGCAGTTGACCAAAGAAGAATGGTCTAAAATTCCAGGAGAGCATTGTAAGAAACTCATTGATGGATACCGGAAGCAGTTGTTCGCAGTTATTTTGTCTAAATGTTGTGCAACCAAGTATTAGGCTGAGGGTCCCAATACTTTTGTCTGGCCCATTTTTGGAGTTTTGTGTGAAATGATAATGAGTTCATTTTTTTTTCATTCTCTTTTGTCTTTTTTTCATTGCAAGCAAAATTTGTTTATGCAATCATTTTCTGGGAGAAATTGAGCATTATCTGACAGAATTGTAGGGGTGCCAATACTTTTGGCCAGCAGTGAATATAAACCCCCCCCCCCAAAAAAACGTATCGATGTCAGCCAATACCACACAGAAATTGGTATAGAGAACCAACAATTTGTATTGGTGCAACTCTAAATATATGGACCCATTACAGCCACCAAAAGCACCCACACCAATGTAAACACACGGCATTTACTATAATGAGCACACAACAAGGTGTAAGTCGTCCTTCCGACCTCAAGGAAAGCTCCCAGGTGAGCCCAGTGTTGACACTGTTCTACCCTCGGACTGTAGGACAGCTTGAACTTGTTTGGATGTTAGTGGAGGTTCTTTATCCACCATCCGCACAATCTTTAGTTGAAATCTCTCGTCAAGTTTTCTTTTCCATCCACATCTAGGGAGGTTAGCCACAGCGCCATGGGCTTTACATTTATTGATGACACTGCGCACAGTCGACACAGAAACATTCAGGTATTTAGAGATGGACTTGTAGCCTTGAGATTGCCCATGTTTCCTCACAATTTTGCTTCTCAAGTCCTCAGACAGTTCTTAGGCTTTCTTTCTTTTCTCCTTGCTCAATGTGGTACACACAAGGACACAGAACAGAGGTTGAGTCAACTTTAATCCATTTTAACTGGCTGCAAGTGATTTAGTTATTGCCACAACCTGTTATGTGCCACAGGTAAGTAACAGGTGCTGTTAGTTACACAAATTAGAGAAGCATCACATGATTTTTCAAAGGGTGCCAATACTTTTGTCCGGCCCACTTTTAGAGTTTTGTGTAAAATGATAATGATCTAATTTTTTTTCATTCTCTTTTGTGTTTTTTCATTGCAAGCAAAATAAATGAAGATAATGCTATCAAAGCATTTGTGATTGCAATCATTTTTGGGGAGAAATTGAGCATTATCTGACAGAATTGCAGGGGTGCCAATACTTTTGGCCAGCACAGTACACATTCTCTAACCAAAACAACAGTGGAGCTGGAGTGGCATTTTTCATCAAAGTCCCTCAAAAAAGACAATTTGGAAAAACCGCATCCATCTGTCATATTCATGACATGGAAAAGCTCCAAAGCATCCAGCTGAATGTGTCGTAATACATGACTATGGGAATTTTATGTTCATGAAAGCAGGTGTGGAACCAAGAGATTGGAACCACAAAGCAATAACAGGCATAAAATTATGTTCATTTTGACTACAATTCTGTATGTTGTGTCACAACTGAGACATCATTAGCTTGCATTACAACTTGATGTGCCTCACAACAAAACTTACTTTGATGGGCATATATTGAGACAACGTGCATTGTACCTTGATAATGGAAGGCTCGATTTATGCTCCGTACTATTTGTGTTTATATGTGCGATTAGCTTATAATACCGTAACCAGGGGTGAAAGTGGGCGGGAACGGTCAGGAACGCAGTTCTGGTATAAGATTCAGGGCTGGAACGCAGTTCCGGTATAAGTTTCAGGGCCGGAATGCTGTTCCGGTATACGGTGCTTTGATTCCGAAAATATGATGGCAACTGTCAAAACACTATGTAAAAAAAACAACAACAAAAATACAAAGCTGCCACACATGCATTTCATCAGATTTACATACTCAAGTGTTAACAACAAGAATAATAAAGTGCTTGTTTATTGTAATCCGTTTCCACCGATATTTATTATTTATTTTATTCCACGTACGGCATGGAGATTTCCCCAGCTGCTGCAGTTATCTGAGTGACGACGAGTCACGTCAATGTGCGAATGCACGCAGCAAAGCAAAACGCCTGGACTCATTTAGCTTTTCACTTGGCTGACATACTGACATGTGATCACCAGAGATAGTTAGCTCTGATTGGTTCAAATGTGCATGTCTTCTGAAACAGCATAAAAAAAATAAAAAATAAAAATAAAAAAAGAGGGGGCAATGCAACAGAAAATGGATCAAATCTTTAAGAGCAAGGAAAGAGTTAAGGTGGCTTATTTATCATATTTAGTTTTATTTGCTCTGATGAGGAGGTTCAGAACATCTTAGAAGTCAATGTGCACTTTGGACTTTATTCATTATGTTAGGCTACTTATTCATTTGCTTATGATTTCAAAAAGTCAATATTTGCGCGATCTTCATAGTACATTCCATTTCATTCTGCATAATATGTCATTTGTACTTATTTTTCTGAATGTATGTTACTTTATTATTAAAAAACACAACAAAAAGTAAATGTTTAAATTATCTTCAATTTTAATATCCTACATCCTATGTTCTTAAGTAGTTAAAATTGAGAATTGGCATTTAGTATGTGAGGAAATGAGGGAAAATAAAAATTAGGAGATTGGGGTTATGGCTGTTTTTGTTAACTTTTATTTTGCAAATCATTGAAAAAATACAATTTTGAATGAAAATCAGTTTTTGTATGTGTTATAGGAATAACTGACCAAAACAGTTTTCTTTGCATTTCAGTAGATTTGACCCCCCGCACACACACACAAAAAATAAACAAATTAATAAAATTTCTGGCTCCGTGGCGACCTTCACGTTGGGGAGTTCCGCCAAGAAATTCTAACCACTTTCACCCCTGACCGTAACTATAACCTAACTAGATAAAAATGACCTTATAGTATTTCCTAGTAACAAAAAAATCAATTTCAGCCCTTTTGCATTCGGTAACTGTAATATTATTAGTAGGGCTGTCAAAATTATAGCGTTAACGAGCGGTAATTAATTTTTCTAATTAATCATGTTAAAATATTTGACGCAATTAACGCACATGCCCCGCTCAGAGAGATTTAAATGACAGTATAGGGAAATGCCCACTTGTTAATTGTGTTTTATGGAGTTTTGCCGCCCTCTGCTGGCGCTTGGGTGCGACAAATTTTATAGGCTTCAGCAGTCATGAGCATTGTGTAAGTAGTTATTGACATCAACAATGGCGGGCTATTAGTTAATTTTTTTGTTGAAAATTTTACAAATTTTATTAAAACGAAAACATTAAGAAGGGTTTTAATACAAAATTTCTATAACTTCTACTAACATTTATCTTTTAAGAACTACAAGTCTTTCTATCCATGGATCGCTTTAACAGAATGTTAATAATGTTAATGCCATCTTGTTGATTTATTGTTATAATAAACAAATACAGTCCTTATGTACTGTATGTTGAATGTATATATCCATCTTGTGTCTTATCTTTCCATTCCAACAATAATTTACTGAAAAATATGGCATATTTTATAGATGTTTTGAATTGCGATTAATTGCGATTAATTACGATTAATTAATTTTTAAGCTGTAATTAACTCGATTGAAAATTTTAATCGTTTGACAGCCCTAATTATTAGTCATTTCGCCTCATTTTGGTCACTTAAGTGGCCGGCGTATTAAGAAGGATTGGCTGCAGACGGGCTTCGTTTAGAAAAAATGCAAGTGTGTTTCTCGGCTGCGAGAAATGAGTCTCAAAAACATCAACACACTCGTGAGTGGGAATTTCAAATTAAAAGCACGTTATAAATGTGCGTAAGACAATTCAAACACACATTTGATGAATGTGTGTGAGTTTCAGGTGATATGTGTTTACGAATCGTACAATGCGTGTTTCGTGTGACATGTTTACAAATCGTACAATGCTTGTTTGATATGTATTTACAAATCGTACAATGCGTGTGTTCATTATTGGACTGATCTAGCCCCATAGGCCAAGTCTTCATTTTAGGAAGGGTTCGAGGTAGAGTCGGGCGGTATTCCAAAAATTTACCGTTACTGAAATTCTTTACTATGACTGACGTAATTTTGACCATGTCGGTAAATTTGGAAATGTAATAAAACAAGAAAGTATAGTGTTTTCATCCCGCTTTGACTCTGTGTTGTTCGGGTACATTCATTCTCCTTTAAGAAAGCAGTCAGTGTGCTTGGTTATCAGGAACAAACAGAACGCCCGGTAGGCTAACACTAGCGGCTACCGCTACAAGCAAACGTAATGGAGTTGGACTTAAGGGAGCTTCACAAAACTTTTACCTGACATTAAGTAGACTCTTGGTGGCATCCAGACGGGCTTTCACTCGCTTTCCTCCCTGGTTCTCACGATTTCAGGGGCGTGTGCTTTCAGTGCTTTCTACTGGTAGCCAGGCCATAGGCTAATGCTAGCGGCTAACAGCGGCTACAAATGAACGTGACGGAGTTGGATAGCGGCTCTAACCTTGTCGAAATGGCTGAACTTAACAAGTGGATTGTGCACAGACTGCATCTACCAATTAGTATGTCGGGTTATTTTGTATCTCTGTGTGTGTTTGATTTCTTTGATATCTTTTATGATGGTAAAGCATTCATCATTTATTATAACCCAACAGTGACCGTTTAATGGCCATAGCTATTTTTCTGTATGTGCTTGCTTTATTCTGTGTCATTACTGCCATCATAAAATCTTAAATGTTTCATAGGCATAAGAGCTTTAGCTTTAATGTATTGCGTGCATGTATTAAAAGAAATGCTCTGTTAAAAAAAAAAAACCTGGAACCTTGAACACTTGTGTTGAGTAATTATGTCACAGCAGTCATTAACAATAAGTTGTTTGAAGTGTACTGTTCAAGCTGTAAGGCATTTGTGTTCCAATGACATATTTGCACAGTCGTCGTATTGATTTTTATAATGTACATACAGTGGGGCAAATAAGTATTAACTGTAGTCAACCACTAATTGTGCAAGTTCTCCCACTTGAAAATATTAGAGAGGACTGTAATTGTCAACATGGTTAAACCTCAACTATGAGAGACCGAATGTGGAAAAAACCCCAGAAAATCACATTGTTTGATTTTTAAATAATTTATTTGCAAATCATGGTGGAAAATAAGTATTTGGTCGATATCAAAAGTTCTTCTCAGTACTTTGTTCTGGACCCTTTGTTGGCAATAACGGAGGCCAAACGTTTTCTGTAACTCTTCACAAGCTTTTCACACACTGTTGCTGGTATTTTGGCCCATTCCTCCATGCAGATCTCCTCTAGAGCAGTGATGTTTTGGGGCTGTCGTTGGGCAACTCACACAAAAATACACACGGTCCCAGGCTTCAACTGGGACCGTGTGCTTTGGTCAGATGAGACCAAGATTGAGCTTTTTGGCAACAAACACTCTAAGTGCATCTGGCGTGCCACGAAAGATGCGCATGCTGAAAAGCACCTCATACCCACTGTGAAGTATGGGGCTGGGTCAGTGATGTTGTGGGGCTGTTTCGCTTCCAAAGGCCCTGGGAACCTTGTTAGGGTGCATGGCATCATGAACGCTTTGAAATACCAGGACATTTTAAATCAAAATCTGCTGCCCTCTGCCCGAAAGCTGAAGATGGGTCATCACTGGGTCTTTCAGCAAGGCCAAATCTACACAGAAGTGGTTCACCAGACACAAAATCAAGCTCCTCCCTGGGCCATCTCAGTCCCCAGACCTTGTTTTGTTGGCAAAAGGGGGTTGTGCAAAGTATTAACAGCAGGGGTGCTAATAATTGTGACACACATTATTTGATGTCAAATATTTTTTCTTTATGTGGGATTTTTTTCCCCCACTGAATGAAGTTCCCATATTATTTGAATAAAAAAAAACTTATTAGAAGCTAAAAAACACATCTTTTTCAGGGGTGTCAATAATTATGGAGGGCACTGTATGTACAACAAAAGAACAATTGGCGAACTTACATATCAAAATTCCGCTAGCTTAAATGTTATAAAATGCTAACGCTTTTTTTACAATGCTCTTAACAAATGGTTCAGACTCATATTCCCACAAAAAAACGCTAAAAATACCTATAAAATAAATTACGAATGCATTAAAAAGCATTAGCCCAAACAAAAACGTAGCTTACGTTGACTTAACAGGGAGCAGTTGGATTCAGCCATGTGAAATGAGGCAGACCAGAGGGCAGTTTATCCACCTTAATCAATAAAACTAAATGTAAACACTTTCAAAATAACCATTACAATGCCACTTTAATTAAACGAATACTATAAGCAACAAAATTTAATTCGAATATTTTTTCCTAATCGAATACTCGAGTTAATCGATTAATCGTTGCAGCACTACTAAAACCAATATGTCTGGTGGCCATTTTACAGGTATCCATAAAACCAAAAATAATACTTTTCCCAGAGATAGTGTTTTTTTAACCACAGGCAACACATATTTGCAGAGTTTTTGGTCCTATTTGCGAGTGGGCGAACATAGCAGAAAGTTTCACTCGAAAGTTTTGTAACTAAATGTCAGAGCTTGACCAAACGTCTTGTGTGGAATAAAGGTCTTTCCCTGAAGAGATGTTGATGATCCTTGCTCTCAGAAACATTTTGTAATAACTCACCCCATTTCTTAGGTCTGCGAACCTTCCAACTCCTGGGCATGAGGCTGAGATGAGCCAATCATCGCCACTTGTAGCATTAATTCCTCCCTGTAGTAATCCATAAACAGAGTTTTGATAGCTTTCATTGATTGAGATGCTTTTCAGGGAGCCCGGGGCTCAGGAAACTGTACTTTCCACTTCATTTCTATCCACACAATCTAAAAAGAGGAGAAGGATATGCTAGCTGCCCTCAACCCTGTGGCTCTTTCTTTTGTTTCTCTTGCAATTGGTGAAAGAGAACATCTGGCAGATATATTTCTCTCTCTCGGTTTGGGTCAAGCTCTGACAAGGGGGAAAAGAAGAAGCAGGCTGACGAATCTAGTCAAGCAGAACGTTTGGCTGAGATGTAAGACTCTTTGTCTGAAGCTAGTCCACGGGAAGTAGTCTCTACTGTTCTGCCTGCCTGATAAATGTTGTATGGAGTGTCGAGGTAATAGCTGCATCAGCGTGATGGGTAGAGATGTTAGCCTGCAAAGGGCCAGGCGGGGAAATGATTTGCGCTGCTCGGAAAAGTGCATGCACAGAGAGGGACCTCTAAAATCGGAATGGAAAGTACTTCCAGGAAATGATGCCTCTTTAATATTCAGGGGCTACCATAGCTTTGTTTCAAAATGCCTTCAGTCACCTTGAGTCTAGACACTTTGGCCACAGCAAAATTTACCCATTAGAGATAAAATTGGTTAAATAATATGTAGCAAACCTGGACACGACTTCTTTAGTAGTCTTGCAAGAAATAACAAGAATAGAGTAATGGTGGCTTACACAATGGTGGTTAAGAGAATACTTCCCAGAGCTTTTGTTTTATACATTTGCTAGTCACACCACCACACTACTGTCATTAAACATTAAAACACCCTTGTTTTCCTATAACCCAGGAAAATGCTGTTGTCTGACTTTGCCAACAGGAACCATGTCACCCTCCATATACAACCCCTAGCAAAAAGTACTAAGTAAGTAAAAACTCTTTAGCATTCAGAAACACTAAAAGAAATGTATTTAAAAAAACATTGTAGTGGTCAGTAAATGTTACTTTTACATCGCAAGTGCAGGGAAATATATATGGAATTACTCCATTTTGAGGAAAAAAAATATGGAATCATGAGAAAGAAAAAAATAACAATCAAAACACATCTCTAGTATTTAGTGGCACCACCTCTGGCTTTTATGACAGCTTGCAGTCTTTGAGGTCCAATGCAGATTCGACACTTTGTCCAATGCAGATTCCTTACTCTTGACAAGGTAATGATGCTGGAACCTTTGTTTGGTGCTGTTCCAGTGAGATTTACAAAGATGACTGCCTGAAGAAAACATCAAATTTTCCTCAGTCCTTGATGATATGAGGCTGCATGTCAGGCAAAGGCACTGGGGAGATGGCTGAGGTTAAATCTTCAATAAATGCACAAGTTTACGTTGGAATTTTTGACAGCTTTCTTATCCCTTTAATTGAATGTTTGTCATTTTCCAAGATGACAATGCATCATGCCACAGAGCTAAAACTGTTAAAGCGTTCCTTGGAAAAAGACTCATCCAGTATACAGTGGAGCAAATAAGTATTTAGTCAACCACTAATTGTGCAAGTTCTCCCACTTGAAAATATTAGAGAGGCCTGTAATTGTCAACATGGGTAAACCTCAACCATGAGAGACAGAATGTGGGAAAAAAAAACAGAAAATCACATTGTTTGATTTTTAAAGAATTTATTTGCAAATCATGGTGGAAAATAAGTATTTGGTTGATACCAAAAGTTCATCGAAATACTTTGTTATGTACCCTTTGTTGGCAATAACGGAGGCCAAATGTTTTCTGTAACTCTTTACAAGCTTTTCACACATTGTTGCTGGTATTTTGGCCCATTCCTCCATGCAGATCTCCTCTAGAGCAGTGATGTTTTGGGGCTGTCGTTGGGCAACACGGATTTTCAACTCTCTCCTCACCCCGTGGCGTCAAAATGATAACAAGAACGGGGAGCAAAAATCCCAAAACCACTCGGGGGGACCTCGTGAATGACCTACAGAGAGCTGGGACCAAAGTAACAAAGGCTACTATCAGTAACACAATGCGCCGCCAGGGACTCAAATCCTGCACTGCCAGACGTGTCCCCCTGCTGAAGAAAGTACACGTCCAGGCCCGTCTGCGGTTCGCTAGAGAGCATTTGGATGATCCAGAAGAGGACTGGGAGAATGTGTTATGGTCAGATGAAACCAAAATATAACATTTTGGTAGAAACACAGGTTCTCGTGTTTGGAGGAAAAAGAATACTGAATTGCACCATACCCACTGTGAAGCATGGGGGTGGAAACATCATGCTTTGGGGCTGTTTTTCTGCAAAGGGACCAGGATGACTGATCTGTGTAAAGGAAATAATGAATGGGGCCATGTATCGAGAGATTTTGAGTGAAAATCTCCTTCCATCAGCAAGGGCATTGAAGATGAGACATGGCTGGGTCTTTCAGCATGACAATAATCCCAAACACACAGCCAGGGCAACAAAAGAGTGGCTTCGTAAGAAGCATTTCAAGGTCCTGGAGTGGCCCAGCCAGTCTCCAGGTCTCAACCCCATAGAAAATCTGCAGAGGGAGTTGAAAGTCCGTATTGCCCAACGACAGCCCCAAAACATCACTGCTCTAGAGGAGATCTGCATGGAGGAATAGGACAAAATACCAGCAACAGTGTGTGAAAAGCTTGTGAAGAGTTACAGAAAACGTTTGGCCTCCGTTATTGCCAACAAAGGGTACATAACAAAGTATTGAGATGAACTTTTGGTATTGACCAAATACTTATTTTCCACCATGATTTGCAAATACATTATTTCAAAACCAAACCATGTGATTTTCTGGGTTTTTTCCACATTCTGTCTCTCATGGTTGAGGTTTAACCACGTTGACAATTACAGGCCTCGCTAATATTTTCAAGTGGGAGAACTTGCACACTTAGTGGTTGACTAAATACTAATTTGCCCCACTGTATGTCATGGCCTGCAAATAGCCCAGATCTCAACCCTATTGAAAAACTGTGGTGGAAATTGAAATAAAATTGTCCACAGCAAAGCTCCAACCTGCAAGGATGATCTGGCAACTGCAATC
Organism: Corythoichthys intestinalis; assembly: GCF_030265065.1. Lineage (NCBI taxonomy): Eukaryota > Metazoa > Chordata > Actinopteri > Syngnathiformes > Syngnathidae > Corythoichthys > Corythoichthys intestinalis. Next base: position 47,308,840 of record NC_080405.1, on the reverse strand, counting down.
AAAGAGAGTTGGCACCAAATTGATGAAAAATACTCGTCAAGTCCATACCTCAGAGACTGCAAACTGGCATAAAAGCCAGAGGTGGTGCTACTAAATACTAGAGATCTGTTTTGATTGTTATTTCTTTTTTTCTCACGATTCCATATTTTTTTTCATCAGAATGGAGTGATTCCATATATATTTCCCTGCACTTACGATATAAAAGTAACATTTACTGACCACCACAATGTTTTTTATTCATTTCTTTTAGTGTTTCTGAATGCTAAAGAGTTGCACTTTTGAACTAATTCATTATTTTTTCAAGCTTTTTATCCGAGTTTGTTCTACATGATAAAATGTCTGAGTGAGTGCTCGTCCGGGACTGGTGATTCGATACTTTTTGCTAGGGGTTGTATATACATACAATAGTCTAATCAGTTATCTGTCAGTATTTACCAAGTCAAATATACTATTATGCACCTGTTTACTAACATATTCACGAAGGTACAAGGATAATTCAAGAGTCTTCAAAGTAACATCCTGAATTGTTCTTATTGTTTAGTCATTTCATGTAGAATGAATCATTTATTTATGTATTTATTTTTAATCCTGAGATGGTTATGGTTATAAGCAATGGACCCTAAAAACAGCCACGAGATGTCGAGAGTTGGATGGAAAATAGTCTATTTGGGGCACAAAACAAATAACCAGGTGCAAGTGCTTCAGTGGCTGTTGGCTTTCGTAAAGTGGCGAGCTTGTGTGAGGATACAAGGCATGGATCGGGTCGGGCGGTGAAGCAGGTGTCAAGAGCAGTGGAGTTTGTAGTGTGGAGGGGCTTGGGCGATGGTACAAGGTGTGAGAAGGTAGTGATGGGTGAAATGAACAGAGAATCCAAAGTGTGGGCAGAGTAATAGTGCAGCTGCAAAGCGAAGCATGGTGCGGAGCAATTCTGTCCAAACCTCTTTGAACCACTTTACTACGTGTCTGATTCAGGAAGTGGGTTACTGGTTTGGGTGAGATCGCATGTGATTTGAACCTTCAAATGCGCAATTAAACACAATGGAGTCCCCTGCACATCTGGTTTCGTTTTTCACTCTACTGGCGATACTGCAATATTGGAACAATGGACGCAGCCAAAAAGTGGAAGTATTCCAAAGTTTGGGAGTTTTTCTGAAGTCATCAGCAATAACAGGATTTGTCTTATAAATTTTTAATAACATCCATCCATCCATCCATCCTGTAACCTATAAAACCAGACATTTTTCTGAATTTGGTCACGTTGTTTGCAGATTAGCCACCATGCTAACTTATGCTAACTTATGTGTTCATGCGTTCGTGTGTGCTTATTATTTTATTTTATTTAGGGCTGTCAAACGATTAAAAAGTTTTAATCGAGTTAATCACAGCTTAAAAATTAATTAATCGCAATTCAAACCGTCTCTAAAATATGCCATATTTGTAAATTATTGTTGGAATGGAAAGATAAGACAAGGCGGATGTATACATTCAACAAACTATACATAAGTACTGTATTTGTTTATTATAACAATAAATCCACAAGATGGCATTAACATTATAAACATTCTGTGAAAGGGATCCACGGATAGAAAGACTTGTAATTCTTAAAAGATAAATGTGAGTACAAGTTATAGTAATTTTGATAGTTTGTACATTGTGACTAAATATTGCCATCTAGTGTATTTGTTAAAATAAACGAAATGTTTGAATAGAGTTAGACCAAAGTCTGAGTATTGTTTTGCATAGCTATTTTGATTGGGAATGCCAGTTTTCTTTGCATTGAGCGCTTTTCTTTTTGTGAACATTTTTTTTTTTTGAGGGATAGGAATATTATTTTTGTTGTGCATTCACTAAATGACACTGTAGCGACTCAACTGTTCTTAACTTCCCAAATGCATGATGGGAATTTGGGCAACCATTACTGTCAGTGGTGGCTGCAAATGGTATACCGTAATTTCCCGTGTATAAGGCGCACCCGTGTATAATGCGCACCCCAAATTTACTCGTAAAATCTAGGGGAAATTATTGTACCCGTTTATAACGCGCACCCTAATTTTAGCACCGATAAATAGAAGAATACAAGAAAACAGAGCTCGTGTACAGTTACAGAAATGTCATTTTACTGACTGGTGAAACGCAGCACAAGCATAGCACATTGGTAGATCAAAACATTACCATAAACTGACAATATTTACGGTAATAATATGATTTGACAACTTCTCCAACTTACCAGAATCTAGGAGAAAACAAAACAGATGTGACTTTTCTTTTAAAGGCTGCTGTATAACTTGCTCGTTTCATCATGATGAATAAATGTTTCTTCCATGAATTGATACGGTAAAATGAAAGTTAGAACGTAAGTCGGAAATCCGTGAGAGCTCATCGCTGTCAACACGACAGTAACAATAGGAACTATGGTTATTTGGGTTTGAGTTTCCCAAGGGACAGATATAGTTGACGGACACAGGAAGTCTGTGTGCTTACGTTTGTTATGGTCCGAGTTGCGGAGCTGCAATAAATGTTGACTCAAATGAGTTCAAGAAATTAAATTCTGTGCTTTATGAAGAGTGAAAAAAGCAGAATTTAACACAGCGAAATCATTTGGCCGATTTGAGTGAAGTATTACCAAAACAAAATGGTGACGTCACGTACCGTAATGGTCGGCAACGGGTCGCCGCATACGTTTCTTCAACACAACGTGGCCGTGTCAATAAAAAAAAAAAAAAAAAAAAATCATTGTATATGTATAAATGTAACATATATATATTTCTGTCTCCATCCATGTACCCGTTTATAATGCGCACCATGATTTTACAAGTTGATTTTGGGGAAAAAGTGCGCGTTATATTCGGGAAATTAAGGTATCTTCCCTGCGTTGTGTTCAACACAGGATGTTAAGAAAAAGCTTATCTCCTGTCATTCTTTCGTACGTCGCTTGCCACAATAGTTATAATTGTTGTGGGAGAGATCCCAAAGCTTACACCAAGAAACAGCGCGGCACCAATGAATGCCTGAGTCCTCATATTTATAATACTGTGTTTCGTGGTGGTCGCTATTCCTTTGGGTGTGTATTTGTCTACGTGATGGTGCTGTGGTGGAAAATTAGCAATTCTGCATATTGGCTTCTAGATGGTGTCAGAGTAAATGAATCATTATCATTATGTCGGCATATGCTGTTTGAAGATGTTAATGCTTCATGGATCATCATCTAAACACCACTAGTGAGACAAAGCGACGTTTACATGGTGACTTTTCGAGAAGACAAAAAATTTCATGTTTGCATTTATATGGTTCCGTCTCCATTCGAACAATGTCGCAATTCCGCATGAAAACGATGTAGTACTCATGCCAGGCCCTAGAGGGCAGTGCAGATTTACAAGGCGATAGCGAATGATGCACTTTGACCTCCTCAGCCCGGAAGACATTCCCGCCCACTCCAAGCAATGGCATTTTCTATTTTTCAAAAAGGCACGAAAATGGAAACATTCAACATATTTAAATTAGAAATATTATAAAAATAGTAAATTAAAGCTGACGTTCCACCATATTTGCTGTTTTTAATGTTTAGTAGAACCGCTGCGCACGGCCAATGTGACGTGTGCGAGTGCTGACGTTATCGGCGCGATCCCGCACCGCGGGAGCTTTTGATAGGCATGCGGAGCAAGCCCCCGCAATGGAATTCTTCCACTTTGGAGGCAGGATTCCAAGGTTTGCGTCTTTGCCTTCCGTCTTCGCCGACACCATACGAACGCGTGGCCACTCCGCAACACAGTCACTGCGTCTTCGTGTTGCAGAGTCGCCATGTAAATTGCGCCAAAGATAGGTCGTTGTTCAGATAAGCACACACGCAGTAGTAAAAAAACGTAAAAAGGCACTGACACTGAAAAAGACAATCCAGTGATGTGGTGGCGCTCCAGCTGGAAGTGGGCAGTTGATGATGATCAGTGTTGGGAATAACGGCGTTATTTTTTTCAGTAACCGGGTAATCTAACTAATTATTTTTTCCACCGTTACAACATCATTACCGTTACTGACGGTCAAAAGCGGTGCGTTACTTACTCTGAATAAATTGAAGAAACTACCAGCCGTAGCGAGTCTACTCTGCTCTGTTTATTTGTCATCCAAGACTTGGGGTGCGTTCAGGTGCGAGAATAGTGCACGTGTTTTGTTTTGTACTATTTCTTCGCAAAGATATTTCACACAGGACGTGCTAGTACTCTGTTTCTTTAATAGCACATATAACTTCAACATTAACACAAACGTACGGCTCTCGGCAGGCCGTGTCGCTAACTCACTCCGGCATCATGTGAGCAAAAACAATATTGGCACTGTGTGCACTTTAGGGTGCCTCGGATAATTCTGGATCAGAATATTACAGCACGTACTTCTTATGACTCCAGGCTGTTTGTCCCTGCTCATTCAAGTAGACAATGCTTTCCAAAGCTTGCTAACGTTTCTGTGTTTGCTACACCTGAATGCTAGCCTCGTTCCCATCCCCCACTGTCAGCCAGCAAGAATGCCGCTTCCATCTTGAGGACGGCAGACGCTTTGAGGGTGATGGGAGGGGTAGGGGGACGAGGCTACCTGAATGCACCACCTGGATAGCTGCGATGAAAGTGATTGTGATTGGCTGAGGGTTAGTGTCATGGTAAGCCAATCAGAGCCGGTGTTTTCACACACAAACCGGAACAGTGCGTGTGGCAAACACACATGCACAACAGATGCAGAGGGATATGATGGCAGAGCATTCAAAGGAAAATTTGTCCTTTACGAGGTGGAGATATAAACACTATTTCAAGTCAAAATACTTGAAGTACAGTAGGCTATGTCTACTTGACCAGTTGTCTCAGGTTGTGAGAGTTAGATTTAATTGATTAAACTCACTTTATATTTTTTACTGTTGATTGTTATTTTATTATATAGTTTACTGTTTATTTTTGTTGCACTTCAAGTGTAGGATAAAACTGTTGCTGGTGAGGTGCAATAAATATTACAAGGTTCTATAACACAACTACCTGTCTGTTCCTCTCCATTCAACTGACTCGAATACTGCTCAGAAAATTTCAAATTCTTTGACATACAACAATTTATTTTTAAAGTAATGGAAATAATTACTTTCCCTGGTAACTAGTTAGTTTTACTATAGAGTAATTCGGTTACTTTTTGGAAAAAGTAGTGAGTAACTATAATTACGTTTTTTAAAGTAACATGCCCAACACTGATAAAGATTGGTGACACCTGCAGTTTCTCCACCCATCCGGTGCTGGTCCTGTAATGGGATGGCCCACACCCCTCGACCGGGACCTGACAGAGATGGTGTTTGATATGCCTGCTTTATATGCTAAGAAAAACTACACCAAATGACTAATGGTGTGAACATCTGGGTACCTCCCGATACGATTTAACCCGGGAGGACCGGCTTTGAATGCAGTTGACAACGCTAGAGGAGTTCAGCACTCAATTAGCAAAGTGAAATACCCTGACATGAATGCGAAAATTACCCGGACACCTTTTTAGGCAAATTTCATGTGAAAGTATGAAAAATAATGATACCACCCAAATCTCTCCCGACCATGGGGGCAGGCTTCATTTGCTTCCAAAGTGATGTGCACTCAGAAAGGCTGGCGGGACTCATTGTAATCACGCCTAATGCAGAGAACACTCAGTCTGTCTGGGAAGCGACTGGCTCCTTCTCTGTGATTGCTCCAACCCTTTTTAATCAAGCAATTGGAGGACAAAAGAGACGGGAGAAAATAGTGCTGCTGATTACATTGAGTGAATGTGCTGTCTTCTCAGAGAAAATCGCACTGCCTGTGTAAAATATTTAAAACAAACGGGAAACATTTGTGTTTTATGGAAGAGCCAAAATGTCCAAAATTAAGGGCTTGTAGGATTTCCTGAAAAACATCCAACCACTTTCGAATGATTGCCACCAGCCCTCTGTCAAAATGAATAAGACGTCAATCGCAGCCAATGGAAGCTACTGAGTTATAAAAAATACATTTAAAAAAACATCTTTCATACCCGATTCCGATCCTCTGAAAATGATGTAATCGGGCTCAATTTCCGATTACATGATCAGGTTGCGGACATCCAAAGTCACATCCTATTATGAAGAAGTCACCTTAGTTAGCATATAACTTTTCCATCAATGCTCGCTGAGCTTAATTAGTCCCTCTGGATTTGCTGAAGTATTGTGCGGGATGTCAAGTGGGTCTACTTCATACGAGAGCTTGGCAGATATATTCTTGTTAGTCTTTAATTCACCCTGGGCATCCCCCATGTTAGCATCATGTCGGACTGTATTTTTAATTTCATGTTATCTGCCAGCTTCGTCTCTGTTCCGCATTCACGGAAGCTTAACGCGATCAGGCGGCACGCTTGGAGGTGACAAGTGGAAAGATGGGAAAGCATTTCATGCGCAAGGTGTCAAGTGAATGGTGGATTTACAGTTTACGAGCCTGTCTTGCTCATAAGCCTCCCATTCAATTAAAGAGAGTAACCAAAGGAGCTGCAGATTCTTTCATAAAGCTAGGAAACACCTACCGTCAACCAGGCTATGTTTGACCATTTTTACGCACTTGGAGGTACAGAAAAATCAAGACGCAGAGAGATCAAAAACTGGTACTTGACATATGGCAAAATGGCTCTTGGCATCTGGCAGTTATTTTTACATAGGGCAAAATAGCTTTTGGCATATGTCAGCTTTTGTGTTTTTTTACATCTGGCAAATTGGCTTTGGGCATGTGACAAAATTGATTTTGGCATATGGTAGTTTCTTTTTTTGCATATGGCGTTTGGCATGTGGCAGTTTTTTTTGGGACGTATTGCAGTTTCTTTTTACAAGTGACAAAATAGCTTTTGGCATCTGCCATTTTTTGGCAAAATGGCTTTTGGCATATGGCAGCTGTTTTTGACATTTTACAAAATGGCTTCGGGCAAATGGCAAAACGGCTCTTGCCATATAGCAGTTTTTTTTTTTTTTTTGTATATGGCAAAACGGCTTTTGGCATTTGGCAGCTTTTTTGGGCGTATGGCAGTATTTTTTTTTTTTTTAACACATGACAAAATAGCTTTTGTCATATGCCATTTTTGGGCATATGGCAAACTTGATTTTTCAAATGGCTGTTTTTTTTTTTTTTTGCATATGGCTTTTGGAATATGGCAGTTTTTAGGGGAAAATTGCAGTTTCTTTTTACATGTGGCAAAATAGCTTATCGCATATGCTATTTTTTGGCATATGGCAAAATGGCTTTTGGCATATGGCAGCTTTTTTTACATTTGGCAAAGTGGCTTTGGGCCAATGGCAAAATGGCTTTTGGCATATGGCAGTTTTTTTTTTTTTTTTTTTTTTTTTTTTTTGGGGTATATGACAAAATGGCTTTTTGCATGTGGCAGCTTTTTTGGCACATGGAAAAATGGCTTTGGGTATATGGAAGAATTTATTTTCACATATGGCAATTTTCTTTGGCATATGGCAAGATGGCTATTAGCATATGGCAGTTTTTTTTTTTTAAATAGACAGTTTTTTTGATATATGGTAAAATAGCTTTTGGCATATGGCAGCTTTTTTGACATTTGGCAAAATGGCTTTGGGCAAATGGCAAAATGGCTTTTGGCATATGCTAGTTTTTTTTTGTTTTTTTTTGTATATGGCAGAATGGCTTTTAGCATATGGCAGCTTTTTTTACATATAGAAAAATGGCTTTGGGCATATGGCAGTTTTCTTTGGCATATAGCAAAATGACTTTTGGCATATGGCCTTGGGCAAGGCACTGAATCCGAATTTGCCCCCAATAGGTTGGCAGCGCCTTGCATGGCTGCAGCACCATTGATGTTTGTGAGTGTGTGCTTGAAAGGGTAAATGTATTCTAATATAAAGCGCTTTGGGCATTGTAACAACGTAGATAAATGCCATTAGTACCATTAGTATAATGTCCGAGACTTTCTCGGGAAGCGATGTTTGTGATAGCAAGCGTTAAATTACCGGGTCACAGCACAATGGCTGATTATGTAAATATCATGGCGGGTTGATTGTCATTTCTTCTTTCTTCGCACTAAGACGAAAAGCAAGAAACAAACATCGCAATCAACATGGCAAACTGGAATTAGCTAAATTAAACTGAAAATATAACGAAAGTAAATTGATACTGGATCGTAGAGCCGAGAGTCCATCGTCCATCTTTGGAAGTGTGTGGTTTATTTTGTTCCCGATGTTAGGGTCCGCAACTGCGTCAACAAGGTTGTACCTCAAGCAGAAAACGGAGGCATGCGTTCAATGGTTTATTATATACAAACAAAAATAAGCGCAGAAAAGGGGGGAATAACACAATGGGTCCGTGACAGTAGGTCAACGGGGATTAATAATACTAACCTAAGCGGTAGGCAGAGAGCCGAGAAGACAACAAAACAAATACACTCAAATACCAGCACATCGTAGGGGATTTCAAAACAAGGGCGGCAGGCCCAACAAGCTAGCAAATTCACGAAATTCGAGAATACAAGGTGTCGAATGGCGCCCAGCAATATCTCGGTACCCTTCTCATGGATCGCCTGGCCTTAAATACAGTCTTTTGATGAGCTTGAATGCTCCCACAACTGGCTCCGAAACAAAACACGATCTGACCAACAGAATGTGACAGCCGATGCCGACCAAAAATGACGTAATGTCTGGGTAAATTTGCGCTAGTAGCCTTCCCTGCACAGAGAGCGCCGATTCGGCAACACGGGACAAGCTTGTGAAAGTTTCCAGCCCGTGTCATTCCCATGTGTCATATCTCTCCATGTGTGAAAGCAATGACGCGAGTAAATCCCGCGTCACCTTACACAGGAATTTACCGGGATATGTGTGTGAAAGGAGCCATAGTCATTCATTTTTTGCATAAAGGGCTCTTTTGTCTGCCCACACAACATTCTTTCTGCTGCACTCATATTTTATGTATTTCATTGTTGGTTACATTATGGTTGTAATATATTTTATTATGTACTAAAACAATAGAAGCAGGCATGTCTATGATCATCGAGTAGCATGTTAGCAAAAATACAATTTCCCTTTAGCGAGTACTCCGAAATAACGTGACGCTCTTCCCAAGATCATAACAAACATCCAATTATGTGGCGTCCAGTCATCCCTCTGCTGCGAATTCAATTAGTTTGGTAGGTTTATCACTAGTTGACGTCCAATAAATTTGAAGCGGGAGGGTGGCAGAATATGAACGATTGTTCCAGCAAATGGATGTACGCCTATGTGACAGCCAGTGAACTTAAAATATAATTTGCTCTTCACCTGGTCAAGATGCGCCCTCCCACCAATTAGTTTATCACTTGTAGACGTCCAATACATTTTAAGCAAATGGATTCAATGTCTAGCACCGTCAATGGTAGACAATGGCTTAAGCAGTGCCTGACCAAGGTATGGAAGTAATTACTTCACAGTCAAATGAGTATGCAGTAATTTAGCATTAGAAGAAGAAAAAAAAAATGGTCCCCCCCCCCCAAAAAAAAGTCTTATCGGCACTGGTTGATACCACACAGCTAAATGAATGAATCATAATTGGTGCGTTACAATTCCCTGAGTGGAAATCCATTAAAAGCTCCCAAAAACGTATAAACACGTTCTAATTTTAATATTTTCAGTGTCCCAAAAGCATATGTATACATCTTTTGCGTTTTTTTCCACAAGAGACATCTCTAGGTTCTGATGCAACTTCGCTCCAAAGCACAATGCTGAAAGTGCATTTTAAAGCAATAAAACTGGCTACTGGAGGGCAGTAGCGCATTTGGTAAGACCCGCAACCCGATCCAACGGAATGGCTGGGCCGCACGGCCGGGGCATCGGCGGAAGATGACCAAATGGACAACCAGGAAGACGTCCAGGACTCCAGGCGTGGGAGGTCCGTTCAGGGCGACCAGTGCGGTGCGACGATCAGATGGCCGTCCAAGATGCCAGGCGGCGGACGACCGAGCAGAACAACCGGGAGGACGCCCGGGTTGCCAGGCGCTGGACAACCGAGCAGAACGACCAAGACCACCAGTGCAGCGGACGATGCCGTTATGTCCGTGCTGCTCGCCGAGCAGAGCCCGCGCCGCAGTGCTCGACCGCTCGCGTCCCCCACGACCCTCCAGCGTCCTGCGACTCAGCCGGAAATGCGCACGGCTAAACCAGTTCCCCCCCAGGAACACAACATGCCCCACACAAGTTCCCCAGGCGAACTCCGCCACGAGGCAGTGGTCACCACAAAAGAAAGACTCAACAAAATCCATCTTGATGAGACAGGCGGCGATGAGGGAAAAGTTTACCCCGGATGTCGCGGCCACAACAGCGTCATCTCTCAGTTCACTAGTTTAGTTATGTGTAAATAAATTGTTACTTTGCTATCAAAAGCTCTATTTGTCTTGTTGTTTAAGTTATTTTGTAGAAGGAAAACATTATTCAGATGTTTGGGATGTCACAAAAGCACAAAAAAGCTGTCTTGAAGTCAAACTTATGTTTGAAATGTATGCTTTAAAAAAAAGCCCAATTTCTGTTTTTTTCATCAGAAACTGGAAAATTGCTCAAACTGAGCTATTTTCTAATGCTGATATCTAAAGAATGGGAAAAGATATGAACTTACTTTTTTTCCTGCTGAAAGATAAGTCAAATCTTTCTTTTTGTGGGTTTCATGTTCATATAGCAATAGAAATGAATTTTCTGTGGGCCTTGCAAAATCAGTCAAAATCCAGTAAAACGGCCGGGAGCGAAGGGGGTGGCACCGGTGAAAATGGCTGGGAGTGAATGAGTTAAGAATTTCCTGACATGAATTCAACTAATGCACCCAGCCAGCCCCTAGCTGTCCACAAACAACTCATTTTGCATTCTCAAAGCAGTGGTAAAAGCAGACATTTGACAATGTCTTCTAGGGCAGAATGACAGTGAAATTTTTAAAAGACAAAGGAGCGTCAAAGCTAAGTGAAGTTGCCCACGCATGGTGCAATTAAATGCTGCTGATCACTGGCTGACTTAGATTTACATGAATTCGTAGCAGAGTGAAATGTTTGCGGTTCATGCTTTTTGTTTGTGTGTGAGTGTTTTTCTAAACACAGCGCTGGAGCTCAGCATCCCTGTGTTGGAGCAAAGATACAAAGCACAATGTCTGCCTTTGTATGTGCGGTTCGATACAAACAACTCTGGCATATATTCTTCTTTTTAAAGGATGTGCCTGTACTGCTTTACAAGCTAAAGGTCAAGTGTGTTTGTTTAAGCCACGAGTGTCGAAAAATTGTTCCTCTGTGGGCCGCATACAGAAGAATTAAAGGTCGCAAGGGCCATTGTGAAATTCTTCAACTATAATTTATTAAACACACGTCACCCAAAACTGCCTCTGAGATTTAAAATATATTCTCTGTTACATTTCTGCTAGCCTTATTCCTTAGACTTTAGGTTATTTGAGAACATGTAGCCACCAGTGTTGTCACTAACGCGTTTCTGTAATCTGATTACTTTCATTCAGTAACGAGTAATCTTATGCGTTCATCTTTCCCAACCAATAATCTGATTAAAGTTCGTTTCCTTAGTGTCTGTGCGTTACTATTTTTTGTCTCATAATGTATGTCGAATGAAGAATATTGTAGTCATGTATGAAGAGGATTTTGAATATGAAATGTAAAGATACGTGTTCGATTCCATGGTAACCGCTCACAGTTACTTTTGGTCTCAAGTAAACCTGAACGATATATCGTTTAAACATCGCTATCGCGATGTGCGCGATAGTCCCATCGCAAGCACGTGCGAGTTTTTATTTTATTTTTTTTAATCCACATACGCCGTGCTTTCTGCTCTGCGCACAGCCTCACACCCTCCCTCTCCCAGCCCTTTGTTCCTCTCAGTCACTGGCACTTGCTTATTAAAGTTAACGATGGCTTTGATCTGGCCAAAGAAGCCGGGCAGCAATCTGTCAATCATCGTTGAACTTGTTAAACAGTTTCTGCAAGGAAGCCGCGCTGGAATGAATGTGTGTGTGTGCGTGTGGAGACGTTGGAGACATATAAAACAAAAGCCAGAAGTGATCATGAGGAGTTTGAAATTTCTACATGTCACTCCAAGAGTCACAGGTAAGGTAGGTAAACAGAAGCCTTTAATAAAGCCAAGCATTTTTCGACTACAGTACTTTGTTCTTGTTCAAAAATGATTTGGTCGGACAGTTATGTTTAAAACTGATAATAATTACGACATTTGAAGTGCTTAAAAAACATTTATTTAAATACATTTTTTAAAATTACTTTGGGGGAAAAAGTGAGAAAAAAACATGTCTTATATGTATCTTTTTCCAATGCTAAATCTGAATAAATACACTGAGCACAAAACACACACACACACACACAAAAAATACAATGGGGGGTGCACTACTTTGCGGTTTTACACTAATGGCGGCGGGTTCTGGTCCCGGTTAACTGCAAAAAATGAGGGATCACTGTACACTGTGGTGATGGTGAGTCATCCAAAGTCTTTCCAAACAGGTATTCAAGTCATCTAGTGAAAATTTCTTAAAATACATATATATATATATATATATTTTAATATCACAATATAATATCGCAATATATCGCAAACCCCCCAAAAAATCACAACAATAGTTTTTTCCAATAACGTTCAGGCTCAAGTTACACGCGCTAAGTGTTTTGGAACTGAGGGGTCATTTACATGGTGACTTTCCGAGAATACGAAAAATTTCAAATTTGCATTTGCGTCTCAATTCGAACAATGTCGCAATACCGCATGAAAACGATGTAGTATTCATGCCAGGCCCTAGGGGGCAGTGCAGATTTACAGGGCGACAGAGAATGATGCACTTTGACCCCACTAAGCTCCCTCAGCCCGGAAAAAAATATGCCCGCCCACTCAAAGCGATGGCATTTTTCTTTGGTTCAAAGAGGCATAAAAATGGAAACATTCAACATATTTAATTTAAAAATATTATTAAAACAGTAAATTTAAGCCGACATTCCGCCATATTTGCCGTTTTTAATGTTTAGTAGCACCGCTGCGCACGCCCAATTTGACGTGTACGAGTGCTGACGTTATCGGCGTGGTCTCACGCCGCGGGAGCCTTTGATATGCATGCCGAGGAAGCCCCCCTCAATCCCCCGCTATCGTATTCTTCCACTTTGGAGGCAGGATTCAGAATTTTTCGTCTTCTGTCTTCGCCGACATCATATGCACGTGAGGCGAGTCCGCTGCTCAGTCATTGCATCTTTGTGTCGCAGAGTCGCCATGTAAACTGCCCGAGAAAGGCATGTGCCAGCACGGGTGCAGCCACCGGTTGAGATGTGCGAGGTAATGTTGATCTGTGTGCGTCCATGAATGAACGTGAGAATTTTTCCTTCATTCTGGAGGATTACAGCGATAGGTTGGAGCTGCTACATGCGCGACCGTTTCGTAGCTTTGCCGTTGTAGCGGCGGTTCGTAGAGATGTCCCGATCGATCGGGCCCGATCACGTAATTTTCAAAGTATCGGAATCGGCAAAAAAATATCGGAGATGCCTTTTTAAAAAAAATAATAATATATATATATATATATATATATATATATATATATATATTTTTTTTTTTTAATTAAATCGTTTTCTAATTGTATTTAACGTAACAGACATAATATGTTACACTCTTCCAGAGTCTTTAGTTTAAGCTTAAGGTAGGGTTATCAAATCTATCACGTTAACGGCGAGAATTAATATTTTTTACATTTTTCATGTTACAATATTTAATGCAATTAAAGCATGCGCTGCGCGACCCACTCACACATTGTAGCGTTCAATCTATAATGGCAGCATTTTACCCATTCAGTATATAGAGCTAAAAGGCAGCATAAAATGAGTAGAGTGAATTTTGGCAGCCTTTGGAGCCTTTTTTTTAAATGCCTAAAGCCTTACAATCCCTCTCCCAACGATTAGATTAATCGTGGGAAGCAACGTGGGGAAGAAAGGTAATAGTTGATCATTTTCTTAACACCCTATGTTATTTCCCAACGCAGAGAAGATATATCAATTGGTACCATGACGCACAGTCATGGTTGCACTTCCCATCATGCATTTGGGCAGAAGTTAAATGGCTACAGTATCATTTACTGAAAGCTCAACAAATACACTAGATGGCAATATTTAGTCACAATATACAAAGTCACATTTAACCTTTAAGAATTACAAGTCTTTCTATCCGTGGATCCCTCTCACAGAAATAATGTTAATAATGTAAATGCCATCTTGAGGATTTACTGTCATAATAAACAAATACAGTACTTATGTACTGTATGTTGAATGTATATATTCATCCGAATTTTATTCATTTTTTTCTTAATGCATTGCCAAAATGTATATGATCGGGAAAAATTATCGGGGATGATTGGAATTGAATCGGGAGCAAAAAAAAGCAATCGGATCGGGAAATATCGGAATCGGCAGATACTCAAACTAAAACGATCGGGATCGGATCGGGAGCAAAAAAACATGATCGGAACAACCCTATTTATTATGCTTTTATTTTACACCCTCATCACTCTACAGTGCGGTGTTTTTACAGATTAAATAAAGCCTGTATGATAGCCACGCATCAAAAGTAGTCATAATTAATAGAAACTAGCCCTCCACAGGGCTAACATTACGTTAACAAGGTACAGCGACATTAATCTTATTGATTAGCGCTAGGTTAAACTTAATTTTACCTTGACCCGAGTATCGCTCCTCCTCTCTGGGAGAAGACAGGGTGCCTTTGGTGGAGCTGCAGACGTGCTGTAGTGGTATGCAAGCGCTCTCTTATAGTGAATACATGAAACAAAGTTAACCTCGGTGTCCAGCTTGAAATTCTCCCACACTTTGGATATTTTCTTCTTTTTCATGGTGCCTTTGTATTCGCTTTCGTCGGCATTTTTGTCGTTACCTCTATAATCATCCATGGTTGAAATCAAATATATCCGCGGGCTCTGTCTTCTTCCTGTACGCACATGACATCAGCGCGTTGCGCCGCATCAAAAGTAGTCTGGGCAAAACAGCATGCTGAGAGACTGAAAAATTAAATGATTCCATGAAGCAGAGAAAATTCCTCGATCAAGTTTTAAAATCTCGTTTCTACTCTCGTGCCTGCCCATATTCGTACCGATACCACGTTTTTTAAACTAAACTACTGCATACTCACATGTTTGTTCATTCGCTGCCATCCTCCCTTCTTCAAATCTATTGGACGTCTACTAGTGGTAAACAATTGGTGGGAGGGTCGGGTGCATTTTGGAAGAGTGGCAAAGTAGCTAGCTCAGAATGTAAAATATTCACGAGATGACTTTACCCCCGCCATTCCGTGACTGTGCTATTCATATGGAACAACAACCTCAAAAAAGGTACAAAAAAACCTCTAATCTCCATTCAGGGAATTGTAATTGCCCGATTATGATTATCGTTCATTATTTTGTTGTCGACTGCATGGTGATTCCAGATGCTTCATTGCATTACATTGTACACGACCATTAACTAATCAGTGAGGCTTTCAAGAGTGGCCTATTAGCGTGATGGTGGCTTGTATTCATCACATATGTTTTCTATCTTGCATTGCCTCCTGCAAACATGAACAATACAAGGTGAGATGCTTACGTTTTTATTTGGGCTAAGTGTGGCGGCAACATACTAGATCTAGAAGCACAACTATTGCATTAAGTATCACTTTAATGCACATTTTAACAGACTGTAGCGGCAGTCGGAACTGTCAAGTCTTCCAAATTGGAATTCATGCAATAATTACGCCAGCAGAGAGCGAGAGCGGCTGGCTGGACGGCCACGATGTAGCTGTGCATTAGCGTTACCGCTTAGCTTGAAGTCGGCTTTTACGCAGGAGGCTCGCTTGACCACAGTCATAAAAAAAAATAAAATGAAGAATAGGATTAGCCTGATAATGCTCGGTTTTCTTTCTGTGCGCTGACTCAAAATATGATCACCCTGGAATGACGTGCAGCTAGCATGTGTAGTCATTTGTTTTGATTCTTCTGCATCGATGCGGGATAGTTTGCTCAGCGCGTGCCGGACTGCAAATTAGTGAGCATGCGTAATTCTTGAACGGGCTTAATGAACAAAAGCAGTCTGAGTGGGCACGCCAAATAAAAAGATATGACTATTAATCGGAATTATGCATTAAGACCTGTGGTCTGAATCTAGCTGCATTGGTGCTGTGGCTTTTTGCAGTTGTTTGCATTCATGTTGTGGGTTTGTGTCATAGCTATTTGCATTTGTACTTTGGATATTTGTAATTGTGCTGTGGACAATTTGCATTTGTGCTTTATTCTTTTGCAAAGCGTTTGGAGTTGGCGTGCATGTTCTGGAAACTTTAAATCGTACAGTTTTCCTTTTTTGCAAAGTGTTTCAACTTTGCAGTTCGCCTGACACTCTTCAGCAACCGTAAAAACGCGATTCATTATACGAAAAAAATCATGATACAGAAGCCACTCCGGAACAAAAGTGGTACATCTACATACGAATTTATATTCTGTCCAGGACCTGGTCTGTAAGGACAAAATGGTCGTATGTCAAGTGGATTTTCCCATAAGAATACATTATAATTTGATGAATTCGTTCCACAGCCCAAAAACCGAGGCTAAACTCTAAATAACTACTATTGGTACAATTACAAACGGCAATTACACATAGCAAAACAAATAAATATAAATTCAAATAGAAATACTCTATTGGCCCGAATATAAGACCCTGGTTATAAGATGACCCCCTGTTTTTCAAGACTCAAGTTTGAAAAAAGACTTTTTGAACACCAAATTAATTTTTACACAGAAAATAATTACAGTACATCAGAAACAAATGATTATAACAATATATTTGAGATATAAAGCATGTTATTTTGCCTCATTCAAATCTTAATATCTCAACATTTAAATATGTAAACTAAAGTGCAATCACATTCGTAAATGAATGGCTTCTGGTTTTTGAAATGTAAATAAACCAATCTATTGTGATAAAACAACAAAATTGCAATCACTTGCATTAACAATCAAAGTGAAGTCTAACTGTAGCTGTCATCTTGAAACAAATCTAAATAAGGAAAAACATTGCAATAAAATAACGCAAACTGGTTAAACTTGAGAGTCGCTGAGATCTTTCATGACAGAACATCGTTTCAATGATATCTGGCGCCATCTAGCATCGTGAATGGATATAATGTCTAGACCGCGAATATCAGGCGACCCCCTCTTTTTCAGTCTTATTTCAATGCAAAAAACACCGTCTTATATTCGGGCCAATACGGTAATAGGTTCTAAGTTGGCGGTTGTGTTTTGCATGCTGTTCCTGAACGCACCGTGTAACTGACGACAGAGTGAGAGCGGTGCGGAACAGTTTTTACTTTCTCTTTTTATGTTCTTGTTGGCGTCAGCTACGGCGGACAGTAGCCGTGTTGTGTTGCACAAGTTCTGAAATAAATGATAAAAAATCTGACGAAATTGGCGATTTCCTTATCGATGTTACCGCAATAATAATTGTCACATTAATTTATAAAGGAAGTCTGAGGTGGATCGTCGAGACCGTAGACATATCCCGGCCGTATTGTCCAGCCAGTTCACTGATGCGCACACCACGCTAATTTTTTTCTATCATTTCCATCTTAATTTTAATGCCAAACGTCACCTTTTTCCACCACCTGCACTAACCTTTTTGGGACCCATGTTGATTTCTTTCACAAGAAAATCCACCATGCGTCTGTCTTGCAGCAAAACAATGAAATTGCGACGCTGTGATAAATCGTCGTATTTCGAGCATGTAAAAAAGTACTGTATATATATTTTTTAAAAACCTATCGACATCAGCCAATACCACACAGAAATTGTTATTGAGAGGCAAAAATTTGTATCGGTACAATAATAATTGTCACCTTAATTTCTAAAGGAAGTCTGAGGTGGATCGTCAAGATCGTAGACATATTCCGGCCGTATTGTCGAGCCCGTTCACTGATGACCAAGCTAATTTTTTCCTATCATTTCCACCTTAATTTTAATGCCAAACGTCACCTTTTTCAACCACCTGCACTAACCTTTTTGGGACCTGATGGGAGAAATATAATATGACCCGCACATTGTGATGATTCCCTTTGTGACTGTATCAGCATATTGTGATGATTCCCTTTTGTGACTGTAACGAAGCAGCATATTGTGATGATTCCCTTTGTGACTGTATCAGCATATTGTGATGATTCCCTTTTGTGACTGTAACCTTGTTATCTTGCCACTTTGGCGCCTTTGTGATGTATGATTCCCTTTACCTCGTTTTCCTCGCCACTTTGACGTCTTTGTGATGTGTGATTGGAAAAATTGAAATTCGCCCCCCCCCCCCCGGCCAAGACGCACGGAAACAGCGACAGCCAAAACAAGTACCGCTCGGCCGATGCTGCCCCCGCGCGCGCAACCGGGAAGGCAGAACTTCGCGCGTTCTCTCTGACATTAACCCTTTGTACTGACTCCATGTTCCAAAAGTTTGAAAAAGACTCGCCGAAAGCAGGTTGACAATTTATTCGTCGACAATGGTAAAAAAACAAGGCAAAAAACAAACGACGGAGGGATCCGAAGGTTTGTCTGGGCATTGCTTTTGGGTCTTCCCCTCTGTGGCCGGTTTTGGGCGGCTTAGGTTCATGCGCGGATGGGACGCCCACTATCAACTTTGTTGTCCGGGCTGGCTGTACTTGTTTTAGGACAAAGCGCTTTGTCCTTGGAGTTTGCTGGGAGAGCTGATTGCAAGAGTTGGTGCGTCAGTCTTGGTCATGACGCACACGTTGGGCTTCTGTGATAAGACGGCATTGTGTATCTCTTCTATTTCTTCTCATTAGACTATGGTGTGCTATTTATTTTATGTTAGTAGTGCAGTCCTACCGTAAATATGAAAATGATACTATTTCCTGATTAATTATATTATGTGTGTTAGAGTAATGCAAACAGTTAGACGGTGCCTACGAGAAACTGTACCATTTTTCTCATCTCCCCCTCATTAGCCCGGATAAGGTGATTCACTTTACTGTGTCAAAGGGCATGTAGTGGAGTCTGCTTAAACAATAGTTAGATGAATGTGTTAGACTAATGTAAACAAGTATATGGCGTGTGCAATGACGGTTTCTTTTCCCTTCAATGTGTCAAAACACGTGTAACGACACCATTGGGCAAATGGCTAATCTCAAAACACGTGTAAAGATACCATTGGGCAAGTGGCTTGTCACCTGAGGGAAGGGACTGGCTATTTCTACTCTGACGTGGTGCACCACTAAAAGAGCTGGGTATTTTTCCCTCTTCGGTTAGTCTGCTGTGGGTTACATACGGACGCCCAGCTTGTATTCCTCTGCAGTTCTACCGGGGTGTCGGCTTTCCGCCCGCTTGTCAACGGTAAGAGTTTTGATTGCTCAAAGGAATACTGTATCTTGTGTGCTTTAACAGTAGCGCGGGGATTTTAGAAGTGACAATCTATATCTAGCGTTATTGTTGTTCTTGTTTTCTTCCTTTTTCTACAATAGACATCATATATTTCGCAAAAGTGTGCGTGTTTCTGACTCACTGCGGACCCTGAAATTTTGGAAAACAGGACCCATGTTGATTTCTCTCACAAGAAAAACCGCCATGCGTCCGTCTTGCAGGAAAACATTGAAATTGTGATGCTGTGATAAATTATTGTATAATGAGCATGTAAAAAAAAAAGTAATGTATATATTAGGGCTGTCAAAATGATCGCGTTAACGGGCGATAATTAATTTTTTTAATTAATCACGTTAAAATATTTGACGCAATTAACGCACAAATGTCCCGCTCAAACAGATGACAGCAAAGTGAAATGTGTACTTGTTGTGTTTTTCGGAGTTTTATCGCCCTCTGCTGGCGCTTGGGTGCGACTGATTTTATAGGCTTCAGCACCCATGAGCATTGTGTAAGTAATTATTGACATCAACAATGGCGGGCTACTAGTTTATTTTTTGATTGAAAATTTAACAAATTTTATTAAAACGAAAACATTAAGAGGGGTTTTAATAAAAAAATTTATATAACTTGTACTAAAATTAATTTTTTAAAGAACTACAAGTCTTTCTATCCATGGATCGCTTTAACAGAATGTTAATAATGGTAATGCCATCTTGTTGATTTATTGTTATAATAAACAAATACAGTACTTATGTACCGTATGTTGAATGTATATATCCATTTTGTGTCTTATCTTTCGATTCCAACAATAATTGACAGAAAAATATGGCATATTTTATAGATGGTTTGAGTTGCGATTAATTGCGATGAATTACGATTAATTAACTTTTAAGCCGATTAAAAATTTTAATCGTTTGACACCCCTAGTATATAGATATATATTTTTTAAATGTGTCGATATCAGCCAGTACCACACAGAAATTGGTATTGAGAACCAAAACTTTGTATCGGTACAACACTAAGTACCGTATTTAAAAATGTCCAAATACGCACCTACTACAGCCACCAAAAGCACTCACACCAATATAAACACACAGCATATACTATAATGAGGACACAACAAGGTGGAAGTCGTCCTTCCGACCCCAAGCAAAGCACCCAGGTGAGCCCAGTGTTGTACGGGCAAACTATGAAGAAACCTGGCAAGTACGGGCGTGCCTCTTTTTTATTGTTTTGGGGCTGTGTGAGGTCTTGCCTGCTTGCTCCATTGCATCACAATTGCCTCCCAATTCACCTGCGCCTCATCCTTTTCCTGCCGGTAATAACTATTTGTGTTTGTGCAACATCGCTTATATGGAGCTCCGTGTAAGGTTTCGTCTCCAGTGTTGAGTGGGAAGATCTTATAGAGTCACATATTAGACAGCTCTGGGAATAAAACATAAGTGTTTTTCACACACACGCACTCACTCTCAAAATGCCTGCCTTACTGTGCAACAAGCCGTGACTTTGTCCCTGACGACAACACGACACAACACTTCAATACTAATAAGAAGCCAGGCAGGTCGGACTGAGTTGTCGTCATTTGGCATGTTTCTTTTTTAAATGTACTTCCTTCCTTACATACTGTTTACATTAAATGTTAAGATGCTTTACAAAACGTAACTAATTGCAAGCCACTGGAATTGATAGACATCCAATTCATTTAAAATGGAAGTAATCGCTTTGATTGTTCCTTTTTCAGTGCCATTGACGGTGTTAGACGTCTGATCCATTTTGACTGGGAGGGCCGAAGTAACATTCATTCGTCCCTCCCTGTCAAAATAGAACGGACTTCTAGTGCCATCAATGACAAGCAGTGATCTTAGACCCCACCATCAGTTGACAAAACAGCTGCCATTGCGCCACGCCTACCCGTAGGGGGCCGACCCTGGCAGAACGCTGAGTTGGCTTTCACTGTGATGAACTCAAACACGCTGCGTTCTAACACCGAATTTAGGTGGAAATAAGACAAAGGTTTCACTGCATACTAGCAGGCAGGAGTGTCTCAAGAGTGATTTGGTTAAA
Organism: Corythoichthys intestinalis; assembly: GCF_030265065.1. Taxonomy (NCBI): domain Eukaryota; kingdom Metazoa; phylum Chordata; class Actinopteri; order Syngnathiformes; family Syngnathidae; genus Corythoichthys; species Corythoichthys intestinalis. The sequence continues at coordinate 47,287,364 of NC_080405.1, read as the reverse complement.
GATTCAAGGTACAGTGGGGCAAATAAGTATTTAGTCAACCACTAATTGTGCAAGTTCCCCCACTTGAAAATATTAGAGAGGCCTGTAATTGTCAACATGGGTAGACCTCAACCATGAGAGACACAATGTGAAAAAAAAAACATAAAATCACATTGTTTGATTTTTAAAGAATTTATTTGCAAATCATGGTGGAAAATAAGTATTTGGTCAATACCAAAAGTTCATCTCAATACTTTGTTATGTACCCTTTGTTGGCAATAACAGAGGCCAAACGTTTTCTGTAACTCTTCACAAGCTTTTCACACACTGTTGCTGGTATTTTGTCCCATTTCTCCATGCAGATCTCCTCTAGGGCAGTGATGTTTTGGGGCTGTCGTTGGGCAACACAGACTGTCAACTCCCTCCACAGATTTCCTTTGGGGTTGAGATCTAGAGACTGGTTAGGCCACTCCAGGACCTTGAAATGCTTCTTACGAAGCCACTCCGTTGTTGCCCTAGCTGTGTGTTTGGGATCATTGTCATGCTGAAAGACCCAGCCACGTCTCATCTTCAGTGCCCTTGCTGATGGAAGGAGATTTTCACTCAAAATCTCTCGATACATGGCCCCATTCATTCTTTCCTTTTCACAGATTAGTTGTCCTGGTCCCTTTGCAGAAAAACAGCCACAAAGCATGATGTTTCCAACCCCATGCTTCACAGTGGGTATGGTGTTCTTCGGATGCAATTCAGTTTTCTTTCTCCTCCAAACACGAGAATCTGTGTTTCTACCAAAAGTTCTATTTTGGTTTCATCTGACCATAACACATTCTCCCAGTCCTCTTCTGGATCATCCAAATGCTTTCGAGCGAACCGCAGACGGGCCTGGACGTGTACTGGGTTCAGCAGGGGAACACGTCTGGCAGTGCAGGATTTGAGTCCCTGGCGGTGCATTGTGTTACTGATAGTAGCCTTTGTTACTGTGGTCCCAGCTCTCTGTAGGTCAACCACTAGATCCCCCCGTGTGGTTCTGGGATTTTTGCTCACCGTTCTTGTTATCATTTTGACGCCACGGGGTGAGATCTTGCATGGAGCCCCAGATCGAGGGAGATTATCAGTGGTCTTGTATGTCTTCCATTTACTAATAATTGCTCCCACAGTTGATTTCTTTACACCAAGCGTTTTACCTATTGCAGATTCAGTCTTCCCAGCCTGGTGCAGGTCTACAATTTTGTCTCTGGTGTCTCTTTGGTCTTGGCCATAGTGGAGTTTGGAATGTGACTGACTAAGTTTGTGGACAGATGTCTTTTATACCGATAATGAGTTAAAACAGGTGCCATTAATACAGGTAACGAGTGGCGCCTCGTTAGACCTCGTTAGAGGAAGTTAGACCTCTTTGACAGCATGAAATCTTGCTTGTTTGTAGATGACCAAATACTTATTTTTCACTCTAAGTTGGAAATAAATAATTTAAAAATCAAACAATGTGATTTTTTGTTTTTTTTTTCCACATTCTTTCTCTCATGGTTGAGGTTTACCCATGTTGACAATTACAGGCCTCCCTAATCTTTTAAAGTAGGAGAACTGGTTGACTAAATACTTATTTGCCCCACTGTAGATGCGAAATGACAGACTTGGCTTTAGTAAACAACCGTCATCTTAAAGCAGTAGACTTCTCAGAAAGGCTCTGTTGTAGTGAACCTTCCTAGTGAACCTAACTCTTTATCTAAAATACTTCTAAATCGGCAAAATCTTAGCTTGAATCTATCTTTAAATGTCGAAAGTAGACAGAAGGGAACTAATACAAAAACGGGAGCAATATTAACAACTTTAAAGGTTGATTCACAACATTAAATGACTTCCAAACATAGCATAGGTTACTACTGTATGTTTTTTAAGTGAAAAAAACCCCCCAACAAACCATGAAAGGTAACACCAGTTACTTTGCCAAGTAACTAATTACTCTTACATTCAGGTAACTGAGTTAGTAACTCAATTACTTTTTGGGAGAAGTCATTTGTAAATGTAATTAATTACCGTAATTTTTGCACTATAAGGCGCACCTGACTATAAGCCGCCATCCACCAAATGTGACACAAAACCTGCATTTGCTCATAGATAAGCCACACTGGACTATAAGCCGCAGCTGTCTCACTGTATTATAGGATATTTACACCAAAAGATATTAGCCGGTAACACTTCATTAGACAGCGGCATCATATGACGGTCAGAAGACCAAATGAACCATCACGAAGCTTTTAACCAATTGGCTGCCAAGCTTCATTGCTTCAAGAAGCTTCATTTGGCCATGACTGCTTCCTTGAGGGAGACAGTCAACCTTTTATGCCACCTGCTGTCAAATTTGTTGTTGTCCTTCATGCCTCCTAGCATGCATTGCAGCGCAACATGTAAATAACAATCAAAATTCAGGTTCTTTGCTAATTATTTATTCAGTTGCTGTTCCTGTTAGTTTAAATAATTGCTAGTTGCGGTATTTGGTAGCACGCTATTTGACAGTGGCGCCATAACACTGTCATTAGACAATTAGTACGGCTGTCAAACGATTAAAATTTTTAATCGAGTTAATTACAGCTTAAAAATTAATTAATGGTAATTAATCGCAATTAATCGCAATTCAAACCATCTATAAAATATGCCATATTTTTCTGTGAATTATATATATATTCTGTAAAATAAATTGTTGGAATGGAAAGATAAGACACAAGATGGATATATACATTCAATATACGGTACATAAGGACTGTAGTGGGCATTTCACTCTACTGTCATTTAAATCTGTCTATGCTGTCCTCACTCCGAAGTGTCTACTTTTTCCAAAGCTAGACAGCAAGTGTACGACGCCTTAATAATAAGACTTCTTCCTTTTTCATCTGATTTATTAATAAAATGGCCTCAAACCATTGTCCTCTTTAGACCATTTACATAAAACTACAAAAAAAAAAAGTACACAAGCTTTGCATTAGCAACAACGTTAGCTTAGCACGCTATACAGGTTGACTAAACATAAACAAAAAGTGTCTCATACAAAAAATATAACATTTCGCTTACTAACATAATATGTACATTCTTTACAACAACCATACTTACGGACAAATCTTTTCCACGGATCATATAAGCACAACAGAGACGTCGTGCAGCCATATTGAACTGGCATGAAAAAAATAAACCATGTCGCAAAGCGACCACAAGAGTTCGCTGTTAGACAGCACAAAAAGCCTTGCTGTAAAATTTACCAAAAGGCAGAATACTGTCTGAGATGGACATGTGTGTTAATTGCGTCAAATATTTTAACGAGATTATTTTTAAAAAATTAATTACCGCGCGTATTTTGACAGCCCTAACAATTAGACATAATTATGACATGACACTGTCATGAGCATTAATGAATGCTTATTACAGTTCTCATTTAGTTTTATTCGGCAAATAATCTCACTTTTGAATGGATGTAAAAGATCGGAGCTGGACATAAATGGAGTTGGTAACATAATTTGCTTGCTGGATGACACTTAATGACATTTGTCATAAGCATTCAGTAATGCCCATGATAGTGTCATGTCATAATTATGATGGTCTTATGACAGTCTTATGACGCCGCTGTCAAATAAAGTGTTAGCAAATACCATACCAAGCAATTAATGAAACAACTGGAACAGTAAATGCATAAATCATTAGCAAAGAACATGAATTTTCATTGTTACTTACATCTGTAGTGCTGCAAGCATGCTGAATATTGATTGTTACTTACATCTGTTGTGCTGCAATGCATGCTAGGAGGCATGGGTTGCCTATTAACACAAATAAATCAACAAATAAGCCACACTGGACTATATGCGGCAGGATTCAAAATGAACGAAAAAAGTAGCGGCTCATAGTCTGGAAATTACGGTACTTTTTAAAGTAAGATTAACAACACTGGTCATAAAGATGCAGTCTGCAGAATGAAAAGTGACGAAAGCGGAGATTTTATTCTGCCATTTTGTTGCCGAACACAATTTGCTCGCAACTATTACTGATCACTTCTCAGAGTTAGCAAAAGAAATGTTCCCTGACTCAAAGATTGTATCGGAAAGTGAATTTTATCAATTAACCTTTTTAATTTATAATTGGACACACGAACAACCTTCAAGTCAAACTGAATTGCGAGCTGAAGTGCAGCCATCAAAAGACATGATAGAAATTGCCAAAAGTGCTACATACAATTATAACAAAAGTCACTGTTAAATTTTAGTAATCATGATGTCGCTGAAGATATTGATTGTTCTTTGATTGCACCAGGTTTTATGTTACAATATAACCAATATATTCATATTATTTTAAAAATTGAGTTTTATTTTTGTTTCATATTGCACGCTATATAAAACGTTGTAAGATAAGTCATCAATTTGTAAGGGCATACGTCACTATTTGTAAGATTGCCCACGGCCTCGGGTTGACAGGTATGATATTGTGAGTTTAAAATCGTAATAATACAAGAAAAGTCCCAATATTTTGAGAAAAAAATTGTAATGTTAAATAATTCCGCTATTTAATATTGCCTAATTTTACTTTATTCTCATAATATTATGACCGCAGTCTCCTAATGTTATGACTTTATTCTCATAATCCATATTTTTTTCATTTTGTGGCCCTAATATTCCGCCGTAAATATGAACATCTACGTATGTCTTTTTTCTACAGCCTAAAAAATAGTGATGAAATTGTTCTTAAAACTGACCATAATTTGCACACTTTCCTCTGAGTAAAATTATTTGGAGAACTTTCGAACCTAGTCATTGTTATAAAGAAGTTTCAACCGAGCCAGTGTTGTTCAGTGCAGTCGGTAATAGGATGGCGATGGGGAGAAATAATGACCGGCAGCCGAGACGTTCATTATTTGCAATGACTTAACATGAAGACGAGAATGTCAGCAAGACATGGGGGATGAAATCCCATCGCTGTCATCTTAACTAGCAATATTGATAGTTGCTATTTCGGAGCCCTTCTAAATGAAAAATATAAGGGGAAACAAAAATTTTCACTGAATTGTTTTGATTTAAAGATAGCAAACACTGTTATGCTATTTCCTCCCTGCCATTTAGTTTAACACACCCAGCTGTTAATGAATGAATGAATTCAAGCCCCCTGTTTGTTCAGATGAAACCCATTTAAATTTTGTTCACTGGCCTGACAAATCTATTTACACGTGAATCGAGAATCTCTTTCCCAACTCGGCGCTACCGGGAGCCGCAACCAATCAACCGCTTCAATCAGTCGTCACGCAGGCGACGAGTTGAAGCGGACTAGTCTCGCTTTTACATGGGGGCGGCTCGCCAACCAGCTGTGATAACGTCTCCTGATAGAGGTGAGACTGTACACTGCTTATGGAACCTAGACCAGATAAAGCCGTAAGATAATTAAGAAGGTGCAGGCATCTCCTTTTTATTCCCAAGGCTGTTTTATGAAGGTACATTCAGCCAGGGAGAATATTAATCTTATGTGGAGAATATAAATGGAGAGGGAAGAGCAAAAAGAGTTATAGGTATGGCCAAGCCACATATTTCTTGGGAGATAGCGATCGAACTCTGTCGCGAATAACAAAAATCTTTATATGACAAATTAGCATTGCACTGTTATCAGTATCAGTACTGTACCGATATGGCACTAAAATGACGTAATTGGTTTCGAAGAGTACAGGTAGTCCCCGGGTTATGACGGACCCGACTTACGCGATTTCGGACTTTTTGACACCTGGTGCACGCTAATTATTGGTCCGATAATTATCGGTTCGATAATAGGAATTATGACGTCATCCCGATAAATCCAATAACATTATTAATAGGACCGATAATATGTATTGTGCTGGCTTTACAGTTTACAGTGACTTTACACACTAGTATAGGAAAGCAGTTGCCCATTTGCGGGGCATTGCTCCCACCTGCTGGTCAGAATAATTCATTGCATCTATTTTTTATCACAGTAGTTTTGTTCATACTACAAGCTCATTCACATACACATTGCGGTGTCTAGCGGTCGCATTGACAATCGTGAATGCTTTCTGTTACGTTTCCGCCTCGGAAATATGTCTAAGTATTTTATGTTTACTATAACATATGGATGTGCACCATATGTTTACTTCTGTGGTGAAGGGTCATATGTACAGAACTTAATAAGCTGTTGTGTTATAGAAGCCAGCCAATGCTTTAGTAGCTCAAACTAGTGTGCTATGCTATACATATAATAGTTGTGTGTATAAGTGTATTGTGCAGTTTTTTGTATATTGAATATTGAATATGTGCATTTTTCTGTTGTACTTTAACATTATTAAGACGAGTGTCTTCCCATAAAAGCAAGAAAAGACCAAGCCTTGTGGTTTATGGAAGTGCATTTATTTTTAGCTGGCTGTCGGGCAGTGCAGAAGTGAAATGCACTGTTTTGTTCATGTAATTATGGTGAGATCAAAGACAAATCTATGTTGAATCCACCACGTTTTTTTTTTTTTTTTTTTTTTTTTTTTAAACCTCCAGGTGTTCAAAAACTCAGGTTATACATTTTTAAAATATATATTTATTATTGGCTATCGGTATCTGCTTTGAGGAGCAGAAAGTTAATGATATCGGTTTCAAAAAATGGATATTGTGCACCCCTACTTTTGTTTTGTGATGCATGCTTTTATTTTGGCGCAGGACGCATAGAACAGGAAGTGATTGCATGTACAGACGCACAGAGCAGCCAATTGACAGCGGTTACAGCCTGTGCGTACATTTGTTGCTTGTGAAGCATCCTGAGGCAACTGCTGTATATAACCCCTTTTGTACTGTTTATTGTAGGTTTTCAATTATGGTCGAATGCTTAGGGCGAGTTTATGTGATTCTTTTTGAGGATGTGCGGATGCTACCTGATACGTGCTAATTGTTTGTTATTGCTGTGTCAGCAGGTACTTGTAAACGCAAATTTAAATTGTTATTGAAAATGAGACTGATTTAATTTTATTGTATTTTAGCTTCATTCTGCAAGTGTTGATGTCATGAGCAGCTTGAATAAAGTCAGCAAACCACACATACGTCTGACATCGTCTTTTCGGAGCTTAGCTCACTGTCTAATTTCAACGGCTTGGCGAGGACAGTACAATGATGTATAATACGCTTTTAGATATATATATATATTTTTTTTAAGAGGGTGTTTCGTGGTATTCAAAGGGTTAATTCCGACTTACGCGGAAATCTGGGTTACATCGCGAGCGAAGGAACGGAACCTTACGTGGAGATTATGAGGGGACCACCGGGGGGGAGGGGGTTGGGGGGGGGCTCCCAAAATGTCATTGCATGTAATTGACTTTCCTATATACAGTATATATATATATATATATATATATATATATGTATATATGTATTTAAAAATTAAGACTTTGCCGGTAAAATGTTGTCTATAAAAGTTGTAAAGCAATATAACAACAAAAATGAATGAAATGAACAAAACAACTTAAACGGGTCCAAAATTTTTTTCAAACAGATCATGTGACTAGCACTTTAGAGATGGTCATTTGCTTTGATTAACCAGAAAAACCCACCTGCCAGCAGCTGCCGCTTCAAATGGGTTGCATGTCTAGGGCCGTCATGGCAGACAATGAGTTAAGCAGTGACAAAGCCCCTATAGCAATCACTTTAATTTTTGTTTTAGTCTTTTGGACGATAATACTTATTAGTCTTAGTCATTTCAAAATGTGACGAAAATTCAAGACTAATTCCGTCTAGCTTTGGTTTATGTTTACTCAAAATTTTTTCCTCTGTAAAATAAAATAAAAAAAAAACTCCAAAAATAAATAAATAAAGGTATCCAACTATTTTGAGTGAACACTGACAGATGAGCACATATTGCAGCATCTACAAGTCCAACGCCAACTTGGTGATTATACACATTCAGCAGGAAAACAGTACATTATTTTCAATTGATTATACCTACCTGAATGTAAAAAATGTTGTCAGAGAGTTTAGGAGGAGGCTCGTTGTTAGCATTTTCCTAATGCTAATGCGAATATGAATGATATGCTAGTGCTACCAGTTACATTTCGTGTGTGATGATCACTCAGCACAGATCTTTAAAGGCTGAAGAAGCACTGCATATTTTCTCTTGCCAAGATAAGAAAACAAATCTTACCATGTGTTTCAAAACAAGCAAGCCTTGTGACTGGAGAGTTTACTGGTAAGTTTGAAGGGTGCAGCATGTCACACGAGTGACCCAAACGACATTGTTATGATTCAGGCTAATTACACATTAAAAATGTCACACATTGTGAACATGTGACAGAAACTACTGCGCATTTTGGTCTCGTTTTCGACTCGTCAGAAGAAAACTGGCATTCGTCTCGTTATGTTTTAGTCTCCAAAGACACATTTTTAGCTGGTTATAGTCATGAAAAAATTGTTCGTCGACGAAATATTTTCGTTGCTGCCATTGGTGACAAAAATAAGACTGCTTAACAGTCAAGTGAGTATGCAGTAATTTATTATTAAAAGAAATATATATGGCGGACAACACAGACAAGACTGAAAAAGCAATTTCTGCTCTTGCACCCCTCTCTAAAATAAACTGCTGTATTTTAAGCCAAAAGAACTGTTGTGTTTGATAGAACAATATGTGTATATGTTGCCATAGCACATTCATGGCGCACTAAACCTCCGAACTATTTTGAATTTGACCGTTCTACCCTGAAAACCCCCGTTTACAGATATCGCGCAACCGCTTTTGTTTCAACCTAGCCATAAAAAAAAGGTAAGTAATTATATTTATTATTCAAAATGTCTGTGATTTTTAGCTTAGAATAATTAATTCACGTCTAAATTTTAGCTAAAAAAAAAAAAAAAAAAAACGACTTAAAAAAATTATTCACTCGCATATTTTAAACTTTTAAACGAATTACTCACAATGAAAAATTTGGCGTCTGTAAAAAAGTCACAGATATCCACCTCATAACTATCGCTTAATTGTATTTTTTTTGTTACTGTTGCATTTTCCCCGATATGTTAGATGATAAATAATTGATCCAAACAAAAAAAAGAAAAATAACATTTAAAATGGTAACTATATGAAAAAGAAAATCTCAACCACTCCTTGTTGTCTGTGATTTCTGCATCGCGACCCTTGTTATGTTTATGTTTCACCCATTAAAAAAAAAAGAAAAAAAAAAAATCCGGCCGTGGCCATTCACAGCTGTGTCTTGAAACTCGGTGATACATGCTACATGGAGTTTTTGGATCGAAACAAGGTAAGTACGCGATAATATCTCGTTAAAATCGTTTAAATTATTCAATAAATGTTGTTCCACTTCACGATTGTGTCCCACTTGTTGTTTATTCTTGACAAAAAAAATAAATTTCATATCTTTATGTTTGAAGCCTGAAATCTGGCGAAAGGTTGCAAGATTCAAGGGGGCCGAATACTTTTGCAAGGCACTGTATATTGGTACAGTTTTGTACATACATAATCATGCCCAATGTACAAAAATAGCAATGGTACAGTATAGAGATGTCCCGATCGATCAAAGTATCGGAATCGGCAAAAAAATATCGACCATGCCTTTTTTTAAAATATATATATATATATATATATATATATATATATATATATATATATATATTTATTTATTTATTTTTAAATTAAATCGTTTTTTAATTGTATTTAACGTTACAGACATAATATGTTACACTCATCCACAGTATTTAGTTTAGGCTTAAGGTAGGGTTATCAAATATATCCCGATAACGGCGGTAATTAGTTTTTTTTTAAAAATGTATCACATTAAAATATTAAACGCAATTAATGCATGCGTTGCACGACCCACTAACGCATTGTCGCGCTCAATCTGTAATGGCGCCGTTTTACCTATATAGAGAGATAAAAGGCAGCGTAAAATGAGTAGAAAGAATTTTGGCAGCCTTTGGAGCCTTTTTTTTAATTGGCTAAAGCCTTACAATCCCTCTCCCTACGATTAGAAATATCAAGGGAAGCAATGTGGGGAAGCAAGGTAGCAATTGATCTTTTTCTTAACACCTATGTTATTTCCCAACGCAGAGAAGATATATCAATTGGTAGCACTACGCACAGTCATGGTTCCACTTCCCATCATGCATTTGGGCAGGGCTACAGTATCATTTACTGAAAGCTCAACAAATACTCTAGATGGCAATATTTAGTCACAATCTACAAAGTCACAAGTCTTTCTATCCGTGGATCCCTCTCACAGAAAGAATGTTAATAATGTAAATGCCATCTTGAGGATTTATTGTCATAATAAACAAATACAGTACTTATGTACTGTATGTTGAATGTATATATTTGTCCGAGTTTTATTCATTTTTTTCTTAATGCATTGCCAAAATGTATATGATCGAGAAAAAATATCGGGAATGATTGGAATTAAATCGGGAGCAAAAAAAAAGCAATCGGATCGGGAAATATCGGGATCGGCAGATACTCAAACTAAAACGATCGGGATTGGATCGGGCGCAAAAAAACATGATCGGAACAACCCTAGTACAGTATATTACTGCGAGTCACATCAGCTATAGAGGAAAGCTTTGTGATGCACAGCAACATAAATAGTCAATGAATAACAGGAAAGATGACTCGGATTTGATTGGACTGAGAAGTAATAATTTAGTCACATGCAGTGAAAAATGTTTGGCTGTGCAATATTACTTTGAATCCTTTTTCACACGTGAAAAAAAAGCAGTTAAACTGAGAAGTATGCACAGTACAGTAGCCAGCTCCACACAAAATGCATCGAAAATATAAATAATACATTGAAGCTTTTACATTTTTTCCTCCCTTTTTGAAAGTGAAACTCATCGTGAATGTGATCAAACGTACGACTGCCTGGGGCTAAATAAAAGGTATCCATCTAGATTAAAGAAGTATGCTACATTTTTAATCCCAAATTCATTCAGGCGCTAGCGGCTAGCAAATGTGGGATTTAAGGGTTGCGGTGGCGGCAACAGAGCTCCCTTACATCTCAAAACTGGGAAAATGTTTCGTCATACGCAACTCTTAAATTCGATCATTATATTTTGCAAATGCAGCAACAGTATATGATGACGGGTTGAGTTTATCGCCTTAATTGCTTAAGTAATTCTGGAGAAATGAGACGGCAACAATGTGGAGAAAAAGGAATGAGGAAGAAAAGGAAAGCAAGAAAAGGAGAAAATTGAGAGGATGGAAAGAGGAAAGGAAGAATTACAATACTGTATAAGGAATACAGTGGTACGTTGATATACAATCGATTTAACATAAGATCCTTTCAACATTCGACGTATAATTTCACTAGGCATATGTGTCAAAGGGGTGTGAAAAAATATCGAAATTGTGATACAGTGGGGCAAAAAAGTATTTAGTCAACCACTAATTGTGCAAGTTCTCCCACTTGAAAATATTAGAGAGGCCTGTATTTGTCAACATGGGTAAACCTCAACCATGAAAGACAATGTGGAACGAAAAAAAAAGAAAGAAAATCACATTGTTTGATTTTTAAAGAATTTATTTGCAAATCATGGTGGAAAATAAGTATTTGGTCAATACCAAAAGTTCATCTCAATACTTTGTTATGTACCCTTTGTTGGCAATAACGGAGGCCAATCGTTTTCTGTAACTCTTCACAACCTTATCACACACTGTTGCTGGTATTTTGGCCCATTCCTCCATGCAGATCTTCTTAGAGCAGTGATTTTTTGGGGCTGTCGTTGGGCAACACGGATTTTCAACTCCCTCCACAGATTTTCTACGGTGTTGAGATCTGGAGACTGGCTAGGCTACTCCAGGACCTTGAAATGCTTCTTACGAAGCCACTCCTTTGTTGCCCTGGCTTTGTGCTTGGGATCATTACCATGCTGAAAGACCCAGCCACGTCTCATCTTCAATGCCCTTGCTGATGGAAGAAGATTTTCACTCAAAATCTCTCGATACATGGCCCCATTCATTCTTTCCTTTACACAGATCAGTCGTCCTGGTCCCTTTGCAGAAAAACAGCCCCAAAGCATGATGTTTCCACCCCCATGCTTCACAGTGGGTATGGTGTTCATCGGATGCAATTCAGTATTCTTTCTCCTCCAAACATGAGAACCTGTGTTTCTACCAAAAACCTATTTTGGCTTCATCTGACCGTAACACATTCTCCCAGTTCTCTTCTGGATCATACAAATGCTCTCTAGTGAACTGAAGACTGTCCTGGACGTGTACTTTCTTCAGCAGGGGGACATGTCTGGCAGTGCAGGATTTGAGTCCCTGGCAGCGCATTGTTACTGATAGTAGCCTTTGTTACTGTGGTCTTAGCTCTCTGTAGGTCATTCACTAGGTCCCCCGTGTGGTTCTGGGATTTTTGCTCACCGTTCTTGTAATCATTTTGACGCCACGGGGTGAGATTTTGCATGGAGCCCAAGATTGAGGGAGATTATCAGTGGTCTTCCATTTTCTAATAATTGCTCCAACAGTTGATTTCTTTACACCAAGCATTTTAACTATTGCAGATTCAGTCTTCCTAGCCTGGTACAGGTCTATAATTTTGTCTTTCCTCGACAGCTCTTTGGTCTTGGCCATAGTGGAGTTTGGAGTGTGACTGACGTGGTTGTGGACAGGTGTCTTTTATACCGATAATGAGTTAAAACAGGTGCCATTAATACAGGAGCCTCATTAGACCTCGTTAAAAGAAGTTAGACCTCTTTGACAGCCAGAAATCTTGCTTGTTTGTAGGTGACCAAATACTTATTTTCCACTCTAATTGGGAAATAAATTCTTTAAAAATCAGACAATGTGATTTTCTGGGTTTTTTCCACATTCTGTCTCTCATGGTTGAGGTTTACCCATGTTGACAATTACAGGCCTCTATGATCTTTTCAAGTAAGAGAACTTGATTGACTGTGATGGTTGACTAAATACTTATTTTCCCCACTGTATATCGTGATATTTTGCATCCCAAAAGGTTATCGATACCCTCATGCTAAGATTCGAAACATAGTTTTAAAAACGTTTCAATGTAAAAAAATAAATAAATAAATAAAAAAAAGGAAACAACAAATTGCTACCGAAATTTTCCACTATAATAGTATCTCGCTTCACTTTGGCTGCCATCAACGCCCAATCCTTTAAGATTGGAAAGGGCAAAAGAACATTCATTCATTTGAAACCAGAGCGTTCACTGCAGTGTTGTTTTGGCAGCCATTTTGATTTTCGTCTTAGTCTTTTGAACGAAAATACTTATTCGTCTTAGTCATATTTTGGTCATTTCAAAAAGTGTTTGTCTTCATCTAATTTTAGTCAACGAAAATTCAGACAAATTTAGTTTTCGTTGACAATTCTCAAAATGTTTTTGTCTACAACCTTCAAAGGTTTTAGTCAATGAATAGATAAATCAAATGTTTCCAACAATTTTATGTGAACATGACAGACGAGCACATAACTGTAGAGTCTACAAGGACATCAACGTTTTCAAGATAATAATACACACTCAGCAGGATAACAGCACATTATTTGCAATTAATTAAACTCACCTGGACGCCAGGAACTGTATTTAAGATGTTTTCCAAGAGTAGTCCCCGCGCTAAATGCTAACGCGAACGCTATGCTAACGCTACAAGTTAGTTTACTGTGTGATGATCATTCAGCACAGACCTATAAAGGCTAAAGCAACATGGCAAAGCCAAGATAAGAACACAAAACTTAGCAACCAGCACCTGACAAATTTGTTTCACAAAAAGAGTGAAATGACCAAACACTGCTTGCTAACTAAACATACAATAGGAAAATATCACACATTTTGAATTTATGACGGAAACTATGGCGAATTTTCATCTCATTCTTGTGGCATGCATCTCGTTATGTTTTAGTCTCCAAGACACCTTTTCAGCGCATCATTGTGACGTTATCGTCATGAAAAAATTGTTCGTTGACAAAATATTTTCGTCATCGTCATTGTTGACAAAAACAACATTGGTTCACAGTGACTCTTTTTGATTTTCGGGGCAATTACTGTTCACTTTTGGTTCATTTTAGGACATTTACAGGTCACTTCCTGTTGATTTTGAGTCACTGCTTATTCATTCCCAGTCACTTCCATAAGCCACCCATAAAATGCCTCAAAATCAACAGGAAGTGACTTAAAATCAACAGGTAATTACCTGAAATGGCCCGGAATTAGCTTGTTGCCTGGCATTGCCTGCCATAGAGGTGGGTGGGGTTCATTTGCTGCCACCCTCCCAGTTCAAACGGAATGGAAATCTACTAGAGATAAACTTACAGCAGAAGGATGACGATAGCTTGTTTTTCTGTTTATTAGTTGTTTTATAGAATTTCCTAGAATGAGAACTGCATTAAACACAAGAGTCAAGATCGCATTTCACACAAACTTTATTTACACCACACTCACCCATGTCATGCAATCAACAACTATTTACAACCAACGGAAACGGATGTGTCTCTTTGACACATCAAACGCACCAATAGGAAAGTCACGCTGACACACCATCGCGGCGCCAGGATATTTTACTTCAAATAAAAATATTCAAAGCGTTCAAAGATATATGGATTGATTTATAGCGGAAGCCACATTCACGTCTTTGGTAATGCTCATTTTCAAATACCACACCGGATGCAGATAAGTTCCTGGTTTGTCAGTACCTACCGTTGACCCTAGATCCAATCAGCGATGAGTGTACTTTTTGATTGGTACCTACCTCTTCTGGTTCCTTAATGTAATTTCATTTTTTGATCTGTTGTAGTTTTTTTTTCCGTCATGTGATTTGCTGTTGTGTTTTTTAATTTGTCGCATTTTCTGAATTGTTTTTTGTCATGTGCTTTGCCCTTTTGTTTTTTTAATGTGTTTTTTGATTTGCAGTTTTGTTTTGCACTTCAGAGCCACCGTAAGTTCTACGTAGAAACCTGTTGGTTTCTTTATTAAACAGTAACATAACACAGTAACATTTAGTAACAGTAACTTTTTAAAACGATATATCGATTCTTATGTTAGCTTATTGAGATATCGATAACATATTAAGATAAAATTATTGATATTAAAAAAAAAAAAAAAACAGTGGTACCTTTACTTACGAATGTCTCTACATACAGAATTTTCAGGTTAAGACACACCTCAACAGGAAAATATTGCCTCTTGTTATGAAAGAAATTTCAGGATACATTAATCAAAACAATGGTTTTGTTTATTGTGCAATAATTGAATTGTAACATATATTTTTTACAGGTTTTGATGCATTTTTATGCATTATAAAATATTTATGTCTAATTTTGAGGGGGTCAGGAACAGATTACATGGAAAACGTGTCTCTACTTACAGAATTTTCCCGTAACGAAACTACTTCCATAACCAATTAATTTCGTAAGAAATAGTACCACTATATATTAGGGTGACCAAATGTCCTCTTTTGCCCGGACATGTCCACTTTTCATATCCTGTCCAGGACGTCCGGCGCCTCTCTCTGCCTCTTAGATCTCAATGTGCAAAATAAGGCATTATAATCTGTTCTGCATTTACACATTTATGCGTTTTACGTGTTGCTTATTCACCAGGAGGCAACCGGCAGGATACTCAACAATCTGGACATCTCAAAACGTCATTAGACGTCTCGGTAGAGGCAAACGTTTTCGTGTGTTGTGAACACGCTATCTGCAAAAATAATCAAAACTGCTGTGTTTCACTGTATACACTAACCTAATCATATGTAAAGCACACGGCAGTTCTGGATGCTAACTATCTCCATAATGATATTGGAATAAGTCTGGTCACACAATGGTTTACCGTGAAGATCTGCAATTTTTTTTACATTAAACACTCTCCTGCTCTCGTAACTAGAGGAGGGGAATGCTGTCACTAGTGAACTTGACACAAAAACGCTACTCGATTCATCCCTTTTGCTGTCCTTCACATTAAGTCATTTGCTCCCAAAAATGTATAGATATTTCAATTGTTTCAGTGTCCCAAAAATGTATTTATACGTCTTTTTGTGTGTGGTTTTTTTTTACATGAGGCATCTATAGTTTCCAATGTATCTAAGATACAATGCACAAAGCTCAAAACCCATTTTAAAGCAACAAAACTGGCGGCTGGAGATCAGTAGCACATTTGGTAAGAACTCATCTCGAGCCAAGAAAGGAAGTGAAGAAAAATAGTCAGGAAATGGAAGTCGGAGGGATCTTGTGAAGATGCGGGACAATTTGAGAAAAATGTGGAGAACGATCGGGGAAAAAAAGGCAAACGACACTCAAGGAGTGTTTTGAAAAAAAAAAAAAAAAAACGAAACCATCGTCAAAGAAGGATTAAAAAAACTAGCTTGATGAGACAGACGTTGACGTCTACAGCAGCGTCAGGTTCCACACGCATTTTGCGGAGCTCACAATGCGTTACTCCTTAGCCCGAGGTTGAAACCACCGATGAGGATGATGAAGATGATGAAAAAAGTGAGACTGATCTTGATCCAGACTCATCAGAGGGAGCTACCTCATTGAACCGGGAGCAGCCAAGAGCCTTCCCCATTGTTATGTGAGCAAATAGTTCAACAGTTCAATAGTTTAATTATGTGTAAAAAATGTGTTACTTTGTGATCAAAAGCTCTATTTGTCATGTTGTTTGTTATTTTGTAGAATGATAACATTATTCAGATTGGGTGGGATGTCACATAAGCGAAAAATAGCTGTGTTAAAGTCAAAGTTGTGTTTGAAATGTATGATTTCAATAAAAACTCAATTTCTGTTTTTTCATCAGAAATTGGAAAATTGCTCAAACCAAGCTATTTTCTAATGCTGATTTGTAAAGAATGGAAAAAGATATGAACTAACTTTTTTTCTGCTGAGAGAAGAGAGTCTAATCTTTCTTTTGGTGGGTTGCATGTTTATGTCGCAATAGAACAGAATTGGGTAGGAGTAAAGGGGTAATGTTCCAATCGGGTTCAAATTGCAAGGGCAGAAACCAGGACAGGTTTATGTAGTTAAAGAGAGACACGGTGGAAGTGGAAGTGTCCGGCAGCGTGTCCATGTGACGTCACCGCCCTGCGACATCAACAACAATGGCGACCTACTAGTTAAAATAATGTTATGTAGCGGTTGATATGTTGAGAGTCTTGTTAGCTTGTGTTACTGTGTCCAGCCACTCGTAACACTTCTGCTCTCTGTGAACTCTGCACTCGACCGGGACTCGCATGGCTCTTAAGTATCTGTCACGTGACTGTGACGTAGTCGGTAACGCGCTCGGCCAAACGTACACACAACTTCCGTGGGTGAATTATGTCAAACAATACAGGGTCACCGCAATTACAAATTTTATTGAAACGAAAACATTTACAGAGGTTTTAATACCAAATTATTATAACTCGTACTAACATTTATCTTTTAAGAACTACATGTCTTTCTATCCATGGTACCCTTTTAAGTGATATAGGCATCTTTGAGTGAACTTTGAGTAAAATTCAGGTATCTCGAGTGTCCTCTTTTTAGGAAAGCAAAATATGGTCACCCTACTGTATATCGATATATTGTCACCATAGGCGGAGTTTTGACTTTTGGGGCAGGGGGGGCACAATATGTTGATGACCCCAAAACGCAGTGTCAGCAATAAAATTAACTTACAAGAATATTTATAATAATAGGTTGACAATGAGCGTTTTTTGTTTCCCATCATTTTTGAGGGGAATTCTAAATCCATACTTTTCGCCAAGATTGTCATCCATTGAATTTGATATGCCCGCCGTCGTGCCAATGTAGTTACCCCAGTCAAAAATTGTATCCTCTGGGCAGAGCCATATGGAGGTAGATTTGTGTCTTTATTATTCAATCCAAAAAAGTTGCTTCAATTAAGAAAAAAAAAAAAACGTTGCTTCAATGAATATATATATTTTCAACCCCAAAAAAAGTGCTTCAATCGAAAAAGATTTGAATGCAAAAATAAATTTGAAAAAAAAGAAAAAAAAAATGTATGTCAAAGCTATTTTTCTTTGATTAATTTTTTGTTTTTGATTGAAACTTTTTTTTATTTTTATTTTTTGATTGAAGCAGCTTTTTGATTGAAGTAATGCTGATTTGTGTTTGGGCCATATTTTGGCTAGGACATTTTTGTCTTCATTATTCAATCAAAAAATAAGTGGCTTAAAAAAAATATAGATTTTCAAAAAGAAAAATCACTTCAATCAAAAAAAAGAGAAAAATTTCAATCATAGAAAAAAAAAAATTGAATACTAAAAAATATTTAAGATTTAAAAATTTGCATTTGAACACTTAATTTTTCATTGAAAAAGTTTTCTTTGATCGAAGCAATCCTTTTTGTGTTTTGGCCATAGTATAATTAGGACATTTGTTTGTAAATCATTCAATCCCAAAAAAGTTGCTTCAATCAAAAAGATATTTTCAATCAAAAAAAATGTTTGAAAATATTTATTGTCCTCTTTATAAATTGTATATATTTTGTTTTTAAATTATATGTAAAGCAATTGAGCATCTAAGGTGCTCGAAAAATAATTTCGACTATTCATAAAAATGTTTTTTGTTCATTTCATTCATTTTTGTTGCAATTTTATTGCTTTACAATGCTTTACAACTTTTATATTGGAAAGTCAATTACATACAATGACACTTTTCGGCCACCAGGTAGGGGCCTGGCCCCCCCCTTGAAATCCGCTTATGATTGTCGCACTCCTACTTTTTAAATATCTTATTCTCCGTCAAATGTGTTCCTTCTAGATGAATAGCCTACCCCAGTATCGGTCCAAATGTTATCTCGACTTGTGATTATTACATTTTATATCAAATGGCTGCAAGATAAAAGGCTCACACGTGTTGTTGCCATGATAACCGGCAAGCCATAAATTGATCGGCTTGTGTTCCATTTAGGAGTGAAGATTGTGGTCATGATTGAAAGAGCAGATATTACACTCGTTTTCATTTGTATAGATTTTATTGTTGGGTAAGATGACAAGCATTATTTATATATATGCATATATAAATAGCAATCATACCAACGGGGACACACACACGAGACATGACTACTATGGAGGTGGAAAGCTGTGATCGCAATGTGCTCGGTAGAGTACCATTACTTGTGTTTAAGTCTGTACAATGGGAACCAACCAGTTGAATCAGCCGCGCGAGACGTCAAAGGAACAAAAAGAACATCATGTGGCAGAAAGTGAGGCTGATGTGTGACATCTAGTGGGACGGGAAAGACCGTTTTCATAAACTATGTACACGCCAAAAGTCCGTAAATTTTTCAGATGCAGTTGTCATTGGGATTCTTAATGCATAGAAAGGTGTCCATTGTCATCATCAAAGCTTGGTTTTCAACACACTATACCATAAACAGCCATTCTACGTCACGCTAACGTCTAATCTCACTAGGTGCGTCCTAGTCTAATTTTCTTCCTTTTTGTTTGGTCCAGAGTTCTTTCCTGAAGGAACATTCTTTGAAGTAACTGATATTTGTATTCCCTTATTAAAGCTTGAATAAGCGTGACTTCCCTGCCTTATGCAGGAAAAAATTATTCCAAATACTGTAATAATTATAGATCTAATCTTAGTGAGCTCCCAAATATACCGTTTTGGCCCAAATATAAGACAGTGTTTTTTGCATTGAAATAAGACTGAAAAAGAGGGGGTCGTCTTACATTCGCGGTCTAGACGTTATACCCATTAGACGCTAGATGGCGCCATATATCCTTGAAGCGATGTTCTGTCATGACAAATCTCAGCTACTCTTTTTATTTTAACCAGTTTCCATTATTTTATTGCAGTGTTTTTCCTTATTCAGATTTGTTTCAAGTAGAGCTGAAACGAATACTCGAGCAACTCGAGTTTAAAAACTGATCCGTGTAAATTTATTCACCTGGAGTAATCGTTTAATTTTGCCAGCTCTAAGCATCACGTTTTGCCCGGACTACTTTTCATGCGGGACAACGCGCTGACTTTACGTGCGTAGCGGAAGAAGCAATAAAAAAAATACCTTACTGGAGCTGACAGCTGTTACAAACTGTGCCGATGTTGCTAAAAACTACGCCCCCATGTTGCTACGGTGGTAGCAACATGTTAGCAGGGAGCGTCTGATGCGTGTCATAGACATCACATGTACGTAGAACTAGATGTGAAATGACCGACTCTGCAGCGTTAATAAAACAGCCGCCATCTTAAAGCAGTACACTGCTCAGTGCTCATAAATAAGATTAACGTTACTGTCACTTGCTCACGTAATGTTATCCCTGCGGAGGGCGACGTTTCTATTCATTATGACCACTGTCGATGCGTGGCTAACTCTTACATACGGGCTTTGTTTAATCTGTGAAAAATGCGCTGTAGAGTGATTAAGGTGTAAAATAAAGACTTATGCTATAATAATAGCATGCTAACTGTCAATTTTAGCTTAGTAGTCATTGCTGGTGCCTAATGTGCTCCAATACAGCACAGCATTTATTTTGAACACTGCAAAAACTCAAAATCCTACCAGGACTTACGGTTTAGACTAACTTAAACCTGAACTAGAATTTATAGCTTGACACAAGTGAAAATTCAATTGAAACACGTGGGAAAACTTTTAAGTGACGTGTGTTATCAAGCGTAATGACATTTTTAGGTAAGAACTTTTTTATAATATCTAAAAGTATTTTGAGTGAAAGCAGTGAATTAGTCTTTTTTAATTTTTTTTTTTTTAAGTCACATTTGAGAAGCAATTGTTGGCTGTTTTCAACAATGTACATCGAAAATAAAGACATTGATTGACTAAAAAAGGTTCAATATTTGAGGAAATGTCTTGTTTTCTCATCTATATTTATAATTGCTCTTTAGCTAAAAATTTTTTTTTATCCGATTACTCGATTAATCGATAGAATTTTCAGTCGATTACTCGATTACTAAAATATTCGATAGCTGCAGCCCTAGTTTCAAGACTACAGTTACAGTTATACTTCACTTTGAATGTTAAATCAGTTATTGCAATTTTGTTGTTTTATCACAATAGATTGGTTTATTTACCTTTCAAAAACCAGAAGCCATTCATTTACGAATGTGATTGCACTTTAGTTTACATATTTAAATGTTCAGATATTAAAATTTGAATGAGGCAAAATAACCATTTGTTTCGGATGTACTGTAATTATTTTCTGTATAAAAAATTAATTTGGTGTTCAAAAAGTCTTTTTTTTTCAAACTTGAGTCTTGAAAAAGAGGGGGTCATCTTATAATCAGGGCCGTCTTATATTTGGGCCAATACGGTAATAAACTCTCAGGCTGCACTTCAAACCAGGTCCCGGCTATCTGCGTTCTACGTGAATGAAACGAGGATGGGGAAATGACAGTAGTTTTCCTTAAAGGCACGGGAGAATAGTTTGGGATAAATTACGAGAGATAGTCCAGATCTGTATTGGACTTTTTTTGAGTTATTTGAACATTAAATCGAATATGATTACTCCAATTGCCATCTATCACAATGTAGAGCTTCATATTGTCAATTATCATAGGTATATACCTTGGTGCCCCAATAAAATTCAGAAATTCTTCAAAAACCATCCGTGTAGCAGAACTAGAGCTCGACTTATTCCTAGGATTCCCCGACCCAGGCCAACACGTTGCCTTTGACAACGTCGGTGATCTCGCAGTTGAGCTTATTGAGCCGCCCGTCCAAGATGAACAGGGACTCTCGGGAAGGGGTCATGAGGTATTGACCAAATGTCCCGCCTCCCACGACAACCCGGTTCTTGGCACTCCACGGCCACTCGTACGCCTTGATTGCCTCTTTCAAGCTCTTGATCATCTTGACTTTGCCGCTGTGCAGCTCCACAAAGAGCACGTCGGTCTGCCGGCCCGAGCTACCGAACACGTTGTACTGGTGGGCCTCCGTGAAGGAGCGCTGGAAAGCCAAGTCGGAGATGTGCAAGTTAGTGTGGATGTCGAAAGGCTCCCCGATCTCTCCCCGTTCCGAGATGGTCTGAATCCTCATCAGGCCGTCGCCGTCATCCACGGTGACGAGGTAGCGACCGTTCGGGGAAACGTAGGGCGTTCCGGTGACGTCACGGTTCTGCCCGACCACGCCGTCTGTCACGCTGTCCACGATAACCTGAGGCTGTGTGGCCCCGGTGGAGTCCGGGCGGCAGTTGACAAAGTAGTAACCGCCCAGGTGAGTGTAGGCGGCCGACTTGGGGATGCAGTTAAAGTCCCGCAGGCTGATGTTTTTCACGTAGGCCATGGTCTCCAAGTCAATCTTGTGCAGGACAGGCTCATTTTGGTGAAAGATGAGGCCAAATCTGTTGGCAATTTTAAGAAAGACAACACAGAAGATTGAATCAATAGCTAATCATGACATCTCTGTGCAATGTTTGAGCGGCATTCCACTGCGTGAACCGACGGCCATTTTGTCTCAGACTGAAAAGTAATTTACTATTGTGATGGCTCACAACCATATTTTCCATTATAGACACCAGCTGCAATTCTGCGTGTCACATACGGGGCCATTTATCCATCGAGTTGTTTTATACTGCATTCTTTGTAAAGGATCTGCTACAGTGTATCACAAAAGTGAGTACACCCCTCGCATTTCTGCAGATATTTAAGTATATCTTTTCATGGGACAACACTGACAAAATGACACTTTGACACAATGAAAAGTAGTCTGTGTGCAGCTTATATAATAGAGTTAATTTATTTTCCCCTAAAAAAACCTCAAAATATAGTAGGTGGTGTAACGGTACACAAAAATCTCGGTTCGGTACGTACCTCGGTTTTGAGGTCATGGTTCAGTTCATTTTCGGTACAGTAAGAAAACAAAATGCAAAATATAGATTAGAGATGTCCCGATCACGTCATTTTCAAAGTATCGAAATCGGCAAAAAAATATCGGCCATGTCTTTTTTTAATGTATATATAATTTAATTAAATCGTTTTCTAATTGTATTTAACGTTACAAACATAGTATGTTACACTCATCCAGAGTCTAGTTTAGGCTTAAGGTAGGGTTATCAAATTTATCCCGATAACGGCGGTAATTAATTTTTAAAAAAATGTATCACGTTAAAATATTTAACGCAATTAATGCATGCACTGCACGTCCCACCCACGCATTGTCGCGCTCAATCTGTAAGAGATAAAAGGCAGTGTAAAATGAGTAGAGTGAATTTTGGCAGCCTTTGGAGCCTTTTTTTAATTGGTTAAAGCCTTACAATCCCTCTCCCTACGATTAGAAATATCATGGGAAGCAATGTGGGGAAGCAAGGTAGCAAATCATCTTTTTCTGAACACCTTACATTATTTCCCAACGCAGAGAAGATATGTCAATTGGTAGCATTACGCACAGTCATGGTTCCACTGGGCATGGCTATAGTATCATTTACTGAAAGCTCAACAAATACACTAGATGGCAATATTTAGTCACAATATACAAAGTCAAAAGTCTCTCTATCCGTGGATCCCTCTCACAGAAAGAATGTTAATGATGTAAATGCCATCTTGAGGATTTATTGTCATAATAAACAAATACAGTACTTATGTACTGTATGTTGAATGTATATATTCGTCCGAGTTTTATTCATTTTTTTCTTAATGCATTGCCAAAATGTATATGATCGGGAAAAATTATCGGAAATGATTGGAATTGAATCGGGAGCAAAAAAAAGCAATCGGATCGGGAAATATCGGGATCGGCAGATACTCAAACTAAAACGATCGGGATCGGATCGGGAGCAAAAAAACACGATCGGAACAACCCTAATTATGAGGAACAACCCTAATTATGACAGTAAAATACTAGAGTTGTCCGATATTATCGGGCAGCCAATAATATTGGCTCATTGACTCATTGACTTTAACGCCCGCGTTTCACTGCGTTCTCGCGGCGGCCACGTTGTCGCGCCGTTGACGTTTCTAGGTTATACTGTCCTACCGTGTTGGTCCTCATTATAGTAGAGAAGACGGAGTAAATATAATCTACACAAAGAAACTGTAACCCGATCGACTCACAGCCTCGAAAAGTAAGGGTTACATTATGTCAGAAACTCGTTCGGTACGCCTCCGTTCCGAACCGAGCACCACGTACCGAAACGGTTCAATACAAATACATGTACCGTTACACCCTTAAAATATAGCCATTCCTATCTAAACCACTGGCAACAAAAGTACACCCCTTAGAAACTACATCCCTAAATGTCCAAATTGAGTACTGCTTGTCATTTTCCTTCCAAAATGTCATGTGACTCGTTAGTGTTACTAGGTCTAGGTGTGCATAGGGAGCAGGTGTGTTCAAATTTGTAGTGCAGCTCTCACACGCTCTCATACTGGTCACTGAAAGTTCCAACATGGCACCACATGGCAAAGAACTCTCTGAGGATCTTAAAAGACATATTGTTGCGGTGCATGAAAATGGCCAAGGCTACAAGAAGATTGCCAACATTCTGAAACTAAGCTGCAGTACAGTGGCTAAGATCATCCAGCATTTTAAAAGAGCAGGGTCAACTCAGAACAGACCTTGGGTTGGTCGTCCAAAGAAGCTGAGCGCACGTGCTGAGCGTCACATCCAAATGCTTTCTTTGAAAGATCGTCGCAGGAGTGCTGTCAGCATTGCTACAGAGATTGAAGAGGTGGGGGTCAGCCTGTTAGCGCTTAGACCATACATCAAATTGGTGTGCATGGCTGTCACCCCAGGAGGAAGCCTCTTCTGAACACAAGAAAGCCCGCAAACAGTTTGCTGCAATAGCATAACTTTAGCTTGAAATATTTACGTAAAATGAATGATAACTGCTCGTTTTTTTTTTTTTTTTGCTTTCAACCAAGAATCTAGACTGTTTTACGTTCATGTTTATAGACATTCTGGGATTTACGCATTTATTTACGAGAACTTTCAATTTAAAAAGCTCTTTTTTTGTGACGGCCATTACGTTGGATTTTGTATCTACACACAATAGCATAATTTACATAAAATGATCGATAACTGCCAGTTTTTTTTGTTGGTTTTTTTTGTGCTTTTAACCAAGAAGCTAGACTGTTTTACGTTCACATCTATAGAAATTCTGGGATTTACACATTTATTTACAAGAAATTTCAATTTAAAAAGTTTTTTTTGTGACAGCCGCTACTTTTGATTTTGTATCAATACACAATAGCATAATTTACGTAAAATGAATAACTGCCCGTTTTTTTTTGTTTGTTTGTTTTTTTTGCTTTTAACCAAGAATCAAGACTGTTTTACGTTCACATCTATAGAAATTCTGAGATTTACGCATTTATTTACGAGAACTTTCAGTTTAAAAAGCTCTTTTTTTGTGACGGCCATTATGTTGGATTTTGTATCTATACACAATAGCATAACTTACGTAAAATGATCGATAACTGCCAGTTTTTTTTTTTTTTTTTTTGCTTTTAACCAAGAATCTAGACTGTTTTACGTTCACGTCTATAGAAATTCTGGGATTTACGCATTTATTTACAAGAACTTTCAATTTAAAAAGCAATTTTTTTGTGACAGCCGCTACTTTGGATTTTGTATCTATACACAATAGCGTAACTTTAGCTTGAAACATTTATGTAAAATGAATGATAACTGCCCGTTTTTTTTTTTTTGTGCTTTTAACCAAGAATCTAGACTGTTTTACGTTCACATCTATAGAAATTCTGAGATTTACGCATTTATTTACGAGAACTTTCAATTTAAAAAGCTCTTTTTTTGTGACGGCCATTACGTTGGATTTTGTATCTATACAGAATAGCATAACTTACGTAAAATGCTCGATAACTGCCAGTTTTTTTTGTTTGTTTGTTTTTTTTGCTTTTAACCAAGAATCTAGACTGTTTTACGTTCACATCTATAGAAATTCTGGGATTTACGCATTTATTTACAAGAACTTTCAATTTAAAAAGCTATTTTTTTGTGACAGCCGCTACTTTGGATTTTGTATCTATACACAATAGCGTAACTTTAGCTTGAAATATTTACGTAAAATGAATGATAACTGCCTTTTTTTTTTTTTGGCTTTTAACCAAGAATCTAGCCTCTTTTATGGTAATATCTATAGAAATTATGGGATGTACGCATTTATTTACAAAAATTTCCAACTTACAAAGCTTTTTGTTTTGTGATGGCCGCCATGTTGTATTTTGTGTCTATAAAAGGGCTGTCAAAATTATCGCGTTAATGGGCGGTAATTCATTTTTTTTAATCAATCACGTTAAAATATTTGACGCATTTAACGCACATGCCCCGCTTAAACAGATTAAAATGACAGCACAGTGTCATGACCATTTGTTGTTTGTGTTTTTTGGTGTTTTTTCGCCCTCTGCTGGCGCTTGGGTGCGACTGATTTTAAGGGTTTCAGCACCATGAGCATTGTGTAATTATTGACATCAACAATGGCGAGCTACTAGTTTATTTTTTATTTGAAAATTTTACAAATTTTATTAAAGCCAAAACATTCTTAGGGGTTTTAATATAAAATTTCTATAACTTGTACTAACATTTATCTTTTAAGAACTCTTATGTCTTTCTAGAAGTCTTTCTATCCATGGATCGCTTTAACAGAATGTTAATAATGTTTATGCCATCTTGTTGATTTATTGTTATAATAAACAAATACAGTACTTATGTACAGTATGTTGAATGTATATATCCGTCTTGTGTCTTATCTTTCCAATCCAACAATAATTTACAGAAAAATATGGCATATTTTATAGATGGTTTGAATTGCGATTACTTAATTTTTAAGCTGTGATTAACTTGATTAAAAATTTTAATCGTTTGACAGCCCTAGTCTATACACAATAGTGTAACTTTACATTCAAATGATTAGATTTTCAGCCAACTGCCCGTTTTTTTGGCAAAAAAAAATGTTTAGACATTTATACATCCATACATTTTTTTTTTTGCCTTTTACGTGTTTCATTTTATGTAACATTTCAATCCAAAAACGACGAGGGCCAGATAGTCGGCAAGATGTGCTGAGGCAACTGTAACATCGGAATTAGACCTAAATAAGTTGTGATTGTATATAGAAAAATGCAAATTTTGCTTTTGTTGAGTAAAATTAAGATACTTCATGCTTTTCTCAAGTATGAAGTTTCTGATGTGAAAATTTAGTGATTTATAGCTATTGAAAACTTGCACCGAATAAAAAAATTTTGCATCTCTGCATCTAGCGTAAAATTTGAGAATTTTATAGCCATTTTAAGTTTTTTTATATAAAAAAATAATAATTAATCGAGATTTTATTTGGGAACGACTGATTTTTTTTAAAAATGTGACTGCTTATGGATACTCATATATGCCTAAAGGAGGTGTCAGTTTTGGTTTGAAGTCGCTAGCGGCTTTGGTTTTGAAAATATTTGAAGTTTTTGAAAAAAGGCCCGCTACGGATAGGCCTCGAGCCCCGTGTCCTGTCAACTGATAGTGAAGTCTTATGCTATAAGCTGCACTATATCCAGGTTAGTCATTAATCAATCATAGGGCTTATAGACAGACCGCTGGGAATTCGCACTGGAACTCGAACGCCCTACATAATAATGTGTTCAACATTACATTTGACTTTTGAATGATTTATTAATATCAACAGGTTTGGATCAATTCTGATTGTGAGCTCACGTTTCTCTACATCTAATCATTCAGCCCGCATATTGTGGATGCTTCCAGGCTTAGTTCTAATTACCTAGGGGTTACCAACAGCAACATTCAGCTGAGAGTATACAGAAATATATAATCCTTTTCAGAGGAATAATGCAAGAGGCTGAAGTAGAAGTAATAATGCACCTTTTTTCCCTCCTGTATATACATTACATTTACATTTATTCAAGCAAGCAGTCTGGCGCTTAGGAAAATTACTGATTGTGTCTGCAATGCGATTTTGCTGCATCTGCTTATTTAGACCTGCTCCACAGTTTCTTGTTAGTTAGCACTTCGCAATTGAGGGTTCTTGTCCTCGATAAAGTCCAAAATAATTATCCATTGAAAAGGATGATTGATTCTATAATTCACCATTTAAAAGTGTGAAGAATATCACGGATACATGTTCTTCATAAAGATGATTACAAATATTGACGTACGTTGATCACAGGGTTGACTGAGTCAGGGGCGCATGAATCGCCAATACATAACAGGGTTGACTTTGAAACATTTTGGACGAGACTCTACATTGGTCACCAATCAATCACAGGGTTGAATGATCCTGGATTACTCACTCTTGATCAATGGGTTGTTTTATGTTCACTTCATTCATTAACTCATTTGCTCCCAAAAACATATAAATACGTTCAATTTTTAAATGTTTCAGTGTCCCAAAGACATGTATTTATACGTCATTTATGTTTTTTTTTCACAACAGACATCTCTAGGTTCTGATGCAATTTAGCTCCAAAGCACAATGCTGAAAATCCATTTTAAAGCATAAAATTGGCCACTTGACAACAGTCGCGCATTTGGTAAGACCCGCAACCAAACTCAACGGAACGAACAGCCGGGGCACCGGTGGAAGACGACCAAATGGACATCCAGGATGCCGGGCGGCGGAAGACCGAGCAGAACAACCGGAAGGACGGCCGGGATGCCAGGCGCTAGACGACCGGGACCACCAGTGCAGGGGACGACGCCGTTGAGTCCGTGCTGCTCGCCGAGCAGAGCCCGCGCCGCCGTGCTCGGCCGCTCACGTCCCCCGCACCCTCCAGTGTCCCTCGACTCAGCCGGAAACGCGCACGGCCAAACCAGTTTTCCCCAGGCGAACTCCGCCACGAGGCAGTGGTCATCACAAAAGAAAGACTAAAAAAAAATCCATCTTCATGAGGCAGGGATGAGGGAAAAGTTAACCCAGCTGTCGCGGCCACAACAGCGTCATCTCTCAGTTCAATAGTATAGTTATGCGTAACTAAATTGTTACTTGGCTATCAAAAGCTCTATTTGTCTTGTTGTTCTGTTATTTTTTTATAAGGAAAAACATTCAGATGTTTGGGATGTCACAAAGCAAAAAATAGCTGTGTTAAAGTTATGTTTGAAATGTATGCTTTTACAAAAAGCTCAATTTCTCTGTTTTTTCATCAGAAATTGGAAAATTGCTCAAACTAAGCTATTTTCTAATGCTGATTTCTAAAGAACGGAAAAAGATATGAACTAACGTTTTTTTCCTGCTGAATGAAGAGAGTCTAATCTTTCTTTTGGTGGGTTTCATGTTTATATAGCAATAAAACAGAATTTTCTGGGGGCCATGCAAAATCAGTCAAAATCCAGTAAAACGGCCGGGAGAGCAGGGGGTTGCACTAGTGAAAATGGCTGGGAGTGAATGAGTTAAATGTAAGTAATGGTCAGATTTGGGTCTTGCAGGCTCTTAAATTTGACTTCTTTAAAGGAAACCTTAAAGACTTGCAGACTCTATTAAACCACAGTTGTTCTGTTTTTACTAAAATATGTCATTAGAAACATATGTTATTGTCAATGATTTAAACATCGATGATATTTAGTATATGTTTTGAACTACGGAGGGCACAATATTTTATGCGCACAATGCACGCTGGAGGTGATGGCGCGGTTGGGCTGGACAGGGAGAATAGCTGCGCTAGCTAGCAAGCGAAGCTAGTATAATGACTGGTATGATTTTGTCACATTCTGTTGCTGGTCAGATTGTTTTGTTACAAAGCTGGCTGTGGGATGAGTTTCCAACGTCGTACCTGCATCCAATTCTAGCTCATCAGCAGTGTCTTTAAAACGATTCTAAGCGGCTTGCCAAGATATTTACTTGCTGCCATTTGACTGTTTGTATTCCTGACCCCTTCCTTGCAAGTTGCATCTTTGCCTTGGTTTTTCCATTCGTCTGCCTCTCACTGCGGTTTGTACTTCAGTTCTTTTTAAAAAATTGATCCCGATCTACTGTCACGGACCCTTTTTGTTTCTCCCTTTTCGCGATCACGTGTTTTTTTTGTGTCTTCAATAAACCCCTTTACGCAATCCCTATGTCATTGTTGTCCGCTTGCTTCCCCAATTGCGGCCGGTAACAGATTTGTTGGTTTTCATCTGAGGACTTGTTAATTATTGCAGCTAAAAGATCGAATAGCTCTTTTTATATGGAAAATCATGACTCCAAAGTCATGCGGAAGTATAGTCCTGTTGTCTATTCGCTTGTCTGTCGCACGGGGAACTCTGGTTCAAATCCTGCTGGAGACCTAAATGTAATTGCTTTTGCTGCTCTTTTTGTGAAATATCAATAGTGCTGTCCTGCTCATCACTTTTTCGCTCGAGTTCAGATTGGAAGGGCAGAACCGACGACATGTTTATGTAGTTACGAGTGACATTGTGGAAGCCCGCCAGCACCACCCACTGTGCATTGTGTCATCAACAACAATGACGACCTACTATCTAAACTAATTTTTCAAATTTTATTAAAAAGGAAACAATAAGAGGGGTTTAATATCAAATTATTATAACTAATACTAACATTTATCTTTTACGAATTATATATCGTACTATTCGTGGTACTCTTTAAACCTGCAGACACTTTGTTTTCATATTTCCGGAGTTTGTTTTTATTAAAGCAAGAACCCAATTACTGTATTGGCCCGAATATAAGACAGTGTTTTTTGCATTGAAATAAGATTGAAAAAGAGGGGGTCGTCTTATATTCGCGGTCTAGACATTATACCTATTCAAGACGCTAGATGACGCCAGATATCATTGAAGTGATGTTCTGTTATGACAGATCTCAGCTACTCTCCCCATTCACGACGCTAGATGGCGCCAGATATCATTGAAGCGATGTTCTGTCATGACAGATCTCAGCTACAAGTTTAACCAGTTTACGTTATTTTGTTGCAATGTTCTTCCTTATTCAGATTTGTTTCAAGACTACAGTTACAGTTAGACTTCACTTTGATGCTTAATGCAGTTATTGCAATTTTGTTGTTTTATCACAATTGATGGGAAAAAATATTATGTGATGCCTTAACATTAGCACATTATGCCTTTGTGATGTATGATTGCCTCTGTGACCTAGATTGTAACAACTTGTTACTGTTTTTCACCTTGGGTTCCATAGTGAGGAGGGAATCTCACGAGATAACTTGTTTTGCACCATAGTACGCGCTTGAGTTCCATAGTTAGGAGGGAATCTCACGAGATAACTTAAATAAACATTCTACTTTAACCGCTGGGAGCCTCAACTGGGGGGGAATCTCATACCCTTGGGGGGGGGAGGTCTCACGAGTTCGGGTGGTGTGTTTTCGTGGGGGCGAGGAGTGGCCACCCGCGTCCCCGTGTCAGACGTGCCTATAAGAGTCGGGAGATTCCCCAACCCCCCCGAAGTCTGCCAGAGGATTACGTACGGGTCGCTTGGCTTTGTTCCTTTGCCGCTTCGCCAGAGCGTTGGCTCCCCAGTCATTTGTTAACGGTAAGCGATTTTCATTGTTAAGAAACAGCTTGTTGTGGTGTAACGGTAATGCAGGGATTCTGGGATTGACAAACTAGATCTAACGTCATCGTTACCACTTGTTCTGCTTGTTCTTGATACTTGTTGCTTGCTCTTGTGGGATTGTAATCAATAAATCTCATTTATTCTGGATTTTCTAATCAATAAAGATCGTCTATTGAGCAAAAGTGTGCTGGTTGCTGACTCACCGTGAACCCGGAAATTTCGGAAAACAACAATGTATTGGTTTATTTACATTTCAAAAACCAGAAGCCATTCATTTACGAATGTGATTGCACTTTAGTTTACATATTTGAATGTTCAGATATTAAGATTTGAATGAGGCAAAATAACATGCTTTTTCTCTCAAAAATATTATAAAATCATTTGTTTCAGATGTACTGTAAGTATTTTCTGTATAAAAATTAATTTGGTGTTCAAAAAGTCTTTTTTCAAACTTGACTCTTGAAAAAGAGGGTGTCGTCTTATACTCAGGGTCGTCTTATATTCGGGCCAATACGGTATTTAATCAAAAGATTTGAACGTTTTGATCTTCCCTCTCTAACTGTCGGAAGACTCAGAATCCCCAAAAGTTTTCAGACTTTGTAAATTGGGGGACTCCAGAATCATTTTCCGGATGCCATTAAGGCCACCGGATAACATGAATAAGGAAAAAAAACAAATAATTGTCTGACGGTCTCTATTGTGGCTCCTGTCGCTTCTCATATTGAGCAAGCATCTGACCTCCATTTTCACAAAAAGATGTTTCCATGTATCACGTCAAAATATGCTTTTAAAAATGCCAAAGAATCTGCTAATGGAACATTACACTCTGACAGCAGCACAAGGTATGCACGCTTCTGACAGTCTGACAGAGGCTGATGGGCATCTCAATCTCAACATCGTTCGTCATCTTTTATCCTGTATGAACATTCAGAAGCTGGCGGGAGCACACGCAGAGCATATTATCACCGTCTCTGCCGAGGCAATCATCGATCCACAGATTGCATCGTCCGCGGGCCGCCAGAAGTCTTTATTTGTATGTGTCACAGATGGATAAGGTACGGATTTATTGGGCTGTAAACAATCTTTTACATACAAAGAATGGTGGTCAAATCCAGAATTTCAATCATGTGTACTGAAGCAGGAAAAATGATTGTAGACTAGAGCAGATGCCGATATGGAAAAGATGAACATGGAGGAGGGGGAAATGGTGAAAAAGTTTACTAGTTCAGAGTAGAATGATCCTTAGATTAGTGGTTCTCAAATTGGGTCCGCGCTGTAGCTTATTGGACAATAAAATGATTTATGGGACGGTCGCACTAAACAGATTTCTTCTTCCCACCTTAGCTTTGGGCTAATTAGAAGAGCTGTTATGACTAGAGATGTCCCGATCGATCGGATCACGTCATTTTCAAAGTATCGGAATCGGCCCAAAAATATCGGCCATGCCTTTTTTAAATATATATACTATATGTTTTAATTAAATCGTTTTCTAATTGTATTTAACGTTACAAACATAATATGTTACTCTCCTCCAGAGTCTTTAGGCTTAAGGTAGGGTTATCAAATTTATCCCGATAACGGCGGTAATTAATTAAAAAAAAAAAGTATCACGTTAAAATATTTAATGCAATTAATGCATGCGCTGCACGACCCACCCACGCATTGTCACGCTCAATCTGTAATGGCGCCGTTTTACCTATATAGAGAGATAAAAGGCAGCGTAAAACGAGTAGAGTGAATTTTGGCAGCCTTTGGAGCCTATTTTTAATTGGCTAAAGCCTTACAATCCCTCTCCCTACAATTAGAAATATCATGGGAAGCAATGTGGGGAAGCAAGGTAGCAATTGATCTTTTTCTTAACACTTTTTGTTATTTCCCAACGCAGAGAAGATATATCAATTGGTAGCACTACGCACAGTCATGGTTCCACTTCCCATCATGCATTTAGCCATGGCTACAGTATCATTTACTGAAAGCTCAACAAATGCACTAGATGGCAATATTTAGTCACAATATACAAAGTTACAAGTCTTTCTATCCGTGGATCCCTCTCACAGAAAGAATATTAATAATGTAAATGCTATCTTAAGGATTTATTGTCATAATAAACAAATACAGTACTTATGTGCCGTATGTTGAATGTATATATTTGTCCGAGTTTTATTCATTTTTTTCTTAATGCATTGCCAAAATGTATATGACCGAGAAAAATTATCGGGAATGATTGGAATTGAATCGGGAGCAAAAAAAAAAAAAAAGCAATCGGATTGGGAAATATCGGGATTGGCAGATACTCAAACTAAAATGATCGGGATCGGATCAGGGGCAAAAAAAACATGATCGGAACAACCCTAATTATGAGGAACAACCCTAATTATGACAGTAAAATACTAGAGTTGTCCGATATTATCGGGCAGCCAATAATATCGGCCGATAAAAACATTTAAAAATTATATTGGATAATATCGACATCAGTTTTTCATTACTGGTTTTGGGCCAGTACACATATGTCAGTGCCGTCATGTCAATTTATTGCCTGTGTTTCTGGTATTTTGACGCCCCCGTGCTGGTGCCTCTGTGAAATTGGTTTTGAGAAGCACTTTCTGCTAATGTATCGTGCATATGGTAGAAAACACAGACAAGTCTGAAAAAGAAGTTTCTGCTCTTGCACCCCTATTTAAAATAAACTGCTGGATTTTAAGCCAAAAGAACTGTTGTGTTTGATAGAACAATACGTCTATATGCTGCCATAGCAGATTCATGGCGCATTAAGCCCCCGAACTATTTTTAATTTTTCCGTTTCACCCTTGAAACCCCTGTTCCCAGACGTCGCACAATCGCTTTAGTTTTAACCAGCCATAAAAGAAGCTCAGTAATTATATAATTCAAAATGTCTCATTTTTAGCTTAGAATCATGATTTGATGTCTAATATTTAGTTTTTAAAATAAAATCGACTTTAAATGAATATTCACCCGCGTATTTTAACCTTTTAAGCAAATGACGTCACAATGAAAAAAATTGTGACTGTGAAAAGGTCACAGATATCTACAGTGGGGCAAATAAGTATTTAGTCAACTACCAATTGTGCAAGTTCTGCTACTTGAAAAGATTAGAGAGGCCTGTAATTGTCATCTTGGGTAAACCTCAACCATGAGAGAAAGAATGTGGAAAAAACCCCCAGAAAATCACATTGTTTGATTTTTAAAGAATTCATTTCCAAACAAGAGTGGAAAAATAAGGATTTGGTCACCTACAAACAAGCAAGATTTCTGGCTGTCAAAGAGGTCTTACTTCTTCTAACGAGGTCTAATGAGGCTCCACTCGTTACCAGTATTAATGGCACCTGTTTTAACTCATTATCGGTATAAAAGACACCTGTCCACAAGCTCAGTCAGTCACATTCCAAATTCCACTATGGCCAAGACCAAAGCTGTCGAAGGATACCAGAGACAAAATTGTAGACCTGCACCAGGCTGGGAAGACTGAATCTGCAATAGGTAAAACGCTTGGTGTAAAGAAATCAACTGTGAGAGCAATTATTAGATCATGGAAGACATACAAGACCACTGATAATCTCCCTCGATCTGGGGCTCCATGCAAGATCTCACCCCGTGGCGTCAAAATGATAACAAGAATGGTGAATAAAAATCCCAGAACCACACGGGGGGACCAAGTGAATGACCTACAGAGAGCTGGGACTACAGTAACAAAGGCTACTATCAGTAACACGATGCGCCGCCTGCACTGTCAGTCGTGTCCCCCTGCTGAAGAAAGTATACGTCCAGGCCCGTCTGCGGTTCACTAGAGAGAATTTGGATGATCCAGAAGATGACTTAGAAAATGTGTTATGGTTAGATGAAACCAAAATAGAACTTTTTGGTAGAAACACAGGTTCTCGTGTTTGGAGGAGAAAGAATACTGAAATGCATCTGAAGAACACCATACCCACTATGAAGCATGGGGGTGGAAACACCATGCTTTGGGGCTGTTTTTCTGCAAAGGGACCAGGATGACTGAGCTGTGTAAAGGAAAGAATGAATGGGGCCATGTATCGAGAGATTTTGAGTGAAAATCTCCTTCCATCAGCAAGGGCATTGAAGATGAAACGTGGCTGGGTCTTTCAGCATGACAATGATCCCAAACACA
The DNA here is from genome assembly GCF_030265065.1 of Corythoichthys intestinalis. Classification (NCBI taxonomy): domain Eukaryota; kingdom Metazoa; phylum Chordata; class Actinopteri; order Syngnathiformes; family Syngnathidae; genus Corythoichthys; species Corythoichthys intestinalis. The sequence continues at coordinate 47,251,850 of NC_080405.1, read as the reverse complement.
CAGCAAGGGCAACAAAGGAGTGGCTTTGTAAGAAGCATTTCAAGGTCCTGGAGTGGCCTAGCGGGTCTCCAGATCTCAACCCCATAGAAAATCTGTGGAGGGAGTTGAAAGTCTGTGTTGCCCAACGACAGCCCCAAAACATCACTGCTCGGGAGGAGGTCTGCATGGAGGAATGGGCCAAAATACCAGCAACAGTGTGTGAAAAGCTTGTGAAGAGTTACAGAAATCGTTTGGCCTCCGTTATTGCCAACAAAGGGTACATAACAAAGTATTGAGATGAACTTTTGGTATTGACCAAATACTTATTTTCCACCATGATTTGCAAATAAGTTATTTAAAAATCAAACAATGTGATTTTCTGTTTTTTTCCCCCCACATTCTGTCTCTCATGGTTGAGGTTTACCCATGTTGACAATTACAGGCCTCTCTAATATTTTCAAGTGGGAGAACTTGCACAATTAGTGGTTGACTAAATACTAAATGCCAAGTTTCTGAAAATAGGCGCCCCGTTACCGTCGTGCTGTACATGAAAGTGTGCAGAAGGTGTTGAAAGTTTCAAGGCTGCAATATTTATTTGACAATCCACTGCAATCCTTCTACATATACAACAATACTTTGAGTACATCATGAGATAATACACTTACTAATGGCGTTATGCAATTTGTGTCCAAAGTTACCTTGGCAAAAGTAGCAGAATCGCCATTAGCCATGGCTGTTGTTGTTCTTGTGGGAGGAAGCAGAAATGCAGAGGAAACCATGGCGACTTGGATAAACCAGAATGGTGGTTTTTAAAAATCGAACAGAATTGAACGTTTTAACATCGATTTAACCAGAAAAGTCTGTTTCGGTTCAAAATCGATTAATCGAATAGCCTTACTACGAGGACTGGGTTTGAAGGGTTAAACTATTTGTTTAATTGCCATTGACAATGGTAGACGTCCATTTCATTTGAGTGGGAGGGGCAAATGAAATCAAAACTCAAACAAATAACAGTGTAATTCCAGTTTATACTTCATGCTGTAACACAGTGTCTTGTCCCGTGTTGGTCATGAAACTATAATCTTTTACAGTGTATGGATTTTTCTCCTGTATCCAAGCCTGACTCTTATTGATTTTCAACAAGGTGTCACAAATGGTTTGAAAAAGTTGTTGCAATCACACTTCAGATCGATCAGTACTGAAGCAGTCCAAACTGATGGCCTTCAAACTCTTCTTCAAACCTCAAGGCCTGAACTCCATTGATTTTTCTATAAATAAACCATGTGTAGTCTTCAGTTTTTGTTTTGTTTGAGTTAAATAATACTCGAAAGCTGGCACTTGCTTTTCAGCCACGCTGACCGATTCTGCTTGATGTTTCCTATTAGTGGTTGCTTCATGAAACAGTCATGAAAGCTTGACACAAAGCCTTTTTCACATTTTCCCTACTAGCGCATTCATCATAATGAGATTTTGAATGTTTTGATTTGTGAACACCTCGAGGGCCAAACTATCACGCGAGAGAATTCATAAAGAGAAATTGAATCAACATCTCGCTTCGCTTGTTTTGACGCTCTGCCTACTTTACAATGATTAGATATTTCTGACATAAAGCAAAGGCTTTAAAGTGATCCTCTAACTTAAATACATGTAGGCTCTAATAAACCACAATTGTTCTCTTGTACTAAAATATGTATTTAGAAACACATAAAATGTTAAATCAATGCCAATATTTTATAATATTTAGTCCATATTTTGACCGTTAGTTGGCGCCATGGTTTGCAGGCTCGCAGTGATGACGTCATTGGTATCTTTCGTGTTCAACAATTGCTTATTGCTGCCTAAACTCGCAAAGTAAAATGCCACGATGTGCTGCTTTTGCGTGAAATTTCCAGTCAAATGGAAACAAGGGGAGTGAAGTGAGTGGTCAAGGTGGAATTATTATTTTTAGTGAATAAATGTGCATAAGTGGAAGCCTCTCCCCGTTTTTGGTCCCTGTATGCACGTATCCTACCCACCACGCGTTACAACTAGCGCCCGAACATTTTTCCTTGATCCTCAGTCAAGTAAGGGATCCGTCCATTTTCTGGATCTGACGGTCCCACCGCGTCTGCAATACTGGTTTCGGATCTGTCCATTTTTTTGATTGGTCAGTCTCACAGCGGCTTTTAGGATCAGTATTTTTTGGAATCGACGGCTGCGACATTGCCATGGGATCGGTCTAATTCCTGGATCTTCGAGTGAGTAAAAAACGCGGATTTGGATTACCATTGCGGTCTTTTTTGTTGACTATTCTTAGTGGGAGTTTTCCCCAAATCATACTAAATAATTAAAGCACTATGGCACGCTACAGTGACGACAGTGACTCTGACGTGGACCTTACAACAATGTTGGGAGTTCGTCAGGGAACGCGTGTTAGCGTACTGCTGAGCTCCCGAGTGAAGAGTGGTCAAGGTGGAAATATTATTTTTTGTGAATAAATGTACATAAGTGGAAGCTTCTCCCCTTTTTGGTACTTTTATACACGTATCCTAGCTATCACGCGTTACAATGCACAAGACATGACAAGACACAAGGTGTGCTCTTTGGCCTGTACTGTAAGCACACGACAGCTCTGGATGCTAACAATCTACATAATTATATTGGGATAAGTTTGAAAACGCAATATGCTTACCTTGAATATCTGCTAATAAAATGGGACAGCATACAGTCTCGCTCCCAACCGGACTTCCCTACAGGACTCTCTCGCATCACCAGTTTTGCCCAACTTTTGTCTTATCAGGTATTTGCTGCACGCATTTTTCCCTGAAGCTCGTCTTGTGAACGACCGACAGCGCTGTCCTGCTCTTCACTTTTCAGATCTGGTTCAAATAAGAAGGGGAGAACTGACGACATTTTGGGAAAGCTAACGAGTGACACGCTGGAATTTCGGCAACGGGGCCAGTGACGTCACGCACCGCGACGTAACAAAAATGGCGACCTATCACTTAAAATAATTTTACAAACTTTTTTAAAACAAAAACATTAAGAGGGCTTTTAATATCAAATTATTATAACTCATACTAACATGTATCTTTTAAGAATTACTTGTCTTAAAAACAAAGGATCCCTTTAAAATAAGACCTAATAATGTATAGTTGTAAGTAGGGTTGTGACCAGTGTTGTCACAGATTACTTGAAAAAGTAATTTAATTACTGATTACTGATTACGCCTCAAAAAAGTAATCCAGTTACTTTACTGATTACTTCATTATCGAAGTAACTAAGTTACTTTAAAAGTTATCTATCAGTTACTTTTTACCCATTTTTCTCCCTTTGCCGCCTCAACGTATGAATGACAACAGAAAAATGTCATCACATGTAATTGACTTTCCAATGATTGAATTTAAAGGGGAATATCAGAATTTCGTGCTAGCTTAGCCACTCCGGAGCCCTGAAACTAACAAATATCTGACAAACTGCTTGGAATTTGTTGAAATCAACTCCACCAACCAATTAAACCCCGCTAACTCTAAGATTAAGCCTAATGTTAAAACCTCTGAATTTCGGGTTATGGTTAACATCATATCAGTGCCAATGTAAAACAATGCAAACTGACGGCACAATAATCAACAACACACAAGTGGATTGTACAGTGCAATAAACACAAAGGTGGTGGCTGGCGCGGATGCGCGTGCAGCCGTGCACATTAACAAACAGGTGTTGTGCCGAAAAATGTCCCCCCTGCGTGAAATGTCCCCCCTGACGGGAGCACTTATTTATGAGGCTTTATTGAGGTGAAAACGTCAAATGTTTTCATGGATGCATTACAGTAATGGATTTTCGACTGTAAAATCAGTTTTAAATAAATAAATTACACAAAATACTAGTAATGTATTTTGGTAACAAATCGTGGATTGGGCCACATAACCATCTTTGAACAGAAATGTATTAGTATACAGGTTTTAACGACCATATCCCGATGACAATCACACAGGTATGACTTCTATTAGTTCAAGCAGAGCAAAATAATACATATTCACAGTACAAGATTCATTAGTTCAAGCAGAGTAAAATACATAATCACAATACAATATTTATTAGTTTAAGCAGAGTAAAATAATACATATTCACGGTAAAAGAAAGTCGTTTCCGTATCCATCGATTGGTAAGAAAAAGCTGGTTGTACGAGTTACGTGTGGGCGCTTCCGTCAGGGGGACATTTCACGCGGGGCGGCTATTTTTCGGCACAACACCGGAAGTACTCCTCTCAACACACACGTGGTCAATTTGGCCACAAAACGTGGCGGCAACTAAGCACTTTACACTCAATCGGACTTACAACACATTCCACAGATGCTAAACGAACACATCACCTCACGGCATAAATGTGCAACACGCATATGATGTAAACAAAGCTTGCCAACTTGGAGCGATGACTGCCCGTCATTGCTACGGCAAAGCTACGAAACGGCCGCGCATGTAGGGGGTCCAACCTTTTGCGGATACCCTCCAGAATGAAGGAAAAAATACTCACCTTCATTCATGGATATCCACAGATCAACATTCTCTCGCAACGTATCAACATTTGGCGCCAATGTCCATCCGGCTTAGTCCCACAACACGTGACGCGAGACCAAAACAGGAAATAGTTTAAGACGTTGTCATGGAAACACGTACCGGGAAACTTTTATTTTAGCATTTTCCATTCAAAATGCTCTTCGTACAGGACTACAATATTCTTCATTCTACAAACGTTATGAGGCAATGAAAAAAATAGTAACGCAGAGACACTAAGGAAACTAACTTTAATCAGATTACTGGTGTAGAAAAATGAACGCGTTAGATTACTCGTTACTGAAAAAAGTAATCCGATTACAGTAACGCGTTACTGACAACACGGGTTGTGACAATATATCGATATTTTCAATAACCAACAGATGGCAAAAAAAAAAATCTATGAAACTAACATCTTTCACTAGAATAGTGGGTAACACTTTACAATAAGGGTCCCTTAATTAACATTAGTTAATGCATTCTTAGACAATAACTCATGTTTAAGTAACATGACAATAATTCATTTGATCCCTTATCTAACATTTATTAATATATTAATTAACATGAGTTAATGCATTAGTTAATGCATAACCAGACAGTAACTAATAGTTTGGTCAAATTCAAAATATATATAGGCCAATATAGGGTTAGGGTTTATGGTTAGGGTTTGTTAACTTAAGCATGTATAATTTCTTAGTTAAGGGACACATGTGCTACACCTTACAATTAAGGTCCAAAAAGAATTCAGTATATAGTGCAATAGTGCAAAAACTAAGCATTATTTTGCCATTCGCACATGCTTGTTTCTCTCTTTCATTATTGTATCATTGAATATCATAGATGAATTCCCTGACTTGTGTATCAATATTTGTTGTATCGCTAATCGTTGACCGTTATCGTGAGTCTTGTATCACAAATTGTTTCATATCGGGAGGTACCTAGATGTTCCCACTCCTAGTTTTAATCAGAGTTGTAGTCATTAAATTGAAGGTTAAAATATTATAATAAAGTGTTGTCTTGTCAGCAATGCATTGTATTCTTTACCTTCCGGTTTGAGCTTGAACATACACATTTTTATAAGGGCATCAACCTGTAAAGTGGATTCCCAGTGGATCTCATTACAACTGCACTAGCGTACCACCCCGACCTCACTTGCACCACGTACACTTGCGCTGGGTGGACCGCACTCATTCTCACTCTCTAAATGTGACCGACCTCCTGCTTCCTGTTCACCTCCAGGTGACAAGAGTCAAGCCTTCAAGAGCAGGGTCATTAATTTTGTGATCCGTTTACTCATTTGCGAGCACGCTACGCTTCTTTACGAATGTTCTTTTCCTTTGCAGGAGCTACATTTAGCCTGGGTTGAGCTCTCAGTACACAAGACTGAATCCTGCATCAAAATGAGCCTCCTTTTCCTCTACACGGTAAAAGCCTGCAAACATAATTGCGCAGCCTACCTGCTCTTCACTTGACAGACAGGTGGATAAAAGCAGGCTAGTATGAGACAGGAGGAAACCAACCACTACAATATTATCAAGAGTACACTAAAAGCACAACATGTACGTGAATGATGTGTACTCACTCACCTCACGCTGTCTACAATGAGGCTGACCGAGGGGATGAAGAAGTCGTCGGCCTTGTCGAAGCGCCCACCCACTGGCTGTGTGTGCACCGTGTGGTGGGACAGCTTCACACTCGCCTCACTTATCACCTGTGGGGGCACGAGTCAAAAAATATACAGTATGTGTCTATTTTGGAAAAATGGAAGTTGGAGATATCCTTTACCTGCAGTGTCGGGAAACTCTTCTGCCTGTCTCCCCAGCTGAGAATCCACACCTTGTCTCGAGATTTGTCATAGTGCAGCTTGACGGGATACGGGTCGGTACTGACCGTCTGTGGCACACACACACACACACACACACGTTTTTTTATACTTCTGCAATCCCAAAATACTGCTTGTTTACTTTCAACTTTATTTGTTTACGGTGTTAATGGTTGCTTTGGACTCTGCAAGAAACGTGGTGTAGGTAAGGGAGACTCAGAGATGTTTATTTGTTCTGGAGTGTTCACACTCATCCCACCCTCAGGAGAAAACAGGTGTTGCAGTCTGTTGTCTTTTTCCTGATGAGCATCTACTATCACACCAGGGAAGATTGTTGATATTGAGTGTCAAGCTCACACGCGATAGTCCATCTTCAGCTATTGGGATTTAGAACAAGTTTTTTTTTTCATAGCACGTCCCAAGTTCAGAGCAACAAAAATTGCATTTCAGTTACACCCCTCCAAGAGAACAGTAACGACAGAAGCATAGAAGATAGGAGAGGGCATGAATCCAAGCCAAAAAGGTGCCCGATTTTTTAGATGAAAAATAGAAAACAAGAAGATGCGGTATGAATGAAGGGAAATAAAAGGAAAGACTAGAGGAGCAACCTAAGACAGTTTTCACCAAATCCTGCTCATGTTCGAGAAGGCTGTCACTCAAAAAAATGAAACATGGTATTTATGCAAGAATCTTATTTCAAGTGGTTTCACACAACTGCTTTAAAGAGCATACGACAGGGGAAAAAAAGTCTTAAATAGCATTATTATGTGAATTAGAATCATATTTTGAGATGATTCGACTATATACAACAATTTAGCAAAGCGCAGATGACGAGAAATTAGTCTTTTAATCTGCCGGTTAACCACGCCTACCATTATAGGGCTCAAGCGTCCCCAACAGGTGGATGACGTCAGCGGGAGACTGGGCTCATCGGTTTTACTATACAGCCCATTGAGGGGGAATTATTCAGAACGAGGAAAACGCGACGAAGAGAGCCGCAAAATGTCGATGTTTCAGTCTCTCTACTCCAATATTTCTACAGGATATTCTTTTTATCCAAGTATTTTTCCCCAATAGCTAAATTAATGGCTTGAGAAGTACCAGTCAGCCTGTCTAGGGGGAACTATTCACAACGAGGAAAATGCGACGATGAAATCTGCAAAATGTCATTGTTTCTGTCTCTTTACTTTAATATTTTTACTGGATATTCTTTTTATCCAAGTATTTTCCCCAACTGCTAAATAAATGGCATGGTCATGACAAATAACAGTCTTTTGCTAAATGGAATATGAAATAATAAAAATGCACTTATTCAGGACGACATGGCAAAATTACTCCATAATGGTCAAAACTGTCGATTTCACCTTTACTGTCGCACCTCCCGAACGATATTTTATGACACCTAAATCGGACATATGTCATTTCCCTTCCCTGGCTTCGGAGAATGTAAACAAACCAAGAGGCGTGACAGCTAGCCGACATGCTAACCCGAACCGCGTGATGTTTCAAAGTCTTCGAAGCGGAAAATCACACATAACTAGCCCGGATTATTTGACATGACGACTGGGTTGTCGATTGTCTTCGCGGATCGGCAAACCGCCCAGCGGAGAGCAATTTACAGCTCGTTCCCCGGAGGAGGGCGGCTGCAGTTGTTGTGCAGCTAACGTGCAGCTAATGTGCATGAGGAGACCAATTGAAACCATTTTTTTACTAAACATTTTAGGTCAAGTGTGTGTCACTGATCACTGATGAGTGGTTTAAAGCTACCATACCCACTATGAAACACACACCGGGTAAGAATTGTCTTGATAAGAAGCATGATGTGCACGGGCTCGATCAAAAGAGCTGGCTGAAAACCTGCGATCGATGATTGTTGATTTGTATTAAGCTGGGAAAGGATACAAAACCACATCTAAAAGTCTGGATGTTCATCATTCGACTGTCAGAGAAGGTGTCTACAAATGGAGAGAGTTTGGCACTGTTACTTCTCTCCCAAGGAGTGGCCGTCCACCAAAGATGATGCCATGAGTTCAGCGCAGAATACCCGGAAAGGTAAAAAAAGAAGAGTGTCTGCTAAAGACTTAAAGAAATCACTGGCACAGTCCAATATCTCTGTGCACACATCAACTATATGTAAAACAATGGCCAAGAATGGTGTTGGGAGGCACGGTGGAAGCGACTGCTGTCTAAAAAACCCCATTATTGCTCATTTAGTGTTCGCAAAAAGCATTTGGACATTCCACTGAAGTTTTGGCAGAATATTTTGTGGACTGATTAAACCAAAGTTGAATTGTTTGGGAGTATGTGTGGAGGAAAAATGGAACAGCTCACCAACATCAATACTTCATCCCCACCGAGAAGCATGGTGGAGGGAGTATCATGATTTGGGGCTGTTTTGATGCCTCAGGGCTTGGACAACTTGCAATCATTAATGGAAGAATGAATTCAAAAGTTTATCAGGATGTTTTGCAGGAAAAACTGAGGCCGTCTGTCAGAAAGTTGAAGCTAAAAAGAGGATGGATGCTGCAACAAGACAATGATCCAAAACAGAGAAGTAAATCAACTTTAGGATGGTTTTAAAAGAATAAAATACACATTCTGGAGTGGCCAAGTCAAAGTCCAGACCCCACTGAGATGCTGTGGCATGACCTAAAGGAAGCGATTCATGCCAGACATCCCTGGAATCTGACTGAACTACAGCGATTTTGTAGAGAAGAATGGGATTAGTCCTGATTGATGTGCCAGACTGATCTGCAGCTACAGGGAGCGTCCGGTTGAAGTTATTGCTGCTAAAGCGGGGGGGAGGGGGGTGATAATTTGTCATTAAATGATCACATTTAATCACAAAACATTAAATGTGATGGGTCACTTACTTACATACTATCCCCCTTCTGTCATTGTTTGCATGCTATCGTCATTAAAATATGAAAACCTATAAATGTTTGGGTGGTTTTAAAGCAGACACTGTTTTTTCATCAGTGTGATTTTGACAAAGATTAGATCACATTCGATGGTGATTTTATGCAGAAATATGAGAAATTCCAAAAGGTTCAGATACTTTTCATACCGCTGTACGATGAAAAACATGAACATTGAATTGTATTTAATTTAATCACGTTACATGTACATATTAAGCACTGGTTTTTCATAAGTGTTTCAATTGACTCCCTGACATCATGAATACAACAATGGATTCAGTGATGTGTAAAAACACAAAGCTAATGTGTATATTCAATGAAAAACACCTATTTAAAAGTTAATCACGTTACGTATTTATTAAGCAATGCTTTTTCATCAGTGTTTTAATTGACGCTCTTACATCATGAATATAAAAATGGATTCAGTAATGTGTAAAAACACAAAGCTAATGTGTATATACAATGAAAAACACCTATTCAAAAGCTAAAATGGTGCATGTGCTTTTTTTGAGTGTGCAGCGTGACTCTGGCCAAGACAAACGGGCTTGCCTGCCCTCACTCTTCTCGTCAAGAAAAATTGATCCATTGCATTAATGGATTAGTTTACCAATTCCATAATTTCCAATCTCAAAAGAAATGAAGCGAGAGGCTCGAATAGATGAGACAAGAAGACAGCACAAGACAAAGTTAGCTAGCTAGGAAGATATGAAAGCAAAGAGAGCAGGGCCAAGAACGAAAAGTGGTATTTCTCATGTGGCAAAATGTATTTTGCCATGTGGCAATTTTTTGCCATTTGGCAAAATTGATTTTGCAATGTGGCATTTGTTTTTGCCATGTGGCATTTTTTTGCCATGAAGCATTTTTTTGGCAAAATTGATTTTGACGTGCCATTTTTTGGGTATGTGGCAAAATGGATTTTGGTTCATAGCTTTTTTTCCTTCTTTTTGGTATGTGGCATTTTTGGGGTGTATGGCATTTTTGTAGGCCATGCACGTCCATGCCATTGACGGCTATGCACGTCCAAATTTTCCATTCATAATAAATGGCAGAAAAACGTGTGGCTGTGATTTTTGACCATACACTTACCATTACAGCACATTGACATTCAACTTGAACCTAAATAAGGCTATGCCCTTGACTAATGGTAAGTGTATAGTACCATATATAAAAGTGGTAATTGCCATGTGGCAAAATGGATTTTGCCATGTGGCATTTTTTGCATGTGGCAAAATGTATTTTGACATGTGGCATTTTTTATTGGAATGTGTCAACTGGATTTTGGTTTCTGGTATATATATTTTTGGTATGTGGCATTGTTTTGGGGGTATATGGTTTTTCCAGGCCATGAACGTCCATGCCATTGACGGCTATCCACGTCCAAAATTTCCATTTTGAATGGCAAAAAAACATATTTGGCTGTGATCTTTGACTATACACTTACTATTAGAGCGCATTAACATTCAACTGGCACCCAATGAAGGCTATGCCATTGACGGCTATCCATGTCCAAATTTTCCATTCATAATAAATGGCAGAAAAACGTGTGGCTGTGACTTTTGACCATACACTTACCATTACAGCGCATTGACATTCAACTTGCACCCAAATAAGGCTACGCCATTGACTAATGGTAAGTGTATAGTCAAAAATCACAGCCACACGTTTTTCTGCCATTTAAAATGGAAAATTTGGACGTGGAAAGCCGTCAATGGCATAGCCTTAATTGGGTTCCAGTTGAATGTTAATGCGCTCTAATGGTAAGTGTATAGTCAAAGATCACAGCCACGTTTTTTTTGCCATTAAAATGGAAAATTTGGACGTGCATAGCCGTCACTGGCATGGAAGTGCATGGCCTGCAAAAACCATATACCCCAAAAAATGCCACATACCAAAAATATATATGGCGGAAAACACAGACAAGGCTGAAAAAGCTGTTTCTGCTCTTGCACCCCTCTTTAAAAGAAACTGCTGTATTTTAAGCCAAAACAACTGTTGTGTTTGATAGAACAATATGTCTATAGGCTGCCATAGCAGATTCATGGCACATGAAGCCCCCCAACCTATATTTAATTTGTCCGTTTTACCCTGGAAACCCCCTGTTTACAGACATCGCGCAACCACTTTTGTTTCAACCTAGCCATAAAAAGAAGGTAAGTAATTCTATTTATTATTCCAAATGTCTGTCATTTTTATCTTAGAATCATTAATCAACGTATAATATTTCGTTTAAAAAAAAAAAACGACCTTGAAAAATTCTTCACTCGCATATTTTAAACTTTCAAACAAATGATGTCACAATGAAAAAATTGGCATCCGTAAAAAGTCACGGATATCTACCTCATAACTATCGCTTAATTGTATTTTTTTGTTACTGTCACATTTTCTCTGATGTTAGATTATAAATAATCGACCCAAACAGAAAAATTGATTTTTTTTTTAAAAGGGTAAATATATGAAAAAGAAAATCTTGACCACACCTTCATGTCTGCGATTTCTGCATTGCGACCCTTGTTTTATTACCATGTTCACCCATTAAATCCAGCTGTTGCCATTCACAGCTGTGTCTTGACACTCAGTGATACATGCTACATGGAGTTTTTGGATCGAAACAAGGTAAGTACACGATAGTATCTTGTTAAAGTCATGGCGTCTGTAATTCTGCTCTCGCGTGCTCTCACCTCCAGATAGGGTTTTGCTGTTTAAAAAAAAAAAAAAAAAATTTTTTTAATGCCCTCCTGTTCAAAAATTTTCTTCCCCCAGAAAATGGAGATTTTAAGCTTTCCAGTGATGTATCACACATGCATATCGGACAATTTTGAAATTTGGCCAAATTGGGGGTCTCAGAGCAGAACTTCAAGTCACCTGAGTGTTTTCCGCCATATACCAGAAACCAAAATCCAGTTGCCACATACCAATAAAAATGCCACATGTCAAAATCAACTTTTTGCCACATGGCAAATACCACTTTTGGTTCACTTTTCGTCTCTCGAAAAATATGTACTCCTTTGTTGGGAGGCAGAAAGCATTGCAGGATTGAAAAATGTAACTTATCACTCTCTGGATTTATTTATCTTACTTTCATACCTCCAGATTTCAGAATATAGCACCAAAGCCCAGGCGAATAGGAAGATAGTAATTGCTTTTATGAGAGATATACTGTATCTTTAGATATTTGTATGCCAGGAAGGAGCAGAGTTTATCCTCCTCTATAAGTGAAAGAGGCATCCACTTTACTTTTCATTCATTCCCATTCTGGGTTGTGTTACATTGCTAATGTCATCATTTTTAGGACAAGAAGAAACTACAGTAAAACCAAGACAGCGGGAACTAGAGGAGGCAGCGGGAGGTTCAGGTGCTTTAATTAACAGCTGCTAATATAATGCAGTGGAGCACAACCTCCAGGCGGCCTGAATAAATGAGCCACTGACAGTTTTCGGGGGAGATCAGTCTGCTTAGAGGCGGCCGGGCGGCTCTCCTTCCCAGCAAGGCAACTGAGGCGTAAACAGCCATCTGCAAGGGGATGAGAGTCACAGACACACCCAGAAAAGCCACCGACACACATGACTGCACTCACAGCCACTTTATGTAAAAAAACAACCACAACAACTACATTGGATGTTGCTTCTTTGAGTGGCAGCCTGACTTAAAGAAAATTCAACAAACCACCCTAAGAAAGGAAAAGAAATATAAGCATTTTGGAACCAGGAAGTCCTAGCGAAATCCTGACTAAAATACGCCTCGTAAGTGCACACAGCTCCTAGTTGAAGCGGGAGTGTGAAATGAGTGAATACTTTGTTTTTGTATATATTTAGAAAGAAGCGAAGCTTGATGTCATTGAAGAACAATTGTAGTCCGCATCTCTAAGATGTGTCAAAGACACCACATTCATTGCCAACGCCAATGAGCTTCCACCAACACACCCTCAACACTGATAACTTTAAAACAAAAAACCCGAAAAGCAAATGTACCTCACAAAAATGCGAAATACAACTGAACTGTACTTGTGTTGTGATTCTTTCACGCACCGCGACCACTTACACTACACTTAGGCTAGGTTCATACTGCAGGTCTCAATGCACTATTTCGATTTTTTGGCGTGCTCATTCAAACAGCCTTTGTCCATTGAGCATGTTCAAATATTACGGAGCTGTGTAGCGTTTGTACACCACAAAGATTCTTTTACAACTAAAGTAATACGCTCTTTTTGACTGCTGCTTCCAGTGAGTCACCACTAGGGGTAGCGAAGTGTACATAGCAAAACCAAAGAAAAACTGTAGAGTCCGGAGTTACAATAGGGACATGGCGGATGAACAATATATCAGTTTAGAATGAAATCAAACAAAAAGTAGTCAACTTTACCCTCAACTCAACCCTTAACTAACTTGTAGAAATTTGTCAAAATCACACAGAGGTAAAAACAGTGTCTGCTTTAATTAAATAGTATTTGAACAATGACAGAAGGGGGATAGTAAGTAAGTGAACCATCACATTTAATGTTTTGTGCCCCCCCCTCCCCTTTGGCAACAATAACTTCAACTAAACGCTTCCTGTAGCTGCAGATCAGTCTGGCACATCGATCAGGACTAATCTTGGCCCATTCTTCTCTACAAAACTGCTGTAGTTCAGTCAGATTCCTGGGATGTCTGGCAGGATTTTTTTAATCTTTAGGTCATACCACAGCATCTCAATCGGGTTCAAGTCTGGACTTTGACTTGGCCATCCAGAACGTGTATTTTGTTCTTCTGAGATCATTCTGAAGTTGATTTACTTCTGTGTTTTGGATCATTGTCTTGTTGCAGCATCCATCTTTTTTTAGCTTCAACTGTCTGACAGACAGCCTCAGGTTTTTCTGCAAAACATCCTGATAAACTTTTGAATTCAATCTTCCATTAATGATTGCAAGTTGTCCAGGCCCTGAGTCAACAAAACAGCGCAGGATCACTGTCGATTGATGAACATCCAGACTTTTAGATACGATTTAGTATCCTTTCCCAGCCTTATACACATCAACAATCCTTGATCGCAGGTCTTCAGACAGCTCTTTTGACCAAACCATGACGCACATCAGAAAATGCTTCTCATCAATAGACCCTACTCACATGACGTCACAACCACGCCTCCGCGCCATATTGTCCGTCTACTCATCGTGTTGATGCATTACCACTACATAAATTCCTCCTATTATGGCGTGTTTTTCTGCTTGTTAACATTAATAATCAAAATGGTGAAGGCGTGTGTGGCGGTTGGTTGCAATAACAGAGAAGATAGACGGAGAGACTTGAAATTCTACCGTATTCCGAGAGACCCGGAGAGGAGAGCGAGATGGACTGCTGCAATTCGACGAGAAAGCTGGGCTCCAAACGATTACCACATATTATGTAGTAGTCATTTTATATCTGGTAAGATGCATTTAATATATATTTAGAGGGTTTTGGGCTGACAACCACAATTAAGGTCATTGCGAGGCTAATCGCCGACAACATACAGTTTCAAATTCAAGATGCTTATTTCTTCCACCATCATTACATTTTGAATAATATTTAGCTGGTACCAAGTGAAAGAAGCTGGCCTCGTCTACGGATCATCAGTTAAACAGGGGTGTCCAAACCTTTTGCAAAGGGGGCCAGATTTGGTGTGGTAAAAATGCGGGGGGCTACCTTGGCTGATTTACATAGAACAATATATTTAAACAAATTTTAGCAAGCCCTTCTGTGTGTCACATTTGCTTTATTTATTTTTTGATTCATAATTTCAACAGTCTCGTCTTTGTGGCTTTCTCTTTCGACACTCGGACGCGAAATACTGCTGCTGTGAAAAAATAAACTAGCTTCAAGTTGCTATAATTTCTCGCTGCTTATCTTCCCTCTAATGTTGTCGTACATGTCAGCGTGTCTTGTTTAGTAATATTGCGTCACATCGAACTCTTTGAAAACAGCGACTGTCTCTTTGCAAATGAGGCAGACACAGTTGTTGCGTGTTTTATTGAAGAAATTGTCCAATATCCACCTATCCTTGAAGCGTCGGCCATCGCAGTCAACTTTTTTTTTTTTTTGATTGTCGCCATTTTAGAAATCACACAGGGTAATGTTGCTTAGAGTGCTGCTCTTAAAGTTTTTCAAACTTTCGTGAGAATAGGCTGATTTTGTGTGGACAAGATAGTTGTAGATATCAGGGTAGTGGATGTCAGGCAGAGAGGGCGAAGACAGCGGGTCGAAAAATATCGATTTAGGCATCAAATATGGATCTGGCGAATGGATAGACTGAAGCTTTTCCACATAATGCCTTTTATGCAACGCATCCAATGAGTTTACAGCGTCTGAAAGCACCGGGGCTTCCATGAATTGCTCTATAAACTGAACGACTACTTGAAACCATTGAGAATAGGGCTAAACAGAGACGGACAATATGGCGGCCGGATACAGCGACACGTCATTCTGTGACGTTGGTGAGTAGGGTCTATACAGTTCTTACCAGGTGTGTGTTTTATCGTGGGCAGGGCAGCTTTAAACCACTCATCAGTGATTGGACACACACCTGACTTAGTTTGGAAAAATTGGTTTCAATTGGTCTTTAAGTCTCCTTTGGCAGAGGGTTCACTTACTTATTTTCCCCCTTCTGTATTGTTTGCATTCTATCCTCATTCAAATATGAAAACCTACAAATGTTTGGGTGGTTATAGTTAAAGCAGACACTGTTTTTACTTCTGAGAGATTTTGACAAAGATCAGTTCACATTTGTTGGTGATTTTATGCAGAAATGTGAGAAATTCCAAAAAGTTCAGATACTTTTTCATACCGCTGTATATACAAGTTAAAAATAGCCCTGCGAGAAATTCATTGCAACGTTCATTGAAAGTTCATATAATTTAACAAATAATCGGAAAGTTAAGAAATTAATATAAACTATGCATTTTTTTTTTACCCTGCCTATTAAAAGAATCAGAATAGAGAATCGTTTGGAATCGAAACGTGGAGTCGGAACAGGAACCGTTCAAATTCAAACGATGCCCAACCCTAGTGCTGACGCAATTGCTGCATGAATTCCGATTTGGGAGACTTGACAGTTCAGACCGCCGCCACATTCTGGAAAAATGTGGCCCAGATCGGATTTAAACCACATACGAAAGCGACCAAGATTGGATTTGAATCGGTTCACTTCGATGTGATTTAAAACCGTCAACTTAATGCCTCGCTCAAGTCGGAAAAACACGAAAAAATCGGATTCGTGCATTAAGACCTGCGGTCTGAACCTAGCCTTAGAGAATCAGACACAAAAGTCCCCGAGCAGAAATTAATATTGATTGACAGTGTAAATGTACTGTATTTGTTATGACAGCTTTACTATAAATGGCCCAATAAATGAATGCATTCAGTGAGCTATTATTAAATGCAGGCAATGTCTTTGACAAACCTCTTCAGTTAACAATTTTGCTAAATGATGCATTGGCTTATCGAGTTTGACTGCATACCAACTGTTTAGTCAATGACATGAATGAATGTTAATTGTGTGTTAACGTGTAAATGAAGTTACCTGGACTGCCTTCTGGGACTGGACATCCACAATGAGCACGCGATCCAAAGTGGGTTGTGCGGCGTAAATGAATTTGTCCTTGACGTTGACCGCCGCCGACCACACGCATTTCTGCACCTCATCATCTTCGGTAGGGGGACACACTTCCTCCTAGACACATACACATGACAGTTTGCAGTTCTTATCTTATCAACAGCGTTTCTGCTTCTGCCCCCTGAAGAATGAGCTTTTCCCTCCCCTTCTACTGCATAATCCACACAACAAAGCCCGCACGTTTCCCGGATGTACAGCCTCCGGGTCATGGCAGCATTTCGCCCGGCTGGCCGGCGTTGCTATCCTTGGCCCAGCCGTCTGTTCGCAGCTCTGCGGAGCGATTTAGAACGGCTGCTGGCCAGGAGAGATGAAATAAAAGGGCTTCAGGATGTTGGAATTAACGCCTCTCTTAGGTGTATTTATAACCACAGAGGCTGTGCTGTGACAGGTGCCTTCCCGGTGGCCAACTTGTCTCGCTTAAGAAGGGGCATATACCTCTCTTGTCCTCTGTAGTAGTGCAGTAAATCTACACTGCTACTAATGTCATGACATAAAACCAATAGCAGTAGTTGGCAGCTAGAATGTGAGAAAATAACACTGTAGTCGACAGCAGTGGTCCTTGATTTTCTCGTGTGACAACATGCCTGGGAATGACTAGAGATATCCTGATCACATATTTCTGCATGCGAGCCGAGACATCCAAATTTGTGTCCCAATTTTTATTTTTAGGCGGAAATCTGTTGTGCAGCACCAGTTTTGTTAATAACTGTGTTATTTTTTTCAGTCGTGAGCAATCTAATTAATTACTTTTCTCATCTTTGCAACGCCATTAACGTTACTGAGGATGAAAAGGCGTACGTTACTATGCGTTACTACATTGGTTGAATGACGCGAGAAAAGTCTGAGAGACGTGGACTCAGGGAGAGAGCTGAGTGGGAGTGGGGAGTAGGGAAGGGAGCGTTGACGCCGTTGCAAAGGCGGTGCTAGTTGGCTCCAATAATACCTATACCTGACTGGAGCCGACAGCCTACAAACTACTACTTTGACAAATTTAACGGTTGATTCACAACATTAAATGAATTCAAAACATAGCAAAGGTTACCATCTCGTTATTGCAACAGCCGCGATACCCCTGTGTCTAGTTAAGTTTAGCATAAAGAATTGGGCGAGGGCCAACTGTCCCAAAACCCTTTTGAACTTCACATACAGGTCCTTCTAAAAAAAATAGCAAATTGTGAAAAAGTTTATTATTTTCTGTAATGTACTGATAAACATTAGACTTTCATATATTTTAGATTCATTACACACAACTGAAGTAGTTCAAGCCGTTTATTGTTTTAATATTGATGATTTTGGCAAAAAAGTCAAGAAAAACCATTTATCCCTGTATAGAACTAGTTTTAATGATTTGGGTGGATACACCGTCCTCTAGTGGCAATATGGAATATGACATAACTCATTTAACATGGCTCAATCCAGCTGCTCCCTGTTAAGACCAACATAAGGTAAGTTTTTGTTTGAGGTAAAAAAAAAAAAAGCATTTGTAATTTATAGATATATTTAGCGGTATTTATTTTTTGTGGGAATATGTGTTTAAACAGTTTGTTAAGAGCGTTGTAAAAATGTTTTTAGTAATTTATAGCATTTAAGCTAGCGGACTTTTGCATGAAGTTAGCCAATTGTTCTCTTGTTGTACTTAGATTCTGATTTATTTATTTTAGACAGTTTGAGGCTAAGCTCAGGTATTTTAATTAACTTATTAATTAAAGTGCTATTGCACAGTTTGAAGAGATAGTCGGGAATTTTATTTTGTATTTGCATATAATGCTCTTTTGAAAGTGCAATCTTGGCGAGCCTTTGTTTTACATCTCCTAAAATGTCTTCTGCAACACATTAAATGTTCCAAATCCGCATAGTCGATTAGTCGAACAAACTAGTTGATAGATTAATTGACTACTAAAATAATTGATGGCTGCAGCCCTACTGTATATACGTTTTGCAATATCCCTATATAGCTGGATTCTTTTTGTTGTATCCCTTAACTCATTCTCTGCCATTAACAGTTAGACATAAAAAAACATTTCAACCGGAAAGGCTGGCATTGAGCCATTGACGGTGATAGACATCCAATCCATTTTGACTAGGAGGGTTGGCATCGATCGTTCACAAGCAGCCAATGAGGTCATACTTAAAAATATAGATAAGGCGGAAAACACTCACGTGACTTCAAGTTCTGCTTTAAGACCCCCAATTTGACCAAATTTCAAAATTGTCCTATATGCATGTGTGATACATCATTGGAAAGCTTAAAAAAAATTGAAAAAAAAATTTAAGAAAAATTTGAAACAGGAGGGCATTTAAAAAAAATATATATTTTTTTTAAACAGCAAAACCCTAACTGGAGGCGAGAGCACACGAGAGCAGAATTAAAGACGCCATGATTTTAACAACATATTATCGTATACTTACCTTGTTTCAATCCAAAAACTCCATGTAGCATGTATCATCGAGTGTCAAGACACAGATGTGAATGGCCACAGACGGATTTTGGGGGGATTTTATGGGTGAAACATGGTAATATTACAAGGGTCGTGATGCAGAAATCGCAGACATCAAGGAGTGGTCAAGATGTTCTTTTTCATATAGTTACCCTTTTAAACATTTTTTTTTTTCAATGTTTCTTTGTTTGGATCGATTATTTATCATCTAACATATTGGGGAAAATGCAACAGTAACAAAAAAATACAATTAATCGATAGTTATGAGGTAGATATCCGTGACTTTTTTACAGACGCCATTTTTTCATTGTGATGTAATTTGTTTAAAAGTTTAAAGTTAAGACATCAATTAATGATTCTAAGATAAAAATGACAGACATTTTGATTAATAAATATAATTACTTGACATATTTTTATGGCCCCATTAATTCTTTCCTTAACACAGATCAGTCGTCCTGGTCCCTTTGCAGAAAAACAGCCCCAAAGCATCATGTTTCCACCCTCATGCTTCACAGTGGGTATGGTGTTCTTCAGATGCAATTCAGTATTCTTTCTCCTCCATACACGAGAACCTGTGTTTCTACCAAAAAGTTATTTTTTGGTTTCATCTGACCATAACACATTCTCCCAGTCCTCTTCTGGATCATCCAAATGCTCTCTAGCGAACCGCAAACGGGCCTGGACGTGTACTTTCTTCTGCAGGGGGACACGTCTCGCAGTGCAGGATTTTAGTCCCTGGCGGCGCATTGTGCTTTGTTACTGTGGTCCCAGCTCTCTGTAGGTCATTCACTAGGTCCCCCCGTGTGGTTCTGGGATTTTTGCTCACCGTTCTTGTTATCATTTTGACGCCACGGGGTGAGAGCTTGCATGGAGCCCCAGATCGAGGGAAATTATCAGTGGTCTTGTATGTCTTCCATTTTCTAATAATTGCTCCCACGGTTGATTTCTTTACACCAAGCATTTTACCTATTGCAGATTCAGTCTTCCCAGCCTGGTGCAGGTCTACAATTTTTTTCTCTGGTGTCCTTCGACAACACTCTGGTCTTGGCCGTAGTGGAGTTTGGAGTGTGACTGACTAAGTTTGTGGACAGGTGTCCTTTATACTGATAATGAGTTAAAACAGGTGCAATTAATACAAGGTAACGAGTGGAGCCACGTTAGACCTCGTTATAAGAAGTTAGACCTCTTTGACAGCCAGAAATCTTGCTTGTTTGTAGGTGACCAAATACTTATTTTCCACTCTAATTTGCAAATGAATTCTTTAAAAATCAAACAATGTGATTTTCAGTTTTTTTTTCCCCACATTCTGTCTCTCATGGTTGAGGTTTACCCATGTTGATTACAGGCCTCCCTAATCTTTTTAAGAAGGAGAACTTGCACAATTGGTGGTTGACTAAATACTTATTTGCCCCACTGTAGACATATTGTTCTATCAAACACAACAGTTCTTTTGGCTTAAAATACAGCAGTTCATTTTAAAGAGGAGTGCAAGAGCAGAAACAGCTTTTTCAGTCCTGTCAGTGTTTTCCGATATAAATACATTTTAAAACCTGATGTTTTTTAACCAGATTCCGATCCTCTCAAAATGACCGGGTGGGGTGATTTCCAATCATGTGATTGGATCAGGCACATCCATAGACCAAAAGTTTGCCCTCTGTGTCTTCTTTAAGTGCATCACAAACAGTTCGACAAAAACGCACGACATGATTAGTAGAAGGTCAAGAGTAGTCATTTGAGCGAAAAGATGACATTTCTTTCAGCAGCGGCCTTGTCGGTATAGCGAAGGGTGTGAACGGGGCTGCGGCTATGTCTCAGTGCAACTCATTCTTGGTGTGGGCGTTTGTGTGGGTGAATTAAATGTTAGTTTTTTTCTCTGTATGTATTTTACCTCAACAGCCACCTGAATAAGTTATTTGGGAATTTATTAGACTCCTAAATGCTGTATTTCTGGGAAATATTATGATTTCCTTATGTTTTTGAAAGATTTAAATGAAACGAGCTTTTGGCTATGTAAAAGTGGAAAATATTGCCACAATTCTAATGCAGCATATGTTTATTTGCTGAAGTTGGGAAAAAGAATAATCCATTTATCCACACAAGCATCTCACTGTGAGGAAAAACTTCAAAACAGTTTCTGTAACATGGAGACTTCCTGGAGGGATGAAACCCTCCTGCGCAAGTGAGAAAAAAAGACTCACAAGTAGTTGAATTTAGCAACTTTTATTCTCCCTACATGGTTTCTTAAAACCAAAAGTCTGACTTTCTCTTCAATTCTAATACAGTGGTACCTCTACGTACGAATTTAATTTGTTCCAGGACCTGGTTTGTAAGTCGAAATGGTCGTATGTAGAGTGGGATTTTTCGTATGTGAATACATTTCAGTGGTCAGGAACCTTTTTGACTGAGGGATCCAAAACATCCAACTTATTTTAAAATGTGATTCTACGAGAGCCATAAATAGTGTTTGTGTCTATGTTTGTGTGTGTATATACCGTATTGGCCCGAATATAAGATGGCCCTGATTATGAGACGACCCCCTCTTTTTCAAGACTTAAGTTTGAAAAAAGACTTTTTGAACACCAAATTAATTT
Organism: Corythoichthys intestinalis; assembly: GCF_030265065.1. Lineage (NCBI taxonomy): Eukaryota > Metazoa > Chordata > Actinopteri > Syngnathiformes > Syngnathidae > Corythoichthys > Corythoichthys intestinalis. The sequence continues at coordinate 47,229,946 of NC_080405.1, read as the reverse complement.
TTATGCATAAAATAATTACAGTACATCTGAAACAAATGATTATAACAACATATTTGAGAGAAAAAGCATGTTATTTTACCTCATTCAAATCTTAATATCTGAACATTTAAATATGTAAACTAAAGTCCAATCACATTCGTAAATGAATGGCTTCTGGTTTTTAAAATGTAAATAAACCAATCTATTGTGATAAAACAAAAAAATTGCAATAACTGCATTAACCATCAAAGTAAGGTCTAACTGTAACTGTAGTCTTGAAACAAATCTGAATAAGGAAAAACATTGCAATAAAATAATGCAAACTGGTTCAACTTGAGAGTAGCTGAGATCTGTCATGACAGAACATCGCTTCAATGATATCTGGCGCCATCTAGCCTCGTGAATGGGTATAATGTCTAGACCGCGGATATAAGACGACCCCACTTTTTCAGTCTTATTTCAATGCAAAAAAACAGTCTTATATTCGGGTCAATACGGTATATATTATACTGTATAGTTGCCGAGTTGTGATTGATAAAAATCTTGAGAAAAGAACAACGAAAGCCTTACATCGACACTTGAGTTACAATCGTTGCTCTGTTGCGCACTCACCACTTGGGAAAAAAACAAATTCAAACATGTTGCGTATGTTATTATATTATGTTGCCTATATTTCATGGAAGTGGATGCCACAAACGGGTGGACGTGTGCATCACAGTGGCCGAGACAGGCGGAGTTTCTCAAGGCAGCTGATTTGTGAGTCTCTCTCCTGGGAGTGGCAACAATTTGACAGGTGAAAAAGTAATGAAAATGAAACCGATCACCCGCCTTTGTGACTTTTGAATTTTCCCTATGCAATTTGATATCCTTTATAGACTGGCTGAGCGGAGACTTAACGAGCAACGCGGGCTTTGCAATGCCCATCTCCGTAAAATCTGCGATGGGAGGACCACCAATAGGCACCGGAATGCAGAATATCATGGCAACGTATGTTTGATATGTCCAAGATCAATGTGTGAATGCAGCATCAGCTCATAACAGCTCGTTTATGTCAAGCGAGCCGGCCTGTTCTACATTTAAGAGTACGAGTTTCCCGAGAGCCAGATGCACTCCTCAAAAAAGCCAGATATGGCTCTCGAGCCATTGGTTCTTGACCCCTGCATTATTTTGTAATTCGATTAATTGGTTCCACAGCCCAAAAACTTCCGCTAAATCCTTTATAACTACTCCTGGTACATATACAAATAGCAATTACACATAGCAAAACTATTGCCACCCTAAAAGATAGGCTTGCCACCCCAATTGCCAGCCCACTTGGCACCGATGAAAACTTAAATTTGATATTCACTGCCATCAATTAAGTAGTGGGGTCAGTGAGGATCCTTCTAATAATAATAAGTAAAAAGTAATGTATTTTTAAGACCATAAGGCACAACTAAAAGTTTTCTCCAAAATGGACGTTGTGCTTAATAATGTGGTGCGCCTATTGCGCGGACTGAGTACCGAAATGTGTCTGTCTGACTGAAAAAGTAAGTGAGTAAGTGAGAGCCGCATGAGAACCTTAAAGGAACAAGGTTGTGTGTGATGGAGGCGTGCCCCCAGTAGCTGTAACGTTAGAGTGTGTGCGTTAGTTTAAACAATATTGGTTTGGGGAAGGACCCTCTAAAAGAACATCTACTGCGAAGACCCACTTTCGAATCGCAGTTCAAACCTATGGTGATAAGACACTGCCTAAAGAAAAGAGCTGCCATGTTTGATGGAGACCTAACCCAGTTGTGTAATTCTGATACAGAAGATGAGGACTGGATTTGTGGATTGATTAAGATTTATGTGAGTACTTTGGTATTTTTTTAATGAAGCACAATGGAACTCAGTTTTGCTCCTGCTGCCATTAAAAAAAAAAAAAAAAAAAAAAAAACGCTAGCGCACATGCTAGCGTATGTTTTTCATGCGACCAGTAATGCGGTGCGCCTTGTGTGTGTGTAAGTGTGTGTTTTAAATGCAAAAAATATTACACGGAAATGAATCTGAGCCTTTTAATATACGGTATATATACAGTCATGTGAAAAAAATGACACCCTATGGAAGCCTGTGTGTTTTCTAACATATTTGGTCATATGGAGATATAATATCAATTTTAACAATCTTGAGAGATTCAGGTAATAGAACTAAACAATTAAAACTGAAAAAAAAAAAAAAAACATATTTCATAACTTTCTGTAAAATGTAATTTTAAATGAATGCAATTTTTGTTGAGGAATAAATTAGGACACCCCCACATTCAATCCTACTTAAAATGGCTAAAATCACACACAAGTGTATCACATCAGGTGGACATTAGAACATCATTACCCAGTGTTTTGAAGGAGAATTGCCATATTTAAACCTCACATTTAGTTTGATGTGCACCTGACTGTTGAAGTGAGAGAAAACACCATGGTGAGATCAAAGGAGCTGTCTGAGTCCTTATGAAAGAAGATTGTAGACGCTGATGAGTCTGGTAAGGGATTTCAAAAGATCTCAAAAGAATACAAAATCAGCCATTCCACTGTCTGTAAAACAATGTTCTTTTTTTTGTGTGTGTGTGTGTGTACCTGCAATTAAATCACTGTCTTTTCCAGAGATAAAGAACAACTAAATCAGACATTGACATGTGAACAATTCTTAATTAAGAACTTCATTGGGTGTCCTAATTTATTCACATGAGTATATATATGTTAGTAAAGATATAGTATAAGTATCTTATAGTATAACTTTAGTATGCTAGTATAAGTATATATATTAGGGTTGTTCCGATCATGTTTTTTTTTGCTCCCGATCCGATCCCGATCGTTTTAGTTTGAGTATCTGCAGATCCCGATATTTCCCGATCCGATTGCTTTTTTTTGCTCCCGATTCAATTCCAATCATTCCCGATAATTTTTCCCGATCATATACATTTTGGCAATGCATTAAGAAAAAAATGAATAAAACTTGGACGAATATATACATTCAACATACAGTACATAAGTACTGTATTTGTTTATTATGACAATAAATCCTCAAGATGGCATTTATATTATTAACATTCTTTCTGTGAGAGGGATCCACGGATAGAAAGACTTGTAATTCTAAAAGGATAAATGTACCTTTGTATATTGTGACTAAATATTGCCATCTAGTGTATTTGTTGAGCTTTCAGTAAATGATACTGTAGCCATTTAACTGTTCTGCCCAAATGCATGATGGGAAGTGCAACCATGACTGTGCGTACTGGTACCAATTGATATATCTTTTCTTTGTTGGGAAATAAAATAGGGTGTTAAGAAAAAGATCATTTACTACCTTTCTTCCCTGCATTGCTTCCCACGATATTTCTAATCGTAGGGAGAGGGATTGTAAGGCTTTAGCCAATTAAAAAAAGGCTCCAAAGGCTGCCAAAATTCACTCTATTCATTTTACGCTGCCTTTTAGCTCTCTATATAGGTAAAACGGCGCCATTACAGATTGAACACGACAATGCGTGAGTCGGTCGTGCAGCGCATGCATTAATTGCGTTAAATATTTTAACGTGATAAATTTTTAAAAAAATAAATTACCGCCGTTAACGGGGTAAATTTGATAACCCTACCTTAAGCCTAAACTAAAGACTCTGGATGAGTGTGACGTATTATGTCTGTAACGTTAAATACAATTACGATTTAATAAAAAAAATATATATTAAAAAAAGGCATATTCGATATTTTTTTGCCGATTCCGATACTTTGAAAATGACGTGATCGGACTCGATCGATCGAGACATCTCTAATATATAATATGAAGCAAGTTCCTCTATCAGTTTGTAAATGTGACTTTGTAGTGTTTACATATGATTCAATATGTCTACACATCTACCATATGTTGACACTAGGTGTGTAACCATTACTTCATGTGGATCAATATGGATTTGTTTGGCAAAATTGAATGTAATTTGATGAAAATGCAAAATGATATTTTTTGTCAGCCATTGCGTGAAAAAAAAGTACACACCAAAACTGATTTGATTTTTATTGCTTTAGATAAAGTGAAAATGATTGTTAAATGTCCTCATCATTTTGTATTAATTTGATCAAAGGCCTTTGAATCGAACTGTCGCAGAATTTTGTATCATTGTCCAAAAATTGATGATATACCATCATCAAATATTTGCCGTCCACAAAAAAATTATCGGCCCCTCTTGCCACCTCATAAATATTTTTCTTAATCCGCCCCTGCGAACGTCCAATTCATTGCGACTGGGAGCGACATGTGTTCATTCATTTGACGTTGTGTGCCGTCAATGGCAGCCAGTGACTTAACAAGTGAACTAAAAATATCCCAGCATTAACAGGAAGTAACAGGAAATCTGCAGGAAGTGAATCATAGAGCAAAACATCTCCACATAATTTCTCCAGAATTTACATTTCCTATTTTTTCATACTATTCTGAAAGAAATGTCCACCAATTTTGATGCTGATTTGAACTGCATTTGTATTAGTCCCCCCCCTCACCTTCAGAGCCAGCAGTTTCTCACTAGGCTTGATGTGCCTCTGTATCTCACACGCCACAGGCTGGATAACCTTAATGCCGTCCTGGTAGAACACGTAGAACATGTTTCCGATACCGAAACCTGCAACAACAAAGAACATCACTCGCCTGATAAAATAGGGCCCGCGCTATAGACTATAAAGTAAATAAGACGGCGTCCGATCATTTAATCCCTCTTGTCACAGTTGGCTAACCCTATTACAGGAATTCAATTAAGCCACTTTAATGAATGCAGCCATGCAGCCGTACCTTCATCCCGCCACAGAATGTTAGCCACTGCCAGGGAGAAAAAGAGAACATTGAACATTAAAAGCCACAATCGATAACATCACGTTTGTAAGACTCTTATAGGAATGGTTACCGCCTTGCTATCCGGTGCAACAGATAATTGAGTCCTCTGCTCACAAATAAGGGACGTTTTCTCCAGACCGCCAACACTGTTTACACCTAATGGAATCCACTAAAATCAACAATATAATTTTTTGTAGACACCTGAAATGAGCAGATCAGCGTGGACGTCTTGTTTGGTATTGGTCACGGAAATGTTGCATTAGTTGTATGTGGCACACTTGAACTAAAATGTGTATTTTAAGATTTGATTTTATGACATGAATGATGGACAATGTATTCAGCACATACAGTGGTATGAAAAAGTATCTGAACCTTTAGGAATTTCTCACATTTCTGTAAGTAACTGGTGTTACCTTTCATGTTTTTTTCCTTCAATTTTTTCAAAAAAAAAAAAAAAAAAAGTAACTAGAGATGGGGATTGATACGATTTTTACGATCACGATTCCATTATTGATATTGCTTAACAATTCGATTCTTTATCGATTCTCTTATCGATTCTAATTTGAGGAAAAAGAAGAACAAACGTTTTGATTGGCATCGAGTTTGTCAAATCAGAAGTCACAACCTTACACATTCACAACAAGGTCAAAAGAGGCCCAAAGCCTCAATGTTAACTGTGGCAATAAGTGGCAAATGCACAAGAATGCGTAACATTTTACTGAAACATTTTTCTAATAGAAATAAAAAATATTGGTATAAATTGGCATATAGGTCGTTGCTCTGCCTTTGGCAATATGTGTTAAAGCAGGGGTCCCCAAACTTTTTCCTGGGAGGGCCACATAACTTTTCCCTTCTCTGATGAGGGGCCGGGGTCAGTTTGTAACAGAAAAAGTGTGACGATTGCAGGAGTGCAAAATGTAAAAAAGTATTGTTTTTCAGAAAGCCACAATCAAATAACACTTTCTGGATTCTTCACGGAACAAAAGTAAATAAAATAATAATATAATATAATATAATAATAATAAATAATAATAACACTATTAATTGAATAGATAATAACCAAATAAGCCTCTTTCAGTTCTTCACAGAAAAAGGCCAGGAAATAAATAACACTATTGAGATAAAAAATAATAATAAATTCAAAATGCTCTCTGGTATTGTTCAGGGGACTGGACCAAATGTGGAGGCGGGCCCTAGTTTGGAGAAAAAATAACAATTTAACAGTTAAAGTGTATTATTTACCATTATATTGAAATGCATGCCTTTTAGTTTTTATGGTGCTTTCACGCCCAAGTGGGGGCGCCCTTGCGCTTCCTCACGCGAAGAAGAACGCGCTCACGTGAAGAAGAGCGCGCTTACACGCGAAAAAGAAGTGCCGCATCCAAGCGAGTGAGCGAGTTAGCGAGAGAGGGAAACACTGCTACAAGCCTACGTTCTTTGTTAATGTTTGTAAAATATCTACAGAGGCAACGCCTGTATGTATCATCTTTTGTGTTGTTGTTGTGTGTTTCCACTCGCGATCGGACACTTAAATCCAGTTGTGTAGTGGTGTGAACGATGTGCAAATGCTAACGAACGCATGCTACCTGTGTTATTACTGTATTAGCTGCTAATCATCACTGATTTACGTTGATGCAAACCTGTTTGTTATTGGGGGCGAAATTGATTTCATTTCTATTTTTAGTTCCACTTTTCAAGTGATGGTTCAATAAAGTCAGCAAATTATACGTACGTCTTCTGCATCGTCATTTGGGAGTTTAGCTAGCCAGGACTGAGCCTTAGCGTCTCGGTGAGGACAGTGCAGTCGTATTCCCTCCCGATGCAGTTATCTGCACCTTGCAATGACTGCAAGCCGCTTTGTTGTAATTTTTCCTCGTGAAGTGAAGACACACTTTTGAGCGTTTGAACCTACGTGCTGTCATTGTTATGTTTACGGCTGCAATGCTCGTACTAAACCATCATAACCTTTCATTTTCACCCTCTTTCCTGGTGAAGTGTTGCCAAACTTTGGAGCGAGTGGTTCTTGGCGCCATGCTAGTTTGATGCATCTGGACATCAAGACACGTCACGACGCAATATGCGTCTTTAGCAATCGTTAAAGGGATCGTTAAGGCTTTTTCATTGTCATGTCGAGGCCTCAAAACACCAGGAACCGGTTCGGAATTGGAAAAGGATTTCGATTCCCATCCCTAATAGTAATCTTTGCTATGTTTGGAAGTCATTTAATGTTGTGAATCAACCGTTAAAGTTGTTAAAATTGCTCCCGTTTTTGCATTAGTTCCCTTCTGTCTACTTTCGACATGTGAAAGTTTTAAAACTCTTTCATCATTTAAAGATAGATTCAAGTCAAGATTTTGCCGATTTAGGAGTATTTTAGATAAAAAGTTACTTAGGTTCGCTAGGAAGGTTCACTACAACAGAGCCTTTCTGAGAAGTCTACTGCTTTAAGATAGCGGCTGTTTACCAACACCGGCAAGTGAATCATTTCGCATCTAGTTCATATACATGTGATATCTAGTGTAGCATCATGTGGGCGTAGTTTGTAGGCTGTCGGCTCCAGTCAGGTTTTATTGGTATAGTTTTGCAACGGCGTCACAACTACCTACTTCCCACTCCCGCTCTTCTCTCTCCGTCGCTGACTTTTCGCGCGTCATTCAACCAATGTAGTAATGCGTAGTAATGCGCATTGTCTTGTTGCCGAAACGGTGACAAAATCCGAATGGAGAAAAAAAAAAAAAGGTACAGATTTTGAATGTACGGCGTACACATTTAAAAATCGGTCGCCAACGGGCTTACACTCACATGGGATTCACACGATTACTGGGTTCTAGATCACAGAGCTGATTTGTGTACACTCTACCCCTTTCATTCACTTAGCCTATAGATTCCGCCACCCTCGTCCCCTTCTTTCCCTGGTCAACAGGCCCCCTACATGGTGTCAACTGGAAATACATCTAGCTGACGATAGCACCAACATATCAATAGTTAGTGTAGGCGTTCAATGTATTTCTTGTTGTTGTTTGTGTTTCTTTTCTTTCTTGTCTTGTGTTTCTTCTGTTCCCCCACAACCCCTTCCTGTTCGCTGCTTTGTCATAATAAACAAGGTATGTTGTATGATCACAATGGGAGTATGTCATACTCTCAATGTGAAACATTAAAACTGTTCAGACCAACCAGACACTTAGACTTCCATTCTCCATGTCAAACAGCTGAACAGGACAGGTTAAAAAAAAAAAAATCAGTGCTCACTTGTACAAATTACACCAAAACTGTACAACTTGACAGGATCAGCATGTTTTCATTTTTCTAGATCCAGTTTTACTTTAATTTCTAAACTTCGAAATAATATTTCAGTCTGGACCCAATAATGACATAAGGGATGGAGTATGTATTCAGTGCTCACTGCTTTGGCTTACCTCAGATGCCCCCTGCAACTAAATCATCTTTCAAACTAAGGTGATTGTGATGCATCATTAATGCGGATTAATGGCCAATCTTTCTGGTCTTAGAAGGAGCAGACCCTGTTTTTTTCATTAAAGTCATTGTGAGATGGCTAATGACGCTTGCAGTGCTACCCCAGATTCTGAGTACTTCTAATCACTGGATAACAAAGACCTTTCTGTCACAATCTTGAAAATTCACCCAGGTCAAGGTACTGCTAACTGTATTCTACTTTTTGAAAAAAGAACAAATTCCCTTCAACGACATTCTGAACTTGAATTCTATGAGTAGGAACCGCTTGTTACCTCACGATACGATACGATTTGCGATACAAAGCTCACGATAACGATGATCTGACGATATGGCGATACAACGATTATCGAAACATTGGTAAGGAAATCATTCTAGGATATTCTACAAACAACTAATAAACAGAAAACCAAGCTTCTGCTGCGAATTGGAATGAGTTTATCACTAGTAGAAGTCTAATCCATTTGAACTGGGAGGGTGGCAGCGGATGAACATTCATTCGCTGCCATCCCTCCCACTTCAAACGGATTGAACGTCCATGGCCGTCATTGGCAGCCAATGCCAGGCAATGAGGTAATTTTGGGACATTTCAGGTCATTTACCTGTTGATTTTCAGTTACTTCCTGTTGATTTGGGGGTAATTTATGGGTCACTTCCTGTTTATTTTGAGTTACAGAAAAGGAAGTGACCTGGGAATCACCCAAATGATTAGGTAGTGACTCAGACTCGAAAGAAAATGACCTGTAAATGAACAGCAAGTGCCCCGAAAAATCGGACAGAATGACTGCGAATGCTCTGGGGTTGAATTAGTACTGCAACGATTAATCGATTAACTCGAGTATTCGTTTAGAAAAAAAAGATTCAAATAAAATTTTGCTGCTTTGAGTATTAGGGTGTTAAGAAAAAGATCAACTAAAACCTTTCTTCCCCACATTGCTTCCCACGATATTTCCAATTGTTGAGAGAGGGATTTGAAGGCATTAGCCAATTAAAAAAAAGGCTCCCAGGGCTGCTAAAATTCTCTCTACTCATTTACGCTGCCTATTAGCTCTATATATAGGTTAAACAGCGCCATTATAGATTGACCGCGACAATGCGTGAGTGGGTCGTGCAGCGCATGCGTTAATTGCGTTAAATATTTTAACGTGATTAATTTAAAAAAAATTAATTACCACCGTTAACGCGATAAATTTGATAGCTCTACTTTAAGCCAAAACTAAAGACTCTGGATGAGTGTAAGACATTTTGTCTGTTACGTTAAATACAATTAGAAAACGATTTAATTTTAAAAAATATATATACATATATATATATATATATATTTAAAAAAGGCATGTCCGATATTTTTTTGCCGATTACGATACTTTGAAAATGACGTGATCGGACCTGATCAATACATCTTTAGTCATGACAGAACATCGCTTCAATGATATCTGGCACCATCTAGCATCATGAATGGGTATAATGTCTAGACCGCGAGTATAAGATGACTCCCTCTTTTTCAGTCTTATTTCAATGCAAAAATCACTGTCTTATATTCAGGCCAATACGGTATATATACCGTGTGAGGCTCAGCTCAGGTATTTTAATTTCTTATGTCCCTTATCCGATCACTCGATTATTCGAAATAAATAGTTCATCGATTAATCGGCTACTAAAATAATAGATAGCTGCAGCCCTATTTCGAATGAACGAACGTTCCCAGTCTAAATGGATTGGGCGTCGAGGACCGTCAATGGCAGCCTTAGAGTTACCTGAGACACTATTATGGTGGAAGGGTTTGGTAGCAACTTGTTTGTTCCTTTTAATTTTTTATCTTTTCAGACATTGACACCTTTTTAAAACGATATCTGATATATCTTGGCAGGAGCATATCGATAATCTTTCGGGATACATAGTATCACAATATATCACCATTTCGATACTTTTTCAAACCCCTATTGGATTCCATGCAAATTCAACACTTTGTCCTTAACACCGACCTTCCCTGTCTATTGTCTGCCCGTCCTTCCGTCAAGGCACTCCCGTCTTCTATTTCCCGACGCACCGTCCAATTTGCGGGCCAATTGGCGCCGATGCTAATCTGTCCTCCCGCGCTCATTCTACTGCCGAACGGCACTGGGAAAGAGACAAAACGGTGGGGGTTGGGTGTAATCTTTGAAAAAGGGGAAAAAAAAGGCTTTGTCGAGTGTTTCTAACCCCCGTGCACTCTTGCGTCCCGTTTTCAGCTCATTAAAAAGCGTCACAAAAGGAGTGCTGTGTCGTCAGCAAAATGGATGGCGGGTGGAAAACGGGAAAAACAATGGCGTTCATGTGAGAGCTTGCCAAGGATGGAAACCAAATAGAAACAGAGTGGAGTTGTGCAAGTGCCATATTGATGCTATTCATCACCCGGGGTCGCAAAGACTGCGGCTGTTGGACGCGTGCAAGGGGCCCATAAATCAACTTCAATGTTCATAACACGAAAAAAAAAAAAATCCGGCGAACGGCAGTGGGCAGTTGCTTCAGTCATGTCACTCGTGATGAGGTTACACTGAGGTTACACTGTGACTGACTAACAGCAAAGGCCACCCAGGACAGACTGTTCATAAATATGCCTGCAGTGGATTTGTTTACATGGACGAAATTTCTTAATTTCGATCAGTGTTCGGGTTAAAATTATGATCGGATGCACTGTGTTCATGGACACTAAAAATATTGATCTGATTAGGTCTTGCATGGTCATGCTTCAGAACGTCAGTTGGAACAAATTATTTTGATGTGTGCAGAATGATGCTGCTAAATGATAAAGCTGTGTTTTTATATATGGCGGAAAACACAGACAAGACTGAAAAAGCAGTTTCTGCTCTTGCGCTCCTCTTTAAAAGAAACTCCTGTATTTCAAGCCAAAACAACTGTTGTGTTTGATAGAACAACATGTCTATATGCTGCCATAGCAGATTCATGGCGTATTAAGCCCCCGAACTATTTTTAATTTGTCCATTTTACCCTGAAAACCCCCGTTTACAGACGTTGCGCAACCGCTTTTGTTTCAACCCAGCCATAAAACGAAGGTAATTAATTATATTTATTATTCAAAATGTCTGTTGTTGTTAGCTTAGAATCATTAATTGATGTCTCATCTTTCGTTTAAAAAAAAAATCGACTTTAAAATTTTTTTCACTCGCATATTTTAAACTTTTAAACAAATTATTTCACAATGAAAAAAATGGCATCTGTAAAAAAGTCACAGATATCTACCTCATAACTATCGCTTCATTATATTTTTTTTGTTACTGTCACATTTTCCCCGATATGATAGATGATAATCAATCCAAACAAAAAAAAAAAATTTGAAAAAAAAAAAAAAAACGTTTAAAAGGGTAAATATATGAAAAAGAAAATCTCGACCACACCTTGATGTCTGTGATGCGACCCTTGTCATAATACCATTTTCACCCATAAAATCTCCCTTAAAATATGGCTGTGGCCATTCACAGCTTTGTCTTGCTACATGGAGTTTTTGGATCGAAACAAGGTAAGTACGTGATAATATCTCGTTAAAGTCATGGCGTCTGTAATTCTGCTCTCGCGTGCTCTCACCTCCAGATGGGGTTTTGCTGTTTAAAAAACATTTAAAAATTTTTTTAAAAAAGCCCTCCAGTTCAAATGTTTTCTTCTCCCAGAAAATAAAGATTTTAAGCTTTCCAATGATGTATCACACATGCATATCGCACAGTTTTGAAATTTGGCCAAATTGGGGGTCTCAGAGCGGAACTTCAAGTGACCTGAGTGTTTTTCGCCATATATTTTAAATATATATGCATAATAATAACGTAATGTATATGGCAGAAAACACAGACAAGACTGAAAAAGCAGTTTATGCTCTTGCACTCCTCTTTAAAAGAAACTGCTGTATTTTAAGCCAAAACAACTGTTTTGTGTTTGATAGAACAATATGTCTATATGCTGCCATAGCAGATTCATGGCGTATGAAGCCCCGAACTATTTTTAATTTGTCCGTTTTACCCTGAAAACCCCCGTTTACAGACGTCGCACAACTCTTTTGTTTCAACCCACCCATGAAACGAAGGTAATTAATTATATTTATTATTCAAAATGTCTGTCGCTTTTAGCTTAGAATCATTAATTGATGTCTCATATTTTGGTTTTAAAAAAAAAAAAAAAAGAGTGAAAGAAAATGTTTTAAACTTTTAAACAAATTTTTAAAAATTGTGGGGGGGGGGGGGGTGCGCTACTTCGCGGCTTTTCACTTATCGCGGCGGGTTCTGGTTCCCATTAACCACGAAAAACGAAGGATCACTGTACATCGTAACCCAACGACTATCTCTACTGGCTTCACAGGAAAGATCATTTTGTTCCCAAATTTTGGAATAAAGTGTTTTCATGTGTGCTGATCGAATTATCATTTGGCATAAACCACTCCTCCTTGATCGGAATGGGCTGGACATTTCCGGGGTGTGTGTATATGAAGCATTTTTACTTAAACAAGGCTTTTAATCTGAATAAAAATGTCCATTTAAACATACCTATTTGCTCATTCAGAGTAGAGAGCAGGATTAGAAAACTTTATGTGTGAAAGTAATAATATCGGATATATTTTTTTATTATCGAAAGCAGTTTCATACTCGGCGGTCGTGGACAAACATCTCCCTCCGATCAAATGGTACTATGTTGAGCCCACAGCACTCCGTCACGCTAGGTTTCAGCTGCCCTTGAAGGGAATATTCTCAAGAACTAGCTCTTGTTTTAAAGGAAATAGTATTGCAAAGTTTCTGAATGCCTAAAGGCATCCTGACAAACAAAAGCTACATGATAAGAGAAGTCGAAATATGTGTATTGACGTTTACAATGGCTCCCAATTGTGTCTCACGGTGGTATTTTTCATTGCGTTCTGGCCTGCTCTGTGCAATCTCAACATAAGGAGCAGAATTTTTCCATTCAAAACAGTTTAGCACTGAGCCTATAGTGTATGGATTAAATGGAATCTTCCGCCTATTGTTGTTTTGTCCATTATCTACTGTCAGCGACGAGGGAGGCTTGCCAAGTTGAATAAAATAATTGAATTTATTTCAATACTTTCTGAAGGAGATCAAATCTTAAATCAAATCAAGGTCATTGAACAACTAGAAAACAGACGGAAATGAAGCTCTTGGCTCATCTTCAGGCTCCATACAATCCAATACAACAAAGGCCAGTCAATTTAGTTTTATTTTCGCAGTACAACACCCAACTTTTCAGCCCACTAGCTTTCCAAGACACCGTGTTCTGTTCCCGCTGAGGTCATTTCTTATCTAACAGACCTTCACTGTGAGTCATAAAGTTTGATGAGGAGGATTTAGCGCAGTCGTGAGACCAGACGGCTATCCGCAAGCACTGATGTGCCAACGTTTTGACGAGCTCTTCTTCGCTACGGCCTGATGATGGCCTTAGAGTAAGCTTGTGATGTACTGTAATGAAATTATCTTTTTTAATGTACTGTCAACACAACAGAAGTTGCGCTGATTAAAATGGATGGAACTACTCTCACTCCCCCTACTTCCAAAATGTGCAAAGGTCAAAATAAGATTACTTTAAAGCCACTAAAAAGTTGGAAAGAACAAAGGCACTCCAACTTAAGTCCCCCTAATATTGCTCAGATTCAAATTAGGTCCACACTGATACTATTTTGTGCAGGGTGTAAGAATGCAGCATATTGAATAGGGGGGCTGCAGCATTAGCAGCTAGCTGGCTAGTGTTAGCTTTTCGCTTACATTAGCAGCTTAATGGCTGGCTTTAGCTTCTGTCTCCTCAGGCTCGTGAGCAACTGGGTGGCTTAAACAGGCAGATTGAAAAACGCTGGCAATGGAGGGAGTTTGTTTCTTTCCTCTCATAGATGTTATGTGCGTGGACGATTTAGCCTGGGACTCTAGCGCCTTCATGCCCATTGTACCCAGCAGATTTTTTTTTTTTTTGCATGAATGAATGAATGAATGATGCAAAAAGCCTCTCGAACACACTGCTGTCCACTGGTTTGTTAGGTTTTGTGTTGGTTCCCTCCCAGTGTGTCCCTGTGATTGCCCATTGATTTCACCTGTTGTGACTGCTCCTAGTGTATCCTCCAATCTGTGTCCTCCTGTGTCACTCATCTGTTCCTCGATGTCTCGTTACTCCTTGTCTGCGTGTGTGTTTATAAGCTCCCCGATTCTTTTCATTCCTTGTTGCGTTATTGTCAATGCCCATGTGCACGTCAGCGTTTGTTCCCAACAGTTTTTGCCGTCCAAGCTCTTGTGTTCCTCAGTAAGTTTTTTTTTATACCCAGTCTTTTGTTATTAACAGTTTTGTTTGCCTCTGTACTTTCTTTGGATCATCACAGCCTTTGTTTTGGACTTTGTTTTTTGTTTGGCTTTCATTAAATCAAATTTTTGCACTGCCGGTGGGCATCACGTTTTTTCCCGTAATTGGGTCCACACAACACCTGCCCGCCCGCGTTACCTGACCAAAGGCGAAAGAAGTGTTTACTAGGGTTGGAAAAACCGAGGCTTTCCGAAACAATGAACCAATTTTAAGACAATTGCCCTAAATTGAATTACTATTTCGAGGTGTTTGACACACTGCAAGATCTCCATCTACTGAATAAACAGTGCACGTTTCTTTTTAAAACTAAACTTCTCAATTTGCCTGAGCATTGCATATCTTCAATATAATTAAGTGGATGTCGTCTATTTCAACCGTGGGATCGTGTCGTCAATAAGTGTGATTTACACAATTAAAGTTCACCTTTTTAAGCCTGTGTCATTGCTTTGTCTGTGAAGATGTGTTCAAAGCAGTATTTGTAATACACGACAGTGCTAGTCTTGTAAGTGGCTTGTCCTAGATGTCGGGGAGTAACTCTGTATTGTTACTTTTTTGTAAAAACTAGAGTACGGTAAGCACAGTACACAGGGGGGAATGTGTCGTATTTGTATATATTCCAAATATCTAAACGTATGCCACTAGTTGTGAATAAATGTAATTAAAATAAAGTGATAATGATATTCTCACTCCTCACTTGAAAATGAGCAAATGTTTGTAATGGTAAATGGTGTTATACTTATATAGCGCTTGCACTCGCGAAAATTCCTCCTCTCAAAAAAACGTGAATAACTGTGTTATTCTGCCACTTTTTATTGCGTTCCTACCGATTAAGTGGGCGGGCTCCCATCAAGTTTTCATTTTCCTGTGGAAACAGTGTGACTTGCTGACACATCTGTGACGTTCGGGGCCTCGTCAGCAGCGGTCACGTGATTTTTGGCTTGGTCGACGTTGTTTTCAGAACTCTGCTTTGACACGCCTTTACTTCATTTGCTCGAATCGGATTCGAGCAGGAAGGCTCGAGCGTCCGATCTCTAGTGTTTACTCAACCACGCTTTGTTGAATTTACATTTCCCCCATCTCTCTAATATGAAATGTATGGCCAGGTGTAAAAAAAAAAAAAAAAAAAAATCCGCGTCTGTGTAGTGCAGAGCTTTTTAAGTTGAAAATTCTTGTAAATAAATGTGTACATTTCTATAGATATGAACGAAAAACATTCTAGATATTTGGTTAAAAAAAAGGTGCAGTTATCATTCATTTTACGTAAATATTTCAAGCTAATGTTACGCTAATTTTTTCCATTCATTTCCTTTTTTTACACAACGTTTCAAAGTGCATGCATGGTGCTATTCTATCCTCGACCAAATCACACTTGAGACATTCCTGCCTGCTTGTGAGCACTAAAACTTTTGTCCTAATTCCACTTAAATCCAGCTTTAGAACGCGCGTTTGTTTTAATTTATCACAGTGTTACGACGCTCTGCCTGGCCTGGCCCCCTTCGGGAAGCCGTGGCACAATGTCTGTAGTAGCTTTATCGTCTTCTGAAAGAGAAGTATATGGCCCCGTTTATTTATTTAGTCAAAATGACAAATGACACTTTTGAGGAGAAATGAGACACAGAGAGGTTACATACATCATAAATTTTAAGACCCAGATATGAAAATTCAATACTTTTTCAAGATTTTATAATGTATTATTTACAAATTCATAAATTCATAAAACTTTTTAAACCTCCCGGGAACCCTGAGTAACACAAAATTACTGCATAGTCACTTGACTTTAAACTAAATGCTATCGTAGCTTGCTCAGACACTGCATTACTCATTGAAGGCCATTCAAACATGAGTAATAATCCCCCAAAATTGTGCATGTTAACCATTGTCTTGTGTTAGAAATCAGACCATATTTTTGCTAGTGAATTAAATTTGATCTGTAAATTAACTTGGCCTAAAAATACTAAACCTTTGCAGTATATTGTCTTTGGGTCAAGATTGACCCGTTTTCAAGTTTGGATATGTCAGAAGTACCATTGATTTTTGCATACCAAATTTTGAAAACGGGTAACTCTGACCCCAACACAATACGAGAGTTAAAAGACTACCGTTAATCCCATTAAAAGTTGCCAGCAGGTCAAATAACACTACCATAAACCCACCCGAATATGAATAGGTGAAACTGACACTACCGTAAATGCCTCAAAAGTTGTGCAGGTACAAATAAGACTACTATAAATCTCCCAAAAGCACAAATTTCAAAACAAGACTGGAGTTGTGCTGCCTCTAGGTTGGACAGGGTGCTTGTGTGTCTCCACTTAACGAGTCTGTAAATGCCAGCAGTTATTTGAATAATAAGCCCAGTCAATATGTCAACAAACAACATTATTCCAAGACCACTTCGTGGAAATTTGCATGTATTTTTTCCAAATAATAAGTCGGGCACACTAATTAACTGTGACCTTTTATCAAATGTCACACGTTCTTTGGGGGTTGGAGAACAGTTGTCAGCATGCGGCTGCACTCCTCAGTGTAATTAAGCTCCCCAAACCACACAAACACTCACATGCACACACCCCATCTCCAACTGCTGTTAAAGGTGTTTGGTGTCTCACTATGGAATTATCGCACCAACCATTTGGACATTCTTAAAGTCTGAAGAAGTCACCCATGGTGTTGTCCATTGAGTTTTCATATAGTTTTCATATCTTATCCTAGCTTGGATGCTACGGCACTGTAACCTCTTGTGTTTTAGCGTTAGAAACAGGTTGCTACAAACATTTTCCGTTTGAATAGTGTCAACTCTTTGGCGAACAAACATGAGCGTTTAAAGCCACTTTAAATTAATTGGATGTCTGTCGTTGACAATAACAGGCAAAGAGTTAATTGTAGGTCACTTCCTTGCAAATGTACAATGTATCACAAAAGTGAGTACACCCCTCGCATTTCTGCAGATGTTTAAATATATCTTTTCATGGGACAACACTGACAAAATGACATATTCCACTGAGAGAAACATGAACTCCAACTGTACTGTGAAATACTGCAGCAGAGCATGATCCCCTCCCTCCAGAATGTGGGTCGCAGGGCAGTGTTCCATCATGACAATGACCCAAAACACACCTCCAAGATGACCACTGCTTTACTGAAGAGGCTGAGGGTAAAGGTGATGGACTGGCCAAGCATGTCTCCAGAATTGAACCCAATAGAACATCTTTGGGGAATCCTCAAGTGGAAGGAGGAGGTGTGCAAAGTCTCAAATATCCGGCAGCTCTGCAACGTCGTCATGGAGGAGCGGAAGAGCATTCCAGTGGCAACCTGTGAAGCTCTGGTCAACTCCATGCCAAGGAGCGTGAAGGCAGTTCTGGATAATAGTGGTGGCCATACAAAATATTGACAGTTGACATGTTGTATGTTATTATTGACAACTTTCACTAAGGGGTGTACTCACTTTTGTTGCCATGGGTTTAGATATTAATGGCTCTATTTTGAGTTATTTTGAGGGGAAAATAAATTAACTCTATTATATAAGCTGCACACAGAGTACTTTTCATTGTGTCAAAGTGTCATTATGTTGGTTTTGTTCCTCGGGGCGCTACACACATTTACACTTTTTTTTTTTTTTTTTTTTTTTTTTTACATTTTATCAAAGTTTTCACCAGTGTTCACCTGGCTGTTGAGTTTGGTGAGGTTTGAAGCTTTCTGAGCGGGTCAAATTGGGGCTCAAAGCTCAAATCCAATATTGAACCATTTTCAGTCAATCAATGTCTTTATTTTCGATGTACATTGTTGAAAACCGCCAACAATTGCATCTCAGATGTGAATAGAAAAAAAAATTGACTGCTTTCACTCAAAAAACTTCTAGATCTTATAAAAAAAAAAAAAAAAAAACATATTTCTTACCCCAAAATATAATTATGCTTGATAACACACATCACTTGAAAACATGTTTTCCCCACGTGTTTCAATTGAATTTCCATTTGTGTCAAGCTAGTTCTAGTTAAGTTTTAAGTTAGTCTAAACTTTAAGTACTGATAGGATTTTGAGTTTTTGCAGCGTTCAAAATAAATGTATGATACCTGCTGTATTGGAGTATATAGGGACCAGTGCTACTTGGTGTTTTATTCAACAATGACTACTGAGCTAAAACTGACAGTTAGCTTTATTATGTTTTAATTTTACACCCTCATCACTCTACAGCGCTGTGTTTTTACAGATTAAATAAAGCCTGTATGTAAGACACGTTAGCCACGCATCGACAGTGATCATAATAGAAACCTCGCCCTCCGAAGGGCTATCGTTATGTGAGCGAGTAACGTTATATTTATTAGCGCTGAGAAGTCGACTGCTTAAAGATGGCGGCTGTTTACTAACGCTGCCCAGACGCGGCCGAGTCTGTCATTTTGCATCTAGTCCTAAATGCATGTGATATCTTTGAGACGCATCGGACACTACCTGCTACCACACTAGCATGCGGGCGTAGTTTTTAGCAACGTCGGCGTAGTTTGTAGCGGCTGTCGGCTGCAGTAAGGTTTTTTTTTTTTTTTTTAAATTATTGGTTCTTCCTCTACGCACGTGACGTCAGCGCGTTGTCCCGCATTAAAAGTTGTCTGGGCAAAACGTGATGCTTAGAGCTGGCAAAATTAAAGGATTCCTTGAGGTGAATAAATTTACTTGGATCAGATTTTAAACTCGAGTTACTCGAGTTGCTCGGGTATTCGTTTATGCTCTAATGATAATAATAATAAAACCGAGGAACCACAATAGGTTACCTAAAAAAAACATTGTCATCTGCATGTCCATACTGTTCAATTATGGATGTGTCCAAAGTCAAATAAAATCAAATGAACTTTTAATATGTTTAGACCAAATCACAACAACAGCTATCTCAAGGAGAAAACAAAACATGTTTTAAGGTGCAGTAGCCCTACGCTGGATTTCGACCTACTTGAGCACTGTAGCTTTTTATTTATTTATTTATTTATTTTGCCCCCCCACCCCCCACCCCCAGGTAAGACTAATGCCCACCCACACCTGGCATCCTGGTAACACCACCGGACTACGCTTCTGATCACAATACATATTTGATTTATAGTACTTCCCCACTGTGCAAATAGAACTCTGTAATAAACTAAGGACCCCTTGTAAAATTACCTTCGTTGAGTGGTTTAAGTTCTTAGAATGGCGGACTGAATAGACATTTTTATAAAAACCTATTTAATTTCATTTTGAGGGTTAAATGACTGGAGGACAGGAATGACAAAAGCTTTCATTTTTCTGTCCAGACATTCCAACACCTCTTTGCCTTTTTTGTGCTCTGGGTTTAACAATGGACTGTGAGCTGCGCTACTTTCTACTTTCGATGCCTTATTCATTCCGTGAGGGAAATTCAATTACAAGCCTGCTGTGGGGTCAAGTTTTTATCATTTTTTTTGTCTGCTAATTTCATTCTTACTGCACTCCAGTCTGTCTTCAATATGTTTCACGGTTTTTAACCAACGAGTGAAAAAACTGCTTCCCTTATGAAACAGCCAATTGAGGCTATTTTTTACTGAGTAAAACAGCAAGAATGTACCAATGTTCTCAAAAAGCTGGACCCGGCAATATGATATGACGGCCTCTGAAGGTCAAAATATTTCTTACGAGAGCCACACTCCACTTTGCCGTCAATAAAGTGCGTTTGGGAGCAGATGACTTATTTTCCAGGCCTGTTAAATGGTCTGTCGTGGCCCAGACGGTGACAGTCTGCTGCTAACTGGCACAAAAGCGATGCCCTTCACAGTGTGCCAATTGTTTCTGCTTTGTCAGGCTTTGTTGATGCGCTCTGCCACTATTTGTTATTTTCCTCGCTGAGGCTCTTTCTCCGCTGCACCGGAAGTCAAGGGCAGACATTTTTAATTGTCTTGACGCTGACTTACGGGTTTTGCGGGCAGAGTCCTCCACAAAGAGTGAAGAGATATCCTCGTCCACACCCGCCTGGTTTCTGGCAATGCAGGTATAAGCGCCGGTGTCCTCGAAGCGCACGTTGCTGATGTGCACCTCACTGCCATTAGCTGGAAAGAGAGGATACACAAAGAATAAGTGTTTCTCAAAGCATTTTCCACAAAGAAGAAAAAAAAAAAAAAAAAAAAAAAAGACTTCCACATTAGAGGTGCAACAATTAATCGATCAATCGACAACTACCGTATTTTTCCGGACTATAAGTGGCATTTTTTTTTTTTAATAGTTTGGCTGAGGGTGCGACTTATTCTGTGACTTATGTGTGAAATTATCAACACATTATTATATCATTTCACATGTTATTTTGGTGTTTTGGAGTGACACTGATGGTTTGGTTAACTTGTTAGCATGTTCTTTATGCTATAGTTATCTGAATTACTCTTAATAGCTATGTTACGTTAACATACCGGCCACATTCGCATTAGGGTTGTTCCGATCATGTTTTTTTGCTCTCGATCCGATCCCGATCGTTTTAGTGTGAGTATCTGCCGATCCCAATATTTCCCGATCCGATTGCTTTTTTTTTCTCCCGATTCAATTCCAATCATTCCCGATAATTTTTCCTGATCGTATACATTTTGGCAATGCATTAAGAAAAAAATGAACAAAACTCGGACGAATATATACATTCAACATACAGTTGTTGTTTATTATGACAATAAATCCTCAAGATGGCATTTACATTATTAACATTCTTTCTATGAGAGGGATCCACGGATAGAAAGACTTGAAATTCTTAAAGGATAAATGTGACTTTGTATATTGTGACTAAATGTTGCCATCTAGTGTATTTGTTGAGCTTTCAGTAAATGATACTGTAGCCATGCCCAAATGCATGATGGGAAGTGCAACCATGACTGTGCGTAGTGCTACCAATTGATATATCTTCTCTGCGTGGGGAAATAACATAGGGTGTTATTATTATAGGGTAAGAAAAAGATCAATTACTACCTTGCTTCCCACGTTATTTCTAATCGTAGGGAGAGGGACTGTAAGGCTTTAGCCAATTAAAAAAAAGGCTCCAAACGCTGCCAAAATTCACTCTACTCATTTTACGCTGCCTTTTAGCTCTCTATATAGGTAAAACGGCGCCATTACAGAATCAGCGCGACAATGCGTGAGTGGGTCGCGCAGCGCATGCATTAATTGCGTTAAATATTTTAACGTGATACATTTTTTTAAAAAATTACCGCCGTTATCGGGATAGATTTGATAACCCTACCTTAAGCCTAAACTAAAGACTCTGGATGAGTGTAACAAATTATATCTGTAACGTTAAATGCAATTAGAAAACAATTTAATCAAAATATATATATATATTTAAAAAAGGCATGTCCGATATTTTTTTGCCGATCGATCGGGACATCTCTAATTTGCATTTCGTTGTTCATGCATCATGTAACATTATCATATTGTACACTTATTCAGCGTGTTATTATCTATTGTATTTTTTACTTTAAATTGCCTTTCAAGATGATTCTCTGTGTTGGATTTTATCAAGTAAATTTCACAAAAAAATGCGACTTATGCTCCGGTGCGACTTATATATGTTTATTTCCTCTTCGTTGGGCATTTTCATACCTGTCAAGTTGTACGGTTTCGGCATAATTTGTACAAGTGAGCCCTGATTTTTAAATGTGTATGCCGTATGTTCAAAATTTTTCATGCATTACGTTTTTTTTTGTTTTTTTTTAATATCCGTTCAGATTTTGTCACCGTTTCAGCAACGAGACAATGTGCGTTACTACGTTGGTTGAATGATGCGAGAAAAGTCAGAGACATTGAGAGCGAAGTGTTTGTTGTGACGCTGTTGCAAACGCAATGCTAGGCAGTGTTGTTAATCTTACTTTTAAAAAAAGTAATTAATTATAGTTACAAATTACTTCTCTCAAAAAGTAATTGCGTTAGTAACTCGGTTACCTGAATGTAAGAGTAATTAGTTACTTGGCAAAGTAACTGGTGATAATTTTCATGTTTTTTTTGGGGGGTTTTTTTCCCCTAAAAAAAACAAAAACAAAAACACTTAGGTCCCACTATGTGAACTGTAAAAGGTTTTTGGGACAATTGACCCTAGCCCAATTCTTCCCCTAATTTATCCTTTACCCTGAATCAACCATTAAAAGTTGTTAAAATTGCTCCCATTATTGCATTAGTTCCCTTCTGTCTACTTTTGACATGTGGAAGTTTTAAAACTGTTTCATCATTTAAAGATACAGTGGGGAGAACAAGTATTTGATACATTGCCAATGGGAAAACCCACTGGCAGTGTATCAAACACCTAAGTAACTTTTTATCTAAAATACTCCTAAATTGGCAAAATCTTGAGTTGAATCTACAGTAGATCTTGATATATATATATATATTAGGGCTGTCAAAATTATCGCGTTAACGCGCGGTAATTAATTTTTTAAAATTAATCACGTTAAAATATTTGATGCAATTAACGCACATGTCCCGCTCAGACAGTATTCTGCCTTTTGTTAAGTGTTACAGCAAGGCTTTTTGTACTGTCTAACAGCGAACTCTTGTGGTCGCTTTGCGACATGGTTTATTCTTTTCTTGCCAGTTCAAGATGGCTGCACGAGGTCTCCGTTGTGCTTATATGATCCTTGGACAAGATTTGTCCGTAAGTATGGTTGTTGTAAAGAATGTACATATTATGTTAATAAGCGAAATGTTACATTTTTTGTATGAGACGCTTTTTGTTTATGTTTAGTGAACCTGTATAGCGTGCTAAGCTAACGTTGTTGCTAATGCAATGCTTGTGTACTTTTTTTTTGTAGTTTTAGGACGGTCTAAAGAGGACAATGGTTTGAGGCCATTTTATTAATAAATCAGATGAAAAAGGAAGAAGTCTGATTATTAAGGCGTCGTTCACTAGCTGTCTAGCTTTGGAAAAAGTAGACGCTTCAGAGTGAGGACAGCATAGACAGATTTAAATGACAGTGGAGTGAAATCCCCACTACAGTCCTTATGTACCGTATGTTGAATGTATATATCCATCTTGTGTCTTATCTTTCCATTCCAACAAATTATTTTACAGAATATATATATATAATTTACAGCAAAATATGGCATATTTTATAGATGGTTTGAACTGCGATTAATTGCGATTATTACGATTAATTAATTTTTAAGCTGTAATTAACTCGATTAAAATTTTTAATCGTTTGACAGCCCTAATATATATATATATATATATATATATATATATATATATATATATATATATATATATATATATATATATATATATTTTTTTATTATACTTTTGGGAAAAAAAGTGGAAAACATGTCTTCTATGCATCTACTATGCATCTCTTTCCAATGCTAAATCTACTTCGCTCTTTTTCACTTATCGCGGCGGGTTCTGGCCGCAATCGAACTGCGAGCCCCCCTGTCAAATTGGATTGGACCTCTATCACTGTCAATGTTATCCAATAAGTTATTACTTAAAAATAAAAATACATTTTAAAACCCTTTTTTTCAGAATATGTATATACTGTATATATATATACTGTATATGTATATATTCAGTATGTATTATGGTACGTGACGTCACCATTTTGTTTCGGTAATACTTCACTCTAATCGGCCGAATGATTTCGTCTCAGTTAAATTCTCCTTTTTTCACTCTTCATAAAGCACAGAATTTAGTTTCTTCAACTCATTTGAGTCAACGTTTATTTCAGCTCCGCAACTCGGACCATAACAAACATAAGCACACAGACTTCCTGTGTCTGTCAACTATATCTGTCCCTCGGGAAACTCAAGCCCAAATCACAATAGTTCCTATTGTTACTGTCGTGTCGACAGCGATGAGCGCTCACGGATTTCCGACTTACGTTCTCACTTTCATTTTACTGTATCAATCCGTGGAAGAAATTTTTATTCATCATGATGAAACGAGCAAGTTATACAGCAGCCTTTAAAAGAAAAGTCACATCTGTTTTGTTTTCTCCTAGATTCTGGTAAGTTGGAGAAGTTGTCAAATCATATTATTACCGTAAATATTGTCAGTTTATGGTAATGTTTTGAACTACCAATGTGCTGTGCTTGTGCTGTGTTTCACCAGTCAGTAAAATGACATTTCGGTATCTGTAAACGAGCTCTGTTTTCTTGTATTCTTCTATTTATTGGTGCTAAAATTAAGGTGCGCGTTATAAATGGGTACAATAATTTCCCCTAGATTTTACAAGTAAATTTGGGGTGCGCATTATGCACGGGTGCGCCTTATATTCGGGAAATTAATTTTTAAAAACCCCGTATTTTTACCCAATTCCAAGCCCCTGAAAATGGCATGATTATCATTAAAAAGAGGACTTATAAGTACCTCAAAAACTACATAGGTTAAATATAGGACTAGTGGTAATGTAAACGTATAATTCTTGCAAATTAGTACCTTGCAGCGTGAGTTGTTTGGATAGCTTGGGTGTAATGTCCATGCCGTTCTTGAGCCAGGTCAGCTGCGGACGAGGAATGCCATCGGCATGGCATCGGAGGCTGGCAGTGACACCGGGCTCCCTGGCTTGGCTCTCCGGGTACACCCGGATGACGGGCGGAACTGTGAGGGCAGAGAGATCATCAGAATTGGAACATAGTCATCATGACATAGGAACTTAGATGTGCCATCGCATCGATTTGCTTGTCACACTCAGGTATTAGAGACAAAACACTTGCTAGCAACCACATAGTATCTTTGTATTTATGTTCGAGCCATCTTACTTACTGATCCATGTCTTGTAAGCTTGAAATTTACTGTATAATTGAATAAACTATTAGTATTCCATCAGTATCACCTTTTAGGTAAGCTTTAGAGTGCCGTATTTAGAGCCCGATCAATGTTTTCGTTTGTTTCGCCGCAGCCTTTGGTCCCGTATGGTCGAGCGTATATAAATGAGCGAGAGAGCCATTAGGAGGTCATTGACTTTTTTTCTCTTTCCTCCTATCGATTTTACTTGAGCTTTTGTCAGCTGGCAGACGAAGCGCAATGTCTAGCAGCTGACTTGACACTTTAACCCTGTGGTGTTTGTAAATCACCAAAACAGACGTTCTGGACTTCCAAGTGAGGCGATACAAAAATAATCAAATGCATTTATGCATTAAATACACAGGGGGGATTACTTTTTGCTAATCCAGCAGCACAGAACGTGTTGCATATCTGAGGCATTGAAAAGAAAGGAAACACTGTGTGAAAATGTTCCCAAAAGCCTTCCAAAGATACGGAAATTCGAACACACATGACCCACTCTTGTTATCTTCTGAGCTTTCGATTGTTGTCAAATCATTTTTTTAATCTGCCTAACAGAGACTTTTTAGCTGCCCCCATCCCCGTGTCGGTGTTCAGGCACCCAGGTGGACGGAGGCCTACAGGAATGGCTGTTAACGCCATCTGGACCGTCACGTATTGGCCCTGTCTTTGGAATGTTGGCGTGTTGGCAGTCACGCAGATGGACCGCTGCGAACAATCGCAAACGCAAGGTCATAATCCAGTTGCAATGACGCAGCCTGAACTAAAAACAGCCCACAATGCTCGAGAACAGGGGCGCCCACACTTTTATGCCTTGTGAGCTACTTTTCAAACAACAAGCCCAAAATGATTGTCTTAAATATATACTAGGGATGTTCTGCTCACATATTTTGGCATGTGAGTCAGTCACCTGCTTTTTACAATAACAAGCACTGATACTGTCTTCCTATGAATGCCACGAACAAAGACATCTAAAACAGTCCACAATCAATCCTTGTATGGGTTCAAAGGAAACCACGAATAGAAAGACTTTAGTTCTTAAAAGATAAATGTTAAACTAAAATAATTTGATATTAAAACCCCTCTTGATGTTTTCGTTTTTATACAATTTTTAAAATTAGTTTAACAGGTAGGTCGCCATTGTTGTTGACGTCGCAGGGCGGTGACGTCACTGGGTTACCCTGCCGGGCTTCCAGAGTAGGACTCTAGCGACATGAACATGTCATCTGTTTAGCCCTTTCAATTTGAACCTGAAAGTAAAACGTATAAATATGTCCTATTTAGGGCCCGAGCACTAAGCATGCGAAGGCCATATTGTAATGCAAAGATTTTTTTTTTTCAGGGCAAATGAAAATGGCGAATTGGAAGGCCTGAACATGCACGAAAAGTCACCAAACTTTGCACATACATGCGGCTTCGCGTAAATTTCAATAATCTTGCAACGTTACGAAAAAATGTCATAAAATGGCTCAGTGGCACCCCCAAGAAAGAGGCCTCTCCATTTTGTTTTTTTCAAGGTAGAGCGATGAAATTTGGGGAGTCGATACCTTGTGCAAAAGTGCTCAAAAAAGTCTCTTGCACCCATATTCCAAACCCAACAGGAAATCAGATATTTTTGATCAAATGTGAAATTTGTATCGATTTACACGGTGCATATTTAAGACCTTTTTGCCGAGGGAGTTAGTTGGATTGTCTTCAAATTTGGTGAGACTGTTCAGGAGACATATGAGATCTTAAGTATTCAAAATGGTATATTTTTATCCATGGGTCTGACCTGGGCGAGATGCCAAAGTCGGCCATTTTCTTGGCAAAACAACAAATTCAGTAAATGACTAATAACTCCTTGATACAAGGTTCAATCGTTTTCATATCTGGCATGTATGTGAGGTATCACAGTCTGAACACAGCTGCATTGAAATATTACCCATTAGGCCTGGCGCCCCCTGCTGGGAACAGGAAATGCCCTTTTATACGAGACAGGCTCCTCCCCCAAGGGAAAAAATCTATTGACCTTAAACCTGCATCAGGGGAGCCTTAAGACATGTGTTAAGGTGCCTGATGAAAAATATTGAGGTTTCGTTGAAGCAGAGGGGTTCAAACAGGAAACTGAAAATGACTCTAGCTATTTTGTCTCACCACAAGTTTTGAACAGTGATAACTTCTACAACACATCTGCGCCAAACTTCCCGTGCTTGTTGAGTGTCTTATCCTGATGAGTCCTGTAGTGGTAATTTGCATCAACTCTGTAGCGCCAAATAGTCGCAGCAGAATTTGAGGCATTTAAATGCCCGAAAACTCACCAAAATTTGCATATACGTGTGGCTTTGTGTAAATTTCAATAATTTTGCAATGTTGCGAAAAAATCATAACAAAATGGCTCAGTGGCGCCCCCTTGAGTTAAAAAAAGGCCTCTCTTCTTAGGTTTCTTTAAACGGAGAGCGAATACATTTTGGTTTTGAATAAGGGCATGGCTGCACAGCTCAGTAGTGCCTCCTGTTTTGTAAGACCTTCTTGAATAGATTTTTTTTCTACCTAGGTGTGTAATGAAATTTTAATCCCCCCAAAAAAGAGGCGAGTTTGAGCAAGTTAGGTTCTCATAAGATGATGAGAAGGGGACGATGTGCCACAACCCCGACCTGCGTGCCCTCCGAGTTTGCGTGGTGTCCGAGTTGCGCCAAAGAAGGCGAGGGCCGTTCAGTCCTGCTTGTTGGCCTAGTTTTAATTGTTTCAGTTTCCCCAAAATTTATTTATACGTCTTTTACGTTTTTTTTTCACAAGACACATCTTTAGGTTCTTATGCAAGTTCGCTCCAAAGCACAACGCTCAAAATCCATTTTAAAGCAATAAAAGTGGCCACTGGAGGGCAGTAGCGCATTTGGTAAGAACTCATATTGGACCATGAAAGGAAATGAATGAAGAGAAATAGTCAGGAAACGAAATTTGGAAGAAGTAAGAAGTGTGAGAAAAATGTGGAGAACTATGTAAAACACAAGTCACATGCCCCACACAAGTTCCCTAGGTGAATTCTGCTTTTAAGGTAATGGTCACTACAAAAGAAAGATAAAAAAAAATCTATCTTGATGAGACAGACAGGCGGTGATAAGGGAAAATTTTACCCCGTCTGCTGATACAGCCGCGGCGACAACAGCTTCATCTCTCAGTTCAATAGTTTATAGTTATGTGTAAATAAACTGTTACTTTGCTATCAAAACCTCTATTTGTCTTGTTGTTTATGTTGTTTTGTAGAAGGAAAACAGATTTTTGGGATGTCACAAAAGCAAAAAATAGCTGTGTTAAAGTCAAAGTTATGTTTGAAATGTATGCTTTTATAAAAAGCTCAATTTCTCTTTCTTTTAACAGAAATTGAAAAATTTCTCAAACTAAGCTATTTTCTAATGCTGATATCTAAAGAATGGAAAAAGATATGAACTTTTTTTGCTGCTGAAAGAGAGTCTAATCTTTCTTTTGGTGGGTTCCATGTTTATATAGCAATAGAACAGAATTTTCTGTGGGCCTTGCAAAATCAGTCAAAATCCAGTAAAACGGCCAGGAGCGAAGGGAGTTGCTCTGGTGAAAATGGTTGGGAGTGAAAGAGTTCATGAGCATGACAGCACTGTCGATATTTCACAAAACGAGCAGGAAAGACGTGATGAGACGAGAGTAGGACAAAGCCGGTGTTCTGCCAAAATGTGCCACACTGGCAAAACGTCCTACAAGAGGCGAATTTGACACCCAAAGTACTACCGTGCGCTTTCAGCTTGTTTTGTTTAGATGCATACAGACAGAACATATAAAAAATGCCTTGAGAAAACACCTAAACGTAGTAATATCAAATAAGGGTGGTTTAAATACGCTATGTGGTAATTGTGTGGTTCACATCTAATTTACATGATAGGGATTTCTTTGTGTCACTCGGAAACCATCAGTCAGAAATAACCAAATTCACGTGTGGAGTCCCTCAAGGGTCCATTCTTGGACCACTCTTATTTAACATATATATGCCTCTCCTAGCTCAGATCATGGAACAGTATGACATCTCCTATCACACCTATGCAGATGACACACAACTTTACATTTCTGTGTCCCCATATGATTATAGCATTCATCAAATCAATGAATGGATGTGCCAGAATTTTCTCAGATCATTTTTGGGCCAAAAAAGGAAAGGTAAAAAATAAGCATGCATCTTAGCAGAATGTCACTTACAGCTACAAATCAAGTCAGGAATCTAAGTGTAATTATTGACTCGGACCTAAAATTTGATAGCCATCTAAAGTCTGTCACTAAATCTGCTTATTACCACCTAAAAAACTTACAGCCAGGATTAAGGGGCCTCTTACTCAACAAGACATGGAAAAACATATGTATGCATTCATTTTCAGTAGATTGGACTATTGCAACGGTTTATTTACAGGTGTTGATAAAAAAAAATCAGTCAGGAAGCTGCAGCTCGTACAGAATGCTGCTGCCAGAGTGCTTACAAATACAAGGAAATTGGACCACACCAGTTTTGAAATTGTTACACTGGCTTCCAGTGAGTCAAAGGATAGACTATAAAGTACTACTGCTTGTCTACAAAACACTTAATGGCCTTGGACCAAAATACATGCTTGATTTGTTGGATCCCTATGAAACATCTAGACCCCTAAGGTCATCTGGAGCCGGTTTCCTGTATGTTCCTAGAACAAGAACCAAGCAGGGTGTTGCAGCATTTAGTTATTATGCTCCTCACCTTTGAAAAAAATTACCTGAAGGTTTGAAGTGTGCTAAAACTTTTAGCTCCTTTAACACTAGAAGTCCCGGAGAATTCTGCTACTCCTAACGGTCCCAAGCAATGGCCAATTTGGCCTCTCCTCCAAAAAAACCCAGAGGTGGCCTAAATGACCCAAGTGCTTTTGAATTAGCAAGTCGTTGTCCGACAGACAACAGCCGTTCATATGGAAATGCAACCACTAGACATACATTGTGTTGGTATGCGGCCCAAATGGAGGGGAACACACAACAGTAGTACTATTCATGTCATATTATGTGTCAGTTCAAGTCAAGCTACATTTATGGGGTTTTGCACATTTTAATAATGTGTATTGTTTTACGATTTTACTGTCAGGAAAAAAATATCCCTGACAGTGTATTTGTGGGGCCTTTATATGCTAGCAATATTTGTTATAACAGTATATTTGTGATGCCTGCAGAAAATAGAACATTGAATCAGTATCAAATGTAAAACTGAAATAAGAGTCTGACGAAGTTAATTTTCGTCTTTTCTTCCTGGTATTTATTGATGCACAGGATTCAAACAAGAGTAATCACAGCAAATCAAAACTATCAAGTCAAAACGATGAAATACTATAGAAAACACACATAAATGTACCTCTAATACTCTCTATCCTCGATACTGGACTTGTTGAAAGGTTATCAAGAATTTTTTGTTTTCCTGGGACTACTTGGTATACAATGAGGAGCAATTATTTGCACTCCTTGTGATTTTGCAAGTCCACCCACTTTGAAAAGAGGTGGAGGTCTAAAATTTCAATCATAGATGCATTTCCACTCATACAGACAATCTAAAAAAAATCCAGAAATCACATTGTATGATTTTTAAAATTTATTTGTTATATAGTTTTATCTACTGGGGTTCAGTTCAAGTATTTGTGCACCTGAGAATCAGCAATAATTATGACACTCAAAGAGTGAGGCTGCTTTCTCTTTCGCCCAACCCTCTCATCAGCTAAAGTAGCCTGACTTGAGCCTTTTTCGCCCAACCCCCTCCTAACACTAACACTTATTTCTTACTTGCCTACTGCAGGTTGATAAATTCGTAGGTAGATTTGTGTATGTCTTAGTCAGTCCAAAAAAAAAAAGGTTCCTTCAATCAAAGTATATATTTTCAATCAAAAACAAAAGTCACTTGAATGAAAGCAAAATGTGTTTGAATGTAAAAGTTGCCTCAAAATAAAGACAGACAAAAAAATTCTTGTGTTGGTATATTTATTTTGCTTTTGATATGTTCTTATATTTTATTAGAATCAATCACAGCTTTGAAAGCCTACTGTAGGTTGTCAAATTTGTAGGTAGATTTGTGCATGTCTTAGTCAATCAAAAAAAAGGTTCCTTCAATCAAAGTATATATTTTCAATCAAAAACAAAAGTCACTTGAATGAAAGCAAAATGTGTTTGAATGCAAAAATTTCCTCTAAATAAAGACAGACAAAATTTTATGAGAATCAATCACAGCTTTGAGAGCCTACTGTAGGTTGATAGATTTGTAGCTAGATTTGTTTATTTCTTGGTCAAGCCAAAAAAAGTTCTTTCGATAAAAATATATATTTTCAATCGAGAAAAAAAAGTCACTTGAATGAAAGCAAAATGTGTTTGAATGCAAACGTAAACAAGTCAGGCTGCTGTTTCTTTACTTGCAGCCAGCCATTAGCTGTGGAAGGGACGTTGGGGGAAATTTTTCAGCCATTAGCTGTGGAAGGGGGTTGGGCGTCAGGCTACTTTCAGACACTTTTTACTTGACAATAAACTGCTAAACTTTTGAGGATATTTTGACTGTATTTTAATAATTCTAATTTATTCGGATGTATTTGTTTGAATACCCTCTACATGTTAAAAAAAACATTTTTGAAAAGATCAGTTAACAATTTGCTGTCGATATAGATTGATATACATAGATTTTCAGAAACACTACAACTAAGCACACCAAGCAACAGTGGTAACAAGAAAAGCACCTCACATGACATGGCTGGAAAAAAAATATGCAAGACTAGTAAATACCACTCTTGGTTCAGATACAAGCTATCATTCAGGCAACCTTTGCATTCAAACACATTTTGCTTTCATTCAAGTGACTTTTGTTTTCGATTGAAAATATATACTTTGATTGAAGGAACCTTTTTTTTGGATTGACTAAGACATACACAAATCTACCTACAAATTTATCAACCTACAGTAGGCAAGTAAGAAATAAGTGTCTGAAGTTGAATTATCAGTCCTACTTATGAAGATGGTATGTCCTGTATCGGAATTTAAACAAATACATATAAAAACAAATTTCCCATTTATTTTCAATGGCAAGTAATCAAGGTCCCTGTGATTTTTTTTTAACCATTTATCATGACAGCCCAATGAGATTGTATACCGCTAACTCTCATTTAGGTGAATTAAAAAAAAAATGTAAAAAATCTGACCTACGTTTTTGGGGGGAGGAATGAAAAATCAATTCAATCAGTTATCATAAACATCTTTGATGTGAAATGTTTTATATTGTATATTTTTGTAATAACGTGTAGAACATGAAAAGTAACATGAGTTACTTTGCTGAGTAACAAATTACTCTTACAATGAGGTAACTGAGTTACTTCTCCCAAAAAGTAATTTAGTTAGTAACTTGTAACTAATTACTTTTTGAAGTAAGATTGACAACACTGTGCAGTACATATTCCCTTCATAATAATTAGGACTATTAGGACATTCAGTCATTGTTTCAGTGTGTTCAAAGAAACCGTTCAGGGCCGCTCCCTTCCACCTTCTCTTGACACAAATTCTGTTTATGTTTTTCTCAAAGGTTTTCACACATTTTCTAGTACTAACTTCAGACAAAATGGCCACAATTCATGCTCCATTAGATCCAGTCATTCTTAACTATATACATGATCTTGCTTTAAACTCAAATTGCAGTTCTAAAACGTTTTTTTTTTTTTTTTGCAAAAACAATGTACACATTTGGGCCATTTTTTTCCCGTTTTTCTGTGTGGAGTATAGGAGAAGTAAGTTAAAAGTTTGTAAAAAGCGTAAAACTCCATAACTTAATGTAAATTAATAAATGTAGCTTGACTTGAACTGACAAAAACTATCACATGAAGTGTGCAACCGTGGTGTGTTCCCCTCCGTTTGGGCCGCATTCTAACACAATGTATGTCTAGTGGTTGCATTTACATATGAATGGTTGCTGTCTGTCGGACAACGACTTGCTAATTCAAAAGCACTTGGGTCATTTGGGCCACCTCTGGGTTTTTTAGGAAGAGAGGCCAAATCGGCCATTGCTTGGGAATATTAGGAATATTTGTCTTGGGGAGGGGCCGAGTCGGCCTCTGCTGGGTTTTCTAGTGTTAAATTAGGGCTAAAAATGCTTTTGTTTATCACAGCATATCCATAACTCTCTACATATTTCAAATTTCAAGCTATTTGCTTTTTATTCCTTTTCTGCTTTATTTCCATTTCTGATTTCAATTTAAATGTGATTTTTTTATGTATAATTTTATTTCCTGTTTCGATTGCCTTTGTTTTAACGTTCTTTTGATTTAATGTGATTTTTATGACCTTAATGTGATGTAAAGCACTTCGAATTGCCTTGTGTTGAATTGTACTATACAAATAAATTTGCCTTGCCTTGCCTATGTGACTAAAGTAGTCAACAGATAAATGAATTTGAATCGGTTCATCAAACTAGATGTCCTCCCAGCAATTTGTTTATCACTAGTAGACGTCCAATCCATTTGAAGTGGGAGGTGTGGCAGCAAATTAACGAACAACAAATGGATTGGATGTCTAACCCCGTCAATGGCAGACAATGAGTTAAGCAGATTTTGACCAAGCTATGGTTGCAATTACTTTAAATTCATATGAGTATGCAGTAATTCAGTTAGGGCTGAAGCTATCGATTATTTTAGTAGTTGATTAATCGATGAACTAGTTAGTTTGAATAATCGAGTAATCGGATAAGGAACCTGAAAAAATTTAAATACCTGAGCCAAGCCTCAAATGGTAGAAAAAAGTAAATTACTGAGGATCTATGTACACCAAAAGAACAATTGGCTAACTTACATAGCAAAAGTCCGCTAGCTTAAATGCTATAAAATGCTAACGCTTTTTGTTTTTTACAATGCTCTTAACAAATGTTTCAGACACATATTCCCACAAAAAAACGGCTGAATATATCTATAAACTAATTTACGAATGCATTAAAAACATGAGCTCAAACAAAAACTTAGCTTACGTCTTAACAGGTAGCAAGTTGGATTCAGCCATGTGAAATGAGGCAGACCAGAGGGCAATGTATCCACCTAAAACTAGGGCTGTCAAACGATTAAAATTTTTAATTGAGTTAATCACAGCTTAAAAATTAATTCATTTTAATTAATCGCAATTCAAACCATCTATAAAATATGCCACATTTTTCTGTAAATTATTGTTGGAATGGAAAGATATGACACACAAGGATATATACTTCAACATACTGTACATAATTACTGTATTTGTTTATTATAACAATAAATCAACAAGATGGCATTAACATTAACATTCTGTTAAAGCGATCCATGGATAGAGAGACTTGTAGTTTTTAAAAGATGAATGTTAGTACAAGTTATAGAAATTTTATATTAAATGTTAATTAATGTTTTCGTTTTAATAAAATTTGTAAAATTTTCATTAAAAAAATAAACTAGTAGCTCGCCATTGTTGATGTCAATAATTACACAATGCTCACGGTGCTGAAACCCATAAAATCAGTCGCACCCAAGCGCAAGCAGAGGGCGACACAACACCAAAAAACACAAGTAACAAGTGGACATGACACTGTGCTGTCATTTTAATCTGTTTGAGCGGGGCATGTCAAATATTTTAACGTGACTAATTAAAACAATTAATTACCACCCGTTAACGTGATAATTTTAACAGCCCTAAATAAAATGAAATGCAAATACTTTCAAAATAAACCATTACAACGCCACTTTAATTAAACGAATATTCGAAGCAACAAAATTTATTTCGAATATTTTTTTCTATTCGAATACTCGAGTTAATTGATTAATCGTTGCAGCACTGAATTCAGTATTAATAAAAAAAAACTAAATAAATAAAGTATTTTTTCCCAAAAACCCTGTTATCAGTATAGAACTGCCAATACAACACAGCCGGGTGTTGGAATTGGTATCGGGGGCTAAAACATGGTAATAGTGCAACACTAAAAAACAAAAAACAAAAAAGAAAACCAGGGTCTAACAGTTAGCATTGTAAAACATCTGACCTACTAAATAACTTTACTGAACCATAAAAAAGGCTTTGAAATGGATCATCTGCGACTTGTGCATTTGAGTCCAGGGGTTTATGATGTTTACAGAGTGAAGAAAAGCCTTCTTGAGCGCTGCTAGCCAACTCATGCACTGAGCTCCAAACATATAGAATGTAAGACGCACACTGCGACACGGCGCCGCTGATGGGCCTTTCATGTGGCTCGCTGGCCGCTCGTCAATCACTCTGCAAGGCCGCCGTCGGCTCGTGCGCACACACTTGTACACTCGCACTACACACGCATGCATCAGGCAGTTGTGCTCTCAAGCTGTAAAATTTCAAGCAGACACTTCAATCACAGTGAGAAGCTGGGGGCGTACGCCAAAAAGCACGCTGTAGACCAGGTAGGGTAAATTTGTGATAACGTAAAGCGCTTTGGGCATGGGAACCATGTAGATAACTGCGCTATATAAGTACTTGCCATTTACCATAACCATTTTCGTCTAAGATATGTGCTGCCTATCGCAACATGATGCCAACAAGCACCCTGGGCCGAATGTGTGGATGCAAACATCACGAGAGAAACTAGCATAAGACAATTTTCCAAATCTAATCTAAAAGGAATTCAAAACCCTTATTTACTGTATAGGTTGTTTTTCTTTTTTTTTTTTTTTTCCTTTTTTTTAGCAACATGCTGTCAGAACAGTGTAAAAAGGCTTAGTGTGCATGTGCGAATGTTAAAACTGCTCCTGTATATTT
The DNA here is from genome assembly GCF_030265065.1 of Corythoichthys intestinalis. Lineage (NCBI taxonomy): Eukaryota > Metazoa > Chordata > Actinopteri > Syngnathiformes > Syngnathidae > Corythoichthys > Corythoichthys intestinalis. The sequence goes on along the minus strand of NC_080405.1, from coordinate 47,193,810 downwards.
TTGGTACTTTAAGTCTCGCCTGTGTATATAATGCTGTCTTCTTTCACGTGCTCTAGGAAAAATGATTGTTACCACTTGCTAGTTGGTAATTACAAGCGCGTCCTGTTCATATGCTAATTTGTTGCAGAAAAAAAAAACAGCAAACACAGACTTCATTTTGGTTTGTTGCGTGGGCAAAACTATTTTAATACATCTACTACAACAAGAAGAGAATGCATCAAAATGCAAACGGTAAGCTTTTATAACTGAACATTTTGGCAAACACTTGTTTGAAAAATAGGGGTTTCATAAACAAGCTACCGAGGTACAGTGGGGCAAATAAGTATTTAATCAACCACTAATTGTGCAAGTTCTCCCACTTGAAAATATTAGAGAGGCCTGTAATTGTCAACATGGGTAAACCTCAACCATGAGAGACAGAATGTGGAAAAAAAAAACTCAGAAAATCACATTGTTTGATTTTTAAAGAATTTATTTGCAAATCATGGTGGAAAATAAGTATTTGGTCATTACCAAAAGTTTGTCTCAATACTTTGTTATGTACCCTTTGTTGGCAATAACGGAGGCCAAACGTTTTCTGTAACTCTTCACAAGCTTTTCACACATTGTTGGCCCATTCCTCCATGCAGAACTCCTCTAGAGCAGTGATGTTTTGGGGCTGTCATTGGGCAACACGGACTTTCAACTCTCTCCACAGATTTTCTATGGGGTTGAGATCTGGAGACTGGCTAAGCCACTCCAGGACCTTGAAATGCTTCTTACGAAGCCACTCCTTTGTTCCCCTGGCTGTGTGTTTGGGATCATTATCATGCTGAAAGACACAGCCACGTCTCATTTTCAATGCCCTTGCTGATGGAAGGAGATTTTCACTCAAAATCTACATGGCCCCATTCATTCTTTCCTTTACACAGATCAGTCGTCCTGGTCCCTTTGCAGAAAAACGGCCCCAAAGCATGATGGTTCCACCCCCATGCTTCACAGTGGGTATGGTGTTCTTCAGATGCAATTCAGTATTCTTTCTCCTCTAAAGACGAAAACCTGTGTTTCTACCAAAAAGTTATATTTTGGTTTTATCTGACCATAACACATTCTTCCAGTCCTCTTCTGGATCATCCAAATGCTCTCTAGCGAACCGCAGACGGGCCTGGATGTGTACTGGCTTCAGCAGGGGGACATGTCTGGCAATGCAGGATTTAAGTCCCTGGCGGCACATTGAGTTACTGACAGTAGCCTTTGTTACTGTAGTCCCAGCTCTCTGTAGGTCATTCACTAGGTCCCCCCGTGTGGTTCTGGGATTTTGCTCACCGTTCTTGTTATCGTTTTGACGCCACGGGGTGAGATCTTGCATGGAGCCCCAGATCATCAGTGGTCTTGTATGTCTTCGATTTTCTAATCATTGCTCCTACAGTTGATTTCTTTACACCAAGTCTTTTCCCTATTGCAGATTCAGTCTTCCCAGCCTGGTGCAGGTCTACAATTTTGTCTCTGGTATCCTTCGACAGCTCTTTGGTCTTGGCCATAGTGGTGTTTGGAGTGTGACTGTCTGAGATTGTGGACAGGTGTCTTTTATACTGATAATGCGTTAAAACAGGTGCCACGAGTGGAGCCTCGTGAGACCTCGTTAGAAGAAGCTAGACCTCTTTGACAGCCAGAAATCTTGCTTGTTTATAGGTGACCAAATACTTATTTTCCATTCTAGTTTGGAAATAAATTCTTTAAAAATCAAACAATGTGATTTTCTGTTTTTTTCCCCCCCACATTCTGTCTCTCATGGTTGAGGTTCACCCATGTTGACAATTTGTCTTTTGGGAGATAAAGGACTTGTATAATGATTTTTTTTTTTTTTTTTTTGCAGACATTGATAACAGACTTAGACATCCAAGGTTTGATTTGCATTCTTTGTTTCATGTGGATCAACTTGACCGGGCAGTGTTTGTCATATTTTCGTTGAAGTGTATTTATAAAACAGCCATAAGCTGCATTAACATCATTTTCAGTAAAAACACCATCCCAGTCTTGAGTTGAGACATCTTTTTTCATGTCAGTTATAAGCCTCCTGTAGATTGTCTTTGACGGATTTACGCAATAGTTGCGTAGGGTGTAGTTTGCGAAGATTGGTAGATGGTCCGAGATATCACAAATTAGCAGACCACTTTGTGTCTCATTCAGCAGAATGTTGGTGAAGATATTGTCAATGAGTGTCGCACAGTGTGACGTAATTCTAGTTGGTTTTGTAATTAAAGAGTACAGGCCTAGGGAGGACAGGGTGGCGACAAAATCATCTATCTGCGAATTCTTAATGGGGTTCAATAAATCTAGATTGATGTCCCCACAACAAGAGACATGCTTATTCGTTTTAAACAGTATCTTTTCCATACTCTCAGTGAAGAGCTGGACATGTGAGTCCGGAGCTATGTAAACACAACTGATAATTATGCTTTTGCTTTTGGGGATAAGGAGCTCAATTGTAATACATGCCATGAGATCTTCAATCCTAGTTGACATATCGTGTAGGATATCAAACTTAAAATTTTCCTTAACAAACAAGGCAACACCCCCTCCCCCTTTAGATGTCCGATTCATTTGTGCCATGTTTTATCCATGCAAATTAAAGTCAGAGCCTTTGTTATCTTTTATCCAGGTTTCCGAAACAGCAATGACATCAAACTTGTTATCGAAACTTTGTAGATAGTCCTCGATGTGTTCAAAGTTCTTGTAGCGACTTCTGCCGTTGAAATGAATTAGTTTCAGCTTACAGTCCAAATCCATGGAGTTGTTATACTGGTCTGGTGTGTAGTATTTACAGTTATCCGAAATGTTACTGTCTGTCTAGGTACTGTCTGGTTATGCATTAACTAATGCATTAACTAATGCATTAGCTAATGCATTAACTCATGTTAATTAATATATTAATAAATGTTAATTAAGCAATTATATTAATTATTGTAATGTTACTTAGACGTTAGTTATTGTCTAAAAATTTAATTAAGGGACCCTTATTGTAAAGTTTTACCAAAGTTCTTATTTTGGGCCTCGTCCCATGGTGAAAATTCACTCAAGACCCACATACACAATGAATGTGTTGCAACTGAGCTAGGGTTGTTCCGATCATGTTTTTTCGCTCCCGATCCGATACCGATCGTTTTAGTCTGAGTATCTGCCGATCCCGATATTTCCCGATGCGATTGCTTTTTTTTGCTCCCGATTCAATTCCAATCATTCCCAATAATTTTTCCCGATCATATACATTTTGGCAATGCATTAAGAAAAAAATGAATAAAACTCGGACGAATATATACATTCAACATACAGTACATAAGTACTGTATTTGTTTATTATGACAATAAATCCTCAAGATGGCATTTACATTATTAACATTCTTTCTGTGAGAGGGATCCACGGATAGAACGACTTGTGACTTTGTGTATTGTGACTAAATATCGCCATCTAGTGTATTTGTTGAGCTTTCAGTAAATGATATTGTGGCCATCCCAAATGCATGATGGGAAGTGCACCCATGACTGTGCGTCGTGCTAGCAACTGATATATCTTCTCTGCATTGGGAAATAATTTAGGGTGTTAAGTAGGGCTGTCGAAATTATCACGTTAACGCGCGGTAATTAATTTTTTAAATTAACCACGTTAAAATATTTGACGCAATTAACGCACATGTCCCGCTCAGACAGTATTCTGCCTTTTGGTAAGTTTTACAGCAAGGCTTTTTGTGCTGTTCAACAGCGAACTCTTGTGGTCGTTTTGCGACATGGTTTATTGTTTTCTTGCCAGTTCAATATGGCTGCATGATGTCTCGGGCTGACGCCTATGTTGTAATGTTGTGCTTATATGATCCTTGGACAAGATTTGTCCGTAAGTATGGTTGTTGTAAAGAATGTACATATTATGTTAGTAAGCGAAATGTTATATTTTTTGTCTGAGACGCTTTTTGTTTATGTTTAGTGAACCTGTAGCGTGCTAAGCTAACGTTGTTGCTAATGCAATGCTTGTGTACTTTTTTTTGTAGTTTTAAGACGGTCTAAAGAGGACAATGGTTTGAGGCCATTTTATTAATAAATCAGATTAAAAAGGAAGAAGTCTGATTATTAAGGCGTCGTTCACTAGCTGTCTAGCTTTGGAAAAAGTAGACGCTTCGGAGTGAGGACAGCATAGACAGATTTAAATGACAGTAGAGTGAAATGCCCACTACAGTCCTTATGTACCGTATGTTGAATGTATATATCCATCTTGTGTCTTATCTTTCCATTCCAACAATTTTACGGCTTTATTGCATATTTTATAGGTGGTCTGAATTACGATTAATTGCGATTAATTACGATTAATTAATTTTTAAGCTGTAATTAACTCGATTAAAAATTTTAATCGTTTGACGGCCCTAGTGTTAAGACAAAGATCAATTGCCACCTTGCTTCCCCACATTGCTTCCCATGATATTTCTAATCATAGGGAGAGGGTTTGCAAGGCTTTAGCCAATTAAAATATGGCTCCAAAGGCTGCCAAAATTCACTCTACTAATTTTGCGCTGCCGTACATCTCTCTATATAGGTAAAACGGCGTCATTACAGATTGAGCGCGACAATGAGTGAGAGGGTCGTCCAGCGCATACATTAATATATAACAGTGACACATTTTTTAATAAATTAATTGCCGCTGTTATTGGGATAAATTTGATAACCCTACTTTATGCCTAAACTAAAGACTCTGGATGTGTGTAACATATTATGTCTGTAACGTTAAATACAATTAGAAAACGACTTAATTAAAATATATATATATATTAAAAAAAGGCATGGCCGATATTTTTTTGCCGATTCCGATACTTTGAAAATGACGTGATCGGACCTGATCGATCGGCACATCTCTACACTGAACCCTTCACATAAGGTTACTGCTAGTGTGATACAGCCTTAACAGGTAAAAAGATAATTATAGCATTAATCCTTTCAAGGACTTTTTTTTAAAAATCATCATTAATTAATTTTTATATTATTTTATAAAATTATAAATGTATTTATTTGGGCTGTCAAATTTATCGCGTTAAGTGAGGTGGGGAAGACTGACAGGAGTTTCTCTTTCTTAACACCCTGTATTGCTCCCAACGCAGAGAAGATATACTATTTGCAGCCACCACACACAGTCATGGTTGCACCATTGCCCATCATGCATTTGGGGAGAACAGTTAAGTCGCTACAGTATCATTTACTGAAAGCTCAACAAATACACTAGATGCAATAGTTAGTCACAATATACAAACTTACATTTATCCTGTAAGAATTACAAGTCTTTCTATCCGTGGATCCCTTTCACAGAAAGAATGTTAATAATGTTAATGCCATTTTGTGGATTTACCATAATTTTCGGACTATAAGCTGCTACTTTTTTCCTTCATTTTGAATCCTGCGGCTTATAGTCCAGTGCGGCTTATTTGTTGATTTATTTAGGTTAATTGGTAACACTTTATTTGACAGCGGCGTCATAAGACTGTCATAAGACCGTCATAATTTTGACATGACACGATCATGGGCATTACTGAATGCTTATGACAGATGTCATGAAGTATCATCCGGCAAATTATGTCACCAATACTCGATTTATGTCCAGCTCGGATCTTTTACATCCATTCAAAAGTGTGATAATTTGCCAAATAACATTAAATGGCATGTTATAAGCATTCATTAATGCTCATGACAGTGTCATGTCATAATATGATTGTCTAATGACAGTCTTATGACAGTCTGACACTGTCAAAGTGTTACCAAATACAATAATTAGCAATTAATGAAACAACTTGGAACAGTAACTGAAGAAATAATTAGCACAGAAAATGAATTTATATTGTTATTTACATTTGTAGCGCTGCTATGCATGCTTGGAGGCATATTTGACAACAACAGTGTTGACAGCAGGTGGCAGCAAAGGTTGACTGAGTGACTGATGGCCAAATGAAGCTTCTTGAAGCAATGAAGCTTTGCAGCCAATTGGTTCAAGCTTCATGGTGGTTCATTTGGCCTTATGACAGTCGTATGATGCTACTGTCAAATAGAGTGTTACCGGTTAATATCTTTGGTGTAAATATCCCATAAAACAGTGAGGACCACTGCGTTTTATAATCTGGTGCGGCTTATCTATGAACAAATGCTGTTTTCGTGCCAAATTTGGTGGGTGGCGGCTTATAGTCAGGTGCGTCTTATAGTGCGAAAATTACAGTATTGTTGTAATAAACAAATACAGTACTTATGTACAGTATGCTGAATGTATATATCCGTCTTGTTTTATCTTTCCATTCCAACAATAATTTACAGAAAATATGGCATATTTTAGAGATGGTTTGAATTGTGATGAATTAGGATTAATTTTTAAGCTGTGATTAACTCGATTAAAAATTTTATTCGTTTGACAGCCCTAGTATTTATAAATTAATACAATGCTAATAAAAAAATTAAATCATTAAAACAAAATGAATGAAAACCGAAATATGCTCTAATTACAGCTCCAAGTAATACTACAAAGTACATTTTATTTTTCATAGTATTTACATAGTATAGTACATACATTTTCACATGTCATTGGGTTAGGCACCAGATGCATGCACCCTAGTTATACTGCCTGTCCTAATATTGTCATACTTGAGCTTTACTACTATTGTCCGCGGACATCCATGGAACCTTGTTGCTTCTTTTATCGACGCCTGTGCAATGTCGTGCCTATTCACTCAGTTATTTTCATGCATCATATCATACACTGTTCTATTTACAGTGTTTCCCACAGGATTTTAGGAGACTGTGGTGGGAGGGTCTCTGACCCTCGGGGTAGGGTGTGTGTGTACATTTTCAAGCCTGGTGTATCTCTTTAGGGCATTTTGAGACCACTGAATGTAATATAAATTGCTGTATGCGGTGTCGTCGGATCGCGCCAAATGCAGCAGAATGCAGCAGACAGTAGTCCCGTAGCCTGGTACACCAGACTCAGCGGCAATATGTTCCAATCCGCGGTAAATTCGGTTTTACATGACCAAAAACACATCGAGTCACTAAAACCAACAATCTGTCTCGCGCTAGCCATGTTGAATATGCTGAAATGTCTCTCGCTAGTTTCTTGTCGCTTTACCGACGTCGCGTCAGCCCGTCGCTGATTGGTCCACTCCGCTGTCTATTTGCTGTGGCTGGCTCCGCCCTGGAAATTTTTTTCTGCTGAATGGTGGCCAGACTCATACTCTCATAGCCAGGCATGAAAATGGGTCAGGGGTTAAAAAGGTGAGAAGGGTGTGGAGGAAATATGTTCCAGTACACTGTATACCCCAACAAAATATTGAGCTCTGTCGACCCACACTGTGTTTCAGCAGGGCCGTGCAGAGACCGGTGGAGGGGCGGGTGCTCGTAGATCAAAAGGGGCACATGAACAAGTATTTAATACACCTTAAAACAACATAACTTCAATTTTAACCAGCTTTAGATAATAATTGGCTGCGACTGTGACATACTTTAATTGGGAGGGGGCAACAGTGAATAGAAATCAAAACTGTCATCAACACTTTCTCGCTGTGACTCAGTCAGTCTGCCTCTTTTCTTCCTTCAACCTCTGCATCAAAACTTCCTTCCTCAACTTGTTCATCTGAGAACAAACCACATCAGATGGTCACTGAGCCACCAACAGCACAGTTTTCTCAAAACTATTATTTCATTATTATCCATACTTAACAACTCCAGCACCTAATGATTAATAAAGCAATGACATAAAATCTTATAGAAAAATAACATTGTAATTGTGTTTATAATTGTATTTAATACCCGACTATCCTTGCAAACTTGTTCTTACCAGGTCTGCTATTCACCCAGCTGATGAGGTATCCACTGCCTTTAGCTGCCTCATCCAACTCCTTTTTTTATCCCTCAATCTCCTTTCCCTAATGAACCCTAATGAAATATAAATATTTAAAAAAAAAAAAAATAAAATAAAAAAAAAAACCAGACTCCCCGGTGGCTTTTAGTTTTAAAGCTTTCTTAATTTCTCTCTCTCTCAATAACGATGGAGGTAGATTTGTGTTTTTTTATTATTCAATCAAAAAACAAAGTTACTTCTATCAAAAACAAAGTTGCTTCAATCAAAATATAGTATATACTTTTAATCCCCAAAAAGTCACTTCAATAAAAAAAATTGTTTTTTATTGCAAAAATAAATTTGAGACAAAAAAAGCATTTGAAAACTATTTTTCTTGATTGAAACAAATTTTTCCATTGAAGTAATGTTGTTTTGCGTTTGAGCTACATTTTGGCTAGGACATTTGTGTCTTTATTATTCAATCAAATAAGTTGCTTCAAACAAAAAATATATATATAAAAAGAAAAACTTTGCACATGTGTCAATCACCGTTTAACAAAGCCTGAGAGGGTTTGAGTAGACTCACTATGAAGCATTTAATAAAGCCAAGCATTTTCTTACTACTTTATTCTTGTTTAAAAATATTTCGGTGGGGCAGTAACATTTTTAAAACTTATCATAATTCTTACATTTTGAAGTGCTTGAAAACCATTTATAAATGATACTTTGGTGAAAAAAGTTAAAAAACATGTCTTATATATATGTATCTTTTTTCCAATGTAAAATCTGAATAAATACATTGAACACGCACAAAAAATTGGGGGGGGGGGGGGGGGGCGCTACTTCGCGGTTTTCACTTATTGCGGCGGGTTCTGGTCCCCATTAACCGCGAAAAACGAGGGATCCCTGTATTTCTGAAAAGCTTTAAGAAGCAAGAGTCATTCCCACCACTCGTCGGGCCGGTGTTGTGCCGACACCGGCCGTCAGCTCAAGTCTCAGCCGAAAATAACGTGTCTCAGGCGGACGACGGGAGCGATGCGAGGCGCCCCCTCCATCCGAGAGCATGCCGCTTAATTTGACTCAACAGTGTGTTTCTTCGTTTATATTACCGCTAAATACACAAGCTTGACGCCAATTTAACGGGAGCTATTGTTTTTTCATGGGAGATTTGGCTAGCTCTGGCAGTGTTCAACGCAAGCTGCAACGAATGGCAGTAACTTTTTTATATCGCAAAATGTGAAAACGATTGAAACCATTACTCACCAGGCAAGTGTGTATGCTGCGCTCTGGTCTGCCCCGGTGTGGATAAGGCCTGCTTTTTGTTTTCGCAGCTTTGCAATGCAACCAAAGGCTCTCCGAGCACTCCATGTACACGTAAGGTGTGCGCGCGTTTGGAATAAAGTAACGCAGCTTGGGCCGATGATTGGTTCTCGTCAGCGAAGCATCTAGAAGGATTTGCTGACTGTCCAAGTGTCACTTTTTTAAAGAACCGATTTCTTAAGTGCTCAGTTTACGTACTAAGTTAATCACATGATGATAATAATAATAATAATAATTAAATAAAACCTCCCGACCCCCCTCCCTCCTCCCAAAAAGAATTTCTCCTCGGATCTACGCAATTCACGTAGGTCGCCCTTTTTCACTTCAAAACGGCGAATTTCACCGAAAGGTGAGAGATTTTCATGATTGCATAGCACAGCTATGAGTCTGGTGTACCAGGCTAGTAGTCCCGTCTATGAGCGCGACCTGTTGGCGCGTGTGTCTGCGGGCCGCCACAGTCTCGTTCATTGGTGGGAAACACTGTATTTACACCTTTATAAAAAGCTGGTTGCCCACAATCGTCCTTGGTTTAGAAAGCCTGAAATACATTGAATAAGAATAACAATGGCAGCCAGTAGGTTAAATGAGGAGAAAGGTTGAAAAAAAAAAAAAAAAAAAAAAAAAAAAAAAAAAAAGCATTTAAAAATCATAATTCATGCATGAATAGGTAAAATAACGAAACATCACCGACATTTCCATCAATGGCACTGAAACATGAGCATTCACTACCAGTTCTCGCAGCCAATGAGATAATTGCTCTTGACTTGGTGTGGAACATATCGCCTTGTTAAACAGGAGTTCAATGTACAAAACTTCTCCAAATATTTACGTAATAATCTTTCTCCGTTGGTGTTATTATGGCGGCATCTGTGCTGCTGATTGAACACATGCCGCCATCTGCGAGGAAATGGTTTTTCCGAGGGCAGCGCGGTACGAATAAACGTCTTGGTGGTGATGGATGGCAGTCTGGCACATAAAATTTACTGGCATTATTAGCATGATGTCAAATAAATGAATAGGCCCACGTGTACGGATTGAAGATGCGAGATCTTAAACAAATTGGGCGCAGGAAGCAGAAGGGATGGTAATTCATTGGGTATGAAGAATTGTGTTGGTTGTGTGGCATTAATTGATGAATCGTCGAATGAAGGAAATAATTCAAGCAATTTGCTTGATTTTTTTTTTTAATTGAAAATATCTCACATTCTGTCAGTATTTTTTTTTGTAACACTTTATATGACATCGGTGTCATAACACTATACCTGTCAAGTTGTACGGTTTCGGCATAATTTGTGCAAGTGAGCACTGATATTTAAATGTGTACGTCGTACGTTCAAAGTCTGTATGTTTTTCGAGCATAACGTTTTTTTTCCTCTGTTCGGATTTTGTCACCGTTTCGGCAACAACACAATGTGCGTTACTATGCGTTACTACATTGGTTGAATGACGTGGGAAAAGTCAGAGACAGGGAGAGAGAAGAGTATTTGTTGTGACGCTATAGCAAACGCGATGCTAGGCTAGGTGGCTCCAATATTTTCTGACTGTAGCCAACAGCAATCTACGCCTAGATATCACATGCATATAGAACGACATGTGAAATGACTTGGCGGCGTTAGTAAACAGCCGCCATTTTAAAGCAGTAGACTTCTTAGGAAGGCTCTGTTGTAGAGAACCTTCCTAGCGAACATAAGTAAGTTTTTTAAATCTAAAATACTCCTAAATCGGCAAAATCCTGACTTGAATCTATCTTTAAATGATGAAACAGTTTTAAAACTTTCACATGTCAAAAGTAGACACAAGGGAACTAATGCAAAAAAGGGAGCAAGTTTAACAACTTTAACAGTTGATTCACAACATTAAATGACTTCCAAACATAGCAAAGCTTACTATGTTTTTTTTTTTTTTTTTTTTTTTTTTTAAAACAAAACAAAAACAAAACAAAAAACAAAAAAAAAAAAAACATGAAAGGTAACACCAGTTACTTTGTCAAGTAACTAATTACTCTTACATTCAGGTAACTGAGTTACTAACTCAATTACTTTTTGGGAGAAGTAATTTGAAACTTTTAAAAGTGAGATTAACAACACTGGTCATTAAGATGAAGTCTGCAGAATGAAAAGTGACGAAAGCGGAGATTTTATTCTGCCAAATTGTTGCCGAACACAATTTGCCACAACTATTGCTGATCATTTCTCAGATTTAGCAAAAGAAATGTTCCCTGAATCAAAGATTGCATCGGTAAGTTAATTTTATCAATTGACCTTTTTAGTTTATAACTGGACACAATAACGAACTACCTTCAAGTCGAACTGAATTGCGAACTGAAGTGCCATGAAGTGCAGTCATCAAGACATGATAGAAATTGCCAAAAGTGCTACATACAACTATAACAAAAGTCACTGTTAAATTTTAGTAATCATGATGTAGCTGAAGATATTGTTTTTTGATTGCACCAGGTTATATGTTACAATATTACCAATGAATTCATATCATTTTAAAAAGTTTTATTTTTGTTTGCACTCCATATACAACGTTGCAAGATTAGTCACCAATTTGTAAGGGCATACATCACTATTTGTAATATTGCCAACGGCCCCGGGTTGACAGGTATGTAAGACTGTCATAAGACCGTCATAATTATGGCATGACACTGTCATGAACATTGATGAATGCTTATGACAGATGTCATGGGGTGTCCTAACCCTAACACAGTTCTTAACTGTAATCCCAACCACAAAGCATATTTCAAGTGATTTTGAATGCAAAAGTATTCATTTGTTTACAAATTGAACAATTATTTTAACCCTTTCGGTCACTACATTGGACAGCTTTTCAAAAAGTTGACACTATAGTGCAAGTGCCTTAATTATTAATCTTTTTTTCATAACCGTAAATAAAATCATATATATTTTTTGTAAAAATAAATAAATAAATGAATAAATTGATGCAATTAAAATGAAATAAGAACATAAATACACATTGGTTATGGCCACAAGTAACACTCTTGTTTTTTTCATAGAATTTAACCCATTACACGCTATTGATGGTTGACAGATGTCCAATTCATTTGCCCCTCCCAGTCAAAATGGATTGGACGTCCATTGCAGTCAATGGCAACCTATTAATTCGTTAAATTAAAGGGTTAAAGTATTTACAAATCTTTAAACTTTTTTAACAACATTTTTTTCCAGCCTACATTTTGTCACCTCAGCACAAATCCAATGCTGCCTATTAAAGCATCCCTCTTTCAATGCGAAGTAGCAGAAAGTCTCATTGTTGATTTGTAAAATCTATCAAAGGCCTTCATTGAGCTGAAGAGCCAGACCGACACACGAAACTTCTCTATCAAGTCTCCACTTCCACTTGAAACTCAATAGCGTCCGTCACGTCGTCCTGCGTTGGCGGCGATGAACAGCTTCCCAAATCCACTTACGCATCGAGCTCTCTTCCCTAATTGAGTTTTAGAAAACGTCAAGTCGCCTCGTCGTGGGCGATAGCATCTCCTCGGGGAGCCCGCAATGTGAAATCCATAGCTGAAAAGCTCCTCTCCGGAATCAATTACGACCGGGAGTCGACGCTCTCTCACGGGCGTCGTCGTTTTCATAAACAGAGCAATTGGTCGTCTCCCAGTAGCGTTTCAATTAACCTCGCATGGATCGTCCTTTGGATGAATGCTAATGAAGCAGCTGTCTGTCAAACGTATCACGGACTTTCCTACCCTCCCTCTCAGCTCATTAAGACAGAAAGCAGCTCCTCCACACCACAGTCGTAACCTTTTCCTTCTCTGTAAAGAGCTTCTTACTCCCAAAGTTAGCCCAATTAGCAAAGGACCTAAACTCTTCACCTTATCTGGAATGAAGACGAAGTGGGATGTTTCATTTTTTAAAGTTTATCCTTTTCAGGGACAGTGCTGACTAGAGTGGACATCTATTCAAAATTTATCATTATTTACGTATTCACTACCATGTCACAGTGTATGTGTTGTGGCAGTTAGTAAAAAAGGGAAATCAATATTGAGGAAAAAAATCAGTGACGGAATCAGATTGTTTTTGGCAGCACTTTTCATTTTCGACTTGGTCTTTGTCTTTTGGACGATAATACTTATTAGTACTTAGTTATATTTCAGTCATCTCAAAATGTGTTTATTTTGGGATTCACACATGACTAGGTGCAATTAAAAAAACTGAAGTAGAAAAACTCAGCATAGCATCAGATGCCAACATACTCACACTCACAAGGGATTCACACAAATACTGGGTTCTATGCCACATGGTTGATTTTTGTACACTCCACCCCTTCCAATTACTTTATGACCCTCCCCCCGCCTTCTCTCTCTCCTTGGTCATCAGGCCCCCCACATGGTGTCAACCGGAAATACAACTAGCTAACGATAGCGCCAACATATTTATAGTTAGTGTAGGCGTTCAATGTATTGTTGTTGTTTGTGCTTCTTCTGTCTCTCTCCTTCTTTTCTTCTGTCCCCTCATAAGCCCTTCCTGTTCGCTGCTTTCTCCTAATAAACAAGGTACGTTGAATGATCACAATGGGAGTATGCCACACTCCCACGTGATACATTAAAACTATTCAGACCAATCAGATACATAAATTTCAATTCTCCGTGTCAGGCAGCTGAACAGGACAGGTAAAAAAAAAAAAGTGTCTTTGTCTAGATTTTGTTGACGATAACTGAAGACAAATTTCGTCTAGTTTTAGTCGACGTTTACTAAAAATGTTTTTATCTATCAACAATTTTTACTCCAAAAATAAATAAATAAATACATAAATAAAGTAGTGCTGTCAAATTTATCGCGTTAACGGGTGGTAATTAATTTGTTTAATTAATATTAAACAATTAAAATATGAGAATATTTGACACAATTAACATATATGCACGGAATGACCCGTTCATGTGTTGCCTCAAAAAGTTTACAATGACGCCGTTTTAGCACACTGGGAGCAAAAAGGCAGAGAAATGCGAGTGGACACAGGCGTTCATTGGACCGCACCTTTTGTTGGCTTAAGCTTTAGCAACTATTTCACAACAAATATAAGTACCGTGGCGAACGACGTGGGGAAGAATAACAGGAGATGATCTTTTTCTTAACACGCTTATTTGAGCACAATGCAGATCATACTGTATATCATTTACAGCCACCACTGACAATCATGGTTGCCCAACTTCCCATCATTCATTTGGGCAGGACAGATAAGTCGCTACGGTATCATTTAGTGTAAGCACAACAAAAATAATATTCCAATCTCTCACAGGAGACACTCTTTTTCTTAACATGCTTAATTGAACACAAAGCAGAACATACTGTATACCATTTGCAGCCACTACTGACAGTCATGGGTGCCCAACTTCCCATCATGCATTTGGGCGGAACAGTTAAGTCGCTACAGTATCATTTAATGAAACACAACAAAAATAATATTCCTATCGCTCAAAAAATACTGTTCACAATAAGAAAAGCGCCCCCCCCACCCCCCAAAGTGTATGTGTTCAGTGTATTTGTTCAGATTTATCATTGGAAAGAGATACACATAGGGCATGTGTCTTCACTTTCTTTCCCCAGAGTATAATAATTAAAAAATAAACCTTTATGTATATATATTTTATTAAATGGTTTTTAAGCACTTCAAATGTAATAATTATATGTTTTACACATGTTACTGTTCCACAGAATTATTTATAAACAAGACTAAAGTAGAAAAATGTTTGTCTTTATTAAATGCTTCATTGTGTGAGTCCACTCAAATCCGCCGAAGCTGCTCACTTACACACAAAGAGTTGCCACAGCAACTGTTTATCAAGCTAAACGATGATTGATCCATGTGGCGCTTTGAAGTTGCGGTTTCCAAGCATTTGTGGCACGATCAAACCTTAATGTCTGTCAATCATCGTTAGCTTTAATAAGTAACTCTAGTGCACTGCCAGACCAAGAAAGCTGGAGGGACATTGTGGTAATAGACATCCAATCCATTTCAACTTAATTTCTGGACCTGAATCAGAGTCACCTGATTTATAGGATCTGCCAATACTGAGTCCCGACCCGATATGTGGCAATTACAGGTTTCATGGTATACCATAGTATGAAAACGTCACGCTTTCACAACCGCAAAAAAATTCCGTCATACCGTCCCTATGGTATTAGCTATTTTTTATGTCCCAAAAATGCAAGGAGAAATCCCTTGGCTCTTACGCCTCCAAGGCTCAACTGTCCCCCATCGGTTTGTTGCTTAGTGTCCGTGAGTCAGCTATGCTACATGATGGCTGGAGGAGGTGAAACTCCTGACCTTTTTCCACCCATCAAAGAAAACAAAATCACTGGTATGGGGATACTTTGGCTACGGAAAATTTATAGACGACGGCCGCGGCTTAGAGGAGGGGGGGCATTTTTGCGGAGGGTGGCTGCTGAGGAGGCAATACCTCCAATATGATTTCGCATTTATACAAAATTAAAGGTTAGTAAACACTTTCATGAAGGTTTCCCACCAGCTATGACAGTTAACTCCAGTGTGTTTAGTATGTCTAGCGGTGGTAAAACGTGGTGTTTTTCTCTCTCCGGCAACTGTCTGTGTTGCTCATGTTTCAGTGCCGAGAGGGGTGAATAAATGTTCATTCCTCCCGATCCAATTAAATTGATCATCTACTTCCGTCAACGGCAGTCAGTTAGTTAACATGGATAATATTCTAGTGGAAAATTTTGGTCTTGTGTACAATTTTGGTAGTATCGATATATTGATTCTCGGCGGAGGAATCCCGATAACCTATTGGCATACAAAATATCCCGATATATCACCATAACAGTATATTGTGACACCCCGAGTCAGAATTTGCAACTGTCTTCAGAGGCTCACTCTTAATCAAAAGAACATCCTGGGCGAAGACGCGCCGGTGAAGCCATTTTTTTCTATAACTGAACAAGAGGGCGGGATATACAACAGCAACAGATGTTTGGGATTCCCGACGGAAAGCTTTCTCTTTGTGTAAATGCCTTGTAAATCCCTGCCATAAACGTCGGGAGACGAGCGGTGCGGAGTTGCCAATGCGCTCAATCGGAGCTGAAAATCAGTCTTTAAGTTGGCAAGAATGACAAATGGGCCATCTGCTGCACGGGACGGCTAATTGATTGAAAAGCACCGAGAACAAAAAAAGTGATATGACGCAAGAGGCTTCTTACCGTCCACCAGGAGAATGTGCGTCTGGAAGAGCTTCTCGTAGCCGTCGGCGTGGCAGGTATAATTGCCCATGTGGCTTGTGGTCACCTTGGTGAAGTACAAGGAGCCGTCGTCACCAAAGTCCTGATTGCAAGCAAGACAAAGACAGCCAGTTGAAATTGGGCTTTTATGCAGGAACGTTTTATGGAAGAATTTTCATTTATTGCTTTGGATACAAATAGTTGCAGCTCTGACTTGACAACCTGATTTCTTTTGTTAGCTGCCTGCAGCGGCATGTGAGTCACAAGCGAGAGAATGAGCGACATGACTTTTTTCTTAAATTATACAGCTGTGTTTCTCAAAACCGCCAAACTATTTTTTCTTGAAATGTCTATTTCCCAGAAACAAAATAGGCCGATATGAATTTTATTAGAATTAAATGTTGTTTGGCCTCAAACAAATTGTAGAATATTGAAAATGTCGCATTCCTCCAAAATATGGCATTTCACAAAACACATTTTTGGTAAGGAGTGCTGCATTTGCATGGAACATAATCGAAAGTGTTTTTTAGAAAGTTGCGCCGATTCCCATACAGCATTAAAATGACATTTTGGAGATTGGCAAGTACTAAGAAATAAGATCTGAGATTTAGTTTCCAACTGCTTGTTGCCCTGCCAAATATGGCCGCCATGAGGGTGTCATCTGTTGGCATCCGGCTGCCAACCACCCCATTTAAAATAGATTGGACGTCTCGCGCCGTCAGGCAATGACGGGAGCAATGACTGACCAAGCCATGATAGAATTACTTTACATTAAAGTGTAACCGGTCTGCATGGAGCCGCACTACACAACGCAAACTGTGTCCCTCTTGCAAGTCAGGACCCGTACATGCCCTGCACAGCACGCTCAGCTTGGCAGGCGAACGCGCTAGCCGCTAGGCCAAAATCCCAGGCTAACAGCTCTAGCCGCCAGCACGCTCTCTTGAAAGCATGGGGAGGGATGTTTCACGCACAACGCACAGAATGGACCTGCGTGGAGCTGTTACACTCAGCCTCCGAAACCTTTGCTGGCGATTCGGGTCATGGCACCAATGTAACAGGTCTGCATTTAGCCACGCCGCGTGACACGATCCGTTCCCCTCTTCCAGGTCAGGACTTGTACCTGTGCCTCACAGCACGTCCAGCTCGGCAGGCAAGCGCGTTAGCCTCATCTTTGGCCGCACCCGCTAGCTGTTGGGATGCTTTAAGGTCCTAACACATGTGGACAAGTCCGAACATATAACAAAAAGGTCCGAACGGCGGACGACGCCACTTACTCCTTCCGTTACTTTGCCGCATCCGGGGATTTCTCTTTTGCCCCATCCGGGACTTTCTTCAGACCTGTTTGGAAGTCTTCGGACAAGGGGCTTTACCAGGGGGGACAGGGGTGAGCAGTGCCCACCAACGGACACACTCTGCCCACTCAAAGAAAACTGGCAGTCTGGGCACCGCGTATGGTATCCAATTCATATAGTACTGAGGTTTTCTAAGTTTTAACTAGGGCTGTCAAATGATTAAAATTTTTAATCGAGTTAATCACAGCTTAAAAATCAATTTATCGCAATTAATCGCAATTCAAAACATCTCTAAAATATGCAATATTTTTCCGTAAATTATTGTTGGAATGGAAAGGTAAGACATAAGACGGATATATACATCCAACATACTGTACATAAGTACTGTGTTTATTATAACAACAAATCCACAAGATGGCATTAACAATATTTACATTTGATTTGTTAAAGGGATCCACAAGAAAGACTTGCAGTTCTTAAAAGATAAATGTTAGTACAAGTTATACTAATTTTATATTAAAACCAATGTTTTCGTTTTAATAAAATTTGTAAAATTTTCAATTAAATAAATAAACTGCATACACTAAATACACCACAAGGTGTCAATGGCGAGTTTTAAATTAACTTAGAAATCAAGCCAAATAATGTTTTTTGTCCCTCGACTAACACCGTAGTTTCCTGTTTACTAGTCCATCCATTGTAATTCACGTCATTTGAGTACAGGCTTCACAACGTACTTGACCTCTGAAAGTTTGTATATTGTGACTAAATATTGCCATCCAGTGTATTTGTTGAACTAAACGAAATGCTGAATAGTGTTTGACCAAAGTCTTGAGTAAGTTTAATGTGTATGTTGCATCGCTATTTTGATTGGCAATGCCAGTTCTCTTTGCATTGTTGTTTAACTGTGTGAGAATAGGGCATCATTAATACAGATTGAAGCGCTTTTCTTTTTGTGAACATTATTTTTTTTGAGAGATATTATTTTTGTTGTGCTTTCACTAAATGATACTTATGTGTGTTGTGAAGGAGTTGCCGAAGCTTATGCCAATAAACGGCGCGGTCCAATGAACGCCGGTGTCCACTCGCCTTTTGTAATGTTATGATATAGAATTATCCGAGGTACCTTGAAGGCACCAATGCTGTTTACGCACATGATGCAGGACTGAGTTAGTGTTACGGCCCGCCAAGAGCCGTAAGCTGTGTTAATGTTGAAGCTGAATGTGCCAATAAAGACAGTGCCGGCACGTCGCGTGTGGTATACCTTTGTTTAGAAAAAAGCACAAACAAGACACCTTTCTCTGCCTCTTAGCTCTCAAGTGCGTCATTGTAATCTGTTTGAGGCAATGCATGAGCGGGTCATTCTGCGCGTTAAATATTTTTAACGTGATTAATTAAAAAAAACTAATTACTACCGCCCGTTAGTTAACACGTTAAATTTGACAGCCCTATTTTTAACCTTTACGTTGTTACTTCCTCTTTCACCTTAAAAAGAAATGAAATGTTGGTTTTGTTCCGAAGAGGTGTTCCCAAGCCTTTTTTGTAATATATATATATATTTTAATTAAATCGTTTTCTAATGGTATTTAACGTTACAGACATAATATGTTACACTCATCCAGAGTCTTTAGTTTAGGCTTTAGATAGGGTTATCAAATTTATTCCGATAACGGCGGTAATTAATTTTTAAAATAATGCATCACGTTAAAATATTTAACGCAATTAATGCATGCGCTGCACGACCCACTCACGCATTGTGGCGCTCAATCTGTAATGGCGGCATTTTAACTATATAGAGAGATAAAAGGCAGCTTAAAATGAGTAGAGTGAATTTTGGCAGCCTTTGGAGCCTTTTTTTTAATTGGCTAAAGCCTTACAATCCCTCTCCCTGCGATTAGAAATATAATGGGAAGCAATGTGGGGAAGCAAGGTTGCAATTGATCTTTTTCTTAACACCTTATATTATTTCCCAACGCAGAGAAGATATATCAATTGACAGAACTACGCACAGTCATGGTTCCACTTCCCATCATGCATTTGGGCATGGCTACAGTATCATTTACTGAAAGCTCAACAAATACACTAGATGGCAATATTTAGTCACAATATACAAATTCACAGTCTTTCTATCTGTGGATCCCTCTCACAGACAGATGCCATCTTGAGGATTTATTGTCATAATAAACAAATACAGTACTTATGTACTGTATGTTGAATGTATATATTAGTCCGAGTTATATTCATTTTATTCTTAATGCATTGCCAAAATGTATATGATTGGGAAAAATTATCGGGAAAGATTGGATTTGAATCGGGGGCAAAAAAAAAAAGCAATCGGATCGGGAAATATCGGGATCGGCAGATACTCAAACTAAAACAATCGGGATCGGATCAGGAGCAAAAAAACATGATCGGAACAACCCTAATAGATAGATAGATAGAGATAGAGATATATATAGAGATATATATATATATATATATATTTAAAATTTTATCAATGTTTTCACCAGTGTTCACCTGGCTGTTGAGTTTAGTGAGTTTTGAAGCATTCTGAGGGGGTCAAAGTAGGCCTCAAAGCGTCGGAGGGACAAAGAATGACTGCTAGGGGGCGCTACATAGTGTATTTGGAATTTGTCTTTACACTGTATCAAAGATTGCACCTGTCTTTACCTGCCTGCCAATTTTGGTGCCTTTTGAAGCATTGTAAGGAGGTCAAATTGAGCTCAAATGGGCTGTGGAACAAAGAATAACTACAATAATAATAATAAAACCGAGGAACCACAATAGGTTACCTAAAAAAATCATTGTCACCTGCATGTCCATACTGTTCAGTTATGGATGTGTTCTAAGTCAAATCAAATCAAATCAAATCAAATCAACTTTTATTTGTTTGGACCAAATCACAACAACAGGTATCTCACAGAGAAAACAAAATTTCGACCTACTTGACCTCCCCGCCCCCACACCACTGGTTCGGACCTTTTGGTACGTGCGCCGTTCGGACCTTTTGTTATGTGTTCGGACTTGTTTGCATGTGTTCGGACCTTAAAGCAGCCCAACTGCTAGCAGGTGTGGCCAAAGATGGAATACAAGAAGTGAATACAACTAAATGGTACTTAAAAATGTAAATGCATTTGTTCTCATATGTTTAGTTGTATTACATATTTTAATTAATTATCAAATTCACTGATTCTTTTACACGAAAAACATACTTTGAGAATGACTCTTAGAAAGGATTGCAGTACATCATTTATATTCTGATTCATCAGATGGAAAAGAGTTTCATCCTCATTTTTTCCTCCTCTTACAATTGTTGTTGTTGTCTGTATGTAAAACATCTCCAATTGCTAAGGCCGGGCCACACAATGACAGACAAATGTGTGGTGAGGGAAAGCCAGCTACTCAACGAGCACAAAATAACCCAAATGCTTGTGAGGTGATTACTTCAAAGACATTCCGGCACACTTAAGACGTTGCCTGCAAAACAAGTGTATTCATATCGGAAACAATCAACGCTGGCTTTTGTCAAAAAGCAAAACAATCCTTGCTGACTCTTATGAATAATTCAAATCACATGAAGCAGATGAATTTCAGTTTTTTTTTTTTTTTCTTCAGGCGACCTCGGTATGTCGCGGACGAGCTCATTAGCTTGCGGGGCCTTTTGTCGATGTTAGCAAATGTTTGCTGTTCTGTTCACGCCGTTGTTTATGTTTACAGTTTAAGCAATGGAAAGCACGGCGCATTAATTAATCACGTTCTTGTTGTCATGCTCGGACTGCCTAATAGGCCATGGGAGGATTAGCCTTTGTGTGCATGCTCAGGAAAAACCTATTAGAACAGCTGAACTTTACAGTTATATCAGAAGGACTTTACATGTTGACAGGTGTGTGCTGACTCCATTTGAAGACAAGGAATGAGGTTTCCTCATGCTGATCATACAGTAAAGTAAATAAGTATTTGAACATCCTGTTATTTTGCAAGTTCTCCCACTTAGAAATCATTGGGGGGTCTGAAATGTTCATCGTAGGTGCATGTCCACTGTGAGAGATAATCTAAAAAGAAAAAAAAGAAAAAAACGGAAAAACACAATGTATGTTTTTTAACGATTTATATGTGTGAGACAGATGTAATAAGTATTTAAACACCTGAAAAAACAAATGTTAATATTTGGTACAGTAGCATTTGTTTGAAATTACTGTGGTCAAACGTTTCCTGTAGTTTTTTACCAGGTTTGCACACACTGCAGGAGGGATCTTGGCCCACCTATCAGTCAGGTTTCTGGGCTGGCGCTGAGAAACACACAGTTTGAGCTCCCTCCAAAGGTTTTCTATTGGGTTTAGATCTGGAGACCGGCTGGGCAATGCTACAACCTTGTTATGCTTCTTACAGAGCCACTCCTTGGTTTTCCTGGCTGTGTGCTTCAGGTAATTGTCATGTTGGAAGACCCATGCACAACCTATCTTCAATGCTCTGACTGAAGTAAGGAGGCTGTTCCCCAAAAGCTCACAATACAGAGCCCCAGTCATCCTCTCTTTAATACAGTGGACTCATCCTGTCCCATGTGCAGAAAAACACCCCAAAGCATGATGCTACTATCCCTGTGCTTCACAGTAGGGATGGTGTTCTTGGGATGGTACTCATCATTCTTCTTCCTCAAAACACGGCTAGTGGAATTATGACCAAAACGTTCGACTTTACTCTCATCTGACCACAAAACCTGCTCCCACGACTCCTCTGCATCATCCACATGGTCATAGGCAAACTTAAGACTTGTACTTTTTAAAAGACAAATGTTAGTGCAAATTATAGAAATTTTATATCAAAAACCCTCTTAATGTTTTTGTTTTAATAGAATTTGTAAAATTTACAAAAAAAAAAAAAAAAAAAAAAAAAAAAAAAACTACTAGCTCGCCATTGTTGATGTTAATAATTACACAATGCTCATGGTGCTGAAACCCATAAAATCAGTTGCACCCAAGCGCCAGCAGAGGGCGACAAAACACCAAAAAACACAAGTAACAAGTGGACATGATACTGTGCTGTCCTTTTAATCTGTTTGAGCGGGGCATGTGCGTTAATTGCGTCAAATATTTTAACGTGATTAATTTAAAAAATGAATTACCGCCCGTTAACGCGATAATTTTGACAGCCCTACTGATAATTAAAATATACTATTTTATGAGTCCAATAAGCCTATGCTCTATTTGTGAAACAGCAATTTGTATTACATTAGTGTAGATTGTGGCTCGCTGAGGTCAGCTGTGTTTTGAAGCAGGTTGTTTCTGACGGCCGTATTAATTATAGCCTCCTGAGGGTAAATCCACCTGCCCTTGTCTGCCTTCCCTTCTTCCGTCCCCCACCTCCCTGTCCAGTGATACGCGCCCAGTCAGCACAGCGCCGGCTAGCCAAACCATGGTCCCGCCGCTCTGACTTTCATGCCCTCTGCGTGTTCATTTTTCACTGCGCAAGGTGACAGCGTTGGCTTCACACCGGCCTCCGGAGGCCGACACGTGCCATCCGTTTGTTCTTCCTACTGTTGGGAAGAACACGGTGACATAAGTCACCGTCAGTCGTGTTGTAAAGATGAGACATTGAGGGCAGAGTTGATGGCACTGAATGATGTGAGCCTGGATATTTGACGTAATTGTAATCTTTTTGACTGAGTGCATCCCAGCAGAAAGAACCTTGTTTAAGAATTTGAAAAAAAACAGAATTTCATTTTTAATCGTGCAGTAAAATGTCAGTAAAGGCCAATATTTCAAAGACGTAGGCAAAATTGCAGTGAGCAGTCATGTTTAAATGCCAGTTTTTTAGCTAGTGTTGCATAGATACCGATAATTGTATTGGTACCAATCGACACTAAAATGACGTCATCGGGGAATAATATGAAATCCTGTGCTGTTGCTGTGAAAAATGTACTCTTCACGATCTACCTTATTGGCCCGAATATAAGACGGCCCTGAATATAAGACGACCCCTCTTTTTCCAAGACTCAAGTATGGAAAAAGACTTGATCACCAAATTAATTTTTATACAAAAAATAATTACAGTACATCTGAAACAAATAATAATAACAATATATTTGAGAGAAAAAGCATGTTATTTTGCTTCATTCAAATCTTAATATCTGAACATTTAAATATGTAAACTAAAGTGCAACCACATTTGTAAATGAATGGCTTCTGGTTTTTGAAATGTAAATAAACCAATCTATTGTGATAAAACAACAAAATTGCAATAACTGCATTAACCATCAAAGTGAAGTCTAACTGTAACTGTAGTCTTGAAACAAATCTGAATAAGGAAATACACTGCAATAAAATAATGCAAACTGGTTAAACTTGAGAGTAGCTGAGATCTGTCATGACAGAACATCGCTTCAATGATATCTGGCGCCATCTAGCGTCGTGAATGGGTATAATGTCTAGATCCTGAATATAAGACGACCCCCACTTTTCCAGTCTTGTTTCAATGCAAAAAACACCGTATTATATTCGGGCCAATACGGAAGTTTTCAACTGCAGCTCGCCCATAGACTTCATAATTATATTGACGGGTCACATCCATCAGACACTGTGCCCCGCCTTTCAGTAGGGGGCCTGCCCACACCAAGCTCAAGAAGAGTTACTCTCAAACACACGCACGAAGCGATCTAACGCCGGATTTAGGTTGGAAAAGTACGAAAGCTGTACCGCATACAAACAGGAAGGATTGTCTCAGGAGTGATTTGTTCGAGGATTCAAGGTAATTATTATACTTTTCGTACCATGCATGCATTTTGAAACGTGAAAAAAATTCATGGGAGAAATTAGCCGCTACGGCATTGGCGTCATAGTTCACAATATTTACGTAAAATAAATGCTAACTGCTGGTTTTTTTTGCTGTTAACCATGAATCGAGAATGTTTTATGTCCATATCTATAAAAAATTCAGGGATATAGACATTTATTCACAAGAATTTCAACGTAAAAAGCTCTTTGTGGTGATAAGGCGGCATTACAGTGGCTTAAAGACTAGTAGCACATTCGACATATTTACGTAAAATAAATGCTAACTGCCCAGTTCTTTGCTCTTTTAACCAAGAATCGAGACTGTTTTACATCCATATGTATAAAGAATTCAGGGATTTAAGCATTTATTTGCAAGAATTTTCAACGGAAAAAGCTCTTTGTAGTGATAAGCCGGCGCCACATTGGCTTAAAGACTGGCAGCACATTCAACATATTTACGTAAAACAAATTCTAACTGTCCCGTTCTTTCCTCTTTTGACAAAGAATCCAGACTGTTTTACGTCCATATCTATAAAGAATTCAGGGATTTGAGCATTCATTCACAAGAATTTTCAACGGAAAAAGCTATTTGTGATGATAGGGCGGCGCTACAGTGGCTTAAAGACTAGCAGCACATTCGACATATTTACTTAAATAAATGGTAATTGCCCCGTTCTTTGCTCTTTTAACAAAGAATCGAGATTGTTTTACTTCCATATCTATAAAGAATTCAGGGATTTGAGCATCCATTCACAAGAAGTTTCAACGGAAAAGCTCTTTGTGATGATAAAGCGTCGCTACAGTGGCTTAAAGACTAGCAGCACTTTTGACATATTTACGTAAAAATAAATGCTAACTGCCCAGTTTTTCCATTCGTTCAGCTTTCACGGAGATAGGCCCCCTATTAATCGGCCCCACACCGCGTGTCCTGTCAATATCATTATGAGGTCTATGGCTCGCCTTACCCAAAAAAGCCGCCAGCTAATCGTATGCCGTCCAATCATCCTTTTGCTGTGAGTTTATCACTGGTAGAGGTCCAGACCATTGGAAGTGGCAGCGAATATACATTTGATAATTAGCTGCCAGTCAACCCATTTCAAATGGAATAAATGTCTTTTTTTAAGTGGGATCCATGCAGTATCGGACAGTATCACACAGCCGGGTATCGGAATCTGTATCGCAGTGCTTCTCAATAATTTTCTGTTACGCCCTTTTTGACAGTTGCGTCATATTTTCGGTATCAAAGCACAGTTTTGCCCCCTTCCGGCCCCGGATCTTTTACCGGAACGGCGTACCGGACCGTTCTTGCCCACTTTCACGCGTTGGTACGTGACAGTTGGAACCAACTGTCCCAGATTGTGTCACAATGTCACAAAGACAGGTTTGCCATGATTTGTCAAAATTTTGTCTTGTTAAAAACTGCCGCCATTCCACCCGAAGGAAAGAAAGATCATCACACCATTATGCTAACTTTTAAGGAAACTGTACTGTGCCTAGGTTTGTCTTTGTAACATTTTCAAATTTTTTTTTTTTAAAGTTTGATTTTTTTTTTTTTTTGTGAGGCTGGTCGTTAAATAGTTTTTGTTCGTAAAAAAATTCACTTTTTACGAACTTTTACGAAAAGTTACACTTTTTTGTGAGGTTGGCTGTGAAGTTTCCATATTTCTGGCTTTAAATTATGTTCCAAGTGGTCTTATAAATGAAGTAAAAAGCCTCAAATTTCCCTTGTTGAATCTTAAGAGCCCTGCTTTCATACTGCAATCATGTGAAAACACGGTTGTGCCAAATTTCTTTTAAAAAAAAAAATGTATTTAGGCAAAAAATGTCTCGATGGATTGATCGATTGGATTGGATTGACTGACACAGAAAGCTTGATACTCTACACATGTTTATAAATACTTTGCACAGAAATCCTCAAATTTAGGGGAAAAAACACAAATTTAGAATTTTTGAAGCGAGGTGAAAATACACAAAGAATTTAAAAATATATACATATAAGGGCCTCATAGAAAAAATATAAGGAAAAAAAAATCAAAAATATAGTGGAGAATATTTGTGTTTTGAAAAAAGGCCACTAAATGCCTGTATTGACTAGTCCTCAAAACATTGCCAGAACAAAAATGACACTTATCGTTTGAAGCAGCAGCCTGTTGTTAATTGAATGAGAAAAGGAAGATTTGAAGCTTGACTCAAACATGTCAGCAACAACAAAAGGGAGTACAAGTGACTTGCCAGGCAATCCATCATGCACTCACTTGTTCAGACTGTGAGCTTGATGAAGGCCAAGTGGCACAAACGTGTTCTCGCCTGATAGCTACATCAAAAATTCAGGCACACGTTTCGCATTGCTGCAAACTCAAATACTGTATTTTCCCACAATATTATATAGAAAAAAATACTTTCATTAAACGTTTGCAAACTTAATGTGAAATACTTTATATTATAATCTTTGAGAATTATCCAGAATTTGTTTTTTTTTTTTTTGGCAAAAAGTGGAGGGATACGTACAGAATAATATCGAGGACACCCATTTCGACATCACCTGTGTGGTATCGGCCGATGCTGATACCCCACTGATACCACGTTTTGGGGGAAAAAAATACTATATATTTTTCTTTTAATACTACATTACAGTATGTTGTACTCACTTGAATGTACAGTAATTAGTATAATGGCTTGGTCAGACTCAGCATAACTCATTATCTGTCATTGACGGTGCTAGACGTCCATTTGATTTGAAGTGGAAGGGTTGACAGCAAGACACACATTCATTTGCTGCCACCCTCCAACTTCAAATGGATTGGATGTCAACTAGTGATAAACTCATTTGAATTCATAGCAGAAGGATGACTGAATGCCACACGATTTGGCGTTTTGCGTAGCTGACGGCCATCTTTGGTAGGGTGAATGACGGTTGGAAATTAAATCTTGAAAAGTACGCACTGCACGGCATCGGCACGGACATTCTTAGTACTCGTCATTTCCGATAACGTCCTTTTGGTGCCGTATCGGTACAGATATTGATACGACATTAAAAATACCTCCAAAAATATTGTAATAGTGCAGAGCTCCTAAAGGGAAATTGACAGAAATAAATTTAAGCAATCTGTTGCTCACCAGATAGTTTCTGGCGTGTACCAGATTGTTTCTAGTGCGCAATCTGGTAAACATTAGTATTATATAGGATTTAAGCTAGCGGAATTCGGCTATGCAAGTTAGCCAATTGTTGCCAACATCAGCATTAGATAGCATTTAAGCAAGCGGACTTTTGCTATGCAAGTTAGCCAATTGCAACAATGCAACAATTGATTAGGACTCGGTATCAGCAGATTCTCAAAATCAGGTGACTTGGACTAGGAAAATATTCAATCAGCATAGCCCTATGATACGGAGCCCCTAAAGGGACATCGACAGGAATAAAATAAATTTCAGCAATCTGGTGCGCACCTTTGGAAGCGAAACAGCCCCACAGCATCACTGACCCACCCCCATACTTCACAGTGGGTATGAGGTGCTTTTCAGCATGCGCATCTTTCGTGGCACGCCAGACCCACTTAAGAGTGTTTGGTTCCAAAAAGCTCAATCTTGGTCTCATCTGACCAAAGCACACGGTCCGAGTTGAAGCCTGGGACCGTCGCCGCTTCTAAATGCCCAGGGAACCTTGTTAGGGTGCATGGCATCATGAATGCTTTGAAATACCAGGACCTTTTAAATCAAAATCTGTTGCCCTCTGCCCGAAAGCTGAAGATGGGTCATCACTGGGTCTTTCAGGAAGACATTGACCCTAAACATAAGGCCAAATCTACACAGAAATGGTTCAACAGACACAAGATCAAGCTCCTCCCATGGCCATCTCAGTCCCAGACCTTGTTTTGTTGGCAAAAGGCGGTTGTACAAAGTATTAACACCAGGGGTGCTAATAATTGTGACACACATTATTTGATGTCAAATAATTATTTCTTTATGTGGGATTTTTTTCCCCCACTGAATAAATGCACTTGTATTGAAGGTTGGATTTTTGTCTTTTTTTCTATTAAGGTACCATACTATTTGAATTTAAAAAAAAGTATTAGAAGCTAAAAAACACATCTTAACCAGGGGTGCCAATAATTATGGAGGGCACTGTATATCGAGGACATATATCAAGACTGGGGCTTGAGACGGTGGCTCGTCTCGCGACGGACCGTCAGCTCGATACCGAGATCTAACTTCGAGCTTTTTAACCGCAGCAACTTTAAAGTGCCTGTGACACGAAAAAGCATGTTTATTTCATAATACACGCGGTATTTTATGCCCCTGAATGATATGGGCCGCTTGGATGTGTGTGGAAGCGATCGCTATTTTTATTTCGTTTTTTTGAATCCCGCGCCATGAAAATGAGTGACTTCCGACTTCGGTCTTGCATTGAGGAGGAGGGCGCTGTGACGTGTACGGTAGAAGACGTCCTCTTCACGCTACAGTGTACTGTTGTGTATGAGGACAAAGGATTCAGCTGATTTTGCGGATTAATACGTTTATTTTTCGCATCACGCCAGCCAAACGGCTGCAGAAAAATCAATCTGTATGAGGGAGAGACGATGCGCCTTTTTGGAGTTTCAAAAGGTTCCCATTCACCGTGGATATTTACTGTGGGACCATTGGACTTACGAGGAAGTGAGTAAACATCTTGTTTTGTATTATGTCAAATACGAATACAGCGATTACAAAGTAAACACTACAAACTTTCTTTAAATGAAGGACTACTTACGTTTGATCATTGATAGGCATGTAAAAAGCTCTCCTAATGCTCATTAGCAGCAGCACGTTAGCTGCACAACAACTCCAGCCACCCTCCTCCGGGGAACGAACTGTAAATTGCTCTCCACCGGGCGGTTTGCCGATCCGCAAAGACAATCGACATCCGGGTCGTCATGTCAAATAATCCAGGATAGTTATGTGTGATTTTCCGCTTCGAAGACTTTGAAACATCACTCGGTTCGGGTTAGCATGTCAGCTAGCTGTCACGCCTTCTGGTTTGTTTACATTCTCCGAAGCCGGGGAAGGGAAATGACATATGTCCGATTTAGGTGTCATAAAATATCGTTCGGGAGGTGCGACAGTAAAGGTGAAGTCGACAGTTTTGACCATTATGGAGTAATTTTGCCATGTCGTCCTGAATAAATGCATTTTTATTATTTCATATTCCATTCAGCACAAGACTGATATTTGTCATGACCATGCCATTTATTTAGCAATTGGGGAAAATACTTGGATAAAAAGAATATCCTGTAAAAATAGTGAAGTAAAGAGACAGAAACAATGACATTTTGCCGCTCTCTTCGTCGCGTTTTCCTCGTTGTGAATAGTTCCCCCTCGACGGGCTGACTGGTCCTTCTCAAGCCATTTATATAGCTATTTGGGAAAAATACTTGGATAAAATGAATATCCTGTAAAAATATTGGAGTCGAGAGACTGAAACAATGACATTTTGCGGCTGTCTTCGTCGTGTTTTCCTCGTTCTGAATAATTCCCCCTCAATGGGCTGAATAGTAAAACCGATGAGCCCAGTCTACCGCTGACGTCATCCACCTGTTGGGGACGCTAAAGCCCTATAATGGTAGGCGTGGCTAACCGTCAGATTAAAAGACTAATTTCTCGTCATCTGTGCTTTGCTAAATTGTTGTATATAGTCGAATTGTCTCAAAATATGATTCTAATTCACATAATAATGCCATTTAAGACTTTTTTTCTCGTGTCATATGCTCTTTAAGATACCCTATTGGAGCTGGAATTGTCGAGGACAGTGGGAGAAAGCCCGTCTAGATGCCGCCAAGGGTTTCCGTGATGTCGGGTGAAAGTTTGGAGAAGCTCCCTAAAGCTCTGCTGTTGGATAACACATTCCTCGTATGCTCAACCTTCGTTAATAATTTTTCCATTCTCATTTTGGTCACTCAAGTGGCCGGCGTATCAATCTATACCTCATGTCAACACGGGCTGACAGGTTGTTATAATTTTGTCCACAAATGATCAACGAAGTGATAAGAACAACCATACAATCTCATCTACGTCTCATCTACGTCGTGCTGAATCCATTTTTTGAGATTCCGTGGGTTCCTCTGGCCTGACTTTGCAATTTTATTCATTCACTCCCAGCCATTTTCACCGGAGCGACCCCCTTCGCTCCTGGCCATTTTACTGGAGTTTGACTGATTTTGCAAGGCCCACAGAAAATTTTGTTCTATTGCTATATAAACATGGAACCCACCAAAAGAAAGATTACACTCTCTTTTTTCAGCAGGAAGAAAAGTAAGTTCATATCTTTTCCATTCCTTAGATATCAGCATTAGAAAATAGCTTATTTTGAGCAATTTTGAAATAATGTTTTCCTCCTACAAAATAACATAAACAACAAGACAAATAGAGCTTTTGATAGCAAAGTAACAATTTATTTACACATAACTAAACTATTAAACTGAGAGACGACACTGTTGTGGCCGCGGCTGTATAGGCAGATGGGGTAAATTTTTCCCTCATCACCGCCTGTCTGTCTCATCAAGATAGATTTTTTTGAATCATTCTTTTGTAGTGACCACTACCTCATAACAAAATTCACCTAGGGAACTTGTGTGCGGCATGTGCCTTGTGTTTACATCGTTCTCCACATTTTTCTCACGCTTCCTACTTCTTCCAACTTCCGTTTCCTGACTATTTCTCTTCATTCATTTCCTTTCATGGTCCGATATGAGTTCTTACCAAATGTGCTACTGCCCTCCAGTGGCCAGTTTTATTGCTTTAAAATGGATTTTGAGCTTTGTGTTTTGGAGTGAATTTGCATCAGAACCTAGAGATGTCTGTTGTGAAAAAAAACAAACAAACGTAAAAGACGTATAAATACGTTTTTGGGACACTGAAACAATTAAAAATAGAACGTTTTTATAAGTTTTTGGAAGCAAATGAGTTAACTTCGTCAACAAACTGGTAACTTTAACCGCAACTTTTCTAAACCAGAAGTTCGAAGCAGAAATTTTCCATGATGGTGAAACTTGTCCATAGCAAATGTAAAAAATGAAATACTTACTAGAACACAAATGTAACTATCGGACTAGCTAGTAGAAGGACGAAGAGATAAAATTACATGCGGCTACATGCATGTTAAAGCAAAATATAATGAAATGATGGAAATAATGTAAGGAGATAAAAATGATCTAATCCTGGGGTGAACAGACGCTGACTCGTCAGCTTTTGCCCCCTTTTCAGCTGTCAACAGCCACCCGCTGATCCCATTGTACATTTTTGACAATAAACCACAATAACCTTGGCAGACGAGCTACGTGCTCCTCCACCGTTCTTGCAGCAGGTAGCTCTTGCAAATTCCCGACACGTCCGACTGCCATGTGATCGCTCCACAATGTTATTGTTGTTTCAATGCCTTTTTTCCCTACTCCCTTCTGATGTAAATCCTTGATTTATGGTCACCCTTGTCACGCTCCAAACAAATTGCTCTCTAACAATCCCATCCAATCTCTGAAACACCAGCCGCAGATCAGGTAACCTTCATTCAATCGGACCCGTTTAGTTGAACAAATGCTTGAGTGTCGTCCAATCAGCGCGGCTCTGCCGGCCTGACAGCTTTGAGTGATGATGAAACAGCCGGCAACATTGCGTGGAATTACTCCGTAAGCTGCTTTGTCACAACGCGGAGAGGCCGCGGTCAACTTCTGCTACCCGGGATTAAGGCGCCATCCGCTGCTGCCAAATGTTGAGAAAGAATGCTGAAATTAGCCAAGTGGATGGCAAATATGCAGCCGTTCTCGTCTTGGGGCTCATTTGGGTGAATTCTGTTTGAGTAGGACTTCTAGCGCCGTCATAATCAAGTTTGTTCTTCCTCTGGCCAAGATGCACCCTCCCAACAATTAGTTTATCACGAATAGATGTTCAATCCGCCAAGCCTCTCACTTCAAACGGATTGAACGTCTAGGTCAGTGGGAGCCAATAAGTTAACAAGGAAAATGGAAGAATATACTCAATTACGATCAAAAGTAGTGCAAAAGTAAATTACCACATGACACCATACGCGTAGATCAAGATGGGGCAGTGCCCCGCCTTAGTGGCCGGAAAATGTCATACGAATGAGTTCCGTTCCTACGCTGGCGACATTACCTGAATTTTCGCAAAAGTCGGAAGTAACCCTTTAACTCATTTGCTCCCAAAAACGTATAAATATGTTCTATTTTTAATTGTTTCAGTGTCCCATAGATGTATTAATACATCTTTTACGTTTTTTTTTTTTTTTTTTTTTTAAAGACATCTCTGGGTCGTGATTCAATTTAGCTCCAAAGCACAAAGCTTAAAATCCATTTTAAAGCAATAAAACTGGCTACTGGAGGGCAGAAGCGCATTTGGTAAGACCCGCAACCCGATTCAAAGGCAACGAACGGCCAAGCCGCACGGCCCGGCGCCAGCGGAAGATGATCGAATGGATGCCAGGCGGCGGACGACCGAGCAGAACAACCGGTAGGACGCCCGGGATGCCAGGCGCTGGACTACTGAGCATGATGACCGGGACCACTAGTGCTACGGACAATGCCTTTGAGTCCGTGCTGCTCGCGAGCAGAGCCCGCAGAGACTCAAAAAAATTCATCTTTATGAGACAGACGGCGATGAGGGAAAAGTTTAACCGGCTGTCGCGGCCAGAACAGCGTCATCTTTCAGTTAGTCATGTGTAAATAAATTGTTACTTTGTTATCAAAAGCTCTATTTGTCTTGTTGCTTGTGTTATTTTGTAAAAGGAAAACATTATTCAGATGTTTGGGATGTTACTAAGGCAAAAAATAGCTGTGTATAAGTCAAAGTTATGTTTGAAATGTATGCTTTTACCAAAAGCTCTATATCCCAGTTTTTTCATCAGAAATTGGGAAATTGCTCAAACTAAGCTATTTTCTAATGCTGATTTCTAAAGAATGGAAAAAGATATTAACTTTTTTTCCTGATGAAAAAAAAGGGTCTAATCTTTCTTTTGGTGGCTTCCATATTTAATTTTCTGTGGGCCTTGCAAAATCAGTAAAAATCCAGTAAAACGGCCGGGAGCGAAGGGCCGTCCTCCGGTGAAAATGGCTGGGAGTGAATGAGTTATGTACCCCAAAATAACTATCCCAAAAGTCCAACAGTATTGAATTTTGTTTAATGATGGAGCATAGACTTCAAAATGATATTGACGGGACACAGGGCCAATTAGTAGGGGGCCTGCATTGTTGGCGTGGCCGTCAAAGCTGACAGAGTGGAATCACAGACAAAGAGCTTTTTTCATTGAAAATTCTTGTTAATAAATGCTTAAATCCCAGACATAAAACAGTCTCCACTCTTGGTTAAACGCAAAAAACTAGCAGTTAGCATTTATTTTATGTAAATATGTCCAAGTATGATGCTAGTCTGTCTACGTGGCGGCCGCCATATGTAAACAGAGCTTTTCCGGTGAAAATGATTGTGAATAAATACTTAAATCTCTGAATTCTTTATAGATATGGACGTAAAACAGTCTTGATTCTTGTTTAAAACTACGGCTGTCAAACGATTAAAATTTTTAATCGAGTTAATTACAGCTTAAAAATTAATTAATCGTAATTAATCGCAATTAATCGCAATTCAAACCATCTATAAAATATGCCATATTTTTCTGTAAATTATTGTTGGAATGGAAAGATAAGACACAAGATGGATATATACATTCAACATACGGTACATAAGGACTGTATTTGTTTATTATAACAATAAATCAACAAGATGGCATTAACATTATTAAAATTCTGTTAAAGCGATCCAGGGATAGAAAGACTTGTAGTTCTTAAAAGAAAAATGTTAGTACAAGGTATAGAAATTTTATATTAAAACCCCTCTTAATGTTTTCGTTTTAATAAAAATTTGTAAAATTTTCAATCAAAAAATAAACTAGTAGCCCGCCATTGTTGATGTCAATAATTACTTACACAATGCTCATGGGTGCTGAAGCCTATAATCAGTCGCACCCAAGCGCCAGCAGAGGGCGGCAAAACTCCATAAAACACAATTAACAAGTGAGCGTTTCACTGTACTTTCATTTAAATCTGTCTGAGCGGGGCATCTGCGTTAATTGCGTCAAATATTTTAATGTGATTAAGTTAAAAAATTAATTAATGCCCGTTAACGTGATAATTTTCACAGCCCTATTTTAAACAAAACAAAAAAAAATGTGCAGTTAGAATTTATTTTATGTACATACAGTATGTCGAAGTACAATGCTAGTCTGTCAGTCAACGTGGCGGCCGCCATAAGTAAACAGAGCTTTTCCGGTGAAAATTATTGTGAATAAATGCTTAAATCCCTGAATTATTTATAGATATGGACGTAAAACAGTCTTCATTCTTGTTAAAAGCAAAAAAAGCAAAAAAAAAGATAGATATGTATGTAAAAGAGTCTTGATTCCTGGTTAATGGCAAAAAAAACAAACAAACGTGCAGGTAGCATTTATTTTACGTAAATATTGCGAAGTATAATGCCAATGCTGTAGCGGCTAATTTCTCCCATTGAAGTTTTTTTTTACAACATTTCAAAATGCATGTATGGTACGAAAAATATGATAATTACCTTGAATCCTCGAACAAATCACTCCTGAGACAATCCTTCCTGTTTGTATGCGGTACAGCTTTCGTACTTTTTCAACATAAATCCGGCGTTTGATCGCTGCGTGTGTCCCTGTGATCGACTGCGAATGACTGAAGTGGAATGTGGGATGGCCCCCTACTTGAAGGCTTGGCGCACTGAAGGTTGAATCTGACCTGTCGATATCATTATGAAGTCTATGAATGGATGATACACTGCCCTCTGGTGGCAGTGTTGGGTCTGGCTGGACTGTCACCTTGTATGACTGAGAAGCAGACGTCTAAGATGGATAAAGGATAGATGTGCTCTGCTTTGGCCCAAATAAGGCTGTAAGTTGTTTCAGCTAATATATGACTTTCGTGTGAGTGATTTGCTATGGGAATTATAAATACGTTAGCATTCGTAGCATTTAAGATAGCGGACTTTTGTTAGGCAAGGCAAGGCAAGGCAAATTTATTTATATAGCACAATTCAACACAAGGCAATTCAAAGTGCTTTACATCACATGAAGATCATAAAAATCACATTCAAATCAATACAACGTAAAAACCGAGACAAAAGATCGCATTTAATCACAAATAGAATAAAAATAAATAAATAAAAATAAAACAAAAATATAACAAAAACTACTACTAATAATAATCATTGAAATCAGCAATGGAGATAAGCACAAGAGGAATAGAAATCAGGTAGATTGAAATATATAGACAGTTATGGATATGCAGTGCTAAACAAAAGCGTTTTTAGCCCTGATTTAAAAGAGCTAACAGTTTGAGCATACTTCAGACGTTCAGGTAACTTGTTCCAGAGGTGAGGAGCATAATAACTAAATGCTGCCTCACCCTGCTTGGTTCTTGTTCTTGGAATATGCAGAAGACCCGTTCCAGACGACCTTAGGGGTCTAGATGTCTCATAGGAATCTAACAAGTCAAGCATGTATTTTGGTCCAAGGCCATTATGTGTTTTGTAGACGAGCAGTAGCATTTTATAGTCTATCCTTTGACTCACTGGAAGCCAGTGTAGCGATTTCAAAACCGGTGTAATGTGGTCCAGCTTCCTTGTATTTGTGAGGACTCTGGCTGCAGCATTCTGTACTAGCTGCAGCTTCCTGACTGATTTTTTATCAAGACCCGTAAATATACCGTTGCAATAGTCCAATCTGCTGAAAATGAATGCATGCATAAGTTTTTCCATGTCTTGTTGAGTCAGAAGCCACTTAATTCTGGTTATATTTTTTAGGTGGTAATAAGCGGATTTAGTGACAGACTTTAGATGGCTATCAAATTTTAGGTCTGAGTCAATAATTACGCCAAGGTTTCTAAATTGATTTGTAGCTGTAAGTGACATTGTGCTAAGTTCCCTGCTTATCTTTGACCTTTCCTTTTTTGGCCCAAAAATGATCACCTCTGTCTTCTCCACATTTAACTGGAGAAAATTCTGGCACATCCATTCATTGATTTGATGAATGAATTTACTCAGGGAGACTAAGGGACTATAATCATGTGGGGACACAGAAATGTACAGTTGTGTGTCATCTGCATAGGTGTGATAGGAGATGTAGTACTGTTCCATTATCTGAGCTAACGGAAGCATATAGATGTTAAATAAGAGTGGTCCAAGAATTGACCCTTGAGGGACTCCACACGTGAATTTGTTAGGCAAATTAGGCTAATTTAATCTACTAAATTTACAGATTGATCAGACTAGAGCGACGCTTGAACACCAATTGTTTTGTGTCATGTGTTTTACTGCTAAAATGCGTGTCGTTTTGAACAGATGTGTACATATGAGTGTTACAGCTTTACAAATTGTCAAAAGTGAAGGTAGTAAAAAGCTTCAAAAAGCACAATTGCCTTGTTTGCTGCCTGTAAAACTTAACTTCACTTTTAATGAGCACAGAACACGTCATATTGATAAAGTACAAGATAATGCGAGGTACAGTTGTTGTTTATATGACGAAAATAAATTAAATTGAAAAAAAAAAAGAAAAACACTGAAGACAAAATGGCGGGCTCCGGGGTCCGAATCGCGTAAGTCGAGTACGTCGTAACCCGGGGACTACCTGTAATTGACTTTCCTGTATATGAATTTAAAATACAGAGTAGTTGGTAAAATGTTGTCTATAAAAGTTGTAAATCAATAAAACAACAAATATGAATGAAATGAATAAGAATCATACAAAGTATTTCATAATAGGTCAAAATTATTTTTCCAACAGATCATCTGACTAGCACCTTAGTTTTGCTTAGCCAAAACTACACTTGAGGAGCCAAGATTGATATTCGGAATTTCTGTTTCATGTTTTCCGACGTAGAAACAAATGGCGAGTCAAATTTTACGTCGGATGTCAAAAAGATCGTGTGCCGAAAAGATTGTACGTCGAAGTATTTAAGATCATGGCGTGGTCCGACACTTCTTATCTCAATGGCTGCCATTGATGGCGGTAGACATCCAATCCGTTTGAAGTTCAAACGGATTGGACGTCTAATCGAGATGAACTAACTGGTAGGGAGATTGCATCTTGGCCAGAGGAAGAACAGACTTTTTTTTTACCTTATTGGTTGCCATTAACACCATTAGACATCCTATCCATTTGAAGTGGATGGACAGGCCACAATCAGTTACAAGGAATTCAGTAGCAAAAAAAAATTCAGGCGCTTAAAAATTCATTTGCATCCAGTCAACCAGGGAGAAGCAATCGATCTCCGTCTCCGTTGGCAACTGAATTGATGTGACTCTATTTTTTGCAACTGAATTTTTAAGTCCAAACATTTTTACAACTGAATTTCAAGTTTTGCCACTAATTTTTTGCGGCCCATAATTACCGCTGAAAAAAAAATCTGCGATGTTAATTTGGATGCTGAAAAAAAATTAAATTTAAAAAGATTTATTTCCATAGGGGGCGCCAATATTTACATGTCGCAGTTGGGAAAATTTCCCATTGTGCAATAATTTTCAGCTTGGAAAACTTGGCTGGCTGTGTAATTTCACACTTGATGGATGGGCAGACCCTCCATAGACTCATCTATTTGTATTTGTATACAAGCCATTAAAAAGTCAATTTTCCACAATAAATCCCATTTAAATTTAATTTGGACGCATTACCTTGCGCTTCCAATACAATTAGCAGCTTAGTACTTTTCACACATTTTCATTTATTTGCTGCAACTCAGACAGAAAGCATTTCTTTTCGAAGTTTCGCTGCCCCGAAAACCTCCCGCAGCTCCTTACTTTCTCCACTCACGTAAATCCCTCAGAGCAGCGTGAAGAAATAATCTGTCTTGACGTCTCCTTTTTGTTACATCTAGAGCTTTTTTCATTTTTTTCTCCTCTTTTTTTCTGTGAAAAATGGAGCGTTTAAATGCGCCACGCTGCTTCCCCGAGTGTCGGAGGATGACCGCGGACAGCTGGGCCACTCATTTGATGGGTCATCAAGATTTAATGTTTTACATCGGTGGCTTCACTGGGCCTCCCTTTATCTACTGCGACATTGTTGACTTTATTATGCATCACACATACACATGTGCGCCATGAAAATGGAAAAAAAAAGAAAGGTCGTCTTCCTTGGTATCTTCTCAGCATTGAACTCCCTGAGGCGTACACTCACTCACATACAGTCCAACACTGTTTTGTTACTTTGAAGCCCCCTTGGTATCCACCTTCATTTTCTTTCCCGAGCTCTCAAATCCCTCCTGCTGTCCCTCCTAGCTATCTCAGAGAAGCACAAGAGCTAAAAACATGCTGGATTATTGTCCAGATCTCAAAGCAAAGCAATGAATGAATCACACAAGGACAAACTAGGGATTTCCCAATTGCATACTTTTGCATCTGAGTCACCGGATTTTGAGGATCTCCCGATACTAAGTCCCGAGTCAATGAAGCACTTGCAATTTACGTTTAAATATTGTGTTTATATAAATAAGCTTAAAAATAGAGTTGGTCATCTAGTGTGATAAATTGAACTTTCTTGGTTGTGATTTTCTTAATCTTTTGCTGCCACTGGACATTTTCTCTTTGTTCTGCTAAATTTGTTTTGGTTGCGTAAATACATATAAACCAAATTTTTGGCACTATGAAGCCCCTTTCATATATACAGTTGGGCAAATAAGTATTTAGTCAACCACCAATTGTCCAAGTGCTCCTACTTGAAAATATTAGAGAGGCCAGTAATTGTCAACACGGGTAAACCTCAACCATGAGAGACAGAATGTGAACAAAACCCCCCAGAGAATCGCATTGTTTGATTTCTAAAGAATTTATTTCCAAATTAGAGTGGAAAATAAGTATTTGGTCACCTACAAACAAGCAAGATTTCTGGCTGTCAAAGAGGTCTAACTTCTAACGAGGTCTAACGAGGCTCCACTCGTTACCTGTATTAATGGCACCTGTTTTAACTCATTATCGGTGTAAAAGACACCTGTCCACAATCTCAGTCTGTCACACTCCAAACTCCACTATGGCCAAGACCAAAGAGCTGTCAAAGGATACCAGAGACAAAATTGTAGACCTGCACCAGGTTGGGAAGACTGAATCTGCAAGAGGTAAAACGCTTGGTGTATAGAAATCAACGGTGGGAGCAATTATTAGAAAATGGAAGACATACAAGACCACTGATAATCTCCCTCGATCTGGGGCTCCATGCAAGATCTCATCCCGTGGCGTCAAAATGATAACAAGAACGGTGAGCAAAAATCCCAGAACCACACGGGGGGACCTAGTGAATGACCTACAGAGAGCCGGGACCACAGTAACAAAGGCTACTATTAGTAACACAATGCGCCGCCGGGTACTCAAATCCTGCACTGCCAGACGTGTCCCCCTGCTGAAGCCAGTACACGTGCAGGCCCGTCTGCGGTTCGCTAGAGGGCATTTGGATGATCCAGAAGAGGACTGGGACTGTTATGGTCAGATGAAACCAAAATAGAAATTTTTGGTAGAAACACAGATTCTCGCGTTTGGAGGAGAAAGAATACTGAATTGCATCCGAAGAACACCATACCCACTGTGAAGCATGGGGCTGGAAACATCATGCTTTGGGGCTGTTTTTCTGCAAAG
This sequence comes from Corythoichthys intestinalis, assembly GCF_030265065.1. Classification (NCBI taxonomy): domain Eukaryota; kingdom Metazoa; phylum Chordata; class Actinopteri; order Syngnathiformes; family Syngnathidae; genus Corythoichthys; species Corythoichthys intestinalis. Next base: position 47,153,724 of record NC_080405.1, on the reverse strand, counting down.
GGACTAGGACGACTGATCTGTGTAAAGGAAAGAATGAATGGGGCCATGTATCGAGAGATTTTGAGTGAAAATCTCCTTCCATCAGCAAGGGCATTGAAAATGAAACGTGACTGGGTCTTTCAGCATGACAATGATCCCAAACACACAGCCAGGGCAACAAAGGAGTGGCTTCATAAGAAGCATTTCAAGGTCCTGGAGTGGCCTACCCAGTCTCTAGATCTCAACCCCATAGAAAATCTGTGGAGGGAGTTGAAAGTCCATGTTGCCCAACGACAGCCCCAAAACATCACTGCTGTAGAGGAGATCTGCATGGAGGAATGGGCCAAAATACCAGCAACAGTGTGTGAAAAGCTTGTGAAGAGTTACAGAAAACGTTTGGCCTCTGTTATTGCCAACAAAGGGTACATAACAAAGTATTGAGATTAACTTTTGGTATTGACCAATAACTTATTTTCCACCATGATTTGCAAATAAATTAAATAATTAATTTAAAAATCAAACAATGTGATTTTCTGTTGTTTTTTTTTTTCTCTCCACATTCTGTCTCTCATGGTTGAGGTTTACCCATGTTGAAAATTACAGGCCTCTCTAATATTTTCAAGTAGGAGAACTTGCACAATTAGTGGTTGACTAAATACTTATTTTCCCAACTGTACCTGTACACCGTTTAAAGCCCTTTTGTGTGGAAGCAATTTCCCGGGGCGACTGACACAGAGATTACGCGGACATTTACCGGGTCGATATGGCATAAACTGTCATAAACTGATATATTTAGGATGAATATCGCTACAAACGCAGCATCATGCATATTGTGCCCTTTCAGACATACGCTGAACTCCGGTTGTCCTTATGTCTGAAAGCATTTTCCCGGGTCGACTGACACGGTAATTATGCGGACATTTACTGGGTCGCGTCCTCGTATAATGTCCGGGACTTACCCAGGTCACGGCATGTGCGAAAGCAGGCACTGAATTCCCAGGTAACAGCGCGAATGCTGATAACGTTCATATCTTGGCCCTCTTTGTTCGCAGTAAGACGAAAGCGGTAAACAACCATCCCAATTATCAACAGCAAACCGAAAATAGCAAACTTAAACTGGAAACATAACGAAATTAAATTGCTACTCGATCGTTGAGCCGAGGAGGAGACAGTCCATCGTCCATCTTTGGAAATGTGTGGTATATTTTGTCGCCAATGCCGACCAAAGATTACATCATGTCCAGGTTATAAAAACCCAGGAAAAAAGACATATACTATAAGTCGCACTGGAGTAATAGGCGAGGTCATTTTATTTAATCAGAGACCAAGCACAAACTGTTAGGGCCTCCTCCCCTCCTTCCTGACCCCTGCCTCAGGTGAAGGGAAATACCTGATTACATGTCGGACGTCAGAGAGCGATTAGCATCAGCCAGCTTTAAAAGCCCAGTAAATGCACCACCACGTCGCCCGATTAACTTGCCTGGTTTCTCCGTCAGTTGTTTCTCGCATCCCTAGTATTTGTATATTTATTTTTTACCACCAGCTCATGGGGTCTTTTTCTTGCTTCCAGGACCTAATCAGAGCACCCCTCGTTGGATACTTCCACCAACCCGGTGAACTGTCAACACGACTATCGTCAGCTACCCACGTTGGCATCCACAGTACTCACCATGACCACTCCGGCTTCCACCCGGGAAAACCTTTGAGACCCATATAAAATGCAAAATTTTTCCCACTCGTGTGTTTTCACATTGTCTGCGTTGGGACATTATACATTATAGCAGTGATAAAATGGAGAACAAAGTGCTAAATAGGTATCTGTTGACATATTACTAGTTATTCAGATCATGATAAACAAAACAAACTCACCATCTCACTCCAAATCACTACCAAATTCATTGAAGTCGTCATCTTCAGTATCACTTTTGAACAACTACAAGTAAATATAAGTAGAGGGCACGCCTCAAATATAAAGTATCAACATATAAGTTGCACCTGAGTATCACTGTTTTGTGGCAAAAGGTGCATTTTTCAGATGAATCTTCCATTGAATTCCACCACAGTCGCCGCAAATATTTCAGGAGACCTACTGGAGCCCGCATGGATCTGTGATTCACTCAGAAAATAATGAAGTTTGGTGGTGGCAAAATCATGGTCTGTGGTTACAACCAGTATGGGGTTGTGCGAGAGATCTGTATGGTGAAAGGCAACATAAATAGTCTGAAATATCAACAAATCTTAGCTGCTTCTTACATTCTGAACCATAAAAAGGGACAAATTCTGCAGCAGGATGGTGCTCCATCGCATACTTCAATCTCTACCTCAAAGTTCCTCAAGGCAAAGAAGATCAAGATCCTCCAGGACTGGCCAGCCCAGTCACCAGACATGAACAGGATGAAAGAGGAAGCATGGAAGGCGAAACCCAATAATGTTGATGAACTCTGGGAGGCAAGCAAGACTTTCTTTGATGTTCATGATGACTTCATCAATAAATTGTATGAATCCTTACCGAACCGCATGGATGCAGTCCTTCAAGCCCATGGAAGTCATACAAAATATAAAATTTGGATCTCACAGCACCACTTCTTCATTCGCTTATGTTACGTAACATATTTTAGTATTTGAAGTACATTTTTTGTTCAATTTTTACACTACTTTCTGTAGGCGACAAAACTTTTGTCTTGCCAAAATTTGACCTTTTTGTCTTCATTAAATGATCAATCTTTTTTCAGTGAAACAAATATATTTTTGTATATTCAACATCATTTGGGAGAGTCTTGGCTTTCATATGAGCCATTTCTGAAACCAATTGAATAATTAAAAGTCAGGTTATTAGCAATTGTTTCGACAAAATGGATAAGTGACAAGACTTTTGTCAGGGACTGTATAAGTTGCACCTAAGTATTATACTAGCATGTATGTAGCTATGTAATTTACTAGCATCGGTATCGATATAACACTAAAAAGGACACGTTCGATTCTGTTCCATGCAAATGCACCACTCCTTACCAAAAATGTCTTTTGAGAAATAACTCATTCAGTATTTTGGAGGAATATGACATTTTCAAGAAAAATTTGACTATTCTATTTAGCTAAACAACATTTATTTCTTATAAAATTCATATTGGCCTAACCCTACCTATACCAATCCTAGTACAGGTTTTGTGCAACACAAATAAAAACCTAACATTACTCTGTTTTGATATGAAACTTACGTTTATGTCATCCAGGTTCAAGGCATTGAGATACTGACTGTTCCTCTTCCACAGGATGGGCGGGCGGCGCTGACCGGTAATGGCGCAGATCAGCACGGCGCTCTGACCCACGGTCACAGTCTTCATTGTCACTCTCTGGTTGTCCTGGAGATCCAGCTGGTACACATCTGTTGACCACAAGTACAGAGTCACGGTTACCATCTTCTGTTTTTTTATGTTTTCCGATATAAACGTCGTCAAATTACAACATCAGAACAGGCAAAAAATTATGAGTGAATACAAGGTTAGTTCCTAAGGTGCCACAGAGACTGATCTACACTAACAATATTGGTTTGTCAATTTCATGAGGCAGAGGAGTTAAATAATGTAACGATTCCTTAAAGAAGGGTATTATCAGGAGCAGTTCTTGGACCAAGGCTAATCTTAGTTTCAATCATTCATAATGAATCGTGCTCTTGTTCAGACAGAGAGCAATTATCCCCAAACAAAGGAATAATATCGACACATTGCAGAAGGCAACTTCACTAATCAAGCTTTCGGGCTATAAGTTGAACTCAGAGCTAAGTTGAACGAACTAAAAAAAAAAACAATGTTCTCGGGGTTGATGTGTAACGAGGAATTCACTGCATGGAGCGCTGAGTGAAGTCAGTGAGTTGTGTTATGTAACTCTGTGTCTTAGAGAAAGCCTTCTATAATCGTTCTCTTCAAAACGGACTCCATTAGTTGTGCTCCTGAAGGCGTAAAATCCAAGGCGCTAAAGACTCCGCGCCTTTCCTTCCTCACCTTAGCTGTGTTGGCGACCTCGGCCAACCTGTGAGAGCCAAACTAGCCAATCGGAGCAGAGTGCAGAGAAAATGTTAAGGCCCACAGCTAAGGCTGTTAAGCCCTCACTCGGCCGACCAAATCACCACTGGGATCATGGTGAAATTAGAGGATTATTAACGCCCAGTGGTCCAAACCTCCACCCGGTCGCTATGAACTGCAATTGTTGAATTTCACGGGGCCAACGACTGTAATGATTCAATGATAATAGTAGGATAAGCCCACATTAGTGGTATGAGAAGATGTCGATATGGTGAAATATCCTGATACTTTGTATCCAAATAGCGATATCTCATTGGGATAGGCTCCTGCTAAGAATTGGTATTCTACTTAAAAAAACCATCAGGTTGCAACCAAAAATGTCCACTAGAGTAGTGTCCATGTTAACTCATTGGTTGCCACTGACGGCACAAGACGACCAATTCATTTTGACTGTAGGTGGACGCCAATGGCACTCAAAAATGAGCATTTACAGCCATTCTTCACAGCTTAAATGAATTGGAAGTCTATCATTGTCAATGGCAGGCAATGGGTTAAAAAACACTTATTTGTTGACAAGAATCTCACAATAATACAGTGTCGCTGTGTTTATTTAGAAAAAAGTAGCACTGAAATATTCACATAAGCTGCTTTCGGACTGCAGGAACCTGAGTACTTAGTTCTAGGGCTGCAGCTTTCAATTATTTTAACAGTCGATTAATCGATGAACCATTAGTTCGAATAATCGAGTAATCGGATAAGGAACATGAGAAATTAAATGAACTGAGCTGAGCCTCAAACGGTATAAAAAATAAATAAATGAGGATCTAGTTTAAATGCTATAAAATGATATCTTTTTTGCAACGCTCTTAACAAATGGGACAGACATATATTCCCCAAAAAATAGGCTACATATATCTATAAACTAGACTACGAATGCATTAAGAAAAAAAAAAAACATTAGCTCAAACAAAAACTTAGCTTATGTTGTTCTTAACAGGGAGCACCTGGATTCAGCCATGTGAAATGAGGCAGACTAGAAGGTAGCGTATCCACCCAAATCAATAAAACTAAATGCAAGCACTTTCAAAATAAACCATTAGAACGTCACTTTAATTAAACGAATACTCGAAGCAGCAAAATTTAATTTGAATCTTTTTTTTCTCATCGAATACTCAAGTTAATCGATTAATCGTTGCAGCACTACTTAGTTCCAATAACTATAGGCCCCTCCAGTAGTCATAACAGTGTTGTTTTCATCAACGATGACAACAACGAAAATAATTGGTCAACGAACAATTTTTTTCATGACGATGACGTCACGATGCCACGCTGAAAACATGTCTTGGGAGACTAAAAGATGGAGGCCAGTTGTCGTCTGACAACACAAGAACAAGATGAAAATTTGCCATAGTTTCAAATTCACAATGTGTGATATTTTCTTATTGTAATTGTAGTTAGCATGCATTTAGCAGTGTTTGGCCGTGTCACTCATGTGACATTCTGCGCCCCCCACCCGACCTCACACACACACACACGCTTACTCACTGTGCCCATTCCAGGCTCCTTTGGGAAACATATGTGACATGTGCTGCATGGTAAGTTTTGCTTTCTTATCTTGCCTAGATATGCCATGTTGCTTTAGCCTTCAAAGGTCTGTGCTGAGTGATCATAACCAGTGTTGGGAATAACGTCGTTTGACGACGTTATTTTTTCAGTAACGGGGTAATCTAACTATTTTTTCCGCCGTTACAATGCAGTTACGGTTACTGACGGTCAAAACACATGTTACAAATGACTAAAATATGACTAAGACATGAGTATTTTCGTCCAAAAGACTAAGACGAAAATTAAAATGGCTGCCAAAAACAACAGTGAGTAACAGGCAGTCTTGTTGGCACATAGGTACTGTGCCTGATACGAACTGCTGTGACGTTTCAGTCTGTGCCAGTGACGCATTTTTTACTCGCCACACCCACTTCTGGCAAAATAAAACCTCAAAAACTAAGATGAATGGAAAACAGTTGAATAAATAGCAAAAAGTGCTTTTACTTCCTGTCTCTGTCATTCCACAGAGAATTAGCTGGTTCCATGTTTTTGTGTCTTATTGTACAACACAACAAGAGTATTACCAAAGGTTAGTTTTTTATTTTTATTTTTTTTTTAAATATGGCGGCTCCTCGAGCCCCCGATCCACGTGAGTAAGGCGTAGCTGCTAATTTCAGCAAATAACCAAAACCCTACCTAAACAAGTTCCCACGGTCCTACTTAAAGTCTCTACCTCAGAGTAGGAACAAAAATGGTTCTCGGAGCTCAAGTTCCTACATGTGCGAACACCCAAAATGACATTGTTGTCTCCCAAAAGGTTCTAGGAACTTCGGATAGGTCCTACAGTGCAACAGCAACTGTAGTCTGTGAGGAAGAAAGAAGTATTCAACAGATTGTCTGCAACGGTGCACAAAAATTATTATTCCATTTAGAAATAGCTTTTTAATTTTAGTAGTTGAATTGTAGAATATCATAGATTGATTTCTTTACTCATGTATCGATAATTACCGTAATGGCCCGAATACAAGACGGCCCTGATTATAAGACGACCCCCTCTTTTTCAAGACTCAAGTTTGAAAAAAGACTTTTTGAACACCAAAATAATTTTCATACAGAAAATAATGACAGTTCATCTGAAACAAATGATTGTAACAATATATTTGAGAGAAAAAGCATGTTATTTTGCCTAATTCAAATCTTAATATCTGAACATTGCTTCTGGTTTTTGAAATGTAAATAAACCAAGCTATTGGGATAAAACAACAAAATTGCAATAACTGCAATAACCATCAAAGTGAGGTCTAACTGTAACGTAGTCTTAAAAAAAATCTGAATAAGGAAAAACATTGCAATAAAATAATGCAAACTGGTTCAACTTGAGAGTAGCTGAGATCTGTCATGACAGAACATTACTCAAGTTCAGCATTCGCTTTAATGATATCTGGTGCCATCTAGCGTCGTGAATGGGTATAATGTCTAGACCGCGAATATAACACGACCCCCACTTTTTCAGTCTTATTTCAATGCAAAAAACACCGTCTTATATTCGGGCCAATATGGTATTATATTCTACACCCTGTATTGGAAATTGTATCGTAACGGGAGGTACCCAGAGGTTACCACTACTAGCCAACTTCCTTGATTAATATTCAGCAAATTGTCTCCGAGTTGTAAAATCTTTTCATCACAATTTCATTATTTAACTGCTAAGTAAGGTAAAGGTTGTTCACCTTTACCGCCATTTGGAGGTAGAAATTTGACACTTGACATTTTTTTGCTTTATCCACACATTCCAGATGCATTTTCCCACTGCAATCTGAGGTGGAATTGGTACCATTCCTAAAGCCTCTGAGACTTTTTCAGCTCCCACGGTGGCGTGGAGAAGCAAAACACATGCGACATTCCCCCAGATTTAGACGCTAAAGACATAAGGAAATTGCATCCGTCGTCACACGGACTCGGGCCAGTCCATTCTCCGCCTCTTCCCCCGCGAGCACTGAATCTCAGTAAAGCCAGGCTTGTCGGGCTGCTGGATCAACTGATCCAAAATCTCGTTCCAGTAATGTCGTCCCCTAACCATTCAATCTTGTCGCCTAACACCTTCGGGATACGCTACGAGCAACAAACTCCATTTGCTGCTGATCCCATGAGGGAGGGCACCTGGCAAACTTCTTAGAAGGGAAGTTTTTCTCTACTGACTTACCCTGACGAAACATATGAGTTAGGAAACAAGAAGTGTAACTTATCGTGCTCCTGCCACACGAGTCGTGCTCCCACCACACGCCTACTCTTTTAGTAAACACAGAGAAACTACAGTAAGTCTCTGGCTAGCAGCGGTCACAACAACAGATACAGTATGATTTTATGAGTACTCACACAAATGTCATTGTGTGTGTTTTTATTGGCAAAACAGGTTTTATTGAATAGCCCGAAACAAATCCATACTCCTTCCCATAGAGAATAACAATTAACTTACAGAGTCATTGACAAGTATACTCCATAGACTTCACTATCAGTTGACGAGACCGATCCTACACACATTGCGCCACAGCGTGTTTGTTGTGAAGGAGTTGCCGAAGCTTCCGCCAGTAAACGGCGCAGTCCAATGAATGCCTGTGTCCACTCGCCTTTCTCCGCCTCTTAGCTCTCAATGTGCAAAAAACGGCGTCATTGTAATCAATGCATGAGCAGGTCATTCCGCGCATGCATTAAATGCGTCAAATATTTTAACGTGATTAATTGAAGAAATGAATTACCGCCCGTTAACTCGGTAAATTTGACAGGACTAACATAAAAATAAAAATAAATGGCGGAAAACACTCAGGTGACTTGAAGCTCCGCTCTGAGACCCCCTAATTTGGCCAACTTTGAAAATTGTCCGATATGCATGTGTGATACATCATTGTAAAGCTCAAAATCTCATTTTTGTGGTGGATGAAAAATTTTGAACAGGCGGGCATTGAAAAAAAAAAAATAATAAAAAATTTAAACAGCAAAACCCTATCTGGAGGTGAGAGCACGCGAGAGCAAAATTACAGACGCCATGACTTTAATGAGATATTACCTTACCTTACCTTGTTTCGATCCAAAAACTCCATGTAGCATGTATCACTGAGTGTCAAGACACAGCTGTGAATAGCCACAGCTGGATTTTTTGGGGATTTTATGGGTGAAACATGATAATATAACAAGGGTCGCGATGCAGAAATCGCAGACATCAAGGAGTGATCGTGAGTTTCTTTTTCATATATTTACCCTTTGAAACTTTTTTTTTTTCAATTTTTCTTTGTTTGGATCCATTATTTATCATCTAAAATATCAGAAAAAATGCGACAGTAAAAAAAACAACAACAATTAAGCGATAGTTATGAGGTAGATATCTGTAACTTTTTTACAGACACCATTTTTTTCATTGTGACGTCATTTGTTTAAAGTGATCCTCTAACTTAAATACATGTAGGCTCTAATCAGAGGTTGCGCTAGACATTTTCATTGTCTGTCATTTTGACTGACAGGGTCATAAAAATCCGGTCATAATCTATTTTTACCCGTCACTTAAATTTTTAAAATGATAATGATGACATATTCAATAGTATTTAGTTTTCATTCATTTTTAATTAATATTGTAACGCTTGCTTGGCGGCGAAAAATTAGACACGGAAGTTGTGGTATTTTTCTCCCTCTTTTTACTCTGCTTATCGCCAACAACACCAACAAAACAACAACTCCGCCCCCAAAGAAAAAGAGGCAACTATATAGACCCCAATCACCAACGTCAAACAATAATCTTAATTGTGGTTGTCAGCCCAAAATCTTCTAAATATATATTAAACGCATCTTACCAGATATAAAATGACTACTACATAGTCTGTGGTGATCGTTTGGTGCCCAGATTTCTTGTCAAATTACAGCAGTCCATCTCGCTCTCCTCTTCGGGTCTCTCAGAATACGGTAGAACTTCAAGTCTTTCCGTCTATCTTCTCTGTTACTGCAACCAACCGCCACACACGCCTTCACCATTTTGATTAACGAGCAGAAAAACACGCCGTAATAGGAGGCATGTACGTAGCGGTAATGTGTAAACATGACGAGCTGACACACAATATGGTGGCTCCAGTCAGGGGGGCGGAGTTGTGACGTCATGTGATTGGGGTCTATACACAGGCGGCAATCTAGTCCACCAATTGGATGACGCTCTGGCACACCGGGTGCACCAATAAGAACCTCGCGTTGATGTGTCAATCACGGTGCCGCCGCCAGACCCCAGTGACGCTACAATATTCTAACTGAATAGCCAACGACGTCATGCATTAAGAGAGACAATAGCTAATTAATATGCTCACTCGCCACCCTGTGGTCTGGGGTGTGAATTGCAACCTGTTAAAATGACGGACGGACTTCAGTTTTTTTCCGTCACCGTTTTAAAAAATCGGTCAACGACGGAAAATATTCGGTTAACGCGACCCCTGGCTCTAATAAACCACAATTGTTCTCTTGTACTAAAATATGTTGTTAGAAACACATAAAATGTTAAATCAATGGCAATATTTTATAATATTTAGTCCATATTTTGACCGTTAGTTGGCGCCATGGTTAGCGGGCTCGCAGTGATGACGTCATTGGTATCTTTCGTGTTCAACAATTGCTTATTGCTGCCTAAACTGGCGAAGTAAAATGCCACGATGTGCTGCTTTTGGATGCAATTTCCAGTCAAATGGAAACAAGGGGAGTGAAGTGAGTGGTCAAGGTGGAATTATTATTTTTAGTGAATAAATGTGCATAAGTGGAAGCTTCTCCCCCTTTTTGGTCCCTGTATGCACATATCCTACCCACCATGCGTTACAACTAGCGCCCGAACATTTTTCCTGGATCCTAAGTCAAGTAAGGGATCCGTCTATTTTCTGGATCCGACGGTCCCACCGCGTCTGCAATATTGGTTTTGGAACTGTCCATTTTTTTTGATTCGTCGGTCCCACAGCGGCTGTTCGGATCAGTCCATTTTGTGGAATCGACGGCCTGATCGCGGCTGCGACATTGCCATGGGATCGGTCTAATTCCTGGATCTTCGAGTGAGTAAAAAACGCGGATTTGGATTACTATTGCTATCTTTTTTGTTGACTATACTTCGTGGGAGTTTTCCCCAAATCATACTAAATAATTAAAGCACTATGGCACGCTACAGTGACGACAGTGACTCTGACGTGGACCTTATAACAATGTTGGAGTTGGTCAGAGAATGCGTGTTTTTGTACTGCTGAGCTGCCGAGTCAAGAGTGGTCAAGGTGGAAATATTATTTTTGTGAATAAATGTGCATAAGTGGAAGCTTCTCCCCCTTTTGGTACTTTTATACACGTATCCTAAATACCACGCGTTACAATGTACAAGACATGGATTACACACGGTGTGCTCTTTGGCCTGCACTGTATGTAAAGCACACGACAGCTCTGGATGCTAACAATCTACATAATTATATTGGGATAAGTTTGAAAACGCAATATGCTTACCTTGAATATCTGCTAATAAAACCGGAGTTCCCAACACTCTCGCTCCCAACCCGAGTTCTCAATAGCACTCTGTCGCTCTGTTGCCATTGAGACAGCGAGTGTATCACCAGTTTTGCCCAACTTTTGTCTGATCAGGTATTTGCTGCACGCATTTTTCCCTGAAGGTCGTCTTGTGAACGACCGACAGTGCTGTCCTGCTCTTCACTTTTCAGATCTGGTTCAAATAGGAAGGGGAGAACTGACGACATTTTGGGAAAGCTAAGTAGTGACACGCAGGAATTTCGGCATCGGGACCAGTGATGTCACGCACTGCGACGTAACAAGAATGGCGACCTATCACTTAAAATAATTTTACAAACTTTATTAAAACAAAAACATTAAGAGGGGTTTTAATATCAAATTATTATAACTCATACTAACATTTATCTTTTAAGAATTACTTGTCTTAAAAATAGAGGATCCCTTTAATAAATATTATTAATTACCTTGGTTTTATGGCTGGGTTGAAACAAAAGCAGTTGCGCGACGTCTGTAAACGGGGGTTTCCAGGGTAAGACGGACAAATTAAAAATATTTTGGGGGCTTAATGCGCCACGAATCTGCTATTGCAGCATATAGATGTATTGTTCTATCAAACACAACAGTTGTTTTGGCTTAAAATACATCAGTTTCTTTTAAAGAGGAGTGCAAGAGAAGAAACTGCTTTTTCAGTCTTGTCTGTGTTTTCCGCTAAATACATTTTTACAACCTGATCTTTTACACCCGATTCTGATCCTCTGAAAACATGATGTGATTGGGCCCAATTTCACATGATCAAATCTAAGATATCCCTAATGTGAACCTTTTAGAATTTCTTACATTTACGATGAACAGTAGAGATACTCTTGTGTCAAAGACAAAAGAGTATCAAAGTCAGACTTTTGTACCGAGTGAAGAATATCTTCAGGTGTCCTTTTGTCTCTTAAAGCAGCTCGAAGCAGGGAACTCATAGGTGTGATATAACTCTTCAAAACAAAAAAGGAGAAGCAAAAAACATCAACATGTGGGCAAGTGTTGCAGTCTTTGTTTGGTCGCAGGACTCCATATCAAAGCCCCACGTACGAGACGAGAAGACATAAGGGAGTGCTTGTGTTTCTAACTAGTTTTCTATCTTTGTTAGACAAGTGGCATCAAAAGCAGAAATCCGTTCTTCTTTTTCTTCTTCTGGGAACCAAGAAACTCTCAACCGAGCCTTCCTAGATCAGAGAAACCTTTCCTTTCTGATCTCGGTGTCTTTTTTTCATTCCCCGCCTGTACTGCGAAGTGAGGAAAAAGGCTTTTATCTGCACTCCGAGGCGTCAAACTCCAAGCGTTTGCGGGTTGCTTTGCTTGTTAATAATGGACCTGCCTATTACAGCAATGAGACGACCGGTCGAAGTCGAGCGTTTGGGGATCCGGCGACAAGGTATGGGAAAAGAAGTGCGTTAAGCAACCGCTCTGTAATTTGTCTTCATGTCGTAAACCCTCGCGGCAATTTTTAAATGCGGTCGTGCTACCGAAGCCCTCAGTCCTACTCCTTAATTGCTTATTGCAGGTTGGTCTTGCAAGGTTGATCCTTCCTCGGGGAGGTCGAGTCACTACCGCCCAAAAATCATACGGAAGGGCCAATTACGCGCCTGATAAATATCAAATGAAAAGTGCAAGACTTGTTTGATCCATACTCAAAAGGCTTAGGATCTATAAGGTTTCATAGATTCGCCGATTTTCTTTTTTTTAGAACTTAAGCAGTGTTACTAATGACTAAGAGTGGGAACCTCTGGGTACCTCACGATATGATACGATGTGCGATGCAAGGCTTACGATAAAGATGATCTCACGATGTGGCGATACAACAATTATCGATACGTGGGTCAGGAAATCATTCTAGGATATTCTACATAACAACAAATAATCAGAAAAACAAGCTATTTTCATCCTTCTACTATAAAATTGGAATGAGTATCACTAGTAGACGTCCAATCCGCTTGAAGTGGGAGGGATGGCAGCGAATGAAAGTTCATTCGCTGCCATCCCTCCCACTTCAAACGGATTGGACGTCTATTGCTTTTAGTGGCAAACAATTCCAGGCAATGAGTTAATTTTGAGGCAACATTTCCTGCTGATTTTAGGGCATTTACAAGTCAATTCCTGTTGATTTTGGATTACTGAACAGGAAGTGACTCGTATGTCTCCAAATGAATAGGAAGTGACTCAACCTCTGGGTACCTCACGATATGATACGATGTGCGATGCAAGGCTTACGATAAAGATGATCTCACGATGTGGCGATACAACAATTATCGATACGTGGGTCAGGAAATCATTCTAGGATATTCTACAAAACAACAAATAATCAGAAAAACAAGCTATTTTCATCCTTCTACTATAAAATTGGAATGAGTATCACTAGTAGTAGTAGTAGTGGCAAACAATTCCAGGCAATGAGTTAATTTTGAGGCAACATTTCCTGCTGATTTTAGGGCATTTACAAGTCAATTCCTGTTGATTTTGGATTACTGAACAGGAAGTGACTCGTATGTCTCCAAATGAATAGGAAGTGACTCAAGATAAAAAGGAACTAACTCGTAAAAACCCTAAAATGAACAGGAAGTGACCCGTAAATGCACAAAAAAAGCATCCATCTGTCCACTACTACACGGATGACACCCAGCTCTACATTTCCTCAAAACCAACCTCTTCCCTTTCACCCTCCACCCTCTGTTTAGAAGACATGAACTCCTGGTTCTCCTTCAACTTCCTCTTCCTCATTAGCTCAAAAACAGAAGTCCTCCTTGTAGGCGACAACACCATGCTCTCTAATGACAATAGTTTCTCTATTACCATCGACAATGTACCGATCTCTCCCTCTACTCAGGTTAAGAGTCTGGGTGTCATCCTCAACAGCACGCTCTCCTTCCGCTCCCATATCAACGACATCACCAGATCAGCTTACTTCCACCTTCGCAATATTTCTCGCCTCCTCCCTTCTCTCACCCGCCATACCGCTTCCACGCTTGTCTGTAGTCTAGTCACTTCCCGGCTCGATTACTGTAACTCACTGCTCTTCGGTCTCCTAAGTAAGTCCCTCTAGAAACTGCAGCTCCTCCAAAACTCAGCAGCACGCCTCATTACTCTGACCCTCACTCACCATGTCACCCCCATCATCTGTCAACTTCACAGGCTCGCAGTCAAACTGTCACGGAACAAGGGCGGACGAGCAGTACGGACTCAAAAGAAGGGAAACAAATGCAAGGCAAGGCATAGAGGCAAGGCCGGGTAGCAGTGAACTCAAAATTGATTTAATGATAATTAACAAAAGCACAAAGTACCGACAAAAGGCTAGGGGATCAAATAAAAGGCATAAAAACATACTCAAACAGGGAATGCAGGAACACGAGGGCTTCAGAAGTAGATATCGACCACACTGGGATAGACATCCACAATGACTCAACAAGGAGTGAAAAGAAACTGGGAGCTTATATACACACACAGACAAGGGTATCGAGACAACAAGGAACAGGTGGATAAAACAGGAGGATGCAGATTGGAGGCTACACTACAAGCAGGTACAACAGGTGAAATCAATGGGCAATCATAGGGACACACTAGGAGGTAACCAACACAAAACCTAACACAATCATAGAGTCAACTACTAGATCCTTGTCATTACCTTTAAAGCACTCCATGGCCTGGCCCCTCCCTACTTCTGCAATCTCCTCTGTATTAACCCCCCCCCCCCCTTCACTTCGCTCCTCCTCTATCCTCCACTTTTCGGTCCCCCGTATTCGTCTCGCAATGTTCGGTTCCAGAGCTTTAAGTCACTGCGCCACCCAGCTCTGGAACTCCCTACCCCTCGATCTTCTCAATATACAGTATGTACCGTCTCGCTTTTCAAATCCAGAGTCAAAACACACCTGTTTACTCTTTCTTACCCACCATGATCCTTATCTCGGTTTTATCTTGAAGTCTTAAATTTGTTATTTACCTTTAGCCTGCTTTTAATCTAATTTTATAATTGTTTTGTTTAGGGTTGTTCCAATCATGTTTTTTAGCTCCCGATCCGATCCCGATCGTTTTAGTTTGAGTATCTGCCTATCCCGATATTTCCCGATCCGATTTTTTTTTTTTTTTTGCTCCCGATTCAATTCCAATCATTCCCGATAATTTTTCCCGATCATATACATTTTGGCAATGCATTAAGAAAAAAAAGAATAAAACTCGGACGAATATATACATTCAACACACAGTACTTAAGTACTGTATTTGTTTATTATGACAATAAATCCTCAAGATGGCATTTACATTATTAACATTCTTTCTGTGAGAGGGATCCACAGATAGAAAGACTTGTAATTCTTAAAGGATAAATGTGAGTTTGTATATTGTGACTAAATATTGCCATCTAGTGTATTTGTTGAGCTTTCAGTAAATGATACTGTAGCCATTTAACTGTTCTGCCCAAATGCATGATGGGATGTGCAACCATGACTGTGCGTAGTTGTACCAATTGATATATCTTCTCTGCGTTGGGAAATAACATAGGGTGTTAAGTAAAAGATCAATTACTATCTTTCTTCCCCACATTGTTTCCCACGATATTTGTAATTGTAGGGAGAGGGATTGTAAGGCTTTAGCCAATAAAAAAAAGGCTCCAAAGGCTGCCAAAATTCACTTTAATCATTTTACGCAGCCTTTTAGCTCTATATATAGGTATAACGGCGCTATTACAGATTGAACGCAACAACGCGTGAGTGGGTCGTGCAGCGCATGCATTAATTGCGTTAAATATTTTAACGTGATAAATTTTTTAAAAAATTAATTACCGCCGTTAACGGGATAAATTTGATAACCCTACCTTCAGCCTAAATTAAAGACTCTGGATGAGTGTAACATATTATGTCTGTAACGTTAAATACAATTAGAAAACGATTTAATTAAAAAATATATATATATATATTAAAAAAAGGCATGTCCGATATTTTTTTGCCGATTCCGATACTTTGAAAATGCCGATCGATCGGGACATCTCTAGTTTTGTTATTGTAGTTGAGCCATTGTGTTCCTATCTTTCTTGTGAAGCGTGTTTGAGTGTCTTGAAAAGCACTCTAGAAATAAAATAAATAAATAAATAAATGTAATGTACAGTCTAAGTACACTTTAAGACTGCAATTGCATAACACTATCTCCAACCAGCCGCAGCACCGCCAACGCTTCCGCACCCCCAGCTGAACCCTGTGACCGATGACCCCCTCCAAAATCAGGGCCAGGCGCCACCGGGCGACCTGCCCGCCTAGCCCCTGCTCCACCGAAGGCACCAAGTTTACTCCAAGATTGGAGGAGCAATACTCGGGACAAGGTAAAATTAAGTTAAGGTACTGCTAAAAAATAAGATTAACGTTACTGTACCTTGCTAACGTTACGTTAGCCCTGCAGAGGGCTGGGTTTCTTTTAATTATGACTACTGTCGATGAGTGGCTAATGTGTCTTTCATACAGGCTTTATTTAATCTGTAAAAACAGCGCTGTAGAGTGATGAGGATGTAAAATAAAAACATAATAAAGCTAACTGTCAATTTTAGCTCGGTAGTCATTGATGGATAAAACACCAAGTAGCACTGGTGCCTAATGTGCTCCAATACAGCAGGTATCATACATTTATTTTGAACCCTGCAAAAACTCAAAATCCTATAAGGACAATTTAGACTTAAAACTTAACTAGAACTTAAAAATAGCTTGACAGAAATAGAAATTCAATTGAAACACGTGGGAAAAACATCTAACTTTTAAGTGATGTGTGTTATCAAGCGTAATGACATTTTTAGGTAAGAAAAAAGAATTTTTTTAACAAGATCATCAGTTTTTTTGAGTGAAGGCAGTGAATTTGTTGCTCTTTTTTCTAGTCACATCTCTGATGCAATTGTTGGCTCTTTTCAGCAATGTACATCTAAAATAAAGACATTGGTTGTCTAAAAATGGTTCAATATTAGGTGAAATGTCTTGTTTTCTCATGTATATTTATAATTGCTCTTTACCTTAAAGAAAAAAAAATGCTTTACCGATTACTCGATGGAATTCCCAGTAGAATGCTCAATTACTAAAATATTCATATACATACACACATACATACATACATATAGACCCTACTCACCAACGTCACAGAATGACGTGTCGCTGTATCCGGCCGCCATATTGTCCGTCAGTGTTTATCCGTATTCTCAATGGTTTCAATTTGTCGTGCGATTTATAGTGCAATTCATGGAAGCCCCGGTGCTTTCAGACGCTGTAAACTCATTGGATGCGTTGCATAAAAGGCGTTATGTGGAAAAGCTTCAGTCTATCCATTCGCCAGATCCATATTTGATGCCTAAATCGATATTTTTCGACCCGCTGTCTTCGCCCTCTCTGCCTGAATCTGCTACCCTGATATCTACAACTATCTTGTCCACACAAAATCAGCCTATTCTCACGAAAGTTTGAAAAACTTTAAGAGCAGCACTCTAAGCAACATTACCCCGTGTGACCCTTTACTTCCAATTTTCTAAAATGGCGACAATCAATAAAAAAAAAGTTGACTGCGACGCTTCAAGGATAGGTGGATATTGGACTATTTCTTCAATAAAACACGCAACAACTGTGTCTGCCTCATTTGCAAAGAGACAGTTGCTGTTTTCAAAGAGTTCGATGGGACGCAATATTACCAAACAAGACACGCTGACATGTACGACAACATTACAGGGAAGATACGCAGCGAGAAATTATAGCAACTTGAAGCCAGTTTAATTTCACAGCAGCAGTATTTCGCAAGAGCCCGAGTGTCGAAAGAGAACGCCACAAAGACGAGATTCTTGAAATTATGAATTAAAAAAATTATAAAGCAAATGTGACACACAGAAGGGCTGGCTAAAATTTGTTTAAATATATTGTTCTATGTAAATCAGCCAAGGTAGCTCCCCGCATTTTTACCACACCAAATCTGGCCCCCTTTGCAAAAGGTTTGGACACACCTGTTTAACTTCTTTCACTTGGTACCAGCTAAATATTAAGCATCTTGAATTTGAAACTGTATGTTGTCGGCGATTAGCCTCGCAATGATCTTAATTGTGGTTGTCAGCCCAAAACCCTCTAAATATATATTAAATGCATCTTACCAGATATAAAATGACTACTACATAATCTGTAGTGATTGTTTGGTGCCCAGTTTTCTCATCGAATTGCAGCAGTTAAAGATACACGATAATATCGGCTACCGATAATTATCGGCCGATAATGGCAATTATGACGTCACACAGATAATACAGATAATAAAAAAATCAACCGATAATGCAATCCGATAATTATATACTTGATTTAGCCTCCAAATGTGCACAACCAAGCAGTTTTCTCCACTTCTTCACTGCCGCCTGCTCAACCCCTCCCCTCTCTGAAGCCCCTGTGGGAGGAGGGGTTTAGGAGTACGGCGTCATAGAGGAGGCGGTGTTACACATCAGTGTTGACACTGTTGAGGCGCTCTCACTAGCGTGCGTTGCTTTTCCCGTGTGTGAAATGAGATAAACGATGCGCTCGCCATCTACAAAACAGTTCCTCAAGGCCTAAAGAAAGCGTCCTCATTGAACACCACTAGCACTAACCCAGCAGCCATTTAAAACTGCATCACAATGATTTTTGGAACGAATATGAGGCTGCTGCTAGCATGAATGCTAAACCTATTGTTAACAAATAAACTATAAAGGAAGCTACGGGGCTTGTGACGATACAGAGACGCTGCGATCCTCCCGGAGTCGGGGGGTTTGGGAATGCAGCCCAAAGCGGGTGGTAAACTCCCATCTATGGCTAAACACCTCACGAGATCGATAGTTGACAAGTAGCTGTCTTCCGACGGAGCCCGCCGGTCTGGCAGGCCGCTGCCGCCGCCGCCTCGCCCTAGGCGGGTAGAGGATGAGAGCAGAGCCATGCACCGAATGCGCCGCAGCGAGCCGGCCGGGGCGGGCGGATATCCGGTACGAACTTAGCTGCCGCCGCCACTCCGGTTCAAGACAGAGGCCTGGCGCGGGTGCTAATTTGGCAGCCGGGCGGACTGAAGGGCACAGGCGGGAGGAAATTCCCGAAATGACCCGATAGCCAAATCCCTGGATGAAAAAATAATGCAGTTTATACGACCACGATTCTTCGTGAAAGACATGCCGATCACATCAGTTTTACCACGGACATTTACACAGGTGATGTCAACAAACCATGTTTATCATGACGGCACAGTGGTTAGTTGATAATTGTAACATGCACCAAACAACACCAAGAAGTCATCCAGTCAGTAATGCATTCAGTGCGCTTTAAATTTATGACGTCTTAATCAGATCATTCTTCTTAAATCTAGTCAAATAATTTTCCCCATCTTGTTTGAGTGTTGAAGACTAGTTGAATGCGCCAGATTATTCCACTTACTTGAACTAAATATTGCAATTTGTTCTTATTAAGCCCAAACATCTAAAAAAAAAAAAAAAAAAAAGGTCATTTTCACCTAAATCAAGAAAAAATTGCTTTCAAATAATGTTTGGAACCATACATATTCTTGAATAAAGAACATTTCTGACAAGTTTTTTTTTTTTTTTTTTTAGGATTATGTATAATAATGTATTGCTTAAAATAAGGCTGTTAATCTTATTTTCAGCTGGCCATTTTTCTTCAAGAAATCTGAGTGAAATATACTTGAAGTGCTGGCAGTTAATTTAACTTATTTCCAATAGATTTACACTGAAAACAAGGGACTTTAACTAGTCTTAAGGAGCTGTGTTTTTGCTGTGTAGTAATGTTATACTTTAGGAATGGCATACTTTTAAAGCCATTTTTGTGCAACTTATGTATTTACTCTGTAAGTAATTGTTGCCAAAAGTTTACCATTACACAATGTCAGACAATCTGTCTTTATTTAGATGTTGGAATTTACTACTACTACTACTACTTGTTCACATTTGATGTTGAAAAAAAAAGAGCAATATTATTTTTGCACAGCAATATTTTCTCTTGTGTATACTTTAAAATTTTACATAAATCTTTAATAAAATTAGCGGCTTGACATTATCGGTTATCGGTTGGAACGAGGAGGAAATTATCGGTTATCGGTATCGGCTGAAAAATGCATTATCGTGCATCACTAGCAGCAGTCCATCTCGCTCTCCTCTCCGGGTCTCTCGGAATACGGTAGAACTTAAAGTCTCTCCGTCTATCTTCTCTGTTATTGCAACCAACCGCCACACACGCCTTCACCATTTTGATTATTAATGTTAACGAGCAGAAAAACACGCCATAATAGGAGGAATCTACGTAGCGGTAACGCTTAAACCCGACGATCTGACGGACAATATGGCGCGGAGGCGTGGTTGTGACGTCATGTGAGTAGGGTCTATAATATAGCTGCAGCCTTAAAAACAATATGTCGATTTGCGAGAGGCATATCGATAACAATTTGGGCTAAAAAGAATCGTGATATATCACTTTTTTGAGATATTGTCACACTCTGACGACTAGGGTCATGACCTATCACAATTTGTATTCCAATAGGTTATGAATAAACTCCCACCAAGAGTCTTTTTTTAAAGTGTCACTGTGTTAAAAAGGAACCTAGAGTTTGCTAGAAAAAAAAATCACAACAAGTGTTCTTGTTAACTCATTGGGTGTCACTGACTCCAATAGATGTGCTGTATAATCAGTGTTGTTAATAACGGCGTTACAATATAACGGCGTTATTTTTTTCAGTAGTGGGTAATCTAATTAATTACTTTTCTCATCGTGGCAACGCCGTTACCGTTACTGAGGACGGAAAGGCATGCGTTACTATGCGTTACTATATTGGTCGAAAAGTCTGAGGGAGACGGACTCACCGAGACGACAGAGCAGAGCAGGATTTGGGAGGAGGCAAGAAAGTTGTGACGCCGAGCAAACGCGATGCTAGGTAGCTCCAATAATACATGTTGTAGCCGATAGCCTACAAACTATGCCCGCATGTTATGGTAGATATGGTAGACATGGTAGATATCACATGTACTGTATATAGATATAACTAGATGCAAAATGACAGACATGGCACTAAATGCGTTAGTAGACAGCCGCCATCTTGAAACAGTAGACGTTTTAGGACGGCTCTGTTGTAGAGAACCTTCCTAGCGAACCTAAGTAACTTTTTATATAAAATACTTCTAAATCGGCAAAATCTTGACTTGAGTCTATCTTTAAATGATGAAACAGTTTTAAAACTTTCATATGTCGAAAGTAGAGAGAAGGGAACTAATGCAATAATGGGAGCAATTCTAACAACTTTTAACAGTTGATTCAGGGTAAAGGGTAAATTAGGGTAAAGAATTGGGCCCGGGCCAATTGTACCAAAAAATTTCACATAGTGTGGCCAATGTTTTTTTGTTTTTGTTTTTTGAGGAAAAAAAAAAAAAAAAGTAATTATCACTAATTACTTTGCCAAGTAACTAATTACTCTTACATTCAGGTAATTGAGTTACTAACGCAATTACTTTTTGGGAGAAGTAATTTGTAACTATAATTAATTACTTTTTTTCAGTAAGATTAACAACACTGTGTATAATCCATTTGAAGTGGGTGGGCTCTTACTAACGATAAACTCATTTAAATTCACGTGAAAATAGCTTGTTTTTAGTTGTATTGTAGGATATCATAGATTGAGTCCCTGACACATGTATTGTTAATTGCCATATTGCCATGCCGTTAGATAATGGTTATTATGAGCCTGGTATCACAAATCGTATCGTACCATGACGTTCCCCCCTCTACTATCGACCCTATAAGGCTAAAGCAGTAACCATAGTTTTGGATGTCCACAATACGGTCATGCGATCAGGATTTGGGCCCAAATGATTTATTTATTTATTTTTAGAAGGAACTTGCGTTTGGCATTTGAAAATGAGGGTTTACAGACGGTTCATTTGTCAACGTTTTGTTGTGTGTAACTGATGTGAGCATCTTTTTCTTTATAAAATCAATCATGAAGCCTGCTAAAAGATTCCCACCTCACTGGTTCAGGTAGCACTGTGAAAAAAAATAGAGTTTAATTAGAATTCTTCTCAAGAGTCATCCTTGGGGGAAATCTCACCACAGCAGGGGAAAAAAACATCAGCTCCAGCTCCATCCAGCTGTTTTTCATTCAGCATGTCTGTTTTTTTTTTTTTGTTTTTTTTAAATAAATGGGCATTATGCTTGCTGTATTAGTCAGCAAGCGTCGTTGCTCTTTTTTTTTTTTGCATGATTCCTCCAATTTGGAGGCAGACTGAAGATGTTGGTTTGATGTGTGCACAACTAGATACAGAGAGCAGAAAATGTATGTGAACTATGGATATCCTGATCACATATTGTTTGCATGTGAATCACCTGATTTTAAGGATATGCCAATACCGATTCCTTGGCCAATATCTCAGAAATGCTTGAGAAAAAAAAACATCCTAATGTTTTTTTTCACAATTTGAACAAAGCTATTCCAAAATCAGACTGTAGCCATGTTCGGAGACATGTGTTGTACATGGGTCCTTAATGACTCAGCATCTGGCGACTCCCTGGCCAACTCTATCAGAGCCATTGGTTCCCAGAACCGGAAGATGAAGATGCATTCGGGGTGTTTCCACCTCTACGCTCGCTGTCTGAGTGGTGGGAGACAACTTTCGGGAAATATAAGTCTCTTATATTTACTGTACTGGTCTCTGTCGCCATGTTTCTTGTGGTTCTTGCATTATGTGATTGTTGTTCTATTCCCTGCATTCGTTTAGTGCTTAATTGACCTACAGTGGGGCAAATAAGTATTTAGTCAACCACTAATTGTGCAAGTTCTCCCACTTGAAAATATTAGAGAGGCCTGTAATTGTCAACATGGGTAAACCTCAACCATGAGAGACAGAATGTGGAAAAAGAAAAAAAAAAAAAGAAAATCACATTGTTTGATTTTTTTAAAGAATTTATTTGCAAATCATGGTGGAAAATAAGTATTTGGTCAGTACCAAAGGTTCATCTCAATACTTTGTTCTGTACCCTTTGTTGGCAATAACGGGGCCAAACGTTTTCTGTAACTCTTCACAAGCTTTTCACACACTGTTGCTGGTATTTTGGCCCATTCCTCCATGGAGATCTCCTCTAGAGCAGTGATGTTTTGGGGCTGTCATTGGGCAACACGGACTTTCAACTCCCTCCTCACCCCGTGGCGTCTAAATGATTACAAGATCGGTGCGCAAAAAATCCCAGAACCACACGGGGGGACCTAGTAAATGACCTACAGAGAGCTGGGACCACAGTAACAAAGGCTACTAGCAGTAACACAATGCGCTGCCAAGGACTCAAAGCCTGCACTGCAGTTTGCTAGAGAGCATTTGGATGATCCAGAAGAGGACTGGGAGAATGTGTTATGGTCAGATGAAACCAAAATATAACATTTTGGTAGACACACAGGTTCTCGTGTTTAGAGGAAAAAGAATACTGAATTGCACCATACCCACTGTGAAGCATGGGGGTGGAAACATCATGCTTTGGGGCCGTTTTTCTGCAAAGGGACCAGGACGACTGATCTGTGTAACGGAAAAATGAATGGGGCCATGTATACAGAGATTTTGAGTGAAAATCTCCTTCCATCAGCAAGGGCATATAAGATGAGACGTGGCTGGGTCTTTCAGCATGACAATGATCCCAAACACACAGCCAGGGCAACAAAGGAGTCCTGTAGTGGCCTAGCCAGTCTCCAGGTCTCAACCCCATAGAAAATCTGTGGAGGGAGTTGAAAGTCCGTGTTGCCCAATGACAGCCCCAAAACATCACTGCTCTAGAGGAGATCTGCATGGGCCAAAATCCCAGCAACAGTGTGTGAAAAGCTTGTGAAGAGTTACAAAAAACGTTTGACCTCCGTTATTGCCAACAAAGGGTACATAACAAAGTATTGAGATGAACTTTTGGTATTGACCAAATACTTATTTTCCACCATGATTTGCAAATAAATTCTTTAAAAATCAAACAATGTGATTTTCTGTTTTTTTCCCCACATTCTGTCTCTCATGGTTGAGGTTTACCCATGTTGACAATTACAGGCCTCTCTAATATTTTCAAGTGGGAGAACTTACACAATTAGTGGTTGACTAAATACTTATTTGCCCCACTGTATATCAACTGCTATGGCCCCAACAAATTTTAGATTGCAAGACATATATCGGTTGCTTCTCCAAAACAATGAGTATGACACAGGTGCCCGCGTTGCCGTTGTCCAGTTTGAAATTCCACAAACAAAGTACAGACAAATTGAAGGATTCGTTTGAATAAAGTCTTTGGGACGTTCTTTCTGATTATGTTTTGTTGCAAATAATGAATAAAAAGGGAGGAAATGATGAGATAATTATTAAGATGTTTTTATATATTTGCTTTATTCATTTGATGATCGCAATAAAGAGAGGTTTTGCTTATGATTGCGCACAATGAAGGAATGCTTTGCCTTGAAGAAGCCTTGAAGCTTGAGACAAGGACAGCAGGATGAAGACAGCCTTGCTTTGGTGGAATGTGCTGACACATATGTATTAATCCCATTTACATGCATACACATAGCCAAACAATTTCACAGAGGTGTTGCCCACTCGGCTCCCCATCTTATTAGAGTTGACACTCTCTCTTGTTGCCAGGGCCATCCCAAATAAAAAGAAAGGTGAAGGAGGGCTTAGTTTCAGAACGATTGTGGCAACTTTATTTCGTAGTCTAATATTGCATTGTATAGTTGCCCTCCTTCTCCTTGCAAGCTTTTCAACTACCGTATTGGCCCGAATATAAGATGGTGTTTTTTGAATTGAAATAGGACTGAAAAAGAGGGGGTCGTCTTATATTCGCAGTCTAGACATTATACCCATTCACGACGCTACATGGGGCCCAGATATCATTGAAGCGATGTTCTGTCATGACAGATTTCAGCTACTCCTCCCATTCACGACGCTAGATGGCGTCAAATATCATTGACGCGATGTTCTTTCATGACAGATCTCAGCTACTCTCAAGTTTAACCAGTTTGCATTATTCTATTGCAATGTTTTTCCTTATTCAGATTTGTTTCAAGACTACAGTTACAGTTAGACTTCACTTTTATGGTTAATGCAGTTATTGCAATTTTGTTGTTTTATCACAATAGATTGGTTTATTTACATTTCAAAAACCAAAAGCCATTCATTTACAAATGTGGTTGCACTTTAGTTTACATTAGAGATATCCCGATCACGTCATTTTCAAAGTATTGGAATTGGCAAAAAAATATCGGACATGCCTTTTTTTAATATAGATATATATTTTTTTAATTAAATCATTTTCTTATTGTATTTAACGTTACAGACAAAATGTCTTACACTCATCCAGAGTCTTTAGTTTTGGGTTAAAGTAGGGCTATCAAATTTATCGCGTTAACGGCGGTAATTAATTTTTTTTTTTTTTTTTTAATTAATCACGTTAAAATATTTAACGCAATTAACGCATGCGCTGCACAACCCACTCACGCATTGTCGCGTTCAATTTGTCACGCCGATTTACCTATATATAGAGCTAAAAGGCAGCATAAAATGAGTAGAGTGAATTTTGGCAGCCTTTGTAGCATTTTTTTAAGTGGCTAAAGCCTTAAAATCCCTCTCTCAACAATTAGAAATATCGTGGGAAAGCAATGTGGGGAAGAAAGGTAGTAGTTGATCTTTTTCTTTACACCCTATGTTATTTCCCAACGCAGAGAAGATATATCAATTGGTGCCACTACGCACAGTCATGGTTGCACTTCCCGTCATGCATTTGGGCAGAACAGTTAAATGGCTACAGTATCATTTACTGAAAGCTCAACAAATACACTAGATGGCAATATTTAGTCACAATACACAAAGTCACATTTATCCTTTAAGAATTACAAGTCTTTCTATCTGTGGATCCCTCTCACAGAAAGAATGTTCATTCATTCATTCATTTTCCATGCCGCTTTTCCTCACGAGGGTCGCGGAGGTGCTGGAGCCTATCCCAGCTAACTACGGGCAGTAGGCAGGGGTAATAATGTAAATGCCATCTTGAGGATTTATTGTCATAATATACAAATACAGTACTTATGTACTGTATGTTGAATGTATATATTCATCCGGGTTTTATTCAGTTTTTTCTTAATGCATTGCCAAAATGCATATGATCGGGAAAAATTATCGGGAATGATTGGAATTGAATCAGGAGCAAAAAAAAATCGGATATGGAAAATATCAGGATCGGCAGATACTCAAACTAAAACAATCGGGATCGGATCGGGAGCAAAAAAACATGATCGGAACAACCCTAGTTTACATATTTAAATGTTCAGATATTAAGATTTGAATGAGGCAAAATAACATGCTTTTTCTCTAAATTATATTGTTATAATCATTTGTTTCGGATGTACTGTAATTATTTTCTGTATAAAAATTAATTTGGTGTTCAAAAAGTCTTTTTTCAAACTTGAGTGTTGAAAAAGAGAGGGTCGTCTTATAATCAGGGCCGTTTTATATTCGGGCCAAGACGGTAAATGGAGTGCGTTCTGTCCTTATTTTTGTTCATGTTTCTAAATGTCCTCCTAAGGATTTGTATTGAAACTTGACAGATTTACTGAAAGCAAAATTCTTGAGCGAAACTGAAAATTGAATACAGGAAACATTTGGCTGAAAAAACGAAAGCCTGAAAAACACACAGGCAAATAATCAATTTTTTATTTATTTGTATTTATTTTTAGAATTATTTTATTTCTTTATTTTCAGATTTATGCCCTTTGCCTTGGCATTGGTTTTACAACCCCAGAGGCTCGAGATAGTTAGTTAGAAAGGTACCGATTGTAAAACCCCATGAGATGGCTGCGTTCCAAGTGTTCTGTCTTATTTTGCACCCCATCAGAAATTGTAATTCACGGCAAGTTTGGGACACTCGAAAAATGGGTCTCACGCCTACAAATGCTAAGCTGAATGAGATCTCGATGTACGTTTGTATGGAACTGTAGTTCACAACAACAACAAAAAGCTATTCCGTTTTCGGCGAAACTAGTAAAGCTTTTAACAAGGCTATTACAATCTTTCCTACTCCTTAAAATTAGACTCGGCGTTTTCTTGTGCAACAAGTGGAATCGATCGAGAGCCAGGCGAGTGGGCCGAGTTCTAGCGGCGACTAAGCCGAGCGAAGACGCTCCCAGCCGGATTAAAAGGTGACTAGTTCGGTTGTTCGGTTTTGCTCCCGATCCGATCCAGATCGTTTTAATTTCAGTATCTGCCGATCTCAATATTTCCCGATCCGATTGCTTTTTTTTTTTGCTCCCGATTCAATTCCAATCATTCCCGATAATTTTTCCCGATCATATACATTTTGGCAATGCATTAGGAAAAAAATGAATAAAACTCGGACGAATATATACATTCAACATACAGTACATAAGTACTGTATTTGCTTATTATGACAATAAATCCTCAAAATGGCATTCTTTCTGTGAGAGGGATCCACGGATAGAAAGACTTGTAATTCTTAAAGGATAAATGTGAGTTTGTATATTGTGACTAAATATTGCCATCCAGTGTATTTGTTGAGCTTTCAGTAAATGATACTGTAGCCATTTAACTGTTCTGCCCAAATGCATGATGGGAAGTGCAACCATGACTGTGCGTAGTGGTACCAATTGATATATCTTCTCTGCGTTGGGAAATAACATCGGGTGTTAAGAAAAAGATCATTTACTACCTTTCTTCCCCACATTGCTTCCCACGATCTTTCTAATCGTAGGGAGAGGGATTGTAAGGCTTTAGCCAATTAAAAAAAGGCTCCAAAGGCTGCCAAAATTCACTCTACTCATTTTGCGCTGCCTTCTAGCTCTATATATAGCTACAACGCCGCCATTATAGATTGAACGCGACAATGCGTGAGTGGGTCGTGCAGCGCATGCGTTAATTGCGTTAAATATTTTAACGTGATAAATTTTTAAAAAAATTAATCACCGCCGTTAACGGGATATATTTGATAACCCTACCTTCAGCCTAAATTAAAGACTCTGGATGAGTGTAACATATTATGTCTGTAACGTTAAATACAATTAGAAAATGATTTAATTAAAAAATATATATATATTAAAAAAAGGCATGTCCGATATTTTTTTGCCGATTCCGATACTTTGAAAATGACGTGATCGGACCTGATCGATCAGGATGCCGATCGATCAGGACATCTCTAGTGACTAGCAGAGGGGGGTATGGAAGTTGTGGAAAAAAGTGACAAAAAGAGGAAATGGTCGCGCTAATAAATGTATTGTTTTAAACCAGAGGTGGGTAGCGTAGCCAGAAATGTTACTCAAGTAAGAGTAGCGTAACTTCAACATAACATTACTCAAGTAAGAGTAAAAGTAGTCGTCCAAAAAAATGTACTCAAGTACAAGTAAATAAGTACTTGGTGAGAAGAATACTCAAGTAATGAGTAACATTGTGAGTAACTGCTGCTGCCGCAATACACGTGTAACTCCATTAACCATTACCATTTAACCAATCAGAGGATGAGATGAATACTAGTGCATGAGAGGGAGGCGCAGCTGCATCTGAGCAGAAATAACCCAGTTTTAAATTGTTTTTTCATATAGGCCTGTCGGATTTTAAAAAAGGCCGATATATGTCAAATTTCCAAATATCTCTACTGACTCTACTGTCAATAGCAGCCAATGAGACATATGACAAACATTAATGCACACAATCTTTTTTACCCGATTCAGATAATCTGAAGATAACGTGATCAGGGCCAATTTCCGATCAAGTGATCTGCTCGGGGACACTCCTTCGGCTTCGTGTTGGCCAGAGGAAGACTAAATTATATGTGGACTATTTAAAATTTGATGGGTGGGACATAGTTTCTTGTGACTGGGTAAAACAGGTTTTCACATATTCTAGCGTATAAATTTTGCACTAACTCATCTACTTTCTTTTCCCACTGAGGCTTCCTGGCAATGATTCCAGTGCATGATGGTAAGAGGACGGCACAGGGATGTAGAGGGGCCGTTAAAAAGGTTATCTACTGCCACTGGGGCCTCAGATTTAAGATACAGTGATGCTATGAAAGTATGCTGCCAGTGATTGATGTCCTCTACTGCGCCTTTGTGTCCGTGTGAACTTGCATCACTTCAAGGTAGCATATTAGCTGATGTCCATGAATAGTGAGGATGTATGCGCCTATGTAAGTGCAACTCTGATGAGTGCACTTTTCAGTGTGAACTATTTAATATACAGTGGGGCAAATAAGTACAGTGCCATGCAAAAGTATTCGGCCCCCTTGAACCTTGCAACCTTTCGCCACATTTCAGGCTTCAAAAATAAAGATATAAAATTTTAATTTTTTGTCAAGAATCAACAACAAGTGGGACACAATCGTGAAGTGGAACAAAATTTATTGGATAATTTAAACTTATTTAACAAATAAAAAACTGAAAAGTGGGGCGTGCAATATTATTCGGCCCCCTTGCGTTAATACTTTGTAGCGCCACCTTTTGCTCCAATTACAGCTGCAAGTCGCTTGGGGTATGTTTCTATCAGTTTTGCACATCGAGAGACTGACATTCTTGCCCATTCTTCCTTGCAAAACAGCTCGAGCTCAGTGAGGTTGGATGGAGAGTGTTTGTGAACAGCAGTCTTCAGCTCTTTCCACAGATTCTCGATTGGATTCAGGTCTGGACTTTGACTTGGCCATTCTAACACCTGGATACGTTTATTTTTTAACCATTCCATTGTAGATTTGGCTTTATGTTTTGGATCATTGTCCTGTTGGAAGATAAATCTCCGTCCCAGTCTCAGGTCTTGTGCAGATACCAACAGGTTTTCTTCCAGAATGTTCCTGTATTTGGCTGCATCCATCTTCCCGTCAATTTTAACCATCTTCCCTGTCCCTGCTGAAGAAAAGCAGGCCCAAACCATGATGCTGCCACCACCATGTTTGACAGTGGGGATGGTGTGTTCAGGGTGATGAGCTGTGTTGCTTTTACGCCAAACATATCGTTTTGCATTGTGGCCAAAAAGTTCAATTTTGGTTTCATCTGACCAGAGCACCTTCTTCCACATGTTTGGTGTGTCTCCCAGGTGGCTTGTGGCAAACTTTAAACGAGACTTTTTATGGATATCTTTGAGGAATGGCTTTCTTCTTGCCACTCTTCCATAAAGGCCAGATTTGTGCAGTGTACGACTGATTGTTGTCCTATGGACAGACTCTCCCACCTCAGCTGTAGATCTCTGCAGTTCATCCAGAGTGATCATGGGCCTCTTGGCTGCATCTCTGATCAGTTTTCTCCTTGTTTGAGAAGAAAGTTTGGAAGGACGGCCGGGTCTTGGTAGATTTGCAGTGGTCTGATGCTCCTTCCATTTCAATATGATGGCTTGCACAGTGCTCCTTGAGATGTTTAAAGCTTGGGAAATCTTTTTGTATCCAAATCCGGCTTTAAACTTCTCCACAACAGTATCTCGGACCTGCCTGGTGTGTTCCTTGGTTTTCATAATGCTCTCTGCACTTTAAACAGAACCCTGAGACTATCACAGAGCAGGTGCATTTATACGGAGATTTGATGACACACAGGTGGATTCTATTTATCATCATCGGTCATTTAGGACAACATTGGATCATTCAGAGATCCTCACTTAACTTCTGGAGTGAGTTTGCTGCACTGAAAGTAAAGGGGCCGAATAATATTGCACGCCCCACTTTTCAGTTTTTTATTTGTTAAAAAAGTTTAAATTGTCCAATAAATGTTGTTCCACTTCACGATTGTGTCCCACTTGTTGTTGATTCTTGACAAAAAAATTAAATTTCATATCTTTATGTTTGAAGCCTGAAATGTGGCGAAAGGTTGCAAGATTCAAGGGGGCCGAATACTTTTGCAAGGCACTGTACTTAGTCAACCACTAATTGTGCAAGTTCTCCCACTAGAGCAGTGATGTTTTGCAACTAATTACCAGTGTTATTAATCTTACTTTAAAAAAGTTATTAATTACAGTTACAAATTACTCCCAAAAAGTAATTGCGTTAGTAACTCAGTTACCTAGATGTAAGAGTAATTAGTTACTTGGCAAAGTAACTGGTGATAATTTTCATGTTTGTTTTTTTTTTCTTTACCCTAAATTTAACTAGACACAGAGGTATTGCGGATATTGTGATAACTAGATAGTAACCTTTGCTATGTGTGGAAGTCATTTAATGTTGTAAATCAACCATTAAAGTTGGTAAAATTGCTCCTGTTATTGCATTAGTTCCCTTGTGTCTACTTTTGATATGCAAGTTTCAAAACTATTTCATCATTTAAAGATAGATTAAAGTCAAGATTTTGCCGATTTAGGAGCATTTTAGATAAAAAGTTACTTAGGTTCGCTAGGAAGGTTCTCTACAACATACAGTGGGGAGAACAAGTATTTGTTACACTGCCAAACCCATTGGCAGTGTATCAAATACTTGTTCTCCCCACTGTAGCCTTCCGGAGAGGTCTACTGCTTTAAGATGGCGGCTGTTTACTAACGCATCTAGTTCTTTATTATACATGTTGCTAATGCAGCCGTGTCTGTCATTTGCATGTGGTTCTGTATATATGTGATATCTACCGAAGCATCATGTGGGCGTAGTTTGTAGGCTATCGGCTACAGTCAGGTATTATTGGAGCCACCTAGCATAGTAGCATCGCGTTTCCAACGGCGTCACCCACCCTTGCCTTCTCCCCACTCCTGCTCTGCTCTCTCATCTCCGTGAGTCCGTCTTTCACAGACTTTTCTCGCGTCAGTCAACCAACAGACTCAGTAACGGTAACGGCGTTGCCAAGATGAGAAAAGTAATTAATTAGATTACTCACTACTGAAGAAAATAACGCCGTTAGTAACGCCGTTATATTCTAACGCCGTTATTAACAACACTGCTAATTACTCTTACATTCAGGTAAGTTAGTCACTAATTTAATTGCTTTTTGGAGAAGTAATTTGCAACTGTAATTAATTACGTTTTTAAAGATTAACAACACTGGTCATAAAGATGCAGTCTGAGGAATGAAAATTGACTAAAGCGGCGATTGCATCGCTAAGTTCATTTTATCAATTGACCTTTTTAATTTGTAATTGGACAAACTCACTACCTTCAAGTCAAACTGAATTGCGAGCTAAAGTGCCATTAAGTGCAGCTATCAAAAGACATGATAGAAATTGCCAAAAGTGCCACATACAATCGTATCAACAGCCACTGTTAAATTTTAGTAATCATAATGTAGCTGAAGAGATTGATTGTGCTTTGATTGCACCAGGTTATATGTGACAATATTACCAATAAATTCATATTATTTTAAAAATTGAGTTTTATTTTTGTTTCATATTGCACGCTATATAAAACGTTGTCAGATTAGTCACCAATTTGTAAGTGCATACGTCACTATTTGTAAGATTGCCAACGGCCTCGGGTTGACAGGTATGGATATGTTTAGATATTTTTAACAAACTTACTAAAGACATACTGTTCATCGGTCGGTGAATTCAAATTTAAGCCGCAGAGTTCAAAGTCTGCGAAAAAAAGTAGCGACTTATAGTCCGAAAATTACAGTACTTGCCTACCCACCTTAATGTGGTAGTCCATCACTAAGCTGTTATTCAGTTATCATTACGTGTGTCATATCATGTAACTGATGAAAAGAGGTGACTGGTGGCTTCCTTCTGGAACATTGATCGTGGAGCTGCTTTGAATAATGCATGGCCATTAAAGCTCTCCGAAAGGTACGCTGAGGCCTTCTTGTCAAGGGAACGTTTTCGACAGGTCCCGTTATCATGTAACAATGTTGAAATTAAGTTGACGACAACGGTTAACATTTCGCAAAAGCGTCACCCCGCTTCTGTTATACCGCTCGTTCTTCCGTTGGCGCTGAGAAATTGCTTTGTATCCCCCATTCTGTGTCACTACTGCAGGATCTCTCTTTGAAAGAGGTCGTCATCCCGCCTCTGATAAAATATTACATTTACATTGAGTGTGAGAAGCGCTTCAGCCTGAGTGGGACAAGGAAAACACATTAGAGAGCTACTGCATATAAGAGTTTACTGGAACTCAGAAATTAAAATTGACAGGAAATGCTATTAATTGGTTTTGGCTTACGAAAAACAAACCTACAAGAATGTGTATCATTACATTATCTGTGGATATATTCCCCCTCCTTGGTTTTCAAATATACTCTTTTGTCTGCTTCTAAAACCCCTTTAACAGCATGATACAGACACTGTCCTTCATCCTAGTTTAGGGCGATTTCGATTGTGTCAAGTTCTTTTTGAAGAGTTCTTTTTTACCAGCCAAGCTGCTGCTCGTTGTGAAATGAGTTGAGTTCACTGCCACTATACAGAAGTCGTATCCGTTTTTATGGTCTAGTCAAGATAAAAATATTGTCTTACCTAAACAAGTTCAAACAAATTATGACCACTCGCCTCACTAGAAGTATAATCAGGCCAGAAACATGCGCACATGCCTTATACTGGCAAATTACAGGCAACAATAAGTCCGCAATGAATTAATCAGCCCTGAGATATAAATAAAATGAAATAAAATCGGGCTTTGAGAATCGTTGGCCTTACATCCTTCGAATATACCATAATTTCCCGAATATTACACGCACCTTCCCCCCCCCCCCAAATCAACTTGTAAAATCATGGTGCGCATTATAAACGGGTACATGGATGGAGACAGATGGGGTGTCAAAGATTAAAATTTTTAATCGAGTTAATTACAGCTTAAAAATTAATTAATCGTAATTACCGTAATTTTCGGACTACAAGTCGCACCTGAGTATAAGTCGATCCAGCCATAAAATGCCCAACGAAGAGATAAAAAACATATACAATCGCACCGGAGTATAAGTCGAATTTTGGGGGGAAATTTACTTGATAAAATCCAACACATTATTAATTATATAAAAATACAATAGAGAACAACATGCTAAATAAATGTACAGTGTACAGTGCATGAACAACGAAATGTGAATATACTGTCCTACGCTACGGCTCGGTCCTGGCTATACAGCGAACTCCCAAAAGACAATGCTGGACGTCCGTATAATTTGCTGAATCAATTTGGTCCTCGATAGCAAACAGGTTTGCATCAACGTAAATAAATGATAATTAGGTACTATTACAGTAATAAGTAACAGGTTAGCATGTGATCGCTATCATTAGCACATCGTTCAAACAACCACACAACTGGCTCTAAGTGTCCGATCGCTGGTGGAAAACACACAACAACAACAGAAAAGATGATACACGCAGGCGTTGCCTCTGTAGAGATAATTTAAAAGCATAAACAATGAAAGTAGGTTCGCAGCCGTCTTTTCTCTCTCGCTAACTCGCCCACTCACTCACTCAGAGCTACGTAGCTGTCCGTCTTCTTCTGGCGTGTGAGCACTCTTCTTCACGTAAACAAGTGCGAGTGCGCCCTCACGTGGGCGTGAAAGCGCCACAAACTAAATGGATCCATTTCAAGATAAAAAAAGTCAATAATACAATTGAACATACACTGCCAAAGGCAGAACGCGAACGTGGCCATTGCTATAAGAGTTATTCAGATAACTATAGCATAAGAACATGCTAACAACTTTACAAAACCATCAGTGTCACTGCAAAACACCAAAATATGATATGAAATTATATCATAATGTGTTAATAATTTCACACATAAGTCACTCCTGAGTATAAGTCGCACCCCCAGCCAAAATATGAAAAAAAAAACCCGCGACTTATACTCCGAAAAATACGGTAATCACAATTAATCGCAATTCAAACCATCTATAAAATATGCCATATTTTTCTGTAAATTATTGTTGGAATGGAAAGATAAGACACAAGATGGATATATACATTCAACATACGGTACATAAGTACTGTATTTGTTTATTATAACAATATATCAACAAGATGGCATTACCATTATTAACATTCTGTTAAAGCAATCCATGGATAGAAAAAATTGTAGTTCTTAAAAGATAAATGTTAGTACAAGTTATAGAAATTTTATATTAAAACCCCTCTTCATGTTTTCGTTTTAATAAAATTTGTAAAATTTTCAGTAAAAAAAAACTAGTAGCCCGCCATTGTTGATGTCAATAATTACTTACACAACGCTCATGGGTGCTGAAGCCTATAAAATCAGTCGCACCCAAGCGCCAGCAAAGGGTGGAAACACTTTCATTGTGCTGTCATTTCAATCTGTTTGAGCGGGGCATTTGTGTGTTAATTGTGTCAAATATTTTAACGTGATTAATTTAAAAAATTAATTATGGCCCGTTAACGCGATAATTTTGACAGCCCTAATGTCAAAATTATATATATATATATATATATATATATATATATATATGTATATATATATATATATATATATATATACTGGACTGTCTCAGGAAATTAGAATACACAATATTCTAATTTTTTGAGACAGTCCTGTGTATATATACAGGACTGTCTCAGGAAATTAGAATATTGTGTATTCTAATTTCCTGAGACATATTGTGTATTCTAATTTCCTGAGACAGTCCTGTATATATACACAGGACTGTCTCAAAAAATTAGAATATTGTGTATTCTAATTTCCTGAGACAGTCCAGTATATATATATATATATATATATATATACACATTTTTTTTTCTTGACACAGCCACGTTGTGTTGAAGAAACGTATGCGGCGATCCGTTGCCGACCATTACGGTATGTGACATCACCATTTTGTTTCGGTAATACTTCACTCTGATAGGCCGAATGATTTCGTCTGTGTTAAGCTCTGCTTTTTTCACTCGGGCAACTCGGACCATAACAAACGAAACAACACAGACTTCCTATGTCCGTCAACTATACCTGTCCCTCGGGAAACTCAAACCCAAATAACAATAGTTCCTATTGTTACTGTCGTGTCGACAGCGATGAGCTCTCTCGGATTTCCGACTTACGTTCTCACTTTCATTTTACCGTATCAATCCATGGAAGAAACATTTATTCATCATGATGAAACGAGCAAGTTATACAGCAGCCTTTAAAAGAAAAGTCACATCTGTTTTGTTTTCTCCTGGATTCTGGTAAGTTCAAGAAGTTATCAGATATTATTACCGTACATGTTGTCAGTTTACGGTAATGTTTTGAACTACCAATGTGCTATGCTTGTGCTGTGTTTCACCAGTCAGTAAAATGACATTTCTGTATCTGTACACGAGCTTTGTTTTCTTGTATTCTTCTATTTATTGGTGCTAAAATTAGGGTGCGCGTTATAAACGGGTACAATAATTTCCCCTTGATTTTACAAGTAAATTTGGGGTGCGCATTATACACGGGTGCGCCTTATATTTGGGAAATTATGGTATGTACCGTAATTTTCAGAATATAAGGCGCACCTGACTATAAGCCGACAGTCACCAAATTTGACACGAAAACGGCATTTGTTCATAGATAAGGCGCACTGGATTAGCCGCAGCTGTCCTCACTGTATTATCGAATAGTTACAGCAAAAAATATTAACCGATAACACTTTATTTGACAGCGGCCTCATAAAACTGTCATAAGAACAAATTAACCACCATCATTGCTTCAAGAAGCTTCATTTGGCCATCATTGCTCCCATGGGGGAGACAGTCAACCTCTGCTGGCACCTGCTGTCAACACTGTTGTTGTCCAACATGCCTCCAAGCATGCATTGCAGTGCTACAGATGTAAATAACAATCAAAATTCATGTTCTGTGCTAATTATTTCTTCAGTTACTATTTCAGTTGTTTCATTAATTGCTAGTTATGGTATTTAGTAACACTTTATTTGACAGTGACACCATAAGACTGTCATAAGACCATTACAATCATGACATGACACTGCTATGACCATGAATGAATCTTTATGACAGATGTCATTTTGTGTCATCCGGCAAATTATCTCTTTTGAATGGATGTAAAAGATGGACATAATGGAGTTAGTGAGACTTAATGACATCTGTCATAAGCATTACTTTATGCCCATGGCAGTGTCATTTCAAAATTATGACGGTCTTATGGCAGTGTTATGACCCCGCTGTCAAATAAAGTGTTGCCTATTAACCCAAATAAATCATCAAATAAGCCACACTCGACTATAAGACACAGGATTGAAAATGAGGGGAAAAAGTTATGGTAAGTCGATTCCGTACTGTATATAGCGACTTATTGTTGTCACAGCATCTATTCAAGGATGTTCCATGTGCAAACAGGAAATGGCATCTTCAAGGCAAAACTTCTTCTACATTGTTTGCAGCCTGATCCCAAATAACTTTTCTCATCCACAAATATAGTCGCAACTTCGGAAAAAATGAAATTGGCCACCCCTCCCCCCGGCCATTAAATGTGTCACACCGGCCAAATGTCAGAGGAGATCCCGTCAGAAGATATCAAGCCAGGCTGCAAAATGTCAGATGGGAAAAGGATTCATGAAAGCTATGACGATAGTGGAGGAGGAACAAAGAGCATGTACAAGTGGTGCACGCGTGTTTGTCTTAGCCGAGCACCTGTGTCGGCTTAATGACTTGTTGTTGTGTGACCTGCTTTCTTTTTGGCAAATACGAGGCTCTCAAACTCACTCGGCTTTCATCAGTCTGCCCCCGCTGGACCAAATCGAATACACTTTGATGTAAACATGTGAGGAACTCACCAACATTGTAGCTCACTGACATCGTAACTGAAGTAATGACCAATCGGCAACAAAAGTAACCAATGTAAGGAGTCGACATTGTAAATGACTGAAAGGGGCAAGACACACAGTGGGCGATATACATTTTTCACAATACATTTTCTATCGAACGAGCGCTAATAGGCAAAAATCGTCAACCTAGCGGTGTAGGGCAACACACGAGGTCAATGCATGTGAAATTTTGCGCACGTATATGTGAACGAACCCGTGGACCAGCAGCGCGATGTAAAAAAATAGGAAATGGTTCTATTTCTGTTGCCTGGCACTACAACCAATCAGCAACTGATTTATTGATCGACAAATCAACTGCGCAGACACTGGCCAATTTGGAAATTGACATCCACATGCCACGCATTGTCAACATGAGGAAAAGAAGACAAAAAAAAAAAAAACTCACAATATGGATATTTAATTTTTCTTTAGTATGTCTTGTAAGTTTGCGGTTCTTTACAAGTTTCAATGACTGTATAACAAAAAAAAAAAAAAAAAATTGTCCACATGGAGGAGCGTATCATTTTAGCATTGTGTGACCAGCACATATTTTATGACACCTCTCGGTAGGCGTGTCACGATAACAAATTTTAATAGGGCGATATATTGTCTCAAAAATTATTGCTATTAAGCGATATTATTATTATTTTTTTTTTTTTAACCAATTCAACAACTAATGTAGTGACAATACAGTTGTGGTCAAAAGTTTACATACACTTGTGAAGAACATAATGTCATGGCTCTCTTCAGTTTCCAGTTATTTCTACAACTCTGATTTTTCTCCGATAGAGTGATTGGAACGGATACTTCTTTGTCACAAAAAACATTCATGAAGTTTGGTTCTTTTATGACTTTATTATGGGTTAACAGAAAAAGTGATCAAATCTGCTGGGTCAAAAATATACATACATGGATCTGAAAAAGCGAATCATTGACTTGAACAAGTCAGGAAAGTCACTTGGAGCCATTTCAAAGCAGCTGCAGGTCCCAAGAGCAACAGTGCAAACAATTGTTTGTAAGTATAAAGTGCATGGCACTGTTTTGTCACTGCCACGATCAGAAAGAAAACGCAAGCTATCACCTGCTGCTGAGAGAAAATTGGTCAGGAAGGCGAAGATTCAACCGAGAATCACCAAAAAGCAGATCTGCCAAGAATTAGAAGCTGCTGGAACACAGGTGTCAGTGTCCACAGTCAAGCGTATTTTGCATCTCCATGGACTGAGAGGCTGCCGTGCAAGAAGGAAGCCCTTGCTCCAAAAGCGGCACCTTAAGGCTCGACTGAAGTTTGCTGCTGATCACATGGACAAAGATAAGACCTTATAGAGGAAAGTTCTGTGGTCAGACGAAAAAAAAATCGAGCTGTTTGGCCACAATGCCCAGCAATATGTTTGGAGGAGAAAAGGTGAGGCCTTTAACCCCAAGTACACCATGCCTACCGTCAAGCACGGTGGTGGTAGTATTATGCTGTGGGGCTGTTTTGCTGCCAATGCAACTGGTGCTTTACAGAGAGTAAATGGGATAATGAAGAAGGAGGATTACCTTCAAATTCTTCAAGATAACCTAACGTCATCAGCCTGAAGATTGGGTCTTGGGCGCAGTCGGGTGTTCCAACAGGACAATGACCCCAAACACACATCAAAAGTGGTAATGGAATGGCTAAATCAGGCTAGAATTAAGGTTTTCGAATGGCCTTCCCAAAGTCCTGACTTAAACACCATTGAGAACTTGTGGACAATGCTGAAGAAACAAGTCCATTTCAGAAAGCCATCAAATTTTACTGAACTGCACCAATTCTGTCAAGAGGAGTGGTCAAAGATTCAACCAGAAGCTTGCCAGAAGCTTGTGGATGGCTACCAAAAGCGCCTAATTGAAGTGAAAATGGCCAAGGGACATGTTACCAAATATTAGCGCTGCTGTACGTATATTTTTTACCCAGCAGATTTGATCACTTTTTTCTGTTCACCCATAATAAAGTCATAAAAGAACCAAACTTCATGAATGTTTTTTGTGACAAAGAAGTATCTGTTCCAATCACTCTATCAGAGAAAAATCAGAGTTGTAGAAATAACTGGAAACTCAAGAGAGCCATGACATTATGTTCTTCACAAGTGTATGTAAACTTTTGACCACAACTGTATATCCTAATAAATCACCCATTCAAATGCAATAAATTGTTCAAACTATTTTAAAAATAATACATTTTTCGAATTTTAAAATAGAATTTTCATCATCTGTGTCATTTTCAAGCTATTCTTATTGTGGAGTCTGAAGTATGTGAGATTAACTCTAGAAATCTTTTATTGACACATTGAAGATAACGTGCTTTTATTTTGAAATGTTCACCGGAAGTACTTTAGTTAAGCATCATTTTCAAATGCTGTAAACCAGCGATTTTTCATGTTTGAATTGTCACCTTTTAACCACCAATTTTGCGTTTTGGAGAAGATTGCCAATGTTTTACAGCAGGCTAAAGTAGTTAGTACATTATCTTTTTTCTATTAGCTTCAATGTAGCAATGCTAAAGTTTAACAATGTTTAATATGGATTGTGCTTCCTTATTTTGTATGTCTGAACTTTAATTCTACCGTGTGTTGATGGCCAATAAATATCTGTGAAAGGAAGCCGAGTCTCATATGCAATCAACACGCACGGGTGCCGAGTGCACACGCAAACTGGGAAAATTACCGCCCTCATTTTTATTCACCGTGCGATAAATGGACTTATAGCATATTGTGACAGGCTTACCTCTCGGCATGATTTCCAAGACGTAAATAACACATTTCCTCCATTGACCATTCTAGTTTTTAAGATGGGGTGGATCCAGAGTCGTTTCATTTTTCTTTTTTTTTTTTAATATGTATAAAAGCAAGGTTAAAATCAGTATCTCCATTAATTCCAACAAAACCTTCAGTCCCCGCATGCTTGCAATTGGAAAAGACCACAAATTTTAAAATTCCCTCCAAATTCATAGCTGATCAGAGACGAGGTGCACAAGCAGAGGGTTGTGTGTGTCGCTTGCCGCTGTAGTCGCATCGCACCCCATGTGTTGGCTTTGAGCTCAACGGTGACGGCTTTCGCATTTTGACATCGCTCATCGCCTCGCGTGTCTTGCCCCCAATGCTGAAACATTGAAAATCCAGTCAAAAATGGCTTCTTGCCTCCCAGCCCTTGTCACTGGCGTCCACAAAGTCTTAAATCATTGACTTCCATCCAACTGCGAGACGTTGGAAAAGTATAATTGCTCACTCTCCCAATTCAAATGAATCAGATGTCTATTGCTATTAATGGCAACCAGTGAGGGCTAAATACAACCCCATTAGGACAAAGAATTTGTTTAGACATCATCGTCCAATTCTAAGACTTAATGATCTTGTCATTGTAACAGAGGAAACATGTACATCCTACCGAAGGCAGTGTAGAATTCTTCCTTGGTAAGGCGCTGGTCATCGTCGAGGTCATTATATTTGAGCAGATCCAACACTGAACACTCGCCGACATCCTTAGACAGACCCTGGTGCTTGGATACCTTGCGAGAGACAGTTATGACGGCAGCTTAGTTTAAGTGGCGATTGGGTGAATAACATCTTTATGATAAGACTCATGAGCATGGTAGTGGGGGGAAAAGTGGACCTAACTACCCAGCGGCTAAGGAGTTAATTAATCGGCCCTTATACCAAATATCAAAAATTGAGCTCCGAGGATCGATAAATACTGGCCCATCCTACGTAGCTACAGTGGGGCAAATAAGTATTTAGTCAACCACCAATTGTGCAAGTTCTCCTGCTTGAAAAGATTAGAGAGGCCTGTAATTGTCATCATGGGTAAACCTCAACCATGAGAGAAAGAATGTGGAAAAAAAAAACAGAAAATCACATTGTTTGATTTTTAAAGAATTTATTTCCAAATTACAGTGGAAAATAATTATTTGGTCACCTACAAACAAGCAAGATTTCTGGCTGTCAAAGAGGTCTAACTTCTTCTAACGAGGTCTAACGAGGCTCCACTCGTTACCTGTATTAATGGCACCTGTTTTAACTCATTATCGGTATGGAAGACACCTGTCCACAAGCTCAGTCAGTCACACTCCAAACTCCACTATGGCCAAGACCAAAGAGCTGTCGAAGGACACCAGAGACAAAATTGTAGACCTGCACCAGGCTGGGAAGACTGAATCTGCAATAGGTAAAACGCTTGGTGTAAAGAAATCAACTGTGGGAGCAATTACTAGAAAATGGAAGACATACAAGACCACTGATAATCTCCCTCGAGTTGGGCTCCATGCAAGATCTCACCCCGTGGCGTCACAATGATAACAAGAACGGTGAGCAAAAATCCCAGAACCACACGGGGGACCTAGTGAATAACCTACAGAGAGCTGGGACCACGGTAACAAAGGTTACTATCAGTAACACAATGCGCCGCCAGGGACTCAAATCCTGCACTGCCAGACGTGTCCCCCTGCTGAAGCCAATACACGTCCAGGCCCGTCTGCGGTTCGCTAGAGAGCATTTGGATGATCCAGAAGAGGACTGGGAGAATGTGTTATGGTCAGATTAAACCAAAACAGAACTTTTTGGTAGAAACACAGGTTCTCGTGTTTGGAGGAGAAAAAATACTGAATTGCATCTGAAGAACACCATACCCACTGTGAAGCATGGGGGTGGAAACATAATGCTTTGGGGCTGTTTATCTGCAAAGGGACCAGGACAACTGATCTGTGTAAAGGAACGAATGAATGGGGCCATGTATCAAGAGATTTTGAGTGAAAATCTCCTTCCATCAGCAACGGCATTGAAGATGAGAGGTGGCTGGGTCTTTCAGCACGACAA
This sequence comes from Corythoichthys intestinalis, assembly GCF_030265065.1. Lineage (NCBI taxonomy): Eukaryota > Metazoa > Chordata > Actinopteri > Syngnathiformes > Syngnathidae > Corythoichthys > Corythoichthys intestinalis. The sequence goes on along the minus strand of NC_080405.1, from coordinate 47,111,114 downwards.
TGATCCCAAACACAGCCAGGGCAACAAAGGAGTGGCTTTGTAAGAAGCATTTCAAGGTCCTGGAGTGGCCTAGCCAGTCTCCAGATCTCAACCCCATAGAAAATCTGTGGAGGGAGTTGAAAGTCCGAGTTGCCCAATGACAGCCCCAAAACATCACTGCTCTAGAGGAGATCTGCATGGAGGAATGGGCCAAAATACCAGCAACAGTGTGTGAAAAGCTTGTGAAGAGTTACAGAAAACTTTTGGCCTCCGTTATTGCCAACAAAGGGTACATAACAAAGTACTGAGATGAACTTTTGGTATTGTCAAAATACTTATTTTCCACCATGATTTGCAAATAAATTCTTTAAAAATCAAACAATGAGATTTTCTGTTTTTTTTTTTTTTCTCCACATTCTGTCTCTCATGGTTGAGGTTTACCCTTGTTGACAATTACAGGCCTCTCTCATATTTTCAAGTGGGAGAACTTGCACAATTAGTGGTTGACTAAATACTTATTTGCCCCACTGTACCGAGTTTCAAGATAATGGGTCCAGGAATGATGAAGGAGTAGGACTTCAAATTTCGATTCCCCCAACAGAACAATAACAACAACAACTACTTGAGTGGTGCCTTGACAGCCTTTCAGCATGTACAAATATTAGTGTCAGTTATTCTTGAAATGTCTTTTCAAAAATAGCTTATTTTGGGGGGGGGGATTCTGCGCTAAAAGGTTTTTCGAAAATTTATTCTGCTCATAACCAAAGGATATAAAAAATAATGAGACGAGAAGAAGTGAACTTAAGATTCATGTAACCATAGAAGACATATTCTTTGACTAAGGCTGCAACTATCGATCATTGCATAATCCATTAATTGGACGATTAATTAAACGAATAATCAGATAAATGTCACTTTTTGCAGTTACCTCCACAATTTAGGTATGTTGTACGTAACAATGAAAACAAAATTGATGACTATTTCCTTCAAAAATAATATTTAATTACAGCTTCCTGACTTAAATGTAGTCTACAACTGTACTGTTTTAAGTACATAACACTTGTTCAAGTTTTAAATAAAGGTTCTGAGTAAAAAAAAAATTAAAAAGTGCTGCTGATTGACTTTCTTCTTGTGGGCAAAGCGCTGATATAAATTGTGTCAATGACTCATTAATTTTTTTAAACAAACTAAACAAAAATTTTCTAATAAGGATGAGGCAGACTGCAATGAATCAGTTTTCTTTATCAAACAGTTGTTCACAAATACAATCCAAATCCAATTTCAAAGCACACTCTCTTGTATGACAATTTACAGTTTGAATGGAAGCTTGTGTTGAGAGGAAACTCTAAACTGTTATATAAATGGGTTTATGTGTATGGTTTCATTATAAAAAGAAATGAGACAACTTGACTAACAATAACTCAGCACTCAAGACACTGATTAGCATAATCTCTAACTAGCTTAGCGCTCCGTGCTAAGTAGTAATGTCTCCTCAACAAAGAATACAAACAATACAATTGGCTTCATCTACTCACTTCTGACAGAGGCACACTGGATCTTACAACACAAAATACGTAATATTATTGATTCAGCAACCCAACCTGAGTGTAACAGTGAACTCTCTCTCCCTCGCTGTAATTACTGTGCACGCAGCCACATATTACACGCACACAAGGACCCAAACGGGACTGCTCAGAGCTGCCGGCAAAAATCGATCATCATATTACTTGTCAACTAATTTATTATTCGATTTAATCGAAGAGTTGTTGCTGGCTTATTTGTGGCATTTGAAAAATCAGTCAAAATCATGGAAATGACCTGTTCAGAAGGTCAAAAATCTTGTGAAAAAAATAGCTGGCAAGGAATGATAATCTTTTTCATGAAATTTAAATTTTTTGGAAGGGGTCTGGATATTGATGACAAAAACTGAGATTAACTCGAACATATGGGACATTCAGGAGCCAGAATTTTTTGCTACACCCCTGATTGGGCTCATCCACCTTTGAAAGCGTATCTACAGTATTTTTTTTAGTTATCGCTCGGTGAGAAACATAGCAAAGCAGCTATCCAGAAAAGTGACACATTTAACCAGCGTCATAACTAACTAAATTATAGTGACAATAATTATCTCCTTCCAGAGATTTAACAGATGTTCTTCGCTGTTAATCATCGACACCAAGACACATCATTGTGCTACTTAATCTCATTTCGAGGTGAAATACAAAGCGAGAAAAAAAACATCAAGGAGGCTTGTCAAGGACGTCTTCAAAGTTACATGGAGAAAAAAAACACCCTCCATTTACACATCATGTTTTGACGTTGCATTTGCCTTCACACACGTTTACTCCTTGCGTGCTGTCATCAGGCACAGTGTGTGAATGCAAAAACATGTAAAAATATGTTAATAATACTATGATGAGTTGTCAAAGCCGGCAGACGATTAAGGCACTTTGAACTCCAGCCGGATTGCTTGAAAAGGGATCTGAAGAGGTGTTCTGACCCTATTCTAAACCCTCAAAAAATTCAATAACCTCCTTTGTAACCATTCCAAAAAAGTTTTTTCTAACCCCTCAAAAAAACAAAAATATAATTATGTGGATGAGATGCTTACCACTTACCTTTGAAAGCTCGCTTGTTGATATTTGTCCATTGCCATCCGCATCGAAATTTCGGAACATGGCGTCGACCAACTGTTTCCTGGCGCCCATGTTGTCCTCGTGAATCCTCTTTGTTACCATGTGTCTTTTGTCATATGCCTCCAAGACTTTGGTCTTGAGACGCCGATAGTCGCTCAGTCTGCAGCTATCACCTGGAAGCAGCAAATAAGATGAAACTTTAACTTTTAAGCAGTCTAATAGGAATTACGGATGTCGTGATCACATATTTTTGCATTTTAGTCAGCAGATTGTGAAGGTCTTCGGTACAGAGACGTGATCAGATGCCTCGAAAATGTATTAGGGACAGGAAAAAAACAAAAATTACATTCAAATATCTCATCAACTTTATTGTCAACAAAATTTCATTCCAGGTTTAGCCCAACTGTCCCGGTCGTGCTGAACAACATCACATAGTACAGTTGGGGTTGGGGTTGGTGGGGGTTACCGGTCGAGCTGCCTGCCAGATCGCTATGGAGAGTAGGGGTGCGACAGTTTATCGAAAATGTGATTCTTCGCGATACTTTGTATCCCAAAAGGTTATTGATATGCTCCTGCCGAGAATCGATATACAGTGATTCCTCGCTACTTCGCGCTTCAAACTTAGCGCCCTCAGTCCATCGCGGATTTTTTTGCAATTAAAAAAAAATAAGAGCTGTCACGAGCTCATCGCGAAGTCTCACTCTCACTCCCTCCTTCCCTCCCTCTCCCTTGCTCTTTTATTTGTCAGGTCGTGGACTGGAGTTGCTTTTTAACTCATTTGCTCCCAAAAACGTATAAATACATTCTATTTTTAATTTTTCAGTGTTCCAACAACGTATTTATACGTCTTTTACATTTTTTTTTTTTTTTTCAAGATGCATCTCTAGGTTCTGACAAGATGCATCTCTAGGTTCTGATTAGGGGTGTGACAAAATATCGAAATTGTGATATATCAGACATGTCCAAAGTCCGGCCCGGAGGCCAAATGCGGCCCGTGGTCAAATTTCATCCGGCCCCCAGCCTCTGTCATAAAATCAATAACTTCTGGCCCGCACACAAACTTAATAAATTGGTCAGCGGTACTGCTACAAGCATATGAAGTAGCTTAACTAAAAATTAAGAAATAGCTTAACACTAAATGCTGCTCCTCATTTACCCACTAAAAGGCAGCAGCACTCTAAGCAAGATTACCATGTGTGACCCTTTACTCTCAATTTTCTAAAATGACGACAATCAACAACAACAAAAAAGTAGACTGAAACGGCCGGCGCTTCAAGGATAGGTGGAAATTGGACTATTTCTTCACTAAAATACGCAACAATTGTGTCTGCCTCATTTGCAAAGAGACAGTCGCTGTTTTTAAAAAGTTCAATATGAGGCGATATTACCAAACAAGACACACTGACATGTACGACAAGATTACAGGGAAGATACGTAGCGAGAAACTGAAGCTAGTTTAATTTCTCAGCAGCAGTATTTCGCAAGTGCCCGAGAGTCGAAAAAGAACTCCACAAAGGGTAGTTGCAAAATTGTTGAAATTATTTTTTTTTTAAAATAAAGCAAATGTGACACACAGAATGGCTTGCTAAAATTTGCTTAAATATATTTTTTTACGTAAAGGACGTCAGACAAGGTCGGCCCCCCACATTTTTACTACACCAAATCTGGCCCCCTATGCAACAAGTTTGGACACCCCTGTGATATATCGTGATACTTTGTATCCCAAAAGGTTATCGATATGCTCCTGTCAAGAATCGAGATATCGTTTTAAAAAGGTGTCAATGTTTGAAAAAAAAAAAAGAACCATCAAGTTGCTACCAATATCTTCCACCATAATAGTGTCTCAGTTAACTCTAAGGCTGCCATTGACGGTGCTCGAAGCCCAATCCATTTAGACGGGGAACGTTCGTTCATTCAAAGCCAGACCATTCACAGTCATTCGGTCCGATTTTCGGGGCATTTACAGGTCACTTGCTGTTCATTTTAGGGCATTTACAGGTCATTTCCTCAGGGTCCCCCCAGGATTGATAAATCTAAATTCAAGACTTTTAAGACCTTTTTTAATGCCATTTCAACTGAAAATTAATACTTTTCTCGCACCCATTATTTAGATAATATTGAATCATATTTAAAAAAATAAAGCACTGAACAACAAATTTAACCTCAATTACTAAGTGTGTTTGACAAAAGAATGCACATTTACTGAAGATACAATTAAAAGACATTTAAATATAAGGTCTTTCAGATTTTTTTTTTCCCAGGATAAAATGGATTTTACACTCTTTTTGTAAAGCAACTTTAACTTTACAAATTACATTTGCAATACAACAGGTTTCCCTTTTAAGAGGACCTAGTCAAGGTGGTAGGTTGGTGATTGTCAAGTTGGTCACCTTAACTGTAAAGTGCTTGGGAAAATCTTGCAATTGGCAGTGAGTTTAAAAAAACAGCCACTAAATGGCAGTAGTTTACCATTAATTACCACAAAATTCCCTCGGTAACTGTTTTTTTCTAATCACATTACAAGAAATATACAAAACACGTTAATCCTTTGTTAGCTATTGAAGACCTTTCTTTTAATTGGATAGAGAAAATCCATACTCTTATTCAATCAAGAAAAACATTTAAATATACCAGGAGTTGTGTTACTATCACCTACATTATAATTTGCCTATCACCATGCCATGTTATTCAGATCAATGTTACCCCGCACTCGTTCCAATAATAGTGTCAACCGTGTTGTGTGTCTGAGGGTGATGGTGGATCTACGACTCCGGTTTATCCATGCTAAGGCTAGTGCACCTGCCAATACCCCATTGACCATGGCTAACTCGAGTTAAAACTACGAAATTCACATTCATTCGAAAGGCAAACCGTGCAGAAATACATTATTGCATCTAACACATTTTAACTGGAGAAATTGGCAACTTACTTTGAAATGTTAAGCAGGTCCACTGCCTTCACATGACCCATAAACTGCGACCCAAAGTATCTGGATGCGACTTGGTCGCCGATCCAATACCTCACATGCTGGTCCAACTGTTTGGACTTGGTTGTCTTGTTGAGGCTTTCGTTGAACATAATAAGGCATCTGAGCAGTTCCTTACGTTAGCACAAAGTACTGTGCGATCGCCTGCTGTTGTGATGTTGATGCTAATGATGCTAACAGCGCGCACGCACGAGGTGCATTATGATTTGTAGAGCAGTGCAGTGCATCGTAAAAATTCTACGCGTCATCTTCGTTATGGATTTAAAAAAAACAAACTTCGTCACGGATATAATTTCGGTTGCACTGAGATGTTCTTCAAAATTAAAACCACAGTGAAAAAATTCCAGACTTACGACAGCTAATTTAATACTTTTAATACCTTTAATAATGGAAAACTAAATTCAATGCTTTTTTAAATACTTTTAATAACCCGCGGGTACTCTGTTCCTATTGAGTTTGAGTAACTGCCGATTTATTTGGGTGAGTCCCAGGTCACTTCCTGTTCTGTAACTCAAAATAAACAGGAAGTGACCCATAAAATACCCCAAAATCAACAGGAAGTAACTGAAAATCAACAGGGCAATGACCTCAAATGGCCCAAAATTACCTCATTGCCTGGCATTGGTTGCCACTGACGGCTATAGACGTTCAATCCGTTTGAAGTGGGAGGGATGGCAGCGAATGAACATTCGTTCATTCACTGCCACCCTCCCAGTTCAAATGGATTGGACGTCTACTAGTGATAAACACACAGCCAAAGGATGAAAATTGTGTTTTTCTGTTTATTAGTTGTTTGTAAAAATTCCTAGAATGATTTCCTGACCACTGTATCGCCATATCGTCAGATCATCGTTATCGTGAGCTTTGTATCGCAAATCGCATCGCATCGCGAGGTACCAAGAGGTTCCCACTCCTAGTTCTGATGCACCTAAACTGCCATGCACAATGCTCAAAACCCATTTTAAAGCAATAAAACTGGCCACTGGAGGGCAGTAGCGCATTTTGTAATAACTCATCTCGGACCAAGAAAGGAAGTGAAGAAAAATAGTCAGGAAACGGAAGTTGGAGGGATCTTGTGAAGACGCGTGAGAAAAAGGTGGAGAACGATCAGGAAAAAAATGCAAACGACACTGGAGGAGTGTTTTGAAAAGAAAACGAAACCATCGTCAAAGAAGGATTCAAAAAAATCTATCTTGATGAGAGAGACGGTGATGAGAGAGAAGTTCACCCTGTCTGCCGAGACGGCCACAATATATATATATATATATATATATATATATATATATATTTTTTTTTTAATTAAATCGTTTTCTAATTGTATTTAATGTTACAGACAAAATGTCTTACACTCACCCAGAGTCTTTAGTTTTGGCTTAAAGTAGGGCTATCAAATTTATCCCGTTAACGGCGGTAATTAATTTTTTAAAAAATTCATCACGTTAAAATATTCAACGCAATTAACGCATGCGCTGCACGACCTACTCACGCATTGTCACGTTCAATCTATAATGGCACTGTTTTACCTATATATAGAGCTAAAAGGCAGAGTGAAATGAGTAGAGTGAATTTTGGCAGTCTATGGAACCATTTTTTAATTGGCTAAAGCCTTACAATCCCTCTCTCAACAATTAGAAATATCGTGGGAAGCAATGTGGGGAAGCAAGGTGGTAGTTGATCTTTTTCTTAACAACTTATGTTACTTCCCAACGCAGAGAAGATATATCAATTGGTGCCACTATGCACAGTCATGGTTGCACTTCCCATCATGCATTTGGGCAGAAATGGCTACAGTATCATTTACCGAAAGCGCAACAAATACACTAGATGGCAATATTTAGTCACAATATACAAAGTCACATTTATCCTGTAAGAATTACAAGTCTTTCTATCTGTGGATCCCTCTCACAGAAAGAATGTTAATAATGTAAATGCCATCTTGAGGATTTATTGTCATAATAAACAAATACAGTACTTATGTACTGTATGTTGAATGTATATATTCGTCCGAGTTTTATTCATTTTTTTCTTAATGCATTCCCAAAATGTATATGATTGGGAAAAATTATCGGGAATGATTGGAATTGAATCGGGAGAAAAAAAAAAGCAATCTGATCGGGAAATATCGGGATCGGCAGATACTCAAATTAAAACGATCGGAATCGGATCGGGAGCAAAAAAACATGATCGGAACAACCCTAGTCACTCTATTCTTACCTGATCAAGCCCATTCCGATCAAATAATTTTTCCGAACAAGAGAGGTGGTTTATGTCGATTTATTTTTTAAACTGAAAAAAAAAAGGTAAGGTAGCGAAAGACGTGGTGGGTGCAAGACTGAACTGGTCTGCAGCCGAGGCAAGCACGTTGCTGGAAATACTGAAAGATTAATCTTAAAAGACTTGACGTTCGAAAAATACGCAAAGTAATGCTAATGTTTGAAGTAAAAATAGTAAGTGCAATGTTTTCTTGATATTGAAGTTGGTATGGTTTTTTCTTCTCCTACTTTTTGAGTAGGTTTGGTCAATCTGCATATGCTAGAATAATTTGTTTCGAAAGTAAATTTGATGCCCAGATCAGTATTTTTAATGTCCATTAAAACAGTGCATCTGACCATAATTTTAATATGAACTTAGATCGGGTCAAAGAATTTTCGTCAATGTAAATGTAGTAGGGCTGCAGCTATCGATTATTTTAGTAGTCAATTAATCGATGAACTAGTTAGTTCGAATAATCGAGTAATCGGATAAGGAACATGAAAAATTAAAATACCCGAGCTTAGCCTCAAACGGTATAAAAAACAAACAAAAAGATCTATATACAACACAAGCACAATTGGCTAACTTACATAGCAAAAGTCCGCTAGCTTAAATGCTACAAAATGCTAACTTTTTTATTTTTTTTTTAAGCAATGATCTTAACAAATGGTTCAGACATATATTCCCACAAAAACGGCTGGATACACCTATAAACTAAATTGTGAATGCATTAAAAAACATTACCTCAAACAAAAACAGCTTACGTTGGTCTTAACAGGGAGCAGCTCGATCCAGCCATGTGAAATGAGGCAGACCAGAGGGCTGTGTATCCACCCTAATCAATAAAACTAAATGCAAACACTTTCAAAATAAACCCTTACAACGCCATTTTAATTAAACCAATACTCGAAGCAATAAAATTTAATTCGAATAATTTTTTCTTATCGAATACTCGAGTTAATCGATTGATCGTTGCAGCACTAAAATGTAGCCAATGTTTCCGGTGGTATGGAGACGTCTGTCAATGTTGTTGTCTTGTCTAATGAGCAGAGCAGGTAGAGTGTGTGACGGCATCACTGCATGTTTTTGACTGGTCATATAAGCTCTGGGCTGTGAGAGGAGTTAAAAGTGTCTAGGGATGGCTTGCGCATGACGGGAATGTTTTGACTCTTTTGACAAGCGTCAGCGGCAGACAAGCTGCCTGCCTCGCAAATGGCACAATGAATAAAAGATAAATAGCTGCCGGGCGGCCCTCCGGGGCGTGAAGGTCATGGCCGTCACAGTGCAACCGACACACGGATCGACAGAGGTACAATTGCCACAATGGCATGCATTTCTTTGTTGTATTGTGAATGTAGAAATTGTCAAATGTCATTCAGCGTAATGTAGTTTTTATGCGAACAGAAGATTACAAAAAAAAAAAAAACTTTTTACATTTTTCGTCATTCATATTAATTTGGAGGCATTTTCAGGTCACTTCCTTGTTATGTCATTAGCGGCCATTGACGGCGCTAGCTGTCCAATGAATGAGTCAAATAGGAATGAAAGTCTAATGCCATCAATGGCACTGAAACATGAGTGTTCAGAGACCTTCTTCCCAGCTGAACTGGATGTCTATATCCCTGTCAACTGCGGGCAATGAATTAAGTTTTGTGTCACTTCCTTGTTAATTTTACAGTACTTTTCAGGTTACCTCCTGTTAATTTTGGTTCACTTCCCGCAGCAGTTTTTGGGGTGTGCATTCAGTATATTTTGGATCATTTCCTGTTGATTTTAGGGTCAATTTCCTGGTCACTTCCTCTTCATTGGTCACTTCCTGTAGATTTTGTGGCTTTTCAGGTCCCCTCCTATTGATTTTTTGCCAAATATTAGTGCAACCATACGTTTTATGGGCAAAACCTATGCAACTTTTGCCTTGGATTTCCTGAATTTTTTAAACGTGACGGGCGTAAACGTGCAGTGCATGTTGTCATACAGTGAAGAAAAAAGGTATTTGAACACCCTGCCATTTTGCAAGTTCTCCCACTTTGAAACGATGGAGGGGTCTGAAATTATCATCGTAGGTGTATGTCCACTGTGAGAGAGATAATCTAAAAAGAAAAATCCAGAAATCACAATGTGTGATTCTTTAACGATTTATTTGTGTGACACAGCTGCAAATAACCAGAAAAAACAAATGTTAATATTTGGTACAGTAGCTTTTGTTGGCAGTTACAGAGGTCAAACGTTTCCTGTAGTTTTTCACTAGGTTTGCACACACTGCAGGAGGGATCTTGGCCCACTCATCAGCCAGGTTTCTTGTCTGTCCCCGAGAAACACACAGTTTGACTTTCTCCAAAGGTTTTCTATTGAGTTTAGGTCTGGAGACGGGCTAGGCCATGCTAGAACCTTGTTATGCTTCTAACGGAGCCACTCCTTGGTTTTCCTGGCTGATTGCTTCATGTCATTGTCATGTTGAAAGACCCAGGCACGACCCATTTCAATGCTCTGACTGAAGGAAGGACGTTCTACCTCAAAATCTCACAATACAGGGCCCCTAGGCATCCTCTATTTAATACAGTGCACTCGTCCAGTCCCATGCGCAGAAAAACACCCCCGTGCTTCACAGTAGGGATGGTGTTCTATAGATAGTACTCATCATTGTTCTTCCTCCAAACATGGTGGAATTATGAGCAAAAAGTTCTATTTTACTCTCATCTGACTACAAAACTTGCTCCCATGACTCCTCTGCATCATCCAAATGATAATAGGCAAACTTAAGACTGGCCTTGACATGTGCTGGTTTAAGCAGGGGAACCTTCCATGCATTTACCAACAGTAAGCTTGGAAACGGTGGTCCTAGCTCCTTTCAGGTCATTGACCAACTCCTGTCGTGTAGTTCGGAGCTGATTCCTCACCCCTCTTAGGATCGTTGAGACCCCACGAGGTGGTATCTAACATGGGGTTCCAGTCCGATTGACACTGACCGTCATGATTAGCTTCTTCCATTTTCTAATAATTGCTCCAACAGTGGACCTTTTTTCATCAAGCTGCTTGGCAAAAGCTCCGTGGCCCTTTCCAGCCTTGTGGAGGTGAACAATGTTGTCTCTGGTGTCTTTGGACAGCTCTTTCGTCTTGACCATGTTACAAGTTTGAGTCTTACTGATTGTATGGGGTGGACAGGTCTCTTTATGCTGCCATCAACCTCAAAGTAGTGCATTTGATTCAGGATAATACATGGAGTGGAGGTGGACTTTTAATAGGCGGACTAACAGGGCTTTCAGGGTCAGAATTCTGGCTGATAGACAGGTTTTCAAATACTTATTGGGCTGTGTCACACAAATAAATTGTTAAATCATGCAACGTGATTTCTGGATTTTTCTTTTTAGATTATCTCTCTCACAGTGGACATGCACCTACGATGAAAATTTCAGACTCATCCATGATTTCTAAATAGGAGAACTTGCAAAATAGCAGGGTGTTCAAATACTTATTTTCTTCACTGTAATCAAACACGACAGACAGGCAAGACACCAAACTCGTTCCCTGGGGAATTCCGGTCATGACAGCCAATGTTCGACACGTACAAGGTCACCATGACAACTCTATGAAATAAGAGGCTTTATCCTAATTGACTGTATTTCACATCACAGTGCACGGTACAATGTGAATAGCATTGATGAGCGAATAAATGCACTATTACACTAAAGAGTTCCACTGAGAGTCGTTCAGCGGACATGTCTTCAGAACCTTCACCTGAATTTGTTTCAAACATTTCCCATTTCGAGCTATCTTATTTTGGAGGAGATAAAATAAAAAGCCATATATCTTGCAGATACAGCTGCTTTTGACAAAGCAGAAGATTTATGGCTAAGTCTCATTTTCAGCTTCCATGAACTGCCTTTAAAAAGAAGGTCTACATCACTATCAAACATTGCTATTCTGCTCCTTTGCCCTAAATCATGCATTCATATTCCTATGCGTAATTTACAGCATCTAGAAATACACTACAGTAGTACCTCTACATACAAATTTAATACGTTCCAGGACCTGGTTTGTAAGTTGAAATGGTCCCATAAGAATACATTATAATTCAATTAATTTGTTCCACAGCCCAAAAACCTACGCTAAATCCTTAAAAAATACTTCTGGTACAATTACAAAAAGGAATTACACATAGCAAAACAAATAGATGATAAATACAAATCATAATCATAATCATAATAATAATAATATAATAATATTAATTATTATTATAATTAGAGAAGTCCCGATCGATGCCGATCGATCGTGCCCGATCACGTCATTTCAAAGTATCGGAATCGGCAAAAAAATATCGGACATGCCTTTTTTTAATATATATATATATATATATATATATATATATATATATATATATATATATATATATATATATATATATATATTTTAATTAAATCGTTTTCTAATTGTATTTAACGTTACAGACAAAATGTCTTACACTCACCCAGAGTCTTTAGTTCAGGCTTAAGGTAGGGTTATCAAATTTATCCCGTTAACGGCGGTAATTAATTTAAAAAAATATTTATCACTTTAAAATATTTAACGCAATTAACGCATGCGCTCCACGACCCACTGACGCATTGTTGCGCTCAATCTGTAATGGTGCCGTTTTACCTGTATATAGAGCTAAAAGGCAGCGTAAAATGAGTAGAATGAATTTTGGCAGCCTTTGGAGCCTTTTTTTTAATTAGCTAAAGCTTTACAATCCCTCTCCCTACGATTAGAAATATCGTGGGAAGCAATGTGGGGAAGAAAGGTTATAATTGATCTTTTTCTTAACACCCTATGTCATTTCCCAACGCAGAGAAGATATATCAATTGCTACCACTACGCACAGTCGTGGTTGCACTTCCCATCATGCATTTGGGCAGAACAGTTAAATGGCTACAGTATCATTTACTGAAAGCTCAACAAATACACTAGATGGCAATATTTAGTCACAATATACAAAGTCACATTTATCCTTTAAGAATTACAAGTCTTTCTATCCGTGGATCCCTCTCACAGAAAAAATGTTAATAATGTAAATGCCATCTTGAGGATTTATTGTCATAATAAACAAATGCAGTACTTATGTACTGTATGTTGAATGTATATATTCGTCCGAGTTTTATTCATTTTTTTTTTAATGCTTTGCCAAAATGTATATGATCGGGAAAAATTATCGGGAATGATTGGAATTGAATCGGGAGAAAAAAAAAAAAAAAAAGCAATCGGATCCGGAAATATCAGGATCGGCAGATACTCAAACTAAAACGATCGTGATCGGATAGGGAGCAAAAATACATGATGGGAACAACCCTAATTATAATGTAAATAATGTAGCCGTTGTGTTTTGCATGTTGTTCCTGAATGCATGCGACTGATGAGAAAGAGGTGCGGTAAAATGCGAAGTTTTATTTTTTTCAATGTTGTTTTTAGCGCCAGCTATGGTGGACAGTAGCCGGGTTGTGTCGCACAAGTTCTGAAATAAATGATTAACCCCTTAACACCAGACGTGTCAGCGGCGACACGTTTACGCATATAATCTTTGAAGCCTTGTCACGCTGTAATTACGTCACCCACATGCCACTGGTTGGGCTCGTTTGAAAGTGCAGAAGTTGAGGTCCACGCTCGTTTTTACTTGAAGTCAATCGACCAAGTAAAATGAAAGATGATGTCAAATGGGGTTGATAGTTTTATTGCCCTCATAAATAAACATTAAAACGCTGCGTGGACCAATGGAAAGCACCAAGAAAAACTAAACACCCCAGGAGCTACTGTGATGTCACAAAGCAAAGAAGTCCTTCGAAAACTAATACATTGCTGGGCCAGGCGCCATATAACGAGAGGGAGGCGACGTAGCGAGCGACGGCCGGTTGGACTGAGCGAGCGACTTTGTGAAACATGCAGGATGAATCAAAAATTAAATTTAGCGCAAGCTAATGTATTAACTCCAGGAAGAGAATGGGACAGATTTGTCGTTATTTCCTTCAGGTGAGATGGCGAGTGAGAAGAGTGACAGCGGTACGCAAAGGGCGGAAGAAGAAATCACACCCCCTGGAAGTGTGAGCTGTGTAACGTAGCCCCTTGTCATGTTCCACGATGAAACTGAGTGGCATGCCTGAAGAAAATGAACTGAACTGGTTTACTGTAAATATTTTTTTTCAATGTTATATTTTTTTCACAATCTTTTCAATTTGTATATTGATGTGTGTGTTTGAGAAATTTGATTGTATGTTGCACTGTATTATATTTTAGCCATCTCGAATGTATCGTAGTCTAGATTATTCCACTCCAGTCCTTTAGATGGCAGTGATGTCCTGTATGTTCCGAATTGGTTCATAGCTTAAGACGAAAAAAAGACTTAAATGTATACCGTATTGGCCCGAATATAAGACTGTGTTTTTTGCATTGAAATAAGACTGAAAAAGTGGGGGTCGCATTATATCCGCGGTCTAGACATTATACCCATTCACGACGCCAGATGGCGCCATATTATCATTGAAGCGATGTTCTGTCATGACAGATCTCAGCTACTCTCAAGTTGAACCAGTTTGCATTATTTTATTGCAATCCTTATTCAGATTTGTTTCAAGACTACAGTTACAGTTTGACTTCACTTTGATGGTTAATGCAGTTATTGCATTTTTGTTGTTTTATCACAATAGATTGGTTTATTTACACTTCAAAAACCAGAAGCCATTCATTTACGAATGTGATTGCAGTTTAGTTTACAGATTTAAATGTTCAGATATTAAGATTTGAATGAGGCAAAATAACATGCTTTTTCTCTCCAATATATTATCATTTTTTTCAGATGTACTGTAATTATTTTCTGTATAAAAATTAATTTGGTGTTCAAAAAGTCTTTTTGTTTCAAGACTACAGTTTCAGCTAGACTTCACTTTGATGGTTAATGCAGTTATTGCAATTTTGTTGTTTTATCACAATAGATTGGTTTATTTACATTTCAAAAACCAGAAGCCATTCATTTATGAATGTGATTGCACTTTAGTTTACATATTTAAATGTTCAGATGTTAAGATTTGAATGAGGCAAAATAACATGCTTTTTCTCTCAAATATATTACCTTTTTTTTCAGATGTACTGTAATTATTTTCTGTATATAAATTAATTTGGTGTTCAAAAAGTCTTATTTCTTGAGTCTTGAAAAAGAGGGGGTCATCTTATAATCAGGGCCGTCTTATATTCGGGCCAATACGGTATTTTAAACAATGAAAATCTCATTTTTGTAGGAAGGAAAGAAAAAACATTCCTCCAATTAATATCCATGAATATTGAAAATTAATTTCCAATATAGAATAAAGTGACCCGTTATCAATAGGGAGTGACCTGGAAAACACCCAAAATCTACTGGAAGTGACCAAGAAACAGGAAGTGACCCACAAGTGCCCTAAAATCACCAGGAAATGTTTGAGCATATACAGGAAGTGACTTCGGAATGCTCCAAAATTTGCAGGAAGTGACTTGTAAATACCGTAAAATTAACAAGGAAGTCAGCTCATTCGTCCCCTCCAGTTCAAATAGATTGGACGTCTAGCACCGTCAATGGCAGCCTGTCAATGGCTTGAAAAGGAAGTGACCCAAAAATGCCCCAACATTAACAGGCACTGACCAAAAATCTACGGCAAATGACCCGTGGAAATACCATTTTCTAGTTTTAAAAGACAATTACGAACTTTTTTGTTATTTTGTCAATTTTGTAGTTTCTTCTAAATGTGAGCCCTTTTTTTTCTCCCACCTGAAACAAAAGCTGGCATTACTACCAATGTTGCACAAGGACGCCCTACAACTAAAAAAATCCAACGTTGCCATTTTATTTTTGTCAAGAAAAAGCAAAGACTCAGCAGAAGAGAGTGAAACCTGAGTCACGAGCTGCACATCCATCTGAGGTCCAGGCCGCCGTCTATGCT
This sequence comes from Corythoichthys intestinalis, assembly GCF_030265065.1. NCBI lineage: Eukaryota > Metazoa > Chordata > Actinopteri > Syngnathiformes > Syngnathidae > Corythoichthys > Corythoichthys intestinalis. Next base: position 47,095,323 of record NC_080405.1, on the reverse strand, counting down.
GCCGCTCTCGTCATCCATCAGCACCTTGACAAGCGAGCCGGCCCCGAGCACAGGTCACTGATAGCCATCTTAAAGGGCAAGCGCGTGCCGTGACACCTGAGCTCAGCCGTAAACAGAAGCGTGACGACGCACATTTACACTTCACGTCAAAAGCTAAAGCGTGTTCTGTGTAATACCACAAAAACATTGACAAGACAGATGTTTCAGTGCAAAAAGTCTATTTAATACCGAAAAAGGGAATTTCTGCAGAAATTGCCTGGGGATACTTTCCTCTACCATGGGTCAGTTTCTTTAGATTGTCGGTAACTTTCTATTAATTTTGAGGCTTTTTCAGGTCACTTCCTTGTTTACTCATTGGCTGCTATTGAAGGCGCTTGCCCCTTCCAGTCAAAGGACATTGAATGTCTAGCGCAGTCATTGGCACTCGCAGGGAATAGTATCCTTTCCCATATTTACTGCTTGACTGTTTGTATGACTCTAACACACCCAATAAAAAATAGCATTAAAATCGTAGTTCAAGAAAAGAAGTAGAATATACTTGAAGTATCAATAGTTGGACTTGGAGTGATTGGAATTTGCAGGGCCAAGACATCGGGCAGACAAGGGCGATAACAACTACAGGATGCCTGCTGACTACGAAAGCCCAACGCGCGCATCATGAGGCTGACGGAGCAAGATTGGCCCTGACGAAGCGAGACAAGCAGGTGATGGCCAAGACATCTACAAGCCCACGTCTGGACCACCGAATCTCACCGTCAGCTCCTCTGGTAACCAACAATGGACAGTCCAGTACAATAACAAGGAGTGCAACGGTTTGCGGTTCAAAGCCGAACCGTACGGTTCGCCCTGTACGGTTCAATATGCCTTTATGAACCGTGCCTTTTCGGTTTTGCAATCAATTTATTCTGAACGCTTGTGGAATGAATTGGTCGAGCTCTGTGTGCGACGTGAAGCACAGCTGTGGAGAAATTCCCGCCCCGCCGCAAGTAAATGTCCGATCGCTGTCAAGCACCTGTGTAATAGAAGCCGAGTAACGCCTTCTCTTGCTTACGAGCGAAGTGAAAGTGAAACAAGAAAGAAAACAATAAGCTATGGCGAGCGGAGGAGTGGAGAGACCGAATTTTGAAGAAGCACTGGTTTCTTTCAAATCTGCGGTGTAGCAACATTTCGGTTTCCCCGTGGACTACAATGCGGTGGGAGAGAAAATAGGGGGGAGAGAAAATATTAGAAAAAAAAAAAAAAAAATTTGCAAGCATTGCTCAGCGCTTGTTCCCTATGCTAATGGCAACACTTATAACATGACTCCGGCACCTCAGCCGGCATCACCCACAGATATCACTTTCTCAGAGCAGGACAACCCCGGAGATGACACCAGTGAAATCACACGGCTGGCTTCGTTAATTTATTTGCAACGCTTGACCCGCGTTACATTGTTCCCTCGCGAACATATTTCTCCAACAACGTATTCCCCGACATTTATGAAATGGCACACAAAGCCATCGAAGATGACTTCACTAAAGCACATATTTTCGCCGTGACCACTGATAGTTGGACGTCCCGTGCTACAGAGTGCTACTACCTAACTGTGACGTCCACTATAATTCATACCTGTCAAGTTGTACGGTCTGGGCGTAATGTGTACAAGTGAGCACTGATTTTTAAATGTGTACGCCGTACGTTACGTTCAAATTCTGTACGTTTTTCATGCATTACGTTATTTTTCCTCCGTTCGTTAATACATTGGTTGAATGACGCGAGAAAAGTCAGAGGCACGGAGAGGGAAGAGTGTTTGTTGTGACGCTGTAGCAAACGCAATGCTAGGCTAGGTGGCTCCAATATTTCCTGACTGTAGCCGATAGCCTACAACCTACGCCTAGATATCTCATGCATTATGAACTAAATGCGAAATGACAGACTCGGTAGCGTTAGTAAACAGCCGCCATTTTAGAGCAGTAAACTTCTCTGAAAAACTCTGTTGTAGTGAACCTTCCGAGTGAACCTAGGTAACTTTTTATCTAAAATACTCCTAAATCAGCAAAATCTTGACTTGAGCCTATCTTTAAATGATGAAACAGTTTTAAAATTTTCACATGTCAAAAGTAGACAGAAGGGAACTAATGCAAAAACGGGAGCACTTTTATCAACTTTAACGGTTGGTTCAGAACATTAAATGACCTCCAAACATAGTAAAGGTTACTATTGTTTTTTTTTTTTGTTTTTTTGGGGGAAAAAATGAAAAAAAAACATGAAAGGTAACACCAGTTACTTTGCCAAGTAACTTTTTTACCACTGTGTGTGTATTTCAGTAGTCAGTCACTACACTAGCCAAAGAGCTAAGAGGCATTTTAACAGTCGAACATGTTTACATTTTAAGTGTTTATTTCATTTTCTTAAAAGCAAAATAAAGGCAGTTTAAAAAAATTTTTAAAAAAGGCAAAAAGCAAACCGAAACCGAACCGAAACCGTGATCCCAAAACCGAGGTTCAAACCGAACCGTGGGCTAACTGAACCGTTGCACACCTAAAGGACACCCTCTCCTCCCACAAGGAACACTTGATAACGGAGGAACCCACGACTTAGAAGTTGACACTTAGCACTTACGTGGCGCTGAGGCTATCAAACTCCTCAACTCTCGTTGCCCTGATAACAGTAATGCCCGAACCCTTCTACCCAATCCACAATAGACAATAACCCTAAACCGGCAATCTGGCTGAAAGGTCAAATTCCAAGACACTGAAATATGAGGGTTCACAGATGGTGCCCCCCGGTTTAAATGAATTGGACGTCTTTCATTGCCAATGGTATGCAAGGAGTTAGGTCACTTCCTCGTTAATTGTAGAACAATTGCATGTCACTTGATGTTGATTTGGGGTCATTTTCTATTGATTTTAGGGCACTTTCACGTCACTTTCTGTTGATTTTGGGTCACTTCCTGACTATTGGACACTTTCGGGGTCACTTCCTGTACATTGTGGATCATTTCGGGATGATATTAGGGCCTTTTCTTAGTCATTTGGGGCATTTTTAGGTCTCTTCTAGTTGGTTTTTGTGGTTAAGGGTCACTTTCTCATAATATTGGTGCATTTTTGGGTCACCTCCTGTTGATTTTGGGGAACTTACAGGTTACTGTGGATTTTGATTCACTTTTGGGTTATTTTGGGGCATTCCTATGTCACTTGCTGCATATTTTGAGTCAGTTCATGTACATTTCAGGCATTCTGAGGTCACTTGCTGTTTATTTTGCAGGATTTTGGGGTCACTTCCTGTTAATTTTGGTGCAATACATGTTTGGTTTTTTTTGTCGAAAATACTGACCACCAATGGGGATTTATTGCCGGTCCGATTATGAATTCAATAGGAGTGAATGGACAAATTGTTGTGGGATTTGAATGTGTCATTAGAAATGAATGAGGCCACTGAACATGTATGGGGAAGTTTTTGTCAAATTTTGGTGGGGTTGTTTGATTTTGCCATAAACTGGCTGGTAACTTTTGTGTGCCTTGATTTTGTGATTTTTGTTTATTATGTGTGACAAGTAGAATTTTAAAATTTGATGTTTTTGCCATTGGAAATGAATGACTTTTTTTGGCCAAAATGAAAAAAAAAAAAGATAACCGTGAACATTAAGGGCACCCTATTTGGAATGTTTCATAGTTGGAACGGTGTGAATTGGTCAAAGTATGTGGTCTGTACGGCGTGCCGGAAAAATGGATGAATGGGGGAAAAAATGTGGATTTTTAAGATGTGGGAGTAACAATTATTGCATGTCACTGTAATACTAACATAAAACTTGCACTGAAACTACTATGCCAAGCAATTTATCCAAAAAGTAAATCTTACCACCCAATTCTATCGGTAGCGTTAATCGTGAGTAAGCGAGTGTCACGTTGACGACTGAACTTTATGCCCCCACCTTAAGTCACTTGTGTTCACTTCCTCGAAGGCCCGAGTCCCATCTTTCACTCTGGCTTTTACTGCGTTGCCTCGTAAAGCAACTCAGACCTCATCAAAGAGGACCGTGTGTTGATGAAAATAAATAATCTTTATTGGCACTTGAAGGGACTGAAACCAAAACACGCTGAGGTTTGTGTTGTTTGCGCTGCGAATAACAACTCCGGAGCTTCTCGGCAGGGGATGGAATTATTCCTGGGATGAACTGTCGCACGGTCGCCGCTTTGATTTAAAGACTTAATAAGGTTCACTTGCTAAGCTGGACAAGTGAGGGAATTCAACGAATGCTATGCAATCCGGCCACTTTGTAATACATTCAATCCGTCAAAGTGGCTTCACAGAAAGTTGAGCAAAAAACGAGAATTTCAAACTTGACTGGGCTGAGAACGTTTCAACGATTAAATTATCATTTTTTTTTGTAGTCGATCCACCCATGAAAAACCGCAAAGTAACGGCTCTCCCTACAAAATTAGCATTGGAAAGAATTTTTTCACTTTTTTACCCTAAGTATAATCATAGACTTCATAACGTATTGACATGACACATTCCCCATTCACTGTGTCATGTGGGGGCCATCCAACACTCCGCTTCATTTATCAGTAGACGGTCACATGCAGCGATCTAAAGCCGGATTTAGGTTGAAAAATTTGTCCGAGGATTCAAGGTAATTATATTTTTTGTACCATTTTAAAACGTGAAAAAAATCAATGGGAGAAATATTTGCGTAAAATAAATGCTATCTGCACGTTTTTTTTTTTTTTGCTTTTAACCAAGAATCGAGACTGTTTTATGTCCATATCCATTAAGAATTCAGGGATTTAAGCATTTATTCACAAGAATTTTCAACTGAAATAGCTCTTTGTTTACATATGGTGGCCGCTAATTTACTTACTGACTGGCTTCATAGTTCGCGATATTTAAGTAAAATAAATGCTACCTTCAAGTTTTTTTTTTTTTTTGCTTTTAACCAAGAAACGAGACTGTTTTACGTCCATATCTATAAAGAATTCAGGGATTTAAGCATTTATTCGCAAGAATTTTCAACGGAAAAAGCTCTGTGTCTACATATGGTGGCAGCTAATTTCCTTACTGATTAGCCTGGTAGTTCGCAATATTTACGTAAAATAAATGCTACCTGCACGTTTTTTTTTTTTTGCTTTTAACCAGGAATCGATACTGTTTTACGTCCATATCTATAAAGAATTCAGGGATTTAAGCATTTATTCACAAGAATTTTCAACGGTAAAAGCTCTTTGTTTACATATGGTGGCCGCTAATTTACTTACTGACTAGCCTCATAGTTCGCGATATTTAAGTAAAATAAATGCTACCTGCACATTTTTTTTTTGCTTTTAACCAAGAATCGAGACTGTTTTACGTCCATATCTATAAAGAAGTCAGGGATTTAAGCATTTATTCACAAGAATTTTCAACAGAAAAAGCTCTTTGTCTGTGTTTCCACTGGGTCAGCTTTGACAGAGATAGGCCCTCTATGAATCAACCCCGTGCCCAGTGTCCCGTCAATACATTATGAAGTCTACCGTATGATTTAAAAAAATATGTATACATATATATTTTTAATAAATGGTTTTTAAGCACTTCAAATGTAATAATTATGATAAGTTTTAAACATTCTACTGTCCCACCAAATTATTTTTATACAAGAATAAAGTACTGTACTGTAGTAGAAAAATGCTTGGCTTTATTAAATGCTTCTGTTACCTCCCTTAACTATGCCTATTGGAGTGGCATGTGCAAATTATAAACTGCTAAGGATCACCTTTAACATGTGGCGTTAATTGCCACAAACACAACACATCCGGCTGCCTCGAACATCGCCACACACATACATTAATTCCAGCGCGCGCTCCCTTATCACCCCGCCCGCGCACATAGAGCTTGTCTGTTCCAAGGCAGCACTTCATTGAGTGAGTCTACTCAAATCCTCTCACTTATGCACGTTTAACAAGTTAAACCCTCTTAAAAAGCTAAACGATTATTGACCCTTGCGGTGCTTTTGAAGCCAGTGACTCTGGCAAGATTAAACACAAACATCTGTCAACAACGTTAACTTTAATAAGCAACTCCAGTGCACGCGCACTACCTGCCTGGGGAATACAGGGAAAGGGAGGGAAAGAGCAAGAGTGGGACTAAGCGATTTGCTCGGGACAGCTCATCTGTATTTATTTATTTATTGATTGATTTTTATTGAAAAAAAAATCTACGATGGACCGAGGATGCGAAGTTTGAAGTGCGAAGTAGTGAGGGATTACTGTATAGGTGGAAAAAAAATAGTAAAAAGGGTGACCGATGTTTTTTTTGGGGGGGTGAAAAAGACAGTTAATATAATAAGTTAATATAAACATAATTAATGTGCAAGACATGAACTGTAACGTCAGTTACATTGCCGAGTAACTAACTACTTGTACGTTAAGGTACTAACTAGGGTTGTTCCGATCATGTTTTTTTGCTCCCGATCCGATCCCAATCGTTTTAGTTTGAGTATCTGCCGATCCCAATATTTCCCGATCCGATTGCTTTTTTTTGCTCCCGATTCAATTCCAATCATTCCAGATAATTTTTCCCGATCATAAACATTTTGGCAGTGCATTAAGAAAAAATGAATAAAACTCGGACGAATATATACATTCAACATACAATACATAAGTACTGTATTTGTTTATTATGACAATAAATCCTCAAGATGGCATTTACATTTTTAACATTTTTTCTGTGAGAGGGATCCACGGATAAAAAGACTTGTGACTTTGTTTATTGTGACTAAATATTGCCATCTAGTGTATTTGTTGAGCTTTCAGTAAATGATACTGTAGCCATGCCCAAATGCATGATGGGAAGTGGAACCATGACTGTGCATAGTGCTACCAATTGATATATCTTCTCTGCGTTGGGAAATAAAATAAGGTGTTAAGAAAAAGATCATTTGTAACCTTGCTTCCCCACATTGCTTCCCATGATATTTCTAATTGTAGGGAGAGGTATTGTAAGGCTTTAGCCAATTACAAAAAAGGCTCCAAAGGCTGCCAAAATTCACTCTACTCATTTTACACTGCCTTTTATCTCTTTCTATAGGTAAAACGGCGCCATTAAAGACTGAGGCGACAATGCGTGGGTGGGTCGTGCAGCACATGCATTAATTGCGTTAAATATTTCAACGTGATACATTTCTTTAAAAAAATAATTACTGCCGTTATCGGGATAAATTTGATAACCCCACCTAAAGCCTAAACTAAAGACTCTGGATGAATGTAACATATTATGTTTGTAACGTTAAATACAATTAGAAAACGGTTTAATTAAAAAAAATATATATATTAAAAAAAGGCATGGCCGATATTTTTTTGCCGATTCCGATACATTGAAAATGACGTGATCGGACGATCGTGACATCTCTAGTACTAACGCAATTACTTTTTGGGAGAAGTAATTTGTAACTGTAACTAATTACTTTTTTAAAGTAAGATTAACAACACTGCTGGCCGATAGACAAATATAAATGCCATTAGGCTTTGAAAACCCCATATCGGTCGCCCTCTAATAACGATGTCTCTTGTGGCCATCTAATAATCCTCTCTGAGGTCAGCAGCAGGTGAACGCGCCACACACTCTCTCTCTCATGGCGTCATCATCATTCCAATCCATTGGACCGTAGAGTGATGTAATCCTATAGATCTACTGAGGCTCATGTGGCATCCTCTTCAGCCTTCATCGATCGGCTCCTAAAGCCGTCGACTTGACAAAAAGGTGATGCTAACAGAAACTGTCACCGTCTCGGGAAGCTATGCCTTTTTTTTTTATTTTATCACCTCCACTGAGGTGTTTTCGTGAGCTAGGTTAGCATATTTTCTCAAGTATAATGAATACTTCAACTTGTCAACTCTTTGGGGGCCAGTGACTCGAGATAAATCGAGCGACTTTTTCTGGTGTTATTTTAGACGTTTGCGACTGCAGCCAGAGCAGCTGCTCACACCTGCACATTCAGGTGCCCCCTCCCACCCACTATGGGAACCTTTTCTGCAAAATAACAATCCATAACATAAAAATAATTGAATTGTCACGTAAATCACTCACATATGTTTTAGTGCGTAACTTCCTGTCATAGAACCTTTCACCAGTGCAATTAATAGATCAGCAAGACAATTTCATTTTAGAATACAAAACTAAAAGTATTTAAAAACATTCGGGGACCGATGTCAGTACAGTGGACAGCTAATCAAAAATTGACACTGAAGATTTTTTACCCTTTATTAGGCAAGTGATTATTTTGGGTGATTTAAAAATGTTTTTTACTTAACCCGCGCTGGCGAATGTAACCCGGATTTCTGCGTAAATCGGAATTATCCCTTTAAATATCTCAAAACACCCTTTAAATAAGAAAAAAAAAAAACGATTGAAAAACATGTTGTTTTCCGAAATTTCCAGGTTCGCGGTGAATCAGTAACAGGCACACTTTTGCTCAATAGACAATGTTTATTGATTAGAAAATGCAGAATAAATAAGATTTATTGATTACAATCCCACAAGATCAAGCAAACAAGTATCAACAAATGACGATGACGCTAAATTTGAGTTTGTCAACCCCAGAATCCCCGCGTTACCGTTACAGCAAAACGAAACGTCCCTTAGAAATGACGATCGCTTACCGTGACAAATGAGCGGGGAGCCAACACACTCCGGCAAAGCGGCAAAGGAACAACACCAGGCAACCCGAACGTAATCCACTGGCAGACTTCCAGCGGGTTGGGGGAGTCTCACGAGTTCGGGCGGTGCGTTTTCGTAGGGGCGGGGAGTTGGACATACCTATAAGAGTCGGGAGATTCCCCCAACCCGATGGAAGTCTGCCAGTGGATTACGTTCGGGTCGCCTGGTGTTGTTCCTTTGCCGCTTTGCCGGAGTGTGTTGGCTCCCCGCTCATTTGTCACGGTAAGCAATTTTCAATTCTAAAGGACATTTCGTTTTGCTGTAACTGTAACGCGGGGATTCTGGGGTTGACAAACTCAAATCTAGCGTCATCGTTGACATTTGTTGATACTTGTTTGCTTGCTCTTGTGGGATTGTAATCAATAAATCTCATTTATTCTGCATTTTCTAATCAATAAACATTGTCTATTGAGCAAAAGTGTGCCTGTTACTGATTCACCGCGCACCTGGAAATTTCGGAAAACAAGTACTCGATATTATACGTCATTGTACTTTCCCCACCAAGACGTTGGAGCTAAGTCCTAGCTAGACAGTGAGCTAAGCTCCGTGTGGTTTGCTGACTTTATTCAGCTGCTCACGACATCAACACCTCCAGCATGACACCCAAAAAAATTAAATCAGTCTCATCTTCAATAACAGCAATTCAAATTTGTGTTTACAAGTAGCTGCTGATACAGCAATAACAAACGATTAGCATGTATCAGTTAGCATCTGCACATCATCAAAAACAATCACATAAAGTCACCCCAAGTATTTGACCACAATTGAAAACGTACACTAAACACTACAAAAGGGCGTCTATACAGCTGTCACCTCTGGATGCTTCACAAGCAACAAATGTGCACGCAGGCTGTCACTTCTGATACTCGGCTGCTCTGTGTGTGCGTGTATGGGGTAGGCACGTCTGTACATGCACTCGCTTCCTGATCTACGCTTCCTGCGGCAAAATAAAAGCACACATCACAAAACAAAAGTCAACATAACATTTAAAAAAAAAAAAAAACAGAAAATGATATGACGCAGGTGTCGTAAAGTCAAAATCGCGTAAGTCGGGTCCATCGTAACCCGGAGACTGCCTGTATTAGAAATTATTATTATTATGAACCATTATTGTACTTTTTATAGGGACATCCCTGATCCGATGACGTGATCGGGAAGCGGGCTCGATCACATCAATTTTACAAAATCGGAATAGGGTGAAAAAGATCAGAATTTCCAAATGTATTCATTTTTATTTTGAAGTATTAACTCATTGGCTGGCATTGACGGCGATAGTTGTCCAGTCCATTTTGACTGGAACAATTACTGCCAGTCACCCAGTCAAATCGGATTGGTCATCTACCGCAGTCAATGGCAGTGAAATATGATCATTTAATGCCGTCCTTCGCAATTAAAAATAAATTCAAGATCCATTGCTGCCAATAGAATCAGTTGTTCTGCTCAGGTTCAAAGTGGAAGGGCAGAACCGACGACATGTTTATGTAGTTAAAGAGTGACACTGTGGAGGTCTGGCAGCGTGGCCATGTGACATCTACGCGTCAACATTAATGGCAACCTACTAGTTAAACTAATTTTACAAATTTAATAAAAACGAAAACATGAATTGGGTTTTTTAAATTATTTTAACTCGTACTAACCATAAGTGGATTTTATGGGGGGGGCAGGCCCCCCCTGGTGTCCGAAAAGTTTCATTGTATGTAACTGACTTTCCTATATATATATATATATATATATATATATATATATATATATATATATATATATATATATATATATATATATATAAAAAGTTGAAAAGGAATAAAACTGCAACAAAAATTAATGAAATGAACAAAAATATATATTTTTATATTGGGTCAAAATAATTTTTGGAGCACCTTACACGGTCATTTTATTTGCATATAATATAATGTAACAAAAACAATTTTTAAAAAAATAAAATATTTTAAAAAATGACTTTTTTCTTTGACCGAAAATATTAAGCAACCTTTTGGGGATTGAATTATTTAGATACAAATACTAATCATAATATAGCCCAAACACAAAAAGGATTGCTTCAATCAAAGAAAACTTTTTCAATGAGAAATTAAGTGTTCAAATACAAATTTTTCAATCTCAAATATTTTTTCGCATTCAAAAACTTTTTCTACGGTTGAAATTTTTCTTTTTTTGATTGAAGTGATTTTCTTTTTTTAAAACCTATATTTTTTTAAGCAACTTATTTTTTGACTGAATAATAAAAACAAAAATGTCCTAGCCAAAATGTGGTCCAAAAACAAATCAACATTACTTCAATCAAAAAAAAAGAGAAAAAATAATCAAGGAAAAATAGCTTTCACATGCTTTCGTTTTTTGTTTTTTGAGTTTCAAATTTATTTTTGCATTCAAACACATTGAGTTTCAAATTTATTTTTGCATTCAAACACTTTTTTTTTTTTTTTTTTTTTTAACTGAAGTGACATTTTTTTGGGTTGAATAATAAAGACACAAATCTACCTCCAAATGGCTCCACCCAGGGGATACAATTTTTGACTGGGGTAACTACATTGGCACGACACTGGCGGGCGTACCATATTCAATGGATGACAATCTTGGCGAAAAGTATTGCCTCAGCAGCCTGATTTAGAATTCCCCTCAAGAATGATGGGAAACAAAAAAACGCTCATTGTCAACTTATTATTTAAAAAATTCTTGTAAATTTATTTTATTGCTGACACTGCGTTTTGGGGTCATCAACATGTTGTGCCCCCCTGCTCCAAAAGTCAAACTCCGCCTATGGTACTAACATTTATCTTTTAAGAACTACATGTCTTTTTAGCCGTGGTTCCGTTTTAGACAGTGTCTTTCTCCTAAAAATGACCAGATGTGGCAGTTTCTTTTTGTTTCACGTAGGTGATAGCCTGGAGTTTGAACTGGCCTTCGTCCGCTCATCTCTTCACAGTAGATGCCATTTTTGAGGGTCCTTCACAAAACCAGTGTTGTTTAGCCTAACGCACACACTCGAACGTTACAGTAACTATCACACAACATTCTCCTTTTAAGGCTCTCATGCGGCTCTCACTTACGTCCACCTTTTCAAAAATTGCTTTATCAGACGGAGGCAATTTGGTATTCAGTCCACACAATAGACGCACCACATTATTAGCGCATTGACCATTTTGGACACAATTTTTGACTTTTGGGTGCGCCTTATGGTCGTGAAAATACAGTAAATGAATACAATGTGAATAAAAGTTGAAAATGAATTTGGCCCTTTCTGCCATCAGGTTAAATGAGCCTTTTAAGGGTTTTAAAAAAAATCAATTTGTGCATGAAACTGTTAAATAACAAAAGGAAGTGTCATTGTTTTATTAATTAAAAACTGTTACTGTATTTCCTCCATTAGAGAAAATACTAGCGAGTAGTAAATAGAAATAAAACTTTCCGTGGCTTTAATTGAGTCTCCACTCTAATGGATGGAAATGTATCAGTAATTTGCAGTTTAATCATGGAAATAGGGGTGATTGTATTCATTTTAGGGGATCTTTGTTCTAAGGCCAAGTCCTCAGGGACTCGACATCCTGCCTTCCTGGTAGAGTGCAGCTTGTAGATAAATGACTTTGTCGTCCTCCCGCTGCCAAGTGGGAGGAGGACGTAGGGGAGCCCGCTGCCAATACGGCAGATGACTCCATACATCAGCAAACATTTCGATTTCCCACCATTCATCCAGCAAGACCTATGAATGCGCCTTCTGCACTCTAATATTTTGGTCCCGTTGACCTGGATATCCGGCTGTATATCTATTCACCATCCATCCATCTTTCCATCAATTTATTTTGGTCCTCTTGCCGAGTCTAAGCAATCGATGATGTTCTCTTTCAAGTGTGGAAACACGTGACATCATGAGTTGCGCTCCATCTTTTATGAGCAGATTGTTAGACAAAATATCAAGATGATGGCTTAATGTAGCTTTTTAAGTATGCAGGTCATCCTAGGATATTTGATCAATGCTGCTGACAGCTATGGATTGACTAACACCAGTTGGACTTAGGTGGGGATTTTTCCTGGAAATTGTTTTTAAAAAAGCTTCAAAACACATCCTGCTCATTATAAATGAGAACGCAAACCATGTCAGATGATTGCAATAGTGCTAGAAGGCAACAAAAAAGTTGTTTATTAGAGCTTGAAATTGCAAATACATGTAAGAAAATCAACTCATTCACTCCTAGCCCATCGTATTTTTTTGTATCTTTATCGTGATTCGGGCGAGTTTGTCTGCGTGGCTGTCTGTATGTTGATGTTTTATGTACGCCGAAACGGCTGGGCGTAATTTGACGAAATTTTACACATTTGTACTTTATGTGTATGGGGGTGTTCGATCGAAACCAAGGGTTTGATTTCTGTAGGCCTCCATTTAGTGTGGAAAATTAATTCGAAATGCCCCTCTCAGAAAAATAGTATAGACAATCCCTGATTGTGGAGGCGACAGCGCCGTCTTTTGGGCAGAAGACGCGTCTCTTGGGACTGCAATGTCGCTGTTGACTTTCAAACTTTACGGTTTAATGTACACATTTAAATATGCTCCGATTTGCTCTGTTTCTTTGCTAAAACCATCTCCACCCTGAACAGCCATATGTAACACTGCATCACCCAATGTCCAATATTCATTGCAATATTAAGTGCCTCATTGTCAACTTCTGCAACTTAACTTCTTTTCACACATATTCTATGTGCAATACTTATTCACGTGCAATATTCAATGCCTTCACTGTCTACTGCTGCTACTTCTTTTCAATTAAACAGTAAATAAACTACTCAAGTCCCCATTCTGTACCAGCAGCTTTAAACTACATTCAATTAATTTAATTTTGCGAATCAACTGTTAAAAGTTGTTAAAACTGCTCCCGTTATTCCATAATTTCCCTTCTGTCTACTTTTGACGTGTGAAAGTTTTAAAACTGTTTTGAAGATAGATTCAAGTCAAGATTTTGCCGATTTAGGAGTATTTTAGATAAAAAGTTAATTAGGTTCGCTTGGAAGGTTCACTACAACAGCCTACAAGGGAAGTCTCCTGCTTTAAGATGGCGGCTGTTTACTAACGCACCTAGTTTTCAATGCATGTGTTGCTAGCGCTGTCGAGTCTGTCATTGTGCATCTAGTTCTACATACATATCATATCTATTACACAAGCATGATGTTTACTCTCGGGACGCAATGCGGTCCGTTTCTCATTGCGTCCCGAAGACCCCGCTGTGAATTAGTTCCGCTTTACTTGACATATCTCAATAATCGGAATTTGGATGTTTGTCAATCGTTCTTGAATCTTCCACGGCAGAATCGCTCAAGGATGTAATGACGTCTGGGCATGTTGTACCGTGGTTCTAATGCTGCGTTCCAGAAAAGTGGGATGTCGGACTTTTCCGACCTCCGACTAGGAAAATATCATTGGAACACCACTCGAACTGGGAGGTCCAAGTCGCGAAGTCGGAGAAAAAAATAACTACCCCGACTTCCAAGTTGTTTCAATCTGACGTCACTGGACAAAATGGCGCGCAAGAAAACGAATGATAACACAATAATGAAGTAAATCAAGTTTATTTGAGACGCCATGTATTTTTTTCCTCATACAGTGAATTATCTTTGTTGTGCTATGTTTTTATATTGACGATCAGCAAAGGATGTAACTAAAAAAAGGCAGTTTACAGTGTGGGCTATAACGCAGCCGTCGTTTTTCCTCTACTAATTGATCGCTTATAGGAAGGCAGGTTCGCTGGAGGTCAAAATGTCTTTGGATGGCCAAAATAAAAAACACCTCGTCGCGATCAGCCATCTTTGTTGTTTACATTTGCTTGGAACGCTTTGAGGTCGGAACTGGTACCATCCGAGTGGGATAAATCCGACTTCCCACTTCGCTGGAATGCAGCATAATGTGTTGGATGGTGCGTCTTTACTCACGAGAGATAATGGCTCGTCATCCAGAATGAATTCTTGATTCTTCTTCTTGCAATGAATTCTTGCAATGACTCTTGTTATTCCCTGGGCTTTGGGACTGTCGAGTGCCAGTTTGTCATGCATAACAAAAGTTTCTGCCAGTGTTAGTTGCGTAGGACCTTTCTTTTTGTCTTCTGTTTTCTTAACATACTCCTGATATTGTTTGTGGTGGTATGTCGCTAAATGCTTGATTAGGTTGGTTGTATTAAAACTTCTTACAGCTTTACCACCACGCTTGACTTTGTGACATATCGTCTTTGTCGTCCTTTAAGGTGAAATGATCCCACACACCTGACATTTTTACTGATAAAGTCTCTCGTTAAATTGGGAGACGGTAATGTAGTGTGTTGAAGGTGTGCCGTAAAATGCGGACCAGATTTTAGGGAAACTGAAGCAAAAACTGGAATGGATTATGTATATCGGTGCGCTGGAAAACCCGGACCGGATTTTCAAAAAAACTGGATCAGAAGTCTGGATCGGAATTTTTCCGTGTCGGCCGATCCGATACCGATGCGCATTTTCTTGCCCATATCGGCGTCCGATCCGATCCAAATATCGGATCGGGACATCTCTAGCCTGGCATACCGCTAGTTCACAGAATATTGTAGTAGTTAGTAAAAGAAGAAAAATTATACAGTGTAAATATATATACATATATACAATACAGGCCAAATGTTCTTTGGCCTGTACATCTTCTCATGTGTGCGTTTTCTTTACTTTCATGACTATTTACATTGTAAATTCCCACTGAAGGTCATAAAACTACAAATAAACACGTATGGAATTATGTACTTTTCAAAAAAAGATGAAATAACAAAAAACATGTATAATATCTAGGTATCTTTAAAGTAGCCACCCTTTTCTCTAATTACTTTTTTGCACACTGTTGCCATTCTGTTGATGAGCTTCAAGGCAGAGTCGCATAAAATGTTTTTGACTTCACAGGTATGCCTTTTCAGGGTTGATTAGTGGAATTTATTTTTTTATTTTATCAATGTGGTTGGGACCTTCATTTGTGTTGCGTTGAATGAGATGTGTTCAAACTTTTGGCCTGTACTATATTGTCATTGTTTGCATACTATCCTCATTAAAATATGAAAACCTATAAATGTACTGTTTTTTCATATGTAGGATTTTGATAAAGATCAGATAACATTTGATGCTGATTTTATTAAGAAGGTTCAGATACTTTTTCATACCACTGTATATATATTTAAATATACTGCATATATAAAGAAAGCACCCATAAAAGGCAAAAAAAAAAAAAAAAAAAAAAAACACCAGTCAAAAGAGATTAGAATTCTATTGCTATCGATGGCAGTAAAGGCATCAATAGATTAATTGAATTACCGTAATTTTTAGGCAATAAAGTGCATCTGACTATAAGCCACACCCACCAAATTTGACAAGAAAACAGTATTTATTCACATATAAATCACACTGGACTATAAACCACGGCGATATTTACACCTAAAGACAACTGTTGTCACGATACTAAAATTTATAACTCTATCAATGCTTCAAAAATGATAATTTTCAATACAACATGAATTATTTAAAAAAAAATTTTTTTTTTATGTTACTGACAATAACAAAAAGCGACAGCGAATGATGTCTGCCGCCATCAATGGCAGCCAATAAGTTAACATAGACAATTAAAAAATATCCTCCATTACAATCTAAAGTAGTGCAAAATCAAATTGACCCCATGACAAGCAATTTCTTGCTTCTACGGCCGTCCACAAACAAATAGATAACTGTGTCAATACTTTGCAATCATATATTGTTTCCGGATACAGCATTTCAAAGTCAATACTTTTCGATACTGTTGACAACCACACTAAAGACATAAAGCTCATCCGCCTGTAAAAATGTATATGTAAACCACACTGGACTATAAGCTGCAGGGTTCAAAGCGCAGGAAAAAAGCAGCTCTTTATAATCCGAGAATTACGATAATTAAAAAAATTTAACTTGTGAAAAATATTGAATAATTATCAAGTCAAATACCGATATATGCTATTATAAAGACCTTTAATTATGATAAAATACAGTGGGGAGAACAAGTATTTGATACATTGCCGATTTTGCTGTTTTTCCACTTGCAAGCCATGTAGAGGTCTGTAATTTGTATCATAAGTTCTCTTCAACTGTGAGGGACGGAATCTAATACAAAAATCCAGAAAATCACATTTTATAATTTTTAAATAATAAATTTGTATTTAACTGCATGAAATAAGTACTTGATACATTACCAACTAGTAAATATTTCGGCTCCTAGTTCTTTTTTAAAAACCCCTCCTGTTCTCCACTCATTACCAGAAGTAACTGCACCTGTTTGAACTTGTTACCTGTATAAAAGACACCTGTTCACATGCTCAAACAAACAAACTCCAACCTCTCCACAATGGCCAAGACCAAAGAGCTGTGTAAGGTCATCAGGGATAAAATAATAGACCTGCACAAGGCTGGGATGGGCTCCA
Organism: Corythoichthys intestinalis; assembly: GCF_030265065.1. NCBI lineage: Eukaryota > Metazoa > Chordata > Actinopteri > Syngnathiformes > Syngnathidae > Corythoichthys > Corythoichthys intestinalis. The sequence goes on along the minus strand of NC_080405.1, from coordinate 47,078,197 downwards.
AGAAAATAAGCAAGCAGCTTGGTGAGAAGGTAACAACTGTTGGAGCGATGATTAGAAAATGGAAGAAGTTCAAGTTGACGGTCAATCTGCCTCGTTCTGGCGCTCCATGCGAGATCTCACCTCGTGGGGCATCGATGTTCATGAGGAAGGTGAGGGATCAGCCCAGAACTACACGGCAGGACCTGGTCAATGACCTGAAGAGAGCTGGAACCACAGTCTCGAAGAAAACCATCGGAAACACATTACGCTGTCATGGATTAAAATCCCACAGCGCACGCAAGGTCCCGCTGCTGGATGATCCAGAGGAGCAATGGGAGAAGGTCATGTGGTCGGATGAGACCAAAATGGAACTTTTTGGTATTTTTGGAGGAAAAAGAAGGATGAGTACAACCAAGAACACCATCCCAACTGTGAAACATGGAGGAGGAAAGATCATTTTTTGAGGCTGCTTCTCTGCCAAGGGTACAGGACGACTGCACCGTATTGAGGGGAGGATGGATGGGGCTATGTATCGCCAGATCTTGGCTGACAACCTCCTTCCTTCAGTGAGAGCCCTGAAGATAGGTCGTGGCTGGGTCTTCCAGCATGACAACGATCCACAGCACACAGCCAAGGCAACTTAAGAGTGGCTCCGTAAGAAGCATCTTAAGGTCCTGGAGTGGCCTAGCCAGTCACCAGATCTGAACCCGATAGAAAATCTATGGAGGGAGCTGAAAGTCTGTGTTGCCCGGGAGCAGCCCCGAAACCTGAAGGCTCTGCAGAAGATCTGCATGGAGGAGTGGGCCAAAATCCCTGCTGCAGTGTGTGCAAACCTTGTCAAGGACTACAGGAAACGTTTGGTATCTGTAATAGCAAACAAAGGTTTCTGTACCAAATATTAAGTTTGATTTTTGTGATGTATCAAATACTTATTTCATGCAATTAAATGCAAATTTATTATTTAAAAATCATACAACGTGATTTTCTGTTTTTTTGTATTAGATTCCGTCCCTCACAGTTCAAGAGAACTTATGATACAAAATACAGACCTCTACATGTTTTGCAAATGGGAAAACCAGCAAAATCTGCAGTGTATCAAATACTTGTTCTCCCCACTGTAATTTCCTTATAATAAAAAAAAAAATTAAAGTGACTATTTGGTATATTGTGAAATATATACAGTGAATTAATTACATGTATTTCATTTAGAGCAAATTTCATTGAACAGCTAAAACTAATTATCGTATTTTTCGGACTATAAGTCGCACCTGAGTATACATCGCACCAGCCATAAAATGCCCAACGAAGAGGGTAAAAAACATAAGTCGCACTGGAGTAAAAGTCGCATTTTGGGGGGAAATTTACTTCATAAAATCCAACACATAGAACAGATATGTCATCTTGAAAGGCAATTTAAAATAAAAATACAATAGAGAACAACATGCTGAATAAGTGTGCAGTATGATATTGTTACATGATGCATCAACAACGAAATGCGAACGTGGCCGGTATGTTAACGTAACATATATATTCAGAGTTATTTAGATAACTATAGCGTAAACAATATGCTAACAAGCTTACCAAACCATCAGTGTCACTCCAAAACACCAAAATAACATGTGAAATGACATAATACTGTGTTAATAATTTCACACATGAGTTGCTCCAGAGCATAAGTCGCACCCCCAGCCAAATTATGAAAAAAAAAAACTGCGATTTATAGTCTGAAAAATACGGTAAATTTAAATTTAAGGCAAGTTTATAAAAACACATTGTGTGTAGGGTCATCAAGAAAGTCTTCGTACGCAGGAACCTTTTAAAATGTTCTCCTGATAATTAGAGCACAGATATTGAAAAAGATATATAGTTGAGCTTTTTAGTACAGTTTAATTGCACAGCAGCAAAGTCTTTATGATATGAGAACAAAGAGAGTTGCGATGGCGACCGCGTGGAGTGGACTATTCATAGCTTTGATATGAGAGGACGCCCACGGGGCGCTGACCCAATCAAAAGCTCTCCTCCACCTCCTCAAGTGTGTGGTAGCAACCAGACGAGCAACTGCGCGCTTAAGTCTTTTAAACCAGTTTAGCAAAAAGGTTACATATGAAACAATATGACACTAGCTTTTCTGAACGAACATTGAAGAGAAGCATGAAAACACCTTTCATCACCCCTGCCAAAATGGCCTTGGGGTGGTCATGTTGGTAGGGATGATGTTCGCATTAAAATCAATGGGTTGACATTGAAATTAAGTCATAACTATCTTATTTCTCAGCTAATTTTTAAATTATTATATCAATGTCAAAACGTCAATTAACTCATTGTCTGCCAGTTGACATTAGTTAAATGGCACCTCATTTATATCTTGAGGGGGTCTGTATTGCTTTCACTGGTACTAATAAACTTTGAGGAGGTTGGCAGGAACCCTGCCACAAAAAAAAAAAAAAAAAAAAACTACAAATGTGCTGTTTTACGGCATACATAACTTTCCTCTTTCCCCATTCATTATAAAGATGAAAGCCGACACGAACGCTTTTGCGCAAATGCTGCAAAGATGTCAGAGCAACAAGACACAAAAAGTTTTGTCTGAGGAGGAAAAAAAAGAGAAGCTACCAGGATATGCAGAATAAACATTGGCCCGGCTTTCACTTGCTGACGTGACCCGTATGGAGGTAGATTTGTGTCTTTATCATTCAATGAAAAAAAAGTTATTTCAAAAAAAAAAAAAAAAAGTCACTTCAATCAAAAAAAAAATGTGTTTGAATGCAAAAATTAATTTCAACCAATAAAAAGACATTTGAAAACTTTTTCTTTGATTGAATTTTTTTTTTTTTTTTGGATTGAAGTTGCTTTTGATTGTAACAACTTTTTTGATTGAAGTAATGTAGTTTAGCCATATTTTGGCTATGACATTTGTGTCTTTATTTTCAGTTAAAAAATTTGCTTAAATTTTTTTTTTTTTTCAAAAGAAAAATCCCTTCAATCAAAAAAAGAAAAAAATCAATCATTGCTAAAAAATTTGCTTAAAAAAAAAAAATTCAAAAGAAAAATCACTTCAATCAAAAAAAGAAAACAAAAATCAATCATTGAAAAAAAAGTTTTTGAACCCGAAAAAATATTTTAGACTCAAAATTTCAATTTGAACAATTAATTTTTCGTTGAAAATTTTTTCATTGATAAAAGCAATCCTTTTTGTGTTTGGGCCATATTATGGGTAGGACATTTGTGTCTAAATCATGCAATCCCCCCAAAAAAGTTACTTCAATCAATCAAAAAAAAAAAAAAAAATTCAATCAGAGAAAAAAAAACACTTTTTTTGAAGTGCAAAACGTTTTGGACAACCTTTTTTTGATAGAAGGTGAAAGTTTTAAACTACCTTGTTTTGATTGAAGAGGACAAAGTTTTAAAGGCACTTTTTGGGGGGATTGAATCATTTTGACACAAATCTTGCACTTCGCTATTGGTCAGACATGTTTGAGTGACAAGTGGCTACGCCAATGGAGTAAGCTTTAAAAGCTTGATGAAGCAAGAATCATGGCCACAACTCGTTGGGCCGGCCAAGCCGTCTGCTCAAGCATGAGCCGAAAATAGCTCACCAAGGCGGACGACTTTGATGCGAGACATCACTGTTAAGCAATAGTTGCAACTGTAGAATAATGTCCCAATAACATAAATAAACTATCAACTGATACTTAATAATTCATTAGTTAGTAAGCTACTAATAGCTTATTAATGTTGTATTACTAATTTATAGGAGGTAGGTATAAATCATTGGCATACAGTTTACAAGTCATTTATTACTCATTAACTCATTTGCTCCCAAAAACGTATAAATACTTTATATTTTTAATTGCTTCAGTGTTCCAAAGACGTATTTATACGTCTTTTACGTTTTTTTTTTTGTTTTTTTTTACAAGAGACATCTCTGGGTTCTAATTTAATTTAGCTCCAAAGCACAAAGCTGAAAATCCATTTTAAAGCATTAAAACTGGTCACTGGAGGGCAGTAGCGCATTTGGTAAGACCCGCAACCTGATTCAATGGCAACGAACGGCCGGGGCGCTGGCGGAAGACAACCGAACGGCATCCAGGATGCCAGGCATAGGACGACCGAGCAGAATGACCAGGATGTACGTTGCCGTTGAGTCCATGCTGCTCGCCGAGCAGACCCCGCAGAGACTCAAAAAAATCCATCTTTATGAGACAGGCAACGATGAGGGAAAGGTTTAACGGATGTCGCGGCCACAATAGCGTCATCTTTCAGTTAGTTATGTGTAAATAAATTGTTACTTTGCTATCAAAAGCTCTATTTGTCTGGTTTATCTTATTTTGTATAAGGAAAACATTATTCAGATGTTTGGGATGTAACTAAAGCAAAAAAAAAAATCTGCATTAAAGTCAAAGTTATGTTTGAAATGTACGCTTTCACAAAAAGCTCAATTTCTCTGTTTTTTCATCAGAAATTGGAAAATTGCTCAAACTAAGCTATTTTCTAATGCTGATTTCTCAAGAATGGAAAAAGATATGAACTTACCTTTTCTAACCTTTCTTTTGGTTTTTATAGCAATAGAACAGAATTTTCTGTGGGCCTTGCAAAATCAGTCAAAATCCAGTAAAACGGCCCGGGAGCGAAGGGGTTGCACCGGTGAAAATGGCTGGGAGTGAATGAGTTAACCATCAGTTGATTTATGGCATATTATCTATAAGGCGTCATTATAAATGCTTAACACTGTTAACAAACACTTAACAAATTAATAATAAATCATTTATTATCAGTTTACTAATCTTCTATTAAGTAGGTACAGTTACACTGGATAGTTATTATAAAGTGTTATCAGTTACTAAAAGCATTGCCTGTAAAGTTAATTAAGATTCTATGAAGATGTTTCCTGGAACGAATGTCAATGCATTTAGTGCATCGTCTCTCTCACTTTGGGGAGGGAACAAATATCCGCGACGCTTAATCGGCCAATTTGTCATATGATTGTTTGGGCTCGGCGTGAGGAATAATGGGCCTATTTTGCGCTCCCAAATGAACATGCAAGTCGATATGGCGAGGTCTGAAGCCCCATGTGCTATAAATAAATCTATTGATCACTCAAACACACACGCATGCACACACTCCGTGTCTGACCTGCATTAGACTGCAAGCAAATAAGATTACAGGCTTGTCAGATTGCGATGTAAAGTGTAAATGATTTTTAATGGTATACGTGTTTTCTTTTGCCAGCAAGTGCATATCAAAGGCGTGTCAAATCGATGCTGAATGCACCTCACATGAAATATTCATTCAAGCAAAGAGAAACAAAGTATGAACATCTTACAAAAAGGTAAACATCCTCATGCTGTCTTGTCAATGCACAATGAGGAATGAGTGCTGGAGTCAAGTGGATTTTATTTTTCACTGTGATTTATCAGTTTATTATAAAGAAGTATACAGGCCAAAAAAGGAGAATAATAAGACTACAAGAATGAAAACATTATTAGGGCTGCAGCTATTGAATATTTTAGTAATTGAGTATTCTACTGAAAATTCCCTCAACAGCCGATAATTGAATCTCAGGAGTGACAAGATTTTTTTTTAAATTTTTTATTTTTTTACAGTTTTCACTCAAAAAACGTAAGATCTTATAAAAAGAGTTCTTATTTCTTACCTAAAAATGTCATTACACACCCCACTTAAAAGTTAGGTGTTTTTTCCAAGAATTTCCTTTTTTGTCAAGCTATTTTTAAGTTCTAGTTAAGTTTGAGGTCAGTCTAAATCAGACATATCCAAAGTCAGGCCCGGGGGCCAAATGCGCCCGTGGTCAAATTTCATCCGGCCCCCAGCCTCTGTCATAAAATCAATAACATCTGGCCCGCACACAGACTTAATAAATTGGTCAGCAGTACTGCAACTGGCATATGAAGTAGCTTACACACGAAATGCTGCTCCTCATTTACCCACTAAAAGGCAGCAGCACTTTAACCCTTTATTGCCAAATGTATCACATTTGATACACTTAAAATTTCATGATTTTCAGACTACCGTAGTTTCCCGAATATAATGCGCACTTTTTTTCCCCAAAATCAACTTGTAAAATCATGGTGCGCATTATAAACGGGTACATCGATGGAGACAGAAATACATATACAAATATATACATATATATACATATATACATATACATATATATACATATATTCATATATATATACAGATATACATACATACATACATACATATATACATATACAGATATACATATATATACAGTGGGGAGAACAAGTATTTGATACACTGTCAATGGGTTTTCCCATTGGCAGTGTATCAAATACTTGTTCTCCCCACTGTACATATAAATGTGCATATATATACATATATATATATATATATATATATATATATATATATACAGTGGGGAGAACAAGTATTTGATACACTGCCATTGGGAAAACCCATTGGCAGTGTATCAAATACTTGTTCTCCCCACTGTATACATACATATATATATATATATATATGTAAACCGATTTTTTTTTAATTGACACGGCCACGTTGTGTTAAAGAAACGTATGCGGGGACCCGTTGCCGACCATTACGGTACGTGACGTCACCATTTTGTTTCGGTAATACGTCACTCTAATCGGCCGAATGATTTCGTCTGTGTTAAATTCTGCTTTTTTCACTCTTCATAAAGCACAGAATTTAGTTTCTTGAACTCATTTGCGTCAAAATTTTATTGCAGCTACGCAACTCGGACCATAACAAACGTAAGCACACAGGCTTCCTGTGTCCGTCAACTATATCTGTCCCTCAGGAAACTCAAACCCAAATAACAATAGTTCCTATTGTTACTGTCGTGTTGACAGCGATGAGCTCTAACGGATTTCCGACTTACGTTCTCACCTTCATTTTACCGTATCAATCCAGAAGAAACATTTATTCAACATGATGAAACGAGCAAGTTATACAGCAGCCTTTAAAAGAAAAGTCACATCTGTTTTGTTTTCTCCTAGATTCTGGTAAGTTGGAGAAGTTGTCAAATCATATTAATACCGTAAATATTGTCAATTTATGGTAATGTTTTGAACTACCAATGTGCTATGCTTGTGCTGTGTTTCACCAGTCAATAAAATTACATTTCTGTATCTGTACATGAGCTCTGTTTTCTTGTATTCTTCTATTTATTGGTGCTAAAATTAGGGTGCGCGTTATAAACGGGTACAATAATTTCCCCTAGATTTTACAAGTAAATTTGGGGTGTGCATTATACACGGGTGCGCCTCATATTCAGGAAATTATGGTAAATATATATTTTGCATTTATGTAATGCGTATGACGACGCCAGTATGACAACCTAATAATAACGCAATGTCATTACTAAAACATGACATGTTGTCCTTCTGTCTCCACTGGGACAGACACACGTATGTGTTGTTATGGTGGAGGCTCTCTTGAGGCCTTGGCCTCCTGTTATTGTTTATGGGTGAAAAGCCTGGGGAATTTAAAGCAACACGTTCGTTTCTGGAAAGATCCTAATTACTGCTCACAGAGTTGTTGTTGTGAAGGTACAGCGTGTGCTCTGTTAGATGCTTTTGTTTTCACATATATCCTACAAATAGACATGGACAGTTCACGTTCATTTGAACAAATACAGGCCTTTTTTCTCCTGCAGTTTTGCTTGACGTTACTTGACACGATCACAAACAAGATAGCTCAGTTAATCACATCGGATGACCAACTTTATTTTTTATATAAATCTTTGTAAAACAAAAACGTTGAAATGTAATTTGTTTTCAGCGATATTTTGTGCTGCACAACTGATTTGCAAAAGGGATTTGCAAATGTTTTTTTTTTTTTTTTTTTTGCTTCCTTGAAACCAGTGCTGTAACCCTTTTATCTTTATCTATACTTACAGTGTATCACAAAAGTGAGTACACCCCTGGCATTTCTGCAGATATTTAAGTATATCTTTTCATGGGACAACACTGACAAAATGACACTTTGACACGATGAAAAGTAGTCTGTGTGCAGCTTATATAATAGAGTTCATTTATTTTCCCCTCAAAATAACTCACAATATAGCCATTCATAGCTAAACCCCTGGAAAAAAGAGTACACCCCTTTGTAAAAACGTTCATCCCTAAATGTCCAAATTGAGTACTGCTTGTCATTTTCCCTCCAAAATGTCATGTGACTCATTACAGGAATGCTGTCAGCATTGCTGCAGAGATTGAAGAGGTGGGGGGGTCAGCCTGTTAGTGCTCAGACCATACTCTGCACGCTACATCAAATTGGCGTGCATGGCTGTCACCCCTAGGAGGAAGCCTCTTCTGAAGACGGTACACAAGAAAGCCCGCCTGTCTCATCAGACCATAGGACATGGTTCCAGTAATCCATGTGCTTTGTTGACGAGTCTTCAGCAAACTGTTTGCGGGCTCTGGGTTATGATTCAATTTAGCTCAAAAGCACAAAGCTGAAAATCCGTTTTAAAGCAATAAAACTGGCATTAGCGCATTTGGTAGGACCCACAACTCGATTCAACGGCAATAAACGGCCGGGCCGCACGGCCGGGGCGCCAGCGGAAGATGACCGAATGGAGAACAACCTAGAGGACGCCCAGGATGCTAGGCACTGGACGACCGAGCAGAACGACCGAGACCACCAGTGCAGCAGACGATGCCGTTGAGTCCGTGCTGCTCGCCGAGCAGACCCGCAGAGACGTACAAAAATCCATCTTTATGAGACAGGCAGTGATGAGGGACAAGTTTACCCGGCTGTCGCACGACAACAGCGTCATCTCTCAGTTAGTTATGTGTAAATAAATTGTTACTTTGCTATCAAAAGCACTATTTGTCTTGTTGTGTTTTGTAAAAGGAAAACATTATTCAGATGTTTGGGATGTAACTAAAGCAAAAAATAGCTGTGTTAAAGTCAAAGTTATGTTTGAAATGTTTGGTTTTACAAAAAGCTCAATTTCTGTGTTTTCTCATCAGAAATTGGAAAATTGCTTAAACTAAGCTATTTTCTAATGCTGATTTCTCAAGAATGGAAAAAGATATGAACTTTTTTTTTTCCTGCTGAAAGAAGAGAGTCTAATCTTTTTTTTTTTTTTTTGGTGGGTTCCATGTTTGTATAGCAATAGAACAGAATTTTTGTGGGCCTTGCAAAATCAGTCAAAATCCAGAAAAACGTCCTGGAGCAAAGGGCCTTGCTCCGGTGAAAATGGCTGGGAGTGAATGAGTTAATGCTTAACCACATGAGGAAGACGTAAACAGTGAGAGAGCGGTGTGCAGTTGTTGTGTGCAGCTAACATAGCAGAATGTGTCTGAGGAGAACTTCTCTACATGTCCGTCCATGATCAAACGTAAGTAAATTTTCCTTTATTTAAAGAAAGTTTGTAGTGTTTACTTTGTAACCGCTGTATTTGTGGCTATTTTTGACACAAAGTTGCAATTTCTGATGCGGTGTAAAATTTGACAGAACACCTGTTAACATCTGCGTGCGTACCATATTCAATGGATGACGATCTTGGCGAAAAGTATAGCTGTCCTAAGCAGCCTGATTTAGAATTCCCCTCAAAAATAATGAGAAACAAACAACGCTTATTTTCAACTTATTATTATAATTATTTTTGGAAGTTAATCTTACGGCTAAAATTGCGTTTCAGTTTCATCAACATGTTGTGCACCCCCCTGCCCCAAAAGTCAAACTCCGCCTATGACACTTGAGACACTCCTGCCTGCTTGTATACCAGTGCTTCTCACTTATTTTCTGTTACGCCCCCCCATAGGAAGGCGTAAACGTTCCGCGCCCCCCCAACTCTCTGCTGCCCTATGGATAACATTGTGTCCTTTTTTAATATTAAAGAAGAAGAAAAAAACCCACAACCATACTGTAAAAATAGACTCAAGATACATTTTTTGACCGTTTGATACTGAAAAATAATAATAAAATCAAAAAATAATCATAAAGTCAAATTGATTAGCAACATTAACTCAAGAGGACAATATGCCAAACCAATAGACTGAAAAAACAAAAATTAATACAACAAAAACAAATGTCATTGGACAAAGAGACAGTTTTTGTTTTTGCTGCGGGCAGTATCAGCTCCTTTGCTGTGATGTTGGGTTATTTTGCATTGAGCAACTTGGTATGCCACCTTATGCGATGCTGACAGTGCTCGCTGGTTTGCTGATGTAACACTGACAAAGCGGGACAATTGTTGGCAATATTCGGCACCTTTTCGCTGAGAATAAAAAACAATTCCTGCTGTCCGCTGTGAACATTTTTAGACAAAGTAAACAGACTGGTCTTTTCTTGTCTCCCACTGTACTAAAAGTCAAAAGCCAAATGCGACATACTAGTGCTGCAAAGATTAAACGATTAACTCAAGTATTCGATTAGAAAAAAAGATTCGAATTAAAGTTTGCTGCTTCGAGTATTCGTTTAATTATAGAGGCGTTGTAATGATTTGTTTTAAAAGTGTTTGCATTTAGTTGTATTGATTTGGGTGGATACACTGCCCTCTAGTGTGCCTCATGGCTGAATCCAGCTTCTCTCTGTTAAGACCAACATAAGCTAAGTTTTTGTTTGAGCTAATGTTATTTTTTTTAAATGCATTTCTAATTTAGTTTATAGGTATATTTAACTTTTTTGTGGGCATATGTGTTTGAACCATTTGTTAAGGGCATGGTAAAAGCGTTAGCATTTTAGCTAACAGACTTTTGCTATGTAAGTTAGCCAATTGTTCTTTGTTGTACATAGATCTTTTTTTTATTTTATTCATACCATTTGAGGCTCAGCTCAGGTATTTTCATTTTTTATGTTCCTTATCCGATTACTTGATTATTCGAACTAAGTAGTTCAATGATTAATCGACTACTAAAATAATCGATAGCTGCACCCCTATTTTGAACACTGCAAAAACTCAAAATCCTATCAGGACATAAAATTTAGACTAACTTAAAACTTAAATAGAACTTCAAAATAGCTTGACACAAATGGAAATTCAATTGAAACACGTGGGGAAAACACCAAACTTTTAAAGTGATGTGTGTAAACGTAATTATATTTTTTGCTAAGAAATATGATTTTTTATTTTATTTATTTTTTATAAGATCTGGAAGTTTTTTGAGTGAAAGCCGTGAAATAGTTTTTTTTTTTTAATTCTAGTCACGTCTGAGATGCAATTGTTGGCTGTTTTCAACCATGTACATCGAAAATAAAGGCATTGATTGTCTGAAAATGGTTCAATCTTAGGTGAAATGTCTTGTTTTCTTATGTATATTTATAATTGCTCTTTACCAAAAAAATGTTTTATCCGATTACTCGATTAATCGATAGATTTTTTCGTCGAATACTCGATTACTAAAATATTCGATAGCTGCAGCCCTACTACATACGCTTCGTCATATTTTTTTGTCTAAGCTTTTCATATCTCCAGTGCTCTTTGCTGTATGCTCTTGTTTGGTTCAAAAATACTGCGCACATGCTGAAAATAGAGCGCCACTGCCACCGACTCAGCAGATGTACAATTACACTTTATTCTAGTTCAGCAAAAAAGTATGTTCCCTCAGGTCACATGCGCCACCCCTAGCATCACTCTGCGCCCCCCTGGGGAGGCCCGCCCCACTATTTAAGAAGTACTGTTGTATACAGTCCTGTTTCCACCTAAATCCGCCGTTTGAAGGCAGCGTGTGTTTGAGTTTATCACTGTGAAAGCCAATTTAGCTCTGCCTTGGTCGCCCCCGAACGGGAAGACGTGGCGCAATGTTTGTAGGAGCTGATGGTGAAGTCTATGAGCTTGTCATTTTCTCCTCAGAGTAATTAGTTTCTCGATTGAAGTTTATCTTTCTTTTCCAAAGCAATGTGAGATTGCGCAGCTTCAAAACCCTAAAGAAGCAACAGCAGCTCTTGCACCACGTTTTTGCATAAAGAACTCAAATGCTAAACGACTCCATCCTCCCAACATAATATTCCATCAGTGATTCCACTCTCATATAGCATGTTAATACCTCTCCGTATGTATTTATGCATGTCTTTTAGATTGCAGGCCATGTAAAATGCCAGAGGGAAACTGCAAATATGGAAATCCCATACAAACATCGCACCACAGTACTATTGCTATATGCATAATGTGTTTTGTGCTTTCTCTCTTTGGAAATACATGCGGCAGCAAGTTATTTATTAAAAAGGCAAAGCACATCCGCCTCATTGCGAATTAAAACATGATGATTTATTCATCTGGTCACTATCATATCTTCACAAAAAAAGGAAACTGTTTGAGGCATTTGGAGCATCAGCACGTCCTGATATCAAAACCATGTTTGCTATGCCTGTGGATATTTCAGATTGGGAAGATTTTTTTAGGCCGCAGGGATGGAAAACTTTGACTGAGGCTTAATATTCAAACACAGTTTAACAACACAGAATTTGGTGTAGTAGCCGTCCAGAAAAATAAGTCATGCAAAGAAGCAAACATGGGAAGGATACAGGAAGCTTTTGAATCATTTCTAATTGCTGCCATACTCGTATCCCACACCATATTCTGAGAATTTATAAATTTTATTGTCGGATTTGGCAAAGTTTAATGACTGACTGTAAAACACAAAACTCTAATAGTCAGAGGTTGCGCTAGACTTTTTCGTTGTCTGTTATTTTGACTGACAGGGTCATAAAAATCCGGTCATAATCTATTTTTACCTGTCACTTAAATTTTTAAAATGTTAATAATGACATATTCAATAGTATTTAGTTTTCATTCATCTTTAATTAATATTCTGTCCGAACAAGCTTAACAGAGAATCCACACCGCGCCATCACACATCAAGCAGCTGTGCGTTATTAGCGCCTAGCTTGCCTTGAACATGGCTTTTTAGGAAGGGTCGGACTTGACAAGTCATAAAAAAAATTAAAAAAAATAAATTTTTAAAAAAAGGGTTTGAGGATAAGCCTGAGAATGATCGGTTTTCTGTCTGCTGATATATAACAGGCATATATAATCCCCGTTTAGGCTTATATTCAAAGTATATGGATCGATAGCATGCACGCACTGTTCGTGCATGTCACACACACATACGGGCAGTTTGCCCGACTCTCGGCCGTGTAAGCAATGTTGAAATATTGCTTATATGGAGCAGAGAGAAAACCGATCATTCTCAGGCTTATCCTCAAACCTATATTTTTTTATGACTGTTGTCAAGTCCGACCCTTCCTAAAAAGCCGTGTTCAAGGCAAGCTAGGCGCTAATAACGCACTGCTGCATCGCTACCGTAGCTACCGTACCGTCTCTCGCTTTTTGATGACGTAATTGCTGCATTAAATCCGATTTCCGGGACTGGACAGTACAGACCGCCGCGACAGTCTGGAAAAATGTGGCCCAGATCGGATTTAGACCACGTACGAAAGTGACCCAGATTGGATTTGAAATGGTCCCGTTCTATGCGACTTGTCACGTTCAGACCGTCAAGTTAATGCCTCACTCGAGTCGGAAAAACACGAAAAAATCGGATTCGTGCATTAAGACCTGTAGTATGAACGTAGCCTTAGTTCGGACGCTCAGTTGCCTTGACATTTTTCCAAGTAAGGCCAACGACGTCATGCATCAAGAGAGACAATGGCTAATTAATATGCTCACTCGCCACCCTGTGGTCTGGGGTGTGAATTGCAACCTGTCCAAATGACGGATGGACTTCAGTTTTTTCCGTCACCATTTTAAAAAAACGGTCAACGACGGAAAATATTCGGTTAACGCGACCCCTGCTAATAGTTGTATAGAGTCCATTTTGCCTACACTTATATATTCGTCAAACCCTTTCTTTTATCCCAGGCAATAGTAGGTGGTTTTATTTACCTGACATGTTTCGGCGGGAACTTCCGCCTTCATCAGAGGGTCACTGATGTTGGTGTGACGCGTCTTTATAAGCTGATGGATGAAGGCGTGACTCACCTGTCAGAATGACAGGCGAGTCACGCCCTCTGCTGCCCATTCACTCTTCCAAGATGCTGTTGATGATGATGTGGTGACGGTTGCCATACATGAGGGGAGTCACGGAACGTATTCAAAGGGTCATGAAAAAATACAACATAAACACACCGGTCAAACCACACACAACACTCCGCCAGATATTGGTCCACCCATAGGACAAAATCCATCCAGAAAACAAATGCAACTCAATATATGAAATTCCATGCAAATCATGCAATAAATCATACATCGGGGAGACAGGGAGGAGCTTCATTACAAGAAAAACAGAACACAAGAAGGAATGTGTAAAGGAGACAACAATGAGACAAACAAGGGCAATAAAAGAACAATCACAACAAGAACATCACAAATCAGCCATCACCGATCACTGCAAAAGGGAAAACCACATCATGGATTGGGAAAAGGCCAGAGTCATCCGCACCGAAGAAAACAAACATCAGCGCTGGATCAGGAAGGCCATTGAGACCTGCATGCGGGGCCCGAGGACTATCAACAGGGACGAGGGGGCATACATGCTCTCTACGACCTGGAACAGCATCTTGGAAGAGTGAATGGGAAGCAGAGGGCGTGACTCGCCTATCATTCTGACAGGTGAGTCACGTCTTCATCCATCAGCTGATAAAGACGCGTCACACCAACATCAGAGACCCTCTGATGAAGGCGGAAGTTCCCGCCGAAACATGTCAGGTAAATAAAACCACCTTCTATTGCCTGGGATAAAAGAAAGGGTTTGACGAACAAGTCTAATAACGGCATTTTTAAAGTCATTGCATGAAATAAAAATGGCTCCCATTATCCCTTTAATATATGAGCCCTATGCTCTCCCCTCAACTCAAATATGACACATTTGTCTGCATAAGGTTGCCATTTTCTTTGCTGGTGATTGATTGACAGCCGTTTTGTTAATTTAGCTTCGGTTCAAATCGAAACACTTCACGCTGCGCTAATCTAACGTTACATGTGCAGTTTCTTGTCTCTTCCTACTTTAACCGCAGTTAAGAGTCATCGCATAATGTGTTGTTTCAGCAAGCCCAATAAAATGTCTTTGACCGGCGTGTGAAATCACATCATCAACTTTACTGGAGCGTTGCCGTTTTATCCAGTCCATAAGTCAGCGAGGCCCAGAGTCTGCACTTTTCTCTGTCTTCATGCCAGAATTGGAAGCTACTTCTAACAGTAGCTACCCAAGATTAGACGGCAAGCCAGTAATTACAATTGGGAGGCTGCCAAACAGACGAACGGAGCAGTCGACGTTTGGCTGTTGATCACTTCTGGATCCAAAGTATGTGTCTTTTAGTCTGATATTGTTATACATCGAAAAGTCAAATTCAAGTCAAGTTCAGAAGTTGAACCGAATCCATTTTTAGACCTGAATATTTCTTTTAACTCACAACTTTCGTACACAACATACACAAAACACTAAATTAATTTTGAGCAAAAATTCATAACTTGTAGAGCCGTGCACACACAATTTAGTTTTGTTTTGCTTGTTTATTTTATCATTCACGCTAGTTGAACGGTAACACCTCAAGTACATTATTTAAAGAAACACTTGATAGCGTTTCAGTTTTGGTCGA
This sequence comes from Corythoichthys intestinalis, assembly GCF_030265065.1. Classification (NCBI taxonomy): domain Eukaryota; kingdom Metazoa; phylum Chordata; class Actinopteri; order Syngnathiformes; family Syngnathidae; genus Corythoichthys; species Corythoichthys intestinalis. Next base: position 47,062,669 of record NC_080405.1, on the reverse strand, counting down.
TTTCAGCGACGCTGGTGGACAAAAGCGGTAGTGCTTTGCCTTATGGAAGGCTATATTTCCCACGAAGACCAGCGCACAGCCAAACAGTGTCGTAAAATCATCAATGAAACAAAAATCTCCCGGTCACCTGCAGATGGATTAAACAACATTTCTGTTTCCAGCGAATGTGTGAATGACAAATAGTAATAAGGTAATGAATCCAGTTGTGGCTAAACAATAGCATATGGCCGTTAGCAACCGTGTGGCTTAGTGTGGCTTAGACATGTGCCGATTACCGGTTTCAAGGTATACCGTTGTACGAAAACGTCAAGGTTTCAAAACTGCAAAAATTTTCTGTCATACCGTGCTGTAAGCTATAAGCTATTTTTTATGTCCCAACGGTTTTTGCTCAGTGTCAGTGAGTCAGATGTGCTACACAATGGCTGGAAGAGGTGAAACTCCTGAACGTTTTTCCCCATCGAAGAAAGTGAAATCGCCGGTATGGGAATATTTCGGCTACAAAAAAGTTACAAACAGCTGCGGCTGAGAGGAGGAGGGCCAGCCGACATGTAAAACATGTTTGTGGTGGGTGGCTGCCGAGGAGGCAATACATCCAATATGAGTTCACATTTATACAAAATTAAAGGTTAGTAAACACTGTCATGAACGTTTCCCACCAGCTACGAGAGTTAACTTCAGCCTGTTTAGTGTGTCTAGCGGTTGTAAGAAGTGTTTTTTTTCTGTCTCTGGCATATGTCTGTGTTGAGAAAGAGAATCTGTGTACAGTATAATGTAGACATGATACAAGTGATACACACATGCTTTTTATGGAAAATAATTCAATTATTTTTGTTCTGATGGTAATTGTTAGGTCTAAACTCACTTTTGTAATTAATTAAAGACCCAGAGAGGGACCGGAGAAGGATCAGACCAGGAATGGAGATATGTTTTCACCGGCGGCCGCCAGGGAGAGGACTGACAGTGCTGTACGCTTTACTCGCAAGTCAGTGATTCTCTCTCAGCTCCCTTCCTGGGGTTGCGCCTTTAATTGACAAAGTGGGAGAGTTTCAACACACATGTGTGAGTTTCACATCTTGAGCTGTTATCTTGAGAAATGGGTGCGGGCAGTTATTTGTCTCATTGTGTTGAAACTTTATGGTCAGCAATAGAAACCAAAAACAGGAAATGTGCCCCACTGGGTCATGCTGACATCCGTCCTTCAGTTGGATGTGACCTTACACAACACATTCTTTCTTTTGTAAGGCCTTAAGACTGTTAAGTAAGACAGTAGTTATAGCTATTAGTTTTAAACACACATTAACCTTAGCGTGCAAAAGCATTAGAGCATATCTTACAGTAATAATGTTGAGCTCTAGCTGTGGGTTCAGGCAATTTTATTTAGAATATTTCGTTAATTCTTTTGTTTGTTGTTTTGTTATAATTATTGTTATGTTTTAATTTAACATTATACTTATTTTTCAATTTGATCATATGTTTTGTAAAATAAAAATCCTGTTCAATGGAACAAGTTTTTTTTTCTCAAAGTGTGATATTTTTTGCTTAAGGTTATCATACCGTCAGAATCTAATACCGGCACATGCCTCGTGTGATTAAACCCCCCACCCGACGAGTTTGGTGGTGGTGGTGGTCATGCCAGCGAGTGAAAGCTGGGCCAATGTTTATTCTGTATATCCTCGTAGCTTCTCTTTTTTTTCCTCCTCCGACAAAACTTCTTGTCTCTTTTGTTGCTCTGCCATCTTTGCATTATTTGCGCGAAAGCGTTACCATCGACTTCCGTCTTTAAAATTAATGGGGAAAGGGGAAGTGATGTATGCCGTAAAGCAGTGAGCATATTTGTAGTTTTTTTTGTGTGGCAGGGTTCCTGCCACCCTCTTCAAAGTTAATTAGTGCCGGTGAAAGGGATACAGACCCCCTCAAGATATAAAAGAGGTGTCATTCAACTAGTTGTCAGTCGACATTCTATCACAAATGGTATGAAAATGTTTTATAAAGGTTGAAAAGTTACTTAGCGTTGCTTTATTTGTTTAGTACAGTATGTTTAAATGATTCAAATGCCAAAGGTTTGCATGACTTCTGAGGTTAATTCCCCTCATAATCTGAAATTTATGAACTCTGCTGTGTTCAAATGGTTGAAGCTATAAAGTCATGGATATTTTTGCTATTTTCGTTCATTTGCTGTCAGTCCTCCCACTATGAATGGATTGGATGTCTAGCGCTGTCACTGGCAGACAAAGAATGAAGCAGTTTCTGACCAAGCCATGACAGAATTACTTTACATTCAAGTGAGCATGTAGAAATTCAGTATTAAAAGAAAAATATATCCAGTATTTTTCATTTTTAAACATGGTATCGGTACAGTATCGGCCAATACCACAAATTCAGGTATCAAAATCAGGAGTCAAAAAATGGTTATGGTACAACACCAGTTGGTAGCTTATATTACAAAATCACATTGTCAGTGTATGCTCAAAGGTAAGTGATTACATTTAGGCACAGAACTGTCTGGACATGAACTTGTGAAGCATGTCGTGTCAGCAGTCGTGGAAATTCTACTATAATCCCATCCGAAATGCTACAGAGACTTTGGATCCTCATTAGCATCTTAAAGGTTACTTTTCATTGCACAGAAATATCCACAAAATCCCACGTATCCTTCACTAAAGGTCATATGAGCTCCTACCTTTGTAGAAACACTCTTCGCTGTGAACGATGGTAATCTTATGACGTTCGGAGCACGAAGCGCGGTGCAGTTCGCAGTGGTTTGGGTACAATTTTCCATCAGAGCCGCACACGGGCTTGTAGTGAGGCTTGCAGCGGTCCAAGCAGTTACACTGCCCTTGGCCTGTCTGCGGGTTGAGCGTGCAGCGACGGCCCAGACCGCAGTACTTTTGTTCGCATGGATGCGGGTTACCATGGTGGACCATCAAACCTGTAAACATGCAAGGGAGGGAACATTTAGATGCGTAAAAATGATCTTACGGGGTAAACTTAACTACGAAGTAAAATAGTAAAATAAACAGATAAAATGAACATCATGACTTTGAGTTAAGATCAAGACCTGAAGGACTTGAGGCTGAGTACAAGAGTTCCAAAGATTACAACCGAGTCAAGTATCAATAAGAACTGACAGAGTAGGGGTAAAAAGTACAAGACTCTGAGGGGTTAGACAAAGTCAAGGCTAAGACTGAGGGATTTAAACTGATTTAAACAAAGACTTTAAAAGTTTCAGAGCAAGTCTGGACCGAGAAAAAATCGAGATTGAGATTTGAATCCGTCATGGTCAAGTCAAGATATAACGTGGTTGAGACTATGCTTTGGTTGAATTCAAGTCCAACGTATAGAATTTGACCATTAAAACATTGCTATCCCTGCAGCACTGGTCTTGAGCGTTTTAGACCTCATCACCAAAAAAACTTTGAGACCTAGTCAAGACCAAGGCAAAAATAAGACTTTGAAAGATTCAAACCGAGTCAAGACTAGGACAATGAGGGTTTGAGATCAAACCAAGTACGGTATAAGACTTTAACCCTTTAAAGCCTGCAACATGAAGCAATTGTCAGAGAATCCCAAAATTTAAAAAAAATTAAGGTCCTAATGGTAATTTTTTCAAATTTGTAAAAAAACGAAAAATCAAAATGAATATGTGTAATAAGCGCTCTAATATCTATAACCCTAGCTAAATCCAGATTTTTTTTTCTCATGGAAACTGCAGATGCCTGTGTTGACTGTCATCCATCATTTCTTTTTTTAATAGATTTCAAAATTCTAAATTAGAGTCTCAAAATAATGAAATTCTAAGTGTATCAAATGTGATATACATTAGGCTATAAGGCACTGGTGTCAAACTGACTCCATAAAGGGCCAAGTGGGTGCAGGTTTTCTTTCCAACCAATGAAGAGGACACTTTTTCACCAATTTGATCTCTTACATGGGTAATCAGTTAAACTCTGTCAGGTGCTGCTTATTTCAACAGAAAATTCAGCGGTTAACACTAAAAAAACCCAGCAGAGGCCGACTTGGCCTTTCCCAAGACAAACACTCCTAATATTCCCTAGCAATGGCCGATTTAGCCTCTCCTCTGTGACTCATGTGATAGTTTGTGTCAGTTCAAGTCCAGCTACATTAATTTAATTTATTTATGAAGTTTGACACTTTTTACCCATTTTTAAATTCACTTCTCCTATACTCCACACATAACGACGGAGAAAAAGGCCCAAATGTGTACATTGTTTAGAAGAAAAAAAAAAAAAAAACGTTTTAGAACTGCAATTTGAGTGTAAAACAGGAATTGGGTCTATAGTTTAGAAGGACTGAATCAGGGGCATGGAGTATGGATTGTGGTCAATAGCCACGTTTACATGCTGACTTTTATTCATACCGATTCAAATCATTCCGAATGGAAATTTCACATCAGCTGTTTACATGTCACTTCATCTATTCCGATCCAGCGTTTACATGTGACTGCCTTTATTCCGAAAGGACGTTTGACAACTGCCGTCTGACATGCGCAGATTAATCAAAACAAAGCGTCACGTTGCAAAACATGGAGATCGATCGTCAGATCAGCTGCTGTTTTAACTTTTCGAGTGGAAACAAAACTTCAGAATGACACGCCGTTCATTTAAAAAGTTGTGTAGGTGCGCTGTGCGTGTGCTTGGAAGCCATGTTGCAAGTGACGTTACTTACGTCACCAAGTGACGTCACCACGTCAGTACGGAGCATGTGCAGAAAGAACGCAACCAGACACCATTCCACTTCCCTGTTTACATGATATAATTTTACTTCTAATCGGTTTGGGAAAAGGAATATTCCACCCCTGTGAAACGGAATGAAATTCCATTCGGTTTGAGCCTGTTCATTCCGAATGAGGTGTTTATATGGAACACATTTATTCGGTTTGAACAAATATTCCGATTGTAATTGGAATATTTGGCTCCATGTAAACGTGGCAATTGTGTCTGAAGTTAATGTATGTCTAGTGGTGGATTTCCATATGAACGGCTGTTGTCTGTCCGACAATGACTTGCCAATTCAAAAGCACTTGGGTCATTTTTGCCACCTCTTGGTTTTCCGGGGGAGAGGCCATATCGGCTATTGTTTGGGACTAGTAGGAGTATCAGAATTCTCTGGGACTCTAGTTTTTAACTGTTTGTGTGGTATCGGTTGGAACAAAATCCAGCACCCACTTGTCCCTTTGTGGAATTGGTTTGACACCTACGCTATAAGGGGTTAAGAAGTCAACACCATGTGATATAGAGTATTGACGAGACAGCTCCTACAGACATTGTGCCACACTTCCCGTAGGGGGCCGGGCCAGGCAGAGTGTCATGGCAACTTTCACTGTGATAAACTTAAACAAGCTACGTTGTAACTCCGGATTTAGATGCAAACAGGATGAAATTTTTAGTACATACTGTACAAGCAGGCAAGGGTGTCTCAAGATTGATTTGGTCGAGAATTCAAGGTAATTATTATATAAGATAGCACCATCCATGCATTTTGAAATGTTGTGAAAAACTGATATGAATGGAAAAAATTAGCTTAACTTTAGCTTGAAATATTTACGTAAAATGAATGATAAATTCCTGTTTTTCTGCCTTTAACCAAGAATCTAGACCGTTTTACATTTATATCGATAGAAATTCCAGGGTTTACACATTTATTTTAGGGATGTCAAACGATTAAATTTTTTAATCGAGTTAATTACGGCTTAAAAATTAATTAATCGTAATTAATCGCAATTAATCGCAATTCAAACCATCTATAAAACATGCCATATTTTTCTGTAAATTATATATATATTGTGTAAAATAAATTGTTGGAATGGAAAGATAAGACACAAGATGGATATATATATATATTCAACATCTGTCTGTCTTCGTCTTTCCTTTGGGTAAAAATTCCACTCTCTGAAACTGTCAATGATTTTTTGATGATGATGACAATGACAATAAATTCATTCATTCATTCAATTCATTCATTCATTCAAATTCATTCATTCATTCAACATACGGTACATAAGGACTGTAGTGGGCATTTCACTCTACTGTCATTTAAATCTGTCTATGCTGTCCTCACTCCGAAGCGTCTACTTTTTCCAAAGCTAGACAGCTAGTGAACGACGCCTTAATAATCAGACTTCTTCCTTTTTCATCTGATTTATTAATAAGATGGCCTCAAACCATTGTCCTCTTTAGACCGTCGTAAAACTACAAAAAAAAGTACACAAGCATTGCATTAGCAACAACGTTAGCTTAGCACGCTATACAGGTTCACTAAACAGAAACAAAAAGCGTCTCATACAAAAAATATAACATTTCGCTTACCAACATAATATGTACATTCTTTACAGCAACCATACTTATGGACAAATCTTGTTCAAGGATCCTATAAGCACAACATTACAACGTAGGCGTCAGCCCGAGACGTCGTGCAGCCATATTGAACTGGCAAGAAAACAATAAACCATGTCGCAAAGCGACCACAAGAGTTCGCTGTTGGACACCACACAAAGCCTTGCTGTAAAACTTACCAAAAGGCAGAATACTGTCTGAGCGGGACATGTGCGTTAATTGCGTCAAATATTTTGACGTGATTAATTAAAAAATAATAATTACCTCGCGTTAACGCGATAATTTTGACAGCCCTTATTTATAAGAATTTTCAACTTAAAAAGCTCTTTGTTTTGTGATGGCTGCCATGTTGGATTTTATATCCATACACAATAGCTTTATTGACTTCAGATTCAAATAATAAGGTAATTTTTGGCCAACTGCCTGTTTTTTGCACCAAAAAAATAGTAATCTAGACATTTCTGCCTTCATACACACACAGACAAAAGAATCGGGTTTTACGTGTAATATTTTATGTAACATTTCACTCTAAAAACGACGAGAGCCAAATAGCCGGTAAGACATGCTGAGGCAATAGTGACATCGGAATTCAACCTTAATAAATAAATTTTATATGGAAAATGCAAAATTTACTTTTGTTGAGGAAAATTAAGATGATTCTACATGGTTTCCTCATGTATTAAGTTCCTGATGTGAAAAGTGAGTTATATATTAGCTGTTAAAAACATGTCAAAATTGCACTAAATTAAAAAAATAAAAAAAATAAAAAAACGCAACTTCGGGCAAAAATTTACATTTTAAATATTGCAATTGATCATGAAAATATAGGTGACTATCTCTGCATTTGGTGATTTTTATGCATCTAGCGTAAAATCTGAGAAATTTATAGCCATTCTAAGTTTTTTTTATACTTACAGTATATACAAAATAATCGGGATTTTATTAGGGAACGACTTTGAATATTTTGATGCCGCTGCTCATGGAGACTCATATACGCCAAAGGGAAGTGCCTGTTTTGGTTTTAGGTCGCTAGAGGCTCGGGTTTTGAAAATATTTGAATTTTAAGTTTTTGAAAATAGGCCCCCTACGGATGCAAGTGAATAGACTAGAGACAGTTATCATTTTTTTGTATGAACGTAAAGAAAAAACCTCGAGGAGCAGACTTTTTTTTTTCGCTCCTAAATTTTGATTAAATCTTTGTTGAGTATTTCCTTCAAGACACTATGTCTGATTTGGGGTTCAACCATGTTTAAATTGCCCCAACTCCAGCAGAGACGAACCAGAAATGATGTGTTTGACAAACCAATTAGTGGCCTGGCGTGTCACGTTTTTTTCTTCAAAAACCCTTGGTCTTTTCTAGCATCCTTGAAGAATCCCAACAAATACCCGCCTGCCCCTCATCAATAACACATTCTGGTTTTTGTTTTGCACAGCTGTCATTCACGCCATTGAATCCCACTACAAACACTCCTTAGTGGTATTGACTCAAAGTCAACAAAAATTACAAAGATTTGTTGTCCCTGTGATCACCAATAAAAGAAAACAAAGCTATCTGAACGCGATCCCACTTTTTTTCCCTCTATGCCAGATGTACTTTATTTTGCCTGGTAAATTCCAGATAAGTCAGACCTCGGTGGCAAAACATGGAACACAACATAAATAAAAGCTCCACACGAAACTTCATGAATAATTTAACATTCGGTGTTTGCTCCTTTGGAAAGTAAAAGCCTTCCCTTTTAAACACTTTAACATTTCAGCAACTGTGCACAGGTTTTTTGTCCATAAACTAGAAAATAGTCTCCGAAGTAAAATTAACTTGGATTTTTTACAAATCAGGTTCTCATTTGAAAGGTTAACACATGGTGACATAGTAAGCATAAGGCTTACCAGTCACTTCAGCTAACGCTTTGGTTGGATGTCGTTCAAAATCAATATCAGTCTTGAGTGATACAAAACAGCAACTTACGTTTTAACACTATAACTACCAAGGATGGATCAGTTGATAAAAATCACTTTTGTAACCAGAAAAGGATCATTTGACCCTAATCAGCATATCTTTTGTGAGCACTATGGTCCTCATTAGTCATTCCCATTCACACTTGCAAAACCACAGGGTTGGATTGCTCCAATTAACATCTTGAGTGTTTGCAGGGCAGGGCTGCCTTGGCTTTGTTGGACAGTGGACCGCTCAGGCAGGCAATCGGACGGACAACCTTTCTACATATTCCAAAATCTGCAGTTTGCCTAGTATGTACTGTATACTGAAGCTTGTGCTTGCTGTGACATATCAGCTGTTTGAGCTCATGTGGAAAGTTCTTTGGTCAATGTGTGCTTCAACATAATAAACCTGTGAACGTGAACCTTGACAACTGAATGTTGGATTTGTCAAGACAAAGTAAAGATGCTTGATAAGATTTGGCCCAGATGTTCTAACACTCGATTTTCTAAAATGTAGACAGTCTGGTTTAGCTACAGTTCTGGATGCTAGTTGTAGTTTCATGCCACATGGCCCTCTCGTCATTTATACACTAACCCAGCAAGGATCCAGAACTGTAGAAAATTGAGTGTTAAGGCACCTTCAATTTGTTTTGACAAGTCCAACATTCAGTTGTCAAGGTTCACAGTTTTTTATGTTGAAGCACACAATGACCAAAGAACTTCCCAGAGCAGCTCAAACAGCTGTTTTGTCTGAGCAAACACAAGCTTCAGTATACAGTACATACTGTAGGCAAACTGCAGCTTTTGGAATATATAAAAAGGTTGTCCGCCAGACTGCCTGCCTGAGCGGTCCACTGTCCAACAAAGCCAAGGCAGCCCTGCCCTGCAAACACTCAAGATGCTAATTGCTTTTTATACACTGCCTCGCAGAGTTATGGACATTACAATACACAATGAATAGGTTGCCAGCTGAAACCTTCACACTAGGCTGCCGCTAGTTTGAAAGGGCCTTAATTGTTTCTTTTTTAAACATCTCTTTTGCACGGCGTGGCGTCTTTTGGTGTGGCGGTGCGCCATAATAATTCATATGTAGGGCAAACCTTGTTCGAGAGGGGGTTTTAGAAGACAACATTGAGACGCTAGAACCATGTCAAGAACAAGATTTTGAAGGACTTTTTGTGGTTTGGACTAAGTGAAGACTGACTTTAAACAGCGGGGACCAAGGCAAGATAAAAAAAAAAACAAATAGAAGGAGCTGAAACTCAAGACCTTGAGGGGCTGAGATGAAGTCAAGCCCAACCGAACAACAATTAATATTGATTGAACAGTCACTCATGGTGATGTGATGTATGCTTTTTTTGTCTGTGGTTAGTTATCTTCGATCACTAACTGGGCAGGCTTCAATTCCAAGGTGTGCATATTGGCGTAAACAACCCGATTTAGAACCTCAGACATCTTCTTTCCACACATGCACTCACGCACATTCTGTGACCTGAATGGAGACAGTCAATTTGCCACTTTATTAATTCCCACCGGCTCTCCGGCGTAATGATTATTCCGCACATTTGCGTTACGCAGTGGAGGCCAGGATCCTGTGCCAACGGCGGGGTCGTTGAAGGGCGCCCTCATTTGTACGACCGTCTGCTTGTCAGACGACATCAGAAAGATGTTTGTTTTCCCATGACATGTTATGTTCTTTCGTGTGGTCTAAGATTAGCTAACAAGATCTAATACCAGAGCTGCAGCATGATCATAATGCCCCAGTTTTGATTGACAGTCACCGGCGTAGAGATACAAAACATATTTTTGTGTTGTTTGTTGGTGGGTTTGTTGATGGGCTGGGAAAATTACATTTAGATGCAAATCCAGATTTTTCCTTGATGAACGATGCAGGATTGTTGCTTTTAAGCAATGGAGGGAAAAATTCATGATATCAGCTCTGCAAAAAAGAAATGCTGTCTGAATAAATTGGATTTTTACTCCTTCAGCTTTGGACGTTTCAGCTCTACTTAGTGCATTAAAAAACGATTTTTGTGCGTAGTAATTATGATCTACTAGTATATAAATTGGATAAATTATCCGAAAGGTATTTAGGTAAGAAAGTGAACTGTATGAAATTGGTTAGAATTAACTGTCTTTACCTAATTTTAATCAGCAAAAACTTCAACTTGAACAAACAATATAATATCTACCTAAAAATATTACGTGCGTGCTCAACGCTGCGCTTGCGCGTCTTCTTTGAAAATGAAAGGAGGACCGTTTCATTTGGCGAAACACTCCAACTTGGATGGCATTGTACCGTAGTAGGTAAGTTTGAATTACTACTGTTTCTTTTAAAAATGACAATGCAAAAACAGTAACAAGCCTGGCAGTCTTTCAGGTCCTCCGCGTTTTCGTTTTCAATTCAAGTGAGACGGCTAGAATGGATTGTTAAATAAAGACTGGAGGCAAGAGATCAATACTGTGCAGTTTTAATTTCAGAAATTTCTGGGTGCATTCAATGACAGAACAAGCCGTGTAGATGTAAATGCAGGCTAGACAGATGGTTTGGCGTTGCTTATATGCTGTACAGATAAGGAGGTGTGTCTGGAAAGTTTGGTGATTATGTCGAGAGTCTTGCTGGTTGGCAGTTAAAAGTCCATGATTATCTGAGGCAAAACTAACTGTCAGCAGTTTCGATGAAAAACAACTCCATTTGATTGCAGTAGGCAAGATGGATACTGACTTCACTAGCTAACAATGTTGTTCAGAGCACAGCAACATGAGTTGCTGGTATTAATGTGGCTTTATTTGAACCATTAACTTTTCAGTTACGGCGTACAGTAATGTCAAATGTTTCGCCCTCCAGTATTATTGAATGACACTGTGCTGCTACTGAGGTGTGTAAACACCCAGTAATAGCGGAAACCACTAGAGGCCACCACAACTCATATTAGTCAATATATTTTGAGCAATCATCAGCAAGGTACCCAACAGCCTGATAATGGGGGGCACAAAATATTCAATGTGATGGTTCACTTACTTATTTTTCCTCCTTTAGTCATTGTTAGCATACTATCCTCATTAAAATATGAAAACCTAGAAATGTTTGGGTGGTTTTAGTTAAAGTGCATGCGACACGAAAAAGCATGTTTATTTCATAATACACGCGGTATTTTATGCTCCTGAATGATATGGACCACTTGGATGTGTGTGGAAGCGATCGCTATATTCATTTAGTTTTTTTAACCCCGCGCCATGAAAATGAGTGACTTCCGGCTTCGGTCTTGCATTGAGGAGGAGGGCGCTGTGACGTGTACGGGTGAGGCGTCCTCTTCACTATACAGTCGCGCTGTTGTGTATGAGGACTAAGGATTCAGCTGATTTTTCGGATTAATACGTTTATTTTTCGGCTGCAGAAAAATCATTCTGTATGAGGGAGAGGCATGTGCGCCTTTTTGGAGTTTCAAAAGGTTCCCATTCACCGTGGATATTGGCCAAAACAAGCCCTACTACGGTGGGACCATTGGACTTACGAGGAAGTGAGTAAACATCTTGTTTTGTATTATGTCAAATACGAATACAGCGATTACAAAGTAAACACTACAAACTAGGGCTGTCCCAAACGACTAATTTTCTCCCGATTAGTCAGCCGACTATTTTTACGATTAGTCGACTAATCTAATAATTAAATTTTTTCTTTTTTTTTTTTTTAACCAATTTAGCAATGAAATTTTTGTTGACGTTTATCAATTCACAAAAAACATATTGGAACACTCAAATTATTTATTAAAGTACAAATAAACACGTAAATAACAATAATAAATCACAAATAAACAATGAGTTCAAATGCTGATAGAATTAACTAGTGTAGCATCCCGATTGAAAAGATGGTCTCTTAAACTGATGGTTTACAACTTTTATTCCATCCTTGATATAAACACACTGTAAGAGCTACGGTGCACACAAATAAAGCAACACAATTAGAAATTAACAAAAACTTTTCACCTTTTTCCTTTGAAACTTTATTTATATATCAATGAATTGCCTATATGAATTGCCTTTACCTTAACTTATTACCTTATCATTGACAATCTCTCCCTTGAGTGCAATCACTGCATATACTGTATATATTTATGACCTTTTAACCTTATATAATTTTCTATACCATAAAATAAACCATAACATGAAATAAACCTTTCAATTAGCATTAAGAACAATACTAATATCACTAATAGGCCCATTGTCAATGAAACATTATTATTTAGTAAGGCGACAGCACCCTCTGGTGTACAAAAAATGAAAGAAAAAAAAATTAAAAACTGCGTGAAGGCGCTTGAGGCGTTCATTCACGGCCGACGTGCAGCCAAGCTTGGCATTGAAGAGACAGGACAGAAGAGTGTACTCTCCTTTGTTTCTTTGAAATAAGGCAATGTTTTGGACAATCTGGTGCGCTTTTTTTGGCTTTGTGCCGCTTTCCCCGCTTGCAAACAGAGCATCCGACATTCTAACTTTCCACGCATATATTTTTTTAACCCTTCATTAACCGTCGACGGGATGTTGTGCTCGTCGACGGATTTACGTCATCGATGACGTCGACTATGTCGACTAGTCGGGACAGCTCTACTACAAACTTTCTTTAAATAAAGGACTACTTACCTTTGATCATTGATAGGCATGTAAAAAGCTCTCCTCATGCACATTAGCTGCGCGTTAGCTGCACAACAACTGCAGCCGCCTCCTCCGGGGAACGAGCTATAAATTGCTCTCCACCGGGCGGTTTGCCGATCCGCAAAGACAATCGACAACCCAGTCGTCATGTCAAAACATCCGGGCTAGTTATGTTGATTTTCCGCTTCGAAGACTTTGAAACATCACTCGGTTCGGGTTAGCATGTCGGCTAGCTGTCACGCCTCTTGGATTGTTTACATTCTCCGAAGCCGGGGAAGGGAAATGACATATGTCCGATTTAGGTGTCATAAAATATCGTTCGGGAGGTGCGACAGTAAAGGTGAAGTCGACGGTTTTGACCATTATGGAGTAATTTTGCCATGTCTCCCTGAATAAGTGCATTTTTATTATTTCATATTCCATTTAGCACAAGACTGTTATTTGTCATGACCATGCCATTTATTTAGGAGTTGGGGAAAATACTTGGATAAAAAGAATATCCTGTAAAAATATTGGAGTAGAGAGACCGAAACAATGACATTTTGCAGATCTCTTCGTCGCGTTTTCCTCGTTGTGAATAGTTCCCCCTCGATGGGCTGACTGGTCTTTCTCAAGCCATTTATTTAGCTATTGGGGAAAAATACTTGGATAAAAAGAATATCCTGTAAAAATATTGGAGTAGAGAGACTGAAACAATGACATTTTGCGGTTCTATACGTCGCGTTTTCCTCATTCTGAATAATTCCCCCTCAATGGGCTGAATAGTAAAACCAATGGGCCCAGTTTCTCGCTGACGTCATCCACCTGTTGGGGATGCTAGAGCCCTATAATGGTAGGCGTGGCTAACTGGCAGATTAAAAGACTAATTTCTCGTCATCTGCGCTTTGCTAAATTGTTGTATATAGTTGAATCGTAATAATGCTATTTAAGACTTTTTTTCTCCTGTTGTATGCTCTTTAAAGCAAACACTTTTTTCATCCGTGTAATTTTGACAAATATCAGATCACATCTGATGGTGATTTTATGCAGAAATCTGAGAAATTCCAAAAGGTTCTGATACTTTCTCATACCACTGTAATTTGTACTGGTCAGACAGTTTGTTAAATGTTAAATTCAATGAGCAAATTGTCAATAAAAAAAACAGTTGACAATCAAATTTTCTCTTGTGTGCAATCACTTTAGGCTTTAGGGTAAAACAAACCTTATCTACAATAGTAATAATTATATTGATATTTTAATTAATATAAAAACAAAACATTCAGTAAAATATACAAATACACTACAATCATAAGTAAATAATACTCAATTTTAATAGGTTGTAAGTGATATAATCTGTTTCAAAAGGTTAAGTAAACCTTACTTAAATTATTTGGGTATGTTATTGTTGACACATTTAGATAATATTTAAAATTGACTAAACTTTACACGAATCAAACTGAGTGTAAATCGTTACCTCAGTTATATTGAGTAAATTCTATAGGCTGTTTTTTTACAGTGTGTTATCAAAAAGTATAAAAGTGTCGTATGACATAAGCGACTTTCGGACTGTCAGAACATTTTGGAGTTCCTATAAGGCTTGTAACAATATATCTACGTGTTGGTATATGACGATACTTTGTATCCCAAAAGGTGATCAATAAATCGTTTTTTAAAAATTCCACATTTTAATGAAGGAACCAACAGGTTGCAACCAAAATGTTCTAGTATAATATTGTCTTTGTTAACTCATTGGCTGCCATTGATGGTGCTAGTCTACTGGTAGTTTCCAGGGTTTCTAAAAGTACTGTCGGAGCTAGAGCCTTTAGCCACCAAGCCCGTTTTATGGAATCAGCTTCCAGCTAATTTTAAAGAAGCCGAGACAGTCTGCACATTTAAGATTAGATTAAAAACGTTCCTATTCGACAAAGCGTATGGTCAGGCTAGTTGAAGTCGGAGTAGATTCACAGTTTAGTCTAAGCTGCACTAGAAGCTATAATGCTGGGGGAAGTACAGCCACTGAGTTCCACTCCTTTTTTCTCACTCTACCTACCACTTGTCTTACTTTATTTCTATTTTCCAATGTTAATATCTAGTTGTCTAGTCTCTTCATCACTAGTCACCCGGTGTCCCCTTTCCCCTATTTTTCAGCTGCAGCCTCCTGACTGTCCGGACCCCTGGCTGGATGGACGTCCTCGTTGCTACCCCCGTCTCATCTGGCTAGATGGACCCTTTCTTGTTCCTTTACTCCACTGCATCTTTACGGACTGTAACTTCGCCTGCTAATTCCCATTAGCAGTCCTGGGGCTTCCTGTCTATCCGTCCTGGGAGTGGATCTCTCCTGACTGTGGTACTCCCAAGGTTTCTCATTTTCTCCCAAAGACTCTGGAGTTGTTGGAGTTTTTCCTTGCCGACATGGAGGTTCTAATGATGGGGAATCCCCCGGACTTGAACTTTATTTATTCATCTTTGTTGCTTCATTTGCTGCTTCTGATTGTGTATCATATTGCCTCTGCAAAGCCCTTTGAGACAACAATGTTGTGATTCAGGCCTATACAAATAAAACAATTGAATAGTTGACCATTATTAAATGTCTAGCAGCATCAACAGAACTCAAACATTAGCATTTAAAGCCAGTCCTACCTAGTCTAAATGAATTGGACCTCTATTATTGTCAACGGCAGGCAATAAGTTAAGAAACACACTCATTTGTTGTTTGTTTTCCGTGGGGAATATCATGACAGCGACAGTTTTGCAAGTCTCAGCTGGGGTGCACAGTGGGTATATTTTTAGCGCACCTGTTGTCATGCAAAGACCAAGTGCTAATGTATGCATGGATTTCATTAAAGACACCGACGGCCGCGGGTTGGTTCCTCCCCCGCCGCCACAGAACCTGCACGGCTCCACATTGCCGTCAAAGGAAAGAAGGAAAGATTTTTTTTGGGACTCTGTGAAAGTAAACGACGCCTTGTCTGTCAAACCGAGGATGAAAATGCAAACGGGAGCCCTCGCCTTACCCCTCCCTTCACGCAGACCCTCCCTCTGCTAATTGCTGCGCCAGTGACAACACTTGAGCTCCTGCTGGCATAAACAAGTCGTGAAGATTTTATGAGAAGCTATTTGAGGCGTAAGAGCTTTCTCCATCCCTTCAGAGGAGCGCCTCGAAGTCGCTCCCCTTTGAAACATTGATGACTTCCACCTCACTGAGGTGGGTTGTTTATTTTTTTGACAGCAAGAAAAAAAAGTGGATCCAGTGTTGGGAAATACTTGACTTTTCTCGGCTGCAAATCAGTTGTTGGGTTTGTACAAGGTGCGGTTGATGCAGATACTGTAGAGACACTGTTGTCAACAACAGAAAACTCAAGACTTTCATAAAAAATATCAGAAGTGTGGATTCTTTTTTTTTTCTTTTGAAAATGGAGTGTTTAAATGTCTCAAAAACATTTTGGCCTTGAGTGTGTTTTTGTTGTTTCTTTTGAAAGTACAGGTACTCCCCAGGTTACGAATGAATTTGAATGTTTCTATGCTGGCGAAGTAACCGGAATTTCCACTAGGGGTGCAACGGTTCAGATAGCCCACGGTTCGGTTTGAACCTCGGTTTTGGGATCAAGGTTTCGGTTCGGTTTGCTTTTTGCAGTTTTTTTAGGGCTGTCAAAATTGTCGTGTTAACGGGCGGTAATTAATTTTTTAAATTAATCACATTAAAATATTTGACGCAATTAACGCACATGCCCCGCTCAGACAGGTTTAAAAGACGGTACAGAGAAATGCCCACATGTTAATTGTGTTTTATGGAGTTTTGCCGCCCTCTGCTGGCGCCTGGGTGCGACTGATTTTATAGGCTTCAGCACCCATGAGCATTGTGAAAGTAATTATTGACATCAACAATGACGGGCTACTAGTTTATTTTTTGATTGAAAAATTTCCAAATTTTATTAAAACGAAAACATTATGAGGGGGTTTAATATAAAATTTCTATAACTTGTACTAACATTTATCTTTTAAGAACTAAAAGTCTTTTTATCCATGGATCGCTTTAACAGAATGTTAATAATGTTAATGCCATCTTGTTGATTTATTGTTATAATAAACAAATACAGTCCCTATGTACCGTATGTTGAATGTATATATCCATCTTGTGTCTTATCTTTCCCTTCCAACAATAATTTACAGAAAAATATGGCATATTTTATAGATGGTTTGAATTGCGATTAATTGTGATTAATTACGATTAATTAATTTTTAAGCTGTTATTAACTCGATTAAAAATTTTAATCATTTGACAGCCCTATTTTTTTTTGTTTTTTAAACTGCCTTTATTTTGCTTTTAAGAAAATGAAATAAACACTTAAACTGTAAAAATGTTCGACTGTTAAAATGCCTCTTAGCTCTTTGGCTAGTTTAGTGACTGACTACTGAAATACACACACAGTAGTCAAAAAGTTGCTTGGCAAAGTAACTGGTGTTACCTTTACTGGTGTTACCTTTCATGTTTTTTTGGGGTTTTTTTCCCATTTTTTTCAAAAAACAAAAAAAACAAAAACAGAAAAAAACGGAGTAACCTTTGCTATGTTTGGAGGTCATTTAATGTTCTGAATCAACCGTTAAAGTTGATAAAATTGCTCCCCTTTTTGCATTAGTTCCTTTCTGTCTACTTTTGACATGTGAAAATCTTAAAACTGTTTCATCATTTAAAGATAGACTCAAATCAAGATGTTGCCGATTTAGGAGCATTTTAGGTCAAAAGTTACTGAGGTTCACTAGGAACGTTCACTACAACAGAGCCTTTCTGAGAAGTTTATTGCTCTAAAATAGCGGCTGTTTACTAACACTAACGAGTCTGTCATTTCGCATGTAGATCTATATGCATGAGATATCTAGGCTTAGGTTGTAGGCTATCGGCTACAGTCAGGAAATATTGGAGCCACCTAGCCTAGCATCGCGTTTGCTATAGCGTCACAACAAACACTCTTCCCTCTCCGTGCCTCTGACTTTTCTCGCGTCATTCAACCAACGTATTAACGATCGGAGGAAAAAAAACGTAATGCATGAAAAACGTACATAATTTGAACGTAACGTACGGCGCACACATTTAAAAATCAGTGCTCACTTGTACAAATTACACCGAGACCGTACAACTTGACAGGTATGAATTATAGTGGACCGTCACAGTTAGGTAGTAGCACTCTGTAGCACGTGACGTCCAACTATCAGTGGTCACGGTGAAACTATGTGCTTTAGTGAAGTCATCTTCGATGGCTTTGCGTGCCATTTCATAAATGTTGGGGAATACGTTGTATGTCCGCGAGGGAACAATGTAACGCGGGTCAAGCGTTGCAAATAAATTAACGAAGCCCGCCGTGTGTTTTCACTGGTGTCATCTCCGGGGTTGTCCTGCTCTGAGAAAGTGATGATATCTGTGGGTGATGCCGGCTGAGGTGCCGGAGTCATGTTATAAGTGTTACCATTAGCATAGGGAACAAGCTCTGAGCAATGCTTGCAAATTGTTTTTTTTTTTTCAATATTTTCTCTCCCTCCTATTTTCCCTCCCACCGCAATGTAGTCCACGGGGAAACCGAAATGTTGCCACACCGCAGATTTGAAAGAAGCCAGTGCTTCCTCAAAATTCGGTCTCTCCACTCCTCCGCTCGCCATAGCTTTTTGTTTTCTTTCTTGTTTCACTTTCACTTCGCTCGTAAGCGAGAGAGGGCGTTACTCGGCTTCTATTACACAGGTGCTTGACAGCGATCGGACATTTACTTGCGGCGGGGCAGGAATTTCTCCACAGCTGTGCTTCACGTCGCACACAGAGCTCAACAAATTCATTCCACAAGCGTTCTGAATAAATCAATTGCAAAACCGAAAAGGCGCGGTTCATAAAGGCGTATTGAACCGTACAGGGCGAACCGTATGGTTCGGCTTTGAACCGTAAACCGTTGCACTCCTAATTTCCACGTATGTTGGAATTCTTTAATCACCCCCTAAATCTTAAGAAAACTATCAAAAAACATATACTGTATTATACGCCATTGTACTGTTCTCGCCAAGACGTTGGAGCTAAGTCCTAGCTAGCCAGCGAGCTAAGCCGTAATCTTTCCTGTCTCTCGCACTCGGCTGCACAACTCCTTCGTGGGCACAAATGCGCTCTTGCTTGTTTGTGTACGTGTACTCTTCTTCGTGCGTGCATACACATTCTTCTTCGTGTGTACATGCACTCTTACTCGCGTGCGTATTACCTGCTCTACCCTTCCTGCGCCCAAAAAAGGAAGCGTCACAAAACAAAAGTCATCATAAAATCTTTAATACACGTTTCGCCAAAGGGCAGAACGGTCATATAAATAAAATAAATTTAAAAAATAAAATATTGTGAGGTACAATAAGGTACCGTAATTTCCAGACTATAAGCCGCCACCCACCAAATTTGACACGCAAACGACATTTGTTCATAGATAAGCCGCACTGGACTATAAGCCGCAGCTGTCCTCACTGTATTATGGGGTATTTACACTCGGGCTGTCAAAATTATCGCGTTAATCGGCAGTAATTAATTTTTTTAATTAATCAAGTTAAAATATTTGCTGCAATTAACACACATGCCCCGCTCAAACAGATTAAAATGACAGCACAGTGTCATGTCCACTTGTTACTTGTGTTTTTTTGTTGTTTTGCCGCCCTCTGCTGGCGCTTGGGTGCGACGGATTTTATGGGTTTCAGCACCATTAGCATTGTGTAATTATTGACATCAACAATGGCGAGCTACTAGTTTATTTTTTGTTTGAAAATTTTACAAATTTTATTAAAACGAAAACATTAAGAGGGGTTTTAATATAAAATTTCTATAACTTGTACTAACATTTATCTTTTAAGAACTACAAGTTTTTCTATCCATGGATCGCTTTAACTGAATGTTAATGTTAATGCCATCTTGTTGATTTATTGTTATAATAAACAAATACAGTACTTATATACAGTATGTTGAATGTATACAGTGCCCTCCATAATTATTGGCACCCCTGAAAAAGATGTGTTTTTTAGCTTCTAATATATATATATTTTTTAATTCAAATAATATGAAACCTTAATGGAAAAAAAGAGAAAAATCCAACCTTCAATACAAGTGCATTCATTCAGTGGGGGGAAAAATCCCACAAAGAAAAAATTATTTGACATCAAATAATGTGTGTCACAATTATTAGCACCCCTGGTGTTAATACTTTGTACAACCCCCTTTTGCCAACAAAACAAGGTCTGGGGACTGAGATGGCCATGGGAGGAGCTTGATTTTATGTCTGGTTAACCATTTTTGTGTAGATTTGGCCATATGTTTAGGGTCATTGTCTTGCTGAAAGACCCAGTGACGACCCATCTTCAGCTTTCGGGCAGAGGGCAACAGATTTTGATTTAAAATGTCCTGGTATTTCAAAGCATTCATGATGCCATGCACCCTAACAAGGTTCCCAGGGCCTTTGGAAGCGAAACAGCCCCACAGCATCACTGACCCACCCCCATACTTCACAGTGGGTATGAGGTGCTTTTTAGCATGCGCATCTTTTGTGGCACGCCAGACCCACAAGTGTTTGTTGCCAAAAAGCTCAATCTTGGTCTCACACAAAAATACACACGGTCCCAGTGTGCTTTGGTCAGATGAGACCACCTCTTCAATCTCTGCAGCAATCATGATGTAGCTGAAGATATTGATTACACCACGTAATATGTTACAATATTACCAGTAAACTCATATTATTTTAAAAATTGAGTTTTATTTTTGTTTCATATTGCAGGCTATATAAAACGTAAGATTAGTCACCATTTTGTGAGGGCATACATTACTAATTGTAAGCTTGCCAATGGCCTCGGGTTGACAGGTATGGACTAGGGTGGTTCCGATCATGTTTATTTGCCCCAGTCCGATCCCGATCGTTTTACTTTGAGTATCTGCCGGTCCCGATATTTCCCGATCCGATTGCTTTTTTTTGCTCCCGATTCAATTCCAATCATTCCTGATAATTTTCCCCGATCATATACATTTTGCCAATGCATTAAGAAAAAGTTGAATAAAACTCGGACGAATATATACATTCAACATGCAGTACATAAGTACTGTATTTGTTTATTATGACAATAAATCCTCAAGATGGCATTTACATTATTAACATCCTTTCTGTGAGAGGGATCCACGGATAAAAAGACTTGTGACTTTTTATATTGTGACTAAATATTGCCATCTAGTGTATTTGTTGAGCTTTCAGTAAATGATACTGTAGCCATGCCTAAATGCATGATGGGAAGTGGAACCATGACGGTGCGTAGTGCTACCAATTTATATATCCTCATTGCGTTGGGAAATAACATAAGGTGTTAAGAAAAAGATCAATTGCTACCTTGCTTCCCCACATTGCTTCCCATGATATTTCTAATCGTAGGGAGAGGGATTGTAAGGCGTTAGCCAATTAAAAAAGGCTTCAAAGGCCGCCAAAATTCACTCTACTCATTTTACACTGCCTTTTATCTCTCTATATAGGTAAAACGGCGCCATTACAGATTGAGCGCGACAATGTGTGAGTGGGTCGTGCAGCGCATGCATTAATTGCATTAAATATTTTAACGTGATATACTTTTTAAAAAATTAATTACTGCTGTTATTGGGATAAATTTGATAACCCTACCTTAAGCCTAAACTAAAGACTCTGGATGAGTGTAACATATTATGTCTGTAACGTTAAATGCAATTAGAAAACGATTTAATTAAAAAATATATACACATTAAAAAAGGCATGGCCGATTCCGATACTTTGAAAATGACGTGATCGGACCCGATCGATCATCCCATCGATCGGCACATCTCTAGCATGGACTCTATGATTTCTAAATGGGAGAACTTGAAAAATAGCAGGGTGGTCAAAAACTTATTTTGTTTACTGTATATGCTGTTTTGGTCATCAACAGAAGGTCAGTGTGTTTCGATTTCATATCAGTGGGATGTAAACAAGCTTGACCTAAGTTGTTAATTTGGGCTATTTTGTTTATTCTAGGGCTGCAGCTATCGAATATTTTACTAGTCAATTAATCGATGGACTAGGAAGTCCGAATAATCGAGTAATCGGATAAGCAACATGAAAAATTAAAATACCCGCGCTGAGCCTAAAACGGAATAAAAAAATGAGGATCTATGTACAACAAAAGAACAATTGGCTAACTTACACAGAAAAAGCTTAAATGCTATAAAATGCAAAACATTTTTTTTTTTACAATGCTCTTAACAAATGATTCAGACACATATTCCCACAAAAAATGGTTAAATGTACCTATAAACTAAATCATGAATACATTAAAAAACATTAGCCCAAACAAAAACTCGGCTAATGTTGGTCTTAATAGGGAGCAGCTGGTTTCAGCCATGAGAAATGAGTTTATCATATTCATTGTTGCCACCCTAATCAATAAAACTACATGCAAACACTTTCAAAATAAACCAAATACAACTCCACTTTAATTAAACGAATACTCGAAGCAACAAAATTTAATTTGAATATTTTTTTTCTAATTGAATACTCGAGTTAATCGATTAATCGTTGCAGCACTAGTTTATTCGTCTTAAGTTGATGATGCAACAAACTTGAATCTGCTATAGCATCTATTACATGAATGGCCACTTACTGTATTTGAAGAAAAGTTACCTCAGTAAATAAATGGCTGTGTCATCCACTTCAAAAAGTCCCTCAGCGCAGATGGACACTTTCTTCATATGTTTTGAAAAAGCTTTGATTCGAGGTTAAATTGATTGATTTTTTTCAGATGATGCATCATACCACTCCTGTACAGTATGAGAGGAAATGGATGTTACATCAACTTGAATAACAAAAAACTTCTGAATAGACGAGGTGACCGATTTATTAGGTAAAACAGTCACATTTTTCTTACTCCAGAAAGGTTTTCTGCTCCTGTCTCAAAATAATTTTATACGTATGCTGTAGGCCATAAATGTGACGCATTCATTTGTTTTAACGGTTCATTGTTCTAATTAGACTAATTGCCTTTGTGCTCCCCCTCTCAAAAAAAAACTGTTTAAGGAGATTATCCTGCAAATGTGTGCAGTATTATACAAATATGCTTTGTTCCATAAAAGCCTTAGCAAATCATTAAACCAATTTAAAAGGCAGGTCGGGCAAACATGGGAGGAAAACACATTAACGGGGAGCATAATTGTTGCGGCAATATTTCTTATATGACTAATAAACCCTGAAGAACAGCAGTTTTGTGAATAATAGCAGTTGCCTTTTTAAAAATGTTGACTTTGACCCTTCTTATATACTGTTTATTTGGCTTTTTTTAATCACAACATTTGAAAATTTGTTGTTTTGCTAAAACTAAAAATCACCTCTTATTTAAGTGCAAAATGCATGAAACTTGTGAATCTGTGTTGCTTTTGTTCTAACATTTTTATTTGGAAAAATAGCTACCCTAGCTACACCATTCTTTGTTGGTATCGACTCAGGTAACAGTTAAAGTCGGGTAGCACTCGCCACTTGGCAACATTGGTAACTTTTTTTTTTCCAAAATAAGATACAGTGGTACCTCTACACATGAAGTTAATTTGCTCCATGACCTTGTTTGTAAGTCGAAATGGTCGTGTGTCGAGCATGATTTCCCCATAAGAATACATTACAATTCCATTATTCGATAATAATTTAATAATGTAATGAATCGGGTTGTAGTGTGGTGGATTTTTTTGCGTGGTGTACCTGAATGCATCGCGTGGCTGACGTGACAGAGTGAGAGAGGACTTTTTACTTTCACTTTTCATGTTCAGCTGCGGTGGACAGTCTGCATGTTGTGTTGCACAAGTTCTGAAATAAATGATTAAAAACCTGACGAAGCTGGCCATTTTTTTGGCGATGTTACCAAAATAATAATTGTCACCTTAACTTATAAAAACTGGAGAACAGAGGTCGGAGGAGGACTGTCGAGATCGTAGACATTTTACGGTCGTATTATTATTTTTCTATCATTTCCATCTTCATTTCAATGGTAAGCCTCAGCTTTTCCCTTTTTCACCACCTGCACTAACATTCTTGGAACCCATGTTGATTTCTCTCACAAGAAAATCCACCATGCGGCCGTCTGGCGGGAAAACAAACTGTGTCGCTGTCATGAATCGTCGTATTTCGGCGATAATATCACGTTAGAATCATGGTGTCTTTAATTATGCTGTCTCATGCTCTAACCTCGAGTTAGGGTTTAAGGGGGTTGATAATTTTTGTTTTTTAAATGCCCTCCTGTTCAAAATTTTTCTTCCCCCAGAAAATTGAGATTTTAAGCTTTCCAACGATGGATCACACATGCATATAGGGCATTTTTAAAATTTGGCTGAATTGGGGGTCTCAGTGTGGAACTTCAAGTCACCTGAGTGTTTTCTGCCACATATATGTATATACGTCTTTATAAATGAAAAATACAAAAAATGGAGACATAATACAAGTATACCCTCGGAAAAAAAGTATTTAATTTCCAATTAATTAATTTCAGGTCATGTTTTTGGTGTAAATACCCCCTAATATAGCGCGTGTGCTACTTCTATATGGATAAATACAGGTACCGTGTAAAATTTTGTGGTTGAGGCTTTTAGTTGGGTGCGCCTCATAGTCCAAAAATTATAATAAATATATGGAGAAAAAATAACAAATACATAAAAATAACATATCATTTCGAAATATTGAACGGAAATAAATGAATATTCAACCTTAAACAAAAATAAAAAAAATAATAATGTAAAAATCGAGCACTGGATTGAAGCAAGGAGGTTGCATACAAATAAGCAAAGTCTTATAAGTGGAAGTAACAGAGCAGATTTACGTACCTATAATTACATTTTATGTATTACGGCAAATTTATGAGCAAATTGAATGGAGACAGCTGACAGGCTCCTATTTCTTTTCTTTGTCATGCACGAGGACAAAAGAGACTTGGGCAACACACAAAAGCTCAACAAAACGGCAGACACTGCCAGCATTCTTGCTAATTGGGAGTCCCCACGCCGAGAGCTCGTCACGAAAGCTTGACTCATCAGTTTACAAGCAATATTTAGCCTGGCAGAGCAACCCGAGGCTGGCTTACTATCTGTCCATGCAGTCGTGCATCCATCTGTCAACGTTCCCAACAACTAACGCACACTGGCCAAGGTGTGATGTCACAGTCTGATAAAAGACAGCCTAAAATAGGCCGCTTCAATGTAAAATGGAGCATTTTTTTGTGTGTGTCTCAACTGGACACATGTACGGATTAGAGCTGTCCCGACTAGTCGACATTGTCAACGTCATCGATGACGTAAATACGTCGACGGGAAAAACATACCGTCGACGGGTAATGACGGGTTAAAAAAAAAAAATTACATGCGGATAAAGTTTTGAATGGCGGGCGCTCGCGATGCAAGCGGTGGGGAAAAAAAGGCGGACCAGAATGGCCAGAGCCTGGAATTATTTCAAGGAAAATATGGAGGGTGCCACTGTGTGTACTCTTGCTAAGCTGAGCTCGCATACTCGCACTTAGCACGTCGGCTATGAACGAACACTTGAAGCGCAGTCACCCAAGTGTAATTTTGGAACACAACAAGATACAACAAGCTAGCGCAGTATTTTTCAACACTAGTGTGCCATGAGAGATCGTCAGGTGTGCCGCAAGAAATCGGGCGGAGGTGCAGGAGTACAATATACGAGCTATCAATTTTAAATGGGAGGGGCTGGAAGTGATTGACTAATCGCTTACACCCCCTCCCAGTTGAAATGGATTGGACGTCTATAACCGTCATTAATTTCATTATCAATTTTGTTCTTTTACTAACTTCCACAACACATACCATGTTAACTAAACTGGCAGTGAATGATTTAAAGCAACACTAGGTCATTTTTCAACCTTTATAAAATATTTTCATTACAATAGTGATATGTCGACTGACAACTAGTTGAACGACACCTCTTTTATATCTTAAGAGGGTCTGTATCACTTTCAATGGCACTAATTAACTTTGAGGAAGGTGGCAGGCACCCTGCCACACTGATGGGGGAAAATATTACATTATGCCTTTGTGATGTATGATTGCTTCTGTGACCTAGATTGTAACAACTTCTATTGTTTTTTACCTTGAGTTTCATAGTTAGGAGGGAATCTCACGAGATAACTTGTTTTGCACCATAGTCCCATAGTTAGGAGGGAATCTCACGAGTTTACTTGTATTGATTGTTTCTTACACGCCTGGGTTCCATAGTTAGGGGGGAATCTCATGAGATAACTTGTTTTTCACTCGTAATATTTACCGTGGGAACACAGCATCTGCTACCAGACGGCACAGACTGGGAACCATGCAAACAAAACCCCCTTTTTCAAGGGGCTGAACCAAAAGTAGCTCTGTCATTGGACGAGGCCGCGCCGCCTGGGAGCGGGGGTTGGCCGTCTTGCCCCCGTGTGGTGCGTTTCTACAAAAACCGGGCATATCCGGGCGACCAGTGAAGTCCGCCAGCGAGTCACGTACGGATCGCCTGGCTTTGTTCCTTTGCCGCCTTACCGGAGTGTTGGCTCCCTCTCATTTGTCACGGTAAGCGATTTTCATTGCTAAGGGACATTTGGTTGTGCTGTAACGGTAGCGAGGGGATTCTGGGATTGACAAACTCAATCTAGCGTCATCGTTACCATTGTTATGCTTGTTTTTGATACTTGTTGCTTGCTCTTGTGGGATTGTAATCAATAAATTTCTTTTATTCTGCATTTTCTAATCAATAAACATTGTCTGTTTTGCAAAAGTGTGCCTGTTACTGATTCACCGCGAACCTGGAAATTTCGGAAAATACACACAACGTGCTGACTGCTTTATGGCATACGTCACTTGCCCCTTCTCCCATTCATTATAAAGGCAAAAGTCGATGCGAACGCTTTTGCACGAAATCTGCAAAGATGGCAGAGCAACAAGAGAGTCTGAGTAGGAAAAAAAAGGATACTCAAGAATAAACATTGGCCTGGCTTTCACTCGCAGGCGTGACGCCCCAAGACTGAACTCATCAATGTTGCCGAGTTCGGGTAGGAAGGGAGTTAGCCATATAAAGCCACATGCTCGCTAACCGTCATATCCTATTGTTTAGCCACAACTGGATTCATTACCTCATTATTATTCATCTTTCACACAGTGGCTGGAAACAGAAATGTTGTTTAATTCATCTGCAGGCGATCGGTAGATGAGGATTCATGGGAAACACTTTTGTCCACCTACATCGCTAAAATTGACCAAAACTGAAAAGTTACAAAGTGTTGCTTTAAGATAATGATAAGTAATTTGTATGGATGTCCACTGTCCCGACCACTGACCTCGAAAGGGTTCAAATCACTGCCCAATTCACCCTTTATCATATTTTGACAAAGTACATCAGAAACACATGAAAAGCGTCATAAAATGCATTGTATAAGATCAAGTGAAATTGCCCACAACACACTTTGGAAAGATGTAATCAATACCTTTTCAGCAGCGCACTCAAAAGCTACCGTGTTGCTGCGTTGAGTTCAAGTAGCAATTGTGAATGAAAAAGAAGTGCAATTACGCGTGACAAAGCCGCGGCGGCGTAATTGGAGATTGCACAAAGAGAATCTGGAAATGTTTGCTGCCATGATCGTGGCGCGGGAGCCAATCAATGTGACTAATACGTTCGAAGACGCGTCCTAATAGCGTCTAATCGTGGCCTCCGAGGACACGTTCTCTGATAACAACTCGTTTGTTTGTCTCGTCAACTTGTTGGAGGTCGTCAGCCTCCATCCTTGCAATAATAGTTTCGTTTGGAGGTCAGCAGATGTTTTCAAAAGAAGATGTTCAGTTGTTGAAGGCAACATATGGTATCGTTGATATTTTTTTTCCTGTGATATATATTTTGTCACCTTTTTATCATTTTATATAAATTTCTCTCTACCATTTACTACTACTTCTGACTACTTTGAGTGTAGTTTTTTTGTATTGTGTTTGAATGGTATGTCCTTTGGTATATTTTGTCATTGAGAGTACACTGAACTATTTCTATACTTTTGTCAGTTATTTTTCTTTTTTCATCTATTTTTTTTAATGCTTTTGTAGGTTTTTTTTGTCTACTTTTCTGTGTAGTGTTTTTTTGTTGTGTAGATTTTGTGTCATATTTTTCTGTCTTAATATGACATACTGTAATTTTGTTGATTTATTTATTTCCATATACTGTACCTTATTTACATCAACAATTTAACGATGGAATATTTTTTCATTCACCCCTCCCAGTCAAAAATTGGACATCCAGCACCGCCAATGGCAGGCAATGAGTTAAAATAGACTCTATTCTAGTCGAATATTTTGGCCTAGTCCAGCGGTCAGCAACCTGCGGCTCTTAAGCCACATGTGGCTCTTTAGCGCATCTTTAGGGCATCTTTAGCGCTGCCCTAGTGGCTCCATGGAGTTTTGTCAAAAATGTTTGAAAATGGAAAAAGATGAGGGGCGGGGGGAATATATTTTTGTATTAATGTGGCTTTTGTAGGAGGTCAAACATGACACAAACATTCTTCTAATGTGTTAATATTGTATTGAAGTTAAACTTGAGGCGGCATGGTACAACGGAGTAGTCATGTGGTGCAAAATTCTCTATAGAATGCACTGCAGGGAAAATGAACATTTATTCATGAAGACTCATTATGTATGTGTAGCCAACTTAGTCATTTTGATAGTAGGCTTACAGTACATACAGCATGTATTGCATATATACAGTGTATCACAAAAGTGAGTACACCCCTCGCATTTCTGCAGATATTTAAGTATATCTTTTCATGGGACAACACTGAGAAAATGACACTTTGAAACAAAGATACACAGTGTGCAGCTTATATATTAGTTAATTTATTTTCCCCTCAAAATAACTCAAAATATAGCGATTAATATCTAAAACCCTGGCAACAAAGTGAGTACGTAAATATTTACATCCCGAAATGTCCAAATTGAGTACTGCTTGTCATTCTCCCTCCAAAATGTCATGTGACTCGTTCAGGGTCCCCCCAGGATTGATAAATCTAAATTCAAGACTTTTAAGACCTTTTTTAATGCCATTTCAACTGAAAATTAATACTTTTCTTTTTAGATAATAGTGAATCATATTAAAAAAATAAAGCACTGAACTTCAAATTTAACCTCAATTACTAAGTGTGTTTGACAAAAGAATGCACATTTACTGAAGATACAATTGAAACACATTTAAATAAAAGGTCTTTCAGATTTTTTCCCCCCAGGATAAAATGGATTTTACACTATTTTTGTAAAGCAACTTCAGAAATTACATTTGCAATACAACAGGTTTCCCTTTTAAGAGGACCTAGTCAAGGTGGTAGGTTGGTGATTGTCAAGTTGGTCACCTTAGCTGGTGATTGTCAAGCTGGTCACCTTAACTGTAGATTGTCAAGTTGGTCACCTTAACTGTAAAGTGCTTGGGAAAATCTTGCAATTGGCAGTGAAAGTTTAAAAAACAGCCACTAAATAGCAGTAGTTTACCATTAATTACCACAAAATAAAAAAGCTACACACATTTTTTTCTAATCACATTACAAGTATACAAAACACATGTTAATCCTTTGTTAGCTATTGAAGACATTTCTTTTAATCAGACCGAGAAAATCCATACTCTTATTCAATCAAGAAAAACATTTAAATATACCAGGAGGTGTTTTACTATCACCTACATTATAATTTGCCTATCACCATGCCATGTTATTCAGATCAACGTTACCCCGCACTCGTTCCAATAATAGTGTCAACCGTGTTGTGTATCTGAGGGGGATGGTGGATCTACGACTCCGGTTTATCCATGCTATGGCTAGTGCACCTGCCAATACCCCATTGAACATGGCTAACTCTTGAGCTAAAACTACTAAATTCACATTCATTCGAAAGGCAAACCGGGCAGAAATACTTTATTGCATCTAACACATTTTAATTGGAGTAATTGGCAACTTACTTTGAAATGTTAAGCAGGTCCACTGCCCTCGCATGACCCATAAACTGCGACCCAAAGTATCTGGATGCGACTTGGTCGCCGATCCAATACCTGACATGCTGTTCCAACTGTTTGGACTTGGTTGTCTTGTTGAGGCTTTCGTCGAACATAATAAGGCATCTGAGCAGTTCTTTACGTTAGCA
Organism: Corythoichthys intestinalis; assembly: GCF_030265065.1. Classification (NCBI taxonomy): domain Eukaryota; kingdom Metazoa; phylum Chordata; class Actinopteri; order Syngnathiformes; family Syngnathidae; genus Corythoichthys; species Corythoichthys intestinalis. The sequence continues at coordinate 47,032,573 of NC_080405.1, read as the reverse complement.
CACAGTACTGTGCGATTGCCTGCTGTTGTGATGTTGATGCTAATGATGCTAACAGCGCGCACGCACGAGGTGCATTATGATTTGTAGTGCAGTGCATCGTAAAAATTCTACGCGTCATCTTCATTATGGATTTAAAAAAAAAAAAAAAAAAAACTTTGTCACGGATATAATTTACGTTGCACTGAGATGTTCTTCAAAATTAAAACCACAGTGAAAAAATGACAGACTTACGGCAGCTAATTTAATACTTTAAATACCTTTAATATTGGAAAACTAAATTCAATGCTTTTTTAATACTTTTAATAACCCGCGGGTACCCTGTCGTTACAGGAGTGCTGTCAGCATTGCTGCAGAGATTGAGGAGGTGGGTGGTCAGTCTGTTAGTGCGCAGACAATACGCCACACTCTACATCAAATTGGTGTGCATGGCTGTCACCCCAGGAGGAAGCCTCTTCTGAAGACGGTACACAAGAAAGCCCGCAAACAGTTGGCTGAAGACTTGTCAACAAAGCACATGGATTCCTGGAACCATGTACTATGGTCTGATGAGACGAGTGGGCTTTCTTGTTCTTTTTTGTGTCTAAATTATTCAATCCCAAAAAAAGTTTAAATATTTTCAAATAAAGAAAAAACATCATTTGAAAAATAAAATCGCCCTCCCCTATTTTTTTTTTTTTTTTATTATATGCAAAGCAAATGACCGTCTAAGGTGCTAGTCACATGATCTGTTCGAAAAATAATTTTGACCCATTATAAAGATTTTTTTTTGTGTTCATTTTATTCATTTTTGTTGCAGTTTTACTGCTTTACAACTTTTATATATATAGGAAAGTCAATTTTCATGCAATGACATTTTTGAACCACCGGGGGGCCTGGTCCCTCGCCCCCCCTAAAATCCGCTTATGGTCACAAGTAAGGACTTGTTGTTCCAAAATCTTGGAATAAAGTGTTTTCATGCCCGCCGATCGGATTATCAATCAGCATAAACCACCCCTCCCATTCGGAATAGTCTTGATCAGAATGGGCTGGATTGGGTTAGAACATTCCAAATGAGATGTGTATATGAAGCATTTTAATCCCGACCTGGCTTTTAATCCAAATAAAACTGTCCATGTAAATTTACCTCGTAACATTCTTTGAGTAAGGCCTTTTATCCAGTCATACAAAGCCTCCGTTCAGATCTTTGCTTGTTGTTTAGAAGTGGTTTTGTTGTCAGCTTGAACTCCACTGCCTCACTTTGCTTTGAAATTCTGGCACAGAGGTGGATGCCACTCATAAAAGAGAGGCATTAAGACTCAATTGACCTCACTTTTGTAATCATCAGAAGCGTGTGAGGTGATGCCTGAATAATTTATGACTTTCCCGTCAACGCCGGGGCGGCAAACGAGTTGCTGAAAACAGGCCAGAGTGAGACCTCCCCTCTGGGCGTGTTATGCTAATGCAGCATCCGCAATTACCGCTGCGACCTTGGCGAGGTCCGGTCAAGGAAGGAGATTCTCGCTGTCGTTTGAAGACATTTCTGCACTTTTTTTTTTAAAACTCTTTTTCATGCAGCTTTACGCCTGTGTAGTTCCTTGTCTGATAAAAAATAAAAAACAAGAACGCTGTGATGGTACCTTTTTTTTTTTTTTTAATGTTTCTTTGCTATTAACATGTCCCTTGCGTGTTTTCAAAGGCTGTTTAGTTTGACTTGATTTTCATTTTTTTATTAGTCACAGGATGCGCTGGCAGTTCTTCAAAGGTTGAGTAGTTTTACTGCATTCCATTTGTATTTAGTGATATTATACAGTGGTTAACTACTTAATACTTGCCTGTACGTTTAATAAAGGTTTTACGAGCTTGGGATGAATGGATTTACATGATTTCCAATGGGAGGCCCTATCGGCTAATTAAAGACACGCATACATAATGTGTATGTGCTTCTATGATATTCCATTAATTAAAGAAAAAACGGCATCAAGGAAGAGGAGAGTAAGCAATCAAATAATATTACTTCACTCATTCACTGCCATTGATGATGACAAAAGTCCAACCCGTTTGGACTGGGAGGGCAGGAAATGAGTTAATTTACATTAAACATTGATCTACATCAGTTGTTCTTATCTTGCGAAAGGTACAGAAACCCATGAGTTTTACACGTGTATTAACCGAAACCTTTGGAATTAGATTTTTTTTTTTTTTTTTCCTAATTCAACATCGATATATCTGAGCAAGCAAGCTAAAACCCATGTGAATTTCCATTAAAATTTCTTCTCATTTAGCCAGAATGTTTTTAAACAGGCCAAAATGTGTGTATGTTTTTATCTTTATGCTTGCAGCATAATCAGACCACTAAACCAAGACTGGCCCAATGCACATATTTTAGAATTTTTCATTCAAATACTTAGGAATGACTGTTTTTAACTGGTATATTTTTGCTCTGCACTTTAGCACTGACATGACCTCATGCTGCCGTGGAATCTTTGTTGTACATATGTCCAAAGCTGTGTCAGTGTTTACATTGGGTACTGAAAGGTATTTATTTTATGAGTTTTGCACTTTACCAACTTAGCTGCATGAGCTGTATGGATGCTCCAAACAAAGTTTCGTTGTGCTTTTTGTAACAATGACAATAAATATTCTGAATCTGAGGAATATATCTTATCTTGTTCAACATTAAACCTGCTTGGCTGCATTAACCTTGACCGTGCAGTTTCTGCCATGTTTACATCTCAAATAATATCAAAATGATCATCAAATTTGTACACAGTCATTATGTTTAAAAAAAAAAAAAAAAAAAAAAAACAGGAACATTCTCACAGATTCAATAAACAGTGTCGATTTACAACAAATAATTTTGCCTTTTGATTTGCTTTTTACATTGGAAAATGAAATCAAACTAGATTCATTTTAAACTGTTTCTATTTTTCTATTAATTTTATCACATCCTTGCCTCACATACTGTTTTCATGGCATAAAATGTGACGCAATGTTTTTTTTTTTTTTTTTTTTTTTTTTTTTTTATGTACACGCCAGAGGTTGCGCTAGACTTTTTCATTGTCTGTCATTTTGACTGACAGTGTCATAAAAATCCGGTCATAATCTATTTTTACCCGTCACTTACATTTTTAAAATGATAATAATGACATATTCAATAGTATTTCGTTTTCATTCATTTTTAATTAATATTCTGTCCGAAAAAGCTTAACAAGAGGCAAACAGACAGCGGAGTGCACCAATCAGCGACGGGTAGACGTGCCATTAGCAAAGCAACGAGGGCAGGACGAGGGACTTGCGCGCGGAAGTAAACATACGAGGAGAACGGAGTTTATTCAACATGACTAGCGCGAGACAGACTGTTGTCAATGACTCGTGTCGATGTGTTTTAGCTCATTTAAAACTGAATTTACCGCGGATTGGAACATATTCTCGGCTCTCCCGTCCGCCATCCGTGTTGTTGTAGAGACGACTTTCGGCGCGCAAGAGTGACGTTGCTCGTGAAGAACACGTCACGCAAATAAACAAATCTGATTTGTCGATTGACTTAGTACCTACTCGAGAGGCTGGGTCCCAGACTTTTCTCTCAGTGTTTGAAAAATACAGGGAGAACAGTCTGGCCGTGCCAGGCAAACACTCAGTTGCCTTGACATTTTTCCGAGTAAGGCTAACGACATCATGCATCAAGAAAGACAATAGCTAATTAATATGCTCACTCGCCACCCTGTGGTCTGGGGTGTGAATTGCGACCTGTCAAAATGACAGATGGACTTCAGTTTTTTCCGTCACCGTTTTAAAAAACCGGTCAACGACGGAAAATATTCGGTTAACGCGACCCCTGGTACACGCAGTGCACATTACCTATAGATCTGTTGTATTTCCTCTTGCCAAGAGAGAGTCAACCTTCCACTTAGCAAACCAGTTTCTCTAGTTGAAAGAATTGGAATAAAGCCTGTAAATTGGGGGCTAACTACCGTGATTTCCCGAATATAAGGTGCACCCGTGTATAACGCGCACCCCAACTTTACCTGTAAAATCTAGGGAAAATTCTTGTACCCGGGTATAAAGCGCACCCTAATTTTAGCACCAATAAATATGAGTCTCGTGTCTCGAACTTTTATAAAGTACGCGGTTGCAGGATTTTTTAATCCTTTTGTCAAATATTAAAAAAAAAAAAAAAGAATATTAATTTTCTGTGTTAAAATTGCTCACAGTATACGTTAATAATTTTCACAAAGTAAGGAGTTGTAGCGAATTTTAACAGAATTCACCAGCAGAACTAATGTTGGCAAGTTATGTATGTTTAGTTAAGGGAACAGCAGGAAGTAAACAAATGTCCCGCGATTTGCGTGCAAGACGTACATTGTTACTTTGTGAGTTTCAGTGTAAATAAAACAACGCGGCTTGGCTCAGTGGTTCGACACTCTTCCTCGTCCTACACTCCTGTCCTAGCTCGCCACATGGTCAACATTTATACGAAACGCATCGCCGTATACGTTCTCTTCATGACAACATCGCCGCGTGCCGGCATGTTGCAACGCAAAGTTTAGAAAAATGTACCGGTAAATAATAATCGAATAGTACAAATTTTTAAAAAATTTTATTAGATGTGAAAAATATCATGAAAACAATTATTTATCACATGAAACTTGATTATTATATCATTGTCGTTCGGATTAGGTAATATTGTGCTGGTCCATGTTTACAATGGAACATGAATCATGATGAATTTCTTCTGTCTCCGTCCCTGTACCCGTGAATAACGCGCACCCATGATTTTACGAGTACATTTTGGGGAAAAAAGTGCGCGTTATATTCGGGAAATTACGGTAGTCCAAAACCTGGTCTAAAACACCACTTTGCCTAGATTTAGTCATTTTCCAAAAATAGTGCGTGTCTTAACCTTTACCGAACCCCTTAGACCGACTCACTGAACCCCTGGGGTTCGATCCAACCTAGTTTAAGAACCACTGATCTACATACCACTTACTTACTTATTTTTATCTACATGTTTTTGCTATGACAATCTGTTTGTCAGAGACTTCAATCACAGGCGCTCGCCAATTCAATGTAACCGGTAAACACGTTTGATGCACTTAATCACATAAATGCACACAAAGTCTCAAAGGACCAGCACAGAAGCAAGTTTCAGAGTGGTAATTTAGTCAATCGTGGCAACAAAAATGAAGGAAGTAATAACACGTGACTCAGTAAGCCTAACATTTAAGCTATGTCTTGACTGAATATATACAGAACAAAACGACTCAAGATCATAATGGTTCTTTGTTACAAATGTACATAATCAATCAATGGCGGTTCCTGACACGGGGCGGTCGCCCGGGGCGGTAAATTGCTAGAGGTGCGTGTGTCTCGCGAGTGATTGTCTATTATTATAATTGGCGCTCCTAGCGTTGCAATGACACCCACTGCAGACCGCAGTTACTGTCTGCACGCAACCCCAACAGGAGACGGAGGTGGGGACCGGGATTGGATCAGTTAACAGTGTCACTCTCCCAGGGTTGACTTTTATTCTTAATGTGCAAATGATCTTTAATTTATTTGTTTTTGTGTTTTTTTAACTTGAAGATTTCACCTATTTGTATAATGTATCTATTTTTTCTGTTAAGGACTCTTCAAGTCGTTTAATCATTTAGACATTTATTTAATTGACTTCAATTTAGGGCAGCACTTTTATTTTGGAAACTGCTCGTGCTTTTATTTCCAGTTCTGCTTTTTCCGGTTCATGCCTCTGCTCCTTCAATGATGATGTGAGTATGCCTTGTAAAGTTCATTAAAGGTGCTGCACATCGATCGTGAGCATTCTTCACAATGCTAGGTGGAGGAATAATTGTGATAAATATGCTTTTGTGTCAGTTTTTTTCTTTTTTTTAATCGTTCAGACTCGTAATTTCGTAGTTGCTAGCTGTTTTTTTTTTTTTTTTTATCAGCTACGACTATTAGCAACATATCAAAAATAATTACAGTAAGCATTGAATGTAGTGATTTGAAGGGAGATAGCATGCAAATGTTCACTATATATGGTTTATAGTTAAAATAATGTGGTGTAATGTTTAATAAGCTAAACACATTAAGAGGTCTGTGAATGTTGACTATATGTGTATATATTATTCACCAGATATTAAATGTGTTTACATTTATTTAACCTGCACATGAGCCCAAAAAGTATTTGATTTCCTCTCCTGTGCTCTCTAACCAGAGCCCCTTTAGTGGTTAACACATCTGAGCCAACAAGTAGTCACAAGTAGAATCTTTCACACTTTGTTTATTATTTCTACAATCTTGTATAAATGTTTGTGATGTTAAATTAATATTCACATGCACATATCTATTGTTGTGCACTTTCAACTGGTTCGATTGCGTTAATAAATGTGACATTCATAGAAAATACTGCGGTTTTGTTGTTGAGTTGTGCTAAGTATAATTCATGCGGTTTTTTGTGTTGGTTTTTGGTGTTTTTTATTTATTTATTTATTTATTCATTTTTGGTGCCAAAGCGTCTTGTCGCCCTGGGCCCATGTAGGCTAGAACTGCATCTGTGTTCTGTGTTCAATAGAAAGAGTATGTTGAAAAAAATAAACCTATCATTAAACCATGACCATTACAAATTTGCTAACAGTGTTGGCTTTTGTTAAGTAAAACAATCGGATTGTGTTTGCTGACGTGCTACAGACTCCGTAACGTAGTGCATGAAATAGCAACTTTGCAAGCAGTCATGAGTAGCCATTTGTTTTGGGAGAGGGAGAAAAGGATCAGGGAATCACAAATGGAAACTTACCCCTCGTCTTTGAGCTCTCAGGGATTCCATCCTGTGGGATAAAGAAAAAAATGAAATAGTTAGAAATAGAGCTTGATAGCTGTACTGAAAGAAGAACCAAATGGGACAGAATGAAATATATAAATACTATGTCCTGATCGCATATTTTTTGCACTAGAGTCCGAGTCACCTGATTTTGAGAATCTGATACCCAGCCCCGATCCGATACCGGAAAAGGTCTTTTATTTAAAAAAAACAAAAGTTCCAAACGTTACTGTCCCACTGTGCCGCCTTCATAATGTGAATTATTCTTAAACAAGAATAACGTAGTAAAAGGCTTGTCTCTATTAAATGCGTCATTGAGTGAATCCACTCAATTCCACTCACATTTTGACGCTCACGCTGCTTCTCCCGTTCACAATGAGTTGCCACAGCACACTTATTCAGGTTTAACGACGATTGACACATGTGTGACTTTGATAATAGGGCTACCAAGCTTCTCTGGCAAGATCAAAGCTATCAAACCTGTCTCTGTCAAACCTGTCAATCATCATTACATTTAAGTACCAAACGCAAGCTAGACAATTTGCTGCACTGCTTAGCAGGAGGGAGGGTGAGAGGCTGTGGCACTGTACAAGCATGAAGCAGAAAAACTAGGGCTGTCAAACGATTAAAATTTTTAATCGAGTTAATTACAGCTTAAAAATTAATTAATCATAATTAATCGCAATTAATCGCAATTCAAACCATCTATAAAATATGCCATATTTTTCTGTAAATTATTGTTGGAATGGAAAGATAAGACAAGATGGATATATACATTCAACATACGGTACATAAGGACTGTATTTGTTTATTATAACAATAAATCAACAAGATGGCATTAACATTATTAACATTCTGTTAAAGTGATCCATGGATAGAAAGACTTGTAGTTCTTAAAAGATGAATATTAGTACAAGTTATAGAAACGTTATATTAAAACGCCTCTTAATGTTTTCGTTTTAATAAAATTTGTAAAATTTTCAATCAAAAAATAAACTAGTAGCCCTATTCTGTCCTCAATGTGTGTGAGTACACAAATTGACAGATAGCGAACATAAGTTCCAAAAAGAAATCAGATGGTGTGGCATGCAAGTTGCATAGGCTTTACTGAAGTCATCTCTTTTTGACAGGAGCACGTTTCTTGTATTTTTGTAAAACTGAAAATAACAAGGCAATGTGTCAATAACTTGCATAAATCACAAAATAACATAAAATGTACACACACGTGTCCATTTGAGCAGTAGCACTAGCCAATTAGCTCACAAGCATCTAACAATGTAACTGCATTTCACCATATATGTGAACAAATTCAAATACACATCATCAATAACTATCTAATGCTCATGAATATAAACAAAGGAGGAATATAACTCACAAGCGATGCATGTATTAGACACAAACAGTGTGATGGGGCTATGAGAACTGCCACTGAATACTGGATGCGGACGTTAGCTAGTCTGAATAGCACTGTCTATTAGTGTGAGTTCGCGTCGACATATAATCACGACAGAAAAGCGCGCCGAAACCCAAATAATCAGCTGCACTGAATCGCCAGCAGAGGGCGACATTACGCCACATAACATATGCAAGTCACACTCAAGCGCCAGCAGAGGGCGGAAAAACTCCATAAAACACAATTAACAAGTTGGCCTTTCACTGTACTGACATTTAAATCTGTCTGAGCGGGCCTAGTGCGTTAATTGCGTCAAATATTTTAACGTGATTAATTTAAAAAATTAATTAACGCCCGTTAACACGATAATTTTGACAGCCCTAAGAAAAACACAAACATATTTTTTAAAAAACGGATCCTTTTCACCAGATTCCGATCCTCTGAAAAATGCCGCAATCGGCCCGATTTCCGATCACATAATCGGATCGGTACATCCCTACTGGGCATCAATACTTTTTCAATCTTTAAATAAATACTTAAATGTGTCATTAATTAATTTAAAAAAAACAAAAAAAACATCTCTTTTGGTGTTGGTGAACTACCATAATCTTTTATATGTAAGGGAAACCTTGATATGTATAATTTTCTTTTAATGCTTAATGTCTGCATACTCACTGTAAAATAATTTTGTCATGGCTTTGTCGGACACTGTTTAACAAATTGGCTGCCACTGACGGCACTACACGTCCAATCCATTATGTTCATTCGCTCCCACAACTCCCACTCCAAATGGATTGGACATCTACCAGTGATCAACTCATTTAAAACTACATCTCAAAGAATATTTATTGAGCTGCATAAGCACTTTACATTACTTCTTAATACTCCCCGATATCGGTACCGATACCAGTACAACACTAAATTTCAATCTAGTTTTAGAACTCTATAAATGTTATGTCTTGTTCATACATGCCTCTCCTTTCAATTGCCTTTTCCAATGAAAACAATGCGCGAACAACCACCTGAACAACTCTGCAGCCATTTTTTTTTTTTTTTTTTTACACCACACGGTGATTATTCTCCGCAGTGGAATAAATACTCTGCTTATAAATCGCTCGAATGTGAGTAGCAAAATAGAGGAAGTGGTGCATTCACTGTTGCTGAAAAAGACACTTTGCAACATCTCCACCAGCATGATGCATGAATTTGGAAGAATCTGCCATAAATATTTGATTTCTGCAACACTTGTTCTTGTTCCTGCCCAGAAATTTTCAGGCTGGCTTGCAGGGGAGGTGTTAGGAAGAACAAGATGCATTATACAACAGGTCAATGATTAACCACCACCGCTGAATGCCTGCTCAAAATAGGAAAATGGGAAACACGAACGATCGCGCTTAAAGGGAAAAAAATCATTACTTCCACCTAGGTATGATTCACGGCAATTAATGAGTCGCTTCTCAACAAATTACATTGCTATTCATTCCAAATATGATAAGACACGATTCACTCGGATTATGAAACGATAAGATTTGTTGTAATTCCAGCCATCCATCACTATTCAATACAGCATTTTCCAATAGCGATATGAATCACTCTAATTGTAACATGAAATAATAGGCTGGGGATTCACTCCAGTTGGCATAAAAAATACTCTAAATATGGTGCTGTTCAATCCAAATCTGATAAAACCTATTCCAGCATTACAATAAGATTCACCTAAATTGGTATCCAAATCGCTTCAAATAAGATCCATTGTTATAGGATTAATTATATTGTGCTACGTTTTAGTCCAATTAGCAACATGTTTTACACATTAGGACAGTACTTCGCAAATAGTGGGGACGCCATGTGACCTTGGGGAACATACTTTTTTTGCCTTACACGAATAAAGTGTAAATGGACACCCACTCATTGGGTGGCAGTGGCACTCTCATTTTTAGAGTGTGCATAGTATTTTCGAACCAAACAAGCGCACACAGCAAAGAGCACTGGTGACCTGAAGAGTTAAAACGAGGAAATATGACGAAGTGCATGTTAAGAGTGTGACAATATCCCGATACAGCGATATATCGCGATATTTTGCAACCCGATCGGTTATCGATAAGCTCCCGCCAAGTATCGATACTTTTATTTAACATATTGGCCATACAATGGAGTATGGATGCTGTAAACTGCTCAATGTTTGTTGAGCAATTCCTTGGCGGTCCACTAGGGGGCGCTCAGGAGTGGCGGTGAAGGTAAAGTGCGCACAAGTTTTCTAGAGAAGAAGAGAGGAAGCTCCAAGTGGGTTGAAAAAAAATAAAAAAGCTTTGTGAGAACGGTGGAGGAAATGAACCGTACAGGGCGAACCATACGGTTCGGCTTTGAACCGCAAACTGTTGCACTGCTAGTAGGGAAAGTATGAAGGAAAATTTTTCCAGAGCAGAAACCGTGACGTTTTCATATCACGGTATACCTTGAAACCAGTAATCGGCACATGTCTAGTGTGCGTGAATGGTTGTTTGTCTCTCCGTGCCCTGCTGGCAACCTCCTGCCCATTGTTAGCTGGGATGGGGTCCCCACCCCAGCGACCCTCGTGAGGATAAGCCGTTCAGATGATGAACAATTGAATGAAATAATGAATCAAAATCTGGAAGGTGTTCCTTCCATTTCAATTGGGTTGTTCATCATGTTCCGTAGTGGTACTTCATCTCAATTCTCTCCCTCACGCCCCCCACCCTACAACACACACACACACCTCACATCCCTACTCAGTCCCTCCCCATCCGCACTCAACCCATTTTAATCTGGATTAGCAGTGTAGCCAATGCGGCACGGCCGGCCAACCACAGGGTTTTACACGCGCACGCGGCTGCCCTTTTGCCTCCATTTTGTTTGGTTGTTGACATCATTGCATGATGTGATAAAAAGGCAGGATTTGGGAGACAAATGTGTGTTTGTTAACGTTTACGAAAACAAGGTTTTCTCTATTTTATTAAAGAAATTCACGGATAGAAAGACTTGTAGCACTTAAAAGATAAACATTACTATGAGTTCAAATAATTTGATATTAAAACTAGGGCTGTCAAAATTATCGCGTTAACGCGCGGTAATTATTTCTTTTAATTAATCACGTTAAAATATTTGACGCAATTAACGCACATGTCCCGCTCAGACAGTATTCTGCCTTTTGGTAAGTTTTACAGCAAGGCTTTTTGTGCTGTCTAACAGCGAACTCTTGTGGTCGCTTTGCGACATGGTTTATTTTTTTCTTGCCAGTTCAATATGGCTGCACGACATCTCAGGCTGATAATGTTGTGCTTATATGATCCTTGGACAAGATTTGTCCGTATGTATGGTTGTTGTAAAGAATGTACATATTATGTTAGTAAGCGAAATGTTCTATTTTTTGTATGAGACGCTTTTTGTTTATGTTTAGTGAACCTGTATAGCGTGCTAAGCTAACGTTGTTGCTAATGCAATGCTTGAGTACTTTTTTTTTTGTAGTTTTATGAGGGTCTAAAGAGGAAAATGGTTTGAGGCTATTTTATTAATAAATCAGATGAAAAAGGAAGAAGTCTGATTATTAAGGCGTCGTTCACTAGCTGTCTAGCTTTGGAAAAAGTAGACGCTTCGGAGTGAGGACAGCATAGACAGATTTAAATGACAGTAGTGTGAAATGCCCACTACAGTCCTTATGTACCGTATGTTGAATGTATATATCCATCTTCTGTCTTATCTTTCCATTCCACATTTTATTTTACAGAATATATATATAATTTACAGAAAAATATGGCATATTTTATAGATGGTTTGAATTGCGATTAATTGTGATTAATTACGATGAATTAATTTTTAAGCTGTAATTAACTCGATTAAAAATTTTAATCGTTTCACAGCCCTAGAAAAAACATAAAATATTGCCATTGATTTAAAAATGTATAATATTTAGTACATGTTTTGACCTATGGAGGGCGACATGTTTTACACACGCAATGGACGCTCGGTGTGATGACGTAGTTTGTCACTCTCAAGACAAACACGACCAGTTTTCTGCAATTCCTCCTACACGGTGAGACGTCCAACACATGCGCACATCGGTTAAAAGCGGCGAGTACTTACAACTTGTGTTTTTTTATAGGGCTGTCAAAATTATCGCGTTAACGGGCGGTGATTAATTTTTTAAATTAATACCGTTAAAATATTTGACGCAATTAACGCACATGCCCCGCTCAAACAGATTAAAATGACAGCACAGTGCAATGTCCACTTGTTACTTGTGTTTTCTGGAGTTTTGTCGCCTTCTGCTGGCGCTTGGGTGCGACTGATTTTATGGGCTTTAGCACCCATGAGCATTGTGTAATTATTGACATCAACAATAGCGGGCTACTAGTTTATTTTTTGATGGAAAATTTGACAAATTTTATTAAAACGAAAACATTAAGAGGGGTTTTAATATACAATTTCTATAACTTGTACTAACATTGATCCTTTAAGAACTACAAGTCTTTCTATCCATGGATCGCTTTAATAAAATGTTAATAATGTTAATGCCATCTTGTTGATTTATTGTTATAGTAAACAAATACAGTACCTTTGTACCGAATGTTGAATGTATATATCCATCTTGTGTCTTATCTTTCCATTCCAACAATAATTTACAGAAAAATATGGCATATTTTATAGATGGTTTGAATTGCGATTAATTACGATTAATTAATTTTTAAACTGTAATTAACTCGATTAAAAATTTTAATCGTTTGACAGCCCTAGTTTTTTACTGAGTCTTTTGTGCTTCAAAATTTCAATTTGCATGTGTTTCCCTCGCATACTTTTAAGCATTGCAGGTTCACTAAACATAAACAAAAAGCGTCACATACAAAAAATATAACATTTCGCTTACTAACATAATATGTACATTATTTACAACAACCATACTTACGGACAAATCTTGTCCAAGGATCATATAAGCACAACATTACAACGTAGGCGTCAGCCCGAGACGTCGTGCAGCCATATTGAACTGGCAAGACAACAATAAACCACGTCGCAAAGCAACCACAAGAGTTCGCTGTTAGACAGCACAAAAAGCCTTGCTGTAAAACTTACCAAAAGGCAGAATACTGTCTGAGCGGGACATGTGCGTTAATTGCGTCAAATATTTTAACGTGATTATTTTAAAAAATTAATTACCGCGCGTTAACGCGATAATTTTGACAGCCCTAGTTTTTTCTAATAACATGTTTTAGTAAAAGAGAACAATTGTGGCTTTTTAGAGCCTACAAGCCTTTAAGTCCAAGGTTACCTTTAAAATCTGCATATGCGGTGTAATTTCCAGTCAAAATAGATTAGACGTCTAGCGGCGTCAATGGCAGCCATTGACATAACCATTTTCTAGTTCCTAACTGTTTTGATCCTATTGCAGAAAACATCCAATATATCTGGACAGAGAAAAATAATGACAACAGTTTTGTCTGAGCAACACATTTTTTCCCCTGAGCGATGGCGAGTTTGATGAGTGATCGGACTGCTTTCAAGTGGGATACAAACTTTTTCTTTTTCATTTTTTTTTCACACCACATGTGGAGAACGTTTGACAAATTTGTTTCGAGTTTTGGACAGAAACTGAGTGAAAAAGGGCAGAATTCCTCAAAAAGGACAGTCTAATCTTTCTCCATTGATTTTAAGACTGTTTTCCTTTGCCATTTTTGATTTTCTTGCTGGAGAAGTCCAATGTTTGCTTCCGATTTGTGTCAGGACTAAAAGCAAAGTAATGATACAGCAGTGCTGTCTGAGACGTGCATTTCTTTCTTTGATTGATGTAGTTACCAATGAGCGATGGCACCACTATTAAGTCAGATAAAAGCAAATTTTTGTTGATGTTGTGGGTTTCTTGAGCAAGTACAAGCTAGTGTACACTATCTAACTAGCACATTCAACAAATTTGGATTGATTTTTTGGGATGGAAAGTGTTTGGGAAAAGGGCAAAACTATCATGTCTTACACAGTTGCTTTGGGGTTTTCTTGGGATTTTAATGATTGATATGATGCTGCTTTTGATCATCTTGCAGAAAAAATGAAATATTTAGCTTCCAATTTGTGTTAAGAAAAATTAAGTAGAGATAAGACGCTTGATCTGCCTGAGTCTGATTTTGCACCTAATAAATGATGGTGCTGCTGTGTGAGATCCAAACTTTTATTTTATTTTTTTACTGTTGTTGTTGGCTTTTTTAAAGGTGCTACGAAATACAGAGCTATTCAAAACATCAAAATGACTGGAGTTCATTGTTGTTTTCGTCAACAATGACGATAACAAAAATATTTTATCGACAATCAATTTTTTTCATGGCGCTGATGCAACGGCGTAGGTTTGCATAGGGACGATAGGGACATAACACTACCAACTTTTCAAGATGCTCAAATTGTCCCCACCAACTTTTAAGCAACCTTATTTGCATTAAACAATGAGTTCAGACATAGGTCATTTAGAGTCTCTTCCCATATGTCTTGGGGATAGAACTGACCCTACCGTTATTTAATTGGAAATGAATTACTTTCATTATGTTCAGACTTACATTGATCACTTTTCACTTGCTGAATGTGCGATTTTTTTTTTTTTTTTTTTAATCAAACGGACGTTTGATTGGCTGGTGACTTGACCCCCTTCCCTCCCACACACACACAACCTCAGCACAACATAACACACGACACAAATATAACATGCCGCCGCCTCAGTCCCCTTCAAAGACGAGAAATATTAGTTTTTTTTCCGTCAGCAGCAGCCACTGTAAGTAATGTAAAAAGACGTCAGTGTTGTGGAGGTGGGGAACACACCACTAATTTTGCACCTGAAAATCTTAGGGCAAATGTTTATTTTTGGCATAATTGGATAATTAAGAGATTATTAACAGCTTTGTACTTATTGTGTCTGTTAATATAATATATGTTCGAATATTGCAATTTAAATTTGCTAATAAAATCCAGACATTTATTCTGGAAGTTTTCAAAATGTTTCTTTAGTAGGTTTTGAAAAAAAAAAGGTTTGGATCAAATTGTGTATCACCTGAACCAATACATATGTACTGTAAAAAACACACCTTCTTAAAACCAGTTAAAGTCCCTTGTTTTCAATGTAAATCTACCAGAAATAACTGAAAATATCTGCCAGTGCTTTATGAAAATGTTACTGTCTTAGATTTCTTGAAACTAGTCTTTAACACTCAAAACAAGATGGAGAAAATTATTTGACCAGACTCAAGAAAAATGATCAGACTGAAGGAATTCGCCCTCCCGGCCAAGCAGCACGGAAACAGCGACAGCCGAACGAAGTGCCGCTCTGCTGATGCCGCTTCCGTGAGTCAACCGGGAGGGGCTGACATTCCACGCGTTCCCTTCCTGTGTTAACTGTTTTTGGTGACTCCATGTTCCAAAAGTTTGAAGACGGCTCACCGGAAACAGGTTGACAATTTATTCGTCGACAATGGTCAAAAAACAAAGCAAAAACAGACGACGGAGGGACAATTCTGGATCCAAGGTCATCAAAACAATGGCTACATAGCAATGATCCCGAGCAGTGAACCGTTTGTTATCTCAGTGTCCAGTAGGGCTGTCCCAAACGACTAATTTTCTCCCGATTAGTCCGCCGACTATTTTTACGATTAGTCGACTAATCTAATAATTTAAAAAAAAAAATTTTTTTTTGTTTTTTGTTTACTAATTTAGCAATGAAATTTTTGTTGACGCTTATCAATTCACAAAAAACATATTGGAACACTTAAATCATTTATTAAAGTACAAATAAACACGTAAATAACATTAATAAATCACAAATAAACAATGAGTTCAAATGCTGATAGAATTAACTAGTGTAGCATCTCGATTGAAAAGATGGTCTCTTAAACTGATGGTTTACAACTTTTATTCCATCCTCGATGTAATCACACAGTAAGAGCTACGGTGCACACAAATAAAACAACACAATTAGAAATTAACAAAAACTTTTCAACTTTTTCCTTTTAAACCTTATTTATATATCAATGCATTGCCTATATGAATTGCCTTTACCTTAATTTATTACCTTATCATTGACATTCTCTCCCTTGAGTGCAATCACTGTATATACTGTAAATATTTATGACCTTTTAACCTTATATAATTATAAAATAAACCATAACATGAAATAAACCTTTCAGTTAGCATTAAGAAAAATACTAATAGCACTTATAGGCCCATTGTCAATGAAACATTATTATTTAGTAAGGCGACAGCACCCTCTGGTGTACAAATAATGAAAAAACAAAAAAAAATTTACAAACTGGGTGACGCCGCTTGAGGTGTTTATTCACGGCCGACGTGCAGCCAAGCTTGGCATTGAAGAGACAGGACAGAAGAGTGTACCCTCCTTTGTTTCTTTGAAATCAGTCAATGTTTTGGACACTCTGGTGCGCTTTTTGGCTTTGTGCCGCTTTCCCCGCTTGCATACAGAGCATCCAACATTCTGAACTTTCCGCGCATATATTTTTTTAACCCTTCATTAACCGTCGACGGGTTGTTGTGCTCGTCGACGGATTTACGTCATCGATGACGTCAACTATGTCGACTAGTTGGGACAGCTCTAGTGTCCAGTCTTTTTGAAAGCTGTGGTGGAGTGGGCCGGGTCGAAGGTGTGGCTGGGTGTTGTCTTGGGATAATCCCTCTGTGGCCGGTTTTGGGCGGTTAGGTTCGTGACTCCTCCTTCGTGGCTGGGACGTGGTTGCCACAGCGACCGACACTGGTCTTGACGTCCCAAGGGCCCGCTATCAACTTTGTTATCCTGGCTGGGTAGACGCTACTTGTTTTAGGTTAGAGCGCCCTGCTCTTTTTCCTTGGAGTGGCCGGGAGAACTGATTGCGATAGTTGGTGCGTCAATCTTGCTCATGACGCACACGTTGGCCTTCTGTGATAAGATGGCGTCATGTATCTATTCTGCTTCTTTTCATTAAACTATGGTGTACTATTTATTTTATATTAGGTGTGTTAGAGTAATACAAACAATCCTACAGTACATATGAGCAACGGTACTACTCCTTGATTGATTATATTAAGTGTGTTAGAGTAATGCAAACAGTTACAGTATATGGTGTGTGCGAGAAAGGTAACTATTCCCTTCAAGACTAAGACGTTATAAATTTGCAGTGTGAAACAGGACGAGTTTGAAGCACAGCGCTCTTAATTTGCCACTCAAATATCCAGTGCTGTGCCGAAAAATAGCCGCCCCGCGTGAAAGGCCACCCCTGACGGGAGCGCCCACTCGTCAACAACACCAGCACACCGGAAATGGTCCACAGTCAATCCGGAGCACTGACGCGGCCGGTATACGTTGAACAATAGGATATAATGGGAACGAATGGCTCCGGCGTAATTTTTTGCCGGACCTGGAACGAAGATGCATTTTGCGTAGTTGGTAACAAGGAATTGTAACTTTTAACAGCACGTCTGCCGTGCACGCACGTGCATGCGAGGCGATAAATCGCAGCAGAAAAATGACCACCTTCATTTTTATTTATCGTGCGATAGATGGAATTATTGCATATTGCGACAGGCTTACTCATAGCTATCACATGTATATAGAAATTTAGATGCGAAATGACAGACTCACCGACGCTAATAAATAAGATTAATCAACTGTACCTTGCTAACGTAGCATTCGCCCGCCCTGCGAAGGGCTAGATTTCTATTGATTATGACTACTGTCGATGCGTGGCTAACATGTCTTAGGTACAGGCTTTATTTAATCTGGAAAAACACAGCGCTGTAGAGTGATGAGGGTGTAAAATAAGAACAAAATAAAGCCAATTTTCTGCCTCAGAGCCTGGAAAACTTGCAATGATCAATGGAAGAATGAATTCAAAAGTTTATCACTATGTTTTGCAGGAAAACCTGAGGCCGTCTGTCAGACAGTTGAAGCTAAAAAGAGGATGGGTGCAGCAATAAGACAATGATCCAAAACAGAAGTAAATTAACTTCAGAATGGTTTCAGAAGAACAAAATACATGTTCTGAAGTGGCCATGTCAAAGTCCAGACTTGAACCTCATTGAGATGCTGTGGCATGACCTAAAGACAGCGATTCATGCCAGACATCCCAGGAATCTGAGTGAACTACAGCACTTTTGTAGAGAAGAATGGGCCAAGATTAGTCCTGATCGATGTGCCAGACTGATCTGCCGCTACAGGAAGTGTCTGGTTGAAGCTATTGTTGCCAAAGGGGGGGGCACAACATATTAAATGTGATGGTTCACTTACTTATTTTTCCCCCTCTGTCATTGTTTGCATACTATCCTCATTAAGATATGAAAACCTGTTAATGTTTAGGTGGTTTTAGTTAAAGCAGACAGTTTTTTTCATCTGTGTGATTTTGACAAAGATCAGATCACATTTGATGGTGATTTTATGCAGAAATGTGAGAAATTCCAAAAGGTTCAGCTGCTTTTTCATACCACTGTATATGGTCTGACATTACTTACTTTTAGTATTGTATTGCACCTTTAAAGTGCATGTGACACGAAAAAGCATGTTTATTTCATAATACACGTGGTATTTTATGCCCCTGAATGATATGGACCGCTTGGATGTGTGTGGAAGCGATCGCTATTGTTATTTAGTTTTTTTTTAATCCCGCGCCATGAAAATGAGTGACTTCCGGCTTCGGTCTTGCATTGAGGAGGAGGGCGCTGTGATGTGTACGGTAGAAGACGTCCTCTTCACGCTACAGCGTACTGTTGGGTATGAGGACGAAGGATTCAGCTGATTTTGTGGATTAATACGTTTATTTTTCGCATCACGCCAGCCAAACGGCTGCAGAAAAATCATTCTGCATGAGGGAGAGGCGTATGCGCCTTTTTGGAGTTTCAAAAGGTTCCCATTCACCGTGGATATTTACTGTGGGACCAATGGACTTACGAGGAAGTGAGTAAATATCTTGTTTTGTATTATGTCAAATACGAATACAGCGATTACAAAGTAAACACTACAAACTTCCTTTAAATAAAGGACTACTTACGTTTGATCATTGATAGGCATGTAAAAAGCTCTCCTAATGCTCATTAGCAGCACATTAGCTGCACAACAACTCCAGCCACCCTCCTCCGGGGAACGAACTGTAAATTGCTCTCCGCCGGGCGGTTTGCCGATCCGCGAAGACAATCGACAACCGGGTCGTCATGTCAAATAATCCAGGCTAGTTATGTGTGATTTTCCGCTTCGAGGACTTTGAAACATCACTCGGTTCAGGTTAGCATGTCGGCTAGCTGTCACGCTTTCTGGTTTGTTTACATTCTCCGAAGCCGGGGAAGGGACATATGTCCGATTTAGGTGTCATAAAATATCGTTCGGGAGGTGCGACAGTAAAGGGGAAGTCGACAGTTTTGACCATTATGGAGTCATTTTGCCATGTCGTCCTGAATAAATGCATTTTTATTATTTCATATTCTATTCAGCACAAGACTGTTATTTGTTATGACCATGCCATTTATTTAGGTATTGGGGAAAATACTTGGATAAAAAGAATATCCTGTAAAAACATTGAAGTAAAGAGACAGAAACAATGACATTTTGCTACTCTCTTCGTCGCGTTTTCCTCGCTGTGAATAGTTCCCCCTCGACGGGCTGACTGGTCCTTCTCAAGCCATTTATATAGCTATTGGGGAAAAATACTTGGATAAAAAGAATATCCTGTAAAAATATTGGAGTAGAGAGACTGAAACAATGACATTTTGCGGCTCTCTTTGTTGCGTTTTCCTCGTTCTGAATAATTCCCCCTCAATGAGCTGAATAGTAAAACCGATGAGCCCAGTCTACCGCTGACATCATCCACCTGTTGGGGACGCTAAAGCCCTATAATGGTAGGCGTGGCTAACCAGCAGATAAAAAGACTAATTTCTCGTCATCTGCGCTTTGCTAAATTGTTGTATATAGTCGAATCGTCTCAAAATATGATTCTAATTCCAATTTACTGCATAATTGTGCTGTGGAAAGAAGTGACCGGGTAGTGTTGCCCAGTGTGAACATTTATTCACTTGATTGATTTGTAGGTGATGAGGGATGGCACTTCTATTCAGCAAGATAAAAGACAAAAGTATTTTTTGTTGCTGTTTGTGAACGCAGAATACCATCCGTTATGAATGCTTGCCTCCATTTCTGTCATCATGAATAAGAAACCGAGAGAGTGATCATTTGTTAAAAGTAAAGAAATGGATGAATGTTCTGATCAATTGTTTTTGTTTTTTTATCTCTATGGAAATAGACAAACTCTCGAAACAACACTTTAATCTTCCTCCTCTGGTTTGTAAGCATGCTGGGTTTTCTGTTATTTTTACATCAACGCTGCTTCTTTGATCCTTTGGAAAATTCCAATATTGACTCTCTGATTATTTCTGCTTATACTGGGAAAAGATAACACAGCACAATGTAAAAAAAATAAAAAAAAACTCAAATCCCACAAAGATTAAATATCTCCAAAGTGACTTTCAGCTTTTGGCTGTGTCGCATAGTTTTTATGCCGGCTGCCCTAATTGTCATATTCTGTCCGTTTCTATTCAAGCTGAGGACCTGCTGGATTTGGGGGCACTGACCGAGGTTTGAACCTAGGCCATCTGGATAAAGGTAATGAAGTACGACTGCACAACTAGCTTAGGTTTTATTCAAACCAAGGTAGATGTTATCTTTCGAGCAATATCTGACCTCACCTTGCAGTATTTGTGTAAGGAATTTTCTGTAATTGAGTTTTTATTAGCGGTTAGGTACTTTTTTTTTTTTTTTTTTTTTTAACATATGTTTTTGTTTCTTTCTAAGCCCTTCCTTTGCTGTAGTACATTCATATCCGAGCATTACATTTTATCTTTGATTGATGCAGGGTCCGATGAATGATGGCAGTGCTATTAAGCAAGATGAAAACAAAACATTTTTTGTCGTTACCAATTACTGTCACCATGAAACTGATCATTTATGGCAGGAAATTCAGTCATTCATAATGCTAAAATTTAGTGCTGCGCCGATGCTGGTTATTGATACCAATACGGCACTAAAATGACATCGGCATTAGGAGTGGGAACCTCTCGGTACCTCACGATACGATATGATTTTTGATACAAAGCTCACGATAACGATGATCTGACGATATGGCGATGCAACGATTATCAATACATTGGTCAGGAAATCATTCTAGGATATTCTACAAACAACTAATTAACAGAAAAACAAGCTTCTAGTGATAATTGGAATTAGTTTATCACTAGTAGAGGTCCTATCCATTTGAACTGGGAGGGTGGCAGCGAGAATGTTCATTCGCTGCCATCCCTCCCATTTCAAACGGATTGAACGTCTATGGCTGTCAGTGGCAGTCAATGCCTGGCAATTAGGCAATTTTGGGCCATTTAAGGTCATGCAGTACCATATCATCAAGGACAGAGGAAATTTTGATATCTTCTTCAGGTAATCATCTTTGTAAATCTCACTGGAACAGCACCAAATAAAAGTTCCAGCATGGTCCAATGCAGATTCTTGACTCTTGACACCTTGCCCAATGCAGGTTTTTGACTCTTGACAAGGTGATGATGCTGGAACTTTTGTTGGTGCCGTTCCAGTGAGATTTACAAAGATGATTACCTGAAGAAGACATCAAAATTCCCTCTGTCCTTGATGATATGGTACTGCATGTCAGGCAAAAGCACTGGGAGCTTTTTATCTGAGTTTGTTTTACATGATTAA
This sequence comes from Corythoichthys intestinalis, assembly GCF_030265065.1. Taxonomy (NCBI): domain Eukaryota; kingdom Metazoa; phylum Chordata; class Actinopteri; order Syngnathiformes; family Syngnathidae; genus Corythoichthys; species Corythoichthys intestinalis. The sequence goes on along the minus strand of NC_080405.1, from coordinate 47,010,661 downwards.
AATGTTTGAGTGAGTGCTCGTCCGAGACTGGTGATTGCATACTTTTTGCTAGGGGTTGTATTATGGTGGAAGATTTTGATAACAACTTGTTGGTGACTTTTTTTTCTTTTTTTTTTTTTTTAAACTTTGACACCTTTTTTAAAATGATATCTCGATTCTTGGCAGGAGCATATTGATAACGTTTTGGGATACAAAGTGTCACGATATATCACCATTTCGATATTTTGTCACACCCCTAATCGGCATTGGGGAGTACGAAGAAATAATGTGCTGATGATGAGCAATTTGTACTTTTCGAGATCTAGTTTCTAATCGCTGGTCACCCTACCTATGATGGCCACCAGCAATGGACTCTGCCATACAGTGAATTTCAATGGGTTTCATTGACTTTATTACCAGTGTTGTTTAGTGCTGCAACGATTAATCGATTAACTCGAGTAATCGATTAAAAAAAAGATTCGAATTAAATTTTGCTGCTTCGAGTATTAGTTTAACTAAAGTGGTGTTGTAATGGTTTGTTTTGAAAGTGTTTATTGATTTGGGTGGATACACGGCCCTCTAGTCTACCTCATTTCACATGGTTGAATCCTTCTGCTCCCTGTTAAGACCAATTTAAGCTAAGTTTTTGTTCAAGCTAATGTTTTTTAATGCATTCGTAATTTAGTTTATAGGTAAATGTATCCATTTTTTTATGGGAATATGTGTCTGAACGATTTGTTAAGAGCATTGTAAAAAAATGTTCGCTAGCTTAAATGCTATAAAATGCTGACTTTTGCAATGTTAGTTAGCCACTCTTCTTTTGTTGTACATAGATCCCTTTTTTTTTTTTTTTTTAAATAGCGTTTGAAGTTCAGCTCAGGTATTTTAATTTCTTATGTTCTTTATCCGATTACTCGATTATTCAAACTAAATAGTTCATCGATTAATCGACTACTAAAATAATCGACAGCTGCAGCCCTGTTGTTAATAACGGTGTAGAGTGTTGCAAATGCGATGATGATTTTGCCTGGTATACCAGACTCACCGCTGTTCCAGCGATTGAGTCTGGCGACCGTCCGGCGGATCAAATTCCGAGGGCGGAGCAAGCCACAGCAAACAGACAGCGGAGTGGACCAATCAGCGACGGGCAGACGTGATGTTGTTAAAGCGACAAGTAATTAGCGTGAGCGGAGAATGGAGAAGTTTATTCAACATGGCTAGGGCGAGCCATGTTGACTGTTGTCAATGACTTGTTTCGATGTGTTTTTGGTAATTTAAAACTGGTTTTACCGCGGATTGGAATATATTCTCGGCTCTCCCGTTCGCCATCTGTGTTGTTGTAGAGACGACTTTCAAGAGTGACATTACTCGTTCAGAACATGTCACGCAAATAAACGAATCTGACTGGACGATTGATTTTGTACCTTGCTCGAGAGGCCGTTAATGGGCTGGGTCCCAGACTATTTCTCACAGTGTTTGAAAAATACAGGGAGAATAGTCTGGCTGTGCCAGGCAAATGATGATTGGCTCGGAGCATTAGCATAGCATTTGCGTTAGCATTTGCCTTCAGCGTGGCGAGCGTCATCTTAAATTTTCGAGCAATTTTTTTTTTCCTACACACAGTTTGTGGCGTCCAGGTGAGTGTATTTTAATGGAAAATAATGTACTGTTTCCAGCTGAGTGTCCATTATCATAACCAAGTTGGCGTTGTCCTTGTAGACGCTACAATAATATTTTTGTTTGGTTTTTTATAGTACCAAAATAGTCACTTGCTCCAAAATTTTCTTAAATGATGTATCCATGAACCTTGTGTGATGCATTTTTTAATCAAAAAGCAAAGACACGAGATTCAGAGCCTCAACCGCATATTGAAAAATATATCTATATATATTAGGGGTGTGACTATACACACAAGTCACGGATTAGTACAGGGTTTCCCCCACAAATAAAAGATTGTGGTGCACCGTCTCACCAAAATAAAAGCTGCCTCGCCTTGCCTCGCCAATGAGGTGTTTTTTTGTTTGTTTGTTTGTTTGTTTTTCGGGCAAAATTTTTAGGCAGAATAGGCCTTTGTTATGGTCTTCTTGGGGAAAAAATGTGGGGGGAAAAAAAAATCAAATTTGCCATAATATGAATCAATTTCGCCACAGCACGATATGGTGAGGCGGTCCAACTCCAATGCCATCCAAAACCACAGCTTCAAGAAAATCGTAGCTCAAACCCATCGGTACGTGCCTCGGTACGGAGATCACGGTTAGGTGCGGGTTCAGTACAAATGGAAAAATAAAAAAGCTTTGTTTCCCACAGCATTTGAAAGTAAAGTTTGTATACCGTTACATTCTTATACACAGGTGTAGGTGATTTTTTTTTTCTAAAAATGTAAAAAGTGTGAATAACATTTACAGTAGAACATGAAAAGTAATGTTAGTTACTTTGTTGAGAAACTCATTACTCATACAATGAGGCAACGGAGTCACAAACTCAATTACATTTTAGGAAAAGTAATTTGTAACTGTAACTAATTACTTTTTTTAAACTAAGATTAACAACACTGTTTATCACTAGTTGACGTCCAATCCATTTTAGGCTAGAATGTGTTAGTGGATGAATGCTTGTACATTCGCCGCCAGCCCTCCCACTTCAAATGGATTGGACGATAAGCGCCGTCAATGGCAGACAAGGAACCTCCAACTTATAGACTTGTAGGCTCTATTAGGCCACAATTTTTGTCTTTTACTTAAATATGTTAGAAATTAAAAATCTATAATATTTAGTACATGTTTTGACCTCCGTAGGGCGCCATGTTTTATGCGCGCAATGAACACTCGGGGTGATGACGTAGTTTGTCACTCACAAGACGAGCACTACCGGTCTTCTGCAATTGCTTCTACGCTGCGAGACGTCCAACATGTGCGCACATCATTTAAAAGCGGCAAGTACTTACTATTTGTGGTTATATTGAGTCTTTTATTACCTTTTCATTGCCTTAAAATACTTTTTGCATGTGTTTCCCTCTCATCATTATAAGCATTGTTTTTTTCTTCTGGTAGATTTAAAGCAGATTGTTGATCTGTTGACCATATTAGTCAGGTAGCGTATTTAAACCACCCTTATTTAATATTACAACATGTTCATATTTTCTTAAGGCATCTTTAGTATGTTGTCTGTATGCATTAAAAAAAAAAAAAAAAAACAAGCTGAAAGCGCACGGTAACACTTTGGGAGTCAAATTTGCCTCTTGTAGAACGTTTGGCTTGTGTAGCACATTTTGACAGAACACCGGCCGGTTTTGTTATACTCTCGTCTCGTCTCATCCCGTCTGTCCTGTTCATTTTGCTTTTGCTGCTCGTTTTGAGAAATATCAACAGTGCTGTCATGCTCATTAATGTTCCTCTCGGGTTCAAATTGAAAGGGTTGAACAGATGACATGTTTATGTCGCTAGAGTCATACTCAGGAAGCCTCGCAGCGTAACCAAGGCTAGGTTCATACTACAGGTCTTAATGCACAAATCCGATTTTTTGTCATATCTGTTTTTTTGGCGTGCCCGTTCATAATGCCTTTGTCCATTGAGACCATTCAAGTACAGTGTCCTCTATAATTATTGGCACCCCTGAAAAAGATGTGTTTTTTAGCTTCTAATATTTTTTTTAATTCAAATAATATGGGACCTTAATGGAAAAAGAAAAATCCAACCTTCAATACAAGTCCATTCATTCAGTAGGGAAAAAAATCCCACATAAAGAAAAAATTATTTGACATCAAATAATATGTGTCACAATTATTAGCACCCCTGCTGTTAATACTTTGTACAACCCCCTTTTGCCAACAAAACAAGGTCTGGGGACTGAGATGGCCATGGGAGGAGCTTGATTTTGTGTCTGGTGAACCATTTCTGTGTAGATTTGGCCATATGTTTAGGGTCATTGTCTTGCTGAAAGACCCAGTGACGACCCATCTTCAGCTTTCGGGCAGAGGGCAACAGATTTTGATTTAAAATGTCCTGGTATTTCAAAGCATTCATGATGCCATGCACCCTAACAAGGTTCCCAGGGCCTTTGGAAGCGAAACAGCCCCGCAGCATCACTGACCCACCCCCATACTTCACAGTGGGTATGAGGTGCTTATCAGCATGCGCATCTTTCGTGGCACGCCAGACCCACTTAGAGTGTTTGTTGCCAAAAAGCTCAATCTTGGTCTCATCTGACCAAAGCACACGGTCCCAGGCTTCAACTGGGACCGTGTGTATTTTTGTGTGTTTAGGGGTGCCAATAATTATGGAGGGCACTGTATCACGCATGCGCCCTAATTCGCAGTCCGACACGCGCTGAGCAAGACGACCCGCATGCGTAGAAGCATCAAAACAAATGACCATACATGCTGGCTGTCATCCGTCATTCCAGGGATATCATATTTTTCTTTTTAAAAAGAGGACACAAATAACAGACATAAATAATCCCAGTTTAGGCTTATATTCAAAGTATATGGATCGATAGCATGCACGCACTGTCCGTGCATGTCACACGCACATACGGGCAGTTTTCCCCGACTCTCGGCCGTGTAAGCTGTTGAAATATTGCTTATAAGGAGCAGACAGAAAACCGATCATTCTTAGGCTTATCCTCAACCCATTTTTATTTTTTTTATGACTGTTGTCAAGTCCGACCCTTCCTAAAAAGCCGTGTTCAAGGCAAGCTAGGCGCTAATGACGCACAGCTGCACCGCTACCGTAGCGTCTCTCTCGCTTTTTGATGACGTAATTGCTGCATGAATTCCGATTTGAGAGACTGGACAGTACAGACCGCCGTGACAGTCTGGAAAAATGTGGCCCAGATCGGATTTGAACCACATACGAAAGTGACCCAGATCGGATTTGAAATGGTCCAGTTCTATGCGACTTGTCACGTTCAGACCGTCAAGTTAATGCCTCACTCGAGTCGGAAAAACACGAAAAAATCGGATTCGTGCATTAAGACCTGTAGTATGAACGTAGCCCAAGTGACGTCACGCTCTGCGACGTCAACAACAATGGCGACCTACTAATTAAACAAATTTTACAAATTGTATAAAAACAAAAACGTCAAGAGGGGTTTTAATATCAAATTATTTTAACTCATAATAGTTTTTATCTTTTAAGAGCTACAAGTCTTTCTATCCGTGGATCCCTTTAAGCAATGTCTGACCAACCCATGATAGCAATTAGTTTACAGTCAAGGGAGTACAGTAATTTCATATTTAAAGAAAAAAAAACTTTGTATCATGAGAGTATCATCGTGGGCTTACACGGAATCGGTTTTGGGAGCCAAAAATTGTATCAGTGAAACTACAAATGCAACCAATACCTTATGACGGAATCTCAAGGTGGGCCGATATGGCATCGAGCCGAATTCATCATCGTTGCTGGGTCTCGCGTCTGCGTAGAGAGCGGCTAACGCTGCCAGTAAAATTGCCGCTGACCGGCAACTGGTCACTGCCATTGGTCTTCTCCTGTCGGTGAAAAAAAGGTAATTAGCGAAGTCACTCGGTTAAAGTGAGCCTATCAATACTGCCCCAGAGATTAGATCTGCGTTTGAATCAATTGCGAGAAAATATATGGTACGCCAGAAAACTGAGATTGAAGGAAGATAACGAGAAATGGATTTGGACAATTAAAGCAAACCTTCACCACTTAACGTGGCCCAAATTCCACAGTTGCGGGTAAACATGTTTATTCATACAAGAACTCAAAGAATTCAGTTTGAACTCGTCCTTGGATAACTCGGTTAGTTGAGGCGCTAATGCAAAATACTGTTGCAACAAAGTGCAAAACAAAACTCACCCCCTCCCTGTCCAAATGGATTGGACGTCGATTGGCGTCACTTAAACTGAAAGATGAGCATTCACAGCCAGTCCTCCCAGTTAAAGTTAATGGTTGTTAATGGTTGGCAATATGTAAATTTCTTTGTCAATTTTAGGGTAGTTACAGGTTATTTTCTGTTGATTTGAGTCATTCCGGGGTCACTTGTACATTTTGGATCATTTCCTGTTGATTTTAAGGTATCCATGGGTCACTTCCTGTCAGTGTTGTCACGAATTACTTGAAAAAGTAATTTAATTACTGATTACACCTCAAAAAAGTAATCTAGTTACTTTACTGATTACCTTATTATCATAATAACTACATTACTTTAACAGTAACTTATCAGTTACTCTTTACCAATTTTTCTCCTTTTGCTGCCTCAACATAAAAATAACAGAAAAATGTCTTCGCGTGTAATTTAGTTTTTCACATAAGGCTTAATCTTTGAGTTAGCGGGGGGTCAATTAGTCGATGGAGTTGATTTCAACCACCATTGACTCGCCCTAGCTTAGCCATTCCGGAGCCCTAAAACTAACAAATAACTGACAAACTGCACAAAATTTGTTTAAATCAACTCCAACGACTAATTAAACCCATACTAACTCCAAGATTAAGCCTAATGTAAAAAATTCTGAACTTCCCCTTTGAAATAAAGACCTAGCCCAGGGGTCCCCAAACTTTTTCCTGTTAGGGCCACATAACTTTTCCCTTCTCTGATGAGGGGCAGGGTCAGTTTGTAACAGAAAACGTGTGACGATTGCAGGAGTGCCTAAACGTAAAAATGTATTGTCTTTCAGAAAGCCACAATCAAATAACCCTTTCTGGATTCTTCACGGAACAAAAGTAAATAAAGTAAAAATAATAATATAATATACTAGAAACTGCAATTTCGGGAGAAATTACACCTGGGTCTTTCCTCTGTGGAGATACAGATCTTAGCCCCACTCAGGTCTATAAATAGAATGGACAATAATGCCAGTCAATGGCATAAAACAAAGTAATCGGCATTAAAAAATGATTGGGAAAATTGGACGTCCATGTCCGTCAATGGCAGCACACTCCATAAGCCTCAACGCAATCGGGGACATTTGGGGTACACGTCCTATTGATATCTGGTCATTTCCAGTTGATGTGGGGATATTGTTTTTTTTGCCATTGAAAATGAATGGGAAAAATTTTGGACGTCCATTGACGTCAATATAATATAATTAGGGCTGTCAAACAATTAAAATTTTTAATCGAGTTAATCACAGCTTAAAAATTGATTAATCGTAATTAATCGCAATTCACACCATCAATAAAATATGCCATATTTTTCTGTAAATTATTGTTGGAATGGAAAGATCAGACACAAGACGGATATATACATTCAACATACGGTACATAAGTACTATATTTGTTTATTATAACAATAAATCAACAAGATAGCATTAACATTAACATTCTGTTAAAGCGATCCACGGATAGAAAGACTTGTAGTGCTCAAAAGATAAATGTTAGTACAAGTTATAGAGATTTTATATTAAAAGCCCTCTTAATGTTTTTGTTTTAATAAAATTTGTAAAATTTTCAATCAAAAAATAAACTAGTAGCTCGCCATTGTTGATGTCAATAATTACACAATTCTCATGGTGCTGAAATTCATGAAATCAGTTGCACCCAAGCGCCAGCAGAGGGTGACAAAACTCCATAAAACACAAGTAACAAGTGCACATGACACTGTGCTGTCATTTTAATTTGTTTGAGCTGGGCATGTGCGTTAATTGCGTCACATATTTTAACGTGATTAATGTTAAAAAATTAATTACCGACCGTTAACGCGATAATTTTGACAGCCCTAAATATAAATATAATATAATATAATATAATAATAACACTATTAATTAAATACATAATAACCAAATAACCCTCTCTGGGTTCTTCACAGAAAAAAGCCAGGAAATAAATAACACTATTGGGGGAAAAAAAAAAAAAATTGTTCAGGGGGCCGGACCAAATGTGGAGGCGGGCCGTAGTTTGGGGACCCCTGACCTAGCCGTTAAAATGCTGTCTATAAAAGTTGTAAAGCATTAAAACAAACAAAAATTAATGAAATCAACAAAAATCCAACAATGTAAAGCTTTAATAATGGGTCAAAATCATTTTTCGAACAGATCATGTGACTAGCACCTTGGAGACTATACTTTGCTTTGCTAGGCCAAAACTACACAAGAGGAGGCAAGTTGGATATTTAGAATTTCTTTAAACCTAAACTTTCAAACGTTACAAACAACAACTTTAACAGTTGATTGAACTCGAACAGTAGCGGTATGAAATGTTAAGAGTCTTGTTAGCTCGTATTGCTGTGTCCGGCCGCTGTAACTCTGCTGCTCTCTGTGAACTCTCGTGAACTCTGAGCTCAGCCGGAACGCGCACGGCTATTAAGTATACGTCACGTGACTGTGACGTAGCCGGTAACGCACTCGGCCAAACGTACACACAACTTCCGTGGGTGAATTATGTTCCAAAATAAAGAGTCACCACAATATACAGTATTGGCCAAAAGTTTAGAGACATCTCAAAGGTGGATACTTTGAAGAATGTAGAATACAAAACCTGTTTTCAGTTATTTCACTTTTTTATGCCCTTTCACATGTTCGTTCATAGTTTTTATGTCTTCAGTGAGAATTTACAATAGTCGTAAAAATATATAAAACGCAAAAATGATGAAGTGTGTCCAAACTTTTGACATATGTTTCAGAGTCTTCAGCAAGCTTTTCCCCCAGTCCCACAAATGTAAAACTCCGCCTATGATTACAAACTCTAACTATAAAATGTACATAATTACACATATTATAAAGGCTGGTTACAAACTGTAGAAGTGCTGGCTGTCTCGTTACCTGTCGGCTTTGTTTAAATTTTTTTCTTATCTGACCAAAGCACACTGTACTAGTTGAAGCCTGGGACCGTGTGTATTTTTGTGTGAGATCAAGATTGAGCTTTTTGGCAACAAACACTCTAAGTGGGTCTGGTGTGCCACGAAAGATGCGCATGCTGAAAAGCACCTCATACCCGCTGTGAAGTATGGAGGTGGGTCAGTGATGCTGTGGGGCTGTTTCGCTTCCAAAAGGAAATACCAGGACATTTTAAATCAAAATCTGTTGCCCTCTGCCCGAAAGCTGAAGATGAGTCGTCGCTGGGTCTTTCAGCAAGACAATGACCCTAAACATATGGCCAAATCTACACAGAAATGGTTCACCAGACACAAAATCAAGCTCCTCCCATGGCCATCTCAGTCCCCAGACCTTGTTTTGTTGGCAAAAGGGGGTTGTACAAAGTATTAACAGCAGGGGTGCTAATAATTGTGACACACATTATTTGATGTCAAATAATTTTTTCTTTATGTGGGATTTTTTTTCCCTACTGAATGAATGGACTTGTATTGAAGGTTGGATTTTTCTTTTTCCATTAAGGCCCCATATTATTTGAATAAAAAATATATATTAGAAGTAGGGCTGTCAAACGATTAAAATTTTTAATCGAGTTAATTACAGCTTAAAAATTAAATAATCGTAATTAATTGCAATTAATCGCAATTCAAACCATCTATAAAATATGCCATATTTTTCTGTAAATTATTGTTGGAATGGAAAGATAAGACACAAGATGGATATATACATTCAACATACGGTACATAAGGGCTGTATTTGTTTATTATAACAATAAATCAACAAGATGGCATTAACATTATTAACATTCTGTTAAAGCGATCCATGGATAGAAAGACTTGTAGTTCTTAAAAGAAAAATGTTAGTACAAGTTATAGAAATTTTATATTAAAACCCCTCTTAATGTTTTCGTTTTAATAAAATTTGTAAAATTTTCAATCAAAAAATAAACTAGTAGCCCGCCATTGTTGATGTCAATAATTACTTACACAACGCTCATCGGTGCTGAAGCCCCTAAAATCAGTCGCACCCAATCGACAGCAGAGGGAGGCAAAACTCCATAAAACACAACAAGTGAGCGTTTCACTGTATTGTCATTTAAATCCGTCTGAGCGGGGCTCTGCGTTAATTGCGTCAAATATTTTAACGTTATTAATTTTAAAAAATTAATTAACGCCCGTTAACGCGATAATTTTGACAGCCCTAATTAGAAGCTAAAAAACACATCTTTTTTCAGGGGTGCCAATAATTATGGAGGGCACTGTACCTATTGTTGCTTTAAATGCTGTCAATATGGGAATGAAATACAATAAAAATACATACGTTATATGCTAATCAAAGCTTCCCGAAGTTTTTTGTCATGATATGATCTAGGAATCCTTATATCGCTGGCAATATATGCCTGTTAAAACAGCAGTCTAAGAATTGTTGCCACTTTAGAAAACTTTCTTCATCTCCCTTGTGAAGATTAGCATAATGAATATTTCCATGACACTTTTGAACGTCTCTTCCTGAGTTTAAAGATGAAAGCGACACAAACATTTCTCGTTGGTGTTAAGCAATTATTTCCTCCATCCGATGCTTAAAACAAACCAGATAGCGTCTCCTCCCTTTGCTCGTCCCCAGACAGCCGACGACAGAGAAGTGGCATCCTTGCAGCGTGGCCGCTAATTAGCTCAAAATCAAGGAAAAGGGCGAGCTTAAAAAAAAGCAATTAAGCAACAACAACAAAGAAGGTAATGAGTGATGTGAGCTAACTATTGCTGCTTTGGAGTCTTAAAGCCTTCACAGCCCTAGTCATTAAGTTATGTCTCTGAAGGGGAGCCTTTAAGGTGCTGCGATAATCCGCCACTGGGAATTTCCGTTTGAAGTCCAATGTGAGGAATTTCGAATTCGTAACAAGAAAGATGTTTGCCTACAACTGATTTACTGCGTTCTGATAACGGCTTCGGACGTGAAAAATGAAGTGAATGTTTTTTAAACATCTTTACCTTCCTATATTCAACAATGAAAGAACATTAAAGCGTATGTGACACGAAAAAGCATGTTTATTTCATAATACACGCGGTATTTTATGCTCCTGAATGATATGGACCGCTTGGATGTGTGTGGAAGCGATCGCTATATTTATTTAGTTTTTTTTAATCCCGCGCCATGAAAATGAGTGACTTCCGGCTTCGGTCTTGCGTTGAGGAGGAGGGCGCTGTGCCGTGTACGGGAGAAAGACTCCTCTTCACTATACAGCCTACTGTTGTTTATGAGGACTAAGGATTCAGCTGATTTTTCGGATTAATACGTTTATTTTTCGCATCACGCCAGCCAAATGGCTGCAGAAAAATCTTGCTGTATGAGGGAGAGGCGTGTGCGCCTTTTTGGAGTTTCAAAAGGTTCCCATTCACCGTGGATATTGGCCAAAACAAGCCCTACTACTGTGGGACCATTGGACTTATGAGGAAGTGAGTAAACATCTTGTTTTGTATTATGTCAAATACAAATACAGCGGTTTCAAAGTAAACACTACAAACTTTCTTTAAATAAAGGACTACTTACGTTTGATCAGTGATAGACATGTAAAAAGCTCATGCACATTAGCTGCACGTTAGCTGCACAACAACTGTAGCCGCCCTCCTCCGGGGAATGAGCTGTAAATTTGCCGATCCGCGAAGACTATCGACAACCCAGTCGTCAAGTCAAATAATCCGGGCTAGTTATGTGTGATTTTCCACTTCGAAGACTTTGAAACATCACTCAGTTCGGGTTAGCATGTCGGCTAGCTGTCACGCCTCTTGGTTTGTTTACATTCTCCGAAGCCGGGGAAGGGTAATGACATATGTCCGATTTAGGTGTCATAAGATATCGTTCGGGAGGTGCGACAGTAAAGGTGAAGTCGACAGTTTTGACCATTATGGAGTAATTTTGCCATGTCGTCCTGAATAAGTGCATTTTTATTATTTCATATTCCATTTAGCACAAGACTGATATTTGTCATGACCATGCCATTTATTTAGCAGTTGGGGAAAATACTTGGATAAAAAGAATATCCTGTAAAAATACTGAAGTAAAGAGACAGAAACAATGACATTTTGCAGATCTCTTCGTCGCGTTTTCCTCGTTGTGAACAGTTCCCCCTCGACGGGCTGACTGGTCCTCCTCAAGCCATTTATTTAGCTATTGGGGAAAAATACTTGGATAAAAAGAATATCCTGTAAAAATATTGGAGTAGAGAGACTGAAACAATGACATTTTGCGGCTCTCTTCGTCGCGTTTTCCTCGTTCTGAATAATTCCCCCTCAATGGGTTGTATAGTAAAACCGATGAGCCCAGTCTCCCGCTGACGTCATCCACCTGTTGGGGACGCTTGAGCCCTATAATGGTAGGCGTGGCTAACCGGCAGATTAAAAGACTAATTTCTCGTCATCTGCGCTTTGCTAAATTGTTGATTACAGTTGAATCGTCTCAAAATATGAGTCTAATTCACATAATAATGCTATTTAAGACTTTTTTTCTCCTGTCGTATGCTCTTTAATGCAATAAGTTTTGGGGAAATGGCTTGCGAAAAGTGTCGTGAAAGTTCTCTACTCGCCTGACCGACTTGCACCTTTATCAACCCGTGGTCGCGTTCCACATCCCGGCTTTGCGGTGAATCCCTTCCTGTTGGGAACTGCTGCTTCTCCGCCTCACTGGAGTCGCAGCGGCGGAGATAAAAGCGAGCCGGATTACTTTTTCCCTTCCGTATCGTCTCCTGGCAGCGGCCCAATCAATCTCTTTGTGTTAAATGACTTATTAATGAAAGCGCTCTTGGGCTGGATACACACAAACACTAGCACACACACAAGTAGTTTACTACAGTGGAACATTTTAAGTGTGCGCTTTAGGCTAGGATTTCCCCAATCCAATCATATGATTGGAAATCTGTGCGATCATGACATTTTCAGTGGGTCCGAATCAGGATTTTAAAATATATTTACTTTTAAGTATTAACTCATTGGCTTCAATTGAAACCGAAAGACATCGTATCCATTTTGACCAGGAGGGCTGGCAGCGAACGTTTGACAAATAGAATTACTTTTAGAGATGTCCCGATCCGATCACGTGATCGGAAATCGGGCCGATCGCGCCATTTTTCAGAGGATCGGAATCAGTTGAAAAGGATCAGGTTTTTAAAGAAATATATTTACGTTTCTCTGCTTCATGCGCGTACAACCTTCACTGTCCTTCCTGCTGCTTTTCTTGCTCAGCACTGTACTGCAGTTTGCTGCTTGTTAAAGTTAACGATGAGTGACAGCTGTGATGAGCTTTGATGTTGCCAGAGAAGCCTGGGAGTGCTGACTTGAAAGACACCGCATGTGTCAATCATCTTTGAGCTTGTTAAACACTCGCGTGTTCTCTCTAAGCGCCCAAATACACCAGATGCATGATCGTTCTGGTGTTTGGCCATTTCTTACTACGCGACGAAACGTCCTACACAATGCTCTGCGCGCTTGCACAAGCATCCCCACATCGGTTAGAAGCAGCGAGTACTCACTATTTTTGTTTTTATTTAGTTTTTTAGAACCTTTTCATTGCCTCAAAAATACTTTTTGCATGTATTACCCTCTCATACTTTTAACCATTGTGTTTTTTTTAGGGCTGTCAAACGATTAAAATTTTTAATCGAGTTAATTACAGCTTAAAAATTAATTAATCGTAATTAATCGCAATTAATCGCAATTCAAACCATCTATAAAATATGCCATATTTTTCTGTAAATTATTGTTGGAATGGAAAGATAAGACAAGATGGATATATACATTCAACATACGGTACATAAGGACTGTATTTGTTTATTATAACAATAAATCAACAAGATGGCATTAACATTATTAACATTCTGTTAAAGTGATCCATGGATAGAAAGACTTGTAGTTCTTAAAAGATGAATATTAGTACAAGTTATAGAAATGTTATATTAAAATGCCTCTTAATGTTTTCGTTTTAATAAAATTTGTAAAATTTTCAATCAAAAAATAAACTAGTAGCCCTATTCTGTCCTCAATGTGTGTGAGTACACAAATTGACAGATAGCGAACATAAGTTCCAAAAAGAAATCAGATGGTGTGGCATGCAAGTTGCATGGGCTTTACCGAAGTCATCTCTTTTTGACAGGAGCACGTTTCTTGTATTTTTGTAAAACTGAAAATAACAAGGCAATGTGTCAATAACTTGCATAAATCACAAAATAACATAAAATGTACACACACGTGTCCATTTGAGCAGTAGCACTAGCCAATTAGCTCACAAGCATCTAACAATGTAACTGCATTTCACCATATATGTGAACAAATTCAAATACACATCATCAATAACTATCTAATGCTCATGAATATAAACAAAGGAGGAATATAACTCACAAGCGATGCATGTATTAGACACAAACAGTGTGATGGGGCTATGAGAACTGCCACTGAATACTGGATGCGAACGTTAGCTGGTCTGAATAGCACTGTCTATTAGTGTGAGTTCGCGTCGACATATAATCACGTCAGAAAAGCGCGCCGAAACCCAAATAATCAGCTGCACTGAATCGCCAGCAGAGGGCGACATTACGCCACATAACATATGCAAGTCACACCCAAGCGCCAGCAGAGGGCGGAAAAACTCCATAAAACACAATTAACAAGTTGGCCTTTCACTGTACTGACATTTAAATCTGTCTGACCGGGCCTAGTGCGTTAATTGCGTCAAATATTTTAACGTGATTAATTTAAAAAATTAATTAACGCCCGTTAACGCGATAATTTTGACAGCCCTAGTTTTTTTGTGTTAGCTTTGAAGCAGTTGAACACATTAGTCACGTAGCGTATTCAAACCGTTCTTATTTGATGTAACTACATTTAAGTATTTTCGTAAGGCATTTTTTTTGTACGTTCTGCCTGTATGCATCTAAACAAAAAAAGTTTAGAGCACACGGTAGTACTTTGGTTGTCAAATTTGACTAATGTAGCACGTTTCGCCGATATAGCAGATTTTGGCAGAACACCGGTTCCAGTCCGGCTCAGTGTTGACTGCGTGCCACGCAGTACTTCGAATACAGGCAAATCATACGGGCTGTGCACGGCTGCGGTCCGCCAACGCCGTTCCCTCGTGAGCTCTCGCATGATCGCGCGCGATAACGTGGCATTTAAAAAAACGACAAACACACGGAGTCTGTACTCATTAGAGAAGCAGAGAGAGAGCACATATTTTGGTTGCATATTGATATTTTAGTTGTGTCGGTCTCAATTCCAGATTGACTGCATCATGTTGAGATCAGGGCTCCCTGTGTGGGGGCTAGGGGGCGGGGCCTATTATGCCCTTGGTTGTGTCGGTGGGCTTTGCGCTTTGCGCACATTTAAAATTTATGGCACATAATATCTCATAGAGCTGTTATAAACAACTATTAAATAATCTGTAATATTTATAAAATGGATAGCGAATTATATACAACACGAACTAAAAAACTACGTACTTGGAATTGGTGTCTAATCACTGCAGATTCCTGTGCCCAGCGCACTGTTGGTTTTTCAATGAAAAGTCAAGTAAAATTTAGGAAAGAAAAAGGAGAAACGTCTTGAATAGACCACCAGGTCGAAACATGTGGGTGTCTCTTTATCCTCTTTCGTACTTTTCCCCCTCGACTCTGTATATAAACCGACATTGTGTGTGCGCCGGGCATGAGAATTTCTGCAGTGGAACCACTTCCAGATACGCTGCTTTTTTTTTTTTCGCTCAAAGTTGTCAGCACGTCGTGTGTTTGATATCATTGCCAGAAAAACACACTTAATAGGACACCTTGCAGCTTCCTTTTTAATACTGTCCGTATAACGATATGCTGCATCGTAAATCACTTTGTGACTGTCCACCTTCATGATGAAACGTTCTTCGTATGTTCGCTGGTGTTTAAACTGTGAATAAGCCACTGGGCTGTTGACGTCAGGCCTGGCTCCGCCCATTTGGTCAGATGCGTGTCCGGCAAAAATAGAAAATAGCTTAAACCGTCCGGCGGGCTGTGGCACACCGGAGATGGTCCGCAGTCAATCCGAAACACTGACGCGGCCGGTATACGTTGAATAATAGGATATAATGGGAACGGATTGGTTCCGGCGCTATTTTTTACCGGAACCGGAACGATCATGCATCTGGTGTATTTGGGCCCTAAGTGTTCTCAGCAACCTGAGTGGATTTGAGTGGACTCACTCAATGAAGCATTCAATAGTCGCAAGTATTTTTCTACGTTATTCTTGTTTAGAAATAATTTGGTGCAACAGTAGCATGTTTAAAACTTAAACAACTTAAACTTAATCATAATTAGTACATTTAAAGTGCTTAAAAACCATTGATTAAATTTTCTGTACATATACAGTCATGTTAAAAAATTAAGACACCCTATGGAAGCCTGTGTGTTTTCTAACATATTTGGTCAAGTGGATATTTAATATCAATTTTAACAATTTAAGTAATAGAACTAAACTATCAAAACTGAAAAAAAGATGTACAACTTTCTGTAAAATGTAATTTTAAATAAATAAATGCAATTTCTGTTGGGGAATAAATTAGGACACCCCCACATTCAATCCCACTTAAAATGGCTAAAATCACACAAAGGGGTATCACATCAGGTGCATATTATTAGAACATCATTACTCAGTGTTTTGAAGGCGGCTTGCTCACATTTAGTTTGGTGTGCCCCTGACTGTTGAAGTGAGAGAAAACACCATGGTGAGATCAAAGGAGCTGTCTGAGGCCTTCAGATAGAATATTGTAGACACTTATGAGTCTGGTAAGGGATTTCAAATCAGATCAGATCTCAAAAGAATGTAAAATTGCCAAATCCACTGTCCGGAAAATAGTGGAGGACATTCAAAACAACTGTCAACTTGCCCAGGTCTGGCCGTCCAAGCAAGTTCACCCCGAGAGCAGACAGCAAGATACTAAAAGAAGTCTCCAAAAACCCTAAAATGTCACCACGGGACCTACAACAGGCTCCTGCTAGTTGCTTCTGTTGATGTGAAAGTGCATGCCTCTACCATCAGAAAGACACTTCACAAGTGTAACGTTCATGGGAGGTGTGCAAGGGGGAAAACTTTGCTCTCCAAGAACAACATGAAGGCCAGACTGAAGTTTGCCAGCGTGAACGTAGACAAAGACCAGGACTTCTGAAATAATGTTTTTTGGACAGATGAATCTAAAATTGAATTATTTGGACACCAGAACAGAGGATATGTTTGGCGTAAACCCAATACAGCATTCCAGGAAAACAACTTCATACCAACTGTGAAGCATAGAGGTGGAAGTGTCATGGTTTGGGAATGCTTTGCTGCAGCAGGACCTGGCCAGCTCACCATCATAGAATCCACCATGAACTCTGTCATTTATCAGAGGGTGCTTGAACATATGAGATCATCTGTAAAAAATTAAAGCTGAAGCAAAACTGGCTCCTGCAACATGACAATGACCCAAAACATACCAGTAAATCCATGAAGGACTGGAAGAAAAGGAGTCCTGGAATGGCTGAGTCAAAGCCTAGATCTTAATCCCATTGAGATGCTTTGGGGTGACTCGAAACGGGCTGTACATGCAAGAAAACCCTCAAACATCTCACAGCTGAAAGTATTCTGCTTTGAGAAGTGGGGCAAACTTTCTTCAGGCCGATGTCAAAGACTAGTAGATGGCTACAAAAAGCGTTTCACTGAAGTTATATCAGCCTTAGGGGCTAACAATAGCTTTTAGGTGGAAGGTTGTCCCAACTTTTTCCTCAGTTAGAATATGCATCTTTGTTGATATATTTGGTTTCATGAGTAAAACAATGTTAATTTTTGTTGTTTAGCTGTAATTAAATCCTTTTCTTTTCCAGCGATAAAGAAAAACAAGATCAGACATTGATATGTGGACATTTCTTAATAAAGAACTGAATATTTAATGGGGTGTCCTAACTTTTTTCACAAGACTGTACATATTTTTTTTTCTATTTGATTTATACTTTGGTGGAAAAAAGGGAAAACATCTTTTATGTATCTCTTTCCGATGCTTAATCAGAATAAATACAGTAAACTGAACACACCAACAAAATCATGTGACTCGGACTCAGGTGCAAAAATATGCAATCCCCAATTACTTTGCATTCAGGTGTGTGCGCAGGCATTTAGTACTGGCAAAAATATATATTAAATTTGTATATTTTTTTAAAATTTGTATCGTTACTGGCCAATACCATGTTTGTTATCAGTGCAACACTAAAATATAAATCTCAATCTAAAATCACAACCAAAATAGCTAAATTCACTACAATGGATAACCAACTTAATTTTTTTTTTTTTTTTACAGAGTTTTATTTATGTTCAACAAAATATTTAAACATAATTAGTTTTCAACCTTATTTTGTGCTGCACAACTGATTTTCGCTTCATTGAAACCACTGCTGTACTACTAACCCAGTGGGGCAAATAAGTATTTACTCAACCACCAATTGTGCAAGTTCTCCTACTTGAAAAGATTAGAGAGGCCTGTAATTGTCAACATGGGTAAACCTCAACCATGAGAGACAGAATGTGGAAAAAAAAACAATCACATTGTTTGATTTTTAAAGATTTCCAAATTAGAGTGAAAAATAAGTATTTGGTCACCTACAAACAAGCAAGATTTCTGGCTGTCAAAGAGGTCTAACTTCTTCTAACAAGGTCTAACGAGGCTCCACTCTTTACCTGTATTAATGGCACCTGTTTTAACTCATTATTGGTATAAAAGACTTCTGTCCACAAGCTCAGTAAGTCACACTCCAAACTTCACTATGGCCAAGACCAAAGAGCTGTCGAAGGACACCAGAAACAAAATTGTAGACCTGCACCAGGCTGGGAAGACTGAATCTGCAATAGGGAAAATGCTTGGTGTAAAGAAATCAACTGTGGGAGCAATTATTAGAAAATGGAAGACATACAAGACCACTGATAATCTCCCTCGATCTGGGGCTCCATGCAAGATCCCACCCCGTGGCGTCAAAATGATAACAAGAACGGTGAACAAAAACCCCAGAACCCCACGGGGTGACTTAGTGAATGACCTACAGAGAGCTGGGACCACAGTAACAAAAGCTACTATCAGTAACACAATGCGCCGCCAGGGATTCAAATCCTACACTGCCAGACGTGTCCCCCTGCTGAAGAAAGTACATGTCCAGGCCCGTCTGCGGTTCGCTAGAGAGCATTTGGATGATCCAGAAGAGGACTGGGAGAATGTGTTATGGTCAGATGAAACCAAAATAGAACTTTTTGGTAGAAAAACAGGTTCTCGTGTTTGGAGGAGAAAGAATACTGAATTGCATCCGAAGAACACCATACCCACTGTGAAGCATGGAGGTGGAAACATCATGCTTTGGGGCTGTTTTTCTTCAAAGGGACCAGGATGACTGATCTGTATAAAGGAAAGAATGAATGGGGCCATGTATCGAGAGATTTTGAGTGAAAATCTCCCTCCATCAGCAAGGGCATTGAAGATGAGACATGGCTAGGTCTTTCAGCACGACAATGATCCCAAACACACAGCCAGGGCAACAAAGGAGTAGCTTCGTAAGAAGCATTTCAAGGTCCTGGAGTGGCGTAGCCAGTCTCCAGATCTGAACCCCATAGAAAATCTGTGGAGGGAGTTGAAAGTCCGTGTTGCCCAATGACAGCCCCAAAACATCTTTGCTCTAGAGGAGATCTGCATGGAGGAATGGGCCGAAATACCAGCAACAGTGTGTGAAAAGCTTGTGAATAGTTACAGAAAATGTTTGGCCTCCGTTATTGCCAACATAGGGTACATAACAAAGTATTGAGATTAACTTTTGGTGTTGACCAAATACTTATTTTCCACCATGATTTGCAAATAAATTCTTTAAAAATCAAACAATGTGATTTTCTTTTTTTTTTTTTCCCACATTCTGACTCTCATGGTTGAGGTTTACCCGTGTTGACAATTACAGGCCACTCTAATATTTTCAAGTGGGAGAACTTGCACAATTAGTGGTTGACTAAATACTTATTTGCCCTACTGTATGTCTATAATTTTGAGATAACTTTCTTCAAAGTGGGGGAAAAAGACATTTAGAAACGCTTTTTTTTTTCTCAATACATTTCGAGGTTTTGGATCAGGACTCAAAATCAGGTAACTCTTGAGTCAAAGACAAATATGTGTGATTGGGAGATACCTACTTTAGGGCATACAATTCGGAATGCAACCAACATTTCAGAAAGGAAGAAGCAGTTTCAACTAGTGCTGTCCTATTATCAGAGCTGTGTACTGAGAGGAACTCAATTTACGATCAAATCACGTACAAGCCCGCGGGTGAAACCATTAGCCTCAGGTTAGCACTTCTATCGGGTCCTCCTCTTGTCTCTAAAGATCCCCGAAATGTGGAGGCCCCTTGATCCCTTTGGAAATAAAGCTGTGGATTGTCATTCAATATCAGATTCCCATTATTTCTTCGCAACTTTGAACCATTCAGTTGATGCATAACTAGCTACTTCATCATTTTCGTGGGAAGTACGAACTTCACTGTCATCAACTTGATTTCACAAACACGCAAAGAAAAACAGCTGGGCAATCAGGGGTCGCGTTAACCGAATATTTTCCGTCGTTGACCTATTTTTTAAAACGGTGACGGAAAAAACTGAAGTCCATCCGTCATGATGCATGACGTCGTTGGCCTTACTCTGAAAATGTCAAGGCAACTGAGTGTCCGAAGTTTCTTCAAAAAGCCCCAAAACGACGATGGTGTTGATAAAAGAGGTGAAAAAACAGGGACTGCACAAGCGGGCACGCAATTCAAGTCCATGCGCACCAGGAGGAAAGTGTGAGACTACGTTCAGGCCACAGCAGGTGAACTGTTAATTTAATTGTTCCATATGCTACATATGGTAGGCTACATACCTACTGGGGCCTCAGTGACGTTTCTTATTCTCGCTATATGATTATAAAACTTTAACATTTGTTAATAATACGCTCTGTGTGTAGTATCATCCATCGCTTTTCCTTTTTAAATGGGCACTTATAAGCGAACGCAAGAAGTAACAACGGGAACATTTTTAAACAGGCATTTCACGGGAGAGCATTTCGACTCTTCGGCCAATCATATAGCGAGAGCGAGTGGATAGTGAGGGGACTGCGCACGGCTCTTAAGTGTCTCTGTCACGTGACTGTCGTAGCCGGTGTAGGCGCTTGAACCTACACCGGTAACGCGCTTGGCCAAATGGACAAACAAGTACGGAAGGTGAATTATGCCAAACAAAGGGTCACCACAATGTCATTATCATCTTTTAAAAAATTTAAGTGACGGGTAAAAATAGATTATGACCGGATTTTTATGACCCTGTCAGTCAAAATGACAGACAACGAAAAAGTCTAGCGCAACCTCCCATCTGTCTAGTATTTGTGGTTGAAATTTGGAACAATTTGACAGAATCCTTTTGAGGTGATAGATGTCCCACTAATTTAAACTGGGAGGAGTGGCCGTGCATGCACATGTTTCAGTGCTACTGACGGCACGGCACAAGACATCCAATCTGTTTAGACTGGGAGGGGTGAAACAAAGTCATAATTTTTGCATGGATGGGTTCAAATTTAGAATGGCGCTTTGGAAAAACACCAAATACTTGTGAGTTTGCATTTTCAATACTTTTTTTTAAGTTTACCCTGTCTAGGTTGCATATAGTATCTACACTGATGGCCAAAAGTATTGGCACCCCTGCAATTCTGTCAGCTAATGCTGTCAGCTAATGCTATATTTCTCCCAGAAAATGATTGCAATTACAAATGCTTCCGTAGTAATATCTTCATTTATTTTGCTTGCAATGAACAAACACAAAAGAGAATGGGAAAAAACATTAAATCATTATCTATTTTACACAAAACTCCAAAACTGGGCAGGACAAAAGTATTGGCACCCTCAGCTTAATACCTGTTAGCACAATTAACAGCCCCTGTTACTTACCTGTTGTCCATAACAGGTGGTGGTAATAACTAAATCACACTTGCGGCCAGTTAAAATGGATTAACGTTGACTCAACCTCTGCCCGGTGCCCTTGGGTGTACCACATTGAGCATGGAGAAAAGAAAGTAGACCAAACAACTATCTGAGGACTTGAGAAGCAAAATTGTGAGGAAGCATGGGCAATCTCCTGTGTCTACCGTGCGCAGTGTCAATAAGCGTAAAGCCTAATGCACTGTGGCTAACCTCCCTAGATGTGGACGGAAAAGAAAATTGACGAGACATTTCAACGAAAGATTGTGCGGATGGTGGATAAAGAACCTCTACTAACATCCAAACAAGTTCAAGCTGTCCTGCAGTTTAAGGGTACAACAGTGTTATCCCGTACTATCCATCGGCGCCTGAGTGAAAAGGGACTTTATGGTAGGATACCCAGAAAGAGCCCACTTCTGACCCAGATACATAACAAAGCCAGGCTGGAGTTTGCCAAAACTTACCTGAGTAGGCCAAAAACTTTTTGGAATAATGTTCTCTGGTCAGATGAGACAAAAGTAGAGCATTTTGGGAAAAGGAGTTTACGGGGAAAAAAATGAGACCTTCAAAGAAAAGAACACGATCCCCACAGTCAAACATGGCGGAGGTTCCCTGATGTTTCAGGGTTGCTTTGCTACCTCTGGCACTGGACTGCTTGACTGTGGGTATGGCATTATGAAGTCTGAATACTACCAACAAATTTTGCAGCATAATGTAGGGCCCAGTGTGAGAAAGCTGGGTCTCCCTCAGAGGTCATCGGTCTTCCAGCTGGACAATGACCCAAAATGCTTCAAAAAGCACTAGAAAATGGTTTGAGAGAAAGCATGGAGACGTTCTAAAGTGGCCAGCAATGAGTCCAGACCTGAATTCCATAGAACACCTGTGGAGAGATCTGAAAATGGCAGTTTGGAGAGGGCACCCTTCAAATCTCAGAGACCTGGAGCATGTGGCCATAGAAGAATGTTCTAAAATTCCAGCAGAGCATTGTAAGAAACTCATTGATGGATACCGGAAGCGGTTGTTCGCAGTTATTTTGTCTAAAGGTTGTGTTATCAGGTGTTTGGAAATGGACTTGTCGCCTTGAGATTGCCCATCCTTACTCACAATTTTGCTTCTCAAGTCCTCAGACAGTTCTTTGGTTTTCTCTTTTCTCCATGTTCAATATGGTACACACAAGGGCACAGGACAGAGGCTAAGTCAACTTTATTCCATTTTAACTGGTTGCAAGTGTGATTTAGTTATTGCCACCACCTGTAATGTGCCACAGGTAAGTAACAGGGGCTGTTAATTGTGCCAACAAGTATTAGGCTGAGGGTGCCAATACTTTTGTCCGGCCAATTTTTGGAGTAAAATGACAATGATTTAAAAACAAATTTCATTGTCTTTTGTGTTTTTTCATTGTAAGCAAAATAAAACTAACTAACAAAGCATTTGTAACTGCAATCATTTTCTGGGAGAAATTGAGCATTATCTGACAGAATTTCAGGGGTGCCAATACTTTTGGCCGGCAGTGAAAATTTGGTATAAATCAAACATATTTTCTTGGAGGAATTTCTGGAAATGGTTGGTCCAAATCACCCTAAAGTGGCCACTTCAAACCAAAATAGTAGACTTCTCGTATAGAGTTTTTGTGCTTTACTTCATGATTGACACACTTAAATGAAATGTCACGTTTAATGTGGCTTTGGGGGGTGGCTGAAGTTTCAAAGGCTTCAGAACAGGGCTACCCGAATTTTTCTTCGCACCAAAGGCTCAACTAAATCTTGTTCAAATTTGAAGGGATTAACTCATAATGTCAGCAGAAGATTAATTTGCAATAATAGGCAATTCCAGGATACTCCAGCCTTTTTTTTCTTTTCGAGAGCGTACTATTTTCGGATGTCCTTCACGGAGAGTTCACTTAGCTGTTTGCCAATTTCTCTCTAATTAAAGTCCACGAAATGTTTCCTCATTTTATTAAAATTGACATCCAATGTTTATCCTGGCTTGTGGCAAAATGCTTGCATGTTAGGGTGAATTTCACTGTGAGACACGATTTATGGCCGACGCCAGTGTGAGGGTATGCTGGCTCTCTCTAGTGGTAGGCAAAAGAATAACCCAATTAAATGTTCAGATGATGTTAGTGGCGCCAATTTTTTTTTTTTTTTTTTTTTTAATTACACAACATTGCATTTTTTTTAACAGACCAGCTTTCCCCAAAATGTGAAAAAATAAGTGATCAAATGTATACTGTTGTGTGTACTAGACATGTTTCAAGGTGTATCGTGGTATGAAAACGTTACAGTCTAAAACCACAAAAATTGTCCGTCATACCGTCCCTACTAGGGATGGGAATTGATACGATTTTTACGATTCCGATTCCATTATCGATATTGCTTAACGATTCAATTCTTTATCGATTCTCTTATCGATTCTAATTTTGGGAAAAAAGAACAAACGTTTTGATTGGCATCGAGTTTGTTTAATCAGAAGTCACAACCTTACAAACTCACAATGAGGTCAAAAGAGGCCCAAAGCCTCAATGTTAACTGCGGCAATAAGTGGCAAATGCACAAGAATGTGTAACATTTTACTGAAACATTTTTCTAACAGAAATAAAAAATATTGGTATATATTGGCATATAGGTCGTTGTTCTGCCTTTGGCAATATGTGTTAAAGCAGGGGTCCCCAAACTTTTTCCTGTGAGGGCCACATAACTTTTCCATTTCCTGATGAGAGGCCGGGGTCAGTTTGTAACAGAAAAAGTGTGACGATTGCAGGAGTGCGTAAATGTAAAAAAAAATATTGTTTTTCAGAAAGCCACAATCAAATAACCCTCTGTGGATTCTTCACGGAACAAAAGTAAATAAAATAAAAATAATAATATAATATAATAATAAATAATAATAGCACTATTAATTAAATAGATAATAACCAAATAACCCTCTCTGAGTTATTCACAGAAAAAGGCCAGAAAATAAATAACACTACTGAGAGAGAAAAAAAAAAATTCAAAATGCTCTCTGGTATTGTTCAGGGGGCCGGACCAAATGTGGAGCCGCGGGCCGTAGTTTGGGGACCCCTGTGTTAAAGTGTATTATTTACCATTATATTGAAATGCATGCCTTTTAGTTTTTATGGCGCTTTCACGCTCAAGTGGGGGCGCCCTTGCGCTTCCTCACGCGAAGAAGAACGCGCTCACGTGAAGAAGAGCGCGCTTACACGCGAAGAAGTCCCGCATCCAAGCGAGTGAGCGAGTTAGTGAGAAAGGGAAACACTGCCACGAGCCTACGTTCTTTGTTAATGTTTGTAAAATATCTACAGAGGCAACGCCTGTATGTATCATCTTTTGTATTGTTGTTGTGTGTTTCCACTCGCGATCGGACACTTAAACCCAGTAGTGTAGTGGTTTGAACGATGTGCTAACGCTAGTGAACGCATGCTAACCGTTTGTTATTACTGTATTAGCAGCTAATCATCGCTGATTTACGTTGATGCAAACCTGTTTGTTATTGGGGACGAAATTGATTTGTTTCATTTCTATTTTTAGTTTCACTCTTCAAGTGATGGTTGAATAAAGTCAGCAAATTATACGAACGTCTTCTGCATCGTCATTTGGGAGTTTAGCTAGCCAGGACTGAGCCTTAGCGTCTCGGTGAGGACAGTGCAGTCGTATTCCCTCCCGATGCAGTTATCTCCACCTTGCAATGACTGCATGTCGCTTTGTTGTAATTTTGCCTCGTGAAGTGAAGACACACTTTCGAGCATTTGAACCTAGAGTACGTGCTGTCATTGTTATGTTTACGGCGGCAATGCTCGTGCTAAACTATCGTAACCTTTCATTTTCACCCTCTTTCCTGGTGAAGTGTAGCCAAACTTTGGAGTGAGTGGTTCTTGGCGCCATGCTAGTTTAATGTGTCTGGACAACAAGACACGTCACGACGCAATATGCGTCTTTAGGAATCGTTAAAGGGATCGTTAAGGCTTTTTCATTGTGATGTCAAGGCCTTGAAACACTCGGAACCGGTTCGGAATTGGAATTGGATTTGATTCCCATCCCTAGTCCCTACAGTATTAGTTATTTTTATGTCCCAAAAATGCAGGGAGAAACCCTCCGCCACTGTTTGTTGCTCAGTGTCAGTGAGTCAACTGTGCTCCACGATGGCTGGAGGAGGTGAAACACCTGAACTTTTTCCCCATCGAAGAAAATGAAATAGCTGGTATGGGAATACTTCGGTTGCAGAAAAGTTAGACGGCCGTGGCTTAGAGGAGAAAGGCCAACCGACATGTAAAACATGTTTGCGGAGGGTGGCTGCCGAGGAGGCAATACGTCCAATATGATTTTGCATTTATACAAAATTGAAGGTTGGTAAACACTGTCATGAACGTTTCCCCACCAGCTACGAGAGTTAACTCCAGCATGTTTAGTGTGTCTAGCGGTGGTAAAACATGGTGTTTTTTTTTCTCTCTGGCAACTGTCTGTGTGATACACATGATACGAGTCATACGCACGTGCTTTTGATGGAAAATAATTCATTTATTTTTGTTTGGATGGTAATAAGGTTGAGTTGTGGCTGTGGATTTAGATTTACCTAAAGAACTGCATTTATTTTAATTTTATTTAGATTATTTCAGTTATTTTTTGTTATTTTTTTTTTAATTTGACATTATACTTATGTTCCAATTTGCTAATATGTTTTGAAAAATAAAAATCCTGTTCAATGGAATTTTTTTTTTGTTTTTTAACCCATAGGTTTCAGAGTAACACATTTTAGAGTTGTACAGTAATTGCAATACCATGATACCTTGAAACCGTGACATTTTGGCTAAAGGTTACCATACCGTCAGAATCTCATACCGGCACATGCCTAGTGTGTACATGTTATTGACTAAATATGCACTACGACGTGCTCAACTTTGGTTCAGAATTAGGTTCTTATCACTGGTTACGATGCGGCTTGCTTCTCGTTTATTCACGCAGCTTCACAGTCCTTTAAACAGTGTGTCTCCAGAGTTAAGAGTGCATTGTTCCACAACAGTGAAACGAGACGAGTCATTGGCTAAATACTGGGATTATCCCGCCCATCGGACGCTGTGTGTCTCTGGGGGTCTATTAAAAGTGGGTGGGGCTCGGTTGCCCCGAATGCACTGCTTTTCTGCATGATGATTAGATGATCTGCCTGAGGCTCAATCCCTTTTTGATTGACATCGAAATGAGCGAATTAGTGATCTTGTCATATTAACATCCACGGGAGGCTTTTTTTTTTTTTTTTTTTTTTCCAATTTTCATTCTATTGTCCTGAGTTGAACCGGAGACTTTCACAATCATCCAAGCAATATTTGCTTTGTTCAAAATGACAAGCAAAAAAATGAGCTTCTATCTCTGGTGGTTTTACTTAATTGCAGCTGCATCTGTTTGGAGACTTGACTTCTGGCACTCTAGTTTCTTTCCCTTTCAAACAGCGGGTGCCGCTGAGCCCCCCACCATCAAAAAGCACTCACAGGAGGGCACACTTTGAGCTTCCTCTCATTGAAAGACCAGCATCTGCCACTGTTTTTAAATATAGTTTAGCTGTATGCCAAGTTCATTTTTATTTTAATTTGTCAAGCTCTAAATCATCAAAAGATCCCGAATGGATTCACTGATAAACAACAACTGACAAACAACGGACATGAACCCTCTTAATTTAACATCCTGAAACTTGGCGTCCACATACCGTATTGGCCCGAAAATAAAACGGCCCTGATTATAGGATGACCCCCTCTTTTTCAAGACTCAAGGTTGAAAAAAAGACTTTTTAACCACCAAATTAATTTTTATACAGAAAATAATTACAGTACATCTGAAACAAATGATTATAACAATATATTTGAGAGAAAAAGCATGTTATTTTGCCTCATTCAAATCTTAATATCTGAACATTTAAATATGTAAACTAAAGTGCAATCACATTCGTAAATGAATGGCTTCTGGTTTTTGAAATGTAAATAAACCAAGCCATTGTGATAAAACAACAAAATTGCAAACAAAATTTTAAATTTGAGAGTAGCTTATGTAACATAGTTAAAAATACATCAGTATTTTCAAACAAAT
The DNA here is from genome assembly GCF_030265065.1 of Corythoichthys intestinalis. Classification (NCBI taxonomy): domain Eukaryota; kingdom Metazoa; phylum Chordata; class Actinopteri; order Syngnathiformes; family Syngnathidae; genus Corythoichthys; species Corythoichthys intestinalis. The sequence continues at coordinate 46,982,832 of NC_080405.1, read as the reverse complement.
GTTATATTAATAGTTGGAGAAATAAAAGTTTATAAGGTTTACATCCATTAACCACCAAGTTATGTGTTAACTATATATTATGAGAAAAAATATATTCTGTAAAATTATTACATGTTTGTAATTTATTTTTTTTCAGTTAAACAGTTTTTGAGAAGTTTTGCACAATTATATGTAAAAAGAGATGTATATTTAGTTTTTAAAAATGTTGATTGCATGACCGTTTGAGAGTAAGGACTTCCGGGGTTGAGAGAGGAGCGAGAGAAGAGAGAGAGAGAAGAGCGTTCTAGAAGGCTGAGTGGAAAGACGTCCGGTAACGGCAGAGTGTCAGAGCTGAGACAATTGTGGACTTTTTTGATTGACTTTTGGCGAAAGTGCTCAAAAAGAGGACTTTGAGGACGTCAATCGTCATTGTTTGGATGTTTTGAGTGGTCTACTCAAGCGGGACGAGTGGAGCTGGTCGCTAAAAAAGAGGCTAACAGTCGCTCGTCGCTAACACAGAGGCTAACGGCCGCGCGTCGCTAACCGAGAAGCTAGCGACGCCCGTCACTAACAAAGAGACTCGTGGTGAGCCCCAACACTTGGCTAAACGTCTAGCGACCTGCTAAACAAGTGAGCGAAGTTTTTGTGGACGAACCAACCGGGAGAAGGGACACTCAACGCCGAAGCCGACGTGGAGGACGACGCTAACCCGCTGCCGCCGACTGAGAAGGATTCCACGGGGATCGTGAGAGAGTGGAGCGTCACCTTTCCAACGAACAACTGCTTTCGGGGTGTTTGGAGGAAACAACATTCATTAAGGTACCCTCAGTTATTTTTGCCTTTGGGTGAAGGAGCCATTTTGTTTAAGGCTACTACGCACGCAAGCAGCGAATCTGGCCAGCCACGTAAGACAAATTTAGTTAATTTTTGCCGGCTTTAGACTTATTAATTTGGGCCCATAGCTTAGCTTGTGTGTGTGGACAATTTGTGTTAAAACTTATATTTTGGAGAACAAATTTTATTTAATCTGCCTATTTTTTTCATTAAATGTATATAGTTCATACATAACTGGTGTGTTTATTAAGCCATTTGGTAAGAGGTTTGTGAGGGTTGAATTGGAATTTTAAACTGCAATAGTGAGAAACTAGGGAAAAGAAATCGAACACTGATAATTTAATAGAAAATATTTTCAAAATTCACAGTGAATGCCTATATAACCGATAGTAAGAATTAAGATAATTGAATTGTGATTTTTCTAAAAAGGGAAAGAACTCAGGTTAGCCACCTCTCATAATAGTTTGTCACACTAGAGAGGCGCTACATAAAAATGGAGGCACCGCTGGGATAATTTGTATTTTTTTGTGCATTCTGTGAAAAATTTTAAGTAAATTGTGTGAATTAGTCAGTGATTCATTTAAACCTAAGATGGATACTCAAGTGCAGTTAGTACAAAAATTGAAAGATTGGTGCCAAAGTGAGTCTTTAGAGCAGGCTCATGCGGTCTTGGTGCTCATGTTTGAAGATGTGAACACAGAAGCCATTGAAGAAACAATGGAAACGGTGAAGAGTCTTGGACGTGTGCGTGTTCGAGCTAGAACGTCAAGCCTACAACAGAAACAATTTCTAGCTTTGTGTGAATGCAAAGAAACTGTCGAACGTAAATCGGTCCCAGTTGATGTTTACCCCATTGATGGTGGAGGACCTTGGACTGTGCTCACAGCTGATCATTTTCCAGTAACTAGTGAAACACACCGGAAAATGACCGAACAAGAGCAAGCAGATAGCAATCTCACAACAAACGCGCATGCACCATCACCCAACACCGAGGATGCGGCTAAGTCTACAGCAGCCATTCTACAAGCAGTGAGTGAGTTGCTCGGCAAAACTAAACCTTCAAATGATTTAGGAAGCTATCGCCGTCTACGAACATTTTCAGGATTGTTGCCCACTCCGGCTGGAGAGGAACAATTTGAACACTGGTTAAGTCAGGCACGACTACTTGTGGAAGAGTGCGAATGCTCTGGCAAAGAAAAGAGGCGAAGATTGATGGAAAGTTTGCGAGGACCAGCCCTTGATATTGTTCAGGCAGCACGCACTGGTGATCCTGAAGTAAGTCCAGAAGACTGTTTAGAAGCACTTGAGCATGCTTTTGGGACAGCAGAATCAGGAGAAGAGCTGTATTTTGCCTTTCGTTTGTTGCAGCAGCAGCCAGCGGAGAAACTCTCAGACTTCCTCAGACGTCTAGAACAGTCGTTAAATAAGGTTGTCCAAAGAGGTGGTCTTTTGGCTAATTGTGCTGACAAAGTAAGGTTAGAACAGTTGTTGCGGGGTGCAGTTGCCTCAGATATGATGCTGGTTAATCTTCGACTAAGAGAAAGAAAAGCTAAACCCCCATCGTTTCTCCAATTGCTAAAGGAGATTCGCACAGAAGAAGAATATGAAGCTTCAAGAAGAAAACATTTTCCTGTGGTACAAAGTTCATATGTACAACAAGCTGTTGATGTAAAAACAACTGAAATACAACAATTAAAATCTGAGATAAAGGAATTGAAAGCTTTAGTAGCTGCAGTAGTCTCAAACCCGACTCCCGAAGCCACAAATGCTCCAAAGAGTCCCGTTAATGCAAAAGACAGTGATAGTAACGCTGATCGAGAAGTTGCTGCTTTGAAGAAAGAGTTAAAACGCTTGCAACAAAAAGTCAGCAATAAAGTGTTGGAACCTCAAGTGGCTGTCTCATCAGTGAAAATGTCCCAACCAGCTAGCACCTATCCACAACGCCAGCAACAAAGTTCGGAGGAGCGATTTTGCTATAAATGCGGAGAAGGTGGACACTTTGCTGCCAAGTGCCCAAATTCGGAAAACAAAGCTAAAGTGATAAAGAAGCTCATTCAAGCGCTGAATTTGTCAAAAAACCGTCAAGCATGCAATCAGGCCAAAACAACTCAGGTGAACTGTTCAGTCACACAAAGTGCAATTGATGTGCCAAAAATATCTGGAATTCCTGAGGGGTTGGTTGGACCACCTAGCTTGGTGACATTGAAAGTAAATGGGCACGAAGGTACTGCTTTGATGGATAGTGGTTCCCAGGTGACAATAATATTTGAGTCCTGGTACCAGCAACATTTGGCTGATGTTCCCATTTCTCCAGTTGAAGGACTAGATTTATGGGGATTAAGTCTGACAGATGTTAGCTACCCGTACCGTGGATATGTTGTAGTCGACTTTGAATATCCAGCTGAGGTGTTTGGGACAAGTCAAATAGTCACTGTCTTAGCCCTCATATGTCCCAGTCCAAGAGTGGAAGGACAAGCCTCAATAATTGTTGGCACCAACACAAGCCACGTCAGACGTTTGGCCTACCAGTTTAAAGACAATGCTAATGTCATGAGTGCACTAGGGCTTCGTGTTTCTGTCGGCACAAATAAAAGTACGCCGTCAAGTGTTGAGCTACCAGCTCAAGAAGGCGACGAAGCTGGGCGTGTTCGATGGATGGGACCAGGTCCTTTGTTGCTGTCACCAGATAAAGCGATGCAAATTGTGTGCAAAGTTGACCTAAAGCACCCAGTTGAGCAAGAAATCCTGATGATGGACACGGCACCAGTAACCACATTACCTGCTGACGTGTTTATTCATCCAATGATTGTGCCCAGTGAAGCATTAGAAATCAACAGTTTCCGAATACTGGTAAAAAATGAATCAACAAGAGACATTTCTCTTCCAGTGGGAACAGTAGTTGGAAGTATGTTTCACATTGACTCGGTGGAGAACATTCCACCCAAAGAGGAGATTCCCTCAGAGTTTGATGCAAGTCAAATCAACTTCGAGGATTCCACAATATCTGAACAGTGGAAGAACAGACTACGACGAAAGCTTGCCCAGAAGTCTCATGTCTTCTCAGTACAGGAGTGGGATGTGGGATTGGCAAAAGGGACCGAGCACAGCATCCGATTAACAGATTCCAGGCCTTTTCGGCAACGATCTCGTCGATTAGCACCAGCAGACATTGAAGATGTAAGAAAGCATTTGCAAGAACTGCTAAAAGCTGGCATCATCAAAGAGTCTCGTAGCCCCTATGCGTCTCCAATAGTCGTTGTCAGGAAAAAGAATGGGACTGTGAGAATGTGCATTGACTACAGATTATTGAACAGTCGTACAATACCTGATCAATATACGACGCCATGCATTGAAGATGCTTTGAACGCTCTGACAGGAAGTCAGTGGTTCTCCGTGCTTGACCTGCGTTCAGGGTATTACCAGATTCCTATGTCAGAAGAGGACAAGGAAAAAACGGCGTTCATTTGCCCATTAGGATTTTTCCAGTTTGAACGAATGCCCCAAGGCATCACGGGAGCTCCAGCAACATTTCAGAGGTTAATGGAGAAAGCTGTGGGAGACATGAACCTTTTGCAAGTTCTAGTGTACCTTGACGACCTAATTGTTTTCGGTAGAACACTTGAAGAGCACGAAGAAAGGCTTCTCAAGGTCCTAGACAGACTTGGAGAGGTTGGGTTAAAACTTTCAGTCGATAAGTGTCAAATCTGTCTCCCGAGAGTTAAATATCTGGGGCATATAGTGTCAGCCGATGGTGTCACCCCTGACCCAGAAAAGATAGAAGCGGTAACCACCTGGCCCATGCCAACAAATCTGAAGACGCTGCAATCGTTTCTAGGTTTTTGTGGCTACTACAGAAGATTCATCCAACGTTATGCAGAAATAGTCAGGCCACTGACTGAACTCACCAAAGGCTATGCACCTACTCAGAAGAGTAAGAAGAAAGCCCCCGATCCAAACAAAGTCTATCTGAAAGAGTCAGAGCCCTTTGGAGAAAGGTGGAACAAGTCTTGCACTGGCGCGTTCCACAAAATCATACATTGCCTAACCCATGCACCTGTATTGGCTTTCGCAAATCCACAAAAGCCTTATATTCTGCATGTGGACGCAAGCTTGAAGGGACTTGGGGCAGTACTCTACCAAGAATACCCAGAAGGTCTGCGCCCGGTTGCTTTCGCAAGCAGAAAGTTAAGCGTATCTGAACGAAACTACGCTATTCATCAGTTGGAGTTTTTGTCCCTTAAGTGGGCAGTTGTGGACAAATTCCATGACTATTTGTATGGAGCAAGATTCACGGTACGTACTGATAACAACCCTCTAACGTACGTACTATCAACTGCCAAGCTCAATGCGGTGGGGCACCGTTGGCTCTCTGCCTTGTCCACATATGAGTTTGATGTCCAGTATAGACCAGGCCGACAGAATATCGACGCTGACCTGTTGTCAAGAAACCAAGTCAACTCTGAAGATGACAATTGGGTAACTATACCACCGTCTGGGGTCAAGACACTTTGTCATCCTGCCTGCAACTCAGAACCCACATATACTACACCAGTGTATGTCGCTCAGTTAGGTGCATCATCCAAGTGCATTCCAGACCTGTATGCACATCCCACACAAATTCAGTTGAATTCCCTTGAACAGATGTCAAAGCAAAGTCTGACAAGAGCTCAAGAGGAAGACGAAGCCATCAGAGAAGCTGTAAAGGCCATAAAGCATGGACACTGGCCTGATGCACCCACAAATTCTGAAATAGTTAGACTTCAAAGAGAAGCAGGAAAACTTTCGTTAAAAGATGGATTGTTGTACCGCCTAAGCAAAAAACCTTCTGGAGAAGAGGTCAGTCAACTGGTTCTTCCGAAAATTTTCCGCAAGAATGTTATGCAAGCCATGCATGATGATCTTGGGCACCTTGGACAAGAAAAAACTGTTGATCTGCTCCGGAGTAGATTTTTTTGGCCCAAGATGGCATCGGAAGTGGAAGAGTATATCCGACATTGTGGCGAGTGTGTCACACACAAGACATCTGTGCAAAGATCAGCTCCGTTGCAACAGATCATAAGTCATGGACCCATGGATTTAGTGTGCATGGATTTCCTATCAATGGAACCAGACTCAAAGGGGATCAGTAACGTCCTAGTAGTCACTGACCATTTCACCAGATACGCACAGGCATTTCCGACTAAAAGCCAAAAGGCACAAGTTGTGGCAAAGACACTTGTGGAAAAGTATTTTGTGCACTATGGACTTCCTGCAAGAATCCATTCTGATCAAGGTAGAGACTTCGAAAGTCGTCTGATAAAAGAAATGTTGAACCTGATGGGTATTCGAAAATCAAGAACCACGCCATATCATCCTCAAGGTGACCCACAGCCAGAGAGGTTCAACAGAACTCTGATCTCCATGCTTGGTACGCTTGGTCGAGAGAAAAAACGTAGCTGGAGTCAGCATGTGCCCTATCTCGTCCACGCATACAACAGCACAAAATGTGATTCAACGGGGTACTCGCCTTATCACCTAATGTTTGGTAGGGAAGCGAGACTACCCGTTGATCTCTGTTTTGGTACGTCCCCTGATGGCATAGAGAGTACATGCCACAGTCGCTACGTCGCAAAGCTAAAAGAAGACTTGAAGCAAGCATACAAGCTGGCCTCTGATGCTGCAGACAAAAGACACCAGAGAAACAAAAAACTGTATGACCGCAGAGTAACTTTTCAGTCCATAGAGATGGGCGACAGAGTTCTACTCCGAAATTTAGGCCTGAGAGGAAAACACAAGTTAGAGAGCAAGTGGAATCCTGAACCCTATGTTGTAATAGGAAGGATGCCAAATCTGCCTGTGTTCAAAATCAAACGTGAGGATGGACGGCCAGGGACAAAGACAATCCACAGGGATCATCTTCTGCCTATTGGACAGTTTGTTAGAATGCCATCTGAGTGCCAGGCTGAAGAGCCACCTGCCAGGCCCAAGACCAGATCAAAAAGCTCCAGAAATCATCAGAGAGTTCCAAGTCTAGAGACAAGAGAGCTACAAGAAACCTCAGATTCATCGTCTGATATGGAGTATTTCATTATTCCCCAAACTGCCAAGTCACCTACAGCACACAGAGTGAGGAAAGCTGCTAGATCAGAGAATACAGAGAATGACATTGAATTCGACCATGATCCTATCTTTGAATCCCAACATGACCAAAATTCTGAGTCAGATCTGGATTTAAGTGAAGAGGAGCATCTTGAAGAGGAATCTGTAGAAGAGGATGGATTGGATCCAGAGAGTTTAGACCATGACTCTGAAGACAAGAAAGAAGAAGAAAGTGATGAGAATTCAGAAGAGGAAAATGAAGTGGAGTTGGAGTCAGATGAAGAAGTTCCCAAGAATGAAGATTCAGAAGGCAGTCTTGCACCCAAGACTCGTTCTGAGCCTGATTCTAAAAGACTCCGTAAACCTACTCTTAGACTTACATATGACGAGCTCGGTAAACCTAGTGAAAAGCCTTTGACTATAGTTCACCGTGGTATTGTCATTAAGATTGGTAAACATTAAATTGTTTCCCAAACCAGTACCCAAATTTAGTGTCTGGTGAGGACACAGACATTTTAAAAGGGGGAGGGTGTAACATAGTTAAAAATACATCAGTATTTTCAAACAAATGTTATATTAATAGTTGGAGAAATAAAAGTTTATAAGGTTTACATCCATTAACCACCAAGTTATGTGTTAACTATATATTATGAGAAAAAATATATTCTGTAAAATTATTACATGTTTGTAATTTATTTTTTTTCAGTTAAACAGTTTTTGAGAAGTTTTGCACAATTATATGTAAAAAGAGATGTATATTTAGTTTTTAAAAATGTTGATTGCATGACCGTTTGAGAGTAAGGACTTCCGGGGTTGAGAGAGGAGCGAGAGAAGAGAGAGAGAGAAGAGCGTTCTAGAAGGCTGAGTGGAAAGACGTCCGGTAACGGCAGAGTGTCAGAGCTGAGACAATTGTGGACTTTTTTGATTGACTTTTGGCGAAAGTGCTCAAAAAGAGGACTTTGAGGACGTCAATCGTCATTGTTTGGATGTTTTGAGTGGTCTACTCAAGCGGGACGAGTGGAGCTGGTCGCTAAAAAAGAGGCTAACAGTCGCTCGTCGCTAACACAGAGGCTAACGGCCGCGCGTCGCTAACCGAGAAGCTAGCGACGCCCGTCACTAACAAAGAGACTCGTGGTGAGCCCCAACACTTGGCTAAACGTCTAGCGACCTGCTAAACAAGTGAGCGAAGTTTTTGTGGACGAACCAACCGGGAGAAGGGACACTCAACGCCGAAGCCGACGTGGAGGACGACGCTAACCCGCTGCCGCCGACTGAGAAGGATTCCACGGGGATCGTGAGAGAGTGGAGCGTCACCTTTCCAACGAACAACTGCTTTCGGGGTGTTTGGAGGAAACAACATTCATTAAGGTACCCTCAGTTATTTTTGCCTTTGGGTGAAGGAGCCATTTTGTTTAAGGCTACTACGCACGCAAGCAGCGAATCTGGCCAGCCACGTAAGACAAATTTAGTTAATTTTTGCCGGCTTTAGACTTATTAATTTGGGCCCATAGCTTAGCTTGTGTGTGTGGACAATTTGTGTTAAAACTTATATTTTGGAGAACAAATTTTATTTAATCTGCCTATTTTTTTCATTAAATGTATATAGTTCATACATAACTGGTGTGTTTATTAAGCCATTTGGTAAGAGGTTTGTGAGGGTTGAATTGGAATTTTAAACTGCAATAGTGAGAAACTAGGGAAAAGAAATCGAACACTGATAATTTAATAGAAAATATTTATTTTCAAAATTCACAGTGAATGCCTATATAACCGATAGTAAGAATTAAGATAATTGAATTGTGATTTTTCTAAAAAGGGAAAGAACTCAGGTTAGCCACCTCTCATAATAGTTTGTCACACTAGAGAGGCGCTACACTTAGATCTGTCATGACAGAACATTACTCCTCAAGTTCAGCATTCACTTCAATGGTATCTGGTGCCATCTAGCGTCCTGAATGGGTATAATGTCTAGACCCAGAATATAAGACAACTCCCACTTTTTCAGTCTTATTTCAATGCAAAAAACATCGTCTTATATTCGGGCCAATACGGTACAACACATCAACTTTTGGATCATGTAGGCCCATAATATTAACATGTGGTGTATAAATGTGTATAAATGTGACGTAAACACTCAGGTGACTTGAAGTTCTGCTCTGAGAGCCCCAATTTGGCCAAATTTAAAAATTGTCCTGTATGCATGTTTGATATATCACTGGTAAGCTTAAAATCTCTGGGGAAAGAAATATTTTGAACAGGAAGGTCTATGGGAAAAAAAAAAAAAATTAAACACTGAAACCCGAACTGTAGGTGAGCGCATGTGAGAGCATGATTAAAGACGCCATGATTTTAACGAGATATTATTGCATACATACCTTGTTTTGATCCAAAAACTCTAAAAACTATCACCAAGTGTCAAGACACAGCTGTGAATGGCCCCAGCCGGATTTTGGGGGGAATTTTATAGGTGAAACACGGTAATATAACAAGGGTCGCGATGCAGAAATCGCAGACACCAAGGAGTGGTCGAGATTTTCTTTTTCATATATTTACTCTTTGAAATGTTTTTTTCAATTTTTCTTTGTTTGGATCAATTATTTATCGTCTAAAATATCGGGGCAAATACGACGGTAACAAAAAAAAAATACAATTAAGCGATAGTTATGAGGTAGATATCTGTGACCTATTTACAAACGCCATTTTTTTCACTGTGACGTAATTTGTTTAAGAGTGTAAAATAAGCGAGTAAATAACTCTATAAAGTCTTTTTTTTAATTTTATTTTAGACATCAATTAATGATCCTGAGCTAAAAATGCTGACATTTCAAATAATTAATATAATTAATTACCTTTTTTTTTTTAAGGCTGGGTTGAAACAAAAGTGTTTGCACGGTGTCTGTAAACGGGGGTCTCCAGGGTAAAACAGACCAATTAAAAATAGTTCGGGGGCTTAATGCGCCATGAAACTGCTATGGCAGCAAAAAGATAAGATATTGTTCTATCATACACAACAGTTCTTTTGACTTAAAATACAGCAGTTTATTTTAAAGTGGGGTGCAAGAGCAGAAACTACTTTTTCAGCCTTGTCTGTGTTTTCCCCCATATATTTTTGAAGTCAGAATTTGTGCACGAATGGGTTGATTTCACACTTGGTCTTAGGGTAAACACTCCAAAATGACGCAAGTTTTGAATAAAAAGAATTAAAGGTTAATCCACAGGCTTCAGTTTCACGTATGCTTATGTAGGGTCTAAATAAGGTCATGCCTCTTCCACGACTGCCTCCCATAATATGCACCGACTGCGCCACAGTTGAGGCTTCAGAAGAGGTCGGTGGGTGTAAATGAGAATGTGGTCAGGCTAATGAGAGTTCATGTCGCTCAATAAGCGCCGCTCTAATGAGCCTCCGATGACTTTCCGAGTGGACAGGCGGCTTTGTTCTCAGCGGGACAATTGTGTGTGCGCCCATGGAATCAAAAAATGTTCCGTTTTAAGCCCCAAATTTTGAAAGTTGAGTTTTTTTGTTTTGTTTTTTTAATACCACATTTTTTCGCACATGGATTTCAACATTTTCTTGTATTTTTGTCAGTTGTGATGTAGACAGAGTAATATATCTTACTTTACCATCTGTATTGGAAGCTGGGGCGGAATTTAGGGATGTCCTGCAGGTGCGAACTGGGGTTTGTGGGCGTAAAGTGGGCGTGGTTGGGCAAGGGGAGGGTCAAACAGAAAGGTAAGTTGATGCACAGAGTTAGGGTTTATAGTAGGTAATATAGAGTAATATAGTGTTTAGGTGTTAAAATAGCTCTTCCAGCTGCTTGGCTGGTTGTCTGGAGGGGCTTGCAAAAATATTTCCTCTTACTTCTTTGCTGGACAGTTGTTGCATTTTCTCATTATTATTTTTTTTTCCTGATGGACAGTCCCTCATGTAAGCAAGGTCTTAGACCCCTGTATTAATCTATGTGTGGTCAGTACATTCTTTATCAAAAGCCTTGGCTGAGATTCAAGGCTTTCCCCGCCCTGTGCCCTCTAGCATGTTGTCACACTCGACCACATGGAGGTCAGACACGGCTATTAAGAGGCAGAGCCCAGCCTTGACCACACTTCTATGGCTTCCAGACTGCTGGTTTTACCTCAAACCTTGACAATAAATACCATCAGAAAAAATACTTGACTCTCCAAACTAGAGATGTCCCGATCCGATATTTGGATTGGATCGGATGCCGATATGGGCATAAAAATGCGCATCGGTATCGGATCGGAACATGGGAAAAATTCCGATCCAGACTTCAGATCCAGTTTTTTTTTTTTGGGGAAATCCGGTCCGGGTTTTCCAGCGCACCAATTTACATAATCCATTCCAGTTTTTGCTTCCGTTTCCCTAAAATCCGGTCCGCATTTTACGGAGCACCTTCAACACACTACATTTACATTACCGTCTCCCAATTTACCAAGAGACTTTATCGCTAAAAATGTCAGCTGTGTGGGATCATTTCACCTTAAAGGACGACAAAGACGAAGAGGCAGAGAGCAACATATGCCACAATAAAGTCAAGCGTAGTGGTAAAGCTGTAAGAACTTTTAATACAACCAACCTCATCAAGCATTTAGCGAAATACCACCACAAACAATATGAGGAGTATGTTAAGAAAACCGAAGACAAAAAGAAAGGTCCCACGCAACTAACACTGGCAGAAACTTTTGCATGCGTGACAAACTGGCACTCGACAGTCCCAAAGCCCAGGGAGTCATTGCCGAAGAATTCATTCTGGATGACGAGCCATTATCTCACGTGAGTAAAGACGCACCATCCAACACGCGATTCGGCCGTGGAAGATTCGAGAACGATTCACAAACATTCAAATTCCGATTATTGAAATATGTCAAGTAAAGCGGAACTAATACACAGCGCGGTCTTCGAGACACAATGAGAAACTGACGGCATTGCGTCCCGAAAGTAAACATAACTTGTCTTAGACCCGGGTAATGCCAATGCTCAACTCACGGCTTTAGCTCAACTCATGCCGCTGGATAAAAAACACAAGAATACCTGACTGCTGCTGACAGCTGCTACAAACTACCTCAACGTCGTTTTACTGGAAATAATAGATATCATATGTATACAGAACCAGATGCTACACGACAGACTCGACTGCGTTAGCAACATTGAAGTATTGACAACCAGATGTGTTAGTAAACAGCCGCCATCTTAAAGCAGAAGACTTCCCTAGTAGGCTGTTGTGAACCTTCCAAGCGAACCTAATTAACTTTTTATCTAAAATACTCCTAAATCGGCGAAATCTTGACTTGAATCTATCTTCAAAACAGTTTTAAAACTTTCACATGTTGAAAGTAGACAGAAGGGAAATTATGGACTAACGGGAGCAATTTTAACAACTTTAACAGTTGATCCGCAAAATTAAATGAATTGAATGTAGTTTAAAGCTGCTGATACAGAATGGGGACTTGAGTATTTTATTTACTGTTTTAAAATGTTAACTTGATACTGAAATAGTCGTTTATTTAAACCTGAGAGGCTTTTTATACAATTTTTGTAACAAATGCACGAAACATTAAAAGCATCTAATAGCTTGGGGGATTTGTTGGATTTTCCACTGAGGTTGTTGTTACCAACCGTTGTGTGTTATTCAAACTCACCTAATTCCGCTGGCTAGTTGTTATCAAGAGTACTAAAACCTTTTTCAACATGAGTCTGACAACTAAGTAAGGAGGCTAAATAAACTTTAACATGCTCAGATAGGTCGGTATCGGTATCGGCCAGTATCGGTATCGGATCGGAAGTGCCAAACAATATCCGTATCGGATCGGAAGTGCAAAAACCTGGATCCCTACTCCAAACACCACCCTAATGAAAAAGAGTATGTAGCATGATGCACAGTTTAAAAAGATTTTAAAGAGTTAGTGGGTATTAACACAGGTGTGATGCAATGTTGTTTTGGGTAGCCCTTTTAGTTTTCGTCTTAGTCTTTTGGACGAAAATACTTATCTTAGTCATATTTTAGTTTTTTTTCCAAAATGTGTTCGTCTTCGTCTAGTTATAGTCAGCGAAAAAACAGACAAATTTCGTCTAGTTTTAGTCGACAATTACTCAAAATGCTTTCGTTTGTAGACTTAAAAAATTTTAGCCCATGATTAAATCAATAAATAAACGTTTACCAACAACTTCGAATGAACATTAACAGACGAGCACATAATTGTAGAGTGTACAAGAATATCACCATCTTTGTGATGATAATACACACTCAGCTGGAAAACAGTACATTATTTTCAATTAATTAAACTCACCAGAATGCCACGAACTCTATGTAGAAAATTTTCCAAGAGTTTAAGACAAGTGTCAACTCGATAGCTCGATGAAAAATGAATCAGACCCCAACCATGGATTGCTTGCTTCCAAGGCGTTATGAACAAGAGCTCTTGGGTAGAGACGCGGAGCCACGCACAAAGCGTCCTCTCCGCATGTGGACAAAAGAGAAATGCAGAGCATGCCTCTATTTATGGGTTGACATCATAGAAACAAAACCGAAACTTACTATAGCATATCCTGGTAAAAACATCTCAAGTTACAGAAAAACGTCCTCGACTAGGGGAAAAACACTTCAAGTTATGACCTTGAACACCGGCTCTGGCTAGAACGATGATAAGCTCAGCCTGATAAGCCACAGTCGGCCATTGTATTCATTCAGGGCATAATGGAAAACACAGGAACATAACAGTCCATATTTGGGCATATTATGATACAGTCTACAATAGTCAAGGCTATGGGAAGGCACACTCAAACAGGTTAATATGACAATGATGCTCTATGCTACAATCTTCTCATGCAAACATAAGCATACAAAATATGATGTATAATGGTTGTGTTTTAAGTAGGGCTGTCAAACGATTAAAATTTTTAATCGAGTTAATCACAGCTTAAAAATTAATTAATCGTAATTAATCGCAATTCAAACCATCTATAAAATATGCCATATTTTTCTGTAAATTATTGTTGGAATGGAAAGAAGACGGATATATACATTCAACATACTGCACATACGTAAGTACTGTATTTGTTTATTATAACAATAAATCAACAAGATGGCATTAACATTAACATTCTGTTAAAGCGATCCATGGATAGAAAGACTTTTAGTTCTTAAAAGATAAATTTTAGTACAAGTTATAGAAATTTTATATAAAACCCCCTCTTAATGTTTTTGTTTTAATAAAATTTGTATAATTTTCAATCAAAAAATAAACTAGTAGCTCGCAGACCCGGCTGCAGAAAGAAATTACAGGGGGGGCATTACATTTTTTTGGGGGGGCACACTTCTTCAACGTAAATTTAGCCGTAACAGTGGCGTTTTTACCCGTTATATTTTCTGATGATAGTGTCAGTCAGTGAAACTGCAGGAGGTGGCAGCGCTATCCCTTCATGTTGACTTTCGGCCGCGTCTTTGTCATGGCTTGAGTTCGTTTTTAGTTTCTTGAAAAAAACACGGATGTCCATTCCAATTTGAATTAGCAATGAAGGAGCCACTCAATCGCCATTTCTGTAACCGGAGCAATCCCTATCCAATCGCAGCACCCAATGGCCGGCTACTCAGCGCGCCCCCCATATCTGTGATTGGCTAGAAATTGCCTACATTCGCGGCTCAGATTGGTTGAATTTAATGACGACAGATCAAGATAGGATGACTAGAGCAGTGTTTTTCAACCTTTTCTGAGTCACGGGACGTTTTTATGTTGGAAAAAAATCTCGCGGCACACCACACCAAAATGTTCCAAAATTACTTTCTGTACAGTATATTTAATTATAAAATAATTTCTCAGTATTTATACTTACTCAGTGTGAAACGTTGAGCAATTAGGCTTGAAAACCTATCAGACAGGGGACTTGAGCAATGTCTTTAAGCACATCAGGGCTGGTCGTCTCGCTGACAATGGCTTTGCTGGCAGGTAGTATTAACGTCTCTGCCACAGTTTGGGATTTTTGGGATTTAGCAACAAAGTAACTGGCTTTCAGGGCTTTCTTACTTACCTTTGTAGTTTTTCTCAAAAAAGTTGCCCATTTCTGTGTGTTTTCACACAAGGCGTTCATTTGGAGATGACGTTTAAGCTTGTATGGCGCCATGGCGCTAGATAGCTGCTTGTGTCGCGTTCAAGAACTGCTTGATTTCTAGCCATCTCTCACCTTGCTGTCCTCGATAATGTGTTGGAATAAAACAAAGAGGGAGGATTAACAGTGGTCACATATGGATGAAATGGAAAGGACACTTTTGTGTATATCGACACTTGACGAGTCAAATAATGAACAGTAGACGTGCTGGGGTCCACATTGTTGCGGAGAGCAAGGTGGTTGATGGCAAGAAATCTGAGCAGCTCTTGAACGCAACACGACTCATCTGCACACAAACGAGAACTTTTTGCCCACTCCTTCCTTCCTACTGCAACTTTGCCCAACGATGTTACAAAAAAGCGACATTGGATAATTTCTCCCAACACTCCTGACGATCTCTAACGGCGGCGGCACAATTGGTTGAAAAACACTGGAATATAGGGTTCATTCTCTCCGTGTGTGTGTGTTTTTGTGGAAGATTTTTAACACTAGAAGTCCCACAGAATTCTTGTACTCCTAATAGTCCCAAGCAATGGCCGATTTGGCCTCTACCCCGGAAAAACCCAGAGGTGGCCAAAATGACCCAAGTGCTTTTGAATTGGAAAGTCGTTGTCCGACAGACAAGAGCCATTCATATATGGGAATATTAGGAGTATTGGGTCTTGGGGAAAGGCCGATTCGGCCTTTGCTGGGTTTTCTAGTGTTAAAAAATTACACAGTACAGTTTAATCGAGCTAGGGCGGGCACAGCCGTCCCTCAGGGCGGGCCCGGCCCCTTAATGCCCGCCCATGCCGCAGGGTCTGGTAGCTCGCCATTGTTCAAGTCAATAATTACACTGCTCATTGTGCTTAAACCCATAAAATCAGTCGCACCAAAGCGCCAGCAGAGGGAGACAAAAAACACAAATAGCAAGTGAACATGACACTGTGGTGTCATTTTAATCTATTTGAGCGGGGCATGTGCGTTAATTGCGTCAAATATTTTACCACGATGAATTAAAAAAATTAACTACCGCCCGATAACATGATAATTTTGACAGCCCTAGTTTTAAGCATGACTCAAATTTAGGGCTGTCAAAATTATCGCGTTAACGGGCGGTAATTACTTTTTTTAATTAATCACGTTAAAATATTTGACGCAATTAACGCACAAATGCCCCGCTCAAACAGATTAAAATGACAGCACAGTGAAATGTGTACTTGTTGTGTTTTTCTGATTTTGTCGCCCACTGCTGGCGCTTGGGTGCGACTGATTTTATAGGCTTCAGCACCCATGAGCATTGCTTAAGTAATTATTGACATCAGCAATGGTGGGCTACTAGTTTATTATTTGATTGAAAATTTTTACAAATTTTATCAAAACAAAAACATTAAGAGGGGTTTTAATATAAAATTTCTATAACTTGTACTAACATTTATCTTTTAAGAACAAGTATTTCTATCCATGGATCGCTTTAACAGAATGTTAATAATGGTAATGCCATCTTGTTGATTTGTTATAATAAACAAATATAGTACTTATGTACTGTATTTTGAATGTATATATATCCATCTTGTGTCTTATCTTTCCATCCCAACATTACTTTACAGAAAAATATGGCATATTTTATAGATGGTTTGAGATGCGATTAATTACGATTAATTCATTTTTAAGCTGTAATTAACTCGATTTAAATTTTAATCGTTTGACACCCCTACTAAAATTCTCTCACAGCAATCAGTGAGCGGTACAGTCAATGTCATGAAAAAAATTGTTCGTTGACTAAATGTTCATTACCCTCATCGTTGATGAAAACAACACTGGTATGATATTTTAGCAGATCCAAAAAGTGTCGCTTGAAATCTACTTTGGCCTACTTTTCCCCAAATAAGCTCAATATACAGTGCCCCAGAGGGCTAAAACAGCTCAAATCGGGTTGAAGAGGCTCATGCTCCATACCAACTAGTCGGATGCAACTATCTGACAACTCTCTGACCATTTCCTCAACCTTTCCCAAACTTTTTAAGCAGAGCAACACCTTCAACACCTCAAGGGGTGCATACGGAAATCCCTGACCCTCTTTTGTAGTGTGCGTGCTTGTCCATGTTGAGAAACATTCAGGTAGTAAAACACACTTGTGTGTTTGTATACATTCTGTTAGGAGAAGATACACACAGAGTGTTGCTGTGCTAACACGGTGCAGATAGACTAGATGCCTTGAATCATCATCCTGTGTATATAATAGCTTTGAGCTACCTGGCGGGCAATTCGCACAAGGGGTGTGCATGTATGGGTTTGATGAGCGAGACCCCCCGCCGCCCCAGGGTTCTTCCTTCTGTTTCTTCCCTTCTTGTAAGTCTCAGCTGTCTCGTTTCATCCTGATGCCAATGCTTATATTTCTTCAGGAATCAGCGTCTTTGTCACTTTACTGCTGCAGGAAAATTCTTAGATTATACATTTTGGATAGTTGGCAACATTTACGACAAAATGGGATGGTTGTGAGACCACACTGGGGAATAGGATGGGAAAACGCGACAGGCTGTGAATGCCATGGATGCCCAGTGAGATTATTAAGCAGCTAAAAATAAAACGAGCGAGAGCAAGAGCAGTTATTACGATGTGAAATACTGAGTCTTTGCATGTTTTAGTACAACTGGTGGACTCTTATACTAGTCGACAGAGTAAAAAACATCAAACATTTATCGAGCAACTTTCAGGCGAAATGTCATTTGAGTCCATCGGGGCCAGGTTTTATTTATTGAAAACCTTGATTGAACGTTAGAAACATGAATGACTTCAGCAGAATGTGAAAAGCCAAGAAGGAAATATACTGGTTAGGCTCGTTCCGATCATGTTTTTTTGCTCCCGATCGTTTTAATTCGAGTATCTGCCGATCCCGATATTTCCCGATCCGATTGCTTTTTTTGCTCCCGATTCAATTCCAATCTTTCCCGATAATTTTTCCCGATGATATACATTTTGGCAATGCATTAAGAAAAAGTTGAATAAAACTCTGACGAATATATACATTCAACATACAGTACATAAGTACTGCATTTGTTTATTATGACACTAAATCCTCAAGATGGCATTTACATTATTAACATTCTTTCAGTGAGAGGGATCCAGGATAGAAAGACTTGTGACTTTGTATATTGTGACTAAATATTGCCATCTTGTGTATTTGTTGAGCTTTCAGTAAATGATACTGTGGCCATCCCAAATGCATGATTGGAAGTGGAACCATGACTGTGCAATGTGCTACCAATTGCTATATCTTCTCTGCGTTGGGAAATAACATAAAGTGTAAAGACAATGATCAATTGCCACCTTGATTCCCCACATTGCTTCCCATGATATTTCTAATCATAAGGATAGGGATTGCAAGGCTTTAGCCAATTAATAAAAGGCTCCAAAGGCTGCTAAAGTTCACTCTACTCATTTTGTGCTGCCTTTTATCTCTCTATATAGGTAAAATGCCGTCATTACAGATTGAGCGCGACAATGAGTGAGAGGGTCATGCAGCGCCTGCATTAATTGCGTTAAATATTTTCACGTGACACATTTTTTTAAAAATTGCCGCCGTTATCAGGATAAATTTGATAACCCTACCTTAAGCCTAAACTAAAGACTCTGGATGAGTGTAACATATTATGTCTGTGACATTAATAGAGCTGAAACAAATACTCGAGCAACTCGAGTAACTCGAGTTTAAAAACTGATCCGAGTAATTTTATTCACCTCGAGTAATCGTTTATTTTGACAGCTCTAAGCATCATGTTTTGCTCAGATTACTTTTAATGCAGGACAACGCGCTGATGTCACGTGCGTAGACGAAGAAGCAAAAAAAAAAAAAAAAAAATGACTGCAGCCGACAGCCGCTAAAAACGACGCCGACGTTACTAAATACTAGCCCGCACGATGCTACGTTGGTAGCAGGTAGCGTCTGATGAGTCTCATAGAGATCACATGTATGTTGAACTAGATGCAAAATGACAGAGTCGGCCGCGTCTGGGCAGCGTTAGTAAACAGCCGCCATCTTAAAGCAGTAGAGCGCTAAGCGCTAATAAAGAGCGCTAAGTGCTAATAAATAAGATTAATGTTACTGTCACTAGCTAACGTAACGTTAGCCCTGCGGAGGGCTAGGTTTCTATTAATTATGACCACTGTCAGTGCGTGGCTAACGTGTCTTACATACAGGCTTTAACATAACATCGCGTTGTGGAGTGATGAGGGTGTAAAATAAAAACTCAATAATGCTAACTATCAATTTTAGCTCAGTAGTCATTGCTGGATAAAAGTAGCACTGGTCCCTAATGTGCTCCAATACAGCCTGTATCATACATTTATTTTTAACACTGCAAAAACTCAAAATCCTATCAGGAATTACAGTTTAGACTAACTTAAAACTTAACTAGAACTTAAAAATGGCTTGACACAAATAGAAATTCAATTGAAACACGTGGGAAAAAATCCAAACTTTTAAGGGATGTGTGTTATCAAGTGTAACGACATATATAATTATGAGATCTAAAGGTTTTTTGAGTGAAAGCAGTGAATTAGTCTTTTTTTAATTCTAGTTACATCTGAGATGCAATTGTTGGCTGTTTTCAACAATATACATTGAAAATAAAGACATTGAAATAAAGACTGAAAATGGTTCAAGATTAGATGAAATGTTTTGTTTTCTCATGTATATTTATAATTGCTCTTCACCTAAAAATATATTTGTTTTATCCGTTTACTCGATTAATCGATAGAATTTTCAGTCGATTACTCGATTACTAAAATATTCGATAGCTGCAGCCCTAGACGTTAAATACAATTAGAAAACGATTTAATTAAACTATATATACAGTGGGGAGAGTATTTGATACACTGCCAGTGGGTTTTCCCATTGGCAGTGTATCAAATACTTGTTCTTCCTATTGTATATATTAAAAAAAAAGGCACGGCCGATATTTTTTTTGCCGATTCCGATACTTTGAAAATGACGTGATCGGACCAGATCGATCGGCATCCCGATCGATCGGGACATCTCTAATACTGGTATTTGCGGTAAACCTTTTCCGCAATGTGGCATCTGGTTTTCAATAGCTTGTTTCCCCCTATGTGATGGATACTGTGCTTGCTGTAAGAAAACTTGGCAATTGTGATTCAAACAAGTTCAAACGTACTATGACCGCCGCCTCCCTAACTGTATCATACAACGGATAGAAATTGCGACTTCACTAAGACATTTTTATTTGTGCATATCTAACGGATGCACTTGGCTGTTTAATGTAAATGTTGGATTTGCTGACCTCCGGCCCCATATTTTGAGCAATCTCCTTCCACAAATTGCTTGCCATTTGGCAATCTTTATAATGCCTTGACAAAACATTGTACAGGTGGTCGTACTTGCGGACCTCTTTGATGATGCTCTCGTCGGCTTGGTCCATTTTTCCGTGAAAAAATTTTCGTAAATGGAGGTGATTTCGCACTGAACCGGAAACAACGTTCTGAGCTAACCAATTACAGCCCATTGACGTCACATCACCACGTGTTGACGTGACGCGTAGTCAGGATTTCGTGGAGGTGCACGTTAGGCTATGGCAAAGGGTCGTAAATCGGGTCTGCATTGACAAGCGTAGGTCCGCGGTCACCACTACGCTATTACTTATCATCCTTCACTCAGCTTCTGGAAACAAAAATGGTGTTTAATCCATCTGCAGGCGACCATCATAATTTTACGACACTATGCGTGTGTCCGCTGGTCCTCTTGGGAAACGCAGCACTGGTCCTCATCAGAAACGCAGTCTTCCTTAAGGCAAAAAATTACCACTTTTGTCCACCGGCGTTGACCAAAACTGAAAAGTGTTTATTTAAATGTGCTTCGACGATACAGTGGTATGAAAAAGTATCTGAATCTTTTGGAATTTCCCACATTTCTGCATAAAATCCCCATTAAAAGTGATCTGATCTTTGTCAAAATCACACAAATGTAAAAACAGTGTCTGCTTAAACTAAAACCACCAAAACATTCATAAGTTTTCATAATTTCATGAGGGTAGCATGCAAACAATGACAGACAATGACAAAAACAAGTGAGTGAACCATCTGTCTAAGGAGACTTAAAGAGCAATTGAAGGCAATTTTTACCAAACAATTGAAGTCAGGTGTGTGCCCGATGAATGATGAGTGGTTTAAAGCTGCCCTACCCACTATAAAACACACACCTGGTAAGAATTGTCTTGATGAGAAGCATTGTCTAATGTGCATCATGGCTCGGTCAAAAGAGCTGTCTGAAGACCTGCAATCAAGGATTAATGATTTGTATAAAGCTCGGAAAGGATACAAAACCATCTCTAAAAGTATGAATGTTCATCACTCGACAGTCAGAGAAGTTGTCTACAAATGGAGAGAGTTTGGCACTGTTGCTTCTCTCCTAAGGAGTAGCCGTCCACCAAGATAATGAAGATGATGCCAAGAGTTCAGCGCAGAATACTCAAAGATGTAAAAAAAAAAAAGAACCCTAGAGGTTCTGCTGAAGACTTACAGAAAACACTGGCACAGTCCAATATCTCTGTGCACATGCACACATCAACTATATGTAAGACAATGGCCAAGAATAGTGTTCATGCGAGGACTCCACAGAGGAAGCCACTGCTTTCTAAAAAATAAAATAAAAAAACATTGTTGCTCGTTTAATGTTTGCAAAAAGGCACTTGGACACTGTACAGAAGTTTTGGCAAATATTTTGTGGACTGATGAAACCAAAGTTGATTGTTTGGGAGTAACACACAGGGTAATGTGTGGAGCAACATCAACACCTCATCCCCATCGTGAAGCTTGGTGGCGAGAGCATCATGATTTGGGGTTGTTTTGCTACCTCAGGGCCTGGGCAACATGCAATCATTAATGGAAGAATGAATTCAAAAGTTTATAATGTTTTGCAGGAAAACCTGAGGTCGTCTGTCAGACAGTTGAAGCTAAAAAGAGGGTGGATTCTGCAACGAGACAATGATCCAAAACACAGAAGTAAATCAACTTCAGAATGGTTTCAGAAGAACAAAATACACGTTCTGGAGTGGCCAAGTCAAAGTCCAGACTTGAACCCAATTGAGATGCTGTGGCATGACCTAAACACAGCGATTCATGCCAGACATCCTAGAAATCTGACTCAACTACAGCTGTTTTGTAGAGAAGGATGGGCCAAGATTAGTCCTGATCGATGTGCCAGACTGATGTGCAGCTACAGGAACCGTCTGGTTGAAGTTATTGCTGCCAAAAGGGGGGCCACAAAATATTAAATGTGATAGATCACTTACTTATTTTCCCCCTTCTGTCATTGTTTGCATACTATACTCACTAAAATAGGAAAACCTATAAATGTTTGGGTGGTTTTAGTTAAAGCACACAGTTTTTTTCATCTGTGTGATTTTGACAAAGCTCATATCACATTTGATGGTGATTTTATGCAGAAATGTGAGAAATTCCAAAAGGTTCAGATACTTTTTTGTACCACTGTATGTTGTGGTTTTGAGTACTTCACAAAAAGATGCTGGGTTAAAAAAAAAAGTCTTATTTTCTGGAATATTAATAAAGGATTCATTTTGGAAGGATAACAATCTCTATAAAGCTGAGTTTGTCTATGTGGCTGTCTGTGTGTTCGTGTTTTATGGACGCAGAAACAGCTGGGCGGATTTTGAAGAAATTTTACACAGTTGTACTTTATATTTCTGGGAATGTTCTTTGATTGGTTTGACCTCTGTATGCCTCCATTTCGTGCAGAAAAATAATTAAAAACTCAAAAAATTAGCAAAGAAAGTGGCAATTTTTTCTCCGAGCAACGACAGGCCATACTGCTCAATAAATCCATTCAGTATATATTAAAAAAAAAAAAAAAAAAAAAAATCATGGAGAAGCTCTGATTTCAAGGTTTCTGATGTGTCGATTTAACAAACCTTGGCCCAAACAACCCTGCAAAAGTAGAATGCCCACCAACGCCTGCCATACTGCTTGTAATACATACTTTTCCTTCATCTGAAATTTTATACTCACTAAGATTTTACACCCGAGAGGTGGGTCAAGGAAAAGTTCACCTCACCTCATTCAATGCCAGTGACAGCATTAGATAAATTCAAACTAAGACATTGATTCCCCGTCAAAATGGGTTGGACATTTATTATCGCCATTGGCAATGCCAATGCATTAAAATCCTCCAAAGTCACACATCGCAAACCAAGTTTAACCCTGATATCAAGTCGATTGAAAGCCAACTAAAGTCAAGGGCAGTGCACTAAAATACAGAAATGAGTTTCTGATACAGCTTCTAGGGTTCCTAATGTTTCGGTCCACATCATTTCTGGACAAAAACAGTAGCGTGGGTCCGTTCCAAACCTCAGCCCGCATTCATGTGTCAGTTTTTTGTAGTTATTACCACAACAAAAGATGTTGTTTACCGCCAGCTCGCGGTTTCAAGCTGTTCAAGTGCTTTGTGAAAGATTTATTAGTCATGAGAGGAAATAAGGTCCAACAGCAACATTCTCCGCACAGCGTTTTCTGCTTACTCTACCGTGAAATGAAAATCTTATGGATGTGCGGAAAAAAAAAAAAATCAAATCAAAAAACAAGAAAAAACAAAACAATGCTCAATTTAAAAAGCTTTTAGAGAAACAATTACATTACTGGTCCCACTGACCTGAAGATGAATAAAAGTTGAAAATGTCAATGCTTAAAATATGGAAGATGAGCATGCAGTGTGGAGGTTCTCTTAAAATGGCTTCATTTCTTTGTCATTACTATAAATCATCATTGTGAGGGCAGTAGAAATGGACTTAGTAGCACACTGGAATGCTTTGAAACTCCTGTCCGTAAACAGAGTTTCACAAAGCAACATGAAAAGAAGAAATGCAGTAAAAGCATAAGCGGATGGTGGCTGAAAAGTGTCATTGCATGTAATTGACTTTCCTACATGTACATAAAAGTTGTAAAGCAATAAAACTGAAAAAAAGAATTAAATGAACAAAAAAACTTTTTTAATGGGTCGAAATTATTTTTTGAGCACCTTAGACAGTCATTTGCCTTGCATGTAATATTTATATATACAGTGCCTTGCAAAAGTATTCGGGCCCCCTTGAACCTTGCAACCTTTCGCCACATTTCAGGCTTTAAACATAAAGATATAAAATTTTAATTTTTTGTCAAGAATCAACAACAAGTGGGACACAATCGTGAAGTGGAACAACATTTATTGGATAATTTAAACTTTTTTAACAAATAAACTGAAAAGTGGGGCGTGCAATATTATTCGGCCCCCTTGCGTTAATACTTTGTAGCGCCACCTTTTGCACCAATTACAGCTGCAAGTCGCTTGGGGTATGTTTCTATCAGTTTTGCACATCGAGAGACTGACATTCTTGCCCATTCTTCCTTGCAAAACAGCTCGAGCTCAGTGAGGTTGGATGGAGAGTGTTTGTGAACAGCAGTCTTCAGCTCTTTCCACAGATTCTCGATTGGATTCAGGTCTGGACTTTGACTTGGCCATTCTAACACCTGAATAGGTTTATTTTGTAACCATTCCATTGTAGATTTGGCTTTATGTTTTGGATCATTGTCCTGTTGGAAGATAAATCTCCGTCCCAATCTCAGGTCTTGTGCAGATACCAACAGGTTTTCTTCCAGAATGTTCCTGTATTTGGATGCATCCATCTTCCCGTCAATTTTAACCATCTTCCCTGTCCCTGCTGAAGAAAAGCAGGCCCAAACCATGATGCTGCCACCACCATGTTTGACAGTGGGGATGGTGTGTTCAGGGTGATGAGCTGTGTTGCTTTTACGCCAAACATATCGTTTTGCATTGTGGCCAAAAAGTTCAATTTTGGTTTCATCTGACCAGAGCACCTTCTTCCACATGTTTGGTGTGTCTCCCAGGTGGCTTGTGGCAAACTTTAAACGAGACTTTTTATGGATATCTTTGAGAAATGGCTTTCTTCTTGCCACTCTTCCATAAAGGCCAGATTTGTGCAGTGTACGACTGATTGTTGTCCTATGGACAGACTCTCCCACCTCAGCTGTATATCTCTGCAGTTCATCCAGAGTGATCATGGGCCTCTTGGCTGCATCTCTGATCGGTTTTCTCCTTGTTTGAGAAGAAAGTTTGGAAGGACGGCCGGGTCTTGGTAGATTTGCAGTGGTCTGATGCTCCTTCCATTTCAATATGATGGCTTGCACAGTGCTCCTTGAGATGTTTAAAGCTTGGGAAATCTTTTTGTATCCAAATCCGGCTTTAAACTTCTCCACAACAGTATCTCGGACTTGCCTGGTGTGTTCCTTGGTTTTCATAATGCTCTCTGCACTTTAAACAGAACCCTGAGACTATCACAGAGCAGGTGCATTTATACGGAGACTTGATTACACACATTTGGATTCTATTTATCATCATCGGTCATTTAGGACAACACTGGATCATTCAGAGATCCTCACTGAACTTCTGGAGTGAGTTTGCTGCACTGAAAGTAAAGGGGCCGAATAATATTGCACGCCCCACTTTTCAGATCTGCATGGAGGAATGGGCCAAAATACCAGCAACAGTGTGTGAAAAGCTTGTGAAGAGTTACAGAAAACGTTTGGACTCCGTTATTGCAAAGGGTACATAACAAAGTATTGAGATGAACTTTTGGTATTGACCAAATACTTATTTTCCTTCATGATTTGCAAATAAATTCTTTTTAAAAAATCAAACAATGTGATTTTATGGGTTTTTTCCCCCCACATTCTGTCTCTCATGGTTGAGGTTTACCCATGTTGACAATTACAGGCCTCTCTAATATTTTCAAGTGGGCGAACTTGCACAATTAATGGTTGACTTAATACTTATATGCCCCACTGTAATACATTATATATAAACTTTGTAAGATTAGTGCAGTCATGGACTATACTAAGCAGGCCTAGTGCAGTCATGGACTATACTAAGCAGGTCAGTGTTTTTTGTTTTTTTGTTTTTTTTTTTTTTAAATCACACGAGGTGGATATGTCATTCAAAAAAAGTTTAGGACAAAAAAGTTGCCCGAGAGTTTAAGATGATGCTCGCAACGCTAAGTGCTAATTCTAGCGAGAACGCTAATGCTATGCTAACGGTCCAAGCCCCCTAGCGTCGCGTTTGCAACGGCGTCAACAACCCCCTTCCCTCCTCTCCCTTCTGCTCTGCACTCTCTGTGTCTCCTAGACATTTCTTGCGTCATTCAAGTTACCAAATTGCAGTAAAGCACTCCTTTACATCCTCAGTAATGGTAACGGCATTGCAAAGATGGGAAAAGTAATTAATTAGATTACTCACTACTGACAAAATAACACAGTTGTACTCTAACGCCGTTATGAACAACACTGGTTAAATGGACTTACAATCTGCCAGCTTGTTGTCTCCTGTCATTTTCTAAAATTACAACTGGGTGACGCCACTTCAAGTGTTCATTCACGACCGACGTCCTGCCGTAATATGCAATTGCAAGCTTGGCACTGAAGAGACCGCGCACACAGTGTATACAGCCCTTTGTTTCGTTGAAATAAGTCCATGCTTTGGCCACTCTGGTGCGCTTTTTTGGCTTTCTGCGCTTTCTCCGCTTGCGCTCCACCATTCTCAACTTTCCACGCATATCCAGAATATATTTTTTAACCCTTTAATGTGCTCGTTGACGCATTTACGTCATCGATGACGTCGACTACGTTCACTACTCGGAACAGCTCTAAATGCAATGGCGATGTTCAAACGATATATTGTGCAGGCCAAATGTGAACATTTTTTATTTTGATAATTCAATGTCTGGGCATCATTTTAGACTCGTGAAATGTTTCCAGGAATTGATCAAAGAGAAAAGCTTACCATAGATTTTGTTCTATTGCTAACAAAATTTAACCATGAATATATGACAGCTTGGAGATGCTAAATTGAAAATTCAAACTTTTTGTCAGTGTGTCTTGGCAGAGCATGGTGGCAGAGTTTGACTACTCACTGTAAAACACTCTATGAAACGCTAATAACTCCACAAGCTCCAAAGCCATATCAAAACATCCCACTTGTCAAAAAAATTCATCGTGATGGAAAATTTATATGTATCACTGCTTGCAAATTTAATAACACTTAGCCCACTTTTGGACTGTCTAAATCCACATATTATCCAGTGCTACTTGCCTTGGCACAAACACACATAAGGGGAAAACGACTCGCTCATTACAGCTGAAACGACTCCAGTGGTGCAACTTTGTGCTCTTTTTAATAAGCCCGCTGAGTTGTGTTTACACACTGTTTGCTAGAAGACTTGTCCCCTCAGACCTTTTACCTGGACACTGTGCTCGCACACAGATCATCAAACACCTTTAATTAGATCATTATCATGTAAATATTGGAATAAAAGGATGGGATCACTCAAAATCTGAGCCCACTGTCTTTGTGCTCTTGTCTCGTCTAACGTATGCTAGTGTTGTATACTCGTAACCGGTCCTGGTTTGGCTTGCAGTCGACCCCTAAAAGACTTTATTCTTAATCTCAGTCTTGGTCTTGACCTGCAAAACTCTTGATCTTCACTTGGACTAAGTGAATTTGAGTTTTGGGAACATCTTGGCTTGGTCGTAGTCTTAACTACAACACAGCAGTATATCATTGTCAATCCTATAGTCTCGTTTTAGGCTATTTTTGCACCACCCTGGATGCCACCTTTTCTTGCTTTTAAAGTGCCTGTGACGTGAAAAAGCATGTTTATTTCATAATACACGCGGTATTTTATGCTCCTGAATGAAACGGACAGCTTGGATGTGTATGGAAGCGATCGCTATATTTATTTAGTTTTTTGAATCCCGCGCCATCGCAGAATCCCAGAACCACACAGGGGACCTAGTGAGAGCTGGGACCACAGTAACAAAGACTACTATCAGTAACACAATGCGCCTTCAGGGACTCAAATCCTACACTGCCAGACGTGTCCCCCTGCTGAAGCCAGTACACGTTCAGGCCCGTCTGCGGTTCGCTAGAGAGCATTTGGATGATCCAGAAGAGGACTGGGAGAATGGTCAGATGAAACCAAGATATAACTTTTTGGTAGAAACACAGGTTCTCGTGTTTGGAGGAGAAATAATACTGAATTGCATCCGAAGAACATCATACCCACTGTGAAGCATGGGGGTGGAAACATAATGCTTTGGAGCTGTTTTCTGCAAAGGGACCAGGACGACTGATCTGTGTAACGGAAAAATGAATGGGGCCATGTATACAGAGATTTCGAGTGAAAATCTCCTTCCATCAGCAAGGGCATTGAAGATGAGACGTGGCTGGGTCTTTCAGCATGACAATGATCCCAAACACACAGCCAGGGCAACAAAGGAGTGGCTTCATAAGAAGCATTTCAAGGTCCTGGAGTGGCCTAGCCAGTCTCCAGATCTCAACCCCATAGAAAATCTGTGGAGGGAGTTGAAAGTCCGTGTTGCCACCTTTTCTTGCTTTTAAAGTGCCTGTGACGTGACGTGGTATTATATGCTCCTGAATGAAACGGACAGCTTGGATGTGTGTGGAAGCGATCGCTATATTTATTTAGTTTTTTGAATCCCGCGCCATCGCAGAATCCCAGAACCACACAGGGGGACCTAGTGAATGACATGAAAATGAGTGACTTCCAGCAACAGTCTCGAGTTGAGAAAGAGTCCTCTTCACTATACAGCCGTACTGTTGTATGAGAAGGACTAAGGATTCAGCTGATTTTGCAGATTAATACGTTTATTTTTCGCATCACGCCAGCCAAACGGCTGCAAAAAAAATCTTGCTGTATGAGGGCGAGGCGTGTGTCCTACTACTGTGGGACCATGGGACTTGTGAGGAAGTGAGTAAACATCATGTTTTGTATTATGTCAAATACTGGGATCATTTTAATACGGAGGTGGCTTGCATTTTGTGGCTGACATGCTCCTTGTCCCCTCGGTCGACAACCGGCGGCTTGTCGCACATCCCCCCGCCGGGCGAGCACTATACTCGACTACTTACGTTTGATCATTGATGGGCATGTAAAAAGCTCTCCTCATACAGATTAGCTGCACATTAGGTGCACAACAACTGCAGCTGCCCTCCTCAGGGAACGAGCTGTAAATTGCTCTCCGCCGGGCGGTTTACCGATTGGCAAAGACAATCAACAACCCAGTCGTCATGTGAAATGATCCGGCCTTGTTATGTGTGATTTTCCGCTTTGAAGACTTTGAAACATCACTCTGTTTGGGTTAGCATGTCGGCTAGCTGTCACGCCTCTTGGTTTGTTTACATTCTCCGAAGCCGGGGAAGGGAAATGACATAAGCCCGATTTAGGTGGCAGAAAATATTGTTCGGGACCTGCGACATTAAAGGTGAAGTCGACAGTATTGACCATTATGGAGTGATTTTGCCATGTAGTCCTGAATAAATGCATTTTTATTATGTCATGTTCCATTTAGCACAAGACTGTTATTTGTCATAACCTTGCCATTTATTTAGCAATTGGGGAAAAATACTTGGATGAAAAGAATACCCTGTAAAAATATTGAAGTAGAGAGACTGAAACAATGACATTTTGCAGCTCTCTTCGTTGCGTTTTCCTCGTTCTGAATAATTCCCTCTCAACGGGCTGACTGGTCCTTCTCAAGCCATTTATTTAGCTATTGGGGAAAAATACATGGATAAAAAGAATATCCTGTAAAAAATATTGGAGTAGAGAGATTGAAACAATGACATTTTGCAGCTCTCTTTGTTGCGTTTTCCTCATTGTGAATAATTCCCCCTCAATAGGCTGCATACTAAATCAGATGAAATCGTGACTCTGCTGACGTCATCCACCTGTTGGGGATGCTAGACCCTTATAATGGTAGGCGTGGCTAACCGGCAGATTAAAAGACTATTTTCTTGTCATCTGCGCTTTGCTAAATTGTTGTATATAGTCGAATTATCTCAAAATATGATTCTAAGGCTACGTTCATACTACAGGTCTTAATGCACGAATCCGATTTTTTGTCATATCCGTTTTTTTGGCATGCCCGTTCAGACTGCCTTTATCCATTGAGACCGTTCAAGTATTACGCATGCGCACTAATTCGCAGTCCGACACGCGCTAAGCAAGAAGACCCGCATGCGCAGAAGCATCAAAACAAATGACAGACGTCATCAGTCATTCCAGGGATATCATATTTTGCTTTTCAAAAGGTGGACACAAATAACAGACATAAATAATCCCCGTTTAGGCTTATATTCAAAGTTTATATGGATCGATAGCATGCACGCACTGTCCGTGCACGTCACACACACATACGGGCAGTTTGTCCCGACTCTCGGCCGTGGAGGCAATGTTGAAATATTGCTCACTTGGAACAGAGAGAAAACTGAGCATTCTCAGGCTTATCCTCAACCCATTTTTATTTTTTATGACTATTGTCAAGCTCAGCCCTTCCCCAAAAGCCATGTTCACTGCAAGCTAGGCGCTAATAACGCACAGGTGCATCGCTACGGTAACGACTCTCTCGCTATTTGATGACGTAATTGCTGCATTAAATCCGATTTGCGGGACTGGACAGTACAGACCGCCGCGACAGTCTGGAAAAATGTGGTCCAGATCGGATTTAGACCACATACGAAAGTGACCCAGATCGGATTTGAAATGGTCCCGTTCTATGCGACTTGTCACGTTCAGACCGTCAAATTAATGCCTCACTCGAGTATGAAAAACACGAAAAAATCGGATTCGTGCATTAAGACCTGTAGTATGAACGTAGCCTAATTCACATAATAATCCTATTTTAGACTTTTTTTCTCCTGTCGTATGCACTTTAACCCTGGTCAATGCAATTTAACAATGGCTGTAAAATTCAGGTATAAAAAGAATTTATACTATTACATTTATAAAATTACATTATGCATAGGATGAACCGAATTTTTCTTGTTTAGTACTAGTGGACAGTACTGATATAGCCCATTTATCTACATTGTTACAATGTCAAAAGCAAAAAAAAAAAAAAACTAGCACACATTTACCCTTTCACGCACACATTCACACACCAATGGTACTAGAAAGTAAGATTACTCTATTCATGGAGTGACTTCTGTACCCATAAAAAGAAAAAAAAATGATTGATGTTCGGCCTGACACTGAGAATGCTTCATGCGCGCATTTCTGAGTTGCATAACAGTAAATCAATTATTTAGCCTTTTGTGAGTCTTGTTTTATAGTTTGATAAGTCACAAAAACAGAATACATCATATTTAGAAAAAAACAAAACAAAAAGAGAGCTAATTTTCATTTGCCCTCTCTTAGTCAAAATTAATTGGACACCTAGAGCCGTCAATGGCAGCCAATGAGTTAATATGGACACTATTCTAGTGGGAAATTGATATAGCAACCTGTTGCTTCCTATGTTAAACAATGACTTTTTGAGACTACTTTTTGATTCTTGGTGGAAGCTTATAGATAACCTATTGGATCATTGTTAGGGTTGGGCATCGAGTATTGAGCATCAATGGGATCCGGGACTAACACTCCGGTTATCCCGGAACCGTTCGAATTTTTAAATTTCGATTCCAAGTTTCGATGCGCTGACCGCCGACTGGTAAAAAAAGCTGCCGAACACCACGAAGAAGAAGCCGCATGAAGTGTTTGTTTGTGCACTGCAATTTGACTTCAATCGTAGTCACTGTGGCAGCGCTCAAAAGTTTGGCTCAACTTCACCAAGAAAAATGACCTGTCAGCTCAGTGCAACATTTGTAACACAGCTATATCATGCAAAGGTACCTGCACGACCAATATGATTAAACACCTCCGGCTTCATGGAATACTAGTGCCGAGTAATGCATAGCTGAGTGCCGCGTATTTGACGCGCTGCACCGGACCTCTAACCAGTCAGAACCAGATAAGTAAAACAATTAATTACATCTGTCTTCTGGTGCCCCCGCAACCCGACCCCAGATTAAGCAGTAGATGGATGGATGGATGGATGGATGGATGGATGGATGGATGGATGGATGGATGGATGGATGGATGGATGGATGGATGGATGGATGGATGGATGGATGGATGGATGGATGGATGGATGGATGGATGGATGGATGGATGGATGGATGGATGGAACAATATGAGAATAAGTCATATAATTACGTCTGGCTAATGTAGCTATATAAGCAGCTGCATACTTTACGTACGGCATTGCAGCCTCCGTTAAAATCAACAGTATTAAAAGATCATCAGATAATAATCAATAGAAGAATTTATACTAATGCTTTTGTCATAGCTCCCAGCTAGGGTACATGTATATAAAGTGCGTAGCGGCTCACAGCTACCTTACTCCTGCGTAATATTTGCAACTTTCTCGTAGCAATAGTACGACTAATCATGTAGTCCTATTTTAAAATGTTATTAATTTGGCCCTAGTACTCCATCGTATCAACGTGCATCATTAGGTTTTTTTTCCACGTGCTTCACTACATTTATTTATCTACTCTGCTGAGAGAAAAAGCCACCAGCTGCTATACGTTCAAGCTTCAGCTACACCCCAGAACACTCACGCTTACTGCCTGAGAAGGCAGATATCATCAACTAAAACTATTTCTGCTGTACACGCTGCTAATCTGGACTGGGTTTTACAAGTTTTTTTTTTTTTTTTTTATGTTTGTTTATTTGATATTCTGCACCAGGTTAGCCCGTTAGTGGGAGCTCACTAACATGTAAAAATGCCTGCAGCATAACACACTCTAAAACATAGGCAAAAGAATATGTGTAAATGTTTCATCTGTGAGCTTTTGAAAAATAAACATCTTTGTGAAAGTGCACTCCTGTGGAAAGAAACTTCATCATATTCAAGTACAAAGACTGATATTTATATGCAAGTTAAAAATCGCCCTGTCCGAAATTCAGTTAACTGAAAGTTCATATAATTTTAAAAATAATCGAGAAGAAATTAATATAAACTATGCAATTTATTTCCCCTGCCAATTAAAAGAATCGGAATCGAGAATCGTTTGGAACTGGAATTGAAACGTGGAATCGGAAACAGAACCGTTCAAATTCAAACGATGCCCAACCCTAATCATCGTGATATATCAAGATTTCGATATATTGTCAAACCCCTACAATAATCTGTTAGACATGTATTTTTAAGGTTTATTTTGTTAGTTTTTAATCATTATCATTAAAACGTATCCGGATTATAGGTTGGTGGTCTAGTTACAGTTTGAAAGGGATATCAGTTAGTTGCGGTTTGTTAAGGTCCTGGAATCTGCCATTAGACTTGCTGTGTGTATTGAGTTGGTTCTCCAGTCACCCATCAAAACACGGTCATTTCACAGAGGCTATTGTTATTCTCGTGTTATTTTGACATGTAATGTCACAGGTAGGCATATGCCGGTATGATATAATGACGTTATGATAACCTTAGGCCAAAATATCACAGTTTCACGGTATTGCAATTACAGCTCTAACATGTATTACTTTGAGATATCTAGTAGGTTTAAGGGAAAAAAATTAAAACTTTTTTCCATTGAACTGGATTTTTATTTTTAAAAACATATGAACAAATTGGAACATACGGTAAGTATAATGCAGAGTTTCCCCTACAAATTAAAGATTGTGGCGCACCGCCACACCAAGGCAGTTTCAAATTAGCGGCAGCCTAGTGTGAAGGGTTCAGCGTCAACCTATACATTGTGTATTGTAATGTCCTTATCTATGCGCGGTCCCCTTAAGAGACACTCAGACTGTGGAGCTGTTACAAAGAGGGAAGCGAGTAGGGAAAATTGGAGAACGGGCAAAATAGCGAGAGATAGCGGTCACGTGTCGCAGCAGCCCTCTGTTATTTTGGCAAAATATTCTAAATAAAATTAAAATAATTGCAGTCATTTAGGTGAGCCTAAACTCACAGCCACAGCTCAACATTATTACCATCAGAACAAAAATAATTATTTTCCATAAAAAGCACGTGTGTATGGCTTGTATCATGTTTATCTTATGAACACGCGCTCTTTCTCAACAAAGTTTCCAGAGAGAAAAAAAAAACATGTTTTACCACCACTAGACACAATAAAACATGCTGGAGTTAACTCTCGTAACTGGTGGGAAACATTCATGACAGCGTTTCCAAAACTTTAATTTTGTATAAATTAGCGCTGTCAAACGATTACAATTTTTAATCGAGTTAATCACAGTTTAAAAATTAATTAATCGTAATTAATCGCAATTCAAATATTTTTTCTGTAAATTATTGTTGGAATGGAAAGATAAGACACAAGACTGATATATACATTCAACATACTGTACATAAGTACTGTATTTGTTTATTATAACAGTAAATCAACAAGATGTCATTAACATTCTGTTAAAGCGATCCATGGATAGAAAGACTTGTAGTTCTTAAAAGAGAAATGTTAGTACAAGTTATAGAAATTTTATATTAAAACCCCACTTAATGTTTTCGTTTTAATAAAATTTGTAAAATTTTCAATCAAAAAATAAACTAGTAGCTCGCCATTGTTGATGTCAATAATTACACAATGCTCTTGTTGCGTCTGATTAAAATCAGTCGCACCAAAGCGCCAGCAGAGGGAGACAAAAAACACAAGTAACAAGTGGACATGACACTGCTGTCATTTTAATGTGTTTGAGCGGGGCATGTGCGTTAATTGCGTCAAATATTTTAACGTGATTAATTTAAAAAATTAATTACCGCCCGTTAACGCGATAATTTTGACAGCCTAGTATAAATGCAAGTGTATTGGAGGCATTGCCTCCTCGGCAGTCCCTCTCCACAAACATGTTTTTACATCTCGGTTGGCCCTCCTACTCTAAGCCGCGGCCGTCTGTAACTTTTCTGTAGCCGAAGTATTCCCATACCAGTGATTTCGTTTTCTTCGATGGTGGAAAAAGTTCCGAAGTTTTACTTCCTCCTGAAATCGTGTAGCACAGCTGACTTACTGACACTGAGCAACAACCGGTGGGGGAGGATTGAGCCTGCTGCAAGCGAGGGATTTTTCCATGCATTTTTGGGACATAAAAAATAGCTAATACTTTAGGGACAGTATGACGGAAAATGTTTGCGGTTTTGAAACCTTGACGTTTTCATACCGCACGATATACCTTGAAACCGGTAATCAGCACGTCTAATCATACACCTACAATCATGTTAGACATGTATTTTTAAGCCTCATTTTGTTAGTTTGTAATCATATTAAAATGTGTCCAGATTATAGGTTAGTGGCGTACAGTTTGAAAGGAATATCAGTTAGTTGTGGTTTGTTAAGGTACTGCAATCTGCCATTAGACTTGCTGTGTTTATTGAGTTTGTTCTCGAGTCACCCATCAAAACAGAGTCATTTCACAGAGGCTATTGTTATTCTCATGTTATTTTGACAAGTAAAGTCACATGCATGTTAGAAGACAACTGACAACTGTTTAAATCGTAAAAAGAATGCACGGTGTGTCTTCTCTCATGTAGTCTTAATACATTTGTTGCTAGAGGCAAATAAACAAAGCGGAATGAAGCTGTGCCACTCTTAAGCATATTTGACTTGCGCCTTTAACAAGCATCTCTCAACCACTTTAATGTTTTAAGTCGTATTTCCTCGCTCTTGTTTGTGAGGATCAATCCTAGTCTGAGTCTATTTGTCTTCAAACGAATTTCTGAAGCGTGACCGTTCTCAGTCCACCGCGAGACGCAACTCTGAGTGGATTGTTAGATTGTTATTGCCAAAAACTCTTTAATAGAGATGGACTGAACAGGGCATGTTTTCCAAGTCAGGGATGGGTGAACTGCCACGCCGTTTCTGGGCTCTTCATAAGAGAGGGAGGCAGATGGAATAGGGCCGAAATGATGAGGTTGGGGGTCATCAATTGCTACTCGCTGCTGGAATCATATCAGACATGCACTATCAAATGCCAGATGTGTATGGAAATACAACACAGGGTCCTAGAAAGCAGGCGCGAAATAATATGTTCACTCTGACGGATTGTTTTGCCCATGTTCTTTAGTGAATATAAAAAGTGTACACACCCCTGCTCAAATTAAACCAAGGAGATTTCTACTGAAATTTTATCACCTGTTTTCCCTCAAGTGAAGACGTAAAAAGATCCTCTTTCAAATGGGGATGATAAACACTGAATAAAGTTTAGCCTGGTATGAACCATGCAGGTTGCAGAGTTGGAGTGATGATGGCAGTCTCAGTCACTAATAAGTTTTTCAACAAAATACAATATTAGAAAGTGCTAGAACAGATTATTGGCATTTAATTTCAATAGTAAATGTTGATTCAATTTTCGAGCGCAGTCACAAAAAATTACACTCATATCTCAAGCCACCACTGTACATAATTCAGCGTGACCCTGGTAAGGCTCCCGTAGGGTTTATGTTATCGTTCGTGAGAAGTTAATCTCCTTTAAACTCCACACAGACACACACACACACACACACTTCAACTACCATCTGCTTCAATGATTAAAACACACCCAAAACGTGGCACCGTGCAACATCATCAAAACAATCTAATGACCCGTAAAACACTCATACACACACATGCAAATACGCTGTAACAAACAGGAGAACCCCCTCTCCAAAACGGATAAAATAACAAAAGTCTTAACTCCTAGTGGCAAAACGGTGTCACTCAAGGATTATAGCCCCCATCCGACCATCAACCCCTCACACACACACAGACACAGGCAGAAAGTAACCTAGTTGATAAATCAAGGCTGCAGTTGCAAAAAGAATACTATCATCACATTGTTTAGATCAATCACACAGATTAAAGATAATTTCTGAGCCTATAAAAAATAAGCAAAAAAAAAAAAAGCTTTACCTGTCTTTTCCCACTCGTTGAGAATCCAGGGAAAGAAATAATCCACACGCAAAATTCAAAAAAGTAGTGCAAGGAAACACTTCCAAGAATCCAAATGGTAATTCCCAGTAAAAGTGCAGAAGAGCAAGGGTCCGTGTGGCGTGGTAGTGGATGGACAGCTCCCGCCGAGAAGCAGCTCGGTTCTGTGATCTCCCTTCGGCAGAGCACCGCTCGCGTGTGCGATTGCGAGGAGGGAGACGCCGAGCTCACCTCCACTCGCATGCAGACCCCCACCGGCGGGATTTTCACCGAGTCACGTGGAAAAAGAGAGGGAGGGATGAAGGCTGCGAGTAACCAATGAGAAGTAGATGAGAGAAGCCGATCAGGCCAACTGTCCTTGAGCAGGATGCTGCGAGAGGAATAAAAGAGTTGGATTATTCCCTGATAATAACAAAGCCCCAGACAGAGTCATGTGAAAAAAATAGGACACCTTATGGAAGCCTGTGTGTTTTCTAACATATTTGGTCATAAAGATATTTAATAACAATTTTAACAATCTTGAGAGATTCAAGTAATACAACTAAACAATTAAAACTGTGTTTAAAAAAATTGCATCATCATAGAAAAGACCCTGCCACCATTGTTAGTAGTGGTCCACCGATACCATTTATTGGCTCATGATACAGCTAATGTGTGGTATCGGCTGATTCCGATACTGTACCGATACCACATTTAAAAAAGATTAAAAATATATATATTAGGGCTGTCAAAATTATCGCGTTAACGGGCGTTAATTATTTTTTTTTAATTAATCACGTTAAAATATTTGACGCAATTAACGCAGATGCCCCGCTCAGACAGATTTAAATGACAGTACAGTGAAACGCTCACTTGTTGTGTTTTATGGAGTTTTGCCACCCTCTGCTGGTGCTTGGGTGCGACTGATTTTATACGCTTCAGCACCCATGAGCATTGTATAAGTAATTATTGACATCAACAATGGCGGGCAACTAGTTTATTTTTTGATTGAAAATTTTACAAATTTTAATAAAAACGAAAACATTAAGAGGGTGTTGAGTTAATTATCGAGGGTTGATTGAATATTTGCTTGATTGATTGAATATTTGCTTGTGCTCATATATACCATAAATATTACATATTGCCATATTTTTTCTTATTGATATAACCAGTAAATGATTATTGCTTGCTATACTAGGTATAATGTTGAAGTGTTACAAAGTGTTAAAAAGGGTCGGAGTGACAACTGCCTTGCTTCATGGCCGCAACATTGCGTAACTAGACCTTGTAGGACATCTTCAGCATCTTACGTCTGGACTTTCGTCTAGACTTTTGAGGACAATCTTCCATTCAAGGACATTTTCCATGGCCGCAGCGTTGCATAACTGAAGTGTCTGGGTCATTCTGACCACTTTACCTAAGTGCCCTTGCTTACACACGTGTATTTAGTTAGTTCCACCTACATGCTCACACATAGCCAACCAAAATCACATGGGTGTCTCCAGCTTGCTTTCCCCCTCCCTTTAGGGCGGCACCCTTCGGTGTTGGACAAACCCCTAATTTTACAAATTTTATCAAAACGAAAACATTAAGAGGGGTTTTAATATAATATTTCTATAACTTGTACTAACATTTATCTTTTAAGAACTGAAAGTCTTTCTATCCATGGATCGCTTTAATAGAATGTTAATAATGTTAATGCCATCTTGTTGATTTATTGTTATAATAAACAAATACAGTCCTTATGTACCGTATGTTGAATGTATATATCCATCTTGTGTCTTATCTTTCCATCCCAACAATAATTTACAAAAAAATATGGCATATTTTATAGATGGTTTGAATTGCGATTGTGATTAATTATGATTAATTAATTTTTAAGCTGTAATTAACTCGATTCAAAAAATTTAATCGTTTGACAGCCCTAATACATACAGTATATATATATATATATATATATATATATACTGTATCATTTTTTTTCTTCATTTTTTTTAATAAATACGGAATTTTATGCATACTTGCTTAAATGTAAAGTAATGGCTGTCTTGGCCTGGTCAGAAGAATCAGTAATCCTAATAGTAAAGTTGTATACATTGTTGTTTTTTCGTCAACAATGACGATAATGGAATTATTTCATCGACAAACAATTTTTTTCATGACGATGACTTGACAATGACGAGCTAAAAACATGGCTTGGGAGACTAGAACACAACGAGACAAAAATGCGACATAGTTTCTGTCAAATGCAGGGGTGAAAGTGGGCAGGAACGCAGTTCCGGTATAAGATTCAGGGCCAGAACGCAGTTCCGGTACACTGTGCTTTGATTACGAAAATATGACTGCAACTGTCAAAACACAATGTAAAAAAATAAAATAAAAAATAAAAATTGAAATGCTATGCTGCCACACATGCCAAGAAGAAAACAATCTACCAACATCAGATTTACATACACAAGTGTTAACAACAAGCATAATAAAGTGCTTGTGTAGTGGAATCCGTTTCCACCAATATTTATTATTTATTTTATTCCACGGACGGCATGGAGGTTTCCCCAGCTGCTGCAGTTATCTGAGTCTAACGATGATGAGTCACGTCAATGTGCAAATGCACGCAGCAAAGCAAAACGCCTGGACTCATTTATCCGTTCAATTGGCAGACATACTGACATGGGATCAGTAGAGATATTTAGCTCTGATTGGTTCAAATGTGCATGTTTTCTGGAACAGCAAAAAAAAAACAAATGTTAAATTGACGCGACAAAAAAGGGCAATGCAACATAAAATGGATCAAATCAACAAAAGAGTTAAGGAGACTTATTTCTCATATTTAGTTTTATTTGCTCTGATGGGGAGGTTCAGAACATCTTAGCTGTCAATGTGCCCTTTGGACTTATATTTGTTCATTTATGTTAGGCTATTTATCCATTTCCTTATGATTTCAAAAAGTCAATGTTCAAACTATATTTCATTTCACTCTGCATAATATAAGTCATTTGTACTTATGTTACTGATATCTTTATTATAAAAAAAAAATAATAATAATGTAATAATAATTTCAATTTTAATATACATCCTATGTTCTTAGGTAGTTAAAATTGAGATTTGGCATTTAGTATGTGAGGAAATAAGGGAAAATAAAAAATAGGAGATGGAGGTTGGGGTTATTGCTGTTTTTGTTAAGTTTTATTTTGCAAATAATTGAAAAATACAATTTTGAATGAAAATCAGTTTTCATCATGTTGATGACCCTGAAACGCAGTGTCAGCAATAAAATTAACTTACAAGAATATTCATAATAATAGCTTCAAAATGAGGGTTTTTTTTTTTGTTTGTTTCCCATGATTCTTCAGGGAAATTCTAAATCAGGCATGCTGCTTAGGACAGCTATACTTTTCACCAAGATCATCATCCATTGAATATGGTATGCCAGCCGGTGTCGTGCCAATGTAGTTACCCCCGTCAAAAATTGTATCCCCTGGGCGGAGCCAATGCGCTGTTTGCTTGATTTTCGTGTTTTGGTAATGTAGTTATGTACGACGTTATAAAACATGGCCCATCCATTAAAAAAATAAATAAATAAATAAATAAAAACTTTTTTTTTTCCTGTCGTATAACGTAACATACATACTGAACGTAAAAAAAGGCAATGTTTTACTTTTTTACTTGTAGAATGACCTGTAAGTGTTATTACTGTAATTCAAGTCCTGTGTGGAGTTACTCCAGTTTAATAAACACTTATTCATTCATTACTTCATTTTCCATGCCGCTTTTCCTCACGAGGGTCGCGGAGGTGCTGGAGCCTATCCCAGCTCACTACGGGCAGTAGGCAGGGGACACCCTGAACTGGTTGCCAGCCAATCACAGGGCACATGGAGACATACAGCCATTCACACACACACTCATACCTACGGACAATTTAGATAATAAACATCAACGTCCAAAATATATAACTGTTGTTCTTTTCTAGCTTCAATTAATTGTTCAATTCGACATCTCATAGCTAATGAGTGTGTGTGTGCGCTCCCGCGGCCAGTGGATATAATTTTTGACGGGGGTAACTACATTGGCAAGACACCTGTCATGTGGCTCTGTTATACAATTAGTGTCTTTAGTAGGGCAAATTGAAACTCCACTCACCATTTTGGCGGTGCTCCCTGGTGTTTCATGGTCCACTTTCTCAATCCTTGGGTTTTGTTCAGTAGTTGTCGATTTTGAAAGCTTAGGTTTGAAAAAGTTACGTATATCCATCTTGCCTGTTCAGTCCTCGGGTGGTTTTGGCTAAGCAAAGCAAATGACCGTCTAAGGTGCTAGTCACATGAGCTGTTCGAAAAATAATTTTGACCCATTATAAAAAAATGTTTTGTTCATTTTATTCATTTTTGTTGTTTTTTTAATTGCTTTACAACTTTTTTAGACAATATTTTACAGGAAAACTTAATTATACAATCAGAAAGTCAATTTCATGCAATGACTCTTTTCACCCCCCGCCCCTAAACTCCGCCTATGGGTACACCCTGAATTGGTTGCCAGCCAATCGCAAGGCAGAATGAAACAAACAACCATTCACGCACACACTCATACTTACTGACAATTTGGAGTGTTCAATCAGCCTACCATGCATGTTTTTGGGATGAGTCCCAGAGAGAAAACCCAGGCAGGTGCGGGGAGAACATGCAAACTTCACACAGGAAGGCTGGAACCCGGGATTGAACCCTTAATCTCAGAACTGTGTGGAAGACATGCTAACCACTCGTCCTCCGTGCCACCAATTATTAAAACAATTATAGTAATTTTTGCGCTATAAGGCGCACCTGACTATAAGCCGCCGCACACCAAATTTGACACGAAAACCGCATTTGTTCATAGATAAGCCGCACTGGACTATAAGCCGCAGCCATCCTCACTGTATTATGGGATATTTACAAAAGATATTAACCGGTAACACTTTATTTGACAGCGGCATCATAAGGCTGTCTAAGACCAAATGAGCCACCATGAAGCTTTGAACCAATTAGCTGCAAAGCTTCATTGCTTCAAGAAGCTTAATTTGGCCATCACTGTTCCCTTGGAGGA
The DNA here is from genome assembly GCF_030265065.1 of Corythoichthys intestinalis. Lineage (NCBI taxonomy): Eukaryota > Metazoa > Chordata > Actinopteri > Syngnathiformes > Syngnathidae > Corythoichthys > Corythoichthys intestinalis. Next base: position 46,940,950 of record NC_080405.1, on the reverse strand, counting down.
GACAGTCAAATTCTGATACCACCTGCTGTCAAAACTGTTGTTATTCAACATGCCTCTTAGCATGCATTGCAGCACTACAGATGTGAATAACTATCAAAATTCATGTTCTGTTCTAATTATTTCTTTAGTTACTGTTCCAGTTGTTTCATTAATTGCTACATTAACATGTTACACTTTATTTGACAGTGGCGCCATAAGACTGTCAATGGACAATCATAATTTCCGACATGAGACTGTCATGAGCATTAATGAATGTTTATAACGGATGTCATTTAGTGTTATCCGGCAAATTATCTCACTTTTGAATTGATGTAAAATAGCCGAGCTGGACATAAATGGAGTTAGTGACATAATTTGCCAGATGACACTTAATAACATCTGCCATAAGCATTCAGTAATGCCCATGATAGTGTCATGTCATGATTATGACGGTCTTATGACGTTGCTGTCAAATAAAGTGTTAAATTTTAACCCAAATAAATCAACAAATAATCCGCACTGGACTATAAGCCGCAGGATTCAAAATGAAGGAAAAAAGTAGTGGCTTACAGTCCGAAAATTACAGTAAACATTTTTTAAATAACAACTGTACAATACCAAAAGTTCATTTTCAAGAAAAAAATCAGTGCTATGAGTCTTCACAAGAACATCTTGCAATAAGCCTAGACCTGCGTCCAAAACGAGCAAATGATTGTTTTTCCAATTTCTACCTGAACAGACGGGCTATTGTTGTACTGGCATCCTCACAACAAGCAAATAGTCAAATGCAAATGATTGCAATTGATGGAGGACAAACACGAATAAGGAGGAGAAGAAGCTCCCTTGACATTCACTGCACGCGTGTAGAAGATGAGTCGCTGGCATCTGGGCTTATAAACCAGCGGCAAGTACATGTCGCGCGCCGCTAATACATCAAGTGAAGCGTTAATGCGCTGCATGCTAATTGAAGGAGATGTTATGCAAAGTTGACGGTCTGTTTGAGACTCTGTGTGAGTGCGTAGGTGAGCATAATGGATTGTGACGCAGGTACAAATTTCTTGGCTTACATGTCACCTTTTATTAGGAATTCAATCTACAGTAGGGTTTCAAAAGAAGGGTACTGGTTTCAAGAACAGGTTAGAGGGTGAAGCCAGAGTAAGTTATTCAAAATGTTGACAGTTTTAAAATGGCTTTAAATGGCAAAAATTTAGAATGGTTTTTACAAAGTTTTAAGCCAGGGTTTGTGTTTAAAATGAGAAATTCAATCAAGTGTTCGGGTCTAAAAACAGAAAAAGGGTAAATTCAACGTAGTGTTTATAGCCAAAAGTAGGGTTTCAAACAAGGTTCGTTCATTCACTGCCAACCCTCTCACTTTAAATGGATTGGATGTCTCATTGAAATTCAAAGCACAAGGATGATTGAATGCAACACGACTGGACGTACAGTAAATCATCATCTTGGGAAGGGTGATGCACTCCTGTTTTTTTGTTGCTTACGGTAGCTGGCAGTATAAAATCAACAATTCCACTGTCCGGAGAATAGTTTACAAGTGGAGGACATTCAAAACAACTGCCAACATGCCCAGGTCTGGCCGTCCAAGCAAGTTCACCCCGAGAGCAGACTGCAAGATGCTAACAGAAGTCTCCAAAAACCCTCAAATGTCATCACGGGACCTACAGCAGGCTCTTGCTACTGTTGATTTGAAAGTGCATGCCTCTACAATCAGAAAGGGTCTTCACAAGTTTAAACTTCATGGGAGGTGTGCAAGGAGGAAACCTTTGCTCTCCAAGAAAAATATGAAGGCCAAAAAAGTTTGTCTGAGTGAATGTAGACAAAGAACAGGACTTCTGGAACAATGTGCTTTGGACAGATTAATCTAAAATTGAATTATGTGGACAACATAACAAAGAACATGTTTGGCGTAAACCTAATACAGCATTCCAGGAAAACAACCTCATACCAACTGTGAAGCATTGAGGTGGAAGTGTCATGGTTTGAGGATGCTTTGCTACAGCAGGACCTGGCCAGCTCACCATCATAGAATCCACCATGAATTCTATCGTGTATCAGAGGGTGCTTGAGGAACATGTGAGATCATCTGTGTAAAAATGAAAGCTGAAGCGATACTGGACCCTGCAACATGACAATGACCCAAAACATACCAGTAAATCAACCAAGGACTGGCTGAAAAGGAAGAAATGGAGAGTCCTGGAAGGGTTGAGTCGAAGCCGAGCTCCTAATCCCATTGAGATGCTGTGGGATGACTTAAAACGGGCTGTACATGCAAGAAACCAGCCATTAGGTGGTAGGATGTCCTAACCTTTTCCTCAGTTAGAATATGCATTTTTGTTGATATAGTTGGTTAAATGAGTAAAACAATGTTATTTTTTGTTATTTACCTGCAATTAAATCACTTTAACAGAGATAAAGGAAAACAAGATCAGACATTGATATGTGAACATTTCTTGATAAAAAACTGAATATTTCATGGGGTGTCCTAATTTTTTCACATGACTGTTTGCATATATGCACATATACTGTAATTTTTACATGGTTCTTGTTTTGTTTTTATTATATTTTTAGTAGGGCTGTCAAACGATTAAAATTTTAAATTGAGTTAATCGCAGTTTAAAAATTTAATCGCAATTCAAACCATCTCTAAAATATGCCATATTTTTCTGTAAATTATTGTTGGAATGGAAAGATAAGACAAGACGGATATAAACATTCAACATACTGTACATAAGTACTGTATTTGTTTATTGTAACAATGAATCCACAAGATGGCATTAACATTATTAACATTCTGTGAAAATGATCCACGGATAGAAAGACTTGTAATTCTTAAAGGATAAATGTGAGTTTGTAGTATATTGTGACAAAATACTGCCATCTAGTGTATTTTTTTTAGCTTTCAGTAAATGATACTGTAGCGACTTAACTGTTCTGCCCAAATGCATGATGGGAAGTGGTGCAACCATGACTGTGTGTGGTGGCTGCAAATGCTATATCTTCTCTGCGTTGGGTACAATACAGGGTGTTAAGAAAAAGATCAACTCATGTCCATCGTCCCCACGTCGCTTCCCTCAGATATTTATAGTTGTTGTGGGAGAGATTTTAAATTAAACCTTTTGCCAATTAAAAACACAGGCCCATTGAATGCTTGTATCTACTCCACTCACGTGACGCTCCCTCGGCGCCATCGTAGGCTATTTGCGGCAATGCATGAGAGGGTCGTGCCGTGTATGCGTTAAATATTTTAACGTGATTAATTTAAAAAGTAATTACCGTTAACGCGATAAATTTGACAGCCCTAATTTTTAGGTTTGTTTATCAAATTAGAATTTCAAGACACGGTTAGGGTTTGAAATTGGAGTTTGAGACCGGTTTTAGGGATCCAAACAAGTGTTAGGGTTTGGTGAAAAGCTTACAGTTTCAAATTTAGATCTCAGAGCAGGTTTCAAGACAGTTTGAGCCAGATTAAGGGTTTGAAGTAAAGTGTCAAAGTAGGGATTTGAGTTTTAGTGTTTCAAATTTCAAAGTTTCGAGACAGGTTGAAGCTTGTGCATCGACCCTATGCCGTCGATGAGCATTTGAAGCTCTGCGTAGAAGTGACGCATTGCGCTGTAGTGTGCTGCCCAGCCACCAGGGGGTGTATGCTTTTCTTTGTGTGGTTTCGCGGGCTTCTGCAGGGATGCACATACATAGCACTCCCTGGTTTCTTTAATGTCAGAGATAGACCAACTGTTTATAGGGTCAGTGCTCATCGAAATCGAAAAAGAATTGCTTTTACTCCAAAGGATGAAACGTAGGAGACTCAGAAATCGTTTGTAGAGATGGTATTTCCACCTACCGAACCAGTCAAGGCAAAGAACTGGTGAATTTGCCACACTTGTTCACCCACTGAGGAGCATGGACGAAGGGATGCACTTTTCAAAATCAGAATTTGGGTTTTGAACGATGGTTTCAATTCATGTTTCAAGAGAGAGAATCCTACTTCAAAATATTGTTTTGAAGTAAAGTTTGAACACAGAATTGGGGTTTTCACTACTGACCTGCATGTCCTCAGCCTTTGCTGTGTTTCTAAATATACTTAGCACATTTGGTTTTCTTCCCTTTACCCCGGTGACATGTTGGTGTTCTGGTGCGACTGAGTGTTTTGCACTCAGGAGCATTTCGCTCTTCAGCAAACCAGGGAAAAGTCGTCGCTAATGGAATAACTCACCAGGGCATCCATAATGCAGTAGCCATTTAACTGAAAGCCTTTTGTCTATGTCCTCGTATCGAGCAGCGCTACACTAATGCCACAAAAAACTGAAAATGCAACTTGGCTACACTGAAGCACAATTTTAAAATAAAGATTTCACGTTTGGACTTTAAAACAGAGTTTCAAGCTAAAATTAGCTGTTCACATTTTCAAATTAGGCTTTCAAGACAGATTAAGGGTTTCAAAGTAGATCGAAAGGCAGGATCAGTTTTAAAACAAGATCGGAATTGTGATGTTCGAGCGCTGCCAACTTTCCAGTCATAGCGGATTGGACGTCACTTGCCGTTAATGGCAGTGAAACATGATCACTCTATGCTTGCCATTTGATGTTGATCGATACAGAGTAAGGATTCAAAGCTATGTTCAGGTCTTCTGGTTTAAGTTTGAAGTTTCAATGAAAAAGTTTCACAGATGTAGGGCAGCGCACACTAAAGAATGAAGCTGACTTTATTTTGATTGAACTTTTCCGTGATTAAAAGTGAACCATCTCAGTTTCCCCCCTGACTATGATCAAACACTTTCTTCCAGAAGGACAAAAGAGCAAAGCACATCAACGCCGGTCCAGCATGTTGGACAAACGAGCGCTGTAACCTTGTGAAGTGCGCTTAGTCATACAGTACGGTGTTTCCCAGAGGGAGTGTACTTTGACTGGTCGCAGCAGGAGAGAAACAAACCCAAAGAGAAATGATGCTTGGATGTGAAAAGATGCAGTATGTGTTATTAAAATAATCAGCAGGGGGTAAAAACTTTTAACGAGCGCTTCTAACTGTAGTGTTTGTGCTACATGATGATCAATCAAGGTGTGTTGGACATTGGCATGAGATTTGGGACGTGCGAAGGAAAACAAATCTGATGTCTGCAGCCGGTTATATGGCAATCTGATTTATACAGTTAACACTAGAAAGGGTGAGTTTCTGCATGTTCTCATGATAGAATTTTATCAGGGCTGAAACTTCAACTGATTGCTTATGATAAATTGATTACAAAAGATTTAACGAGTTAAAAACTGTACTAATTTTTAATTGCAGATTACGTTCCAAACACTACCTTTATCAGTGCACATTTTTCTGGTACATCGATTAAAATTGATGAACACATTAGCTCAGCTAACAGCTACCAAAGTCATCTAAAATGAGTACGATGATAAAAAAATAGTTTGCACTTGTCTTAACATAATTCACCCACATCACTTTTGGTAAGGTTACTTGAAGTTTTAGGCCTCTCAAATAACCATCTAATTTTCAGGTTTTGTATTGAAATCGAATTGCTATTAGTTTTCCAGGATACGTTATGTGAATCATTCGTCCTCTAAAATCCCGTCAATAAAAAAAATATAAATAATAATCAGACAAATATTGTACGTGATTCAGTTGTGATTAATCAAGATTAATTAACAACAATTAACTAGAAACAGCAATTGTGTCACGGTTAATGGGCAGGCAGGTGGTGTGGACCCAAATGCAGGGAAACAAAAACGCAGCATGGCAGGTGGCGGTGAACTCAAAAAAACGTTTTGATAATAACTAACAAAAACAAAACAAAATGACTGGGGATCAACAAGGCAATGTTCAAACAAAACTTACTCAATCGGAGACTTTTTGAGCTCGAGGGCTTGGACAGGACTTGACATCGACATTGACAATGACGCAACAAGGAGTGAAAAGAAACTGTGAGCTTATATATACACACAGACAAGGGGTAACGAAACAGCAAGGAACAGATGGGTGGCACAGGAGGACACAGATTGGAGGATACACTAGGAGCAGTCACAACAGGTGAAATCAATGGGCAATCACAGGGACACACTAGGAGGCAACCAACACAAAACCTAACCAATTTCTGGTGAAATTACAATGGGGCTTTGCTTTGGTAGATACAGATCTATCAGGTCACTTCCTGTTGATTTGGGGACATTTCAGGGACACGTCCTATTGAATTCGGGTCACTTCCTGTTTATTTGGGCACATTTTGGGGACATGTCCTGTTGATATCAGATCACTTCCTGTAGATTTGGGGACACCGGCTGTCAATGGCATCGACTTACCATATTGGCCCGAATATAAGACAGCCCTGATTATGAGACGACCCCCTCTTTTTCAAGACTCAAGTTTGAAAAAAAGACTTTTTGAGCACCAAATTAATTTTTATACAGAAAATAATTACAGTACAGCCGAAACAAATGATTATAACAATATATTTGAGAGAAAAAGCATGTTATTTTGCCTCATTCAAATCTTCATATCTGAACATTTAAATATGTAAACTAAAGTGCTATCACATTCGTAAATGAATGGCTTCTGGTTTTTGAAATGTAAATAAACCAATCTATTGCGATAAAACAACAAAATTGCAATAACTGCATTAACCATCAAAGTGAAGTCTAACTGGAAAAAAGGAAAAACATTGCAATAAAATAATGCAAACTGGTTAAACTAAAAAGAGAAGCTGAGATCTGTCATTACAGAACATCGCTTCAATGATATCTGGCGCCATCTAGCGTCGTGAATGGGGAGAGTAGCTGAGATCTGTCATGACAGAACATCACGTCAATGATATCTGGCGCCATCTAGCGTCGTGAATGTGTATAATGTCTAGACCGCGAATATAAGACGACCTTCTCTTTTTCAGCGCCAGTTGAATGTCGATGGGCTGTAATCATCAAGTTTTTGGTCAAAAATCCCAACCACACAGGTTTTTCTGCCATTGAAAAAGAATGGGAAATTTGGACGTACATGGCCGTCAATGGCATGAACGTGCATGGCTGTCAATGGCATTAGACTTACTTGGTCGCTAGTTTAATGTCAATGGGCTGTAATGGTAAATGGTCAAAAATCACAAGGACCTATGTTTTCCTGCCACTGAAAATGAATGGGAAATTTGGGCGTGCATGGCTGTCAATGGCATCCCATTAGAAATGAATGGGACAGTTTTGGGTGGATTTTTGTAGGTTTTTGGCAATTTTTGATGTCGAAGTTATGCGATTTGGTCAAATATTCTAGGACTAAATACATTTTGGAAGAAAAAAAACGTCGAAAAACCTGCGTTTTATAGGCGAATGGAAAATTTGGGGGGTCATTCAAAAAATTCCCTACGTCGCACGAAAATTCTGGTCATTTTGAAATTTGAACGGGGACGGTTGGTCAAACGGATTGGAATACGAGGGACGCCGAAAAAACGCAATTAAAAAAAAAAAAAAAAAAAAAGGAATTTTACTATTTTTTTTTTTTTTTTACTAATTCGATTTAAGGTTAGAATTATTTTTTTTTAAATGAAGATCCAATTCAATTTTGTTTTCAATTGTTATTTTTAATGTCATATTGTTAGTCATTTCTAGTTTGAGACCTGAAGATGATACTGATAGTGATGATGATGAGGACGATCAGATCGGAATAATCCATGGCACTGGAGAGCAGTCTCAGCGGACCTTTCCGACCAGCATTGATATGCATGCCCGCATTCTGTCCATATTGCCATCAGATCTCATTATGCAAAGCAAACGAACATGGCAGCTTCAGCACGGACTTTGCCTCAGTGGGGGGCCGAGGGCTAGGGTTATCTTTCATAGCAAATGACTGTGTGATGACAAGCCTCATCCGGTTTGGATTAGCATTCCCGGTGGGCTAGCGGAGGTTGCCCTAATGTTGTTTTCAGAGAGCCTTGTGTAAATATTGACATTTAGATGCATAACAGAGATGAAATGTCTTGATGATGGAGGTAAGCCTGAGACATTGAGTTGGAGTACCTCTCACAAGTCAGAATTGTGCTACTAAAATACAGCATAGGGTTTAAGCATAGGCGGAACTTTGAACTTTTGTTGTGGTGGTGGGGGTGGGGGGTCAAAACATGTTGATGACCCCGAAATGCAGTGTCAGCAATAAAATCAACTTACAAGATACAGGTAGTCCCTGGTTTTTTCCCCACAAATTTCATGTAAATCAGAATTAACCCTTTAAGTACCCCTAAACACTTTTGTGCTTCCGTGTGCAGTTTTCCCTACACATAATGGTTGTGTAAACACAGCATTAAAATAAGGGCAAAATGCCACTTTTCCATTATTGGGTATGATCGTTGTGTAAACATTGCCTTAGATTACATTTCAAGATAATGATGCTTAGGGTTTTTATTAGGGCATAGACTTCACAATCAGTTGACGGGGCTAGGAGCCGATCCTTAGGGGGCCTACTTTAAATAACTTAAAATATTTTCAAAACCAAAGCCACTAGCGACCTAAAACCAAAACAGGCACCTCCCTTAGGCATATTTGAGTCTCCATGGGAGGCGGCATCAAAAAATTCAAAGTCGTTCCATAATAAAATCCTGATATTATTTTTTATATAAGTGCAACAAAACTTAAAATGGCTATAAAATTCTCAGATTTTATGCTAGATGCACAAAAAACACCAAATGCAGAGATAATCACCTTTATTTTCAGGAGCAATAGCAATATTTAACATATCATAAAAGTTTTTGCCAGAAATAGCAACTTTTTTTAATTTTTTTTTTTTTAAAGTGCGGCCGTCACAAAACAGAGATTTTAAGTTGAAAATTAATAAATATTTAAATTGCGCTATTTCTTTAGATATGAACATAAAACAAGACCTTCACTGGCTTCCAGTTGAGTTTAGAATGAAATTTCCTTCTTACATTTAAGACCATTAAAGGTTTGGGGCCATCTTATCTCACCAATGCTCTGGTTCCATACTGCCCCAACAGAACACTCCATTCTCAGAATGCAGGTCTACTGGTAGTTCCCAGGGTCTCTAAATATAATAATTACCTTGAATCCTCGACCAAATCACTCTTGGGACACTCCTGCCTGCTTGTATACAGTAAAACCTTTGTGCTGTTTTCACCTAAATCCGACGTTAGAACGCAGCGTGTGTATGAGTTTATCACAGTGAAAGCCAACTCAACGTTCTGCCTGGGTCAGGCCCCGACGGGAAGGCATGGCGCAATGTCTGTGGGAGCTGTTTTGTCAACTCATGATGGAGTCTGATTAGGGTTGTCACAATCACATATTTTTGCCGTCCGATTCACCTGATTATGAGAATCTGCTGATACCAAGTATTGATATGATACCTCAGCTAACTATTGGGGAGAAGAAAAGCACATGCAAATGTAAAATATTTGCATATTGTAGATATTATCACTCTTGCATTCTGCTATCTTACCATTAAATTCCCACGACAGCTAACATAACATTCTCCTACCGGTGGTGAAGGTTACTTCTGCTTTCGCCATTTCTAGCTGTGTTTTGTTGTTATTTAGTACAAAACATATAATTTTAGGTTCATTTTGACGATATCTTTGTATGTCTTGATTATTATGTTGCATTAAAGACCTTAAAAAGTTTCAATAAATAAATACATCTTAAAGGGTATTACAACACCTGGGGAAATGCTAATATGCCATCATTTATCCATAAACGCATGCCTTTTGAATTCATATCACGCCACTTCGTGTAATTACACACATCGCAACACCAAGAAAATGACAGAAATTAGGTCGATTGTCAAGCTAAAACGACCCGCCCCCGAGATGCCGGAAATCTAGCATATTGTGTGCGTGACGTCACTATAAGGAAACAGCCGGCTCAGTGCTTAGTACTGAATGGCGGCGATGATGGCGGACAATTTTGTTTCTAGTTGCAGCGACGAATCCGACGTAACGAACATTCTTCTAATGGTGACGAGGAGAGTTATGAACCTTTCTTTGGTGTTTTGGGTCATCAATTTGAGCCCAAACGAAAGCCAATGCAGCCTAATGAAAGGATCATTGAGGGGAGCAATCACACTGATGAAACACCGGCGGCAACAGAAACACCGAATGGTTTGTTTTGCATTTCTTTTTGTGAAGCTGATACACCGTGACCGCAAAATAATGTATAGAATAATTATCATTTATTGTGCTATCATCGGTTTTCGCTCTGCCAACCGACACAAATATGAATGGGATTAGAGGATTTGTCCTATATATTTTACGAGCAATAATTTATACATGTGTCCAGTCCTATATTCAATGCGTGATATGTTTTTTATTATAAAAGAGTACTCACTCTGGCCATTTCCCTCCTTTGCTTTGCCTGGGGTGGTGGGGTGGTCTCATCAGAGCCAGTCATTGTCCTCTTTCTTGATGTCTCGGGACATTTAGGTGGCTGCGCGTGTAGGTGGGCACCGCATCTGTTTTCAGCAGCAATTTCTTAGCAAAACCTGATTTCATTTTTCCATAGTTCGTATAGCTTTCAGGTGTAAAATGCGCACCACACAAAACCGTGCCGGAGGCTGGGTCTGCAAAATTAGCCCTCTTAGCACTGACGAACTTTACTCATTGTCTGCATAGTCCAGCTCTTTTTCTCGCATTCAGGAACTCATGGGTACTACAGGGTGACCCAAAAAAAAAGTTTACACTGCCATAATACAACTTAAATGCCATGTTTATTCAGCTTAGAATTAGAATTTAATCACAAATTATACATTATTGTAAAGAACATGTACAGTACACTCTATTTTTCAATGTGTCCTCCCTTAAGTGTCACAACAGCCTCCAGGCACCTGCGGAACGCTTGACAGGTCTTCTTTATGTAGGATGCTGTCATCTTTTCCCAAGATCTAACAATGGACCTCTCCAAGGCTGCCACAGAAGTTTGTGGCTTCTTACAGGCACTGTCCTCCACAGTTGCCCATATGCTATAATCCAGGGGATTGAGATCTGGACTCTGGGGTGGCCACATATCACCTTGTCAATCAACTTTTTGGTCCGCACAGATCGGTACTTCCAGACCCAGGTTTTCGTGAGGCTGTTCCAGTATCTTTCAGCTTCTTTTTAACTTTGTAGACTGCACATCTGGATATTCTCAGATTTGCTGCAATCTCAGTAGGTGTCAGACCGGCACGCAGCAATTCAGGTACAGCTAACGTTTTCTTCATTTTCAGCAGAAGCACAGGAATTGTAGAGACGAGAGATTACCAGCTGCATTGAGTGACCTTAATGAATCACTTAAGCATGACAACCTATTTAGATATGTTTCAATGGCTTTTAAACAAGCAGTCAACTGAGTGTAAACTTTTTTTTGGGTCACCCTGTACATTGCGACAAATGGCTATTGTAAACCACATAGCATGACAGGTTTGAACCATTTTAGCGATTTTTTGATGAAACACGAACACAGCTCTCTCGTCGATAAACAATGATGGCACCTGCCTCGACCTTTTGTTTCCTTGTTATGACGTCTCCGCCCCATTCGGCTGTTTCCGGAATACTTTCGGAAATGTTCGTAATTTTCGATAATTGCTCATGAATGCGATTTATTTTTTTGTTAACTTTATCAATATTTGTTATCTTGCCACATAACGGTTTTATTGATATCTCACAGCCCCTTAGTGTTTTAATACCCTTTAAAACCCAATCTTTTTTTAACCGATTCCTATTCTCTGAAAATGACATGATCAAGCCCAATTTCCAATGATCGGATCAGGGACATCTCATTTTTATAGTGGTTGAAACATTGTTTTGCCTGAATTAGACAATATGCAAGACATCTTATATAAAACTACCAAAGCTCTGAACACTGGATACATACTGAATTTTCTGTTCATATTTTGTTCTTTTTTCCCCGCTGTGCCTGCAAGCACAAGAAGCATTTCAACCCACAGGAGCAATATTTGACAGCAAAGCAGTCACTCGTCTCGTCGCCATTTACTGTGTATATCACATTCCCAGCCTGTCACCTCACATTGTTTTCACCCACACAAACAAGGACAATCTGATTAAATGGCTGAAATTTGAAGAAACTATAATTACGTGACAAAGATGTAAAAAGAAATTCAGTTAATTAACAACACGCAGGACTTTTATGCTGTAATTACTAGCTATACACGTGCTCTTTGATGTGCAGATTGGAAGAGCTGAACAGATGAAATTAAATCTTATCAAAAGCTGCTGGATCTAAATTGCATTCTCACCTTTCTTTAAAACTTCTGATTTTTGGGGGATCTTTAAATGGTACAAAATCAACCGCAACAAAAACGCCCAGGTTAAATAGTGTGTCATTTGAATCATTTCATTTGAATGAACAAACGTGGATTCACCCCCTCTCAGTCAAAGTGGATTGGATGTCTAGCAGCGACAGTGGTAGCCAAGAGTTAATAAGGGAGTGACGAGAAAATTACATAAAACTAATTGGAAGTGGCCAAAAATCTACAGGAAGTGACCCAGAAATTGCATTATCTAATCTTTTTGTGCTGTTTTGTGTTGAAATTCGCAAAAACAATAAAAACAAAAACGGGAAAAAGTGAAAACCACAAAAACCTATGAAAATAGGGAAAAAAACTGTAAAATAACAATTGCAAGGGGGAAAAAACAAACATGAAAACAAAACACACACACACACACACACGAAAAAAATAGAGTTATCCTATACTATCGGGTAGCCGATATTATCGCTCAATAAAAGCAATAAAATGATATCCAATAGTGTCGACATTGGCTTTTCATTATCAGTTTTGGGCCAATATGCTTGTTGCCTTCAAAATCAATGTAGAAGCCTTCTGCCTTTGTATATGGGCTTGTCACAGCTTAGCACAGCAGTTATGCTTATTAACCATTAGATGTCTCCAAACTCCAGTGGGGCATCACAATACATGATGTAATACCAATGTTAAGTCAATGACTGCATATATCGATATCGGTTCGATATCGGTATTGTATTTTTGGAGTTGGACAACATCGGGATATTGGTTATAGGTTAAAGTCATTATCGGACAACTAAAAAAAAAAAAAAAAATCCACCTTGAGATATGTTTTGTGTTTTTTTCCTCATAGTGTGACTTGTCCCTGTGATTGCCCATTGATTTCACCTGTTGTAACTGCTACTAGTGTATCCTCCAACCTGCATCCTCCTGTGTCACCCACCTGTTCCTCGTTGACTCGTTACCCCGTGTCTGTGTCTATATAAGCTCCCAGTTTTTGTTGAGTCTTATCGCGACATTGGCAATGTGTACGTTCATGCCAGCGTTGATTCTTGTACCTTCCTTCGCCCCAGCCATTGTGTTCCTCTGCCTAGTAAGTTTGAGGGATCAGTCTTTCGTCAACACCCTGGGTTTTGTTTGCTACTGTTTTTTTTTTGGGGGGGGGGGGGGGTTACCTCAGTCTTGGTTTGTACTTTGTTTTTCTGTCAGTTTTAATTAAATTACTTTTACACATGTTTTCTGCCTCGCTTCCCTCTCCCAGCACTTGGGTCCACATAACCGCCTGCCTGCCCGCATTCCTTGACACCTTGTGCTGGAACAGCGGGAAGATGCACGGACTGCGCTGGCTCAAGCGATTGATTGGGGAGGGGTCTCGGCCATTGGCCGGCCCCTGCGCATCATTTGCACTTGTCTGCAAGAATATCACACGTTTGATGGGACTCACGCATGACTGGGTGCAATTTGACACACTCAAGTAGAGAAACTGTCGGCGCCAGGATTAGCGATCAGGCAGCATAGAATAGGATATCAACATATCCACACTTAGAAGGGATTCACATAATACTGGGTTCTACACCTCACATTGCTGATTTGTGTACGCACCACCCCACCTACCGTATTTGCCCAAATATAAGACGGCCCTGATTATAAGACGACCCCCTCTTTTTCAAGACTCAAGTTTGAAAAAAGACTTTTTGAACTCAAATTAATTTTTATACAGAAAATAATTACAGTACATCCAAAACCAATGATTATACCAGTATATTTGAGAGAAAAAAAAGTTATTTTGCCTCATTCAAATCTTAATATCTGAACATTTAAATATGTAAACTAAAGTGCAATCACATTCCTAAATGAATGGCTTCTGGTTTTTTAAATGTAAATAAACCAATCTATTGTGATAAAACAACAAAATTGCAATAACTGCATTAACCATCAAAGTGAAGTCTAACTAACTGTAGTCTTGAAGCAAATCTGAATAAGGAAAAACATTGCAATAAAATAATGCAAACTGGTTAAACCTTAGAGTAGCTGAGATCTGTCATGACAGAACATCGCTTCAATGATATCTTGCGCCATCTAGCGTCGTGAATTGGGAGAGTAGCTGAGATCTGTCATGACAGAACTTCGCTTCAATGATATCTGGCGCCATCTAGCGTCGTGAATGGGTATAATGTCTAGACCGCGAATATAAGACGACCCTCTTTTTCAGTCTTATTCAATGCAAAAAACACCATCTTATATTCGGGCCAATACGGTAATTACATCTCTTTTTGACTCTCACCACCTCCTCTTTCTCCTCGGTCATCAGGTCCCCCACATGGTGCCCACCAGAAATACAGTTACCTAACCATAGCACAACTAGATTCTTCGGTACTGTAGGCGGTTAATGTATTTACTGTTGTTGTTTGTTCTTTTCTTCTATATCTCTTTTCTGTTCTATTCCCCCCCCCCCATAACCCCTTCCTGCTCCCTGCTTTCTCCTAATAAATGAAACACAATGAATAATCACAATGGGAGTATGTCATACTCTCATGTAATAAATTAAAGCATACAAAAAAACCTATTGGAATACAAAGTTTGACAATGTACCTGTATATCACCATATCTATGTACTGTATATATTCTCACACCCGACTACTTTCAATCTAACTTTTCATAAATCTCAAGGTTGTTTTTCCAATTCTCGAGAAGATGCAAGAATACTTAAGGCAAACCTGATGTGACATATAGAGTCGGCTTTATGTCAGAGCAAAGGTTAATTAAAAGCTACTTTGTTGTTTTCAATTTGCTAATCCTTAAACAATAAGATATCTGAGGAGATCAGGTGGCTGAAAGCTTGTTTTCCCAGCTCAAGTAAAAACGGATAATGAAAAGATTCATGATAGACAGCTGAATTATGCTTCCTTTAATTAATTGGCAGAATTGCATTTGGGGATGGAGGAACAGCTGCTGATGCTTTCAACACAACCTCCTTCCCGAGCTCGTGGGTCCTGCCTCATGGGAGTGTGGAACAATTGCAATTCTTGGTCCTTTTCCGACTCTTGTTTTTGTTCTCAATAGTCAACCGTGCAGATGCTGCTGATTACTTGCAATTTACCACCAATCTCTGTCCAATCACACTTGCACCCCCACTGTGGCCAACTCCTTGGAGATTAATTTACTGATCGAAAAAGGCTCAATTTCACTCAACTTTGCAATCTTACCTGGGGCATTGGTCCGTGTCTTCTGGACCATTGCAAAATTGTTGTCTCATTGACAATCCTTCGACAAAAAAAAGTCTTAAACTCTAGGTCAGAACAATTGATGTACCATATTTTTCGGACTATAGGTCAGAGTTTTTTTTTTTTCATAGTTAAGCTGGGGGCGCTAATTATACTCAGGAGTGACTCATGTGTTAATAATTTCACACACTCATTTCACATGTTATTTTGGTGTTTTGGAGTGACACTGATGGTTTGGTAAACTTGTTAGCATGTTCTTTATGCTATAGACCCTACCCACCGACGTCACAAAACCACGTGCTCGCTGTATGGTTCCGCCCACTTGTCCGTCATTTTGTCTCTGTATTAGCATTGGTTTCAATTGATCGAGGAATTTAAAATGCATTTCATGGAAGACCCGGTGCTTTCTGATGCCGTAAACTCACTGGATGTGTTGCATAAAAGGCGTTATGTGGAAAAGCTTCGTTCTATACAGTCGCCAGATCCATATTTGATGCCCAAATCGATGTTTTTCGACCCACTGTCTTCGCCCTGTCTGCCTGACATCTGCTACGCTGATATTTACAATTATCTTGTCCACACAAAATCAGCCTATTCTCACGAAAATTTGAAAAACTTCAAGAGCTTGGAGGCTTATAAATACTTCGTTGCTGGTTGGGTGAAACAGGTCCTCGTCCACGAAAATTTGGCAGGAATCTATCAATTCAAAATCTTTTGTTATTGCTAACATCCACTGTCAAGTCTAATGTATTTCATGTCGTTTGTCAATGGAGTTAAGGCTTTTAATGTTTATATGGTTTAGCGATAGCACTCTCACTACATACATACGTGTATGTTGTCGGCGATTAGCCTAGCAATGATCTTAATTGTGGTTATTTGTCAGCCCAAAACCCTCTAAGTATATCTTAAATGCATCTTACCGGATATAAAATGACTACTACATAGTCTGTGATGATTTTTTGGTGCCCAGTTTTCACGTCGAATTGCAGCTGTCCATTTCGCTCTCCTCTTTGGATCCCTCGGAATACGGTAAAACTTCAAGTCTCTCCTTCCATCTTCTCTGTTAGTGCAACCAACAGCGACACACGCCTTCACCATTTTGATTATTAATGTTAAGGAGCAGAAAAACACGCCGTAAATAGGAGGAATGTACATAGCCGTAACAGGTTAACACTATGTTTTGACGGACAATTGGGCGGTACCATTCAGGAGAGCGGAGTTGTGACGTCACGTGGGTAGGGTCTATAGTTATCTGAATAACTCTTAATAGCTATGGCCACGTTTGCGTTCAGCCTTTGGCAGTGTGTGTTCAATTGTGCTATTGACTTTTTTATATTGAAATGCATGCTTTTAGTTTGTGGCACTTTCACGCCCAAGTGTGGGCGCACTCGCATTTGTTTACGCGAAGAAGAGGGATCACACGCCAGAAGAAGACGGACGCCTGTGTGTATCATCTTTTCTGTTGTTGTTGTTGTGTTTTCCACCCGCGATCGGACACATAGAGCCAGTTGTGTGGTTGTTTGAACAATGTGCTAATGCTAGTGAACGCACGCTAACCATTTGTGTCATTACTGTAATAGCAGCTAATTATCATTTATTTACGGTGATGCTAACCTGTTTGGTATCAAGGACGAAATTGATTTGATGATGACAAATGATGGTGTCATAACGATGGCCAAAATAAAGTCAGCAAATTATACGGACGTCCAGCATCGTCATTTGGGAGTTTAGCTCGCCGTATAGCCAGGACCGAGTCTTAGCATCCTGGTGAGGACAGTATATTTGCATTTCGTTGTTCATGCATCATGTAACACTATCATACTGTACACTTATTCAGCATGTTGTTCTCTGTTGTATTTTTATTAGGGCTGTCAAAATTATCGCGTTAACGGGCGTTAATTAATTTTTTAAATTAATGTTAAAATATTTGACGCAATTAACGCAAATGCCCCGCTCAGACAGATTTAAATGACAGTACAGTGAAACGCTCACTTGTTGTGTTTTATAGAGTTTTGCCGCCCTCTGCTGGTGCTTGGGTGCGACTGATTTTATAGGCTTCAGCACCCATGAGTATTGTGTAAGTAATTATTAACATCAAAAATGGCGGGCTACTAGTTTATTTTTTTATTGAAAATTTTACAAATTTTATTAAAACGAAAACATTAAGAGGGGTTTTAAAATAAAATTTCTATAACTTGTACTAACATTTTTCTTTTAAGAACAAGTCTTTCTATCCATGGATCGCTTTAACAGAATGTTAATAACGTTAATGCCATCTTGTTGATTTATTGTTATAATAAACAAATACAGTCCTTATGTACCGTATGTTGAATGTATATATCCATCTTGTGTCTTATCTTTCCATTCCAGCAATAATTTACAGAAAAATATGGCATATTTTTATAGATGGTTTGAATTGCGATTAATTGCGATTAATTACGATGAATTAATTTTTAAGCTGCAATTAACTCGATTAAAATTTTGAATCGTTTGACAGCCCTAATTTTTATATTAAATTGCCTTTCAAGATGACATATCTGTTGTATGTGTTGGATTTTATCAAGTAAATTTCCTCCAAAAATGCGACTTATACTCCGGTGCGACTTATATATGTTTTCTTTCCTCTTCGTTGAGCATTTTATGGCTGGTGCAATTTATACTCGGGTGCGACTTATAATCCGAAAAATACAGTAAGTGAAGTGAGTAAGGGTGTCAACAATAATCGATGCGGCGATGCATCCCGATGCGGGGCGGGGACGATTCGATTCGATGCGGGCAACACGCTGAATTGATTCAGCGCATTTTAAAAAATATAAGTACGTTCAAAAATCTTCCCTGCGCAATTCTGGTGATGCAATGGATTTGGTTTCCCCATTTGTATTGTTATTCTCATGTTTACCTGTAGAGAGAGCTACTTTACATTCAAAGCAAGCCCGTAGAGGTTAGATCGGGCCTAAAAAAATTCCAGCCCAACCCGACACGGCCCGTTGGTATTGAAGCCCGACCGGCCAGATGAATTAACTATAGATTTGCATGCCGGAGCCGAGTGATGCGGAAAAAAATAAAATAAAAAAAAACGCAGCAGCAGCAATTTATTTTCATTTCTTCAAGTTTTCTTACTGTTTAAATAGTCTACATATTTTTATAAGAGTTATAAAAGCCTTTACACAACGAAATAATGCTGGGAAAGTTTAATATAAAAAAACACGGTTTTGCAGACACACAGAGGAGAAGATTCGAAAGGATCACATTTCCCTTTGTGTGCATAAATAAAAGTGTCTTTCCTAACAAATTCTCAGTTGGCAGACAAAAAACGCAAGTTTACTCAATATTTAAATCGTGTACATATTTCTAAGAGATTTATAAAAGCATTTACTCAACAAAATAACGCCGGAAAGTTTAATATTAAAAAAAAAAAACACGGTTTTACAGACACACAGAGGAGAAGATTCGAAAGGATCACATTTGCCTTTGTGTGCATAAATAAAAGTGTCTTTCGTAACGAATTCTCAGTTAGCAGGAAAAAAATGCAAGTTTACTCAATATTTAAATAGTCTACATATTTTTGTGAAATTTATAGAAGCATTTACACAATGAAATAACGCTGGGAAAGTTTGATTAAAAAAAAAAAAAAAAAGCACGGTTTTACAGACACACAGAGGAGAAGATTCAAAAGGATCACATTTGCCTTTGTGTGCGTAAATATCAGTGTCTTTCGTAACGAATTCTCAGTTGGCAGGAAAAAAAACGCAAGTTTACTCAATATTTATATAGTCTACATATTTTTATGAGAATTATTAAAGCATTCACACAACGAAATAACGGGAGGAGAAGAAAAAGAGGGCTGTGCAGCCCTCTGCGCATTTTTTTTTTTTCTTTTTTAATAATTTATTAGTCCGGCGCGGCGGCCCGACCCGACCCGACCCACCGAAACGTGAATGCTTAACATTTCGGGTCGGGTTCGGGCACAAGATCTAACCTCTACGCAGGGGGGACGAGGAGCCCAAATCCGCTTCCTTACCGGAGTAACGTCACAGAGAAGCGCAGTTTTAATCGAGAGAGCAGAGAGATAGGACATAACATAACAATGGCTGAAACGGAGAAAGAGGGAGCGAGAAATATAATAGATATAAGATAGGCTAGGCCTACATTTTACTTTTGTTCTACATTGCAATTTAGTTGATGTTTTGTTTGCAACTGAACTGATCCCTGGATTGATATTGCGATAAAGATGCTGCTGCACTACAATATTTTCTTTGTCGTTTTCTTTAATATTTACTTGAATATTTTTATTGATGGGTCGTTGTGACTAAAATACAGTGACTGTTATTACTGATTTTGCAGAAAGGAAGTCTACCAGGATGTACTGAAAATATTGGCCCGGCTATCATTTGCTGGCGTGACGCAAAACCGAACTCTTCAGCGCTGACAAATTTGGGTGGGATGGGAGGGTCAGCCACACTATGCGACATAGTTGCTAACCGTCATATGCTATTGTAGCCACAACTGGATTCATTACCTTATTACTACTGGTCCTTCACACATCCACTGGAAACAGAAATGTTGTTTAATCCATCTGCAGGCCACCGGGAGATTGATTTTTGATTGACTGATGATTTTATGACACTTTGCGAGTGTGCGCTGGTTCTCATGGGAAACACACCGCTGGTTCTTATGGGAATCACAGTCTTCCTTAAGGCAAAACTCTACTACTTTTGTTCACCGCCACCACTAAAATCGACCAAAACTGAAAAGTTACCAAGTGTTGCTTTTTAAAAAAATATCAGTGGAAAATGGGGAAAAAATTGATTAAATTGTCTGTCCTTAAAGGCATTGTGGGTTTCGAATTCTATGTTTGAAATGCATTTGTGGGCAGGTTTAAAGCCTATGCCAAATCTATTGATGTATTTTAATTTTTAAATTTGACTCTTATCCTGTAGTTAAGGCCTCGTCAATTTGAAATGTTTTGATACTTTGGAAACACACTACTGATATTATTGATTTAGAGCTGCAGTCATCTTCTAATCTGATTGGTTTGAAAATCCTACTTTTTACATTTTGGGACTGGGTCATGTGTACTTTATAAAAGTGTTGTTAGTTCATGAGCTTCACTTCTAACACCAATTCTTGGGCAGCAGTTGAAATGCGGACAGATTCTAAATCAAGCGAAAACTAAATTATCACATTTGCTTGAGTGTTAATAAACCACTGCACTCAATATTCAAGCAGCATCATTGTTTTTAAATCTTCAAAATGTTCAATGAGACCATTATATCTGTTTTCAAAAGGGTGCTACTGTAATTAGGCCCTAATGTCTACAGTCTCATGTTACAATTAATCTTGTCGCTTGAGTCGACACTAAACATGCTTGTGAAGGATAGCAGCATTTATCTTCATGTGTTCAGGGTAGTACATTGCCTGCTGACAGTTACACAGGCTTGGAAGTTTTAAGAAAGCCTCATAGGGACATCTAGTGGTCAAAGAGGTAAGGACATTTTAAAGAGTGGGTCTGTACATGATAATTCGCTATGAAATAAAAAACTATAGAACAAGAGGCTAATACACCTACTTTTTCTATTGATATAAATAATATAAACAAAATAAATAATGAGGAAAAAGCTCAATGTATCAACATAAAGTAGCAGAATAAACAGATATATACTGGCACATATATTTTTTGAGGATAAGCAATTCAGCATGTATTTATGTGGCATTGGACCGATACTAATTGGTGACTTTGATGACACTGACTGACTGTATTAACTGAATATTTGGAAAAATACCAAACCTTGCCATCATGGTACCGGCCTTCTTTTATTTATTAGTTGATCGATACCAGATATTGTCATAACACAAAAATATTTTCCTTGTAATAGTACTTCTACTACTAATAGTAATAAAAGTAATAAATTTTCATTTTAACATTTGTGCACTGGATTGTTTTTCTTTGCATACGAGATATTGTCATAACACAAAAATATTTTCCTTGTAATAGTACTTCTACTACTAATAGTAATAAAAGTAATAAATTTTCATTTTAACATTTGTGCACTGGATTGTTTTTCTTTGCATACAGCGGAAAACACTCAGGTGACTTGAAGTTCCGCTCTAAGACCCCCAATTTGACCAAATTTTAAAATTGTCCAATATGCATGTGTGATACATTATTGGTAAGCTTAAAATCTCTTATCTCTATTTTCTAAGGGAAGGAAAATTTTGAACTGGAGGGTATTTAAAAAAACAAAATAAATAAATAAACAGCAAAACCCTAACTGGAGGCGAAAGCACGCGAGAGGAGAATTAAAGACGCCATGATTTTAACGAGATATTATCGCGTACATACCTTGTTTCGATCCAAAAACTCCATGTAGCATGTATCACTGAGTGTCAGGACACAGCTGTGAATGGCCAGAGCTGGATTTTTTGTGGATTTTATGAGTGAAACATGGTAATATAACGAGGGTCGCGATGCAGAAATTGCAGTCATCAAGGAGTGGCCGAGATGTTCTTTTTCATATATTTACACTTAATATATATATATTTTTTTTCCAATTTTTCTTTGTTTGGATTAATTATTTATCATCTAACATATCGGATAAAATACGACATTAACAAAAAAATACAATTAAGCGATAGTTATGAGGTAGATATCCGTGACCTTTTTATAGACACCGTTTTTTTCATTGTGATATAATTTGTTTAAAAGTTTAAAATATGCGAGTGAATAATTTTTTTAAGTCGTTTTTTTTTTTTTTTTTTAACTAAATATTAGACATCAATTAATGATTCTAAGCTAAAAATGACAGACATTTCGAATAATAAATATAACTGCTGAGCTTCGTTTTATGACTGGGTTGAAACAAAGCAGTTGCTCGACGTCTGTAAACAGGGGTTTCCAGGGTAAAACGGACAAGTTAAAAATAGTTCGGGGGCTTAATGCGCCATGAATCTGCTATGGCAGCATATAGACATATTGTTCTATCGAACACAACAGTTGTTTTGGCTTAAAATACAGCAGTTTATTTTAAAGAGGGGTGCAAGAGCAGAAACTGCTTTTCCAGTCTTGTCTGTGTTTTCCTCCATATACATGTACTGCATTTATTCAATTACCTCATCATATTCAGCAGTTTATTTGCCTTTTTCCAAAGATTTTTTTTCCGTTTGTTTAGCTTTTTACCCTTAGATTGGATTTAGTTACTGAATACAAATGTGTTAACAGTCAATACAAATACACAAATACTAATATTTGAATGGGCCACTGACAACTTGATGTAAAAAACAAAGGGTCAAGAACACTTGCTCTAATGTGCAGGTGTCTAACATAAGGCCCAGGGGCCACATCCATTCTCCCATGTCATTTTATGTAATACCCAAAAGCAAATAGATGTGTGTCTACTTCAGGTATTTTGTTACACAAATTTAAAAAAAAAAAAAAAACATAAATGAATGAAAAAGCAGTAATGGGTGCCAAAACACTAATTTTATCCTCCCTTAAATTGGTTTATTTTAAAATAAACAACTTTTAATATAAACTAGACAAGAGCTGTATTAACAATATTGGCTTGATTTTTCATAACTTCAAATCAATTAGTTAAAAATGTTTGTTTTTTTAAAAGAATGTAAAACATTCAAATTGCTACACTGGCCCTCTGGGAAAACAGTGAAACTACCATCTGGCTTGCGAAGAAGATGTCTTTGACATCACCAGTCTAGAAAACCACATTGAGAAAAAATGTTGACATCAATCTTGCGACAAAATCTCATTAAATTGTATAAGTGTGCCTAATGTTGTGGCAGGTGTCACCACCCCGGCAACATAGCATAACAACCAGTCTGCTTCTGTCGTCGTTAATGTTAACTCCGGCTTACAGTTGTGGGCGGTGGCGATGCTAATTTGATGTTTGTTGACAGGCGGACGGCAACAACATGTCACTTGTGTCTCTGCGCTTTCTCCAGGTGCATCCACTCTAATGAATGTCTCGCCTCAGGATTTCTGCCTCCTACCTACTCATTTTCTCTGAAGGAGAGCAGAGCCCAACATTGAAAGTGAACGGTCCCTGGAGACATATAATTCCAAAAACGGTAGTCAGAAATGTTGGTTCGTAGCTGCCATTTTGTAGTTTAACAACTACTAGCATTGCAGTACACTCTGACAATTGGGTGCTTAACAACATTGTTGAACAATAGTGTGCTAGTAGACTCTCTACATGTTCACTCCTCTGTGTTAAAACATTTTCAGGGACACTGGTCACTACAGTGGCCATCTAGTCAAAGATTATAGTGATCTTAACACATTTACTGCCAGCTCAGGTCACAGAGTATGTGCTGCAGTAGTTAGAAAAAGAGGGAAACTGATATTGAAAACACCTATTGACAGCAACAGACATTCAATTTCAACAGGGAGGGGTCGGAAAAGATTATTTGATCGGTTCCAGCCAATCCCTGTTAAATTCGACGTCTATTACTGTCAATAGTGTACCAAACGAATGCTATTTTTAGACCGCAAGGCTGCGTGACGTCACCATCGTACACCGGAAGAGGGTCAACATAGAAGCGCCCTCACATACAACCTATGTTAGTACTGCTTGTTTTCTGCTGGTAATCTTTCAGAAAAGAACGTGCCGAGTAAACACTGCTGCTATGGAACTTGTAGAAATGACTCTAAAAACTCAGAGGAAAAAATGTGAACAATGGATCAACTTGTGCGAACGTCCAAAAGACCAGTTTAACGCCAACAAGGCGAAGTGATTCACCTTCATATGCAGTTAACATTTTGTTGGGGACCATGGTCCTACAGAAGACAATGCTGATCCATTGCCAGCCACAGCCTGCCTGGAAGAGGTAAGCCATTTTGATTTTTACTTATTCTTTAGCGTGGCGTTTTGCCATGCTGCTTCTGTCTGACACTGAATGACCAGAAAAAATTTAAAATGGTATCTGACTGCCACTGTTGTTACTTTTTCTGTTGTAAAAAACAACTTTAGTAAGGGGGAAGTGTTTTTTGGCTGTCACTGCACAGCATTTGCGATCGCTACACATAAATAGCAATATAAATTACCCCAAAAAACGGTCAGAGAAGTAAGACAACCAGACGATATATAAGAAAGACAGGGCAAATGGTGGTTAAAAAAAAAAAAAAAAAAAAAAAAGCTTGTTGAAACAGGATAATTTCATTGTCAGTGACATAAGACAATTCACACAAGAAAAAGGTGTCGATAAAAAAGCTACCTCTGGATCAGGTCAGCTCTTTTTCCCCATCTTTATCAGCCCTCGACACTCAAGCAATCTCTTTAACTGAACATTTGTATGTTCTTCCACATCTTTACCAGTAAATTTGGCACCAGAGACATCATTTCCAGAGAGAATTTGTAGGTTTAGCTCAATAAACATCTCGTTCGTACACTACTAGTATTTACATGCATCTAGCATGAGGGACAAACACAAGCTTGACACCCCCTAGCAACAGTTGCTAATGTCATGAATATTAATGAGCAAAGGTGACGTGTTACGTGCGGTATGCTATTGCAA
Organism: Corythoichthys intestinalis; assembly: GCF_030265065.1. Lineage (NCBI taxonomy): Eukaryota > Metazoa > Chordata > Actinopteri > Syngnathiformes > Syngnathidae > Corythoichthys > Corythoichthys intestinalis. The sequence goes on along the minus strand of NC_080405.1, from coordinate 46,915,985 downwards.
CCAAAGTGTTAAAAATCATAATTTGTGCATGGAAGAGTTCAATGAAAATGAGCGGTCTGGTAGACTGCGAAAATTAACATGTTTACATGCAGCCAATAACCCTTTATGTATGATTTTTTTTAACAGTAACCCAGCTATGTATGTACAGTAAATGCAGTCACAAACGGGAATATGATCATATTCCATTTTTCCCCCCAAAAACCTGATTTTTTTCCGCCTGAGTGAAACGAACTTATGCACATGCGCCAGTCGCAAAGAACCTGGGTAATTTTAGTACAGCAAGCATGTTGTTAGTGTGTTATATATTGTGAAAAACAACACCAAATGCATTTGGAGTAAGGAGGAAACAAGTGACTTCATTCAGAAGATTTTAAATTTTTTTTTTTGCCTAATTGCACTAGAAAATACTGGAATGGCGACATAAAGTAGGTCGCCACAAAATTTTGTGTGCTTCCATGGCGACTGGTCACGCCACATAGGACTTAAGGCTGTTTCAAATTAGCGGGAGCCTAATGTGAAGGGTTTAGCCGCAACCCATCCATTGGGTATGTGGGAGGGGACTTCTCGACGAAAGTCAGCAGCGGCGGTCGTTTTTACGGATTGGAAAGTCGAGTGAATTTTTGCTAAGGGGCAGGGCTCAAAATAGAAGCTTGCTCTATTTTCACAGCGTCATCGCGCTGACGTCAACGACATATCCAATAGCAGAGGGGCAGGTGTACTTACAGTATATCTGTGCTATCAGGCCGTTTTGGCGGACGGATATACACAAATCCCGGTCGACGAAACCTTGATAAATGCGCTTTTTTAATGTTTCCTGAGCTCTGGGACACTAGAAAAATGACTCGCATACCTCTCCTTGCTAAGCTAAATGGTACCTCGATGTGCATTTGTGTGGAAATGTGTCATATCTGTATGCCTTCTCAGTTGTTTTTTCTTTCCAGCATCTGATTCAGCTGGATGGGTGGGGCCGTGGCCGCACACCTGTGGCGCATTAGGAGCGCTCATTATTTAAGGACTGCGAGTGTCGGACTATTGCATATGCTTGTTCCTGCCTTGCTTACCGCTGTGTGCTCATCGTCATCCTCGGTGCCTTCCGACGTTCTTCGGTCGTGTTCTGGTTTGATCTTATTTACTTTTGTGCTCTTCTGGATTTTGTAGTTAGGATTTTGTACTCTGTTATATTCACGCCATCTTGGGTGCTCTTTTAGTTATACTTGTTATATCCGCGTTTTCTAGCGTGCTCCCTAAGTTGTACTTGTTATATCCGCGTTTTCTAGCGTGCTCCCTAAGTTGTACTTGTTATATCCGCGTTTTCTAGCGTGCTCCCTAAGTTGTACTTGTTACATTCGCGTTTTCTAGCGTGCTCCCTAAGTTGTACTTGTTACATTCGCGTTTTCTAGCGTGCTCCCTTTGTTATACTAATTAAACACAAACATTTGCTCTATTGATCTCCTGGTCTGTGTTTTTGGATCCACATTAACGGCTTGCCGTCATAACAAAATGTGGTTGGACCGCTCTTCATACTGGGCTGACGTTAGTGTGAAAAGGCCTTGATTCACTGCCATTGATAGCTATAGATATCCACCTCAACTGGGAAATTGGCAGTAAATTAACTTTGTTCATTATTTTATTTAGCATTCATGTAACCCACAATTTTGTGTGTCTGAACAACAGTTGGTCTTGCCAAAATGCTACACTGGAAAAGTGATTGGTCGATCCACCGTGTTATACGTCATTCGAGCACTCCACGGTGTTGTATGCTTGAGCAATAATTGGTCATTTCCACAATACGTGATGTCAGAATAGTGGGTGTTTTAATAAAATTTGTTCACAGTACTGAGTGAATTCTAGTTAAAATTAACACATGTAATTCACATGTTGTGCCACATAAATGCGTGCTGGTGTCTATATTTCTTTTCGGATTACAAGACTCCCTGGTTCTTTCAATTCTAGTGCACAGACAGCACATGTGTCACACATCTTCCTAAATGTGATAACATCAGAGCCTAGCATACACCATTCTGTTTACTCATGAGTGTGAGGCAAGGCATGCAACATTGACACAGTACGGAAAATGATGACAATGATGCTGCTCAATGCTGTGTCATCAGCATCTCACTAGCAATATGCGAGTGCATGCTGAATGGAAATGAGTTGGCATGAAACAAGCCACACAGATCCAAAAAAAAGATTACATAGGTAGACCTGCTCAAGCAGCCAGACTAACTGGCGTGCCTGTGGGTTGGCAGGGCGATGTTCCCATGAAAAGCATAGCCTGATAGGCATGATATGAATATAAACTTAGGTAAACCCTTATGTCAATGCCAATGTGTTGAATCAATACAACAATTTTAGGGATTTTTTTTTTTTCTTCTTCGTTTTTTTTTTTTACATGTGAAAGTGTATTCCCTTGTTGTAATTGTATGACATTTTGCACAACTGTATATAGTGGTCTTTCAGTTCTCTTGCTGCTCACGTACTGTAGGCATACAAGTGTGTTGATGCCCTACTAGAGGGTGTTGTATATGGCGGAAAACACTCAGGTGACTTGAAGTTCCATTCTGAGACCCCCAATTTGGCCAAATTTCAAAATTGTCCGATATGCATGTGTGATACATCATTGGAAAGCTTAAAATCTCAATTTTCTGGGGGAGGAAAAATTTTGAACAGGAGGGCATTAAAAAAAAAAAATTAAACAGCAAAACCCTAAATGGAGGCGAGAGCACTAGAGAGCAGAATTAAAGACGCCACGATTTTAACGAGATATTTTCGCGTACTTACCTTGTTTCGATCCAAAAACTCCATGTAGCATGTATCACCGAGTGTCAACACACAGCTGTGAATGGCCACAACCGGATTTTTGGGGGGATTTTATGGGTGAAACATGGTGATATAACAAGGGTCGTGATGCAGAAATCGCAGACAACAAGGAGTGGTTGAGATTTTCTTTTTCATATAGTTACCCTTTTAAACATTATTTTTCCATTTTTGTTTTGTTTTGTTTGGATCGGTTATTTACCATCTAACATATTGGGGAAAATGCGACAGTAGCAAAAAAAAAAAAAAAAAAAAATACAGTTGAGCGATAGTTATGAGGTAGATACCCGTGACTTTTTTACAGACGCCAAATTATTCATTGTGATGTAATTTGTTTAAAAGTTTAACATATGCAAGTGAATAATTTTTTAAAGTCGTTTTCTTTTTTTAAACTAAATATTAGACATCAATTAATGATTCTAAACTAAAAATGACAGACATTTTGAATAATAAATATAAATACTTACCTTCTTTTTATGGCTAGGTTGAAACAAAAGCGGTTGCGCGACGTCTGTAAACGGTGGTTTTCAGGGTAAAATGGACAAATTAAAATAGTTCAGGGGCTTAATGCGCCATGAATCTGCTATGGCAGCATAGAGACATATTGTTCTATCAAACACAACAGTTGTTTTGGCTTAAAATACAGCAGTTTCTTTTAAAGGGGAGTGCAAGAGCAGAAACTGCTTTTTCAGTCTTGTTTGTGTTTTCCGCCATATACATATGTTCATATTTATGATTACTGGCTTTTAGATAACTGTATTCGCTGCTATTGACAGTGATAAACATTAAATCCATTTCAAATGAACATCTCAGTTTAAATGTATTTGACGTCTATCGCAGTCAATGCCAGCAAATATGTGAAGGACATCTAAAGCAAATACTTATTCTTGGACAATTGGATGCAGAAGAAATTCATTTTTGTTGCCCAACTTTTTAATTGCAACGGGCACCTTATGTCTTACTCTGAATTTTGGGATTATTTTCAGTTCCTGGTTAGACCTCAGCAATATGTTATTGTTTATGATGCATTTCCTTCAGGTATCATTATGCTGTGCAAAAATGTAAAATGGCCATTTCAAAGTTTATCGCCTCCAAATATGTATACTAAATTCAAGTGTGGGGAAATTATGTAAACTACATTAAAAAAAAGAATTGCAATAGATCTGTTCGATTCTATTTCAGAATGAACATAGATCCACACCATATGTCAAGTCTTTTTGGAATCAATTTGTTGGACTATCCCTAACATGTTTCTGTTGACAAATAAGGTCAAATAGGTCTTCAAAATTATTCATAGATGCTATCCTGCAAACCACTACATGAAAAAATTCGACATTGATACAAAATGCTCGTTCTGTGGAAATCATCCAGAGACAGTTCAGCACCTTATTTGGACCTGCTCTTTCGCCAATAAATTTTGGAAAGAATTTTGTAAGTTCACCATCAGTAAACTTCAAACTCAAATGGGAAAATGTCATTTATTGTTTCTATAAAAATTCAAGAATGAGAATGTTCTTTTTAAAATTAATATATTCATTTTGTTACTGAAATTCTACCTCCACTAATGTACATTTAGCAAGCGGTTACCTTCATTTTGTCACTTTCATAACGAAACTCTGTACTGTATAAAATCGGTAGGAAAAAAAAAAAGAAATCAAGGAATGTGAAAGTGGAAAAACGCTCAATATTTGTAAAAAAACAATCTTTTTTTTTTTGTGAATAATTGAATGACCGCATTATTCATTTTTTTCTTTTGATATATAATGTTTGGAATATTTGTACCTGGTGGTATAGTTGTGCTTGTTTTATTTTTTATTTTATATTTATATAGTTTTATATTTTTAATTTTATTGTTGATTGTTCACTTTTGTCTGTTTATCATGTTAATAAAAAACGTTAAAGACCTCATTTTACATACATCATTACAGTTCTTTATTGATTCTTCATACCTGTGAAATTCTTCACGGTTCATCTTTTGATGATTAATCGTAAAATAAAACACACTCATTTAATTTTATGCAGGTATACACGTAAATTGAATTCCTGCGATATGACAGTCGTAAAGCAGGTAATTGTTGAGATTTATAGCGTACGTGTCCCTGAATGCATCATCAATTCGTCTCCAACAATCTGTTGCTCTACCAGAAAGCACTGTGAGTTTACGCTAACATCACTTACCAGCTCATTTGCTGCACTGTTACTTGCTACCACTCAAATAAACGATGCCCTTTCTCCCACGATCATTGATTGTTACTCTAAAATGAGAAATCGTTAAGTTTCATGCGGACATCGGCTGTAATCGTAAAGCGGACGATGAGTATTTAAATGCAAATGACAGCGTGTCCCTGAACGCATCATCAATTCCAGTCCACCAACCTGTTGCTCGCCAAGGGAGCCGCCTCCTCGGCTTCTTCCGCTTTCCCTCTCCTCTTCGCCGGCTGCCTATCACAGTCTCGGCTCACTCCCCGACTGCTCCACCCGGTGCAAGCATGGCTGCGAACAAAGTAATAGTTTACGGCGGAAGAGGCGCGCTGGGCTCCAAATGTGTTCAGCATTTCAAAGCCAAAGGATGGGTGAGTATGCTAGCCAAACAGGCTAACTCGGCTGACTACAGCTAGCCACCGGTTCAAACCAGTTCATTTATATCAGAGTTTGGAAATGAATGTGAATTAAAGCGTGGTTATTATTCGCTCACCAGTGGGTCGCCAATATTGACTTGGGCGCAAACGAGGAAGCTAATGAGAACGTCATTGTCAAGTTGACAGACTCCTTCTGCGAGCAGGCTGGTCAGGTGAGTGATGATACTAGTATGATAAGTTGAGGTTTCCATACACAAAACACAACGTGATATCAATTGGCAGCGATTGACAATCATAGACGTCCAATCCATTTCAAGTGGGTGGGCAGCCAAGTTCATTCGCTGCCATCCTCCCACTTCAAATGGATTAAACGTCTTTTAAAGTGTATTAATGTCGTTTTTAAGAGCCATATGATTGGACGTCTATCAGTCATTTGCAGTGAAAGAGTTAAATTGCTCGTTTTTGTAAATAACACCTTTTTCGTAAATGTCAAGTAAATTTGCTTTTGTGTAATTGGTCAAAATGCAATAAGATAGCCAAGGCAGTCCTCACACCTGGTTCTTATTTGTCTAATTACTTTAAAATCGGAACACAGCTGTCAAAATAAACTATTGACAATTGTCTATAAAAAAAAAGTATGCTTTCTTTTATTTAAATGAAAATGAATTTAAAAAAAAAAAAAAAAAAGACTTTTAGTTGTTAATCTGTCTTGTGACCGCTGATAATCAGCTGATAGAGATTAAAAAAAAAAAAAAAGAAGAAATCACCACCTCACACCCCATAAGCCCAAGACTGCATGATCAGTTTTTGTTTTTTTTAATCTTTCCAAGCGACTACAGCGTCTTGATAAATTAATTTTTCACTAAAAAGCTCAAGTGTTGTTTTTTCTTATTAGAAAAATGAAAATTGCATTTATTTTGGCGATTATCCATCTATTTCTGAGAAGACCGGAAAAAATGCCTACGAAATGCCATTTTTTTTTTCATCAGTGAAGTGAATGCAGATCCTAATCTTGACTTCAAATGTCAGGCATCACTTAAGGTAGGCCTGTCGCGATAGCAAATTTTAGTAGGCGATATTGTCTAATAAATTATTGCGATATGCAATATTATTGCCTGTTTTTTTTTTTTTTTTTAACCTATTCAACCACGAATATAGTGACAATACATCCTAATAAATCACCTATTGAAATACAATAAATTGTTATTCTTAAATAAAACACAATCTAGATTAAGATATATGAATATAAAAAAAAACGTGAGAATGAAATACGTGAGAAATCCACTGTCATTTTTGTTGTCTGCCAATTAGAGCCCTTTAAAAGTGTTAATTTGATCCAAAACGACTGTCATCATCTGCAAAGTGCACACTCAACAAATTTGAAGCCAAATTATTAGCATTTATCACATCATATTATCATTGCCAATCAGATTTTTCATAATGGGTGTCAATTCAAATTTATTCTTATTGTAGAATCTGAAGTATATGCGATTGCCTCCAGAAATCTGAACACGGTGTGCTTCTATTTTGAAATGTTCACCGGAAGTACGTTTGCTAAGCCACTAACCGTAAACGTTATACTCAGGAAAAAGAAACAAAAACAAAATGCACTTCTCTTTCGTCTTGCATGTTGTATCAGTAATATTTTTTTTTCTCTTGTTCGCATCGCTTGCAAATTCTTTCTTGTATGTCTGAACTTTAATTCCACGACGTGTTGATGGCCAATAAACATCTGTGGAAGCTACTGGAGTCTCATATGTAATCAGCACGCACGTATGCCGAGTGCACGCAGGACACGCACGCACATATTTATGCACGCACGCACGCACGCGGCGATAAATCGCAGCCGGGAAATTTACCACCCTCATTTTTATTTACCGTGCAATAATTTGACTTATTGCATATCGCAACAGGCTTAATTTAAGGGGAAGAAAATCCCATCGTTTTGCTTATGTCTCAGTGTTAATGTTAATATTATTCTAAAGTCATATACAGTACTGTTGCATATTCCATCAACACAAAAACACCCTAAAATAATGTTCTATATGTTAAAAAAAAAACATTGCAGATTTATTTAACGGTCGTGCAGAATGCAACTTGCAAACAAGACTTTTGAAATGTGTATACCCTCGTTTTTTTTTTTTTTAAAGTCCAGCATTATAAAATAACTGCCACTATTCTTATTTATAGGTCACTGCAGACGTTGCCCAACTGCTTGGAGAGCAGAAGGTGGATGCCATTTTATGTGTTGCCGGCGGATGGGCGGGAGGAAACTGCAGTTCCAAAGGTTAGAGATCAACGTGAGATTTGTTTTGCCCAAGCAAAACTGAAACCAAATTAAATGTTTTAAATTTGGTGAGTTTACTATAGCATTTTTCTATCATTTTGAAAACAAATCTCAAGTGTCTTTAAACTTATCTGTGATAAGTTAGGTCAGGAATTAATGCAACATTTTCACAAAGTTGAAATCAGCAAAATAAAATTTGCATTATTTTTTGCTTTAACTTTTCTCAACTGCGTTTTTTTTTGGATTTCATATACAGACATACCTACAAAATGAACGTTACACCAGGATTCACTTTTGTTATTAAAGCTAATATAGGGTATTTGTGCTCTTTAGACTTGTATAAGAACACTGACCTGATGTGGAAACAGAGTGTGTGGACCTCCACCATCTCCAGCCACCTGGCAGCCTTGCACCTGAAGCCCGGAGGTCTGTTGACTCTGGCGGGGGCCAAAGCCGCTCTGTCAGGGACCGGAGGTGAGGTCTGCTCGTGCGCGTGTGTTTACCATCCTCGTCCACAGGAGCCTATTGATCTGTGTTGTCTGGCTTGTCAATAGCCATGATGTGTGTAATAGAAAGCACCGCAAAGAATCGACTCTCTTATCTGAAGATGTGCCGATAAAATGGATCTGAGCTAGAGAGAAAAAAACGGACAATTCTGTGCTTCGTAAACAGAAAGTCAATGCTCTGATAGGCCCGTTTGTCCATCAGCCGGCGCGCTGACCTGGCCGCGACCCAATCGCCTCATTTCGATCACTGGCAAAGAGAGGCCGGGTCAATATTTAGAAAGTAACTGGCTGGAGTTCATGTGGGGAGAGACTGAAACTTTAAATGCTGCAAACTTTATGGCTTTACCACTAATCATTCGATGCCCATAAAATATATATTCTAATATTATTGACTTTTTTTTTTTTTTTTTGGCCAAGTAGAACCCTGAAGTCACTTCCAGAATAAACACAACAACAGCAAAACTTGTATCGTCATTCGTTTTGCTTTCTAGCTCTGACTTTTGAGTCATTTAACATTCTTAACAAACTTGAAAGAGAACTCCCCTCTCTCCTATTGGTCCATTCTTTATTGGCATGCCACCAGACAGCGCCAGACGGGAATTCTTGGGATTCTTTGAAAAGCCGCATTGCATTGCAGTGGGGGTTGTGTTTACTGCATCCAGATGCTACCCAACTTTCTAATTCATTTGCTGTTGTGTTCTCCAACCTATTTCCTTTGTTGATACTCAGGCATGATGGGATACGGAATGGCCAAGGCTGCCGTGCACCAGTTATGTCAGAGTCTGGCCGGCAAAAACAGCGGGATGCCTTCTGGGGCTGCCGCGGTTGCCATCTTGCCGTAAGTGCTAATCCTCCATGCAGCTCTACATTTTAAAAACGGACAGCATTGTTTTTGATTTTCAAAAGATGTTGTATCAACCATCAAAAATGAATACACGCCTACCTAAAATAAATGAGGCCAATAATTACCGCCGATGGTCCGAATTTTAACTGTTTATAGGGTGCTCAATTGAATACTATGAGTTAAAAAAACAACTTTAGGGTAATGGCGGGCTCTAACCAAAGTGTATATATATATTTTTTTTAAATGTCTTAAATGTATTAATTTTGTTTTTAATTGATTTTTAAATTTAAGCATTTATTTATTTATTAAAAAATCTAAAATTAATACATGATACAATAATGATGTCAAGTCCACATATGTGGTTGCCAGGTTTCAGATTTTTTATTTTTTTATTTTTTTTTTTAAATGACCAAAAATACCGTAATTTTCGGACTATAAGCCGCTACTTTTTCCCCTCATTTTGAATCCTGCTGTTTATAGTCCAGTGTGGCTTATTTGTTGATTTATTTGGGTTAATAGGTAACACTTTATTTGACAGCGGCGTCATAAGACTGCCATAAGACCGTCATTATTATGAGATGACACTATCATGGGCATTAATGAATGCTTATGAGATATTTCATTTAGTATCATGCGGTAAATTATGTCACTAAGACCATTTATTTCCAGCTCGGATCTTTTGCATCCATTCATAAGTGATATAATTTGCCGGCTGGCACAAAAGGACACCTGTCATAAGTATGATGATGGTCTTATGACAGTCTTATGGCACCACTGTCAAATACAGTGCTACTATATACCATAACTAGCAATTAATGAAACAACTGGCACAGTAACTGAAGAAATAATTATCAAAGAACATGAATTTTGATTGTTATTTACATCTGTAGCGCTGCAATGCATGATAGCAGGCATGCTGGACGACAACAGTATTGACAGCAGGTGGCAGCAAAGATTGACGGTCCCAAGAGAACAGTGAAGGCCAAATGAAGCAATGAAGCTTTGCAGCCAATTGTTTCAAGGCTTCATGGTGGTTCATTTGGTCTTATGACAGTTTTATGATGCTGCTGTCAAATTAAGTGTTACCGGTCCCATACTACAGTGAGGACAGCTGCGGCTTATAGTCCAGTGCGGCTTATCTATGAACAAATGCAGTTTTTGTGTCAAATTTGGTGGGTGGCGGCTTATAGTCAGGTGCGCCTTATAGTCCAGAAATTACGGTAGTCACTAAGTGCATATCTGCAATAGACCTTTTTCATTTGTCGTCCAATAAGCAAACAATCAGGCTTTTCCAACATCTCCCACGCAGCAGTTTTACTCCCTACATGACTAATACACACGTTAGAATGGGTACATGGATGCCAAGGAGCCGTTAGACACAAACTAGTATACAACACTGTTGGTGCCAAGATTAGCGATCAAATAGCTAAAAGTAGGATGTCATCTTTTGCTCATCGGTGATTTTCCCTAATATTGGGTTCCCAACTACAGTGGTACCTCAACTTAGGAACGTCTCTAGATACAGAATTTTCAGGTTAATACAGGCCTCAACGGGAAAATATTGCCCCTTGTTACAAAAGAAATTTCAGGATACGAAAGGCAAAAATACAGTATGGCTGGAACTCGCAGCTCCCAGAGTTTACTGAACGTAAGATACTTATAGCTGATCTGCCATTGGTTATTGCCTAGCATTCCTGGCATCCAATTGGCTAAGAGGGACCTCTACTGTATGTGTATGTGTGTTTCCCAGCATCCTCTTCATTTGTTCCTCATGTTCTGACAGCTTTACATGAGTGTATTATGTTATGTAAAACTCTGATTTCATGTTTATTGCGCAATCATCTAATATGAACATTTATTTGTTACATGTTTTGATGCATTTTTATCCATTATAAAAGATTTATGTCTGAATTTTGGGGGGCTTCGAACAGATTAGAGCAGGGGTGCCCAAGTCCGGTCCTTGAGAGCCCCTATCCAGCTTGCCTACAATGTCTCCTTCCTTTAACACACCTGAATCAAATGATCAGCTGATCGGCAAGCTCTGCAGGAGCCTGATAACAATCCTGATTATTTGATTCAGGTGTGTTGGAGGAGAGAAACATGGAAAATAAAATAAAAGGGAACCTCGGACTTAGACTTGTAGGCTGTTACAAGCCACAATTGTTCTCTTTTACTAAAATATGTTGTTAAAAACACATAAAATATTTCCATTGATTTAAAAATCTATAGTATTTGGTAGATGTTTTGACCTACGGTGGCCGCCATGTTTTATGCGCGCAATGGGCGCTCGAGGTAATGATGTAGTTTGTCACTGTCACTAGACAAACACTAGCGGTGTTCTATAATTCCTATAATTCCTACGCGGCGAGACGTCCAACACATGCGCACATTGGTTAAAAGTGGCGATTACTAACCATTTGTGTTTTTATTGAGTCTTTTATTGCCTTTTCATTGCCTCAAAATATTTTTTCTGAGTCTTTTATTACCTTTTCATTGCCTCAAAATACTTTTTGCATGTGTTTCCCTCTGTTAACGTGACTAACGTCGGGTATTTAAAACACCCTTATTTGATATTACTACGTTTAAGTATTTTCATAAGGCATCTTTAGTATTTTCTATCTGTATGCATCTAAACAAAACAAGCTGAAAGCGCAAGGTAGTACTTTGTGTGTAAAATTCGTCTCTTGTAGCACGTTTCGCCGGTGTAGCACATTTTGCATGTGTTTCCCTCTGTTGACCACGTGTCACGTAGCGTATTTAAACCACCCTTATTTGATATTACTACGTTTAAGTATTTTCATAAGGCATCTTTAGTATTTTCTATCAGTATGCATCTAAACAAAACAAGCTGAAAGCGCACGGTAGTACTTTGTGTATAAAATTCGCCTCTTGAAGCACGTCTCGCCGGTGTTGCACATTTTGGCAGAACACAAGTTTTGTCCTATTCTCATCTCGTTTCATCCCGTCTTTCCTGTTCATTTTGCTTTTGCTGCTCGTTTTGTGAAATATCGACAGTGCTGTCATACTCATTAATGTTCCTCTCGGGTTCAAATTGAAAGGGCTGAGCAGATGACATGTTTATGTCGCCAGAGTCATACTCTGGAAGCCCGGCAGCTTAACCCAGTGACGTCACCGCCCTGTGACGTCAACAACAATGGCGACCTACTCGTTAAACTAATTTTACAAATTGTATAAAAACAAAAACATCAAGAGGGGTTTTAATATCAAATTATATCAACGCATAATAACATTTATCTTTTAAGAACTACAAGTCTTTCTAGCCGTGGATCCCTTTAAAGCAGAAATGTGAAGTAATTTCTTCACATGCCAAATAGGGTCACAATTAAAATAATTAAACATTGTCCAACAAATAAAGCATGAAAAAATAATTTATATGTTGTATATTTAACAAAATAATCACGTTTCCGAAGTTCGAGCCTGAAAGGTGACGAACCCGGGAGTGATACGTCACACCGGGAACAGCCATCAGATATATCATTCCCCATGTCTAAACAGCTGAACAGGGAAAAAAGATAAAATGCTCTTTTTTCTCATAAACATTTACAAAGACTTATACTGTTGTTCTTTTATTAGCTATGTTGTACTTGCGTCACAGATGGACAGATGAGCAGCCTAGCTGAGATAAGCATGAGCAAATCATTATAAATAAGGATGTAAATGGCAGATTTCTGATTGGTCTGCTGTAGCTGAATACTGTCTTGTTGCAAAATCATGATGGCGATCTACAATGTTCTTGTTTTATTAAAAGGGGGAGTATCTGCATTGTGCTTTCTGTATGGTTGCTCTTTTCACTAGCAGCAGCCTGCTGGAGGGCTGTCACATCTGTTTTGCATTAGCCCAATGTATTGCATTTCTGCCGCCTTTTACCCTGGAGCACCAACCTCTGGTCACACGTCTGACATAGTGCCTGGCATCGTAAGGCAAACGTAGTTCCTTTTGTGGCACTTATCTGGCCGCAACATTACGTACACCATCCACTAGTATGCTTCACCCTCCACTAGTATGCTTCAGAGTAGGTATCGTGGACTTTTGACGATGAACAGTTTTTTTTTTTTTTGTTTGCACTAAAATTACGTTTTTGAAATAACAACTATTAAGTTAAGCCTTAGTGTCATCAGCACGTAACAAGCACTAAAATTACCTTTTTGAAATAACAACTATTAAGTTAAGCCTTAGTGTCATCAGCACGTAACAAATTTTCCCCATGCTACCACATATCCCAGGCATATGAAGAGGATATTTTTTTTAAGTTTTGTAAATAGAAATTCCTGCAGCCCGTTGTTGCAGTTGGCCTTTTGGCTGTCACTGACTAGTTATTTTATTACTATTTAAGGGGCTTCCAGTTCTTGAAAATGTCACAACTACTGTATGCCATAGATCCTCTATTGATGATGCATTCATTCACTTTATTCCACTGTATATTTAATGAATCTGAAATTGTTGTGCAACGTTGTCTTTACTGATACAATTACGGTATTTTATTCCTATGGTTTCTTTTGGTGCTATTCCTCCCCCGGGCAAGTTTTAAAGCATTTCACAATCTGTTTAGCTTTGAATGGTTGCACAAAACGATTGTTGCTATGAGTCAGAGACGGACGCATCTGCTGCTGCTTGCTCCGATTTTCATCTGCCTCCATTTCACAACAGGGTTACCTTGGATACGCCCATGAACAGGAAGTTCATGCCAGATGCCGATTTTGGCACATGGACCCCTCTGGAGTATGTCGCAGAGTAAGTGTTGGTTTATTAAATAACCACTACCCCTCATTATAGTTTTCCAGGATTTTTTACTTTAAGTATTGTAATCATTTCATTGTGGTTTTAACATTTTGAATATTTCTATGAGCATTTTGAATGTGGTATAATAAAGATGCTATGTCATTTTCGTTTCTTTTAATTTCATGATCCTTTCGATAGTTATTAATTCCTATGGTGCGGATTTTATTTTGAAATGTGAACAAATTTAGATGCATTTGGATAGATCCCGGATGTGTCCAAAACCACACCAGATTACTGTGCGGATTAGATTGAGTTTAGATGAATGTCCGGGGGACACAAATAGAAACCAATCTGGCCAGCGGGAGAAATTAAAAGCAATGACGATCGCTTCAATTATGTCTTTTTTTTTGCGTCATGACCTTTTGCGTGACAAACATGCGTCATAATTTCTGTGATGCTGTGTTCGTCAGCAGTGAATCATTTTACATTTAAGCCTGTCATGTTGGTTTCTCAGAAAGGCAATAATGTCCTGTGTCAATTTCACGCAGGGCTTGTTTGACTGTTAAAAATGAACCAAATAACATAAAATTGGTTTTCATTTACTCATTGGCTACCATTGACAGCAGTAGAAGTCTAATCCATCAAAAATGGGAGGGATGGCAGACAGTGATTATGTTTCAGTACCATTGACGGTGATGGCTATCAAACTTGTTTCAATTGGGAATGACGGCTCCGAGTTAAAATAGATTGGACGTCCATTGCCGTCAATTATGCCACCCAGTTCGTTAACTCCATTACTAAACATTTTGAGGAATATTTTGGACATTTCATCATTATACAGGTAGTCCCCTGTTTATAAATGAGTTCCGTTCCTACGCTGGCAACGTAACCCAAATTTCCGCGTAAATCTGAATTAACCCTTTAAAAATTCAAAATAACAATCCAAAAAGTACAAAAGTATTGTTTTGTTTCATGGTAGATGATACACTGCCCTCTAGTGGCAGCGTTGGGTCTGGGTGGACTGTCATTCAATAATAGTTCCATACAGGAGTACTCAGACGTCTCACATGGATTAAGGATAGCTGCGCTCTGGCTTGGCCCATATCAGGCTGTAAATTGCTTCAGCTAATATATGTTTGTGTATGCATTTGTAATTAAGTTAAGAGCTACAGTTTGTGGAGATACGTGTGAGCGATTTGCTATGAGAATTGTAAATACATTAGCACTCGTAGCATTTAAGCTAACAGACATTTGTGAAGCAAATTAGGCTAATTTAATCTACTAAATTTTCATATTGATCAGACTAGATGGACGTTTGAACACCAATCATTTTGTGTTGAGTGCTTTATTGTTTAAAATGCGTGTCATTTTGAACAGACGTGTACATATGTGTGTTAGTTTTACAAATTGTCATAAGGTGAAGGCTGTAAAAAGCTTCAAAAGGCACAATTGCTTTGTTCGCTGTCTGTCAAGCTGAACAACTTCACCCTTTAGTGAGAACAGAACAAGTCATGTTAATAAAAAGTAAAAAAAAAATAAGATACTGTGAGATACAATTAGGTACTGTTTGTGCGACTTAAAGAAGAAAAAAAAAGACTGGAGACAAATTGGAGGACAAGACTCCTGCGTCCTAAAGTCGAAATCGTGTAAGTCGCATACGTCGTAACCCGAGGCCTACCAGTATTTAATGGCTCACTTAATATTGGACGTGCAGGATGGCAATTAAAGTTCTTATACATAGATTGGATAGGGAAAAATGTTTCTACATTTGAAGTTTGCAACCCTGTATTAACCTTTACTGACTTCCTTCCCTCCACTCCAGAACGTTCTTCAAGTGGGCAACGGGTGCTGACAGGCCGGTGTCGGGCAGCCTGATGCAGCTACTCACCTCCGGCGGGGAAACTCGTGCCGTGGCAGCGCCCTAGAGGACGGACAGACAGACTGAAGTGGCAGCGTTGTCGTCCGGGGGGGAAGGAAAGATAAGGACAGAGAGCAGATAGAAAGAAGGATCATGAGGTGATGGAGTTGGAAGGCAAGAGTGGGGGAAAAAATTACATTCAAGGGTCCAGTGTTACATGAAGGATAACAGTGCCATCTAGCAGTAGGTGTTACTATTGCTTTGACTGCGCTGCTTGCTTGTCAACATGATTAAAAATGACTAATGTGCTGTTTACAGGCGAGTTTTACTGGGGTAAAAGTAATGGGCCAAAAGATTAGGTGCACAATCGCGGTACATTTCCAACTAATTATATTTATGAGTGGTGTCCGTTTATTTTGCTGAATATTGTAGTTATTGCATGAAATTCCCTGCATCATCAGCTTGCCATTTCTAAAATTGTAACAGTCTTTATATTGTGACATTACATAATCAAAACATAGACCGCCAAAACCAGCATAAATATCTGATAAATATTTTAAGAATAGTGTCGAGTGTCGTGGACTCTTGAATGATTAACTCTGACATCAGTTAATACTGAGTATTCCTATTACTATTTTTTTGTTTTTTTTTTTAATAATATTTTTGACTTGCAGTAATTCATATATTAGATGTAACAGCTCCATTAATTATAAATGCATTCAAATATAGTGTTAAATACTAATTTATCTTTATAGCACTGCCTGGCAATCGATACTAATGAGACAAAAATTATTACACAGTACCTTTTTGAGAGTCCATTCATCTTAGCGTTGACTTAATTGCAAAATATTTCTGAAGGGAACGTTTTGGTTACATACTCATGTGATTGTGTCCTGACTCTATCTAATGAATTGGCCTTTTGGGTGTTTGCATTAAAGCAAATTGTGTGTGCGTTCGTGTGTGTTTGGACAAGGAGGTAAAAATAGCTCTCAGCATATTTTCCTCCACCAGATGGCAGTGTTTAATAAGAGAATCACGCACACACCGCACGCCTATCCGTGTGTGCTCGGGCATAAAACATAATTTATACACTGCTCTTAGCTCGCCTTCCTCTCACCTTGGCGAATGCAAATGCACACTTGCATCCGTTCCATGACCAATAGATTATTTCAGCAAGCCTGTTTTCAGTTGTGTGCAGAACAGCAGCTCGTATATTCAGCAGCAGCACTGTGGAGGCGAGGGCTCATAAACAGGCGGCGTTTTAAACTCTGCTGTTTCTCGTATAAGGCGTACTGCCGTGGGAGCGCACGCGTGGCTGTTGACAAGCTCGCTGCGATAAATCACCGCCGCCGAGGATTAATAGGAAGAAGCAAAAGCGGGGCCTGGCTCCCTGGAGGAGCTGATATGTATTTATTTGAGGTGGCGGAATCATTCACAGGCGTGAACGCTGTCTCCCATAATGCCTTGCTGCATACAGTGAGTCACTTCTGGGTGAACGTCACTGACATGGAATGGGTGCGTGATGAAGTTTTATGTCTTGGTACCAATGGCCTGTGTGTAAGAGGATTTGAACGCCATGGCAATACCCAGGGGTGGCTCTAGAAAAATATGTACAAGGTGGCAGAAGGGGGGCAAGTTTTTGACGGTGGCAAATATTTCTTGATGGTATTCTTTGGACAATGATAAGATATTCTGTGATGATTTGATTCAAAGGCGTTGACTCGATTTAATACAAAATGAAGAAATTTTAACAAAATCAGTTCCAATTTACCTAAAGTAATAAAAATACAAATCAGTTTTGAGGTGTGTGACAATTTTGTGGATTTATTTTTTATATTTTAACAAAACGGCATGCCGAAGAAAACAATCATTTTTATTTTGATCGAAAACAACGATCCCTCACTACTCCGCTCTTCAAACTTCACGCCCTCAGTCTATCGCGGATTTTTTTTTTTTTTTCAATTAAAAAAAAATTCGTAGTTTTAGGGGGGGGATTTACATGGTGACTCTCCGAGGAGACGAAAAATTTCAAATGTGCAATTATATGGTTTCGTCTCCATTCGAACAATGTCGCGATTCCGCATTAAAACGATGTAGTATTCATGCCAGGCCCTAGGGGGCAGTGCAGATTTACAAGGCAACAGCGAATGATGCACTTTGACCCCACGGGGCTCCTCAGCCCGGAAGAAAACATGCCCGTCCTTTCGAAGCAATGGCATTTTCCTTTCGCTCCAAAAGGCACAAAAATGGAAACATTCAACATATTTAAATTTTGAAATATTATAACACTAATTTAAAGCCGATGTTCTGCCATTTGCTGTTTTTAATGTTAAATAGCACCGCTGCGCACGCCCAATGTGACGTGTATGAGTGCTGACGTTATCGGCGCGGGTCCCACGCGGCAGTAGCCTTTGATATGCATGCGAAGCAAGCCGCCCTCATACCCCCGCAATCGAATTCTTCCACTTTGGAGGCAGGATTCAGAATTTTCCGTCTTCGCCGACACCATATGCACGCGAGGCAATTCCGTTACTCAGGCATTGCGTCTTCGTGTCGCAGAGTCGCCATGTAAACTGCCCCTCACTCTCGTGCCCTCCCTCCCACTCCCTGCTCTTGGTTCGTCACTGGAGTTGCTTATTAAAGTTAACGATTATTGACAGATGTTTGGGTTTGATCTTGCCACAGACATGAACTTCAAAAGCTCCACATGGGTCAATCATCGTTTAACTTGTTAAACAGTTGCTGTGGCAACTCATTGTGCGTATGTGAGCAGCTGGAGCGGATTTAAGTGGACTCACTCAATGAAGCATTTAATACAGCCAAGCATTTTTGTACTATATTCTTGTTTATAAATAATTCGGTAGGACAGTAACATGTTTAAAACTTACCATATTATTATTTTTGAAATGCTTAAAAACAATGTAATAAAAAATAGATGTTTAATTATACTTTTGGGGGGGGGGGGGGGTGAAAAAAACATGTATTTATACATTGAACACACCAAAGGAGCGGGGGCACTACTTTGCGGTTTTTCACTTATAATGGCAGGTTCTGCTCCCCACTAACACGAAAAACAAGGAATCACTGCACATTAAATTGTGGTTTTCAAATTGATATATTGATCCACATGCATTAATTGTAACACACCTAGTGTCAACATATGGTAGTATTTCGGACCAAATTTCATTTTTTCATCAACGGCATCATGTAATACATAACCTTAAAGGGCTTTTCAAACCACCTCACACAACTGAACCCCCTTTTTAAAAAATTACAATAATTAATAATTGTATAGCTGATTGAAGGTGGCCAACCCAGGTATATGTTCTGGACTTTATTGCCTAACTTATTTTGGTATGGTATGGTAAGTTCTAAAGGGTTAAAACAAAAATAAATGTTAGTCGAACTGAATTAAATGTGTGAAAATACATGTGGAAAAGAAAAACAAAGAAAAAAGGGAAAACCTTTCTAGTGTCTATATTTAAAAAAATATGCTCAATGTTGAAAGTTATCAACAAATTGAAACTAAATGAAATGGCATGATTTGCCTTCAAAAACAGCTATTTCAGCAGCATTAAAATTGGTGTCTAACAATGCTCAAAGCAAATGTATGTGTCATTATTTATATTCCTGAAGATAACTTCCGGTTTACTTCCTGTTTGTAATATTCCCTGGCGCAAAAGCGCTCCCTCCAACACGGGCGACCCGACCATAAGTGATATATGCAGGAAATGTGATTCAACATACAAAAAAAAATTAATTGCACTATCACGTCGGACCGTGAGAACTGACAGCGTTTTAGTGATAGGGTGACCGCATAGACAAGCAGAAATGTTTGTGACATCACCCTTTTTCAAATGGTAAATACAGTGGTATCTCTATTTACGAAATTAATTGGTTCTGGAAGTAGTTTCGGAACGTGAAAATTCTGCCCCATTCATTCTTTCCTTTACACAGCTCAATAGTCCTGGTCCCTTTGCAGAAAAACAGCCCCAAAGCATGATGTTTCCGCCCCCATGCTTCACAGTGGGTATGATGCAATTCAGTATTCTTTTTCCTCCAAACAAGAGAACCTGTGTTTCTACCAAAAAGTTCTATTTTGGTTTCATCTGACCATAAAATCTTCTCCCAGTCCTCTTCTGGATCATCCAAATGCTCTCTAGCGAACCGCAGACGGGCCTGGACGTGTACTTTCTTCAGCAGGGGGACACATCTGGTGGTGCAAGATTTGAGTCCCTGGCGGCGCATTGTTACTGATAGTAGCCTTTGTTACTGGGGTCCCAGCTCTCTGTAGGTCATTCACTAGGTCCCCTCATGTGGTTCTGGGATTTTTGCTCCCCGTTCTTGTTATCATTTTGACGCCACGGGGTGAGGAAGGAGTCTAAAGTCCGTGTTGCCCAACGACAGCCCCAAAACATCACAGCTCTAGAGGAGATCTGCATGGAGGAATGGGCCAAAATACCAGCAACAGTGTGTGAAAAGCTTGTGAAGAGTTACAGAAAATGTTTGGCCTCTGTTATTGCCAACAAAGGGTACAAAACAAAGTATTGAGATGAACTTTTGGTATCGACCAAATACTTATTTTCCACCATGATTTGCAAATAAATTCTTTAAAAATCAAACAATGTGATTTTCTGTTTTTTGTTTGTTTGTTTTTTTCCCCCCACATTCTGTCTCTCATGGTTGTGGTTTAACCATGTTGACAATTACAGGCCTCTCTAATAAGTGGGAGAACTTGCACAATTATTAGTTGACTAAATACTTATTTGCCCCACTGTACCTCTTTTTGGAATAAAGGGACAGAGCCATCAGACCCACTTATGCATGTGGAGAACATGCAATCTCCACACAGGAAATCTAGAGTTTGGGATTGAATCCTTTTCTGGGACTAGATGAATTTTAAAATTGTATGTATAAAATATATATTCATCATGTAACCCTTAGTTACAAAGTGTAGGGAAACCAAAGAGTATATTGTGATCTCTGCTCTCTTTTATTGTTCTTATTCATATACCAGTGAAATCAATCAAAACAAAAGGACAACATGGAACATGTGAAGACAACCTGCTTTTATTCAGGTGGTTAAATAAAAGCATATATACGAGATTGCGTTTCACACTTAGCGTTATTGGCGGCGGGGTGGTCGAGGCTTTCGTACGGTCGGTCATCACAGTGATTCATTGTGTGAGGCGACCAGGAGAGCACCCGCCCTTGCAAACAAACAGCACCACCTGCTACCCCCATTCCTGAGGTGGAATTTGTTTGATTAAACTTTTCATTGTGTGTTTGTGCTCATGGATGGTGCACACATGACAGTGGGTACATTGTGCACATATAAAGCCAAAGTTGAGTTGTTTGGGAAGAACACAGAACACAATGTGCAGAAACGTCTTCCTAACTGTAGTATATGTGGGCATTGTGGTGTGGGATTGCATGGCTCCCTGAGGGCCTGGACCAAAACGAATCAGACTTAAAGACTTGTAGGCTTTAATAAGCCATAATTGTTCTCTTGTACCAAAATATGGTATTAGAAACACATATATTATTGCAATTGTTTTAAAAATCTATAATAGTTAGTACATGTTTTGACCTCCGCAGGGAGCCATGTTGTATGTGCGCAATGCATGCTGGGGGTGGTGATGCGGTGAGGCTGGACTAGGAGAATAGCTGTGCTAGCTAGCAAGCGAAGCTCGTATGACGACTGGCATGATTTTTTTTTTCACTTTCTGCTGATAGTCAAATAGTTTTGTTACAGAGCTGTGGGATGAGTTCCCAACGTTGTACTTGTATCCAATTCTATCTCATCAGCAGTATCGTTAAACCGATCCTAGGCGGCTTGCAGAGATATTGACTTGCTGCCATTTGGCAGTTTGTACATCCCTTTGTTGCTAGTTGCATCATTGCGTTTTTTTTGTTTTTGTTGTTTTTTTTTGTCCCGTTTGTCTATCCTCTCACCGCTGCTTTCCCATGGGTTTTCACTTTATTTTTCATTGATCCCTACCTACTGTCACGGACCCTTTTTTTGTCTCCTTTTTTGCGATCATGTGTTTTTATTTTTGTTTGTTTGCTCAATAAACCCTTTTACGCCATCCCTATGTTATTATTGTCTGCTTTCTGTCTGAGGTGAGCTGTGTTTTCTAATTTGGTGGTCAAGCCAGTCGGACTTTCTTTTCATTTGCGTTTCCCTTTCAGGTTGTACTGCACAGACAACACATGTGGGTTGCGATTGCTTTTAGGGCTGTCAAACGATTAAAAATTTTAATCGAGTTAATCACAGCTTAAAAATTAATTTACCGTCATCAAGTACTGTATTTGTTTATAACAATAAATCCACAAGATGGCATTAACATGATTGACATTGTTTCTGTTAAAGGGATCCACGGATAGAAAGACTTGTAGTTCTTAAAAGATAAATATGAGTACAAGTTATAGTAATTTTATATTAAACCCCCTCTTAATGTTTTCGTTTTAATAAAATTTGTAAAATTTTCAATCAAAATATAAACTAATAGCGCCCCATTGTTGACGTCGCCGAGCGGGACGTCACATGGGCTCCCTGCCGTTTTTCCACAGTGTCTTTAATTATGTAAGGTAGTGATTGAAATACACCACAAAGTGTCAATGGCGAGTTTTAAATTAATTAGAGATCCAGCCAAGGCAAAGTCTGAGTAAGTTTTATGTGTATTTTGCATAACTATTTTGATTGAGAATGCCAGATCTCTGCATTGAGCGCTTTTCTTTTTGTGAACATCATTTTTTTGAGGGATAGGAATATTTTTTTTTGTGCTTTCACTAAAATGATACTGTACTTAACTGTTCTGCCCAAATGCATGATGGAAAGTTGGGCAACCATGACTGTCAGTGGTGGCTGCAAATGGTATATGTTCTGCGTTGTGTTCCATTAAGCGCGTTATGAAAAAGGTCATCTCCTGTTATAATTCCCCACGTCGCTCACCACAATAGTCATGTTTGTTATGAAAGAGTTTCCAAAGCTTATGCCTGTAAACGCCGCGATCCAATGAACGCCCGTGTCCACTCGCATTTCTCTGCCTCTTAGCTCTCAATGGGCAAAAACCGGCATCATTGTAATCTGTTTGAGGCAATGCATGAGTGGGTCATTCCGCGTCAAATATTTTAACGTGATTAATTTTAAAAATTAATTACCGCCCATTAATGCGATAAATTTGACAGCACTAATTGCTTTATAAGGAAAATCATGTCATCATGCGGAAGTATAATCCTGTGGTCTACGTGCTTGTCTGTCGCACGGGTAACGCGGGTTCGAATCCTCTTGGAGACCTTCATTTAATTGCGTTTGCTGCTCGTTTTGTGAAATATCGACAGTGCCGTCCTGCTCATCACTTTTCCGCACGGGTTCAAATGGCGTACCGCACGCATGCTATTTTTAGACCGTGACGTCGCATCGTAAAGCGGAAGTAAAGCCGAAGTGGGACATTATAGACCCTCCCTCGCATAGAAACAACGTAATTTGTGCTACTTTTCGCCGGTAATCTTTCAAAAACGAACATGCTGATCACGCATTGCTTTTTTGGAACTTGTAGAAACGACTCTAGACATTACGACACATGAAGGATGTTTTCTTCATACGTTTCCGGAAACCAGAAACTCGGGAGGAAAAAATGTGAAGACCGAATCAACTTGCGCGGACTTTAACACCAGCTCGGTGAATCCATTCACACTTCATATGCAGTAAACATTTTGTTGGGTTGGCATGGTCTTTCAGAGGACAAAGAGGTAAGCCATTTTTATACTTTGAACTTATTCTTTTAGCATAACGTTGTGCTGTACTGCTTCTGTCTGACAATGAATGACCTGAAAAGAATTACAGTGGTATCTGACTGCCACTGTTACCGTTTCTGTTTATATATATATATATATATATATATATATATATATATATATATATATATATATATATATATATATATATATATATATATATATATATTAGGGCAGTCAAACGATTAAAATTTTTAATCAATTTAATTACAGCTTAAAAATTAATCGTAATTAATCGCAATTCAAACCATCTATAAAATATGCCATATTTTTCTGTAAATTATATATACATTCTGTAAAATAAATTGTTGGAATGGAAAGATAAGACACAAGATGGATATATACATTCAACATACGGTACATAAGGACTGTAGTGGGCATTTCACTCTACTTTCATTTAAATCTGTCTATGCTGTCCTCACTCCGAAGCGTCTACTTTTTCCAAAGCTAGACAGCTAGTGAACGATGCCTTAATAATCAGACTTCTAATAAAATGGCTTCAAACCATTGTCCTCTTTAGACCGTTGTAAAACTACAAAAAAAAGTACACAAGCATTTCATTAGCAACAACGTTAACTTAGCACGCTATACAGGTTCACTAAACATAAACAAAAAGCGTCTCATACAAAAAATATAACATTTCGCTTACTAACATAATATGTACATTCTTTACAACAACCATACTTACGGACAAATCTAGTCCAAGGATCATATAAGCACAACATTAAAACGTAGGCGTCAGCCCGAGACGTCGTGCAGCCATATTGAACTGTCAAGAAAACAATAAACCATGTCGCAAAGCGACCACAAGAGTTCGCTGTTAGACAGCACAAAAAGCCTTGCTGTAAAACTTACCAAAAGGCAGAATACTGTCTGAGCGGGACATGTGCGTTAATTGCGTCAAATATTTTAACGTGATTAATTTAAAAAATTAATTACCGCCTGTTAACACGATAATTTTGACAGCCCTAATATATATAAACTTTAGTAAGGGGGAAGTGTAAATAAATTACAGAATTAAGATTTGTTATCAATGAAAAAATTAAAGTGTTCGTTGGCTGTCACTGAGTAGCATTTGCGACCGCTACTCAAAGCTAACTAAATTACCCCCAAGAACGGTCAGAGACGTAGGACAACCAGAGGATATATAAGAAAGACAGGGCTGATGGTAAAGGATAGCTTGTTGAAACAGGAGAATGTCATTGTCAGTCACGTCGCTAAAAAAGCTAAGGCTATGCTTAGGTCGGCTCGTTTTTTTTCTCGTCTTTTTCAGCCTTCGACACTCAAGCCATCTCTTTAACTGAACATTTTTATGTTCTTCCACATCTTTGCCAGTGAATTTGGCACCAGGCACATCATTTTTGGAGAGAATTGGTAGATTTAGCTCTGTAAACATCTCCTTCGTACACGATTTTCATTCATTTCCTATTAGGGACGAATGGTGGCTTGTCCCTACTTAGCAACAGTAGCTAATGTCAAGAATATTAATGAGCGGAAGTGACGTGTTGCTTGCGGTACGCCATTGGAAGGGCAGAACCGATGACGTTTACATAGCTAACGTGTGACACTGTGGAAGTACGGTAGCGCCGCCCAGTGACGTCACTGCTAGTGCATTGCGTTGTCAACAACAACAGTGACCTACTAGTTAATTTTTCAAATTTTATAAAAAAGAAAACATTAAGAGGGGTTTGAATATCAAATTATTATAACTCATACTAAGATTTATCTTTTAAGAACTACAAGTCTTTCTGTCCGTGGTTCCCTTTAATTAAATACCTCGATTAGAGAAGCATGCTCACCTTTTGAGCTAAAATTACAATGTTGTTGTTGGTACTTTATGTATATTCATTTTGGAGTAAGAAGGTTAAAAGTTGTAAAGGGTACTTTTTTTAATAGTTGAAATTAAAGCTCATTATTTTTCATGAATGAGCTTGCAAGAAAATGTATCAGAGTGTCCAATTTGGCTTCATGGTTTGAATGACAACTTGTCCATACGTTTGTCTGTAGTTATTATTTTTGCAAGCATTTTTATGGAAATTAGTTCTCAGTTTTTCCAATTAAAAACAACTGTTTTTGCTTCACCGCGGTGGTCCTTTTGAAGTAGTTAAAGCCCAAAATATGTATGCTGCTTTTGGTATGCTTATTTCAGCCTGATGAATTCTTGGAACTGGGAATCCTTTAAATTTATTTAGAACTATTGAGTTACAATCCTCCAAAATGTAAGGAATGTTTGGTATGCATGTTTCAGGAAAGTAGTTTTAAAAGATTTACACAATTGGGAAATATTATGTAATGCTATGTAAGATTGTTGATTTTTGTCAATTGAGGGTATTTAAAGGACTTCTACAAAGTAAAGACCTCTATTGCATTACATGGTTTTATTTGTACCAATGTGTGCATGTTTTTGTGTGTGTGACAAGGAGGTACTCTGCATGTGGAAGCCATCGAGGTGCACTTGGAAGGTGAAGCCAGATGGTAGTGGTTATCCCTCGGTGGCGGCAGTTCGCGTGTAACCCGACCTTGCAGGGGAAGGACCTCTCCGCCTCCAGAGGACCAGACGCCACATGTGTTGCGTGAGAGTAAGTCACCCAAAAAAAAAAAAAAAGCTCAGGAACCCTCACCCGCCTTTTGATAGTCTTTTCAATTTTTTTTTCTTGTTTACTAACCAGAAGTAAAAGTGAATCAGAGGTAAGCCATTTGGAGTAAAAAGTTTGGATGGTTCTATTTATTGTCGTCAGGTCAAGTCATGCTCTCGTGGTCATATTAAATACTACTAGCAACATACTGTATACAGTGGTGACTTGATATATGAGTGACCCAACTTTGGAAGTTTCCAAAGTACGAGCAAACGTTTAGTTGATTTGATTTTGCTTTGATTTGAGAAAATACTGTGTTGCAAGCGCTGTGCGATGTCACTGAACTCAACTCACTTGCCAACACAATAGTGCAGGAGTCGGGAAACTTTTATGGCTGAGAGAACTACTGGACTGTCTCAGAAAATTAGAATACACAATATTCTAATTTTCTGAGACAGTCCTGTACATTAATCCACCATTTAAAGCAGGGGTGTCCAAACTTTTTGCAAAGGGGACCAGATTTGGCGTGGTAAAAATGTGGGGGGCCGACCTTGGCTGACGTCCTTTACATAGAACAATATACAGGACTGTCTCAGAAAATTAGAATATTGTGTATTCTAATTTTCTGAGACAGTCCAGTATGAACACCACATTTTTTTAAATGTAATTCCGTGAGAGTCATACAATATGTTTAAAACTAAAAATACAAGTAATGTGTGCATTTTATGTAATTTCAACACTTTTAAAGTACAAGTGTTTGGGTTAGTCTCTGAATTCTTTTTAACAACATTGTTATGCTGTTGCTAATCAATGATGAGTATTTCTTACCATTAATGAGACTTCTGGTGCTGCATTGGTTTGCTGATGGCTTAGTAGTTTGGTTGATACTACTACTGCTACTGCACCTTAAAACATGTTTTGTTTTCTCCTTGAGATAACTGTTGTTGTGATTTGATCTAAACAAAAAAAAGTTTATTTGATTTTATTTGGCTTAGAACACATCCATAACTGAACAGTATAGACATGCAGGTGACAATGTTTTATTTAGGTAACCTATTGTGGTTCCTCGGTTTTATTATTATTATTATTATTGTTATAGTTATTCTTTTTTCCGCAGCCCCTTTGAGTTCAATTTGACCCCCTTAGAATGCTTCAAAATGCACCAAAATCGGCAGGCAGGTGCAATCTTTTTATTGTGTAAAGACAAATTCCAAATACACTATGTAGCGCCCCCTATCAGTCAGTCTTTGTCCCGCCGACACTTTGAGCCCTACTTTGACCCAAGGGCGAAGGTTTGCATAGAGACAGTAGGGACATAACACTAGCAACTTTTCAGGATGCTCAAATTATCCCCACCAACTTTTAAGCAACCTTATTTGCATTATATAATGACTTCAGTTATACCTGTATAGCTCATTTAGATTGTCTTCCTATATGTTGTAAGGATAGAATTGATCCTACCATTATTAGGTGAATTACAGTACTTTCATTATGTTCAGACTTACACTGACCCGTTTTCACTCGCTGAGTGTGCCAGTCCATTTTTTCCCCTCAAACGCACGTTTGATTGGCCGATGACTTGAACCCCCCCCCCCCACACACACACACACATTCACAACCCGACAGAAATACAACATGCCGCCTCCCCCGCCCCCTTCAAGGACGAGGGATATTACAAGTTTCTTTTCTGCCAGCAGCAGCCACTGTAAGTAATATAAAAAGACGTCAATGTTGTGGAGGTGGGTAATACTCCACTAATTTTGTTACTGCTACAGTGCTTCAAGTCGGTTTTACTCACTTAGATTTCTTGAAAAACAAACAGCTCGCTGAAAATAAGCTTAACAGACTTATTTTAGGCAAAAAGTTTGTGTATTTAATCTTAAAAGAAAAACTTGTCAGAAATGTTCTTAATTCAAGAATATTGTTCAAAACGTTATTTGAAATAATTTTTTTTCTTGATTTAGGTGAAAAATGACCAACTTTTAGATTTAAACAAATAGTGATATTTACTTCAAGTAAGTGGAAGAATCTGACACATTAATCTGTTAACTAGCCTTTAACACTCAAAAAAAGATGGAGAAAATTATTTGACTAGATTTAACAAAAATTATCAATTTAAGACGTATTAAATTTGCAGTGTGAAAGTTAGTATAGGTCAATACAGATTTATTTTGCATTAATCATTTAGCCTATCAATTAATTAGGTTCATATAGGTGATAAATGTAGCCCTGACCCCCATTCACCAAATATGTTTGGTCTTATTAATATCCCATCCCCAGCAAAAAGTGTACATGCAGGTTATGCTGTTATATCGTCCCTACCAATGTTAAGACCAAACCTACGCCCTTGCTTTGACCCCTTCAGAATGCTTCAAAACTCACCAAACTCAACAGCCTGGTGAACACTGGTGAAAACGTTGATAAAATGTAATAATAATTAAAATATGCGTAAATGTGTGTAGCGCCCCCTAGGAACAAAACCAACATTTCATTTCACTTTTTATTTATTTATTTATTTAAGGTGAAAGAGGAGGTAACAACTCCAAGGCTAAAACTTACAACACATAAGTACTATATGAACGGAATACCATACGCGGTGCCCAGACTGCCGTTAGTACTACATCCAGTTTTCTTTCTTTTTTATAGTCAAAACCTTGCAATCACACTTAATTAGCATAAATTGTTTACGTCTGTTGTCTCATCCAAAGCGAGAGAAAAAACGGCACCGCCATTTATGTCCTTCACTTGCGTTGCCTCAATTTGATTTGACATCATGACGGTCTTTATCCGAAAAGTCGTCAAAAACTCTCCACAAAGGCAAATTCTTCTGTCAGTTCCTGCTGAAAAGTACGATACTCCTCGTCTTTTTTTCTTTTTGCCATCCTCTCAAAAGGGTTTCTAAAATTAGCTGACAAAGGCGGAAAACGAAACTAAAAACGAGGGAAGTTTAATCCACGCACATGCGCACATAGCCGTTATTTTCGACAGCAAAATACGGCGACCCCACTTGAACAGTGTCTCTGCCTCATCTACGTTGCCAATGCGATTGACAGACAAATAAAAATATACTGTAGGTAGACACAACGACATGTATGTTTGCCACTTTCCCACTAAAACTACTGTGAACCGGCTTTTTAGTCGCAGGTTGTAGTATATGGACTACGTGTCCCATGATCACCCCGGGCTCATGCAGCCAATAGCATGGGACTTGGGGAGGATCTAACGTAGCTCATCTAGGTTGCGATTTGATGATATCTAGTGTGAAGTACGTGAGTGTTGTCGGAGCATTAAAAAAAGTTAACATATACCGCAAAAGTCACATCTGCTCATTACTGCACAACACCAGCGAATGACAGGTGACCATCGCCATTTCGCGCACTTTGCGAAGGAGTATAACGAAACTTTTTTTATTTTTTTTATTTTTTTAAATAATTAAAGATTTGTCTGTGAGCCAAATGCCGCCATTAAAAGAGCCAAATCTGCCTCGCGAGCCATAGATTCCCGACCCCTGCACTAGTGAATAATTCTTAAAAAAAACATTTTTTTAAACTGTTTATAACCACTCCAGTTGAGCTAAAACATGGTACGGCATGGTAGACTCGTAGTTTGTACTTCTACCCCACAGTTCTTAGTTCTGAGGTTTATATCAAGTCAATCTTCTAGACAAAAACAAAATCCAACCCAGTTCTATTATAGTATTATACTCACTAGGCATGTCCCGATCCCAACTTTTTGCATGAGTCCAAGTCACCTGATTTTGAGGATCTCCTGATATGGTACCTCGTATCCTCGTTTTTTTCTCCGTTTTCTCTTATTCATTTGACAAAGTATAAAATGTACTGTCTACTGTATAATATCCTTATACAGTGGGGCAAAAAAGTATTTAGTCAACCACTAATTGTGCAAGTTCTCCCACTGTACATCTGGATTATTTTGCTTCTTGTAGCCTTTAACACATTCACTGCCATTGACAGAGACATTAGATCCTTTTCAACTGGGAAGGCTATCATTGAGTGATTATGTTTTCCTTTCAATGACGGTGATAGACATCAAATCCAATTTGTCTTGGGGTCTAGCAGTGATTGAGCGGTCACTGCCAACTAGTGCTGCAACGATTAATCGATTAACTCGAGTATTCGATTAGAAAAGAAGATTCAAATAAAATTTTGCTGTTTCGAGTATTCGTTTATATGAAGTGGCATTGTAAAGGTTTTGAAAGTGTTTGCATTTAGTTTTATTGATTTGGGTGGATACACTGCCATCTAGTCTGCCTCATTCACATGGCCGAATACAGCTGCTCCCTGTTAAGACCAACATAAGCTAGGTTTTTGTTTGAGCTAATTTTTTTTTTTTTTTTAATGCATTCATAATTTAGTTTAAAGGTATATTTAGCCAAGTTTTGTGGGAATATGTGTCTGAACCATTTGTTAAGAGCATTGTAAAAAAAAAAATAATTAAAAAAAAAAAACTTTAGTATTTTATTGCATTCAAGCGAGCGGACCTTTGCTATGTAAGTGTATGTATGTATGTATGTGCCAATTGTTTTTTTTTGTTGTAAATTGATCCTTATTTATTTTTTATACCGTTTGAGGCTCAGCTTAGGTATTTTTATTTTTTTATGTTCCTTATCTGATTACTTGATTATTCGAACTAACCAGTTCATCGATTAATCGACTACTAAAATAATCGATAGCTGCAGCACTACTGCCAACCTATCGCCACCAATGAGTTAATACTTAAAAACAAAATTAAACACTTTTTTTTTAAAAAACCCAATGGTTTACACTTGCTTCCGATCTTTTGAAAACGATGTGAGCCCCAATTTCCGATCACGTGATTTGATCAGGGACATTCCTAATTCTAACTGTATTCAAACTAATTTATGGAAATAATTACTGTATGTCCACTATCTAGTCCAACAGAAATGTATTATATTCTATTATATAACGTATAAGTGGTTATTATTTGTAATATGTCTTCTTAAAATGTATTCATAAATGTAGTAACTGCATTAGAATTATTAGGATACACTTCTTAAAGGTTTCTTTGGTACCGCCGGTTTGGGGGTTGAGGTAGTTGTACCCACAGTGACCTCGAGATGGCACTAAAACCCCAAGTCAATTGTATCCGTGGCGTGGCAGAAGCATAATTAAAAATCCAATGATAAGTTTGTGATTTAATTAAATGGCCCTGAAGCCAGCAACTGGCAGCACAAGGTCAGTGTGGATGTGGAATATGTTTTTTTTTTTTTTCCTTCTATTTTTCTCCCCTTCCTTCTACTTTTCCCAGAAAAGCAACATCAGGTTGGGAGTCTCTCAAGTTCAAGGCAGCGTGAGCTGTCGAGTGAGCGAGCGAGTCAGAGAGGGAGAAATCTATGTGAATGAATTAATGATGTGCTGAGGAGGAGGAGCCGTTCCACATCGTCCTTCGGTGCACACTGTGCGTGTTCATGCATGCACGTCCAATGCTCCACAAAAACTTTCACTCAGCTCGGCAACAACTTATTATTATTTTGATATACACATGTGATTATTAGTGTTACTGACAGTTGTGTACATCTGCACTGCATCAGTGTGGGAAAGGGATGCTTGCAAATGGGGTGAGGTCTTTATTTTCTTTTTATGGTTGGTTGGTTGGTGGATTTTAACCAAAAAATCTGTTGTTTTCTGTTAGTCACTGAATTTTTTTTCTCCAAAGCTATAACAGTGCAGTAAGAACATCTTGAATTTGACGCCGCTTCAACAAGCTGCATATTATAAGTAAGCTGAAGAGGGAAGTCACGCTGCCGTTCTTAGTTGACTGATTATATACTGCAGGTCCTCCGAGGTGACACTGCCATCTATGGGGAACAGCTCCCCAGTCTTCCAACTCCCAACACAACCACGGTTACATTGTCTGTGTGTAAATTTTACTTATTTATTTACAGTGGTATGAAAAAGCATCTATTACCTTTTGGAATTTCTCACATTTCTGCATGAAATCACTGAATGTGATCTGATCTTTGTCAAAATCACACAGATGAAAAAAGGGTGTGTGCTTTAACTAAAACCACCCAAACATTTATAGGTTTTCATATTTTAATGAGGATAGTATGGAAACAATGACAGAAGGGGGAAAATAAGCAAGTGAAAATCACATTTAATATTTTGTGCCCCCTCCCCAACCAGTGGCAGCAATAACTTTAACCAGATGCTTCCTGTAGCTGCAGATCCGTCTGGCACATCGATCAGGACTTATCTTGGTCCATTCTTCTCTACAAAACTGCTGTAATTCAGTCCGATTCCTGGGATGTGTGGCATGAATCAGCATCTCAATGGGGTTCAAGTCTGGACTTTGACTTGGCCACTCTAGAAAGTATATTTTGTATTCTTCGTGTATTCTTCTGAAACCATTCTGAAGTTGATTTACTTCTGTGTTTTGGATCATTGTCTTGTTGCAGCATCCATCCTCTTTTTAGCTTCAACTGTCTGACAGACGGCTTCAGACGGTTTTCCTACAAAATATCCTGATAAACCTTTGAATTCAGGATTGCAAGTTGTCCAGGCCCTGAGGTAGCAAAACAGCTCCAAATCATGATGCTCCCTCCACCATGCATCACGGTGGGGATGAGGTGTTGTCATTAGGAATTGGGCTCATACCTGACTTAAAATATTTGGTAAAAATTGATTTGGATTGCTCTTTAGGTCTTCTTAGGCAGAGGGTTCACTTACTTATTTTTCCCCCTTCTGTCATTATTTGCATTAAAATATGAAAAGCTAAAGATGTTTGGGTGGTTTTAGTTAAAGCATGCACTGTATTTTCACCTGTGTGATTTTGACAGAGGTAAGATCACATTTGATGGTAATTTTATTCAAAAATGTGAGAAATTCAAAAAGGTTCAGATACTTTTTCATACCACTGTAAGTGGAAAGTAGGGCTGTGACAATATATCGATATGGTAATATACAGGGGTGCACATAATTTTTTTGCCCAGGTTCTCAGAGGAGGACCTGGAGATGTGACTTGGTCCTCATTGAGCTTGAGAGCCGACCCGCCTGATGCGATAAATTTATGACAAGCTTTACTTAGAGCCAGTTAACTTTAATTAATTATATTAACAATTAATGCTTGATTAACATCAACTGGCACAACAAAATTGCCATTACTTTGAAGTGAAATGTAAAGAAATAAACATAAAAGCACCAATTCAAAATAAAGGGCATTATGCAGCTCCCACATTAACTCCAAGCCTTTTTAAAAGTGTGATGTCCTCCTCATAAGACCTCATTGAACGTGCATGTTTAGCTTTGTAAAATGCGAGCAAAAACACATTTGTCAGTGCATGTCGCTGTTCATTACCTTTATTCCGCCCTATTCCACCACTTGTCTGACATCGATAGTTTGCTTAACTGCCACATGCTCTCTGTTTTTGTCGTGCTTTTCAAAGTTTGGATGGCTGAAATCCTTTGACCCTACATAAAATGCGCTGCTCTTATCGGCGACATTGGGATTCTCACGGCACATTTTGTAACGCATTTCCGTGCGAGCATCATTTGCTTCTAGCCATGGTACCTCCTTTAGCCACTTTTCAGCAAAAGTCCTTTTTTTCGGTAGCTCCGGTGACGTCTCTGTCGTCTGTCTGTCTTTTGACGGGGGTGGAGGAACACGGAAGTAATTACTCAGTGTGGCCTGCCTCTTCGACATTTTGAAAAGTTATTTTCTCATGTCCGCCGCAAATACAGTGGTCAGCCATCGGTACGCAAAAGCGTATGGAAACCGTTGAGGGCCAGCGCGTTTGTCTACGTCCAGTACGCATGCGCGCATGCGGACCACTTATGTGCACCCCTGATACAATATATCATGATACTTTTTATCCCAATAGTTCATCAATATCCTCCCTCCAAGAATCCATATATTGTTTTTAAAATACTGTCACTGTTTAATAACGGAGCCAACAGCTATTGGCAGCGGTTGATGGTAGTCAAAATGAATTCGCCATCTAGCACAGTCAGTGTTGTTTTGGTCAACAAAGACGATCACTAAAATATTTCGTAAACGAACAATTTTTTTCATGACAATGCCATAACGATGACGCACTGAAAACGTGTCATGGGAGACTAAAACACAACAAAGTGGATGCCAGTTGTCGTCTCAAGAACGAGATGAAAATTCGCCATAGCTTCCGTCATAAATTCACAATGTTTGGTTGTGTCACTCATGTGACGTTCTGCGCCCCCCCCCCCCACCCCACCCCACACGCACGCTTACTCAGAGGCCGGTGAGTAAGTCTGTGCCAATTCCAGGCACATTTTGTGAAAAATGCATCAGGTGCTGCTTGTTAAGTTTTGCTTTCTTATCTTGGCTGGATATGCCATGTTGCTTTAGCCTTTAAAGGTCTGAGCTGAGTATATCGTTCGCTTTAGCATAACATTCGCGTTAGCATTAGTATTTAACGCGGTCACTCTGGGTCTTCTTAAACTCTTGGAAAACATTTCACATACAGTTCGTGGCGTCCAGGTGAGTTTAATTAATTTCAAATAGTGGGCTGTTTTCCTGCTGAGTATGTATTATCATCATGAAAATGGTGATGTCCTTGTAGACTCTACAGTTATGTCCTCGTTTGAGAATTGTCAACTAAAACTAGACGAAATTTGGACTTGTATTTGTAGACTAATCAGTATTTGTCGTCCAAAAGACTAAGACGAAAATTAAAATGGCAGCCAAAAACAACACTGAGCACAGTAAATGGCAGCCAATGAGTTAAATACTGTTTTAGTGTGTTTTTACTTTACCAATAAACAGAATTTGAAGAATTTTAAAATAAAATTTTCCACTGTTTTTCAAGTTTTCTTTTTCTTTTTTGCTTTTATTTGTGGTATGATGCAAGACAGCACAAAGAGACAAGAAAATTCCATTTTTGCATCATCTCCTGTAGATATTTGGTCCCCCTCTATTCATTTTAGGGCCTTTTTGAGTCACTTCCTTCTTAATTCATTGGCTGCCATCACTCGAGCTCGAAATAAAAAAGTAGAAATAATTACCAAAAATTCTCCATTACAGTAGTGTCTATGTGAACTCATTGTGAGCATTCATTTTTTATTCACCCCTCCAAGTCTAAATTAAATGGCACTCAAAAATAGAGCATTGAAAGCCAGTCCCCCCCCCAGTTTAAATGATTTGGACGTCTATCATTGTCAATTGGGGGAAATGAGTTCAGAACGACACTTTTTTTTTTTTTTTTTTTTTAATTTTTTAAAATTTTTTATTGCATCCATACCGTATCGTGAATTCAAGATGATTAGAAGCTGAAGTATTTTCTTCATAGGACATGATGCATATTTTTGTTCAGTTGCCTCTTGACCTCACTGCATCACCCAGGAGTTAGCCAGAATCCCCCCACCTTTCCTCCTGGCCCCCTGGTGGGCCTCAGGCTACGGGCGCTACACATGACCTTCCTTCTCAGCGGCAAAGCAGCTTCTCCTCCTCGCAGCATTCTTAAACTTTCTTAGTTGAGATCCGCGAGAGAGGAGGAAGGCAGCCATAATGGACTCATTATATCCTGGCAAGGGGGCAGGGGGAGTGAGGGTTGGGCGACATCACATACGACCCACCTAATCACATCTGACCCATGTGAGAAGAGAAAAAAAATCTATCAGCTACTTGTTGCTTCTTGTTAGGAGCGCCTCCAAAACATTTGCAGCGTTTGTTAGTAGCACATTCACGAAAACGGAAAGGTCAGTTTGGTTGGTTTAAAAATTTGTGAAATTTTGGCATTTCTCAGCTAGAAATGTTCAGTAGAAAACAGTCGCATTCATGATTGTAGAATTACAATTTTCTTTTACAAAAGACTGGGAATTTATTATTATTTTTAACATATTCCTTTTTTATTACATTACAATTTTTTATTGCTTTCTCCACACAATTTTTCTTGGAAAAAACCATTCTTGAGAAATTGCAACAAAAATTCACCGTCACTGTTTATCCGTATTCTCAATGGTTTCAATTTGTCGTGCAATTTATAGTGCAATTCATGGAAGCCCCGGTGCTTTCAGACGCTGTAAACTCATTGGATGCGTTGCATAAAAGGCGTTATGTGGAAAAGCTTCAGTCTATCCATTCGCCAGATCCATATTTGATGCCTAAATCGATATTTTTCGACCCGCTGTCTTGGCCCTCTCTGCCTGACATCTCCTACCCTGATATCTACAACTATCTTGTCCACACAAAATCAGCCTATTCTCATGAAAGTTTGAAAAACTTTAAGAGCAGCACTCTAAGCAACATTACCCCGTGTGACCCTTCCAATTTTCTAAAATGGCGACAATCAATTAAAAAAAAAAGTTGACTGCAATGGCCGACGCTTCAAGGATAGGTGGATATTGGACTATTTCTTCAATAAAACACACAACAACTGTATCTGCCTCATTTGCAAAGAGACAGTCGCTGTTTTCAAAGAGTTCGATGTGACGCAATGTTAGCAAACAAGACACGCTGACATGTACGACAACATTACAGGGAAGATACGCAGCGAGAAATTATAGCAACTTGAAGCTAGTTTAATTTCACAGCAGCAGTATTTCGCAAGAGCCCGAGTGTCAAAAGAGAACGCCACAAAGACGAGATTGTTGAAATTATGAATTAAAAAAATTATAAAGCAAATGTGACGCACAGAAGGGCTTGGTAAAATTTGTTTAAATATATTGTTCTATGTAAATCAGCCAAGGTAGCCCCCCGCATTTTTACCACACCAAATCTGGCCCCCTTTGCAAAAGGTTTGGACACACCTGTTTAACTTCTTTCACTTGGTACCAGCTAAATATTATTAAAAAAATAATGATGGTGGAAGAAATAAGCATCTTGAATTTGAAACTGTATGTTGTCGGCGATTAGCCTCGCAATGATCTTAATTGTGGTTGTTAGCCCAAAACCCTCTAAATATATATTAAATGCATCTTACCAGATATAAAATGACTACTACATAATCTGTGGTAATCGTTTGGAGCCCAGTTTTCTCGTCGAATTGCAGCAGTCCATCTCGCTCTCCTCTCCGGGTCTCTCGGAATACGGTAGAACTTCAAGTCTCTCCGTCTATCTTCTCTGTTATTGCAACCAACCGCCACACACGCCTTCACCATTTTGATTATTAATGTTAACGAGCAGAAAAACGCCATAATAGGAGGAATTTACGTAGCGGTAATGCTTAAACCCGACGAGCTGATGGACAATATGGCGCGGAGGCGTTGTTGTGACGTCATGTGAGTAGGGTCTATAGCCCTATATCACAAGGTTGTCTCAAAGGGCTTTGCAGAGGCAATATGATACACAATCAGAAACAGTAGATGAAATAAATAAAGATGAAATAAATAAAGGTCAAGTCCTTAGACCAGGAGTGGGCAAACTGCAGCCCATCAAGAGGACACCTTTTCACCAATCTGATGTGTTATAAGTGCAATCAGTTGATTGCAGTCAGGTGCTTCTTGTTTCCATTGAAACCTCATTGGTTAAAAGCTCTGTGCTGGATCAGTTGGAACAAAGACCAGGACCCACTGCGGCCCTCGAGGACCAGTTTGCCCACCCCTTCCTTAGACCCTCCTTGTCGGCAAGGGAAAACTCCAAAAACTCTTTGGGAGAAAATTAGAAACCTTGGGGAGTACCACAGTACCACACAAATGTATAAATCAAAAAGTTAACAAATACTATTAACTTTTTGTGACTGTTTTAGTTTTATTGTTTTAAAATGATGTCATTCTCAAACTAAAACAATACAGGTAGTCCCCAGGTTACGACTTACCCAAGTTACGTGATTTCGACTTTATGACGCCGAAGGCTCTCTCTTTTTTTTTTCTTATAATGTTGACTTTTGTTTTGTGATGCATGCTTTTATCTTTGCGTAAATAATAAAAATACACTCTTGTAAAGCTGTCGGAACGCGAGAGGCGAATGAAGAGGATGCTGAGATACACACATACAGTAGAGGTCCCTCTTAGCCAACTGGATGCCAGGAATGCTAGGCAATAGCCAATGGCAGAGCTGTGATTACCAATACCAGTACCAAAATAGGCAATGTTTTCCCGTTGAGGCGTGTATTAACCTGAAAATTCTGTATGTAGAAACGTTCGTAAGTAAAGGAACTACTGTATTTGTGAACCCAATACAGGTAGTCCCCGGATTACGACGTACCCAATTTGCGTGATTTCAACTTTACGACACCGGAGTCTCATTTTTTGTTTTTTTTTAATAATGTTGCCTTTTGTTTTGTGATGCATGCTTTTATCTTAGCGCAGGAAGCGAAGAGGAGGTAGTACTAATGGCACTCGAGTAAGAGCTAATGTACACACGAAGAAGAACGTATTTGTACATACGGGCACACGCGAGGAAAAGCTCATTTGTTCCAACGAAGACGTCCCGCAGCTGGATGAGAGAGAGCGTGGACAGCCTGCGCGCACATTTGTTGCTTGTGAAGCACCCACAGAGGCGACACCTGTATATAAAACCTTTTATACTTTTTATTGTGCGTTTTCACATATCGCAACAAGGATTTTGGCCCATTCCTCCACACAAATCTATCTGACTAGATCTGTCAAGTTTCTGGGCTGTCGTTGAAAAAGTTTCAGCTCCATCCAAAGATTTTCTGTTGGATTGAGGTCTGGAGACTGGCTAGGCCACTCCAGAAGCTTGATATACTTTTTATGCAGCTACTCTTTGGTCAGCTTGGCTGTGTGCTTCGGATCATTGTCATGTTGTAAAATCCAGCCACGACTCATCTTCAAGTTTCTGACTTAGGGAAGGATGTTGTGGCTCAAAATCTGATGACACATTTCACCATTCATTGCTTTATACAGTACAGTCATCCTGTCCCCTTTGCCGAAAACCATCCCCAAAGCACGAGGTTTCCACCCCCATACTTCACAGTGGGGATGGTGTTCTTGACCAAAAGGTTCTACTTTGGTCTCATCTGACCACGATTTTCTCCATTGACCCCTCTGCATCATTGAGATGGGCTCTGGCTAACTACAGAGGGGCCTTCACATGTACTGGCTTTAACAGGGGAACCTTCTGAGCAATGCATGATTTTAAACCATTGCACCGTAGTGTTTTACTTACAGTAGCCTTTGAAACTGTGCATCCAGCTCTCTTCAGGTCATTGACCAGCTCGTGTCATGTAGTTCTACGCTTAGCCCTCACTTTTCTCATCATGAGCGATGCCCCATGAGGAGAGATTTTACACGGAGCCCCAGTCCGAGGTAGATTATCAGTCATGTTTAGCCTTTTCCATTATCTAACAATTGCTGTAAATGTTGATTTAGTCTCACCAAGCTGCTTTCCAATTGTCCCATAGCACTTTCCAGCTTTGTGGAGCTCAACAATTATTTCTCTGCTGTCTTTCGAAAGCTCTCTGGTCTTGCCCGTGGTAGCAGTTGGATTATGACTGACTATGGGGTGCATAGGTGACAATAATGAGCTCAAACAAGTGGTGGGTGGGTGTTTACGCATGAGGTAAAGGTGGACTTTTTTTAAGGTAGACTGACAACTCTTTGAGTGTCATAATTATTGCTCAGGGGTACAGATACTTATGAACCCCAGTAAATTACTAACAAAATTATTTTAAAAATCATACGATGCGATTTCTGGATATTTTTTATTTTTTTTTAGATTCTATCTCTATGAGTGGAAATGCCTCTATGATTGTATTTTTCAGACCTCTACCTATTTTCTAAGCTGGTGAACTTGCAAAATCACAAAGGGTGCAAATACTTCTGCTCCTCACTGTAGAATGTTGCCTGTATTCTTGTTGGTATTTTTCCCTCGTCTCGGCATAAACACGCAACAACCTGAGTCTCTGAGTTTGTGTGGGCGGAAACTGCGGTGCGCTGTAGCCAGTCAAATTCAGGTCATTGCTGGGGGGTTGGATGCGGGGGGTGTAGTCTATGTAACAATAGGCAAGACCAACTATATGACCAAATGGAGACTTTCCATGCAGTCAACAGGATCTGACCAAGTTAATCCTCTTGAGAGCGGCGCGATCGCCTCTTAAGTCGGATTACGCACACGCGTGTGTGTGCACTTCTCCTCTGCAGCACATCTGTCCTCCTGTCTGTCTCCTGTCAATCAATCTGTCCCTCTGTCATGCAGCGGTCATTTAAAAAAATCAAGCCCCCCAAACCATGAAAGAAACAATGGGTTCCTCTTATTGAGACTCTGGTCGCTGTGGTAACCGTCTCCCTAAACATCAACCCCACCACTGACACCCAACATCGGCCTCCCACATACACGTGTTACTCATTTACATGCTGGGTCACTAAAAGGGTGTGCATGTGCGGGTTCCATATGTATTTGTTAATGTTATTTTACACAAAACACTGATGCCGACCCTTTAGAAACATGGCCGCCTACATGGATTTTTATTTCAGTTGCGGTCATGTGTGTAGTACTAAAGTGACATTCAGACATTCCAAAAAAAAAAAAAAAACTACAGCTGGATTCACTTCTGTAAAAAACATTTCACAGTACTCATCTTACTGTATATTGAGATTTTTTTAAGGAAATGAAAATAATTCTACAAAGTCTTACTTATAAAATACATTTTAAAAAATCTGTATATTTCTGTTATACAGTGGGGCAAATAAGTATTTAGTCAAACACTAATTATGCAAGTTCTCCCACTTGAAAATATTAGAGAGGCCTGTAATTGTCAACATGGGTAAACCTCAACCATGAGAGACAGAATGTGGAGGAAAAAAAAAACAGGAAATCACATTGTTTGATTTTTAAAGAATTTATTTGCAAATCATGGTGGAAAATAAGTATTTGGTCTATACCAAAAGTTCATCTCAATACTTTGTAATGTACTAAGCTTGAGAACGATAAACCGATACGACCGGATATCCGGGTTTACATGTGAGAGATACAGATGTATCAATAGCAAAGTTACCATTCGACAGTAATTAGCCATTAAATATTCAATGAACCGATAGTAGAGATAGAATTCGGCTATCGCGAGCACAAGAATCGGCTTCTAAGTTCTAATGCCTAGTTCAATGCATTGCTTAATATGATAATAATTTAGCTCTTACTTCACATGCTGCGCTTGTGTCATTCACCACACAGCGCACTTAGATCGAGACCGCACGCATGATATAATATGGACAAGCACTACTCACAGTCGTGGTTGCCTCAACTTCCCATGCATTTCGGCAGAACCGCTACTAGTCGCCGTCATTACCCGATCGTCACGGACGTGTCATAACAACGCGAGAGCTAACAAAACCACTGTAACGCACGCTCCATACCGTTTTCTTCACAATCCAAAACGAAACTAGTAGTGGCAACGAAGCAGCATGCTAAAAACATTGACAGTGCACCACGCCAGCGACGTGCAGCAATTGATTTTCAATGCACCCTGGAAAACAAAAGTCGGACTTTGAAGTGACAAAAGCAGCCAGATCTGTTCACATGGGACTGAGCTAGTGTGAAGCGGTACAGAGATTGTGAGTTTCTAACCCTGAAAAATAACCCACTAAAATGGTTCCATCGCATCTATCCAGGGGGTGCATTCAGGTAGCCTCGTTCCCCTACTCCTCCCGCCACCATCAAAGCGTCTACCGTCCTCAAGATGGAAGCAGCATTCTTGCTGGCTGACAGTGGGGTATGGGAACGAGGCTAGCATTCAGGTTAGCAACGTTAGCAAGCTTTGGAAAGCATTGTCTAATTGAATGAGCAGGGACAAACAGTCTGGAGTCATAAGAAGTACGTGCTGTAATATTCTGATACAGAATTATCCGAGGCACCCTATAGTGCACACGGCGCCAATATTGTTTTGCTCACATGATGCGGGAGTGAGTTAGAGACACGGCCTGCCGACAGCCGTACGTTTGTGTTAATGTTCAAGGTATATGTGCTATTAAAGAAACAGAGTGCCAGCACGTCCTGTGTGGTATATCTTTGATAAGAAAAAGCACAAAACAAAACACATGCGCTATTCTCGAACCTGAACTCACCCAAAGTCTTGGGTGACAAATAAACAGAGCAGAGTAGGCTCGCTACGGCTGGTAGTTTCTTCAATTTATTCAGAGTAAGTAATGCACCGCTTTTGACCGTCAGTAACGGTAACGGCGTTGTAACGGCAGAAAAAATAATTAGTTAGATTACCCCGTTACTGAAAAAAATAATGCCGTTATGTAATAGCGTTATTTATAACGGCATTATTCCCAACACTGGTTACCACTGACTAAAAACTCGTTATTTGAATAAATTACCATATTATATATTAATTAAAGATGTCCCGATCGATCGGGATGCCGATCGGTCAGGTCCGATCACGTCATTTTCAAAGTATCGGAATCGGCAAAAAAATATCGGACTTGCCTTTTTTAATATATGTATATTCTTTATTTAAATCATTTTCTAATTGTATTTAACGTTACCGACAAAATGTCTTACACTCATCCAGAGTAGTTTTGGCTTAAAGCAGGGCTATCAAATTTGTTGCATTAATGGCGGTAATAATTTTTTAAAATTAATCACGTTAAGTAATTAACGCATGCGCTGCACGACCCACTCACGCATTGTCGCGTTCAATCTGTAAAGACGCCGTTTTACCTATAGGTACCTAAAAGGCAGCGTGTAATGAGTACTGAGAATTTTGACAGCCCTTGGAGCCATTCTTTATGTGGCCAAAGCCTTACAATACCTCTCTCAGCAATCAAAGGTAACATGGGAGACAATGATGGGAAGAGAGGTAGTAGTTGATAATTTTCTTAACACCCTATGTTTTTTCCCAACGCAGAGAAGATATATCAATTGGTGCCCCTACGCACAGTCATGGTTGCACTTCCCATCATGCATTTGGGCAGAAGTTAAATGGCTGCAGTATCATTTACTGAAAGCTCAACAAATACACTAGATGGCGATATTTAGTCACAATATACAAAGTCACATTCATCCTTTAAGAATTACAAGTCTTTCTATCCGTGGATCCCTCTCACAGAAAGAATGTTAATAATGTAAATGCATCTTGAGGATTTATTGTAATAATAAACAAATACAGTACATCAGTACTGTATGTTGAGTGTATATATTCGTCCGAGTTTTATTCATTTTTTTCTTAATGAATTGCCAAAATGTATATGATCGGGAAAAATTATCGGGAATGATTGGAATTGAAACGGGAGCACAAAAAAAAAAAAAGCAATCTGATCGGGGAATATCGGGATCGGCAGATACTCAAACTAAAACGATCGGGATCGG
Source organism: Corythoichthys intestinalis (assembly GCF_030265065.1). Taxonomy (NCBI): domain Eukaryota; kingdom Metazoa; phylum Chordata; class Actinopteri; order Syngnathiformes; family Syngnathidae; genus Corythoichthys; species Corythoichthys intestinalis. Next base: position 46,872,752 of record NC_080405.1, on the reverse strand, counting down.
ATCGGGAGCAAAAAAACATGATCGGAAAAACCCTAATATTAATTATTAAAACCTTACTTTTAATGTAGGAATTCTGTTTGAATTAGCTGTATGAAGGTATTTACTTTGTGTTTTTTTTTTTTTTTTTTTTTTTTGATGCACCAGTACGTTACATTAAATTAAAATCGTGTGTATTGGAAATGAATGGATTGATGATTTGTTTTGACTACATAATATAATGCACCAGATATGAAGATGCAGACAATTCTTGCTTCATTTTTGTACTCTGATTTCATAACTGGCCAAATACCATCATAATATCGTGAGTTGACAGTAAAGTTGATCCTCGTAATACCAGAAGGCGCGCGTAAAAATCGCGATCACGCGTTTGCGTCCGAGCTGGTTTCCTTCCTGCGTTCCTAATGGGCGAATATCTGTGAATCACTTTTGTCCTTGATTAGCCATGTTAATTTATGCAAGCCGCCACCCGACTAATACAATTTCAGAATATATAAGTGTGCCTCGTGCTGCGGTAATGAGATATGCCAATAATAGTATGTAAATTTGCTGAATTATTGAATAGGCATGACTGAGGATTTCTTATTAGTTTGCATGTTTATCTCCCCTCCTCTACTCTCCCTAAAAAAAAGACATCAATTTTTCAGTGTGCCTCAAGCCAATAAATCAATCTAATCAAACACTGAATCAATAATTCAGCCGGTGATGAGTCGGGGCTGGCCTGGCCTGGCATCCAAAGCTTAAGTTTTGGAGGGGAAGGCAGGGTTTAGGAGCTCAAAATTTGGTCGTCCGGCCCACCCCCCTCCTTAATAAACTTGTGAGTGATCTGAAATCAATACAGTTTAGCACACACTCAATGACAATTACAGCCAAGTGCACATTTTTAATGAGTTGGTGCACTTCATGCTCCACTGCAGCAAGATTATTTGAAAACTTTTTTTCCTAAAAATAACAGTAATAATAGGGTTTGATGGATAACACAATTAAATGATACATAAAATATGATAACATTGATTAAACATGTCGTACAAGGTGATATTCATCGTCCAAATAATGAACATGGAATAATATCATGAATAAAAGAAATGCTTGCAGTACATTAAAATTCAGACTGTCACAAAAAAATTAAACTCAATAAATTAGCCAAATAAATACATTCATATATTTAAAAATATCACATGACATAAATTTATTTAGTTTTTTGTCATCATCATCGGTATCATTGGCAGTTACAAGATGGCTTTGTGATATGATTAACCCGAAGAAAAGAAAAAAAAAACGAAGAAAAGACAAGGGCTGACGGGAGAAGCATATGCTTATCAAGTCCCGTCCCCTTAGACCAAGGACGCACAATCAATACATGGTAGAGTAGGCATTATACATTTTGGTACATGAACAGTTTTTTTTTTTTCACATGAATTTTCTTCCCAAAAGTCATTGATTCGACGTAACACGTGAAGTTGTCAATCAATTGTAAGTTCAATGATTAGGGTGAAAGAGGAATAGCGGAGGGAGTCATGGAGGTGCTCAGGTGGTTCAGTCTTTATCCACCCTGGCTTGGTTCCCGCAAGCAAGCTTCTCTTGGTCCCGAATCTCCATAATTATTTTCGTCACCATTTGTGCGGCGGCAACACTTGACGCTTAAATATGTTTGTATTAAAGATTATAGGCAAACAATCATATACTTCACTATCAGGGCTATTTTTAAAAGGTTAAAATTCAAATATTTTTAAGAACCAAAGCTGTTAGCGACCTGAAACCAAAACAGGCTCCTCCCTTAGGCATATTTGAGTCTCCACGAGCAGCGGCATCAAAAAATTGAAAGTCGTTCCGTAGTAAAATCCTGATTAATTATTTTTTATATAAGTATAATAGGCATGTGCCGGTTACCGGTTTCACGGTTTACTGTGGTGTGAAAACGTCGCGGTTTCAAAACCACTAAAATTTTCCGTCAGACCGTAGGACGGTATTCGCTATTTTTCTTGTGTCAAAAATGCAGCCAGAAGCGGCTTGACGCAGCAGCGCTCACCCCCTCCCGTTTGTTGCTGTGTGTGAAAGTGACGCTATCGGCTACACAGCTAGCTAACCCAAAAACAAATACTCCTAACATAAGGCGTACTGTTCTTCAATTTATTGAGCTCTCAAATCGTGGTAAGTTTAATATACAAAATTAATACATTTAAAATGTTGTACAATTAGATTTTTCCATGTGAGTAGCTTCCACAGATTAGCACCATGGAAAAAGTTCGCCAAAAACAAAACACACATTTTCCTTTCAAATTCAATATACAAACTAAGTAAAAGCTTACAAAGATGAATGTTAGTCTAGGCTCAGCAGGGAGAGCAATTTCGTTGAGTGTTACAGCCGCAGTGTGAGAAAACAAGCTTGATTCGCTTGAATGAAGGGGAAAAAGTGATAGCATCAAAGATCGCTAATTACGAACGATGATCTTGCCCTAAGCACAAATCCACGTTCGCTGGATCAAGGTGAGGTCTCACTCCCAATGTGTTTTTTTTTTTTTTTTTTTGGATGAAACCTTTCCACAACAATATTGACATTTTAACTAACTTATACATTTTTACCTAACTTAATGAATTCCTTATGTTCTTTTTAACACAAAGGCATGACATCATGTAGACTAGAGTTGACACAGTGGCTGAAAATGGCGAAACTTCACTTAAGCTTTTCCACCCTCAAAAAAAACAGTCATGCAGTATAAATTTTTTAAAAATTTATTCAGAAGTGTTTTTACTTTATAGAAATTATTTTGTTCTTGCTGTAATCTTGAGCAACTTGAGCTGTGGCTGTGAGTATAGTCTATAAGTTATATTTATTTTAATTTTATTTCAAATATTTTTTTATTGATAATTTATTCATTTTAACAATATATTCATGTTCCAATTTGCAACTATGGTCTGAAAAAAAAAAATCCTGTTCAATGGAAAAAAATTTTTTTTTTGTTTTTTTAACCCATACATCTCAAAATTTTTGGGAGCTATAATTGCAATACCGTGAAACCGCGGTATTTTTGCTCACGGTTATCGGACCGTCAAAATCTCATACCGGCACATGCCTAAAGTATAACAAAACAAAATGGCTATATAATTATCAGATTTTACACTAGATGCACATACAGTGCCCTCCATAATTATTGGCACCCCTGAAAAAGATGTGTTTTTTAGCTTCTAATATATTTTTTTAAATTCAAATAATATGGGATCTTACTGGGAAAAAAAGAGAAAAATCCAACCTTCAATACAAGTGCATTCATTCAGTGGGGAAAAAATCCCACATAAAGAAAAAAAATATTTGACATCAAATAATGTGTGTCTCAATTATTAGCACCCCTGGTGTTAATACTTTGTACAACCCCCTTTTGCCAAAAAACAGCACCTAATCTTCCCCTATAATGTTTCACAAGCTTGATTTTGTGTCTGGTGAACCATTTCTGTGTAGAATTGGCCATATGTTTAGGGTCATTGTCTTGCTGAAAGACCCAGTGACGACCCATCTTCAGCTTTCGGGCAGAGGGCAACAGATTTTGATTTAAAATGTCCTGGTATTTCAAAGCATTCATGATGCCATGCACCCTAACAAGGTTCCCAGGGCCTTTGGAAGCGAAACAGCCCCACAGCATCACTGACCCACCCCCATACTTCACAGTGGGTATGAGGTGCTTTTCAGCATGCGCATCTTTCGTTGCATGCCAGACCCACTTATACCCCTTTCCCACTGGCCAAAAAACCTGTGTCAACCCGCGAACAATCGGCTTTTGGTGGCAGTGGGAAAGTTGCAGTGACCCGCCTCGACCCGTGTCAATCAACCCGCCAAGCGACCCGCATTAAAATCACCTCGCCTCTGATCGCCATGCAGTGTGAAAGCAAAACCCCGGGTCAACAGTCAACACCCTAATCTACGTGGTGACGTAGGCTAGTATGTGATGCGTCATAACAAAAACCAAAAACCATGTGCTCTAGCCCGGATCCACATACGGCGAACAGTCGGTGTAGCAGCGTTAGCAATAGCCATAACAGACGAAACAAAGGCTCTTCTCCTCCTCCTGTGACGTACACGACTCCTTTCAATTTCAAACCAAAATTTACGTCGCCTACGTTGCCTCAGCACAAGCACAGTGTTGATCCTTTGCTGCATTTCGACCATTTTGCGGGCAGTAAAACGCATGAAAACAGAGAACACAAACGGAAAGGAGGCTTCCATGTTGCTTTGCATTGTTAACTTCCTTGAACTGAATGAATTCGGTCGCACTTGTCAAAGCGCATCTTAGCGTGGTGACGTCACGCACCTTACACACGGCTGAGGAGGAGTGGGGATTAGACGGGTGAAAAAAATAAAAATAAAAAAGACACGGCTTTTTTCGTCAATGGGAAAGGTGCCAAATGCCAATTGCTAGTGGGATGCATCAGCTTGGAAAAACGCGCGTTGACCCACTAGTTTCAGTGGGAAAGGGGTATTAGAGTGTTTGTTGCCAAAAAGCTCAATCTTGGTCTCATCTGACCAAAGCACGTGGTCCCAGTTGAAGCCTGGACCGTGTGTATTTTTGTGTGAGACCAAGATTGAGCTTTTTGGCAACAAACACTCTAAGTGGGTCTGGCGTGCCACGAAAGATGCGCATGCTGAAAAGCACCTCATATCCACTGTGAAGTATGGGGGTGGGTCAGTGATGCTGTGGGGTTGTTTCGCTTCCAAAGGCCCTGGGAACCTTGTTAGCGTGCATGGCATCATGAATGCTTTGAAATACCAGGACATTTTAAATCAAAATCTGTTGCCCTCTGCCCGAAAGCTGAAGATGGCTCGTCACTGGGTCTTTCATCAAGACAATGACCATAAACATATGGCCAAATCTACACAGAAATGGTTCACCAGACACAAAATCAAGCTCCTCCTATGGACATCTCAGTCCCCAGACCTTGTTTTGTTGGCAAAAGGTGGTTGTACAAAGTATTAACACCAGGGGTGCTATAATTGTGACACACATTATTCGATGTCAAATATTTTTTTCTTTTTGTGGGATTTTCTTCCCCACTTGTATTGAAGGTTGGATTTTTCTCTTTTTTTCCATTAAGGTCCCATATTATTTGAATAAAAAAACAATTATTAGAAGCTTAAAAAACACATCTTTTTCAGGGGTGCCAATAATTATGGAGGGCACTGTAAATCACCAAATGCAGAGATACTCAACTACATTTTCAGGATCAATAGCAATATTTAAATTTAAGTTTTTGCCCGAAATAGCGACCTAATTTTTTTTGTTCATTGCAATTTTGACATTTGACAAGTTTTCAACAGCTAAAAAAAAAAAATCACTCAATTTTCACATCAGAAACTTGAGGAAAGCATGCAGAAACATTTTCATTTTACCCCCCAAAAAAAAACAAATTTTGCATTTTTCTGTATACAATCACAACTTATTTTGGTTGAATTCCGATGTCACTCTTGATTCTCTTGTTATCTGGCCCTCATCATTTTTAGATTGAAATGTGGCATAAAATAAAACACGTAAAAGCCCAATTTTTTGTATGAACGCAGCAAAGTCTAAATTGCTATTTAAAAAACAAAAATAAAAAAACGGGCAGTTGGCCGAAAATTACCTGATTGTTTGGATTTAAAGTTACGCAAGTGTGTATGGATACAAAATCCAACTTGGCGGCCATCACAAAACAAAGAGCTTTTTACGTTTAAGATTCTTGTAAATAAATGGGTGAATCCCGGAATTTCTATAGATATGAACATAAAACAGTCTAGATCATGGGTGTCCAAACCTGTCCGCAAGGGCCGCTGTTGGTCCCACAGATAGTTTAACCAATGAAGTTTGTGCTAAAACAAGCAGGACCTGACTGCAATCAACTGATTACACTTGTGAGTCACCACATTGGTGAAAAGATGTGATCTTGTTTTGTAGGAAAGAAATCCAGCACCCACTGCGACCCTATGTGGAACAGTTTGGACACCACTTGGTCTAGATTCTTGGTGAAAAGAAAAAAACAGGCAGTTAGCATTCATTTTCAGTAAATATTTCAAGCTAAAGTTCGCAAATTTTTTCCAATCATTTTTTTTCACAAGGTTTCAAAGTGCATGCATGGCGCTATTTTATATAATAATTACCTTGAATCCTCAACCAAATCACTCTGGAGACATTCCAGCCTGCTTGTATGCACTAAAACTTTCGTCCTGTTTCCACCTAAAGCCAGCGTTAGAACGCAGCGTGTGTTTTGAGTTTATCGCAGTGAAAGCTGCTACGAGTCTCTGCCTGGCCCGGCCCCGTACGGGAAGCCGTGGCACAATGTCTGTAGGAGCTGTTTCGTGAACTGATAGTGAAGTCTATGAAACAATATAGAAATGTGTAAATTCTTATGATTAAAATGATTATATTCGATAATATCATGTAATATAATTTTACATGCTATAGTATATATATAATATTATGACAGAAAATTTGATGTGATGACAAATTTAAATAAATAATACTTGGAAAAATTTAAGTATCATGAATTAAAACTATTAAAAAAAATACACATATTTCAAATTAAATGTTTTTTCTATGAATACATTTTTAAAATGAATAATACAAGATGATTCACAAAATATAATATGAAATAATTTTGGTTAAAAATATTGAATAAATATCATTTTAAAAAATGAATGAAAATACATACTTAATACATTATTTAAATTATATCAGCTGCTCCAACAGCAGCTTGTAGGTGTAAATATGCCTTTTCCTCCTGCTTCTCTTTTTGCCCTTCGTCTTCGCACTCCCTCCATGGCCGCTGCCTCATTTGCAATGATTATGTTATCAGGGCAGCCAGGCAAAAGGGTGGAGCAGCCATAATTTCCAGCACGGGATTAGGCAGAAATAACGAGGTCACCAAGTTACAGTTGCCATGGCGACGACACATCCAAGAACACAGGATGCCGTTGCTAAAAAAGAAAAAAATAAATAAATTAAAGAAACAAGGAGGTGCAGGTTCTTTTTTCCCAACATTTTTTTTTTTTTAATTCTCATACGGTGCCTTGGGAGCACTTTATTTCATAGTTAATTACCCCTTATTTCTTTATTTTTCAATATTATATTTGCATGGGTCGTTTTCAAATTCCGCTATCAATTTCCCCGTTCTTCATATGCCCGCACTCAGTGTTGTCGAAAATATTTCGTCAACGAACAATTTTTTTCATGACGATGATGAGACAATGACGAGCTAAAAACATGCTTCGGGAGACAAAAACATAACCTGACGGATGCCAGTTTTCGTCTGACGAGACGAAAATGCGCGATAGTTTCCATCACATGTTCACAATGTGTGACATTTTATGTTTAGTTAGCCTACTACGTACCAATGCAGAAGTTTCTGGTTGTATCACTCGTGACGAGCTGTGCCCCACCCTTCCCAACTCACCGGTGTGTCGTCTCCAGTCTCCATGCAGGTTTGCAAACACGGTCAAAGGCGGAGTTAAAGGGGGGGGGGGGGGGTGGCCAAAAAGTTTCATCGCATTTAATTGACTTTTCCAGTAAAATATTGTCTATAAAAGTTGTAAAACACTAAAACAAACAACAAAAATGAATGAAATGAAAAAAAACTGATATTTTCTAATGGGTCAAAATTATTTTTTGAACATATCATGTGACTAGCACCTTAGACGGTTATTTGCTTTGCTTAGCCAAAAGCACTCAAGGACCAAAGAGGCAAGATGGATATATGTAATTTTTTCAAACCTAAGCTTTCAAAGCGACAACAACTACTGAGCAAGAACCAAAGATTGAAAATGGTGAGCGGAGTTTCAATTTGCCCCACAAAAGACGCTAATTATACAACAGAGCCACCACCGGTGTCCTGCCAATGTAGTTACCCCCATCAAAAATTTTATCCCCTCGCCACGGGAGCGCCCACGCACACATTGGTTACGAGTTATGCTGACTTTAATTAATTGAAGCCAGAAAAGAATCACAGTTATATATTTTGGACATCGACATTTATTAAACTAGAGAAACTCCATACGGGACTTGAATTTGTGTAGTAACAGTTATAGGTCATCCTACAAGTAAAACAGTACTGCATTGCCTTATTTTACGTTCAGTACGTATTTTACGTTATACGACAGAACAAAAAAAGTTTTTTTTTTTGATGGACGGGCCATCTTTTAAAACCTCGTAGATAACTACATCTCCAAAACATGGAAATCAAGCAAATTAGGTCAGCACAGTGGCTCCGCTCAGGGGATACAATTTTTGAAGGCGGTAACCACATTGGCACGACACCGGCATGCCTACTATATTTAATGGATGATCTTGGCAAAAAGTATAGATGTCCAAAGCAGCCGTATTTCAAATTCCCCTCAAAAATGATGCGAAACAAAAAAAAACCGCTCATTTTCAACTTATTATTATAAATATTCTTGTAAGTTAATTTTATTGTTGACACTGTGTTTCGGGGTTATCTACAAGTTGTGCCCCCCCAACCCCCCCCCCCCCCCCAAACCCCCCTCCGTCCCAAAAGTCAAACTCCGCCTATGCACACGGTAAGATTTGTTTTCTTGGCCAGAGAAACTACGCAACATTGCAGAGCTTTTCGGATTTCGGTGTAATTTTACGAATATAAACTTTGGACGAGTTCATGAAAAAAAAAAAAAAAAAAAAAAAAAAAAACGTCATTTTTAAAGCGTGACTCCGAGGATAATTTGCGTTTTTTTTTTTTTTTAGATAATTTTTCACACCCGGAAGTGTGACGTAAATTTCTAAACGCAACAGGAGACTATCCACAGCGAGCATAGCAGCAGCAACGATATCAGTGATATTGTCACCGAAAGTAACTATTCAGGATCGCTCTATCGTGATGCTAACGATGGAAAAGGCTCCCAGGATGGATTATCTACAATTATTCCCTACATGTTTGAATCGAGGCGTCAGATGACGACGATTTACTCGGCAAAGCAGATGTTTTTGATGACGCCAGTTGGCAGCTCGACATTTCACGAAAGGAAGAGTGGTATCCATCTAGCGTCGTGATTTCTCTCTGAACCTTTCTTTCCCCAGTCATTATGTGATATACTTACCAATAATTGCAAAAATATACAAGTAGTTAAATAGATCCAGTAATAAATGTATCAAATTTACATGAATAGACATCTGTCAGCTGTCTTTTGACAGGCAAGCAACAACAACAAAAAACAGGTCGCAATCAAGTAATAAACGTATCAAATTGCCAGTAAGGGTCTACTGACATGTTTGAAAAACCAAGGTTGTATCCTCCTAGGCTTTCAGAGCTGTCGTTGCTGAAATGTTCTTCTGCTGGACCCTCACAAAAGATCTCCAAATCCTTGTAGAAGAAGTTTTTTTGGGCCACTCATATGCCACGTTTACATGGAGCCAAATATTCCAATTACAATCGGAATATTTGTTCAAACCGAATAAATGTGTTCCATATAAACACCTCATTCGGAATGAACAGGCCCAAACCGAATGGAATTTCATTCCGATTCACAGGGGTGGAATATTCCTTTTCCCAAACCGATTAGAAGTAAAATTATATCATGTAAACAGGGAAGCGGAATGGTGTCTGGTTGCGTTCTTTCTGCGCATGCTCCGTACTGACGTGGTGACGTCACTTGGTGACGTAAGTAACGTCACTTGCAACATGGCTTCCAAGCACACGCACAGCGCACCCACACAACTTTTTAAATGAACGGCGTATCATTCTGAAGTTTTGTTTCCACTCGAAAGGTTAAAACAGCAGCTGATCTGACGATCGATCTCCATGTTTTGCAACGTGACGCTTTGTTTTGATTAATCTGCGCATGTCAGACAGCAGTTGTCAAACGTCCTTTCGGAATAAAGGCAGTCACATGTAAACGCTGGATCGGAATAGATGAAGTGACATGTAAACAGCTGATGTGAAATTTCCATTCGGAATGATTTGAATCGGTATGAATAAAAGTCAGCATGTAAACGTGGCTATAGACAGTGTTGTCACAGATTACTTGAAAAAGTAATTTAATTAAAGATTACTGATTATGCCTCAAAAATGTAATGTAATGTTAGTTACTTTACTGATTACTTTATTATCAAAGTAACTAAGTTACTTTAAAAGTAACTTATCAGTTACTTTTTACCAATTTTTCTCCCTTTGCTGCCTCAACATAAGAATGACAACTGAAAAATGTCATCGCATGTAATTGAATTTTTCACAGAAGGCTTAATATTAGAGTTAGCGAGGGTTTAATTAGTTGAAGGAGTTTATTTCAACCACCGTTGACTCGGGCTAGCTTAGCCACTCCAGAGCCCTGAAACTAACAAATAAATGACAAACTGCACAGAACGACTAATTAAACCCCGGCTAACTCAAAGATTAAGCCTAATGTCAAAATTCTGAATTTCCCCTTTAAAATAAAGACCATTATTATAGCCATGAATATAACCATTAAAATGTTGTCTATAAAAGTTGTAAAGCAATAAAACAAACAACAAAAATGAACGAAATGGACAAGAATCCTTCAAAGTATTTCATAATGGGTCCAAATTATTTTTCGAACAGATCATGTGACTATAGCACCTTAGAGATGGTCGTTTGCTTTGCTTAGCCAAAACTGCAGCTGAGGAGACAAGATGGATAGTTAAAATTTCTTTAAACCTAAGCTTTCAAAAGCTTCAACAACAACTGAGCTTGAACTGAGGATTGAGCATGAGCAGTATCAAAAAGTACTGGTTGTCTCGTTACCTGTAGCCTTTTTTTTTTTCTTTTTTAAGAGTTTTGTCGTCTTGTGCTGTAATTTCATTTGGTTCCTTGAATTGGATGCTTTGAGCGGTCGACAGTCTTTTTGAGCCAGTGCAAAGTTCGCAACGCAGAGATATTTTTGGCATCTTTACTGGACAAAAATGTGAAGTAATGGCTGTATTTCAGTAAGAAAATGCAGTCGTTTGTAGTATATCTCCTGCCCCTTTCATTGCATCCTGATAAGGTAGCAAGGCTATCATGTTTTGGCCGCAAACTCCCAGCCCTCACACAGCATGGTATTACACGTGACTTTTTTTTTTTTTTTCTCTCGAAAATATGACATGTGGTGTCACTCCCATGACTACAGTATTCTTCATTCTACATACATTATGAGGCAATAACAAATTAGTAACGGACAGGCATCAAGGAAAGTAACTTTAATCAGATTACTGATTTAGACAAACGAATGCGTTAGATTGCTCGTTACTGAAAGAAAGTAATCAGATTACAGAAGGTAATGCGTTACTGACAACAATGCTCGTAAAGTCTCAAGCCTTCGTGTGAGCAATTCATCGCTAGATTCGCTACACATTGAGATGGCATGACGTCTCGTTAGTAAAACCCAGAAAATGTTTGCAATATAAAGTCCCTGACAAAAGTTTTGTCGCTTATCCTTTTTGTAGAAACAGTTGCTAATAGCCTGACTTTTAATTATTCAAATGGTTTCAGAAATGGCTCATATAAAAGCTAAGACCCTCCCAAATGATGTTGAATGTACAAAATATATTTTTTTCACTGAAAAAAGATAGGACAAAAATAAGACATAAAGGTCAAATTTTGGCAAGACAAAAGTTTTGTCGCCTACAAAAATTAGTGTGAAAATTGAACAAAAAATGTACTCCAAATACAAAAATATGTTACATAACATAAGCGAATTAAGTAGTGGTGCTGTGAGATCCGAATTTAATATTTTGTATGACTTCCATGGGCTTGAAGGACTGCATCCATGCGGTTCCGCAAGGATTCATACAATTTATTGATGAAGTCATCAGGAACATCAAAGAAAGCAGTCCTGCATGCCTCCCAGTTTTCATCAACATTCTTGGGCTTTGTCTTCCATGCTTCCTCTTTCATCCTACCCCAGACATGCTCAATGATGTTCATGTCTGGTGACTGGACTGGCCAGTCCTGGAGGATCTTGATCTTCTTTGCCTTGAGGAACTTTGAAGTAGAGATTGAAGTATGCAATGGAGCACCATCCTGCTGCAGAATTTGTCCCTTTTTATGGTTAGGAATGTAAGAGGCAGCTAAGATTTGTTGATATTTCAGACTATTTATGTTGCCTTCCACCCTGCAGATCTTTCGCACACACCCATACTCGATGTAACCACAGATCATGATTTTGCCACCACCAAACTTCACTGTTTTCTGAGTGAATCTCGGATCCAAGCGGGCTCCAGTAGGTCTCCTGCAATATTTACTGCGACTGTGGTGTAATTCAATGGAAGATTCATCTGAAAAATCCACCTTTTGCCACTTTTCCAGCGTCCATCCTTTTGACAGGCTGTGGGCCTTGGCAAATGCCTGCCACACATTTTTTAAAATTGTCTGCACCCTGAGACATGTGCAGGGTGGAAGGCAACATAAATAGTCTGAAATATCAACAAATCTTAGCTGCCTCTTACATTCCTAACCATTAAAAAGGGACAAATTCTGCTGCAGGATGGTGCTCCATCGCATTCTTCAATCTCTATCTCTAAGTTCCTCAAGGCAAAGAAGATCAAGATCCTCCAGGACTGGCCAGCCCAGTCACCAGACATGAACATCATTGAGCATTTCAGGGGTAGGATGAAAGCGGTAGCATGGAAGACGAAACCCAAGAATGTTGATGAACTCTGGGAGGCATGCAAGACTGCTTTCTTTGATGTTCCTGATGACTTCATCAATAAATTGTACGACTCCTTGCCGAACCGCATGAATGCAGTCCTTCAAGCCCTTGGAAGTCATACAAAATATTACATTTGGATCTCACAAAACCACTACGTAATTCGCTTATTTTATGTAACATATTTTTGTATTTGAAGTACATTTTTTGTTCAATTTTGACACTACTTTCTGTAGGCGACAAAACTTTTGTCTTGCCAAAATTTGACCTTTATGTCTTCATTAAACAATGAACAGTGAAACAAATATATTTTTGTACATTCAACATCATTTGGGAGGTTCTTAGTTTTCAAATGAGCAATTTCTGAAACCAATCGAATAATTAAAGTCAGGTTATTAGCAATTGTTTCTACAAAATAGATAAGGGACAAGACTTTTGTCAGGGACTGTATTAGTGTAAGAACTTTACAAAATTGTGATGCAAGCCGATTGAAAGTGACAAAAAAAGAACACTTTTTTAAAAGGCCGAATTTCAATCTTATCATATAACAAATAACCCATTTTTAAGAAAATGGTCACTTTGCAAAATCTGTGGGGAGTTGTTCGTTGTTGTAGAATTGTTTGTGTTTTTGATTTCCAATGAAACACAACATGACATCAGCTACAAAAGTTGAAAGCTGCAGCGGCTTTTAATACTATGGCTTTAATTAACGTGAATCTTGTGTTTTGTGCGTGTATGAATGGCACAGGAACATTCATTGTGCTTCTGGATTATTCTCGCTGCCTCACATCAGGTAGCTCAGAGAGATGGGCTGCGCATGTGTGTGTGTGTGCGTGTGTGCGAGGCTGCTGCCATGCCTACGAGATGGGGGATGGTAGCTGCTCAGCCATTTTTTTTTTTCACGTTATTTTTCCTCCGGACCATCAAGTTTGGGCTTGCACAACTCTCCGTGTTTTACAGCTAACATTTTGGTGTTCAAGATACAGCCTTTCACCAATGGGTTTATCACTTGTAGATGTCCAATCCATTTGAAGTGGAAGGGATGGCAGCGAATGAACTCATTCGCTGCCATCCCTCCCACTTCAAATGGATTAGAGGTCTGAGGGGCAAAACACATGGGAGGCGACATTGCGTTAAATACATTTTCTATGGAACGAGCGTGACGAGGTGAAACTCGTCAACACTCTTGCGGCGAAGTGACACGCGACGTTCGTGCACGTACACGTCATAGGCGGAGTTTGACTTTTGTGGTGGGGGTCGGGGGGGGGCAAAAGATGTTGACGACCCCGAAATGCAGTGCCAGCTATAAAATTAATTTACAAGATATATGCTCGGATAGTAGCTTAGCCCATGCTAGTACATACTGGCATTCCAGTTGTGTGTGTGTGTGCGTGTGTGTGTGTGACCGCTCATGTTTTTCTGTCTTACCTCGTGGAGAGGTAAATGCCGCATCCTTTTGGACTGAATATTCGAGCCAGAATCTGTCCACAGACAGTTTTGGCTAAGCAAAGCAAATGGCCGTCTCTAAGGTGCTAGTCACATGATGTGTTCGAAAAATAATTTGGACCCATTATAAAAATATTTTTTTTTGTTCATTTCATTCATTTTTGTTATTTGTTGTATTGCTTTACAACTTTTATAGACAACATTTTACCGGCAAAGTCTTAATTTTAAATTCATATATAGGAAAGTCAATTACATGCAATGACATTTATGGCCACCGCGGGAGGCCTTAATCTCCGCATATGGTACACGTATATGTGCACACACGGACCCGCCACGCGTTATAAAAAAATAGGAAATGATTCTATTTCTGTTGCTTTCGCTTGGAATTACAACCAATCAGCAATGGATTTATTGATCGACAAATCACCGGCAAGGACACTCGCCAACCCGGAAATATACATCCACACGCCACAGTTTGTTAACATGGAGAAAAAATTAAAAACTGTCAACATGGATATTTAATTTTTCTCTCGTATCTCTTGTACGTTTGCTGTTCTTTGCAAGGTTCAATGATTGTATAACATTACTTGTCATTAAAAAAAACAAATAAATGTCAACATCCTTTTTGCTGTGTGCGACCAGCACATACTTTCTAGCGTCTTTCACATATGCTGAAACATTTAAATGGGCAGCCCTTGTATGTAAACGCAATTTCCTGGGTCGACTGACACAGAGATTACGCAGACATTTCAAGGGGCGCGTCTTAGTATAATGCCCGGGAAAGTCCCGGGATGAGGCTTATGTGAAAGCAAACAACAAAATTAAATTGCGAGAGCCGAGGAAGGGTGTCCATCGTGTAATCTTTGGAAATATGTGGTTTATAAGTTGCCAATGTTAGGGTCCGCAACTGCAGGAACAAGGTTGGACCTGAAAGCAGAAAACAACGGAGGGATGCGTTCAAGGGTTTATTAAATACAAACAATAATACATGCGATCGCGGAAATGGGGGAATAACGCAATGGGTCCGTGACAGTAGGTCGATGGGGGTCAATAATACTGACCTAAGCGGTAGGCAGAGAGCCGATAAGAAAACAAAACATATACACTCAAATACCAGAAAAACGTAGGGGATTTCAAAACAAGGGCGGCAGAGGTGTGGAATGGTGCCCAACAAGTTAATATCTCGGCACCCTTCTCTTGAATCGCCTGGACTTAAATACAATCTTGATGAGCTTAAATAGGCTGCAGTTACGACTTCGGGAACGCTCCCACAAACGGCTCTATAAAAAAACCACGATTTGACCAACATTGTGACAGCTGATGCCGACCAAAAAGGACTTAATGTCCGGGTTATAAAATCGCGCCAGCTGATTACTCTCGTCATTGCTTTCACGCATATGGAGATATCCTGGGAATGACGTGGGTTGGGCACTTTCATAGACTTGTCCGGTGTTGCCCACTGGCGCGCTCTGTGAGGGGAGGGCTGCTGGCACAATTTTATAACCAGGACATTATGTCATTTTTGGTCAGCATTGGCTGTCACAATGTTGGTCAAATCGTGTTTTGTTACAGAGAGTTCCCGACGTAACTGCAGCCAATTCAAGCTCATTAAGTCTGTATTTACCGTTAGCCCAGGCGATCCAAGAGAAGGGTGCCGAGATATTAACTTGCTGGGCGCCGTAAGACACCTCTGCCGCCCTTGTTTTTAAATCCCCTACGTTGTGCTGGTATTTGAGTGTATTTGCTTTGTTGTCCTATTGGCTCTCTGCCTACCGCTTTGATTCGTATTATTGATCCCCGTCGACCTACTGTCATGGACCCATTGTGTTATTCCCCCTTTTCCGCAATCGTTTGTATTAATATTATTTTTTTTTTAATTTGATAAACCGTTGAACGGATCCTTCCGTTGTTTTCTGATTTGAGGCACAACCTTGTTTCCGCAGTAGTTGCAGACCCTAAAATCGGCAACAAAATAAACCACACAATTCCAAAGATGGACGATGGACTCTCTTGCTCGGCCCTACGATCCAGTAGCAATTTAATTTTGTTATGTTTTCAGTTTAATTTAGCTATTTCCAGCTTGCTGTGTTGATAAGTGTGATGTTTGTTTCCCGTTTTTTTTCTTAGTGCGAGGAAAGAGGAAGTGACGACTGGCCCGCCATGACATTTATGTCATCAGCCATAATGCTGTGACCTGGGAATTTAAGGTTTGCTTTCCCATACGCCTCGTCCAGGGAAAGGGCCGGACATAATACTAAGACGCGACTCGCGAAATGTCAGCGTAATCTCCATGTCAGTCGACCCGGGAGATTGCTTTCACATACAAGGGCTGCCCGTTTAAATCCCGGGATTTTAACGGTGTTTAGGCGTATGTGAAAGGGACTTGAGTTAAGCAGAATCTGACCAAGCCATGATAGCAATGACTGTACTTTACAGTCAAGAGGGTATGCAGTAATTTAGTGTTAAGGAACAAAAAAAAAATTAAATATGTAGTATCAGTACATTATCGGCACTGGCCAATATTGCATTGATAATTTGACACTACACAACCAAATGTTAGAATTGGTATTGGGACCAAAAAACAGCCTCGATGGCAGACAATGAGTTAAGCGGTGTCTGTCTGCAGTAATTTAGTACCCCCACCAACCCCCCACACAAAAAAACGAGTGGTATGAGTACAGTGTAAGCATTGGTTCCACTCAGTGTTATAATCAATATCAGGAGCCAAAAATGGTACCAGTACACGAGTCGTAAGTGCGATAGGATAAGGATAGTGTTGAAAAATGCCAATATTTTGTAATGTCAGCATAGCAAAGGTGATGCATACAGTTATGACGTCTTGTAAATGATGTTGTAGTGACAAGGACATTCAGCGCAGGCCCACGCCAAGGCCAAGCAATCCTAATTTGGATCAGCACCAAATTTTGCACCTAAGTTGATTCATGTGGTCACTTTTGAGTACTAAAAAAGTGAACAAAAAGGGTTGAAAATGACAAGTTAACCTGTTCAAACCGCTTATTAAATGTGCATCTTGTGAAGTCACTGTTGAAAAATGACCTTATTTCAACATCAGCATATAAATTCATTCGCTGCCATTGACGACAACAGATGTACGAATCATTTGAGGTTTCCTGAAAATGTTACAAAAGACCTAGAGTATGTTATCATGTTAAAAGTGACAAAGAAGGAAGTGTGTCCTCATTTAAAGACCTCTGTTCAGTTGGTTTAATTATGTGAGAGAAAAACATGATTATTCCTATGAAGTCACTTGTGACTGCGTACTCACCACATTGTTGACGACCTCTATTTGACCTCTGTCAGTCTGCCAAAAGTCGTCAACGATGTTTTCCCTGGTGATCCTCTGCAAGGCATAAGAATGCAACTACCTGCTTGTTTTGAGGGCATTTTTTTCTTTACTTTTGGTTTCAGCAAGTGCAATGGGTGCTCAATCTGATACAGGTCAGATGACTGACCCATAGATATGCCTCTGTCCATGCATTTTTCAGGGGTACACCTTGGACTCGATGCCAATCAACATAGAGTCGAACTAGGATCACCTGACTTAGTGTTGCACTGATACTGAATTGAAAGGACATATCTGTGTGGAGGAGTACTAAGAAATAATGTGTTGATGCTGTGCAATATGTATTCTTTGAGGAGGCAGGGATTCTCCCTGGTTGACCGGAAGTTGCAATTTTTTTTGTTCCTGGGTTTTTTGTAACTGATTGCTGCCAGCCTACCTATTTCAATCTCTAATGAGATTTAATAATAAAAAAAAAAAAAAAAGTTATTCCCCTGGCCAAGATGCACCCTCCCACCAATTAATTCAATTAATTAATATTAGTAGTTATTAGTAGGTGTCCGATCAATTTGTGATTGGGAGGGGGGGTGGGGGGGCGAATGAGCGTGCCAGACCTCCCACTTCAGATGGAAAGGACCTCTAGTGCCGTCAATGGCTGACAATGAATTAAGCAGTATCTGAACAAGCCATGATAGTGTTTGCTTTACAGTTAATTGAGTATGCAGTGCTGTAGAATTAGAATAGAATAGAATAGAATAGAATAGAATAGAATAGAACTTGATTGTCATTGTCAACAACGAAATTTGACATGGCACTCCAGTATAAAAATATGCCATTGAAAGCTATGCACGTCCAAATTTTGGCAGAAAAACATGTGTGGCTGTGATTTTTGACCATGCACTTACCATTACGGCACATTGACATTCAACTGGCACCCAAGTCAGGCTATGCCATTGACGGCTATGAACGTCCAAATTTTCCATTCATTCTGAATGGCAGAAAAACATGTGGTTGTGATTTTTGACCATACACTTTACATTACAGCGCATTGGCAATCAACATACACCAAAAAAATGCCACATACAAAAAAAAAAAAAAAAAAGCCACAAACCAAAATCCATTTTGCGACATACCCCCTACCAAAAAATGCCACATGGCAAAATCCATTTTTGCCACATACAGTGGGGAAAATAAGTATTTAGTCAACCACTAATTGTGCAAGTTCTCCCACTTGAAAATATTAGCGAGGCCTGTAATTGTCAACATGGGTAAACCTCAACCATGAGAGACAGAATGTGGGGAAAAAAACCAGAAAATCACAGTTTGATTTTTAAAGAATATATTTGCAAATCATGGTGGAAAATAAGTATTTGGTCAATACCAAAAGTTCATCTCAATACTTTGTTATCCCCTTTGTTGGCAATAACGAAGGCCAAACGTTTTCTGTAACTCTTCACAAGCTTTTCACACAGTGTTGCTGGTATTTTGGCCCATTCCTCCATGCAGCTCGCCTCTAGAGCAGTGATGTTTTGGGGCTGTCGTTGGACAACACGAACTTTCAACTCCCTCCACAGATTTTCTATGGGGTTGAGATCTGGAGACTGGCTAGGCCACTCCAGGACCTTGAAACCCTTCTTATGAAGCCACTCCTTGGATGCCTCTCGATACATGGCCCCATTCATTCTTTCCTTTACACAAATCAGTCGTCCTGGTCTATTTGCAGAAAAACAGCCCCAAAGAATGATGTTTCCACCCCCGTTCTTCACAGTGGGCATGGTGTTCTTCGGATGCAATTCAGTATTCTTTCTCCTCCAAACACAAGAACCTGTGTTTCTACCAAAAAGTTCTATTTTGGTTTCATCTGACCATAACACATTCTCCCAGTCCTCTTCTGGATCATCCAAATGCTCTCTAGCGAACCGCAGACGCGTCTGGACGTGTAGTTTCTTCAGCAGGGGGACACGTCTGGCAGTGCAGGATTTGAGTCCCTGGCGGCACATTGTGTTACTGATAGTAGCGTTGGTTACTGTGGGCCCAGCTCTCTGTAGGTCATTCACTAGGTCCCCCCGTGTGGTTCTAGAATTTTTGCTCACCGTTCTTGTTATCATTTTGACGCCACGGGGTGAGATCTTGCATGATGTCCCAGATCGGGGGAGATTATTAGTGGTCTGGTATGTCTTCCATTCTCTAATAATTGCTCCCACAGTTGATTTCTTTACACTAAGCGTATTACCTATGACAGCCAGAAATCTTACTTGTTTGACGGTGACCAAATACTTATTTTGCACTCTAATTTGGAAATAAATTCTTTAAAAATCCAACAATGTGATTTTCTGTTTTTTTCCCACATTCTGTCTCTCATGGTTGAGGTTCTCCCATGCTGACAATTACAGGCCTCTCTAATCTTTTCAAGTAGGAGAACTTGCACAATTGGTGGTTGACTAAACACTTATTTGTCCCACTGTACAAAATACCACTTATCGATCTCGGCCCTGCCGTTTTTCTGTCGTACTCCTCAATAGCTTCTGCTAAGACACTTGAGTGTTTTAAACTTCCTACCATTAGAGGGCACTGTGGCTATTAGGAATAACAGGGCGTCTGACTTTCTTTAAGTTAGGGGCCAACATGCAGTTTCTCTAAATCTGCGGGGCAACTTATTAGCAGCCCCGCGCTTATGCATTTTTAGCGACGGCCATACGCAAGAGAGACGTCCCCTTAAACGTACCCTCGGGTGAGGCGGGGGTTCACGTCTTTTTGCATTTTTCCTGCCACGCCAGGGTAAAATTCCGTTCTCTCAGCGGAGCTCGGCATCCTGCATGAGCCAATTCCCGGGAGATGTGCCCCCCACACCACAACCGCCCCCCGCTCCTACAATCGCCCCCCAATCCTCCTTCCCTCCCCTTCTCTCTCTCTCTCTCTGCATGTCCTCCAGACAGCCGAGCCCCGGCACAGGCTCGCTTATTAACTGACCTGGGGGGTGGTGAAGGGGGCCGGTGGAGGGATGGATTGAGGGGTGGATGAAGAGGGGAGGGAGGGGGGGCCGAGATGGAGAATGGAGGAAGAGGAGGGGAGGGTTGTTGAGCCCAGGGAGGCAGGAGGAGGAAGCGAGGAGGGGGGGGGGGGTGCTGGGAATTACGGGTTTGTGTGTCTGTGGATGTGCACGCACGTATATATGTGTATCACTGTGTGTGTGTATGGGTGCACACCAGTCTGAGTGTGATCAAGGGTGATGGTTGCACAGATGTGTGTGCGCATGTTTGTATTTTTCTCTGGTTGTGCGTGTGCAAGTGCGCGTGATGGGGTGTGTGCGTGTGCGTGTCTAAGTCAGAACTGGTAGAAAATAGTAACCCTTTCCTTACTGCTCTGCTGTGTTGTGAAAATTAGTCCAACTGTCAGTGTGTTTTTCAATGTGTATATTTCAAAGTGTGGCTTTCTGTGTATCTGTATATTCATGCATCTTTGAAAGTGTTTTTATTTATAATTGCACCGGTATCATATATTGGGTCCAGATACACATTCCAATACTCGCCTGTGTGGTATCGACCGATGTTGAAAAATGCCATGTTTGAAAAAAATACATAACAAATGTATGTGGCGGAAAACACAGACAAGGCTGAAAAAGCAGTTTCTGCTCTTGCACCCCTCTTTAAAATAAACTTCTGTATTTTAAGCCAAAAGAACTGTTGTGTTTGATAGAACAATATATCTAGATGCTGCCATAGCAGTTTCATGGTGATATAAGCCCCCGAACTATTTTTAATTTTGCCGTTTTACCCTGGAGATCCCCGTTTACAGACACCGCGCAACCGCTTTTGTTTCAACCCAGCCATAAAAAGAAGGTAAGTAATTTTATATGGTGGAAAACACTCAGGTGACTTGAACTTCCGCTCTAAGATCCCCAATTTGGCTAACTAACTCAAATTTCAAAATTGTCCGATATGCATGTGTGATACATAATTGGAAAGCTTAAAATCTCAATTTTCTGGTGGAAGAAAAACTTTGAACAGGAGGGCATTTTTTGTTGTTGTTGTTGTTTTTTTTTAAACAGCAAAAGCCTATCTGAAGGTGGGAGCGCGCGAGTGCAGAATTAAAAACGCCATGACTTTAACGAGATATTATTATTATTCTGCCGTCCTCAAGATGGAAGCAGAATTATTGCTGGCTGACAGTGGGAGATGGGAACGAGGCTAGCATCAGGTGTAGCAAACACAGAAATGTTACCAAACTTTGGAAAACATTATCTAATTGAATGAGCAGGGACAAACAGCTTGGAGTCTGAAGTACGTGCGCTATTCTCGAACCTGAACGCACCCCAAGTCTTGGATGACAAATCAACAGAGCAGAGTCTCGACTCGACACGGCTGGTAGTTTCTTCAATTTATTCAGAGTAAGTAACGCACCGCTTTTGACCGTCAGTAACGGTAACGGCGTTGTAACGGCGGAAAAGTAATTAGTTAGATTACCCCGTTACTGAGAAAATAACGCCGTTACGTAACGGCGGTATTTATAACGGCTTTACTCCCAACACTGGTGATTAATCATGATTAATCACATTTCCCTCGGGATGAATAACGTTGCTCTTCAGGAAAAAAAAAATCTAGGAAAATACTATAATTGACTTAAAATTTGTTGTAAGATGAAATGTATGATGTATGAATGAATTAATACTTCACCAAATAGAGTTTTAAAATTTCATTTAACAACTTAGATCGTATAAAATAAAAAATAAAATAAATTGTCTATTATACAGCAAAGAGTTTTAACAGATTAAAGTGCCTCAGACTAACAATGTGGCTCAAGTACCGTTTGGCATATTACCCAAAATTAACTGCCAATTACAGAGCAGACAAGCACAATACAGTAACAATAGCTAGAGTTTCAAAAAATGTGTAAACAACTTGTCTGTTAAATTGAACATTTCACACAAATAAATGCAGCATCTGCAGTTTTACACTAAATGGCCTGAAAGCTGTGTGAGATATAAAAAAAATAAATTGTCAATTTTCACACACTTAACTGAAAAACATTACACTAAACTGTGTGTAAAGTTGTTTAGAAACACAGCTTAAGTTAGCCATACTCTTATTTTTTATTTTTATTTTTTTCAACCAACTGCTCAGGCAAACTAGCTTGTTGACATTTTCAGATAACAGAGCAGACCTTTTCTTTTGAACAGTGTGCCCTGTCAAAGAAAAGTCTCTTGCAAAGAACGCTTGTGGCAAGTGTGACCAGATACTCTTTTTTGCTAGGTGGGCCAGCTGACTGTGGGCACCATTGTGCGCAGAAGACCACTGTAGTGGACATGAGTCCATGCTGGCACTGCCTTGTACCTGTCTAGTGGTTTGTCATTGGTTGTTGTTGTTTGTTGTCATTGGATTTTCAAGGCCCTCGTCTTCGACTGTGTTAATGGGTCTACACTCTACAGTCTCTGACTACCGATGTAGCGATAGCAGTAGTCAACCTACTTATTGTCTTTTTGTTGGTAAGTCCGAGTCTGCACTCTGCCAGAGGTAGCTTGATGACTGCGGCTTGTTCCCACAGTGTTAGCGTCATTGCTAACACTAGCGAAGACATGCTTTGTCCGAAGGTGGTACTTTAGGCTGGTTGAGCTTCGATCGAAGGACAGTTCATTACATCAGTATGTGCACACAACTTTGGTTTTATCCAGATTTCCATTAGGCAGCTTTTTAAAACCAAATTTGGTCATCATCCTCATTCATCCTCACTCATCGTGACTGGCTGCATTGCTGCGAAGAGAATGTAAACATCAGCGTGTGGGACTACGGGAGGCAGTTGTGGCCAAACTTAGTGTGAGCGGTAAATTGCGGTAAAATTGTTTTTTATGCGTTAATATTTCCAGATTAATCATGGTCGTTAACGCGTTATTGTTGACAGGCCTAATATATGTGTGTATATATATATATATATATATATGTATATATACGTATACGTATATATGTATATACGTATATATATGTATATATACGTATATATGTATATATACGTATACGTATATATGTATATACGTATATATATGTATATATACGTATATATGTATATATACGTATACGTATATATGTGTATATACGTATATATGTATGTGTATATGTATATATATGTATGTATATATGTATATATATATATATATATACAGTGCTGCTCGAAAGTTTGTGAACCCCACAGCGATGGTCAGATTTTTTGTAAAAAAAACTAAAATAACCTTATTAAATGTTAAGTTATACCCAAATCCACAATACTGACATTCCAAATAATGGACTGAAACAAAAGAAATAGTTATATTGTCATTCTTTATTTAACAAAAGTGGTTGATTTAAGAAAAACTCAGATATCATGTGTGCAAAAGTATGTGAACCCCTTCAGTTAATAGGATATTGCGCCTCCTTTTGCAGAGATTACCTCAACCAAACGGTTTCTGTAGTGACTAATCAGCCTCTCACATCTACTTTGGGGGATTTTTGCCCATTCTTCCTTGCAGAACGCAGTCAGTTGAGAGAGGTTTGATGGGCGTCTGGCATGAACTGCTCGCTTCAGGTCCCGCCACAGCATTTCAATGGGATTTAGGTCAGGACTTTGACTGGGCCAGTCCAGAACACGAATCTTCTTCTTTTTCAGCCATTCCTTGGTTGTATTGCTGGAATGCTTTGGATCATTATCATGTTGCATGATCCACCTTCTGCCAAGCTTTAACTTCAAAACAGATGGCGTCAGGTTATGTTCTAGGATTTGACAATATTCCTCAGAATTCATGATTCCCTGGACTATGTGGAGTTGTCCAGGTCCTGAGGATGAAAAGCAAGCCCAGATCTTGACATTCCCACCTCCATGCTTCACTGTTGGGAGAAGGTTCTTTTGGTGGTATGCAGTGTTGACTTTTCGCCAGACATGGCGGTTTTGGTTGTGACCAAACAGTTCAATTTTGCACCTACATCAGTTGATGAAAACTCTTTTTAATTTAGTCTCGACAACACAACTGTTAAAAAAACAAAAAAAAACTACTGAATTGATTGATTAGGAAATCAGGTTGAAATAATAGAAAATTCCAAAATGTTGAGGGGGTTCACAAACTTTTGAGCAGCACTGTATATATACAGTGGGACCTCTACATACGATCGCTTCGACACACGAACTTTTCGACATCCGACGTAAAAATTGACTCGCCATTTGTTTCTACATCCGACGTCATGCTCGAAATACGACAATGGCAGCACCGCAGACGAATGCACGGCGGATTTTCTTGTGTGACAAATCAACACAGGTTTCAGAAAAGGTTGGTACAGGTGGTGAAACAAGGAAAAAGTTGACGCTTACCTTCTAAATGAAGATGCAAATGACAGAAAAATATGAGCGTGGGGTGAAATGGCTCAACAATACATCTCCACGGTCCGACCATCGTTCGCCAGTCTTTATAAGTTAAGCTGACAATTCTTATTGTGGTAACATCTCCAGAGAAATCGCCAGCTTCACCACGTTTTCATCATTTCTTTCACAACTTATTCAACACAAAACGCCTGCTGTCTGCCGCAATTGGCGATGTTCTCAAGAAAGCATTGAAAGCGAAAGTAAACTCTCACCCGCTCCCCTCCCTCTTTGTCACGTCAGCCCCGCGGTGCCTTCAGGTACAGAAAAAAACGTCCGCCTTATTAGAACCCGTTTCGTTACACTATTACAGGAAATATTATTATTATTATATTATTAATCTGATTTTTATTTATTATTTATTTGCTTTGCTATATGTAATTGCCATTTGTAATAGTACCAGCAGTATTTTTTAAGGATTTAGTGCAGGTTTTTGGGCTGTGGAACGAATTAATGGAATTATAATGTATTCCTATGGGAAAATCCTGCTCGACATACGACCATTTCGACTTACAAACAAGGTCCTGGAACGGATTAACTTCGTATGTAGAGGTGCCACTGTATATGTATATATATGTATGTATATATGTGTATATATATATATATATATATATATATATATATATATATATATATATATATAAACGTGTATGTATGTATGTATGTGTGTGTATGTATGTATGTGTATACTGTATATGTATATGTACAGTGGGGAGAACAATATTGGCAGTGTATCAAATACTTGTTCTCCCCACTGTATGTATGTATGTGTATATATGTATATGTATGTATGTATGTGTATATATATATAATATATATATAATATATATATATATATACACTGTACTGTATATATCGAATTCAGTCTGGTGAGTGTCTAATGTGCAAGGGTTAATGCTCGTTTTTGTGCAAGATTGTAGTGTGTGCGACTCAATTTGGTGCTTGTGTGTGTTTTTCTGTATTTCAGTGTATTCACCCTTTCTTGGAAGTAAAGTACGGTTTCTAGACATTTCTGAGTTTTGGTGCTCTTGTTTTTTGTGCATGACTTTGTGCAAGTTTGTGGGATTTTCTAAGTGTGTGTAGGTATAACATTTTGTGTGAGTGGATGATGTTTATCAAACTTGTGTTGTGAAAATGTGTCAAAGTTTTTTTTTCTTTTTTACGTACAGTATATGCATGTTTATGTGTACTGTATGTTTTTGTTCAGACTTGCCAGAGTATTTCTCAAACCACTCTGTATGTTTCTACGTTTCAGTGCGTGAGTCAGAACTGGTAGACAATAATAAGGTTAACCCTTTGCTCACCGCGCTCCTGAGTGGTTTAAGCTGTGTGTGTTCTCTGCATTGTGTTCAGTTTCCTAGTGAATACTGATTGAGCAATGTGCATGTATGCGTGGGTGTATGCGTCAATCTTTTTTTTTTTTCTTTATTTCTGAGCGTCTGTTTTTAACTGGCTGTGTATTGGTGTGTGTTTTTTTTAATGCCGATGCTGTACTGTATGTCTAGTGTGTATATCTGTTTCTGTACTAATAGCAGTGACTTGTGATGAAATTCGAGAGGTGACTCAATTTATCGGTTTGTTTTACCATACAAGTCTTCACTCAACTGATTGTTTGCCTTTGACATGTGAGTAAAAGTTTGATGTACACACATGTTGGCAGTGACCTCAACTCCCTAAACAACAAGCAGCACTTGAGCAAATAGTCAACCATTTAAAATGAGGCTTCAAGCTGTTTATTGACACTCGTAGTCTACGTTTCCTGTCCGACTAAACATAAAGACACCTTGTATATTTAGGACAGCCAGCTTTTCAGTCTTCTCACATAAGGTAAATTCTAAATAGCCACTGTGTTGTGGCGCTTTAACAATTTAAAAAACAAATTGAAAGCAAATGGTGCAGCAACGCATGTAGACAGTCAGTAAGACACAGTGTTGTTAATAACGGCGTTAGAATATAACGGTGTTAATAACAGCGTTATTTTCTTTAGTTAGTGACTAATCTAGGGGTGCACGATATCCATTTTTTGAAACCGATATCGATAACTTCCTGCTCCTCAAAGCCGATACCGATATCGATAACCGATAATACATATATAATTTTTTAAATGTATAAACTGAGTTTTTGAACACCTGGAGGTTTTAAAAAAAATAAAAATAGTGGTGAATTCAACATAGATTTGCCTTTGATCTGATTAGATTTTTCATAATGACATTAACAAAACAGTGCGTTTCACTTCTGCACTGCCTGACAGCCAGCTAAGAATGAATCCACTTCCATAAACCCCAAGGCTTGGTCTTTTCTTGCTTTTATGGGAAGACACTCGTCTTAATATTGTGAAAGTACAACAGAAAAATACACATATTCAATACTCAATATACAACAAACTGCACAATACACTTATATACACAACTATTATATGTATAGCATAGCACACTAGCTTGAGCTACTAAAGCATTGGCTGGCTTCTATAACACAACTTATGAAGTTCTGTACGTATGACCCTTCACCACAGAAGTAAACATATATTGCACATCCATATGTAATAGTAAACATAAAATACTTACATATATTTCCGAGGCGGAAACGTAACAGAAAGCATTCACGACTGTCAATGCTACCGCTAGACAGCGCAATGTGTAAGTGATTGAATCAAACTACTGTAACAAAAATTAGATGCATTGAATTATTCTGACCAGCAGGTGGGAGCAATGGCCCGCAAATGGTCAACTGATTTCCCATACTAGTGTGTAAACTGTAAAGCCAGAACAGTACATATTATCGGTCCTATTCTAAATGTTATTGGATTTATCAGGAGGACGTCATAATTGCTATTATCAGACTGATAATTATCGGACCAATAATTATCGTGCACCAGTACACTAATCTAATTAATCACTTTTCTCATCTTGGCAACACCGTTACCATACTGAGGCAGGAAAGGCGTGCGTTACTATGTTGCTTGACTGAGCGAGAAAAGTCTGAGAAAGACGGACTCACGTAGACGAGAGAGCAGAGTCGGAGTGGGGAGGAGGCAAGGGAGAGTGACGCTGTTGCAAACACGATGCTACTATGCTAGGTGGCTGCAATAATACCTGACTGTAGCCGATAGCCTACAAACTACGCCCACATGATGCTTCGGTAGATATCACATATATACAGAACTAGACACAAATGTCAGACATGGCTGGATTAGCAACATGTATAATAAAGAACTAGATGCGTTAGTAAACATCCGCCATCTTAAAGCAGTAAACTCCTCAGAAAGGCTATGTTGTAGAGAAACTTCCAAGCGAACCTAAGTAACTTTTTATCTAAAATGCTCCTAAATCGGCAAAATCTTGACTTAAATCTATCTTTAAATGATGAAATAGTTTCAAAACTTACACATGTCAAAAGTAGACAGAAGGGAACTAATGCAATAATGGGAGCAATTTTAACAACTTTAACGGTTGATTCACAACATTAAATGACTTCCACACATAGCAAAGGTTACTATCTAGTTATTGCAATATCCAAAATACCCCTGTGTGTAGTTAAGTTCAGGGTAAAGTATTGGGCTAGGGCCAATTGTCCCAAAAAATCCTTTAAACTTCACATTGTGTGACCTGTTTTTTTTTTTTTTTTTTTTTTTTTTTTAGGGAAAAAAAAAAAAACATGAAAATTATCACCAGTTACTTTGCCAAGTAACTAATTACTCTTACATTGAGGTAACTGAGTTCCTAACGCAATTACTTTTTGGGAGAAGTAATTTGTAACTTTGTAAATTTGTAACTGGGGCAGCACAGTGGCTGAGTGGTTAGCACGTCTGCCTCACAGTGCTGAGATCAAGGGTTCAATCCCGGGCTTCGGCCTTCCTGTGTGGAGTTTGCATGTTCTCCCCGTGCCTGCGTGGGTTTCCTCCGGGGACTCTGGTTTCCTCCCACATCCCAAAAACATGCATGGTAGGCTGATTGAACACTCTAAATTGTCCGTAGGTATAAGTGTGTGCGTGATTGGTTGTATGTCTCCTTGTGCCCTGCGATTGGCTGGCAACCAGTTCAGGGTGTCCCCTGCCTACTGCCCATAGGTGGCTGGGATAGGCTCCAGCACGTCCGCGACCCTCGTGAGGAAAAAGCGGCATGGAAAATGAATGAATGAATTTGTAACTGCAATTAATTACTTTTTTGAAGAGATTAACAACACTGGTAAGACAGTACTCAAGTCATTTATACGTTTAGCATAAGGGCAAATACAAGTATTCGTGCTGGGAGGACACTCAACGGACAATGTGTCTGTTTTATACTGACCCCAGGTGGCCAAGGTAGGTACACCAATAGGAGCACCACAAAGACCATTGAGTTGGAGTATGACAAAATGATTGACTTCTTTTTATTTGATGTACAATATTATGGCGCGCAACTTTTCATCATTAAATCAAGGGTCAATGATGAACTATAATTTGAGGTTCAAGTGTTTTAATTTAAGAGCATGCTCCAGAAATATGTATAATTAGATTTGGGTTTTTTTTTTTTTTTTTTTTTTTTTTTTTTGAATGGCGATTCAGCGGCGCACTGCATAGCCTAAACCGTTTGATAGACCGTCACTGTTCAAATATCAAAATGTCCGTGCGGCGCAAGTAATTTTTCAAAATGACCCTCCAAAAATTTCCATTCGCCCGTAAACGCAGGTTTTTTCGAAAGAAAAAAACAATTCAAAATATACTTAGTCCTACAATTTTTGAACAAATTGCATAATTTACACGTAAAAAATTCCAGGAAGGTAAGGGCCATAAAAATTGTATAAAGAATTTGCCAAAAACTTACGGGTACCCCAAAAATCGCCAACAAGGGTCCCATTAATTTCTAATGGCATGCCATTGACAGCGACGTCTGTCCAAATTTCCCAATCATGTTCAACGGCAGGAAAACATACGGTGGTATGAAAAATAGGGGTGTCAAACGATTAAAATTTTTAATCGTGTTAATTACTGCTTAAAAATTAATTAATCGTAATTAATCGCAATTCAAACGATCTATAAAATATGCCATATTTTTTTGTAAATTATTGTTGGAATGGAAAGATGAGACACAAGATGGATATATACATTCAACATACGGTACATAAGTACTGTATTTGTTTATTATAACAATAAATCAACAAGATAGCATTACAATTATTACCATTCTGTTAAAGCGATCCATGGATAGAAAGACTTGTAGTTCTTAAAAGATAGTACAAGTTATAGAAATGTTATATTAAAACCCCTCTTAATGTTTTCGTTTTAATAAAATTTGTAAAATTTTCAATCAAAAAATAAACTAGGAGCCCGCCATTGTTGATGCCAATAATTACTTACACAATGCTCATGGGTGCTGAAGCCTATAAAATCAGTCGCACCCAAGCGCCAGCAGAGGGCGACAAAACTCCGAAAAACACAACATGTACACATTTCACTGTGCTGTCATTTTAATGTTTGAGCGGGGCATGTGCCTTAATTGTGTCAAATATTTTAACGTGATTAATTTTAAAAATTAATTACCGCCCATTAACGCGATAATTTTGAGAGCCCTAATGAAAAAGTATCTGAACCTTTTGGAATTGTTCACATTTCTGCATAAAATCACCATCAAATGTAATTTGATCTTTGTTAAAATCACACAGATGAAAAAAACTGTCGCCTTTAACTCAAACCACCCAAACATTTATAGGTTTTCATATTTTAATGAGGATAGAATGCAAACAATGACAGAAGGGGGAAAATAAGTGAGTGAACTGTCACAGCAGTAATTCAACCAGGCGCGTCCTGATAGAATCGATCGGGTCTGATCACGTCATTTTCAAAGTATCGGAATCGGCAAAAAAATATCGGCCATGCCTTTTTTTAATATATATATATATATATATATATATATATATATATATATATATTTATATATATTTTTTTTTAATTAAATCGTTTTCTAATTGTATTTAACGTTACAGACATAATATGTTCCACTCATCCAGAGTCTTTAATTTAGGTTTAGGGTAGGGTTATCAAAAATATCCCGATAACGGCGGCAATTATATTATTAATAAATGTGTCACGTTTAAATATTAAACGCTATTAATATATGCGTTGCACGACCCTCTCACTCATTGTCGCGCTTAATCTGTAATGACGCCATTTTACCTATATAGAAAGATGAAAGAGCGCAAAATGAGTAGAGTGAATTTTGGCAGCCTTTGGAGCCGTTCTTCAATTGGCTAAAACTTTGCATCCCTCTCCCTATGATTAGAAATATCATGGGAAGCAATATGGGGAAGCAAGGTGGCAATTGATCTTTGTCTTAACACTTTAAGTTATTTCCCAAAGCAGAGAAGATATACCCATTGGTAGCACGACGCACAGTCATGGTTTTACTTCCCATCATGGTTCCACTTCCCATCATGCATTGGGGCATGGCCACAGTATCATTTACTGAAAGCTCAACAAATACACTAGATGGCAATAGTCACAATATACTGTCACAAGTCTTTCTATCCGTGGATCCCTCTCACAGAAAGAATGTTAATAATGTAAATGCCATCTTGAGGATTTATTGTCATAATAAACAAATACAGTACTTATGTACTGTATGTTGAACGTATATATTCGTCCGAGTTTTATTCATTTTTTTCTTAATGCATTGCCAAAATGTATATGATCGGGAAAAATTATCAGGAATGATTGGAATTGAATCGGGAGCAAAAAAAAGCAATCGGATGGGGAAATATCGGGATCGGCAGATACTCAAACTAAAACGAACGGATCGGGAGCAAAAAAACATGATCGGAACAACCCTACTTCCTGTTGCTGCAGATCAGTCTGGCACATCGTTCAGGACTAATCTTGGCCCATTCTTCTCTACAAAACTCCTGTACTTCAGTCAGATTCCTGGGATGTGTGGCATGAGTTGCTGTCTTTAGGTCATGCCACAGCTTCTCAATGAGGTTCATGTCTGGAATTTGGCTTGGCCACTCCAGAACATGTTTTTGGTTCTTCTGAAACCATTCTGAAATTGATGTACTTCTGTGTTTTGGATCATTGTCTTGTTTCAGCATCCATTCTCTTTTTAGCTTCAACTGTCTGACAGACGGCCTCAGGTTTTCCTGCAAAACATCCTGCGAAACTTGTGAATTCATTCTTCCATTAATGATTGCAAGTTGTCCAGGCCCTGAAGTAGCAAAACAGCTCCAAATTTTGATGCTCCCTCCAACACGCTTCATGGTGGGGATGAGATGTTGATGTTGGTGAGCTGTTCCCTTTTTCCTCCACACATGACGTTGTGTGTTACTCCCGAACAATTCAACTTTCGTTTTATCAGTCCACAAAATATTTTGCCAAAATTTCTGTGGAGTATACTAGTGCCTTTTTGCGAACATTAAACGAGCAACAATGTTTTTTTTCTTGACAGCAGTGGCTTCCTCTGTGGCTCCCTCCCATAAACATCATTTTTGGCCATAGTTTTACATATTGTTGATATTGGATATTGGATATATCTATATGGATTTATAGATATTGGACTGTGCCAGTGATTTCTGTGAGTCTTTAGCAAACGCTCTAATTTTTTTTTTTTTTTTTTTACCTCTCTGAGTATTATGCGCTGAACTCTTGGCATCATATTTGGTGGACGGCCATTCATTGGGAGAGAAGATGCAGTGCGAAACTCTCCATTTGTAGACAACTTCTCTGACCGTGGAGTGATAAACATCCAGACTTTCAGAGATGGTTTTGTATCCTTTCGCAGCTTTATACAAATCCATAATCCTTGATCGCAGGTCTTCAGAGAGCTCTTTTAACTGAGCCATGATTCACATCAGACGATGCTTTTCATCAAGACAATTCTTACCAGGTGTGTGTTTTATAGTGGGCAGGGCAACTTTAAACCACTCAGTGATTGGGCACACACCTGACTTAAAGTGTTTGGTAAAAATTGGTTCCAATTGCTCTTTAAGTCTCCTTAGGCAGAGGGTTCACTTAATTTTCCTCCTTTTGTCATTGTTTGCATGCTTTCCTCGTTAAAATATGAAAACCTATAAATGTTTGGGCGGTTTTAGTTAAAGCAGACACTGTATTTTCATCTGTGTGATTTTGAAAAAGATAAGATCACATTTGATGGTGATTTAATGCAGAAATGTGAGAAATTCCAAAAGGTTCCGATACTTTTTCATACCCATGTAGGTCTTTGTAATTTTTGACCATTTACCATTACAGCCCATTGACATTAAACTGGCGCCCTAGTAAGTCTATGCCATTGACAGCAATGCACGTCCTTGCAATTGAGGGCCATGTGCATCCAAATTTCCCATTCATTTTCAACGGCAGAAAAACCTGTTGTGATTTTTTTACTAAAATTTACCATTACAGTCCACTGACATTCAACTAGCGCCCAAGTAAGTCGATGCCATTGACAGCCATGCAACAGGACATGTCCTCAAGATGTCCCCAAATCAACAGTAAGTGACCTGATATCAACAGGACGTGTCCGTGAAATGTCCCCAAATCAGCAGGAAGTGACCTGATATCAACTGGATGTGTCCATGAAATGTCCCCAAATCAACAGGAAAAGACCTGATAACAGGACGTGCCCCCGAAATGTCCCCAAATCAACAGGAAGTGACCTGATAGATCTGTATCTACCACAGAAAAAAAAAAACATCGTAATTTCTCCAGAAATTGCAGTTTCTAGTTAAACATGTATTTCACGGCACCACTCTGTTACTATTTTGTGTGTGTGTGTGTGTTAGTCAGAACTAACTTAAAGTTCTGTATAGTCCTTCTAAAAAAAATAGCATATTGTGATAAAGTTCATTATTTCCTGTAATGTACTGATAAACATTAGACTTTCATATATTTTAGATTCATTACACACAACTGAAGTAGTTCAATCCTCTTCTAGTCACCTTTTCTGGTTGTGCAGCGTTTCCTGCCACACTTTTCCCTTCCAACAGACTTCCCACTGAGGTGCCTTGATACAGCACTCTGGGAACAGCCTATTCGCTCAGAAATTTCTGTCTGTGTCTTAGCCTCTTGCTTGAGGGTGTCAATGATGGCCTTATGGACAGCAGTCAAGTCGGCAGTCTTGCCCAGGGGCGAAAGTGGGCGGGAACGGTCAGGAACGCAGTACTGGTATAAGATTCAGGGCCGGAACGCTGTTCCGGTATACGGTGCTTTGATTCCGAAAATATGACAGCAACTGTCAAAACGCTATGTAAAAAAAAAAAAAAATACAAAGCTGCCACACATGCATTTAATCTCCAAGAAGAAAACAATGTACCAACATCAGATTTACATACACAAGTGCTAACAACAAGCATAACAAAGTGCTTGTGTAGCGTAATCTGTTTCCACCGATATGTATTATTTATTTTATTCGGATATTTATCATTTATTTTATTCCACGGACGGCATGGAGGTTTCCCCAGCTGCTGCAGTTATCTGAGTCTGACGATGACGAGTCACGTCAATATGCGAATGCATGCAGCAAAGCAAAACGCCTGGACTCATTTAGCCGTTCCATTGGCTGACATCCTGACATGTGATCACCAAATAGTTAGCTCTGATTGGTTCAAATGTGCATGTTTTCTGAAAAAAAAAAAAAAAAAAAAGGCAATGCAACAGAAAATGGATCAAATCTTTTAAGAGCAAGGAAAGAGTTAAGGTGCCCTATTTATCATATTTAGCTTTATTTGTTCTGATGGGGAGGTTCAGAACATCTTAGCTGTTAATGTGCATTTTGGACTTATATTTTGTTCATTTATGTTAGGCTATTTATTCATTTCCTTATGATTTAAAAAGTCAATGTTTGCGCGATCTTCAAAATATATTCCATTTCACTCTGCATAATATAAGTCATTTGTACTTATTTTTCTGAATGTATGTTACTTATATCTTTGTTATTAAAAAATACAACAAAAAATAAATATTTACATTATCTTCGATTTTAATAAACATCCTATGTTCTTAAGTAGTTAAAATTGAGATTTGGAGAGTTGGAGATGGAGGTTGGGGTTATAGTTGTTTTTGTTAACATTTGTTTTGCCAAAATTTTGAATGAAAATCAGTTTTTGTATATGTTATAGAAATAACTGACCAAACAGTTTTCTTTGCATTTCAGTCGTTTTTTTGCGCATATCTTTGTCGTCAAAGTAACAATGTGTGCATGCGTGTGTGTGTGTGTGTCATGTGACTATCTTTGCTCATGCTGATTTTGTGTGTGTTAAGGTTTTTTGTGCACAAATTATTGTTTGCTTTTGTTTGTGTGTTGTGAATGAGTGTGTGTAGTGAATTTAAGAATGGGTTTCTGTGTATGGCTTCTCTGTGTGTTTTTGTATTTGTGATGTGACTGTGTGATATTATGAGATTTTTCCTATTTGAAACACACATAAACTGCAAAGTACTTTGATTTGCTTGTGTCCTACATGTGAACGTCCACACGTGACTGCGCGTGTCTGCGTGCACATAAATAGGTGTATTTCTATTGTGGCCTTATATGTCCTTGCATGTGCTTCTGTATTTTTGCACGTGTATGACTATTTGTATGTGAGTGTGTGCTTGTGCTTTCAAGTCCAAGCTGGTCGACCATATTAACCCTTTACCCACTGCACTGTTGTCAAGGCACAAATTACAACGTGAACGATTTACAAGGTTGTGTGTTCATGTTTGTGTGTTTCTGAACATTTTCCTCTGCGCGTCTATTTTTGGCATGGCTTTTTTCATGTGGGAGTACTTCCATGTATCCTCATGTAAATATGTTCCATGTATCCTCATGTAAATATGTTCCATGTATCCTAATGTAAATATGTTAGGGCTGTCAAACGATTAGAATTTTTAATCGAGTTAATCACAGCTTAAAAATTAATTCATCGTAATTAATCGCAATTCAAACCATCTATAAAATATGCCATATTTTTCTGTAAATTATTGTTGGAATTGAAAGCTAAGACACGAGACGGATATATACATTCAACATACTGTACATAAGTACTGTATTTGTTTATTATAACAATAAATCAACAAGATGGCATTAACATTATTAACATTCTGTTAAAGCGATCCATGGATAGGAAGACTTGTAGTTCTTAAAAGATAAATGTTAGTATAAGTTATAGAAATGTTGTATTAAAACCCCTCTTTTTTTTTTTGGTTTAATAAAATTTGTAAAACTTTCAATCCAAAAATAAACTAGTAGCTCGCCATTGTTGATGTCAATATTTACACAATGGTGCTGAAACCCGTAAAATCAGTCGCACCCAAGCGCCAGCAGAGGGCGACATAACACCAAAAAACACAAGTAACAAGTGCACATGACACTGTGCTGTCATTTTAATCTGTTTGAGCGGGTCATGTATGTTAAATGCATCAAATATTTTGACGTGATATTTTAAAAAAATAATTACCGCCCGTTAACGCGATAATTTTGACAGCCCTAAAATGTGTTTACTTGTGCACTGCATATATACAATACATAGAGGATGGATGGATTTAAGGCATAGGAATTATAAAGCAGTACTGTACTAATTATAATTGCACTCACTGCTGTTAAAAAGAAAGCCGGTGTTGCATTCAAGGACACGTGCGACTTGTCTCCCACACAACACGGTCCGTCTAAACAGGTAGTGCGTGTCCTTATTCCGAGGGTGTCATCATCTCCTTTCAAAGCAACACCCGTCCTCACCCGTGCGTACCCATTCGTCATCCCTCGTCGTGCAAATAAGACTTTGGCGTTCTGTAATTGCGCCGCTCCATTTTTGTCTGGGCGCTGCATAATTGAAAAGTGCTTTTCAATTATCATTTGTTTAATGCAAATAATTAAACAAATACATAAAAAAAGCAAGAGGGCTAATTTAAAGTTGTAGTACTCTGTATTATTATTATTAGTATATTAATATTATTATTCTAACCAGCAACCAATAGGTAAGCGGGTGAGGAAGAGGAGGGTGGGTGAAAAAAAATCACTCACGGCAAAATGCAAATGAGCCTGGAAGCTATTACGATGCTAATGAGATTCCACCATAGAAGTTGCTGCTCCACTATTCGGCTTATATTTCATCCATATTTGGCCCAGCTGCAAACAGGCAAGGTGCAACTTGCTTGTTTTTTGAACTTTCAAACCTCAAGTAGCGATTTTATGGCATTTTAGCATTGCATTAACACGAGAAGTTGCATTTTTTTGTGAAAAGCAACTGAAAACAATTGGATTTGCAAAAAAAAATTTTTTTAAATGTATCATTGCATTAATACTACAAGTTGCATTTTTGTGTGCAAAGCAACTGAAAATAATTGGATTTGCAAAAAAATAAAAAATAAAAAAATAGCATTGCATTAACACTACAAGTTGCATTTTTGTGTGAAAAGCAACTGAAAATGATTGGATTTGCACAAAAAAAAAAAAAAAATCATGCCATCCAGTACTAACTTAAACATAATGAGTTGAGGGAAAATAACAGATTAGTTTTTGTCAAATGTTAACTTTTTTTTGTTAGTTAAACCATTACAGGGCACTCATTTGACTCATTGGCTGCCATTGACGGCCCTTGATGTCCGGTGCATTTTGATTTGGAGGGGCGAATGAACGTTGTTCATCATCCCCTCCCAGTCAACATTTATTGGATGTTTAACACTGTCAATGGCACTGAAAGATGAGCTTTCCTGGCCAGTCCTTCTAGTTTCAATGACTTGGACGTATAGATGTAGTTGTAATCATAGAAATAATATTTCAAAAAGCAATAATGATTAATAATAATAATCATAATAATTAGAGATGTGCCGATCGGGATGCCGATGGATCGGGTCCGATCATGTCATTTTCAAAGTATTGGAATCGGCAAAAAAATATCGGACATGCCTTTTTTTAATATATATATATTTTTTTTAATTAAATCGTTTTCTAATTGTATTTAACGTTACAGACATAATATGTTACACTTATCCAGAGTCTTTAGTTTAGGCTTAAGGTAGGGTTATCAAATTTATCCCGATAACGGCGCTAATTAATTTTTTTTTAAATGTATCACGTTAAAATATTTAACGCACTTAATGAATGCGCTGCACAACCCACTTACGCATTGTCGCGCTCAATCTGTAATGGCGCCGTTTTACCTATATAGAGAGCGAAAAGGCAGCGTAAAATGAGTAGAGTGTATTTTGGCAGCCTTTGGAGACTTTCTTTTAAATGGCTAAAGCCTTACAATCCCTCTCCGTTTAGAAATATCGTGGCAAGCAATGTGGGAAGCAAGGTAGTAATTGATCTTTTTCATAACACCCTATTTTATTTCCCAACGCAGATAAGATAGTATATCAATTGGTAGCACTAAGCACAGTCATGGTTGCACTTCCCATCATGCATTTGGGCATGGCTACAGTATCATTTACTGAAAGCTCAACAAATACACTAGATGTCAATATTTAGTCACAATATACAAACTCACCTTTATCCTTTAAGAATTACAAGTCTTTCTATCCGTGGATCCCTCTCACAGAAAGAATGTTAATAATGTAAATGCCATCTTGAGGATTTATTGTCATAATAAACAAAAACAGTACTTATGTACTGTATGTTGAATGTATATATTCGTCCGAGTTTTGTTCATTTTTTTCTTAATGCATTGCCGAAATGTATATGATCGGGAAAAATTATCGGGAATGATTGGAATTGAATCGGGAGCAAAAAAAAAGCAATCAGATCGGGGAATATCGGGATCGGCAGTTACTCAAACTAAAACGATCGGGATCGGATCGGGAGCAAAAAAACATGATCGGTACAACCCTAATAATAATAATTTAATAATTGCGAATTCAGGGAAAAAAATAAGTATTTCAACACACTTCTACTATGTAAGTTCTCCCACATAGAAATCATGGATGTGTCTGAATTTTTTATCTTAGGTGCATGTTCACTGTGAGAGATAATCTAAAAAGAAATATCAAGAATACACAATGCATAATTTTTTAAAACAATTTATGTGATATAGCTGCAAATACGTATATGAACACATTCTATCAGCTGGAATTCTGACCCTGAAAGACCTGCTAGTCCACCTATTTAAAAGTCCTTCTCCACTCCATGCATTATCCTGAATAAGATGCACCTGTTTGAGGTCGATAGCTGCATAAAGACACCTGTCCACCCCATACAATCAATAAGACTCAAACTTATAACATGGCCAAGACAAAAGAGCTGTCCAAAGACACCAGAGACAAAATCGTATACCACCACAAGGCTGTAAAGGGCTACGGAGTAATTGCCCAGTAGCTTGGTGAAAAAAAGTCCACTGTTGGAGCAATCATTAGAAAATGGTAGAAGCTAAACATGGTGGTCAGTCTCAATCGGAGTGGAGCCCAATGTAAGATATTACCTTGTGGGGTCTTAATGAGTCTATGAAAGGTGAGGAATCAGCGCAGAACTACACAACAGGAGTTGGTCAACGACCTGAAAAGAGCTTGGACCACCGTTACCAAGGTTGGTAGTACATCAAGACGTCATGGTTCAAAATCATGCATGGCACAGAAGGTTCCCCTGCATAAACCAGCACTTGTCAAGGCCCATCTTAAGTATGCCTATGACCATTTGGATTATGCTGAGGAGTCATGGGAGCAGTTTTTTTTGGCCAGATGAGAAAGAAAAATAGAACTTTTTGGTCATAATTCCACTAACTGTGATTGGAGGAGGAAGAATGATGAGTACTATCCCAAGAACACCGTCCCTACCGTGAAGCATGGGGGTGGTAGCATCATGCTTTGGGGGTGTTTTTCGGCGCATGGGACAGGACAAGTGCACTGTATTAAAGAGATGACTGGGGACCTGCATTGTCAGATTTTGGGGAACAACCTCCTTCCCTCAGTCAGAGCATTGAAGATGGGCCGTGGCTGGTTCTTCCAACATGACAATGCCCTGAAGCACACATCCAGGAAAACCAAGGAGTGGCTTCATAAGAAGCATATCAAGGTTTTAGTATGGCCTAGCCAGTCTCCAGACCTTAAACCCAATAGAAATCCTTTGGAGGGAGCTCAAACTCACTGTTTCTCAGTGACAGCCCAGAAACCTGACTGATCTAGAGAAGATCTGTGTGGAACAGTGGGCCAAGATCTCTCCTGCAGTGTGTGCAAACCTGGTGAAAAACTACAGGAAACGTTTGACGTCTGTAATTGCAAACAAAAGCTACTGTACAAAATATTGACATTCGTTTTCTCAGGTGTTCAAAAATACTTATTTGCAGCTGTGTCACACAAATAAATCATTAAAAAAATCAAACGTTGTGATTTCTGGATTTTTTTCTTTTTAGATGATCTCTCTCACAGTGGACATGCATCTACGATGAAAATTTCAGACCCCTCCATGATTTCTAAATGAGAGAACGTGCAAAATAGCAGGGTGTTCAAATACTTATTTTCTTCACTGTATATATATTTTTAATTACCAAAAATGATAACTTTCCCGATAAAGGGTTAAAGTTCTTAAATGTCAACTTTTAATAGCCGTCCACTGTAGAGACCACGGTCCCTGAAAAGGTTAAAAATGACAACAGGACACCTAGAAAACTCCTTGTAGAAATAAATTAACCCCCTCTCCCCCGCTCGCTGTTCTTCTGTGACCTGGATGTGTGGTGAGGAATCTAAGGACATCTGGTGGTTGAAAAGCCATTTTACCCCTATTAAACCGTGTTCGAGCAAATACTGTAGTGAAAATTCTTACACCAGGTTTATTGTGGGGATTTAAAAAAAATAATAATATGTAATTTTATCTTATATAGTTTTCTACTTTAATAATGAGTTACCCCCCGCCCAAGGCTATTTTTACCTGTGTGTCTCTACTCTCTATAGGCAACCATATTTGTCCATTCTCTAGAAAGGTACACATCTTTAAGTTCTCTAATAATGAAATAATAGTTCTGAAAAAAAAACTGTGCTGATGGTGGCTCAGTGAACATCTAATTTGGTTTGTTCTCAAATGAAGAACACGTTGAGTAAGGAATTTTTGATATGGAGGTTGAAGAAAGAAAAGAGGCAAAGACTGACTGAGTCACAGCCAGAAAGTGTTGATGACAGTGCGTTTCTATGTGTTCTATGTGTTTCTACAGGTTTTCTATGCACTGTTCCCCCTCCCAATTAAAGTATGTCACAGTCACAGCCAATTATACTGTAAAACTGGTTGAAGTGGATGTTATTTTGTTGTAAGGTGTATTAAAATTTTGTTCATGTGGCTCTTTTGATCTATGAGCACCTGCCCCTCCATTGGTCTCTGCACGCCTCTGCATTAAACTGCGTGAACTTGCTAACCTGCAAAACTATTGAGGTCAGGCCAGCCTCCACAATCAACAACAAAGTCAAGCTAGCCATCCCTCATTTAGATGATTGTTTGCATTATTTGCATTATGGTAATGCAACGCAGAGGTTTCAGAGTGCAAGCCCCTTTATTAAAAAATGGGGAGCTCTCCAAGAATGGGTCCATTTAATGGGGACACTGACATGAACATGAACTGACATGTAAAAAAAAAAAGGCTGTGAAATAAAGTAACACATGAGAATTTCATGAGAGTTCTTTGGTTCGAGTCTTTTTAGTCTAATATGCCTCAGATGTAGATTGGTCCTTGGATAAAGGTTTGAATCGAATGTTCAACTGGGGATGGTGTGGCTCAGTGGTAGAGTAGTTGTCCCCCAATCCAGAGGTTGTGGGTTCGATTCTCTGCCTTGATGAACTCGCCTGAGTATCCTTGCAAGATACTGAACCCCACATTGCTGCGTCACCAGTAGGTTGATGGCAATGTAATGTAAAGCGCCTTGAAAGGTGGAAAAGCGCTATACAAGTATAACATGATTACCAAATTCGTGAGAAATTTAGCCCTGACCCCCGATCAATAATCTGTTTGGTCTTATTAATGTCCCATCCCCAGCAAAAAGTGTACATGCACATGTTACAGTGTATCACAAAAGTGAGTACACATCTCGCATTTCTCATAGGAAACACTGACAAAATGACACTTTGACACAATGAAAAGTAGTCTGTGCGCAGCTTATATAATAGAGTTACGGTAATTTATTTTCCCCTCAAAATATAGCCATTAATATCTAAACCCCTGGCAACAAAAGTGAATACACTGCATGGGAACAACGTACATCCCTAAATGTCCAAATTGAGTACTGCTTGTCATTTTCCCTCCAAAATGTCATGTGACTCGTTGCAGGAGTGCTGTCAGCATTGCTGCAGAGATTGAAGAGGTGGGGGGTCATATCATACGCCGTACTCTACATCAAATTGGTGTGCATGGCTGTCACCCCA
Organism: Corythoichthys intestinalis; assembly: GCF_030265065.1. NCBI lineage: Eukaryota > Metazoa > Chordata > Actinopteri > Syngnathiformes > Syngnathidae > Corythoichthys > Corythoichthys intestinalis. The sequence goes on along the minus strand of NC_080405.1, from coordinate 46,830,739 downwards.
GGAGGAAGCCTCTTCTGAAAACGGTAAACAAGAAAGCTTGCAAACAGTTTCCTGAAGACATGTCAACAAAGCACATGGATTACTGGAACCATGTCCTATGGTCTGATGAGACAAAGATCAATTTGTTTGGTTCCGATGGTCTCAAGCATGTGTGGCGGCGACCAGGTGAGGAATACAAAGATAAGTGTGTCATGCCTACAGTCAAGCATGGTGATGGAAATGACCCCCCAACTCTTCAATCTCTGCAGGAATGCTGACAGCACTCCTGTAACGAGTCACGTGACATTTTGGAGGGAAAATGACAAGCAGTACTCAATTTGGAGATTTAGGTATGTACGTAGTTTCTAATGGGTGCACTCACTTTTTTTGCCAGGGGTTTAGATATGAATGGCTATATTTTGAGTTATTTTGAGGGGAAAATAAATTAACTCTATTATATAAGCTGCACACAGACTACTTTTCATTGTGTCAAAGTGTCATTTTGTCAGTGTTGTCCCATGAAAAGAAATACTTAAATATCTGCAGAAATGTGACAATATACACTGTATATTGTTGAGACCAAACCTACACCATTGCTTTCACTTCTGGTGTAAAGTGTTGCGAATTAGATGATGACACCAGACAAAGGGCAGTGACATCAAAATAATGTTGCTTTGCTGCCCTCTGTCCTCATTCCCCTCGTTAAAAAGCTTAAAATTCTCTCAGCAGCAGTCTCAAGACATAATTAACTTATTCCCATAACAAAATGTTCAAATATGTCCTTAAGAATGAATAAGTTGGGTTTAATAAACCTGAAAATATATCCTTAGTAATGTATGATTTCAAGGGAATGTCCGGGGCTACAGTCATTGGTTGCGAGTGTTTTATGCCCAAAGCTGTCCTGACTACATTCTTGTCACAAAATTTCCGTCTGTTTCATTTACTTTCCTTTAAAAATGAACTACATTTCAACCTACAATGTAAACTTTTCTTTTGTGAGCCAGCAGCGCAAACTGCTCGTCCATTCCAGAACTGGAACCAAAACGTACTTTAGTAGTTACGAGTGAGGAGGAGGAGTTGTAAAACATGGCGACAAACACTTGTGGGTGAGAAAGGAAATGGGTCAGGACACAAGCACAGACGATCGGCTTCTCTCCCCGTGTTACTATGGCAACGCACCCTATCTCCCGACACTACCAGCTTTTCGCGCTCACAAGCAGACACGCGCCGCACAGCTCGGCAGCCACAGGTTTTGCACCTGAACGCATGGCTGCGGTATCACCCCGCATGATAAAGTTGAAGATGTTCGCTCACCTGATTTTGTGACAACACACGTAAAGGGTTTCTTGTCATGGTTGCATGTAAATTAACACAATGGGGGCAGACTTTTTTTTTTTTTTTAATACAAAAGTAATATCTAAAGAAGATTTTGCAATCAGTGAAGTTTTTTGTCAATTTTGAGTCTTGAGCAGGGGTTAATTTGAGCCGGATCTTGCCGGAACAAGATCCCGCTCCTCTTGATTTTGGCCTCGCTGTGTTACGGGACTTATTTGGGCAGATCCGGAACCTCTTGTTGACTTGTGACATTGGATCCTCGCCTGGGTCCCTCTGTGCTGTTTGATTGCTGTTGACTCAGTATAAATTGTGAACTTATGTTTCGAAGCCTTTTCCAGCTTTCAAAATGGAGTCAGTACAAGGGGTTAAGACTAAGGTGAACGCACGGGTTTGGCCTTTTGGCCGGGTTGTTGGGATCCTACCGGCCTGGGTTGTTGGACCTGTGCAAGCGCGGGTCCGGCGGTTCGGCTGGCGTGATTCCGGCAATCTGGCTAAAAGGTCAGATTCCTTCAGACGTCACCGCCCTGAGACGTCAACAACAATGGTGAGCTGCTAGTTAATTTTTTGGTTTAAAATTTTACAAATTTTATTAAAACGAAAACATTGAGGGGTTTTAATGTCAAATTATTATAACTCGTACTTTTATCTTTTAAGAACTACATGTCTTTTTATCCGTGGTTCCTTTTAAACCAATAAACTTAAACTAGAGGTGCACGATATCCATTTTTTGAAACCGATATCGATAACTTCCTGCTCCTCAAAGCCGATATCGATAACTGATAATAAATATATAATTTTTAAATGTAAATTCTGTTTTTGAACCCCTGGAGGTTAAAAAAAACTAGTAGTGGATTCAACATAGATTTGCCTTTGACCTAACCAGATTTTTCATGATTGCATGAACATTATTATAATGAACACAACAAAGACAACTAAAACATAAACCCAACAGATATTGTGCTTTGTCATCAGATAAAAACATTTGGTGCTAGAGGAGAGGAGACTTGTGGTCTTGGTCCATTAAATAACTTAACCTGGCAATTATGGGACAGCAGGCCTATCAATAATCAAAAGGCCTCTCAATCACTTGTAAAAATAACACTGTAAAAGACAAACATTTGCTAATTGCCATAGTAAGGTTCATCACTCAATGATAGAAAAATAAGGCCTCTAGAACAGTAACAAAACATAAACCAAGGTAAATGTTGATAAATTTAATTGAAACAAAAGTGCATTAAGACTTCACGGTATCCAAATGTAAATAACTATGGCACTGAAACAAGTTATAAATTTAGTGAAAGCGCATTCCTCATTATCAAATATGATAGAACAAAAATGGCTTGCCTTATAATAATCCATATAAAAACCGCAGTGAGTGAACCCATTTTCAGTGAAGCATGAGATTTCTTCTTTGAACAGTACGAAATCCATATCCAGCCACTGCGCCGTCAGACCAAGCAAGCTGACAGGACTAACATTACATGTCCATATGTCCGTGGTGAAACTTATGTGCCGTGCATGGTTGCTGAGTTGGACTAGTGTGGCAATCTAATTATTATTTGCCAGTAAACATTCATCTGAAAAGTGGCGGCGGCTTGGAATGATGAACCTGGGATGGGCAGCTTCATTCGCAGCTCGCACGTCCTCGTACGCTTTTAAAACACCGTCAAAGTGATTGTGATCTTTTAAGTGGCTTATTAAGACTTGATGTAGCGCGACAACTTTTCCCCTCCTCGTGAAACGTAGGCTTTGCATGTGTTACAAAAAGTGTTGGGCACGTTACTTTAAAAAAGTGATTAGTTACATTACTCACTACTTCTTCCAAAAAGTATCTGAGTTAGTAACTGAATTACTCAATAGTAAAAGTAACTAGATACCAGAGAAAGTAACTATTTCCATTACTTTAAAAAGAATTTGTTGTATGTCAAAGAATTTGAAATTTTCTGAGCAGTATTCGAGTCAGTGGAATAGAGAAGAACAGACAGGTAGTTAACTTGTTAGGTGCTTCAGCAGATTTGAATTGCTTACCACAGATGTCGACAAAAGCTTTGCCCCGTGACATAAATTACACATTACATGCAGGTTCTTTCCTTTAATTTCGACAAACTTGAAATAGTGTCTATATCTCCACCTCTTAAAGGACAATTTTTCTTCTGAATGCTCTGCCATCCCGACCCTGTGCACCTGTTTTGCGTGTGTGTGTTTGCCGCACGCGCTGTTCCGGGTTGCTTGTGAAATCACTGGCTCTGATTGGCTTACCAAGACACATGACTCTAACCCTCAGCCAATCACAATCACTTCCATCGCATCTCTTGAGGGGCTGCATTCAAGTAGGCCCGTTTCCCGACAATTCACGTCACCTTCAAAGCGTCTGCCGTCCTCAAGATGGAAGCAGAATTATTGCTGGCTGACAGTGGGAGATGGGAACGAAGCTAGCATCAGGTGTAGCAAACACAGAAACGTTACCAAACTTTGGAAAGCATTATCTAATTGAATGAGCAGGGACAAACAGCTTGGAGTCAGAAGTACGTGCGCTATTCTCGAACCTGAACGCACCCCAAGTCTTGGACGACAAATCAACAGAGCAGAGTCTCGACTCGACACGGCTGGTAGTTTCTTCAATTTATTCAGAGTAAGTAACGCACCGCTTTTGACCGTCAGTAACGGTAACGGCGTTGTAACGGCGGAAAAAGTAATCAGTTAGATTACACCGTTACTGAAAAAATACTGCCGTTACGTAACGGCGTTATTTATAACGGCGTTACTCGCAACACTGGTTACAAATTGCAAGTGAAGCGTTCTCCACCGACAAAAATAAATCCCACACAACCGACGCCATGCTTGTTGTTTACTAGCCAGCCATGCTGCACACTGCCGTCACTTAGGCGTTACGTCACAGAAAGGGAGCGCTCAATATGTTGCAAAACTCCCTCTTCCCAAACCACAAACAGTCACTGATACATTGTACTGGCAAAACAGGAGTAGAAATAAACCCACGCATCCCAATCCGCCAACACCGTGCCAAAAATATTATACGTATATTATCGGTCCTATTAATAATGTCATTGGATTTACTGGTATGACGTCATAATTCCTATTACCTGACCGATAATTATCGGACCAATAATTACCGTGTAACTGTAAACTTGATCATTTTCACCTCATTCTGATACTCTGAAAATGATCTGATCGGGCCCGATTTCCGATCACGTGATCACTTCAGGGACATCTCTAGTATCAAGATGCTAATAAAATCAATTTCCCCACCGCCACTGTCAGATTAGTCTACGGGAGGCAATTGCCCAGGTCATTTTTTAACCTTTTGATAAACTTCTCATCACTGAAGGATTTGAATAATTCCTAATCAGAATGACTTCAATGATCACACTTTTTTCCTGCATACCATACAACAGGGATTACATTCTGTCCTCTATGACCACTGTGTGAAACATAATTACAGAATACATTCATATATTTGATGTCGGGGAGTGGATCATCACGTACAGGTGTAAGAGGGACAACACAATGTCGTCAATTTAATATGTAAATGTATTAAAGGGGCTGCGCAGTTGAACGCATGTCGGCGTCACTGGAGTGGAAAAACGCTGGAGGCGAGCAAGCAAATCCTGTTAGAAAATGTCAATTGAAAAGGTCTTGAGATATTAAAATATGTAGTTTTTAATTAAAGCTTTATTAATAGATTTTTCAAAAGTTTTCTTCTATTTTTTTTTTTCTTATGAATTACCCAAGCGGATGCCCGAGGCATTTGGATTACAACAGTTATCTTGCTCGATAGCGATTGCACACAACCCTCCCTCCTTCAGACATTTCGGATTAAAAGTCAGACTTCATGAATGCTCTTCATTAATTCCCACTGTGAGCCATTTGAATGCGGGAAACAGTGTGTTGTTTATTTTTAGGGGTATGCAGCCAAACGTATTCCTCATCATCATCATCAAATTTGGTAGCAATCGGAGAAACTCTCTAGGACCCCTGGAAAAAGCCAAAAGGGAGGACTGTTTCCCTTTTTTGGGAATGGCTTAAAACTTTGCCACAATGCCCTGGTCGCTTACCTTGCACACACAAATGACCAAAATCAATATAAAATGTCTGCTAAAAACTAAAGTGGCAGTATTTTCAGGCACGGCGTTTTGAGTCTGATTTTTGTGGGTCTTCTCGTGATAGATATGCCTACCAAAAGTCATGTTGCTAAGTTAAATCAGCTTCAGGGGCAAATAATTTCAGGCGGTGTTACCAGGCCAAGTTGTGTCACACGGGACCCTTAAACTATTGAAAGTCCCTTCAAGGTTAGCGCATTCTGGGTAATGTTTGAGCAAGGTCCCCAAAGCCTACTTGGAAGAGTTGCTGTGGAAGAGCAAAGCAAATTTAGTTTCTTCTTCACTTTAGAGCATAAACGTGGTTTTAGTTTTTACTCCTTTTTATATCCAACTTGTTTTAAAGGGCAGCTGAAGAGCTTTTCTCATTTCGGTGTAATTTTACGAATAGAAACTTTCGACGAGCTCGTCAAAACAACCATGTCATTTTTAAAGTGTAACTGCGAGGATAATTTGCTTTTTTTTTTCTTTTTTTTTTTTTTTTTTTTTTCTGCACTTTCATAATAGTCCCTTCTGAAACCCGGAAGTGTGACGCAAGTCCCAGAAGGGAAAACAAACCTATCCACATCAAGCATAGCAGACCAACGATATCAGTAATATTTCCATTGAAGGTAACAATTCAGGATCGCTCCTTAGTGACGCTAACTTTGGCAAAGGCTCCCAGGAAAGATAATCTACAATTAATCCCAACATGTTTGAATTTGAGGCATTAGATGACGCTGTATATGCTTCTTTTAGCCAATATCATCAGAAAACATACCATTAACCTTCATTGTTACGCTGACGACACACAACTGTATTTATCAATTAAACCTGACCAGATATAAATACCTGGATGAGCACTAATTATCTTTTACTTCACCCTGAAAAGACAGGGTCTTTATAATAGGCCCAAAAAGTGTGAGAGACTCTTTAACTGCCCAGATAGTCACTCTGGACAATGTAAGTGTAGCCTCCAGCACCACAGTTAAAAACCTAGGAGTTCTATTTGACCCAGACTTATCATTTAAATCTCATATTAAACAAACCTGCAGAACAGGCTTTTTTTTTTTTTTTTTTTAACCAGCGCAACATAGCCAAAATTAGAAATATTTTGTCTGAAAATGATGCAGAAAAATTTATTCACGCGTTCGTTACATCTAGATTGGATTACTGTAACTCCTTACTTGCAGCTTGTCCTAAAAGTTCTCTAAAAAGGTCTTCAGCTAGTCTAGAACGCAGCAGCAAGACTTTTAACAGGAACTAATAGAAGAGAGCACATCACCCTTGTGCTCCAGGCCCTTCACTGGCTTCCAGTCGAGTTTAGAATTAAATTTAAAATCCTCCTTCTTACATTTAAGACCATTAATGGTTTGGGGCCATCTTATCTCACTGATGCTCTGGTTCCATACCACCCAACAGAATAATCCGTTCTCAGAATGCAGGTCTACTGGTAGTTCCCAGGGTCTCTAAAAGTACAGTAGGAGCTAGAGCCTTTAGCTACCAAGCTCCTGTCTTATGGAATCAGCTTCCAGCTAGGGTTAAAGAAGCCGACACAGTCTGTACATTTAAGACTACACTAAAAATGTTCCTATTTGACAAGGTTTATGGTCAGGCTAGTTGAAATCGGACTAGACTCACAGTTCAGTCTAAGCTGCACTAGAAGCTATAATGCTGGGGGAAGCATAGCCACTGAGTCTTATCCCCTTTTTCTCACTCTACCTACCACTTGTCTTACTTTATTTCGCTTTTCTAATTCTAATATCTAGTTGACTAGTCTCCTCATCACTAGTCACCCGGTGTCTCCTTTCCCCCCTTCCATCTAAGGAGGGGCTATTTTTCAGCCACAGCCTCCTGACTATCCTGACCCCTGGCAAGATGGACGTCCTCGTTGACCACCCCCCCCCCCCCACCCCCTCCGTCTCATCTGGCTAGATGGACCTCCTCTTGTTTCTTCATTCCATTGCATCTCTACAAACTGGACCTCCTGCTGCTAATACCCACCATCAGTCCTGGTGCATCTATAGCCTGTCCGTCCTGGGAGTGGATCTCTCCTGACTGTGGTTCTCCTCAAGGTTTCTCATTTTTCCCAAAGTGTTTTTGGAGTTTTTCCTTGCCGACATGGAGGGTAAAAGGATGGGGGATGCCCAGGACTTGAACTTTATCTAATTCATCTACTGTTTCTAACTGTGTATCATATTGCCTCTGCAAAACCCTTTGAGACAACCTTGTTGTGATATAGGGCTGTACAAATAAAATTGAATTGAATGATGACAATTTACCCGGCACAGCAGACGGTGGTGATGACGCCGGTTGGTAGCTCGACATTTCACGAAAGGAAGAGTGGTAGGCCTATGTCTACTGTTGAAATTCGCCCCCCCGGCCCAGATGCACCCGGGAACAGCACCAGCCAAAACAAGTGCCTCCGCGCGCACCGACCGGGAAGGCAGAACTTCGCGCGTCCTCTTATTTTAACCCTTTGTACTGACTCCATGTTTCAAAAGCTTGAAGAACACTCACCGAAAACAGGTTGACAATTTATTCGTCGACAATGGTAAAAAACAAGGCAAAAACAGACGACAGAGGGACAATTCTGGATCCAAAACAAGGCTACATGTTTTCGAGCAGCAAAAATCTGTGTTATCTCAGTGTACAGTCTTTTTAAAGTCTTTGCTGAGGCGGGCCTTGTTGAAGGCGTTTCTGGGCGTTGCTTTTGGGTCATCCCCTCTGTGGCCGGTTTTGGGCGGCTTAGGTTCGTGGGACGCCCGCTATCAACTTTGCTGTCCGGGCTGGTTGTACTTGTTTTAGGACAAAGCGCTTTGTCCTTAGAGTTTGCTGGGAGAGCTGATTGCAAGAGTTGGTGCGTCAATCTTGTGATAAGACGGCATTGTGTATCTCTTCTATTTCTTCTTAAACTATGCTGTGCTATTTATTTTATATTAGTAGTGTAGTCCTACCGTAAATATGAAAATGATAGTATTTCCTGATTAATTATATTACGTGTGTTAGAGTAATGCAAACAGTTAGACGGTGCCTACGAGAACCTGTACCATATGTATGTGTTAGACTATATATGTGTTAGACTAATGCAAACAATTATATGGTGTGTGCGATGACGATATATTTTCCCCTTCACTACCATCGTGATTTCTCTCTGAACCTTTCTTTCCCCAGTTATTCTGTGATATAATTATCAGTAACTGCAAAAACAGACGAGTAGTTATACAGCTCTACAGTAATACATGTATCAAATTGACATGAATAGACAACCTGTCAGCTGTCTCATGACAGGCAAACAACAACAACAACAAAACAGGTCGCGATCAAGTAATAATCGTATCAAATTACAACCTGTCAGCTATCTTATGACAGGCAAGCAACCAAAACAAAATAAACAGGCTGCAGGCACGACGAACAGGTAGTTGGTTTTGCCCTTCTATATCAACAGAACTGCATCACATTTTAGAATTAGAAAAGCAAGTAAGTGTCTACTTCCGTCTTTGAATAACCGAGGTTGTATCATCCTAGGCTTTCAAAGCTCTCGTCGCTGAAATGTTGCGATTGAGTAGCCGGGAAGAGGTTCTTCCAGTTAACTCTCACAAAAGATGGCCAAATCCTTGCAGAAAAAGGTTTTTTGGGCCTTCGTTGAGCAATTCATCTCCACACATCAAGATGGCATGCTGAATCTCGCCCGTAAACCCAGAAAATGTTTGCAATATATGGCAAGGATAGGGTGGTGCTATACTTTCATATTGGAGTGCTGGCGAGGTCTTCAGGAATTGACTTCATCAGGTAGCGGCCGGCAGCGAGGTGCGTCCCTTATTGCTAAGGTGTTGCTATGGCAGTAACCCAAAAACTATGTCGTGACATTTTTATAACTTATCATAATAATTACAATTGAAGTGCTTAAAAACCATTTATCCATCCATCATCTTCCGCTTGCTCCAGGGTCGGGTCGCGGGGGCAGCAACTTTAACAGGGAAGCACAGACTTCCCTCTCCCCAGCAACTTCAACCAGCTCCTCCAGCGGAATTCCAAGGCGTTCTCAGGCCAGCCGAAAGATCTCCAGTCTCTCCAGCGTGTCCTGGGTCGTCCCCGGACCTCCCAAAACCATTTATGAATATATATATATACGGCGCAAAACACAGACAAGGCTGAAAAAGCAGTTTCTGCTCTTGCACCCGTCTTTAAGATAAACTGCTGTATTTCAAGCCAAAAGAACTGTTGTGTTTGATAGAACAATATATCTAGATGCTGCCATAGCAGTTTCATGGTGTATTAAGCCCCCAAACTATTTTTAATTTGTCTGTTTTACACTGGAGACTCCCGTTTACAGACACAGCGCAACCGCTTTTGTTTCAAACCAGCCATAAAAAGAAGGTAAGTAATTATATTTATTATTCAAATTCTCTGTCATTTTTAGCTTAGAATCATTAATTGATGTGTAATATTTACTTAAAAAAATAAACTTTATGAAATTATTCAGTCGCATATTTTAAATGAAAAAAATAGTGTCTGTAAATACGTTAAGTCACGGATATCTACTTCATAACCATCCCTTAATTGTATTTTTTTGTTACTGTCGCATTTTCCCTGATATTTTAGATGACAAATAATCAATTCAAACAAAGAAAAATTGGAACAAAAAAACATTTAAAAGGGTAAATATTTGAAAAAGAAAATCTCAACCACTCCTTGATGTCTGCAATTTCTGCATCGCGACCCTTGTTATATTACCATGTTTCACCCATAAAATCCCCCAAAATCGGGCTGTGTCTTGACCAGTGTTGTTAATCTTACTGAAAAAAAGTAATTAATTATAGTTACAAATTACTTCTCCCAAAAAGTAATTGCGTTAGTAACTCAATTACCTGAATGTAAGAGTAATTAGTTACTTGGCAAAGTAATTGGTGATAATTACTTTTTTTTATTTTTTGGGGCACACAATGTGAAGTTTTTTGTGAAGGTTTTTGGTACAATTGGCCCGAGCCCAATTCTTTACCCTAATTTACTCTTTACCCTGAATCAACTGTTAAAAGTTGTTAAAATTGCTCCCATTATTGCATTAGTTCCCTTCTCTCTACTTTCGACATATGAAAGTTTTAAAACTGTTTCATCATTTAAAGATAGATTCAAGTCCAGATTTTGCCGATTTAGAAGTATTTTAGATAAAAAGTTACTTAGGTTCGCTAGGAAGGTTCTCTACAACAGAGCCGTCCTAAAAAGTCTACTGCTTTAAGATGGCGGCTGTCTACTAACGCTTTTAGTGCCACGTCTGTCATTTGCATCTAGTTATATCTATATACAGTACATGTGATATCTACCATGTCTACCATATCTACCATAACATGTGGGCGTAGTTTGTAGGCTATCGGCTACAACATGTATTATTGGAGCTACCTAGCATCGCGTTTGCTCGGCGTCACAACTTTTTTGCCTCCTCCCCACTCCTGTTCTGCTCTGTCGTCTCGGTGAGTCCGTCTCCCTCAGACTTTTCGACCAATATAGTAACGCATAGTAACGCATGCCTTTCCGTCCTCAGTAACGGTAACGGCGTTGCCAAGATGAGAAAAGTAATTAATTAGATTACCCACTACTGAAAAAAATAACGCCGTTAGTAACGCCGTTATATTGTAACGCCGTTATTAACAACACTGGTCTTGACACTCGGTGAGACACGCTACATGGAGTTTTTGGATCGGAACAAGAAAAGTGTGCGATAACATCTTGTTAAAATCACGGTGTCTTTAATTATGCTCTCACCTCGAGTTAGGGTTTAGGGGGTGAGTAATTTTTTCTTTTTTTTTATTAAAAAATTTTCTTCCCCCAGAAAATTGAGGTTTTAAGCTTTCCAATGATGTATCATGCATGCATATAGGACAATTTCAAAATTTGGCCAAATTGGGGGTCTTAAGCCTGAGTTATACTCCCGCGTTGCGTTGACGGCGCAGCGACTACGGCGTCATTCGACATGTGATAGTTCTACGTCCAGGTGACGCGTTGCTCTGTAATTCACCGCCAAGCCACTAGAGGGGTGTGGCGTTATGTTTGTACGGTTTTGGGGCATGCTTGTTGACTTCCTCTTGTCTAGTTTAACGGAGAAAAAATAATGCAAGATGGAACGCTTGAATGTGGATCTTCAGCTCATCAACATTGAATAAATGTTGATCATACAAATGTTGATGCGCAGGCGACGCAGAAGACGGTTTTGAGGCGGTCTGTCCAACTTTTGATGCCGCATAGATAGTTCTAGCCTCGGGTGCGAACCAGCTAGCTGTAGCGGCTAGCTTCAAACTGGCGTCGAGCACTGCGTCCAGCGTTTTGTCCGAGGTCTGCAAAGCCCTCCAGCCCGATTTGTTTGCCGTGTCCTACAACCAGCCAGTGGGAAGCCATAGCAGATTTCTGGCGTCTATTGAACTTCCCAAACTGCGTTGGAAGCCTTGATGTTAACGTTATCATAAAAGCACCGAGGCACTGTCATTCAGGGATGATGTATCGTGTGTGTGAACTGTCTGTTGTTGAAAATTAAACATCAAAACTAGGGCTGTCGAATGATGAAAATTTTTGATCGAGTTAATTACAGCTTAAAAATTAATTAATCGTAATTAATCGCAATTAATCGCAATTCAAACCATCTATAAAATATGCCATATTTTTCTGTAAATTATATATATATTCTGTAAAATAAATTGTTGGAATGGAAAGATAAGACACAAGATGGATATATACATTCAACATACGGTACAAAAGGACTGTAGTGGGCATTTCACTCTACTGTCATTTAAATCTGTGTATGCTGTCCTCACTCCGAAGCATCTACTTTTTCCAAAGCTAGACAGCTAGTGAACGATGCCTTAATAATTAGACTTCTTCCTTTTTCATCTGATTTATTAATAAAATGGCCTCAAACCATTGTCCTCTTTAGACCGTTGTAAAACTACAAAAAAAAAAGTACACAAGCATTGCATTAGCTATACAGGTTCACTAAACATAAACAAAAAGCGTCTCATACAAAAAATATAACATTTCGCTTACTAACATAATATGTACATTCTTTACAACAACCATACTTACGGACAAATCTTGTCCAAGGCTCATATAAGCACAACATTATCAGCCCGAGACGTCGTGCAGCCATAATGAACTGGAAAGAAAACAATAAACCATGTCGCAAAGCGACCACAAGAGTTCGCTGTTGGACAGCACAAAAAGTCTTGCTGTAAAACTTACCAAAAGGCAGAATACTTTCTGAGCGGGACATGTGCGTTAATTGCGTCAAATATTTTAACGTGATTAATTTTAAAAATTAATTACCGCGCGTTAACGCGATAATTTTGACAGCCCTAATCAAAACAACTCTTTTGACACCAAACCAGTGCTTTATTCTTCATATATTTGAAGTGTGACACGTACATAAATCAGACTCACAGCAAACATATGTAAACAATAAATGATGAAGTGCTCCAACCAAAAATACGACATAAAGTGAGAAAAAGCTGGCAGTTTTTGGCCGACTGGGTCACCGCTTCGTGTGGCCATTCGATTCCGAACACACACATGCTGTATTTGTCTCGGTGGTTCTTCCTTTAAAAATTTTTTTTTTTTTTTTTTTTTTTAATTCAGTCGCTGGCTGACCTCCAGCCCCGTATTTTCAGCAATCTCCTCCCACGAATTGCTTGCCATTTGACAATCTTCATAATGTCTTGATGAGACATTGTAGAAGTTGTCGTACTTGCTCTTCGGTGATACTCTCGTCGGCTTGGTCCATTTTTTGCGTGTAGAAAATTAATGTTTGAGAATGACGGTGATTTCGCCCTGAACCGGAAACAACAGTCTGAGCGAACCAGTCATAGTCCGTTTCCACCACATCATACGCGTCTACGCGACGCGAAGGTTAGAAAATTCGAGAGGAGCGCGTCAGGCTACGGCGCAGGGTCGTAACTCGGGTCTTCCTTGACGGCGCAGGTCTGACGTGGAAGTATAACTCAGCCTTTAGAGCAGAACTTCAAGCAGGGGCGTTACTAAGGGGGAGCATTGCCCACCCACAGACACGCTCTGCCCACCTAAAGAAAACTGGATGTAGTGCTAACGGCAGTCTGGGCACCGGATATGGTATCCCATTCATATAGTACTGATGTGTTCTAAGTTTTAACCATTGCGTTGTTACCTCCTCTTTCACCTTAAAAAAAAAAAAAAAAAAAAAAAAGAAATTAAATGTTGGTTTTGTTCCTAGGGGGCGCTACACACATTTACTCATACTTTTTTTTTTTTACATTTTATCAAAGTTTTCACCAGTGTTCACCTAGCTCTTGAGTTTGGGGTGTTTTGAAGCATTATGAGTAGGGTTGTTCCGATCATGTTTTTTTGCTCCCAATCCGATCCCGATCGTTTTAGTTTGAGTATCTACTAGGGATGGGAATTGATACGATTTTTACGATTCCGATTCCATTATCGATATTGCTTAACGATTCGATTCTTTTTCGATTCTCTTATCGATTCTAATTTTGGGGAAAAGACCAAACATTTTGATTGCCATCGAGTTTGTTTAATCAGAAGTCACAACTTACAAACTCAGAACGAGGTCAAAAGAGGCCCAAAGCCTCAATTTTAACTGTGGCAATAAATGGCCAATGCACAAGAATGTGTAACATTTTACTAAAACATTTTTCTAATAGAAATAAAAAATACTGGTATATATTGGCATGTAGGTCGTTGTTCTGCCTTTGGCAATATGTGTTAAAGCAGGGGTCCCCAAACTTTTTCCTGTGAGGGCCACATAACTTTTCCCTTCTCTGATGAGAGGCCGGGGTCAGTTTGTAACAGAAAAAGTGTGACGATTGCAGGAGTGCGTAAATGTAAAAAAATTATTGTTTTTCAGAAAGCCACAATCAAATAACCCTCTGTGGATTCTTCACGGAACAAAAGTAAATAAAATAAAAATAATAATATAATATGATAATAATAAATAATAATAGCACTATTAATTAAATAGATAATAACCAAAAAAAACCTCTCTGAGTTATTCACTGTGTGTTAGCAGCTAATCATCGCTGATTTACTTTGATGCAAACCTGTTTGTTATTGGGGACGAAATTGATTTGTTTCATTTCTATTTTTAGTTTCAAGTGATGGTTGAATAAAGTCAGCAAATTATACCAACGTCCTCTGCATCGTCATTTGGGAGTTTAGCTAGCTGTATAGCCAGGACTGAGCCTTAGCGTCTCGGTGAGGAGTGGACAGTGGAGTCTATTCCCTCCCGATGCAGTTATCTCCACCTTGCAATGACTGCAAGTCGCTTTGTTGTAATTTTTCCTCGTGAAGTGAAGACACACTTTCGAGCGTTCGAACCTACGTGCTGTCATTGTTATGTTTACGGCGGCAATGCTCGTGCTAAACTATCGTAACCTTTCATTTTCACCCTTTTTCCTGGTGAAGTGTAGCCAAACTTTAGAGCGAGTGGTTCTTGGCGCCATGCTAGTTTGATGCGTCTGGACAACAAGACACGTCAGGACGCAATATGCGTCTTTAGGGATCATTAAAGGGATCGTTAAGGCTTTTTCATTGTGATGTCGAGGCCTCGAAACACTTGGAACCGGTCCGGAATTGGAATCGGATTTCGATTCCCATCCCTAGTATCTACCAATCCCGATATTTCCCGATCCGATTGCGTTTTTTTTTTTTTTTTGCTCCCGATTCAATTCCAATCATTCCCGATAATTTTTCCCGATCATATACATTTTGGCAATGCATTAAGAAAAAAATGAATAAAACTCGGACGAATATATACATTCAACATACAGAACATACAGTAAGTACTGCATTTTTTCTATTATGACAATAAATCCTCAAGATGGCATTTACATTATTAACATTCTTTCTGTGAGAGGGATCCACGGATAGAAAGACTTGTAATTCTTAAAGGATAAATGTGACTTTGTATATTGTGACTAAATATTACCATGTAGTGTATTTGTTGAGCTTTCAGTAAATGATACTGTAGCCATTTAACTGTTCTGCCCAAATGCATGATGGGAAGTGCAACCATGACTGTGCGTAGTGACACCAATTGATATATCTTCTCTGCGTTGAGAAATAACATGGTGTTAAGATAAAGATCAACTACTACATTTCTTCCCCACATTGCTTCCCACGATATTTTTAATTGTTGAGAGGGGGATTTTAAGGCTTTATCCAATTAAATAAATGCTCCAAAGACTGCCTAAATTCACTCTACTCATTTTACACTGCTTTTTAGCTCTATATATAGGTAAAACAGCGCCTTTATAGATTGAACGCGACAATGCGTGAGTGGGTCGTGCAGCGCATGCGTTAATTGCATTAAATATTTTAATGTGATTAATTAAAAAAAAATTAATTACCGCCGTTAACGTGATAAATTTGACAGTCCTACTTTAAGCCAAAACTAAAGACTCTGGATGAGTGTAAGACATTTTGTCTGTAACGTGAAATACAATTAGAAAACGATTTAATTTAAAAATATACAGTATATATATTTAAAAAAAGGCATGTCCGATATTTTTTTGCCGATTCCGATACTTTGAAAATGACGTGATCGGACATCCCAATCGATCGGGACATCTTTAATTATGAGGGGGTCAATGTAGGGCTCAAAAATGACCGCTAAGGGGTGCTACATAGTGTATTTGGAATTTGTCTTTACACGCAAGGGTGAAAGTGGACCAGAACTGTCAGGAACGCAGTTCCGGTATAAGATTCAGGGCCAGAACGCAGTTCTGGTATAAGATTCAGGGCCGGAATGCTGTTCCGGTATAAGATTCAGGCCGGAATGCTTTTCCGGTACACCATGCTTTGATTCCGAAAGTATGACGGCAACTGTCAAAATGCTATGCTAAGCTGCCATACATGCATTTGATCTCCAAGAACAAAACAATCTACCAACATCAGATTTACATAAACAACTGTTAATTAACAACAAGCATAAAAAAGTCCTTGTGTAGCGTAATCCGTTTCCACCAATATTTATTATTTATTCTATTCCACTGACGGCATGGAAGTTTCCCCAGCTGCTGCAGTTATCTGAGTCTAACGATGATGAGTCACGTCAATGTGCGAATGCACGCAGCAAAGCAAAACTCCTGGACTCTTTTATCCATTCAATTGGCTGACATACACGTGATCAGCAGAGATAGTTAGCTCTGATTGGTTCATATGTGCATGTTTTCTGGAACAGCAAAAAAAAAAAAAAAGTTGAATTGATGCAACGAAAACAGGGCAATGCAACATAAAATGGATCAAATCTTTAAGAGCAACGCAAGAGTTGAGGAGGCATCATATCTAGATTTATTTGCTCTGATGGGGAGGTCCAGAACATCTTAGCTGTCATTGTGCACTTTGGATTTATATTTGTTAATTTATGTTAGGCTACTTATTCATTTCCTTATGATTTAAAAAAGCCAATGTTTGCGCAATCTTCAAAATATATTCCATTTCACTCTGCATAATATAAGTCATTCATACTTATTTTTCTGAATGTATGTTACTTATATCTTTGTTATTAAAAAAAAAAAAAAGTAAATGTTTACATTAACTTCAATTTTAATATACATCCTATGTTCTTAAGTAGTTAAATTTGAGATATGGCATTTGGTATATGAGGAAATGAGGGAAAATAAAAATTAGGAGATGGAGGTTGGAGTTATTGCTAGGGTTGTTACGATCATGTTTTTTTTGCTCCCGATCCGATCCCGATCGTTTTAGTTTGAATATCTACTGATCCCGATATTTCCCGATCCGATTGCTTTTTTTTGCTCCCGATTCAATTCCAATCATTCCCGATAATTTTTCCCGATCATATACATTTTGGCAATGCATTAAGAAAAAAATGAATACAACTCGGACGAATATATACATTCAACATACAGTACATAAGTACTGTATTATGACAATAAATCCTCAAGATGGCATTTACATTATTAACATTCTTTCTGTGAGAGGGATCCACGGATAGAAAGACTTGTGACTTTGTAAATTGTGACTAAATATTGCCATCTAGTGTATTTGTTGAGCTTTCAATAAATGATACTGTAGCCATGCCCCAGTGCATGATGGGAAGTGGAACCATGACTGTGCGTAGTGCTACCAATTGATATATCTTCTCTACGTTGGGAAATAAAATAAGGTATTAAGAAAAAGATAATTAGCTACCTTGCTTCCCCACATTGCTTCCAATGATATTTCTAATCGTAGGGAGAGGGATTGTAAGGTGTTAGCCAATTAAAAAAAGGCTCCAAAGGCTGCCAAAATTCACTCTACTCATTTTACACTGCCTTTTATCTCTCTATATAGGTAAAATGGCGCTATTACAGATTGAGCGCAATGCGTGAGTGGGTCGTGCAACGCATGCATTAATTGCGTTAAATATTTTAATGTGATACATTTAAAAAAAAAAAAACTTATTACCGCCGTTATCGGGATAAATTTGATAACCCTACCTTAAGCCTAAACTAAAGACTCTGGATGAGTGTAACATATTATGTCTGTAACGTTAAATACAATTAGAAAACGATTTAATTAAAAAAAATATATATTTAAAAAAGACATGGCCGATATTTTTTTGCCGATTACGATACTTTGAAAATGCCGTGATCGGACGCCGATCGATCAGGACATCTCTAGTTATTGCTGTTTTTGTTAACTGTTATTTTGCAAATCATTGAAAAAAATGCAATTTTGAATGAAAATCAGTGTTTGTATATGTTATATAAATAACTGTGCTAAAACAGTTTTCTTTGCATTTCAGTAGTTTAAGAGGTTTGACCCGCCCCCCCCCCCCCCCAAAAAAAATGAAAGAAAAAAATTAATGAATAAATAAAATTTCTGGCTCCGTGGCGACCTTCACATCGGGTAGTTCCAAAAAAATCAATGAAAAATAGCTTTCACTTGCATTTTTTTGAGTTCCACATTTATTTTTGCATTCAAAAACATTTTTTTTAATTGAAGCGACTTTTTTTATTGAAAATATATATTTTGATTGAAGCATTTTTTTTTTTTTACTGAAGCACCTTTTTTTTTGACACAAATCTACCTCCATATGGCTCTACCCAGGGGATACTATTTTTGACTGGGGTAACTACATTAGCACGACACTGGCGGGCGTACCATAATCACTGGTTGACGATCTTGGCGAAAAGTATTGCTTAAGCAGCCTGATTTAGAATTCCCCTCAAGGATAATGGGAAACAAAAAAACCCTCATTGTCAACATATTATTATAAATACTCTTGTAAGTTAATTTTAATGCTGACACTTCGTTTTGGGGTCATCGGCATGTTGTGCCCCCCCGCCCCAAAAGTCAAACTCCGCCTATTCCTTCACCTGCCGCACATTGCAATAGCTTGTCGACAGACACCTCACCCATCTATAGTTGAGTAAATAAACGGACTTACGATGAAGTAAGTAACTGGCCCCTCCCCCCCACCCCTTGAACAAGGCACACGTGAACTTTGCAGGAGTGCAGAAGTCAAGAGGAAATCTTCTCCAGTTTTGGAGGAAGGGGGGGGGGGGGGTCTCTGCAGGAAACGACCCCCCCTCTCCTGCGCACACTCCTCCACATCTGCCCCCTCCCCCTCACTCTCTTCCTCCTCCTCCCTCCTCCTCCTCTTGGTTTCTTCCTCGCGCGAGCAGCCCGGCCAACTTGCAGAGTGCCGCTCAGCCTCGACCGCGCGGCTGCAGCTTAACGCCGGGGGTCCCTGCAGAGGAGCGCCCGCCAGCCCGCCCGCCTCCATGTGCGAGTCCGCCGTGTGCTGAGATCGCGGTAGCCCCCCCTTACCCCTGCCCCCCTTCCACCGAGCCGCCGAACCGACCATGTCCAACCCTAACCACGACCCCTTCTACTCGTCCCCCTTCGGACCCTTCTACCGGAGACACTCGCCCTACATGGTGCAGCCCGAGTACCGGATCTATGAGATGAACAAGCGGCTCCAGACGCGCACCGAGGTGAGTGAGCCGGCGTGCCCGGTCAGTGAGCTCTATGCTACGGCTTGATGTTGGTGGAAGCACCGGTGGACGGTGGCTGTCCAGAGATGGAGGAGTCAAAGTGCGATGTTCAAGTGTGACACTGGGGTGTTTTGTGCTGCGTTCAAGGACACAATTGGTTGAGTTAATTAGTTAACTGTCGGATGCCTAAATGTAATAATATGCAATAATACTAGTTGTTCCCATTTATTAAGTTTCCTGTGAAAATTGAGCCGAATAATTTTATATCATTTCCTATTCTAAGGCGGGAATTCTGAGTGCATAGTTTTATGGAGGCAAACGTTGATGCGTTCAAGTACTTAATTAGATAAATGATGCACCTGACCCAACCCCCCAAAAGTTTGGTAAGGAATTTAATTCCATTACGCGTACTGTCATGTAAGTTTTTCAGGTTTTTGCAACTTTCCCATTAGAATTCCACTTTTTCAACCGTGTGAATGTATGAATGTTGAATTTGAAGGTTTGTGTTGGGGTGTCATTCACTTGTGTACAATTAGATTCAAGATGCACCTGAGTCAAGTAAAACATTTTTTTTTGGGAACAAATATTAGCTTTATAGTAGTCAGTAATGCAAATTTGTCGTTTTTTTTCTTTGTATATATAAACTGCAGCATGTGTGAAGTTTTATGGTAACATAGTGTAAAAAGTTTTATTTTGTTTGACTCTTACTTTAGTTTTAATACTACACGGTAAAAGTAGTTAGTTTTCTAAATATTGCTGTATAAACTTCCACAATGTTGCTAAATTTTACTTTGGACTGTCACTATAGATACATACTGTGGACTAGTATGTACAAGATTTTATTTTTTAATTTTTATTTTTTTGATAATTATTTAGTTTTTTCTACTAATTTGCTATATTTTCAGAAAGCAGTGATGCTGTGTTAATAGGGTAATAATTTAAAATTATGTATGTGTTGGCTTCAAGATGCACCTGAGTTCAGTGGAAAGTCAATCTGAAAGACATTTTAATTAAAAAAAAAAAAAAAAATATGACTCTAACCCTTAAAAATTGTTCTTTTCCATTCATTACTTTTTCTACAATATTTCATAACTTGTCAAACTTTTTACATTTAATTTTGTACCTAAAAACTGTTCTTTTCTTAAAACCCACAATGTCCACTACAACAATCCAGCTGCATTTTAATATTTTTGCTGTGTGCAGGAATTCTGAGTTTTAAAACTGCAACCACTGCCATTTTTAAGGGGTTAAACCCAATTAGTTTAATTTTTTTTTTTTTTTTTGACTGCAATCAAGTATCAAAGACTATTTTGCAACACAACGTGCAATTAAAAGACACATTTCCCACATGCAGCGTATTCATTTCCATGTATTTACATGTACTACAAAACCCATGCATGTTTTATGTATTTTTGCTCTCTTTAAAACTTGATAGAAGCTCATGCAGACCAATTCTTTCAACCGCCCATCAGAAATTATTAATTATATGAATGTTTTGGTCATTCTTTGTAAACTTCTTTGAATTATTTTAGGGATGTAAGTATGTAAATGTTACAAAAAGAATGTCCAGTGGGAAATGATTGAATTTGATTTGCATATGGCTTAATTTTTGTTTTTTTTTAATGTAATATTTGTTACAGTTGGAGGCTATTTGTGTGGGGTGAATACTGTATATAGCAGAATTTAAAGGGGTTTTAAACATTTTTGGGGTAAACTCAATTTTAAAGCCAAGCAGCAGCAGCAGCTTGCAGATGGTGACTTTTTTTTTTTTTTCCTTAAGAGGAACTTAAAGCCGAGCGAGGCGGTGAGTTGTAGCTGCGTGATGCATTATTCATATATATCGTCAAGCGCTCTGTCCAAGCCCCCACCTCGCGAGACCCCCGCACAAATCTAGCGCTCGCATAGTGCGATAAAACATGCTTGTGTGTGTGTGGACAATCTAATGAGATGTATGTGAAATACTGCCTTTACAAAGATAATGCAGGAGTTTGATTGGCACCTGTCAGAAAGGCTGCGTCAGCCACTTAGAAATGAATGCCCCCGCAAAGAAAAAAGACTTTTTTTTTTCACCATCATGAAAGAATGGTTTGAAACCATAATTAGCTATGTTATAGACACCATCCAGGGTTTTTCATGGGCTCAAAATTCGAAGGTAATTTGTGAATGATGAGTCGCATTGAGAGTTTTTACAGGCTGAAGATTTTTCAAGTCGCCACTCAGGTTATTCTTGTTCTTGTAGACAATAATTTTGAAATCCTACTCTGCAGTCATTCGTTTACCGCTTGTTTTGAAACTTGCTAGCTATGTAGTACCGTATTGGCTCGAATATAAGACTGTGTTTTTTGCATTGAAATAAGACTGAAAAAGTGTGGGTCGTCTTA
The DNA here is from genome assembly GCF_030265065.1 of Corythoichthys intestinalis. Classification (NCBI taxonomy): domain Eukaryota; kingdom Metazoa; phylum Chordata; class Actinopteri; order Syngnathiformes; family Syngnathidae; genus Corythoichthys; species Corythoichthys intestinalis. Next base: position 46,808,974 of record NC_080405.1, on the reverse strand, counting down.
TAGGGTTAGGGTTACCAGATATCATTGAAGCGAATGCTGAACTTGAGGAGTAATGTCATTGTGAGTCATCCAAAGTCTTTCCAAACAGCTACTCGAGTCATCTAGTGAAAATTTCATTAAAAAAATAAAAATAAAAAAAAGTAAATATATATATATATATATATATTTAATATCGCAATATTATATCGCAAACCCCGCAAAAATCGCAGCAAGTTTTTTTTCAATATCGTTCAGGCCTAGTAGATACACTGTGGCAACAGTGAATATGACATAACTCATTTCACATGACTGAATCCAGCTATTCCCTGTTTAGACCAACATAAGTTTTTGTTTGAGCTAATGTTTTTTTAATGCATTCATAATTTACCGTATTGGCCCGAATATAAGACGGTGTTTTTTGCATTGACATAAGACTATAAAAGAGGGGGTCATCTTATATTCGCGGTCTAGACATTATACCCATTTACGACGCTAGATGGCGCCATATATCATTGAAGCGATGTTCTGTCATGACGGATCTCAGCTACTCTCCCCATTCACGACGCGAGATGGCGCCAGGTATCATTGAAGCGATGTTCTGTCATTACAGATCTCAGCCACTCTCAAGTTTAACCAGTTTGCATTATTTTATTGCAATGATTTTTCCTTATTCAGATTTGTTTCAAGACTACAGTTAGACCTCTCTTTGATGGTTAATGCAGTTATTGCAATTTTGTTGTTTTATCACAATAGATTGGTATATTGACATTTCAAAAACCAGAAGCCATTCATTTACAAATGTGATTGCACTTTAGTTTACATATTTAAATGGTCAGATATTAAGATTTGAATGAGGCAAAATAACATGCTTTTTCTCTCAAAAAGTCTTGTTTCAAAGTAACTTGAGTCTTGAAAAAGAGGGGTCGTCTTATAATCTGGGCTGTATTTTTTTTTGTATAAGGGCTGATTAATTTAATGCAAAATTATAGTTACCCAGTAGAAAGCAGCCTTCTGTAGGTTAGGAATTTGCAAGTAGAGGACATACGCGCACAGCTCATGGATTTATCGGTGCCTGTTTTGCATGTAGGTTACGGGTTATCCAGTAGAGGGCAGCCTGTAGTAGCACATAAGTGCTTGTTCTGTAACGTATTTACCATAGAATTCACAATTAGTTGACGGGAATCTGGGTGCGGGGTCACTCCGTAAGCGGCCTATTTTCAAAAACGTAAAATTTAAATATTTTCAAAACCAAAGCCGCTAGTGACCTAAAGCCAAAACGGGCACCTCCCTTTGGCATATATGTGTCTCCATAAGCAGTGGCATCAAAAAATTCAAAAGTCGTTCCTTCATAAAATCCAGATTATTTTTTTTATATAGGTATAACAAAACAAAATGGCTATAAAATTCTCATTTTACCATAGATGCACAAAAATTACCAAATGCAGTGATAATCAGAGATATTTTCAGGATCAATAGCAATATTTAACATATAAGATTTTTCTTTTTATTTAGTGCAATTTTGACAGAAGTTTTCAACAGCTAATAAATTACTCATTTTTCACATCAGAAACTTAATACTTGAGGAAAGCATGCAAAATTTTACTCAACAATCACAACTTAAGTTGAATTCCGATGGCACTATTGCCTCAGCATGTTTTTAGATTGAAATGTTACACAAAATAAAGCACGTAGAAGCAGATTTTTTTTTTTTCCCCAGAAATATCTAAATTACTAGTTTTTTTTGCCAAGAAACTGGCAGTTGAGCGAAAATGACCTGATTATTTGAATGTAAAGTCACGCTATTGTGTATGGATACAAAATCCAACATGGCGGCCATCACAAAACAGAGCTTTTTGAGTTGAAAATTATTGTAAATAAATACGTAAATTCAGAATATTTATTGTCATTGTTACAAAAAGCACAACGAAACTTTGTTTGGAGCATCCAAACAGCTAAGTTGAAGTGTGAAACCCATATAATAAATACCCTTAAGTACCAAGTGTAAACATTGACACAGTATTAGACATAAGTACAAAAAAGACTCAACAGCAGCATAAAGTCATGTCAGTGCTAAAGTGCAGAGCAAAAATATACCTGACAGTTATGAATCAGTGCAAAACCAGATGAGGTAACCAAGTATATCAATCAAGTGTATAATCAAGTATTTCTTCTGAAATCCTGGAATTTCTATAGATATGAACGTAAAAAAAAGTCTAGATTCTTGGTTAAAAGCAGAAAAACGGTCAGTTATCATTCATTTTACGTAAATATTTCAAGCTACAGTTACATTAATTTTTTTCCCATTTATTTAATGTTTTTTTCACAACTTTCCGTAGTGCATGCATGGTGCTATTTTATATAATAATTACCTTGAATCCTCGACCAAATCACTCTTGAGACACGCCTGCCTGCTTGTATGCTGTAAAACTTTCGTCCTGTTTCTACCTAAATCCGGCATTACAACGCAGCGTATGTTTGGCCCCCGACAGGAAGCCGTGGCGCAATGTCCGTAGGAGCTGTCTCGTCAACTGATAATGAAGTCTATGTATTTCCAATACATACGTATTATTCTTTACAAATCCCGTGAATGAGTGTTCATGTTTTTTGACTAAATACGGGAAACATTCTAAGATGGGTGCTGAAAACGTGCTGAGAACAATTTTGTCTTGTATTGCTGAGTCAAAGCAGTAAACTTTTTCAGCTGGTAGGATTTTTTTTAGGCGGGATTTAAAGAGGAATTTGCCGATATCTGAGTTCCCTTGGTTTCTCGATAGCAGTGTACATTGTTACAGTGGAATGTATTGATTCATAATACTTGAGTGGTACCCATGACATGTGCGCCGTGTCCTTTTTAGCCAATCGTATCGCAGAATGGCTTGTCTTGCCTAGAACTTGAGTTGGATTCATCAGCTGCTCACACCACCATGGGTCACCTTATATCTCTAATTCAAGATTTCTGGTACAGAAAGGACAACTGGCTGAAAATCGCTATGGTTGCGACGGAAGTATTTTGATCTCAGAAACATGGCTTAATGGTAACCCTCGGGTGGCATAATGAGCGTCTGACTTCATTGATGCTCCTTCTCACGCAGAAATAGAAACTGCTGAACCCACTTGAATGCTGTTGGTTAGCAAAACGACAGCGCGTAAACACTTTTGAATTTAAGTGTGGAGTCTCAACAAGTTCCCTTTACAGAAATGATTCCACTACAAGTAATATTTGTTTGTATAGTTTGTCCGCTTTTTTTTATGGTCTTGTTTTACATTATTTCTCCATTTTATTACCTTTTATAAGAAAGTGTTTTTCATGATAAGCTTTTTTTGATGCTCTTCTTTTTAAAAAAATTTTTTAGAGGCTGAAGGCCTGTCAAGTCACTACTCAGGTTGTTATTGTTGTTCTTGTGGACACGAACTTTGAAAACCTACTCCTACGTCAATCATGAACCGTTTGTCTTGAAACCTGGTAGCTATGTAGCATGAGCCAGTGTCTATCAATCCTCAGAAATTCCTTTAAATTGTATTTTGTGATGAGTAAACTAGAGAGTGTCAAGATGGATGTTGAAAAGTATGTACATTTAAAATCATGTCTACTAGACATGTGCCAATTACCGGTTTCAAGGTATACCATGGTATGAAAACGTCAAGGTTTCAAAACCGCAATTTTTTTTTTTTTTTTGTCATACTGTCCCTGAGATATTAGCTATTTTTTTAATGTCCCAAAAATGCATTGAGAAATCCCTCGCTTGTAACTGTCAGGTTCAACCCTCCCCCAACGGTCACTACACGATGTCTGGAGGAAGTGAAACTACTGAACTTTTTCCCCCTCAGAAGAAAACGAAATTGCTGGTATGGGAATACTTCGGCTACAGAAAAGTTGCGTAAGGCCGAAGCCTAGAGATGGACCAACCGACATGTAAAACATGGTTGGGAGGGTGGCTGCCTAAGGGTGTAACTGTACATGTAATGGTATTGAACCGTTTCGGTACGTGGTAGTCAGTTCGGAACGGACGCGTACCGAACAACTTTCTGACGTAATATAACCCTTACTTTTCGAGGCTGTGACTCGATCGGGTTACAGTTTCTTTGTGTTGATTATATTAACTCAGTCTTCTCTACTATAATGAGGATCAACATGGTAGGACTGTCTAGAAACGTCAATGGCACGACAACGTGGCCGCCGCGAGAACGCAGTGAAACGCGGGCGTTAGAGTCAGTCAGCCAATGCACATCAGTCGCAGTGCGGCCGCGTGTTAGATGCGGCTCAACGCAATGCACGCGAAAAGAACGACAGAGTTTATTATTTGACGCGGCCCTCCTGCGTCAATACTACTAGCTAGCAGACCGGGCAGACAGGAAGTCACTCGTGTAAAAATACGGTGGATCCGGTCGATTTTCAAACTAATATGCGATCGTAACCCACTTTTTGAGTCCATCAGATCTCCTGAGTGGTAGATCGGGGCACAGTTGACTTGTCTTTGTTGATTTATTGCTGTCTTCTCTGCTATAATAATAACTAACACGGCCCCGTGTTCAATACAAAACGCTCCTACCACAACAAAACAAGTAGGAACTAATATTCACATAGGAACTAAAGTTATACAACATAAAATATACAATACAAATGAATACTACATCACATTTGTAAAATGTAAACACATAATGAAATAATAGCTCATTTAAATAAAATAAATTGAAATGAGCTAAAACACCTGTAACTAAATAATAATACACACATCCTGCTTACACAATTAAATTTATGAATTTCTGTGTGGCGCTTTAACTTGAGAAAATCCACCAATAAAGCTTTTGAAAACCGTTCATAAGAAAAAAAATGTTTCATTGAGGCATTTCGTTTGTAAAATACATGTTAAAATCTTTGTCATGGGGATTGCTTTTCTCTTTAGCACAGGACTTTTTTTCTTCTTTCTTTCAGAAAGAAAGCTGACCAATGCGTGGGTTCTGAAAGGCAAATTGTTGTTGGATTATCTTTAAATACCCGCTACTTTTTGAGCAGAATTCTAGCTTTGTATAGGCTTATGTTCCTATTGTTGAAAGCACAAAAGTGTGTAAGAAAAAACTAGCACATTTATATTTTGCATTTTGTTTTTTTACTGTACCGAAAATGAACCGAACCGTGACCTCAAAACCGAGGTACGTACCGAACTGAGATTTTTGTGTACCGTTACACCCTTATGGCTGCCAAGGAGGCAATACCACCAATAAGATTTCACATTTCTGCAAAATTAAAGGTTAGTAAACACTGTCATAAACGTTTCCCCACTAGATAAGAGTTAACTCCAGTGTGTTTAGTGTGTCTAGCGGTGGTAAAATGTGTTTTTTTTTCTCTCTGGCAACAGTCTGTGTTGAGAAAGAGAGTGGGTGTATAATGTAAACATGATACGAGTCATTACACACATGCTTTTTATGTAAAACAATTCAGTTATTTTTGTTCTGATGGTAATGTTGAGCTGTGGCAGTGGGTTTAGGCTCACCTAAATGACTGCATTTATTTAAAAAATTATTTAGATTTAAAAAAAAAATAATTTTTTTTTACATTATACTTATGTTCCAGTTTGCGAGTATGTTTTGAAAAAATCCTGTTCAATGGAAAAAAGTTGTTTTCTGAATGTCATCCATTGAGACCTGCAATTTGGACATACAGTATATAAATTAAAACACTTATGTATTGTAAAAACTGTAATGTGAATATTTAGTTACGTGAATATATGAACGTGTATGAGGGTCTGTCACAATTTTTTTTCACATCTGCTCTATATAAATTTTTATTGTAATGGAAAACCGTCATAAATAATTTCCTCTTTTAATTTAAATAAATTTCAGAACTATAATCCACTATCACTTTCTTTTATAGTCTTTTATGTGCGATCTTTTGAACTAATATCAAACTAAAAATATTTCATGACACTTAATGCATTGCTAGTTTTAAAAGAAAAATTAGATAATTCTTGTTTTAATTTTAATTTAATGTAAAATAAACATTTCATAATGGTAGAAATTAATATCATGCTTTTTTTTTTTTTTTTTCAGTAAATTTAACTTAATAAAATCCAGTACTTTAAACTAAAAGCGATTCTAACCCCTTTGTTTTTCAACTTAAATATTATGTATTATGCAATTCAAAACATTTTATAAATACCGTATACCCGTAATTTTCGGACTATAAACCACTACTTTTTTCCCTCATTTTAAATCCTGCGGCTTATAGTCCAGTGCGGCTTATTTATTGATTTATTTGGGTTAATAGGTAACACTTTATTTGACAGTAGCATCATAAAACCGCCATAAGACCGTCATAATTATGACATGATTATGACACTATCATGGGAATTGATGAATGAATGAATGTTATTAAGTATCATCTGGAAAATGTTGTCACCAACACTCCATTTGTGTCCAGCTCAGATCTTATACATGTATTCAAAAGTAAGTTAATTTTACATCTGTCATAAGCATTTATTAATGCTCATCATGGTATAATGAGCATTAATCATAATTATGATGGTCTTATGACAATTTTATGGCGCCACTGTCAAATAAAGTGTTACCAAATACCACTTTATGAAACAACTGGGAGAGTAACTGAAGAAATAATTAGCACAGACCATGAATATTGATTGTTATTTACATCTGTAGCGCTGCAATTCATGCTAGGAAGCATGATGTACAACAACAGTGTTGACAGCAGGTGGTAACAGAGGTTGACTGTCTCCCCCAAGGGAGCAGTGATAGCCAAATGAAGCTTCTTGAAGCAATGAAGCTTTGCAGCCAATTGGTTCATGGTGGTTCATTTGGTCTTATGATGCCGCTGTCCAATAAAGTGTTACCGGTTAATATCTTTTGGTGTAAATATCCCATAATTCAGTGAGGACAGCTGCGGCTTATTGTCCAGTGCGGCTTATCTATGAACAAATGCTGTTTTCTTGTCAAATTTGGTTGGTGGCGGCTTATAGTCAGGTGCGCCTTATAGTCTAGAAATTACGGTACTTTTATGGGTGATTCTCTTTGATTATGATGGGTTAGCAACCATTTGGGGTTATATCGTGTCTCTTCCTGTCAGCTGAAATAGGCTCCAACACCCCCAAGAAATCCTATACAGTATTTAAACACAAAATATTATTCAATTTTAACCTTGTTGTGATCATGATTTTTCACTGATTGGCTTGCAGATGTTCCTCTAGTGCTTGATCACAGTGAGTCCCGTTGCTTGACCGGAGTTTTTTGTCCTTTCCCTGGCAGCAGACCGCTAGAGCATAACGCGTCACTTGTTAGCTGTTCCGTCATCTTCCGAGCGTCTCGAACCGGAGAAGGTGACCGACCTCGGCTCGACGCCACCTTGTGTGAAAGTCGACTCGAGTCCTGCTACCCTCGTCCTCTCCCCAGATAGAAACCCTCCCATTTGTCTTATTCATGAGCGCGTGTTTGAACGCGCTCGACTGCCGCTCACACTCAAGGACTTGACATTTGGAGGAGACTCGCATTCGCTCCCGAGAGGACGCAGTTTCTTGACGAGTATCGCTGGCGTCACCTCCGCGTGTCATTTCTTCTTCGTTTCCGTTAAACGCCTTCATCGGCGCCTCCCATATTACCTGTAGGAATGCTTTTTATTGAGTTAGGATGAGGTGTCCTTCATTCTGACCTTGTGGAGATGAGTTATTAGAGTTTTATGAAAAGTCTTCAAACTTTGGAGCCATGAGCCACCCTACAAGACAAACAATAATGTTTCATAGTTTTTGAATATCTGCTGCAAACACGGTGGCAGATGCTCAAACTCTGTCAGACAAATTTTGTTTTTGAAAGACACCTGGAATTGGACGACATGAGTGCTTCTTGAGGCAATTTGTGACAGACATGACCACGAAATTCCATGTTGCTTAGTGAAACTGGCTTTTGGGGCTACATTTTTCAATTGAGAAGTTGTTCTTCGAATTGTTTAACCATTTCATGCACAAAATATTTTTTTAAAACACTCTTTTAACTCACTGGCTGCCACTGACAGTGCTAGAAGTCCAATCGATTTTGAGTCCAGTCAAATGGATTGGACGCTTGTGCCGCCAATGGCACTGGTGCATGAGAATTCACAGTCAATCATCTTGTGAACCGCTTAGATTCGAGGGGGTGCTGGAGCCTATACCTGCCAACAACAGGCAGGGGGCAGGGTACACCCTGAACTGGTTGCCATGCGGTCGCAGGAATTCCCAGTCTTCCTGGTTTAAAGAGCAAATGAAGCTTTTTGGATTTTGGTGTAAATTTACAAATATAAACTTTGGACGAGTTCGTCAAAACGTCATTTTTAACGTGTAACTGCGAGGATACTTGGTGGTTTGTTTTTTTGAGCTCCGTTAATAGTCCCTTCCCGAACCCGGAAGTGTGACATAATTTCCTGAACGCAATGGAAGACTATCCACAGCGAGCATAGCAGCAGTACCGTATTGGCCCGCATATAAGACGGCCCTGATTTTAAGACGACCCCCTCTTTTTCAAGACCCAAGTTTGAAAAAAAGACTTTTTGAACACCAAATTAATTTTTATACAGAAAATAATTACAGTACATGTGAAACAAATGATTATAACAATATATTTGAATCAAATATTCAAATCTTTAATATCTGAACTAAAGTAACTAACTAACTAAAGTGCAATCACATTTGTAAATGAATGGCTTCTGGTTTTTGAAATGTAAATAAACCAATCTATTGTGATAAAACAACAAAATTGCAATAACTGCATTAACCATCAAAGAGAAGTCCAACTGTAACTGTAGTCTTGAAACAAATCTAAATAAGGAAATACATAGCAATTGAATAATGCAAACTGGTTACACTTGAGAGTAGCTGAGATCTGTCATGACAGAACATCGCTTCAATGATATCTGGCGCCATCTAGCGTTGTGAATGGGTATAATGTCTAGACCGCGAATATAAGATGACCCCCACTTTTGCAGTCTTATTTCAATGTAAAAAACACCGTCTTATATTCGGGCCAAAGAGGTATATATACGATATGAGTGATATTTTTACCGAAAGTAACCATTCAATCAGGATCGCTCTTTCATGACGCTAACGTTTGCAAAGGGAAAGATTATCGACAATCCCTACACGTCTGAACCTGAGGCGTCAGATGACGACGATTTACTCGGCACAGCAGACGCTGGCGATGACACTGGTTGGCACCTCAACACTTCACTAAAGGATGAGTGTTGGCCTATGGCTAGCATCATGATTTCTCTCTGAACCTTTCCATCCCCAGTAGGGGTGTAACGGTACACAAAAATCTCGGTTCGGTATTGAGGTCGCGGTTCGGTTCATTTTCTTTCTTTTTTTTTTTTTATTTTTTAAATTTTTTTTTATTTTTTTATTTTTTTTAAAACCTGTCCTGTTCAGCTGTTTGACACAGAGAATGGAAGTCTAAGTGCCCGGATTCTGAACAGTTTTAATGTTTCACATGGAGAGTCTGACATACTCCCATTGTGATCATTCAAAATACCTTTTATTATGACAAAGCAGCGAACAGCAAGGGATTATGGGGGGACAGAAGAAAAGAAATACAAGAGAAGAAAGAAAAGAAACACAAACAACAACAAGAAATACATTGAACATCTAAACTAGTTACTAATATGCTGGTGCTATCGTCAGCGAGATGTATTTCCGGTTTACACCATGTGGGGGCCAGTTGGCCAGTGAAAGAGGAGAATGGGGGTGGGGGTGTCTATAAGACTATAAGCTAAGTGATTGAAAGGTTCGGTTCATTTTCGGTACAGTAAAAAAACAAAATGCAAAATATAAATGTGCTCGTTGTTTGTTACACACTTTTGTGCTTTCAACAATAGGAACGTTAGCCTATACAAAGCTAGAATTCTGCTCAAAAAGTAGCGGGTATTTAGAGATAATCCAACAACAATTTGCCTTTCAGACCCCGCGTATTGGTCAGCTTTCTTTCTGAAAGAAAGAAGAAAAAAGAAGTCCTGTGCTAAAGAGAAAAGCAATCCCAATGACAAAGATTTTAATATGTATTTTACAAATGAAATGCCTCAATGATTTTTTTTCTTATGAACGGTTTTCAAAAGCTTTATTGGTGGATTTTCTCAAGTTAAAGCGCCACACAGAAATTAATACATTTAATTGTGTAAGCAGGATCTGTGTATTATTTTTATTATTTAATTACAGGTGTTTTAGCTCATCTCAATTTATTTTATTTAAATGGGCTATTATTTATTTTATTATGTGTCTATTATTACGTCAGAAACTCGTTCGGTACGCGTCCGTTCCGAACCGACCACCAAGTACCGAAACGGTTCAGTACGAATACATGTACCGTTACACCGTTAATATCTAGGGAAATTCCCGTGTAAGGTGACGCGTGATTTACTTGCGTCATTGCTTTCACGAATGTAGAGATGTCCCGAGAATGACGCGGGTTGGACACTTTCACGCTCCAGTCGACCCAGGAAATTGTTTTCACATACAATTGCTGCACGGTTAAATCCTACGATATTCCCGGTGTTTTGGAGTGTGTGAAAGAAGCCCAAGTCTCTCGGCTGGCCTGGGAACGCTTTGGGATCTGGAGCTGGTTAAAGTGGCTGGGGAGAAGGAAGTCTGCACCCTGTTAAAGCTGCTGCCCCCGCGACCTGACCCTGGATTAGGCAGGAGATAATAGAAGGATGGTTTGTTGTTAATTCGCTCCACCCATTCCAAATGAATTGGACATATAGCGCCGTCAGTGGCAGCCAGTGAGTTAACATGGACATTATTCTAGTGGATAATTATGGTAGCAATCTCTTGGTTACTTTTTTAAACATTGGTATCTTTTTTAAGATTCTTGGCCTGAACATATCGATAACCTACTGGGATACAAAATATCAAGATATATCACCACATCAATACAGTCCCTGACAAAAGTCTTGTCGCTTATCCATTTTGTAGAAACAATTGCTAATAACCTGACTTTTAATTATTCAATTGGTTTCAGAAATGGCTCATATGAAAGCTAAGACCCTCCCAAATAACGTTGAATGTACAAAAATATATTTGTTCCACTGAAAAAAGATTTATCATTTGATGAAGACATAAAGGTCAAATTTTGGCATGACAAAAGTTTTATCGCCTACAGAAAGTAGTGTGAAAACTGAACAAAAAATGTACTTCAAATACAAAAATATGTTACATAACATAAGTGAATTAGGTAGTGGTGCTGTGAGATCCAAATTTAATATTTGGTATGACGGACTGCATCCATGCGGTTCGGCAAGGATTCATACAATTTATTGAAGTCATCAGGAACATCAAATAAAGCAGTCTTGCATGCCTCCCAGAGTTCATCAACATTCTTGGGTTTCGTCTTCCATGCTTCCTCTTTCATCCTACCCCAGACATGGTCAATGATGTTCATGTCTGGTGACTGGGCTCGCCAGTCCTTGAGGATCTTGATCTTCTTTGCCTTGAGGAACTTTGAGGTAGTGATTAAAGTATGCGATGGACACCATCCCGCTGCAGAATTTGTCCCTTTTTATGGTTGGGAATGTAAGAGGCAGGTAAGATTTGTTGATATTTCGGACTATTTATGTCGCCTTCCACCCTGCAGATCTCTCGCACACCCCCATACTGGATGTAACCCCAGACCATGATTTTGCCACCACCAAACTTCACTGTTTTCTGAGTGAATCTCGAATCCATGCAGGCTCCAGTAGGTCTCCTGCAATATTTGAGGCGACTGTGGTGTAATTTAATGGAAGTTCATCTGAAAAATCCACCTTTTGCCACTTTTCCAGCGTCCATCCTTTTGACAGGCTGTGGGCCTTGGCAAACGCTACACAGTTTTTCAATTGTCTGCACCCTGAGAGATCTCACAGCACCACTACTTAATTTGCTTATGTTATTTAACATATTTTTGTATTTGAAGTACATTTTTTGTTCAATTTTCACAATACTTTCTGTAGGCGACAAAACTTTTGTCTTGCCAAAATTTGACCTTTATGTCTTCGTTAAATGATAAATCTTTTTTCAGTGAAACAAATATATTTTTGTACATTCAACACCATTTGGGAGGGTCTTAGCTTTCATATGAGCCATTTCTGAAACCAATTTAATAATTAAGTCAGGTTATTAGCAATTGTTTCTACAAAATGGATAAGCGACAAGACTTTTGTCAAGGACTGTATGTTGTCGCTAGGCATGTGCCGGTTACCGGTTTCATGGTTTACCGTGGTGTGAAAACGTCGCGGTTTCCAAACCACTAAAATTTCCCGTCAGACCATAGTACAGTATTCGCTGTTTTTCATGTGTCAAAAATGCAGCCAGAAGTGGCGTGGCGCGGCACCGCTCACCCACTCCCGTTTATTGCTGTGTGTGAAAGTGACGCTATTGGCTAGGCAGCCAGTGAACCCAAAAACAAATACTCCAAACATAAGGCGTACTTTTCTTCAATTTATTGAGCTCTCAAATCATGGTAAGTGGAATATACAAAATGAATACATTTAAAACGCTGTACAATTGTATTTTTCCATGTGTGAGTAGCTTCAACAGATTAGCTTCATGAAAAAGTTTGCCAAAAACAAAACACGTTTTCCTTTCAAATTCAATATACAAACTAACTAAAAGCTTACAAAGACGAATGTTAGCCTAGATTTAGCTGGGAGAGCAACTTCGTCAAGTGTTACAGCCGCAGAGTGAGAAAACAAGCTTGATTCGCTTGAATGAAGGGGAAAAGGGGATAAAAAGATCGCTAATTGCGAAAGATGCTCTTGCCCTAAGCACAAATCCACGTTCGCTGGATCAAGAAGGTCTCACTCCGTTTTTTTTTTTTTTTTTTTTTTTTATGAAACATTTCCACAACAATATTTACTCTTTAAACTGACTTATAGATTTTTAACTAACTTATTGACTTATGAATTATTTGTTTTTAAACTAGGGCTGTCAAAATTAGCGCGTTAACGCGCGGTAATTAATTTTTTAAATTAATCACGTTAAAATATTTGACGCAATTAATGCACATGTCCCACTCAGACAGCATTCTGCCTTTTGGTAAGTTTTACAGCAAGGCTTTTTGTGCTGTCTAAGCGAACTCTTGTGGTCGCTTTGCGACATGGTTTATTGTTTTCTTGCTAGTTCAATATGGCTGCACGACGTCTCGGGCTGACGCCTACGTTGTAATGTTGTGCTTATATGATCCTTGGACAAGATTTGTCCGTAAGTATGGTTGTTGTAAAGAATGTACATATTATGTTAGTAAGCGAAATGTGATATTTTTTGTATGAGACGCTTTTTGTTTGTTTAGTGAACCTGTATAGCGTGCTAAGCTAACGTTGTTGCAAATGCAATGCTTGTGTACTTTTTTTTTGTAGTTTTACGACGGTCTAAAGAGGACAATGGTTTGAGGCTATTTTATTAATAAATCAGACGAAAAAGGAAGAAGTCTGATTATTAAGGCGTCGTTCACTAGCTGTCTAGCTTTGGAAAAAGTAGACGCTTCGGAGTGAGGACAGCATAGACAGATTTAAATGACAGGAGAGTGAAATGCCCACTACAGTCCTTATGTACCGTATGTTGAATGTATATATCCATCTTGTGTCTTATCTTTCCATTCCAACAATTTATTTTACAGAATATATATATAATTTACAGAAAAGTATGGCATATTTTATAGATGGTTTGAATTGCAATTAATTGCGATGAATTACGATTAATTAATTTTTAAGCTGTAATTAACTCTTTGACAGCCCTATTTTTAACACTTAGGCATGACATCATGTAGACTAGAGCTGACACAGTGGCTGAAAATGGCGAAACTTCACTTGAGCTTTTCCACCCTCAAAAAAAAGTCATGCTGTAGAATTTTTAACAATTCTTATTCAGCAGTGTTTTTACACTTTATAGAAATTATTTTGTTCTTGCTCTAATCTTGGGCAACTTGAGCTGTGGCTGTGGGTATAGTCTACAAGTTATATTTATTTTAATTTTATTTAAAATATTTGTTTTTTTTATTGATAATTTATTTTAACAATATATTCATGTTCCAATTTGCAACTATGTTCTGAAAAAAAAAAAAAAATCCTGTTCAATGGAAGAAAAATATTTTTTGTAACCCATACATCTCAAAATAACACATTTTGGAGCTATAATTGCGATACCGTGATACCGTGAAACCGCGGTATTTTTGCCCACGGTTATCGTACCGTCAAAATCTCATACCGGCACATGCCTAGTTGTCGCACTCTTAATGCCTACGGATATATTTTTGCTAACAAACAAGAGTCAAATTATGAACTTCCTCTGTAGAGATATCAGAATGAGAAACATTTGGGGGTCTCGAGCATCGATTGGAAAAACTCACAAGGAGCAAAAAGCTGAAGTGTCACACCGTTGTCTGGTTCGACCCTCCAACCCCACCAATGTGCGCGCTTACGGACCTGTGATGACTGAGGCTGTGTTTCCATCGCTGCCTTATTACAGCCTCAGTCCGTACTTATTACCTGCCGACTGTATTGGCGCACGCCGCGGCTAACATCCCATTACCTTCATTTTAGACCGGCGCGACCCAGCCGCGACCCGCGCCGATCTTAAACGGAGCTTTGATGTGGCTTTGATGCAACGCCGTTGTTTCTCTTTCCGAGATGATTTACAGGGGCAAATTTGACACTTAAGCGTATGCAAATGAGGTGTTGGATTAGCATTCAGAGGAGGAGCTTGCTGCGACCTCCGCCGCGCTAAGGCCATTAGCATAGAGGGCATTAATATGCAGCGCAGGCACAATAATGCTGTAAGTAAAGCTGGAAGACAAAAGCCTTGGGGGTTTTGTTGTTGTTTTTTTTTCCTCATAAGAGGGCGCTGTATTGACATCCTCTTATGACTGGAATACAATACTATGAGCCTTGATTTTGGGGCAACTGTATCTGAATAATGACTGTATGCGGATGTGAATAGCAAGCAGTATATGAATAAACATACAATTTATATGTGTGGGGTGTTCTACCGAAAGCGTCTTTCGTTGCGAAAACGATTGAAAATCTCACCTCTGAAACTTTCATTTCAAGTTTTGCATCTTGACCTTGTGTTCAAGTGTGCTTTTGTTAGCAGATCCATCATACCCATTGACAAAACAGTGGGAAAATATACACTAAAGTTCCTGCTTTTTGAGTTTTCATTAGATTATAGATAGCAGAATTCAGATGGATACTAGATGCTAAGTGCAATAGCCATACAGCAGGGAGGGTCGCCAACTAGAGATGTCCCGATCGATCGGGTCCGATCACGTCATTTTCAAAGTATCTGAATCGGCAAAAAATGTTCGGCCATGCCTTTTTTTAACATATATATATATTTTTTAATTAATCGTTTTCTAATTGTATTTAACGTTACAGACATAATATGTTAGTCATCCAGAGTCTTTAGTTTAGGCTTAAGGTAGGGTTATCAAATTTATCCCGATAACGGCGGAAATTATTTTTTTAAAAAACGTATTACGTTAAAATATTTAACGCAATTAATGCATGCGCTGCACGACCCACTCACGCATTGTCGTGCTCAATCTGTAATGGCGCCGTTTTACCTATATATAGAGATAAAAGGCAGCATAAAATGAGTAGAGTGAATTTTGGCAGCCTTTGGAGCCTTTTTTTAATTGGCTAAAGCCTTACAATCCCTCTCCCTACAATTAGAAATATCATGGGAAGCAATGTGGGGAAGCAAGGTTGCAAATGATCTTTTTCTTAATACCTTATGTTATTTCCCAACGCAGAGAAGATATATAAATTGGTAGCACTACGCACAGTCATGGTTCCACTTCCCATCATGCATTTGGGCATGGCTACAGTATCATTTACTGAAAGCTCAACAAATACATTAGATGGCAATATTTAGTCACAATATACAAAGTCACAAGTCTTTCTATCCGTGGATACCTCTCACAGAAAGAATGTTAATAATGTAAATGCCATCTTGAGGATTTATTGTCATAATAAACCAATACAGTACTTATGTACTGTATGTTGAATGTATATATTCGTCCGAGTTTCATTCATTTTTTTTCTTAATGCATTGCCAAAATGTATATGATCGGGAAAAATTATCGGGAATGATTGGAATTGAATCGGGAGCAAAAAAAAGCAATCGGATCGGGAAATATCAGGTTCGGCAGATACTCAAACTAAAACGATCGGGATCGATCGTGAGCAAAAAAAACATGATCGAACAACCCTAGCACCAACAATTCATAAGTGATCTAAATCAGAAATCCATTCATTTGAATTAAATCGACTTTTTTGAGAGTGGTTTTCTCAATATTTGTATCTTAAGTTTCCTCAAATTTGAAGGAGAAAAAACATCTTCAAGCACCAATGCAGTTTCTGAACGCTCTTCAAAAGCACAAGAAGGATAAGCGAAAATCTCATTTTTGACTTGTTTCCGGTTTGGAGATCTGGAATTAGCACAGCAGCAAAAACGGTCAGTAGCAATTAGCGCTGCAGGTATCGAATATTTTAGTAATCGAGTAATCGACTGAAAATTCTATCGATTAATCGAGTAATCGGATAAAACATTTATTTTTAGGTGAATTAATTATAAATTATTATATAATTATTATAAATTATCAATTATAAATATACATGAGAAAACAAGACATTTCATCTAATATTGAACCATTTTCAGTCAATCAATGTCTTTATTTTCGATGTACATTGTTGAAAACAGCCAACAATTGCATCTCAGATGTAACTAGAATTTAAAAAAGACTAATTCACTGCTTTCACTCAAAAAACTTTTAGATCTTATAAAAAAAAAATATATATATATATATATATATAAGGGCTGTCAAACGATAAAAATTTTTAATCGAGTTAATTACAGCTTAAAAATTATAATTAATCGCAATTCAAACCATCTAAAATATGCCATAATTTTCTGTAAATTATTGTTGGAATTGAAAGATAAGACACAAGATGGATATATACATTCAACATATGGTACATAAGTACTGTATTTGTTTATTATAACAATAAATCAACAAGATGGCATTAACATTATTAACATTCTCTTAAAGCGATCCATGGATAGAAAGACATGTAGTTCTTAAAAGATGTTAGTACAAGTTATAGAAATTTTATATTAAAACCCCTCTTAATGTTTTCGTTTTATTAAAATTTGTAAAATTTTCAATCAAAAAATAAAATAGTAGCTCGCCATTGTTGATGTCAATAATTACACCATGCTCACTCATTGTGCTGAAACGCATAAAATCATTTGAACCCAAGCGCCAGCAGAGGGCGCTAGACACCAAAAAACAAGTAACAAGCGGACATTACACTGCTGTCATTTTAATCTGTTTGAGCGGGGCATGTGCGTTAATTGCGTCAAATATTTTAACGTGATTAATTTGAAAAATTAATTACCGCCCCTTAACGCGATAATTTTGACAGCCCTAATATAGATATATATATTCCTCACCTAAAAATGCCATTACGCTTGACAACACACATCACTTAAAAGTTAAGTGGTTTTCCCACGTGTTTCAATTGAGTTTCTATTTCTGTCAAGCTATTTTTAAGTTCTAGTTAGGTTTTAAGTTTGTCTGAACTGTAAGTCCTGATAGGATTTTGAGATTTTGCAGTCTTCAAAATAAATGTATGATACCTGCTGTATTGGAGCACATTAGGGACGAGTGCTACTTGGGGTTTTATCCAGCAATGACAACTGAGTTAAAATTTACAGTTAGCATTATTGTTTTTTTTTTTACACCCTCATCACTCAACAGCACTATGTGTTCACAGATTAAATAAAGCATGTGTGTAAAACAGGTTAGCCACGCATCGACAGTGGTCATAATTAACAGAAACCTAGCCCTCCGCAAGGCTAACGTTACGTGAGCGAGTGACAGTAACGTAAATCTTATTTATTAGCACTTAGAAGTCTACTGCTTTAAGATGTCGGCTGTTTACTAACGCCGCTGACTGTCATTTCGCATTTATTTCAACATACATGTGATCTCTAAAAGGCGCATCAGACGCTACCTGCTACCACCGTAGCATCATGTGGGCTAGTTTTTAGCAACGTCGGGGTTGTTTGTAGCGGCTGTCGGCTGCAGTAAGTTTAAAAAAAAAAAAATTTTATTGCTTCTTCCTCTACGCACGTGACATCAGCGCGTTGTCCCGCATTAAAAGTAGTCCGGGCAAAACGTGATGCTTAAACCTGTCAAAATTAAACGATTACTTGAAGTGAATAAAATTACTCGGATCAGTTTTTTAACTCGAGTTTCTTGAGTTGCTCGAGTATTAGTTTCAGCTCTAGTTGCAATGTATGTAGCTCTCACTCACTGGATATTGGCTTGATTGGCTTTAGCAATCTTGCACTTATATTTCAGTACTTATTATTCGGCTTCCAAACGAGCCACCTGACTCGTAGTCCGGGCACTCCTGCAGTGTGTTCATTACGACCAAATCCCTTGTTCCTGTCACGGCTAGAAGTGGATGTGCCCCCTTCCCTGCCCTCCCTCATGCTTCCTATTGACACCAATAGATAGGGCTTACAATGTGGGGTCAAGTTGAACTGCGAGGATTAAGGTGGACTGTCGGCAGAGCAAAAAAAAGAAAAACTCCTCCTTGAGATCATCTGCATAGATTAACAAGAAGCGTATTTTCCGCACAATAAGGTGCACCTAACAGCCTTTAATTTTCTCAAAAGCAGACAGTGCACTTTATAATCCGATGCGCCTTATACAGTGATCCCTCACTACTTCGCGCTTCAAACTTCGCCCACAGTTCATCGAGGATTTTTTTTTCCAATTAAGAAAAAGTAAATAAATATGTTAAGATATATGCACGTATAAATAATTGTTTTCTTTTATAAATATTTCATTTGCATCATAATTACATTTGCAGTGCTTAAAAAACATATAACATAAAAATATACTGTACACAAGGTTATTTTTGTTTGTTTTTGTTTTATTTATTTATTTTTTGATTACATTAGATACTATGCTATACTGCTACTATACTAATCTATTCTACTGCTATATTAAGGGAAAACATGTCTTATATGTAACTCTTTCCAATGTTGTTAAATCTAAAAAAATACATTGATCACATAAAAAATATATATATGTATATATAGACCCTACTCACCTACGTTACAAAGTGACGTGTCGCTGTATCCGGCCGCCATATTGTCCATTATTTTTTGGACCTATTATCATTGTTTTCAATTAGTCGTGCAAGTTATAGAGCAATTCATGGAAGCCCCGGTGTTATCTGACGCTGTAAACTCATTGGATGCGTTGCATAAAAAGCGTTATGTGGAAAAGCTTCAGCCTATCCATTCGCCAGATCCATATTTGATGCCTAAATCGATATTTTTCGACCCGCTGTCTTCGCCCTCTCTGCCTGACATCTGTTAGCCTAATATCTACAACTATCTTTTCCACAGAAACTCGGCCTATTCTCACGAAACTTTGAAAAACATTAAGAGCAGCACTCTGAGCAACATTACCCTGTGTGATTTCTAAAATGGCGACAATCAAAAAAAGAAAAAAGTTGACTGCGATGGCCGACGCTTCAAGGATAGGTGGATATTGGACTATTTCTTCAATAAAACACGCAACAACTGTGTCTGCCTCATTTGCAAAGAGACAGTCGCTGTTTTCAAAGAGTTCGATGTGCGCGATAATGACAAGACACGCTGACATGTACGACAACATTACAGGAAAGATACGCAGCGAGAAATTATAGCAACTTGAAGCTAGCACAGCAGCAGTATTTCGCAAGAGCCCGAGTGTCGAAAGAGAATGCCACAAAGATGAGATTGTTGAAATTATGTATTAAAAATAATAATAAAGCAAATGTGACACACAGAAGGGCTTGCTAAAATTTCTTTAAATGTATTCTACGTAAATCAGCCCAGGTAGCCCCCCACATTTTTACCACACCAAATCAGGCCCCCTTTGCAAAAAGTTTGGACACCCCTGTTTAACCGATGATCCATAGACGAGGCCAGCTTCTTTCACTTGTTACCAGCTAAATATTATTCAAAAAATAAAGATGGTGGAACAAATAAGCATCTTGAATTTGAAACTGTATGTTGTCGGCGATTAGCCTAGCAATGATCTTAATTGTGGTTGTCAGCCCAAAACCCTCTAAATATAGATTAAATGCATTTTACCAGATATAAAATGACTACTACATAATCTGTGGTAGTCGTTTAGAGCCCAGTTTTCTCGTCGAATTGCAGCAGTCCATCTCGCTCTCCTCTCCGGGTCTCTCGGAATACGGTAAAACTTCAAAGTCTCTCCCTCTATCTTCTCTGTTTTTGCGACCGACCGCCACACACGCCTTCACCATTTTGATTATTAATGTTAACGAGCAGAAAACCACGCCATAATAGGAGGAATTTACGTAGCGGTAATGCATTAACATGACGAGTAGACGGACAACATGGCGCGGGGGCGTGGCTGTGACGTCACGTGAGTAGGGTCTATATGGCGGAAAACACTCAGGTGACTTGAAGTTCCACTTTGAGAACCCCAATTTGGCCAAATTTCTAAATTGTTTGATATGCACTTGTGATACATCATTGGAAAGCTTAAAATCTCAATTTTCTGGGGGAAGAAAATTTTTGAACAGGAGTAATTTTTAATTTTTCATAAAAAAAATATATATATATAAAAATTTTTTCATTAAAAATTTCATTAAATTTTTCATTAAAAAAAATAAATTAAAAATTAAACAGCAAAACCATAACTGGAAGTGAGAGCACGCGAGAGCATAATTAAAGACGATATGATTTTAACGAGATATTTTCGCGTACTTACTAGGGCTGTCAGAATTATCGCCTTAACGGGCGGTAATTAATTTTTTTAATTAATCACGTAAAAATATTTGACGCAATTAACGCACATTCCCCGCTCAAGCAGATTAAAATGACAGCAGAGTGGATTGTCCGCTTGTTACTTGTTTTTTGGTGTTTGGCGCCCTCTGCTGGCTTTTGGGTCCAACTGATTTTATGGCTTTCAGCACAATGAGTGAGCATGGTGTAATTATTGACATCAACAATAGCGAGCTATAAGTTTATTTTTTTCTTGAAAATTTTTACAAATTTTAATAAAACGAAAACATTAACAGGGGTTTTAATATAAAATTTCTATAACTTGTACTAACATTTATCTTTTAAGAACTACAAGTCTTTCTATCCATGGCTCGCTTTAAGAGAATGTTAATAATGTTAATGCCATCTTGTTGATTTATTGTTATAATAAACTAATACAGTACTTATGTACCGTATGTTGAATGTATATATCCGTCTTGTGTCTTATCTTTCCATTCCAACAATAATTGACAGAAAAATATGGCATATTTTAGAGATGGTATGAATTGTGATTAATCAGTTTTTAAGCTGTAATTAACTCTATTAAAAATTTTAATCGTTTGACAGCCCTAGTACTTAACTCTTTTCAATCCAAAAACTCCATGTAGCATGTATTACTGAGTGTCAAGACACAGCTGTGAATGGTCTCAGCTGGATTTTTGGGGGGATTTTATGGGTAAAACATGGTAATATAACAAGGGTTGCGACGCAGAAATCGCACACATCAAGGAGTAATCGAGGTTTTCATTGTCATATATTTACCCTTTTAAACGTTTTTTTTTTTTTTCTTTGTTTGGATCGATTATTTATCATCTATAATATTGGGGAAAATGCGACAGTAATGAAAAAAAATACAATTAAGCGATAGTTATGAGGTAGATATCCGTGACTTTTTTACAGACGCCAATTTTTTCATTGTGACGTAAATTTGTTTAAAAGTTTAAAATATGCGAGTGAATAATTTTTTAAAGTGGTTTATTTTTTAAACTAAATATTAGACATCAATTAATGATTCTGAGCTAAAAATGACAGACATTTCGAATAATAAATACGATTACTTCTTTTTATGGCTAGGTTGAAATAAAAGCGGTTGCGCGACGTCTGTAAACAGGGGTTTCCAGGGTAAAACGGACAAATTTTTAAAATAGTTCAGGGGCTTACTGCTATTGCAGCATATAGATATATTGTTCTATCAAACACAACAGTTCTTTTGGCTTGAAATGCAGCAGTTTATTTTAAAGAGCGGTGCAAGAGCAGAAACTGCTTTTTCAGCCTTGTTTGTCTTTTCCGCCATATATATATTTTTTACATAAATAAGCTCCGCCCCTTCTTCGCAATTTTTTTATTTTTGTGGGGTGTGTCCCGTTAACCGCGAAAAACGAGGGATCACTTTAATGGATCAATACTGGTTAATTGTGGCATGACGTTCCCTTAAGTGTGTATGTGTATATACTAGTGCTGCAACGATTAATCGATTAACTCGAGTATTCAATTAGAAAAAAATATTTGAATTAAATTTTGCTGCCTCGAGTATTCGTTTAATTAGAGTGGGGTTGTAATGGTTTATTTTGAAAGTGTTTGCATTGAGGTTTTTTGATTTGGGTGGCTATACTGCCCTCTAGTCTGCCTCATTTCACATGGTTGAATCCAGCTGGTCCATGTTAAGACCAACATAAGCTAAGTTTTTGTTTGAGCTAATGTTTTCTAATGCATTCGTAGTTTAGTTTACAGGTATATTTAGCCATTTTCTGTGGGAATATGTGTCCAAACCATTTGTTAAAAGCATTGTAAAAAAAATAAAATAAAAAAAGTTGGCGTTTTTCACACACAAATCGGAACAGCGCGTGCGGCAAACACACACGCAAAACAGATGTAGAGGGTTATGATGGCAGAGCATTCAGAGGAAAATTTGTCCTTTACGAGGTGGAGATATAAACACTATTTCAAGTTGGTCGAAATTCAAGGAAAGAACGTGCAATTTATGTCCCGGGGGAAAAGCTTTTGTCAACATCTGTGGTAAGCAATTCAAATCTGTTTATTTTTGTTGCACTTCAAGTGTAGGATAAATCTGTTGCTGGTGAGGTGCAATAAATATTACAAGGTCTCATAACACAACTACCTGTCTGTTCTTCTCTATTCAATTGACTCGAATACTGCTCGGAAAATTTCAAATTCTTTGACCTACAACAACTTCTTTTTAAAGTAACGGAAATAGTTACTTTCCCTTGTAACTAGTTACTTTAACTATAGAGTAATTCAGTTACTAACTCAGTTATTTTTTTGGAAGAAATAGTGAGTAACTATAATTACTTTTTTAAAAGTAACGTGCCCAACACTGCCTATTAACTCAAATAAATCAACAGATAAGCCGCACTGAACTATTAGCCGCAGGACTCAAAACGAGGGGAAAAAAGTAGTGTTTTGTAGTATAGAAAAGTATAGAAACAGTTTTAAAGTAGCCCATTCATTGAAGGTGTGCCTTGTACTCTGATGCGCCTTACAGTGCGGGAAATACGGTAGTCAAATAGACACCTTCTTAGTCCCATTAGGAAAAAAAGAGTTACTTTCATGACAGTTTATAATAGGGGTGTAATATTATATTGATGAAGAATTGATATATTGTTTAAAAAATATATCAGGTCGCTACCAAAATTTTCCACTCGAATAGTGTCTTTTAACTCATTGGTCAAAATCAATTGGATGTCTAGCGCCATCAATGGCACTCAAACATGAGTGTTCAAAGCCAGTCCTCCCAGTTTAAATGAATTAATAGCAATTTTTTCACTTCAGTAGTTGCATCGTCATACTTGGGAAATTCCTGCATGAAAAAAAAAAAATTTTTTAAAGAGTAAAAGACAAAGCATTTTCATGGAAAACATTACATAGTATGGATGGCCTGACCCCAAACTTTCAAAAGGTAGTGAGAGGATGTTCCCAGGGTAGGAAACAGACAAAAAAAGTCCTAAAAAGCAGCAGGATGCTCACACAATAGGCTAGATGTAACATTTTCCTTTCCCGCCCTGCCGTCGTTTCTGGTGTCGCTCCGATAACACACCGGACTTCTTGCCGGGCTGCGTGAAAATGTATACCTTTTGTTGAAAAGAACCACCAAAAAAATATAAAACGCCTTATTTCTTGATTTTAAATTCTAGTGCTCAGAAGCAAACTTCACTTATATAGTACATTTCTCAAAGTCGCAAAGTGGTACACATAGACTAGGGGTCGGCAACATTTAGCACTCAAAGAGCCATTTCGACTCAGTTCTGGCAAAATAGTCATCAATGAGAGCCGCATGCAAATACAGTGTATCACAAAAGTGAGTACACCCCTCGCATTTCTGCAGTTATTTAAGTATATCTTGGGACAACACTGACAAAATGACACTTTGACACAATGAAAGGTAGTCTGTGTGAAGCTTATATAATAGTTAATCTATTTTCCCCTCAAAATAACTCAAAATATAGCCATTAATATCTAAACCCCTGGCAACAAAAGTGAGTACACCCCATAGAAACTACGTACATCCCTAAATGTCCAAATTGAGTACTGCTTGTCATTTTCCCTCCAAAATGTCATGTGATTTGTTACTGGAGTGCTGTCAGCATTGCTGCAGAGTTTGACGAGGTGATTGTGGGGGCGTCATTCCCACCACCAGGCTTGACTGTAGGCATGACACACTTATCTTTGTACTCCTCACCTGGTTGCCGCCGCACATGCTTGAGACCATCGGAACCAAACAAATTAATCTTCGTCTTTTCAGACCATAGGACTTGGTTCCAGTAATCCATGTGCTTTGTTGACATGTCTTCAGCAAACTGTTTGCGGGCTTCCTCCTGGGGTGACAGCCATGCACACCAATTTGATGTAGAGTGCGGCGTATGGTCTAAGCATTAACAGGCTGACCCCCCACCTCTTCAATCTCTGCAGCAATGCTGACAGCACTCCTCTAACGAGTCACATGACATTTTGGAGGAAAAATGATAAGCAATACTCAATTTGGACATTTAGGGATGTATGTAGTTTCTAAGGGGTGTACACACATTTGTTGCCAGAGGTTTAGATATTAATGGCTATATTTTGAGGGGAAAATAAATTAACTCTAATACATAAGCTGCACACAGACTACTTTTCATCTTGTCAAAGTCTCATTTTGTCAGTGTTGTCCCATGAAAAGATGTGAGGGGTGTACTCACATCACTAATTTTGCTACTGAAAGTTCAACCTGCATTAGAGTTAGCATAACATTAAACTGTGTGAACAAGCAAACCTGCAAAACTCGAGTGGGAAGCTGCTTAAAGAGAAATGTATATGTTTTCTGCTGTTAACGTTATGAGTTTTTTTTCACTTATATTTATTAATTTAGACAGATAATGTTGAGTGGTCGAAAGACAAATGTTTATTTATTTATTTATTTATTTATTTTTTATTCCTGGACAGTTAAGAGATTATTAATAGGTTTTTATGTATTTCGTATGTTGAATTTGCTAATAAAATCCAGAAATTTATTCTGGAAGTTTTCAAGAATGTTTCTTTAGTAGTTTTCGAAAACAAAGGTTTGAATCAAACGGTGTATCACCTGAACCAATACGTATGAAAGTTAGTATAAGTCAAAACGGATTTATTTTGCATTGATCAGTTGGCCTATCAATTAATTAGGTTTATATTCATGAGAAATGTTGCCCTGAGCCCTGTTCACCCAATCTGTTTGGGTTTAATAATGTCTTTTCCTTAGCAAAAAATCGTACTTACCAATGTTGAAACCAAACCTACGCCCTTGGCATATTGTATATTGAGAATACGTGCGTTCGACTTAAATGATGGAAGGCTCGATTCTTGCTCCAACTTCGTTAATATTTTTCTAATAATTATATAAATTGCTATTTATTGACCTTTTTTGCACATGCACGAATTGTTTTAAATAAAACAAGAAATGGAATCTTGTTGTCCAAAAGTTTTATTGCGATCAATACCTGCAATAAAAAGAATTACATACTATTCGTGTTTATATGTACATGTGCTATGAGCTCATAATATCATAACTTTAAAAAAATTAATTACCGCACGTTAACGCGATAATTTTGACAGCCCTAATATATATATATTAGGGCTGTCAAACGATTAAATTTTTTAATCGAGTTAATTACAGCTTAAAAATTAATTAATTGTAATTAATCGCAATTAATCGCAATTCAAACCATCTATAAAATATGCCATATTTTTCTGTAAATTATTGTCGGAATGGAAAGATAAGACAAGATGGATGTATACATTCAACATACGGTACATAAGGACTGCATTTGTTTATTATAACAATAAATCAACAAGATGGCATTAACATTATTAACATTCTGTTAAAGTGATCCATGGATAGAAAGACTTGTAGTTCTTAAAAGATGAATATTAGTACAAGTTATAGAAATGTTATATTAAAACGCCTCTTAATGTTTTCGTTTTAATAAAATTTGTAAAATTTTCAATCAAAAAATAAACTAGTAGCCCTATTCTGTCCTCAATGTGTGTGAGTACACAAATTGACAGATAGCGAACATAAGTTCCAAAAAGAAATTAGACGGTGTGGCAAAGTTGCATGGGCTTTACTGAAGTCATCTCTTTTTGACAGGAGCACGTTTCTTGTATTTTTGTAAAACTGAAAATAACAAGGCAATGTGTCAATAACTTGAATAAATCAAAAAATAACATTAAATGTACACACACGTGTCCATTTGAGCAGTAGCACTAGCCAATTAGCTCACAAGCATCTAACAATGTAACCGCATTTCACCATATATGTGAACAAATTCAAATACACATCATCAATAACTATCTAATGCTCATGAATATAAACAAAGGAGGAATATAACTCACAAGCGATGCATGCATTAGACACAAACAGTGTGATGGGGCTATGAGAACTGCCACTGAATACTGGATCCGGACGTTAGCTGGTCTGAATAGCACTGTCTATTAGTGTGAGTTCGCGTCGACATATAATCACGTCAGAAAAGCGCGCCGAAACCCAAATAATCAGCTGCACTGAATCGCCAGCAGAGGGCGACATTACGCCACATAACATATGCAAGTCACACCAAATCGCCAGCAGAGGGCGGAAAAACTCCATAAAACACAACAAGTTGGCCTTTCACTGTAGTGACATTTAAATCTGTATGAGCGGGCCTAGTGCGTTAATTGTGTCAAATATTTTAACGTGATTAATTTAAAAAATTAATTAACGGCCGTTAACGCGATAATTTTGACAGCCCTAATATATATATATATATATATATATATATATATATATATATATATATACAGTTAATGTTAGGGCCGCAGCTATCGAATATTTTAATAATCGAGTAATCGACTGAAAATCCTATCGATTAAAAAAGGTATTTCAATGTTTTATGTTCCTTATCCGATTACTCGATTATTCGAACTAACTAATTAATCGATTGATAGCTGCAGCCCTAATATAGGCGCTTCCCGGAGTTCAAACAACTAAGCACAGCACAGAAAGTACCGGAGTCTCATCTACGTCGTGCTGAATCCATTTTTGGAGATTCCGTGGGTTCCTCTAGTTTGATTCAACAGTTTAAAACTTTGTATTCTTCAACCGCAATTCATGGTGTTCTGTCTAGACCGGAGGTCGGTAGCAGAAAATGTCAAAGATGGCGCCGCCCACTTTTTGCACAGGAAACTTGTCTATAAAGTCGTACTATTTTCATAGTTTGGCTGGGCCTGAGACATTCTCAGGTGCGACTTATATATTGGTACTCATCCTCGAGGCATGCGACTTGGTGCAGTTGTTCAAAAGTGATAATGATGATGCAGACTTGAATTGATTTGGAGGGAGATTGAGAGTTTTGTTTATCCTTATCTGAATAACTGTTAATATGTCATCAGGTATCTTTTTAGCACTTTGTTCGTTGTTTTATTACTACTATAATGTTTATGCTTGGTCTTTGATCAAGTAAAATGACCTCCTCAGAATTCATTCACACTTATATTCCAGTGCGACTTATATGTTTTTCCCCTCGTCATTGTGCATTTTGGCTGGTCCGACTTGTACTCGGGTGTGACTTACAGTGGGGAGAACAAGTATTTGATACGAGAAGGAGTTTCTCAACTACTCTAAGACACTTTGTAAGCCGCTATCTCAAAACACAAATGTATTTTATCACAAATTTAGCCTGGCGAGCATTTTTATACTTGGATCTACACATACTTTTCGATACTTTTTTTTTCTGTGGCTGTAAATTGCAGTTGGAGAGGGAAAGTGGCTGGAAGCTGCTGGGTATGCTTTGCATTCCCAACATAGTAGCCAGAACTAAGTTTTCTAAGCTGATTAGCAGGGGGCAAAAAAGTGGATTTGATTCATCCTTTTCTGCCCACGCATAAAGCTGGCTGCTGAAGATTTACTTGAAATCTACCAGCACCAGCCCAACTCGTGTGTTGTCATTTAAAATATTCAACCAGATGATATTTCATCATTAAAAAAGAAAAGAAGCTTCAGGTTAGTTAGCAGGCGGCTTGAGCTTTCTGCATGTTTCATCATTTTGCTGAAATTCTCTGCAGAGATGAACTCATTTGAACTTCCAAAAAAAAAAAAAAAAAACCGAGCAAAATATCGCTGCTGACGACTGTTTATTTTTCTCCCGTGCGTGTATTTGTTTTGGAGCTTACTCTCGGAACACTTAATGAGTGTTAAAAAAAAAAAAAATCATATTTTCTTCCCACATGCAATTTCTCCGAATCCAAAGACAACAAATATTAGCCTAGTGATGTAAAACAGTTTAATGTGAGCTTGTAAGTAGGTGTTGCGCCGATACCGATACTAGATATTGTATCAGTGCCGATACGACACTAAACTTACATCATCAATACATGGCTCCAGACTAACATTTTTTACCAGGAGGACAGTGGCCCTATGTTTTACGAAAAGTGACGGGTTCGCGGTGAATCAGTAACAGGCACACTTTTGCAAAATAGACAATGTTTATTGATTAGAAAATGCAGAATAAATGAGATTTATTGATTACAATCCCACAAAAGCAAGCAAAGTATCAAGTGTCAAAAACAAGCATAACAAGGGTAACGATGATGCTAGATTTGAGTTTGTCAATCCCAGAATCCCCACGCTACCGTTACAGCACAACCAAATGTCCCTTTAGCAATGAAAATCGCTTACCGTGACAAATGAGCGGGAGCCAACGCTCCGGTAAGGTGGCGAAGGAACAAAGCCAGGCGATCCGTACGTGACCCGCTGGCAGACTTCCTTCGCCGCCTTACCGGAGCGTTGGCTCCCGCTCATTTGTCACGGTAAGCGATTTTCATTGCTAAAGGAACACCTGGTTGTGCTGTAACCGTTTCGCGGGGATTCTGGGATTGACAAACTCAAATCTAGCATCATCGTTGCCATTTGTTATGCTTGTTTTTGATACTTGTTTGCTTGCTCTTGTGGGATTATAATCAATAAATCTCATTTATTCTGCATTTTCTAATCAATAAACATTGTCTATTTTGCAAAAGTGAGCGTGTTACTGATTCACCGCGAACCTGGAAATTTCGGAAAACACCCTATCTTAAAATTTTAGGGGCGCATGCAGAAGATTTCAGGGGGCGCACACTGTAAATCGACATGCAAAAGTTTTCCTCTAATTTTCACTGTTTAACCAAAAAATACTTTCATAATAAATGCATAAAACTTATGGATCTATATTTTATTCTTGTTTTTCGCGGTTAATAGGGACCAAAAACTTATGAATCTATATTTTATTCTCGTTTTTCGCGGTTAATAGGGACCAGAAACTTATGAATCTATATTTTATTCTCGTTTTTCGCGGTTAATGGGGACCAGAACCCCCGCGATAAGTAAAAAAACGGGAAGTAGCACACACCCCCGCCATTTAAAAAAAAATAATATTTTTTTTTATATGTGTTCAATGTCTTTATTCAGATTTAGCATTGGAAAGATATACTGATATACATATACTGGAAGACATGTTTTTTTTTTTTTTACTGTTTTCTCAAAGTACAATTAAAAAAAAAAACAACTTTTATGTGTATACAGTGGGGAGAACAAGTATTCGATACACAGTCAATGGGAAAACCCATTGGCAGTCTATCAAATACTTGTTCTCCCCACTGTATATTTTAATAAATGGTTTTTAGACACTTCAAATGTAATAAGTTTTAAAATGTTGCTGTCCCACTGAATTATTTTGATAAGAATAAAGTAGAAAAATGATTGTCTTTATTAAATGCTTCATCTACTGAGTCCACTCAAATCCGCTCAAGCTGCTCACTTACACACAATGAGTTGCCACAGCAACTGTTTAACTAATGCACTCCCAGCCATTTTCACCAGGGCAAGGCTCTTCGCTCCCGGCTGTTTTACTGGATTTTGACTGATTTTGCAAGGCCCACAGAAAATTCTGTTCTATTGCTATATAAACATGGAATCCACCAAAAGAAAGATTAGACTCCCTTCTTTCAGCAGAAAAAAAAGTAAGTTCATATCTTTTTCCATTCTTTAGAAATCAGTATTAGAAAATAGCTTAGTTTGAGCAATTTTCCAATTTCTGATGAAAAAATGGAGAGAAAATTTCAAACATAATTTTGACTTTAACACAGCTATTTTTTTGCTTTAGTTACATCCCAAACATCTCTGAATAATGTTTTCCTTTTACAAAATAACAAAAACAACCAGTCAAATAGAGCTTTTGATAGCAAAGTAACAATATATTCATACATAACTAACTGAGAGATGACGCTTGGTGGCCGCGACAGCGGGTTAAACTTTTCTCTCATTGCCACCTGTCTCGTAAAGATGGATTTTTTTTGTCTGTCTTTTGTGGTGACCACTGCCCCGTTCGCCTGGGGAACTTGTGTTCCTGGGGGTAACTGGTTTGGCCATGCGCGTTTCCGTGTGGGACACTAAAGGGTGCGGGGGAAGCGAGCGGCGAGCCTGCAGAGCAGCACGGTCACAACTACGCTGTACTGGTTGAATCGGGTTGGGGGGGGTCTTACCAAATGTGCTACTGCCCTCCAGTGGTCAGTTTTATTGCTTTAAAATGGGTTTTGAGCTTTGTGCATTCTATCTAAGATACATGGGAACCTGTAGATGCCCATTGTGGAAAAAAACGCAAAAGACGTATAAATACATTTTTGGGACACTGAAGCAATTAAAAATAGAACGTATTTATACGTTTTTGGGAGCAAATGAGTTAAGAAGCTAAATGATGATAGACGCATGCGGTGCTTTGTAGTTTCGACTTCCAAGCATCTATTCTATGGCAAGATCAAACCTTAACGTCTGTCAATCATCGTTAACTTAAATAAGCAACTGCACTGCACTGCCAGACCAAGAAAGGCAGCAGGAGGGAGCGGGAGACTATTTGTCTGTTGTTGTTTTTTATTTATTTATTTATTTTTTTAATTGGGAAAAAAATTTGAGATGGACTGAAGTCGCAAAATTTTAAGCGCGAAGTAGCGAGGGATCACTGTACTGTATACCGCTCAGAACAACCAATTGGCAATGGATGTATTGATTGACAAATCACCTTCGAGGACACTGGCCAAGCTGGAAATCGACATCCTCTTTGTCAGCACTATCATTTTAGCAGTGTGCAACCAGCACATACTTTGTGATACCTCTTGGCATGATTTCCAGGACATAAATAAAAAATCAGCAGTATTTGTTGGAGCTCAGGAAAGACAGGAAATTTTAAAATCCCCTCCAAATTCATAGCCAATCAGAGACGAGCGAGACCAAATTAAAAGTTAACAAAATGCAGAACATTGCAGGTGAGGTAATCTAAATGCAGAACATTGCACACATGCTGAGGTAGACATGCAATCTCCCCAAAATTAAATAACCTAAAAGAGACAAACTAATTTTAATTTACACTTCGCAACATGTTAAAGCCTTTTGTACATGAAGTCTTAAGGCAGGGGTGGGCAAACCGGTCCTCAAAGGCCGTAGTGGGTCCTGGTTTATGTTCCAACTGATTCAGCACACATTAACAAATAAGGTGTCTGCTGAAACAAGAAGCACCTGACTGCGATCAACTGATGGTGCTTGCAAGACACCAGATTGGTGAAAAGGTTTCTTCCTGATGGGTTGGAACAAAAACCCGTACCCACTGCGGCCCTTTGTGAATTAGTTTGCCCACCCTTGTCTTAAGGCATTGCTTCTCAATTATTTTCTGTTACGCCCCCCCAAGGAAGACATAACGTGCATCAATTTGCCTGAATTGAAAAAAAAAAAAAAAAGTCACATCCAAACTGTAAAAACATTTTTGACCATTTGATACTGGAAAATAAAATCAGTGAATAATAACAAATTCAAATTGATTAGAAACATTTACTCATGAGGACAATATGCCAAAAAATTATACGGAAAAAACAAAACTGAATAGAAGAAGAAGAAAAAAAGTGTCTTTGGACAGAAGGACAGTTTTTATTTTCGCTGCTCGCTGCTCACAGTATCACCTCCAGTTTGCAATGGTGTGGGGTTATTTTGCACTGAGCATGCTAACAGTGCTCACTGGTTTACTGATATAACACTGACAAAGCGGGACGATTGTTGGCAATATTCGGCACGTTTTTACTGAAAAACAACCAAGCAGCTTATCGATGAGATTGGGGTCTAATGTCTTTAAGTGGCGTCTTAATTGATTTGGCTTCCGGCTGTCCGCTATAATCATTTTTAGACACAGTATACAGTGGTCTTTCCTCATCTACCACTGTATTAAATGTCAAAGCCAAAAGGCAAACGGCCCGAAAAAAGCGCATTCTCGGCGACCGAGGGAGAACCTTATGTGAGGGTGGTCGTCGTGACGATCCCAAGCTGAAAATGACACTTCTCAGGCGGACACGTGAGAACCGGAGAAGACAGTCGGTCGCTGCGTGAGTCCGGCCGGAAAACGGCTTTCGAAAACTGCGCACAGCTCTTCATATCTCTCTTCTGTGTGCTCTTGCTTACTTCAAAAATACTGCGCGCACTTTGAAAATGCCATCAGCTGAGTGGATGTGCAAGTACACTTTATTGTAGTACAGCAAAAAAAAATCAAACTAAAAAAGCATGTTCCCCGAGGTCACTTACGCCACCCCTGGCATCGCTCTGCGCCCCACTATTTGAGAAGTACTGTCTTAAGGGGTCTGACAATGTCAACAAAATAAATAGACAAAAGAAAATGTTTAGTTTAAAACATTTGACAGATAAACAAACAAGACAGTCGTTGCTTTAAAAGTTACAGGCCAGAAAAATAAACCCACTGTATCAGGCTTTAATGCTGCTCTGTGACCGTGAATGTTCCCTCCTGTACTGAAAACCCTCTCAGAGCTAGTGTTCACATTGCAACAGCGCCCCCCTTTTCCGAAGTTCGGGTGGTGTAATTACAGTTTAAATTTATCGACTTTTAAAAAAAATTTCTGTTGACAAAATATGACGATAATTATTGTTATTGTTTTATCGCCCAGAGTTACAAGTAGATGCCCAGTCCATATGAAGCCATTTCCAACAGATTGGATTCAACAGCCGCCAATGAAAGGCAATGAGGTTAAAAATACAATTTGTTCTTCACCTGGCCAAGATGCACCCTCCCACCAATTCGTTTTTCAATAGTAGACGTCCAACGGACGTTAATAGACGTCTAGCGCCGTCAATGGCAGACAATTAGTGATGCCTGATAGCATTAACTTCACAGTCAAGTGAGTTTGCAGTAATTTAGTATGTTCTTCAAAAAACGTCATATAGGTCAAGTATCGGAATTAGCTGATACCACACAGCTAGCTGCCGGAATTGGTACCAGGAGCCAAAAAATGGGATTAGTGCAAAAGCTTAGTGTTGTTGCTAGACAGACATCAAAATGATCAAGTGGTTACATCAAACCTATGTGTTCTGTTGTTGCTAAGTAGAATATCCGTGTCCTGACTTTCTGTTGTTCAAGGGCATTTTTTTCCTGCATTAATTCATCCTCATTTGCATAATGCATGGCTGCGGTGGTGGCATCTATGTGTCGGCCAAGTGTGGCAACATTTTAGGGCCACGAGGGTTGAAACCCGCAGAACATCTGGATATGATTAAAGCACAGTGCGGTGGAAAAGTAGCGGTTTCAGGTACTTTTGAAACCACCGATTGGAGCCACAGTGGTTGTTAAACGCTGATTGTGGCTTTTGTAATATTAGGATTTTTGAAGTTGAAAGTGTTCTGGTTCATTTTTTAGTTGGATTTAAGGGAGACTACTTATTTTGAGTGAGAATGACATAAACTGTGGAAATCCCCTTTAACTCATTCACTCCCAGCCATTTTCACCGGTGCAACCCCATTCGCTCCTAGCTGTTTTACTGGATTTTGACTGACTTTGCAAGGCCCACAGAAAATTTTGTTCTATTGCTATATAAACATGGAACCCACCGAAAGACAGATTACTCTCTTCTTTCAGCA
Organism: Corythoichthys intestinalis; assembly: GCF_030265065.1. Lineage (NCBI taxonomy): Eukaryota > Metazoa > Chordata > Actinopteri > Syngnathiformes > Syngnathidae > Corythoichthys > Corythoichthys intestinalis. The sequence continues at coordinate 46,774,687 of NC_080405.1, read as the reverse complement.
GGAAAAAAAGTTAATATCTTTCTCCATTCTTTAGAAATCAGTATTAGAAAATAGCTTAGTATGAGCAATTTTCCAATTTCTGATGAAAAAACAGAGAAATTGAGCTTTTTGTAAAAGCATACATTTCAAACATAACTTTTGACTTTAACACAGCTATTTTTTGCTTTTGTGACATCCCAAAAATCTGAATGTTTTCCTTCTACAAAATAACATAAACAACAAGACAAATAGAGCTTTTGATAGCAAAGTAACAATTTATTTACACATAACTAAACTATTGGACTGAGAGAGGATGCTGTTGTGGCCGCGACAGCCGGGGTAAACTTTTCCCTCATCGCCGCCTGTCTCATCAAGATGGATTTTTTTTTTAGTCTTTCTTTTGTGGGGACCACTGCCTCCTGGCAGAGTTCGCCTGTGGAACTTGTGTGGAACATGTTGTGTTCCTGAGGGGGAACTGGTTTGGCCGTGCGCATTTCCGGCTGGTTTGCGGGACACTGGAGCTTCGCGAGGGACGCGAGCGGCCAAGCACAGTAACGCGGGCTCTGCACGGCGAGCAGCATGGACTCAACGGCATAGTCCGCTGGACTGGTGGTCCCGGTCGTTCTGCTCGGTCGTCCGGGGCCTGGCATCCCGGGCGTCCTCCTGGTTGTTCTGCTCGGTCGTCAGCCGCCTGGCATCCTGGACATCTTCCTTGTCGTCGCACTTGGTCGTCTTCCGCCGGTGCCCTGGCCGTTTGTTCCATTGAATCGGGTTGCAGGTCTTACTAAATGCGCTACTGCCCTCCAGTGGCCAGTTTTATTGCTCTAAAATGCATTTTCAGCATTGTGCTTTGACGCGAATTTGCATCAGAACCAGATGTCTCTTGTGAAAAAAAACGTAAAAGACGTACTAATATGTTTTTGGGACACTGAAACAATTAAAAATAGAACGTATTTATTCATTTATGGGAGCAAATGAGTTAACTATGTTTTGTGTATATATCTCTTAAAGGTAACAATTTTCTTCAGCCCAGTTTTCAGCCTTTTTTTTTAAATTCTCCCCAAAAATGTCAATTTCTCATGTCAACATTAAAGCTCTTTGCATAGTCAACTATGTGTTTGTGAACGAGCAAGAATCATGCTTATTTTATCGCTAAACGAACAGTTTGATCATTTTAAAATTGGTTTGAAAATGGTTACAAAATTTAGTTCCTTTTGATTTTATTTTTTTTAATACAATTTATATTTATACATTAAAAAATATATATATGTATTGTAGGCCTATTTTGTTATTATTCCCCCACTCCACCCCCTAATTTGTAGGACATCCATATCTAAATATATTGCTAACTAGGAGTGGAAACCTCTTGGTACCTCACGATACAATTTGCGATACAAAGCTCACGATAATGATGATCTGACGATATGGCGATACAACGATTATCGATACATTGGTAAGGAAATCATTCTAGGATATTCTACAAACAACTAATTAATAGAATAACAAGCTTCTAGTGTGAATTTGAATTATTTTATCACTAGTAGACGTCCAATCCATTTGAACTTCAAACGGATTGAACGTCTATGGCTGTCAGTGGCAGTAATTGCCAGGCAATTAGGTAATTTTGGGCCATTTAAGGTCTCACTGGAACAGCACCAAACAAAAGTTCCAGCATCACCACCTTGTCCAATGCAGATTTTTGACTCTCGACACCTTGTCCAATGCAGATTCTTGACTCTTGACAAGGTGATGATGCTGGAACTTTTATTTGGTGCCGTTCCAGTGAGATTTACAAAGATGACTGCCTGAAGAAAACATCAAAATTCCCTCGGTCCGAAATGTTGCCACACCGCAGATTTGAAAGAAGCCGGTGCTTCCTTAAAATTCGGTCTCTCCACTCCTCCGCTCGCCATAGCTTTTTGTTTTCTTTCTTGTTTCACTTTCACTTCGCTCGTAAGCGAGAGTGGGCGTTACTCTGCTTCTATTACACAGGAGCTTGACAGCGATCGGACATTTACTGGCGGCGAGGCGGGAATTTCTCCACAGCTGTGCTTCACGTCGCACACAGAGCTCAACCAAATCATTCCACAAGCGTTCGGAATAAGTTGATTGCAAAACCGAAAAGGTGTGGTTCATAAAGGCGTATTGAACCGTACAGGGGGAACCGTACGGTTCGGCTTTGAACCGCAAACCGTTGCACTGCTACTGGTTATTATCTCATGGTCTAAATTTCCCATAATGCAATGAGGACAGCTGCGGCTTATAGTCCAGTGTGGCTTATCTATGAACAAATGTCATTTTTGTGTCAAATTCGGTGGGTGGCGGCTTATAGACAGGTACGCCTTTGAGTCCGAAAATTATGGTATACAGTGTGTCACAAAAGTGAGTACACCCCTCGCATTTCTACAGATATTGAAGTATATCTTTTCATGGAACAGCACTGACAAAATGACACTTTGACACAATGAAAAGTAGTCTTTGTGCAGCCTATATAATAGTTAATTTATTTTCCCCTCAAAATAACCCAAAATATAGCCATTAATATCTAAACCCCTGGCAACAAAAGTGAGTACACCCCTTAGAAACTATGTACATCCCTAAACCAAAACGCCCAAAAACAAGTGCGTAAACAAAGCGAGGTACCCCTTTCCTGTATATTAAAAATGAATCATAAGCTGGATAAACCGTATTTTTCGAACTATAAATCGCACCCGAGTACAAGTCGCACCAGCCATAAAATGCCCAACGAAGAGGAAAAAAACATATAAGTCGCACCGGAGTATAAGTCGCATTTTTGGGGGTAATTTACTTGATAAAATACAACAGATATGTCATCTTGAAAGGCAATTTAATATAAAAATACAATAGAGCACAACATTCTGAATAAGTGCACAGTATGATAATGTTACATGATGCATGAACAACGAAATGCGAATATACTGTCCTCACCAGGACTCTACGGCTCGGTCTTGGCTATATGGTGAGCTAAACTCCCAAATGACGATGCTGGACGTCCGTATAATTTGCTGACTTTATTTTGGCCGTCGTTATGACACCATCATTTGAAGACTGAAACTAAAAATAGAAATAATACTCGGGCTGTCAAACGATTAAAATTTTTAATCGAGTAAATCACAGCTTAAAAATTAATTAGTCGCAATTCAAACCATCTATAAAATATGCCGTATTTTTCTGTAAATTATTTTTGGAATGGAAAGATAGACGGATATATACATTCAACGTACTGTACATAAGTACTGTATTTGTTTATTATAACAAAAAATCAACAAGATGGCATTGAAATTATTAACATTCTGTTAAAGCGATCCATGGATAGAAAGACTTGTAGTTCTTAAAAGATAAATGTTAGTACAAGTAATAGAAATTTTATATTAAAACCCCTCTTAAAGTTTTCGTTTTAATAAAATTTGTAAAATTTTCAAACAAAAAATAAGCCAGTAGCTCGCCATTGTTGTCAATAATTTCACAATGCTCATGGTGCTGAAACCCATAAAATCAGTCACACCCAAGCGCCAGCAGAGGGAGAAAAAACACCACAAAAACACAAGTAACAAGTGGACATGACATTGTGCTGTCATTTTAATCTGAGCGGGGCATGTGCGTTAAATGCGTCAAATATTTTAACGTGATTAATTAAAATAATTACCGCCTGTTAATGCGATAATTTTGACAGCCCTAAATAATAGAAATCAATTTCGTCTTCGATGCCAAACAGGTTCGCATCAACGTAAATAAATGATAATTAGCTGCTATTACTGCAGTGACACAAACGGTTAGCACGCATTCGCTAGCATTAGCACATTGTTCGAGCAACCACACAACTGTCTCTAAGTGTCCGATCATGGGTGGAGAAAACACAACAACAACAACAGAAAAGATGATACACACAGGCGTCCGTCTTCTTCTGGCGTGTGAGTGCTCTTCTTCGCGTAAACAAGTGCGAGTGGGCCCCCACATGGGCGTGAAAGCGCCACAAACTAAAAGCATGCATTTCAATATAAAAAAAAAAGTCATTAATACAACTGAACACACCTTGCCAAATCCTGAACGCGAACGTGGCCATAGCTATTAAGTTATTCAGATAACTATAGCATAAAGAACATGCTAACACGTTTACCAAACTATCAGTGTCACTCCAAAACACCAAAATAACATGTGAAACGATATCATAATGTGTTAATAATTTCACACGTGAGTCGCTCCTGAGTATAAGTTGCACCCCCAGCCAAACTATTGAAAAAAATACTGCGACTTATAGTCCGAAAAAATATGGTACTTTGTTTCGGCGCATTCTGTTTGGAATCACGGATGCTGCGTCCGGCTGCAACGGAGCAAGTTCGCCACCTCCACTTGGAAGCAGGCGGTCGGGTGTGTGGGCCTGATTTGTAGCATATGACAACAAACACGGTCACGCCATGCGGCTCGTCAGGGAGGCTGAAGGCGTGAATGAAGGGAGGATGTTGTCTGTCAGCCAGCTGCAGGGAGGCAAGTGGCACGGCGCACCTCAACACATTCAGGCCGCGGGGAGCTTTGACTACGCTAAATATATCATTTGCAATTGGCGCTGTGTTCTTGGTCATGGTGGCCGGCCATAGGGGGGTGCTATAGTTGTAGATTAGGATTTATGGCCCCCAAAATGTTACCTGTTATTTTTGTTTGATATGCAGTATCTGTTCATTTGATGTATGATTTCTCAAAGAGCTTGTGCAATGCACACCTATGAGATGGATCATTTTTTTTCTTGGAAAAGGAAAGGTGCTTAGATGTAGGGCTTAAACTAACGATTATTTTCCTAATCGATGATTCGGATAAATGTCACTTTTTTCAATTACCTTCACAATTTACCATGAGGTTGTTTTTGGCATGTTGTAAGTAACAATGACGACAAAATGGATGGCTATTCCTTCAAAATCATATTTATTACAGCTTCCTGACTTAAAGTGATTATCAAATTCGTTGGCAACTAATTTAATCTACTAATTAATTCAAACAAATTTTAATTTAATCAATCAGGTGTTGCAGCCTTATTAAGAAGCTAGTTTAGACAGTAAGATGTCTGAAAATTGGCAAAAATGTGAATTTTTGTTTTCCAAAGTAAAAGCAGATTTTTGTTCATGTCCTACTTTGACTTAACAAAAATATAATGAAGAAATCTGATAATATTTACAACTGAGAGGTTATATGTATGTTATAATTTCAAGAATTTCGACATGTTTAAGGTGAAAAAGGTCCTAAATGATTAATTGGTTATCAAAATAGTTGTCGATTAATTTGCTAATCGATTAGTTGTCGATTAATCGATTAATTGTTGCACCTCTGCTTAGATTTTCGGAAAAAATGGGGAAGAATTAGGTCTTTTATGCACATTTATCAGTGTTGAGGTTTATTTATCTTTTTTTCCCGTATGACAATTGCCATTTAGTTAAAAAACCAGATGGGGGAAAAATGATATCTGGTTGTCCGTATTGTGACTTTGACTAGCTTTCCAATGCTGTAAAGACTTTAGAAATCCGGTCATAATTCACGAGTCAGCATATTTTTGTCCCTCAAGTCAAGATTAAAAAATTTGAGAAAAACGACCAAGGCATGAGGCAGGTTTTCCTTTCAAAATTCCTAAGCAACCATGCTTTAGAATGTTTGAAACTTTAGGATGTAATCCTTGTCGTGAAAGTTTATGAGGTGGAAGTTTATTTGGAAAATTTTTCAAAAATGTTTCTAAATAAATAATAAAAAGATTGCATCTAGGGTACAATATATCTTATTTTGACAGTGCTACTAAAAATGTTTACTTTGGTGGAACGCCTCTCATTTGTTACTAGAGCCCCTTTCAGACTTATATCCCGGTAAATTTCCGTGTAAGGTGACGAGGGATTTACGCGTGTCATGGCTTTCTGATATGGGGAGATGTCCCGGGAATAAACCGGGTTGTATGTCTGAAAGGGGCTTCTGATTTATCCCGTGCTGGATACTCAGCAGTCAACGCTCTCTGTGCTCTTTGAGGGCGGCTGGCGCGATTTCATAACCCGGTGTCAGGGAAGCTCAAGTTTGAACTCCAAGACAACCTCGATAGCTTGATTAGAGAAATGAATACGACCCCAACTATGGATTGCTTTTCTTCGAAGGCTTTATGTACAAGAGCTCTCGGGTACAGACGCGGAGCCACACACAAAGCGCCTCTCCGCATGTGGACAAAAGAAAAATGCAGGGCATGCCTCTATTCATGGGTTGACATCATAGAAACAAAACCTAAACTTACTAAGAAACGAAACTCATTATCTCACAAACCTGGGTATTTTTCCATACAAAAACATCTTTGAGCTGAGACCTTGAACACCGGTCCCGGCTAGAACGACGATAAGAAACCACAGTCCTCCTTTGTATTCATTCAGGGCATATTGGAAAACAGGAACACAACGGTTCATATTTGGGCATATTGTGATACCTTCTACATTCGTCAAGGCCATGAGAAGGCACACTGAACAGATTAATATTACAATGATACTCTATACTACAATGTTCTCATGCAAGGATAACAAAAGCATACAAAATATAATGTATAATGGTTGTGTTTTAAGCATGGATAAAATTCTCTCACACCTGGACATTACGTCATTTTTGGTTGGCATCGGCAACAAAATAAACCACACATTTCTAAAGATGGACAATGGCCACTTCCTCAGCTCTACGATCCAGTAGCCATTTAATCTTGTGATGTTTCAAGTGTAACGTCGCTATTTCCAGTTTGCCTTATTAAAAATTGCGTTGTTTATCGCTTTCCGTCTTACCGCAAAGAAAGAGGAAATGACAATCGGCCCGCCATGATATTTACGTTCAACGGCTGCTTTCACACTTGCCGCGTCCCGTGTAAGTCCCCGGACATTATACTAGGACAGGAACTGAGGGGGGTACAGTAGCCAAATATTTTACCCGAGTAGCATTACTTCCAAATAATATTACTCAAGTAAGTAGATATCCAAAAATTTACTCAAACACAAGTAAAAAAATATTCGTTGAAAAGAATACTAAAGTAATGAGTAACATTGTGAGTAACTGCTTAAAATGTCAGTTTTATTTGTTTTTTTTAATATTGGATTTTTTTTTTTTCTCAGCAAAACGTCATCTCTATGAACTGTTGTTTCTTTACTGTACTATAACCTATTACATTAACATATTAGGCCAAAAAGATCAAATCAAAATCAAATTTCAGACCAGAAAAACACTTGAAACATCACCTGTCCTTTAATCCTAAAACCTTAGTGACCATTTTATCTTGTGCCTTATTGAGACAACATCAACAATTAGTTTTTGGGGACCACATTACCATGCTGATACAGCATTTTTGAACCACTTTTGGAGTTGTTTTGATTCACCCCCCCGTTTGAAGTTAAATGTAATTTTCTTGTGTAAACAAAAATTTTTAAAAAATCAGCCATCCAAAAAGCATGAGCACCCTCTAGTGGAGAAAAAACATTATTACCTTTGATTGGTGTAATGAAGCATGTGTTTTTTGTTGCGACGTCTCATTGTTGAAAATGAGACTGCTTCTGTCGGCATCTCTGGCAAAAACAAAGTCAATATGTAGACTAAAGAAGAAAAATGTAGCGAGTCTAGTGGAGCTCAAAGTAGCGGAGTATAAGTAGTGTTTCTTCACAAATCTACTCAAAAGTTAAAAGTATTGCGTTGTAAAACTACACTAAAAAGTACATTTTTCTCAAAAAGTTAGTCAATAAATGTAACTGAGTAAATGTAACGTGTTACTACCCACCCCTGGACATAACCCGGTTAATTTCAGCGTCATCTCTGTGTCACTCAACCTTGGGAAATTGCCTTCTCACCGAAGGGTTGCCCGTTTAAATCCCGGGAATTAACCGTAGTTCAGGTATGTGTGAAAGGGGCTTAGGAGTAATGGTTGAACAAAGTTTTGTATTGTGGTAGAAAAAAAAAAATGGGAAAAAAATCAAGATTTGCTGGTCAGGCTTTTAAAAAAAATTGGTGATTGGCCAGAAAATTGACAAATCGATGCACCCTTACTGGAAGTACACAGGTAAACTGACATTTTTGTTTGAAACATCAATTTTACGTTAATTTCAATGGTATCTACTGATTCATCACGAACTCCTCATGCCAAATTTGATCAACGTTCAAGTTCGAAGATTTTGGGTGGGCACAACATGGAAGTAAAAATGGACATCCCATCAAACAGGAAACTCGCAAAACTGAACCAAATGTTTGTTTTTAGAATTTCATGGGAGGCCGTAACCAGTGATTTTGTGGTTCCGCAGGCCATAGGGTTACCCACCCTTAATTTAATATGTGAATATCACCTTCTCTTTGCACGATGGACAAGCTTGTCAAACACATCTGGATGACGGTAGGGCTAATCGTCAACATGTGGGAAGTGCTCGGCGCGCTTAAAGAAAGGTGGTGATATGTCATAACTTGTCAAAGCACATTAGCATCAATGCTAAGTCTTAAATGATGTGGCGGAGCAGGGAGAGAGTCAGTAAATCCCATCTGGACTGCTGGGAATGAATGTAACAACACTGAAGAGCTGCCAGTCTCCGACGTAATCCCATTATCATTAAAGCTCACGTTAGTGTGTGGAGTGTTATTTATGACAAGCATGAAGGATGAAGAGAAATAGTTAAAGTGTGTGCATGTGTTTGTTTTTTAAAGGCAGCACAGAGCGTCCTCCCCTGGTGTGAAGCTTGTAGCTTTCAAAGCCGCTGGACCTGACTATGACTTGTAAACGCCTCAGGCAAAAGTCCACAATGAAGAACAGTCAAAGCGGTGTACCTCACTGTGACTTCTTTACACAAGCCGGTGGGATGCAGGACAATTTAGAATTCAATGAGCCTAATGTACAAGATTATTTTTACATGAAAGGTTGTTAGTCTAATAGCATAATTAGAATTTTTTTTAAGTTACCTTCTCTTTCAACTAAAAATAATGACATAAAAAAAATAAATTGACATTTTGGAGGGAAGATGACAAGCAGTACTCAATTTGGACATTTAGGGATCTACGTAGTTTCTCAGGGGTGTACTCACTTTTGTTGCCAGGGGTTTAGACATTAATGTCTGTATTTTGAGTTATTTTGAGTGAAAAATAAATGAACTATTATATAACCTGCACACAGACTACTTTTCATTGTGCTAAAGTGTCATTTTGTCAGTGTTGTCCCATGAAAAGATATACTTCAATATCTGCAGAAATGCGAGGGGTGTACTCACTTTTGTGATGCACTTTATATGAATGAAATAAGTTAGTCTTCCATGTGCCCAACATTTTTTTTTTCTTTCATTAAGAACATCTAAAACACAAAATTAGAGGTCAGTTAGTGAAGGAATAGATTTTGTATAATTACAGGAAGTGCCCGGATTACGAACAAGTTCCATTCCTACGATGGCGACATAATTCGAGATTCCGCGTGAGTCGGAATTAACCCTTTAAGTACCTCTAAATACCCAACTATCCAAAAACATGTATTTAGTGCTGCAACGATTACTCGATTAACTTTAATTCAAATTAAATTTTGCTGCTTTGAGTATTCGTTTAATTAGAGTGGCATTGTAATGGTTGGTTTTGAAAGTGTTTGCATTTAGTTTTATTGATTTGGGTGGATACCATGCCTCTAGTGGCAACAGTGAATATCATATCTCATTTCACGTGGCTCAATCCAGCTGCTCCCTGTTAAGGCCAACATAAGTTTTTATTTGAGCTGTTTTTTTAACGTATTCGCATTATTCAGAATATGTGTTTGAACCATTTGTTAAGGGCAAAAAAAAAAAAAAGTTTGCATTTTATAGCCTCTAAGGTAGCAGATTTTTGCTATGTCAGTTAGTCAATTGTTATTTTGTTTACTTAGACCCTCATCTATTTATTTATTTTATACCGTTTGAGGCTCAGCTCAGGTATTTTAACTTTTTATGTTCCTCATCCGATTACTCAATTATTTGAACGAACTAGTTCATCAATTAATCAACTACTAAAATAATTGATAGCTGCAGCCCTACATGTATTATACGTCATATTGATAAAATGAAGTAAAAAAATAAGATGGATAAATATGACTTCCCTCTGGCAACACCGATCACACCATAATTCTTCTTACAAGTGACATTTATTACTTTGTCACCGTCAAACTATGAACACACTATTAGAAAATACAAAACAATAATGACAGAGCATACAATAATGCTATAAAGTAAATCAATCGAGACATATTTGCTTACAAAAACATACGTCAATGGCTTCACAAGACTACCGTGGGATATAAGGTCCAAATCTTGAGCAATTCAACAAGGAAAATGGCAGCTATCAATGGCACTGGTCCAGTGGTGAAAATGAACGCTGCTCAATAAGCTAACAGGGGGTGGGGGTGCTCGCCGAGCCAGCGCCATTTACCGTTTCTCTGCCTTCTTGAAATGTTAACTGGCATTCATTTGTTCACTGCTGTTCTATTACTGTGTTTCAACTTATTGCATAAGGAGTAGGGGTGTGACAATAAATCGAAATGGTGATATATTGTGATACTTTGTATCCCAAAAGGTTATCGATATGCTCCTGCCAAGAATCGAAATATCGTTTTGAAAAGGTGTCAATGTCTAAAAAAATAAATAAATAAAAACAAACCAACAATTTGCTACCAAAATCTTCCACCATAATAGTGTCTCAATTAACTCTAAGGCTGCTTGACGTTGCTTGACGAAACCAGAGCATTCAGTAATTCTGTCTGATTTTCAGGGCAGTTACAGGTAACTTGCTGTTCATTTTAGGGCATTTACAGGTCATTTCCTGTTGAGTTTGAGACACTGCCCATTCATTTGGGTGATTCCCAGGTCCCTTCCTGTTCTGTAACCCAAAATAAACAGGAAGTGACCCTTGAAATACCCCAAAATCAAAAGGAAGTAACTGAAAATCAACAGGTAAATGACCATAAATGGCCCAAAATTACCTCATTGCCTGGCATTGGCTGCCACTGACGGTCATAGGCGTTCAATCCGTTTGAAGTGGGAGGGATGGCAGCGAATGAACGAACGCTGCCACCCTCCCAGTTCAAATGGATTGGACGTCTACTAGTGATAAACTCATTCCAATTCACAGCAGAAGCTTGTTTTTCTGTTTATTAGATGTTTGTAGAACATCCTAGAATGATTTCCTGACCAATGTATCGATAATCGTATAGCCATATCGCCAGATCATCGTTATCGTGACCTTTGTATCGCAAATCGTATCGAATCGTGAGGTACCAAGAGGTTCCCACTTCTAACAAGGAGTGCCTGTTTGTAAACAAAATGAACTCTCCCTCCTCTTAAGATATGATAAGGGGATAAGATTTTATTGTTTATACTTTTTTCTTTTGCCACCATGTACAGATGGGCAGGGAATTTCCAGTAGTGAGTGTAACAGTGTGCCCTTACGGGGTTAATTTGTGGGCTGACACAAGCCTGCCTACTTGGCTATGCTTAATAAAAAGTGCAAGATTGAGGGAGGTCGGGACGGAGTCTTTTCAAAGGCATCATGGGGCATTTGAGGACCGAGGTCCAGGCCTGGTTGCTTTTAATTGTTCATTTTTGACTGAATGTATTTTGCTTCAGTGCTTATATTGCTTACTTTTTGCTCCCGAATTGTGTGGTCATCTGTTCATTTTAGAGAATTAAAAAAAAAAAAAAAAAAAAAAAAAAAAAAACTAAAAAGAAAACGACAGTCGACAGTCTTTGCCTCAACTGTTTTCCTCTTCATTAGACAGCTTAACTGTTGTGTTTTTGTCAACATCAAATTTAAATAGGAGTTTCCCATGAAGTTTATGTAAGTTTAAAAAAGCGTTATCAATAAATGTGGCTTAAAGTATGTTTTTCCATTAAACCAATGTCTACCATGGATTTTTGCTAAACAAAGACATTTTAGAATTCCATGAACTCATAGACTGCAATCAAGTCGTTTAGTACTGAACCTTATCAACAAACTTAAAATTTGCAGTTGAGGAACAGACATTCCTACACCCCTTCCTGTGATTAAACATAAAAGATAAACTATTTTTTTAAGGCGTCAAAAATGTTATTGTTCAATTACTTTAACCTAGCCAGTTTAGTCCTTAATGGCTATGTTTACAGCCAATAATCTTTTCATGATCAGGTTTTTGGCAGTAACCCAGTTTTGAAAGGCCAATGTAAAAACGTCCAGAAACCTCAAAATGCTGAAATCAGGGTTATTAAAAACTCTATTACTGTATTTTTCGGACTACAAGTCGCACCTGAGTATAAGTCGCACCAGCCATAAAATGCCCAACGAAGAGAAAAAAAACATATATAAGTCGCACCGGAGTATAAGTTCCATTTTGGGGGGAAATTTAATTGATAACATCTAACACATACAACAGATATGTCATCTTGAAAGGCAATATAATATAAAAATACAATAGAGAACAACATGCTGGATAAATGTACAGTGCATGAACAACGAAATGCGAATATAGTGTCCTCACCAGGACGCTACGGCTCGGTCATGGCGATACAGCGAACTCCCAAATGATGATGCTGGAAGTCCGTATAATTTGCTTAATCAATTTGGTCTTCGATACCAAACAGGTTCGCATCAACGTAAATAAATGATAATTAGGTGCTCTTACAGCAATGACATAAACGGTTAGCATGCGTTCGCTAGCATTAGCACATCGTTCAAACAACCACACAACTGGCTCTAAGTGTCCGATCGCGGGTGGAAAACACACAACAACAACAGAAAAGATGATACACACAGGCGTTGCCTCTGTAGAGATATTTTAAAAGCATAAACAATGAACGTAGGTTCGCAACTGTGTTTCTCTCTCGCTAACTCGCCCACTCACTCACAGCTACGTAGCTGTCCGTCTTCTTCTAACGTGTGAGCGCTCTTATTCACGTAAATGATGCTCGCCGACTAACCACCATTGCAACGGCATAGCTACGAAACGGCTATTCACGTAGCGGCTCCAACCCTCCAGAATGAAGGAAAAATACGCTCATTCATGGACGCACAAGGATTAACATTCTCTCGCACATCTCAACAAGTGGCTGCACTCAGCTCGAATGTGCACCCCCGCTCCACACGCCTTTCTCAGTCCCAAAACACTTAGTGTGTGTGACTCGAGACCAAAACAGGAAGTAACTATGAGCGGTTACCATGGAAATGAATGCGTATAAATGCTATCGTACATGACTACAATGTTCATCATTTTACATACATTATGAGGCAATAACAATATAGTAATGCACAGACACTAAGGAAACTAACTTTAATTGGATTACTGGTTTGGATAAATAAACACGTTAGATTGCTCGTTACTGAAAGAAGATTAAAATAACGTGTTACTGAGTAACGCGTTAGTGACAACACTGTTCATTAGAGCAGTATAATGAAAGACTTGAACATTAACTCTACTTGTGATAGAGAGTAGTGTTGCACGGAAACAAATGTTTAGCTCCTGGTACGGATTCCAACACCCGGTTGTGTGGTGTATAGGCCGATGTCGATACTGTATCTGTACCATGTTTTTATTTATTTATTTTTACTTTAATGCTAAATTGCTGGCACTGTGGCTCCAAGACATAATTAATCAATTTCAACTATGTAAATATTAAGCACTAGATAGATTCTTAACCTGTTTGTCTCTTGGACAGGAAAGTGACAGCTTGTGGTGGGACGCCTTTGCCACAGAATTCTTTGAGGAGGATGCCACGCTCACACTGTCCTTCTGTCTCGAGGATGGACCAAAGAGATACAGTAAGCATGATACTTTGAGCTATGTGTTGTGGGGATTTCATGTTATGGGAAATCGGGCCCAATCTCGTCATTTTCAGATGATCGTAATCGGGTGTTATTTGTTTGTATTTTTAAGTATTAACTCATTGGCTGCAACTTGACGGCGATAGACGTCCAATCCACTTTGACTGGGTGGGCTGTCAGCCTTTCTAGTTGAAATTGATTGAATGACGATAACTCTCAATGGCAGTGAACGATTTAAGGGCTACAAGCAACAAAGTAATCCAGAGGTATCAGAATATTAAAAAAAAAAAAAAAAAAAAAAAAAAAACCATATACACACACTGTAATTTTGGGACTATGAGTCGCACCTGACTATAAGCCGGACCCACCAAATTTGACCCGAAAACAGCATTTGTTCATACATAAACCGCACCGGACTATAAACCACAGTTGTCCTCACTGTATTATGAGATATTTACACCGAGAGATATTAACTGGTAACGGGTTTATTTGACAGTGGTGTCGTAAAACTCATAATTATGACATGTCACTGTTTTGAGCATTAATTAATGCTTATGACAGATGTCATTATGTGTCATCTAGCAAATTGTGTCACTTTTGAATGGATGTAGTAGTATAAGATCCGAACTGGACATAAATGGAGTTTTTGACAAATTTGCTGGGGGACACTTAATGACATCTGTCATAAGCATTCATTAATGCCCCTGACAGTGTCATGTCATAGTTATGACGGTCTTAAGACAGTTTATGACGCCACTGTCAAACAACGTGTTACCTATTAACTCAAATATACGGAGCCCCTAGCATTTAAGCTAGCGGACTTTTGCTATGCAGATTAGCCAATTGTTGTAAACATTAGTATTATGTATAGCAATTAAGCTAGCAGACTTTTGTTAAGCAAGTTAGCCAATTGCAACAATGCAACAATTGCAACAATGCTAATGTTTACAACAATTGACTAACGTGCATCGCAAAAGCCCGCTAGCTTAAATGCTATATAATGCTAATGTTTACAACAATTGGCTAACTTGCATCGCAAAAGTCCGCTGGCTTAAATGCTATATAATGCTAATGTTTACAACAAATGGCTAACTTGCATAGCAAAAGTCCGCCAGTTTAAATGCAATATAATGCTAATGTTTACAACAATTGGCTAACTTGCATCGCAAAAGTCCGCTAGCTTAAATGCTATATAATGCTAATGTTTACAACAATTGGCTAACTTGCATAGCAAAAGTCCGCCAGTTTAAATGCAATATAATGCTAATGTTTACAACAATTGGCTAACTTGCATAACAAAAGTTTGCTAGCTTAAATGCTATATAATGCTAATGTTTACAACAATTGGCTAGAGTTGCATAGCAAATTCTACTAGTTTAAATGCTATACAATGCTAATGTTTACAACAATTGGCTAACTTGCATGGCAATAGTCCTCTAGCTTAAATGCTATATAATGCTAATGTTTACCAGATAGTTTCTGGTGCACATCAGATTGCTTACATTTATTTTGTTTCTGTTGATGTCCCTTTAGGGGTTCCGTACAAATAAATCAAGAAGTAAGCCGCACTGGGCTATAAAAAGCAGGATTCAAAATGAAGGGGGGAAAATCTGCTTGTAGACCAAAAATTTCGGTATATACACTCTGTATTTATATACCTTTTATATGGTTAGAATGTTGGGATAGCTTTGTTCAACTTCAACTTGGGGGTAAATATGCACATCCAAATTCATTTTATTTATTTATTTTTAAAGAGTTATACATTTCTTAGGTATGGGGTCAGGACTCTGGGTATCGGTGGATCCTCAAAGTCAGCTGACTCGGGCTTAAATGCAAAAATATGTGGTCAGGACATCCCTAATCTGTTGCATCTCTCTATGTTGTTGTTTTGTTTTCAGCTTCCATTTCAAAGTAGACTCAGACTTCATGGTGATTTCCTTTTTGATGTCAATTATTTTAATTTTGTTTTAAACTCCCCTCTCACACTAAACTCAGAAGACCTGGTTGCCCAACAATGTGAAGCAATGCTACTGTTGATCATTTTTCTGATTATAATTTGATATCATGTTCCCCGGGTCTCGTCTGCATGCTGCAGGCATCCTCGCGCAGATAAGAACGCGGCGCTTGCGTGACTCGGCAACGTCAAGCAGGAGGCGAAGTGGCGTCTCGCTTTTGCTTTTCACATGTCAATATAAAGAAAAGAAGAAAAAGAAATGTCCCCCAACAGCCTCGAGACGGAAACCTCGTTCCCCAGAGGAGCGCGCGGCTTAGTACCAGCCAAAGCGGTGATGAGTCACTGTCGCTCGACAGCTTCTGATTACGTATCCACCTGTGGAGGAACCAGCATGATCCACAGCGGTAGCAGGATTTTACTAAACAGTGAAAGAGAGAACTATTCATTTTACAATGGGGAAAAAACAAGCTATCAGCGAGTTAAGCGTCTGCTGGCTTCCCCAAAGTAAAAAACAACAAACAAACAAAGATATAAAAGACAAGTAAAAGAAAATTCAGATTGGAGAATCAGATTGGCTGAAATCAGAGCCATGTAGAAAGAGAATTGTGACACTTTCTGATCTCGCTGCGGGTGGTCACGTGGCTCATGTGGGTGTGAATACAGTGGGATGAAAAAGTATCTGAACCTTTTGGAATTTCTCATATTTCTGCATAAAATCACCATCAAATGTGATTGGATCTTTGTCAAAATCACACAGATAAAAAAACAGTGTCTGCTTTAACTAAAACCACCCAAAACTTTATAGGTTTTCATATTTTAATGATGATAGTATGCAAACAATGACAGAAGGGGGAAAATAATTAGCAATAACTAAAATCAGACACTTCCTGTAGTTGCATATCAGTCTGGCACACTGATCAGGACTAATCCTGGCCCATTCTTCTCTACAAAACTGCTGTAGTTCAGTCAGATTCCTGGGATGTCTCGCATGAATCGCTGTCTTTAGGTCATCCCACAGCATCTCATTGGGGTTCAAGTCTGGATTTTGACTTGATTGAATTTATTCTTCCATTAATGATTGCAAGTTGTCCAGGCCCTAAGGTAGCAAAACAGCCCCAAATCATGATACTCCCACCACCATGCTTCACGGCGGGGATGAGGTGTTGATGTTGGTGAGCTGTTCCATTTTTCCTCCACACTTGACGTGTGTTACTCCCAAAAAATTCAACTTTGGTTTCATCAGTCCACAAAATATTTTGCCAAACCTTCAGTGGAGTGTCCAAGTGCCTTTTTACGAACATTAAACGAGCAACAATGTTTTTTTTTAGACAGCAGTGGCTTCCTCTGTGGAGTCCTCCCGTGAACACCATTCTTGGCCATAGTTTTACATATAGTTGATGTGTGCAGAGAGATATTGGACTGTGCCAATGATTTCTGTAAGTCTTTAGCAGACACTCTAGGGTTCTTTTTTTACCTCTTTGAGTATTCTGCGCTGAACTCTTGTTGTCATCTTTGGTGGCCGGCCACTCCTTAGGAGAGAAGCAAAAGCGCCAAACTCTGTCCATTTGTAGACAACTTCTCTGACTGTCGATTGATGAAGATCCTGACTTTTAGAGATTGTTTTGTATCCTTTCCCAGCTTTATACAAATCAACAATCCTTGATCGCAGGTCTTCAGCCAGCTCTTTTGACCAAGCCATGATGCACATCAGACAATGCTTCTTATCAAGACATTTCTTACCAGGTGTGTGATTTATAGTGGGCACGGCGGCTTTAAACCACTCATCAGTCATTGGGCACACACCTGACTTAAAATGTGTGGTAAAAATTGGTTTAGATTGCTTTTTAAGTCTCCTTAGGCAGAGGGTTCACTTACTTATTTTTCCCCCTTCTGTCATTGTTTGCATGCTATCCTCATTCAAATATAAAAACCTATAAATTTTTGGGTGGTTTTAGTTAAAGCAGACACTGTGTTTTCATCCGTGTAATTTTGACAAAGATCAGATCACATTTGATGGTGATTTTATGCAGAAATGTGAGATGATTCGAAAAGGTTCAGATACTTTTTCATACCACTGTAGTTCCAAGCACAAGCAGCTCTGTCATGGTTTTCCATGGAACTGACAGCGGTGATTGCGACATTTATAGGCATTATATCATATTTGTAAATCCTAGTTTTGCATTTGGATTGGTAAGGCAACAAAGGAAAACTATGTAAACTGTTACGCAGAAGGGAACTTTCCCACGTCGTGGAGGTAAAGTTTCATGTTAGCACGGGAAATCCACTTTTAAATTGAAATGCAACATGATTTAGGTTTTTCTTTTTTTCATAAGCACAATACTGTTTTTAAGCCATAGAATGTCTAGATTTCCTTGATTCGCTTTCCTGTGGTAATACTTTTTTTTTTTTTTTAAATAATGCCTAACAATAAAGACTCATTACCCTTTGATAAAGAAAATCATAATTTTTGTATAACCACTAGTGAAATTGGTGTCATGTTTTTGTTGACACTTAACATTTTATACAGTGGATCAGTGTGCTGTGATGGTTTGTTGTGCAGCATTTGAATGCACCAATCGGTCCCAAAAGGGCTATTGTATGTATGGCTTCCCCAAGGACCAAGAGCAGCAGAAAAAATGGATGGCAATGGTCAGCCGTCAAAACTTAAAATTGAAAGGTGTTTTTTGCTGTTTAAAAAGGGGCTCAGAAGCAGTCACTTGAACGGAAGTCGGCAGTGATTCCATGCTAACCCTCCTCATCCAAATGGATTGAGCATACGTTTCTGTTAATGGCAGCTAATGAGTTAAACAAGCTAATTGGAAGACTACAACAACAGCAGACCGTCCAATCCCATTTCAGCCTTCCTCATCTTGCTTTTAGACAATTCAGGGGCGCACATAGTCTCCCTCACGTCGTAAGAGAGCACATTAAAGTCTTTTTACAGCCATGACGCGATATTGCTTTGTTCCCGCTAATATTTTTAATGCCTGCCTGAGTGTCAAAAAATGGCCTGTCGGGAGGGTGCGAGGGGCGTTTTGTTTACGCCAAACAACTCACTATCAGACAATTATCGTGCGCCGCGGCAACTATTCAACACGCGCATAATTACGCGGCAGCCCTCTAGTTGCCACCGCGGCCCTCGTCCGGCTAGAGGCATCTGATGAAAGCGTCGTGATGCAACCAAAGAGCAAGGCTAGTTTACCCCAGACAAGAACAACGGTGTCAAAGTGTTTTCACGCAATCGTTGCAGCAGGAAGATGACCACTTATTAAGGAGTCTATGAAACTTGAGTTTTATTAGTATTACAGTCAAGATAAAATGAAATTAAATATTCAGTATCCCGCGCTGCATTCCGTGTTTTGATTCGATTGCTTCCAGGCCCTCTGCTAAAATGGATTAGATGTTGACAGCTGTCAATGGAAGCCAAAGAGTTAAGTTATGTGATGTCACAAGAGATTTATGAAACAAAACAAAATTAATAAAATTCCCAGAGCAATACACACAGACCACCCTTTTTAGAATTCATTCTTTTCTTTTTCAATTCATTACAATTTGTTGTAAATTTTTTCGGGAAGTTTTTAAAAACATTTTTTTTTATATATATATATAATTTTATTTTGTTTCGTATCTATATCGCTAGCTATCTATCTAGCTATCTATCTAACTATCATCTTATACACTGTAATTTTCGCACTATAAGGCGCACCTGACTATAAGCCGACACTAAATTTTACACGAAATTGGCTTCAAGAAGCTTTATTTGGCCATCACTGCTCCCCTGGGGGAGACGGTCAACCTTTGCTGCCACCTGCTGTCAACACTGTTATTGTCCAACATGCCTCCTAGCGTGCATTGCAGCGCTAGAGATGTAAATAACAATCAAAATTCATGTTCTGTGCTAATTAATTCTTCAGTTACTGTTCCAGTTGTTTCATTAATTGCCAATTATGGTATTTGGTAACACTTTGACAGAGGTGCCATAAAACTGTCATTAGACAATCATAATTATGACTTGACACTCTCATGAGCATTAATGAATGCTTATAACAGATGTCATTTATTGTTATCTGGCAAAATATCTCACTTTTGAATGGGTGTAAAAGATCCAAACTAGACATAAATGGAGTTAGTGACATAAATTGCCGGATGACACTGAATGACATCTGTCATAAGCATTCAGTAATGCCCATGATAGTGTCATGTCATAATCATGACAGTCCTATGATAGTGTTATGATGACGCTGTTAAATGAAGTGTTACCTATTAACGCAAATAAATCAACAAATAGACCGCACTGGACTGTAAGCCGCAGGATTCAAAATGAAGGAAAAAAATAGTCTTATAGCCCGAAAACTCATGCATTTTTTTTTTTTTGGCATTTTTATTCATTTGTAATTATTTCTATTTAAAAAAGTGACCCCCCCCCCCCCCACACACACACACAAAATCATTCAATTAATTCATTTATTTTATCTTAAATTATTTATAAGTTTTTTTCATTCCCCATCGCAATACTAATACAGGTAGTCCCAAGTTTACGTTACGTTCCTATGCTGGCGAAGTAACCCGAATTTATGCGCAAATCGGAATTAACGCGTTAAGTAGCCTTAATCTCAAAATATCTATTCAAAAACATATTATACGTCATATTGAAAAAATACAGTAAAAAAATAAGATATTACTTCCCTCCCTTAACATTGATCACACCATAGTTCTAAGAACTGACATTTATTTATTCGTCACCGTCAAACTATGAAGACACATTTAGAAAATAGAATCATGACAGATCGTACAATAATACTACGAATTAAATCAATAGAGACATATTTGCTTACAAAAATGGCTGCACAATAATACCGAGGGGAAATAAGGTCCAGATCTTGGGCAGTTCAACAAGGAAAACAGCAGCTATTAGTGCACCACTCCAGTGTTGAAAACGAACGCCGCTCACTAAGCTAGCGGGCTAATAGCGAGCTCACAGAGGGCATCGGTGAGCCTGAGCCGTTTACCCTTTCTGTGCCTTCTGTCAACTGACGTTCACCCCCGCTTCCCAACGTGAAAGCATCGCTCGAAACTAGCAGAACGTAGCACTGGCGTGACGTCAAACAAGTCCGATTGCAACAAAGAAAAGCGGACCGCACATATAGTATGAAATACCAGATATGCATACTGTAGTAATTAGATCTCAACCATTTACATTCAATAAATACTAAAATTAAATGACTAATAACATACTTGACATCAATGCTAAGAGGTGGCAGACAAGACACTTGTACGCAACTTTAAAAAAAAATTTAAAAAAAAGAAAAACGAGACCGCGGCGTCGTAAAGTCGGAATCACATAAATCGGGTACGTCATAACCCGGGGACTATCTTATTTTCGGCAACATAGGGCACACTGTATTAAAAGGCTAATTTTCGGGGGATATTTTGGTATTTAACACACACACAAGGCGCACCCGCATTATTGGGCACGCTAGGATGCGCGCTAGCATATTAATATTATTATTTTTTTAAAGGCAGTGGGAGCAAAACTGAGTTCAGTTTTTTCACAAAGTTTAACACATTTTTAACAAAATACATCATTTTTAATCAATTCACAAATCCATCAAAGTCCTCATCTTCTGTATCCAAATAGAAAAGCTGAGCTAGGTCTTCATCAAACACGGGAGTGACGGGCTCTGTCGTTCACTTGAGTAAACGAATCCATTCTGGTTCGTTCAGTAAAAAGATTCGTTCAAACAAATCGTTCAACGAATCGTTCGCCCACCTCATATCCCTCCCCGCCCAAATGAATCGTTCGGTTAGTGAACGGGAAGTGACGTTGCCGAACGAATCACCAAAGACCGCTTCGCAGTATAACTGAATGGGAAGTGACATTGCTTGGTCCCTCCCTCTCTTGCACACATTGACCACTCGTCGTAGTTTCAGAAATGAGTGACAGGCGATATCATTCTGCTTTCACAAACAGCCTCTTCTCCCTCCCGCTGCTGCAAAAGCGAGGGAGAACTTCCGCGTCGTCTGTCCTAGTCCAATGGGATCAAAGTCATGGCTCGTGCTTGCATTTCGATTTAGGACACGGTTAAACATTTTCCTTTTGTAGGGGGGAGTGGGGGTTTGGGGTCGGGGGCGCATGAACTTTCTTTAGCATGATCTTGATCACATATACAATGCTGCTGCTACCAGCCAACGCGGCATGCTTGCTGTCGAAAGTTTAATTTCTAAATATGGAACGACCAACACATCATATTTACCTCTCGCTCTGTTGTATTTTAGTTTTTATGCTCATCACTATTATTTTTGGTCACTATTGTTAAAACTAAAGTGTAAATAGCTAGTTGTCAAATGTTGCTGCTCTGAAATAAAAACAATACTACATTTTGATATTTGACAGTTTAATTGCAAATCAGTATTAAGATGATTGTATTGAATTTTTGCACTGGTATTAACAAATAAAATAATCCGGTCAGCTCCCCTGTCATCCCCTCATCTCAGATCGTCAAATGCTGACGAGAAATAATTGTTTGCCCTTTACGAAGTTGCCTTTCTACTCTCATTAGTCTGTTAAGAAAAATGTAGACATATTGCGACATCTCCCGTGTACGCGTGCGATGTTTTTGGGCGCTTGAGTAGCACATGATGGACGGATGGACATAATTTGTCAAACCAACTAACACCCGACACGCTCTGACACGAAAGAAAATAAAACAGTCGGAAAAAATTGACATGTATATACAGTTTCATTGCAACTCAGTATTATGGTGATCATACTAAATATTTTTTTTTTCTGTGCACATATGAGGTAAATATCGCTGCCGTGAAGCCTCCATACAATGACAGTTTTCTCCCCCCCCGCACAGCCGTCACGCGACCGCAGCTCAGCTTTTGCTTGCCTCGTAGCTACCCGCGAAAGTCTTTACTACTGTAAATTTGATAGTATGTCATTATATATAGTCCCGAGTCTGTTGAGAAAAGTAGTACACTAAACCATGCTCGCTAGGTTTGTGTGGTGTTTTGTCTGTTTGAGCAGCATTTGATAGGCTCCACATTAACAAATATGTGACAAAGTCATTTCCTTTCATTTTTTGACTCGTTCACCGCATTACTGCAGAGTCAAGTTAGCAGCAAGCTAGGTCAGGAACCGGAGCCTCCGGAGGACCGAGTCACTGAACGGGAAGTGACATAACTCAGTCTTGCCCTCCTGCCTGCACGCTGGCTGCTTATTGGCTACACGTGGAAGTGAGTGACAGACGCCCTGATTCTTTTTCCGCTCCCTCCCCTGCCTGCGATGAGGCTGGCGTCTGATTGGTCGTGTGCGATGTCAGAAGACGCTGCCGCTTGCTCAACGCCCTCCCACGCAGCGAACAAGCACCAACCTCATAGAACGAATCAGTGCAGATGGTGATTAGTTCGGTCTCGTTCACCCAAACAATTCGTTCAAAAAGAACGAATCGTTCGCGACCGATACAACACTAAAACACGGCAGGTTCCCTCTAATCGTTGTCTCCTCGCCATGTGTCTCCTCCCACTCAGAAAGGATGCCGGCTTTGGCGAAAGCACGAACAACTGTGCAAGCAGACACCTTAGCCCAAGCATCCATAATCCATTCGCAAATTGTGGCGTAGCTCGCCCGGCGCTGCCTCCCAGTCTTTGTAAGGCTTTGTTCGCCATTCGTCATCCATTGCTCCCACGCTGCTCGCAACTTGACTTTGAACACCCGGTTTACGCCTACGTCCAGCGGTTGAAGTTCTTTCGTCAAGCCTCCCAGAATGATGCCAAGCTCAGAGTTCATCAGACGGTTTTTCACAGCGGGTGTGGTGGCGCGTGGAAATAAACATCCGTTCACTTAACCTACACTTCCCTCAGCCACTCTCTCATCTTCTCTTCGTCCATCCAGCCCTTTTGATTGGCCTTCACGATGACTCCAGAGGGAAAACATTTCTTTATGCAGCGTCTTCCTCTTAAAAATGACCATAGGTGGCAGTTTCTTTTTGTTTTGCGTAGATGATTGCCTTGAGTTTGAACTGGGCTTCATAAGCGTGTCTCTTCTCAGAAGAAGCCATTTTTGAGGCTCCTTCGCAACACCAATGTTGTTTAGCCTAACACACACATACACAAATGTTACATCTACTGGGGGCACGCCCCCTATAACACGCAACCTTTTCCTTTTTAGGTTCTCATGTAGGGTTGGGCATCATTTGAAACTGACCGATTCCGATTCTTATTCCATGTATGGATTCCGGTTCTGAACGATTCTCGATTCTGATTCTTTTAAGAGGCAGAGTCAAAAAAAATTTAAAGTTTTAAAATGTATTTATTTTAATGTCTTAACTTCTGGATGATTTTTTAAAAATAATATGAATTTAAAATTGATTATTATTATTTTTTTTATTAATAATTTTTAATACAATTAATATGAAATTTATGAATACTATGAACTTCTCACAGGGCTTTTTTTTTTTTAAACTTGTATGTAAATATTGTCTTTGAACTTAAATGTGATGAAGTTTCCTTCCACAGGAGTGCTCTTTCACAAAGATGTTTAGTTTTCAAAAGCTCACGGAGAAAACATTCACACATATTCTTTTGCCATACATGTTCCTTAGCTGGGAGCTACGACGAAGCATTAGTATAAATTCTTTTATTGATTATAATTTGAAAATCTTTTTTTAATACTGTTGATTTTAACAGAGGCGTCTACTGCTTTAAGATGGCGGCTGTTTGCTTACGCCAGCGAGTCTGTCATTTCGCATCTAGTCCTCTATACACGTGCTAACGCTGCCTACGCTGTCATTTTGCATCTAGTTCTATATACATGATATCGACCATAGCCCGACGTAATAATTAGAGTTCCAAAAAATCAATTATTACATGCATCGCGATTCGACTCGTGACAATTCGATTACGATTCATAAAGGTTCAAAAATGATGTTTTTCCCTCATAACTTTATGGCAGCCGCTCGTAGCAGAACGAAATTCAAGACACGTCTGCCACCGGGCATCGTTAACAGGCGCGCGCACGTTATGATGGATGCTGCTGGTTACTGGGAGAGAGACTTACTCCTTTTTAAAAGACTGGAAAATAAATTTGTGTATGAGAGAGGCGCAGAAGCGCAACCCGGTGGT
Organism: Corythoichthys intestinalis; assembly: GCF_030265065.1. Lineage (NCBI taxonomy): Eukaryota > Metazoa > Chordata > Actinopteri > Syngnathiformes > Syngnathidae > Corythoichthys > Corythoichthys intestinalis. The sequence continues at coordinate 46,749,840 of NC_080405.1, read as the reverse complement.
CACACTTTTGTGCGCAAGTTATTTTTTTAGAGCAAGAGGGGAAGCGGGCAGGGGTCGCGTTAACCGAATATTTTCCGTTGATGACCGGTTTTTTAAAACGGTGACGGAAAAAACTGAAGTCCGTCCATCATTTTGACAGGTTGCAATTCACACCCCAGACCACAGGGAGGCGAATGAGCATATTAGCTATTGTCTCTCTTAATACATGACGTCGTTGGCTATTCTGTCAGAATATTGTAGCGTCACCGGGGTCTGGCGGCGGCACCGTGATTGACACATCAATGCGAGGTTCTTATTGGTGCACCCGGTGTGCCAGCGCGTCATCCAATTGGTGGATTAGATTGCCGCCTGTGTATAGACCCCAATCACATGACGTCCCTGACCCCCCTGACTGGAGCCGCCATATTGTGTGTCAGCTCGTCGCGTTTACACATTACCGCTACGTACATGCCTCCTATTACGGCGTGTTTTTCTGCTCGTTAACATTAATAATCAAAATGGTGAAGGCGTGTGTGGCGGTTGGTTGCAGTAACAGAGAAGATAGACGGAGAGACTTGAAGCTCTACCGTATTCTGAGAGGCCCGAAGAGGCTGGTAAGATGCATTTAATATATATTTAGAAGATTTTGGGCTGACAACCACAATTAAGATCATTGTGTGACGTTGGTGATTGGGGTCTATATAGTTGCCTCTTCTTCTTTGGGGGCGGAGTTGTTGTTTTGTTGGCGTTGTTGGCGGTAAGCAGAGTAAAAAGAGGGAGAAAAATACCACGACTTCCGTGTCTAATTTTTCGCCGCCAAGCAAGCGTTACAATATTAATTAAAAATGAATGAAAACTAAATACTATTGAATATGTCATCATTATCATTTTAAAAGTTTAAGTGACGGGTAAAAATAGATTATGACCGGATTTTTATGACCCTGTCAGTCAAAATGACAGACAACGAAAATGTCTAGCGCAACCTCTGCTGTGAACTCTTTTCTATTCAAGCCGGACCGCGCGCGGCTCTTAAGTGTCTCTGTCACGTGACTGTGTCGTAGCCGATAACACGCTCGGCCAAATGGACACACAAGTACGGAAGGTGAATTATGCCAAACAAAGGGTCACCACAATGTCATTATCATCATTTTAAAAATGTAAGTGACGGGTAAAAATAGATTATGACCGGATTTTTATGACCCTGTCAGTCAAAATGACAGACAACGAAAAAGTCTAGCGCAACCTCTGGAAGAGAGATAGTTTGTTACTCATTGTCATTTGGATGTCCAGGAGTAGTTTTAAGGCATTTCAATTGAAAAATGTCCTGAGTGTGTTGCAAAGACCCGTGTGCATCTAAAAGAGGTGAGTACACGAACCCTCTTGTACTGTTTAGCCTTTATTGTTGTTTTTGAGATGTTAATAGTTAGCGCCGAGTGCTAAGCTAATTAGCTAATTCGCTAACGTGTGTTTCATATGCAGAACTTCTAAAACCACGATTAAGTACAGCGGTAACACTACAAACATGCGAAATAGTACAGAATTCCGTGAAAACAAAGTATATTGGTTAAAAGAAGTCTTATTTCTGAAGACACTTTGTTTCCAGAAAATGTGGAATTCATTCCATGTGTGTAAATGTTATTGTATTGTTTAGAGGAATAAGTACTCCCTTTGAAATGTTTAATGTTTTTGCACTTTCTTGTAAAAAATAAATAAATAAATGAAAAAGCAGCTTAAGGGCAGCTTTTTGTTATATGGGCATGTTTCCATCGTTCCTGTTGAATCATTAGGATATTTTAAATAAATTATGGACATAAATTTGTTTGGCCACTGTATTAAGTTGTACAATGCATCGATAATTGTGATGATCCCGATAATCGCGATCGTCAATACCGTGATCGTTTAATAATCGAATTGTAGCCCCCTGAACCGTAATCTAATCGAATCGTGGGGTGCCTAAGATGGCACACCCTGAGTGGCGACTCATGTTCACGTTCGTCTTATATGAATGTTTCATTTAAAACACACAAAAAAGTAAATTAATGTAAATAAGCTCCGCTTCTACATCGCGGGTTTTCGATTATCGGGCCCTCATTAACCGCAAAAAAATGAGGGATCACTGTATTTCAAAGCATCTCTATGTAGGGCTGCAGCTATCGAATATTTTAGTAGTCGATTAATCGATGGACTAATTAGTTTGAATAATCGAGTAATCGGATAAGGAACATGAAAAATTAAAATACCTGAGCTGAGCCTCAAACTGTATAGATTTTTTTTGTTTTTTTTTGGCTAAGTTACATAGGAACTGTCCGCTAGCTTAAATGCTATAAAATGCTAAAGTTTGCTCTTAACAAGTGGTTCAGACACATATTCCCACAAAAAACGGTTAAAAATACCTATATACTAAATTATGAATGTATTAAAAAATATTGGCTCAAACAAAAACTTAGTTTACATTGGTCTTAACAGGAAGCAGTTGGATTCAGCCATGTGTAAAGAGCTAGACCAGAGGGCAGTGTATCCACCCTAATCTATAAAACTAAATTCAAACACTTTCATAATAAACCATTACAACGCCACTTTAAACGAATACTCGAAGCAACAAAATTTAATTCGAATATTTTTTTTCTAATCGAATACTCGAGTTAATCGATTATTCGTTGCAGCACTAATCTCTATACAAGATGCATCGAAAAAGCCAATGTATTATTATCGATGTATTTTTCCAAGATATTTCACCCGATGCAAGTTTTAACACGTGTGATGTTGTTTAGCAGCACCATACAATGTAAAAAGGAATGTTTTGCAAAGTCGTGTGTATGAAAGAAAGGTGTTTGTGGCGAGAGGGGTGGGGGCGGTGTCGGGGCTCGGAGGTGAAGGCCGCCATCCGACTCCCTTTCTACCGAATCAAAGGATTGACAGCGGTGAGCGTGTCGGAGTGGGAAGCTGTTTTTATTCAATCGGCTGGTGGTGTGTGTACGTACGTGTGTGTGTTAAAGAAGTGGAAATGGATGGAGAGTTTTTTTCTTTTTTTTTTTTTGTTAAAGTGGAGGTGGTAGTGGGGGGATTGAAGGTGCATTGCGTGATTGACAGGTAGGATGATGCTGCGGCGGTAGCTGCAGCGGCGGCTCAGCTGCGGAGCGGAGATGTAACCCCCCCCTCCCTTCGTCTTGCTGTTGATTGACAGCTGAGCCTCGTTCGTTACCACAACAGCAGAAGATTCTGATGGGGGGGCGGGGTTTGCTCAAATAATATTAGCGGCTCCTCTTGACGTTCCAGATAGGGCTGCAGCTATCGATAATTTTAATAGTTGATTAATCGATGAACTAGTTTGAATAAAAGTTATCGGATAGGGAACATAAAAAATTAAAATACCTGAGCTGAGCCTCAAACGGTATAAAAAATAAATGAGGCTCTAAGTACAACAAAAGAACAATTGGCTAACTTACATAGCAAAAGTCCGCTAGCTTAAATGCTATAAAATGCTAACTTTTTTTTTTTTTTAACAATGATCTGAACAAATGTTTCAAACACATATTTCCCCCAAAAACTGCTAAATATACCTATAAACTAAATTACGAATGCATTAAAAAAACATTAGCTCAGACCAAAACTTGTTCTTAACAGGGAGCAGCTGGATTCAGCCATGTGAAATGAGTTATGTCACGTTCACTGTTGCCACTAGAAGACAGTGTATTGACTCAAATCAATCAAACTAAATGCAAACACTTTCAAAACAAATCATTTCAACGCCACATTAATTAAACGAATACTCGAAGCAGCAAAACTTAATTAGAATCTTCTTTCTAATCGAATTACTCGAGTTAATCAATTAATCATTCCAGCGTTAGTTCCAGTGTCCCTTTCTGGAAGAACCGGGGGTCCAGAGTCCTGTTTCGGGGCCATCTGCTAACTCTTCTCAGCATTTCATGCTTTTGTTTTAAAAATACATTTAATGGGTTTATTGCAATTACATTTGTGGTACCTAGAGTGAAAAATCATGTAAGCTGATTTTGTATATATTTTTTGTAAATACGCAGAATAGCTCTTGACAAGATTTTTGGGGTGTGCCAAAATGAGGGGTCTACTGATGTTTGAGTTTCTGGCCTGCCGGCCCACTATATAGTAAGCCTGTCGCAATATGCAAAAAGTCAATTAATCGCACGGTAAATAAAATTTCATTTTCCTGACTGCGATATATCGCCGCGTGGTGTCTTTCATGTGCTGCGTGCACTTCACACGTGTGTGTTGATTGCATATGAGACTCCAGTTCCTTTCAAAGATAATTATCGTTCATCAACACACCGTAGAACTAAAGTTCAAACGTATAAAATAAGGAAACACATCTATATTAAACATTGTAAATCGTTAGCATTGCTACATTGATGAGGCTAATGGAAAAAAGACCACTTTAGCGTGCTATAAAACATTGTCAGTCTTCTCCGAAACGCAAACCTGTAGTTAAAAGGTGACACTTCAAACATGTAAATTTGCTGGTTTACAGCATTTGCAAACAAAGTGGAAAATGGAAAATAGAAGACAAGTGCACATTTTTTTAATAGAGTGTAAAGCTTACGGTTAGCGGCTTAGTGATCTTACTTCCGGTGAACATTTCAAAATAAAAGCATGTCATAAAGATGTCTGGAATTACTCTCACATACTTCCGATTCAACACTAAGATAGCTTGGCGTTGGGTTTCACACTTATTTCGTATTATACATACACTTAACTAGATTTCAAATGGCAAGCTATGCATTGTGTGTGTGTGTGTTTTAATATTTTTTTTTTAATGAAGTATGTGTTTTGAGAATAACAATTAATTGCATTAAAATGGATGCTTCATTAGGATTTGAAAAATGACAATATCTAGTGCTGTCAAATTGCGTTAACAGGCGGTCATTGATTTTTTAAATTAATCACGTCTAAATATTTAATTTACATTTAATTTTACATTTAACGCATGCGCGGAAATACCTGCTCATGCATTGCCTCAAACAAATTACAATGACACTGATTTTTGCACAGTGAGAGCTAAGAGTAAGAGAAAGGTGAGTGGACACAGGCGTTCATTTGACCACGCCGTTTATTGGCATAAGCTTCGGCAACTCCTTCACAACAAACATAAGTATTGTAGCGAGCGAGGTGGAAAAGAATGACAGCAGATGATCTTTTTCTTAACACTTGCTGAACTTGTGCCCCATACATCGCAGGACTCCAAGATACAGCATTCTTTACAAAACACAACGCATAACATATACCATTTGCAGCCACCACTGACAGTCGTGGTTGCCCAACTTCCCACCATGCATTTGGGCGGAACAGTTAAGTGGCTACACTATCATTTAGTGAAAGCACAACAAAAATAATATTCCCATCTCTCAAAAAAATAATGTTCACAATAAGAAAAGACCAGTCAACAGGGAACTACGGCGTCAGTCGTGGAACAAAACACACTCATTGGCTTGATTTCTAAGTAATTTAAAACTCGCCGTTGACACCTTGTGGTGTATTTCAATCACTACCTTACGTAGTTTAAGACACTGTGGGAATTCGTCAGGGAGCCCGTGTGACGTCACCGCTCGGCGATGTCAAAAAATGGCGAGTTACTAGTTTATTTTTTTATTTTTTTGAAGACAAAAACATTAAGAAGGCTTCTAATATAAAATTACTATAACGTGTACTAACATTTATCATTTAGGAACTACAAGTCTTTCTATTCGTGGATCCCTTTAACAGAAAGAATGTTTATAACATTAATGCCATCTTGTGGATTTATTGTTATAATAAACAAATACAGTACTTATGTACAGTATGTTGAATGAATACATCCATCTTGTGTCTTATCTTTCCATTCCAACGATAATTTACAGCAAAATATGGCATATTTTAGAGATGGTTCTTATTGCGATTAATTACGATAATACATTTTTAAGCTGTGATTAACTCTATTAAAAATTTTAATTGTTTGACAGCCCTAATAATGTTGCATATCGGCAGTAATTTAGGGGACAATGTATCACCTACTAAAATTTGTAATCGTGAAAGGCCTACTATATAGCGACTAAGCACCGTCAGTGGTTCTCGAGCACAATTGCAACTTCCTCATTCATAACATAAATTCATCTGTTTTGTCTGTAAACAGTTTTGAATAAAACCAAATTAATAAATGTATTCTAGATTAAAAACGCTTTGACCAATACGAGGTATTCTCCGAACCGGTCGGCAGCCAATTCATTTAAAGATGACTGGTTGGATGACCTTCAACGTCAAACTCCTTCAAGTTTGTGAAATCTCAATAATAAATACAATTAAAAATCTATTGTGTTCTTGCTTTGCTGTAAACTGTTGAAGTGACATGAACGGAAATAAACTTTGACCTCAATTACATTGCTACCTTACGTCGCACATGATTGAAAATCAATAGTGTTCTTGCTTTGTCACGGAACAGTTCATCCAATCAGATTGAAAAATGGTGGCAGACAAGTGAAGGGTGGAACGCTGCCAATTAATAAAAACTCACTGATACGGATTGACTTAATTTTTTTCCCCTCATGCAGTCTGTATGACTCAAGTAGGCTTGAGCAGATTATTTGGTTATTAATGACGGTAAGAATTTTTATAATTAGCTTTTGCAAACCCTCAAAGATGCAAATCATTGATGACTAATGAAATTGAATTAAATATTGGAATTAAATGAACACATTCATAGTACATCATCTATAAATACCATGATGAGTCATGTCAAATAACTATAGATAATATACATTATAATCACTATTTTTTTTTTTTTGTCGACAATGTCGATAACGAAAATATTTCATCAACGAACACCTTTTTCATGACGAGACGATAACGAGCTAACAGCGCGTCTTAGGAGACTAAAAAATAACGAGTCTAATGCCAGCTTTCACCTGACATGACGTAAATGCGTAATAGTTTCCGTCACATGTTCACAATATGTGACATTTTATGTCTAGTTAGCCTGCATCGTTGCAGTGCCTGGTTGTTTTACTCATGTGACGTGCTGCACCGCCCGAGAACCACTCACCAGTTCAGTGTACTCTCCACTCTCAAGGCTTGCACACACGTTAACATTTGTTTTCTTATCTTGGCCAGAGAGAATATGTCAATTTTTCTTTAGCCTTTGAAGTCTGTGCTGAGTGATCATCACACACTAAATGTAACTTGTCGCATTAGCAGAGCATTAGCATTAGGCAAATTTATTTATTTTTGGAGTAAATTTGTCTAATTTTACGGAAACATTTTTAGCAAACGTTGACTAAAACTAGACGATGACAAACATGTTTTGAGATGACTAAAATATGACTAAGACTACTAAGTATTTTCGTCCAACAGACTAAGACAAATATTATATTGGCTGCCAAAAAAAACACTGTTTATAATGATATAATATTATTAGTGATGCACGATAATACATTTTTTTAACCGATATCGATAACCGATAATTTCCTGCCCTTTCCACCCGATAACCGATAATGTCACGCCGATAATTCTATTCAAAGATGTATGTAAAATTTTAAAGTATACAAAAATCAAATGTTACTGTGCAAAAATGTAATTTAGTGCTACTTTTTTTCCCACATCAAATGTGAACAAGTAGTAAATTCCAACATCTAAATAAAGACAGATTGTCTGACATTGTGTAATGGTAAGCGTTTGGCAACAATTACTTCGAGAGTAAACAACCAAGTTGCACAAAAATGCCTTTAAAAGTAAGCCATTCCTAACATATATCACATTACTACACTGCAAAAACACATTAAAACTAGCAGGATTGGACAAAACTGTTGATTGCGCACATTTGGAGGCTAAATTAAGTATATAATTATCAGATTGCATTATCGGTTTAATTTCGTTTTATCTGCATTATCTGCGTGACGTCATAATTGCCATTATCGGCCGATAATTATCGGTGACCGATATTATCGTGCATCTCTAAATATTATATAATAGAATAAAGGATTTTTTTTTTTTGGGTGAGCTCTAGAATAAAATTAAGAAAATGATTAATTTAGAACTAGATGAAACAATAAAATCAATTAAAATGAAATAAATCATAGTAAAAAAGACACTGAATTACAACAAAGATAAATACCATCCTTAAACACTGTGCAAAACTCATTTATATTACATTTATATATACAGTTTATATACAGTATATATATATATATATATATATATATACGAAATGCAATACAACGTATGAAAAAGTATCTGAACCTTTTGGAATTTCTCACATTTTGGCATAAAATCCCCATCAAATGTGATCTGACCTTTGTCAAAATCACACATATGAAAAAAATAGTGTCTGCTTTAACTAAAGCCACTCAAACATTTATAGGTTTTCATATTTTAATGAGGATAGTATGCAAGCAATGACCTTAGGTGGAAAATAAGTAAACCATCACATTTAATATTTTGATCATCATCAAGACAATTCTTACCAGATTTGTGTTTTGTAGTGGGCAGGGCATACACACCTGACATAAATTGTTTGGTAAAAATTGGTTTCAATTGCTCTTTAAGTCTCCTTAGGCAGAGGGTTCACTTACTTCTGTATCCCCCCCCCCTTCTGTCAAGGTTTGCATGCTATCCTCAATAAATTAATGTTTGGGTAGTTTTGGTTAAAGCAGACAGTTTTTTTTCCTCTGTGTGATTTTGACAAACATCAGATCACATTTGATGGTCATTTCATGCAGAAATGTGAGAAATTCCAAAAGGTTCAGATACTTTTTCATACTACCGTGAATAAATAAGAAAATATTGTGAAATACAGTGCAACGAGAAAAAAACTAAAATTAGAAATTAATAATGAGCACAAAACGAAAGTCTACTTTGTAAAACACATCCAATATTTTTTAAAATGTATTTATTCTTTGTTAAAGATGATCCAGTTCAATTATTGACACTTGAATAATTCCTAGAGCAAATTTGACTTATGCGAAATTTGGTCCTTCCTTGTCAAATGATGCTATGACATGTTTTGAATTTTATTTATCATAAAATGAGTGCGACTCACTGGAAGTGTGCCATGTCTTACACTCTCTCACACATACACATACACACACACACTCCTAATTTAAAGTGACTTGCGCGCCCGTATGACGTCCACAGGCCGGGCTTGTTTCCGCTGTGTCCCGCTCGGCCTCTCGGTGGCGTCTTTTCCGGCCAATTAACCAAGTGAGCTCCACGGCGAGGAGCCTTGTCACTGACACAAATCTCCCAAGTGAATTAGTGCGTGAAAGGAGAAAAAGCGGCAAAAGGAGAAATTACACGCCTACCAAAGCTTTCGTCCTCATCCTCGCTCGTCTTTCCGGGACTTTTCTCAGCCATCTGGAGTGGAAAAAAAAAAAAGCGATGCATCAAAGTAGTGTGAATGCGCTTGGCTAACTTTGCTCATATCACAAGTTCTATAAGTTCTCAGCAATGTGTGGAAGATCTGCAGTAAAGGGCTTATATGGCTTAGAAGAATGACTGAACTGTGGGTGTCGGAAACAATGCCCTTGCTTCACACGTCTCTTGGACCACCTGTCATGAGGAGGTCGTTGTGCATCATAAGGGATTGCTTAAATTGCATGATTTTGGATTCATTCAACCTTCAGCATTTAGTCGCTTTTTATATACTGTGATTAGGGTTGTTCTGATCATGTTTTTTTGCTCCCGATCCGATCGTTTTAGTTTGAGTATCTGCCAATCCCGATATTTCCCGATCCGATTGCTTTTTTTTTTTTTTTGCTCCTGATTCAATTCCAATCATTCCCGATAATTTTTCCCGATCATATACATTTTGGCAATGCATTAAGAAAAAAATGAATAAAACTCGGACGAATATATACATTCAACATACAATACATAAGTACTGTATTTGTTTATTACGACAATAAATCCTCAAGATGGCATTTACATTATTAACATTCTTTCTGTGAGAGGGATCCACGGATAGAAAGACTTGTAATTCTTAAAGGATAAATGTGACTTTGTATATTGTGACTAAATATTGCCATCTAGTGTATTTGTTGAGCTTTCAGTAAATGATACTGTAGCCATTTAACTGTTCTGTCCAAATGCATGATGGGAAGTGCAACCATGACTGTGCGTAGTGGCACCAATTGATATATCTTAACATAGGGTGTTAAGAAAAAGATCAAATATTACCTTTCTTCCCCACATTGGTTCCCAGGATATTTCTCAATGTTGAGAGAGGGATTGTAAGGCTTTAGCCAATTAAAAAAAAAGGCTCCAAAGGCTGCCAAGATTCTCTTTACTCATTTTACGCTGCCTTTTAGCTCTATATATAGGTAAAACGGTGTCATTATAGATTGAACGCGTCAATGCGTGAGTAGGTCGTGCAGCGCATGCGTTAATTGCGTTAAATATTTTAACGTGATTAATTTTAAAAAAAATTAATTACCGCTGTTAACACGATAAATTTGATAGCCCTACATTAAGCCAAAACTAAAGACTCTGGATGAGTGTAAGACCTTTTGTCTTTAACGTTAAATACAATTAGAAATCGATTTAATAAAAAAATATATATATATTTAAAAAAGGCATGTCCGATATTTTTTTGCTGATTCCGATTCTTTGAAAATGACGTGATCGGACCCGATGCCGATCGATCGGGACATCTTTAACTGTAATAAAAATTGATTGATTTTTAATCGGTCCAGCCATCAGCTATTCATATCCAAGGGTTGATGTGCAGTGGGCGGGACTGGCCCAGCCATTCTGCTTCTCTGCATGATGATTGTATGATCTGTCTGAGGCCGAATCCCTTTTTGATTGACAGCGAAATGAACGAATTAGTGATCTTTTCATATTCACACCCGCAGGAACCGGAGACTTTCATAATCATCCTAGCGACACTTTCTTTGTTAAAAACGACTAGCGAAAAATCAAGCTGCTATTTCTAGTGTTTTTTTCTTATTGTAGTGTGGAGAATGGACTTCTGGTCCTCTAATTCAGTGTTTTTCAACCTTTTCTGAGTCACGGCACGTTTTTACATTGGAAAAAATCTTGCGGCACACCACAAATCAAAAATGTTCAAAATTACTTTCTGTACAGTGTATTTAATGAAAAAATAATTTCTCAGTATTTATACTTACACTGTGGGAAACTTGAGCCTGTTTAGATGAACACAAAGCCGATTTCCTGGCAGGAATCTTCTTCAACACCTACAGTCTCTCTCTGTTTTCATTTTTTATAGCAGTTAGGCTTGAAAAGCTCAGAATTATCAGACTGGGGGACTTCAGCAATGTCTTTAACCGCATTAGGGTCGAGCATCTCGCTGACAATGGCTTTGCAGGCAGGAAGTGTTCATTTCTCTGCCAGTGTGTGGGACATTTTGGATTTAGCAACAAGTTCAGCAACAAGGGTTTGAGGACTTTCTCATTTACCGTTGTAGTTTTTCCTTAAACATGTTGTCTGTTTCTCTGTGTTTTCACAAAGGTGAACAAAATAATCTTGTTTTGAAGCGATTGGTATTTCGTTTGGAGAGGACGTTTAAGCTTGCTTGGCACCAAGGCGCTGTTGGAGAGCGGCTCGTGTCATGTTCAAGAATTGCTCGGATTTCTAGCCATCAGCCAACTTGCTGTCCTCCACAATGTGTAGAAATAAAACACAGGGGGAGGATTGACGTTCGTCACATATGGATAAAATACAGAGGACACTTTCGTGTAGTATATCGACACTTGATGAGTCTAATCAAATGATGTACAGTACACGTGCTGGGGACCAAATTGTCGCAGACAGCAAGGTGGCTGATGGCTAGAAATCCGAGCAGTTTTTGAACGCGACACGAGCAATACCTCGCTGCTCTGCACACCACCGAGAACTTTCTACCTACTTCTTGCTTCCTACTGCATTTCCGCCTGACGACGTTTAAAAAAAAAAAAAAAAAAAAAAAAAAAAAAAAAAAAAGGCGATATATATCTATATCGGTTTTGAATTTGAAAAAAAAAAAAAAAAACCTACATTATTAAATTCTGGAGGGTTCGGTGAATGTACATGTGAAACTCGTGGGGTTCGGTACCTTTAGCAATGTTAAGAACAACTGGTCTATGTCTATGATCCCAATTACTTTACAGTCAAGTGAATATGTAGTGATTTAGTTTTAAAAGGGGGCAGAGTTGGGTACAGTAGCCAAAAATTTTACTAAAGTAGCGTTATTTAAAAATAATATTACTCAAGTAAAAATAAAAGTAGTCTTCCAAAAAATGTACTCAAGTACAAGTGAAAAAGTATCCAGTGAAAGTAATACTCATGTAATGAGTAACGTTGTGAGTAACTGCTTTTTTTTTTTTTTTAAACAATGGTATTTTTTTTTCCTCTTACCACAAACTTATCTCACCCATAACATAAACGCATTAAGCCAAAGAAATACATTAAAAAAAACAAAAACATCATTGAATTCCGGCGAGAGAAAAAAAAAGAAATGAAGCATTATTCTTTCAAAAAGCATGAGTGCCCTCTAATTGAGAAAATAGTTCCTAGTTTGAATAGAGAATCGTTCCTTCTTGGCAGTGTTGTTAATCTTACTTTTAATAAGTAATCAATTAGTTCCAAATTACTTCTCCCAAAAAGTAATTGCGTTAGTAACTCAGTTACCTGAATGTATAAGTAATTAGTTACTTGGCAAAGTAACTGGTGATTTTTCTCCCAAAAAAAAGAAAAAACAAACAAACAAAACAAACAAACAAAAAACAGGTCACAGAATGCGAAGTTTAAAGGGTTTTTGGTGCAATTGGCCCTCGCCCAATTCTTTACTCTAAACTTAACTAGACACTGGGGTATTGCGGATATCGCGATAACTAGATAGTAACCTTTGCTATGTGTGGAAGTCATTTAATGTTCTGAATCAACCGTTAAAGTTGGTAAACTTGCTCCCGTTATTGCATTCGTTCCCTTCTGTCTACTTTCAACGTGTAATTTTTAAAACTGTTTCATCATTTAAAGATAGATTTAAGTCAAGATTTTGCCGATTTAGGAGCATTTTAGATAAAAGGTTACTAAGGTTCTCTAAGAAGGTTCTCTACAACAGAGTTTTCCAGTCTACTGCTTTAAGATGGCGGCTGTTTACTAACTAGTTCTTTAGATATGTTGCTATTACCATCGTGTCTGTCATTTGCATCTAGTTCTATAATATATGATATCTACCGTAGCATTATGTGGGGGTAGTTTGTAGGCTATCAGCTACATTATTGGAGCTACCTAGCATCGCGTTTGCGACGGCGTCCCCACTCCTGCTCTGCTCTCTCGTCTCCATGAGTCAGTCTCTCTGACTTTTCTGTCATCCATCAACATAGTAACGCACGCCTTTCCTGCCTCAGTAACGGTAACGGCGTTGCCAAGATGAGAAAAGTAATTAATTACATTACTCACTTCTGAAAAAAATAACGCTGTTAGTAAAGCCGTTATATTCTAACGCCGTTATTAACAACACTGCTTCTTGGTTACTCTTACGAAATTAAAATGATCCGATCGCTGGTTTTTCACGGTCAATCAGTGCCAAATAAAAACTGGGAAAGAGGTCTAAATCCGTACTTTCGAGTCATGTGGAGGGCAGCGTTCTATGTCAACAACTTAATTTTTTACGGTGCTTTAAAGACGCCGCGTGATCATAGAACGGCAAGCTTGAGTCTGACTGGTGTAATGGAGTCATGTTATTATTCTTACGATGTCTCATTGGTGAAATTGGTACAGCTATTTTTGGCATCGCTGGCAAAAAAAAATCTAATTCTGGTCCTTCTCAAAAAATTAGCATAATGTGATAAAGTTCATTATTGTCTGTAATGTACTGATAAACATTAGACTTTCATATATTTTAGATTCATTACACACAACTGAAGTAGTTCAAGCCTTTAATTGTTTTAATACTGCTGATTTGAGCAAAAAAGGCAAGAAAAACCAAAAATCCCTATCTCAAAAAATCATATCATGAAAAGGTACTCTAAAGAAGCTACTGACCTAATCATCTGAATCAACGAATTAACTCAAAACCCCTGCGAAAGATTCCTGAGGCTTTTAAATACTCCCAGCCTGGTTCATTACTCAAAACAGCAATCATGGGCAAGACGGCCGACCTGATTGCTGTCCAGAAGGCCATCATTGACACCCTCAAGCAAGAGGCTAGGACACAGAAAGAAATTTCTGGGTGAATAGGCTGTTCCCAGAGTGCTGTATCAAGGCACCTCAGTGGGAAGTCTGTGGAAAGGAAAAAGTGTGGCAGGAAACTCTGCACAACCAGAAAAGGTGACCACACCCTGAGAAAGATTTGGAGAAGGGCCGATTGCAGACCTTGGGGGACCTGCAGAAACTTGGAAATGGGCTACAGGTGCCACATTCCCCAGGTCAAGCCACTTTTGAACATGAAACAGCGGCAGAAGCGCCTGACCTAGACTAAAGAGAAGCAGCACTGGACTGTTGCTCAGTGGTCCCAAGTACCTTTTCAGATGAAAGCAAATTTTGCATGTCATTCGGAAATCAAGGTGCCAGAGTTGATTTGCCAAATGTCTGAAGTCCAGTGTCAAGTACCCACAGTCAGTGATGGTCTGGGGTGCCATGTCAGCTGCTGGTGTTGGTCTACCGTGTTTTATCAAGGGTAAGGTCAGTGCAGCTAGCTATCAGGAGATTTTGGAGCACTTCATGCTTCCATCTTCTGAAAAGCTTTATGAAGATGAATATTTCATTTTTCAGCACGACTTGCTCACAGTGCCAAAACCACTGGTAAATGGTTTACTGACCATGGCATTACTGTGCTCAATTGGCCTGCCAACTCTCCTGACCTGAACCCCATAGAGAATCTGTGGGATATTGTGAAGAGGACGTTGAGAGACACCAGACCCAACACTGTGGATGAGCTTAAGGCCGCTATTGAAGCATCGTGGGCCTCAATAACACCTCAGCAGTGCCACAGGCTGATTTCCTCCATGCCACGCCGCATTGAAGCAGTCATTTCTGCAAAAGGATTCCCGACCAAGTATTGAGTGCATAGCTGATATCATTAATTGAAGGTTGACTTTTTCTTTTTTTTTTTTTTTTTTTTAATTAAAAAACACTTTTTTGTATTGGTCGGATGAAATATGCTAATTTTTTGGGATAGGGATTTTTGTTTTTTGACTTTTTTGCCAAAATCATCACTATTAAAACAATAAAAGCCTTGAACTACTTCAGTTGTGTGTAACGAATCTAAAATATATGAAAGTCTCATGTTTATCAGTACATTACAGAAAATAATGAACTTTATCACAATATGCTAATTTTTTGAGAAGGACTAGTATGTAGAATAAAGACGAAAAATGTAACTACTCTCGTGTAGCCCAAAATAGCGGAGTAAGAGTAGCGTTTTTTTTTCCTTATCAAATCTACTCAAGTATAAGTAAAAAATATGGTTTAGTAAAACTATTCTTAGAAGTACTTTTTTCTCAAAAAGTTACTCAAGTAAATGTAATGGAGCACATGTAACACGTTACTACCCACCTCTGAAAGGGGGGGTATATTTTTTCAAAAAACATATCGTGCCGTATCGGTATCGTCCGATACAGCACAACCGAGTGTTGTAATCTGTATTGGGAGCCAGAAATGATTTTACACATTCCCAAAAATGAAGACTGACTACTTCAGCCACCTCATTTCAGCTGTATATCTTCACACAGGAAGGGCCTAGTGGAAGTTTCAAACCCCGAATCTGAGAACTGTGAAGCAGAGCCGCTCACCACTCGTCCACTGTGCTGCCCCATCTTCAATTCAACGTTGCTCTGTGGGGACAGTACGAATGCGCTCCCCACTCATGTTAACGTGTGACCGCTTCTGAACGCGACGACGCATGCTTATAAACACACATTTCCATTTTAAAACAACCGGGCTAAGTAGTCCCGCGAGGTCCGTTACCGAACAAATCTGCCATTTTGTTTTTGTCCGTTTCTTTTTTTTCCTGTTTTTTGCGCCGATGTAATTTAGCCCCGGCGCTTTTTACAGCGACAAACAAGGCGCTCATGAAAAAATGACACGCAAAGTGCAGCGGCTGGGCTTTTAACAGTGGGAAGACTCCGACGGAAGGTCAGCGAGGCGAGCGCGCCGAGAGGAGAGCCGGATAAATAATGAATACCAGCTTCATCTGCAAAGCGGTTGGACGGCCGGCCGGACGGACAGATGCGCGGCAACACATTCACCTAGAAAAGATGCGCACACCGACAGGAAGGGACGTGATACACAAACACACACACACACACACAGAGTTATTGACATGAGGAAGAAAAATCCATATTTATATATAATACAGTGTGCAGGAGACCCATCAGTCTCTCTGGTCCGCGCAAGGCTTTACTTAAGGCATGAAATGTTTATGTGGACCATTTTAACAAACACACACATTCTCATACTCACACATGCAAATCAAACTGTGTGGACTTTTATTTTTTTGTATTTGTTTACATCATCTAAGGTCCACAAATATTCTCTAAGATCCCTTCAAAATATTGTAATATAAAATATTGCTAATGAAGAAATTTTATGTCCATCATTACTGGCTGTAACAAATTCCAAAGCAACAGGTGGCAAGTTTTAAATATGAGGGTTTGGAGTAGTTTTGCACTGACAGTCTGACACTGATATTATTTTTTTAGGGTACTGATGCAGATTATGTCCATGTGATACATGGTCGATACTGTACCGATAGCATGTTTTTTGAAAAATTATTTTCTTTTAATACAAAACTACTGCATACTCACTTGATCGTAAATTTTGGACTATAAGGCGCACCCACCCACCCACCAAATTTGACGTGAAAATGGCATTTGCTCATCGATATGCCGCACTGGACTATAAGCCGCAGCTGTCCTCACTGTATTATGGGATATTTACACCAAAAGATATAAACCAGTAATACTTAATTTGACAGCGGCATCATAAGACCGTCATCAGACCAAATGAAACACCATGAAGCTCTGAACCAATTGGTTGCAAAACTTCATTGCTTCAAGAAGCTTCATTTTGCCATCACTGCTTCCTTGAGGGTGACAGTCAACCTCTGCTGCCACCTGATGTCTACACTGTTGTTGTACAACATGCCTCCGAGCATGCATTGCAGCGCTAGAGATGTAATTAACAATCAAAATTCATGTTCTGTGCTAATTATTTCTTCAGTTACTGTTCCAGTTGCTTCATTAATTGTTAGTTATGGTATTTGGTATCACTTTATTTGACAATGGCGTCATAAGACTGTCATAAGACCAAATGAACCACCATGAGCTTTGAACTATAATTGGCTGCAAAGCTTCATTGCTTGAAGAAGCTTCATTGGGCCATCACTGATTCCTTGGGGGTGACAGTCAACCTCTGCTGCCACCTGCTGTCTACACTGTTGTCATACAACATGCCTCCTAGCATGCATTGTAGTGCTACAGATGTAAATAACAATCAAAATTCATGTTTTGTGCTAATTATTTAGTTACTGTTCCAGTTGTTTCATTAATTGTTAGTTACAGTATTTGGTAACGCTTTATTTTACAGTAGCGTCATCAGACTGTCATAAGATCAAATGAACCACCATGAAGCTTTGAACTATAATTGACTGCAAAGCTTCATTGCTTCAAGAAGCTTCATTTGGCCATCACTGCTCCCTTGGGGGAGACAGTTAATCTCTGCTGCCCCCTGCTGTCAACACTGTTGTCGTACATCATGCCTACCAGCATGCATTGCAGCGCTAGAGATGTAAATAACAATTCAAATTTATGTTCTGTGCTAGTTATTTCTTCAGTTACTGTTCCAGTTGTTTCATTAATTGCTTGTTATGGTATTTGGTAACCCTTTATTTGACAGTGGTGTCATAAGACTCTCATAAGACCAAATGAACCACCATGAAGCTTTGAATGATAATTGGCTGCAAAGCTTCATTGCTTCAAGAAGCTTCATTTGGCCATCACTGCTCCCTTGGGGAGACCGTCAACCTCTGCTGCCACCTGCTGCAAACACTGTTGTCATACAACATGCCTCCCAGCATGCATTGCAGTGCTAGAGATGTAAATAGCAATCAAAATTCATGTTCTGTGCTAATTCTTTAGTTAGTTCCAGTTGTTTCAATTAATTGTTAGTTATGGTATTTGGTCACACTTCATTTGACAGTGGCGTCATAAGACCATTATAATTGTCACATGACACTGTCATGAACATTAATGAATGCTTATGACGGATGTCATTTTGTGTCGTCCAGCAAATTCTCACTTTTGAATAGATGTAAAAGACCTGAGCTGGACATAAATGGAGTTAGTGACATAATTTGCCGGATGACACTTATTGACATCTGTCATAAGCATTCATTAATGCCTATGATAGTGTCATGTCATAATTATTGTGACGGTCTAATGGCAGTCTTATGACGTCTCCTTAAAATAAAGTGTTTCTTAGTAACCCAAATAAATCAACAAATAAGCCGCACTGCATGCACTATAAGCCGCAAAATTCAAAATGAGGCAAAAAAGTAGCGGTTTATAATCTGAAAATTACGGTAATTGCAATGATGGCTTGGTCAGTCACTGCATAGGTGATTGTCTGCCATTGACAGTGCTAGACGTCCACTCCATTTGAAGCGGGAGGGTTGACAGCGATTTTTACCTAATTGGCTGCCAATGACAGAACTAGATGTCAAATCCAATTGAAGTGGTAGGGTTGGCAACAGATGAATGAAAGTTCAAGGCAAGGTTATCTTTCAAGGTAGGGTTAAAAATCAGGCTTTTCATCCTGGCTTTTTTTTTTTTTTGTAACCAACGGTGACGGTTGCAAATTTTAGGTTTCAAGGTAGGGGGAAAATGTAGGAATTCAAACCTTGATTGGGGTATTTACAGGAAGTAACATTTCAGTTTTGGTAATTTTTAGTGACGTCGGTGACAAAAGCGGGGGTGTTTTGATCCATGAGACCTGCCGGTCGTCTGCAGATGGATTAATCAAAATTTCTGTTTCTAGCGGCTGTGTGAAGGGTGTATAGTAATGAGGTAATGAATCCGCTTGTGGCTAAACAATAGCATATGACGGTTAGCAACCATGTGGCTTCGTGGGGCTAACTCCCTCCATACCAGAACATATCCTTTTTTCCTCCTCAGACAAAACTTTTTCTCTTATATTGCTCTGCCATCTTTGCAAATTTCACGCGAAAGCGTTTCCATTGACTGCTGCCTTTTATAATGAATGTGGAAAGGGGATGTGACGTATGCCATAAAGCAGCACATTTGTAATCGGGATTTGAAGTTTTCAAGTCGGTTATAGTTAGGTTTAGGTTTTCAAGGTCGGGTTAAGTGTGTTTGTGTGCTTTGATTTACAGTGTCACTTCCTTGAAGGTTATGTTGACTTGTATCGCCGTGGTTACCGTAATGACTCACACTGTTGACCCTGTCAAACCGGCCAAACAGAAGAGGTTTTTTTTTTTTTTAAGTATCCTGGGAAGGACCAGAGCCAGTTCATCACCCAAATGAACACACACAAGAGAAGCCCCCCACCTGTCCTCTTTAATAATTGGCTTGGTTTTCACCAGGTATCATTGCCCATTTCAGATTAGAGCTTGATTATCAGAGGCCAAACAGAGAGGAGCGCTGCTCATTATCATTGACTTGGACTCCCTGGGTGTGCGCATGCAGTAGTGTTGTCGATATCGAACGACACAGCGTGGGGACGCCTCGTCGCAGCGGTCCTTCGCAATGACTGTTTTATGGGGAAAGTGATACACGGTGTTACAGTGTTTGGGTGGTGATGCTGTTAGGTTATCAGGAGTAGGGGGGTGAAGGGGGGTGCGTCTATGTCTCCTGTTTCCCTGGGGGTTAGTGCAAAGCCCCCCCACACCACACGTCTGTTGAATTATGGATGGAGGTGAAGAGGGGATGAGGGCTGGCCTCGAGGGGACAACTCCCCCCCTGCTTACCTTACCTCCTCTATTCTACCCCCCATCCTCATTTCTCGGTGATGTTTTTCACCCTTTCATGTCGCACCTTCACCATCATTCCTCTCTTCCGCCAACGTTGGTCCACTCAGCTGAAACTGGTCATCCTTAACGACAAAAATTGGACCAAAAAAAAATTATGATAAACATAAGAACATTGAATGTCAAGAAATTAAACTGTTTTTGCCTATTTTTGCTTGAATTCAATGTACATTATGTTCTCACTGGTGCATGCATCTTGGCCACCAGGGGGCAGTATGCGCAGCTGTTTCACTGTGTTTAAAATGTCAAAATAATAAAAATAAAACTCTTGGAGCAATTGGCAGCGATAAATTGCTGTTAACCTTCCCAGTCATAATTGATTCAACGTCAGTCGCCGTCAAAGGCAGTGAAACATAATTTCTCATGCCAGCCATTTTCGTTGAAATGGATTTGATGTCTATCACTGACAATGACAGTCATTGAGTTTTGAAAATAGATTTGATAAAAGATTTGAAAATATTTCACAATAGACTTCATAATATGTTGACGGGACACAGGGCCGATAAATAGGAGGCCTGCATTGTTGGCGAGACAGTCAAAGCTGACTGAGTGGAATCACAGACAAAGAGCTTTTTTAGTTGAAAATTCTTGTGAATAAATGCATAAATCCCTGAATTTTACACAGATATGGACGTAAAACAGTCTTGATTCTTGGTTAAAAGCAAAAAAAAAAACTTGCAGTTTGCATTTATTTTACGTAAATATGTCGAAGTACAATGCTAGTCTGTTAGTAAATGTAGCCAGCGGCCGCCTGATGTAAACAGAGCTTTTCCGGTGAAAATTCTTGTGAATCAATGCTTAAATCCCCGAATTCTTTATGAAATGGACGTAAAACAGTCTCGACTCTTGGTTAAAAGCAAAAAAAAAAAAAAAAAAAAAACGTGCAGTTAGCATTTATTTTATGTAAATATGTCGAAGTACAATGCTAGTCTGTTAGTGAATATAGCTAGTGGCCGCCTAATATAATCAGATCTTTTCCGGTGAAAATTCTTGTGAATAAATGCTTAAATCCCCAAATTCTTTATGAAATGGATGTAAAACAATCTCGATTCTCTGTTAAAAGCACTCAAAAAAACGTGCAGTTAGCATTTATTTTACATAAATATTGCGAACTATGATGCTAATGCAGTAGTGGCTAATTTCTCCCATTGATTTTCTTCACAATGTTTCAAAATGCATGCATGGTACGAAAAATATAATAATGACCTTGAATCTTCGAACAAATCACTCCTGAGACAATCCTTCCTGTTTTTTGCGGTACAGCTTTCTTACTTTTTCAACAGAAATCTGACGTTAGATTGCTGCGTATGTGTGTTTGTGAATAGCTCCTCTTGATGTGGGCGGCCCCCTACTTGAATGCGAGGCGCAGTGCATGACCGATCTGATCCATCACTACATTGTGAAGTCTGATTTCACTTTTTTTTTTTTTTTTTTTTTGCTTCCAAGTCGAGAGTTGGGTATATAAATTTTTCATGTTCCTTATCTGATTACTCGATTATTCGAACAAACTAGTTCATCAATTAATCGACAAATAAATAATCGATAGCTGCAGCCCTAATTGTTTTTAATTGTATAATTTGCTGGGCATAGTTTATTGTTGGGTGTGGCTTATAGTCCAAAAATGTCAGCAATTAAAATGCGTAATTAAATACAAATAATTTATTTTAAAACATTTTTTTAATAGTAATAATTAAAAAAAAAAAAAAAAAAGTGCTCTGATACAGAATGTCACTAATTCACAACAGTCAGCATCAAGTCAGAAATACAAATTAGAATTGCAAGCCTGATTTGCTCATAGAATTATTTTCATATTCAAGGACGCAGAAAATTGTCACCGTTTTTACTGTTTTTCGCCAGGTTGTCTGGCTAAGAAGTCAAAAGAACAGTTGCCTCAATAACTCGTTCATCGCAACTTTCATTTTGATCCTGTTTTTCACATCCTTGGTGCCTTTGAGTCACAGGTTTAGTCCATCTTAATGTCTTTCAAACGGTGGTACCTTTTATCTGACACGACCCACTCAAGCCTGTGAACACTCGACACAATTAAACTGCCTCCTCATGTAAAGGATTTACAGAATAATTCCTGGATTCACACACTAATTCCTTGCCACTCTAAGATTAAATTGACTTTTTTTCTGAGACCATTTCAAAGCTTTAAAGGAGACATTCTTGGTTGTTAAACTTCCTGGATGGTTGTGAAAAAATATAAAATGAAAGAAAATTCGGATCTGTCTTAGATGCAGCCAAATATAAACATCTATATGGTATTTTATTTTTTTTGTGATGAAGGGATTTTACCAGTTTAAGATTAACATTACAGGGAGTAGGGATTCCATTTAGGGTTTAGGGGCAAAACACACGGGAGGTGACGTTGCTCGCGTTCAATACATTTTCTATGGAACACGCACGACGAGGCGAAAATCGACAACCCTGGCCTTAACATACTGGCCACGTTCGTATTTCGTTGTTCATGCATCATGTAACATTATCATACTGTACACTTATTCAGCATGTTGTTCTCTATTGTATTTTTATTTTAATTTGCCTTTCAAGATGACATATCTATTCTATGTGTTGGATTTTATCAGGTAAATTTCCCCCAAAAATCTGACTTATACTCCGGTGCGACTTATAGTCCAAAAAATACGGTAACAAAAAAAAAAAAAAACAACAACTCCACATTAATTTTGACTTTGTTTTACTCGGAATACTACGGAGCCCCTAAACTAAAGGGACATCAACAGTGTTGGGCACGTTACTTTAAAAAAGTAATTAGTTATAGCTACTCACTACTTCTTCCAAAAAGTAACTGAGTTAGTAACTGAATTACTCTATAGTAAAAGCAACTAGTTACCAGGGAAAGTAATTATTTCTGTTATTCTAAAAAGAAGTTGTTGTATGTCAAAGAATTTGAAATTTTCTGAGCAATATTCGAGTCAGTTGAATAGAGCAGAACAGACAGGCAGTTGTGTTATAGAACCTTGTAATATTTACTGCACCACACCAGCAACAGATTTATCTTACACTTGAAGTGCAACAAAAATAAACAGTAAACAATATCATAATATAACAGTCAGCAGTAAACAATGTAAAGTGAGTTTAATCAATTAAATCTCTCACAACCTGAGACAACTGGTCAAGTAGACAGAGCCTACTGTACTTCAAGTATTTTGACTTGAAATATTGTTTATATCTCCACCTCGTAAAGGACAAATTTTCCTATCAATGCTCTGCCATCATATCCGCCTGCATCTGTTTTGCGTGTGTGTGTTTGCCGCACGCGCTGTTCCGGTTTGTGTGTGAAAACACTGGCTCTGATTGGCTTACCATGACACATGATTCTAACCCTCAGCCAATCACAATCACTTCCATCACATCTATCCAGGTTTTGCATTCAGGTAGCTTCGTCCCCCTACTCCTCCCGTCACCCTCAAAGCGTCTGCCGTCCTCAAGATGGAAGCCGCGTTCTTGCTGGCTGACAGTGGGGGATGGGAACGAGGCTAACATTCAGGTGTGGCAAAAACAGAAATGTTAGCAAGCTTTGGAAAGCATTGTCTAATTGAATGAGCAGGGACAAACAGCCTGGAGTCATAAGAAGTACGTGCTGTAATATTCTGATACAGAATTATCCGAGGCACCCTAAAGTGCACACGGCGCCAATATTGTTTTGCTCACATGATGCGGGAGTGAGTTAGAGACACGGCCTGCCGAGAGCCGTACGTTTGTGTTAATGTTAAAGTTATATGTGCTATTAAAGAAACAGAGTGCCAGCATGTCCTGTGTGGTATATCTTTGCTAAGAAAAAGCACAAAACAAAACACGTGCGCTATTCTTGAACCTGAACGCACCCCAAGTCTTGGATGACAAATAAACAGAGCAGACTCTCTACGGCTGGTAGTTTCTTCAATTTATTCAGAGTAAGTAACACACCGCTTTTTACCGTTAGTAACGGTAACGGCGTTGTAACGGCGGAAAAAATAATTAGTTAGATTATCTCGTTACTGAAAAAATAACGCTGTTATGTAACGGCGTAATTTATAACGGTGTTATTCCCAACACTGGACATCAACAGAAACAGAATAAATTTAAGCAATCTGGTGCGCACCAGATATTTTCTGGTAAACATTAACATTATATAGTGTTTAAGCTAGCGGACTTTTGTTAAGTGTTTGAACAGCTAGCAATTTGCACTGGCGTACCGCAAGCAACACGTCGTTTTTGCTCATTAATATTCTTGACATTAGCAATTGTGGCTAGGCGGGTTAACCTCCCGTTTGTCCCTAATGGTAAATGAATGGAAATAATGTACAAACGAGATGTTAACTGAGCTAAACCTACCAATTCTGTCTGAAAATGATGTTGCTGGTGCCAAATTCACTGGTAAAGATGGCGAATAACATACAAATGTTCAGTTAAAGAGATGGCTTGAGTGTCAAGGGCTGAAAAAGACAGGATAGCCGACCTGATTCAGAGTTAGCTTTTTTATCGACACCTTACGCTTCCTGCGCAGTGGCGCCACCAGGGGGTGGCCACGGCCACCCCTATAAACTGGTTGGCCACCCCACTGGCCACCCCGCTTCCCAGTATATCGTTAGATTGTTTTAGCATCAGTTACGCATTTAATCCCAAATGAATGCATTTATTTTGTTTTGTTAAATGTAGGGCTGTCAAATTTATCACGTTAACGGGCGGTAATGAATTTTTAAAAAATTAATCACGTGAAAATATTTATCGCAATTAACGCATTCGCGGTACGATTCATTCATACGTTGCCGCAAACAGCCTACAATGGTGCCGTTTTACTTATATACAGAGATAAGAGGCAGAGTGGAGTAGATACAAGCATTCATTGAGGCCTTGCTTTTATTTGGCAAAAGCTTTGTCATCTCTCCCACAGCAACTATAAATATTGTGGGAAGCGACGTGGGGAAGAATGACAGCAGTTGATCTTTTTCTTAACACTCTATAGTGTAGCAAACACAGAGAAGATATAGCATTTGCAGCCACCACACACAGTCATGGTTGCACCACTTCCAATCATGCATTTGGGAAGAACAGTTAAGTCGCTACAGTATCATTTACTGAAAGCTCAACAAATACACTAGATGGCAATATTTAGTCACAATATACAAACTCACATTTATCCTTTAAGAATTACAAGTCTTTCTATCCATGGATCCCTTTCACAGAAAGAATGTTAATGTTAATGCCATCTTGTGGATTTATTGTTATAATAAACAAATACAGTACTTATGTACAGTATGTTGAATGTATATATCCGTCTTGTTTTATCTTTCCATTCCAACAATAATTTACAGAAAAATATGGCATATTTTACAGATGGTTTGAATTGCGATTAATTACGATTAATTAATTTTTAAGCTGTGATTAACTCGATTAAAAATTTTAATCGTTTGACAGCCCTAGTTAAATGTACGCCTTATGCCTAATATATACATAACACAATAAAACAGAATTGTTGTGGAACTCAAAATGTTGACTGGACGGTTATGGACTATGCACATTAAATCATTAGTAACATCAAATATTACACAATACACCAAAATATATCAGTAGCTGTGTCCTTAAGTCTTTCTGATAGTTTTCCCCTGACCTTTTTACTGCAATAATATAATAAAAACCTGAAATTATGGCTTTTAGTTTTGGCCACCCCAAGATTTTAAGTGGCCCCATCTGGCCACCACTATGAAAAAATTCTGGAGGCGCCACTGTTCCTGCGCCAAAGTAAAAGCTTGCATCACAAAACAAAAGTCAACATTTAAAAAAAAAAAAAAAAAAAAAAGACGAGACGAGACGCAGGCGTCTTGAAGTCGAAATCGCGTAAGTCGGGTCCGTCGTAACACTGGGCCTACCTGGATTTTCTTTTTGAATGAGTTTCTGAGAAGACATCGATGCATTTTGTTAATTGCGATTGCCTAAATTGTGAAGGAATCAATGTCCCGTGTAAACAAGGCTACCTTCCGATTGGTTGAATGAAAGCTGTTAAATTTTTTTGCATGGCGGGAGGTAGCGGCAAAGTTGTCGAGCTGACAAAAAAACACAAGAAGCTAGCTTTGATGACGGGAAGTATGCAGAGAGGACGACCAGAGATGGAATTAAACTTTTATGACCTATGAATATTTCATGTTCTGGGCAGTGATTCCCCACATTCTGGTGCATGTGTGCGTGCGCGTGTGTGAGAGAGTGTTGGAAAAGGACCCCACGACTTGTGAGCATTTCTCTCGAGTTGAGGTTTTCATCTACGTTGCAACGATTTTGCAAATTCAGCCGCCGAAGCTAGTTTGACTTAGGATCATGAAATTCGGTAGGCATGTCTATCAAGAGAAGACCAAATAAATTCAAAAGGTCAGCTATTTTGGATTGGAACCAGCGATTTTTTTGTATGCTTGAAAATCTAATGCCTAGTTACAGAATTTTGAAAAATCAGCCCCGAAAGCCTGTTTTACTGAGCATTATGAAATTTCTTTGGCATACTGTACATGCGATGAGCAGACCAATCCCAATAGCTAATTTGTAACTCTACAACGTGTCTTTGATGAGTAGACCAATGAAAATGTCTGGAGAAGGAATGATCAAAGACACAGGAAATCTGCCATTTTGGGAAACCATTTTATCTAACAAATAATCTTTGCTGAGAAATTTTGTTTGATAGCAAACAAGTGTAAACTTAATGTGCGTATGACACCAAAAAACATGTTTATTTCATATTTCACGTGGTGTTTTATGCTCCTGAATGAAATGGACCGCTTGAATGTGTGTAGAAGCGATAGTTTTAAATATTTTAATTTTTGAATCCCGCACCATGAAAATGAGTGACTTCCGGCTCCAGTCTCGAGTTGAGAAAGAGGGCGCTGTGACGTGTACGGTAGAATGAGTCCTCTTCACTATCCAGCCGTACTGTTGTATGAAAAGGACTAAGGATTCAGCTGATTTTGTGGATTAATTCGTTTATTTTTCGCATCACGCCAGCCAAACGGCTGCAGAAAAATGTTGCTGCACCAGGGAGAGGCGTGTGAGCCTTTTGGGGGTTTCAAAAGGTTCCCATTCACTGGTGGATATTGGCCAAAACAATCCCTACCACTGTGGGACCATTGGACTTACCAGGAAGTGAGTAAACTTTTGTCTTAGGTCAAACACTGGGATCAATTTAATACGTAGGTGGCTTGCATTTTGTGGCTGACATGCTCCTTGTCCACTCCGCCGCCGACCGGCGGCTTGTCGCACATCCTCACGCCGGGAGAGCACTGTACGCGGCTTGTTGCCCTCTTCATGTGCCCGGTGTTCTGTCAAATTTTCCACCTGATCAGAAATTACACCTTTGTGTTAAAAATAGCCGCAAATACAGCGATTACAAAGTAAACACTATAAACTTTCTTTAAATAAAGGACTACTTACGTTTAATCATGGATGGGCATGTAAAAAGCTCTCCTCATACACATTCTGTCATGTTAGCTGCACAAGAACTGCAGCCGCTCTCCTATGACTCTCTAGCTGTTTACGTCTTCGCCGTGTAGTAAAGCATTATTTTGCCATTTTTGTGTGGACCATTTGGCAGCTACACACTCCTCCGACGTCAGCCGGTTTGTCCGGCGGTCATTGTCCAGCTACTTCCCTGCAAACAAGGTCTCTGCCCTCAGTAGAGGAACGACGAGCTCTAACTTGCTCGCCACGGGGCGGGTTGCCGATCGGCGAAGACAATCGATAACCCATTTGTCGTGTGAAATGATCCGGGCTAGTTATGTGTGATTTTCCGCTTCGAAGACTTTGAAACATTACTCGGTTCGGGGTAGCATGTCAGCTAGCTGTCACGCCTCTTGGTTTGTTTACATTCTCCGGAAATGACAAAAGCCTGACTTACTACGGTGGCATAAAATATCGTTCGGGAGGTGCGACAGTAAAGGTGAAGTCGACAGTTTTGACCATTATAGAGTAATTTTGCCATGTCGTACTGAATAAATGCATTTTTATTATTTTATATTCCATTTAGCACAAGACTTATTTGTCATGACCATGCCATTTATTTAGCTATTGGGGAAAAAAAATACTTGAATAAAAAGAATATCCTGGAAAAATATTGGAGTAGAGATACTGAAACAATGACATTTTGCGGCTCTCTTCGTCACGTTTTCCTCGTTCTGAATAATTCCCCCTAAATTGGCTGAATAGTAAAACATGAAACCATTCTCCTGCCGACGTCATCCTCCTGTTGCGAACGCTAAAACCCTATAATGATAGGCGTGGCTAACCGGCAGATTAAAAGACAAATTTCTCGTCATCTGCGCTTGGCCAAATTGTTGTATATAGTTAAATCGTCTCCAAATATGATTCTAATTCACATAATAATGCTATTTAAGACTTTTTTTTCTCCTGTCGTACGCACTTTAACCCTTAATTGCATAATTTGAATTTTCATCATTGCATGCAGGCGTTGAGCAAGTTTGACGATCGAGATTGACGACTCGCTCAGAGACAGGCCAAACATTTAACTTGAGTCAACTTAATCATTTCTCCAATGACACCGGGACACTCCCCACCATTTGAGCTCCGACTACGGAACCTTAATCGATGATCGAGCCGGGGCCGATCAATATGTCAGTACGGTTTTCATCCGTGCCTGTCTCGTCTTGCCGATCATCAACACCGGCAAACGCCGAAGGCTGATCATCGATTGCGATAGTATTTTTAGCTTAGCATATTGATCACGGGCCACACTGTAGGTCGAACGGAGCGCAGGGTTTGTACACAACGGCTCACTGGAAAGAAATCAATAGACCTCAGCCAGATGCTTGATCCACTCTGTTGTTCCTGAGCCTATAATGTGTTTGCTTATATGAGTCGATGTTTGTCATTAGCCATTATGTTGTTGGCTATATGCTATATAGATTCATGTCTGCTACCATAAAATTGTATGTTATTTTAACAATATATTGTGTCTTGTGAAAAAGCTCAAGAAACCTTCCAAATTTTTCACTAGAACAGACTCCCGCATGGTTTGTAAGGGATTAACGGATAGAAAGATTTGTAGTTCTTAAAAGCTAAACGTTATTATGAGTTAAAATAATTTGATATTGAAACCCCTCCTAATGTTTTCATTTTTATTCAATTTGTAAAATTAGTTTAACTAGTCGGTCACAATTGTTGTTGACGTCACAGGGTGTTCACGTCACATGGTTACGCTGCCAAGCTTCCAGAGTATGGCTCTAGTGACATAAACATCTCATCTGTTCAACCCTTTCAATTTGAACCCGAGAGGAACATTAATGAGCATTACAGCACAGTTGATATTTTACAAAACAGACAGCAAAAGCAAAATGAACAGGAAAGACAGGATGAGACTTGACGAGAGTAGGGAAAAAAAAAAGTGTTCTGACAAAATCTGGTACACCGGCGAAACGTCCGACAAGAGGCGAATTTGACACCCAAAGGACTATCGTGCACTTTCAGCTTGTTTTGTTCAGATCCATACAGACAGTACAAACTAAAGATGCCTTCAGAAAATACTTAATATCAAATAAGGGTGGTTTAAATATGCTACGTGACTAATGTGGTCAACAGATCAACTATCTGCTTTAAAGCTAGCACAAAAAAAAAACAATGCTTAAAAGTATGAGAGGGAAACTAAAAAGTATTATAAAAAAGTATTTTGAAGCAATGAAAAGATAATAAGACTCAATAAAAACACAAATAGTAAGTACTCGCCGCTTTTAACAGATGTGCGCATGTGTTGGACATCTCACCGCGTAGAAGGATTTGCAGTAACCCAGTAGTGTTTTGTCCAGTGCAGGTCGGCAACCCAAAATGTTGAAAGCGCCATATTGGAGAAAAAAAACAAATATGTCTGGAGCTGAAAAAAGTTGAAAGCTTTTTAAGCCTTATAATGAAGGCAACACATGCTGTATGTATCTACAGTATCTTAGCTATATTAGCCTACTATCAAATGAGCCTTCATGATTATCGTATTTTCCGTACTATAAGGTACGTCTCAAAGCCTTAAATTTTCTCAAAAGTCGACAGGGTGCCTTATAATCCGATGTGCCTTGTATATGGTGCAATATTGGTTAATCCTGACATGACATTCCATTTAGCTCAGTTCTATCTTGTGGATGCCTAACGCAACGCCAATCATTATTACTACTACTACTACTGCGCCTTATTTTGCCGTGCGGCCTATACATGAAAACGGTTTTAAAATAGGCCATTCGTTGAAGGTGCAACTTATACTCAGATGCGCCTTATAGTGCGGAAATACCGTAAATGTGAATTGCGCACCATGTGACTACTCCTTTGTACGATGCGGTCTCAAGTTTACCTTCATTACCATATTAATTAGAAGAATGTTCATGTCATGTTTGTCCTCCTACAAAAATCATATTAAAACTAAAAATATATTTCCCTCCCGCATCTTTTTCCATTTACAAACATTTTTGAAAAAGCTCCAGGGAGCCACTAGCGCAGCGCTAAAGAGCCGCATGCAACTTACGTCATCATCCCGAGTGTCCATTGCGTACATAAAACATGGTGCCCTCCGTGGGTCAAAACATGTACTAAATATTATAGATTTTTAAATCAATGGCAATATTTTATGTTTTTCTAATACAGTGTTTTTCAACCAGTGTGCCGTGGCACACTAGTGTGCCGTGAGAGATCATCAAGTGTGCCGCGAGAAATTATCCAATGTTGCATTTTTTTTTCTTTTGACGTCATCAGGCAGAGTTGCAGTAGGAAGGAAGGAGTAGGTAGAAAGTTCTTGGTTATGTGTATTGCTCGTAGAGGCGTGCAAAATTTCCGATTCTTAGATTTTTCGCGATTCGGCCGTGGAAGATTCGAGAATGATTCACAAACTTTCAAATTCAGATTATTGAATTATACCAGGTAAAGCGGAAATAAAACACAGTCAGCGCGGTCTTTGGGACGCAATGAGGAACGGACCGATAGTAAATATCATGTTCAACTCATGCCGCTAGATAAAAAAAACAATTATACCTGACTGCGGCCGACAGCCGCTACAAACAACGCCTGGTTGCTAGTTGCTACAAACAAACGGCTACTGTAGATATCATATATATGTAGAACTAGATGCAAAATGACAGACGACGGCGGTGTTAGAACATGTATTATTGAACAGAGATGCGAAATGACGATCTTGCCGGCGTTAGTAAACAGCCGCCATCTTAAAGCAGTAGACTTCTCTAGAAGGCTCTGTTGTAGCGAATGTAATTAACTTTTTATCTAAAATACTCCTAAATCGGCAAAATCTTGTCTTGAATCGATCTTTAAATGATGAAACAGTTTTAAAACTTTGACATGTCAAAAGTAGACAGAAGGGAAATTATGGAATAACGGGAGTAACTTTAAACACAGTAACGGTTGGTTCACAACAATAAATTAATTGAATGTAGTTTAAAGCTGCTGATACAGAATGGGACTGGAGTATTTTATTTACTGTTATTTTTGTATATTTGTTTACTGTTATATGTTAACTTGATACTGAAATAGTAGTTTGGTTTAGCCTGAGAGGATTTTTGAACAATTTTGGAACTAATGTACAAAACATTAAAAAAAAAAAAAAAAAAGAGGGGGGTGCATCAATAATCGTTTTATAATCGAATTGGAGCCTCTGAATCGCAATCGAATTGTTAGGTGCCCAAAGATTCCCAGCTCTAATTGCTCGTGTCGTGTTCAAAAACTGCTCGGATTTCTAGCCATAAGCCACCTTGCTGTCCGCGACAGTGTGGACCCCAACACGTCTACTGTAAGTCCATTGATTAGACTCATCAAGTGTCGATATACTGTACACGAAAGTGTCCTTTCCATTTTACCCATATGTGACGACCATCAATCTTTTATCTGTGTTTTATGCGAACACATTGTTTGGGAAAGCAAGGTGGTTGATGGCAAGCAATCCAAGCATTTCTTGAAAGCTATCCAACAGCGCCATGGTGCCAAGCAAGCTTAAACGTCATCTCCAATGAAACACCCGTTGCTTCAAAACAAGTCGATGGACTATTTTGTTCGTCTTTATGAAAACACAGAGAAACAGGCAACTTTTTTGAGAAAAACTACAAAGGTAAACACAAAAGCCCTCAAAGCCAGTTAACTTGTTGCTGAAATTGTTGCTAAATCCAAAAAGTCACACAATGTTGCAGAGATATTAATACTACCTGCCTGCAAAGCCGTTGTCAGTGAGATGCTCGGCCCTGATGCGGTTAAAGACACTGCTAAAGTCCCCTTGTCTGATGATTCTGAGTGTTTCAAGCCTAAGTGCTATTAAATAAATAAATAAATAAAAACTGAGAGCTCTTCAAGAAGATTCCTGCCAGGATATCGGCTTTGTGTTCATTAGAGGTGCACGATAATTATCGGTCCGATAATTACCGGTCCGATAATAGGAATTATGACGTCATCCCAATAACTCCAATAACATTATATATTATCGGGCCTATTAATAATATTTTTGGCGCGGTGTCGGATTGGATTGTGAGCGTTTGTTTCAACTCCTGTTTTGCCAGTATGCAAAATTTTGTTAGTGTTCTAGAGGCTGTATTTTTCCTTCAACTAGTTATAAACCTTACTATGGCAATTAGCAAATGTTTGCATTTTACAGTGTTATGTTTACAAGTTCTTGAGAGGCCTTTTGGTTATTGATAGGCTTGCTGTTCTTTAATTGCCAGGTTAAGAAAGTTGTTTCATGGACCAAGACGACAAAAGTCTCCTCTCTTGTGGCACCAAATGTTTTATCTGCTGACAAAGCACAATACATGTTGGGTCTATGTTTGTTTTAGATCAGTGCTCATTGTTCAGGGCAACACATCGTCAATGATATTGACTGATTGATTGTGATTGACTCAAATTATATTTATTCGAAAAAATTAATATGGGCACTTTTTTGAAGTCAAAACTGTTCTTGTCTTTGTTTTGTTCATTATAATAATGTTCATTTCATCATAAAAATTGTGGTTTGGTCAAAGGCAAATCTATGCTGAATCAACCACGAGTATTTTTCACCTACAGATGTTCAAAAACTCAGGTAAATATACATTGGAAAATTATATATATATTATCGGTTATCGTATCGGCCTTGAGGAGCAGGAAGTTATCGATATCGGTTTCAAAAAATGGATATCGTGCACCCCTAGTGTTCATATAAACAGGCTCAAGTTTCACACTGATTAAGTATAAATACTGAGAAATTATTTTGAATTAAATTCAATTAAATATACTGTACAGAAATTAATTTTGGAACATTTTTGGTTTGTGTTGTGCCGCGAGATTTTTTTCCAATGTAAAATTGTGCCGTGACTCAGAAAAGGTTGAAAAACACTTTCCTAATAACATATTTTTGTAAAAGAGAACAATTGTGGCTTATTAGAGACTATAAGTCTTTAAGTCCGGGGTTCCCTTTAAGATGGCAGTTTTACAAATTAAAATAAATGTTATGAATAGTTAACAAAACCAGTAAGCTATTGGTTGAAATTCAATCATATCTGATGATAAACTTAACACTATAATGTGTGTTTTAGGGAATGTACAGCACAGCGTTTGATGTTGCTCATGCATGTGGGTGTGCTTGTTGTTTGGCCAGCAGCTTTTCCATTCCCTCTGTGCATCATTACCACTCTAAATGTATATATCCTCGATATATGTACCTATATACATGTGGTTGTGTGGGTGTGTGGACTGCTCAAAGCGTTGTAGCGTTAACAATGGCCTTTGCACCTTTCATGATGGCTTGTATGTATGGTTTAAAAAAAAATAAAAAAAATAAAAAAAACGAAACTGGGAGTTACAAAAAAGCAAGTCCTATAGGAGACAACACTTAGATAATTGTCAAGAATTCTGTAATTAGTGCTCAACTACAGATAACGGATTGTATCCTTTTTTCTTTAGGTAGTCATCCTTGAAATATTTTGAGAATATGAAGGCAATTTTACTGAAAAGCTTTAAACTTTTCATGGCCAGTTGCGGCCGTTAGGACAATGTTTTGTGGCCGCCATTTGACATCCAGTTGTAGTATTAGTGTTGCCTGCATGTATTTTGTACTTGTGTAAATTAGGGATGTCACAATCACATATTTTTACACCCGTGTCCTTGTCACCTGATTTTGAGAATCTGCTGATACCGAATCCTGATCAAATGCCGGATTTTTTTTACTTGAACAAAATTTCCAAACATGTTACAGTACTGTACCATTTACAGTACTTCCTCCTCGTCTTGTATTTCAGGATTATTTTTGTTACTTTTTAGCTCTTAAAAAAATAAGTACATGGAAGTGTACTGCTCAAAACAGTGTGTTTCCTTGTGCACCTCCCGACAGCCAGCTAACATTGTATGTCCTCCAATAAAACACAAAGCTTGGTCTTTTCTTGTTTTTATATGAAGTAATTTGTTTAGGTTTATGAAACTGGAACAAAGAAACATGCATGCATTCAACACAACTGCACAATACAGGCCGGTAAATAAATACCATGTAGACACCACACTTCACTTGAGCTATAGTAAATTATAGGTCAGCTTCAATACAGCAGGACCTATTCACAAATTTCAGAGATAATAATAATTTTGAACCACAGCTACTTATAGACGCTACCCACGTGACGTCACAACTCCGCCCTCCTGACTGGTGCCGCCCAATTGTCCGTCAACACATCGTGTTTACCTGTTACGGCTACGTACATTCCTCCTATTTACGGCGTGTTTTTCTGCTCGTTAACATTAATAATCAAAATGGTGAAGGCGTGTGTGGCGGTCGGTTGCAATAACAGAGAAGATAGACGGAGAGACTTGAAGTTCTACCGGATTCCGAGAGACCCGGAGAGGAGAGAGCGAGATGGGCTGCTGCAATTCGACGAGAAAACTGGGCTCCAAACGATTACCACAGATTATGTAGTAGTCATTTTATATCTGGTAAGATGCATTTAATATATATTTAGAGGGTTTGGGGCTGACAACCACAATTAAGGTCATTGCTAGGCTAATCGCCGACAACATACACGTATGTATGTAGTGAGAGTGCTATCGCTAAACCATATAAACATTAAAAGCCCTAGCTCCATTGACAAATGACATGAAACACATTAGACTTGACAGTGGATGTTAGCAAGAACAAAAGATTTTGAATTGAACATTTCGTAACTCACCTTTCCAAGCACAAGATAGATTCCTGCCGAATTTTCGTGGACGAGCGCCTGTTTCACCCAACCAGCAACGAAGTATTTATAAGCCTCCAAGCTCTTAAAGTTTTTCAAACTTTCGTGAGAATAGGCTGATTTTGTGTGGACAAGATAGTTTCAAATATCAGGGTAGCTAGCAGATGTCAGGCAAATACGGCGAAGACAGCGGGTCGAAAAACATCGATTTAGGCATCAAATATGGATCTGGCGAATGGATAAACTGAAGCTTTTCCACATAACTCCTTTTATGCAACGCATCAAGTGAGTTTACGGCATCCGAAAGCACCGGGTCTTCCATGAAATGCATTATAAATTGCTCGATCAATTGAGACCATTGATAATACAGACACAAAATGACGGACAAGGGGGCGGAACAATACAGCGATCACGTGATTTTGTGACGTCGGTGGGTAGGGTCTATAAGATGAATCGTTTCATTTGATTTAAACAAAATGTGACTAAATTGTCAAATTTATAAACAGTATTTCTCTAAATAGTAGTTAAAATAATTCGAATTGTACGATATTATCGGATAGCCGATATTATCGGCCGATAAAGGCATTTTAAAATGATATCGGATAATATCAACATCAGTTTTTCATTTTCGGTTTTGGGCCAGTATACCTTCAAAGTGAATGTAGAAGCCTTCTGCCTTTGTACAATGGCTGGTCACAGTTTAGCACAGCAGTTTGGGTCATTTACCATTAGATGTCTCCAAACTACCATAATTTCCCAAATATAACGCGCACTTTTTTTCCCCAAAATCAACTTGTAAAATCATGTTGCGCATTATAAACGGGTACATGGATTGAGACAGAAACATATAATATATGTGTGTGTGTATATGTATGTGTATATATGTGTATATATGTATATATGTACATGTATGTATATATATATATATGTATATATTTATGTATATATAAACAGATTTTTTTTTTTTTTTTATTGACACGGCTACGTTGTGTTGAAGAAACGTATGCGGCATTCCGATGCCAACCATTACGGTACGTGACGTCACCATTTTGTTTTGGTAATACTTCATTCTGATCGGCCGAATGATTTCGTCTGTGTTAAATTCTGCTTTTTTCACTCTTCATAAAGCACAGAATTTAGTGTCTCTAACTCATTTGAGTCAATGTTTATTGCAGCTCAACTCTGACCATAACAAACGTAACAACAGGCTTCCTGTGTGTGTCCGTCAACTATATCTGTCCCTCGGGAAACTCAAACCCAAATAACAATAGTTCCTATTGTTACTGTCGTGTCCACAGCGATGAGCGTTCTCGGATTTCCGACTTACGTTCTCACTTTCATTATACCGTATCAATCCTTGGAAAAAACATTTATTCATCATGATGAAACGAGCAAGTTATACAGCAGCCTTTAAAAGAAAAGTCACATCTGTTTTGTTTTCTCCTAGATTCTGGTAAGTTGGAGAAGTTGTCAAATCATATTATTACCGTAAATATTGTCAGTTTATGGTAATATTTTGAACTACCAATATGCTATGCTTGTGCTGTGTTTCACCATTCAGTAAAATACATTTCTGTATCTGTACACGAGCTCTGTTTTCTTATATTTTTCTATTTATTGGTGCTAAAATTAGGGTGCGCGTTATAAACGGGTACAATAATTTTCCCTAGATTTTACAAGTAAATTTGGGGTGCGAATTATGCACGGGTGCGCCTTATATTAGGGAAATTACGGTAAGATGTTTGGGCTTTGTTATGAGAGCATTATCATTATTAAAGCATCAAGTAGGGCATCGCAATACAATTACCGTAATTTTCCCACTATAAGGCACGCCTGACTATAAGCCGCTACCCAACCAATGTGGCACGAAAACGGCATTTGTTCGTAAATAAGCAACATTGGACATTAAGCCGCTGCTATCCTCACGTTATTATGGGATATTTACACCCTAAGATATTAAAAGGTAACAATTTATTTGACAGCAGCATCATACGACTGTCATAAGACCAAATAAACCACCATGAAGCTTTGAACCAATTGGCTGCAAAGCTTCATTGCTTCAAGAAGCTTCATTTGGCCATCACTGCTCCCTTGGGGGAGACAGCCAACGTCTGCTGCCACCTGCTGTCAACACTGTTGTTGTCCAACATGCCTCCTAGCATGGATTGTAGCGCTACAAATGTAAATAACAATCAAAATTCATGTTCCGTGCTAATTATTTCCTCAATTACTGTTCCAGTTGTTTCATTAATTGCTAGTTGTGGTATTTGTTAACACTTTGATAGTGGCGCCATATGACTGTCATGACACAATTATAATTATGACATGACACTGTCATGAACATTTATAAATGCTTATAACATAGGTCATTTAGTGTTATCTGGCAAATTATCTCACTTTTGAATGGATGTAAAAGATCCAAGCTGGACGTAAATGGAGCTAGTGACATAATTTGCCAGATGACAATGACATAAGCATTTAGTAATGCCCATGATTGTGTCATTTCATAATTATGACAGTCTTATGACAGTGTTATGAATAAATTGTTACCTATTAACCCAAATAAATCAACAAATAAGCTGCACTGGACCATTAGGCATCTTCTTCAAAATGAAAGAAAAAAGTAGCAGCTTATAGTCCGAAAATTACGGTCCACGGCTGCATATATCGGTATCGGTTTGATATCGGCATCGGATTTTGGGGATTGGACAATATCGGAATATCAAGTATCGGTTAAGAAGCCATTATCAGACAACTTTAGTTATAATAATAGAGATGTCCCGATCCGATATTTGGATCGAATCGGACGCCAATATAGGCAAAAAAATGCGCATCGGATCGGCCAACACAGAAAAATTCCGATTCAGACTTCCGATCAAGTTTTTTAAAAAACTTGGTCCGGGTTTTCCAGCGCACCGATTTACATAATCCACTCCAGTTTTTGCTTCGGTTTCCCTAAAATCCGGTCCGCATTTTACGGCACACCTTCAACACATTACATTTACATTACCGTCTCCCAATTTACCGAGAGATTTTATCGGTAAAAATGTCAGCTGTGTGGGATCATTTCACCTTAAAGGACGACGAAGAGGCAGAGTGCAACATATGCCACAATAAAGTCAAGCGTCGTGGTAAAGCTGTAAGACGTTCTAATACAACCAACCTAAACAAGCATTTAGCGAAATACCACCACAAACAATATGAGGAGTATGTTAAGAAAACCGAAGACAAAAAGAAAGGTCCTACGCAACTAACACTGGCAGAAACTTTTGCTATGCATGACAAACTGGCACTCGACAGTCTCAAAGCTCAGGGAATAACGAGTCATTGCCGAAGAATTCATTCTGGATGACGAGCCATTATCTCTCGTGAGTAAAGACGCACCATCCAACACTTAGAACCACGGTACAACATGCCCAGCCGTCATTACATCCTTGAGCGATTCGGCCGTGAAAGATTCGAGAACGATTCACAAACATCCAAATTCCGATTATTGAAATATGTCAAGTAAAGCGGAACTAATACACAGCGCGGTCTTCGGGACGCAATGAGAAACCGAAAGTAAACATAATGCTTGTCATAGACCCGGGTAATGCCAATGCTCAACTCACAGCTTTAGCTCAACTCATGCCGCTGGATAAAAAAACGCAAGAATACCTGACTGCTGCTGGCAGCTGCTACAAACTACGTCAACATCGTTTTACTGGAAATAATAGATATCATATGTATATAGAACTAGATGCAAAACGGCAGACTCGACTGCGTTAGCAACATTGAAGTATTGAAAACTTAATGCGTTAGTAAACAGCCGCCATCTTAAAGCAGAAGACTTCCCTAGTAGGCTGTTGTGAACCTTCTAAGCGAACCTAATTAACTTTTTATCTAAAACACTCCTAAATCGGCAAAATCTTGACTTGAATCTATCTTCAAAACAGTTTTAAAACTTTCACATGTCGAAAGTAGAAGGGGAATTATGGAATAACGGGAGCAATTTTAACAACTTTAACAGTTGATTCGCAAAATTAAATGAATTGAATGTAGTTTAAAGCTGCTGATACAGAACGGGGACTTGAGTATTTTATTTACTGTTTTAAATGTTAACTTGATACTGAAATAGTCATTTATTTAAACCTGAGAGGCTTTTTATACAATTTTTGTAACTAACGCACGAAACATTAAAAACAACTAATAGCTTGGGGGATTTGTGGGATTTTCCACTGAGGTTGTTGGTGTGTTTTGCTTTTTTAAGACAGTTTACAATATTATTTGCACGTTT
The DNA here is from genome assembly GCF_030265065.1 of Corythoichthys intestinalis. Classification (NCBI taxonomy): domain Eukaryota; kingdom Metazoa; phylum Chordata; class Actinopteri; order Syngnathiformes; family Syngnathidae; genus Corythoichthys; species Corythoichthys intestinalis. The sequence goes on along the minus strand of NC_080405.1, from coordinate 46,710,434 downwards.
TACTGACTGACTATGCCATTTCTGTTTGTTATTTATAATGTTTTGTGTTTATCACTGAATAAACAGGTCAGTTTCTTGTTACCAACCATTGTGTGTTACTCAAACTCACCTTATTCAGCTGGCTAGTTGTTATCAAGAGTACTAAAACCTTTTTCAACATGAGTCTGACAACTAAGTGAGGAGGCTAAATAACTTTAAACTTTAACACATGCTCAGATAGGTCGGTATCGGCCAGTATCGGTATCAGATCAGAAGTGCAAAACAATATCGGTATCAAATCGGAAGTGCAAAAACCTGGATCGGGACATCCCTAATAATAGTGTTTTGATTAACTTAAGCGGGACTGGGGCCCGTATTTGCATAAACACATTTTTCGGCGTATACAAGCCTCTGTAAATGATATGTATTTTGTGGTAGTGTAACTCTGTACTTGCCTCAGTTTACTTTGTTTGTGTGTGCACACGCCACACACTTTATATTCGCACTGAATGTACAAGCATTTGTGTAACATGCATGTGTGTGCCAGCGGCCCCTCTTTATTCAAAGCACAAACAAAAAAGAGCTCCTGACGTCTTTTCTGGCTGGCTGTCGTTGCTGGCAGGAGTCCTGGGCACCGCCGGTGATAGGGTGGAGCGGAAGGGGGGGGGAACGTTGTGGGGAACAATCTCGACAAAGTGGCGTGAATTAATGTGACTAATTAACACAGCGTTAATTATTTGTAAATTGCATGTTTGGATACACATTACTTGAGAGGCATATGCCGCTCGTTGTCTTCCCTCCTGTGCCCGTGCCAGCTAACGCGCATCTCTGAAGGCGAGCCAGCCAGCCAACCAACCAGGGAAAGACTACATAGAAAGTGAGATGTACTGTACCAGTCTAATTAGCACATCTACAGTGGTGCCTTGAGATACGAGTTGAAACTGTGTTAACTGTTGAAATGAATGAAAATGTGATTAATCTAGCACTGTCAATGGCAGCCAATGAATTAAAAAATAAAAATGTGTTATTCTTCTGGCCAATATGCACACTCCCACCAATTTTACTTTTAATACATTTGCTAACACCCTCCCACTTTAACAGGATGGGATGTGTACTAGTGATAACTCATTTAAATTCACTATGGCCATCTGTGGCAGCCAATGCTACGCAGTGAGTTATTTTTTGGGGCATTTCACCTCATTTCCTGTTGATTTTCGGTCACTTCCTTTTCCTTTTTGGGCTATAGTTCGCTTTATGTTGATTTCGGGTTACTGAAAAGGAAGTATTTCAAGGATCTCCACAAATGAATAGGAAGTGACTCAAAATAAACCGTAAAAAAAAAACTGTAAATGGTCAAAGATGAACAAGAAGTGACCTGTAAATGCTCACAAAAGACTGGCTGTGAATGCTGTAGTTTCAGTACCATTGACGGCGCTAGACGTCCAATCTGGTCAAAATGAATTGGATATCTAGCGCCATCAATGGCAGCCAGTGAGCTAACGTAGACACGATTCTAAAGGAAAATTTTAACTTGTTGGTTCTTTTTTTTATTTTATTTTATTTTATTTATTTATTTTTATAGTTACTAGGGCTGTCAAACGATTAAAATATTTAATCGAGTTAATTACAGCTTAAAAATTAATTAATCGTAATTAATCGCAATTAATCGCATTTCAAACCATCTCTAAAATATGCCATATTTTTCAGTAAATTATTGTTGGAATGGAAAGATAAGACGGATATATACATTCAACATACTGTACATAAGTACTGTGTTTGTTTATTATAACAATAAATCCACAAGACGGCATTAACATTAACATTCTTTCTGTGTAAGGGATCCACGGAAAGAAAGACTTTTAATTCATAAAAGATAAATGTTATAGTAAAAAGTTATAGTAATTTTGATAGTTTGTATATTGTGACTAAATATTGCCATCTAGTGTATTTTTTTTTAAGCTAAACTTAATGTTTGAATAGCGTATTATTTTGCATAGCTATTTTGATTGGGAATGCCAGATCTCTTTGCATTGAGCGCTTTTCTTTTTGTGAACATTATTTTATTTTGGAGAGATAGGAATATTATTTTTGTTTTGCTTTCACTAAATGATACTGTAGCGATTTGAATGTTCTTAACTGCCCAAATGCATGATGGGAATTTGAGCAACCATGAGTCACAGTGGTTGCTGTCAAGGATATATCTTCTCTGCGTTGAGTACAATACATGGTGTTAAGTAAAAGATCATCTCTAGGTATACTTCCCTATGGTGCTTGCCACAATAGTGATAACAATTGTGGAAGAAATGCTACTGTGTAATAGCGCGGCTCTAATAAATGTCTGCGTTACTAATTCATCCTACTGGGAAATTGGTAGTGCTATGGACTCCATCGGACCGGTGAATCATGTTGGCTCATTGTCGTCAGATAGCTCGATTCGTCCGATTACCTCCTGAGGAAGACGGCGGCGAACATTTAAACACCGAGAGGCGTTCGATGGCTTTTTGTGAATACTTTTATGAACAAAACAAAAGCATGTGGGGAACGCAGCACTCGGGCCTGCGCTAACTGCGCACTTTCTCTACTCTCTCGCTCCCTCTCTTGCTCGACCACTTTCTTCCTCACTGCTCAATCTGACAATACCGGTCACATTGAAAATAACAGCGGCCCCCGGTAACACCTGCGTCCACTCTACTCGCTTGTCTCTGCCCTTCGCTCTCAATATACTTCAACCGGCGCCATTGTAGTATGTTCGCGGCAATGCTTGAGTGGGTCGTTCCGCGCATGCGTTAATTGCGTTAAATATTTTAACGTGATTAATTAAAAAAATTAATTACCGCCCGTTAACGCGTTAATTTTGACAGCCCTAATAGTTACACCTTTTTAACATGATATATTGATTCTTGGTGGAAGCATATCCTGGGGTGAAAGTGGGCCAGAACGGTCCGGAAAAAGATTTGGGGGCGAAACGGTTGTCTGATCCCAAAAATATGACAACTGTCTAAAACCCTGTTATTAAAAAAAAAAAAAAAAAACTGCCACTAGGGGTGGGAACCTCTTGGTACCTCACGATACGATACGATTTGCTATAAAAAGCTCACGATAACGATGATCTGGCGATATGGCGATACAACGATTATCGATACATTGGTCAGGAAATCATTGTAGGATATTCTACAAACAACTAATAAACAGTAAAACAAGCTTCTGCTGTGAATTGGAATGAGGTTAACATCCAATCCATTTAAACTGGGAGGGTGGCAGCGAATTCGTTCATTCGTTCATTCGCTGCCATCCTTCCCACTTCAAACGCATTGAACGTCTATGGCTGTCAGTGGCAGCCAATGCCAGGCAATGACGTCATTTTGGGCCATTTAAGGTCTTTTAAGGTCTGATTTTCAGTTACTTCCTGTTGATTTTGGGGTATTTTATGGGTCACTTCCTGTTTATTTTGAGTTACAGAACAGGAAGAGACCTGGGAATCAACCAAATGAATAGGCAGTGACTCAAACTTAACAGGAAATGACCTGTAAATGCCCTAAAATGAACAGCAAGTGACCTGTAAATGCCCTGAAAATCGGAGAGAATGACTGAACGCTCTGGTTTCGAATGAACAAACGTTCCCAGTGTAAATGGATTGGGCGTCGAGCACTGTCAATGCTGCGTTAGAGTTAATTGAGACACTATTATGGTGGAAGATTTTGGTACCAACTTGTTGGTTCATTTTTATTTACTTTTTAGACATTGACACCTTTTTTAAAACGATATTTCGATTCTTGGCAGGAGCATATCGATAACCTTTTGGGATACAAAGTATCACGATATATCACCGTTTCGATATATTCTCACACCCCTACTTGCCACGCAGCCACACACACATTTCCAATAAAAACAATCCAATAACGTCAGATACACAACAAGCCTAATTTAACTTCTTGGGTAGCATAATCAGTTTCAACCAATATTTATTATTCATTCATTCATTCATTTTCCAAGCCGTTTATCCTCATGGGGGTGCTGGAGCCAATCCCAGCTAACTATGGGCAGCAGGCAGGGTACACCCTGAATCTGTTGCCAGCCAATTGCAAGGTACAAGGAGACGGACAACCAATTGCGAACACACTCATACGTAGGGACAATTTAGGATGTTCGATCAGCCTAACGTGCATGTTTTTGGGATGTGGGGAAAAACCGGAGTACCCAGAGAAATTCCACACAGGCACTGGGAGAACATGCAAACTCCGCACAGGAAGGCCAAAGCCCGGGATTAAACCCTTGGTCTCAGTGAGGTGGATGTGCTAACCACTCTGCCAACGTGCCGCCAGATATTCATTATTCATTTATTTATTTATTATACGCAGTTCTTCCCAGCGTCTCTATGTATCTAACAAGTCGCGTCACTGACGCAGTGCACATGCAGGCAGCAAAAGAAAAAAAAAATCTAGACTCTGCTGTCCGTTCAATTGGCTGACATACTCACATGTGATCAGCATGGATAGTTAGCTCTGATTGGTTTAATCAGCTTGTTGAATTAAAAAGGCAATGCAACGGAAAATTGATCAGATCTATAAGGGAAAGGAAAGAGTTGATGAGGTTTATTTTATTTTATTCTATTAGGGAGGTTCAGGGCATCTTCCACGTTAATGTGCACTTTGGACTTATTTTTGTCCATTTATGAAAGGTTAGTTTATTTTATCTAAAAAAAAAAAGTCAATTTTTGCTTTATCTTCAAAATATATTCCATTTCACTGTGCATACTGTCATTTTTTACTCATTTATTGTTAATGTACATTACTTGTATCTTTTATTAATTTTTTTGTTAAAATAAACATAATAAAAAATAAAAATTAGAGTTTTAGATGGAATTTTGTAAATCCGTGAAAAAATACAATTTTGAATGGAAATCAGTTTCTCATTTATGCCCTGTTTCAGTGTGATAAAGTAGCATAATGCATGTGTCATTCATTCGTTTTCCAAGCTTTTTATCCTCACAAGGGTCACAGGGATGCTGGAGCCAATCCTAGCTAACTATGGGCAGAATGTAATCGATGCCAGCCAATCGCAGAAACCTGTTGTGTTTTATTGTGTGTTATATTTATAACTGTTCCCAAAGCAGTTTATGCGTTTCAGTGGTTATAGGAGGTTTAACCCCCACGCCCCTCCCCCCCAAAAAAAGGCTTCGTGCCGACCTTGATGCCAGGGAGTTCTGGCAAGAAATTCTAGCCACTTTACCCCTGAGCATATCGATAACCTTTTGGGCTAGAAAAAGTATCGCGATATATCACCTTTTTGATATAGTATTGTCACACCCCTACAGTATACAGTATATCACCTGATCTTGATATATAAGTCAAACTTCATCAGAAAGATCTTCATTCAAACATTAAAAATAACATTTACCTTATAATGTTGACTATACTGTATATTGGCTGATCTCGAAAAAGTCCATATATCGTCCGACCTTTAATTGTAAGGCTCACTTTGAATACAAAATATGTACAACAACCAATAATAGAGGAGCACGGTTGAACTAAATTGCCTGTCCCTCTGTGTTCAAATCTCAACAACGGCCTTCCCTCTAAGATTTTGCTTGTGGTGGAAAACACTCAGGTGATTTAAGTTCCGCTTTGAGACTCAAATTTCAAAATTGTCCGATATGGATGTGTGGTACATCATTGGAAAGCTTAAAATTTCAATTTTCTGGAGGAAGAAAAAATTTGAACAGGAGTTTTAAAAACAATTAAACAGCAAAACGCTATCTGGAGTTGAGAGCACGCAATAGCAGAATTACAGACGCCATGACTTTTCGAGATATTATCACATACTTACCTTGTTTCAATCCAAAAACTCTATGTGGCATGTATCACTGAGTGTCAAGACACGGCTGTGAATGGCCATAGCTGGATTTTTTTGTGATTTTTATGGGTGAAATATGGTACTTTAACAAGGGTAGCGATGCAGAAATCGCAGACATCAAGGAGTGGTCGAGATTTTCTTTTTCATATATTTACCCTTTTAAACGTTTGTTTTCAATTTTTTTTTGTTTGGATCGATTATTTATCATCTAACATATCAGAGAAAATGCGACAGTAAAAAAAAAAAAAATACAATCAATAATATTAATAATTATGAGGTCGATATCGGTGACTTTTTTACAGACACCATTTTTTTCATTGTGAAGTCATTTGTTTAAAAGTTTAAAATATGCGAGTGAATAATTTTTTTAAGTCGTTTTTTTTTTTTAACTAAATATTAGACATCAATTAAGGATTCAGCGACAAATGCGACAGTAACAAAAAAAAATACAATTTTTAGTTATAGTTATGAGGTAGATATTCGTGACTTTTTTTACAGACACCATTTTTTTCATTGTGACATTTTTTTTTTTTTTTTTTTTTTCCTTTTTTAAACAAAATATGAGACACCAATTATTGATTCGAAGCTAAAAACGACAGACATTTTGAACAATAAATATAATTAATTACCTTTGTTTTATGGCTGGGTTGAAACAAAAGCGGTTGCCCAACGTCTGTAAACAGGGGTTTTCAGGGTAAAACGGACAAATTAAAAATAGTTTGGGGGCTTAATGTGCCATGAATCTGCTATGGCAGCATATAGACATATTGTTCTATCAAACACAACAGTTGTTTTGGCTTAAAATACAGCTGTTTCTTTTAAAGAGGAGTGCAAGAGCAGAAACTGCTTTTTCAGTCTTGCTTGTGTTTTTCGCCATATACCGTAAATTCCCGAATATAACGCGCACTTTTTTTCCCCCAAAATCAACTTGTAAAATCATGGTGCGCATTATACACGGGTACATGGATGGAGACAGAAATATTAGGGCTGTCAAAATTATCGCGTTAACGCGCGGTAATTAATTTTTTAAATTAATCACGTTAAAATATTTGACGCAATTACCTCACATGTCCCGCTCAGACAGTATTCTGCCTTTTGGTAAGTTTTACAGCAAGGTTTTTTGTGCTGTCTAACAGCGAACTCTTGTGGTCGCTTTGCGACATGGTTTATTGCTATCTTGCCAGTTCAATACGTTGTAATGTTGTGCTTATATGATCCTTGGACAAGATTTGTCCGTAAGTATGGTTGTTGTAAAGATTGTACATATTATGTTAGTAAGCGAAATGTTATATTTTTTGTATGAGACACTTTTTGTTTATGTTTAGTGAACCTGTATAGCGTGCTAAGCTAACGTTGTTGCTAATGCAGTGCTTGTGTACTTTTTTTTGTAGTTTCACTACGGTCTATAGAGGACAGTGGTTTGAGGTCATTTTATTAATAAATCAGATGAAAAAGGAAGAAGTCTGATTATTAAGGCGTCGCTCACTAGCTGTCTAGCTTTGGAAAAAGTAGACGCTTCGGAGTGAGGACAGCATAGACAGATTTAAATGACAGTAGAGTGAAATGCCCACTACAGTCCTTATGTACCGTATGTTGAATGTATATATCCATCTTGTGTCTTATCTTTCCATTCCAACAAATTATTTTACAGAATATATATATAATTTACAGAAAAATATGGCATATTTTATAGATGGTTTGAATTGCGATTAATTGTGATTAATTACGATTAATATATATATGTGTGTGTGTATATGTATATACATATATATATATATATATATATATAAAACCAATTTTTTTTCCTAATTGACACAGCCATGTTGTGTTGAAGAAACGTATGCGGCGATCCGTTGCCGACCATTACGGTACGTGACGTCACCATTTTGTTTCAGTAATACTTCACTCTGATCGGCTGAATGATTTCCTCTGTGTTGAATTCTGTTTTTTTCACCCTTCATAAAGCACATAATTTAATTTCTTGAACTCATTTGAGTCAACATTTATTGCAGCTCCGCAACTCGGACCATAACAAACGTAAGCACACAGACTTCCTGTGTCCGTCAACTATACCTGTCTCTCGGGAAACTCAAACCCATATAACAATAGTTCCTATTGCTACTGTCATGTCGACAGCAATGAGCTCTCTCGGATTTCCAACTTTCGTTCTACTTTCATTTTACCGTATCAATCCATGGAGGAAACATTTATTCATCATGATGAAACGAGCAAGTTATACAGCAGCTTTTAAAAGAAAAGTCACGTCTGTTTTGTTTTCTCCTGGATTCTGGTAAGTTCAAGAAGTTATCAGATCATATTATTACCGTACATATTGTCAGTATACGGTAATGTTTTGAACTACCAATGTGCTATGCTTGTGCTGTGTTTCACCAGTCAGTAAAATGACATTTCTGTATCTGTACACGAGCTCTGTTTTCTTGTATTCTTCTATTTATTGGTGCTAAAATTAGGGTGCGCGTTATACACGGGTACAATAATTTCCCCTAGATTTTACAAGTAAATTTGAGGTGCGCGTTATACACGGGTGCGCCTTATATTCGGGAAATTACGGTATTTGTTTTCTCGCATTCTGTTAACATGCCTTCATTGGAAACTCAAATCTATTTAAACGTTTTGTCTTCACTTGCTTTGCAAGTCTCAGGCGACCAGTCAAGACCTCTCACCTGTTAGCACCAACCAGAAGCAGGTATCTCGGACACAATAGTGATGCCAAATTAAGAGGGATTTCAGGCTACTGCGTTTAAAGTTATCCGAGTCTGGTTCTAAGTTTGATGAATTGGCCGTCGAGCAGCAGTTTTAGTGGTTCTTTCAGATGTAAAAGCATCCAAGAAGGGACATCAGCTGACTTGTCAACAGTCTGCACGCTTTTACAAGAGACCCCAAGCTGCTCGTTCTTCAGTCGAGCCGGCTCGAATGTAAATAAAAACTCCGAGCGGAGCCAAGCGACGACGGCAACTCTTGAAACGATCTCGGCGTGGCCGCCATTACTCGCCATCTATCACTCTGTCACCCCGGGCGACGCACGCTGGGTTTGATTGGGACGCCTTTTTTGGCAAGACAAACCCTGGGCCTCGCTCCACCTTTCTGCCGCTCGCTCTAGCTCTCTCCCTCGCCTCCTCCGTCCCTCCCTCGCTTGCTGACAGCCCTTATTTTTTTTCATCTTCCCTCCTTCTACCACTCCCTCTCTCCATCTTTCATCCCCCCCTCCTCACTTCTTTTCCGCCCCCCGTCAGAGCTCCTGCTCATTAGCAGTCAGCTCCACTGCGAGACGTACTTTGTTTTGCAGCGCGGGGCGAGTGAGGGAAGCTGAGGGAGAGAGAAAGAGTGAGGGGTCCAATTGCTGCTCACGATGCCAAACACTGTATGTGTTATTTAGCCATGCCTGACTGTATTGAGTTGGAAAAACATGCCAGTCATGGCTGTGCACAGACAGACATGCACACACATACACTTCTCTTAAAATAAATATATTTATATATTTTTTAATATCCTTATACCTCTGGATTATTTTGTTTAACACTTCACTGCCATAGACAATTATAGACATCACATCCAGTTAACCGGGAAGGCTGGAATTCAGTGACAATGTTTCACTGCTATTTTGAGTCCAAATGATTGGATGTGTATAACTGTCAATGGCAGCCAATGGGTTAATATTTAATCCTTGATCCTTGGAAAATGTGTGATAAATGTGCAAAACCATGAAAACAATGTACCGGCAACCATTCCTATGGTGACGTCGGCGTTGTACCGATTTGAATGAGATGTCACTTGAGCATACCAAATTTTAGCATGTTAGCATTGAATCCAGTGTTTTAAAATCTATCTGCTTTCTCTGCTGCAGCGATTGGACGGACGCTAATCCCCCGCTACTTCAGCACGGTGTTCGAGGGCGGCGTCAGTGAGCTGCACTACATCCTCAAGCACTCCAAGGAGTCCTTCCACAACTCGTGCATCACGCTGGACTGCGACCAGTGCACCATGGTCACCCAGCACGGCAAGCCCATGTTCACCAAGGTACGGCGAAGCCCGCTCTTTTGTGTTTTTCAGACCCCACTCAAAATAACTGAAAATCCACCTAATTCAGAAACTAGTCCAAAACATTGGTATTGTTTTACCTATTCCCAAAGCTGTAAACACATTTAGGCTTAAATAATTTCCCAGGCTCTCATTGTTGAGAAAGTGGGGGATGGGGGGGGACAAAAAATGCTTATTTTAGCAGCAGGGCTGAGAACGAAAAGTGTTATTTGGTATGTGGAAAAACGGATTTTGGTATGTGGCAAAATGGATTTTGCCATATGGCATTTTCTTTTGCCTTGTGGCAAAATTGATTTTTTGCCCTGCGGCATTTTTTTTGTATGTGGCAAATTGATTCTTGCACATGGCATTTTTTTTGCCATGTGGCAAAATGGATTTCGCCATGTGGCATTTTTTTCACCATGTGGCAAAATGGATTATGCCATGTGATATTTTCTTTTACCATGTAGCATTGTTTTTGGCATGTGGCATTTTCTTAAGCCATGTGGCAAATTGATTTTGCCATGAGGCATTTTTTTGGCATGGGGCAAAATGGACTTTGCCATCTGGCATTTTTTGGCAAAATAGATTTTGGCACATGGCATTTTTTTGCCATGTGGCAAAATCCGTTTTGCCACATACCAAATACCACTTTTTGTTCTCGCTGTCTCTCTATTTAAGTGTCTGTGTTACAGCTCGGGCATTAAACACAAACTTCAATGGAGTCGTTATCTGTCATTACCTTATTTAACATCAATGTTGTGTGTTTTCTTCTTCTGCGTTTCACTTTGCTGCTGATTTCAAGTCACAGCTGCACATTATTAATATACATATAAGAGAGACTTTGTTCAAATTTGATTCATGAGAGAAACAATATTTTCCCAGGGGCAAAATTGCAATGCACATCAATTAAAAACGCTTCGCCCACACCCGTTTGTGCTCGGCCCTAGTGTTGCACCGATACCATTTTTTGGGCCCGATACCGATACAGATACCTGGCTGTCCAGTATCGGCCGATACCGATACCATTCCGATACCACTCTGTTAGCAAAAAAAAAAATATTAATAATAATAATACACATACATATATATAATATAATACATATATATACCAGTATATATATATATATATATATATATATATATATATATATATATATATTTATGTACGTATAAGGGATGCAACGATAGTTAAGTCATGGTTCAGTACGATTTTCGATAAAATTCAATACATTTAATGCTCTGAAACAGAAAATACAACTGTTGTTATTATTATTATTTTTATTTGCTAACAAGCAAAAATAACATCATATAAAAAAGCATTTTAGTGCATAATATTTATGTGCTTACTTCTTACCGATCTGAAGAAATTTTGTATGTAAGTGCAGCGTTTGAAGTACGGTGCTCTTAATTTGCCACTCATTGTTCATCATGAAACCGTGAGTTTGTTTATTCTCCCACGAGTTTAACCTTTCTGATCCCATCGGCGCTAAAATAGCAGGCGTTAGCTTACGCATGCTAATCGTTTGTGAATGCCATGTTAGATGAGCAGCGTAACATCGCGGATATGCGTTGTAGTTTACATCCTTAAAATTGAAGACGAAGGAGTTAATTTCGTTTGGTAATTTCGAGACAGAGACATACAGATGTCATGCATCGGGATTTGGGAAGTTAGCTTACATGGGGAGGACAGTGCATTTGCGTTCAAGTGATGACAGTAGATGGTATCGGCGCCCTAAATGTTGGTACTCGTCGATACCGATACCACCAATTCGGGCCGGATCGGCGCCCCCTGCCGATACTGGTATCGGTATCGGTGCAACTTTACTCGGCCCATTCAGATTTTACACAGTGATTTCAATTTTAAGAAGGCAAAATGGACGTACTTAGACTAGTTTAACCCTTTCAGGGAGAGTGGTTACTAATAGAGACATATTTAATGACTGACATTAAGACCTTTCACCCTCCTGTTGCCCTCATTTTCTGTATACATTCTTTGTCCTCCAGTTTAAATTGACCCGTTTTCACTAAACCCCAATTCAAGCAGTTTAATTGAACTTTAAACACCAATTTCATATTGCTTGAACTAGGATTGAACGATATTGGAAAAAAATGACATTGCGGCTTTTGGAGGGATTGCACTATATTGCGATATACAGTATATTTCAATATTAGTACTAGAAGAATTTGGATCGATACTTTGGTTGACTCACTATGACCACATTGTATTCATATAATACCGTTTAACCAGGCTAAATCTATTTAAAATATTACATTAGTCAGGCTAATGTCATGGCTCTCAGCTACGGTACATGTACATAAAATGTCTAGCTGATTATGGTTACTTACATCTTTAATCCTTTTTTTTTCTCTTTTCTTTATTTGGCCCTAATACGTACTACATTACCACAACAACACTAGTCGGTCTGTTAACGGACCCTTGTCCAATGACAACTTAAATCTTTTCTTAATACAAAATTCTTAACTCTTCAAAATACTCATCTGAAATCACAACCAGTGATATCAGTAACGAACAAATGCTATGCTAGTACGCGAAGATTTGGGTCAAACAGAAGCCATAAAGAACTTAAATGATATGTCAATGTTAAGGTCGTTTTCACACCATAAACCAGAATTACATTCTTTAACTTGAAATGCCTTGATGTGGATTTTTCTCCAAATTTCCAACCCCGCACCAGCATAGTCAGGGACAAGCTTGCAACAGGAGAACCCATGTGATTTTTAAAATAAAGCGTGTAAAGGAACAATTTATATTTAACGTGTTATTCCAAACGACTTCTGGCAAATAATGCGTAAATAATGAGCTGTATTTATTCATTTAGACGTTGTACTGCCCAAAACAGTGCCTTTCCTTGTGCACTGCCAGACAGCCAGCGAACACTGAATGTACTTCAATAAACCACAAGGCTTGGTCTTTTCTTGCTTTTATGTGAAGTCACTTGTTTTTATATTGTGAAACTATAACACAGAAACATACACATATTCGATACTCAATACACTACAAACTGTACAACACACTTACATACACAACTATTATATCACAACTACTAGCCTTAAGCGTAGGCTGGCTTCTATAATACAACAACAAGACTTAAGAGGTTTTGTACATATGACTAGTTTTCTCCACAGAGGTATGCCTATACTGCGCATCAATAGTTATTGTAAACTTGAAATATTTACAGACATAGATTTCTGAAGCAGAAAGCACTCACGAGTGCCAATGCGACCGATGGACACAGCACTGTGCAAGTAAGTAAATGACTTGTGAGCCAAACTGTCTCAAAATAGATGCAGTGAATTATTCATGACCGACAGGTGGCAGCAATGCACTGCAAAACGTCAATTGGTTTCCCACACTGGTGCATATAGCCAGCACAGATGACCGTATTTTTCGGACTACAAGTCGCACCTGAGTATAAGTCGCACCAGCCATAAAATACCCAACAAAGAGAAAAAAAACATAAGTCGCACCGGAGTATAAGTCGCATTTTGGGGGGAAATTTACTTGATAAAATCCAACACATAGAACAGATATGTCATCTTGAAAGGCAATTTAACATAAAAATACAATAGAAAACAACATGCTGAATAAGTGTACAGTGTACACTGCATGAACAACGAAATGCGAACATACTGTCCTCACTAGGACGCTACGGCTCGGTCCTGGCTATACAGCGAGCTAAACTCCCAAATGACGATGCTGGACGTCAGTATAATTTGCTGAATCAATTTCGTCCACGATACCAAACAGGTTCGCATCAACGTAAATAAATGATAATTACGTGCTATCACATAAATGACACAAACGGTTAGCATGCGTTCGTTAGCATTAGCACATCGTTCAAACAACCACACAACTGGCTCTAAGTGTCCGATCGCGGGTGAAAAGCACACAACAACAACAGAAAAGATGATCAACACAGGTGTTGCCTCTGTAGAGATATTTGACATGCATAAACAATGAACGTAGGTTCACAGCCGTCTCTCGCTTTCTCGCCCACTCGCTCAGACAGAGACGCTGCATAGCTGTCAGTCTTCTTCTGGCGTGTGAGCGTTCTTCTTTGTGTAAACAAGTGTGAGTGCGCCCCCACATGGGCGTGAAAGCGCCACAAACTAAAAGCATGCATTTCAATATAAGAAAGTCAATGATACAATTGAACACACATTGCCAAAGGCAGAACACGAACGTGGCCATAGCTATTCAGTAATTCAGATAACTATAGCATAAAGAACAAGCTTACCAAGCCATCAGTGTCACTCCGAAACACCAAAATAACATGTGACATGATATCATAATGTGTTAACAATTTCACACATAAGTCGCTCCTGAGTATAAGTCGCACCCCCAGCCAAACCATGAAAAAAAAACTGCGACTTATAGTCCGAAAAATACTGTATTGTTAAATTATACAAATTAATAAATTAGAATGTATTGTTAAATTTAAAAAAAAAAAAATCTCATTTGCAAGGTGTGGCGGCTTTTATTTTGGTGTGACGGTCTGCCACAATCTCTTATTTGTAGGGGAAACCCTAAAAAATACCGTATTTTTAAAAATATGTATATATATATATATATATATATATATATGTGTGTATATATATGTGTGTGTATATATAATAGAAATCAAACATTGTAACCAGTTACTCATAATGTTTCTCATTACTTAAGTGTTCTTTTCACCAGATACTTTTTTACTTGTGCTTTACTTGTACATTTTTTAGGATGATGACTACGTTTACTTGAGTAATATTATTTTGAAGTAATGCTATTCTTACTTGAGTGCACTTTTTGGCTACTCTACCCAGCTCTGATAAAAGCATGTTCACATCCTACGATAGGAATATTGCATATGCACACATTGCGGTGGCGATGTTCAAACGATATGTTGTACAGGTACCAACATCTTGTCCTTCGCCACAATAATTGTAAATACACTCCAAAACAAAACTCAGTGGCAGTAACACGACGATTAACCCTTTATAGGGCAATTGACTATTTCTGGTCATTTAAAAAAAACAAAAATATTAGCAATTATTTTTTTTTAAAGTTTATTTTGTCTTATTTGACATACTATTTATCTCATTTTTGCCTAACAAATCACATGTTGCTAAATAAAAGTTGTTTCAGGTGCTTAATTTTTAGAATTGTGATGTTACAGGTCAGATTTAAAAAATAAAATAAAATTAAAAAAAAACATTCTGGCACCCACTGATGATCGACATGCCAATAAAAGTTAATATTACAATCTGCAACTGTACCCTCCACCTAAAAAAAACCCCTAAAAAAACGCTGAGTTGTCATGCATAAACATGAGCATGAACTGCTTTTGTTTTCGAGTAGCCCTCAAAATGGATTTTTATTTAGCCGGAGAATTACAGCGACGCAGCAATTTTAAGACGTGCTCTAATGATAAATAACACAATACATTACATTACGAGTCTGATACGAGTGAGACGCCCCGGGCCCGGTCAACACAAAGCTGTGTTTTTCTGTCAGCCGTGTTTCTCTGGCTCTTTTCATCTGGCTCTAAATTGGATGAGAATAATTAATTTATTAGGAAAAAAGAAAAGAAGAATTCCAATAAGCGAGCGTGTTCTCCCTCAGCTCCCAGCAGCGCCGCCGAGCCTTGCAGCTCCGGAGGCCCGAATCTCAATCAGCTCTGCTTCGCCTCGCTTTTCCCTCACGCACCACCCCACCACACGCCCCCCCACCCTTCCAAAGCCCCCTCCCCTCCATCCCTACCTCAACACCCCCCCTTCTCTCATCCCCTTGCCCCACTCGCTCGCTTATTCTCCGTTTGCTCTCTCCTCCACCGTTCTCCCTCTCATCCCACCTCTCCGCCTACACCCCCCGCGCGCACCCTCGACACACACACACAGGCGCGGACACACATGCATCCTTCATCCCTAGAGAAATCATCCCCAGCTCCCATCTCGCTCTCTCCTCCGCCTTCTCCCTCTTTCTCTCGC
Source organism: Corythoichthys intestinalis (assembly GCF_030265065.1). NCBI lineage: Eukaryota > Metazoa > Chordata > Actinopteri > Syngnathiformes > Syngnathidae > Corythoichthys > Corythoichthys intestinalis. The sequence continues at coordinate 46,694,573 of NC_080405.1, read as the reverse complement.
TCGTTCTCGCTGTCTGTCTCTTTCTTTGAATGTCTCTCGCCCACAATTCCACATTAATGGCGCGAACGCTTTAGAGGTTTATTAAAATTCAAGCTATTTTGTTTCTTTTTAGGGGGGGGGGATAACTACTGTTGCACCAATAACAATTTTTTGGGCTCCTGATATCGATTCCAACACCAGGCTGTGTGAAATTTGCCTATTTCGATGCTGGACTAATACATTTTTTGTGGAAAAAAAAAAAACAAAAAAACATACCATTTTTGTTTTTAAATACAGGTAGTCTTCTCGTTATGAAATAGTTCTGTTCCTACACTGGCGACATAACCCAAATTTCCGCCCAAATCGGGATTAACCCTTTAAGTACCCCTAAATTTTAAAATACAGTGGGGAGAACAAGTATTTGATACACTGCCGATTTTGCTGGTTTTCCCACTTGAAAGCCATGTAGAGGTCTGTAATTTGTATCATAAGTTCTCTTCAACTGTGAGGGACGGAATCTAATACAAAAATCCAGAAAAAAATCACATTGTATAATTAAAAAAAAAATTTATTTAACTGCATGAAATAAGTATTTGATACATTACCAACTAGTAAATATTTCGGCTCTTAGTTCTTTTTTAAGAACCCCTCCTGTTCTCCACTCATTACCGGAAGTAACTGCACCTGTTTGAACTTATTACCTGTATAAAAGACACCTGTTCACATGCTCAAACAAAAAAACTCCCAACCTCTCCACAATGGCCAAGACCAAAGAGCTGTGTAAGGACATCAGAGATAAAATAATAGACCTTCACAAGGCTGGGATGGGCTACAGGAAAATGAGCAAGCAGCTTGGTGAGAAGGTAACAACTGTTGGAGCGATTATTAGAAAATGGAAGAAGTTCAAGTTGACGGTCAATCTGCCTCGTTCTGGGGCTCCATGCAAGATCTCACCTCGTGGGGCATCACTGATCATGAGGAAGGTGAGGGAGCAGCCCAGAACTACACGACAGGACCTGGTCAATGACCTGAAGTGAGCTGGAACCACAGTCTCGAAGAAAACCATCGGAAACACATTACGCCGTCATGGTTTAAAATCCTACAGCGCACGGAAGGTCCCGCTGCTGAAGCCAGTGCATGTCCAGACACGTCTGAAGTTTGCCACTGACCATCTGGATGATCCAGAGGAGCAATTGGAGAAGGTCATGTGGTCGGATGAGACCAAAATGGAACTTTTTGGTCTAAACTCGGCTCGTCGTGTTTGGAGGAAAAAGAAGGATGAGTACAATCCCAAGAACAGCATCCCAACCGTGAAACATGGAGGAGGAAACATCATTTTTTTGGGGCTGCTTCTCTGCCAAGGGTACAGGACGACTGCACCGTATTGAGGGGAGGATGGATGGGGCTATGTATCGCCAGATCTTGGCTGACAACCTCCTTCCTTCAGTGAGAGCCCTGAAGATGGGTCGTGGCTGGGTCTTCCAGCATGACAACCACCCAAAGGACACAGCCAAGGCAACTAAAGAGTGGCTCCGTAAGAAGCATCTTAAGGTCCTGGAGTGGCCTAGCCAGTCACCAGATCTGAACCCAATAGATCGGGCGGCCGTGGCGCAGTTGGTAGCTGGAGTTGTCCTTGGATCGAAGGGTCAGTGGTTCGATTCCTGGCTACGACTGCCCACTGTCGAAGTGCCCTTGGGCAATGCACTAAATCCCTGATTTGCCTCCAATGGGTTGACAGCGCCTTGCATGGCAGCAGCCCCACTGGTGTGTGAATGTGTGCGTGAATGGGTAAATGTGTGCCAATGTAAAGCGCTTTGGGCATGGTAACCATGCAGATAAATGCGCTATATAAGTACTGTCCATTTACCATTTACCATTTAGAAAATCTATGGAGGGACCTTAAAGTCCGTGTTGCCCGGCAGCAGCCCCGAAACCTGAAGGCTCTGGAGAAGATCTGCATGGAAGACTGGGCCAAAATCCCTACTGCAGTGTGTGCAAACCTTGTCAAGGACTACAAGAAACATTTGGTATCTGTAATAGCAAACAAAGGTTTCTGTACCAAATATTAAGTTCGATTTTTGTGATGTATCAAATACTTATTTCATGCAATTAAATGCAAATTTATTATTTAAAAATCATACAACGTGATTTTCTGTTTTTTTAAATTAGATTCCGTCCCTCACAGTTGAAGAGAACTTATGATACAAATTACAGACCTCTACATGCTTTGCAAGTGGGAAAACCAGCAAAATCGGCAGTGTATCAAATACTTGTTCTCCCCACTGTAACTATCCAAAAATATGTATTATATGGCATATTTACTCATTTACTCCCAAAAACGTATAAATTTGAGGGGTATTCAAAAAGTAATGCACCCAACTTTATCATGTACAAACAAATTATAATAGCAACATGTATTATACATCAAAAGAAAGGTACAAGTGTGAGGATTACATTTTTACTTCTCCACATAGTCTCCACCTCTCTCAAGAGCTACAGTCCACCTATGAACGAGGGCATGTATACCAGTGTTGTAGAACTCAGCCGGTTGATCTCTAAGCCAATTCTTGACAGCAGTTTTCACTTCATCGTCATTGCCATATCGGTTGCCCCGGAGTCCTTCTTTCATTGGACCAAAGAGGTGGTAGTCTGACGGTGCCAAATCAGGAGAATATGGCGGATGTGGTATCACAGTCCATCCAAATGAAGTGATGACCTCCATGGTCCTGATGCTTGTGTGAGGACATGCATTATCATGCTGGAGGAGCACATTTGCCATGTCCAAGTTGGGCCGAACACGTCGAGTTCTTGCTTTGAGCTTCCTAAGAGTCTCAATGTATACCTCAGAGTTAATGGTTTCCCCCTTCGGCAAAAAATCCACAAGGATTACGCCTTGAGAATCCCAAAAAACGACTCTGCAACAAGGAATTCGATTATAGCTCTTTGTTTCTGACGAGCTTCAAGAGGGGCAGCCATTTTGGAAGCTAGTTTAATCTTTAAAAATCTGAAAATAAGAAAAACACATATAACAATCGCAAATAGGTGTGTCCTATCATGCTTGTGCCTAGTATAAACAAGATTGGTAAAATCCTGTACGAGCAATGCACTTGAGTGCATTACTTTTTGAATCCCCCGAACTTTCTATTTTTAATTGTTTCAGTGTCCCAAAAACGTACTTATACATCTTTTACGTTTTTTTTAGTTTTTTTTTAAAGAGGCATCTCTAGGGTTCTGTTGCACCTAAACTGCAATGCACAAAGCTCAAAACTTATTTTAAAGCAATAAAACTGGCCACTGGAGGGCGGTAGCGCATTTTGTAAGAACTCATCTCGGGCCAAGAAAGGAAGTGAAGAAAAATAGTCAGGAAACGGAAGTTGGAGGGATCTTGTAAAGACGCGTGAGAAAAATGTGGAGAACGATCGGGAAAGAAAGGCAAACGGCACTGGAGGAGTGTTTTGAAAATAAAATGAAACCATCGTCAAAGAAGGATTAAAAAAAAAAATCTATCTTGATGAGACAGACTGTGACGGCCACAACAGCGTCAGGTTCCACACGCGTTCTGCGGCGCTCATGTTGCGTTACGTGAAATGTATGCTTTCACAAAAAGCTCAATTTCTGTTTTTTCATCAGAAATTGGAAAATTGCTCAAACTAAGCTATTTTCTAATTCTGATTTCTAAAGAATGGAAAAAGATATGAACTAACTTTTTTTTCTGCTGAAAGAAGAGAGTCTAATCTTTCTTTTGGTGGGTTCCATGTTTATATAGCAACAGAACAGAATTTTCTGTGGGCCTCGCAAAATCAGTCAAAATCCAGTAAAACGGCCAGGAGCGAAGGGGCCTTGCTCCAGTGAAAATGGCCGGGAGTGAATGAGTTAAAGATAATAAAGTAAAAAATATGATACTATACCATGGACTTCTCCATCAGTTGCAGAGGTTGGTAGAGTAGCCAAAAATTTTACTCAAGTAAGAGTATTGTTGCTTCTAAATAACATTATTCAAGTAACAGTAAAAGTAGTCATCCAAAAATTTACTCAAGTACAAGTAAAAACGTTTTTCGTTGGAGAGAATACTCAAGTAATGGGTAACATTGTGGGTAACTGCTTAGTCCGCCTCGCAGTTCTGAGATCAAGGGTTCAATTCCAGCTTTCGGCCTTCCTGTGTGGAGTTTGCATGTTCTCCCCGTGCCATGTGGGCTTTCTCCGGGAACTACGGGTTTCCTCCCACATCCCGAAAACATGCATGGTGATTGAACACTCTAAATTGTCCGTAGGTATGAGTGTGTGTGTGAATGTTTGTATGTCTCCTTGTGTCCTGCGATTGGCTGGCAACCAGTTCAGCCTACTCCAGCACCTCCGCGACCCGCGTGAGGAAAAGCAGCATGGAAAATGAATGAATGTATCACAAAAGTGAGTACAGCCCTCGCATTTCTGCAGATATTTAAGTATATATTTTCATGGGACAACACTGACAAAATGATACTTTGACACAATAAAAAGTAGTCTGTGTGCAGCTTATATAATGGAGTTCATTTATTTTTCCCTCAAAATAACTCAAAATCTAGCCTTTAATATCTAAACCCCTGGCGAGGAGTGAGGAAGTGAGGACACCGCATGGGAACTACGTACATCCCTAAATGTCCAAATTGAGTACTGCTTGTCATTTTTCCTCCAAAATGTCATGTGACTCGTTACAGCAGTGCTGTCACCATTGCTGCAGAGATTGAAGACGTGTGTGTGTGTGTGGGGGGGGGGGGGGGGTCATCATTCCCACCATCATGCTTGACTGTAGGCATGACACACTTATCTTTGTACTCCTCACCTGGTCGCCGCCACACATGCTTGAGACCATCGCAACCAAACAAATTCCTCTTCGTCTCATCAGACCATAGGACATGGTTCCAGTAGTCCATGTGCTTTGTTGACATGTCTTCAGCTAACTGTTTGCGGGCTTTCTTGTGTACCGTCTTCAGAAGAGGCTTCCTCATGGGGTGACAGCCATGCACACCAATTTGATGTTGAGGACGGCGTATGGTCTGAGCACTAACAGGCTGAACCCCCACCTCTTCAATCTCGGCAGCAATGCTGACAGCACTCCTGTAACGAGTCACATGACATTTTGGAGGGAAAAAGACAAGCAGTACTCCATTTGGACATTTAGGGATGTCGTTTCTAAGGGGTGTACTCACTTTTATTGCCAGGGGTTTAAATATTAATGGCTATATTTTGAGTTATTTTGAGAGGAAAATAAATTAACTCTATTATTATATATTACTATTATAAAAGCTGCACACAGACTACTTTCATTGTGTCAAAGTGTCATTTTTTTCAGTGTTGTCCCGTGAAAAGATATACTTAAATATCTGCAGAAATGCGAGGGGTGTACTCACTTTTGTGATACACGGTACATGTGGGGCAAAAGAATATGTTTAAATGTTTTCTCCATGAGCTTTTGAAAAATAAACATCTTGTGAAAGTGCACTCTTGTGGAAAGAAACGTCAGTTCAGAGAAAGTTCAGAAAGTTCAGAAACCAATATTTATATACAAGTTATATATTTATATACAAGTTTTTTTATATATATATTTTTTACCCTGCCTCCTAAAAGAATCGGAATCGAAAATCGTTCAGAGCCAGAATCAGAAACATGGAATCAGAATCGGAACCAGAATCGTTCAATTTCAAATGGTGTCCAACCCTACAGATTTTATCAGACAACTCTTTTTTAATACTCATATAAATACTCATATTTTAATGTTGTTCAGTGTGTTATATTTTCAGCAACTACAATAGACTAATTCCCATGAACTCCCACTGTTATGCCATTTCCGTAAACTTTTTGTCATTTGTATTCGCCGCCAATGTTTGGCATCATCCAAATTGATTTAACGGCACTGGGCTCGCGTGTCACTAATTGATTGAGCGTCGTAGTGTTGTCCTTTGGCACTTCTCGGCGTCGTAGATGCCCTGGTATCAGCGCCGCCGCGTGCAAGATTTATGACCCCCTCGGTCCTAAATCAATGGAGAGAGGGAGGGTGGGGGCGCTCCGCAAGGGGGCTCTGACCGTTTAATGGAGCACTTTTTAATTTGGGGGAATTCTCCCTCACCTTCTCAACTATCTATTTGTTGTGAGATAAATTGATTGGAGAGCATTGTGCATTAGCCTGTGACAAAAATATATGGGCCCGTGATGTAATCCATGCTGGATTTTGGACAAAAAAAGCTTGCATTCAGGGGCGTGATACATCTCCTTAAAATTGCCACCAAGACAAATTCCAACAGCTTTATTACAGTGGCAATTATTCTGACTTAAGCGGCATGACCATTTATTTATGAAGACCGCTAGCGCAGACTATGCTAACAACACGTGCGATCCCAATTGACAATTTGAACCTGTGTGCTACCTTGACATTGGGGTATAAGGAGCCATCGCTTTGACAACTTTCTGCCTTGGGTTGCGAGTAAAATTACATGCGCTGAATGATGACTGCCCCCACTCGAGCACATTGCAAGCAAACCGTAACGACCCATTCATCAAAACTTTCACTGTTACTGTGGAAATTATCTCTGTGTGAAGATATGTAGCTTTTGGTTAATCAGGTTACCATTCGGCCTTACTTTGACCCGTGTGTGTGCATGCGTTTGTGTGTGTGTGTGCATGAGGGGCTGCGACATCTGCTGGATTGGGGGATTTAAAGGACTTTTATTAATTTATTTATTCAAAATGAGAGCTTTTTAATTGACTTTTGAAGACTAAAGGCTTAATTTCTGTATATCGTGTTGGCAGACCCGTATTTTCAATTTGAAAAAGATTATATAATTTATGTTAAATTTGATCAAATTTAATATGGGTTTTAATTTTCTAATACTTTTGGAGTGAGGAAGAGAGTTTTTTTTTTTCCCCACCTCTATTCAGCTTTGGTTCTTATTTTACCCCATTCTAGAGCTGCAACGATTAATCGATTGACTATTCGATTAGGAAGAAAAAGATTTGAATTAAATTTTGCTGCTTCGAGTATTCTTTTAGTTAAAGTGGCGTTGTAATGGTTTGCTTTGAAAGTGTTTGCATTTAGTTTTACTGATTTGGGTGGCTACACTGCCCTCTAGTCTACTTCATTTCATGTGGCTGAATCCAGCTGCTCCCTGTTAAGACCAACATAAGCTAAGTTTTCGTTTGAGCTAATGTTTTTTTTAATGCATTCATCATTTAGTTTATAGGAATATTTTGCCTTTTTTTTGTGGGAACACGTGTCTGGACCATTTGTTAAGAGCATTGTAAAAAAAAATAAAAAATAAAAAAAAAACGTTAGCATATCATAGCATTTAAGCTAGACTTTAGCCAATTATTTTGTTGTACATAGATCCTCATTTATTTATTTTTTTATGCTGTTTGAGGCTCATCTCAGGTATTTTAATTTTCTATGTTCCTTATCCGATTACTCGATTATTCTAACTAATTCATCGAATAATCGACTACTAAAATAATCGATAGCTGCAGCCCTACCCCATTCTTTTGCTATATGACCTCATCCTTTACCTAATATAGCATTTAGAATTTCTAAAGTACTGTAATTCTTGTACTGTAAGACGCACCTGACTCATAGACTTCACTATCAGTTGACGAGACGGCTCCTACAGACATTGTGACACGGCTTCCTGTAGGGGGCCGGGCCAGGCAGAGCGTTGTGGTGGCTTTCACTGCGATAAACTCAAACACACGCTGCGTTCTAACACCAGATTTGGGTGGAAACAGGACGAAGGTTTTAGTGCATATAAGCAGGCAGGAGTGTCTTGAAAGGGAGCACCATGCATGCACTTTGAAACGTTGTGAAAAAAATGAAATGAATGGGGAAAATTTAGTGTAACTTTAGCTTCAAAATATTTACGTAAAATGAAGGATAACTGCATGTTTTTTTGCTTTTGACCAAGAATCTAGACTGTTTTATGTTCATATACTATAGAAATTCTGGGATTTATGCATTTATTTACAAGAGTTTTCAATTTAAAAAGCTCTTTCTTTCGTGATGGCCGCCATGTTGGATTTTGAATCAATACACAATAGCGTAACTTTACATTCAAAAAGTCAGGTCGTTTTCGACTAGTGCTGCAAAGTTTAATCGGTCAACTCGAGTATTTGATTAGAGAAAAAGATTCGAATTACATTTTGCTGCTTCGAGTATTCGTTCAACTAAAGTGGCGTTGTAATGGTTTATTTTGAAAGTTTGCATTTAGTTTTTTTGATTTGTGTGGATACACTGCCCTCCAGTCTGCCTCATTTCACATGGCTGAATCCAGCTGCTCCATGTTAAGACCAACATAAGCCAAGTTTTTTTAATGCATTCTTTTTATTTATTTTTTTTGGTATACTTAGCCATTTTTTTTTTTTATTTTTTTTTTGTGGGAAGGGGAGTCTGAACCATTTGTTAAGAGCACTAGCGTTTTATAGCATTTAAGCTAGCGGACTTTTGCTATATAAATTAGCCATTGTTCTTTTGTTGTACATAGATCGAGATAGAGATTTTTTTTTTTTTTTTAAATACCGTTTGAGGCTCAGTTCGGGTATTTTTATTTTTCATGTTCGTTATCCGATTACGCGATTATTCGAACTAATTAGTTCATCGATTAATCAACTACTAAAATAATCGATAGCTGCAGCCCTATTTTCGACCAACTGCCCGTTTTTTGGCAAAAAAACTAGTAATTTAGACATTTCTGCAACCATACAAACAAAATCGGATTTATGTTTTATTTTACATTAACATTTAACATTTCAATCTAAAAATGACTAGGGCCAGATAGCCGGCAAGGTATGCTGAGGCAATAGTGACATCGGGAATTCAATCTAAATAAGTTGTGATTATATAAAGGAAAATGCAAAAACTGCTTTTGTTGAATAAAATTAAGATGAATCTGCATGCTTTCCTCAAGTATTAAGTTTCTGTTGTGAAAATTATGTGATTTATTAGCTGTTGAAAACTTCTGTCAAAATTGCTCTAAATAAAAAAAAAAAATGAAGTCACTATTTCGGGCAAACATGATATGTGAAATATTGCGGTTGATCCTGAAAATATAGGTGATTATCTCATAGCATTTGGTGATTTTTGTGCATCTAGCGTAAAATCCGGGAATTTTATAGCCATTTTAAGTTTTGTTATACTTATATAAAAAAAGACCCTGGCACAACCCATCTTCAATGCTCTGACTGGAAGGTGGTAGTTCCCCAGAATTTCACAATACAGGGCCCCAGTCATCCTCTCTTTAATGCAGTGCGCTCGTCCTGTCCCATGCACAGAAAAAAACCAAAAGCATGATTCTAACACCACCATGCTTCACAGTCGGGAAGGTGTTCTTGAGATAGTACTCAACATTCTTCTTCCTCCAAACACGGTTAGTGGAATTATGACCAAAAAGTTCTATTTTACTTGCTCGCATGGCTAGTCTGCATCATCCAAATAGTCACAGGCAAACTTAAAGGGAACCCCGGATAGAAAGGCATGTAGTTCTTAAAAGATAAATGTTAATACGACTTCTAATAATTTGAAATTAAAACCCTACTTAATGTTTTCGTTTTATTACAATTTGTACAATTTCAAAACAAAAAATTAACTAAGATCTCACTATTGTTGTTGACGTCGCAGGGCTGTGATGTCACATGGCCACGTTGACCGTTCTTCCACAGTGTCCCTCTTTAACTATGTAAGGTAGTGATTTAAATGCGCCACAAGGTGTCAATGGCGAGTTTTAAATTAATCTGAGATCAAGCCAATGTGTATTGTCCCTTGACTGACACAGTAGTTTTCTTTTTATTCCCTAGTATGGTACTACGGGTTCATTGTGCCATATGTTCAATTGTATGTTGAGAAGCTAAGAAACCTGATAATGGGTCCCAGCATCATAGTTTGTATATTGTAACTAAGCAGGGTGTTCAAATACTTATTTTCTTCATTGTATAGCCATCCATCTATCATAGGACACTTATTTTCCAATTGTTGCTTTAGTATTTCATCTGATAGCCAACTCTAATTGAGCCCTTGTTTAAATAGGAAAAAAATAACTACTATATTTAGAGTATTTTCACGTGAACAATGATGTCTGCCATTTGTATAAATACTAGGGCTATCAAATTTATCGCGTTAAAGGGCGGCATTTTTAAAAATTAATCACGTTAAATCATGTGACGCAATTCACGCATGCACGGAATGACCCGTTCATGCGTTGCCTCAAACAGTTTACAAATATGCCGTTTTAGCACATTGAGAGCGAAAAGGCTGAGAAATGCGAGTGGACACAGGCGTTCATTGGACCACCATCATTTCCAGCCACCACTGACAGTCATGGTTGCCCAACTTCTCATCATGCATTTGGGCGGAACAGTTAAGTCGCTAAAGTATCATTTAATTAAAGCACAACAAAAATAATATTCCTATCCCTCAAAAAAATGTTTACACAAAGAAAAGCGCTCAATGCAAAGAGAACTGGCATTCCCAATCAAAATAGCTGTGCAAAATACACATAAAACATACTCAAGACTTTGCCTTGGCTAGATATCTAATTAATTTAAAACTCGCCATTGACACCTTGTGGTGTATTTCAATCACTACCTTACGTAGTCAAAGACACTGTGGAAGAACGGCAGGGAGCCCATGTGACGTCAACAATGGTGGGCTATTAGTTTATTTTTTGATTGAAAATTTTACAGATCTTATTAAAACGAAAACATTAAGAGGCGTTTGAGTATAAAATTACCATAACTTGTACTCAAATTGATCTTCAAAGAACTACAGGTCTTTCTATCCGTGGATCCCTTTAACAGAAAGAATGTTAATAATGTTAATGCCATCTTGTGGATTTATTGTTATCTTAAACAAATACAGAACTTATGAACAGTATGTTGAATGTTTATGTCCGTCTTGTGTCTTATCTTTCCATTCCAACAATAATTTACAGAAAAATTTAGCATATTTTAGAGATGGTTTGAAATGCGATTAAATCCGATTAATTAATTTTTAACCTGTGATTAACTCGATTAAAAATTGTAATCGTTTGACAGCCCTAATTAATACAGTAGATATAAAAATGCTACTTGCTCTAAGAATAGACCAAAATAGTACAAAATATTCCCCTCTTTTATTGTCATTTATATGGAAATTTTGTAGGCTTTTGTATTTTATATTCTAAGCTTTTCCACCATATTTATAATGATATGTTTGTTCATTTTTTTCTTGTTTCTGTGTTTGTCTCTTCTTTTAGCCCTATGAACGAGGAAAATAAATGTTTTAGAATGATTTATTATGGTCTTGTTTTTTTCATTTCACTAAAACTTGGAAACATTGATTATGTGTTTTTAATAAATGTATTTATCAAAGGTAATTCATTATCTAGCATTGTGTAGTTAGTATTTCCACATTATAAAAAAGTAAAACTGCAAGTTACACAACAAATAATTTGATGCAAACAAAAAAAGTTGTACTCACGGCTGCAATACTGTTGTTCATTATTATGTATACCGTATTTTTCGGACTACAAGTCGCACCTGAGTATAAGTCGCACCAGCCATAAAATGCCCAACGAACAAAAAAAAAACAAACATATACAAGTCGCACTGGAGTATAAGTCGCATTTTTTGGGGAAATTTACTTGATAAAATCCAACACCTAGAACAGACATGTCATCTTGAAAGGCAATTTAATATAAAAATTAGGGCTGTCAAAATTACCGCGTTAACGGGTGTTAATTAATTAAAAAAAAAAAAAAAACGTTAAAATATTTGGCGCAATTAACGCAGATTACCCGCTCAGACAGATTTAAATGACGGTACAGTGAAACACCACATGTTAATTGTGTTTTATGGAGTTTTGCCGCCCTCTGCTGGCGCTTGGGTGCGCCTGATTTTATAGGCTTCAGCCACCCAAGAGCATTGTGTATGTAATAATTATTGACATCAACAATGGCGGGCTACTAGTTTATTTTTTGATTGAAAATTTTACAAATTTCATTAAAACGAAAACATTAAGAGGGGTTTTAATATAAAATGTCTATAAATTGTACTAAAATTTTTCTTTTAAGAACTACAAGTCTTTCTATCCATGGATCGCTTTAACAGAATGTTAATAATGTTAATGCCATCTTGTTGATTTATTGTTATAATAAACAAATACAGTCCTTATGTACCGTATGTTGAATGTATACATATATCCATCTTGTCTTATCTTTCCATTCCAACAATAATTTACAGAAAAATATGGCATATTTTATAGATGGTTTGAATTGCGATTAATTGCGATTAATTAATTTTTAAGCTGTAATTAACTCGGATTAAAAATTTTAATCGTTTGACAGCCCTAATAAAAATGCAATAGAAAACAACTTTCTGAATAAGTGTACAGTGCATTAACAACGAAATGCGAATATACTGTCCTCACCAGGACGCTACGGCTAAACTCCCAAATGACGATGCTGGACATCCGTATAATTTGCTGAATCAGTTTCGTCCTCGATACCAAACAGGTTCGCATCGACGTAAATAAATGATAATTAGGTGCTTTTACAGCAATGACATGACACAAACGGTCAGCATGCGTTCGCTAGCATTAGCGCATCGGTCAAACAACCACACAACTGGCTGTAAGTGTCCGATCGCGGGTGGAAAACACACAACAACAACAGAAAAAATGATACACACAGGCGTTGCTTCTATAGAGGTATTTTACAAGCATAAACAATGAACGTAGGTTTCCAGCCGTGTTTCTCTCTCGCTAATTCGCCCACTCAGTCAGAGCTACGTAGCTGTCGGTCTTCTTCTGGCGTGTGAGCCCTCTTCTTCATGTAAACAAGTGCAAGTGCGCCCCCACGTGAGCGTGAAAGTGCCACAAACTAAAAGCATGCATTTCAATATAAAAAAGTCAATAATTGAACACACATTGCCAAAGGCAGAACGCGAACGTGGCCATAGCTATTAAGTTAATCAGATAACTATAGCATAAAGAACATGCTAACAAGTTTACCAAACCTTCAGTGTCACTCCAAAACACCAAAATAACATGTGAAATGGTATCATAATGTGTTAATAATTTCACACATAAGTCGCTCCTGCGTATAAGTCGCAACCCCAGCCAAACTATGGGAAAAAAACTGTGACTTATAGTCCGAAAAATACAGTACATAATTTTGTATTCTAAAATAAATTCTAAATAAATAAATGAATAAAAGTAATAATAACAGGGCTCCATGATCCAATACTTTTGTAAGTGATTGTAGGTGTTGTCCCACTTCTCCCCTTTTTATAGTTACGATGACTTTGTCCTTTCATTAATATTCCTCTTGAGGTCTACAGCATCTATCCCATTTTATTGCAAAGTGTAAAGTTGCTCCCGCACAGAAGAAAAACATCTTTGATGATCCTACTATTAGCTCGGGTTACTAAAAACATGCAAAAAAAGAACTATTTTTGCTGCCAGCTATGAAATGTCTTATTTTTCTTTCTGTGTGTGGGCCTCCTATGGAGCAGCCTTGCTTTCCTGTAAAAAAAAAAAAAAAGAAAAGAAAAAAAAAAGTGAAAGTAAAAGTGTATAATCCTGTGAGGCTGTTTTGATGCCCGAGACAAAAGAAGTTCAGGTCAGGCAGAGTTGCCAATTAGGCAAGAGAGAGAGAGCGAGAGAGACACACACAAACGTTAAAGGAAGAGAACATTTTCTAGCCCCCTTTAGCAGAAGCCAGCGCTCACTGGGGCGCTCGCTTACTCGCTCCAGCTTCTTTCCGTGCCGCGTTGCTGTGACAACCGGCAGGCAAGAGAAGAACGGAGAGAGAGAGACTGGAAAAAAATCAGCTGATTAGTCGGCATGGCAACGGCCAAGATGTAATCCCAGCAGACACACTCGCTCTAATCAATGCCCCCCCAGCACAGATGCTCTCCTGAGGATCAACAAGAACGATGCTGCCGGCCATATTGCGCCCCGCATGAACCCCCAACACATGCCGCCACGCCTCAGTCGCACACTCAAAACAAATAATTAATAAAAGCTGAAAAACATTATAAACAGGGTTCCTTTTTCCTTCAATTCATAATGATGTGAATTGGAAGTCTAGCGCCCTTAATGGCAGCCAATGAGTTAACATAGACACTATTTTAGTGGAAAATTTAAGTAGCAACCTGTTGGTTCCTTATTAAACAGTGACATCTTTCTAAAATGACACTTTTATTCTTGGCGGGATTATATCGATTACGTATTCTGATACAATCTATCGCTATATTTCACCATTACTGGTGCACGATAATTATTGGTCCGATAATTATCGGTCCAATAATAGGAATTATGACGTCATCCCGATAAATCCAATAATATTATTAATATGACCAATAATATGTACTGTGCTGGTTTTACAGTTTACACACTAGTATGGGAAAGCATTTGACCATTTTCAGGGCATTGCTCCCACTTGCTGGTCAGAATAATTCACTGCATCTATTTTTTGTTACAGGAGTTTGGTTCACATTACAAGCTCATTCACATGCACATTGCGGTGCCTAGCGGTAGCATTGACAATCGTGAATGCTTTCTGTTACGTTTCCGCCTCGGAAATATATATGTCTGTTAGTATTTTATGTCTACTGTAACATATGGCTGTGCAACATGTGTTTACCTCTGTGGTGAAGGGTCATATGTACAGAACTTAATAAGTTGTTGTGTTATAGAAGCCAGCCAGTGCTTTAGTTGCTCAAGCTAGTGTGCTATGCTATACATATAATAGTTGTGTATATAAATGTATTGTGCAGTGTTGTATATTGAGTATTGAATATGTGTATTTTTCTGTTGTACTTTCACAATATTAAGATGAGTGTCTTCCCATAAAAGCAAGAAAATACCAAGCCTTGTGGTTTATGGAAGTACTCTCATTTTTAGCTGGCTGTCGGGCAGTGCAGAAGTGAAACGCACTGTTTTGTTCATGTCATTATGAAAAATCTGGGCAAATCTATGTTGAATCCACCACTATTTTTTTTTTTTTTTTCTGAAACCTCCAGGTGTTCAAAAACTCAGGTTATACATTTAAAAAATTATATCTATTATCGCTTATCAATATCGGTATCGGCTTTGAGGAGCAGGAAGTTATCGATATCTGTATCAGTTTCAAAAAATGGCTATCGTGCACCCCTAGTCACTGTATTGATATACAGTGAAGAAAATGAGTATTTGAACACCCTGCTATTTTGCAAGTTAACCCACTTAAAAATCATGGAGTCTGAAATTTTCATCGTATGTGCATGTTCACTGTGAGAGAGATAATCTAAAAAGAAAATCCAGAAATCACAATGTATGATTTTTTTAACTATTTGTGTGATACAGCTGCAAATAAGTATCTGAACACCTGGATGTTAATATTTGGTACAGTAGCATTTGTTTGTAATTACAGAGGTCATACGTTTCCTGTAGTTTTCAGGTTTGAACACACTGCAGGAGGGATCTTGGCCCACCCATCAGTCAGGTTTCTGGGCTTTCGCTGAGAAATACTGAGTTTGAGCTCCCTCCAAAAGTTTTCTATTGGGTTTAGGTCTGGAGACCTAGGCCATGCTAGAACCTTGTTATGCTTCTTACGGAGCCACTCCTTTGTTTTCCTGGCTGTGTTCGTCAGGTCATTGTCATGTTGGAAGACCCAGGCACGACTCATCTCAATGGTCTGTTTGAAAGAAGGAGTTTGTTCCCCAAAATCTCACAATACAGGGCCCCATTCATCCTCTCTTTAACACAGTGCACTCGTCCAACACACCAAAACACCCCCAAAGCATGATGCTACCACCCCCATGTTTCACAGTAGGGATGGTGTTCTTGACTCATCATTCTTTTTCAACAAACATGGTTAGTGGAATTATGAGCAAAAAGTTCTATTTTACTCTCATCTGACCACAAAACTTGGTCCCATGATTCCTCTGCATCATGTAAATGGTCATAGGCAAACTTAAGACATGTGGTGGTGTAAGCATGGGGACCTTCCGTGCCATGCATGATTTGAACACTCTAGTGTATTACCAACAGTAACCTTGGAAAGTGTGGTCCCAGCTCTTTTCAGGTCATTGACCAGCTCCTGTCGTGTAGTTCGGGGCTGATTCCTCACCTTTCTTCGGATCATAGAGACCCAACGAGGTGATACTATACATTGGGCTCCACTCCGATTGAGTTTGTTCGAGATTGCCGTCATGTTTAGCTTTTTCCTTTTTCTAATGATTGCTCCAAAAGTGGACCTTTTTTCACCGGGCTGCTCGGCAATTGCTCCATAGCCCTTTCCAGCCTTGTGGAGGTGAACAATTTTTTCTCTGGTGTCTTGGGACAGCTCTTTAGTGTTGACCATGTTACAACTTTGAGTCTTATTGATTGTATGGGGTGGACAGGTGTGTTTATCCTGCCATTGACCTCAAACAAGTGCATCTGATTTAGGATAATACGTGGAGTTGGACTTTTAATGGGCGGACTAACAGGTCTTTCAGGGTCAGAATTCCAACTGATAGGTGTTCAAATACTTATTTGCGGCTGTATTTCACAAATAAATTGTGTTTTTTTTTTTAATCATGCATTGGGATTTCTGGATTTTTCTTTTTAGATTATCTCTCTCACAGTGGAAATGCAGCTACGATGAAAATTTCAGACTTCTCCATGGTTTCTAAGTGAGCGAACTTGAAAAATAGTGGGTGTTCAAATACTTATTGTCTTCACTGTATTGTCACATGATATATTGGGTGAGAGAGTTTTTTGGGTAAATGTTGGGGACCCCTAAAACACAGATTTTCTCTAGTTTTCACACATCTACTAAAAAAATTGTAGCAATTTTGGGCATTTTTCTTAGCAGCTAAAGTACATGCTCTATTGGGATTCAATGTGGGAACTGACTTTGCCTGGAAGCTAACACTCCTCCACTGATTTTTAACTTAATAGTTCTAATATTCTTATTTATTAATTTAGTATCTATTATATCTGTTGTGCTTTAGTCAGATAAATCTAACAAGTGATGATTTGGCGGCAGGTTTGCACGGAAGGCCGTCTGATCGTGGAGTTTGCCTTCGACGATCTGATGAGGATCAAGACGTGGCACTTTACCATCCGGCAGTACCGAGAGCTCATCCCCCGCAGTATATTGGCCATGCATGTGAGTACTCTGTGACCACGCTGTGACTCTTAGCACACAAACATGCACACAAACCAGAATTACAGGGACATCAACGCAGAAAGACTTGTTTGATGGAGAGGTTGAATAATAATAATCAGCTTAACGGCAGTAAGTGACATTCTGTCAACTGTCTAGACATGCAAGCTGCGACAAAGAACAAAAAAAAAAAATGCAATTATTAACCACAATGACAAAGTCGGAGACTTTTCAGAATAAGCAATTTTGTCTAATTGTTAAAAAGATGATTTAGAAACTAGGGATGGAAATTAATTAATTAATTTATTAATTTCCCCGCAGCCTAGTCTCAGATTTTATTTGCGGCTAGGCGACTAGAGTATAAGCAAGAAAACTCGTAATTTAATACACATATTAAAGCAACACTAGGTAACTTTTGAACCTCCATAAAATATTTTAATCACATTTGTGCTAATACATATGTCGACTAAAGGCGTGCGAAATTTCCGATTCTTATATTATTCGCGATTCGGCCGTGGAAGATTCGAGAACGATTCACAAATATCCAAATTCCAATTATTGAATTATACCAGGTAAAGCGGAAGTAAAACACAGTCAGCACGGTCTTTGGGACGCAATGAGGAACGGACCGAGAGTAAATATCCTGTTCAACTCATGCCGCTAGATTAAAAAAAAAAAAAATCATACCTGACAGCCGCTACAAACAACGCCCAGTTGCTAGTTGCTACAAATATACGGCTACAGTAGATATTAGGGTTGTTCCGATCATGTTTTTTTGCTCCCGATCCGGTCCCGATCGTTTTAGTTTAAGTATCTGCCGATCCCGATGTTTCCCGATCCGATTGCTTTCTTTTTTTTGCTCCCGATTCAATTTCAATCATTCCTGATAATTTTTCCCGATCATATACATTTTGGCAATGCATTTGGAAAAAATGAATGAAACTCGGACGAATATATACATTCAACATACAGTACATAAGTACTGTATTTGTTTATTATGACAATAAATGCTCAAGATGGCATTTACATTATTAACATTCTTTCTGTGAGAGGGATCCACGGATAGAAAGACTTGTGACTTTGTATATTGTGACTAAATATTGCCATCTAGTGTATTTGTTGAGCTTTCAGTAAATGATACTGCAGCCATGCCCAAATGCATGATGGGAAGTGGAACCACGACTGTGCGTAGTGCTACTAATTGATATATCTTCTCTGCATTGGGAAATAACTTAGGGTGTTAAGAAAAAGATCAATTGCTACCTTGCTTCCCCACATTGCTCCCCATGATATTTCTAATCGTAAAGAGAGGGATTGTAAGGCTTTAGCCAATTAAAAAACGGCTCCAAAGGCTGCCAAAATTCACTCTATTCATTTTACACTGCCTTTTATCTCTCTAAGTAAAACGGCGTCATTACAGATTGAGCGCGACAATGCGTGACTAGGTCGTGCAGCGCATGCATTAATTGCGTTAAATATTTTAACGTGATACATTTTTTAAAAAATTAATCACCGCCATTATTGGGATAAATTTGATAACCCTACCTTAAGCCTAAACTAAAGACTCTGGATGAGTGTAACATACAGTATTATTTCTGTAACATTAAATACAATTAGAAAACGATTTAATTAAAATATATATATATTAAAAAAAGGCACGGCCGATATTTTTTTTGCCGATTCCGATACTTAGAAAATGACGTTATCGGACCCGATTGATCGGCATCCCGATCGGTCATCTCTAGTAGATATCATATATATGTAGAACTAGATGCAAAATGACAGACGATGTCGGTGTTAAAACTTGTATTATTGAACAGAGATGCGCAATGACAGACTTTCCGGCGTAAGTAAACAGCCGCCATCTTAAAGCAGTAGACCTTTCTAGAAGGCTCTTGTTCAGGTATGAAAATCTCTCACCTTTCGGCGAAATTCGCCGTTTTGAAGTCAAAAAGGGCGACCTACATGAATTGCGTAGATCCGAGGAGAAATTCTTTTTGGGAGGATGGGGGGGGGAACGGGAGGTTTTATTTAATTATTATTCTTATTATTATTATTATTATCATCATGTGATTGACTTAGTACGTAAACTGAGCACTTAAGAACACAGTCAGCAAATCCTTCTAGATGCTTCGCTGACGAGAACCAATCATCGGCCCAAGCTGCGTTCCATTATTCCAAACGCGCGCACTCCTTACTGTACATGGAGTGCTCGGAGAGCCTTTGGTTGCATTGCAAAGCTGCGAAAACAAAAAGCAGGCCTTATCCACACCGGGGCAGACCAGAGCGCACCATACACACTTGCCTGTATTTGCCAGCAGATTGAATTTGGTGAGTAATGGTTTCAATCGTTTTCACATTTTGCGATATAAAAAAGTTACTGCCATTCGTTGCTGGTTGCGTTGAACACTGCCAGAGCTAGCCAAATCTCCCATGAAAAAAATAGCTCCCGTTAAATTGGCGTCAAGCTTGTGTATTTAGCGGTAATATAAATGAAGAAACACACTGTTGAGTCAAATTAAGCGGCATGCTCTCGGATGGAGGGGGCGCCTGACATCGCTCCCGTCGTCCGCCGGAGACGCGTTATTTCGGCTTGGATTTGAGTTGACGGCCGGTGTCGGCACAACACCGGCCCGACGAGTGCTGGGAATGAGTCCTGCTTCTTAAAGCTTTTCAGAAATACAGGGATCCCTCGTTTTTCACGGTTAATGGGGACCAGAACCCGCCACATTTTTTTTGTGCGTGTTCAATGCATTTATTCAGATTTTACATTGGAAAAAAGATACATATATATAAGACATGTTTTTTCACTTTATTCACCAAAGTATCATTTATAAATGGTTTTCAAGCACTTCAAAATGTAAGAATTATGATAAGTTTTAAACATGTTACTGCCCCACCGAATTATTTTTAAACAAGAATAAAGTAGTAAGAAAATGCTTGGCTTTATTAAATGCTTCATAGTGAGTCTACTCAAACCCTCTCAGGCTTTGGTAAACAGTGATTGACACATGTGCAAAGTTTTTCTTTATATATATATATATATGTTTTTGTTTGAAGCAACTTATTTGATTGAATAATAAAGACACAAATGTCCTAGCCAAAATGTGGCCCAAACGCAAAACAACATTACTTCAATGGAAAAATTTGTTTCAATCAAGAAAAATAGTTTTCAAATGCTTTTTTTGTCTCAAATTTATTTTTGCAATCAAAAACAATTTTTTTTGATTGAAGTGACTTTTTGGGGATTAAAAGTATATACTGTATTTTGATTGAAGCAACTTTGTTTTTGATAGAAGTAACTTTGTTTTTTGATTGAATAATAAAAACACAAATATACCTCCATCGTTATTGAGAGAGAGAAAGAAATTAAGAAAGCTTTAAAACTAAAAGCCACCGGGGAGTCTGTTTTTTTGTTTTTTTAAATATTTATATTTAATTTCATAGACATGCGTCGTAGGGAAGAGAGATTGAGGGATAAAAAAAGGAGTTAGATGAGGCTGCTAAATGCAGTGGATACCTCATCAGCTGGGTGAATAGCAGACCTGGTAAGAACAAGTTTGCAAGGATAGTTGGGTATTAAATACAATTATAAACACAATTACAATGTTATTTTTCTATAAGATTTTTATGTCATTGCTTTATTAATCATTAGGTGCTAGAGTTGTTAAGTATGGACAATAATGAAATAATAGTTTTAAGAAAACTGTGCTGTTGGTGGCTCAGTGACCATCTGATGTGGTTTGTTCTCAGATGAACAAGTTGAGGAAGGAAGTTTTGATGCTGAGGTTGAAGGAAGAAAAGAGGCAGACTGACTGAGTCACAGCCAGAAAGTGTTGATGACAGTTTTGATTTCTATTCACTGTTGCCCCCTCCCAATTAAAGTATGTCACAGTTGCAGCCAATTATTATCTGAAGCTGGTTAAAATTGAAGTTATGTTGTTTTAAGGTGTATTAAATACTTGTCCATGTGCCCCTTTTGATCTACGAGCACCCGCCCCTCCACCGGTCTCTGTATGGCCCTGCTGAAACATAGTGTGGGTCGACAGAGCTCAATATTTTGTTGGGGTGTACATACAGTGTACTGGAACATATTTCCTCCACACCCTTCTCACGTTTTTAACCCCTGACCCATTTTCATGCCTGGTTGTTGCAAACCTAATTAACTTTTTATCTAAAATATTCCTACATCGGCAGAATCTTTTCTTGAATCTATCTTTAAATGATGAAATAGTTTTAAAACTTTGACAAAAGTAGACAGAAGGGAAATTATGGAATAACAGGAGCAATTTTAACAACTGTAACAGTTGATTCACAACATTAATTGAATGTAGTTTAAAGTTGCTGATACAGAATGGGCACTGGAGTTTTTTATTTACTGTTATTTTTGTACATTTGTTTACTGTTATATGTTAACTTGATACTGAAATAGTAGTTTGGTTTAGCCTGAGAGGATTTTTGAACAATTTTGGAATTAATGTACAAAACATAAAAAAAAAATAATAATAAATAAATAAATAAAGGAGTGTCAAGACACAGCTGTGAATGGCCACAGCCAGATTTTTGGGGGATTTTATGGGTGATACATGGGTCGCGATGCAGAAATCGCAGACATCAAGGAGTGGTTGAGATTGTCTTTTTCATATATTTACCCTTTTAAACATTTGTTTTCAATTTTTCTTAGTTTGAACCGATTATTTATCATCTAACGCATCGGAGAAAATGCGACAGTAACAAAAAAAAAAACAATTCAGCGATAGTTATGAGGTAGATATCCGTGACTTTTTTTACAGAAGCCATTTTTTTCATTGTGACATAATTTGTTTAAAACTTTAAAATATGTGAGTGAATAATTTTTTAAAGTTTTTTTTTTTTTCTGTTAAACTAAATATGAGACATCAATTAATGATTCTAAGCTAAAAATGACAGACATTTTGAATAATAAATATAATTAATTTCCTTAGTTTTATGGCTGGTTGAAATAAAAGGGGTTGCGCGACGTCTGTAAACGGGGGTTTTCAGGGTAAAACGGACAAATTAAAAATAGTTCGGAGGCTTAATGCGCCATGAATCTGCTATGGCAACATACAGACATATTGTTCTATCAAATACAACAGTTGTTTTGGCTTAAAATACAGTTTCTTTTAAAGAGGAGTGCAAGACCAGAAACTGCTTTTTCAGTCTTGTCTGTGTTTTCCGCTGTATATTGACGAAGTACAATGCTACTATGTTAGCGAATGAGGCTAGAAGCCGCCTGGTGTAAACAGAGCTTTTGTGGCTAAAATTCTTGTGAATAAATGCTTAAATCCCCGATTTCTTAATACATATGGACGTAAAACAGTCTCGATTCTTGGATAAAAGTAAACTATGAGGCTAGACTGTTACGAAAATTAGCCGCCTCCATGTGTAAACAAAGAAGAAAATTCCTGTGAATAAATGCTTCAATCACGCATGCATGGTACGAAAAATATAATATTTACCTTGAATCCTCGAACAAATCACTCCTGAGACAATCCTTCCTGTTTGTATGCGTTACAGCTTTCGTAGTTAAATCCAATCGTACGTAAATCCAAGCTTAAATCCGACATGAGCGTGTGCCGTCTTTGGCTATTACTAAATGAAGCTCGACTCCCTCTGATAAGGCGTCGTGCAAAGAATAACGAAGTGACACGTCATTAGTAATGATGTCTATGTGCTGGTTTTATGTAACCCTATGATTTTGTCCCTATGTTGTTTGGTACCTGTCCTAAAACGTTTGTCCCCATGCAGACAGTGCTTTAATGTTGTAGCTGACTTTTTCTTGATGGCATTTGTCTCAATACTTTTGTTGATGTTTTGTTTCCTTCTGTAGGTTGCACGTGTCCCAATACTTTTCCTTATATGTTCTAGCTGGCTTGTCTCAAAACGTATGTCCGTATGCTGCATTTTGTCTATGATGTCCGCATGCGAGCGCGTGTGTGTGCGAGCGAGGCATCTCTTGGCCCAATCTTCATGTGAATTTTACCTCGCCGATAAATTGGCCCCTCTGGGTGCTGTCTCGCTAATTCCTGAAGAGGTGCATTGTGGGTGCTGTGTGTTTTTGTGAGAAGGGGTGTGTGTATGTGTGTGGATAATGTGCAGTGTTCACTCTTTTTGATGGCTGCGCTCTCTAATGAAGGCACACACATACGCGCGCATGCACATACTGGGAAATAAGAGAGTCCAAAACTCAAGAGATGTCGGATTTTTCGACGTTATTCTGCTTATTTAACAAGAAAGCCATCGCATTAATCATATGACAACCTAAATTAATCATTATTGTTGTTGTGAAAAGCGTTGCACTGATACCGATTACGACGCACCAGGTAGTGTTGTGGTATTGGCCTATGCCGATCCTGTACCAATACCAGTTTATTTTTTAATTATCTAGGGCTGCAGCTATCGAATATTTTGGTAGTCGATTAATCGATGGACTAGTTAGTTCGAATAATCGAGTAATCGGGTAAGGAACATGAAAAATTAAAATACCTGAGCTGAGCCTCAAACGGTATAGATTTTTTTAAATGAGGATCTATGTACAGCAAAAGAACAATTGGCTAACTTACAAAGAAAAAGTCCGCTAGCTTAAATGCTATAAAATACTAAAGTTTTTTTTTTTTTTTTTTTTTTTTTTTTCCAGTGCTCTTAACAATTGGTTCAGACACATATTCCCACAAAAAACGGCTAAATGTACCTATAAACTAAATTATGAGTGTATTAAAAAACATTAGCTCAAACAAAACCTTTGTTTATGTTGGTCTTAACAGGGAGCAGTTGGATTCAGCCATGTGAAAAGAGGCAGACCAGAGAGCAGTGTATCCGACCAAATCAATAAAACTAAATGCAAACACTTTCAAAATAAACCATTACAACGCCACTTTAACTAAACGAATACTCGAAGCAGCAAAATTTAATTTGAATATTTTTTTCTTATCGAGTACTCGAGGTAATCAATTAATCGTTGCAGCACTAAAATTATCTTATTTTATTACTAAATTACGGCATACTCACATAATTGCTATCATGGCTTGGTCAGGCACGGCTTACCTAATTGACAGCACTAGACCAAAGACTTCAAAACTCTGTTGACCTGACAATTCGTGATTCTTTGCATCACGCCTTACCATAGGGGGCTGAGCTTCATTTAGTAATTGTCATTCGAAGACAGTACACGCTCATGTCCAAGACTGATTTAACCTTGGATTTTTGAAGAAGTACGAAAGCTGTACCACTTACAAACAGGAAGGATTGACGTCCATATCTATGTGGCCGCTAGCCTCAGCCACTAACAGAGTAGCATTGTACTTCGACATATTTACGTAGCATAAACGCTAAATGCACTTTTTTTTTTTTTTTTTTGCTTCTAACCCTATATTGCCAAATGTATCACATTTGATACACCTAAAATTTCATGATTTTGAGACATTCAGAATTTTGACATTTCTTTTTGGGGAAAAAAAAAAAGATGGATGCAAGTCAACACATGCATCTTCAGGTTCCATGAGAAAAAAAAAACAGGTGTTAGCAAGGGTAATATTACAGCGCTTATTACACGTATGCACTTTGACTTTTCTTTTTACAAATTTGAAAAAAAGGTTTCATTAAGACCTTATTTTTCAGATTTTGCGATTCTCTGATAATTGCAGGCATTAAAGGGTTAACCAGGAATTGAGACTGTTTTACGTCCATATCTATGAAGAATTTGGGGATTCAAGCAATTTAAGCATTTATTCACAATAATTTTCACCAGAAAACCTCTGTTTACATCAGGTGGCTGCTATAGCCTCATTCACTACAACTATATATTTGCATAAAATGAATGCTAACTGCAGTTTCTTTGCTTTTAACCAAGAATTGAGACTGTTTTACGTCCATATCTATGAAGAATTTGGGGATTCAAGCAATTTTAGCATTTATTCACAATAATTTTCACCGGAAAAGCTCTGTTCACGTCAGCGGCTGCTAGCCTCATTCACTACAACTATATAACTAACTATACAACAGTATGACAATAAAGGGCTATTCTATTCTATAATAAGTTGTGATTGAATATAGAATTTATTAATAATCTATTTATAATTGATTCTGCATGTTTTCCTCAAGTATTAAGTTCCTGATGTGAAAATTTAGTGATTTATTAGCTGTTGAAAAAAAAATTAAGTTGCTATTTTGGGCAAATACTTATATGATATGTTAAATATTGCTACTGATCCTGAAAATATAGGTGATTATCTCTGCTTTTTGTGGTTTTTGTGTATCTAGTGTAAAATCAGAGAATTTCTTCTGAGAAATTCTTTATAGATATGGAAATAAAACAGTCTCGATTCTTGATTAAAAGCAAAAAAAAAAAAAAAAACGGGCAGTTGGCATTTATTTTACCTAAATATGTCGAATGTACTGCTGGTCTTTAAATCATTGTGGCAACGCATTGTCACCACAAAGCTTTTTATGTTCAAATTCTTGTGAATAAATGCCTAAATCCATGAATTCTTTATAGATATGTACAAAAAAGAGTCTTGATTCTATGTTAAAAGAGCAAAGAACCAGGCAGTTAGCATTTATTTTACGTAAATATGTCGAATGTGCTGCTAGTCTTTGAGTCATTGTGGCGCCGCCTTGTCACCACAAAGAGCTTTTTACGTTGAAATTCTTGTGAATAAATGCTTAAATCCCTGAACTCTTTATAGATATGGACATCAAACAGTCTTGATTCTATGTTAAAAGAGCAAAGAACCAGGCAGTTAGCATTTATTTTACGTAAATATTGCGAACTATGATGTCAATGCCGTAGCGGCTGATTTTTCCCATTGATTTCTTTTTCACAACGTTTCAAAATGCATGCATGCTACGAAAAATATAATAATTACCTTAAATCCTCGAACAAATCACTCCTGAGACAATCCTTCCTGTTTGTATGTGGTACAGCTTTTGTACTTTTTCAACCTAAATCAGGCGTTAGATCGCTGCGTGTGTGTTTGAGAATAACTCCTCTTGATGTGGGCAGGCCCCCTACTTGAAAGCATGGCGCAGTGTATGATGGGTGTGACCTGTCAATTTAATTATGAAGTCCATGAATAAATATCGGCAGAAACAGATTACGCTACAAAAGCTCTTTATTAGGCTTGTTGTTAACACTTGTGTATGTTTTGATTTGGCGTTAGTAGATTGTTCTTATTGGAGATGCGTGTGTGGCAGGGTTTTTTTTAAACATGGGGTTTTGATAGTTGCCGTCATATTATCGGGAACAAAGCACCGTATGCCAGAACAGCGTTCTGGCCACTTTCACCCCTGATACTAGTGATACTTATTAAAGTTCACAGCAGAAAGGTGATTAGACTTCTGTCCTCTCGGAAAAGGGCGAACTGGCGGCCATCTTGTGTACAGCGACCAGCGGTTGGAAACTACATCGGCACGTTATTTCATTCAACTCCCAATATCAATGACTTGATTTTAGTGCCTAATCGGTGCAACACGAGTTGTGAAGGTCGCAGTTGTCTTAAATAACTGGCCAGAGGAGTCACTTTAAAAAGTAAATAAATAAATAAAAATAACTCTATGGATTATAGCTGCCCGGTGACTCATCCACTTCTGGTTGAGAAAAAGCAAATGATGCCTATAATCACATTTTACAATGTACCTTATATTCTGCGGGAGTATCTAAAGCTGTTAAGTGATCACTGTTTAGTGGCGTGGGAATGTTCAGTTGCCATAAAGTCAAATAAATCATCACCTAAGTAAGTTTTAGTGGGCTCTGTTGAATTTTAAAAATGCAAATATACTAAGAACAAAGTAAGAATATGAATACATAATGCACCCATGAAAGATGAAAACTTAATCAGCAATTTTTGGTGATTTTACATAATATTACTGCATCCAAATGACCTTAAAATTCATTGAATGCCAGCCCTGATAGATAAGATGGACTTTTGACTTCTTTAGTCGTTAATGACTGTGAATTAGTATGAAATATGAGTGATGTCTGGTTCCTTTCAAGTCTTATTGGTGGCTGGAGTGTCACAAAGCAGGCTTGCTGCAATTGTACACATTTTATTTGAAAGCACAGTTCCATCTGGTGGGTCAGAGCCCCACTTGGCCTCAGTGCAAGTAGACTGTAACAGCTACACATCACGTTTTCCACTTGGATGGGGCAATTTCTGGGTCAACATTACATTATTATCTGTGGTTCTGATCCCAGATGTTTACATAAAAAAAGTATATATGTTTTCAAAATATGTTTCACATATTGTTTGTTAGACCATTACAAGCACATTTTAAAATATCTGTTTATTCACGTTATATTGTGAATTTAAATACCTTCCAGACAGTGTTGTTTTCGACAGCGCTTTTAATTTTTGTCTTAGTCTTTTGGATGGAATAGTCATAGTCAGAGGTGGGTAATAACTAGAGCTGGGAATCTTTGAGCACCTAACGATTCGATTACGATTGCGATTCAGAGGCTCTGATTCGATTATAAACTGATTATTGATGCACCCCACCACACTTTTAATGTTTTGTACACTACTTCCAAAATTGTTCAAAAATCCTCTCAGGCTAAACCAAACTATTTTAGTATCAAGTTAACAGTTAAAAACAGTAAATAAAATACTCAAGTCCCCATTCTGTATCAAAAGCTTTAAACTACGTTTAATTAATTTAATGTTGTGAATCAACCGTTAAAGTTGCTAAAATTGTTCCCGTTATTCCATAATTTCCCATCCATCTACTTCCGACATGTCAAAGTTTTAAAACTGTTTCATCATTTAAAGATAGATTAAAGTCAAGATTTTGCAGATTTAGGTATATTTTAGATAAAAAGTAATTAGGTTCGCTACAACAGAGCCTTCTACAGAAGTCTACTGCTTTAAGATGGCGGCAAGTCTGTCATTTTGCATCTAGTTCTTTGTATATGTTCCAACACTGTCATTCCTGTCATTTCACATCTAGTTCTACAATATGTGATCTCTACCATAGCCATATGTTGCCGTATGTTTGTAGCAACTAGCAACCGGTCGCTGTTTGTAGCGGCTGTCGGCCGCAGCCAGGTATGATTTTATTTTTGTTTTTTTTATCTAGCGGCATGAGTTGAACAAGATATGTACTCTCGGTCAGTTCCTCATTTCGTCCCGAAGACCGCGGCGTCTCAAAGACGACTGTGTTTTATTCCCGCTTCACCAATTCAATAATCGGAAATTGGATGTTTATGAATCGATCTCGAATCTTCCACGGCCGAATCGCGAATAATCTATGAATCGGAAATTTCGCAAGACTCCAGTAATAACGCGTTACATATACTCATTACATTTACTTGAGTACCTTTTTGAGAAAAATTTACTTCTCAGAGTAGTTTTGCTAAACCATACTTTTTACTGGAGTAGATTTGTGGAGAAAAAACGCTATTCTTACGCCGCTACTTTAGGCTACACAAGAGTCGTTACATTTTTCGATTTATTATTTTTTTGCCAGCGATGCCAAGCGTAGCTCTACCATTTTCACCATTGAGACGTCGCAACAATAATCACATGACTCCATTACACCAATTTGACGCAAGCTTGCCGTTCTATGATCACTCCAGCCTGTTCAATCACGTGCCGCTTTAAAGCACCACAAAAAAGTGAAGTATTTGATATAGAGCGCTGCCCTCAACATGAATCGAAAGCGCGGATTTAAACCTCTCTCCCGGTTTTTATTTGGAACCGATTGACCACGGAAAACCGGATATTTGATCCTTTTAATTTCATAATAGTAACTATGAAGGGAGTATTCACTATTCAAGCTAGGAACTATTTTTTCCACTGGAGGGAACTCGTACTCTTTGGACGAATAATGCTTCATTTCTGTCTTTTTTTTTGTATCTCTGTCATGGGTTGTTGTACAGTATCATTATAACAACAGTTCATATAGGTAAGTTTGTGCTGAGAGAAAAAAAATAACATTGTTAAAAAAAATGCAGTTTCTAACAATGTTACCCATTACTTGAGTATTCTTTTCACTGGATACTTTTTTTACTTGTACTTTGGTACATTTTTTGGAATACTATCTTTACTTGAGAAATATTATTTTGAAGTAACGCTACTCTTACTTGAGTAAATTTTTTGGGTATTGTACCCACCTCTGGTATTAGTCAAATTTTACTCATTTCAAAATGTGTTCGTCTTCATCTAGTTTTAGTCGACAGTTATTCAAAATGTTGTCGTTTGTAAAATTCAAAAGTTTTAGTCCACAAATAAAGTTTCCAACAATTTCGAATAAATGTACATAGAAGAGCACATATTGTAGCTTCTACAAGGACAACACAAACTTCGTGATTACGATACACACGCAGCAGGAGAAGCAGCGCATTATTTTCAATTAAACCCACCTAGAAACCACGAACTGTATAGGAAAAAAACTTTTAAGAGGATGCTCGCCATACTTAATTTGATGCTAACGCGAATGCAATGCTAACACGACGAGTTACATTTAATGTGTAAAGATCACTCAGTCAGCACAGACCTTTAAAGGCTAAAGCAATATTACATATTGTCTTGCCAAGATAAGAAAACAAATGTTACCATGTGTTTTCAAACGCGCAGGATGGAGGCAGCCTAGCTTGAAATACAACCTAAACTCTTCTGAGGCTGAGGTGCAGCACAGCTCACATGAGCGACACGAACTCCACGTACAATATGAAAATGTTACACATTGTGAACATATGACAGAAACTATATCGCATTTTCGCTCGTCGTCGTCTCGTTAGACAAAAACTGGCATTTTTCTCAGTATGTTCCAGTCTCCTAAGCCAAGTATGTATTTAGCTCAACATCATCACGTAATTGTCACGACAAAACTTTGTTTGTTGACGAAATATTTTCGTTATAGTCTTTTTCGACAAAAACAACACTGCTCTTAGATTGACATAAGATGCTTATTGTTGCAGAAGAAGAAGCTTTTCGGGGTCCACATCCCCACATGACCTAGACACAGAGAGGGGTACGCACGAATTTAGTTACTCTGTCTATTTGTCTTGCATTTATTAAAAGTAAGCAATGAAAACTGGTGTCAAAATATGATGGATGGATATGGTGGCACACTACCCACATGGCCCTAATTGTTGAAACCCTAATGTTAGCATGGCTATTCATTTTTGTTTTTATTTTACTGGCACCATTGTTTGTGACCCCCCCCCCCCCCCCCAAAAAAAAATCCAGAATATTATATTTGGCACATTTGGAGAGAAATTGACAAATATCCACCTGAAGCAAAGGGCTGCACTGGCCCGAAAAGCTTTTAGACATCAGGAAGCGCTAATAAATAAATGTATCCACATTTCATAACTTAAAACTATTGAGAGCAATTGAATGTATTATTATTATTATTATTATTGCACCACTACTGGTGCCCCTTAATGTCTGTTCTGGGATTTAAAGAATTCATTTTATTGCTTCAGTTTTCTTATAACAATTTTTTTTCTTCTAAATTTTAATTCATTTATCTAAATATGTACCGTAATTTTCAGACTATAAGGCGCACCTTTCTATAAGCCGCCACCCACCAAATTTGACACGATAACGACATTTGTTCATCGATAAGCCGCATCGATACACCGAAAGATATTAACCGGTAACACTTTATTTGACAGCAACATCATAAGACTGTCATAAGGCCAAATGAACCACCAGGAAGCTTTGAACCAATTGGCTGCAAAACGTCATTGCTTCAAGAAGCTCCATTTGGCCATCACTGCTCCCATGGGGGAGACAGTCAACCTCTGCTGGCACCTGCTGTCAACACTGTTGTTGTCCAACATGCTTCCTAGCATGCATTGCAGCGCTACAGATGTAAATCATAATAAAAATTAATTTTCTGTGCTAATTATTCCTTCAGTTACTGTTCCAGTTGTTTCATTAATGGCTAGTTATAGTATTTGGTAACACTTTCTTTCACAGTGGCGCCATAAGACTGCAATAAGACCATCGTAATTATGACATGAAACTGCCATTAGCATTAATAAATGCTTATGACAGATGTCATTATGTGTCATCCGACAAATTATCTCACTTTTGAATGGATGTAAAAGGTCTGAGCTGGACATAAAAGGAGTTAGTGACATAATTTGCCGGATGACAGTGAATGGCATCTGTCATAAGCATTCATAAGCAATGGCAGCACCCTCAATAAGCGTCAATGCAATCGGGGACATTTGGGATACACGTCCTATTGATATCTGGTCATTTCCTGTTGATTTGGTGATATTGTTTTTTTTGCCATTGAAAATGAATGGGAAAAAATTTGGACGTCCATGGACGTCAATGGTATCAACATACGTAGGTGTCAATGGAATCCAAGTACACTGGCATCAATAAATGAAAAAACATGATGAAATGCCATTGGAAATGAATGCGAAGTTTGGACATCCATGGACGTCAATGGCGGCACCCTTCATAAGCATCAATGGAATTGGGGAAGTTTGGGGGACACGTCCTATTGATATCTTGTCATTTTCTATTGATTTGGGGGGGGGGGGGGGGACCCACTGTCAAATAAAGCGTTACCTATGAACCCAAATAAATCAACAAATAAGCCGCACTGGATTATAAACCGTAGGATTTGAAATGAGGGGGGGGGGAAGTAGCGGCTTATAGTCCAAAAATTAAGGTACTTTTGTGTCTGAATTTGTTGTCGTCATATCCTTAGTGTGTTTCTCTTCTTGGCGGTGGAAGAGTCTACCAAGTTTCCCTGAGCCAGTGTTAATGTGTATAAGTGAATGACTGAAATCAAGATAAGGACATAGAAATAATAGCTTTATTAATTATGCGTTGATTAGTGTGACGATAACCAAGGCCTACTTGACTTAAAACGGCAACACGTGCGTTAAGTGTTTTGTTGTTTTTTTGTTTTTTTTTGCTGTTGTTGAATTTAAAACTTGAATGCATCGAATGCATATGAATACTAATCAGCCTAATTGGGTGTAAATACATAAGTGCTTGTTTTCAGATGAATGGAGTAAATATTGTGCTGTGTTGTTTTTGGCCTGTAAGGTTTGTCTGCTTGTTTTCCCTCTCCAGGCACAAGACCCTCAGGTGCTGGAGCAACTGTCCAAAAACATCACACGCATGGGTTTGACCAACTTTACCCTCAACTACCTCAGGGTAAGTGTGTGGGTGTTTGTATTGGATGCCTAGAAATGTGTTTACCAGAATACATTTGAGCCAATACACATATTTTACATAGAAGACATTTCAAGGCTTGACAGAAAACAAAAATAGATACTGAAATGAAAAATGAGGATAATGTCTCAATGTACTCACAAATTGGACATAGTGGGAAAACTAGGCCAGTTAAGGTTAATTGTACATTCTGCCATAAATTGGAAGAGCATTTCATTTTCTCCACCTGTCACAGTACATACATCCCAAGTTGAAAAACTTTTGGGCAAATTAAGTGGTTTGAAGTCAGGTGAAGTTAAATGGAAAATTTTTACATGCTGGTTGTCACACTGCAGAAGAGGACAACAGCCAGAAAATGAATCTAATTGGGTACCTTATAATATACGCAATAATATTTATTAATATTTCAACGGAATACGGTCTAAAATATTTTTTTTTAGTAAATGTAAGAATGGCAAAATTCCTAAACATTGATTGTATAACAAAATTATACAGCTTGACAAATTACCGTATTTTTCGGACTATAAGTCGCACCTGAGTAAAAACCTTTGTTTACCCTGCAGCGGTTTTGGAGATATTATGGAGATAATACATTATTGGGTCCATTTTGTAGTAAATGGTAGGATTCGAATGACGTCGTTACTCAAAATTAATATTTCAAGCGCCCCATTTACTGCAAGTGGACCCAAAGTGGTGCCATTCATTTGTGCTATACATTTGCTCTAGTTGTTGGGACACCACTCTGTTATTGAGAGAGCTGGTATGCTTTGTCAGCCGTCGGAGCTATGATACGGAAAAGGTGCGAGTGACATCATCAATTGAAATTATTTTCTCAGTATCTATAAAAAGATAGCAGCACAAACGAGCACAAAAATAGCACATACGAATGGTTCCACCGTAGATGGAGGGCTGAGTGACGTCATCACAATGAATTAAAAACATAATATCTACAAAACTGTTGTAGCACAGAAAAAGGTTTTATACAGCACAAACTAGCACAAAAAAGCACAAACAACCGACACCATTTTTAATCAAAATGGGGGGCTGGTTGACTTCAGATTGACCTTTAAAAGAATTGGAAATATCTCAAAAACGATCGCAGCAAAATTGAAACTTTTTACAGCACAAAAAAACACAAACGTACCACAAACAAATGCCATCATTTTTATATAAATTTGCATCTGATGGGGGTCCATCTTCACGGAGGGTTTTAGGCTGCATATTTCACTACTTGCAGCTCGTAATCTTCATAAAATGATTTAGTTGGTTAATTTTAGTGGCATTTTGTTCAGCCCTTCTCAGTTGTTTGTATTTACCGCCAATGTTGAAACACAGGCCCGGAGCGCCCTCTTGTGGTTTAGTGTGAGAATAATATGTGAAATGATATAATGATGTGTTAATAATTTCACACATAAATCGCCCTAGAACAGTGGTTTTTAACCTGGGTTCGATCGAACCCCAGGGGTTCGGTGAGGAAGTTTAAGGGGTTCGGCGAAGGTAAAGAAATGCAAAGCCCTATTTTCGTACACTGATTAAATCCGGGTAAAGCGGCTTTTTAGACCAGGTTTTGGACTGGTTTGCTCCTAATTTACAAATGTAATTCATTCCTTTTAACTGCTAGTCCTCAATCTGATGGGTGGAGGAACTGGTTTGCTCAGTGGAAGGTTGACTCGCACTTGTTATGAGGGAATACAACAAACCAATGGGCAGCGTGGTCTCAAATTTTGACCAGTTTATTAAACATGCTGTCAAAATGAGAATTTTGAACAGGAATTTGTCAAATCATTAGCTCGCTAGCTTAGATATATTTTTTAAAAATTGCTTTAATGTATAATACCGAAGTGTTCGGTTAATCAACATGTGAAACTTGCGGGGTTCAGTACCTTTAGCAAGCTTAAGAACCACTGCCCTAGAGTATAAATAGCACCCCCGGCCAAAGTATGTAAAAAAAAAACTGCGAATTACAGTCCGAAAAATACTTCACAGTTTCAAGAGGCAACCATACCAGTATGTTCAACACCACATGTTCAATTGAAATCACATAAAGCTGAATTTCATGCAGCTCGGTCGGAGGAAGAACAACTTTTATTTTATTATCTCAATGGCTGCCATTGACAGCACTAGACGTCAAATCAGACGTCCATTTGAAGTGGGAGGGTGGCAGCGAATGAACGAACGTTCATTGAGGTCGTCTACTGCAGGTTAACTAATTGGTGGGAAGTAGGTACAGTATGTGCCGGTATGATATTCTGATGGTATGATAACCTTAAACCAAAATGTCAGGGTATCACGGTATTGCAATACAGCTTTAAAATGTGTTACTTTGAGATATCTGGGTTTTAAAAAAAACTTTTTTTATTGAGCAGGATTTTTATTTTTCAAAACATATGAGAAAATTGGAACATAAGTATAATACTACGTTAAATACTGTAAATAAATACAATAAAAAAATAACTGAAATATTATAAATAAAATTAAAATAAATGCAGTCCTTTAGGTGAGCCTAAACCCACAGCCAAAGCTTAACATTATTACCATCAGAACAAAAATAATTGAATTATTTTCTATATAAAGCACGTGTGTATGACTCGTATCATTTTACACATTTTACATTATACACACACTCTTTCTCAACACAGTTGCCAGAGAGAGAAAAAAACTTGTTTTACCACTGCTAGACACACTAAACACGCTGGAGGTAACTCTTGTAGCAGATGGGAAACGTTCATGACAGTGTATACTAACCTTTAATGTTGTATAAATGCGAAATCATATTGGAGGCAGGGGTCGCGTTAACTGAATATTTTCCGTCGTTGACCGATTTTTTAAAACGGTGACGGAAAAAACTGAAGTCCATCCGTCATTTTGACCGGTTGCAATTCACACCCCAGACCACAGGGTGGCGAGTGAGCATATTAATTAGCTATTGTCTCTCTTGATGCATGACGTCGTTGGCCTTACTCTGAAAAATGTCAAGGCAACTGAGTGTCCGAAGTTTCTTCAAAAAGCCCCAAAACGACGATGGTGTTGATAAAAGAGGTGAAAAAAACAGGGACTGCACAAGCGGGCACGCAATTCAAGTCCATGCGCACCAGGAGGAAGATGTAAGACTCCGTTCAGGCCACAGCAGGTGAACTGTTAATTTCATTGTTCCATAATGTAGCCTACCTACTGGGGCCACAGTCAACTGTTTTTGTCACTGCGGAGAAAAAGTTACATATTCATTGCTTGATGTGTGATGGCACGGTGTGGATTCTCTGTTAAGCTTGTTCGGACAGAATATTAATTTAAAATGAATGAAAACTAAATACTATTGAATATGTTGAAGCGGTATGCAATGTTAAGAGTCTTGTTAGCTGTAGGCGCACTATCCTATTCCCCTCACTATCCACTCGCGGGGGCCTGCGCTTGTCAGTGACGTTCCTTATTCTCGCTATATGATTATACAACTTTAACATTTGTTATTAATACGCTCTGTGTGTAGTATCATCCATCACTTTTCCTTTTTAAATGGGCACTTATAAGCGAACGCAAGAAGTAACAACGGGAACATTTTTAAACAGGCATTTCACGGGAGAGCATTTCGACTCTTCGGCCAATCATATAGCGAGAGCGAGTGGATAGTGAGGGGACCGCGCGCGGCTCTTAAGGGTCTCTGTCACGTGACTGTCGTAGCCGGTAACGCACTCGGCCAAATGGACACACAAATACGGAAGGTGAATTATGCCAAACAAAGGGTCACCACAATGTCATTATCATCATTTAAAAAATTTAAGTGACGGTTAAAAATAGATTATGACCGGATTTTTATGACCCTGTCAGTCAAAATGACAGACAATGAAAAAGTCTAGCGCAACCTCTGATTGGAGGTATTGCCTCCTCGGCAGCCACCCTCCGCAAACCTTTTTTACATGTCGTTCGGACTTCCTCCTCTGAGCCATGGCCGTCTGTAACTTTTCTGGAGCCGAAGTATTCCCATGCCAGCGATTTCGTTTTCTCCAAACGGTGGGGGGCGGGGGGCTATGTTCAGGAGTTTTACCTCCTCTGGCCATCATGTAGCACAGCTGACTCACTGACACTGAGCAACAACCGGCGGGTGAGAGTTGAGTCTTGCAGCTGCAAGCGAGGGATTTCTCCATGCATTTTTGGGATATAAAATATAGCTAATACCTTAGGGAAGGTATGGCGGAACATTTTTTGCTGTTTTGAAACCTTGACGTTTTCATACCACTGTATACCATGAAACCGGTAATTGGCACATGTCTAGTGTGAACGTGCATCTTGTTCAGAAGAAGAACACATTTTCTTTAACTTTCATTCGCTGCCACTCCTCACACTTCAACAGCGTTGGATGTGTTCTAGTTCTAAATTCATTTAAATTCACAGCAGAAGGACAGAAGCACACATGCGCAATTTACAAAAATGGACCTCAAGAAGTCTTCCATTTGGGTTAGAAATTGACATTTTAGAACTCACCTGAGAAATTGTTTCCAATTGTTGCAAATCAAAAACAAACAAACCAACAAAAGCCCTTGAATAAAGTTAATGGCATGAAAATTGAAGAGTCTAAATGAGTAGACCTACTAAAGATTCCAAACATCATTGCCATTATACACGGCTTTTTGGTTTTAAAGTGGACATATAAGTTAATTTCCTGGCTTTCCTCAAAGATATTCTTGTCCAATTACTCCTACTAGTACTACAAAATCTGCCCTGTGATGCCAGTTATATTTAGCAACATAAAATTTGGTCCACGTAGTGCTGCAACGAATAATCGATTAACTCGAGTATTCGATTAGAAAAAAAGATTCGAATTTTGCTGCTTCGAGTATTCGTTTAAGTGGCATGGTAATGGTTTATTTTGAAAGTGTTTGCATTTAGTTTTATTGATTTGGGTGGAGACACTGCCTTCTATTCTGCCTCATTTCACATGGCTGAATCCAGGTGCTCCCTGTTAAGACCAACATAAGCTAAGTTTTTGTTTGCGCTAATGTTTTTTTTAATTTTTTTTAATGCATTCTTAATTTAGTTTATAGGTATATTAAGCCTATGTGGGTATACATGTCTGGCCCATTTATTAAGAGCATTGTAAAAAAGTTAGAATTTTATAGCATTTAAACTAGCAGACCCTTGCTATGTAAGTTAGCCAATTGTTTTTTTGCTGTACATAGATCGTCACTTATTCATTTATTATACCGTTTGAGGCTCAGCTCAGGTAATTTAATTTCTTACGTTCCTTATCCGACTACTCGATTATTCGAAGTAATGGTTCATCGATTAATCGACTACTAAAATAATCGATAGCTGCAGCCCTAGGTCCACGTGTCTACTAGGGGTGTGATAAAATATCCAAATGGTGATATATCGTGATACTTTGCATCCCAAAAGTTTATCGATATGCTCCTGCCAAGAATCAAGATAACGTTTAAAAAAAAAAAAAAAAAAGATAATGTTTAAAAAAAAAAAAAGTGGACCAAAAAGTTGCTACCAAAATCTTCCATCATAATAGTGTCTCGCTTAACTCTATGGCTGCCATTGACGTCGCTCAATGCCCAAATCAATCCAGTTAAGACGTGGAAAGGTGAATGAACATTCATTCATTCGAAAACCAGAGCATTTACAGTCACTTTCCGATTTTCTGGGCATTTAAAGGTCACTTTCTGTTGAATTTGAGTCACTGCCTATTCATTTGGGAGATTCCTGGGTCACGTCCTGTTCTGTAACACAAAATATAGAAGAAATGACTGATAGAATGCCCCAAAATCAACAGAAAGTGATTGAAAATCAACAGGTAATAACCTGAAATGGCCAAGAATGACCTCATTGCCTGGCATTGGCTGCCACTGATAGCCATTTAAGTGGGAGGGGCCTGTTTGAAGTGGGAGGGGTTAATTCGCTGCCACCCTCCCAGTTCAAGCGGATTAGACTAGTGATAAATTTACAGCAGAAGGATGACGATAGCTTGTTTTTCTGTTTTTTAGTTGTTTTGTTGAATGATTTCCTGACCATCGTATCGATAATTGTTGTATCGCTGTATCGTGAGATGGTTATCCTGACCTTTGTATCACAAATCGTATCGTATCATCATAGGCGGAGTTTGACTTTTGGGTCGGGGGGGCACGACATGTTGATGACCCAGAAACGCAGTGTCAGCAATAAAATGAACTTACGTACAAGAATATTTATAATAATAAGTTGACAATGAGCGTTTTTTGTTGTTGTTGTTTCCCATCATTCTTGAGGAGAATTCTAAATCAGGCTGCTTAGGCAATACTTTTCACCAAGATCATCATCCATTGAATATGGTATGCCCGCCAGTGTCGTGCCAATGTAGTTACCTCAGTCAAAAATTGTATCCCCTGGGCGGAGCCATATGGAGGTAGATTTGTGTCTTTATTATTCAATCAAAAAAAAAGAAGTTGCTTCGATTAAAAAAAAAAAAAAAAAAAAAGTTGCTTCAATCAAAATATATATTTTCAATTTAAAAAAAGTTGCTTCAATCAAAAAAAAAGTGTTTCAATAGAAAAATAGATTTGAAACCCAAAATAAAAAATGCATGTTAATGCTTTTTTTCTTTGTATTTATTTTTTTTGATTGGAGTCGAGTTTAAAAAAAAATTTTTTTTTTTTTTGTTTGATTGAAGCAGCTTTTTTGATTGAACTAATGTTGATTTGTGTTTGGGCCACATTTTGGTTAGGACTTTTTTGTCTTTATCATTCAATCAAAAAGTAAGTTTCTTCAAACAAAAAAATATATATTTTCAAAAAGA
The DNA here is from genome assembly GCF_030265065.1 of Corythoichthys intestinalis. NCBI lineage: Eukaryota > Metazoa > Chordata > Actinopteri > Syngnathiformes > Syngnathidae > Corythoichthys > Corythoichthys intestinalis. The sequence continues at coordinate 46,655,535 of NC_080405.1, read as the reverse complement.
AAAATCACTTCAATCAAAAAATGAAAATTCTCAATCATAGAAAACGTTTTTGAATGCGAAAAAAATATTTGAGATTGAAAAATTTGCATTTGAACACCTAATTTTTCATTGAAAAAGTTTTCTTTGATTGAAGCAATCCTTTTTGTGTTTGGGCCATATTTTGGGTAGGACATTTGTGTCTAAATTATTCAATCCCCAAAAAAGTTGCTTCAATCAAAAAAAAAAAACAAAAAACAAAAAAAAATTCAAATAAAGAAAAAAGATCATTTGAAAAATAAAATCACCCTCCCCTATTTTTTTGGGAAAATTTTATGCAAAGCAAATGACCGTCTAAGGTGCTAGTCACATGATCTGTTCGAAAAATAATTTTGACCCATTATAAAGATTCATTTTATTCATTTTTGTTGCAGTTTTACTGCTTTACAACTTTTATATATGTAGGTAAGTCAATTCCATGCAATGACACTTTTGAACCACCAGTGGGGCCCCCCCTTGCCCCCCCTTAAAATCCACTTAGTACTAAGAGGTTCTCACCCCTAGTGTCTACTTTGAGGGGACTGACCAACATGCTTCAACAAGTTATTCCTGAAAAAATGATAGGAAATTAATCCATAAATCCAAATATACATTTTAAGATCATTTTGCCAATTTCTTGTCAATTACTTGTCAATGTCTGCTGAACTATTTTTTTCCAATTGCTACCATTTTTAAAAGATGGGAAACCTCAAATTCCGCCAAGGTTTGTGTTTATTCCTCAAAAGCAAATTTGAATTAAACAATTGCAACTGCAGCTGTTTTTTGTGCATTGACAATTATTGTGATAGAAAAACAAAAACAGGCATAAGAGTATAACCAACCTCCTCCCTCCACTCCCTCCCCAATTCCTCCATCCCCCAACACCCTTTGTGTCTCCCTCAATTGGGTTATTATAAGCAGCCGAGGTGCCCTTACCGACCCCCTCCCCACCCCTTCACCAACCGCACCCCCTCCACCCTCTCCGAATCGCGTGCCATTTCGCAATTACCCGTCTCAACAGGGAGCGTTCATTAATGTTATGCTAATTTTCTGTATCCAATTAATTCCTCCGCCTCGCACTCGCTCGCCTTCTCGCCATTTGGAAAAATACGAGCTTGTCAGTCAACAGCCGGGTTAAAAAAGACGCACACACGTGCACAAACTCTCTGTTTGTGGTTATCTTGTGGCTTAGACACGCTACATAAACATGCACAAGTAAAGAAGGAATTATTGACTTTTTTTCTCAGGTGCCGGCATAGACTAGATATTAAATAAGAGGATTTGTATTCTTGGTAAATAAGCAAGAAGGATATTGTCCCACTTGAATATTGGCACATTGATACAAACTTCTATTATGTATTTTACAGTACTGACACAACCTTTTGTGATAGATCTATGAATGTTTATGCTATTTATTGATTCTTTTTTTACATTATTCAGTTAGATTTTGCCTGCAACATTATATGTCAATCAATCAATCCATCGAATTTATTTATATAGCCCTTTACAAAACCCAAAAGGCCCTCAAAGTGCTTTACAACAAAACATGGCTCAAGATAAATAAAAGGCAGGAACATATTGTACAATGACATTTTTAAAAAATAAAATAAAAAATACAACAAGAAATAAAACAAAAAAAATAAAACAAAGACTGCGCATCGCGATAAAAGTCCAGTGTGAGTGAATGTGAGTAAAAATGTCATTTCTGTAGAAATAGGTCACTTACAGTAGGTTTTCTTTCACTTCCTATTAATTTTTTGCCATTTTCAGGTCACTTGCTTGTTAACTTACTGGCAGCCATTGACGTTCATAGACGTCCAATCTTTTTTAACTGGGAGGGATCGTTCATTAATTCATGGCCTTCTGTCCCGCTTGGAATGGTTCCATTGAGTTGCGCAGTATCCAAGCCACTTTACATTCAAGTGACTATGCAGTAGGGGTGTGCCATCTTAGGCACCCCACGATTCGATTCGATTACGATTCAGAGTGCTACGATCTGATTATTAAACGATGATCGCGGTATTGACTAGAGCTGGGAATCTTTGGGCACCTAACGATTCGATTACGATTACGATTCAGAGGCTCCGATTCGATTATAAAACGATTATTGATGCACCCCCCTCCTTTTTTTTTTTTTTTTTTAAGTTTTGTACATTAGTTCCAAACTTGTTCAAAAATACTCTCAGGCTAAACCAAACTACTATTTCAGTATCAAGTTAACATATAACAGTAAACAAATATACAAAAATAACAGTAAATAAAAAACTCCAGCCCCCATTCTGCATCAGCAGCTTTAAACTACATTCAATTAATTTAATGTTGTGAATCAACCGTAAAGTTGTTAAAATTGTTCCCGTTGTTCCATAATTTACTACTTTTGACATGTGAAAGTTTTAAAACTATTTTAAAGATAGATTCAAGTCAATATTTTACCGATTTAGGAGTATTTTAGATAAAAAGTTAATTAGGTTTGCTTGGAAGGTTCGCTACAACAGCCTTGCAGGGAAGTGTACTGATTTAAGATGGCGGCCGTTTACTAACGCCCGCATCTAACTTTTTGTAGGTGTGCTGCTAACGCTACCGAATCTATATTGCATCTAGTCCTATATAAATTATATCTACCGTAACATTATGTGGATTTACTTAGTAGCAGCTTTTCGGCAGCAGTCAGGTATGTTGTTGTGTTTTTTTATCTCGTGGCATGAGTTGAGCGAGAGCTGTGAGTTGAGCATTGGCATTACCCGAGGGGCTGGGTAATGAGAAGCATGATGTTTAGCTACTCTCGCTCCATTCCTCATTGACCGCGTGGCGCGCTGAGTGTGTTGTACTTCCGCTTTACTTGGCATATTTCAGTAATCGGAATTTGGATGTTTATGAATCGTTCTCGAATCTTCCACGGCCAAATCGCGAATAATCTAAGAATCGGAAATTTTGCACACTTCTAGTATTGACGATGATCGCTGTTATCGCGATTATCACGACTATCGATGCCTCGTACATTGCTACTTAATACAGTAGCCAAACAAAACAAATTTATGTCCATTATTTATTTAAAATATCCTAATGATTCAACACGAACGATGGAAACATGCCCATACAACAAAAAGCTGCCCTTAAGCTGCTTTTTAATTTATTTATTTAATTTTTTTACAGGAAAGTGCAAAAACACGAACCATTTTATAGGGAGTACTTATTTCTCTCAACAATACAACAACATTTACACAGGTGGAATGAATTCCACATTTTCTGGAAACAATGTGTCTTTAAAAATTAGACTTCTTTTAACCAATATACTTTGTTTTCACAGAATTCTGTACTATTTCGCATGTTTGTAGTGTTACCGCTGTACTTAATCGTGGTTTTACACGTTCTGCATATGAAATACACATTAGCGAATTAACTAATTAGCTTAGCGCTCGGCGCTAACCATTAACATCTCAAAAACAACAACAATAAAGGCTAAACAGTACAAGAGGGTTCGTGTACTTACCTCTTTTAGATGCACACGGGTCTTAGCAACACACTCAGGACATTTTTCAATTGAAATGCCTTAAAACCTACTGCTGGACATCTAAATGACAAGGAGCAACGAACTATCTCTCTTCCCCTCTTGCTCTAAAAAAATAACTTGCGCACAAAAGCGCGACCACCGGGTTGCGCTTCTTGTCTGGCCTGTCTCATATACAAATTAATTTTTTTTCTTTTAAAAAGGAGTAAGTCTCTCTCTCACAGTAACCAGCAGCATCCATCATAATGTGCGCGCGCCTGTTAACGGTGGCCGGCGACAGACGTGTCTTGAATTACGTTCTGCTACGAGCGGCTGCCATAAAGTTATGAGGGAAAAGCATCGTGTTTGAACGTATAGGAATCATAATCGAATCGTCATGTGTCGAATCGTGATGCATGTTATAATCGATTTTTTGGAACTCCTCTACTGTGCAGGAATTTAGTATTAAAAGGACTTTTTTTTGTGCCCAAAACGTGGTATCAGCAATATCGGCAGGGGCAGATCAAGAAAAATATTTATGTGGTGCCGAGGAAGGGGAGGGGGGGGCTTTTTGAGGATGGCAAATATTTCATGATTGTATAATACATCATTGATTCTTTGGGAAATTACATTATATTCTGTGAGGATTCGATTCAAGAGCCTTCGATCGATTTAATATAAAATTACAATAGTTCCAAACTACCTAAAGCAATGAAAAATGCAAATCAGTTTTGTTGTGCATGTAAATTTTGTTGAGGAAGCATTTTTTAATTAATTTTTTAAAAATGTTTTATTCCAAAACGGCATCATTTTGCATTTTAATCGAATTACGTTCAATTGTGCGTAAAAAATTGATATGTTGATACACATCGATTGTTACATTCCTAGTGTCAACATATGGCAGATGTGTACACATTATGAATCATATGTGGACACTAAAAAAAGGCCCTAGTGATATTACAAACTGATACGTAGACTTCAAACTATCAGTTCACAGGAAACGGGGCACGGGGCCGCTCCAGAGGGGACCTATTTTCCAAATATTTTCAAAATCAAAGCTGCTGGCGACCTAAAACCAAAAAAGGCACCTGCCTAAAGCATATATTCGTCTCCATGAGCAGTAGCATCAAAAAAGTCAAAGTCGTTCCCGAATAAAACCCAGTTTAGTTCTTTTTGTATAAGTATAAAAAAAAAAAAAAAAAAAAAAAAACTGAAAATAGCTATAAAATTCTCAGATTTTACACTAGATGCACAAAAATCACTAAATGCAGAGATAATCACCTATATTTTCAGGATCAATAGCAATATTTAAAATATTGTATATAGTGATATGAAAAAGTGTCTGAACCTTTTGGAATGTCTCACATTTCTGCATAAGTTCATCAAATTGGATCTGATCTTTGTCAAAATCACACAGGTGAAAATACAGTGTCTTCTTTAACTAAAACCACCCAAACATTTATAGGTTTTCATATTTTATTGAGGGTTGCATGCATTGACAGAAGGAGGAAAAATAAGTATATGAACCCTCTGCGTCAGGAGACTTAAAAAGCAATTGAAACCAATATTTACCAAACATTTTAAGTCAAGTGTGGACCCAATCACTGATGAGTGGTTAAAAGTTGCCCTGCCCACTATAAAACACACACCTGGTATGAAATGTTTTGATGAGAAACATTGTCTAATGTGCATCATGGCTCGGTAAAAAGAGCTGTCTGGAGACCTGTGGTCAAGGATTGTTGGTTTGTATAAAGCTGGGAAAGGAGACAAAACCTAAAAATATTAAATGTGATGGTTCACTGACTTATTTTTCCACCTTCTGTCATTGTTTGCATACTATCCCCATTAAAATATTACATAAAATATGTTTGGGTGTTTTTTTTTTTTTGTTAAAGCAGACACTGTTTTTTCATCTGCGTGATTTTGACAAAGATCCGATCACATTTAATGGTGATTTTAAAATTTTGAAATTCTAAAAGGTTCAGATACTTTTTCATACTATTGTATGTTTTGCCCGAAATAGCCACCATTTTTTTTTTGTTTGTTTGTTTGTTTAGTGCAATTTTGATAGTTTTCAACAGCTAATAAATCACTCAATTTCACATCAGAAACTTAGTACTTGAAGAAAGCATGCAGAATGATCTTTAACTTAGTACTGAACTTCCAACCGGGCAGTTATCATTCATTTTACGTAAATATTTCATGCTAAAGTTATGCTATTTTTTTCCATTAATTTTATTTTTTTCAAAACGTTTCAAAGTGCATGCATGGTGCTTTTATATATAAAAATTCCCTTTAATCCTAGACCAGATCAGTCTTGAGACACTTCTGCCTGCTTGTAAGCACTAAAACTTTTGTCCTGTTTCCACCTAAATCCGGCGTTAGAACGCAGCGTGTGTTTGAGTTTCTCGCAGTGAAACCTGCACAACGCTCTGCGCGGCCCGGCCCCCTTCGGGGAGCCATGGCTCAATGTCTGTAGGAGCTGTCTTGTCAACTGATAATGAAGTCAATGACTGATATAGACAAACTTTGCTTCATACACTATTTTTTAAATAGTTATTATTTTTAGGATCGTCACTGACACTACTTAATTGATGGCAGTAATGTCAATTGACAGGAGCTTTTTATTTTTTTCATCGGTGCCGACTGGGGTGGCAACTGGGGTGGCAAGCCTATCTCTTAGGGTGGCATTTGCCACGCCACATTGGTGAATCCGCCTCGGAATATTGGCCGATATCACACAGCCAGAAATCTGTTTGAGGCAAAATATTGTATCTGTGGAACACTAGTGTGTTTCATTCAAATACATGACAACTAAGGGTGTAACGGTACATGTATTTGTATTGAACTGTTTCGGTACGGGGTGCTCGGTTCGGAACGGAGGCGTACCGAACAAGTTTCTGACGTAATGTAACCCTTTACTTTTCGAGGCTGTGAGTCGATCGAGTTACAGTTTCTTTGTGTCGATTATATTTACTCCGTCTTCTCTACTATAATGAGGACCAACACGGTCGGACAGTATAACCCAGAAACGTCAACAGCGCGACAACGTGGCCGCCGCAAGAATGCAGTGATACGCGGGCGTTAAAGTCAATTAGCCAGTGCACACCAGTCGCAGTGTGGCCGCACACGTCCCAGAAGCGGCTCAACGCGACGCACGCGAAAATAACGGCAGAGTTTATTATTTGACGCGAGACGCGGCCCTCCCGTGTCAATACTACTAGCTAGGATCGGGCAGATCGGAAGTCACTCGTGTAAAAATACGGTGGATCCAGTCGATTTTCAAACTAATATGCAATCGTTACTAGAGCTGAAACGAATACTTGAGCAACTCGAGTAACTCGAGTTTAAAAACTGATCCGAGTAATTTTATTCACCTCGAGTAATCGTTTATTTTGACAGCTCTGAGCATCACGTTTTGCTCGGACTACTTTTAATGCGGGACAACGCGCTGATGTCACATGTGTAGAGGAAGAAGCAAAAAAAAAAAAAAAAACCAAACAAAAACTTACTGCAACCGACAGCCGCTCCAAACGACGACGACCTTGCTAAATACTAGCCCGCACGATGCTACGTTGGTAGCAGGTAACGTCTGGTGAGTCTCATAGAGATCACATGTATGTTGAACTAGATGCGAAATGACAGACTCGGCCGCGTCTGGGCAGCGTTAGTAAACAGCCGCCATCTTAAAGCAGTAGAGCGCTAAGCGCTAATAAAGAGCGCTAAGCGCTAATAAATAAAGATTAACGTTACTTTCACTAGCTCACGTAACGTTAGCCCTGCGGAGGGCTAGGTTTCTATTAATTATGATCAATGTTGATGCGTGGCTAACGTGTCTTACATACAGGCTTTAACATAACATAGCGTTGTGGAGTGATTAAGGTTTGAAAAATAAAAACTCAATAATGCTAACTATCAATTTTAGCTCAGTAGTCATTGCTGGATAAAACACCAAGTAGCACTGGTCCCTAATGTGCTCCAATACAGCCTGTATCATACATTTATTTTGAACACTGCAAAAACTCAAAATCCTATCAGGGCTTACAGTTTAGACTAACTTAAAACTAAAACTTAAAAATGGCTTGACACAAATAGAAATTCAATTGAAACACGTGGGAAAAAAATCCTAACTTTTTAGCCCGTGATGTGTGTTATCAAGGGTAACTGCATTTGTTTTTTTAATAAGATCTAAAGGTTTTTTGAGTGAAAGCAGTGAATTAGTCTTCTTTTTATTCTAGTTACATCTGAGATGCAATTGTTGGCTGTTTTCAACAATATACATCGAAAATAAAGACATTGATTGACTGAAAATGTTTCAAGATTAGATGAAATGTCTTGTTTTCTCATGTATATTTATAATTGCTCTTCACCTAAAAATATATTTGTTTTATCCGATTACTCGATTAATCGATAGAATTTTCAGTCGATTACTCGATTACTAAAATATTCGATAGCTGCAGCCCTAATCGTAACCTACTTTTGAGTCCGTCAGATCTCTTGAGTGGTAGATCGGGGCACAGTTGACTTGTCTTTGTTGATTTACTGCTGTCTTCTCTGCTATAATAATAACCAACACGGCCCCGTGTTCAATACAAAACCCTCCTACCACAACTAAACAAGTAGGAACTAATATCCACATAGGAACTAAAGTTATACAACATAAAATATACAATATAAATGAATACTACATCACATTTGTAAAATATAAACACATAATAAAATTAATATTAGCCTATTTAAATAAAATAAATTGAAATGCACTAAAACACCTGTAATTGAATAATAAGAATAATACACAGATCCTGCTTACACAATTAAATTTATTAATTTCTGTGTGGCGCTTTAACTTGAGAAAATCCACCAATAAAGCTTTTGAAAACCGTTCATAAGAAAAAAAATGATTCATTGAGGCATTTCATTTGTAAAATACACGTTAAAATCTTTGTCTTTGGGATTGCTTTTCTCTTTAGCATAGGACTTCTTTTTTCTTCTTTCTTTCAGAAAGAAAGCTGACCAATACGCGGGGTTTGAAAGGCAAATTGTTGTTATATTGTCATCTTTAAATACCCGCTACTTTTTGAGCAGTATTCTAGCTTTGTATAGGCTAATTTTCCTATTGTTGAAAGCACAAAAGTGTGTAATAAACAACTAGCACATTTATATTTTGCATTTTGTTTTTTTACTGTACCAAAAATGAACCGAACCGTGACCTCAAAACCGAGGTACGTACCGAACCGAGATTTTTGTGTACCGTTGCACCCCTAATGACAACAGCATGCATAATGCTTAATTACTGAAACGATCAATTCATTTAACACATGATTATCATCTTTATCGTGTTTCTTAGATCATCCCATTTGCCGGTGCACAGTCAGGGGAAAGGGTCAACCACGGACGTTAGTAATTAGATGAAATGCCTTCTCCAAGAGCCAATTGCTCTGCGCAAGTCTGCTTGTCCTTTCACCTTCCCAGTACGTGTCAACCTTCCACTGAGAAAACCAGTTTCTCCTTTAGTTATCGGACGAGATGCGCTAACAAATCCGCCGCTATTAAAGTGAATGTCAAGAAGCTTGTTGCAATCTTGTTGCCCACCAGTGCCCGCAGTCAATCTTATCCATCATGGCACACAAATGTTAGCTTCCCTTCTGTTATCTTAGCTCGCCAGGCTTTACAATACACCCTTTCCTTGTATGAAAGCTCGGAGGGTAAAAAGTCCTGACACCTTCCCCTCGTCTCTTTCTCTTTGGGAATAAATCAGCTTGTTTTGCATGGAGTTGAGCTTCCTTCCATTCAGTCTGAAAATAGGCCCTGGTTTCAGGATGAGTGTCAGCACTGATTGGAACAACATTAAGGGACGTTGGGAATCAGAGCGTAGCATGAACTCAAGGAATAGCTTGGCGGTGTTGTTGGTGCTAGGTGAACTTTTCATCTTGACGTTTAAGGTGTTACTCTGCACAAGGCACACGATAATGATTACCTCACAAGATGGCGATACAATAATTATTGATACATGGATCAGCAAGTCAGTCTATAATAATCTACGGTTTAACTATTAAAGAGAAGAACAAACTGCATCTAAATGGACAAATAGCGATTTTTTTTTTTTTTTTGCTCTGTCATGAACATTCTGTTAAAACCTTGTGTCTTCCTCACAGGCTATGAGAATATTTCAGTGCAACGTTTCTGTAAATAAATACAGAAACTCTATATTATTGCAACATTCTTGTGAACAAATAATGGCGCTAAATGTCCAGTTCATTTTGGCTGAGTGGTGCGCTACTCCCAGTAAAAAAAGAATTGGACGTCTAACGCCGTCAATGGTAGAATTTATTTGCAAATCATGGTGGAAAATAAGTATTTGCTCAATACAAAAACTTCATCTCATACATGTTGTACATGCATATCAATATCACAAAATAAATCAATAAGTAAATAAACACAAAAAGATAAAACAACTTCAAAACCATCATTGCACAGTTTTGCACATGAAACACTTTCAAAACTTCTTGTTGCTGCGTCATGTGAGTAAACAACATTGGCGCCGCGTGCACTTCAGGGTGCCTTGGATAATTCTATATCAGAACATTACAAAAAGCGAGTGGACACAGGCTTTCATTGGACTGCGCCGTTTGTTGGCATAAGCTTTGGCAACTCAGTCACAACAGACGTACGTATCATTTAGTGAAAGCACAACAAAAATATCTCACAAAAAAATAATGTTCACAAAAAGAAAAGCGCTTCAATCTGTATTAATGAGGCTCAATTCTCACACAGTTAAACAACAATGCAAAGAGAACTGGCATTCCCAATCAAAATAGCTATGCAAAATACACATAAAACTTACTCAGACTTTGGTCAAACTCTTTGTTTAGTTCAACAAATACACTGGATGGCAATATTTAGTCACAATATACAAACTATCAGAGGTCTCGTACGTTGTGAAGCCAGCACTCAAATGAGTCGAGGGACAAAACACACTCATTGGCTTGATTTCTGAGTAATTTAAAACTCACCATTGACACCTTGTGGTGTATTTCAATCACTATCTTACGTAGTCAAAGACACTGTGGAAGAACGGCAGGGAGCCCATGTGACGTCCAGCTCGGCGACGTCAACAATGGCGAGCTGCTAATTTATTTTTTGATTGAGATTTTTACAAATTTTTAGGGCTGTCAAACGATTAAAATTTTTAATCGAGTTAATTACAGCTTAAACATTAATTAATCGTAATTAATCGCAATTAATCGCAATTCAAACCATCTATAAAATATGCCATATTTTTCTGTAAATTATATATATATTCTGTAAAATAAATTGTTGGAATGGAAAGATAAGACACAAGATGGATATATACATTCAACATACGGTACAAAAGGACTGTAGTGGGCATTTCACTCTACTGTCATTTAAATCTGTCTATGCTGTCCTCACTCCGAAGCGTCTACTTTTTCCAAAGCTAGACAGCTAGTGAACGACGCCTTAATAATCAGACTTCTTCCTTTTTCATCTGATTTATTAATAAAATGACCTCAAACCATTGTCCTCTTTAGACAGTCGTAAAACTACAAAAAAAAGTACACAAGCATTGCATTAGCAACAACGTTGGCTTAGCACGCTATACAGGTTCACTAAACATAAACAAAAAGCGTCTCATACAAAAAATATAACATTTCGCTTACTAACATAATATGTACATTCATTACAACAACTATACTTACAGACAAATCTTGTCTAAGGATCATATTAGCACAACATTATCAGCCCGAGACGTCGTGCAGCCATAATGAACTGGAAAGAAAACAATAAACCATGTCGCAAAGCGACCACAAGAGTTCGCTGTTGGACAGCACAAAAAGTCTTGCTGTAAAACTTACCAAAAGGCAGAATACTTTCTGAGCGGGACATGTGCGTTAATTGCGTCAAATATTTTAACGTGATTAATTTAAAAAATTCATTACCGCGCGTTAACGTGATAATTTTGACAGCCCTACAAATTTTATTAAAAACGAAAACATTAAGAGGGGTTTAATATGAAATTAGTATAACTTGTACTAACATTTATCTTTTAAGAACCACAAGTCTTTCTATCCGTGGATCCCTTTCACAGAAAGAATGTTAATAATGTTAATGTCATCTTGTGGATTTATTGTTATAATAAACAAATATAGTACTTATGTATAGTATGTTGGATGTATACATATACCGTCTTGTGTCTTATCTTTCCATTCCAACAATAATTTACAGAAAAATATAGCATATCTGAGATGGTTTGAATTGCGATTAATTACGATTCATTGATTTTTAAGCTGTGATTAACTCGATTAAAATTTTTTATCGTTTGACAGCCCCAATTGAAATATAAATTGTTAAAATGCTGCACATATTAATTAAACACAAAATGAAAAATAGCTTTGTGCCATTCAGGGGACTTTCACATTCAATCAAGAGGACCAGGCTCCGATTGGAGAGCAACCTTGCAACAACACTTGCAAATGACTTGTTGAAAATGTTCAGTATTCACACTGCGCCAACCGAACTTTTTGAGTAGCATCACTCTCAGGAGGGGAGCGTCACTAGCGAAGCAGGGTGCGCTTAAAGCAGACTAAGACCCACGATTTTTGAGTGAACCAGAGTTCTTTTGTTTGATCAGAACTAGAGTTCAAATGCGCGTTCACATTTACAAAACAAAGCGGACGATCTGAGAAAAAGAACTCTGATCCGTTTGAAATGGACCAGACAGTGCTCGTGTAAAAGCGCCCTTAGTTGTGTGTTTTAACAGACTCCGAGTTGCAGTGGTACACTTGACAATAAACTCCTTTCTTCCTACTATTTCATAAACGCCCATAAAAGTGTGATTTGTGGGGCAATTAACACATCAAGCGAGCAGAGCAGCAAAACCCGCCTTTTTATGGATTTCTTTTAATGGGAGCCGCGTTTAAATGTGGCTCATTTGCATGTTCCTTTTTTTCATTTATTAGCATTTTTCTGTCTTTTATTTTCCCGCTCACAGTTGTGTGTCATCCTGGAGCCCATGCAGGAGCTCATGTCCCGGCATAAAACGTACAACCTCAGCCCGCGAGACTGTCTCAAGACATGCCTGTTCCAAAAGTGGCAGAGGATGGTGGCGCCGCCAGGTAAGCGACATGACCTCCACCCCGGTTGACCCTGTGGAAGTCCCCTGATGTGATCCTTGATTGTCCTTAACCTTTCAAGCACATTTTTTAAAATAAAAAATACCCCGACTTGGCACTCATTTAACTCATTGGTGGCCATTGAAGGCGCGAGACATCTAATCCATTTACTAGACTGGGGGGGGGGGACAATAAATTGGATCTCTAACGTTGTCAACGGTACTGAAAGATAAGCATTCATAGCCAGTCTTCCAGGTTTGAATGAATTGGACGTCTACGGCCATCAATGCCATGCAATGAGTTAAATACTATGAAATAAAATCAACTTTTACCTGGGGTCATAATCAGTATTCATTTTGATTTTTTTTTTCTTTTATTAACATTGTGTCAATTAATAAAACAATGATTAAAAATCATTTTTAAAAAAGAAATAATAATTGATAATAGTTATACAACCTCGCTGATAAAGCAAGTGAAAAACCATTTTAGGTGACTCTGTCTTGAAACTCATCAAGAGAATGGCAAGAGTGTGCAAAAAAAGTAATCAGAGCAAAGGGTGGCTACTTTGAAGATACTAGAATATTTTACAGGTTTTTAGTTATCTCACATTATTTTTTGCTAAGTACGTAATTCCACGTGTGGTCATTCATAGTTTTATTACCCTCAGTGAGAATTTACCACGTAAGTAGTCATGAAAATAAAGAAAACGCACGAATGAGAAGGTGAGATAAAACTTTTTGCCTGTACTGTGTATATGGCGGAAAACACTCGGGTGACTTGAAGTTCCACTCTGAGACCTCCAATTTGGCCAAATTTCAAAATTGTCCGATATGCACATATGATACATCATTGGAAAGCTTAAAATATCAATTTTCGGGGGGGAAGAAAATTTTTGAACAGGGCATTTTTAAAAAAAAAAATTTTTTTTTAGAAGCGAAACCCTATCTGGATGTGAGAGCATGAAAGAGCAGATTTAAAGACGCTATGATTTTAACGAGATATTATCGCGTACTTACCTTGTTTCGATTCAAAAACTCCATGTGGCATGTATCACCAAGTGTCAAGACACAGCTGTGAATAGCCACAGCTGGATTTTATGGGTGAAACATGGTAATATAACAAGGGTTGCGATGCAGAAATCGCAGACATCAAGGAGTGGTCGAGATTTTCTTTCATATATTTACCCTTGTAAATGTTTTTGGGTTTTTTTTTTTAGATCAATTTTCATCTAAAATATTGGGGAAAATGCGACAGTAACAAAAAAAATACAAATAAGCGATAGTTATGAGGTAGATATCTGTGAGTTTTTTACAGACGCCAATTTTTTCATTGTGACGTAATTTGTTTAAAAGTTTAAAATATGCAACTGAATAATTTTTTTAAGTCGTTTTTTTTTTTTTTTTTTTTAAACTAAATATTAGACATCAACTAGTATTCTAAGCTAAAAATGACAGAGATTTTGAATAATTATAATTAATTACTTTAGTTTTATGGCTGGGTTGAAACAAAAGCGGTTGCGCGACGTCTGTAAACGGGCGTTTCCAGGGTAAAACGGACTAATTAAAATTAGTTAGGGGGCTTAATGCGCCATGAATCTACTATGGCAGCGTATAGACATATTGTTCTATCAAGCAAAACAGTTTGTTTGGCTTAAAATACAGCAGTTTATTTTAAAGAGGAGTGCAAGAGCAGAAACTGCTTTTTCAGCCTTGTCTGTGTTTCCCGCCATATACATATATATAGACTGTATATTAATGACCACAATTAGTCACCTGCCCTACAAAGAGATACAGTTCCTAAGTGCCCCCCCCCCCCAAAAAAAGAAATCACAAATTTATTTTTATTATATATTTATGAATCATTATTGTCATTTCATTATTTCAGTAAAAATTGATTGGACGTCCAGCGCCGTCAATGGCACTGAAACGTGAGCATTCACAGCCAGTCTTTCCCGGTTTAAATGAATTGGATGTCAGTTGCCATCAATGGCATGCAATGAGTTAAATAATATTTTTAAAAAATGGGTTAATTACTGTTTTTATTCATTTTAATTTCATTAATTTAGTAAACATGGGTTGTACGACTTGCGCCATCAATGGCACACAATGAGTTATATGAGTACCCTGTGAGGATTAAATTTTTTTTTTTTTTTAATTGTATGCTTGAAAGGGATTAATACATGTTTATTTGATTTGTATTTTACAAATCTGTTTCATATAATAATAGGGAGTGTGTTTTATCTCATATCTGGCGATACGATTCGTATCTTAATTCACAGGTAACGATTCCATTTGATCCCGATTAATCCCGATACTACACTTGAAGAAGATTGAGATATTTGTATATAACTTAAAAAAAAAAAAAAAAAGTAATAGTAATCATAATGGACATAAATAAATGTTTTTGTTTTATGTTTGAACAACATATGACTTTCATTATAACATTTTCTCTTGTTTAGTGCAAAGCTACTTTAGTCCAAACCTGCTTAATTGCAGGATTCTAAACACTCCATGCCTCTGTTTTTGCAGTCAAAAATTTCCGACTTCTAAAAGGACTAATCCAAGCAACCTTTAGAGGGCGTCGTACACAAATATCTACTCGGATTAGTCTAAAGTTGTTGTTACTTCGGCATACTGCAAGGCAATGCTGCTGAGATGGGAGTAGAAGTACAGCCACTGAATCGTTTATTTCCACCAAAAACACACGTGTAAGGATCGTTACCAACGGATTTTGGATCAATACAAGAATTGCGCGACGCAATATCACGATACATCTCAGAATGGATTTTTTTTTTTTTAGCGCCCCTATTAAATAATTTATTTTGTAAAATGATATTATGACTAAATTAATAGAAGCTACACATGATGTTACTTCATAATAAAATCAACTGTGCAACTGTATAATCCACAATATTTTATTAATATTGTCCAATATTTTTATTTGCAATTTATCCTTTTTTTCCACCCTTAATTTAAAGTAACGGATTTGATTTTAATTATAATAAAAAAATGCACTGAACAAAAAGTCGAGATTTTTTAAATCACGAAAGTCCATCTTCCATATTGCTGCTTTCTCTTTTTTCCCCGCCCCGTTCACTTTCCTGCTATTCTTCTCCAACGTTCTGCCGCCAGGAAGGAAGCATCCCGAGCCTTTGCACCCCCTGATAAGTCTTTTTCTTTTTTTTTTTTCCGTGAGGGAAACGGGAAGCGATTGCAGTGCGTCAGCGGCGCAGGAAAAAGCCGTCGGATAACACAAATGTGTGACAATAGTTTGCCCTGGCGCGCACGCATCTGTCACTGTCAGCGATGCAAAGAGGAAAGATGCGGATAAGAAAAAACTCAAGTGGTGTACAGTACAATAGGAGCTCTAAGGTCAGAATGGTTCCCAAAGGAAATCACCCAACTGAAACTGTAGCCATCCTTAAAAAAACAACAACAACAAAAACTGTTCTACCTGTAAAAGTTGCAGTCTTTGAAGTAACATTTTCAGCATTCTTAACCCTAGATTAACGTTCATCAAATAGACATAAATCATTGGAGGAATACAAACTGTAACATGACCGTCCAATCCAATTTGACTGGTGGTCAAAATGGATTGGACGTCCATCGCAGTCTATGGCAGCCAATGAGTTAATACAGTGGTACCTCCACATACGAATGTAACTTGTTCCAGGACCTAGTTTGTAAGTCTAAATGATCATATGTCCAGTGGGATTTTCCCATAAGAATACATTATAATTCAATGAATTCGTTCAAAAGCCCAAAAACCTATGCTAAATCCTTAATAACTACTGCTGGTACAATTACAAATAGAAATTACACATAGCAAAACAAATAAAGTATAAAACCAAACGAAATAATAATAATAATAATTAGGGCTGTCAAAATTATCGCGTTAACGCGCGGTAATTAATTTTTTAAATTAATCACATTAAAATATTTGACGCAATTAACGCACATGTCCCGCTCAATAAGTATTCTACCTTTTGGTAAGTTTTACAGCAAGGGTTTTTGTGCTGTCCAACAGCGAACTCTTGTGGTCGCTTTGCGACATGGTTTATTGTTCTCTTGCCAGTTCATTATGGCTGCACGACGTCTCGGGCTGATAATGTTGTGCTTATATGATCCTTGGACAAGATTTGTCCGTAAGTATGGTTGTTGTAAAGAATGTACATATTATGTTAGTAAGCGAAATGTTATATTTTTTGTATGAGACGCTTTTTGTTTCTGTTTAGTGAACCTGTATAGCGTGCTAAGCTAACGTTGTTGCTAATGCAATGCTTGTGTACTTTTTGTAGTTTTACGACGGTCTAAAGAGGACAATGGTTTGAGGCCATTTTATTAATAAATCAGATGAAAAAGGAAGAAGTCTAATTATTAAGGCGTCGTTCACTAGCTGTCTAGCTTTGGAAAAAGTAGACGCTTCGGAGTGAGGACAGCATAGACAGATTTAAATGACAGTAGAGTGAAATGCCCACTAGTCTTTATGTACCGTATGTTGAATGTATATATCCATCTTGTGTCTTATCTTTCCATTCCAACAATTTATTTTACAGAATATATACATAATTTACAGAAAAATATGGCATATTTTATAGATGGTTTGAATTGCGATTAATTGCGATTAATTACGATTAATTAATTTTTAAGCTATAATTACTCGATTAAAAATGTTAATCGTTTGACAGCCCTAATAATAATGTAACGAATCGGGTTCTAATTAAAGATGCACCGATACCAGTATCGGTAGGGGGGGCCAATCCGGCCCAAAATGATGCTTTCGGCGAGTACCAACAAAGACAGCGCCGAGATCATTTACCAGTCCAGTATTATAACACTTGACCAAAACCTTTTTTTCTCCTGACGCTCACTACACTCTCTGTAGTGTGATGACACGTGATCACTTTGCATGCCAAGCAGCAATCGCTTTTGGCCTGCTCCAGACCAATGAGATCGGACCAATAGCCACTCTTAACCAATGCCAGGGCAGCTTTTTCATGTGTAGGAAAAACAAACTAAGAGAGAAAAATTGTCGGCGGTCTGGAAATATTTCAGTTTATAATCTCCATTGAGTACAATGGCTGCATGCATGATTTGCGGCCTGGAAGTTTCGAGGGGTTGCGTTAAATAGGCCATTTTAAATACCTCGAACCTGATAAAAAATTTGAAGACGCAACATGAACGACCACAAAGAGTTAGAGGCTACAACAGCAGCAACTGCTATCAAGAGAAGGGGGCTTGACCGGAGCAACAAACCCTGGTCAGCTCATTTCGTCTACTTTACTTTTATTGTCTTTTACTGAAAGAAATGCCGCAGTAATTTGAGACCTGTTTAAAATCAAAAGTGCTGTAGAAGTAAGCAAAGTAAGCTAAGAGGCTAAATGTGTGTTGCTGCTGGTGCACAGAGAGGGAGGCTAATAGAGGGACAGGATGCTTTGGTCAATTATTATTACTGATAATTTCATGAAAGTTTCACTGTTTGGCCTTCGAGAGCCAAAACTCAGGGTTTATAAAATTTATTCCTTAATTGTATTTTTAGTTTTTTACTGTTGGGTTAGTATTATACATGTTTTAATTTCACGAATTTAGCACTATTTTGGCTTTTGAGAGTCAAAGGTTTATTTAACTATTGTCACCCATACCAGGTATGCAATAAAAAGTTCTACTGGATTCACTGTGTGTATATGTGTATAGATATATATGTATATATATATATACATACTGTATATAAATTTCAAACAAAGTGCACAGCCAGGTATCGGTATCAGGGCCAAAAAAATGGTATCGGTGCAACACTAGTTTTAATGTGGCAGTTGTGTTTTGCACGCTGTTCCTGAACGCAACGGTGATAGACGACAGAGTGATAGAAGTGGGTAAGAGTTTTTACTTTCTCTTTTCATGGTGTTGGCTACAGCGAACAGTAGCCTTGTTGTGTTGCACAAGTTCTGAACTAAATGATTAAAAATCTGATGAAGCTGGCAACTTCCTTATTGATGTTAGAATAATTATAATTGTCACCTTAACTAAGAAGGACTGGTGAGCGGGGGTCGGAGGAGGACGTATTGTTGAGCCAGTTCACTGACGCGCACGCCACGCTCGTATCTTTCAATCATTTCCATCTTAATTTCAATGCAAAGCGGCACCTTTTTACTTTTTTTCACAACCTAACTAACTAACCTTCTTGGGCCTCATGTTGATTTCTCTCACAAGATAATCCGCCGTGTGCCCGTCTTTCGGGAAAACAATGAAATTGCAACGCTGTCATAAATCATCGTATTTCGAGCATGTCGTCATATGTTGAGACAAATGACAGGTAAGATTTTACGTCGGATGTCGAAAGGATCGTATGTCAGTGCGATCGTATGTCGAGGTGCCACTGTACATAAAAAATAAATACTGGTACATACATTTTAAAAACGAGTTTTTGGACCCAATTCTGATTATCTGAAAATAAGGTAATCTGGCTCCATTTGCATTGGAAATGGATAGGACATCTATCGCCGTCAATGTCAATCAATGAGTTGACTAAAAAAATACTACATAAGAATAGAACATTACATTGAAAAATACAGATAAAAATGACAAAATGCTAAAATTATAGAATAAACACAATTAATTAAAAACTATATATGTATCTATTTAAAAATGAATTCATTTATAAACATATTTTAAAAATGAATTTGTTAATGAATTAGTTTTTTAATAAAAATAAAAAAAAATAAAAAAATTATAGAATTAATCCTAAATAAATAAGATTTTTTTTTTTAATCTATTAAATAAATGATAATGTTTCATTTTTTAAACACTTGTTTTTTTAAATTTTGTATTAATTTCCTATACTCTAGCATTTTTAAAAATGTCCTTATAATTTAATTTTAATTTAGGCTTTTCCGATTATTTTTCCTATCCATGATATATTTTTTTGTTAATATTTTTTTGTACTTAATGTATTCTCCCCAATGTTTTTATGTATATTTCTTATACGTAAAAATTAGGCATCAAGGGGTTAACTGTAAAAGGAAGATAAATGGTAAATGCCCGCTGGAAAAAGAATTTAGCGTTCTGTTTCTTGCCCAAGCACAGTTAAACAGTGGGATTTAACTCTCTTCTCTTCAATATTTTTGGAATAATGAATGATCTGTTTATGCAATAAAAATCCCCTCCATTTTGCCTTTCAGCCGGACACCCGCAGAACTTCAAAACGGAAATTTTCCCCAGCAATCACAAAAAAGGTATCTTTTGTTCCCAGACGGACAAAAGCCTCCCCGCCGTACGCCTTGACTGTGCTGCATGTTCAAATAAGGCCTGGCTGGCTGTAATGCAACTTATTGCTTGTTGGAATTCCCCAAAGATCTCGTGATAAGACACAGAATAGCAGAAAAGCAGATTAGCGCATGAATGTCACCTGTCGCCTCAATGCAATGAATGAAAATACAGCTTCATGTTACCAAACCAGATAACCAAATATACTGTAAATCTAATTAAAGCTTATATTTATACTCATACATTGAAATTTACCGTGCTGAGCCATAGCTTTATCACAATTTTTTTTATTTGTTCATATTATGTTTAACAAAAATGAAAAATATTTTTGAACCTCCCACTTTTTTTGTATTTTAATTTCATTTTCTTGAACAAATTCTAACATTTCTCAAGATTTTTGAATCAATTTCTTTGTTAGTGTTCATTTATTTTAATAATGACAGTAATTGTGACTTGTTTTTATTTAATAGTTAATAGTTTAAATACTTAGATAAGTGGATTATTTGTTGATTTTTTTACTTATGTATTTTTTCCTAATCATTCGTTCATCTTCTTTGCCGCTTATGCTCATAAGGGTCACAGAGGTGCTGGAGCCTAGCTCAGCTAACTCTAGGCTGAAACTTAAATTAAAACTGTAAATAATTAGTCAAGTATGAATTAACAAGATTAATAGTTTGATTAGTCATTTTAATTCAAAAGGTGGAATTACTGCTGTTAGCGTATTATCCGCAGTATAACGCGATACCTTCAATGAATGGCCTATTTTAAAACTTTGTTCATATATATATGCCACATCGCATTATAAGGTGCACTGCATTATAAGCAGAGGTGGGTAGAGTAGCCAAATATTGTACTCAAGTAAGAGCAGCGTATATGAACTGTTTTAATAATGATACTGTACAATAACGCATTACATAACCACATTAGGCCAAAGTAATCCAAAAAAAAAAAAAAAAAAATTAAGAATTCCGACTAGAGAAAAAAAAATACATAAATGAAGCATTATTTGTCCAAAGAGCATGAGTGCCCTCTGGTGGGGAAAATAGTTCCTAGTTTGAATTGTGAAGAGTTCCTTCATCATTACTATTTTAAAAAATTAAAAGGTTCATATATCCGGTTTTCCGTGGTCAATCGGTGCCAAATAAAAACTGGGAGAGAGGTTAAAATCTGCGCTTTCGAGTCCTGTTGAGGGCAGAGCTTTATATCAAATGCTTCATTTTTTACGGTGCTTTAAAGACACCACATGATAAAACAGGCTGAAGCGAGAACAGCAAGCTTGCGTCTGATTGGTATGATGGAGTCACGTGATTATATTTACGGCATCTCATTGGTGAAAATCGGTAGAGCTATTCTTAGCATCGCTGGCTAAAAAGATACTAAATCTAATTTGTAGAATGAAGAGGAAAAATATAATGACTCTTGTGTAGCCCAAAAAAGCGGAGTAAGAATAGCGTTTTTTTTTTCTTCACAAGTCTATTTAAGTAAGAGTAAAAAAGTATATTAAAACTACTATTAGAAGAACATTCATAAAGTTACTCAAGGAAATGTAACGAAGTTCATGTAACACGTTACTACCCACCTCTGATTAAATATAACTAATAAATTACACTGTGTTGTGGTATTTGAGTAGAGTAAAAATCAATTAACTTTCAGACCATCAGAAAAAAATGCAGGTCTGAAGGGGTTAATATATATTGTATATTTATGAAGACTTTTTTTTTTTTTCATTTTAATGTTAATGACGATAATCCAAAAATGAATCAATATAATTAACTATTCAATTTCAGTGAAACAAAGCCAAATTAATTCAACAAAATAGTAAAAAGGATAATCATGTTAATCTTATTTCCATAATTAAATTAATCGAATAGGTTACATGATTTTATTCTTCTGTTAGTTACAAAAAATTATTTAAAAAAAATATTATATTATTTAAAAAAAAAAAAAAGTGCACGCATCCGTTAGGATCTAGACTTGTGCCCGGCCGCCGTCGCTTTTGTCCGCGATTGTATGCGTTATCTCCCTGGCATGGCCTCTGTTTTTCTTTGCTGGTCGCGCCAAAGCTGAGCCCGCCCGACAGACCACCGCCAAGCGGAGGAAACGGAAGAACTCTGCCAGCAGCGCCAGTAGCAGCGTAGGCGCCGCCGGCAAGAAGCGCAGCCCCGCCACCAACTTCAGCCTCTCCAGTCAGGTACCTGTAAGCATCGACTCCATCCTGGTTTGACTCCCTCTTCTTCATTTTTGCAATTCTAAGAAAAGAATTCCTGAAGAATTGATTGTGCAATATGTGGATAGTTTGAAACCAATGTTTCCCAACCTTCATTGAGCCAAGGCACATTTTTGAAATATCTGTTGGAAGAATATTTCATATCTAGCACCAACAGTCATGTATTCTTTATCCTATGCGTAAATGGCTTATATTAGTCAGTAGAGGTGTGCGAAATTTCCGATTCTTAGATTATTCGCGATTTGGCCGTGGAAGATTCGAGAACGATTCACAAACATCCAAATTCCGATTATTGAAATATGTCAAGTGAAGCGGAAGTAAAACACACGGAACGGAGCGAAAGTAGCTAAACATCATGCTTGTCATTACCCGGTCCCTCGGGTAATGCCAATGCTCAACTCACGGCTCTAGCTCAACTCATGCCGCGAGATTAAAAAAACAACAACATACCTGACTGCTGCCGAAAGCTGCTACAAAGTACGTCCACAATACATAATGTTAAGGTAGATATCATATTTATATAGGACTAGATGTATTACAGACTCGGTGGCGATAGCAGCACATGTAGAGAAAGCTAGATGTGGGCGTTAGTAAACGGCCGCCATCTAACGCCCGCCATCTTAAAGCAGTAGACTTCCCTGCAAGGCTGTTGTAGCGAACCTTCCAAGCGAACCTAAAAACTTTTTATCTAAAATACTCCTAAATCGTTAAAATATTGACTTGAATCTATCTTTAAAATAGTTTTAAAACTTTCACATGTCGAAAGTAGACAAGAGGGAAATTATGGAATAAGAGGAGCAATTTTAACAACTTTAATGGTTGATTGACAACATTAAATTAATTGAATACAGTTTAAAGCTTTAAGTATATTATTTATTGTTTTTAACTGTTAACTTGATACTGAAATAGTCGTTTATTTAAGCCTGCGAGGCTTTTTTTTATTTATTTTGTACAGTTTTTGTAACTAATGTACAAAACATTAGCAGCTAATAGCGGGGGGGGGGGGGGGGGTCATCAATAATCGATTTATAATCGAATTGTAGCCTCTGAATCGTAATCGAATCGTTAGGTGCCCAAAGATTCCCACCTTTATTAGTCAGGTTGTTATTATCACATATATTTGCATTCTGTTTCAAACAATTCTCGGCAATGTGTTAACTCATTCGCTTCTCGGCAATGTGTTAACTCATTGGCTGCCATTAGAGAATCAGTGCTGGAACTACAATGACGTACTGTAATTTTCAGACTATAAACCGCTACTTTTTTCCTTCATTTTAAATCCTTCGGCTTATAGTCCAGTGCGGCGTATTTGTTGATTTATTTGGGTTAAAAGGTAACACTTTATTTGACAGCAGCGTCATAACACTGTCATAAGACCGTCATAATTATGACACTATCATGGGAATTAATGAATGCCAATAACAGATGCCATTAGGTGTCATCCGGCAAATTATGTCACTAACGCCATTTATGTCCTGTTTGGATCTTTTACATCCATTCAAAAGTGAGATAATTTGCCGGACAACACGATGTCATCCGTCAGAAGCATTCATTAATGCTGATGGCAGTGTCATGTCATAATTATGATGGTCTTATGACAGTTTTATAGCGCTACTGTCAAATTAAGTTTTACGAGATACCATAACTAGCAATTAATAAAACAACTGGAACAGAAATTGAAGACATAATTAGCACAGAACATGCATTTTGATTGCTATTTACATCTGTAGTGCTGCAATGCATGCTAGGAGGCATGTTGGACAAAAACAGTGTTGACAATAGGTGGCAGCAGAGGTTGACCATCTCCCCCAAGGGAGCAGTGATGGCCAAATGAAACTTCTTGAAGCAAAGGAGCTTTGCAGTCAATCAGTTCAAACTTCATGGTGGTTCATTTGGTCTTATGACAGTCTTATGATTAGGGATGGGAATCGAAATCCGATTCCAATTCAGAACCGGTTCCGAGTGTTTCGAGGCCGAGACATCACAATGAAAAAGCCTTAACGATCCCTTTAACGATTCCTAAAGACGCATATTGCGTCGTGACGTGTCTTGTTGTCCAGACGCATCAAACTAGCATGGCGCCAAGAACCACTCGCTCCAAAGTTTGACTACACTTCACCAGGAAAGAGTGTGAAAATGAAAGGTTACGACGGGTAAGCACAAGCATTGCAGCCATAGACATAACAATGACAGCACGTAGGTTCAAACGCTCGAAAGTGTGTCTACACTTCACGAAGAAAAATTACAACAAAGCGACTTGCAGTCATGGCAAGGTGGAGATAACTGCATCGGGAGGGAATACGACTGCGCTGTCCTCACAGAGAGGCTAAGGCTCATTCCTGGCTATACAGCTAGCTAAACTCCCAAATGACGATGCAGAGGACGTTGGTATAATTTGCTGACTTTATTCAACCATCACTTGAAGAGTGAAACTAAGAATAGAAATTAAACAAATCCATTTCGTCCCCAATAACAAACAGGTTTGCATCAACGTAAATCAGCGATGATTAGCTGCTAATAACAGTAATAAATGGTTAGCATTCGTTCGCTAGCATTAGCACATCGTTCAAACCACTACACAACTGGATTTAAGTGTCCGATCGCGAGTGGAAACACAACAATAACAACACAAAAGATGATACATACAGGCGTTGCCTCTGTAGATATTATCATTAACAAAGAACGTAGGCTCGTAGAAGTGTTTCCCTCTCTCACTAACTCGCTCACTCGCTTGAATGCGGCATTTCTTCTTCGGGTGTAAGCGCGCTCTTCTTCACGTGAGCGCGTTCTTCTTCGCGTGAGGAAGCGCAAGGGCGCCCCCACTTGAGCATGTAAGCGCCACAAAAACTAAAAGGCATGCATTTCAATGTAATGGTAAATAATACACCATAATTAACCCAGCAGTCCCCAAACTGCGGCCTGCCTCCACATTTGGTCCGGCCATTTTGAATTTTTTTTTTCTCAATCGTGTTATTTATTTCCTGGCCTTTTCCTTGAAGAATTCAGAGAGGGTTATTTGGTCGTTATCTATTTAATTAATAGTGTTTTTATTATTAATTATTATTATTATTATTATTATATTATATTATTATTTTTATTTTATTTATTTTCATTCCGTGAAGAATCCAAAAAGGGTTATTTGATTGTGGCTTTCTGAAAAACAATATTTTTTTTACATTGATGCACTTCTGCAATCGTCACACTTTTTCTGTTACAAACTGACCCCGGCCCCTCATCAGAGAAGGGAAAAGTTATGTGGCCCTCACAGGAAAAAGTTTGGGGACCCCTGCTTTAACACATATTGCCAAAGGCAGAACAACAACCTATCTGCCAATATATACCAATATTTTTTATTTCTATTAAATACAGTGCCTTGCAAAAGAATTCGGCCCCCTTGAATCTTGCAACCTTTCGCCACATTTCAGGCTTCAAACATAAAGATATGAAATTTAATTTTTTTTTCAAGAATCAACAACAAGTGGGACACAATCGTGAAGTGGAACAACATTTATTGGATAATTTAAACTTTTTTAACAAATAAAAAACTGAAAAGTGGGGCGTGCAATATTATTCGGCCCCTTTACTTTCAGTGCAGCAAACTCACTCCAGAAGTTCAGTGAGGATCTCTGAATGATCCAATGTTGTCCTAAATGACCAATGATGATAAATAGAATCCAACGGTGTGTAATCAAGTCTCCGTATAAATGCACCTGCTCTGTGATAGTCTCAGGGTTCTGTTTAAAGTGCAGAGAGCATTATGAAAACCAAGGAACACACCAGGCAGGTCCGAGATACTGTTGTGGAGAAGTTTACAGCCGGATTTGGATAGAAAAAGATTTCCCAAGCTTTAAACATCTCAAGGAGCACTGTGCAAGCCATCATATTGAAATAGAAGGAGCATCAGACCACTGCAAATCTACCAAGACCCGGCCGTCCTTCCAAACTTTCTTCTCAAACAAGGAGAAAACTGATCAGAGATGCAGCCAAGAGGCCCATGATCACTCTGGATGAACTGCAGAGATCTACAGCTGAGGTGGGAGAGTCTGTCCATAGGACAACAATCAGTCGTACACTGCACAAATCTGGCCTTTATGGAAGAGTGGCAAGAAGAAAGCCATTTCTCAAAGATATCCTTAAAAAGTCTCGTTTAAAGTTTGCCACAAGCCACCTGGGAGACACACCAAACATGTGGAAGAAGGTGCTCTGGTCAGATGAAACCAAAATTGAACTTTTTGGCCACAATGCAAAACGATATGTTTGGCGTAAAAGCAACACGGCTCATCACCCTGAACACACCATCCCCACTGTCAAACATGGTGGTGGCAGCATCATGGTTTGGGCCTGCTTTTCTTCAGCAGGGACAGGGAAGATGGTTAAAATTGACGGGAAGATGGATGCAGCCAAATACAGGAACATTCTGGAAGAAAACCTGTTGGTATCTGCACAAGACCTGAGACTGGGACGGAGATTTATCTTCCAACAGGACAATGATCCAAAACATAAAGCCAAATCTACAATGGAATGGTTCAAAAATAAACGTATCCAGGTGTTAGAATGGCCAAGTCAAAGTCCAGACCTGAATCCAATCGAGAATCTGTGGAAAGAGCTGAAGACTGCTGTTCACAAACACTCTCCATCCAACCTCACTGAGCTCGAGCTGTTTTGCAAGGAAGAATGGGCAAGAATGTCAGTCTCTCGATGTGCAAAACTGATAGAAACATACCCCAAGCGACTTGCAGCTGTAATTGGAGCAAAAGGTGGCGCTACAAAGTATTAACGCAAGGGGGCCGAATAATATTGCACGCCCCACTTTTCAGTTTTTTATTTGTTAAAAAAGTTTAAATTATCCAATAAATTTTGTTCCACTTCACGATTTTGTCCCACTTGTTGTTGATTCTTGACAAAAAATTAAAATTTTATATCTTTATGTTTGAAGCCTGAAATGTGGCAAAATGTTGCAAGGTTCAAGGGGGCCGAATACTTTTGCAAGGCACTGTAGTATAGTACTAGTACAGTATCGACATTGGCCTATACTACACAGCCAGGTGTCGGAATCTGTATTGGTAGCCACAAAACAGTAACAGTGCATCACTCTCTGACCTCGACGGCAATAGACGTCCAATCCATTTGAAGTGTGAGGGCTGGGACCAAAAAAATATGGGCCATTATAATGGTTCAGAGTAACTTTGAAAGATCTTGCCAGTTTTGCATATACAGTATGCATTCATATTAGTGATGAACAATAAGATGATATATTGTATATCGTAGTGTATAACAAATGAAAGTTTTCGACTTGGCCCTTGTATCCTTCCATTTTTCTGCAAGCGGATAAAAAGTTTAGACACCCCTGCACTTGTCCAACTAAGCCCCAATTGGACTCGGGTATCCTCAACTGATGTGTGAAACAGGTCACACGTTCCGCACTCTGCGTTCCCAACTCACAGTCGACTAAATATAGACTCACTGAAAACTTTTCTCGGCAAAGTTGAACCTCCAAAACAAATCTTTGTTTCACTTTTTTCCCTTTCTCTTTTTTTCTCTCTCATGGTGCTCGCTGTATGAGGGTGGAGAGAAAAAAAAAACCCAAACGTATTCCGTCTGTCTCCCACACAGTGTGTCCTCGTTTGCTTTCGCTGCCGTGTCTGTCTGTGCCACGCTTTGCTGTCTCGTCATCTTCTCGCATTTGTTGCCCTCGTCGCTCTCTCCCACTCATACACACATACATACACACCAAGCGTGCAATTGTTTTCTCTCAAACAGGCAGTCTGGATTGGTGCCAGCTCTCATTATTGCCTATGTGTACCCCCCTCATCCCATCTACTGCCTCACATACCCACCACAGCACACATGCGTTCACACGCCTCTTGAACACTGGCAGCGAGGATGCGAACACGCTGGATACATATGTTGCACGCCTGCTGTCTTTGTCTGAGAAGTTGTTGGGCTTTTTGGTGTGTGCGTGTGTGCGTGCGTGTGTGTGCCTGAACGCGAGCCTACGTGAGCCCAATGACAACAAGCAATGGACCCTCGCCAGGGGAAGAGGGTGGGGGTTCTGCTGGTGGTGGTGGTGGTGGTGATGGTGAAGGGGGTGGGTATGGGGTGGTGAGCAGCCGCTGGAGGAGAGATGGTGTGTGTATGTGTGTGTTAAAGGAAAGGTGCCTACAGTGTACAACAGTGATCTCTAGTGGCCAAAATGGGTTTGATCATGCAGTTGTACCTCTAATTCAGTACTTCTCAAATAGTGGGGCGCGCCCCCCTGCGGTGGCGCAGAGCGATGCCAGGGGGGGGGCGCATGTGACCTCGGGGAACATGTTTTTTTTTTTTTTTTTTTTTGGCCGTACTGGAATAAAGTGTACTTGCACATCCACTCAGTAGGTGGCAGTGGCGCTCTTATTTTCAGAGTGCGCGCAGTATTTTTGAACTAAGGAAGAGCACTCAGCACACACAGACAACAGATATGAAGAGCAGTGTGCCACCGCCGTTTTCGAAAGCCGTTTTCCGACCAGACTCACTCATGCAGCGACCCACTGTCTTGTCCGGTTCTCACGTCGCCGCCCGAGAAGTGCCATTTTCGGCTTGGGATCGTCACGACGACCACCCTCACCTACGGTTCTACCTCGGCCGCCGTGAATGCGCTTTTTTCGTGCCGTTTGCCTTTTAGCTTTGACTTTTAATACAGTAGGTGATGATGAAAGACCACTGTTTACTGTGTCTAAAAATAATTATAGCAGACAGCCAGAAGCCAAATCAATTAAGACGCCACTTAAAGACATTAGACCCCAATCTCATTGTTAAGCCGCGTGATTTTTTCAGTGAAAACGTGCCGAATATTGCCAACAATCGTCCTGCTTTGTCAGTGTTATATCAGTAAGCCAGTGAGCATAGTTAGCATGCTAATTGCAAAATAACTCCACACCATTGCAAAGGAGGTAAATACTGTGAGCAGCAAAAATAAAAACTGTCCTGTCCAAGGACACTTTTTTTTTTCTTCTTTTATTCAGATTTGTTTTTTCGGTCAAATTTTTTGGCACATTGTCCTCATGAGTGAATGTTTCTAATCAATTTTAATTTGTTATTATTTACTGATTTTATTACATTTTATTTTTCTGTATCAAATGGTCAAAAATGTACCTTGAGTGTATTTTTTAGTTTGGATGTGATTTTTTTTTTTTTTAATTCAGGCAAATTGATGCACGTCAAGTCTTCTCTGTTACAAACAAATCAATGTTAATAAAGTTATACTTTATTATAAGTTGATCTATGTTACTTTTTTTCTTTATTAGAAAAAAAGGACACAATGTTAGGCACATGCGTATTTATAATAGTAATTCTGCAGACAAATGATACTATTTACAGTGGCGGCAGAGAGTTTGGGGGGGGCGTGACAGAAAATAATTGAGAAGCACTGCTCTAATTGCGAAATTCATTGGTTCAGGAAGTAGTCTCGCAACGTGAAAATTCTGTAAGTAGAATTCCATTTTCCATGTAAATCCCCTGATCCTTTCCAAGCACTACTGAAACGCCACATTAAATTTTATAATTCGGGTAAAACCAGAATAAAACAGCGGCCAAACACACTGAGGTGGGTAGTGTAGCCAAGTAAGTAAGAGTAGCGTTACTTCAAAGTATTATTCAAGTAAAAGTAAAAGTAGTCATCCAAAAAATGTACTCAAATACAAGTTAAAAAGTATTTTCAGAAAAAAATACTTCAGTAATGAATAACATTGTAAGTAACTGCTGATGTAATGATGTTTTTTGTTCAAACAATTGACTTTTTTATGTACAGTCCCTGACAAAAGTCTTGCCGCCTATCCATTTTATAGAAACAATTGCTAATATATAGAGATGTCCCAATTGATTGGCGTCCCGATCGATCGGGTCCGATCACATCATTTTCAAAGTATCGGAATCGGCAAAAAAATATCGTACATGCCTTTTTTTAATTTTTTTTTTTTTTTTTACTTAAATCGTTTTCTAATTGTATTTAACGTTACGGACAAAATGTCTTACACTCATCCAGAGTCTTTAGTTTTGGCTTAAACTAGGGCTATCAAATTTATCGCATTAACGGCGGTAATAACTTTTAATTATTTAACGCAATTAATGCATGCGCTGCACTACCCACTCACGCATTTTCGCATTCAATCTATAATGGCACCGTTTTACGTATACATAGAGTTAAAAGGCAACGTTAAATGAGTAGAGAGAATTTTGGCAGCCTGTAAAGCTTTTTTTTTTAAATTGGCTAGAGCCTTACAATCCCTCTCTCAACAATTAGAAATATCATGGGACGCAATGTGGGAAAGAAAGGTAGTTGATCTTTTTCTTAACACCCTATTATATTTCCCAACACAGAGAAGATACAGTATATCAATTGGTACCACTACACACAGTCATGGTTGCACTTCCCATCATGCATTTGGGCAGAAGTTAAATGGCTACAGTATCATTTACTGAAACCTCAACAAATATATTTAGTCACAATATACAAGGTCACATTTATCCTTTAAGAATTACAAGTCTTTCTATCTATGGATCCCTCTCACAGAAAGAATGTTAATAATGTAAATGCCATCTTGAGGATTTATTGTCATAATTCAAAAAATACAGTACCTATGTACTGTATGTTGAATGTATATATTCGTCCGAGTTTTATTCATTTTTTTCTTAATGCATTGCCAAAATGTATATGATCGGGAAAAATTATCGGGAATGATTGGAATTGAATTGGGAGCAAAAAAAAGCAATCGGATCGGGATATATCGGGATCGGCAGATACTCAAGCTAAAACGATCGGGATCGGATCGGGAGCAAAAAAAAACATGATCGGAATAACCCTACTAATAACCTGAATTTTAATTATTCAATTGGTTTCAGAAATGTCTCATATGAAAGCTAAGACCCTCCCAAATGATGTTGAATGTACAAAAATAAATCTTTTTTCAGTGAAACAAATATATGATTTAATGAAGACATAAAGGTCCAATTTTGGCAAGAAAAAAGTTTTGTAGTGTGAAAGTAGTGTGAAAATTGAACAAAAAATGTCAAATACAAAAATATGTTACATAACATAAGCGAATTAAGTAGTGGTGCTGTGTGATCCAAATGTAATATTTTGTATGACTTCCATGGGCTTCAGCAAGGATTCATACAATTTATTGATAAAGTCATCAGGAACATGAAAGAAAGCAGTCTTGCATGCCTCCCAGAGTTCATCAACATTCTTGGGTTTCGTCTTCCATGCTTCCTCTTTCATCCCTACCCACACACGCTCAATGATGTTCATGTCTGGTGACTGGGCTGGCCAGTCCTGGAGGATCTTGATCATCTTTGCCTTGAGGAACTTTGAGGTAGAGATTGAAGTATGCGATGGAGCACCATCCGGCCCAAAATGTGTCCCTTTTTATGGTTAGGAATGTAAGAGGCAGCTAAGATTTGTTGATGTTTCAGACTATTTCTGTTGCCTTCCACCCTGCAGGTCTCTCGCACATCCACATACTGGATGTAACCCCAGACCATGATTTTGCCACCACCAAACTTCACTGTTTTCTGAGTGAATCTCAGATCCATGCGGGCTCCAGTATGTCTCCTGCAATATTTGCGGCGACTGTGGTGTAATTCAGTTGAAGATTCATCTGAAAAATCCATCTTTTGCCACTTTTCCAGCATCCATCCCTTTGACAGGCTGTGGGCCTTGGCAAATGCCACACGTTTTTTTTTAATTGTCTGCACCCTGAGAGATCTGAGAGAGAACCACAGTCGCCGCAAATATTGCAGGAGACCTACTGGAGCCTGCATGGATACGAGATTCACTCAGAAAACAGTGAAGTTTGGTGGTGGAAAAATAACTAGAATGTAAAGAACCTGATGTTTTCTTTGTTTTTGCTTCATTTCACTGTGTTGCTCCTACAATTGTGCTGGACTCGGCCACCTGGGGGCACTAATATACAAACAAGTGTTGCCGAACCCGATACAGCACTTTAAATTGTGTCGTCGATATTGGGGCAGAACTAAGGAATAACCACTTTTCGCCTGTCACAAGGTGGCTGTCATCTACGCACAAGACGATGATCGACATTAGGGCTGCAGCTATTGATTATTTTAGTAGTCGATTAACTGATTAACTAGTTCATTCGAATAATCGAGTAATCGGATAAGGAACATTAAAAAATCAAAATACGTGAGCTGAGCCTCAAACGGTATCAAAAATGAATAAATAAATGAGGATCCAACTACAACAAAATAACAATTTGCTAACTTAAATAGCAAAAGTCCACTAGCTTAAATGCTATAAAATGCTTTTTTTTTTTTCTACAATGCTCTTAACAAATGGTTTGAACACATATTCTCACAAAAAACATCTAAATATACCAATAAACTAATGAATGCATTAAAAAAAAAAACATTAGCTCAAACAAAAACTGTGCTTATGTTGGTCTTAACAGTGACCAGCTGGATTCAGCCATGTGAAATTAGTTATGTCATATTCACTGTTGCGACTAGAGGGCAATGTATCCACCCAAGTCAATATAACTAAATGTAAACACTTTCAAAACAAACCATTACAACGCCACTTTAATTAAACGACTACGCGAAGCAGCAAAATCTAATTTGAATTTTTTTTTCTAATCGAATTACTTGAGTTGATCGATTAATCGTTGCAGCACTAATAGACATCCATTCATGTGGAGTTCATCACTAGTAGATTTCCAATCCATTTGAAGTGGTTCGTTTAGTCACTGCCATCTCCAGCTATGAATGGATTGGACGTTTAGTGCCGTCAATGGCAGCCAATGACTTAAGCAGTATGTGACCAACCCATTTTACTTGAACTTTACATTCAAGTGAGTATGCAGAAATTTAGTACTAAAAGAAAAAAATATAGCCTATATTTAGTTTCTTAATATGTCTTGTACTTCACAGGGGATAAAGAATACATGCTTTTTAGTATTATTTCAATACCTTTCTATATGTTTCGCTTTCTGTGCTATGATTATCATCTTATTCCCACTTGTGTAAAAGGTTTAAAACAATTAAAGATAATCACCATAAAAATATGCTAGTGACCAAGTACTTGGAAATGGCGTGGGCTCATTCAAAAGCTCGGGGCGCCGTGCCGCTACTAGCACCGAGGCTAACTCTTAACGAGATGAGTAGTCAAGTAGGCAGCGGTAATTAGCGCGCAATTAACACGCCGACAAGTCTCGCACTAGCCACCAGCTGTTGTCATCTGAGGAGTTTTTGGCAGTGGGCGGGCGGGGGGTCCAGAGGAAGGTTGACGGGCCTCCTCACGGGAACAGATGGCGAACGCGGCGCGCTTGTTGGCAATCAGCGCGTTTTTCAGCTAATGACTTAATTAACTATGCAAATGGACAAATTAGTGTGGATATTGTCATTTAGTTGAAAAGCTCACCTAAATTAATTAGCCCGATTAAGGCATAGCTGGGCGGAAAAACGGTCACTGGGGGGGACTGTTCGAGGGTGGGGTGACTTTGATAGATTATATGAGAAGGACAGTGGCTAGAAAATAGTTCTGAGATTCAGCGTTCGTGAAGAGAAGGCATACAGAATATTAAATTTCTTCTCTTACACTTTAACGCTCTCAGAGACGGCGTTCAGTACAGTGGACAGCTATTCAGAAGTTGACAGTTAAGACCTTTGACCCTTTGACTCCTGCAAGGGGAGTATTTTGCTAATTAAAAAAATATATACAGTAGATATACGTTTCTCTTTTATTATTTGTATTTATATAAACACATTTATAAAGTATTACAATGTTAATCACAACTAAATAAGTGTTTTATTAGGACACTTAATATCTATCTTTTAACAGGGTAAGTCTGTTGTTGGTCATTAGAAAAAAAATATTAGCAATTGTTATTATTAATCATCATGGTATTAATAAATTTATAAATAAATACAATGTTGATTAAAAACTAAAACTGACTGTTTTTGGTCATTAAAAAATTAGTCATCATAATTATATTTTTAATACTTTTTATCATTGAAAATAAATACATAAATTAATACAATACTAACAAAAACTATATTAATTAAATTAAAATGAATGAAAATAAATACACTCTGGTTAAGGCCTCAAGTGACACCCTAAAGTTGAATTTTTTTTTCATAGTACAGTGATCCCTCGCTACGTTACGCTTCAAACTTCGAGCCCTCAGTCCATCGCGGATTTTTTTTCATTTGAAAAATAGATAAATAAATACAGATGAGCACTCTTGATCCGATCACGTAGTCTCCCTCTCCCTCCTGCTGCTATGGGGGCAGTTTACATTGTGAATCTGCGACACAAAGACGCAATGACTGAGTAGCGGACTCGCCTCGCGTGCATATGGTGTCGGCGAAGACGAAAAATTCTGAATCCTGCCTCCAAAGTGGAAGAATCCGATTGCGGGGGGTTGAAGGGGGCTTCCTTGGCATGCATATCAAAGGCTCCTGCGGCGCGAGACCGCGCCGTAACATCAGCACTCGTACATGTCACATTGGGCGTGCGCAGCGGTGCTACTAAACATTAAAAACAGCAAATATGGCGGAATGTCGGCTTTAATTTACTGTTTTGATAATATTTTTAAATTAAATATGTTGAACGTTTCAATTTTTGTGCCTTTTTGAACAAAAGAAAAATGACATTGCTTCGAGTGGGCGGGCATATTTTTTTCCGAGCTGAGGGAGCTTGGTGGGGTCAAAGTGCATCATTCTCTGTCGCCCTGTAAATCTGCACTGCCCCTTAGGGCCTGGCATGAATACTACATCCTTTCCATGCGGAATTGCGACATTGTTCAAATGGAGACGCAAATGCAAATTTGAAATTTTTCGTATTCTCGGAGAGTCACCATGTAAACGGCCCCTTGGTCTGGAGGTGCACTAGAGTTGCTTATTAAAGTTAACGATGATTGACAGACGTTAAAGTTTGATCACGGCAGAGATGCTTGGAAACAGAAACTTGAAAGCACCGCATGTGTCAATCATCGTTTAGCTTGTTAAACAGCTGCTGTGGCAACTCATTGTCTGAAAGTGACTAGCTTTAGCAGATTTGAGTGGACTCACTCAATGAAGCATTTAATAAAGACAAGCATTTTTCTACTTTTGTTTAAAAATATTTCGGTGGGAGAGTAACATGTTTATAACCTATTATAATTATTACATTTGAAGTGCTTAAAAAACATTTATTAAAATATGTATACATAAAAGATTTTTTTATTATTATTATACTTTGGGTAAAAACTGTGAAAAAACATGTCTTATATGTATCTCTTTCCAATGCTAAATCTGAATGAAAACTTTGAACCCCAAAAAAAACACAAGGGGGGTGCTACATTTACTTTCACTTAACCGCAAAAAACAAGGGATCACTAAATGGATGGGACATCTCGCGCTGTCAATAGCAGCCAATGTGTTAAATGAGTGCCCTACAACGGTTAAAAAAATTAGCTCGGATAAGCTCTAGCTCCCCTGCAATTCAAACAGTATGACAAATAGCTCATGAAAAAGAAACTGTGTGTGAAAATGCGCATTCAGTTGTTGTAAAAGGATTGCATTGGTAAGCATATCTTGGGTTGTGTACATGTTTTGCCGTGTCCATGTGTGTATGGAGCGCAAGGGGCCAGGCGGCATTGACACACATGACCACTGAAGCGTACGCTCCATTTAGCGTTGCGGCTTCCACCCGGGTTACAGCAGGGGACCCTTGTGTGCTCGGGTTTTCAGCATCTTAAAATCTTTTTCATTCAACTGAATTTTAAGAGTGGCAAATTATGGATTATTGACTTTTGACCGGCTTGGATACAAATTGTCGGGTTTCTGCAGGCCCGCCAATGAACTGTGAGATAAAAAACAAAACGTATCTTAATTGTTGTTGGGAATACAGTGCTGTGATTTGTGCCTAGGTTTTTTTTTTGTCATTTAAAAAGTGGCGTTAATGTGGCTGGCATTTGCAAATATGAATTCTTCCTAGCAACAGCTGTGGAAAAATACACGCACTGTTGGGATGTTTTTTTAATCTGAACTAGGTTTTATAGTTCAAACAGAGTTGCACTAACATATGTTGAAACAGTTTGATGGGTATGGCTGGTTTTTGGCAAGCGGGGCACAGATGTGGCCAGCCTAAGAATTCTGCTTAGCAACAATCAGTTGCATAAGTGTGCCTTGGCTAGTGTTGCAGCGATAGATTTTATTGACTACTGATTCTGAGTTGGTTGTCAGCGGTGTAGTTTTTTGCAGCCCATTTAAATTTTGTTTTAGTCTTTTGGATGATAATGCTTAATCAGTCTTAGTCATATTTTAGTCATCTCCAAATGTGATGGTTGTCGTCTAGTTTTTGTTGAAGAAAACTCGAGACTAATTTCGCCTAGTTTTAGTTGACGTTTACTAAAAATATTTTCGTCTGTAAAAAGTGTTATTCCAAAAATAAGTAAATAAAGGTTTCATTCACATTGACATATTTTAGTGTCTACAAGGACAATTAATTCAATTAATTATACCTACGTGGACGCTACAAAAGGGATGTAAAAAAAAGTTCTTCGAAAGTTTAAAACAGTGGTGTCCAAACTATTCCACATAGGGCCGCAGTGGGTACTGGATTTCATTCCTACACAAGAAGACGACATCTTTTCACCAATCTGGTGTCTCACAAGTGTAATCAGTTGATTGCAGTCAGGTGCTGCTTGTTTTAGCACAAACGTCGTTGGTTAAACTCTCTGTGCTCGGTTTGTAGGAACAAAAACCAGGACCCACAGCGGCCCTTGAGGACAGGTTTGGACACCCATGGTTTAAAAGGACGCTTGCCGTCAGCATTAGCTGGATGCTAAATCAAATGTGAATGCTATGCTAACGCTATGAATTACATTTAGTGAGTGACACAACCAGGCGCTGCTATGATGCAAGCTAAGAATACATAAAACGTCACACCTTGTGAACATTTGACGGAAACTTTTGTGCATTTTTGTCTCGTTGTTGTCTCGTCAGTCGAAAACTGGCATTAGTTTCGTGATGTTTTAGTCTCCCAAAACAGGTTTTAAGTTTATCGTCTCGTCATTGTCATGAAAAAGTTCTTTGTTGACGAAATATTTTCGTTATAGTCATCGTTGACGAAAACACCAATGGTTGTCAGAATAGGAGGTAATGGTAGTAATGGACAATGCCGATACTGTACTGATACTGTTGTTTTTGGGTTTTTTTTGTTTTTGTTTTTTTGGGGGGGGACGGGGGGTTCCAAAAAACAACAACAATGTTTTTCTTTTGATATTATATCCCTGCATACTCACCAGTGTTGTTAATCTTACTGAAAAAAAGTAATTAATTATAGTTACAAATTACTTCTCCCAAAAAGTAATTGCGTTACTAACTCAATTACCTGAATGTAAGAGTAATCAGTTACTTGGCAAAGTAATTAGTGATAATTACTTTTTTTTTTTTTTCCTCAAAAAAAAAAAAAAAAAAAAAAAAAAAAAAAACATTGGCCACACTATGTGAAGTTTTTTGTGGAGGTTTTTGGTACAATTGGCCCGAGCCCAATTCTTTACCCTAATTTACCCTTTACCCTGAATCAACTGTTAAAAGTTGTTAAAATTGCTCCCATTATTGCATTAGTTCCCTTCTCTCTACTTTCGACATATGAAAGTTTTAAAACTGTTTCATCATTTAAAGAAAGATTCAAGTCAAGATTTTGCCGATTTAGAAGTATTTTAGATAAAAAGTTACTTAGGTTCGCGAGGTTCTTCTCCACAACAGAGCCGTCCTAAAAAGCCTACTGCTTTAAGATGGCGGCTGTCATTTTGCATCTAGTTATATCTATATACAGTACATGGGATATCTACCATGTCTACCATATCTACCATAACATGCGGGCATAGTTTGTCCGGCTATCGGCTACAACATGTATCGCGTTTGCTCGGCGTCACAACTTTCTTGCCTCCTCCCCGCTCCTGCTCTGCTCTGTCGTCTCGGTGAGTCCGTCTCCCTCAGACTTTTCGACCAATATAGTAACGCATAGTAACGCATGCCTTTCCGTCCTCAGTAACGGTAACGGCGTTGCCAAGATGAGAAAAGTAATTAATTAGATTACCCACTACTGAAAAAAAATAACGCCGTTAGTAACGCCGTTATATTGTAACGCCGTTATTAACAACACTGATACTCACATACTTACTTGAATGGAAGGTAATAGCTATCATGGCTTAGTCAGACACTATTTAACTCATTGTCTGCCATGTAGGTGGCCTGGCCCTTCCAATTCAAATAGATTGGATGTCTACTTGTGATAAACCCATTTCAATGAATGGCAGAAGCATGAAAAAAAAAAAAAACTTTCATCGCCCCTACCAGCATGGCCATGGCAACGTTCCAATTAAAGTCAATGCATTATCATTAAAATTAAGTCATAGCTACCTAATTTCACTACCAATTTTGAAAATATTATTTTATCCATTGGTGCAGCAATAGTCATGACTAGAGTTGTTCCGATCATGTTTTTTTGCTCCCGATCCGATCCCGATCGTTTTAGTTTGAGTATTTGCTGATCCCGATATTTCCCGATCCGATTGCTTTTTTTTGCTCCCGATTCAATTCCAATCATTCCCGATAATTATTCCCTATCATATACATTTTGGCAATGCATTAAGACAAAAATGAATAAAGCTTGGACGAATTTATACATTCA
This sequence comes from Corythoichthys intestinalis, assembly GCF_030265065.1. NCBI lineage: Eukaryota > Metazoa > Chordata > Actinopteri > Syngnathiformes > Syngnathidae > Corythoichthys > Corythoichthys intestinalis. Next base: position 46,616,738 of record NC_080405.1, on the reverse strand, counting down.
ACATACAGTACATAAGTACTGTATTTGTTTATTATGACAATAAATTCTCAAGATGACATTTACATTATTAACATTCTTTCTGTGAGAGGACTTGTGACTTTGTATATTGTGACTAAATATTGCCATCTAGTGTATTTGTTGAGCTTTCGGTAAATGATACTGTAGCCATGCCCAAATGCATGATGGGAAGTGGAACCATGACTGTGCGTAGTGCTACCAATTGATATATCTTCTCTGCGTTGGGAAATAACAAAGTGTTAAGAAAAAGATCAATTGCTACCTTGCTTCTGTAAGGGACTGTAAGGCTTTAGCCAATTAAAAAAAGGCTCAAAGGCTGCCATAATTCACTCTACTCATTTTACGGTGCCTTTTATCTCTCTATATAGGTAAAACGGCGTCGTTACAGATTGAGCGCGACAATGCGTGAGTGGATCGTGCAGCGCATGCATTAATTCCATTGAAAATTTTAACGTGATACTTTTTTTTTTTCTAATTAATTACTGCCGTTATCGGGATAAATTTGATAACCCTACTTTAAGCCTAAACTAAAGATTCTGGATGAGTGTAACATATTATGTCGGTAACGTGAAATACAATTAGAAAACGATTTAATTAAAAAAAATATATATATATTTTTTTTAAAAAAAGCATGCCCGATATTTTTTTGCTGATTCCGATACTTTGAAAATGACGTGATCGGACATCTCTAGTCATGACCATGACAAAAATAATAATCATGCTGGGCAAGAGTAGTAAAACAATAATAAAATCTAGAAAGATAAGTAAAATGAATGACTACTTTCCTATTAGCCGTGGCTTTGGCGCCATCATGTGGCAACTTTGGGTATAACAGAAAACGCACCAAAAATGAAAAATAAAAGTTTATGCGGTAAATATCTTTTCACAGGAATTTTAGACAACATTTTTGAATGGTGAATTGCCTTACATCTCAAACGGAGGTTGGGAATTACTGGTCTAAGTAATGTAAATAGGCTGCTCAAATGACAAAACAAGCGATTCCTCACCTTCTTTCTGTCACCTCCAGGACGTGATGGTGGTAGGCGAGCCCACGCTGATGGGCGGCGAATTCGGCGACGAAGATGAGCGTCTGATCACGCGTCTGGAGAACACGCAGTACGATGCCACCAACGGCCTGGATGATGATGACGACTTCACCGGCTCGCCGGCGCTGACCAACAACGGGCCTTGGAGTGGCAAGGCGCCCAACGGCGGGCCCGATAGCAAAGTGGAGAACGCGGCGCCGCAGGCCTCGCAGTAGAGGCGACGCGTGGAGGACAATGACAGCAGCAATAGCCACACCGCCTGGACATTTTAAAGAAAATGTATGTAAATGTACAAAAAATGCAAAAGTGTGGACTTCTTTTTGGGCAAAATTGGAGCTTGACGGACAAAGGTCACATGACTTCCTACAGTGGAACCAAAAGGAGATGTTTAGTTGTTTTTAAAAACACCAGCTGATGTTGTTTGAGGCCACTGCAGTCAATCTCTTGCTGTTTTCTACAGAGCCCCAGACATATGAATGAAAAAAATTAGTTTGTGCACATGAGCTACTACTTCGTGCACACAAACTAATACTTTGTGCGGAGCTGCAAACAAACTAGTACTTTATGTGAACAAGTTTATATTTCGTGCACACAACTTAATAGTTCATGTGCACGAAATTGTTACAGGGAGCTCGCAATCTAGATCTGACACCGTAAGGGGCACTAGGGGTAAACACATCGAACATACCAAGAGAGAATCGCTGGTGTATTTGCAGGTCAGGTGGTGTAGTTTGTGAGTTTGTAAAGATGTGTTTACCCTCATGTCCCATACGGTGTCAGCTGTGCATCATGAGCTCGCTGTAACAATTTCGTGCACATGAAGTCAATACTTCATGGGCGTGAGCAAATAGTTGGTATACAAGAAGTATTAACTCGTGCGCATGAAGTTGTGGGTTGTGTGCATGAACTATTTGAGCGTGCGCACTAGCTAAATTTTTGCCATTTATGTCATTTCAGGGGCTCCATAGTTTTCTGTTTCCAGTTTAGGGGAAATGCAAACCCTGATAATTTTGGGTTTAAGTGCACGAGTGGGTCACACGTCTGCCTCATAGCTCTGAGGTTTGAGTTAAAATCTGTTTTGTCCAGAGGTGGGTAGTAGCATTACATGTACTCCATTACATTTAGTTGCGTAACTTTTTGAGGAAAATGTACTTCTAAGAGTAGTGCATAGACGTTACTATCACTGATGAAGTCTATGAGCAGTGTTACTAAGCCATACTTTTTACTTTTACTTGAGAACATTTGTGATGAAAGAAACGCTACTCTTGCTACGCTAATTTGGGCTCTATAAGAGTCATTACATTTTTCCTCTTTATTTTACGTATTAGATTTTTTTTTCAACGATGCCAAGAGTAGCTCTACCAATTTCACCAATGAGACGTCGCAACAATAATGACTCTATTATATCAATCAGACGCAAGCTTGCTGTTCTATCCTCACGCCATCCTGTTCAATCATGTGTCTTTAAAGCACTGCAAAAAATGAAGTAATTGATATAGAGCGCTGCCCTCAACACGACTCGAAAGCACAGATTTTAAACTCTTTTCCAGTCTTTATTTGGCACCGATTGAGCATGGAAAACCAGAGATATGATTAATGATTCATATCAAAATAGTAATTATGAAAGAACTGTTCACTATTCAAACTCGGAAGTATTTTCTACACCAGAGGGCACTCATGCTTTTTGGACGAATAATGTTTCATTTATGTAAAATGTTTTCTCTTGTTGGCATTCGATAATTTTTGTTTTGTTTTGTTTGTATTTCTTTGGCTTAATGTGGCTACGTAATGGGTTATTGGACAGCCTGATTATAACAACTGTTCATATAGACAACTATGTGCTCAGAAAAAACTCGTTACATTTTTCCTCTTAATTCTACATATTACGGTAGATTTGTTTTCAACAATGCCAAGAGTAGCTCCACCAATTTCACCAATGAGACGTCGCAACAATAATCACATGACTCCATTATACCAATCAGACGGAAGCTTGCTGTTCTATCCTCACGCCAGCCTGTTCAATCATGTGGTGTCTTTAAAGCACCGTAAAAAATGAAGTATTTGATATAGAGCGCTACCCTCAACATGAAACTAAAACGCAGATTTTAACCTCTGCCCCAGTTTTTAATTTGGCACCGATTGTCAATGGAAAACGGATATATGATTAATGATTGATTTCAAAATAGTAATTATGAAGAAACTCTTCACTATTCAAACTAGGAACTATTTTATCCACCAGAGGGCACTCATGCTCTTTGGACGAACAATGCTTCATTTATGTAATTTTTTTTTCTCTCGTTGGAATTCAATGATTTCCTTTTTGTGGTTATGTAATGGGTTATACAATATGATTATAACAACAGCTCATATAGATAACTTTGTGCATGGAAAAAAGTCGTTACATTTTTCCTCTTAATACTGCATATTAGATTTTTTTTTTTCGACGATGCCAAGAGTAACTCTACCAATTTCACCAATGAGACGTCGCAACAATAATCACATGACTCCATTATACCAATCAGTTGCAAGCTTGCCGCTCTATGATCACGCCAGCCTGTTCAATCACGTGGCTTCTTTAAAGCACCGTTTTTTTTTAAAAAATGATGTATTTGACATAAAGCGCTCCCCTTAACGTGACCCAAAAGCGCAGGTTTGAACCTCTCTCCCAGTTTTTATTTGGCACCAATTGACCACGGGAAACCGGAGATATGATCATTTTAATTTCATAATAGTAATTATGGAGGAACTACTGCATTCACTATTCAAACTAGGAACTACTTTCTCCACCAGAGAGCACTTATGCTCTTTGGACGAATAATGCTTCATTAATGTAATTCTTCTCTCTACAGAATTCAATGATTTTTTGGGGGGTTGGATTTATTTAGCTTAATGTGGTTATGTAATAGGTTATTATATAGAGTATCATTATGTCAAGGTTTTGTTTGGCACTGATTGCCCACGGAAAACTGGAGGTATGATTGTTTTAATTTTATAATAGTAAATATGAAGGAACTATTCACTATTCAAACTAGGAACTATTTTCTCCACGAATAATACATTTAATAAAAATACATTTTATTTATAGAACACTTTTACCGAACTCAAAGACGCTTTACAGTTGAAACAAAGAAATGGCGCACATAACGTGATCAGTACCAAACAAAGAATTATAAATTAAAACCAGTTCAAAAAGGTAGGTTTTTAACAATTTTTTAAATGTAGGAAGGTCTGGACAGGTGCAGATGGATTTAGGGAGTGACTTCCAAAGGGAAGGGGAAGCAACAGAGAAGGCTCTCTCCACTAGGGGGCACTCATGCTCTTTGGACGAATACCGTATTGGCCCGGATATAAGACGGCCCTGATTATAAGACGACCCCCTCTTTTTCAAGACTCAAGTTTGAAAAAAAGACTTTTTGAACACCAAATTATTTTTTTATACAGAAAATAATTACAGTACATCTGAAACAAATGATTATAACAATATAGTTGAGCGAAAAAGCATGTTATTTTGCCTCATTCAAATCTTAATATCTGAACATTCAAATATTTAAACTAAAGTGCAATCACATTCGTAAATGAACGGCTTCTGGTTTTTGAAATGTAAATAAACCCATCTATTGTGATAAAACAACACAATTGCAATAACTGCAATAACAAAGTGAGGTCTAACGGTAACTTTAGTCTTGAAACAAATCTGAATAAGGAAAAACATTGCAATAAAATAATGCAAACTGGTTAAACTTGAGAGTAGCTGAGATCTGTCATGACAGAACATCGCTTCAATGATATCTGGCGTCATCTAGCGTCGTGAATGGTTATAACGTCTAGACTGTGAATATAAGACGAACCCCACTTTTTCAGTCTTATTTCATTGCAAAAAACACCGTCTTATATTCGGGACAATACGGTAATGCTTCATTTCTGTCATTTTTTCCTCTCAGTGGAATTCAATGATTTAAAAAAGGTATTATTATTTATTTGGCTGAATGTGGTTATGGAACTGGTTATTGTACAGTATCATTGTAATAACAGTTCATATACATAACTTTCTGCTGAGAAAAAAAATACCATTGTTTGGAAATTTTTTTAAAAATCTGTAAGCAGTTACTCACAATGTTACTTATTAGTTGAGTATTCTTTTCACCATATACTATTTTACTTGTGAGTACATTTTTTAAATAACTACTTATGCTTGAGTAATATTATTTTGAAGTAACGCTACTGTTACTCAAGTACAATTTTTTGCTACTCTACCCATCTCTGGTTTTGTCACCCATCTCACAAATTCAATGCCAGTGACAACGACAAACATCCAATCTATTCGAACTGGGAGTTCAAACTTCCAGTTTAAATAGATTGGACATGTATCGCTCTCAATGGTCGCCAATGAGTAAAGTGAAGGCTCTAAATTCACCGTGGGGGTTATTGTGAATGGTTGTTTGTCTATCCTGTATATCCCCTGCAATTGTATGATGACCAATCCAGGGTGGATCCCACATCTCACCCCTAACTAAGTTTCTATGGGCAAGCCTGGTGAACTAGTGATTAACATGTATGCCTCACAGTCAGGAGATCTGGGCTTGAATCTCCCAAGGAACATCTGTAATGTTTGCACCCCCCAAAAAATGCATGTTGGGTTCATTGAAAACGAAGTGTCCTGAAGTATGAATGTGAGTGTGAAAGGTTTTTCTCTATGTGCCCTGCGATTGGCTGGCAACCAGTTGAAGGTGTACCCCGCATTTATCCTAAAGTGATACCCAAATGAGGATTAGTGGTATCGAAACTTTCATTTTATTTTTTATATTTTGCCACTCGTTACCATTTTCATGAAAAGCAGTTGGATTGTTTCCCGCTCTGTGAATTTCTCTTTAAGAATTGGACTTTTCTCCCTTTAATACTCCCGAACTGCATGATTTTTTAGGTTTTTGGGGTGCGGGGGTTTATTTGATTCATGTGCTTTTTTTAAAAAATAAGAAAAAAAGTAAGAAAAAGACTACAATCTGATTGTCCTCTATCAGTTGGGAATGTTTGTAAGTGTAAATAAAGACCAGTTCTATTTTGTCCATTAGGCACAGGGAGCAGTTTGGATACGGCAGCTGCTTTGTTTTCTGCGGGAGATTCCAAATTTTTTCAGGGTGGTCCTAAATGTACCCCTTGACCTCTTTTAGCTAGTGCACAACCAAAGCCACAATTCAATGCTCGCATTTCTTGTATATTTGATGGTAATGCTGATCGAAATGAAGCCGTCCCTTTAATTGTGTTCACAAGGCTTCTTCAATTGGGTCTTAATTTACTCTCCGTGGAAGAGTTCTTTCACCTTTTTCTGTGTCACTGTTCTGCAAAAACAGCATTGACACAATGTTAATGCAAATAATTTTGCTCGGTTCCGTCAAAGCAACAAAGACGGATAAATGTTGAACAATCGGTTGTGGCTCTTGTGGAAATTTTGCAGGATATCTGCATGAAATAAGCTACATACCATGTGAACTAGTTGCCCCTTTTAATAGTGTTGCACCGATACCATTTTTTGGCTCCCAATTGCGATGCTGTACAGATACGTTTTTTTGTTTGTTTGTTTGTTTTGTTTTTTCATAAAATGTACATTTTTCCTTCTTTTAGTATTACATTACTAAATACTGACCTGACTATAAAGTAATTAATACCTTGGCTTGGTCAGACAATGCGTAACTCATTGACAGCGTTAGACGTCCATTGATTACTCAGCCATTCTGGTTGAAATTGATTTGATGTCTATGACTGTCAAAGGTAGTCACTGAGTTAAGATTAAAAAATATTTCACTCATTTCAAGTTGCGAGTTGAGAAAGTTTCCGGATTTTCCGATTATAAGCCATAAGCTATAATAAATTTTCCCTGCACCAGTGCATCTTAGGTGTGGATTTTTACTGGCCTATGAGCATAGTGGGGCAAATAAGTATTTAGTCAACCTCTAATTGTGCAAGTTCTCCCTCTTGAAAATATTAGAGGGGCCTGTAATTGTGAACATGGGTAAACCTCAACCATGAGAGACAGAATGTGGATAAAAAACAGAAAATAACATTGTTTGATTTTTAAAGAATTTATTTGCAAATCATGGTGGAAAATAAGTATTTGGTCAGTACCAAAAGTTCATCTCAATACTTTGTTATGTACCCTTTGTTGGCGTTTTCTGTAACTCTTCACAAGCTTTTCACACACTGTTGCTGGTATTTTGGCCCATTCCTCCATGCAGATCTCCTCTAGAGCACTGATGTTTTGGGGCTGTCGTTGGGCAACACGGACTTTCAACTCCCTCCACAGATTTTCTATGGAGTTGAGATCTGGAGACTGGCTAGGCCACTCCAGGACCTTGAAATGTTTCTTACGAAGCCACTCCTTTGTTGCACTGGCTGTGTGTTTGGGATCATTGTCATGCTGAAAGACCCAGCCACCTCTCATCTTCAATGCCCTTGCTGATGGAAGATTTTCACTCAAAATCTCTCGGTACATGGCCCCATTCATTCTTTCCTTTACACAGAACAGTCGTCCTGGTCCCTTTGCAGAAAAACAGCCCCAAAGCATGATGTTTCCACCACCATACTTCACAGTGGGTATGGTGTTCTTCGGATGCAGTTCAGTAGTCTTTCTCCTCCAAGCGCGAGAACCTGTGTTTCTACCAAAAAGTTATATTTTGGTTTCATCTGACCATAACACATTCTCCCAGTCCTCTTCTGGATCATCCAAATGCTCTCTAGCGAACAGCAGACGGGTCTGGATGTGTACTGGCTTCAGCAGGGAGACGCGTCTGGCAGTGCAGGATTTGAGTCCCTGGTGGCGCATTGTGTTACTGATACTAGCCTTTGTTACTGTGGTCCCAGCTCTCTGTAGGTCATTCACTAGGTCCCCCCGTGTGGTTCGGGGATTTTTGCCCACACTTCTTATCATTTTGACACCACGGGGTGAGATCTTGCATGGAGCCCCAGATCGAGGGAGATTATCAGTGGTCTTGTATGTCTTCCATTTTCTAATAATTGCTCCCACAGTTGATTTCTTTACACCAAGCGTTTTACCTATTGCAGATTCAGTCTTCCCAGCCTGGTGCAGGTCTACAATTTTGTCTCTGGTGTCCTTCAACAGCTCTTTGGTTTTGGCCATAGTGGAGTTTGGAGTGTGACTGACTGAGGTTGTGGACAGGTGTCTTTTATACTGATAATGAGTTAAAACAGGTGCCATTAATACAGGTAACGAGTGGAGCCTCGTTAGACCTCGTTAGAAGAAGTTTGACCTCTTTGACAGCCAGAAATCTTGCTTGTTTGTAGGTGACCAAATACTTATTTTCCACTCTAATTTGGAAATAAATTCTTTAAAAATCAAACAATATGATTTTCTGTTTTCTTTTTTTTCCCCCCACATTCTGTCGCTCATGGTTGAGGTTTACCCATGTTGACAATTACAGGCCTCTCTAATCTTTTCAAGTCGGAGAACTTGCACAACTGGTGGTTGACTAAATACTTATTTGCCCACTGTAAGTAGGGTTGTCAAAAGTAGTACAATGTGTTGATACTGAAATGTTGTATCCGCATACATTATTGGTTTGCAAAAGTATTGTTTCTCAGTTATTTTTTTATCGCGTGACGACAGCAGAGGTGGGTAGTTACGCATACATGTACTCCAATACATTTACTTGAGTAACTAAGCCATACATTTTATTTTTACTTTAGTAGATTTCTGAAGAAAAAATACGACTCGTACTCCGCTACTTTAGGCTACACAAGAGTCCTTACATTTTTTCTCTTTATTCTCCGTATTAGATAATTTTTTTGCCAGCAATGCCAAGAGTAGCTCTATCAATTTCACCAATGAAATGTCGCAACAATAATCATATGACTCATTACACAAATAGGACAAAAGCTTGCCGTTCTATGATCATGCCAGCCTGTTCAATCACGTGGCGTCTTTAAAACACCGTAAAAAATGAAGTATTTGACTTTTTTTTAATAGCATTTCTGTTATGGGTTATTGTACAGTATCATTATAACAACGGTTCATATAGATAAGTTTGTGCTGAGAGAAAAAAAATAGGCAAGGCAAGGAAAATTGATTTGTATAGAATATAACATTCAACACAAGGCATTTCAAAGTGCTTTACATCACATGAAGAACATAAAAATCACATTAAATCAAAAGAAAAAGAAAAATGGAAACAGGAAATAAAATTATACATAAAAATCGCATTACAAAACAAATAGAATTTAAAAAATAATAATTGAAATCAGAAATGGAAATCAAGCAGAAAATGAATAAAAAGCCAATAGCTTGAAATACCATTGTTTAAAAAAAAAAAAAAAATTTTAAAAAGCAGTTACTCACAATGTTACTCATTACTCGAGTATTATTTTCCCTGGATACTTTTTTACTTGCGTAATGTTATTTTAAAGTAACGCTACTCTTATTTGAGTAAACTTGTTGGCTACTCTACCCACCTCCGGACGACAGGTCACCAGGAATTCGTTGTCATGATATATTTGCATTTTCCTTGTTCCCTCATTGGCTGCTATTGGCAGAGTTAGACGCTGCCACCTTCCTATTTCAAATGGATTGGACATCTACTAGTGGTCATTTCAATTCACAGGAGAAGCATTAAAAGACCTTTCATCGCCCCTACCAACATGGCCTCACAGCGGCCATGTTGATAGGGGCGACATTCCCATCAAAATCGATGGATTGAGATTAAAATTAAGATCACATATTTCACAGCATTGACACGTTATTTCTTAGTACCTCCTTGATACCGTTTACGTTATTATAGTGGTGTATCAGTACCGATACCGATCGATACTGATACTGGTATCGGTGCAACACTTCTCTTTCATACTCCCTGCCAAAAGCAGGATTTTCCTTTTTCTCTCCCTCGCTGTTGTGGCACCGACGCGAAATGAAGGAAGGAGCTCGACTCGAATCACATCCCGCTGTTATCACAGCTCCGATTTGGCCATTTTGGAGGCTATTTGGTTGAACTTTCACCGAGAAGACAAAAGGCGCATGTCTTCACACGACTGCTTATTTATTCGTGGTTTTTTTTTTTTGTAAGGAAGCAAAACACACATTTCTGAATACGTTTGAGGTTAGTATTATTAGACACCGTTTGTACATTATATAGCAGAGGTGTTCCGTGTCATATCTGATGTCTGGTATGTATGCTTTACCATTAACTTGTGCCAATAAAACAGTGCTTACAAATAACACTGAGGGTGACTCCTTTTAAGAGAATAAGGGTGTTTAATAAGGTGGAAAATCAAGTCGCTTGTAAATTGGAAACGATTCTCCTGAAGATTATGTTAATTAGCATCTTTGGGCTAGGTTTATAGCTTTTAACAATGTTATTTGGCTGTTTTCAAGCTTTTAAAACTGGCAATTGGGGTGAATGCCAGCATGACAAACCAATATGGGAGTGTATTTAGGATTCCAATCACTGGATTAATAAAGGTAAAATAAATAAATATGGGTACTTTCACATTTAAATGGGAATAACCTACTCTGCAAGAAAACACGTGAATTTTTCTGGGGAGAATTCTGTTGTTGGGTAGAATTAATTTACAGGGTGACATGGTAGATCTTTAGCGACACCAAGTAGCTCACGAATGGTACTGCAACAACGTTCCTATTTCATGCTATCCTATTTAATTTGTATAATTCTATAAAAAAGAAAAAAAATCAGAAGTTTGAGTAGATGCCCTGTTGAATCGAGTCGAATAGAACATAATAATAATAATAATGTTATAGTTTTTAAATTGAGAAAATTAAAAACAGTTGGGAGACTACAAACAAAATACTTTAATGGAACATACTATGTAGAACATTGATATAATACAATACAATTTAATCTCTATAAATTTGCATTGATAATATTAAACAACATTTTGCACCATCAAATTTTGATTTTGATAAAATTCAACTTTAATATGAAACTAACATGCGTCAGACAAGACAATGTAACAAATTAGATTCAAAGGACGTTAAAAAGGCATTTTAAATCTTAGTGTTTAAATAATAAATTTTGTAGCCCACTGTAGTCGTGACTGTGGCTGTAATTTCCAAGATCTAAGAAAATACATGAACAGAATGTAGAATACATTGTTGCATTAAATAACATTAATAACCTATATCCTTAAAATTAGAATAAAAGAATAATACTCAATTTCGTTTTTTTTTTTGTTGTTTTTTTTTGTTTTTTTTACTTAACCAATAACAATGCTGCATTGTATTAGATGAGCACTGTAAAAAAAATACAATTGAACAAAATGAAAAATTATGAAAATCTTTTTCTGTACACTGTAGTGTACCTCATTGGCTGCCACTGACGATGCTGGACTCCAATCAATTTTGACTGGGATGACCGGAATATATGGCGGAAAACACTCATGTGACTTGAAGTTCCGCTCTGAGACCCCCAATTTAGCCAAATTTCAAAATTGTCCAATATGCATGTGTGATACATCGTTTGAAAGCTGGGGGAAGAAATTTTTTTTTAACAGGAGGGTATTTAACAAAAAATAAATAAAAATTTTGAACAGCAAAACCCTAACTGGAGGTGAGCGCACGACAGAGCATAATTAAAGACGCCATGATTTTAATTAGATATTATCGCGTACTTACCTCTTTTTGATCCAAAAGCTCCATGTAGCATGACTCACTGAGTGTCAAGACACAGCTGTGAATGGCCACAGCCGGATTTTGCGGGGATTTTATGAGGTGAAACATGGTAATATAACAAGGCTCGTGATGCAGAAATCGCAGACATCAAGGAGTGGTTGAGATTTTCTTTTTCATATAATGTATTTACTCTATTAAACGTTTATTTTTCAATATTTCTTTGTTGGGATCGATCATTTATCATCTAAAATATTGGGTAAAATGCGACAGTAACAAAAAATGCACTTAAGCAATAGTTATGAGGTAGATATCCGTGACTTATTTACAGACACTATTTTTTTCATTGTGACGTCATTTGTTTAAAAGTTTAAAATATGCGAGTGAATATATATATATATATATTTTTTAAAAAACTAAATATTAGACATCAATTAATGATTCTAAGCTAAAAATGACATTTCGAATAATAAATATAATAACTTACCTCTTTTTGTGGCTTGGTTGAAACAAAAGCGGTTGCGCGACGTCTGTAAACGGGGGTCTCCAGGGTAAAACGGACAAATTAAAAATAGTTTGGGGGCTTAATGTGGCATGAATCTGCTATGGCAGCATCATATTGTTCTATCAAACACAACAGTTCTTTTGGCTTAAAATACAGCAGTTTATTTTAAAGAGGGGTGCAAGAGCAGAAGCTGCTTTTTCAGCCTTGTCTGTGTTTTCTGCCATACACATAGTACTGGATATGTAGAGTATATCATTGGATATGTAGAGAAAATATAAATACATAAATGCACTTGGTTTTTATTTTATTCATTTGTTTTGTTTTATTTTTAAACAAATAAACAAACAACAAATTACGTCACGTCATTATGTGCCCCGCCCTCTCCACGATGGTGTGTTGACGTCAGTACAGCGCGACAGCATAAACACTGGTCCCAAAGCAAAGATGGCGGACGCGTCGGGGACCGAGCAGTCAGACGAGAAAGAGAAAGAAGGGGACATTGAGCGCAAAAACAGACAACAGCGAGCTTGGCAGGATGCGACCAAGTCGGGGAAAGTGATCATTTCTTCACAACTACCAGAGACGTTGGGCTTTTACGACATTAGTGCTGACATAAGACGCGAGCAAGTCGACCACTCGGCAGGTAAACGTCGTCGTCCCCCCTCCCTTTAAAAAAAAACAACAACAACCTGAACATCACATTGTCATATTTGCTCTCGCTCTTAAATGTTAAGCAACTCGTGTAAACAAAGCTTGTAATAGCATGACTCAAGTTGAGACGTTTCGCCTTCAATGCGAGTTAATCAACTGAAATGAGGCAGAAAAACAACAAGTCGTAAAACTAAAATGCCGACTTTTCCAATCGATTGAGCCTTACGTCATGTCGTCATACGCACTTCCAGGTGGAACAAGAGATATCTTTCAATGACACCTCATGTAAAATTAAAAAAAAAAAAAAAAAAACCAACACAAATTGAGAAAATGGTACAAAATATGTGTATGTATAATATGTAATATATAAATAACTATGTTGCTGATTTGAAGGTTGAACTTTCCCTACAAAAGTCAACACCATCCTGTATTTAAACTTGACTTTTAGTCAAAGCAAAATTTCCCTCCTACACCGTCAATGTGCGTGAATAGCCATTGTTGTCATGACAGCCAAAGTGACAATGAGGGCCATATTTACAATGTCCGATGTTGTTCTAGAGCCGTCGCTGACTCGCTTCATCTGTTCGGAGCTGACCCGAGGTTACTTCCTGGAGCACAATGAGGCCAAGTACACAGAGCGGCGGGAAAGGGTGTACACATGTATGCGGATCCCCAAGGAGCTTGAGAAGGTACCTTAAAAAATATCTGGGACCAAACTTGCATGCAATAAATGCAAGTCCTGCAAAAATCTGCTTCATAAGTTGATCGTCTTGATCAGTGGTTTTCAACCGGTGTGCGTGCCGTGAGAGATTGTCAGGTGTGCCGCGAGAAATTATCTAATGTCGCATTTATATACATTAATATTGTAATGTCCGTAACTGTTCGGGCCCTTGACGGGGCCATCAGACTGCAGAGTGGTGACGTAGCGGGAAGCAAGCAAGGAGAGAGGGAGAACGGCGTTAAGCCGTGAGAACTGAGAGCGGAGTTAGCCAAGCCAGAGAGAGAGGCGGGCTGCAGCCATACTCCTCTCGACTTAGCGGTCGCATGTCGCGGATGCCGCTGTTATTTTGTTATTTTCCATTGTTGCCACAATAAAGTGGGAAAGTCGTCACTAGGGATGGGAATCAAAATCCGATTCCAATTCAGAACCGGTTCCGAGTGTTTCGAGGCCTCGACATCACAATGAAAAAGCCTTAACGATCCCTTTAACGATCCCTAAAGACGCATATTGCGTCGTGACGTGTCTTGTTGTCCAGACGCATCAAACTAGCATGGTGCCAAGAACCACTCGCTCCAAAGTTTGGCTACACTTCACCAGGAAAAAGGGTGAAAATGAAAGGTTACGATAGTTTAGCATGAGCGTTGCCGCCGTAAACATAACAATGACGTAGGTTCGAACGCTCGAAAGTGTGTCTTCACTTCACGAGGAAAAATTACAACAAAGCGACTTGCAGTCATTGCGACATGGAAATAACTGCATCGGGAGGGAATAGACTGCACTGTCCTCACCGAGACGCTAAGGTTCAGTCCTGGCTATACAGCTAGCTAAACTCCCAAATGACGATGCAGAAGACGTTGGTATAATTTGCTGACTTTATTCAACCATCACTTGAAACTAAAAATAGAAATGAAACAAATCAATTTCGTCCCCAATAACAAACAGGTTCGCATCAACGTAAATCAGCGATGATTAGTTGCTAACACAGTCATAACAAACAGTTAGCATGCGTTCGCTAGCATTAGCACATCGTTTAAACCACTACACAACTGGATTTAAGTGTCCGATCGCGAGTGGAAACACACAACCAACAACACAGAAGATGATACATACAGGCGTTGGCTCTGTGGATATTTTACAAACATTAACAAAGAACGTAGGCTCGTGGCAGTGTTTCCCTTTCTCACTAACTCGCTCACTGGCTTGGATGTGGCATTTCTTCTTCTTCGTGCTCTTCTTCGCATGAGGAAGCGCAAGGGCGCCACCACTTGAGCGTGAAAGCGCCATAAAAACTAAAAGGCATGCATTTCAATATACTGGTAAATAAAAACAGGGGTCCCCAAACCTGCCCGCGGCTCCATATTTGGTCCGGCCCCCTGAACAATTCCAGAGAGCATTTTGAATTTTTTTTGTTTTTTTCTCCCTCAGTAGTGTTATTTATTTCCTGGCCTTTTTCAGTGAATAACTCAGAGAGGGTTATTTGGTTATTATCTATTTAATTAATAGTGCTATTATTATTTATTATTATTATATTATATTATTATTTTTATTTTATTTACTTTTGTTCCGTGAAGAATCCACAGAGGGTTATTTGATTGTGGCTTTCTGAAAAACAATATTTTTTTACATTTCGCACTCCTGCAATCGTCACACTTTTTCTGTTACAAACTGACCCCGGCCTCTCATCAGAGAAGGGAAAAGTTATTTGGCCCTCACAGGAAAAAGTTTGGGGACATTGCCAAAGGCAGAACAACGACCTATATGCCAAAATATACCAATATTTTTTATTTCTATTAGAAAAATGTTTCAGTAAAATGTTACACATTCTTGTGCATTTGCCACTTATTGCCACAGTTAACATTGAGGCTTTGGGCCTCTTTTGACCTCGTTGTGCGTTTGTAAGGTTGTGACTTCCGATTAAACAAACTTGATGCCAATCAAAATGTTTGTTCTTCTTTTTCCCGAAATTAGAATCGATAAGAGAACCGATAAAGAATCGAATCGTTAAGCAATATCGATAATGGAATCGGAATCGTAAAAATCGTATCAATTCCCATCCCTAGTCGTCACCGACTCCTCTCCTTTCTATTACCCCATTCGGGGCTATTACAATGTTTTTTTTATGTCGTCGGGCGGAGTTGCAGTAGTTAGGTAGGAAGGAGTAGATAGAAAGTTCTTGGTCGTGTGCAGATGAGCGCAATATTTCTCGTGTCGCGTTCAAAAACTGCTCGGATTTCTAGCCATCAACGACCTTGTCCGCGGCAATGTGGACCCCAGCACGTCGACTAGGCCTGTCGCGATAACAAATTTTAGTGTGCGATAATTATTCTCATAAATTATTGCGATATGCGATATTATTGCGCCCCGCCCCCAATTTTTTTTAAACCAATTTACAATAACAGTGCGAATACAGTATATATTAATAGATCAAATACAGCCATTTAAACGCGATAAATATTTACTCTTAAATTCAAAAATACTTTTTAAGAAATCACAACTAAAAACAATAGACCATGCCTCTTCAGTAAAAAAACAACAATATTGATACCACACACAAACACAGTAGAAATAAAATGTTTTTTTTTTTTTTTTTTTTTTTTTTTTTTTTATTAAAACTTTTCCCGTCATAGCTTCTGCAATGGTGTTCCATAGGGATGCAACGATACAGTTAAGTCATGGTTCGGTACGATTTTTGATACGGGGGACACGATTTTCGATCCGATTAAATACATTTAATGCTCTGTAAAAAAATAACAATTATATTTTTTGTTTCGTTTTTTTTTTTTTTTTTTTTTTTTTTTTTTTTTTTTTTTGCTAACGAGCAAAAATTAAATTGCCTAGCTTACGGCCATACTACCCTGAGAACGCCCGATCTCGTCTGATCTCAAAAATTAAATTGCCATCATATAAACATGCATTTTAGTGAATGATATTTATGTGCTTACTTCTAACTGATCTGAAAAAAATTTGTATAAAAGTGCTGAGAACAATCTTTACTGTTTGTAAAGTGAGGCAGCACACACTGTTGATTGCTACAGCTCTCTTAGCAGCTAGGTTTACTACATGAGCAAGACATCCTATTTGTGGTCCGAATCCATCTGTGTCACGTACTGAATTAACAATATTTGCAACATTATCTATAATCACTAGTATGGATTGATTTGGCCTTCTTAACTTCCATTCAGTCATGACAGTTTAGAATTCATCGATGTAGTATATGGACTACGTGTCCCATAATCACTCTGGGCTCACGTAGCCAATGGCATGGGACGTAGCACATCTAGTTTGTCATTTCATGTATCTAGTGTGTGCGCGCATTAAAAAAGTTAGCAAGCGCCGCTGAAGTCACGTCTGCTCATTACTGCACAACATCAGTGTATGACAATAGACTTTCATAAACAGGACGAGTTTGAAGCACAGCGCTCTTAATTTCATTCAGCTGTTCGTTGTCAAAGCGAGGTTGTTCGTAGCAGCCAAGTCGGTAACAATGTTTTGGCGGACTTCGCTGTAAATATCCGGCGTTGTGCCGAAAAATAGCCGCCCCGCGAGAAATGTCACTCCTGACGGGAGCGCCCACACGTCAACAAAACCGGCGCGCCGTAGATGGTCCACAGTCACTCCGGAGCACTGACGCGGCCGGTATACGTTGAACAATAGGATATAATGGGAACGATTGGCTCCGGCACTAGTTTTTGCCCGACCTGGAACGAAGATGCATTTTGCACAGTTTGTAACGAGGAATCCGAACTTTTAACAGCACGTCTGCCGCACGCACGTGCACGCGAGGCGATAAATCTTAGCGGAAAAATTACCGCTTTCATTTTTATTTATCGCGCGATAAATGGAATTATTGCATATTGCGACAGGCTTAACGTCTACTGCACATTATTTGGTTAGACTCGTCATATGTCGATATACTCGAAAGTGTCCTTTCTATTTCATCCATATGTGACGAGCGTCAATCCTCCCCCTGTGTTTTATTCCTGCACATTCTCAAGGAGAGCAAAATGGCTGACGGCTAGAAATCCGAGCAGTTCTTGAACGCGACACAAGCAGCTTTCCTAAACGTCATCTCCAAACGAAACATCCGTCACTCCAAAACTACTCGATGGACTATTTTGTTTGCCTTTGTGAAAACACAGAGAAACAGGCAACTTTTTTGATAAACACAACGAAGGTAAATGAGCCCTCAAAGCCAGTTACCTTGTTGCTAAATCCAAAAAGTCCCACGCCGTGACTGAGACGTTAATACTACCTCTGCCTGCAAAGCCATTGTCTGTGAGATGCTCAGCCCTGATGTGGTTAAAGACATTGCTCAAGTCCCTGTCTGATAATTCTGAGCTTTTTCAAGCCTCACTGCTAAAAAAAATAAAAAATAAAAACAGAGAAAGACTGAGAGCTCTTGAAGAATAAGAATATCGACTTTGTGTTCATCTAAACAGGCTCAAGTTTCACACTGATTAAGTATACATACTGAGAAATTATTTTATAATTAAATATACTGTACAGAAAATAATTTTGGAACATTTTTGGTCTGTGGTGTGCCGCGAGATTTTTTCCAATGTAAAAACGTGCCGTGAGTCAAAAAAGGTTGAAAAACAATGTTCTAGATGATAAACTGTAGGACGACTACCAAAATTTTCCACTAGACCAAAACTTACTACTACACTATTGTCTATGTTAATGCATTGACGGCCCTTGGTGACCAAATCATTTTGACCCATTCATTTTGACTATTTTGATTCAGTCAAAATGAATTGGATGTCTAGCGCCATCAGTGGCACTCAAAGATGAGCATTCAAAGCCAGTCCTCCCAGTTTAAATGAATTGGACATGTATTATTGTTGTATTTACAGAAACTGCTCCGAAATATAGTTTGTGAGGAAGACAAAGGATTTTGACAGACTGTCCGCAACGGGCCAAAAATGACAGATTATTCATTTTTTCATTTAGAAAGCTCCTTTTTAGCTCCTTTTTGTCTTTCATAGTTGCATCGTAGATTGATAACCTATGTATGGAATTGCTGTATCACCATATTGTGATATAATCGTGAGTCCTCTCGTTTCACAAATTGTATTGTATTGTATCGTATCGGGAGGTACACAAGGATTTGCACCCCAAACATGTAGTATATCAATCTACGATTGTTTATTAAAGGCCATCTAGAAATCGGAATTAGGAAATAAAGCATTAGATCTAAGAATGATAAACTTCGCACAGAAGTGTGAATGTGTGCTTTATTTTTATTAGATGGGGCTTTGCAAAGCAAAGACCCAGAAAGTAAAATTCCAGCCCCCCCCCCCCCCAAATGTATCTAGTCCTACAATTTTTAACCAAATCGCATAATTTACACATCAAAAAACCCAGGACGGTAAGGGGCATAAAAGTTTGATACAGAATTTGCCAGAAACGTACGTTTCTCCCAAAATTCGCCTAAAACGGTCCCATTCATTTCTAATGGGATGCCATTGACAGCCATGTACGTCCAAATGTCCTATTCATTTTCAATGGCAGGAAAGCATAGGTCGTTGAGAATTTTGACCATTTAACATGACAGCACATTGACATTAAGTTTGGCGCCCAAGTAAGTCGATGCCATTGACAGCCATTCACGTCCATGGCATTGACGGCCATGTACGTCCAAATTTCCCATTCCTTGTCAATGGCAGAAAAACCTTTTGTGGTTGTGTTTTTTTTTTTTGACCAAAAACTGACCATTATGTCCCACTTGGATTCAACTGGCGCCCGAGTAAGTCGATGCCATTGACAGCCATGCACGTCCATGCCATTGACGGCCATGTACGTCCAAATTTCCCATTCTTTTTCAATGGCAAAAAAACCTGTGTGGTTGTGGTTTTTGACCAAAAACTGACCATTATACCCCATTGGCATTCAATTGGTGCCCAAGTAAATCGATGCCATTGACAGCCATGCAACAGGACGTGTCCCCGAAATGTCCCGAAAAATACAGGAAGTGACCAATATCAACAGGACGTGTCCCTCAAATGTCCCCAAATCAACAGAAAGTGATCCGGTATCAACAGCTAGTGATCTGATAGATCTGTATCGACCACAACAAAGCCACATTGTAATTTCTCTAGAAATGTTTATTCATTCATTGATATTTTTTTTTTATTATAAACCCTTAATGGGATTGGATTGCATGTCTGCAGAGAGGGGGGGGGGACCTGCTGGACAAAAGACATTTTCGTGGTCTAAAAAAATTAAGCAAATTCAGGAAAATACACAGTATACACAGAAAAAAAATCACACCAACGTTACTTTGAGCATAATTTTTCACATTAGTTTTACACAAAGGCTTGACTGTTTCCGTCATAAGCCACCAGAATAACTCAGATTTCCCCGCTATTCCCTGTTGGATTGCAGGGTAGCCGGAAAGGAATGTCTAAACATGAGAGACACTACCTTCCCTGTCAAACAGCTTGAACAACAGGTTCATTTATCTCATCACATTTCTTTCCTTAAAAACATATACTATTTGCTCCTTGAAAAGTCACATGGCAAACCCTCCCACTGGCTTTGACTTTCAATTGGTTCCCCACTCCCTCCGTTTTAAAGTCCGCCAGTTTTTGTCGTTCTAAGCTGCACCAAAATGACGAGACAATCCTTTCTAGTTTTAACAGGCACTCAAACCAAGGTATGTTGTTTAGCGTGTCGCTTTAGTCTCACCTGGGTCCTTGATCATTTTTCATTCTTTTTGCAGTTGATGATCTTCGGATTCTTCCTGTGCGCTGATGCTTTCCTGTACGTTTTCACATTGCTGCCTCTTAGAGTGTTGCTGGCCCTGCTCCGCCTCCTCACTCTGCCATGCTGTGGCTTCAGGTTAGAAAGGACACACACATTCATGCGTACACGAAACTGTGTGAAGTTCATCTGTATTTTTTTTTTGCAAAATTAAAAAAGTAGCGAACCTTTTGTTGTTTTTGGTGTGCATTTGTTCAGAAAACTAACTAGTAATATTTTAACAAATGTTTACTGCAATACAATATTGAAGGACAACTAAAACAGCAAATTGATATATACAGGTAGTCACCGGGTTACGAACGAGTTCTCTTCCCACACTGGCGACATAATTCCGACTTTCGTGGAAATTCGTGTTAACTCGTTAAGTACCCCTATATACCCCCTAAATCTCAAAATAACTATCTCAAAACATATATTCTACATCGTTGTACTGTCCTTGCCAAGACGTTGAAGCTAAGTCCTAGCTAGACAGCGAGTTAAACTCCGAAATGACAATATCAGATGTCCGTGTGGTTTTAATGACTTTATTCAGCTGCTCACATCTTCAACACTTGCAGAGTTAAACTGAAATAAAAATGACATCAAATCAGTTTCAGTATCAGTTTAATCTCAATAACAGCAACCTTTATAACTAGCTGCCGCAGCATTACAATCAACACTAACGATTAGCATGTATCAGCGTCTGCACCAGAGGTTGCGCTAGACATTTTCGTTGTCTGTCATTTTGACTGACAGGGTCATAAAAAACCGGTCATAGTCTATTTTTACCCGTCACTTAAATTTTTAAAATGATAATGATGACATATTCAATAGTATTTAGTTTTCATTCATTTTTAATTAATATTGTAACGCTTGCTTGGCGGCGAAAAATTAGACACGGAAGTCGTGGTATTTTTCTCCCTTTTTACTCTGCTTACCGCCAACAACTCCGCCCCCAAAGAAAAAGAGGCAACGATATAGACCCCAATCACCAACGTCACACAATGATCCTAATTGTGGTTGTCAGCCCAAAATCTTCTAAATATATATTAAATGCATCTTACCAGATATAAAATGACTACTACATAGTCTGTCGTGATCGTTTGGTGCCCAGATTTCTTGTCGAATTACAGCAGTCCATCTCGCTCTCATCTTCGGGTCTCTCAGAATACGGTAGAACTTCAAGTCTCTCCGTCTATCTTCTCTGTTACAGCAACCAACCGCCACACACGCCTTCACCATTTTGATTATTAATATTAACGAGCAGAAAAACACGCCGTAATAGGAGGCATGTACGTAGCGGTAATGTGTAAACATGACGAGCTTACACACAATATGGCGGCTCCAGTCAGGGGGGCGGAGTTGTGACGTCATGTGACGCTGGCACACCGGGTGCAACAATAAGAACCTCGCGTTGATGTGTCAATCACGGTGCCGCCGCCAGACCCCGGTGAAGCTACAATATTCTGACAGAAGAGCCAACGACGTCATGCATTAAGAGAGACAATAGCGAATTAATATGCTAACTCGCCACCCTGTGGTCTGGGGTGTGAATTGCAACCTGTCAAAATGACGGACGAACTTCAGTTTTTTCCGTCACCGTTTTAAAAAACCGGTCAACAACGGAAAATATCCGGTTAACGCGACCCCTGCACATAATTAAGTATTTGACCACAATTGGAAACGCACAGTAAACAGTACAAAAGGTGTTCCACACAGGGAGCAAAATGCGCTCTTCCTAGTGTGTGTGTGCGCTACCTGCCCTACGCTTCCTCCGCCAAAATAAAGGTATGCATTACAAAACAAAAGTCAACATTATTTAAAAAAAAAAAAAAAATTTGGAGACAAAATGGCAGACATGACTCCGGCATCGTAAAGTCGAAATCACATAAATCGGATACGCCGTAACCCGGGGATTACCTGTATCAGAATGCATTTTGCGTATACAATTTTATAGGAAAAGAAATAACAAAAAATTGACGAAATTAATTAGTGCCAAGAAGGAACTATTCAAACAAATATTGGATTAGTTGATGAAAACATTACGTTTATAAGTATTAAAAAAAAGTCTAGAAAAAACGAGCTCAAGGCCAACTATAAATAATTTGAACAAATATTTAAAAGCATAACAGAAGGACAAACTTATTTGTACAAATTATTTAAATATAAAATATAAGAAAATGTTATAGAAAGCTAAAAAATAAAAGTGAATTGATTTTAAAAAATTAAAAAAAAAAAAAAAACTTTTTAAATGAACTTTTTTTTCTAGACTAATCTTAAATTGAAAATTTGTAAAAGATATGTCCAGCAAGTACATTTGTCCAAAAAAACAGCTAATAATTTTTAAAAAATGTAAGAAAAATACATTAAAATATTTTTCCAAATAAAGCAAGTTTAAAAAATAATAAATAATAAAATAAATAAAAATAATATTAGAATAAAAATCAAGGAACGGTTCAATATTTAAAAATACATTAGTTCCCCAAAAAATATTTTTGAAGAATAAGTCAGTCTAAAACTGACTGAACAATTAGTAAAACAATCCTTACTTAGTAGACTTGCAAATTATTTTTAACATTTTTATTTCTTTGATTCTTTTTCGTGTATTTTCTTTCTTATCAAAACATTCAACTAATAATTCCCTCCGACAAATCCTACATTTTTTTGCCCGTCCTCCCCTTTTCCTATTGTAGGGCACGCACATGCCCCTACTGCAGAAGAAGCAGGTACGCTTCCACCCTCCTTATTCATGTTCATTGACCAGCTCAAATCATGTCACTACCTTCATCCTCATCTTCATCGTGTCCTTTAGATGTTCAGCTGCTCATCGTCACGGTTCACTTAACAACAGTTATTGGTTAGTTCCCTCCCATCACCGTTAATAGCGCTTTCGACCCAGTCAGGGCAGGTTTGCTGCATGTTCATCATGAGCTGCCTGTATGTATGTTTAAAGCATTTTCAAGTGGACGAAATGTGACAGAGAAGGAATGTGAACGAGAACAGTGCAGTTTGTTGTTAGTAGTAATGCTTGACAACAACCAGCAAGGGGCGCTATTTATTCAGTCACAACTTGTACAATTAGTTTTTCTCAATTGCGTTGATACGTTTCTCAGATCAGAATTGAAATTCTCAAAACTTGTTCAATCCTAATAACAAGTCGCAAAAGTAGCAAAACAACATGAATTACCTGCAAAATCCAGTTTTTTTGTGCAAAATACTTAGTCTATCGCTCAAAATTACATTTCTTTGTCAATTAACATGTCAGTGCTGTCAGAATGACCAATCCTTGTTTCATTGTGTACAGACAAGACAGTCAAATTGCTTAGTCATGCTCTCAATTGAACAGTTACTCTGGTGGAAGGCCCTGATGCTGAAGATGGTGTACGTAAGTTTTGATGACAATTGCAAATGACTCAGACACACCTGTCAACCCAAGGCCGTTGGCAGTCTGACAAATAGTGACGTATGCCCTGACAAATTGGTGACTAATCTCACAATGTTGTATATAGCGTGCAATATGAAACAAAACTCAATTTTTAAAATAATATGAATTTATTGGTAATATTGTAACATAACCTGGTACAATCAATATCTTCAGCTACATCATGATTACTAAAATTTAACAGTGACTTTTGTTATAATTGTATGTAGCACTTCTGGCAATTTCTATCATGTCTTTTGATGGCTGCACTTCATAGCACTTCAGCTCGCGATTCAGTTTGACTTGAAGGTAGTTCGTTAGTGTGTCCAATTATAAATTAAAAAGGTCAATTGATAAAATTAACTTACCGATGCAATCTTTGAGTCAGGGAACATTTCTTTTGCTAAATCTGAGAAGTGATCAGCAGTAGTTGCGGCCAAATTTTGTTCGGCAACAAATTGGCAGAATAAAAATCTACGCTTTCGCCACTTTTCATTCTGCAGACTTCATCTTAATGACCAGTGTTGTTAATCTTACTTTTTAAAAGTAATTAATTACAGTTACAAACTACTTCTCCCAAAAAGTTGAGTTAGTAACTCAGTTACCTGAATGTAAAAGTAATTTGTTACTTGGTAAAGTAACTGGTGTTACCTTTCATGTTTATTTATTATTATTATTATTTTTGCTTTTCATACGTTTTAACAAAAAAATAAAAACATAGTAACCTTTGCTATGTTTGGAAGTCATTTAATGTTGCGAATCAACTGTTAAAGTTGTTAAAATTGCTCCCGTTTTTGCATTAGTTCCCTTTTGTCTACTTTCGACGTGTGAAAGTTTTAAAACTGTTTCATCATTTAAAGATAGATTCAAGTCAAGATTTTGCCGATTTAGGAGTATTTTAGATAAAAAGTTACTTTGGTTAGCTAGGAAGGTTCACTACAACAGAGCCTTTCTGAGAAGTCTACTGCTTTAAAATGGCGGCTGTTTACCAACGCAACCGAGTCTGTCATTTCGCATGTAGTTTTATATGCATGGCATATATAGGCGTAGATTGTAAGCTGTCGGCTACAGTCAGGAAATTTTGAAGCCGCCTAGCATCGCGTTTGCTGCAGCGTCACAACAAACACTGTTCTCTCTCCGTGTCTGACTTTTCTCGCGTCATTCAACCAACCTAACATATAGTAACGCACATTGTCTCGTTGCCGAAACGGTGACAAAATCCAAACGGAGGAAAAAAAACATAATGCACGAAAAACGTACAGATTTTGAACGTACGGCGTACACATTGAAAAATCAGCGCTCATTTGTAAAAATTACGCGGAAACCGTACAACTTGACAGGTATGCACAGAGAGAAAAAAAAACAAAAGCAAAATTAGAAATGTGTACATAAGACAATCGGCACAACTAAACGTTGAGGGCTACATGTCGGGATTTTTTCCCCATTCTTTCTACACATCTTGAAATTCCTCACTGTTCGGCCACAAATTTTCATCCACATCACAATGGATGTCCTGTCTTGCTATACAGCATGGAAAGAATCTTCTTGAATGCCTTATCCAGCTCTGCAGGCATCTGCTGTGATGTCACTGCATGCTGCATTCATGGCATCCAGACGAGTCATCTGAGTGTGAGTCTGGTGATCATACACTTGCTATCTCCATGTGGAGAAAAATTATTCTATGGGATTTAGGAATGGGAAGTGCGGTGGGAGGAACTCCATTACCATTCTGTTGTGGGTTGCAAACCATTCCCTGATTATGTTGAAGTGGTGGAAACCCACATTTCCCAAACTATCACAAATTTTGTCCGGTTAAAAGAAGTTATGTAAAATAAGTAACAAAACTGCTTAGAAAGAAGCACACACATGTTGACATATTCTGACAACATGTTCATGCATTTTTTTAAATATATATATGTATATATATATATATATATATATATATATATATATATATATATATATACATACGGTGGCTGAGTGGTTAGCATGTCTGCCTCACAGTTCTGAGATCAAGGGTTCAATCCCGGGCTTCGGCCTTCCTGTGTGGAGTTTGCATGTTCTCCCCATGCCTGCGTGGGTTTCCTCCGGGATCTCCGGTTTCCTCCCACATCCCAAAAACATGCATGGTAGGCTGATTGAACACTCTAAATTGTCCATAGGTGTGTGAGTGTGCGTGGATGGTTGTGTGTCTCCTTATGCCCTGCGATTGGCTGGCAACCAATTCAGGGTGTCCCTTGCCTACTGCCCGAAGTTAGCTGGGATAGGCTCCAGCACCTCCGCGACCCCCGTGAGGAATAAGCGGCATGGAAAATGAATGAATGAATGAATATATATATATATGTATATATATATATATATATATATATATATATATATATATGTATAGATATGCATTTTGCATGTACTGTAAAGACTATGCAATGAAGTAATGACTAAATGTTGGTGTTGGTGAGACTATTCAATAGCGACCCATGATCATCCATTTTGACCATCATGACAGATGTAAGAAACAGCAGAGAATTGTACAAAATCATTTGCATGGATGCACAAAAACATCTGAAAATTGCACAAAGAAATGAGAAACTGCTTTTTTGATGTGCACTAGTGATACGATGGTGCGAGGGTTGAACAAGTAGTTTTGGGAATTTCCATTTTGATCTGAAATACGTACCAAAATAATTGAGAAAAACTGTAACAAGATGACATTGGGTGTAAAGCCACCTTATTTTTTCTTGATCAATAGCATACTCTTTGTATTTTTTTATGTTGGAATGATTAAGCTATTGTTAATTTTCACAATAATAATTGTGAATTCTCTACTTTTTACTGTAACTTTTACTAGCACCGATACAACACTAAAATGATGTCATCGATGTCTGGGAATATTAAAAAATTACACGCCAATGCTGCGCAATAGGGACTCTTCGAGATTTAGTTTGCAACCACTGGTCGACCTATGCAAGATGGCCGGTGAAGGATCACTTTTTGCCCTTCCCAAGATGATGTAAGACCTCTAATTGTGTGGCGTCCAATCATCCTTCTTCTGTGATTTTAAATGAGTACCATTTGTAGACTTCCAATCCACTTGAATTTGGAGAATGGCAGTGAATGAACGTTTGTTTATCCACTGCCACCCCTTCACTTCAAATGGATTGGACATCTAGTGCCGTCAATGGCAGACATTGAGTTTTGTCGGACCAAGCCATGGCCTTTACTTTACATTCCAATGAGTATGCAGTTAAAACGACCTGGTATCGGTGCAACACTAGTTTATATTTTAGCCTATTGTCATTTTTCCCAATAGTAATAATGATTTCTCTACTTTACCTTTTACATTTGCTGACATGCGTTACATAGTAAGGCGCTCTCTTCTGTGTATTTGAATCTGCAGGCTTCTTTTGTCGTAGCACTGTCGTTATCAGTTGGAAAGTTGCATTTTTAATCCATGAGCACTGGAAATGAAAACCTCTATCTTCACACTGTTTATTTTGCTTATGTTATTTTTTGCATGCTAAGCAGTAGTCTTTCTACATCTGGCATGCACGACTTGGTAGTATAGTCGATTTGATGACTGAGAGTTGAATATGTACATGTACTGTAGAATGTCAAAGTCAGCGGTGTGATTGTGTGCTTCCAGTGGGACCAGGTTGCTGCAACCAGCACAGGTGTGCGACATGCTGAAAGGTCTCATCCTGGTGCTGTGCTTTTTCATGATGCACTACGTGGACTACGCCATGATGTACCACTTAATCAGAGGGCAGTCTGTCATCAAGCTCTATATCATCTACAACATGCTGGAGGTAGGCCTGCACAATATGTCGTTTGAACATCGCCAATGTAATGTGCGCATGCGCAATAGCCTTCACTGGAAGTGCTGTTTTTTTTTTAATTATTTTTTTTTATGTAAACATTTGTCTTTCTTCATAAAAGCAGCAACTCATTTTATATACACTAATCTTCTTACATCCTTAGCCTGGTTTAAACGGTGCTAAATTGTTTTAGTAGTTACATATTTTTATACTTCTATTCATTATTGTTGTTCTCTATCTTGCTTGTTATAATTTTTATGCACCTTACAATTTTTATACTCACTCTGCATTTACATCGGCTTTCAAAACGGGACCTGAGTTGAAATTTCTCACCATTAACATGCAAATGTGAACTGATGAGATAATAAAAATCCTTGAATCTTGGAATTATATGAATACGAGGGATATCCCGATTGCATATTTTTGCACCCGAGTCAAAGTCACCTGATTGAGAATCTGCCGATACCGAGTCTTGATCCGATACCGAAAAAGTTTTGTTTTTGCTTTGACGCTCACCCTGCCGAGAACAGCCTCTCAGTTACACAATGAATGAGTTGCCAAAGCATACTTCAAACTGTGTACCAAGCTTAACGATGACACATTTGCGTCTTTGTTTGTAGAGCTACTGAGGCGTCTCCGGTCAGATCAAAACTACAAACCTGTCAATCATCGTTAACTTTAAGTACCAAACGCCAGCTGCAGTGGTGACCAAGAAAAACAGTTTGGTCGCATATATATATATATATATATTTTTTAAATTAAGAACCCCATCCTTTTCACCGGATTACGATCCTTTGAAAAATGGCGTCATTGGCCCGATTACTGATCATGTGATTGGATTGGGACATCTCAAGTCTGGTGAATTTTCTTCAAATTTTAATACAGCAATATATATCGCAATATATCACAAACCCCTCAAAAATTGTAGTGTCAGTTTTTTCCAATATCATTCAGCCCTTGCTGGAGGTGATTTAAAACTGCTGCATCATTCATTAGTAGTTACCAGAATGTTTAAATTTATGTCAAGTGAAACCTGTGTTTAGTTTGATTTTGACTGAAAGGGGCAAATGAACCAATCATTCGCACCTTACTAGTCAAAATGAATTGGGTGTCTAGCACCGTAAATGGCAATTAACATAGACACTGTTCTAGTGGAAAATTTTGGTCTGCTGGGAATTTTCTATAGCAACCTGAGGGTTCCTTTATTAAAGATTGACATATTTTTAAAACGATATATCGATTCCTGGCATTTGTTTATTCACCCTTCCAACTCAAAATGAGTTCGACATCTAGCACCATGAATGCCAGCTAATGAGTTAACATATACACAGGGTCCTCAATTAGCGGACCGCGGTCCACGACCGGACCACGGCACACCTCTCTGCGGACCCAGAGCAAATTGCACTTTTCTGGAAAAAAAAAAAAAACTGACAAAATCTTTTCAATTATTTGTATGAATCACCAATCTATCGCTATGCGCTACTATTCTATCGCTAAATTCTGTTTCATTTTTAGTCAGATACCTTCCATGTTCCCACTTCTGTTGTCATCTCTATGACAACAATGCGCTGATTGGCTGAGAGAGCCTGCATGGATGCGCTGATTGGCTGAGAGAGCGTGCATGGATGCATGGATTGGCTGAGAGAGCCTGCATGCTGTTAGCTAGAGTAGACGGACGGCAGCAGTGTGAAACACGAGTCGTGCCCGGCACTTTGCAATCTTGTTTATTAGTGGAAGACTGAATCAAACAAAATGTCATGCTCCAAGTTGACCAAGAGAAGAAAAGTGGACAACGAAAATCGCTGTTTCAATGAGGAATGGACTGACAAATATGCGTCCAATTTACCAACTGCAAGTACCAAACCTATGTGCTTACCATGCTTAAAGACAATTGCGCTGTTTAAAGTGAAAATGTGAAACGCCATTATGTTAAAGAGCACAGCTCTTTTGAAGAGAAGTTTCCTCCCCAATCAGAATTGAGAAGGCAAAAATTAACTGGCTGAAGCAGCCATATCAAGAGTCAAGCAAGGAAGGTTATTGTTAAATCTATGACAGAACAACAACGCAACGGAGTGCTCACTCAGTGTCATGGGTGTTGGCCAAACATAAGAAGCTGTTCTCTGATGGAGAAATAATAAAAGAGTGTATGACTGAAGTGATGGCAGCAATGTTCGAAGGAAAAGAAAAAGAGGAAATGACAACAAAAATGAAACAAATCTCACTCTCAGATTCATCAACCAGAAGACTAACTGAAGTACTGGCTGATGATGTGAGTAAACAGCCAAATGCCATTTCTCTCATTGAGCTGTGTTTCACAGTAAAAGTTACTGTCTATAATTATTATGTTTGCACCTTAATGACAGAGCTAGTCATTTATGTTCTGTACATGTGAACATGTACTGTATGACTTGTTAGCAGTGTTTCACAGTTACAAAATGTACTGTCAATAGTTATTGTTTGCACCTTAATGACTGATCTTGTCAAATATTTAGTGTACATGCGTAGACATTGTACTTGGATGTTTTTTTTGTATTTTTATTTTAAGTCAACAAAATGTTCTGTTAATTTATTTTTATTTAATCAGAATGTGCATTGTATTTTTGTTTGGTCAAAAGAAAACCACCTTTACCTCCTTCAACCTGCCTTGTACTTGACCGACATTAATAAATGGACCCATGCTTGTATGAAAAAAAAATCATTGTGGACCTTCAAGATTTGTATTTGAGGACTCCTGGTCTAGTGGAAATTTTCTATGGCAACTTGGTGGTTCCTTTATTAAAGAGTGAAATATTTTTAAAACCATTTATCGAACGTTTCCATCTGTTCATTCGCCCCACCCAGTCAAAATGAATTTGTCGTCTAGCGCCTTCAACAGCAGCCGATGAGTTACCATAGACGCTATTCTAGTGAAAACTTTTGGTCTGTTAGAAATTTTCTATCGTAATCTGATGGTTCTTTTATTAAAGTTTCATATTTTTAAAACAATGTATCGATTCTTGGCATTTGTTGATTCACCCCTCACACTCAAAATGAGTTAGACATCTAGCGCCATAAATGCCAGCCAATGAGTTAAAACAGACACTATTCTAGTGGAAAAATTTTTGTCTGTTGGAAAGTTTTGCAAGCTATCTGCATATGGGTAAAATTTTGAGATGCAAAGTATCACGATACATCACCAAATCAATATATTGTCACACCCCTAATTCATACCCATACATCACACGAGATTCATTCATGCTAAAGAAGTTTATTATTTGTTTACTTTCTTCGCATTTCACATTAATCAGCTTCTGATTCACTGATCTATTTTTGGGTAAAGGTGGCAGATCGCCTCTTCTCATCCTTCGGCCAAGACATCCTAGACGCTCTCTACTGGACTGCAACAGAGCCTAAAGAACGCAAGAGGGACAGTATCGGAGTCATCCCTCACTTCTTCATGGCCGTTTTTTATGTTTGTATCCTTCCATAGCAATAGTGACTGTTTAAAAACCAAGACAACTGCAGATTGGGTCTTGCGTTTTGTTTCTTCTACAGAAATGGTTGTGTTGCTTTAAATCAAAGTTGTCTCACTTTGTTTGTCCTGGATCTCTTACAAGATGTCCAAGGAACCTGTCCTCATATTTGATTTAAACTGTAAAAGCTGGCAGTGAATGATCATGTTTCAGTGCCATTGACGGTGATAGAAGTCCAAACTATTTGAACCGCCAAACTATAAATCCATTTCATATGGCTTTTGTCATCCTCCTACTTAAATGAATTTAGCACGAGCTTTCCTTCATTCGCTGCTATCCTTCCCAGTCCAAATGGATTTGACGTCTATCACCTTCCGATGGCAGCAAATAAGTTAAAATATTTTCTTGAGCGCAACATAATCAGTCCTCCACGCCATCCTCATCATGGTCCAAGCTTCCACGCTCAACGTCGCCTTCAACTCTCATAACAAGTCCCTGCTCACCATCATGATGTCCAGCAATGTTAGTATACACACGTTGCATAGCGAAAGAAGAAAATTCCAAACCATTTTGGATGATGACTTAAGTAGAGCTTATGTTATGTAACTGCTTTCGTTTCACAGTTTGTGGAGATCAAAGGGAGCGTTTTCAAGAAATTCGAGAAGAACAACTTGTTTCAGATGTCCAACAGCGGTAAGATACGGTTTAGTGTCTTATTAGCAGCAAACAGATAAAAGATGGAATTCTTTTATCCTTTTTTGTCTTTATATAACAATAGCTTGGGGCTTGCAAGTGCTCCTGCATTTGCTTCATTACGTATCATATATATATGTTGCTAACTAAAAACAGCAGCACCTGCCAAAATATGTAAGCGAACTTTGAGATGAATCGGTATCTGTGTACATTTCATAAATTAGTTCGCGGCATTTAAATATTATTTCACATCCCATGGAGTACCCATTTTGATGCTGATTCACTTTCTAGTAGACAAGTTTATGTAAAGCAGCAGTGAGAGGAGGCCTCCTTGACAAAAGTTATTTTGCCAGTTTCTCATTTCCTGTAACTGCCTACAAAAGCTGCCTCTCTAGAGCTTTTATGACCCCATTATGTGCTTTGAGTATTATCACAGTCTTAGATGAAATGTCCCGGAAGCTGTGTCTGGTTATTTATGACTAGTGTAGTAGTGTTGCACCGATACCATCGTTTGGCTGGCGAGACAGATACTGGGTTTTTTTTGTTTTAAATATTTAAATCTTAAATTACTACATACGCAACTTGACTGTAAATTACCGTATTGGAATATAAGACGGCCCTGAATATAAGACGACCCCCTCTTTTTCAAGACAAAGGTTTGAAAAAAGACTTTTTGAACACCAAATTAATTTTTATCCAGAAAATAATTACAGTACATCTGAAACAAATGATTATAACAATATATTTGAGAGAAAAAGCATGTTATTTTGCCTCATTCAAATCTTAATATCTGAACATTTAAATATGTAAACTAAAGTGCAATCACATTCGTAAATGAACGGCTTCTGGTTTTTGAAATGTAAATAAGCCAATCTATTGTGATAAAACAACAAAATAGCAATAACTATTAACCATCAAAGTGAAGTCTAACTAACTGTAGTCTTGAAACAAATCTGAATAAGGAAAAGCATTGCAATAAAATAATGCAAACTGGTTAAACTAGTAGCTGAGATCTGTCATGACCAGGGGTCGCGTTAATCGGATATTTTCCGTCGTTGACCGGTTTTTTAAAACGGTGACGGAAAAAACTGAAGTCCGTCCGTCATTTTGACAGGTTGCAATTCACACCCCAGACCACAGGGTGGCGAGTTAGCATATTAATTAGCTATTGTCTCTCTTAATGCATGACGTCGTTGGCTCTTCTGTCAGAATATTGTAGCGTCACTGGGGTCTGGCGGCGGCACCGTGATTGACACATCAACGTGAGGTTCTTATTGGTGCACCCGGTGTGCCAGCGCGTCATCCAATTGATGGACAAGATTGCCGCCTGTGTATAGACCCCAATCACATGACGTCACAACTCCACCCCCCTGACTGGAGCCGCCATATTGTGTGTCAGCTCGTCATGTTTACACATTACCGCTACGTACACGCCTCCTATCACGGCGTGTTTTTCTGCTCGTTAATATTAATAATGAAAATGGTGAAGGCGTGTGTGGTTGGTTGCTGTAACAGAGAAGATAGACGGAGAGACTTGAAGTTCTACCGTATTCTGAGAGACCCGAAGATGAGAGCGAGATGGACTGCTGTAATTCGACAAGAAATCTGGGCACCAAACGATCACCACAGACTATCTAGTAGTCATTTTATATCTGGTAAGATGCATTTAATATATATTTAGAAGATTTTGGGCTGACAACCACAATTAAGATCATTTTGTGACGTTGGTGATTGGGGTCTATATCGTTGCCTCTTTTTCTTTGGGGGCGGAGTTGTTGGCGGTAAGCAGAGTAAAAAGGGAAAAAAATACCACGACGTCCGTGTCTAATTTTTCGCCACCAAGCCAGCGTTACAATATTAATTAAAAATGAATGAAAACTAAATACTATTGAATATGTCATCATTATCATTTTAAAAATTTCAGTGACGGGTAAAAATAGACTATGACCGGATTTTTATGACCCTGTCAGTCAAAATGACAGACAACGAAAATGTCTAGCACAACCTCTGGTCATGACAGAACATCGCTTCGATGATATCTGGCATCATCTAGCGTCGTGAATGGGTATAATGTCTAGACCGCGAATATAAGACGACCCCCTCTTTTTCAATCTTATTTCAATGTAAAAAACACCGTCTTATATTCGGGCCAATACGGTAATTGCTATCATGGTTCGGGCAGACTGCTTAACTCATTATCATTGACGGTGCTGGACGTCCAATCCATTTGAAGTGGGAGAGGTGGCGCTGGCAAACCTCCTGCTTCAAATGGATTGGACGTGTACTAGTGATAAACTAATTGGTTGGAGGGTGAGTCATCCAGAGAAAGAGCACTTTTTTTTTTTTCTCCTCATTGGCTGCCATCAACAGCACAAGATGTTTACTCGTCCATAAACTTCATAACGTATTGACGGGGCGCGGGGCTGATTCATAGGGGACCCATCTACGTCAAAGCTGACTGAGTAACGCAGTCAAAGAACTTTTCTGTTGAATTTTTTGTGTGAATAAATGCTTAAATCCCTTAATTCTTTACAGATATGGACGTAAAAGTCTCGATTCTTAGTGTAGGTTCCACAACAAAAAGCCCTTAAATCCGACGCTATCCTCTTCCTTTTCCCTCGTACCCGCAAGACAGCGGGGAAGTTAGTTCTTTAATGCAACAAAAATTAATCCACGGCTTGACATCTAAAACTCAAACTAAAGAACAACTGAGAGATCGATAAAAAGAGAGAATGTAGAAGAACGTTGGTCAAAAAAATTACCTGAGCTCTATCCTTAATACTTCCTGCCATCACGCTGACTCACTAGTCCAAAACAGCCCCCGTTGCCCACTAATGTCGTACGACATGACGTCACAAGCCCGTCCCACCAAACCCAAATAAACAAATAACAATACTGTCTTATATAACCAAATCACAATTATCAACCTGTTTTATAGAACCAAATAAATAAAAAAAAATTAATATAAGTAATTATCCAAATGTTATTTAGGCACTTACACTTGGTTTAAAGCAAAAAAAAAAAAAAAAAGTTCTGGTAGCATTAATTTTACGTAAATATTGCGAACGATGAGGCTAGTCAGGAAATTAGCGGCTGCCATATGTAAACAAAGAGCTTTATCCATTGAAAATTGTTGTCAATAAATGCTTAAATCCCTGAATTCTTTATAGATATGGACGTAAATTAGTCTCGATTCTTGGTTAAAAGCAAAAAAACTGAGCAGGTAGCATTTATTTTACGTAAATATTGTGAAGTATAATGCCAATGCTGTAGCGGCTAATTTCTCCAATTGATTTTTTTTTTCCACAATGTTCAAAATGCATGCATGGTACGAAAAATATAATAATTGATGAATCCTCGAACAAATCACTTCTGGGACAATGCTTCTTCTTTGTATGCAGTACAGCTTTGGTACTTTTTCAAACCTAAATCCAGCGTTAGATCGCTGCATGTGACCGACTGCTAATAAATGAAGCGGAGTGTTGGACGGCCCCCTTCAGGAAGGCGTGATGCAGTGAATGGGGAATGTGTGATGACAATACATTATGAAGTCAACGACTAGTCATCATCTTGGAAAGGTCTTTTTTATTTTTATGGCGGTATGTGTAGCTGGCGGCCGTATTAGGTAGCCTAACTAGCGGTTGGAAACTAGAAACTAGAAATATACGGCATCGGTACGTTATTTTTCACTCCCCAATACTGATCTCATTTCACCGATACAACGCTATTTATGACAGCAGTAGCCATTTTCTTCACAAGCATGATGTGACAAGCTATTAAGAGTTGAGCAGCAGCCTATTTCACGTGTCATTTGTCTTCCCCTGACAGATATCAAAGAGCGCTTTACCAGCTACGTTCTCATGCTCATTGTGTGTCTGAGGAATATGGAGCAGTTCTCATGGAATTTGGGTAATTATCTTGAATTTTTATTCCACTATGTCTTAGAGGAAATTGTATCAGTAATAGCCAAGGTTTCCTCATTAGTATGTCAAAATGTGATGCTCATTTTGGTGATTGGAACATGAACTTATTTGTTATTTATGAATTTATTGTGGAAAATTTATATTGCAAAACAAAATGTTTGTAAAGAAGAGAAAATTATGAACAGAGAATATGAATATTATAATATATACTATTTCAGGACTGGATGCATAGAGCCTTTGTATCTCATTCCATTTTTACAGTGAACCTGAACTCATGTTCTATGTTGGCAAATATTTTATTTGTGCTGAAAGTTTCACCTATTATCTTGCAAATAGGAGTGGGAACCTCTTGGTACCTCACGATACGCTACGGTTTGCGATACTAAGCTCACGAAAATGATGATCTGACGATATGGCGATACAACGATTATCGATACATTGGTCAGGAAATCATTCTTGGATTTTCTACAAACAACTAATAAACAGAAAAACAAGCTTGTGCTGTGAATTGGAATGTGTTTATCACGAGTAGACTTCCAATCCATTTGAACTGTTCATTCGCTGTCGTCCCTCCCACTTCAAACAAATTGAACGTCATTGGCCGTCAGTGACAGCCAATGCCAGGCAATGAGGTAATTTTGGGTCATTTAAGGTCATTCACCTGTTGATTTTTAGTTACTTCCTGTTGATTCTGGGGTATTTCATGGGTCACTTCTTGTTTATTTTGAGTTACAGAGCAGGACGTGACCTGGGAATCAGCCAAATGAATAGGCAGTGACTCAAACTCAACAGGAAATGACCTGTAAATATCCTAAAATGGACAGCAAGTGACCTGTAAATGTCCTGAAAATCGGACAGAATGACTGTGAATGCTCTGGTTTCGAATGAACGGACATTCCCAGTCTAAATGGATTGGGCGTCGAGCACCATCAATGCAGCCTTAGGAGTTTTAAAGAGCATACGACAGGAGAAAAAAAAGTCTTAAATAACATTATTATGTGAATTGGAATCATATTTTGAGACAATTCGACTATATACAACAATTTAGCAAAGCGCAGATGACGAGAAATTAGTCTTTTAATCTGCCGGTTAGCCACGCCTACCATTATAGGGCTCTAGCGTCCCCAACAGGTGGATGACGTCAGCGGGAGACTAGGCCCATCGGGTTTACTATTCAGCCCACTGAGGGGGAATTATTCAGAACGCAGAAAACGCGACGAAGAGAGCCGCAAAATGTCATTGTTTCAGTCTCTCTACTCCAATATTTTTACAGGATATTCTTTTTATCCAAGTTATTTTCCCCAATAGCTATATAAATGGCTTCAGAAGGACCAGTCAGCCCGTCGAGGGGGAACTGTTCACAACGAGGAAAACGCGACGAAGAGATCTGCAAAATGTCATTGTTTCTGTCTCTTTACTTCAATATTTTTACAGGATATTCTCTTTATCCAAGTATTTTTCCTCAATAGCTAAATAAATGCCTTGAGAAGGACCAGTCAGCCCGTCGAGGGGGAACTGTTCACAACGAGGAAAACGCGACGAAGAGATCTGCAAAATGTCATTGTTTCTGTCTCTTTACTTCAATATTTTTACAGGATATTCTTTTTATCCAAGTATTTTCCCCAACTGCTAAATAAATGGCATGGTCATGACAAATAACAGTCTTGTGCTAAATGGAATATGAAATAATAAAAATGCACTTATTCAGGACGACATGGCAAAATTACTCCATAATGGTCAAAACTGTCGACTTCACCTTTACTGTCGCATCTCCCGAACGATATTTTATGACACCTATCGGACATATGTCATTTCCCTTCCCTGGCTTCGGAGAATGTAAACAAACCAAGAGGCGTGACAGCTAGCCGACATGCTAACCCGAACCGAGTGATGCTTCAAAGTCTTCGAAGCGGAAAATCACATATAACTAGCCCGGATTATTGGACATGACGACTGGGTTGTCGATTGTCTTCGTGGATCGGCAAACAGCCCGGCGGAGAGCAATTTACAGCTCCTTCCCCGGAGGAGGGCGGCTGCAGTTGTTGTGCAGCTAACGTGCAGCTAATGTGCATGAGGAGGACTTTTAACATGCCTATCAATGATCAAACGTAAGTAGTCCTTTATTTAAAGAAAGTTTGTAGTGTTTACTTTGTAATCGCTGTATTCGTATTTGACATAGTACAAAACAAGATGTTTACTCACTTCCTCGTAAGTCCAATGGTCCCACAGTAGTAGGGCTTGTTTTGGCCAATATCCACGATGAATGGGAACCTTTTGAAACTCCAAAAAGGCACACACGCTTCTCCCTCATACAGCAAGATTTTTCTGCAGCCGTTTGGCTGGCGTGATTACAAAAATAAACGTAATAATCCGCAAATTCAGCTGAATCCTTAGTCCACATACACAACAGTACGGCTGTATAGGGAAGAGGACGCCTTCATCCGTACACGTCACAGCGCCCTCCTCCTCAATGCAAGACCGAAGCCGGAAGTCACTCGCGGGATTCAAAAAACTAAATAAATATAGTGATCGCTTCCACACACATCCAAGCGGTCCATATTATTCAGGAGCATAAAATACCGTGTGTATTATGAAATAAACATGCTTTTTCGTGTCACATGCACTTTGAGTTAATTGAGACACTATTATGGTGGAAGATTTTGGGAGCAACTTGTTGGTTCTTTTTTTTTTTTTTTTTTTCTTTTTAACATTGACACCTTTTTAAAATGGTATCTCGATTCTTGGCAGGAGCATATCGATAACCTTTTGGGACACAAAGTATCACGATATGTCACCATTTCGATATTTTGCCACACCCCTACTTGCAAAGAAACTTCTTGTGCACCATCCTGTCTCGTAACTACTTTATTGGTAAGCTGTTGTGCTTCCATTTGGGGAAAAAAAAGCAGTCATATGCTATGACATCTACAGCAAATTACAGTAGAGTAAACCTTACGGGAACGCTGATTATTCATTCATGTTTACTCAATACTGCGTATCCTCAGAATTGGGTTCTAAAATTGTTTTAACCCATTGGCTGCCACTGACCGCAAAAGACTTCCATTTTGATTGGGAGGGCTGGCAACAATTGTTCGATCAGAGTCAGTGGCAGTGAAACATGATCACTCAATGCAATAAGATATAAGGATGGTGTTATATGGTAAATGGTGTTATATTTATATAGCGCTTTTCCACCTTTTGCTAAAAAAATCCTGCTTCCTTGAAACCACTGCTGTACTAATAACCCTTTTATATGACTATAAGGATAGGGTAGCGTTGCTCAAATTGGGTTTAAAAAAATACCCCACCCCCCTCCTTAATACTTTTCCGATATATCAGATCGGGACTCGTTATCGGCAGATCCTCAAAATCGGGTGACTCTCACTCGCATGTAAAATTTTTTATTGGGACAACTAGGCCTGTCGCGATAACAAATTTTAGTGTGCGATAATTATTCTCATAAATTATTGCGATATGCGATATTATTGCGCCCCCCCCAATTTTTTTTAACCAATTTACAATAACACAGTGCGAATACAGTATATATTAATAGATCAAGTACACCCATTTAAACACGATAAATATTTACTCTTAAATTCAAATACACTTTTTAAGAAATCACAACTAAAAACAATAGACCCTGCCTCTTAAGTAAAAAACAACAATATTGATACCGCACAGAAACACAGAATAAATAAAATGTGTTTAAAAAAATAATAAAAAATTGCACTTAATAACTTAAGCATTTAGGAAAATGAAAACATTTCCCATCATAGCTTCTGCAATGGTGTTCCATAGGGATGCAACGATACAGTTAAGTCATGGTTCGGTACGAATTTTGATACGGGGGACACGATTTTCGATCCGATTCAATACATTTAATGCTCTGCAAAAAAAATAACTGTATTTTTTTCTTTTTTTTTCTTTTT
The DNA here is from genome assembly GCF_030265065.1 of Corythoichthys intestinalis. Taxonomy (NCBI): domain Eukaryota; kingdom Metazoa; phylum Chordata; class Actinopteri; order Syngnathiformes; family Syngnathidae; genus Corythoichthys; species Corythoichthys intestinalis. The sequence goes on along the minus strand of NC_080405.1, from coordinate 46,577,199 downwards.
TTTTTTTTTTGCTATCGAGCAAAAATTAAATTGCAGTCATATAAACATGCATTTTAGTGCATAATATTTACGTGCTTACTTCTTACTGATATGAAAAAAATTTGTATAAAAGTGCTGAGAACAATCTTTACTGTTTGTAAAGTGAGGCAGGGCACACCGTTGATTGCTACAGCTCTCTTAGGTTTACAACATGAGCAAGACATCCTATTTATGGTTCGAATCCATCTGTGTCACGTACTGAATTAACAATATTTGCAACATTATCTATAGTCACTGTTATGGATTGATTTGGCCTTCTTAACCTCATGTGACAAATGACAGTTTAGAATTCATCGATGTAGTATATGGACTACATGTCCCATAATCACTCTGGGCTCACGTAGCCAATGGCATGGGACGTAGCACATCTAGTTTGCCATTTCATGATATCTAGTGTGTGCGTGCGCGCAACCGCGCATTAAAAAAGTTAGCAAGCGCCGCTGGAGTCACGTCTGCTCATTACTACACCAGCATATGACGGCTTTCATAAACAGGACGAGTTTGAAGCACAGCGCTTTTAATTTCATTCAGCTGTTCGTTGTCAAAGTGAGGTTATTTGTAGCAGCCAAGTCGGTAACAATGTTTTGGAGGACTTCGTTGTAAATATCCAGCGTTGTGCCGAAAAATAGCCGCCCCGCGTGATATGTCACTCCTGACGGGAGCGCCCACACGTCAACAACACCGGCGCGCCATAGGTGGTCTACAGTCACTCCGGAGCACTGACGCGGCCGGTATACGTTGAACAATAGGATATAATGGGAACGATTGGCTCTGGCGCTAGTTTTTGCCGGACCTGGAACGAAGATGCATTTTGCGCAGTTGGTAACGAACTTTTAACAGCACGTCTGCCGCACGCGCGCACACACGTGCACGCGAGGCGATAAATCGCAGCGGAAAAAATGACCGCCTTCATTTTTATATATCGCGCGATAAATGGAATTATTGCATATTGCGACAGGCTTAGGGACAACCCTAATTTCCCCCATTTTAACCACACACACAAATTATAACAGACGCAATTACATAAGATCTGTCGAGGATCCAAAAAATATTTGCTGACCCGTGAGCAGTTTTGTCCTCCAGTGAGAGCTTTCGTGAGCAGCATTAGCCGACAGGTCGATTGACAGCTTTGTGACAAGCGTCATCTTTCAGTGATGCTCTGAAAGGCAAATGTGAGTGTGCTGACTGACAGACGCCACCTGTCAGCCAAGCTGAGAGAGAGCGCGATGCACTCGTTCCTGCCCCTTTTCCATCACTCACAGGCTTTTTTTCCTCAATGCTTTGTTGTGATAAGCGAGTGAAACAAGCTTTTCCCTGAATGAGCTTCAAAGCACTTTTGTGGCGTTAGTCATTTTACAATTGTAAGTGCTGCTGTTGAAAATGAAAATGAGCATAAAGCCTACGATTAAACTGTAGTACTGGAGTTGTATTAACTCGTTGGCAGCCATTGACGTCGCTACGATAGTTCATTCGCTGCCACCCTCACAGTTCAAATGGATTGGACGCCTTCTACTGGAAAAACTCATTTTAGTTCAAAGCAGAAGGATGAAAAAAGCCATACGAATAAAAAAAAAATTCCCCAAAAAACATGGTATCTGTACAGTATCGGCTAGGGATATTTGCCGATATTTGGAAATTTAACGTATATCTGTATCGGCCATATTTTATTTATTTTTTTTTTTTAATCCGTCTGTCCGATTTTTTCTTGTTTTTCCTACTCGAGTCAGGCCTGAACTTGACGGTCTGAACTGGAGAGGTCGCACAAAAGTGGACCATTTCAAATCTGATCTAGGTCACTTTTGTATGTGGTTAAAATCCGATCTGGGCCATATTTTTCCAGAATGTGGCTGCAGACTGAACTGTCAAGTCCCCCAAATCGGATTTCATGCAGCAAGTACGTCAGCAAAGAGCGAGAGAGACAAGGCGTTACGTTAGCGATGGAGCTGTGCATTAGCTTCAGCGCCTAGCTTGAATGCGGCTTTCAGGGAAGCGGCAAGCTTGACAACAGTCATAAAAAAATAAAATGAGGGGGATATCTGTGCTCCAAATGAGCAATATTTCAAGATTGCTTACAGCCGAGAGTCGGAGCAAACTGTCCCATCTACTGGTCCTTCTCAAAAAATTAGCATATTATGATAAAGTTCATTATTTTCTGTAATGTACTGATAAACATTAGACTTTTATATATTTTAGATTCGATAGCGGCCTTAAGTTCATCCACAGTGTTGGGTCTGGTGTCTCTCAACTTCCTCTTCACAATATTCCACAGATTCTCCATGGGGTTCAGGTCAGGAGAGTTGGCAGGCCAATTGAGCACAGTAATGCCATGGTCAGTAAACCATTTATCAGTAGTTTTGGCACTGTGAGCAGGTCCCAGGTCGTGCTGAAAAATGAAATCTTCATCTCCATAAAGCTTTTCAGACGATGGAAGCATGAAGTGCTCCAAAATCTCCTGATAGCTAGCTGCATTGACCCTTGATAAAACACAGTAGACCAACACCAGCAGCTGACATGGCACCCCAGACCATCACTGACTGTGGGTACTTGACACTGGACTTCAGGCATTTTGGCATTTCCTTCTCCCCACTCCAAACTCTGGCACCTTCATTTCCAAATGACATGCAAAATTTGCTATCATCTGAAAAAAAATACTTTGGACCACTGAGCAACAGTCCAGTGCTGCTTCTCTGTAGCCAAGGTCAGGCGCTTCTTCTGCTGTTTCAGGTTAAAAAGTGGCTTGACCTGGGGAATGCGGCACATGTAGCCCATTTCCAGTACACGCCTGTGCATGGTGGCTCTGGATGTTTCTACTATAGACTCAGTCCACTGTTTCTGTACGTCCCCCAAGGTCAGGAATCGGCCCTTCTCCACAATCTTTCTCAGGGTGCGGTCACCTCTTCTGGTTGTGCAGCGTTTCCTGCCACACTTTTTCCTTCCCACAGACTTACCACCTCAGGCCTTGATACAGCACTCTGGGAACAGCCTATTCGTGCAAAAATTTCTTTCTGTGTCTTAGCCTCTTGCTTGAGGGTGTCAATGATAATAATAATAATAATAATAATAAGGCCTTCTGGACAGCAGTCAGGTTGGCAGTCTTGCCCATAATTGCGGTTTTGAGTAATGAACCAGGCTGGGAGATTTTAAAAGCCTCAGGAATCTTTCACAGGGGTTTTGAGTTAATTCTTTGATTCAGATGATTAGGTTAATAGCTTCTTTAGAGTACCTTTTCATGATATGCAAATTTTTTGAGACAGGGATTTTTGTTTTTTCTGGACTTTTTTGCCAAAATCATCAATATTAAAACAATAAAAGGCTTGAACTACTTCAGTTGTGTGTCATGATTCTAAAATATATGAAGGTCTAATGTTTATCAGTACATTACAGAAAATAATGAACTTTATCACAATATGCTAATTTTTTTTAGAAGGACCTGTATGTGTCCGTCATGCATGCTCAGTGCTTGCATGCTATCAATCCATATAAACTTTGACTATTAGACTAAACAGGGATTATTTATGTCTGTTATTTGTGTACTCTTTTTGGAAATCAAAATATGACCACCCTAGAATGCCGTTGAGCCATCATTTGTTTTGATGCTCCTTCGCATGCGGGTTAGTTTGCACAACGCATCCCGGACTGCGAATTAGTGCGCGTGAGAGATACTTGAACGGGTTCAATGGACAAAGGCAGTCTGAAAGAAAAACAGATATGACAAAAAATTGGAATTGTGCATTAAGACCTGCAGTATGAACCTAGCCTAAGTCGCACCAGCTAAAAAATGCGCAACTAAGATGAAAAAAACAACTATAAGTCGCACCGGAATATAAGTCTAATTTTGGGGGGGGGATTGATGTAATAAAATCTAGCACCAAGAACAGACATGTCATCTTGAAAACCAATTTCAGATAAAAATAGACTAGAGAACAACAGTTTATCGCTAACTCCAAACTTTCTTTCTGCTGCTCAATTACCGTTTTCGGCCACTTGCAGCTTGTAATCAATTTTGTTCAGCCCTTCTCGGTTGTTTCTATTTGTTTGTTAAATACGGCAATTGATTTAGAAAGAAAAGTAATGATAATGGTGCTATTCCATTGCCGCAGAACACCTGTGGGTTTTATTCCCCGACGTCTTCATGGTGCTCACTTCAGAAGTGGCCGTGGATGCCATTAAGCACGCTTTCATCACCAAGTTCAACGACATCACGGCGGACGTAAGGACTGAAATGTATTTTTTTTTCTTTTCGTTTCCTTTTTTTTTTCTTTTTAATCTTCATCTTCTGACTTCCTCCATGTCTTCCGGCAGGTTTACAGCGAGTACAGAGCCAGTTTGGCCTTTGATCTCGTCAGCAGTCGACAGAAGAATGTAAGGAACGTGTTCTTTTCATTTTTCCCTCCCACTGCTGACACGAAGCTTTATCTGCGTTAGGCTTACACGGACTACAGCGACTCAGTGGCCCGCCGAATGGGCTTCATCCCACTGCCTTTGGCCGTGCTAGTAAGTCCTCTAAACACTGTTGACCTGCAAATACACTGTGTCAACGCCTCATATTTTTTGTTTGAACAGCTCGTACGGGTGGTCATGAGTTCGGTGAAGGTGCGAGGAGCGCTGTCATACACGTGTGTACTCCTCTTTTATCTCGGGTAAGACCTAATTCACTTGACTCTGGGTTACAGCTAGCATTTTATGAATGCATAAATGGTCAGGCAAAATAACAACAACCAATTTTACTCCGAGATCATTTTACACATAACCCCTCCATTGAAATCCACAATGGAGTATAAAGGCCGCATACACAAAACAAAACAAAAAATAGGACTACAAGAATAAAGTAATGATATTACGGGATCAAAATAAAATCGTATTACTACGGGAAAAACTTTGCATTATTACGAGAAAATAGTCATAAAATTACGAGAACGAAGTCATACTTGTAATATTACGAGTTTAAAGTCGTAATACAAGATTAAAGTGGTACTACTTTGTAGGACCGCAGCTATCGATTATTTTAGTAGTCGATTAATCGAACTAGTTAGTTTGAATAATTGAGTAATAGTATACGGAACATGAAAAATTAAAATACTTGAGCTCAGCCTCAAACAGTATAAAATGTAAATAAATGACAACAAAAGAACAATTGGCTACTTGCATAGCAAAAGTCAGCTAGCTTAAATGCTACAAAATGCTAATTTTTTTTTTATAAAATGCTCTCAACAAATGGTTCAGACACATATTACCACAAAAAAACAGCTAATTATACCTATAGACTAAATTACGAATGCATTAAAAAACATTAGCTCAAACAACAGCTAATGTTGGTCTTAACAGGGACCTGCTGGATTCCCGCATGTGAAATGAGGCAGACAAGATGGCGGTGTATCAACCCAAATCAATACAACTAAATGCAAACACTTTCAAAATAAACCATTACAACGCCACTTTAAATAAACGAATACTCGAAGCAGCAAATCGATTACTCGAGTTTATCGATTAATTGTTGCAGCACTACTACTTTGAAATTTTAGATAATATTCCGAGAAAAAAAGTCATAATGGTATTTTATTTTAAAAAATAGGACTACAAGAATAAAGTCATACTATCACAAGATCAAAATGGAATCGTATTCCTACGAGAAAAACGTTGCATTATTACAAGAAAATAGTCAAAATATTACGGGAATAAAGCCATACTTGTAATATTACGAGTTTAAAGTCATAATACGAGATTAAAGTGGTACTACTTCTTAACTTTAGGTAATATTCAGGAGGGGGGGAGTCATAGTGTTATGTAATTTTATTTAATATTGCGAGAATAAGGTCATATTATTACAATATTAAAATGAAATCGTAATACTACGAGAAAAACATCTCAATATAACGAGAAAATAGTCATAATATTACGAGAATGAAGTCGTACTTGTAATATTACGAGTTTAAAGTAGTAATACAAGATTAAAGCGGTACTACTTCGTAACTTTAGGTAATCGAGAAAAAAGTCAAAATGTTATGTAATTTTATTTAATATTATGAAAATAAAGGAATAGTATTACGATATTAAAATGCAATCGTAATACTGCAAGAAAAACGTCTCAATATAACGAGACAATAGTGTTAATATTACGAGAATGAAGTCATACTTGTAATATTACGAAATTAGTCGTAATATGATATTAAAGTGATAATACTTCGTAACTTTAGGCAATATTATGAGAAAAAAGTCAATTATGTAATTTTACTTAATATTACGAGAAAAATCGTAATTTACGAGTCGTTGTATTACGTAATATGTATTATGGATGCAAATTAGCTAAATATTATGTAATGTTTATAAAACTACGTAAATTACCTTGGTTGGGAGCTATGACGAAGTGTTAGTATAAATCTTATATTGATTCTAATTTGATTTTATATTTTTTTTTGTGAAACCGATTCTAAAATACAGATTCCCGAGATGCTCTCAATATTGTTCACTATAACGGAAGCAGCAAATTATTTCGTAATATATATGGATGCAGTGCAGCTTATTATTAGCTGCAATGCATCAATCCAAAAAAATATGGAATATAATCACTTTAATTTTGTAATATCCTGACACCTTTCTCGAAATATTTCAACTTTAATTTCGTTGTATTACGTAAAATTATGTATCATTATGACTTTTTTTGTTGTATTACGTAAAAATTTTGTAACATTACAAATGTTTTTTCAATGGCCTATTTTCTCTAATACGCCACCTTAAAAATCCCTTTATAACTAAAGCTCTGCAATTTTGTAACCTTTTAAAAGAACCCCAGTTGTAAGAAAAATCTCATTGACAGAATTTGTATAATCTATTTATTTATTTTAAAGCGTGCTTGTACGTCATCAAACTGACTCAAATATTCCCACACAACACACGCAGGCTTACATAAGCATCCACATTCTGTCCTCACGTTCTCCCCGCGCTCGTTCGCCGTATCCCATCAGACCGGCGCCATTGAAGAGTTTCCCCCTCGGGGTGAACAGTACCGTGTTGTCATCTCGGCTGGCATCTCGGCGGTTTAAAAATAGCCCTGCCGTGCCCTGGCAACAGTTCAGCTGAGCTGACATTCGCTCGCTCTTAACACTCCATCGCATGCGGTGGCAGCAGCAGCAGCTCCACAGACCTAATTTTGTCTGCCTGTCATCAGTGACGCTCCGTTTAGCCCTCATGATGGCACACTTGGACAACAAATGCATCATGATGGACTAGTCGTAGTTTTACACACTATTGAACATGTGCTCAAGAGCTCATACTCAATACCTCAGTGTTTTGCAACCTTTTCTGAGTCCCAGCACATTTTTACATTGAGATAAATCACATACACCACAAACTAAAAATGTTCCAAAATGACTTTATGTACAGTATATTTAATTATGATACAATTTTTTAATATTTATACTTATAACATAATTGAGTAGGTTTTGTCTCATCCCCGGTGAAAGTACATTCGAACGAAACATAGCTATCACTGTATTGGCTTGTCTTTGAACCGTCTTCTCTTTTTTTTTTTAAACTACGACTCATACTAGGGCCCTCATGTGGGTCAGAATCTTGTCCAGGTCTCAGTTTGGAATTTGAAGTTGTCCGCGTATCCGTAGTCCACCAATAGGAGCGGTGCGCCAGCGAATCAGGTGCACAAATAGGAGCGGTGCGCCGGCACATCGGGCACGCCAATAGGAGCGGCGCGCCGACAACAGCCCCATTGACTCGACATTATTTTAAAAGAGGAAGAAAAAAAAAGAAAAGCAATATTGGATCATTTTAGGACTGCAGCTATCGATTATTTTAGTAGTCGATTAATTGATGAACTAGTTAGTTCGACTAGTCGAGTAATCGTATATGGAACATGAAAAATTAAAATACCAGAGCTGAGCACCAAACAGTATGAAAAAAATAGGATCTATATGCACAACAAAAGAACAATTGGCTAACTTACATAGCAAAAGTTTGCTAGCTTAACTCATTCACTTCCAGCCATTTTCACCGGTGCAACCCCCTTCGCTCCCGACTATTTTACTGGATTTTGACTGATTTTGCAAGGCCCACAGAAAATTCTGTTCTATTGCTATATAAACATGGAACCAACCAAAAGAGAGATTAGAGAGACTTCTTTCAGCAGGAAAAAACGTAAAAACAGTAAGTTCATATCTTTTTCCATTCTTTAGAAATCAGTATTAGAGAATAGCTTAGTCTGAGCAATTTTCCAGTTTCCGCTGAAAAAACAGAGAAATTGAGCTATAGGTGAAAGCATACATTTCAAACATAACTTTGACTTTAACACAGGTATGTTTTGCTTTAGTTGCATGCCAAACATATCAATAATGTTTTCCTTTTACAAAATAACATAAACAACAAGACAAATAGAGCTTTTGATAGCAAAGTAACAATTTATTTACACATAACTGAGAGATGACGCTGTTGTGGCCGCGACAGCCGGGTGAACTCTTCCCTCATCGCTGCCTGTCTCATAAAGATGGATTTTTTTGAGTCTCTGCGGGGTCTGCTCGGCGAGCAGCACGGACTCAACGGCATCGTCCGCTGCACTGGTGGTCCCGGTCATTCTGCTCAGTCGTCCAGTGCCTGGCATCCTGGGCGTCCTCTAGGTCATTCTGCTCGGTCGTCCGCCGCCTGGCATCCTGGACGCAATTCGGTCGTCTTGCCCGGCCATTCGTTGCCGTTGAATCGGGTTGCGGGTCTTACCAAATGCACTACTGCTCTCCAGGGCCAGTTTTATTGCTTTAAAATGGATTTTCAGCTTAGTGCTTTGAAGGTAAATTGAATCAGAACCCAGAGATGTCTCTTGTAAAAAAAAAAAAAAAAACAAAAAAACGTAAAACACATCTAAATTCGTCTTTGGGACACTGAAAATTTTTAAAATAGAACGTATTTATACGTTTTTGGGAGCAAGTAAGTTGAATGCTATAAAACGTTCATTTAAAAAAAAAAAAAAATTATACAATGCTCTTAACAAATAGTATAGGCACATATTCCCACAAAAAACGGCTAAATCACCTATAAACTAAATTACGAATGCATTGAAAAAAAATTTGTTCAAACAAAAACTTTTGTTGGTCTTAACATGAAGCAGCTGGATTCAGCCATGTGAAATGAGGCAGTCTAGAGGGCAGTGTAGACATCCAAATCAATAAAACTAAATTTCAAAATACACCATTACAACGCCACTTTAATTAAACGAATACTCGAAGCAGCAAAATTTAGTTCGAATCTTTTTTTTCTAATCAAATATTGAGTTAATCGATTGTATTGAATCGTTGCAGCACCAGATCATTTGCGCTGTGGCTCACTGGTTGAAAAACACTGCAGTACCCTCATGCATCATACTAACTGTTTCTAATCAATTTTGGTTACTTGATTGTGTAATGTGAGGATGTCTGTGCACATTTTCTACACATTTAGTTCTATAATAGAAAAATGGCACACACAAAAAAAAAAATCAGTTTAATGAGCGCTGTCGTTAAAGCTGCCATTGGTGGTGCTAGGCGTCCAAGCCATTTTGACTGGGAGGAGCAGTTAAAATTAATTGGATGTCTAGCGATGTCTGTCAATTTCACTGGCAACCTGTTGGTTCCTTTAATAAACAGTGTCTTTTTTTAATTTTTTAATGATCCAGCGATTCTTGGCGGGAGCATATCGATTACCTATTCTCATACAAAGTGTTGCGATATATCACCATATTAATTGTGACATGATATAGTTGGTGAAGGAGTTTTTTTTCTTTTTTTTTACTACATGTTGGGGACCCATAAAATGCATAGATTTTCACCCGTTTGCACACGTCTACTAAAAAATTATTGCGATTTTGGGCATCTTTCCACTTACCAGCTAAAGAACATGCTCTATTAGGTTGAAAGGCAGGAATTGACTTTGCCTGAAAGCTAACACTCCCCTAATGACTTCTAAATTAGTAGTTTTAATGTTATTATTATTCATATAGTAGATGTCTGCTGTGGTTTTGCTCAGCTAAATCTAACAAGTTATGATTTGGCGGAAAGTCAAACGCCACCACTCAATACTATGACCAAAATAAAAAAAATATAGAGTTTACTTCAAGCCAGAGTGTACTTTATTCATTTTAATTAATTAGCATTGTATTAATTTATACATTTATTTATAATGATATAAAAATATATATATTTTAAAAAATACAATAAATATATACATTTTAAACAACTAAATATAAACTCCTATAAAGTCTTTAGTGCCAACATTTGAATAGCTGTCCACTGTCGTGACCACTGTCCCTGAAAGGGAAAGTTAATTCTCTCTCTCTCCCTTCAATTAATCCCCATTAAAATTACACAGAATTTTAGCAGTTGAGTTGATAAAGCTCAACGGCTGTAGCCTTTTTTCACAAAGACCCTGCAAAATATATGCATAAGTGATAAAGAGCCTGCAAATATATTGCTGCTTTTCACAAAAGGTCCTATAAAATGACCCCCTTCGATCCTTTTCCACTTCTTTTATACATAGATCCTGTTAAAACTAGTGACTTTCATATAACGATAAAGCAAAATAACTCGCACACAGAATGGCCTTGGAGAATTCCAGAGCTGGTACGCTGCAGAATTATTGCCTATTTCAAGCATATGTCCTTTTAAACTGGTCCTCTGTTGTAAACTAACGCATTCTCTGTGTTCAGACTGCTCACACTGAAGGTGCTGAACAGCATCGTGCTGCTTGGGAAGTCGTGTGTGTACGTCAAGAGGGCCAACATGGAGGGCAAACTCTTCCAAAAGCCCACTACCGCTCCGCCCTCCTCGGTCAAGCCCCCCAACATCAAAGCTGAGCGGCCCCCGACGACTGCAACAGTCTCAGGTAACGGGGACAAAAAAGCTTTCGTCTTTGCACAACTCCACATCTGTTGACTATTTCACCCAGAGAGTCTTCTGTGTTGTACATAATCCGTGTATTTTCACTAGTGTTGCACGCCTCCGTGAAGTTGGCCCTCGATCAGATGCAAATTTATATAAAAATCATGTCAATCGTTTGTGCTTGTTTGTGCTGTAAAGAGTTTCATTTGTGCTATTGTTTTTGAGATTTTATTTTATTTTTTTAAGGTATAAGATATTACATGTTTTTTTATATATATATTTTGTAGTGATAATGTCACCAACACAAAACACTCCTGTGCTATGTTTTGTTTCCTTTCTGAAAAAAAAAAAATAATTATTTGAAATAACTGAAAAACCGTTGCAGCACATTCAATATTTAAAATCACAAAATAGCCAAACGAATGCACCACTTCGGGTCCATTTTGCAGCTTACAGTGGGCTGCGAGTGATGTCATCATTCAAAATGACTATCTCAATATCTATAAAACGACAGCAGCAGAAACGAAAAAAAAATTTCAGCACAAATGTAGCACAAACGAATGGCACCACTTCGGGTCTATTTTGCAGTAACTGGGGGGCTGCGTGACATCATCTCTACAAATTGAAAGCAGATTATCTACAAAAATGTTGCAAATTTTTACAGCCTTAACCAGCACAAACGATTGACACCATTTTTAGCTATTCTTAATGGTTAATAGGTGGCTGCTTGACCTCAGATTGAATGATAAAAGAATTGTAGATACAGTAACTCAAATACAATCTCAGCACAAACAATGGACATAATTTTCATTGAAATTTGTGTCTGAAGAGGGGCCAACTTGACAGAGATGTGTTGCACGGATACCATTTTTTTTTTGGCTCCCGATACCGATTTTAACAGCCGGATATCAGCCGATAGCACTTTTTTTTTTCCTTTGGTACTCTCTTGACTGTAAAGTAAGGGTGTCAACAATAATCGATGCTGCGATGCATCCCGATGCGGGGCAGGGACGATTCGATTCGATGCGGGCAACACGCTGAATCGATTCAGCGCATTTTAAAATATATAAGTACGTTCAAAAATCTTCCCTGCGCAATTCCGGTGATGCAATGGATTTGGTTTCCCCATTTGTATTGTTATTCTCATGTTTACCTGTAGAGAGAGCTACTTCACATTCAAAGCAAGCCCGTAGAGGTTAAATCGGGCCTATAAATTCCAGCCCAACCCGACACGGCCAGCTGGTATTGAAGCCCGACCGGCCAGATCAATTAACTATAGATTTGCATGCCCGAGCCAAGTGATGTGGAAAAAATAAAAACGCAGCAGCAGCAGCAGCAATTTATTTTCATTTCTTCAAGTTTTCTTACTGTTTAAATAGTCTACATATTTTTATAAGAGTTATAAAAGCCTTTACACAACGAAATAACGCTGGGAAAGTTTAATATAAAAAAAAAAAAAACACGGTTTTGCAGACGCACAGAGGAGAAGATTCGAAAGGATCACGTTTGCCTTTGTGTGCATGAATAAAAGCGTCTTTCCTAACAAATTCTCAGTTGGCAGACAAAAAACGCAAGTTTACACAATATTTAAATAGTCTACATATTTTTAAGAGATTTATAAAAGCATTTACTCAACAAAATAACGCTGGGAAAGTTTAATATTAAAAAAAAAACACAGTTTTACAGACACACAGAGGAGAAGATTTGAAAGGATCACATTTGCCTTTGTGTGCATAAATAAAAGTGTCTTTCGTAACGAATTCTCAGTTGGCAGAAAAAAAAACGCAAGTTTACTCAATATTTGAATAGTCTACATATTTTTATGAGATTTATAGAAGCATTTACACAACGAAATAACGCTGGGAAAGTTTAATTTAAAAAAAACAAAAAAAACACGGTTTTACAGACACACAGAGGAGAAGATTCAAAAGGATCACATTTGCCTTTGTGTGCATAAATAAAAGTGTCTTTCGTAATGAATTCTCAGTTGGCAGGAAAAAAACGCAAGTTTACTCAATATTTAAATAGTCTACATATTTTTATGAGAATTATAAAAGCATTCACACAACGAAATAACGGGAGGAGAAGAAGAAAAAGAGGGCTGCGCCACAGCCCTCTGCGCTTTTTTTTTTTTTTTTAATAATTTATTAGTCCGGCGCGGCGGCCCGACCCGACCCACCGAAACGTGAATGCTTAACATTTCGGGTTGGGTTCGGGCACAAGATCTAACCTCTATGCAGGGGGGACGAGGAACCCAAATCCGCTTCCTTACCGGAGTAACGTCACAGACAAGCGCAGTTGTAATCGAGAGAGCAGAGAGATAGGCATAACATAACAATGGCTGAAACGGCGAAAGAGTGAGCGAGAAATATTATAGATATAAGATAGGCTAGGCCTACATTTTACTTTTGTTCTACATTGCAATTTAGTTGTTTTGTTTGCAACTGAAGTGATCCCTGGATTGATATTGCGATAAAGATGCTGCTGCACTACAATATTTTCTTTGTCGTTTTCTTTAATATTTACTTGAATATTTTTATCGATGGGTCGTTGTGACTAAAATACAGTGACTGTTATTACTGATTTTGCACAGGAGTTCAGATGTTGCACTGTGTGAAAGGCTGCTACTGTGTGTAAAAAAAAAAAAAAAGAGAAAGCCCTGGTCTCATTCAAATGCTGTGATCTGATTTTTTTTTTTTAAAGATATATATGAAAGTATACTATTTTCATTTGACTTCAACCAGGAGTGACACAAGAGCCAATAAAAAGTTGTTTAATGTCTGTCCGCTTGTGTTGGCTCATGATTCACGAAAAATATGCTTTGCTTTAGAATTTTAATGCATCCCAGGCTTTAATGCATCGCAATGCATTGCCGAATCGAACCGAATCGAATCGTGACCCTCTGAATCGAATCGAATCGTGGCCTTCCGAATCGTAATCGAATCGAATCGTGAGGGCGGTGTCGATGCACACCTCTACTGTAAAGTAATTGCTGACATGGCCAAATACTGCTTACCTCTTTGTGCTATTGATGGCGCTAGAAGCCTCTGAAGTGGGAGTGGTGGCTGCGAATGTTCGCTGGGTGCATCTCGGCGCTAGACGTCCCAATTTATTTGAACTAGGAAGCCTGTCCTGATCAGAGCGATCCTGGAAAATGACTTCTTCTTTTATATGGAGATCTCCACGAATTGGCAGTTTGTTCTACACATATGCACACGCCAACTCACATGGCACGTGTTAAATGCCACTCACTGTTGCCATGACAACAAGAAGCTTTTCATCACAGCGACCCGCTTTCCCAGAGGTGAAATCGTCTCACTGACACTCGCAGCTGAATCCTGTCGGTACTCGCCTCCCACTTTCGGTTCCGCCCGCGCTTCTCAACAGGAGCTCAGAGGTGACGAAAGATTCCGATAACGTGTCACTTCCTGTTTACCTTGTCTAGATGAGCAAAAGCCATGAGGCGACGCGTCTTTCAGCTTGGTTTTTGAACCACTCAACCACTTGAACTACTCAACTACCGCTCCCCTTTTCACGATTATGCTCATGTGCATGTCTTTGTTTTTCTTAAAAAATCATCTGGATTGGCACAGCACAAAGACACACCATCTGCTTTGTAGTGTTTGTCCGCAGGCCAGATGAGGGTAACGAAATAGTTTAACATCAGCCAGTTGCTCTGAACTTTTGAGTCAAGTTCATATGCTCCAAAAGCTAAATTTTTGTGCTTGATAAGAGTCTCATTTCATGAATATATATTCACACCAAATGTACCAAATGAAAGACTTTATATTTGTCCAATATAAAGAGTGCTATTTTTCTTACTGACATACTGTACCACTGACGGCGATAGATGCCCAATACAAAAGAAATAGGGGTGTGGAAAGAACATTTCAAATGGATTGGGCATCCATCGCAAACAGTAGCCAGGGTTACACGGAGCCAAATATTTTAATTACAATCAGAATATAATACCAAACCTAATAATACCTAATAAAATTACTCCATATTAACACCTAAATTGGAATAAATAAGCTGAATCTGATTGAAATATTCTGATCAGTTGCACTGTTTTCATGAGCACTCAGGCATTTCCCTTTCGGTCGGAACAAATTACCGTATTTTTCGGACTATAAGTCACACCTGAGTAGAGCAGGGCGGTAAACCGAAAATTTACCGTCACCGAAATTCTTAACAATGACCGACGTAATTTTGACCATGTCGGTAAATTCGGTAAATTAATAAAACAAGAAAATATAGTCTTTTCATCCCGCTTTGATTCTGTGTTGTTCGTCTATGTTCATTCCCCTTTAAGAAAGCAGTGAATGTGCTTACGTAGGGAGTCACGTGATCATCAGGAAGCCAATCAAACAAAAGCCCGGTAAGCTAACGCTAGCAGCTAACGCTAGCAGCTAACGCTAGCAGCTAACGCTACAAGCAAAACGTGATGGAGTGTGGCTTAAGGGAGGTTCACCAAACTTTCAACCGACATTTAGTAGACTCTTGGTGGCATCCAGACGGGCTTTCACCCGCTGTCCTCCTTTGTTCTCACGATTTCCGGAGATGGTGCTTTCAGTGCTTTCTACTGGTAACCAGGCTAACGCTAGCTAGCGGCTAACGCTACAAATGAACGTTATGGAGTCGGATAGCGGCTCTAACCTTGTCGAAACGGCTGAACTTAATGAGTGGATTGGGCACTGACTGCATCTAGCAATTACTTTGTGGCGTTATTTTGTATCTGTCTGTGTGTGATTCCTCTGATAGCTTTTGTGATTTGTAATTTATCGTCATTTATCGTTATCGAGATAAGTCTGCTCAATTTATCGTGATACATGTTTAAGGCCATATCGCCCAGCCCTACACCTGAGTATAAGTCGCACCAGCCATAAAATGCCCAACGAAGAGGAAAAAACATATATGTCGCACTGGAGTATAAGTCACATTTTGGGGGGAAATTTACTTGATAAAATCCAACACATAGACAAATATGTCATCTTAAAAGGCAATTTAAAATAAAAATACAATAGAGAACAACTTGCTGAATAAGTGCACAGTATGATAATGTTACATGATGCATGAACAACGAAATACGAACGTGGCCGGTATGTAAATGTAACATAGCTATTATGAGTTATTCAGATAACTACAGCATAAAGAACATGCTAAGAAGTTTACCAAACCATCATTGTCACTCCAAAACACCAAAATAATATGTGAAATCTTTTAATAATGTGTTAATAATTTCACACATAAGTCACTCCAGAGTATAAGTCGCACCCCCAGCCAAACTATGGAGGAAAAAAAAAAAACCTGCGACTTATAGTCCGAAAAATACGGTATTTTCACATGCACAGATTGATCATACAGTTGTGGTCAAAAGTTTACATACACTTGTGAAGAACATAATGTCATGGCTCTCTTGAGTTTCCAGTTATTTCTACAACTCTGATTTTTCACTGATAGAGTGATTGGAACAGATACTTCTTTGTCACAAAAAACATTCATGAAGTTTGGTTCTTTTATGACTTTATTATGGGTGAACAGAAAAAAGTGATCAAATCTGCTGGGTCAAAAACATACATAGAGCAGAACTAATATTTGATAACATGTCCCTTGGCCATTTTCACTTCAATTAGGCGCTTTTGGTAGCCATCCACAAGCTTCTTGCAAGCTTCTGGTTGAATCTTTGACCACTCCTCTTGACAGAATTGGTGCAGTTCAGTTAAATTTGATGGCTTTCTGACATGGACTTGTTTCTTCAGCATTGTCCACAAGTTCTCAATGGGGTTTAAGTCAGGACTTTGGGAAGGCCATTCGAAAACCTTAATTCTAGCCTGATTTAGCCATTCCATTACCACTTTTGATGTGTGTTTGGGGTCATTGTCCTGTTGGAACACCCAACTGCGCCCAAGACCCAATCTTCAGGCTGATGACTTTAGGTTATCTTGAAGAATTTGAAGGTAATCCTCCTTCATCATTATTCCATTTACTCTCTGTAAAGCACCAGTTCCATTGGTAGCAAAACAGCCCCACAGCATAATACTACCACCACCGTGCTTGACGGTAGGCATGGTGTACTTGGGGTTATAGGCCTCACCTTTTCTCCTCCAAACATATTGCTGGGCATTGTGGCCAAACAGCTCGATTTTTGTTTCGTCTGACCACAGAACTTTCCCCCAGAAGGTCTTATCTTTGTCCATGTGATCAGCAGCAAACTTCAGTCCAGCCTTAAGGTGCCGCTTTTGGAGCAAGGGCTTCCTTCTTGCACGGCAGCCTCTCAGTCCATGGAGATGCAAAACACGCTTGACTGTGGACACTGACACCTGTGTTCCAGCAGCTTCTAATTCTTGGCAGATCTGCTTTTTGGTGATTCTCGGTTAATCTTCACCCTCCTGACCAATTTTCTCTCAGCAGCAGGTGATAGCTTGCGTTTTCTTCCTGATCGTGGCAGTGGACAAACAGTGCCATGCACTTTATACTTAAAACAATTGTTTGCACTGTTGCTCTTGGGACCTGCAGCTGCTTTGAAATTGCTCCAAGTGACTTTCCTGACTTGTTCAAGTCAATGATTGTTCAATTCAATAATCACTCACAAGAAATTGCTAATTCGTGTTGCTGTATGTATATTTTTGACCCAGCAGATTTGATCACTTTTTCTGTTAACCCATAATAAAGTCATAAAAGAACCAAACTTCATGAATGTTTTTTGTGACAAAGAAATATCTGTTCCAATCACTCTATCGGAGAAAAATCAGAGTTGTAGAAATAACTGAAAACTCAAGAGAGCCATGACATTATGTTCTTCACAAGTGTATGTAAACTTTTGACCACAACTGTATATACCGGAAATGATAGAATTGTATTATTATTATTATTATTATTATATTGTCGAGCCAGTTCACGGACACGCATACTACGCTCATATTTTTCTATCATTTCAATCTTCATTTCAATGGTAAGCGTCAACTTTTCACTTTTTTTACCACCTGCACTAACATTCTTGGAGCCCATGTTGATTTCTCGCACAAGAAAATCAGCCGTGCATCCGTCTTGGGGGGGAAAACGAAACTGCGGCGAGGTCATAAATCGTTGTATTTCGAGCATGTCGTCAGATGTGGAAACGAGTCAAATTTTGTCGAAAGATCATGTGTTGAAGCGATCGTATGTCGAGGTACCAATGTATGTTAATCTGAGCTCCTTGGTGGAGGTAATACAGAGAAGCATTCATGACCATTATGGTCAGTCATCGAATTTTGTTCTTTTTCACAGGTGACGCCCAGTTGAACCCGAAGTCGTCACCCGCTCCTCCTTCATCCTCTTCAGTGACCACCCAGCCGGCGCCCAGGTGGGACTTTCCTCCACCGCCAGTCGACTCTGCGACTTCAACGCCCCCACTTCCTTCTCTACCTACACACCGGCCGTCCCCCTCGCCCGAACCCCAGCCGCCTGCTCCCTCACCCCCCAAAGAGGAGCGGGAGCCCGGATCTGGTGTAAGGCCCGAAGCTCCCAAAAAGGACCTCCTGGAGATTGACCGTTTCACCATCTGCGGCAACCGTATCGATTGACGTAAAGACGCAGGGAGTTTGATTATCGCCGGATGAGTAAATTATTATAAAATGCACTGTGAAATCCGTTCCTGTCGTTCAGAGACATTTCGCCACAGGAAACCTGAACGGGATGACGAGAGGACCACGTTTCACACCCACAAACGGTGCACAGAAGGGGCCACGGCACTCACTTAAGAGAGCCTCCAAAAGACTCTCGCCCTGAATGTCGCCAGTAGGGGACAAAATACGTTTGACACTTTTCAGAAGGTGACGCGTCGTTTTTTTCATGTCAAAGACAAGCAAACTGTCTAGCAGTTGAGTTTATACAGCTTCGATGACCATGCTAGATCCCTGCTTCATTTAAACCTGTTTTATACATTCAGGAAGCCCCATAAAACAAACAAAATTAACAACAATTTCATACAAAGATGCTGCAAAATGGCAGCCTTTTTCTCACAGAAATCAAAACACATTGATTCGATAATATCACAAACAGGGAGCCCTTAAAGCTACTTCCGATCTCCACAGAGACCTTGCACAATTTCACGGAAACTGCTACCTAAATGATCACCACTTTTATGCAGAAACACTGATTTTTTTCTCAATGAAAATCTGAGACTGTTTCAAACACTGCAAAACCCTATGAAATTACTCCCTCTTCATAGTGATGCACCGATACCATTTTTTTTGGGGGGCGCCGATACCTATTCAAACACCAATTCAGACCACGTTTTTTGGAGAGAAAAAAAAAATCAATTTTTTAAAAGTCTAAATAAGTGCTTACTCACTTGAATGTAAAATAATTGCTCATAGCCTAGTCAGACACTGCTTTTACTCATTGGCTCCCATTGACATTCATAGACGGCCAATCCATTTGAAGTGGGAGGGTGGCAGCGAATGAACGTTCGTTCATTCGCTGCCACCCTCCCACTTCAAATGAATTGGACGTCTACTAGTGACAAGCTAAGTGGTAGGAGGTTGCTTCTTGGCCAGAGGAAGAACACTTATTTTTTTAACTCATTTGCTGCCATTGACAGGACGTCCAATCCATTTGAAATGGGAGGTATGGCAGACATCTTGGGTAGGGCAACCGGCAGTTTCTTCCATGTTGATGTCCTACCTGCTGTCCCGAAACATCTATCCACGTAGCATCATCACTGATATCCCAAAGCAGCTCGTTGCCTTCATTGTCGGCTTTGTGTCACGTTTACATGCTTGATTTTGCTATTTTGATTTTCTTTTATTGAAATGATTTTTTTTCCTGCGGAAATATGAATCTTTTTGTTGATACAGGATATGACATATCAGGTATGATTTATTTAATTTTATTGAAGGTACTTTTTCTGTTTGGAGGGGGCATTTTGGAGTCAGGTTTCTATAAGGTTTACTGCCATTGTAATAATAATGTTATGGGCATAACATGTTTTGGTGTGGTTTCCACTGACGCGGCTATGACTCAGCTGGTTTCGTGTCCCAAGCATATTGTTTGAAGTAATAATAAAACAAAATACCTAATGTTGTTCCCATCCTTTACAATACAGTATATTGAACTTTTTTTTTTTCCCCTGATTGTTTCAAGCGGTTACGATTATTATTATTTTTGTGGGTGTGCTGAACTTTCCATGAGTGACTAAGTACATGTTTACCAACGCATCATTTTCTTGTTTATGCATCCCAAACACAGGTCTGACATTTCATGACGTGATGTGTCAACAAGTCAAAGACAGATGTGACAACCGACGCCAACAAAAGATGAGTCGAGTTTCGCATAGGCTTACTTCAGTTCAAAAAATTTTTTTCCCATATGTGACTCTGAAAAAGAACTAATTCAGGGTTTTCAGAAGATGCGTTTAATGCCTGGGAAATCACTGTAGTCAGCCGTAAAAACTTTTTATGGTATATATTTGTTTCATTAATGGCTGTGCGCTAAATACAAGAGTTTGGGATTCATATATATTACGTGTAGGTATGTAATTCTGACGGGATGATAACCTTACGCAAAAATGTCATGGTTTTACAGTATCAAGGTATTGAAATTACAGCTCTAAAATGTGTTATTTTGACATATCTTGAGTTTAAAAAAAAAAAAACTTTTTTCCATTGACGAGGATTTTTCTTTTCAAAACATAGTAGCAAATTGGAAAACAAGTATTTTGTTAAGTTAAAATAAATTTAAAAATAAGAACTGAAATATTCTAAATACCGCATTGGCCCGAATATAAGGTGATGTTTTTTGCGTTGAAATAAGACTGAAAAAGTGGGGGTCATCTTATATTCGCGGTCTAGACGTTATACCCATTCACAACGCTAGTTGGCGCCAGATATCATTGAAGCGATGTTCTGTCATGACCAGTGTTGGGAGTAACGCCGTTATAAATAACGCCGTTACGTAACGGCGTTATTTTTTTCAGTAACGGGGTAATCTGACTAATTACTTTTTCCGCCGTTACAACGCCTTTACCGTTACTAACTGTTAAAAGCGGTGCGTTACTTACTCTGAATAAATTGAAGAAACTACCAGCCGTGTCCAGTCGAGACCCTGCTCTGTTGATTTGTCATCCAAGACTTGGGGTGCGTTCAGGTTCAAGAATAGCGCACGTACTTCTGACTCCAAGCTGTTTGTCCCTGCTCATTCAATTAGACAATGCTTTCCAAAGTTTGGTAATGTTTCTGTGTTTGCTACACCTGATGCTAGCCTCGTTCCCGTCTCCCACTGTCAGTCAGCAATAATTTTGCTTCCATCTTGAGGACGGCAGACGCTTTGAAGGTGGCTTGAATTGTCGGGAAACGGGCCTCTCTGAATGCAGCCCCTCGAGAGATGGGATGGAAGTGATTGTGATTGGCTGAGGGTTAGAGTCATGTGTCTTGGTAAGCCAATCAGAGCCGGTGATTTCACAAGCAACCCGGAACAGCGCGTGCGGCAAACACACACACGCAAAACAGATGCACAGGGTCAGGATGGCAGAGCATTCAGAAGAAAAAATGTCCTTCAAGAGGTGGAAATATAGACACTATTTCAAGTTTGTCGAAATTAAAGGAAAGAACCTGCATGTAATGTGTAATTTATGTCCCGGGTAAAAAGCTTTTGTCGACATCTATGGTAAGCAATTCAAATCTGCTGAAGCACCTAACAAGTTAACTACCTGTCTGTTCTTCTCTATTCCACTGACTCGAATACTGCTCAGAAAATTTCAAATTCTTTGACATACAACAAGTTCTTTTTAAAGTAACGGAAATAGTTACTTTCCCTGGTAACTAGTTACTTTTACTATATGGTAAATGGTGTTATATAGCGCTTTTCCACCTTTCATAGAGTAATTCAGTTACTAACTCAGTTACTTTTTGGAAGAAGTAGTGAGTAATTAACTAATTACTTTTTTAAAGTAATGTGCCCAACACTGGTCATGACAGATCTCAGCTACTCTCAAGTTTAACCAGTTTGAATTATTATGTTTTTCCTTATTCAGATTTGGTTCAACACTTGTTACAGTTAGACTTCACTTTGATGGTTAATGCAGTTATTGCAATGTTGTTGTTTTATCACAATAGATTGGTTTATTTACATTTCAAAAACCAGAAGCCATTCATTTACGAATGTGATTGCATTTAAGTTTACATATTTAAAGGTTCAGATATTAAGATTTGAATAAGGCAAAATAACATGCTTTTTCTCACAAATATATTGTTATAATCATTTGTTTCAGATGTATTGTAATTCTGTATAAAAAATAATTTGGTGTTCAAAAAGTCTTTTTTCAAACTTGAGTCTTGAAAAAGAGGCGGTCGTCTTATAACCAGGGCCGTCTTCTATTCTGGCCAATACGGTAATATTAAAATGCTGTATAGGTGAGTGTAAACCCTCAGCTGATAGCTCAACATTATGACCATCAGAAGAAAAATAATTGAATTATTTTCCATAAAAAGCAGGAGTGTATGACTCGTATCATATTTACATTATACACGCACTCTCTTTCTCAACACAGACAGTTGCCAGAGAGAGAAAAAACACATTTTGCCACCGCTAGACACACTAAACATGCTGGAGTTAACTCTCGTAGCTGGTGGGAAACGTTCATGATAGTGTTTACTAACCTTTAATTTTGTATAAATGGCGGGGCTGCCGGCCGCAGTGGCGGAGGGGTGTCGTGGCTCCAATCTTGCGCCGCCCCACGGCTGCTTCTCAGCGTTCTCCTGCTTCCACCCTCCCCTCTTATTTGCTTGGGTGTCTGCCCTGGGTGCCGGCACGGGTCGCTGGCTGGATACCAGTGAGTTGGCTGGGTATTGTCTGCTCCAACGGGGGGTCCTGCTCTGCCCTGGGCTTGGTGGGCCGTTGGGGGTCCCGCGATGTGCAGTGCCGGTTAGGGGGCTGCGGCTGTGGCTCGTGGGCCAGGTGGCGGGGTGTCCCCTTATCCTTGAAGGCCGGTTGATTGGGGCGCGGATGGCACGGGGGACCACCCTGGGATCCCTGGGAGATAACGATGGGGCCCCTTTGCTGTGGATGGATGGGCTGTGCTGGTTTGCCGTCACCCCACCGCCCCCAGATTGGCTGGGGAAGGGCCGTGGGGTGGCACCCACGCGGCATCTCCACTTGTTTGGGGGACGATCACATGTCAGATGGGATTCACGCATTACTAGGGGAAATTAGACACACTCAAGTAGAAAACCTTGGTGTCAGGATTAGCGATGCAACAGCATAAATTAGGATGCCATCATACACCTACTCACAAGGGATTCACACAAATACTGGGTTCTACACCACATGGCTGATTTGTGTACACACCACCCCTTCCAATCACTTATCTCTTACTCCTTCCCCCTCCTCTCTTTCCTTGGTTATCAGGCCCGCCACATGGTGTCAGCCGGAAATACACCTAGCTAACAATGGCACCAACATATTCATAGTTAGTGTAGGCGTTCAATGTATTTCTTGTTGTTGTTTGTGCTTCTTCTGTCTCTCCTTCTTTTCTTCTGCTCCCTCATAACCCCTTCCTGTTCGCTGTTTTCTTTCTCCGAATAAAAAAGGTCTGTTGAATGATCACAATGGAAGTATCTCATACTCCCAAGTGATACATTAAAACTGTTCAGACCAATCGGACACTCAGATCTCCATTCTCCGTGTCAAGCAGCTAAACAAATGATATTGGAGGTACCATACTAGCGATTTCTTTTTCTTCGATGGGGGAAACAGTTAAGGGGTTTCACTTCCTCCAGCCATCGTGTAGCACAGCTGACTCACTGACACTGAGCAAAAACCGGTGGGGGAGGATTGAGACTTGCAGCTGCAAGGGAGAGATTTCTCCCTGCATTTTTGGGACATAAAAAATAGCTAATACTGTAGGGACGGTATGACGGAATATTTTTTGCGGGTTTGAAACCGTGACGTTTTCATATCACAGTATACCTTGAAACTGGTAATCGGCACATGTCTAGTTATGTGGTATGTTGTCCCCAACCTCACTGAATGTCAGCGACTTTAGTTGTTGCCATGATTGTAGAGGTGAGTGGGAATGTGCAGAGATGGGGAAGTGTAAATTTAATCAAAAATGCGTGGAAGATCTTTTATCTAAGAGGTCGTTAGCCTATGGTGAAAATAACAATGCTCGGTGCAAAGTAGATGTGACAAGATTTCGAAAAGTTGATATATCACGGTACTTTGTAGCCCAAAAAGTTCGCGATGTGCTCCCACCAAGAATCGATGTCGCATTTTTAAAATGTGTCACTGTAAAACAAAATATTAAAAAGGAACAAGTTTTTAACAAAATCTTTCATTAGTATAGTGTCTACGTGAGATCATTGGCTGCCATTGAAACGGCGTTAGATATAAGATTAATTTTGACTGGATTTGACGTCTAGTGCTGTCAATGGCTGGCACTGAAACATTTCCAGGTTAAATTCTTGATTTTGAATCACTTCCTATTCATTTGTGGGACATCTTTAAGTCCCTTCCTTTTCTGTAACCCAAAATCAACAGAAAGTGACCCGTAAATGCCTCAACAGGAAAAGGAAGTGACCAAAAATCAAGAGAAAATGACGGAAAATGCCCCAAAAAGAACCCGCTGCCACTGACGGCCACAGACGTCTGATCCGTTCGTCTACTTGTGATAAACTCACTCAAATTCACAGCAGAAGGACGAAAAGAGCTTGTTTTGTTTTGTTGAATACAAAATATAATATACTAAAATGATTTCCTGACCCATGTATCGATAACTTGTATCACCATATCGTGAGATCGTTATCGTGAGCCTTGTATCGCAAATCATATTGTATGGTGAGGTACCCAGATTTTCCCACCCTTTGTGCAAAGTCTGCTAAAAGACTTTTTGTTAAGGACAATTGGGATCAAACCTATCTACTCGCACACGGGAGGTTTAAAAATACCAATTACAGTGAAATAAAATGAGTTTTTTTTCTTCATCAGAAATTGTTCAGACAGGTTTTGGGCTTAAATTATATTTTTAAGGGCTTTAAATGTCTTAAAATTTTGACTTATAAAAGGGTGCAAGAACCCTGTTTTTACACACCATCTACAGATAACCTGCAAATGTACTGCCTCTTCACCTGCAAAAATCTACCATTTTCAACACAAAGACCTTGTTGATTTGAGTGAGTGCCAGTAAGCTGAGATTTACCCCCCAGACGACCTCACCTGTCGCAGACGCCTTCTTGTGTGTGCCACTTTACATGCTTAGGTTTGCTACAGACACTTATTAGACGACCAATAAGCTCCTTAGAAGAGGACGCGCACGGCTAGATACGCTTAGTTCGTTGACATTTAAAAACATCCGTTGATAACGACCACTCAGCAAAATGTGAACGTTTAGTTATTACGGAGTCTTTAAATATTTGCGTTATTTCCACCCTTTAAAGTGAGGCCATGTTAACTTTGTGGGCGTTTCTCCCAGCCCAGGGGAAGGTATAGACATCTGATACCTGCTGAGGGGTCACAACGACATCATTGTCCTCTCCCGGAGGACAAGGGCCTCGTGGAGGCAGGATGTGGAGCCAGCAGAGCTCCTTTTGGTCAAATACAGCGCAAACTGCGGGATGGCATAGTTATCAGTGAATTGAAGTCATTTTTAAGGGACATTTCTCACTTTAATCACTCAGAATGAAGTATTGCTTTTGTGGGGTTATTGTTATGTACAAAGCGATATTTACACCACATGCAGAAATTCAACAAGATATGAAATGTGGGGGGGGGGGGGGCCGCATAGGCAGAGTTTGACTTTTAGGGCGGGGGGGGGGGGGGGGCACAACATGTTGCCCCGAAATGCAGTGTCAGCAATAAAATTAACTTACAAGAATATTTATAATGATAAGTTGAAAATGAGCATTTTTTGTTACCCATCATGCTTGAGGGGAATTCTAAATCAGGCTGCTTAGGCAATACTTTTTGCTAAGATCGTCATCCATTGAATATGGTACGCCGGCCGGTGTCATGCCAATGTAGTTACCCCAGTCAAAAATTGTATCCCCTGGGCGGAGTGATATGGAGGTAGATTTTTGTCTTTATTATTCAATCAAAAAAAAGTTGCTTCAATCTAAATATTTATTTTCAACCCAAATAAGTCACTTCAATCAAAAAAAAATAAATAAATAAATAAATAAATAAATTTGAAACTCAAAAAATGCACGTGAAAGCTATTTTTCTTTGATTTTTTTTTTTTTTTTTTTTGGGGGGGGGGGTTTAAGTCTTTTTTTTTTTTTTTTTTTGATTGAAGTAATGTTGATTTGTGTTTGGGCCACATTTTGGCTAGGACATTTGTGTCTTTATTATTCAGTCAAAAAATAAGTTGCTTCAAAAAATACATAGTTTCAAAAAGAAAAATCACTTTAATCAAAAAGAAAAAAATCAATCATGAAAAAAGTTTTTGAATGTGAAAAAATATCTAAGACTCAAAACTTTGCCTTTGAACACTTAATTTTTCATTGAAAAAGTTTTCTTTGATTGAAGCAATCCTTTTTTTGTTTGGGCCATATTATGGGTGGGTCATTTGTGTGTAAATCATTTAATCCCCGAAAACGTTGCTTCAATCCAAAAATCTATTTTCAATCAAAGAAAAAAATAATTTGAAAAATAAAATTGCCCTCCCCTATTTTTTTTTTTTTAATTATATCCAAAGCAAGTGACCGTCTAAGTTGCTAGTCACATGATCTGGTCGAAAATAATTTTGACCCATCATAAAAATATACTGTATTTCTTTGTTCATTTCATTCATTTTCGTTGCAGTTTTATTGCTTTACAACTTTTATATACTGTATGTGTATATATATATATATATATATATATATATACATAGGAAAGTCAATTACATGCAATGACTTTTTGGCCACTAGGAGGGGCCTGGTCGCCCCTTAAAATCCGCTTATGGCAGAGGGGTTCTTTTAAAGGGAAAAACAACGTTTCAGAATACAATTTCAACAATAGATTTGTTGATTGTACTATATATATATAAATGTAAAGTACAACAAGTTGTTTTTTTTACACTTTATTTGAGCAAGTGACTACTTTTGGTCATTTTAAAACAAGAATGACATAACCTGACCTTTAACCCTTTATAGAACAGTGTATATTTCTAGTAATTCAAAAATAAATTTTATGATTATAAATGCATTTACAAAATGAATATAAACAGAAATATGCACTGGTTAGGGCCCCAAGTAACACTCTAAAGGGGATTCATAATTGTCATTGCATCCTATTGATGGTGATAGAGGTCCAATTCATTTACTGGCTTTTAATGCTCAATGCTCATTGTGTGTCACTGACGGCGGTAGACGCCCAATCCATTTTGACTGGGAGAGGTGACTGAACGTCTGGTCCTGTCAATGGCAGCCAATAATATTTAAAACAACGCTATGTAACTTCTCATTTTTGGTCTATTTTTAGCGACGTCAGTGGACAAAAGCGGTAGTGTTTTGCCTTCAAGAAGACTGCGTTTCCTATGAGGACCAGCGCAGACCCGGAGTGTCGTAAAATCATCAATCAATCAAAAATCAATCTCCCGGTCACCTGCAGTTGTCTTAAATCAGTGGTCCCCAACTTTTATTGCACCACGGACCAGTGTAATGTGGGCCTTGTTTTCGCGGACCCGCAATGTGTGGCAGAAAATGACAGTAAATATAAAATAACACGTCGAGGCTAAAACCGATTATTAAGTGCAGGGAAAATTTCACAATACGCTGAATCAACCTTTTTTTTTTTTTTTTTTTTAAACAGTGGCCTCTCCTATAACTTGTCGGCAAATATCCGTGGCCGCAAGCATAATGAGTTCTCGTGAAAGGTTTCTTAGCTTTAGCAATACAGTTCGCCATGAGGTATGATGCTCTCAGTGCATTCGCTTTTTTTGCCTCGTTTGCTAGCTTTTAGCCACATATTATACAGATTGGACTTTGTTGTAGGCTCCTCTTCTGGCTCAGCAGGTGACCTTTTCCCCATAAAAAAAAGCTGTCCAAAGACGTCACCACCCGTAGCACACAGTCAACAGCAGCTAAAGTTACTGTTTACATTGACTGGTGCTGGGCTGCTATAGGTGTCAACCACCCTAGTAATTGTGGCCAACCACTAGATGGCGACCTATACAAATCTTTACTCGGATTAGTATATAGAGTAGACGGGGATATTGATATTTCAAGAGCCACAGGCCAGATTGCAGTCGTTAATAAATTCTTTATTTCTCTGCTGCCCGGCAGCAAATGCGCCATGGACTGATACCGGCCCGGTGGTTGGGGAGCAATGGCTTTAAACAACATTTCTGTTTCCAGCGACTGTATGACGGATGAATAGTAATAAGTTAATGAATCTAGTTGTGGCTAAACAATAGCATAATGATGGTTAGCAACCTATGGCTTAGTGTGGCTAAGCACTGACAAGTTCGGTTGGGGATCGGGGGAATTTCACGCAAGCAAGGGAAAGCCGGGGCAATGTTTATTCTACATATCCTGGTAACTTCTCTTTTTTTCCTCCTCAGACAATACTTTTTGTCTCTTGTTGCACTGCCATCTTTGCAGAATTCGCACGAAACAGTACGCATTGACTTCCGTCTTTATAAGGAAAGGGGGAAGTGCCGTATGCCGAAAAGCAGTCAGCACATTTGTAGATTTTTTTGTGTGGCAGGGTTCCTACCACCCTCTTCAAAGTTAATTAGTGCCGGTGAAAGCAATACAGACTCCCTCAAGATATAAAAGAGGTGCCATTCAACTAGTTGTCAGTCGACATATCACACGTTACGAAAATATTTTATAAAGGTTGAAAAGTTACCTAGTGTTGCTTTAAATTAAGTGTCCTGTAAGGGTTAAAAAATATAATTCATGCATGAAAGGTTTGAAGTGATTTAAACATTTTAGATATTACAGTACAGTAATCCCTCGCTACTTCACGCCCTTAGTCCATCGCGGATTTAAAAAAAAAAAAAAAAAAGATGAGCTGTCCCAAGCAGATCACGTAGGTTCACTGTCCCTCCCTCTCCCTGCTTTGTTGGGCAGGCAGTGAGTGCACTTGAGTTGCTTATTAAATTTATCAATGATTGACAGACGTTGATGTTTGATGTTGCCAGCGGAGCTTCAGAGCGATGCATGCCTCAATCATTGTTTAGCTTGTTAAACAGCTGCTGTGGCAACTGATTGTGTGTAAGTGAGCAGCTTAAGTGGATTTGAGTGGACTCACTCAATGAAGTATTTAATAAAGCCAAGCATTTTTCAGCTTTATTCTTGTGTAAAACTAATTTGGTGCGACAGTAACATGTTTAAAATTTTAAAAAATAAAAAATAAATTAAAAAATAAAATATATACAGTATATACTTGTATATGTTTTTTTTTTATTTAAACCCTGGGGGGGGTGAATATATATATATATATATATATATATATATATATATATATATATATATATATATATATATATATATCTTTCCAATGCTTAATCTGAATAAATACATTGAAAACACACAAAAAAACTACTTTTTGTACTACTTCGCGGTTTTTCACTTATCGCGGTAGCTTCTGGTCCCCATTAACTGAAAAACGAGGGATCACTGTATACACTTTAGAAAGAAAAAATGTATTTTCAGAATGAGGCTTGCCGTGCCTTACCTCTTCTCTGCGGCAGGGGGCGTCCTTCAGGGCACGCTCCCGCGATTCACTGGGTGCTGTGAAGGCGTCGTTGCGCTCGTCAGCGTGAGCGCGTGTTCGCGTGGGGACTCTCATCGCAGAAAAGAGACGGCGGAGAGAGGATCTCCCGGCGCGGAGGCTCAAACCGCAGCGGCGGGGGGAACAGCGATGCCCATTCGCCGGTAACCGGCGCTTCCGAACCGGACACTCTTAAAATCACAAGCCGTTCACCTGAGCCACTACCCGGAAGATCCACGCTGTCTCTGAACGGACTCATCATGGGCAAGAGCGGAATCCTGGTTCTTCTCTGCATGCTCCTGGGCTCCGGGGAACTCCAGGAGCCGGAGCCGCGGAGGCTTCCACCCCCGCCGGTCAAGTTGGACTTCGGCTACGTGCCCGCGGGGGTGTACGAAACGGTGGCCCACTACGAACCGGGACCCATCGGCATTCTCTTCCACTTGGTGCACACTTTCCTCTGCGTGGTGCAACCCAATGATTTCCCGCAAGGTAGGCAAGATACTTTGCGATTTTCATTTCAAGGATTCATTTTATTTTGTCAAGTAAGCATGAGATAAAATTGGGGGTGGGAACCTTCCGATACATACGATTTGCGATCCAACTCTCACCATATATGATGATACAATTATCGATATGTGGGCCAGGAAATTAATCTACAATATCCTACGATGCAACTATTAAAGAGAAAACAATTTATTAATAAATGGAAAAATAAACAATGTTTATATTTTGTTTTCCTCAGAGAATATTTCAGTATAACATTTCTGTAAATAAAAACAAACACTATATTATTGCAACAATCATGCAAACAAATGTAAAACTGCAGCTATCGATTATTTTTGTATTCGATTATCAACTAGTTAGTTCGAATAATCGAGTATTCAGATTAGGACCATTTAATGGGCTGCAGAATTAATTTTCGGAGCTGTAAAACAAAGGCTTGCTAAGATTGCACTTTTAAAAGAGCATTAAATGTGAATACAAAATCAAATTCCTGAGTGTTTCTTCAAACTATGCAGCATTTAAAAATAAATTAAAATACCTAATCTTGGCCTCAAACTGTATAAAAAAAAAAAAAAGAATAAATGAGAATCTAAGTACAACAAGAGAATAATTGGCTAACTTGCAAAGCAAAAGTACGGTATCTTAGATGCTATAAAATGCTAACTTTTTTTTTTTTTTTTATAACAATGCTCTTAACAAATCGTTCAAACACATATTTAAAAAAAAAAAAAAAAAAAACGGGTAATTATACCTGTAAACTAAATTATGAATGCATAAAAAAAACACATTAGCTCAAGCAAAAACCTATGTTGGTCTTAACAGGGAGCAGCTTTATTCAGCCATGTTAAGTAAGTCCGTTGTCATATTCACTGTTGCCACTACAGGGCAGTGTATCCACCCAACTCAATAAAACTAAACGCAAACACTTTCAAAACAAACCATTACAACAACACTTTAATTAAACGAATACTCGAAGCAGCAAAATTTGATTCGAAGCTTTTTTTGTAATCAATTTACTTGAGTTAATCAATCAATCGTTGCAGCACTAAACAAATGACTGTCTTTCATAAGTCATTCACCATCAAAGACATATTAACAATGTTGCTCATGATGTTCAACTGCTCATCACCAAAAAATGAAAAAGATGGGAATCTGATCTTTCTTCTTGTAAGTTCTGTGTTCAGGTAGCCACAAAACACACTATTCTGTGGTGCTTGCAAAAAAGAGGATGTCTTGTGACAAATAACTGCTTGCCATTGACAGCGGTAGACGTCCAAATCATTTAAACTGGGAGGGCTGGCTTTGAATGGCCATGTTTTAGTGTCATTGATGGCGCTAGATGTACAATTCATTTTGACTGACCTCCCAGTCAAAATGAATTGACATTAGGTGCTCTCAATGCTGGCCAATAAGTAAACAAGGAAATGACTTTAAAATACTTCCCAGTCAGTGAAGTGCACATTATGTCTAGTGATTAACGTTAAAACAAACAAAATCAAAAAACTGCGCAGACCAACGGCGGAACTAAGGTGGGGACTAGGAGCCTGACCCAGGTCTCTAGGCGGCAAGGGTAAGTTCTCAAAACAATGTGTAATGATACTTGAGCTATAATAGTGTTCAAATAATGATTTTTTTCTGTTAGACAAATGCTGCTCTGCTTTTTTTTTTTTGCCTTTTTATGCCCTGATTTAAATCCTAGTTGGGTTAAGTCCTACTCGTATATTTCATAATCTTTTATTTTTTTGTCTTTGTTCCCCTACATACAACATGTTAGCATGTTAGCATTGCACAGCTGACTAAGGCTAGGTTCAGACCAGTGTTGTTTTCGTTAACGATGACGATAACGAAAATATTTCGTCAACGAACAATTTTTTCATGACAATGACTTCACGATGACGAGCTAAAAAATGTGTCTTCGGGGACTAAAACATTACAAGATGGATGCCAATTGTCATCTGACAAGACGAGAACAAGACAGAAATTCTCGATAGTTTTCATCATAAGTTCACAATGTGTGAGGTTTTCTATCGTATGTGTAGTTGGCACGCATTTTTGCATTATTTGGTCATGTCACTTATGTGACGTGCTGCGCATCCCCCCAATCCCCCTGTCCACACACAGGCTTAAGCGTGTACCAATTCCAGGCTCCTTTTGTGAAACGTTCCAGGTGCTGCTTAGTAAATTTTGTTTTCTTATCTTGGCTATGCCATGTTGCTTTAGCCTTTAAAGGTCTGTACTGAGTGAGTCATCACACACTCAACTAACTTGTAGAATTAGCATGGCGTTCGCATTAGCATTTAGTGCGGTAACCCCGTGAATGTCTTCTTAAACTCTTGAAAAACTTTTTACATATAGTTCGTGGCATCCAGGTGTGTTTAATTAATAGCAAATAATGTGCTGTTTTCCTGCTAAGTGTGTATTACCATCATAAAGATGTTGATGTCCTTGTAGACTCTACAATTATGTGCTCGTTTTCAATGTTCATTCAAAATTGTTGGAAACCTTTTATTTATGTATTTATTAGGGCTGTCAAAATTATCGCGTTAACGGGCGGTGATTAATTTTTTTCATTAATCACGTTAACATATTTGACGCAATTAACGCACATGCCCCGCTCAAACAGATTAAAATGACAGCACAGTGCAATGCCAAGTTTTGTCGCCCTCTGCTGGTGCTTGGGTGCGACTTATTTTATGGGCTTAAGAACCCATGAGCATTGTGCAATTATTGACATCAACAATGGCGGGCTACTAGTTTATTTTTTGATAGAAAATTTTACAAATTTTATTAAAACGAAAATATTAAGAGGGGTTTTAATACAACATTTCTATAACTTGTACTAACATTTATCTTTTAAGAACTACAAGTCTTTCTATCCATGGATCGCTTTAACAGAATGTTAATAATGTTAATGCCATCTTGTTGATTTATTGTTATAATAAACAAATACAGTACTTATGTACCGTATGTTGAATGTATATATCCATCTTGTGCCTTATCTTTCCATTCCAACAATAATTTACAGAAAAATATGGCATATTTTATAGATGGTTTGAATTGCGATTAATTACGATTAATTAATTTTTAAACTGTAATTAACTCGATTAAAGATTTTAATCGTTTGACAGCCTTAGTATTTATTCATGGACTAAAACGTTTAAAGTTTATACAAAAAAAAACATTTTGAGAATCGTCGACTAAACTACACGAAATTTGAGTTTTCGTTGACTAAAACTAGATGAAGATGAACACATTTTGAAAAACCTAAAATATGACTAAGACGAATAAGCATTTTTGTCCAAAAGACTAAGACGAAAATTCAAAGAGCTGCCAAAAAACAACACTGGTTCAGACCGCAGGTCTTAATGTACAAATCAGTGATTTTCGTGTTTTTCCGACTCAAGAGAGGCATTAAGTTCACCGTCTGAATGAGACAAGTCGCATAGAAGTGGACCATTTCAAATCCGATCAGGGTCACTTTCGTATGTGGTTTAAATCCGATTTGGGCCACATTTTTCTAGAATGTGGCGGTGGTCTGACTGTCAAGTCTCCCAAATCTGAATTCATGCAGCAATTACGTCAGCAAAGCGCGAGAGCAGCAGGCAGGACGGCAGCAATAGCTGTGCATTAGCATTAGCGCCTAGCTTGAACTCGGCTTTTACGCAGAAAGCGGGCTTGACCACAGTCATAAAAAAATAGATAAAATGAAAAAAGGATAAGCTGGATAATGCTTGGTTTTCTTTCTGTGCGCCAAATAAGCAATATTTCAGTATTGCTTACATGGCCGAGTCGGGGCAAACTGATTTATGTGTGTGCATGCGTTCTATATATCCATATAAACTTTGAATATAATGCTAAACAGGGATTATTAATGTATTTTATTTGTGTCCTCTTTTTAGAAATCAAAATATGATCACCCTGGAATGACGTACAGCCAGCATGTGTAGTCATTTGTTTTGAATTTTCTGTGTATGCGGGTCAGTTTGCTCAGCATGTGTCGGACTACAAATTAGTGCGCATACGTAAGACTTGAAAGGGCTCAATGGACAAAGGCTGCCTGAACGGGCACGCCCAAAAAACAGATATGACAAAAAATCGGAACTGTGCATTAAGACCTGTTGTATCAACCTAGCTTAAGAGTGTCAAACATGGAAAATGTTGTTTTAATCAAACTAAGTCATTCACTGTCATAGACAGCAAAAGGTTTCCAATACATTTGAACTAGAAGCGCTGGCAGTGAATCACTTACTAGTTCAAATGGATTGAATGTCTGCTGCCGTCAATAGACGCTATTAAGTTAAAATGCCCTTCTTGTTTTTTGGGTGTGATGCTATTAGTTAACACATAATGCAATTAAACACACACGCTGATGTGTGTGTGTGTTTAATGGTGCTGAGCATGCATGCGCGTTTGTTTTTAACGGGGGTCTCGGGATGTACGAAGATGGCCTCCTCATCTAAATCTACAGGACATTTTGCAGATTAGCAGCTCGGTGAGTCACCTTGTTAACTGGCTAAATCCCATAATGCCTTGCCCCATATGCTGTTTAAAGCCTTCACTCTATGCAAGTGCTAGACTAACTTGTTTCTCTGATCAAATTAATAGATTTCTTTTTTTTGCTGACAAATTTTGGGGCTTTGATAGTTTGAAAAATCCATGGGTTGTCTAATGGGTCCAACCACGGGAAGCCACTCAAACACTTTGAGGCTGCACACAATGGCTGCTTGTGGTTTTGTGTTACAAATGACCACTCATGTCATGTACTAGCGGGACTAGTTGTTGTTGTCTGTTTGTTGCTTCAGTCATCGAATAGTGTGGCCACTGTTCCATTGTGAGCATGTATCAGTGACTAAGCCCAAATATTCAGTGGTGCCTTCATCCGTCTCCGCTTTGCCTTGGGCTTTTCTGTCCACCATCATCAGGAAGACGCTCATTCATTCTGTACATGAACTGACTTCAGAGCTACCCAGACATGTGAAATACTGATAACAGTATGGATGATATTGTCATGTGTATTGATTTATTGTGTTATTAGAAATCAATATAGTGATCTTTTAATGGTACAGTCACAATATCGTATTGGCCCGAATATAAGACAGGGTTTTTTGCATTGAAATAACACTGAAAAAGTAGGGGTCGCCTTACATTTGCAGTTTAGACATTATACCCATTTACGACGCTAGATGGCGCCAGATATCATTGAAGCGATGTTCTGTTATGACAGATCTCAGCTACTCTCAAGTTTGGCCAGTTTGCATTATTTCATTGCAATGTTTTTCTTATTCAGATTTGTTTCAAGACTACAGTTACAGTTAGACTTCACTTTGATGGTTAATGCAGTTATTGCAATTTTGTTGTTTTATCACAATAGGTTTGCTTATTTACATTTCAAAAACCAGAAGCCATTCATTGCAAGTTTTTTCTCTCAAATATACTGTTATTATCATTTGTTTCAGATGTACTGTAATTATTTTCTGTATAAAAAATAATTTGATGTTCAAAAAGTCTAATTTTCAAACTTGAGTCTTGAAAAAGAGGGGGTCGTCTTATAATCAGGGCCGTCTTATATTCGGGCCAATACCGTATATAAGCATCAAATATCAATGTGTTTAATTGTTATCAATTAGGGTTCAGTGTAAAAAACACCTTCATATAAGTGGTACAATAATGATACACCAGCATTTGATATCAAACTAGAACTGAATCGCATAAGTAGAATATTGGGACTAAAAATTACAGGTGTGGCAATTTATCGATACGGTGATTAGGAATGTCCCGATTCAATCATGTGATCGGAAATCAGGCCGATTGCGCCATTATTTACAGGATCGGATTCTGGTGAGAAGGATCGGGTTTTTAATTTAAAAAATATATTTACTAGTATGTTTTTCTGCTTCATGCTCATACAACCTCTCACTCTCCCTCCTGCTGCATTCTTTGGTTAGTAGTGCAGCTGGAGTTTGCTTGCCTAGCACAGCCAGACTGCTCTCCCTGTATTTTTCAAACACAGTGAGAATAGTCTGGGACCCCGCTCCTTAATTTGCCTGGCACGGCCAGACTGTTCTCCCTGTATTTTTCAAACACTGAGAGAAAAGTCTGGGAACCATCCCATTAACGGCCTCTCGAGCACGTACAAAATCAATCGACAAATCAGATTTGTTTATTTGCGTGACGTGTTCTTCACGAGCAACGTCAGTCTTGCGCGCCGAAAGTCGTCTCCACAACAACACGAATGGCGAACGGGATAGCCGAGAATATGTTCCAATCCACGGTAAAATCAGTTTTAAATTACCAAAAACACATCGACACGAGTCATTGACAACAGTCTGTCTCGCGCTAGCCATGTTGAATAAACTCCGCTCTCCTCGTATGTTTACTTCCTCGCGCAAGTCCCTCGTCCTGCCCTCGTCGTTTTACTAACGTCACGTCTGCCCGTCGCTGATTGGTCCACTCCGCTGTCTGTTTGCTGTGGCTTGCTCCGCCCTGGAAATTGTATCCGCTGAATGGTGGCCAGACTCAATAGCTGGAACACCGGTGAGTCTGGTGTACCAGGCAACTCCTTAATGGCCTCTCCAGCCAAACCAAATTATCCGTCCGATTAAATTTGATTATTTGCTTGACGTCTTCTTACCGAGCAACGTCACTCTTGCGTGTCGGAAGTCGTCTCCGCAACAACACAGATGGCGAACAGGAGATATGTTCCAATCCGTGGTAAAATCAGTTTTGAATTACCAAAAACATATTAACATAAGTCATCGACAACAGTCGGTCTCACGCTAGCCATGTTGAATAAACTTCTCCGTTCTCCGCTCGTGCTAGTTTCTTGTCGCATTACCAACGTCACGTCCGCCTGTCGCTGATTGGTCCACTCCGCTGTCTGTTTGCTGTGGCTTGCTCCGCCCTGGAAATTTGATCGGCTCAAAGGTCGCCAGACTCAATAGCTGGAACAGCGGTGAGTCTGGTGTACCAGGCTAGGAGTTTGCTAGTTAAAGTTAACAATGATTGACAGGTTTGGAGCTTTGATCTGGCAAGTGAAGGCTCTGTAACGCTACGATCAAAGGCACGAATATGTCAGTCATCGTTTCGTCAAAGTTTGTAGTCTAGATGCTGTTGTCGGCAGCGTGAGCGTTAAAGCGTAAGTGAATTTGAGTGGGCTCAACTCATATGAATGATACAAATGTTATGGAGAGTGATTAAAAGTATGGCGTTAAAGGTGATGCAATGAAAAATGTGGGCGTGCCTACCTTTTGTGCTGGTGCACCTTAAGAAAAGGTTGG
This sequence comes from Corythoichthys intestinalis, assembly GCF_030265065.1. Taxonomy (NCBI): domain Eukaryota; kingdom Metazoa; phylum Chordata; class Actinopteri; order Syngnathiformes; family Syngnathidae; genus Corythoichthys; species Corythoichthys intestinalis. The sequence goes on along the minus strand of NC_080405.1, from coordinate 46,539,857 downwards.
GCGCACCAGTGAAACCAATGCAAAAAGTGTGGAGATATGGCAATGTTAAATTTTTCTAATATAATTCAGGCCTAATTTATATATATACACTCACCAGCCACTTTATTACCACATCCCAAAGATGCTCTATTGGATTGAGATCTGGTGACTGTGGAGGCCATTTGAGTACAATGAACTCATTGTCATGTTCAGGAAACCAGTCTGAGATGATTCCAGCTTTATGACATGGCGCATTATCCTGCTGAAAGTAGCCATCAGAAGTTTGGTACATTGTGGTCATAAAGGGATGGACATGGTCAGGAACAATACTAAGGTAGGCTGTGGCGTTCCAACGATGCTCAATTGGTACCAAGGGGCCCCAAAGAGTGCCAAGAAAACATTCCCCACACCATTACACCACCACCACCAGCAGCCTGAACCGTTGATACAAGGCAGGATGGATCCATGCTTTCATGTGGTTGACGCCGAATTCTGACCCTACCATCCGAATGTCGCAGCAGAAATCGAGACTCATCAGAACGTTTTTCCAATCTTCTATTGTCCAATTTCGATGAGCTTGTGCAAATTGTAGCCTCAGTTTCCTGTTCTTAGCTGAAAGGAGTGGCACCCGGCGTGGTCTTCTGCTGCTGTAGCCCATCTGCCTCAAAGTTCGACGTATAGTGCGTTCAGAGATGCTCTTCTGCCTACCTTGGTTGTAACGGGTGGTTATTTGAGTCACTGTTGCCTTTCTATCAGCTCGAACCAGTCTGGCCATTCTCCTCTGACCTCTGGCATCAACAAGGCATTTCCGCCCACAGAACTGCCGCTCACTGGATATTTTTTTCTTTTTCGGACCATTCTCTGTACACCCTAGAGAGGCTTGTGTGTGAAAATCCCAGTAGATCAGCAGTTTCTGAAATACTCAGACCAGCCCTTGTGGCACCAACAACCATGCCACGTTCAAAGTCACTCAAATCACCTTTCTTCCCCATACTGATGCTCGGTTTGAACTGCAGGAGATTGTCTTAAACCATGTCTACATGCCTAAATGCACTGAGTTGCCGCTATGTGATTGGCTGATTAGAAATTAAGTGTTAACGAGCAGTTGGACAGGTGTACTTAATAAAGTGGAGGTGAGTGTATATTGTAGTGCTATCTCTAAGAGTAGAATATTGATTCTACTATTGTAATGTGCCATCTTTATGTATCACAATTTGATCCTGATGTTGATCAAGCTACACCAACATGAGCTATTGTTATCAAGACATAATTTATTGTCATCTCAGAGTTTGAATCGTGACACAAATGCAGTTTAGTCATGAAACAAATGCAAAGCAGTTTGTTAGTAGTGTTTGCTGTGTAACACGCTCTAATTATTTCAAGTCATCAACCAATAATTCATCAACAAATGATTTTTTTTCCTTCTCGTTCATAAGGCAAATGATGTTCACTCTCCCAGAGAGAGAAAGGGAGAGAGATGTTTTTATGAAGGCATTCTATTTGACTGCATGACTGCCCTAAAGCCTGAAGCACAACAACAGTCAGTTTCTTGTTTGCGACTGGATTGTTCACAAACCATATGAATATTGAAAACGTTTTTCAACTTTAATTTTTGGGGGGAATCAATTTGTTGTGTTCTCCTGAAATATTCAAATATCACTTGGGTAACTCTGCGATTCCTCACTTTGTGTGATAGCCATGAGTGTATGTTTACATTCTCCAACATTCCAATACATACGCAACATCCACCTGTTCCAATACTTTTGTCCCTTTGGCATTTATCACCAAAGCTATCTTTTTCCTCCAAATACCAAAAGCAAAGCGACCTTTTCCAGAACAGAGATGAGCAGCTTCCAGCAATCAGACGAGCTAGCGTTGACATTTCTATCTGCAATCTCCCTGACAAACTCCCACGGTGAGGCGCAATCAGTCAAAAGAAGCGGCGTCGGAGTGCCGTGCTGTTACGGCGCAGGGGGCTCCGACCTTTTCGGTCGTCTGATTGCGGATTCCTGCGGTGCCTTGACACCATCTTGTTACTTGTGGGGTTCATTCTCATAAGTTGCCCCATTGATTCCTAACCACTGTTTCGTGGGAGCAGGAAACAATCTAATAATTTCCATAATTGGTGTGAAAAGTTTTTATTTACTTCAAATAATGTGACTTTGTTCACGTATAAATGCCAGCAACATTTTGTAACATGTAAAACACCAGTGCAAGATTTTCGTTGACCTACCCAAGATGGCCGCCAGTTATGCAAGATGCTCTAAAATTAGGATCAGTGGTGGAATGTAATGAAGTAAAAGTACTTTGTTACTGTACTTATTATATACATTTTTGCGTATCTTTACTTTAGTACAAATATGAAGTGGTACTTTTTAGTTTTAATCCACTACATTTAACAGTCGGTATCTGTACTTTTTACATCACTACTTTTCAAACTCTCGCCTGCGTTAAACATTACTTTTGTTTGTTTGTTTTTCTCACATTGTGAATTGATAGTTTCGTTTTCATGGCTCCAGTGCAATCAATAAGCCCAGTGCAGCTATCCATTATTGAGCACTAGAGGGAGGAAAACGAGTACAAACAAGATTAGGCAGGTGAACAAGATATTGACTAGGGCTGCAGCAATCGATTATTTTAGTAGTCGAATAATCGATGAACTAGTTAGTTCGAATAATCGAGTAATCGAATAAGGAACATGCAAAATTAAAATACCTGAGCTAAGCCTCAAACAGTTTAAAAAAAAAAAAGGATCTATGTACAACAAAAGAACAATTGGCTAACGTACATAGCAAAAGTCCGCGAGCTTAAATGCTATAAAATGCTAACTTTTTTTTTTTTTTTTACAATGCTCCTAACAAATGGTTCAGAGACATATTCACACAAAAAAACAGCTAAATACGCCTATAAACTAAATTATGAATGCATAAAAAAACATCAGCTCAAACAAAAACTTGGCTTACGTTGGTCTTAACAGGGAGCAGTTGGATTCAGCCATGGTAAATGAGGTAGACCAGAGGGCAGTATATCCACCCTGATCAATAAAACCAAATGCAAACACTCTCAAAATAAACTATTACAACAGCACTTTAATTAAACGAATACTCGAAGCAATAAGATTTAATTTGAATATTTTTTTCTAATCGAGTTAATCGATTAATCGTTGCAGCAATAATACTGACCAATAAAAAACAACAGTGAGAGCAGCGCACCTTCAAATGGGTGCTGCACACTCTTGTATTAGAAGGTGGGTGTATGCACCTGATAGTTGCTTGCAATCTGCCATTAAGATAAGTTTTGGAGGTTTTTTTTTTTTAGCTTGTTAAGCTTCTGTTTACATTGCAGTCAATTTTATATATATTTTTTCCCCATTCTGCACAGTTATATAAGTATCTTTAAAAAATATATAAGAACAAACAGGCTGAGAAAGTTTCTTTGCTAAAGCTATCTCCACCCTGAACTGCCATACTTAACAACACATCACCGAATGTGCAATATTCATTTACATGCAATATTCTATGTGCAATACTCACTTATGTGCAATACTAATGTGCACTTTTGAAGGTCTTCACTGTCAAACTGCTGCTATTTCACTTCCATGATCTGCACTGCTTGTACATAGGACTATTTCACGCATATTTTATACTTTTATACTTTTAAATAACTTTTAAGATTTTAATTTAACTTATCCTGCACTGTAAAGGGAGATGTGCCATAATTTCATTGTACAACTGTATAGTGACAATAAAGGGCTATTCTATCCTACATATCACATTTTTGCATCAGCATAAAATACTTTTACATTTTACTTGTAAATTTTAAAGCATGTACTTTTGTTCTTTTACTTGAGGACATTTTTTCTTAGATACTTGTCCTTTTAATTAAGTATTTTTTTCTTTGTCACTGAAGTAAAAAAAAGTGAGTACATTACTTCATCCACCACTGATAAGGATGATATGATGACATCCAACCATCCTCTGCTGTGAATTTCAATGAGTTACGCAGGGTCTGACCAAGCTATGATAGCAATGACTTTATATTCAAGTCAGTATGCAGAAAATGTATATACTGTATATTATTTCAAAAAACATGGTTTCGGTACAATATCGGCCAATACGACACAGCCGGGTGTCAGAATAAGGAGCTAAAAAATGGAGTACGTGTGACACTACAATTAACCTGTGTATGCACTTGTTGCTATTCTTATAATTTTTTTTTTTTTTTTTTCGGCTAAATAGAACCCAATTTCACAGAAATCATTTTTTAGTAAAGTGATACAAAAAATTTACAAATACGTTAATATAACACGTTAGATTTGATTGACTACTGTATGAATAACCTTTTGCTAACGTGTATACAAAAGCTAGCCATAGATACAGTGCAATATAGTAACAGAGAAAAACTATGATGATACGCCTATATATATGTTGTATTTTCCTACGTATTAAAAGTTGTCGATAAACTGAGATTTTTTTTTTTTCTGTGCTTTTTGTGTCCTTGGTGTTCAATCTGTTTTACTGCATGCTCCGACCTTGCGGCTCCTCTAAATGTGAGCTCGTGTGTCTGTCTGTGCGAGTTTAATCCCAGATTGGGATCCATTTCACCAGTAACAACGTAGTGTCACTGAAGGCTATTTTGGCGTCGATTCGCAAGAGCAGAGCCAGCAGGGAATTAAAGTGCTTCATCGTATCCCTTTTTGTGTTTCCACGTCGCAGCGTAGATGTCGTAAATGGAAAAATGCCGCGGAGTGAACTAGGGATGAGAACCTTTGGCTACCTTTGGCCAAGATTCAACCTCTCACCAATTAGTTTATCACTAGTAGACGTCAATAGCAGTCAACGGGTTAAGCAGTGTCTGACCAAGCCACGTTAGTAATTACTTTACAGTCAATTAAATATGCAGTAAATTACTATTAAACGGAAAAAAAACATACCGTATTTTATGGACAATGAGTCGCCGCTGAGTATAGGTAGCACCAGCCAAAAATGCGCAAAGAAGAGGAAAGTCACCCAGTGCCCCCAACTTAAAATTTTAGGGTCGTAAGCAGAAAATTCAGGGGCACACACTGTAAATTGACATGCTAAGTTTTTCTCAGATTTTCAGGTCATTTGCTGTTGATTTTTTATCACTTCATGTTCATTTTGGGGTATTTATCTCCCCAGATGAATAGGCAGTGACTCAAATTCATCAGGAACTGAATTGTAAATGCCCTAAAATGAACAGGAAGTGACATGTAAATGCGGCGAAAATCGGAAAGACTGGCTGCGAAAATTCGAATGTTCTAGTTTTGAATGAATGAACGTTCATCTGCCTGTCCGAGGCGTCTACCGCTGTAATGGCAGCCATTATGTTAACAAAGACAGTATTCGAGTGGAAGATTTTGATAGCAACTGTTTTGTTTTTTTACTGTGACTTTTTTTAAACCAATATTTGTACATTTTTGAAACTATCGATTTATGGCAGGCGCATATTGATAACATTTTGGGATACAAACATAAGCGGGGTTTAAGGGGGGGCCAGCCCCCCCGCCCGAAAGTGTCAATGCATGTAATTGAATTTTCTATATATGGCGGAAAACACTCCGCAGCGGAAAACAGTTCCGCTCTGAGACCCCCAATTTGGCCAGATTTCAAAATTGTCCGTACATTGTTTGAAAGCTTAAAATCTCAATTTTCTGGGGGAAGAAACATTTTGAACAGGGCATTCTAAAAAATAAATGTTCTTAAACAGCAAAGCCTTATCTGGAGGTGAGAGCACGCGAGAGCAAAATTACAGACGCCACGACTTTAACGAGATATTATCGCGTACTTACCTTGTTTCGATCCAAAAACTCCATGTAGCATGTATCACTGAGTGTCAAGAGACAGCTGTGAATGGCCACAGCTGGATTTTTTGGGGATTTTATGGGTGAAACATGGTAATATGACAAGGGTCGCGATGTAGAAATCACAGACATCAAGGAGTGGTCGAGATATTCTTATTCATATATTAACCCTTTTAAACATTTTTTTTCCCAATTTTTTTCGTTTGGATTGATTATTTATCATTTAACATATTGGAGAAAATGCAACAGTAACAAAAAATATATAATTAGGCGATAGTTATGAGGTAGATATCCGTGACTTTTTTACAGACGCCGTTTTTTTCATTGTGACATAATTTGTTTAAAAGTTTAAAATATGTGAGTGAATAATTTTTTTAAGTGTTTTTAAACGAAATATGACACATCAATTAATGATTCTAAGCTCAAAACAACAGACATTTTGAATAATAAATATCATTAATTACCTTCGTTTTATGGCTGGGTTGAAACAAAAGCGGTTGCGTGGCGTTTGTAAACGGGGGTTTTCAGGGAAAACCAGACAAATTAAAAATAGTTCGGGGGCTTCATGCGCCATGAATCTGCTATGGCAGCATGTAGACATATTGTTCTATCAAACACAACAGTTCTTTTGGCTTAAAAATACAGCAGTTTATTTTAAGGAGGAGTGCAACAGCAGAAACTGCTTTTTCAGTCTTGTCTGTGTTTTCCGCCATATACAGTATATATATGTACACTGTGTATTCTGTTGGCAGCTTATCCAAGTCCGTTTTGTGAGCGTTTCGTGAATGCATTTGAATGCATCACACGGGAGGGAGAGCGTGGTCATGCTCTGTTTTTGCAAGCAGTCGCTGAATTGCGATTGAAATATATCTTGAGAAAACGACAGAGTCTAACATCATTACTTTGGATGTTATATCTGTTGGCAGTTGTGCACTTACCACTTGGAAAATAACAAATAGAAACATGGTGTGGCACCGTATATATTATGTGAAAGTGGAAACCACAACTGGAGATGACCAGGGAGACGGGTGTGTAACAATGGCCGAGACAGGTGGAGCCTCTCCGGACACCCGTTTCGTGAATCTGGCTCTCCTGGAAGTGATGACAATTTAACTGTCCAAAAGTCACGAAAGTGAAAGCGATTGCACACCACGAGGTTCCCTTTTGTGGTTGAATTTTTTTTTTTCGTCTGGAGTATTTTTTTATATATTCCAGTTCGCTCGGCATCGAGTCAGGAGGGGCTTCCCACATCGCCATCTTGCTTTTCTTCTGTTGTATTTTCCCTCGGCTAACCAGCTTATTACATTATCGCCAACTGGTGGATTTAACTGTTAAGGAGTTTTTCTGCAACAAAAACAAACACAAAAAAACACTGAAACGTTACTGGTCCCGCATGTGCGAGTAGATGAAGAAAAAAAATACTCTCACAGGCTCTAATTTTAGTCACAAAATGCCACCACTTTGTTGCCGTCTGGAGCCCTGCACCGGAGTATAAGGCACATTTTGGGGGAAAATTTTATAAAATCCAACACCAAGAACAAAATTGTCATTTTTAAAGGCAATTTTTAAAAAAAATGGAGAACAACAGGCTGAATAAGCGTATGCTAACGTTACATGACGCATAAACAATGAACTGAGAACTTGCCCGGTATGTTAATGTAACATAGTGTAACAGTCACCTCCTTGAGTGGTCTTCCTCCTGACATCCACCACGCGGTGGCGCTACTTTATTTGTTATATATGTTCTTCTTCTGTTGTTGCTTACCTGTGTGTTGGAGTTTGTCTGGGAACGCGTGTGTGCATACCGCTGAGCTCCGAGTGGTTGAGCTGGATTTATTTTTGTCCATTAAAAGTGCATAAGTGGACGTCTGCTTCCTTTTTTTACCTTTTATGCACTCATCCTGCCCGGCCGCGCGTTACAATAGCTATTGAGATAACTGATAACTATAGCATAAAGAACATGCTAACAAGTTAATCAAACCATCAGTGTCACTCCAAATCACTGTTCCAGAGTATAACTCGCACCCCTGGCCAAACTATGAAAAATACTGCAATTTATTGTACGAATTTTGCGCAAATCCGAAAGATAATATTGGTGCAACATTAGTGACAATATGGTGTCATTATTTCTCTGTGTACATCATTACTACTTCTACTACTACTTCAACTTGCACTTCTTCCCTGATTGTCGAGATGCATTTCAAAATTTCCAGCCTATTGCGAAACAGAAAAAGACAACATTAGAGCAAGTGCGACATTAAGAAGTTGAGCTGGACATTACAAATAGGAAGGCTAGCTAAAAGGAACCGCTCAATTAAAGGACGCATTCAAAACAGCGGAAAGATCGGACGCTTCCTCCGGGTGCTACCGAGGCCGTGTCTCATCGGAGTTGGGGAGGCGGGTGACGTCGTATTCGGGTCATCGGAGGAGAAGCGAGGCGAGTGGGGATAGCCAGTCAAGCGTTCCCCGGTTCCTTTGTTCCGCTTCGTTGGCGGATGCAGCGCCTCCCCTCTGCGAGTGGACCGCGCGACGCTAAATGACCTGACTCATCCTCGCCGCCAAAACCGCTTCGTTTTAGGGAGCCCTCACCGATGCGGCCTCAGGAACTTGAGCTGACACGTGGGAAAGTTTCGTGGAAATTGGCGAAAGGTGAACTCTCGCACTAGACTTTTGAGGCTTTCCCACTTCTGACAGGTTTTTTTTTTTCCCATGAAAGTTGTTTGCGTAAAGGAGTTCAAATCCAGGTTTAGCGTTAGCGATTTGTCTTGGGTAGTCTGGATTAGACTAGCATTCAGGTAAAAGGTACTCAACTTCAGTGGAAAATTGTTTTAGAAGTAGGAACTCCTCACAATCAGCTAAATGCCTTCACTACTATTGACAGCATTAGTTGTGATGATGCTTTGCAGAGCAAAGCTACCCAAATACAATATTAAATCTTACAGATTTTTTTTGGCTGTCTATACTGATATACGGCTGTTTGGTATTGGCCGAAGCCGATACTGTACCAATACCAAGTTTTTTGTAAAAATATACGTTTTTTTTGTTTGTTTGTTTGTTTAATGCCAAATTACAGCTTAATCACTTGAATATATTGCAATTCCTGTCATGGCTTGTTCAGACACTGCTTAAACCAATGTCTGCCATTGACGTCCAATCCATCTAAGTGGGAGACCCTCTCAGTCTAAGCCAATGAGTTAAACAGGAATTCACTCAAAATTGCCCCAAAATTAATAGCAAGTGACCACAATTCTTCAGGAAGCTCCGGGGTTTTGGTGTTTTTCAGATCATCGCTGTTTTGCTTTTTTGTATGTACATATATATATATATATATATATATATATATATATATATATATATATATATTTGGCGGAAAACACTCAGGTGACTTGAAGTTCCGCTCTGAGACCCCCAATTTAGCCAACTTTCAAAATTGTCCGATATGCATGTGTGATACATCATTGGAAAGCTTAAAATCTCTATTTTTGGGGGGTGGAAAATTTTTGAACAGGAGAGCATTTAAAAAAAAAAAAAAAAAAAAAAATTAAACAGCATAACCATAACTGGAGGCGAGAGCAGAATTAAAGACGCCACGATTTTAATGAGATATTATCGCGTATTTAACTTGTTTCGATCCAAAAACTCCATGTAGCATGTATCACCGAGTGTCAAGACACAGATGTGAATGGGCACAGCCGGATTTTTGAGGGATTTAATGGGTGAAACATGGTGATTTAACAAGGGTCGCAATGCAGAAATCGCAGACAACAAGGAGTGGTCGATATTTTCTTGTTCATATATTAAACGTTATTTTTTCATTTTTCTTTTTTCGGATCGATTATCTAAAATATTGGGGAAAATGCGACAGTAACGAATAAAATACAATTATGCGATAGTCATGAGGTGGATATCTTTGACTTTTTTACAGACGCCAATTTTTTCATTGTGACGTAATTTGTTTAAAAGTTTAAAATATGTAAGTGAATAATTTTTTTAAGTGTTTTTTTTTTTTTTTTAAACGAAATATGACACATCAATTAATGATTCTAAGCTAAAAACAACAGACATTTTGAATAATAAATATCATTAATTACCTTCATTTTTTTTTTTAACTATATATTAGACAATTAATTATTCTAAGCTAAAACAAGCTAATACGATTACTTACCTTCTTTTTATGGCTAGGTTGAAACAAAAGCGGTTGCGCAATGTCTGTAAACAGGGGTCTCCAGGGTTAAACGGACAAATTAACAATAGTTCTGGGGCTCAATGCGCCATGAATCTGCTATGGCAGCATATAGACCCTACTCACATGACGTCACAACCACGCCCCCGCGCCATATTGTACGTCAACTCGTCATGTTGATGCATTACCGTTACGTAAATTCCTCCTATTATGGCGTGTTTTTCTGCTCATTAACATTAATAATCAAAATGGTGAAGGCGTGTGTGCCGGTCGGTTGCAATAACAGAGAAGATAGACGGAGAGACTTGAAGTTCTACCGTATTCCGAGAGACCCGGAGAGGAGAGCGAGATGGATTGCTGCAATTCGACGAGAAAACTGGGCTCCAAACGATTACCACAGATTATGTAGTAGTCATTTTATATCTGGTAAGATCCATTTAATATATATTTAGAGGGTTTTGGGCTGACAACCACAATTAAGATCATTGCTAGGCTAATCGCCGACAACATACCGTTTCAAATTCAAGATGCTTATTTCTTCCACCATCTTTATTTTTTGTGTGAATGATAAGGGACTCTATGGTAGGGTACCTAGGAAGACCCCACTTCTGACCCAGAGATATATAAAAGCCAGGCTGGAGTTTTCCAAAACTTACCTGAGAAAACGTTTTGGAAAAATGTTCTCTGGTCAGATGAGACAAAAGCAGAGCTTTTTGTGAAAAGGCATCAACATAGAGTTTACAGGGAAAAAAACGAGCCCTTCAAAGAAAAGAACACAGTCCCCACAGTCAAACATGGTGGAGGTTCCCTGATGTTTTGGGGTTGCTTTGCTACTTCTGGCACTGGACTGCTTGACTGTGTGCATGGCATTATGAAGTCTGAAGACTACCAACAAACTTTGCAGCATCATGTAAGGCCCATTGTGAGAAAGCTGGATCTCCCTCAGAGGTCCCTCAGCAGGACAGAAACCCAAAACACACTTCAAAAAGCACTAGAAAATGGTTTGAGAGAAAAAGCACTGGAGACTTCTAAAGTGGCCAGCAATGAGTCCAGACCTGAATCCCATAGAAGACCTGTGGAGTAGAGGTGTGCATCGGCACTGACCTCACGATTCGATTCGATTACGATTCGGAGGGCCACGATTCGATTCGATTCGATTCGATTCGATTAAGAGGGCCACGATTCGATTCGGTTCGATTCGGCAATGCATCACGATGCATTAAAGCCTGGGATGCATTAAAATGCTAAAGCAAAGCATATTTTTCGTGAATCATGAGGCAACACAAGCGGTCAGACATTAAACACCTTTTTATAGTCTCTTGTGTCATTCCTGGTTGTAGTTAAATGAAAATAGTAATATATATAAAAATAATAAAAAAAAACATCACAGCATTTAATTAGTGCTTTGAATGAGACCAGGGCTTTCTTTTTTTTTTTTTCTACACACACTAGCAGTCTTTCATTTTTTACACACCGCATAAGTTTGGTCAAGTTTCCCACCAACCTCATAGAAGCCAAAATGTCTCCATATGCCTGCTTTCAATGTCTTTGGTGCGTCAGTAATCTTTCGCGCTTCCTCTTTCACCGCTTCAGCCATTGTTAGTATGTCTTATCTCTGCTTTCTTGAGTGCCACTGCGCAATTGCGCATGTCTGTGACGTTACTCCCGTGAGGAAACAGATTTGAGTTCCTCGTCCCCCCTGCATTGCTTGTACAATAGCTCCCTCTACAGGTAAACATGAGAATAATAATACAAATGTGGAAACCAAATCCATTGCATCACTGGAAGATTTTTGAACGGACTTATATATTTTAATATGTGCTGAATCGATTCGGCTTGTTGCCCGCATCGAATCGCATCGTCCATGGCCCGCATCGGGATGCATCGCCGCATCGATTATTGTTGACACCAGTACTGTGGAGAGATCTGAAAATGGGAGTTTGGAGAAGGCACCCTTCAAATCTCAGAGACCTAGAGCAGTTGGCCAAAGAAGAATGGTCTAAAATTCCAGCATAGCATTGTAATACCCCTTCCCCACTGGCCAAAAAACCCATGTCAACCCACTAACAATCGGCTTTTGGTGGCAGTGGGAAAGGTGCAGCGACCCGCCTCGACCAGTGTCAATCAACCCGCCAAGCGACCCGCGTTAAAATCACCTCGGCTCTGATCGTCATGTGACGTAGGCTCTTACGTGATGCGTCATAACAACGTGCCAGTCGCCTCCCATTTAACACGCCCCCCAACCGTAGTTACGTCGATGCTCACAACAAAGCTAGTAGAAGAAGAAAGAGCCAGTAGCTCACCACATTCAGCAACATGTCCCAGCATTGGAAAGATGATGAGACCCGCCAGCTCCTTTCCATCTGTGGAAAAAAGCAGGCTTCCATGTTGCTCTGCATTGTTTACTTCCTTGAACTGAATGAATTCGGTCGCACTTGTCAAAGCACATCTTAGCGTGGTGACGTCACGTAACCTTACGCACGGCTGAGGAAGGGTGGGGGGTTAGAAGGGTGGAAAAAAAAAAAGACGCGGCTTTTTTTTGTCAATGGGAAAGGTGCCAAATGCCAATTGCTAGTGGGTTGCATCGGCTTGGAAAAAACGCGTTGACCCATTAGTTTCAGTGGGAAAGGGGCGTAAGAAACTTATTGATGGATACCGGAAGCGGTTGTTCCCAGTTATTTCGTCTAAAGGTTGTGCTACCAAGTATTAGGCTGAGAGTGCCAGTACTTTTGTCCGGCCTATTTTTGGAGTTTTGTAAAATGATAATAATTTATTTTATTTTTTTCATTCTCTTTTGTGTTTTTTAATTGCAAGCAAAATAAATAAAGATCAAAGCTTGTGGTGCAACGATTAATCGATTAACTTGAGTATTCGATTAGGAAGAAAAAAAAAAGATTCAAATTAAATTTTGCTGCTTCGAGTCTTCGTTTAATTAAAGTGGCGTTGTAATGGTTTATTTTGAAAGTGTTTGCATTCAGTTTTATTGATTTAAGTGGATACACTACCCTCTAGTCTCCTTCCTTTCATATGGCTGAATCCAGCTGCTCCATGTTAAGACCAACATAAGCTAAGTTTTTGTTTTGAGCTGTTTTTAATGCATTCGTAATTTAGTTTATGGGTATATTTAGCCGTTTTTTGTGGGAACATGCGTCTGAACCATTTGTGAACAGCATTGTTAATTTTTTTTTTTTTAATTTAAAAAAGAAGTTACCGTTGTATAGCATTTAAGCTAGCGGACTTTTGCTATGTAAGTTAGCCAATTGTTCTTTTGTTGTACATAGATCCTTATTTAATTATTTTTTTATACCATTTGAGGCTCAGCTCAGGTATTTTAATTTTTCATGTTCCTTATCCGATTACTCCATTATTCGACAAACTAGTTCATCGATTAATCGACTACTAAAATAATCGATAGCTGCAGCCCTAATCGAAGCATTTGTTATTGCAATCATTTTCTTGGAGAAATTGATCATTATCTGACAGAATTGCAGGGGTGCCAATACATTTGGCCAGCAGGGTATCAGTTGTGGGGGTTGAATAATTTTGAACATAACTGTATTCGTTAATTGTAATAGAAATTAGAAAAAGTTACTGACCAGAAGAGCAAACCATCCCTTCAAAATATCTCCAGGAATTGAGTTTTCTAGTTATAGGTGATATCCTGTAGTTTCAACCAATATTTAAAACTATTAGGAAATCTGGGTGGAGGATTCGTATCAAATTCTTTCAGGACAATGATTGGCAAGCATGGCCCAGGCCATTTGGGGGCCCCAAGCAAAATAATGCAAAGGGGCCCATATTTTTTGCCCACCATTTCGTCACAGTGTACTTAGGCATGTGCCGGTTACCGGTTTCACGGTTTACCGTGGTGTGAAAACGTCGCGGTTTCAAAACCACTAAAATTTTCCGTCACACCGTAGGACGGTATTCGCTATTTTTCTTGTGTCAAAAATGCAGCCAGAAGCGGCTTGGCGCAGCAGCGCTCACCCCCTCCCGTTTGTTGCTGTGTGTGAGTGATGCTATCGGCTACACAGCCAGCTAACCCAAAAACAATTACTCCAAACATGAGGCGTACTGTTCTTCAATTTATTGAGCTCTCAAATCGTGGTAAGTTTAATATACAAAATGAATACATTTAAAATGTTGTACAATTAGATTTTTCCACGTGAGTAGCTTCCACAGATTAGCACCATGGAAAAAGTTCGCCAAAAACAAAACACACATTTTCCTTTCAAATTCAATATACAAACAAAGTAAAAGCTTACAAAGATGAATGTTAGCCTAGGCACAGCTGGGAGAGCAACTTCGTTGTGTGTTACAGCCGCAGAGTGAGAAAACAAGCTTGATTCGCTTGAATGAAGGGGAAAAAGTGATAGCATCAAAGATCGCTAATTGCGAACAATGATCTTGCCCTAAGCATAAATCCATGTTCGCTGGATCAAGGTGAGGTCTCACTCCCAATGTGTTTTTTATTTTATTTTATTTTATTTTATTTTATTTTATTTTATTTATTTATTTATTTTTTTTTTTTAGATGAAACCTTTCCACAACAATATTGACATTTTAACTAACTTATACATTTTTACCTAACTTATGAATTCCTTATGTTCTTTTTAACACAAAGGCATGACATCATGTAGATTAGAGTTGACACAGTGGCTGAAAATGGCGAAACTTCACTTAAGCTTTTCCACCCTCAAAAAAAAGTCATGCAGTATAAATTTTTTAAAATTTTATTCAGAAGTGTTTTTACTTTATAGAAATTATTTTGTTCTTGCTGTAATCTTGTGCAACTTGAGCTGTGGCTGTGAGTATAGTCTATAAGTTATATTTATTTTAATTTTATTTCAAATATTTTTTTAATTGATAATTTATGTATTTTAACAATATATTCATGTTCCAATTTGCAACTATGGTCTGAAAAAAAAAATACTGTTCAATGGAAAAAAGTTTTTTTTAAATTTTTTTTTTTTAACCCATACATCTCAACATTTTTGGGAGCTATAATTGCAATACCGTGATACCGTGAAACCGCGGTATTTTTGCTCACGGTTATTGTACCGTCAAAATCTCATACCGGCACATGCCTAAGTGTACTGTGAAACCCATACATGCAATCCAACCCATACGTCCATATTATGTATATTAATCAGATTTTGTTGCACTGCATACTTTCAAACTTCTCACCCCAAATGATTGTCAGTACTTACAGTAGATAGTGCCAAACCTTTTTCTAAAGGAGGAAAGAAGTTAAGGAAGAACTTTTATTTTTGAAGCTTGTAATCAAGTATCAACACTCACAAAAGTCAAATAAAGTAAACTGTAGGAAACAAAATTGAATATAAATTAAACAATCGCCAGATTTAGGGGCCCCCTAGTTGTTAGGGGCCCTAAGCAGCTGCATAGTCTGCGTATAGGCTGGGCCGGCCCTGATGATTGGTGTTATGTTTCTGAATGGGCACACAAGAGTTGGCGAGGGGTTTTGTCTGTATGCTTGCAATAAACTGCATTGAGGCACAAGGGTTCATTCAAAGCCGAGTTGCTGTGTAATATTACATCATCGTAAGTAGTGACTCGGAGCTGCTACTATGTGTCACCTCGCACCCATGTCACATCCAGACTCACTACGTCGATTTCGTTGCGTTTGAGGTTAGTCGACGCGACGGTAGCTCGTCTCCGTAGCCGTGCGTGTCTCCGTGTGTGTGTGGCACCCATCAATGTGATTCCCACTGGAGGGGGAGGCTGTCATGTTGCAAACATGCCACAGTTATTTTCCCCGGCTGCTCGTGTGGTCAGTCGAGCGCAATAGCAGCTGCGCACGTGAGGCCATTCTTTTTGAAATTTTCATGCACAGGAGTATGGTGAACATGCCAAACGCATATGTGTAGGAAGTGGAAAGTGTTTGTTGTGTGGAGTAAAGGCAGATTATCTCTCTCCATTTTTCTCTCCATAGTAACCGATTCCATGGTAACACTGTTCTGACCTTGTGCGGAGGTGTTTACTTTACGCCATGCTCATGAAGCAGATAGGAATAATGAAACTTACAAGGCCATTAAGTGTTGCGGTGTAAATTTTTATTGTGTTTAGCTAAGGCTATCAATGACTCCCATGTTTGGTGTTGGTTAGAGTTTAACCATTTCTTCCAAGAATTAATTTTTTTGTTTTTTAACCTATAGGGAGCACTTATATAACACATTGGCTGCTATTGGTCTTAAGTGTCAACTTTTGACTGAAGTGATCACTGTTCCTGAAAGTGTGTGAAAGTGGAAAGGAAATCTCATCTTTTTGTCCCCTGGAACTCTTGATCATGTACCCGCAACCTAGATACGGGATATCAGATTGCAAATCATCCCATCTATGACATCAATTGTCAATGAAGTTGAGTTAACATGATCTCCATGTAATTGTTCTGGGTTGAAAACCTGTACACCTGCTTTCAAAGAGGCTAGATTTTTGTTGTCAACTTCCAACTGGGAATTATGGAAATGACCTCGATGATAATGATCCCACTTCTGACACCATTAATAACAAAAGTTAGGAAAAACCTTTACATTTCTCAACTGGGACACTGTATTGTTAAACTGTAATTAAATTCAACTCGCGTTTGAACCGAAATGTATTGGATTTTATTATAGTGTTACACCAATACTATTTTTTGTCACTTGATAGCGATTCCGGTATCGGTCGATACTGTACTGCAGAGGTTGCGCTAGACTTTTTCGTTGTCTGTCATTTTGACTGACAGTGTCATAAAAATCCGGTCATAATCTATTTTTACCCGTCACATTTTAAAAATGATAATAATGACATATTCAATAGTATTTAGTTTTCATTGATTTTTAATTAATATTCTGTCCGAACAAGCTTAACAATAGGCAAACAGACAGCGGAGTGCCCCAATCAGCGACGGGCAGACGTGCCGTTAGCAAAGCGACGAGGGCAGGACGAGGGACTTGCGCGCAGAAGTAAACATACGAGGAGAACAGAGTTTAGTCAACATGGCTAGCGCAAGACAGACTGTTGTCAGTGACTCGTGTCGATGTGTTTTAGCTCATTTAAAACTGAATTTACCGCGGATTGGAACATATTCTCGGCTCTCCCGTTCGCCATCCGTGTTGTTGTAGAGACGACTTTCGGCGAGCAAGAGTGACGTTGCTCGTGAAGAACACGTCACGCAAATAAACAAATCTGATTTGTCGATTGATTTTATACCTACTCGAGAGGCTGTGTCCCATACTTTTCTCTCAGTGTTTGAAAAATACAGGGAGAACAGTCTGGCCGTACCAGGCAAACACTCAGTTGCCTTGACATTTTTCCGAGTAAGGCCAACGACGTCATGCATCAAGAGAGACAATAGCTAATTAATATGCTCACTCGCCACCCTGTGTCCTGGGGTGTGAATTGCAACCTGTCAAAATGACGGATGAACTTCAGTTTTTTCCGTCACCGTTTTAAAAAAACGGTCAATGACGGAAAATATTCGGTTAACGCGACCCCTGCTGTAATGATACTTTTTTTTTTTTTTTTTGAAGATATACAAAATATACATGAGCTAGACAAAATACAAGAGACCAATATCCTTTTGCCTTTACAATTGCCTTTACATGGTGAGAGCGAAAACGGAAGACGCAAACTTTTAATTCTGGCCTCCAAAGCAGAACGATTCGATTGCAGTACTTGCTCCGCAACCATATAAATGTAAAGCTCTCGCTCCGATGACGTGAGCACTCACGCAAGTCACTTTGGGCAAAGCGCTGCTACTAAACATTCAAAACAGCAAACATGGCAGAACGTCGGCTTTGACTTACTGTTTTTATAATATTTTTAATTTAGATACAGGTATATTTAATGTTTGCATTTTTGTGCCTGTTGGAGCAAAAGGGAAAAAAAACGCGGGTGCCATTGTTTGGAGTGGGTGGCTATGTTGTCTTCCGGGTTGAGGAGGTTGTTGTCAAGGAAGTGCATCATTGGCTTTCGCCTTGTAAAACTGCACTGCCCCCTAGGGCCTGGCATGAATACTACATTGTTTTCATGCATAATTGCACCATTGTTCGAATGGAGATGGAACCATAAAATGCAAACATGAAATATGTCGTATTTTAGGAATGTCACAATGTAAACAGTAGAGGTGTGCATCGGTACTGCCCTCACGATTCGATTCGATTACGATTCGGAGGGCCATGATTCGATTCGATTTGATTCAGAGGGTCACGATTCGATTCGTTTCGATTCGGCAATGCATCGCGATGCATTAAAGCCTGGGATGCATTAAATTTCTAAAGCAAAGCATATTTTTCGTCAATCATGAGGCAACACAAGCGGTCAGACATTAAACAACTTTTTATTGGCTCTTGTGTCACTCCTGGTTGAAGTCAAATGAAAATACTTTCATATATATATTAAAAAAAAAAAAAACAGATCACAGCATTTAATTAGTGCTTTGAATGAGACCAGGGCTTTCTCTTTTTTTTTTTACACACAGTAGCAGCCTTTCACACAGTGCAACATCTAAACTCCTGTGCAAAATCAGTAATAACAGTCACTGTATTTTAGTCACAACGACCCATCAATAAAAATGTTCAAGTAAATATTAAAGAAAACGACAAAGAAAATATTGTAGTGCAGCAGCATCTTTATCGCAATATCAATCCAGGGATCAGTTCAGTTGCAAACAAAACATCAACTAAATTGCAATGTAGAACAAAAGTAAAATGTAGGCCTAGCCCACTATATATGTGCAATAGAGGTTAGATAGGGCCTAAAAAATCGAGCCGGACCCGACACGGCCCGCTGGTATTGAAGCCCGACCTGGCCCGAACCCGATCAATTAACAAGATTTGCAGGCCCAGCCCGAAAAACCCAATTTTTTTATTTTTTATTTGTTGGAGTGTCGCGGGAAAAAAAACACAGTGGCAGCAATTTACTTTTATTTCTTCGAGTTGGTAGAAAAAACGCAAGTTTTCTTAATGTTTAAATAGTCTACATATTTTTATGATCATTATAAAAGCATTTACACAACGAAATAACGCTGGGAAAGTTCAATATAAAAAAAAAAAACGTTTTGCAGACACACAGAGGAGAAGATTCAAAAGGATCACATTTGTGCTGCCTTTGTGTGCATAAAAAAGTCTTTCGTAACGAATTCTCAGTTGGCAGAAAAAAAACGCATGTTTTCTTAATGTTTAAATAGTCTACATATTTTTATTATCATTATAAAAGCATTTACACAACGAAATAACGCCGGGAAAATTTAATATTTAAAAAAAAAAAAAAAAATGCGGTTTTGCAGACACACAGAGAAGATTCAAAAGGATCACATTTTTGTTGCCTTTGTGTGCATAAATAAAAGTGTCTTTCGTAACGAATCGCAATCGCCACAGCGGGAGGAGAAGAAGAAAAGGGTGCGGTGCCACGGCGTTCATGTGCGTGCACAAGCAAATGCACAATACAGAGAGCCTGCTCTCTGTTTTATACCGTTTTATTTTTTTATTTTTTTGTAACTTATTAGTCGCCCGACCCGAACGTGAATGCTTAACATTTTGGGCCCGACCCGACCCGAATTTCGTGTCTGGTTCGGGCGCAAGATCTAACCTCTAAGAGATAGGACATAACATAACAATGGCTGAAGCGGAGAAAGAGGGAGTGAGAAAGATTATTGATGCACCTAAGACATTGAAAACAGACATCTGGAGACATTTTGGCTTCTACGAGGTTGGTGGGAAACTTGACCAGAGTTGTGCATGTGTAAAAAATGAAACATGAGAATAATAGTACAAATGAAGAAACCAAATCCGTTGCATCACCGGAATTGCGCAGGGAAGATTTTTGAACGTACTTAGCCTATATATTTTAAAATGCGCTGAATCGATTCGGCTTGTTGCCAGCATCGAATCGAATCGGCCATGCCGCGCATCGGGATGCATCGCCGCATCGATTATTGTTGACACCACTAGTAAACAGCTTTTAGATCTCGATCTCTCACTATTTCACAGCATTGGCATATTATTTCTTAGTACTCTCTGACAGCGATGATGTTATTTTAATGCCTTACCAATACTAGTATCATTGCAACACTAGACAAATTAGCAACTTATCGTCCTTACCTTCAAGTCTGTACTTTTGTAAAGTGTGTTCCAGAACATTACAAACTCAGGGCATCAGCAAACTTCCCACTTTGTGAGCAATCCCATGCAGATTGTGACTGAGAACATCAAATTCACAAGGGTAACGTCGCCGGATAAATCCCCGAGTGGCTGTGGGCTTTGTCGCCATACAAGCAGTGCAAGGCTGAATGAAGTTTAGTGGCGTCCTGGACTGGCTTACATATTCGATATTTATTCCCCCCTACTTTGTTCGGTAAGCCTGTTAGCACGGAGCTTAGCACGCGGGTTGATATTGGAGTCTGGTGGCATTTAGAGAAACTTGATTAGTTTTTCTTCTTTCTCTGTGCATCTATCCATTCATGTTTGTCATTTTTCACCTCTCACTTCTGCTTTTCGTGTGTGTCATTTTCTTCTACACATGCCCATTCATTTTGCAGACACTTTTTTTTGTCCTCCTGTCTCCCTCCTCTTTTTTTTTTTTTTTTTTTTTTTTACACATTCAGCCTTTTAGCTCCTTGGCGCTAATACCGAGCCAGTCATAAGACGAGAGGATAAGCTCCAGTCCTGACACCGGCGAGCCGCATTCAGCACTTTGAGCGCCGCGCTATGCTAATTCGATGTTTGAGCTGAGCTCGTCACAGAGCTTCTATAGGCGAACATGCTTGTTCAATATATAAAAATTAGGGCTGTCAAACGATTAAAATTTTTAATCGAGTTAATTACAGCTTAAAAAATAATTAATCGTAATTAATCGCAATTCAAACCATCTAATATGCCATATTTTTCTGTAAATTATTGTTGGAATGGAAAGATAAGACACAAAACAGATATATACATTCAACATACGGTACATAAGTACTGTATTTGTTTATTATAACAATAAATCAACAAGATGGCATTAACATCATTAACATTCTCTTAAAGTGATCCATGGATAAAAAGACTTGTAGTTCTTAAAAGATAAATGTTAGTACAATATATAGACATTTTATATTAAAACCCCTCTTAATGTTTTCGTTTTATTAATATTTGTAAAATTTTCAATCAAAAAATACACTAGTAGCTCGCAATTGTTGATGTCAATAATTACACCATGCTCACTCATGGTACTAACCCATAAAATCAGTTGGACCCAAGCGCCAGCAGAGGGCGCCAAACACCAAAAAACAAGTAATAACCGGGCGTTACACTGTACTGTCATTTTAATCTGTTTGAGCGGGGCATGTGCGTTAATTGCGTCAAATATTTTAACGTGATTAATTTAAAAAATTAATTACCGCCCGTTAACGCGATAATTTTGACGGCCCTAATAATAATAAATCGGTAAACGGCCACTGTACTGACCGGTCAATTATATTGTTAAAAATACATCCAGAACTCTATTTTACGAGAATAATGATAACTACTAATGATCGTGGCTAGGATGAAAACTACATGTAAAATGAAATATTCTGCACCTCACCCTGTATTCCGCTTAAAGTTTTGATTTCCGCGGAAAGCGTTGAAATCTGTAGTAAATTCCGCAATTTCATTTCAGCATCATTTTATTTCTTTGTATTTAATATTTTTATATTTTTGTAAATGCATTATTTCGTAACAAGAAATAGCAAAACATTGTATTTTATTTATCGTTATTATATATTGCAAGACTTCAAGAATTCAACATGATGAATTGAATTAACAAGCCTATTAAAAGGCTATTTTTGTATTCATTTTCTCTTTTAAGATTACATAACATTGTCATTATCGGGGAAACCCATCACACAAAAAGCTCAAAGGTGATCCCTGCCCTTCATTCATTCAATCTGTCTGTCTCTGTCCTCTTTTTCGTAACTTTCCTTCCCAAAGCCCCGATCATTTTCCACCTGGCCTCAAAACCACAATAGATGCTGACAAAAGCCATTCAAAGTCACACATTAACTTTGATACAAAAGACACTGACCTTTCACAAACTTTGCTTGTCAGGTGAAACATTAGGTGTTCACTTCCTGAAACTGGACAACCAGCTTACCCTTGATTTGCGGACTGGCTTTCAACCATTTACTGCTATACCGATGAGTGTATTCGCAGAGTATAGTTCTCATTTTGTAGATTTGGAGAAAGACGCTTGCCCAGCTTGTCTGTGAATCTCAAGTTTCTAAGCTACTAAACACTGAAAGATATCAGATCACTGGATTTGACATCAGCAGAGCTTTTGAGTAGCAGATAAAGATGATTCTGAACTTTGTTTTTATGAGGGCAGAATTGGTAGCATTTTGCAAGCCAAGAATAGGGATGCCCCAGATCCCACGTCATGATCGGAAATCTGGCCTGAACGTCATTTTCAGAGGGTCAGAATCGGGTTAAAAAGATCGGGTTTTTGAAATGTATGTATTTGTTTTTAAGTATTAACTCACTGACTGGGATTAACAGCGATAAACACCCAATCTAGTACTGCAACGATTAATCAATTAACTCGAGTAATTCGATTTAGAGAAAAACTCAGACATTTTTTTTCTCGAGTATTCATTTAATTAGAGTGGCTTTATAATGGTTTGTTTTGAAAGTATTTGCATTTAGTTTTATTGATTTGGTTGGATACTCTGCCCTCTAGTGGCAACAGTCAGTGTTGTTAATAATGACGTTCGAGTATAGCGGCGTTATTTTTGTCAGTAGTGAGTTAATCTAATTAATTTTCCCATCTTTGCAACGCTGTTACCGTTACTGAAGATGTAAAGTCGTGCGTTCTAATGCGTTACTACGTTGGTTGAATGACGCGAGGAATGTCTGAGAGACACGGAGAGAGCAGAGCGGGAGAGGAGAGGAGGGGAAGGGGGTTGTGATGCCGTTGCAAACGCGATGCTAGGTGGCTTGGAGCGTTAGCGTAGTATTTGCGTTCTCGCTAGCATTAGCATTTAGCGTGGCAAGCTTCATGTTAAATGCTCGGGAAATTTTTTACACACTTTGTGGCGTTCAGGTGGGTACAATTAGTTGAAAATAATGGACTGTTTTCCTGTTCAGTATGTATTGTCATCACCAAGTTGGTGTTGTCCTTGTAGATGCTACAATATCATAATTATTTTTTGTTTTTTATTACTAAAAATAGTTTTTAATCAAAACACCTTGAGCAAAGACAGAAGAGGGAAGAGATTCAAGCCTCACCTGTATATTGAAGGTGTGATGGAACACACAAGTCACAGTTTAGTACAACAGCGTTTGAAAGTTAAAGTCTGTATTAGGGTTGTTCTGATCATGTTTTTTTTGCTCCCGATCCGATCCCGATCGTTTTAGTTTGAGTATCTGCCGATCCCGATATTTCCCGATCCGATTGCTTTTTTTTGCTCCCGATTCAATTCCAATCATTCCCGATAATTTTTCCCGATCATATACATTTTGGCAATGCATTAAGAAAAAAATGAAAAAAACTCGGACGAATATATACATTCAACATACAGTACATAAGTACTGTATTTTTTTGTTATGACAATAAATCCTCAAGATGGCATTTACATTATTAACATTCTTTCTGTGAGAGGGATCCACGGATAGAAAGACTTGTGACTTTGTATATTGTGACTAAATATTGCCATCTATTGTATTTGTTGAGCTTTCAGTAAATGATACTGTAGTCATGCCCAAATGCATGATGGGAAGTGGAACCATTACTGTGCATAGTGCTACCAATTGATATATCTTCTCTGTGTTGGCAAATAACATAAGGTGTTAAGATAAAGATCAATTGCTACCTTGCACATTGCACACCACATTGCTTCCCATGGTATTTCTAATTATAGGGAGAGGGATTGAAAGGTTTTAGCCAATTAAAAAAAGGCTCCAAAGGCTGCTAAAATTCACTCTACTCATTTTACGCTGCCTTTTACCTCTCTTTATAGGTAAAACGGCGCCATTACAGATTGAGCGCGACAATGCATGAGTGGGTCGTGCAGCGCATGCATTAATTGCGTTAAATATTTTAACGTGATACATTTTTTAAAAAATTAATTACTGCCGTTATTAGGATGAATTTGATAACCCTACCTTAAGCCTAAACTAAAGACTCTGGAAGAGTGAAACATATTATGTCTGTAACGTTAAATACAATTAGAAAACGATTTAATAAAAAAAATATATATATATTAAAAAAAGGCATGGCCAATATTTTTTTGCCGAATCCGGTACTTTGAAAATGACGTGATCAGACCTGATCTTTACACTCTTTTTTTAAGTGAAATTTTAAAAAATGTACAAAGGATGACCTATGTTTTTTTTTTTTTTAATGAAATAGTTCGATTCAGTCAGTTACTATAAACATATTTGATGTGAAAGACGTTATAGAATGGATCATGTAATAATGTGTAGAACATGAAAAGTAACGTAAGTTACTTTGCTGAGTAACTAATCACTCTGTTGAGGTAACTGAGTTACTAACTCAGTTATTTTGAGGGGAGAAACAATTTGTAACTGTAACTAATTACTTTTTTAAAGTAAGATTACCAACACTGGCAACAGTTAATATAACATAACTCATTTAACATGGCTGAATCCTGCTGCTCCCTGTTCAGGCCAACATAAGCTTTTTTTTTTTAATGCATTAATAATAATTAATTTAGTAATTTAGTTTATAGGTTAATTTAGCTTTTTTTGTGGGAACATGCGTTTGAACGATTTGTTCAGAGTATTTAAAAAAATATATAAAAAGTTAGCATTTTATAGCATTTAAGCTAGCGGACTTTTGCTATGCAAGTTAGCCAATTGTTCTTTTGTTGTACTTAGATCATTATTTATTGATTTTTTTAAATACCGTTTGAGGCCAATCTCAGGTATTTTAATGTATTTTTAAATGAAAGTGCAATCCTGCATTGTTTGAAGAAACATTCAGGAATTTCGTTTTTGCATTTAATGCTCATTTGACACCATAGCAAGCCTTTGTTTTACATCTCCTAAAATTTATTCTGCAACACATTAAATGTTCCTAATCTGATTACTCAATTATTCGAATTTACTAGTTGATAGATTAATTGACTACTTAAATCCTTGATAGCTACAGCTCTTGTCCAATCCATTTTGACTTGGGCGGTTGATTATCAATGGCAGTGAGCATGATCACTGCCAGCCTTCCCAGTTGGAACAAACTTTGTTGCACAGCAAAGAGAAAATGTCAAGCGACAGCAAAAAAAAAAAAAAAAAAAATCAAGAAAATAACAACCAAGCTAGCTCAATTTATGACTTTTACAATTTAATCACAAAAATTTTACGATTCTCTCACCGAAACAACAACTAGAAATAACCCATAAATTCTGTCAGTTTAAGACAGAAATTCGCCAAGGATTTAATGGCCTTGTTTTAGTTGAATTAATTTTTTATTTTTTATTTTGGGGGGGGGGGGGGGGGGGGGGACGTCAGTGTAAGCAATATGTCTACAGGCTAGAGAGGGAATCAATCGAAAATTTGACCCTGTCAGTTTTTTTGCCCATGGGGTGGTTTTGGTAGGGATTGTGGTGTCAGATTTTGGCTGACAATGCTCGTCAATGTCACTGTTAAAAATGTATATTCATATTTGTTCGATGAAAAGGTTTGGTACTGTATCATAGAAAGGTTTAGCCCCAGAAAATGCATTTGACCAGTCCCTTTTCAAATTGTCTTTCAGATCTCCTTATCAGACTGGCCAAGGACAGGTTCGGATCCCTTCAGACTGAATACCAGAAGGTGGGTGGATTCCTTTCCAAGTAGTGAACACATTTGGAATAGCCTGAGAAATCACATCTTGTTATAAATGCAAATGTTTCCTCACGGTACATCGTAGAAATCCCCAGAAGTCCGTTTTGTATTCTTTCTACGCGTGTACGCATGCCTCATGTCTTTTGTTTGGATCATTTCCTCTTTGGTTTCAAGGTTGTTTGTGTTTATTCCTGCTCTTCCTTTGACGCTTGTGTTTTATTGCTTTGTCTTCTGCATGCGTCTTCTTCTTCTTCTTCATCTGAAACCATCTGACATCTCCTTCAGCCAGAGAACATAGTGCTGAGCCTGCAGGTAAAATTAAAAAGTGCAAAGCAAACATCACCTCTCCGCGAGAGACATACTTTTTGTTTGTTTGTTTTCGTTTTTGCGTTTACATTTTTCACCGTTAAATGCACGATTCTGTTTTTTACTTTCTAAGAAAACATGTTTGACCTGTTTTAAAGTTTGCATTTAGCCACATGAGCGAGAGAGGAACTTTACTTTACTTATTCAAACTTTGTTGACTCTCCATTTCTTCCTCTAGGGCAGTGGTTCTTAACTTGGGTTTGATTGAATCCTAGAGGTTTTGTGAGTACGTCTCAAGGGTTTGATTAAGGTTAAGACACGCAGAGCCCCATTTTTATACGCTCACTAAATCTAGGAAAAATGACATTTTAGACCAGGTTTTGGATTGGTTTGCCCCCAGTTTACAGGCTTTATCCAAATTCTTTTAGTTGCCTGTCCTCTAACTGATCATACCTGTCAAGTTGTACGTTTTCGGCGTAGTTTGTACAAGTGAGCACTGATTTTTAAATGTGTACGCCGTACGTTCAAAATCTGTACGTTTTCGTGCATTGTTTTTTTCTTCTCTATTTGGATTTTGTCACCGTCTCGGCAACGAGACGATGCATTACTACGTTGGTTGAATGACGCGAGAAAAGTCAGAGACACTGAGAGAGAAGAGTGTTGTGACGCTGTAGCAAACGCGATGCTAGGCTAGGTGCCTCCAATATTTCCTGACTGTAGCCGACAGCCTACAATCTACGCCTAGATATCAAATGCTTATAGAACTACATGCGAAATGGCAGACGGCGGCGTTAATAAACAGCTGCCATTTTGAAGCAGTAGACTTCTCAGAAAGGCTCTGTTGTAGTCAACCTTCCTAGCCAACTTAAGTAACTTTTTACGTAAAATACTCCTAAATCGGCAAAATCTTGACTTGAATCTACCTTTAAATGATGAAACAGTTTTAAAACTTTAACATGTTGAAAGTAGACAGAATGGAACTAATGCAAAAACGGTAGCAATCTTAACAACTTTAACAGTTGATTCACAACATTAAACGATTTCCAAACATAGCAAAGGTTACTATGTTTCATTTATTTGTTATTTTACATGAAAGGTAACACCAGTTACTTTGCCAAGTAACTAATTACTCTTACCTTCAGGTAACTGAGTTACTAACTCAATTTCTTTTTGGTAGAAGTAATTTTTAACTAATTAATTACTTTTTAAAAGTAAGATTAACAACACTGGCCATAAAGATGAAGTCTGCAGAATGAAAAGTGACGAAAGCGGAGATTTCATTCTGCCAATTTGTTGCCGAACATAATTTGCCTGCAACTATTGCTGATCACTTCTCAGAATTAGCAAAAGAAATGTTCCCTGACTCAAAGATTGCATCGGTAAGTTAATTTTATTAATTGAACTTTTTAATTTATGATTGGACACACTAACGAACTACCTTCGAGTCAAACTGAATTGCGAGCTGAAGTGCAGCCATCAAGACGTGATAGAAATTGCCAAAAGTGCTACATACAATTATAACAAAAGTCAATGTTAAATTTTAGTAATCATGATGTAGCTGAAGATATTGATTGTTCTTTGATTGCACCAGGTTATATAATACAATATTACCGATAAATTCATATTATTTTCAAAATTCAGTTTTATTTTTGTTTCATATTGCACGCTACATACAACGTTGTAAGATTAGTCACCAATTTGTAAGGGCATACGTCACTATTTGTAAGATTGCCAACGGCCTCGGGTTGACAGGTATGTCTTATGGGAGGAGAAACTGGTTTGCTCAGTGGAAGGTTGACTTGCACTTGATATTAGGAAGTATAACAAACCTATGGGCAGCGTGGTTTTTAAATTTTGACGCATTTAAAAACATCAAAATGGCTGTCAAATTGTTAAGATTTTTGAACAGAAATTCACTTAGATATTAGTTTGCTAGCTTCGATATATCAGTTTTGAATCTGGCGGGGAAAAAAATAAATATCTCATCTAATTCCGTATGGCACATGTGTCTCTGTTAACACATGTGAAACTTGTGGGGTTTGGTACCGTTATCAAGGTTAAAAACCACTGCTATAGGGAATAAAGTTTTGCTAATTGGTTGTCCAGTAATGCTAATTAACTGCACAAGAAATGTATCAAGTATCGGTACCGATAACCATTTTGAATAATACTTTACACTTATTTTATACATTGTACATTATAAGGAGCCCCAAAAGGGACATCGACAGAAATAAAATAAATTTAAGCAACCAGGTGTGCACCACATTGTTTGTGGTACGCACCAGTTTCTAGTGCGCGCTGGAAACTATCTGTTAATCACTAGCATTATATTGCATTTAAGCTAGCGGAATTTTGCAATGCAAGTTAGCCAATTGTTGCATTTGTACAATTTGCTAACTTGCATAGCAAAAGTCCGCTAGCTTAAATGCTTTATAATGCTAATATTTACAACAATTGGCTAACTTTCTAAGCAAAAGTCCGCTAGCTTAAATGCTATATAATGCTAATGTTTACTAGATAGTTTCTGGTGCGCTCCAGATCGCTTAAATTTATTTTATTTCTGTCGATGTCCCTTTAGGGCAAGTTTAGGGCTCTTGAGCCGCATGCTGTTCTTTAGCACTGCCCTAGTACCTCGCTGGAGCTTTTCCAAAAATGTTTGGAAATGGAAAAAGATGGTGGAGGGAATTGTAGTAGTCACGTGGTGCATCATTCTCTATAGGATGCACTGTAGGGAAAATAAACATTTAAGGCTCATCGTGAAGGCTCATTATGCATTTTTAGCCAACTTAGTCATTTTGATGGTAGGCTAATATAGCTAATATAGATACATACTGTACAGAATGTGTTGGCTTAACTATAAGGCTTATATAAGGCTTTTTTTTTTTTTTGGGGGGGGGGGGGGGGTTGGGTGTGGCTCCAAACTTTTTTTTTTTTTGGTCCAATATAGCTCTTTCAACATTTTGGGTTGCCGACCCCTGCTTTAGGGGCTTAACAGTTTTTAATATTAAACATTCCAAAATATTCATTCTTTCAGGTAAACACTTCCAAATGTGTAACATTCCAAAATGTCGACGTTTGGACTCAAATGTGTATAGTAGCGTTGTGACAAAATATCGAAATGGTGATATATGGTAATACCTTGTATCCCAAAAGGTTCTCGATACAGTATGCTCCTGCCAAGAATCAATATGTCGTTTTAAAAAGGTGTCACTGTTTAAAAAACAAAACAAAAAAAAAGGAACCAACAAGTTGTTACCAAAATCTTCCACTAAAATAGTGTCTCTTTTAACTGAATGGCTGTCATTGACTGCGCTAGACGTACAATCCATTTAGTTCGTTATTTCGAAACCAGACCATTCGCAACCAACCCTTCCGATATAATAGGGGTGTGTCGCGATACTTTGTATCCAGAGGCGGAGTTTGACTTTTGGGCCATGGGGGCACAACATGTTGATGACCCCAAACTTACAAGAATATTTATAATAATAAGTTGAAAATGAGCGGTTTGTTTTTTGTTTGTTTCCCATCACTCTTATGGGGAATTCTAAATCAGGCTGCTTAGGACAGCTATACTTTTCGCGAAGGTCATCATCCACATGGTACGCCCGCTGGTGTCGTGCCAATGTAGTTACCCCAGTCAAAAGTTGTATCCCCTGGGTGGAGCCATATGGAGGTAGATTTGTGTCTTCATTATTCGATCCAAAAAAAAAAAAAAATGTGTTTGAAGGCAAAAATAAATTTAAAACTCAAAATAATGCATTTGAAAGCTATTTTTCTTTGAATATTTTTCTTGATTAAAGTCCTTTTTTTGTTGTTGATTGAAGCAACTTTTTTGATTGAAGTGATGTTGTTTTGCGTTTGGGCCACATTTTGGCTAGGACATTTGTGTCTTTATTATTCAATCAAAAAATAAGTTGTTTCAAACAAAAAATATATATTTTCAAACGAAAAATCACTTCAATCAAAAAAAAAAACATTTCAATCATAGAAAAGGTTTTTGAATCCGAAAAAATATTTGAAACTCAAATATTTGTATTTGAACATATTGAAAAAACAATTGCCCTCCCCTAATTTAAAAAAAATAATAATATGCAAAGCAAATGACCGTCTAAGGTGCCAGTCACATCATCTGTTTAAAAAAAATTTTGACCCTTTATAAAAATATATTTTTTTGTTCATTTCATTCATTTTTGTTGTTTGCTTAATGGCTTTGCAACTTATATATATATATATATATATATATATATATATATAGACACACAATTCAATTACATGCATTGACGCTTTTCGGCCACCAGCATTTCATAATGAACAGGAAGTGATAAAAAAATCAACAGCAAATGACCTGAAATGCCCCAAAGTTAAACTCATTGGTTAGTTTTGACCGCCATAGACGTACAATCAAATGAATTGGACGTCTACTAGTGATAAACTCAATTCAATTCACAGCAGAAGGAGGAAGAGAGCTTGTTTTTCTGTTTATTATTTGTGTAGTAAAATATTGTACAATAATTTTCTGGCCTACATATCGATAATTGTTTTATCGCCATTTTGTGAAATAATCGATCGTGAGCCTTATATCGCAAATCGTATCGTGAGGTACCCAGAGGTTTAAATCCTTAGCTTAACCAAAACATCCACCTTTGTGTACAGTATAAATAAAGTGAGGAGCAGAAGTATTTGAAACTTCAGACTAGTGCTGCAACGATTAATCGATTAACTCGAGTAATCGATAAGAAAAAAATATTCGAATTAAATTGTGTTTTGAGTATTCGTTTAATTAAAGTGGCATTGTAATGGTTTATTTTGAAAGTGTTTACATTTAGTTTTATTGATTAGGGTGGAAACACTGCCCTCTGGTCTGCCTCATTTTACATAGCTGAATCCAACTGTTCCCTGTTAAGACCAACGTAAGCTAAGTTTTTGTTTGGGCTAATGTTTTTTAATGCATTCGTAATCTAGTTAAAAGGTATATTTAGTCATGCTTTGTGGGAATATGAGTCCGAACCATTTGTTGGGAGCATTGTTTAAAAAAAAAACAAAAACAAAAAAAACAGATTTTATAGCATTTAAACTAGCGGAATTTTGCTATGTATGCCAATTGTTCTTTTGTTGTACTTAGATCCTCATTTATTTTTTTTTTATACTGTTTGAGGCTCATCCCAGGTATTTTAATTTTTCATGTTCCTTTTCCGATTACTCGATTATTCGAACTAACTAGTTCATCGATTAATCGACTACTAAAATAATCGATAGCTGCAGCCCTACTTCAGACCTCTACCTATTTTCTAAGTGGGTGAACTTGCAAAATCACAAGGGGTGCAGATGCTTCTGCTCCTCACTGTACATGAATATGCATTTCTGGTGCTTATTAACAATTCCAGAAATTTCCAGATTTGCTCATAAACATACACAATAGTCATGTACATTTCTTGTTGATAAACCATCCCAAAATAGATATCGTCTAGTAAAATCTAGCATGAGTTTTCGCCAAGCATGAAGCTGCTACCTCCTTCCAGCCCGAAGAGGCTCCGGCGGCTGTTTTGGTGGATTTTAACGTCTTAACAGCGACATGCCGCCACCTCATCTTTGCGGAAGGTCACATTCTTCCTTCGGGCTCTCGCCATAACAAAGCGATCTTCCAAAAATAGTGCAAGCTGCGAGCCATTGAGGAATAGAGGAGGGGAAAAAAAGCAATTTTTTGGTTGTTATTGTGATGACTCAGTCCCTGACAAGTTGATTTTGAACACAATCTTCTCAGTGAAACTGGAATTGTAAGGTTTATATTTTGTTTTTTGGTCCTTGGATACTCATTTAAGTCCAACTTTCTCTGCAGTTGCTCGGCTGGAAGTCCATCTTTTCATCAAAAATTCCGTCTTTTTGCCTTCGTTAGTAATGCGGCAGCACCACAGGGATACACGCATTGAACTCCGAGGCGTGCGCCAACAATAATGTGCTTTCCTGGCATTGATCATATTTAATAACTCTGCAGAATAGTTCATTATTAGGCTTTTCTTACGGTTTCAGCTAATCTTTGACATTGTGTTGTGTAATCTTATCCCGTTCGGACACACAGTGGAGAAGTTGTCCGATTAATTTATCATTTACTGGTGCACACTTTCTTTTATCACTGTTCTCCTTTTTGTTGCACGCCAACACTTAGATTTTCTGGCGCTACACCATCCTGAAATATCCATACATGTCTATAAACCCAAGGCCGGCCTAGCCTATACGCAGACTATGGAGCTGCTTAGGGCCCCTGACCACTAGGGGGCCCCCAATCTGGCAACCTCATTTTATACGTTTTTAATAGAGCATCGTGAATAATGTGGCGCGCATTGCCATTTATCTATGCAAACATCAATTTTCTTGTAATTACAATCTGGGAACCTGGGGAGTGACGTTGAACCTGCTTTGCGATGATTGGTGCTCAAACTTGCTTGGAAAATAGATGCACGAATATGTCCAAGAGAATTTATCCTTCTGGAGCAGAGAAACAAAAAATCTGATTAATATACAAAATATGGACGTATGGGTTGGATTGCATGTATGGGTTTCACAGTACACTGCGATTAAATGGTGGGCCAAAAATATGGGCCCCTTGGCATTATTTTGCTGAGGGCCCCCAAATGGCCTGGGCTGGCCCTGTATGAACCACTTGTGTTACGCTGATAACTGTGTCTGATAACTGAATGCAAAAAACTAACCAGGCATTGGCTCAAATATGGAAATTTGAGTTGCACTGATATCATTTTTGGATCCCGATAATGATTCCAACAATCGCTGATGCTAATACTTTACCGTAGCGAAATTTTTTCCCCATCCATCCATCCATCCATCCATCCATCCATCCATCCATCCATCCATCCATCCATCCACCCACCCTCGGGTCGTGGGGGCAGCAGCTTAAACAGGGAAGTCCAGACTTCCCTCTCCCCAGCCACTTCAACCAGCTCCTCCGGCGGGATCCCAAGGCGTTCCCAGACAGTAGTCTCTCCACCGTGTCCTGGGTTGTCCCTGGGCCTCCCGCCGGTGGGACATGCCCGGAACACCTCTCCAGGGAAGCGTCTAGGAGGCATCCGAATCAAATGCCCGAGTCACCTCAACTGGCTACTCTCAACACGGAGGAGCAGGGCTGTCAACAGACTTGCAGGGGCCCGGGGACAAGAGAACATTATAGGAAAAAAAAGGAAAAAACTACATATTTGAAATATTTAATACGTTACAGTTTTTAAGTATAAATATTATGTTCAACTCAATATAATCAGACAATGATTTCAATAAAAAATATGTGAATATAAAGTAAAATAAATTAAGAGTCATTCAGGAGCCCCCTATGGTCCTGAGGCCCGTGACAACATACCTGGTTGCCCCCCCCCCCCCCCCCCCCCCACCCACCTGTCGATGAGCTTGCAGAGTAGTAGCGGCCTGACGCCGAGACCCTCCGGATGACCGAGCTCATCTCTAAGGGAGAGCCCAGCCACCCGGCGGAGGAAACTCATTTCAGCCATTTGTATCCGGATGTTGTTCTTTCGGTCACGACCCACAGCTCGTGACCATGGGTGAATGTAGTAACATAGATCGACTTCTTCACCACGACGGACCGGTGATGAGTCCGCTTCACTGCAGATCCTGCACTGATCTGCCTGTCAATCTCCCGGTCCAGCCTACCGTCACTGGTGAACAAGACCCCAAGATACTTGAATTTGTCCGCTTGGGGCAAAATCTCATCCTGACCCGGAGAGGGCACACCACCCTTTTCCGATTGAGGACCATTGTCTCTGATCTGGAGGTGCTGATCTTCATCCCACCCGCTTCACACTCGACTGCGAACCGCTCCAGTGAGAGATGGAGGTCACGGCTTGATGAAGCCAACAGCACCACATCATCTGCATAAAGCAGAGATGCAATGCTGAGGCCACCAAAATGGACCCTCTCGACGCTTCGGCTACGCCTAGAAATTCTGTCCATAAAAATTATGAACAGAATCTGTGACAATGGGCAGCCTTGGCGAAGTCCAACCCTCAATGGGAACAAATTCGACTACACGACACGACACGAGTTGTACACCTGTTGTACAGGCATCGAACAGCCCTTACCAAGAGGCTCGGTACCCCATACTCCCGGAGCACCCCCCAAACGACTCCCCAAGGCACACGGTCGAACGCCTCCTCCAGATCCACAAAACACATACTAGTCCTTCTTAAAAAATTAGCATATTGTGATAAAAGTTCATTATTTTCTGTAATGTACTGATAAACATTAGACTTTCATATATTTTAGATTCATTACACACAACTGAAGTAATTCAAGCCTTTTATTGTTTTAATATTGATGATTTGGGCAAAAAAGTCAAGAAACACAAAAACCCGATCTCAAAAAATTTCATCCGACCAATACAAAAAAGTGTTTTTTAATACAAAGAATGTCAACCTTCAATTAATTATATCAGCAATGCACTCAATACTTGGTCGGGAATCCTTTTGCAGAAATGACTGCTTCAATGCGGCGTGGCATGGAGGCAATCAGCCCGTGGCACTACTGAGGTGTTACGGAAACCCAGGATGCTTCGATAGCGGCCTTAAGCTCATCCACAGTGTTGGGTCTGGTGTCTCTCAACTTCCTCTTCACAATATTCCACAGATTCTCTATGGGGTTCAGGTCAGGAGAGTTGGCAGGCCAATTGAGCACAGTAATGCCATGGTCAATAAACCATTTACTAGTGGTTTTGGCACTGTGAGCAGGTGCCAGGTCATGCTGAAAAATGAAATCTTCATCTACATAAAGCTTTTCAGCAGATGGAAGCATGAAGTGCTCCAAAATCTCCTGATAGCTAGCTGCATTGACCCTGCCCTTGATAAAACACAGTAGACCAACACCAGCAGCTGAGATGGCACCCCAGACCATCACTGACTCTGGGTACTTGACACTGGACTTCAGACATTTTGGCATTTCCTTCTCCCCAGTCTTCCTCCAAACTCCGGCATCTTGATTTCCGAATTACATGCAAAATTTGCTGCCATCTGAAAAAAGTACTTTGGACCATTGAACAACAGTCCAGTGCTGCTTCTCTGTAGCCCAGGTCAGACGCTTCTGCCGCTGTTTCACACATGCCTGTGCACGGTGGCTCTGGATGTTGTTACTCCAGACTCAGTCCACTGTTTCTGCAGGTCCCCCAAGGTCTGGAATCGGCCCTTCTCCACAGTCTTTCTCAGGTTGCGGTCACTTCTTCTGGTTGTGCAGCGTTTCCTGCCACACTTTTTCCTTCCCACTGAGGTGCCTTGATACAGCACTCTGGGAACAGCCTATTCGCCCAAAAATTTCTTTCTTTGTCTTAGCCTCTTGCTTGAGGGTGTCAATGACGGTCTTCTGGACAGCAGTCAGGTCTGCAGTCTTGCCCATGATTGCGGTTTTGAGTAATGAACCAGGTTGGGAGTTTTTAAAAGCCTCAGGAATCTTTCGCAGGGGTTTTGAGTTAATTCGTTGATTCAGATGATTAGGTTAGTAGCTTCGTTAGAGTACCTTTTCATGTTATGCTAATTTTTTGAGATAGGGATTTTTTGTTGACTTTTTTGCCAAAATCATCAATATTAAAGCAATAAAAGGCTTGAACTACTTCAGTTGTGTGTAATGAATCTAAAATATGTTTATCAGTACATTACAGAAAATAATGAACTTTATCACAATATGCTAATTTTCTGAGAAGGACTAGTATAGACTGGTTGGGCGAACTCCAATGCAGTACTTATCCATTCCACAAATGTCCATATTTACGTCAAAACACTCATGGTTTAAAAAAAAAAAAAGTTCATTCACACATTTACATATAGCATATGAATATGCATTCAACACACCATTTCACACATAAATATGCATAAACATCAATGGCTGTGTATTTTTAGTACTTAACCAATCATCTATGCATTATATAGAAACTCCTGACTTTCATCCATCCCTCCACCCCCCAGGCGGTCTACTATGAGGTGGGCTTCCTGGTGTGCGCGGCGGTTGGCGTCCTGTTCACCGTTCTGGTGCCCGTGGTGGGCCTCTTCTTCTGCATGTGCCGCTGCTGCGACAACTGCGGCGGCGAGATGCACCAGCGGCAGAGGAAGAATGCCGACTGTAGACGAGGCTTGCTGGGCACGCTGCTCTTCTCCACCTCGCTGGTGATCACGTGAGTGTGGCTCAGACTTTATGCTTCATGACATATGTCAACTTTTATATAAATGGAATATTGTGTATGTGTGTGTTCGTTCCCTATGGATTCCGAAACGGCTCAGCCAATTTTCTTGAAAATTTACACATTTGTAATATAAGCGTTTGCGAGCGTTTTTAGGTAGGTTTTGTATCGAAGTACCCCCGATAAGTATCGAAAATTGAAAAAATCGGGTTGGAAAAAGAATGGCCTGATTTTAAACAAATTTCACACACCTGTAGAGAGTGGCATCAATAATTTTGCAGAGCTTTCAATAGTATAGGAAAAAAAAAAAAATCCAAAACCGATATATTCCGATTGCTCCTAACCATGTGTTGGATTTTAACAAAAATTGGCAGATTTGTTGTTGGGGTCATTGACAATCACCATGGAAATTTTCACACAGTAGTGCCCCAAAATAGAGCGACAAATTGACAATCAATAATCCGCTAATGGGACTCATTTCAAAAGTGATGGAATGTAGTTCGGGCCTTAGAATTATGTGGTCAATTGGTAGCGCAATCTGACATTGAGGCTCATTTTTTATGAACTTTAAACATTTTTCAGGGGAGCAAAATTGAACAACTTGCAGCCCAAGGTGGTAAGTGTGGAACCACTGAATTGGCTGCCAAAAGTCATGGGGAAGCCCTGATTTCGCTGTTTCTTACGTGTCAATTTAACAAATCTTGACCCCAACAATCCAGCACAAGTAGTATGCCTGAACTACATTCCAAAACACCTGATTTTGGGTTACAGAACAAGAAGTGACTCATAAATGGCCCAAATCAACAGGAAGTGAGAAAAAAATCAACAGCAAATGAACTGAAATTCCCTGAAATTAACTCATT
This sequence comes from Corythoichthys intestinalis, assembly GCF_030265065.1. Taxonomy (NCBI): domain Eukaryota; kingdom Metazoa; phylum Chordata; class Actinopteri; order Syngnathiformes; family Syngnathidae; genus Corythoichthys; species Corythoichthys intestinalis. The sequence goes on along the minus strand of NC_080405.1, from coordinate 46,502,722 downwards.
GGCTGCCACTGCCGGCCATAGAAGTCCAATCCTTTTGAACTGAGAGGATTGATTCGTTCATCCGCTTCCAACCTTCCCAGTTCAAATGAATTGGACTTCTATTGATAAACTCAATACAATTCACAGCAGAAGGATTAAAAAAAGCTTGTTTTTCTGTTTGTTAATTGTTTTGTAGAATATCCTAGGATGATTTCCTGACCCATGTATCGATAATTTTTATTTCGTCTTTTTGTGAGATAATCGTTATCGTGAACCCTGTATCGCAAATCGTATCGGATCGTGTGATATCCAGATGTTCCCACCCCTAGAATAAACTGTACAGATCAATCAATGGTTTGCTTCTGTTCAGTTATACAACTCTGTAGGGTGTTTCTGATTCTATCTGGGTGTAACTTAATTCAAATTGTTCCTGGGGAGAAAACATCAATTTTGTAAAAGTCAGGTAGGGATGAGTTCTTTTTTTCTTTAAAAAAAAATTTTTTAAAAAGAGACCAATGAGGTTAGTTCTGGTCCCCATTTGATGCCAGCGTCTGTGCTGGTTGCTGGGGAGATTTAATAAGTCACAACGCTCCCTGGTGTCTGCTCCTCACTCTTTGGAATTTCCAATAAGTCGGGCTCCGTCCCATCATGGAGAAAAGTCATCCCTCGTCAAAGTAAATACACTCCTGGCGCACCACCATGGCAACACCTGAAACACACCAGAATGAGTTACCAGTGTGCATACAGTGCTGGCCAAAAGTATTGGCACCCCTGCAATTCTTTCTCCCAGAAAATTATTGCAATTACAAATGCTTTGGTAGTAATATCTTTATTTATTTTGCTCGCAATGAAAAAACACAAAGAGAATGGGAAAAAAATTAAATCATTATCATTTTACACAAAACTCAAAAAATGGGCCGGACAAAAGTATTAGCACCCTTTCAAAAATCATGTGATTCTTCTCTAATTTGTGTAATTAATTAATTACTTACCTGTAGCACATAACAGGTGGTGGCAATAACTAAATCACACTTGCAGCCAGTTAAAATGGATTAAAGTTGACGCAGCCTCTGTCGTGTGTTCCTGTGTGTACCACATTGAGTATGGAGAAAAGAAAGGAGACCAAAGAACTGTCTGAGGACTTGAGAAGCAAAATTGTGAGGAAGCATGGGCAATCTCAAGGCTACAATTCCATCTCCAAAGACCTGAATGTTCCTGTGTGTACGGTGCGCAGTGTCATGGATAAGTGTAAAGCCCATGGCACTGTGGCTAACCTCCCTAGATGTGGACGGAAAAGAAAAATTGACAAGAGATTTCAACGAAAGATTGTGAGGATGGTGGATAAAGAACCTCGACTAACATCCAAACAAGTTCAAGCTGTCCTGCAATCCGAGGGTGCAACAGTGTCAACCCGTACCATCCGTCGGCGTCTGAATGAAAAGGGACTCTATGGTAGGATACCCAGGAAGACCCCACTTCTGACCCAGAGACATAAAAAGCCAGGCTGGAGTTTGCCAAAATTTACCAAAAACGTTTTGGAAGAATGTTCTCTGGTCAGATGAGACAAAAGATTAGTTTACAGGGAAAAAACGAGGCCTTCAAAGAAAAGAAAATGGTCCCTACAGTCAAACATGGCGGAGGTTCCCTGATGTTTAGGGGTTGCTTTGCTGCCTCTGGCACTGGACTGCTTGATCGTGTGCATGGCATGATGAAGTCTGAAGAATACCAACAAATTTTGCAGCATATTGAAGGGCCTAGTGTGAGAAAGCTGGGTCTCCTTCAGAGGTCATGGGTCTTTCAGCAGGACAGTGACCCAAAACACACTTCAAAAAGCACGAGAAAATGGTTTGAGAGAAAGCACTGGACACTTCTAAAGTGGCCAACAATGAGTCCAGACCTGAATCCCATTGAACACCTATGGAGAGATCTGAAAATGGCAGTTTGGAGAAGGCACCCTTCAAATCTCAGAGACCTGGAGCAGTTGGCCAAAGAAGAATGGTCTAAAATTCCTGCAGAGCATTTTAAGAATCTCATTGATGGATACCTGAAGCGGTTCTTCGCAGTTATTTTGTCTAAAGGTTGTGCTACCAAGTATTAGGCTGAGGGTGCCAATACTTTTGTCCGGCCCTTTTTTTGAGTTTTGTGTAAAATGATAATGATTTTGGGTTTTTTCATTGCAAGCAACATAAATGAAGATATTACTACCAAAGCATTTGTAATCGCAATCATTTTCTGGGAGAAATTGAGCATTATCTGACAGAATTGCAGAGGTGCAAATACTTTTGGCCAGCACTGTAGATGTTTAAAAACCATATAAGCTCTCCAATGTATGGGTTTAAAAAAAAAAAAAAAAAAAAAAAAATTCACGTTCCTCGTCTTCACCTGATTTCTTGTTGAAAGGGTTAAAGCCACAAATCCAACACACAAATACTACAGTACAGTCAATTATACTTCATAAAAGCTTTGGTTATCTGACCATAAATTGAATTTAGCACTAATGTCATTCTGCCTGCTAATTAGCCTCTTGTGGCTCATCGCCTTATGTTGATTCATACACAAACAATAGCATAGCATAATCTGACTAAGTCATGCCTAACTGATTTATTATTAATAGCAATATGTTTGCAGGGCAAGTCACTATGAATGTAAAAAAATATACAAATTATGACTTAAACCATGATAGAATCAACATTATTGTTGTTATTTTTGCGAGTGTGTCAAAAGACAACTTGTCTCATGGTGTTACCCAGCATGCATTTCCACACTCTATTTTAGTCACGGGCTGTCTAACACCATTAGTGCAAAAGGTCGCAACATGATGAGCTGGGCAACCCCCCCCTCGTGCTCGCCACTTGAATACTACGGGGGTCTAATTACTGATAATGTCGGTATCACCTGCTCACCCTAAAATCCATTAAATGTTGAGATTGGAACCCATACAGTGGGGGGAACAAGTATTCGATACACTGCCGATTTTGCTGGTTTTCCAACTTGCAAAGCATGTAGAGGTCTGTAATTTGTATCATAAGTTCTCTTTAACTGTGAGGGACGGAATCTAATATAAAAGCCCAGAAAATCACTTTGTATGATTTTTAAATAATAAATTTGCATTTAATTGCATGAAATAAGTATTTGATACATCACAAAAATCGAACTTAATATTTGGTACAGAAACCTTTTTTTGCTATTACAGATATCAAACATTTCCTGTAGTCCGTGACAAGGTTTGCACACACTACAGCAGGGATTTTGGCCCACTTCTCCATGCAGATCTTCTCCAGAGCATTCAGGTTTCGGGGCTGCTGCCAGACAACACGGACTTTCAACTCCCTCCATAGATTTTCTATCGGGTTCAGATCTGGTGACTGGCTAGGCCACTCCAGGACCTTAAGATGCTTCTTACGGAGCCACTCTTTAGTTGCCTTGGCTGTGTGCTTTGGGTCGTTGTCATGCTGGAAGACCCAGCCACGACCCATCTACAGGGCTCTCACTGAAGGAAGGAGGTTGTCAGCCAATATCTGGCGATACATAGCCCCATCCATCCTCCCCTCAATACGGTGCAGTCGTCCTGTACCCTTGGCAGAGAAGCAGGCCCAAAAAATGATGTTTCCTCCTCCATGTTTCACGGTTGGGATGGTGTTCTTGGGGTTGTACTCATCCTTCTTTTTCCTCCAAACACGACGAGCCGAGTTTAGACCAAAAAGTTCAATTTTGGTCTCATCCGACCACATGACCTTCTCCCATTGCTCCTCTGGATGCTCCAGATGGTCTGTGGCAAACTTCAGACGTGTCTGGACATGCACTGGCTTCAGCAGCGGGACCTTGCGTGTGCTGTAGGATTTTAATCCATGACGGCGTAATGTGTTTCCGATGGTTTTCTTCGAGACTGTGGTTCCAGCTCTCTTCAGGTCATTGACCAGGTCCTGCCGTGTAGTTCTGGGCTGATCCCTCACCTTCCTCATGATCAGTGATGCCCCATGAGGTGAGATCTTGCATGGAGCCCCATAACGAGGCAGACTGACCGTCAACTTGAACTTCTTCCATTTTCTAATAATCGCTCCAACAGTTGTTACCTTCTCACCAAGCTGCTTGCTTATTTTGCTGTAGCCCATCCCAGCCTTGTGCAGGTCTATTATTTTATCTCTGATGTCCTTACACAGCTCTTTGGTCTTGGCCATTGTGGAGAGGTTGGAGTTTGTTTGTTTGAGGATGTGAACAGGTGTCTTTTATACAGGTAATAAGTTCAAACAGCTGCAGTTACTTCCGGTAATGAGTGGAGAACAGGAGGGATTCTTAAGAAAGAACTAAGAGCCAAAATATTTACTAGTTGGTAATGTATCAAATACTTATTTCATGCAGTTAAATACAATTTTTAAAAAAAATTATACAATGTGATTTTTCTGGATTTTTGTATTAGATTCCGTCCCTCACAGTTGAAGAGAACTTATGCTACAAACTACAGACCTCTACATGGCTTGCAAGTGGGAAAACCAGCAAAATCGGCGGTGGATCAAATACTTGTTCTCCTGTACTGTACTGTAGTAATCCGAGATAAAAGTCACATTTGAATACTATAAACTGCCAAGCCACCCGATTCCCAATGATTATTTATCCTGCCTGCAATGAAAAAACACAAAAGAGAATGGGGGGAGAAATAAATCATTATCGTTTTACACAAAGCTAAAAAAATGGACCGGACAAAGGTGTTGGCACCCTTTGAAAAATCATGCGATTCTTCTCTAATTTGTGTAATTAACAGTACCTGTTACTTACCTATGGCACATAACAGGTGGTGGCAATAATGAAATCGCTTTTGAAGACAGTTAAAATGGATTAAAGTTGACTCAACCTCTGTCCTGTGTCCTTGTGTGTACCACCTTAAGCATGGAGAAAAGAAAGAGGACCTAAGAACTGTCTGAGGACCTGAGAAGCAAAATTGTGAGGAAGCATGGGCAATCTGAAGGCTACAAGTCCATCTCTAAAGACCTGAATGTTCTTTTGTCTACCGTGCGCAGTGTCGTCAATAAGTGTAAAGCCCATGGAACTGTGGCTAACATCCAAAAAAGTTCAAGCTGTCCTGCAGTCCGAGGGTACAACAGTGTCTACCCGTATTATCCGCCGGCATCTGAATGAAAAGGGGTTCTATTGTAAGATACCCAGGAAGACCTCACTTCTGACCCAGAGACATAAAAAAGCCAGGCTGGAGTTTGCCAAAACTTACCTGAGAAAGCCAAAAACGTTTTGGAACAATGATCTCTGGTCAGATGAGACAAAAGTAGAGCTTTTTGAGAAAAGGCATCAACATAGAGTTTGGAGGGAAAAAAACGAGGCCTTCAAATAAAAGAATATGGTCCCCACAGTCAAACATGGCGGAGGTTCCCTGATGTTTTGGGGTTGCTTTTCTTCCTCTGGCACTGGACTACTTGAGCGTGTGCATGGCATGATGAAGTCTGAAGACGACCAACAAATTTCGCAGCATAATGTAGGGCCCAGTGTGAGAAAGCTGGGTCTCCCTCAGAGGTCATGGCCTAAAACACACTTCAAAAAGCACTAGAAAATGGGTCCAGACCTGACCTGAATCCCATCGAACACCTGTGGAGAGATCTGAAAATGGCAGTTTGGAGAAGGCACCCTTGAAATCTCAGAGACCTGGAGCAGTCGGCCAAGGAAGAATGGTCTAAAATTTCAGCAGAGCATTGGAAAAAACTCATTAATGAATACCGGAAGCGGTTGTTCGCAGTCATTTTGTCTAAAGGTTGTGCTACCAAGTATTAGGCTGAGGGTGCCAATACTTTTGTCCGGCCCATTTTTGGGGAAAATTAATTAAAAATAAATTAACTCTATTGTATATGCTGCACACAGACTACTTTTCATTGTGTCAAAGTGTCATTTTGACTGTGTTGTCCCATGAAAAGATATCGTTAAATATCTGCAGAAATGCAAGGGGTGTACTCACTTTTGTGATACACTGTAATTAAACGAAATAAGGATAAGATGTAGGAGAAGTGGTCACTTGAGTGTATGCACGGACAAACATTTCTCAGTGACTCACGCCGTGATAAGTTGACTAACAGGAGGCGGTGAAATTCACTAAACGACGCCCGCGAGGGGTCCGAGCGTAGGCAGAAAATAGTCGCAGGAGGAAAATATAAAGGAACAAGAAATGACAGCGGGAAAAGGAGAAGCACAGTGGAGCCTTTTATGTATTCCAGGTCTAATTTCTGTATTCCATTCTAATATTTTATTTTTTATTGTTCCTATAATGAACAAACATTTTTTAAAATATACATTTTCCAGACTAATTCATTTTCCTTTCAAATAAAAGGCCATTTAACCCCTTCAGACCAAAGCATTCTGTTGAAGGACATGACGCGTTCGCGTCTCTAAACCAATAAATGCACTGAATTTAGTTGCTATTGCCACTTCTGGGAGATGATTGGATGAAACTATACTCGGGCTGCAGCTATCGATTATTTTAGTAATCGATAAATCGAGTTCGAATAATAGTTATTATAATAATAATTCGTTCGAATAATCGAGTAATCGGATAAGGAACATGAAAAATTAAGTTACCTGAGCTGGGCTTCACTGAAAAAAATAAAATAAACGAGGCTCTATGTACAACAAAAGAAGAATTGGCTAAATTACATAGAAAAAGTCCGCTAGTTTAAATGGTATAAACTTTTTAACAATACTCTTAACAAATGGTTCAGACACGTATTCCCACAAAAATTGGCTAAATATACAGTACCTGAAACTAAATTACGAATGCATTAAAAAAAAAAAAATTTTTTTTAAACATTAGCTCAAACAAAAACTTAGCTTAGGATTCAGCTATGTGAAATGAGGCAGACTAGAAGGCAGTGTATCCACCCATATCAATAAAACTAAATGCAAACACTTTCAAAATGAACCATTACAACGCCTTTTATTAAACGAATACTCGAAGCAGCAAAATTTTATCTTCTATAATCTTTTTTTCTAATCGAATACTCGAGTGAATCGATTAATCGTTGCAGCACTAAACTATACCCATCGAAATCAAATCATGAGTACTGTAATTACAATTATTCATCATCACCCATCAATTATCCTTTCAACATTTATTAATGATGAAAATTTGGCACCTAAATATTCATACATGTGGAAACAAATCAAATGTATACAAATCAAATTAAATTTCATGCATTAAAAGATATAGTTAGAGCTCCATCATATAAGTGCTGACAATTTGTCCCTCTGGGCTGGGAGGATTTCTGTCTCTATAAATAGCTCCACTATAGAATATACTGTCGATTGATCCTTTCTTTCTTTCTTGAGTCGGCGATTAAGAGAAGCCTGGAACAAAAAAGCTGCTTTGACTTGTGTGCTCTCTTCCATCTCTGACTCCAACAATCCTTTTCTCAGGGGATTATTTCTCTATTTTCTGTGGCTTCAAAGCGAGTTGCCTGCACTTTGTTTTTAAAGAAAACTTGTTTAAGGTACCTCGTGTGAAGCCAAGTACACCTTTCTGCGCTATTGAAATACACAACTCACTTCCATCTTGATCAGTTGATCTACATGTAAATCTTTAGACACGTAGCATGTGTGTTTGGTTGATATGTCAGTCCTTATTGGTAAAAATTACAATCCATGTACGCACGGAGGTTATGTCACTCAAATGATTTCGCTCAATGTTGCCTTTATCGGTCATTCTACATGTCGGTCAATGCTCAACAATCAATGATGTGTCAAGATATTGTGTCAAACGAAACGTTTGTGCAAGCTATCGAAAATATGTTCAAATGAAGACGCATGTACAGTTGTGGTCAAAAGTTTACATACACTTGTGAAAAACATAATGTCATGGCTCTCTTGAGTTTCCAGTTATTTCTACAACTCTGATTTTTGTCCGATAGAGTGATTGGAACAGATACTTCTTTGTCACAAAAAACATTCATGAAGTTTGGTTCTTTTATGACTTTATTATGGGTTAACAGAAAAAGTGATCAAATCTGCTGGGTCAAAAATATACATACATGGATCTGAAAAAGTAAATCATTGACTTGAACAAGTCAGGAAAGTCACTTGGAGCCATTTCAAAGCAGCTGCGGGTCCCAAGAGCAACAGTGCAAACAATTGTTTGTAAGTATAAAGTGCATGGCACTGTTTTGTCACTGCCAGGATCAGGAAGAAAACGCAAGCTATCACCTGCTGCTGAGAGAAAATTGGTCAGGAGGGTGAAGATTCAACCGAGAATCACCAAAAAGCAGATCTGCCAAGAATTAGAAGCTGCTGGAACACAGGTGTCAGTGTCCACAGTCAAGCGTGTTTTGCATCTCCATGGACTGAGAGGCTGCCGTGCAAGAAGGAAGCCCTTGCTCCAAAAGCGGCACCTTAAGGCTTGACTGAAGTTTGCTGCTGATCACATGGACAAAGATAAGACCTTCTGAAGGAATGTTTTGTGGTCAGACGAAACAAAAATCGAGCTGTTTGGCCACAATGCCCAGCAATATGTTTGGAGGAGAAAAGGTGAGGCCTTTAACCCCAAGTACACCATGCCTACCGTCAAGCACAGTGGTGGTAGTATTATGGTGTGGGGCTGTTTTGCTGCCAATGGAACTGGTGCTTTACAGAGAGTAAATGCGATAATGAAGAAGGAGGATTACCTTCAAATTCTTCAAGATAACATAAAGTCATCAGCCCAAAGATTGGGTCTTGGACGCAGTTGGGTGTTCCAACAGGACAATGACCCCAAACACACATCAAAAGTGGTAATGGAATGGCTAAATAAGGCTAGAATTAAGGTTTTCGAATGGCCTTCCCAAAGTCCTGACTTAAACCCAATTGAGAACTTGTGGACAATGCTGAAGAAACAAGTCCATGTCAGAAAGCCATCAAATTGAACTGAACTGCACCAATTCTGTCAAGAGGAGTGGTCAAAGATTCAACCAAAAGCTTGCCAGAAGCTTGTGGATGGCTACCAAAAGCGCCTAATTGAAGTGAAACTGGCCAAGGGACATGTTACCAAATATTAGCGCTGCTGTATGTATATTTTTGACCCAGCAGATTTGATCACTTTTTTCTGTTCACCCATAATAAAAGTCATAAAAGAACCAAACTTCATGAATGTTTTTTGTGACAAAGAAGTATCTGTTCCAATCACTCTATCAGAGAAAAATCAGAGTTGTAGAAATAACTGGAAACTCAAGAGAGCCATGACATTATGTTCTTCACAAGTGTATGTAAACTTTTGGCCACAACTGTACATGTAAATCTTTAGGCACGTAGCATGTGTGTTTGGTTGATATGTCAGTCCTTATTGGTAAAAATTATAATCCATGTACGCACGGAAGTTATGTTGTCTTTATCGATCAGGATGTTGTTGTTAAACGAAAAGTATGTGTAAGCTATTGAAAATATGTTCAAATGAAGACGAATGCTGGTATTTAAAACTGTTGGTGACAGGATTAGCAATCACCATGACAAATGTTGATTAATACTCAAGGGTTATTTGTCCTAATATTGGGTTTCTGCCTACACATTGTTCTATTCTATTCTATTCTATTCTATTCTATTCTATTCTATTCTATTCTATTCTATTCTATTCTATTCTATTCTATTCTAACATTGCTTGCACATCCACTTTGCCCTATCACACTACCATCTGACCTATCTTCCCTCTTCTTATACTTCGGTTAACTTTTAAGCAACCTTATTTGCATTATGTGAGTTCAGTGATATAGGTCATTTAGATTGTGTTCCCATATGTTGTAAGGACAGAACAGACCCTACCATTAGTAAGTGAATTCTTTTCATTATGTTCAGATTTACATTTATCCCTTTTCATTTGCTGAATGGTCCAGCCCTTCCCCCTCACCCCCCCAACACGCACATTTGTTTGGCTGATGACTTGACCAGAGGTGGATAGAGTAGCCAAAAAATTCACACGAAGACTAGCGTTGCTTCTAAATAATATTACTCAAGTAAAAGTAGTCATCCAAAAAAATTATTCAAGTACAAGTAAAAAAAAGTGTTCATTGAAAATAATACTCAAGTAATGAGTAACATTGTGAGTAACTGCTTACAATTTTGGTGTTTTTAAATCATGGTATATTTTTTTCCTCAGCACAATTTAATTGATATGAACTGTTCTTATTATTACTATACGATATTATTATTATAACCTATTACATGACCACATTAAGCCAAAATAATGACCAAAAAAATCCTCCAATTCAGACCAGAACAACAATATGAAATAAAGAGCGCGAGTGCCCTCTAGTGGAGAAAAAAAGCATTGTTAACTCTGATTGGTATAATGGAGTCATGTGGTTGTTTCGACATCTCATAGGTGAAACTGAGACGGCATCTCTGGCAATAATAAAGTCAATATGTAGAATGAAGACGAAAAATGTAACGACTCTAGTGTAGACCAAAGTAGTGGAGTATGAGTGGTGTTTCTTCACAAACCTACTCAAGTAAGAGTAAAAAGTATTGTTTGGTAAAACTACTCTAAGGATTACATTTTTATAGAAAAAGTTACTCAAGTAAATGTAACTGAGTAAATATAACGTGTTACTACCCACTCCTGGACTTGACCCAACCCGCCTCCTCCACTCCCTTCGAATAGGAGGGATATTTGAAGTGTTTTTTCGGCCAGCAGCAGTGGCCAGCAGCAACTAATGTAAAAACACGTCAATGTTTCGAAGTGGGGAAAAGCCACTAATTTTGCTAAAGAAAGTCTGACTAGCATCAGAGTTAGCATAACATTAAACTGTGTGGACATACTAACCTGCAAAACTACTGCAGTCAGGCCAGCCTCCACAAAGAAAAACAAAGTCAAGCTAGTTGTCCCTCATTTGGATCTTTGTTTGCATTACAGTATGTGCATTACAATAATGCAACGCAGAGGCTTCAGAGTGCAAGTCCCTTTATTAGAAAAAAAAACAAACAAAAAAAAAACGGGGAGCTATCCAAGATTGGGTCCACTTCAGGGGGACCCTACGTGAACATGAACTGACATGTGAAAGAATTTGATGAGAGTACTTTGGTTCGGGGTAGTCTCGTATGCCTCAGATGTAGATCGGTCCTTGGATATCTCAGATTATCACCTGAAACACATGAAAGTTCGTATAAATCAATACAGATTTATTTTGCATTAATCATTTAGTGTATCAATTAATTAGGTTCATATTGGTGAGAAATGTAGCCCTGACCCCCGTTCAGTAATCCCCACCAATCTCCCTACCCTACCAATCCCAGTCCCTGCCAATGTTGAGACCAAACCTACGCCCTTGATATACAGTCATGTGAAAAAAATTAGGACAGCCCTTGAAATATTCAATTCTTTATTTAGAAATGTTCACATATCAATGTCTGATCTTGTTTTTCTTTATCTCTGGACAAGAAAGTGATTTAATTGCAGGTAAACAACAAAAAATAACATTGTTTTACTCATTAAACCAAATATATCAACAATGCATATTCTAACTGAGGAAAAAGTTAGGACACCCTACCACCTAATAGCTAGTGTTACCCTCTTTAGCTACGCCTTTTGTAGCCATCTTTGACATCGGTCTGAAGAAAGTTTGCCCCACTCCTAAACACAGAATACTTTCAGCTGTGAAAAGTGTGTTTGTGGGGTTTCTTGCATCTGCAGTCTGGTTCAAGTCACCCCATAGCATCCCAATGGGATTAAGATCTGGGCTTTGACTCAGCCATTCCAGGACTCTCCATTTCTTCCTTTTCAGCCAGTCCTTGGTGGATTTACTGGTATGTTTTGGGTCATTGTCATGATGCAGGGTCCAGTTTCGCTTCTGCTTCAGTTTTTTCACAGATGATCTCACATGTTCCTCAAGCACCCTCTGATACACGGTAGAATTCATGGTGGATTCTATGATGGTGAGCTAGCCAGGTCCTGCTGCAGCAAAGCATCTCCCAAACCATGACACGTCCTCCATGCTTCACAGTTGGTATGAGGTTCTTTTTCTGGAACGGTGTATTGGTTTTACGCCAAACATGCCCTCGGGGGTGGCGTGGCTCAGTGGTAGAGTAGTTGTCCCCCAACCCAGAGGTTGTGGGTTCGATTCTTCACCCTGATGAACTCGCCTAGGTATCCTTGAGCAAGATACTGAACCCCACGTTGCTCCTGGTGCTGTGTGTCACCAGTAGGTGAATGGCGAGATAGTGTAAAGCGCTTTGAGCGCCTTGAAAGGTGGAAAAGCGCTATATAAGTATAACACCATTTACCATTTACTCTGTTCTGGTGTCCAAATAATTCAATTTTAGATTAATCTGTCCAAAGAACATTATTCCAGAAGTCCTGGTCTATGTCTACATTCACTCTGGTAAACTTCAGTCTGGCCTTTATGTTCTTCTTGGAGAGCAAAGGTTTCCTACTTGCACACCTCCTATGAAGGTTAAACTTGAGAAGTCGCTTTCTGACTGTAGAGGCATGCACTTTCACATCAACAGTAGCAAGAGCCAGCTGTCGGTTCTGTGATGACATTTAAGGGTTTTTGGAGACTTCTTTTAACATCTTGTGGTCTGCTCTCTGGGTGAACTTGCTTGGATGGCCAGACCTGGGCATGTTGCCAGTTGTTTTGAATGTCCCCCACTTGTAGACTATTTTCCGAACAGTGGAATGGCTGATTTTATATTCTTTTGAGATCTTTTGAAATCCCTTACTAGACTCATAAGCATTTACAATCCTTTCTGTAGGCCTCAGACAGCTCCTTTGATCTCACAATTGGTGTGTTTTCTCTCACTTAAACAGTCAGGGGCACACCAAACTAAATGTGAGGTTTAAATAAGGCAAGCCTCCTTCAAAACACTGGAAATGATGTTCTAATGATGTGCACATGATGTGATACACCTCTGTGGTATTTAGCCATTTTAAGTGGGATTGAATGTGGGGGTGTCCTAATTTATTCCTCAACAGAAATTGCTTTTATTTCAAATGACATTTTACAGAAAGTTGTAAAAAGATATATATATATATATATATATATTTTTTTTTCAGTTTTGTTTAGTTCTACTGCTTGAATATCTCAAGATTGTTAAAAATGATATTAAATATCCTCATGACCAAATATGTTAGAAAACACACAGGCTTCCATTGAGTGTCCTAATTTTTTCACATGACTGTATTTATTCATTCATCTTCTGAACCGCTTATCCATAAGAGAGTTGCAGGGGTGCAGGAGCCTATTCCAGCTCCCAACACGGAAGACGCAGGGTAAACTTGAACTGGTTCCCAGCCAGTCAAACATAGATATTTATCCTTTTTTTTTTTTTTTTAATCACTATTTCCTCTGTTCTTTCTTTCTCTCTGTTCACCCAGCTGCTTTCTCTAAATAAACAACATAATATGAACAAACACAAGTGGAGTCCATCAAACTCTCATGTGGCACATTGAAATTGTTCAAGCACAACAAATAAATAACTGAGTAACAGAGGCAGCAACACAAGTACAAGCAAGATTAGGCAGGCGAACAAGATTTTGACCAATAAAAACCACCACACACTTTTACAGTAGATGGCGGTATGCATCTGATAGTTGCTTGTAATCCACCATTAAACTAAATTTTGGAGTTTTTGCGCTTGTTAAGCTTCTGTTTTCAGGGCTGTCAACCTTATTGCTTGTTTTTTTCCATTCTGAATTCTGAAGCAGTCAATGAATTTTCAGTTTTTTTCTTTGAATATTGACTCAGATCTTTGTATGTAGATATATTTTTTTTCCATCGGGAGAAAATACTTTTACTTTTTACATGTAAAGCAAATTTTAAAGCAAATACTTTAGTATTTTTACTTGCGTATTTTTTTCTTAGATACGTGTACTTATACTCGAGTATTTTATTTTATTTAAAAAAAAATTTTTTTTTTGCACATGTATCTGTACTTTTACTTAAGTACAAAAAGTGAGTACTTCATCCACAACTGCAAATATCTTATTTGGATACATTTCAGTATTAATACTTTTATACTTTTGATGATTTGACAACCCTACAAAACACATAAAGCTCATCGGCCTTTAAAATCCATACATAAGTCGCCCTGGACTATAAACCGCAGGGATCAAAGTGGAGGAAAAAGGTAGCGGTTTATAGTTCGAAAAGTACAGTACTGTGATCCCTCGTTTTTCGTGGTTCATGGGACCAAAACGATAATCGAAAATCTGCAAAGTAGAGGCGGAGCTTATTTACATTAAAAAGTGTTCAATGTATTTATTCAGATTTAGCATTGGAAAGAGATACATTTAAGATTGTTTTTACCCTTGTATAAAAAAATTTGAAAAAAAACGTTTTAAACATATTACTCTCCCACCAAATTATTTTTTAAACAAGAATAACATAGCAAAATTCTTGTCTTCATTAACTCATTCACTCCCAGCCATTTTAACCTGAGCAACCCCCTTCGCTCCAGGCCGTTTTACTGGATTTTGACTGATTTTGCAAGGCCCACAGAACATTCTGTTCTATTGCTATATAAACAAGGAACCCACCAAAAGAAAGATGACTCTCTTCTTTCATCTAAAACAAAAAAGTAATTTCATATCTTTTTCCATTCTTTAGAGATCAGAATTAGAAAATAGCTCAGTTTGAGCAATTTTCCAATTTCTGATGGAAAAAAAGAGAAATTGAGCTTTTTGTAAAAGCATACATTTTAAACATAACTTAGACTTTAATACAGCTATTTTTTGCTTTTGTGACATCCCAAACATCGGAATAATGTTTTCGTTCTACAAAATAACATAAACAACAAGACAAATAGAGCTTTTGATAGCAAATTAACAATTTATTTACACATAACTAAACTATTGAACTGAGAGATGACGCTGTTGTGGCCGTGGCTGTATCGACAGACGAGGTAAATTTTCCCCTCATCACCGCCTGTCTGTCTCATCAAGAAAGATTTTTTTGAATCTTTCTTTTGTAGTGACCACTACCTCATAACAGAATTCGAGTAGGGAACTTGTGTGGGGCATGTGCCGTGTTTTACATCGTTCTCCACATATTTCTCACGCTTCTTACATCTTCCAACTTCCGTTTCCTGACTATTTCTTTTCATTCATTTCATTTCATGGTCCGATATGAGTTCTTACCAAATGTGCTACTGCCCTCCAGTGGCCAGTTTTATTGCTGTAAAATGGATTTTGAACGTTGTGCTTTGGAGCGAACTTGCATCAGAACCTAGAGATGTCTCTTGTGAAAAAACACGTAAAAGACGTATAAATACATTTTTGGGACACTGAAACAATTAAAAATAGAATGTATTTATACGTTTTTGGGAGCAAATTAGTTATACTTCATTGAGTGAGTCCACTCAAATCCAGTCACACAGCTGAGAACAGCCTCTCACTTACACAATGAGTTGCTACAGCAGACTACAACTAGTGTTTAAGAAGCTAAACGATAATCGACAGATCTACGGCTTTGAAGATAGCTATCAAAGCAGCACCCCTGTCACTCATCGTTAACTTAAACAAGCAAACTCCAGCTGCCTGCTGAGCAAGAAAGGCAGAAGGAGTGAGAGTGAGAGGCTGTACATGATCTGATCGGGACATCTCTATATAACACTGTATTTATTTATTTATTTATTTATTTTTAATTGATAAAAAATCTGCGATGGACTGAGGGCGCGAAGTTTGAAGTGCAAAGTAGTGAGGGATCACTGTATATTAGGTGTTGTGTTTCCCATAAATATGGAGATCCTTTTCATTCTTTTCCTTCAGGGTGAAATGAGTGCACACTGATTGTGTCTGTTCATATGGGGATTTATTGTTGAAAACTCCTCTTTGTGAGAGCCAGCTCTGAGTCTTGGCAATGGTGGCTGACCTTGTAATTGTGTTGTTGTGTAGAGACGATGATGGAGGTTCACCTCCGCTCTCGTGGAAGCAGGGAGGGGAGACTGGCCGGTGAATGCAGACCATTGTTAGATTGGCTACAAGCTATTGAGCCAGTAGACCGTGTCAACCCCCAATAGTGGCCTACATACACGCTAGTGGGATGCCCTCCTTCTTCATCTTCTGCTCTTGTGGACTTTTTCCAACAGACTGAGTTTCATGGGTCTTTGGCTCAGATTCAAATGGAAGAACAAAGCCTTTCCCAAATTTAGTGAGGGGTGAATTTTGACAACTTATGCAAAGTTTCTTTTACACAGAGATCCTATAACATGGGAAACAGCAGAACAGGATAATAGTTGTTGTACACTGCAATACGTTTTAGCAATCTAGCGCGTTCATTTTTCTAAACCAGTAATCTGATTTAAGTTTCCTTAGTGTCCTTGAGTTACTGTTTTGTTATTGCCTCATAATGTATGTAGGATGACGAATATTGTAGTCAATGTATGAAGAGATTTTTGAATAGAAAATGTTAGAAAGGTTCCCACTACCCATTCGTTACCATGGTAACCGCTTATAGTTGCTTCCTGAGACTGGGGCTGAGAAAGACGTGAGGAGCGCGGGTGCACATTTGAGCCGAGTGCAGCCACCTGTTGAGATGTGCGAGGGAATGTTCATCTACGTGGTCCTTGAATGAACGTGAGTATTTTTCCTTCTGGAGGGTTCCAGCGATAGGTTGGAGCCGCTACATGTTCGGCCGTTTCAAAGCTTTACCGTTGCAACGGCGGGTAGTCATCGCTCCCTCTCGTCCTCGCCAAGTCAGCAAGCATTGTTTACATCATATTTGTGTTGCACATTTAAGCCGTGAGGTAACGTTTTTGTTTAGCATCTTTGGGATGTGTTGTAAGTCCGATTGAGTGTAAAGTGCTTAGTTGCCACCACGTTTTGTGGCCAGTTTGACCATGTGTGTATGGCGTACTTCCGGGTTGTGCGAGCGCATTCGTGCCCACCCCCACTTTTGTGTTTATTGCGCTGTGCAATTCATTTATGTGTTTTTGATTATGGTGCAGTCAGTTTGCATTGTTTTACATTGGAACTGATATGCTGTTAACCCTAAACCCTAACCCAGACATGTCCAAAGTCCAGCCCGGGGGCCAAATGCGGCCCGTGGTCAAATTTCATCCGGCCCCCAGCCTCTCTCATAAAATCAATAACGTCTGGCCCGTACACAGACTTAATAAATTGGTCAACAGTACTGCTACCAGCATATGAAGTAGCTTACATGCTAAATGCTGCTCCTCATTTGCCCACTAAAAGGCAGCAGCACTCTAAGCAACATTACCCCACGTGACCCTTTACTCCCAATTTTCTAAAATGGCGAAAATCAACAAAAAAAAAAACAAAGTTTACTGCGACGTCCGACACTTCAAGGGTAGGTGGAAATTGGACTATTTCTTCACTAAAATACGCAACGACTGTGTCCGCGTCATTTGCAAAGAGACAGTCGCTGTTTTTAAAGAGTTCAATGTGAGGCGATATACCAATGAAGACACGCTGACATGCACGACAAGATTACAGGGAATATACTTAGCGAGTAGTTGAAGCAACTTGAAGCTAGTTTAATTTCACAGCGGCAGTATTTCGCAAGAGCTCGAGAGTCGAAAAAGAATGCCACAAAGGCTACTTGCAAGATTGTTGAAATTATTAACTGAAAAAAATAGTATAGCAAATGTGACACACAGAATGGCTTGCTAAAATTTGCTTGAATATATTGTACATAAAGGACGTCAGCCAAGGTCAGCCCCCCGCATTTTTCCACACCAAATCCGGCCCCCTTTGCAAAAAGTTTGGACACCCCTGCCCTAACCCGAAGTTCAGAATTTTAGACGTTAGGCTTAATCTTCGAGTTAGCGGGGGTTTAATTACTCCGTGTAGTTGATTTCAACAAATTCCATGCAGTTTGTGAGTTATTTGTTAAGTTTCAGGGCTCCAGAGTAGCTAAGCTAGCGCAAGTCAATGGTGGTTGAAATAAACTCCATCGACTAATGAAACCCCCGCTAACTCAAAGATAAAGCCTTTCGTGAAAAATTCTGATCTTCTCCTTTAAATTCAATTATCGGAAAGTTAATTACATGCAACAACATTTTTCTGTTGTCATTCTTATATTGAAGCACCAAAGAGAGGAAAGATTGTAAAAAGTAACAAAAAAATTACTTTTAAAGTTACTTAGTTACTTTGATAATAAAGTAATCAGTAAAGTAACTAGACTTTTTCGAGGCGTAATCAGTCATTAGTAATTAAATTACTTTTTCAAGTAATCTGTGACAACACTGCCAGTAGGTTATCAATATGCTCCTGCAAAGAATCGATTATCATTTTAAAATCATGTCACTGTTTTATATTAATAAACCAACAGGTTGCTAGAAAAATTTTCCACGAGACAAAAATCTAAAATAGTGCCAATTAGCCGCTTTCGGACAGGAGGAACCTGAGTACTTACTTCACATACAGTAACTATAGGCCTCTCCAGTAGTTACAGGAACCATGTTTAGCCATGCATGTTCGCACAGGGGTACTGCGCCTGATACAAACTGCTTTGATGTTGTAGACTGCGCCAGTGATGCAATATTTACTCGCCACACCCACCTCTGGCAAAATAAAACCGCAAAAACTAAGCTGATCGGAAAACAACAAAATGGACCGTCGATGACATAATGTCAATTCTTGCATGTTTGAAAGGGAACCACGGACAAATAGACTGGTAGCTCTTTAAAGATTAATGTTAGTATGAGTCATAATAATTTGGTATTCAAATCCTTTTTAACGTTTTCGTTTTAATTAAATTTGAAAAAGTAGTTCAACTAGTAGCTCGCCATTATTGCGGTTGCGCGACGTCTGTAAACGGTGGTCTCCAGGGTAAAAACGGAAAAATTAAAAATAGTTCGGGGGCTTAATGCATCATGAATCTGTTATGGCAGCATATAGACATATTGTTCTATCAAACACAACAGTTCTTTTGGCTTAAAATACAGCAGTTTATTTTAATGAGGGGTGCAAGAGCAGAAACTGCTCTTTCAGCCTTGTCTGTGTTTTCCGCCATATACAAATTGTCAAATGGCAGCAAGTCAATACCTCAGCAAGCTGCCTAGGAACGGTTTAATGACACTGCTGATGAACTGGAATTGGATACAGGTACGACATTGGGAACTCATCCCACATCTCTGTAACTAAACAATCTGACCAGCAGCAGAATGTGACAAAATCATGCCAGTCGTCATACGAGCTTCGCTTGCTAGCTAGCATAGCTATTCTCCCAGTCCAGTCCAACCGCATTATCATGCCCAGCGTGCATTGCATGCGTAAAACATGGCATCCTCCGTAGATCAAAAGATGTACTAAATATTATAGATCAATCAATGGCAATAATATATGTTTCTAATGAGATATTTTAGTAAAAGAGAACAATTATGGCTTATTAGAGCCTACAAGTTTTAAGTCCGAGGTTCCCTGAAGGGAATAGTTTCCATCGTCGAGCAAATCCACCGTCTAATGATGAGACTGGAAGTGCACACAAATTTAGTACAAGGTATTTTATTTTATTTTTTTTTTTTTCAAATATGGCAGCTCTTTGAGATGCGCAAGTACGTAATCGAGTTCTTACGGTCCCACTGAATGTCGCTACCTCAGAGTAAGAACTAAAATCGTTCTCGGAATTCGAGTTCTTGGTCACTAGTTCTTACATATGCAAACACGCAAAATGACGTCATCGTCCCCCAAAAGGTTGTAGGAACTGCGGATTGTTCCTACAGTGCAAAAGCGGCTATGTTAACTCATTGGCTGTCATGGAACAAATGTTCATTCGCACCTCTACAGTCCATTGAACTGGTCTTCTAGCGCCATCAATGCAAGCCAATAAATTAACTATATACCGTAATTTCCCGAATATAAGGTGCACCCGTGTATAATGCACACCCCAAAATTACTTGTAAAATCTAGGGGAAATTATTGTACCCGTTTATAACGCGCACCCTAATTTTAGCACCAATAAATAGAAGAACACAAGAAAACAGAGCTCGTGTACAGATACAGAACTGTCATTTTATTGACTGGTGAAACTCAGCACAAGCATAGCATATTGGTAGTTCAAAACATTATCATAAACTGACAATATTTATGGTAATAATATGATTTGACAACTTCTCCAATTTACCACAATCTAGGAGAAAACAAAACAGATGTGACTTTTCTTTTAATGGCTGCTGAATAACTTGCTCGTTTCATCATGATGAATAAATGTTTCTTCCATGGATTGATAAGGTAAAATAAAGTGAGAACGTAAGTCGGAAACCCGAGAGAGCTCATCGCTGTCGACACTGTGACATACTGGTATTCTACGTTATGTTGTTCTATGTTGTGGCACTGGTGGATCCATGCTGCTGTATTGTCATATCTATGTTGTTATTGTCTGAGCCAGAGGGCCGCTGAGGCTAGACAGAAGAGCGCCGCGTTATAGCCGGACTGTCGGCATTTAAGTTCATTGACAGCAAGAAATAAAACGTTGAACACGGCACTCGAAGTATTCTAGTTTTTTTTCCAAGACGAGATAAAACGGACACGACAGTAGCAATAGGAACTATTGTTATATGGGTTAGTTGACGGACACACACAGGAAGTCTGTGTTGTTATGTTTGTTATGGTCCGAGTTGCGGAGCTGCAATAAACGTTGACTCAAATGACTTCAAGAAACAAAAATTCTGTGCTTTATGAAGAGTGAAAAAAGCAGAATTTAACACAGACGAAATCATTAGGCCGATCCGAGTGAAGTATTACCGAAACAAAATGGTGACATCAGTTACCGTAATGGTCGGCAACGGATCGCCGCATACGTTTCTTCAACACAACGTGGCCATGTCAATAAATTAAAAAAAAAAAACGGTTTATATATATATATATATATATATATATATATATATATATATATATATATATATATATATGTTGTATATAAGGGCTGTCAAATGATTAAAATTTTTAATCGAGTTAATTACAGCTTAAAAATTAATTAATCGTAATTAATCGCAATTCATCGCAATTCAAACCATCTATAAAATATGCCATATTTTTCTGTAAATTATTGTTGGAATGGAAAGATAAGACACAAGATGGATTTATACATTCAAAATACAGTACATAAGGACTATTTGTTTATTATAACAATAAATCAACAAGATGGCATTAACATTATTAACATTCTGTTAAAGTGATCCATGGATAGAAAGACGTGTAGTTCTTAAAAGAAAAATGTTAGTACAAGTTATAGAAATTTTATATTAAAACCCCTTTTTATGTTTTCGTTTTAATAAAATTTGTAAAATTTTCAATCAAAAAATAAACTAGTAGCCCACCATTGTTGATGTCAATAATTACTTACACAATGCACATGGGTGCTGAAGCCTATAAAATCAGTCGCACCCACGCGCCAGCAGAGGGCGGCAAAACTCCTTAAAACACAATTAACAAGCAGTTCACTGAACTGTCATTTAAATCTGTCTGAGCGGGGGGAGTGCGTTAATTGCGTCAAATATTTTAACGTGATTAATTTTAAAAAATTAATTAACGCCCGTTAACGCGATAATTTTGACAGCCCTAATATATATATATATATATATATATATATATATATATATATATATATATTTCTGTCTCCATCCATGTACCCGTTTATAATGCGCACCATGATTTTACAAGTTGATTTTGGGGGGGAAAAGTGCGCGTTATATTCGGAAAATTACGGTAATTTAATTAATTATTCTAGTACAGATTTTGTTTTTTAAAATCAGTCCATTCTTCAAACTGTTGCCCAGTGCAATCAATTATTTCGTAATGTACTTATCCATTTTAATATTGTTTTATCTATTTTTTTCCATGGATGATGTATCATCAACATGACATGAGTCATATCATCCATTTTCAACATCATAGGTAGGCGCAGATAGATACTTTGTACACCCTCAAGGCAAATTACCATTGTACACTGATGATTCAATCTGAGATACAATGACAGTTGTTTGGTTTCAGTATTTTAACTCGACTGAAAGTACATAACATTTGCAGGATTATACAGGATAGGTTAACGGGATTATTGAAACAAAAGAGGAGGTGGGTCTAGAAAAGATGAAGTGCATTCGTGATGACAGGGACGAGCAGAAGAAAGGCTCTGTCTCACTGTGTGTGTTGTGTACACCTTCAGAGAGAAAAACACAATCCGTTTGACATCATTGATGAATATTCCCACTGATCAAAGTTGCTCTTTTGCAACGCTCTAACATGAGCATCTACGTGCACGTTATATATATATTTAAATATTTAGACCAAGCTGTGAGCTGCTGCGCTGACAATTCCGCCGGGATTGAGGGTGAGTCATGGAAGCGGCTTAATATTATGAGCTGCCGTCGCCTTGATGTTGCCCAGGCTAATTAAGCCTGAGACGTGCTGCACAGGTCTGCCCGATGAGGGCAAAGGGAATGGCTGGCATCAATAGACGCACAAGGTTTATTTGAATTTGTTGACAAGGCCTCAGTATAAAGCGTCGTAATAGATGAGCGTAATTTTGCTTTGCTTACTCGTCTGGAGGGTATTGTTTGGTGATTAAAAAAAAAATGCTGACACAATGTCTGGTACATGTATTTACTGTACATGTATTAGGGGTGGACAATTATTACTAATCTCAATCACGATTAATCGCTTGAGATTAATAGCATTTAATTGCATTCTGTATACCATATTTTTCAAACTATAAGTAGCACCAGCCAAAAAATGCACAGTGAAGAGTAAAAAAACATTTACAAGTCGCACCGGAGTATAAGTCGCATTTTTGGGGGAAATTTATTTATTTATTTATATTATTGATATACTCTCATTGTAGTTGTTCATTATGTTTTATTTATTAACTCACATATGCCATAATTGGACCGTTTCCAGGCCAAAGCAGGACTCTTTGCATGGTTATAGCAGGACTCTCACTTATAACATAGTACATGAAGATCTCATGAATCTAATCTCATAAAGAATGAGACTTTTGTGTTTTTCATTTTAAGCGGGCCAAATCAATTATACTAAAAGTAAACAAATGCAAATTGCTGCTGTATTTTCATTATTTTAACCAGCCATATCACCTGTTATGATCCAAGGTTTTGAACAGGTGTGATACGGGTGTATGGCTACAGCGTACACAGAGCTTGTGTGTCTGCTCAGACACATGAAAAATTAGAGGGAACATTGTTTAGCACACTTTTTTATGGTCTGCCATATTGATGAGATAACAATTTACATTAACTGATTGGCTTCGATTGACACCACTACTTGTCAAATCCATTTTGACTGGAGGGGGCAAATGAGTTGGCTTGCTCGTCTAGCGCTGTCAATGACAGCCAATTAGTTAAATGAATTTGCCCTGTGGGGGTAAAAATAACCAAATAGTCCTATTTTGTAAAGGATTGCCATCAATGGGATACATTGAGCAGTTAAGTGTGAGTTTTTTTTGCGATTAATTTCATTCTGTATCATAATGAATTCAAGTAGTATTCAGCACACTCATAAGACTTGGTAACTTTTCAGTTTTGGTGGATTTTAGTGACGCCGGTGGACAAAAGCGGTAGTGTTTTGCCTTAAGGAAGACTGTGAGCGCATAGTGTTGTAAAACCATCATCTACCGGTCACCAGCAGATTGATTAAACGACATTTCTGTTCCCAGCGGCTGTGTGAAGGATGAATAGTAATAACGTAATGAATCCAATTGTGGCTAAACAATAGCATATGACAGTTAGCAACCGTATGGCTAACCCCCTGCCTACCAGAACTCGTCAGTGTTTTTTTATTTATTAATATTACGAATGTTTATTCCTGAGTGTCCTTTTATCCTTTTTTTTCATCTTCAGACAAAACTTTTTGTCTCATTTGTTGCTCTGCCATCTTTACACTGCGCGAAAGCGTTCGCATCGACTTCTGCCTTTATAATGAATGGGGAAAGGGGGAAGTGACACATGCCGTACAGCAGTGAGCACATTTGTAGTTTTTTTGTGTGGCAGGGTTCCTGCCACCCTCCTCAAAGTTAATTAGTGCCAGTGAAAGCGATACAGACCCCCTCATGATATAAAAGAGGTGTCATTTAACTAGTTGTCAATCGACAAATCATTACAAATGTTATGGAAATATTTTATAAAGGTTGAAAAGTTACCAAGTGTTGTAGTGTATTCCGTTGTATTCATGTTTAACTGAATTGAGGTTGTGTATTAATATATTTATTCTTATTTTGTATTTTTTCTTGTGTTTAGTATTTTTTTATTGCTATTCTATTAAGTTTCCTAAATGTACTTGTTTGCATATTTCAACCACTTGTATTTTT
Source organism: Corythoichthys intestinalis (assembly GCF_030265065.1). NCBI lineage: Eukaryota > Metazoa > Chordata > Actinopteri > Syngnathiformes > Syngnathidae > Corythoichthys > Corythoichthys intestinalis. The sequence continues at coordinate 46,478,516 of NC_080405.1, read as the reverse complement.
TCCATGGTGAATATTAATTATGCCAACAATTTTATCAATATTCATATTTATGTCTTTTATTCTGTAAACTTTTGTATTGTTTTTAATATTAGATTTGTTGGTCAAATACATTATATATCTGGATTTTTTTCCATGTTACGAAATAGAAATACAAAGTCGACCCAGGGCTTTGTTTTGTGTTGTTGTCCTCCTTATATTTCAGTCTGACCTTCTTTTATGGAGACGATAACAAAACTACAGCATCTGTAATTTTTCTGCATTTTCCTTTCTATATAATGCAGTGATTGTTGCTGTCCAAAATTGTCTCTACCACTGATTGCTAACACATATCCAACTTTTGTTAGTTTTTTGTTTTTTTCAGTTCTATGTAAAACTACATCAGTGGCGCCTACAGAAATTTTTCATAGGGGTGGCCAGATGGGGCCACTTAAAATCTTGGGGTGACCAAAACTAAAAGCCATAATTTTAGGTTTTCATTATATTATTGCAGTGAAAAGGTCAGGGGAAAACTATCAGAAAGACTTAAGGACACGGCTACTGATATACTTTGGTGTATTGTGTAATATTTGATGTTACTAACGATTTAATGTGCACAGTCCATAACTGTTCAGTCAACATTTTGAGTTCCACAAAAATTCTATTTTATTGTGTTATGTATATATTAGGCATAAGATGTACATTTAACTCTGGCTGTCAAACGATTAAAATTTTTAATCGAGTTAATCACAGCTTAAAAATTAATTAATCGTAATTAATCGCAATTCAAACCATCTCTAAAATATGCCATATTTTTTGTAAATTATTGTTGGAATGGAAAGATAAGACAAGCCGGATATACAGTATATATTCAACATACTGTACATAAGTACTGTATTTGTTTATTATAACAATAATTCCACAAGATGGCATTAACATTATTAACATTCTTTCTGTGAAAGTGATCCACGGATAGAAAGACTTGTAATTTTTAAAGGATAAATGTGAGTTTGTATATTGTGACTAAATATTGCCATTTAGTGGATTTGTTGAGCTTTTAGTATATGATACTGTAGCGACTTAACTGTTCTGCCCAAATGCATGATGGGAAGTGGTGCAACCATGACTGTGTAAGGTGGCTGAAAATGCTTCTCTGCGTTGGGTACACTACAGGGTGTTTAGAAAAAGATCAACTCCTGTCATTCTTCCCCACTTCGCTTCCCACAATATTTATATTTGCTGTGGGAGAGATGACAAAGCTTTTGCCAATTAAAAGTACGGCCCCAATGAATGCTTGTATCTACTCCACTCACTTGACGCTGCCTCTTATCTTTGTATATAAGTAAAACGGCACCATTGTAGGCTGTTTGCGGCAATGTGCGAGTGAGTCGTACCGCGACTGCGTGATTCATTTAAAAAATTAATTACCGCCCGATAACGCGATAAATTTGACAGCCCTACATTTAACAAAACAAAATAAATGCATTCATTTGGGATGAAATGCATAACTGATGCTACAACAATCTAACGATATACTGGCAAGCGGGGTGGCCAGTGGGGTGGCCAACCAATTTATAGGGGTGGCCGTGGCCAACCCTGGCCACCCCCTGGTGCCGCCACTGAACTACATTACACAGTGCACAATATTTTATCATGTGGTAATTTGCAGTATTTGTGCCTGAAATGTTAGGCTCAATTTACATGTGTAAGCACTCTATTTACAGAGATGATGATCGATTGTGGCAAACTTTCATTGCCACTCTTTCTTTAGTTCGGACTGAATAAAATAAATATCAAATGAATTTTGAAAAAAGGAGAAAATGAACAAACAGAGTTAACAGTAAGTCCCTTGCTTCGACAGGATCGGCGTGTTGTGCGCGTATGCCGCTAACCAGAACCTGAGCACTCAGGTCAAGAACATCCGTCGTCTGGTCAACAGCAACATGAGGGATATGCATACCTTTGCCAACGACACGCCAAGGGTAAGATGAATGAGATCTAAAATGGCTAACTTCCTTTCATGAGACTTTTTCTTTGGTTTGCATTGATGAAAGAAGTCCAATCTATCTGAAAAGTAAAATTTAAGGTTGCACCAATACTAATCGGAAGGGGCTCCTAGTATACAGTGGGGAGAACAAGTATTTGATCATAAGTTCTCTTCAAATGTGAGGGACGGAATCTAATACAAAAATCCAGAAAATCACATTGTATAATTTTTGAACAATAAATTTGTATTTAACTGCATGAAATAAGTATTTGATACATTACCAACTAGTAAATATTTCGGCTCTTAGTTCTTTTTTAAGAACCCTTCCTGTTCTCCACTCATTACCAGAAGTAACTGGACCTATTTGAACTTGTTACCTGTATAAAAGACACCATGCTCAAACAAACTCCAACCTCTCCACAATGGCCAAAACCAAAGAGCTGTGTAAGGACATCAGGGATAAAATAATAGACCTGCACAAGGCTGGGATGGGCTACAGGAAAATAAGCAGGTAGCTTGGTGAGAAGGTAACAACTGTTGGAGCGATTATTAGAAAATGGAAGAAGTTCAAGTTGACGGTCAATCTGCCTCGTTCTGGGGCTCCATGCAAGATCTCACCTCGTGGGGCATCACTGGTCATGAGGAAGGTGAGGGATCAGCCCAGAACTACACGGCAGGACCTGGTCAATAACCTGAAGAGAGCTGGAACCACAGTCTCGAAGAAAACCATCGGAATCACATTACGCCGTCATGGATTAAAATCCTACAGCGCACGCAAGGTCCCGCTGCTGAAGCCAGTGCATGTCCAGACACGTCTGAAGTTTGCCACTGACCATCTAGATGATCCAGAGGAGCAATGGGAGAAGGTCATGAGGTCGGATGAGACCAAAATTGAACTTTTTGGTCTAATCTTGGCTCGTCGTGTTTGGAAGAAAAAGAAGGATGAGTACAACCCCAAGAACACCATCCCAACCGTGAAACATGGAGGAGGAAACATCATTTTTTGGGGCTGCTTCTCTGCCAAGGTTACAGGACGACTGCACCGTATCAAGGGGAGGATGGATGGGGCTATGTATCGCCAGATCTTGGCTGACGACTTCCTTCCTTCAGTGAGAGCCCTGAAGATGGGTCGTGGCTGGGTCTTCCAGCATGACAACGACCCAAAGCACATAGCCAAGGCAACTAAAGAGTGGCTCCGTAAGAAGCATCTTAAGGTCCTGGAGTGGCCTAGCCAGTCACCAGATCTGAACCCGATAGAAAATCTATGGAGGGAGCTGAAAGTCCGTGTTGCCCGGCAGCAGCCCCGAAACCTGAAGGCTCTGGAGAAGATCTGCATGGAGGAGTGGGCCAAAATCCCTGCTGCAGTGTGTGCAAACCTTGTCAAGGACTACAGGAAACGTTTGGTATCTGTAATGGCAAACAAAGGTTTCTGTACCAAATATTAAGTTCGATTTTTGTGATGTATCAAATACTTATTTCATGCAATTAAATGCAAATTTATTATTTAAAAATGATACAACGTGATTTTCTGTTTTTTTGTATTAGATTCCGTCCCTCACAGTTGAGAACTTATGATACAAATTACAGACCTCTAAATGCTTTGCAAGTGGGAAAACCAGCAAAATCGGCAGTGTATCAAATACTTGTTCTCCCCACTGTTGCTCTAAAATACAGACATCAGTATCGGCGAGTACTAAGAAATAATACGCCGATGCTTTGCAATATTTACTCTTGGAGATGTTCGAGTTTCCAACTGCCAGTTGACCTTCCCAAGATGTCCAGGATAAATAGTAAGGTTTTTTTTTTTTTTTTTTTAGCCTAGTAGAGTTTTTATTCTGGTAAGTGTGTGAATGAGTACATTTAGCAGACATATTTTCGATGTACTGTATAGGTACTTTAAATGAGGGATAAATATGCATGTCAAACGGTAATACCAGCCAGGATTTAAAGTTATATGACACTGACATAAGCCACGTTTACATGCTTTTATTCATACCGATTCAAATCATTCCGAATGGAAATTTCACATCAGCTGTTTACATGTCACTTCATCTATTCCGATCCAGCGTTTACATGTGACTGCCTTTATTCCGAAAGGACGTTTGACAACTGCCGTCTGACATGCGCAGATTAATCAAAACAAAGCGTCACGTTGCAAAACATGGAGATCGATCGTCAGATCAGCTGCATTTTTAACTTTTCGAGTGGAAACAAAACTTCAGAATGATACGCCGTTCATTTAAAAAGTTGTGTGGGTGCGCTGTGCGTGTGCTTGGAAGCCATGTTGCAAGTGACGTTACTTACGTCACCAAGTGACGTCACCACGTCAGTACGGAGCATGCGCAGAAAGAACGCAACCAGACACCATTCCGCTTCCCTGTTTACATGATATAATTTTACTTCTAATCGGTTTCGGAAAAGGAATATTCCACCCCTGTGAATCGGAATGAAATTCCATTCGGTTTGGGCCTGTTCATTCCGATTGAGGTGTTTATTTGGAACACATTTATTTGGTTTGAACAAATATTCCGATTGTAATTGGAATATTTGGCTCCATGTAAACGTGGCAATTGACATGGCATCAATAAAGATGATACATTTAAAAAAAAAAAAAAAAAAAAAAAAAAACATTTTGGCCTTTGAAATCATTTTAAGTCTGAAGTTATAGAGGATTTCATTCATTTCCCCCCCCACCCATACCAGGTAGGCATAAAGGTTATTTGACCAATCCATGATAGCAATTATTTAACATGAAATTGAGTATACGGTAATTGAGTCGCAGTGTTGTTAATCACAGCATTAAAGTATAACAGCACTCCAACGACATTATTTTTGCTAGTAGTGAGTAATCTAATTGATTCATTTTCCCATCTTTGCAACACCTTTACCGTTACTGAGGATGTGAAGGTGCGCGGTACTGAAATCTGGGTGAATGACGCGGGGGACACGAAGAGAGCAAAGCGGGAGGGGGGAGGAGGCAAGGGGTTGTGACGCCGTTGCAAACGCGATGCTAGGTGGCTTGGATCGTTAGCATAGCATTCGCGTCCTCGCTAGCATTAGCATGTAGCGTGGCGAGTGTCATCTTAAACCACAGTTCGTGGTGGGTTCAGGTGGGTAAAAATAATTGAAAATAATAGACTGAAGGATCCCGATCGTTTTAGTTTGAGTATCTGCCGATCCCGATATTTCCCGATCCAATTGCTTTTTTTTTTGCTCCCGATTCAATTCCAATCATTCCCGATAATTTTTCCCGATCATATACATTTTGCAATGCATTAAGGAAAAAATGAATAAAACTCGAATATATACATTCAACATACAGTACATAAGTATTGCATTTGTTTATTATGACAATAAATCCTCAAGATGGCATTTACATTATTAACATTCTTTCTGTGAGAGGGATCCACTGATAGAAGACTTGTGACTTTGTATATTGTGACTAAATATTGTCATCTAGAGTATTTGTTGAGCTTTCAGTAAATGATACTTTGGCCATGCCCAAATGCATGATGGGAATTGGAACCATGACTGTGCGTAGTGCTACCAATTGATATATCTTCTCTGCGTTGGGAAATAACATAAGGTGTTAAGAAAAAGATCAGTTGCTTCCTTGCTTCCCCACATTGCTTCGCTTGATATTTCTAATCGTAGGGAGAGGGATTGTAAGGCTTTAGCCATTTAAAAAAAGGCTCCAAAGGCTGCCAAATTCACTCTACTCATTTTATGCTGCCTTTTATCTCTCTATATAGATAAAACGGCGCCATTACAGATTGAGGGTGACAATGCGTGAGTGGGTCGTGCAGTGCATGCATTAATTGCGTTAAATATTTTAACATGATACATTTATAGAAAAATTAATACCGCCGTTATCGGGATAAATTTGATAACCCTACCTTAAGCCTAAACTAAAGACTCTGGATGTGTGTAACATATTATGTGTGTAACGTTAAATACAATTAGAAAACAATTTAATAAAAAAAAAATAAAAATTAAAAAAAAAAAAAATTATATATATATATATATATATATATATATATATATATATATATATACATATATATATATATATATATATAGTATATTTAAAAAAGGCATGGCCGATATTTTTTTGCCGATTCCAATACTATGAAAATGACGTGATCGGACCCGATCGGGACATCTCTTAAAATAAATATTTTGTATACGTTTTCGAAAATCATATAGTCTTGGCATTACCTGATACCACAGAGCTGGGTAACTGAATTGGCAGCAGGAGCCAAAAAAACGATGTTGGTGCAACACTAGTTAAAATTAGAGGTGGGTCGAGTAGCCAAAGATTTTACTCAACTAAGACTAGCATTACTTTTAAATATTTTTACTCAAGTAAGAGTAAAATTAATCATTCAAAAATTTACTCAAGTACAAGTGAAAAAAAAAGTATACGTTGCAAAGAATACTCTAGTAATGAGTAACATTGTGAATAACTGCTTACATTGTCTGATTTTTAAAAAAAGAATGGTATTTTTTTTTCTCAGCACATCATCTGTATGAACTGTCATTATTATACTGTACTACAACCTATTACATGATAAGATCAGGCCAAATAAATGACAAAATAAGGGTTGAATTTAGACCAGAACAACACTATGAAACATCACCCATCCAAAGAGCATGAGTTCCCTCTATTGGAGAAAACAAACATTGTTACCTCTGATTGGTATAATGCAGTCATGTTATAATTGTTGCGACGTCTCATTGGTGAAACTGAGACAGCCACTGTCGGCATCGCTGGCAAAAATGAAGTCAATATGTAGAATAAAGAGGAAAAATGTACGACTCCGTGTAGCCCAAAGTAGCGGAGTAGGAGTATTGTTTGTTCTTCACAAATCTACTGAAGGGTTAGTAAATTTTTCTCAAAAAATTACTCAAGTAAATGTAACAGTGTAATTGCCATGCGTTACTACTCACCTCTGGTTAAAATGCTTCAGACATCTATTTCCTTCAGTGGCAACCAATGAGTTCAACTAAAGTTTGGTGGAATTAGTGTCTTGGGCTGAATTTCCCGTAGGCACTTGTGAGTAGGTTTTAGTAAGAAGTTGTCTTCGGAACACCAAAAATTGATACAAATGGACTAAAATGTTTTGTTCTACCTATTTGCAGCAAATCGATTACCTTGGCTCCCAGTACACCACCGCCAAGAACCAAGTCTTGTACGACCTGGAGAGTAAGTCCAATTCTTGTCTACTTTCGCCCCCTAGTGGCTAGTTGCATCACTCCATTCATTTAAAACCCTTTGTGGGACACTTGAAAATTCAAATATTTCATAAAGGAAGCCAATATCTTCGCCATCATTGTCATTTTGTTCTTTCTGTTTTCTGATTATGTAAACCCCTGATGATCTCATGTTGTTGTATTTCTCCAAATGGCCGTCATAAGTGACGCAATGGAGTAAATGGACCCTGTCTTATCTTTTAATATTTGTTTATCTCTTATTGTCACACAGACATAGGTCCTCTATTAGGTGGAAGGATACGCGACTCGTTGGATAAGGAGATTCAACCCGCCTTGGACGGTGTGCTGAAAATGACAAGAGGTATGTATGCGCTCCCAGCTTCATATCCTAGTGATACTATCAGGATGATAACAACAACAACAACATTATTTTTGCGGATGGATGGCGGAGAAAACTAATGTGGGGGGAAAAAAAGCTACTCTACTGATATTTATAGTTGAAATAAGGGAGGTGGGTTACTAATGTAAATCTTTTCAAATTATGAAAATATCAATCAATCAACAAAACTAGAAAATGCCATTTCTGGAGAAATTATGGGCTCTCGAGTTTCCTATTAATTTAGGGGCATTTTAGAGTCATTTCCTTGTTAACCCATTGGCCAAGGGCTTAGATTTGCATAGGGACGGTAGGGACATGACACTAGCAACTTTTCAGGATGCTCAAATTTTCCCCACCAACTTTTAAGCTACCTTATTGGCATTATATTATGAGTTCAGTTATATACTAGTAAGTGATTTAGATTGTCTTTCCATATGTTTTATGGATATATTTGACCCTACCATTATTAAATGAAGTACTTTCATTATGTTCAGGCTGACATTGACCTCTTTTCACTTGGTGAATGTGCCGGTCCATTTTTTTCCCCTCAAACACATGTTTGATTGGCTGATGACATGACCCCCCCCCCCCACACACACACACACACACAGACACACACGCACTCACTCACAGCCCAGACAGAAATGTAACAAGTCGACAACATGCCACCTGTTTTGCACCTTTCGAAGACGAGGGATATTAGAATTTTATTTCGACCAGCAGCGGCAGCAAATGCTGTAAGTAATGTAAAAAGACGTCAGTGTTGTGGAGGTGGGGAACACACCACTAATTGTGTTACTGAAAGTCCAACCTGCATCAGAGTTAGCATAATATTAAACTGTATGAATTTGCTAACCTGCAATGCTTGAGTAGTTTTTATTTATTTTTGGTATTCCCTAACTAAGACATTTTTTTAGTATTTTAATTTCTTTTTTAAATCAAAATCTCTTTATTTATTTTTCGCAATAATAGTGCATTGGTTTCCAGTTAAAAAAAAAAAAAAACACACAAAATGGAATGAAAAATGGGACTGACATCCAACACACACACAATAGAAAAATAGTAATAATAAATAAATAAAAAAAGAAAATAAACCATAAAATTAATCCCCGTCACTGCCAGTGAGCTTCATGACCATTGCACATTGAGGTTTAGTAATGGTTTTGGATAATAAGTGTCAATACAATAAATTAAAGAGATGTCAAATTGTGGAATGCCAAGGGCTTAAGAGGACTGATACATGTTTAAAAAAGGTCCCCAGGCACGTAGGAATCTCCCATTAGAATAATGGAGAGAGTATCTGATCGTTTCAATTTTCAAACATGTCATTAAGGCCATCAGCCATTTGGTGTTTGTGTGGGAGGGAGGGGGTCCACCCACCTGAGGAGGAGAGACGTACGGGCCAGGAGGGAGGCAAATGCTAGAGTGCGGCGCTGATCAGAAGATAGTCGAGAGTCCTCTGTAACTCAGAATAAGCCAATAAGAGGTCGGTTCGGTTCCACCCTCACTGTCAAGATCTGTGAGAGGGAATGAAAAAACCTCTGTCCAGAATTCGCTAAGTTTAGGACAAGTCCAAAACATATGAAAGAGTGAGCCGTCTGAGATGTTGCATTTGGAACAGAGTGGGCTGATGTCAGGGTAAAAAGTGGCCAGTTTGGTTTTGGAGATGTGAACTCTGTGGACCACTTTTAATTGGATTAAGTCATGGCGAGCGCACAGAGATGAGGAGTTGACTCGTTTTAAGATGGATAACCAGGTTTCCTCAGAAAAGAGGGTCCTCCTCCCATTCCGCCCTGATTCTATCCATAGATGCAGTCTTCAGAGCCAACATCATGCTGCAAAACACGGAGATAGGCCTCTTCTGGTTTGGATTTGAGGAAAGAACTATGTCAACAATAGTCCTGTCAGAGCTTAGCGTGGTGGGCAAATTAGAAAGTATAAAATGTCGAATTTGTAGATAACGGAAGAAATTTGACTGTGGAAGTGCAAACTTGTTACGTAATTGTTGAAATGATGCCAAATTATTATCAATAAATAAATCTCTGAAGTGTTCTTTTCCCCTCTGACTCCACTCTTTGAAGGCGGGGTCATTGAGTGAAGGTTTGAAAAAATGATTACGTAATATTGGGCTTGATGGTGAGAAGTCATGTAAAATGAAAAACTTTCGGAACTGAGACCAGAGCCTCACTGAGTGTTTAACCACTGGATTCTTTAAAGATCTGGTTGAGAGTGGAAGAGAGGAGCCAATCAATGCAGCCAGGGATGCATCGCCCTCTGATCTCAACTCCATTGCCACCCAGTCAGGAGGATCTGGGCGATAATGAAAGCGAGACCAGAACGCGAGACACCGCAGGTTGGCCGCCCAATAATAAAAACGGAAATTAGGCAAAGCCAGACCACCGGCAGCCCTCGTCTTTTGTAGATGAGTTTTATTAAGACGAGCCCTTTTTCCTTTCCAAATATAAGACGAGATAATCGAATCAAGATGATCGAAAAAGCTTTTGGGAATAAAAATTGGTAGCACCTGAAATAAGTACAAGAATTTTGGTAAAATTGTCATTTTAATGGAATTTATTCGCCCAATGAGAGACATGGAGAGTGGTGACCATTGTGTGAGTATTTGTTTGGTTTGAGTTAATGGGTTTAAAAAGTTCTCTTTAAAAAGGTCTTTGTGCTTCTGGGTCATCGTGATGCCTAAATAGGAAAATTTGTGAGTTTCAGCTAATTTGAGTGAGTCAGAAGCTAATTTCTTTATTTAGACAGACAATGTTGAGTGGTCTTAAGACTATTGTTTATTTTTTGCATTCCTGGATGGTGAAGAGATTATTGTGTATGTTAATATAATTTAAAAAGTAGTTTTTGAAAAGAAAGGTTTGAATCGAACGATGTATCACTTGAAGTAATACATATGAAAGTTAGTATAAGTCAATACAGATTTATTTTGCATTGATCATTCAGCCTATCAATTAATTAGGTTCATATTCATGAGAAATATACCCCTGACCCCCGTTCACCCAATCTGTTTGGTCTTATTAATGTCCCGTCCCCAGCAAAAAGTGTTGAGACCAATGTTGAGACCAAACCTACGCCCATGCCATTGGGTGTCATTGACAGCGCTAGACGTTCAAATTCCTTTTGACTGGAAGAGATTGGACGTATAGCACCGTCAATGGCAGTGAAATATGAGCATTCACAGTCAGTCCTACCGGTTTAAACAAATTGGATGTCCATCATTGTTGATGGCAAGTAATGAGTTAATTTTGGATCACTTTGTTGGTAATTTGATGGTACTAAAGGGTCACTACCTGCACATTTTGGGGCATTCCAGGGTTATTTTGACAATTTTCTGGTGAAAAAAATAAAATCCTAAAAGACTAAAATAATGAAGAAAAATAAAGTCAAATTAGGTATCCCTTAATTAATGATGATGTTGATACTGTGACGACATTTTGATGACATCATAGTTTAGTTTGTGTTATGCTTTTCTTTGTTTTTGTGTATTTTATATGAAGTGAAAATCGACAGAGCCGTCAAAGGTAACAGAAACTCGGCCCTGACGTCGAGTCTGCTTTGTCCCCAGTGGTGAGCCCCTAAGCCGCCCAAGCCCTCGGACCCCTTTATGTCGTTTTCAACACCCATTTGTATATTAAAACTGCATTTTGCACTGACAAAAAGAAATCAACTGCTGTTAACCCTTCGATGCCTGAATTTACATTTAACAAATATACATCAAAAAGCATTGGGGTAATACATACAGTCATGTGAAAAAATTAGGACACCCTACCCTATGGAAGCCTGTGTATTTTCTAACGTATTTGGTCATATGGATATTTACCGTAATATCAATTTTTAAAATCTTGAGAGATTCAAGTAATAGAACTAAATAATTAAAACTGAAAAATATCTTTTTTAATAACTTTGTGTAAAGTTTAATTTTAAATAAATGCAATTTCTGTTGAGGAATAAATTAGAACACCCCCACATTCAATCCCACTTAAAATGGCTAAAATCATACACAGGGGTATCACATCAGGTGCACATGATTAGAACATCATTACCCAGTGTTATGAAGAAGGCTTACCTTATTTAAAGTGTGTACGACACCAAAAAGCATGTTTACTGTATATTTCACGCGGCGAAAGTATTCTGCGCTGAGGAGTGCGGGCAAACTTTCTTCAGACTGATGTAAAAGACTGGTAGATGGCTACAAAAAGCGTCTCACTGAAGTTATTTCAGCACTAGCCATTAGGTGGTGGGGTGTCCTAACTTTTTCCTCACTTATAATATGTATTTTGTTGATATATTTGGTTTAATGAGTAAAACAATGTTAATTTTTGTTGTGTACCAGCAATAAATCCCTTTCTTTTCCAAAAATAAAGAAAAACAAGATCAGAAATATGTGAACAATTCTTAATAAAGAACTGAATATTTAATGGGGTGTCCTAATTTTTTTCACATGACTAAGTACATGAAAATAATAGTAATATAATTAATAACATTTATTTATATAATTGAATTGAAAAACACCACCAAAAAAAAAAAGAAAATTAAAAACTACTTAATTTTTTTTTAAGTAAAAAAAAATGGAACTAAAGAAATAAAAGAAAATATTGTGTAAATAATTTTTTTTTTAAATGATAATGAATACAATTAAAAATGTATAATTTGGGGGGGAGGGGAGTATATAAAATAAAATAATTTCCTCCTTTATTTTCTCATTCTTAGCTTTATTTTTCACTTTTTCTATATTTACTTATTTATTAATTATTAACACTATTGTTATGTACAGTACTTATGTACATATGCATATGCCTTATGTATATTTGTGAAATGTAAATTCAGGCATCAAGCGGTTAACATACCCATACTTGTTGAAGAATGCAGCTTTTTGTCAACGAAGAGCATTGTTTTGGATGTTCTGTGTCGTTTGTTGTTATGTTAATGTCTTTCTTAAAGTTGACTAAATAGGAGACGGAATGATGAATACAGAACACTTAGCTTGAGATTTCATGCTGGGTGCAGTTTTAATTCACTTTAGTAACAGTGAACCTACAGTAAGTGTCAAAATCAATTCCTTGTTTTTGCTATTTCCTGCATCTGAAATGCACTTAAGGATGCAAGAGGACTCGCGCATGCTCTAATCCTGTTGCAAAATGTCCGCCAAGGGGCAACTTTGTCATTTTCCTACCCTTGGCTTGTTTGTTGTGTCCCCTGGTGCTGCTAAACTTTTAATTGCCCACGACAAGAACAAAAATTTGCATCTCATTTAAAAGCTATTAAGATCTAGTTATTCATAGCGTTCCTGTTTTGGTTTAAACCTTTAATGCACAAATTATGTTTGTATTTATTTATTTATTTAAAAATTAAAATTTAAAAAAGGGCACTCATTTAAATCATTGACTGCTATTGACGGCGCTAGACGTCCAGTCCGTTTTGACTGAACCCCTCCTGTTCAAATTGGATTGGACGTCTTGCGCCGTCAATGGCACAGAAAGAAGAGCATTAATGAATGTCTATCGCTGTCAGTGTCATGCAGTGAGTTAAATACTATGAAAAGACAAATCTAATTGGAGATTTATTTGTGGCAGTAACTAGAGTGCATTTCCGTTTTTATTCATTTTAATGTCATTAAGGTAGCTCTTATTACCATTGTATTCATTTATGAATTCATATTTAAGTTTAATAAACAAAAAAAGTCACTTACTTTATAAAGGGCTAACGCTCTTAAGCATGAGTGTCCAAACGATAGCCTGCGGGCCAATAGTGGCTCACGGAACAGTTTTTTTTTTTTTTTTTATTGTCCCGAAGCAAAGTATGAAAAGAGCAAAGTAGTAACTACTGCGACTTTGGCACTTAAAGGCTTATTTGTCCACTTTAGTAACCGCTGTCACTGAAAGGGTTAATTAGCCAAAAGTGAGCTGTTGCTTGGACAATCAGTTATTTTGTAGAGAAAGACTCATATTTTGAGCATGAAATTACCTTGAAGGCAAAACCGCAGTCAGTGTTTATTCCAACACGTATCAAGTGGTACAGACAATACACCATGTTGAGAAATGTTACCGGTTCCGCAGCCATGCGTGAAACCAAGGAAGCCCTGGAGAACGTGAGCGTCTCCCTGCAAGTGCTGCAGGAGGCCACGGGCAAGCTGGAATTCAACCTGAGCCTGGTCAGGGCCAACATCCAGCGCTCCCTCAACGACCCTGGTTGCCACGACGAGGAGTCGGACGCCACCTCAGCCCAGCTTTGCCGGGGAATCCGCCAGTCACTGGAACAACTGCACGTCAGCGCCAACTTCACCAGGGTATCGTGTAGTGTTGCACCGTTTTAATTATACAATCCAATTGAAAGTTGATTTATTGCAACTTTAAAAATAACAAAAAAAAACATCCAAAACACTTTTTTTCTGATTACATCAAGTCCAATGAATTAGAACACCAATGCATAATCTTGAATAAATATGTTTGAATAATAATTCCTCTTGTCATACTAAATATGTTTGAATTTTTTAATAAATCTACGTTTGTTTGTTTTTTTATTCTTTGTGTTACAGCTTCCCAATGTGAACGGTCAGCTAGAAAAGATTAACGACTTGTTGCAAACAGACCTCAGCGCTGTCATCAACAAGGTGCTGTTGATAAAATTTCGCAAAAAAAAAAAAAAAAAAAACATTAATGAAATGGTTTTTAAAAAATACATTTTCTTACCTATTTTAGGGTTACGCCTCCTTGAACGACACGCCTTACATGGTGATGGTACAGACTAGAAGTGTTGTCGACAGTAAGACAAACCTTTTGGCCTTTTTCTGCAAAATAAATCTGGCGTCTTATTTTTATGTCCATTTCCTAATCCAAACCGTTTAAGGGGTGCAGAGTTTGGTGGATGACATCGGCGCGAACGTGGGTGACTTGTCCAAAGCATTCCCAGTCCAAACCTCTCTGTCCAACTTCACCATCTTCATCAGCCACGTCCACGCCAAAATCGAGGACCAGTACCCTGAAATTGACAAACTGGACTTCTACAGGTCAGACCTCTTAAAATAATTGCTGTAAATGGAGTGTGTTTCGTGTTTTATTGTAGGGATGCTTTGCAAAGCAAAGTCAGTTTTTGTCCGATTTACATTATTGTACAGTTTTTTTTTTTTTGTAAAAGATGTACAAAATCTGACAAAAAAACTTCCTATACATTTTCAATGGCTCCATTCTTTTCCAAAGGCACAATCGGTTCAACTCCCATGAAAATGTATCTGCTCACGTCAATTTATTTTCAACTGCAAAAAATCCCCATTGGCGATTTATTATTGACCCCCCAAAAAAGTCCTCGAATTGCCCAAAGAAGTGACTCAAAATGTACAAGTTTGACCCGCTAGTCCCCCAAAACTACCATGAAGTGATGAATGATCAGGAAGTGACCCAAAAATGCAATAAAATCAATTCATTGTTATTAACAACAACAAAAAACTTCCCCAAAATGCCCGAAAATAAACAGGAAATGACAAATAAACAGGGAGTGACCCAAAAACACTCTAAAATCAACAGGAATTGATCCAAAATGTACAAGAAGTGGCCTCTGAATGCCCGAAATGTACAAGAAGTGACCCGTTAGTGCTCTAAAACCAACAGGAAGTGACCTAGAAATGCCCTAAATGTACAGGGAGTGCCCCAAAACCTAACAGGATGTCACCCGGAAATTCCGCAAAATGAAGAGGAAGTGACAAATGATCAGGAAGTGACCCAAAAATGCCATAAAACAGTTCTTCATTGTTATTTACAAAAAAACTCCTAGAATTGCCTTAAAATTAACAGGACGTTACCCATTCGTGCTCCAAAACAAACAGAAAGTACCATAAATGTACACTAAGTGCCGGAAATCTTAACAGGAAGTGACCCAGAAATTCTGCAAAATGAACAGGACGTGACGAATGATCAGGAAGTGACCCAAAAATGGCATAAAACAGTTCTTCTTGTTACTTACAAAAAAAAAACTCCTCGAATGCCTGAAAATTAACAGGGAGTGACTCAAAACACCCAAAAATCAACAGGAAATTATCCAAAAATGTACAAGTGACCCCTTCATGCCTAAAATGTACAGGAAGTGACCCGTTAGTCCTCCAAAACCAACAGGAAGTGACCTAGAAATGCCCTAAATGTATAAGAAGCACCCAAAAACGTAAGAGAAGGTGACCTGGAAATTCTGCACAATGAAGAGGAAGTGACAAATAATCAGGACATGACCCCAAAACTCCCTAAAATCAACAGGAAATTATCCAAAATGTACAAAAACTGAACTAAAACCATCAAAATGAATAGGAAATGACTGAAAAGCAATTGAAAGAAGCCATATTGCCGGAATCACGCCAGCTGAACCATCGGAACTGTGCTAGCACAATTCCAGCAACCCGGGCCGGCTGAACCCCGACAATATGGTCAAAAGGCCAAACTCCGCGCGTTCACCTTAGTCTTAACCCCTTGTACTGACTCCATTTTAAATGCTGGAAAAAGGCTTCGAAACACAAGTTGACAATTTATTCCAAGTCGGCAGCAATCATACAGCACAGAGAGACCCAGACGAGGACGCAAACTGGATCCAGGGTCACCATATCACAAGTCAACAAAAGGTTCCCAAGAAAAATGACAACAATTAGTTAAGCATTCAGTCTTTTTGAACTCTCGCAGGGCGGGCTGTGGGCCGGAAGAAGGGTATTGTTTAGGATAATCTTCTGTTGCAGGTTGAGCCGTATAGTTCGTGCATCACAGTTGCGGAGTCACCGTTACCACCACGTTGTCCACCTCAGGGTCAAAGAGGCACTGAGTGTTCAAGTTCTCAGCCTTTGCCTTCTTGTGTTATCAGTTGGGAAATCAGACATACAGAAGAGCTGATGGCGGCGTTTTGGTGGTCCAGGCGTGGGCTTGTAGATGTCTTGCCTATCACCTGCTTGTCAGCGTCAATCTCGCTCAGTCAGCTGCATGGGGCGCGCGTTGGGCTTCCGTGGTCAGAAGGCATCCTGTATCTTTCTGTCCTTATCTGCCCGTTGTCTTGGCGCTGCCAGGTCTAATCATTCCAAGTCCAACTGTTTATAATATCAAATATTTTCTGCTTGTTTTTCTTAAACTATGATCTACAGTAAAGGCTATTTATTTTACTTTATATTAGGTGTGTTAGAGTAATACAAACAGTCAAACAGTAAATATGAGAAAATATACTATTCCCTTCACAATTCACCAGAAATTGCATATCCTATTTTAAACAATATGTTTACTTTCCCTTTGTTGTGTTACTGTTTTGCGTGTGTGCCAGGTGGACAGGCTGTGTAGCTTTGTGCTGCATGCTGGTGTTGGTGCTGGCCTTTAACTATTTGGGCCTTCTGTGCGGCACGCTGGGATACGACAAGCACGCCTCGCCCACTACGCGAGGGTGCATCTCCAATACGGGAGGCACCATGCTCATGGCGTAAGTAGCGACATGGAGTCCCGGCTTCTCACTTACATTGGACTTAACAATAGCCACGTTTACATGCTGACTTTTATTCATACCGATTCAAATCATTCCGAATGGAAATTTCAGATCAGGTGTTTACATGTCACTTCATCTATTCCGATCCAGCGTTTACATGTGACTGCCTTTATTCCGAAAGGACGTTTGACAACTGCCTTCTGACATGCGCAGATTAATCAAAACAAAGCGTCACGTTGCAAAACATGGAGATCGATCGTCGGAGTGCCGCTGTTTTAACTTTAACCCACTTGTTGTGTTTGTGGGGTCGTATCCGCTTCTGCTGTTTTGCTCTTTTGCCTTGTAGTAGCCGGTTTTCCACCGGTTTCTAATCTGGTCATCGCTCCGGTCTATTCCGGCTTCGTGTAACCTCTCGTGAACTTTTTTAAATAGTTCACTGTTCCTCGTTTTGTGCCCGTCTAAGCGAGCAATTATATTCAATTCTTTTAAAGTTTGAATTAAATACAATCTTTCCGCCGGACTCCAATTAGGTGCGCTGTGCTTGGAAGCCATGTTGCAAGTGACGTTACTTACGTCACAAAGTGACGTCACCACGTCAGTACGGAGCATGTGCAGAAAGAACGCAACCAGACACCATTCCGCTTCCCTGTTTACATGATATAATTTTACTTCTAATCGGTTTGGGAAAAGGAATATTCCACCCCTGTGAATCGGAATGAAATTCCATTCGGTTTGGGCCTGTTCATTCCGAATGAGGTGTTTATATGGAACACATTTATTTGGTTTGAACAAATATTCCGATTGTAATTGGAATATTTGGCTCCATGTAAACGTGGCAAATGTATTGTTATCATAACAATAAGAAACCATAGGTTTTTAACTCTAAATAGAGTAGGCCTGAACGATATTGGAAAAAACTGTTGTTGCAATTTTTTTGGGGTTTGCAATATATTGCAATATTATATTGCGATATTAAATAAAATATATATTAGGGCTGTCAAACGATTAAAATTTTTAATCGAGTTAATTACAGCTTAAAAATTAATTAATCGTAATTAATCGCAATTAATCGCAATTCAAACCATCTATAAAATATGCCATATTTTTCTGTAAATTATAAATATATTCTGTAAAATAAATTGGAAAAATGGATATATACATTCAACATACGGTACATAAGGACTGTAGTGGGCATTTCACTCTACTGTCATTTAAATCTGTCTATGCTGTCCTCACTCCGAAGCATCTACTTTTTCCAAAGCTAGACAGCTAGTGAACGACACCTTAATAATCAGACTTCTTCCTTTTTCATCTGATTTATTAATAAAATGGACTCAAACCACTGTCCTCTTTAGACCGTAGTGAAACTACAAAAAAAAGTACACAAGCATTGCATTAGCAACAACGTTAGCTTAGCACGCTATACAGGTTCACTAAACATAAACAAAAAGCGTCTCATACAAAAAATATAACATTTCACTTACTAACATAATATGTACATTCTTTATAACAACCATACTTATGGACAAATCTTGTCCAAGGATCATATGAGCACAACATTACAACGTAGGCGTCAGCCTGAGACGTCGTGCAGCCATAATGAACTGGCAAGAAAGCAATAAACCATGTCGCAACGCGACCACAAGAGTTCGCTGTTAGACAGCACAAAAAACCTTGCTGTAAAACTTACCAAAAGGCAGAATACTGTCTGAGCGGGACATGTGCGTTAATTGCGTCAAATATTTTAACGTGATTAATTTAAAAAATTAATTACCGCGTGTTAACGCGATAATTTTGACAGCCCTAATATATATATATATATATATATATATATATATATTTTTTTTTTTTTTTTTTTTTTTTTTAATTAAAAATTATTAAAGAAATGTTCACTAGATGACTTGAATAGCTTTTTGGAAAGACTTTGGATGACTCACCATCACCACAGTGTACAGTGATCCCTCGTTTTTCGCAGTTAATGGGGACCAGAACCCGCCGCGATAAGTGAAAAACCGCGAAGTAGCGCCCCATCCCCATTTTTTTTGTTTTGTTTTTGTTTTTGTTTTTGTGTGTGTTTTTTGGCTCAATGTATTTATTCAGATTTAGCATTGGAAAGAGAAACATGTAAGACATGTTTTTTTCTCACTTTTTCCCCCAAAGTGATTTTTAAAATATATAAATAAATGGGGGCACGGTGGCTGAGTGGTTAGCACGTCTGCCTCACAGGTCTGAGATCAAGGGTTCAATCCCGGGCTTCGGCCTTGCTGTGTGGAGTTTGCATATTCTCCCCGTGCCTGCGTGGGTTTCCTCCCACATCCCAAAAACATGCATGGTAGGCTGATTGAACACTCTAAATTGTCCGTAGGTATGAGTGTGTGCGTGAATGGTTGTATGTCTCCTTGTGCCCTGCAATTGGCTGGCAACCAGTTCAGGGTGTCCCCTGCCTACTGCCCGTAGTTAGCTGGGATAGGCTCCAGCACCTCCGCGACCCTCGTGAGGAAAAGTGGCATGGAAAATGAATGAATGAATAAATAAATGGTTTTTAAGCACTTCAAATGTCATAATTATGATCAGTTTTAAACATATCTGTCCAACCAAATCATTTTTGAACAAGAATAAAGTACTGTAGAAGAAAAATGCTTGTCTTTATTAAATGCTTCTGTTTATCTACCTTAGCTGTGACTCTTGGAGTGACATGTAGAAATTTCAAACTCCTCATTATCACTTCTGGCATTTATTTTATATCCCTCCATCGTCTCCACACGCGCACACATTGATTCCAGCGCGGCTTCCTTGCAGAAACTGTTTAACAAGTTAAACGATGATTGACACATGGCTCCGCTTTGAAGTCCGCTTCTATGGCAAGATCAAAAACAACGAGAATCGTTAACTTTAATAAGCAAGTGCTGCAGTGACTGTGAGAAACAAAGGGCTGGGAGAGGGAGGGTGTGAGGCTGTGCGCAGAGCAGAAAGCAAGGCGAATGTGGATTAAAAAAAAAAAAAAAACTATCGCACGTGCTTGTAATGGGACTATCGCGCACGCGCACATCGCGATGGCGATGTTTAAACGATATATCGTTCAGGCTTAATATAGAGCAATTAACTCATTGGCATCTTGACTGGGAGAGGCTGGCAGAGAGTTTTATTGGTTGTTGTCGTTATAATTGTTCTTTATCACCTTATCCACAGTGGCGTGGGCTTCAGCTTCATCTTCTCCTGGGTTCTCATGGGCCTGCTGACTGCGCTCTTTCTGGTCGGAGGGAACATGGAGAAGCTCATCTGCGAGCCCTACCACACCAAGGAACTCTTCAAGGCCAGTCCTCGAGGGGAATATGGGCTCGAGCATGTTAAATCTAATAATGCCGATGGTGCGCCGTTCAATCTTTCCTTCCGACTGGTGTCCAGGTGGTGGACGCGCCGTACCTGGTGAACCCTGAGTGGAGAAACTTCATCCCCGGGTACCTGTACAACGACTCGGAGCTAGACCTCACCGCAGAGAGCGTGTACAGGTAATGCTGGGTTTGCAAATGTGGGAATGAGAATTTACAGTTACTCGTGGCTTCCTTCTTTTTGACTCAATTTTTCTTATTTTTGTCCCTCTCAGTACTTATTTTTAAATAGGACATATATAGTATATATTATATCAAGGGCGTAGGTTTGGTGTCAATAATGGTAGGGATGATATGAAAGCATAACCTGCATGTACACTTTTTGCTGGGGACAGCACATTTATAAGACCAAACAGATTGGGTGAACGGGGGTCAGCCTACATTTCTCACTAATAAGACCCTAATTAATTGATAGGCCAGAGGTGGGTGCAGTAGCAAAAAATTTTACTCAAGTAAGAGTAGCGTTACTTCAAAATAATATTACTCAAGTAAGATTAAAAGTAGTCATCCAAAAAATGTACTCAAGTACAAGTAAAAAAGTATGCAGTGAAAAATATACTCAAGTAATGAGTAACATTTTGAGTAACTGCTTATTTTTGTTTGATTTTTTTTTTTTTTTTTTTTTTTTTTTTTTAACAATGGTACTTTGTTTTTCTCTCGGCACAAACCTATCGATATGAACTGTTGTTAAAAAGACACTGTAAAATACCCATTAAATAACCAAAGCCAAAGAAATAATGGAAAAATATCATTAAATTAATAATAAAAAGAGAGAGAAAAAAAAAAAATGTAATGAAGCATTATTCGTCCAAAGAGCATGAGTGCCCTGTCCCCTAGTAGAGAAAATAGTTCCTAGTTTGAATAGTGAATACAGTATTGTAGTTCCTTCATAGTTACTATTATGAAATTAAAAGGATCATATGTCCGGTTTTCCGTGGTCAGTCGGTGCCAAATAAAAACTGGGACCCTGATTTATACTAACTTTCACACTGCAAATTTATATCGTCTTAATCTGATCATATTTTCTTAAATCTATATTTTCAGGTAGCTATTTTTCTTATCTCAAGAAATCTTAGTAACATTTATATGAAGCACTGGCAGATAATTTCACTTATTTCAAGTAGATTTACACTGAAAACAAGGTGGGGTTTTTTTTGTTCAGTTTTAAGGAGGTGGATTTTTGTAGGGCATATGTATTGGTTCAGGTTCGATTCAAACCTTTGTTTTCAAAAACTACTAAAGAAACATTTTGAAAACTTCTAGAACAACTCTCTGGATTTCATTAGCAAATTTAAATTGCATTATTTGAACACAAATTAATAAATTATATCACCATACACAAGAAATACAAACTTGTTAATCATCTCTTAAAGTGTCCAAGAATGCAAAAAAAAAAAAAAAAAAAAAACATTTATCTTAATACCACTCAAAATTGTCTGTCTAAATAAATATACCAAAAAAACTTCTTAGACAGGGAATAACAAAAATAAATAATAAAAATGGAGCCTTCCTCCATGTAAAACACTACTGCTTTTGTCCACAAGCACAGCCAAACCTATTAAAGAATGAAAGCTGCTTTGGGCTGCTTTAAGAACACATAAATAAAATAAAAATAAAAACTAGGGAGAAGGGTTGATTCACTACATTTCTAACAGTTTAATTAACGTCAACATTAGAAAACATCCAGGAGGATATTTCTCTCAAAGCAGCTTCCTCCTCGAGTTCGACACATTTCCACAGATTAATGTTATACTAACTCTGATGCAGGTCAGACTTTCAGTAGCAAAATTAGTGGTATGTTCCCCACCTACACAACATTGACGTTTGTACATTACTTACGGCTGCTAGCGGGGACAAAAAAAAACTATCTAACTAACAAAATATCCCTCATCTTCGAAGGGGGCAAAAGAGGCGGCATGTTGTATTTCTGTCGGGGGACGGGGGGTGAAGTAATCATCCAATCAAACGGGCGTTTGTGGCACATTCAGCAAGTGAAAAGGGGTCAATGTAAGATTGAACATAATTAAAGTACTGTAATTCACTTAATCATGGGAGGGTCAATTCTATTCTTACAACATATGGGAAGACAATCTAAATTACCTATATAACTGAAATTATGTAATGCACATAAGGTTGCTTAAAAATTGGTGGGGACAATTTGAGCTTCCTGAAAAGTTGGTATGTCCCTACTGTCCTGATGCAAACCTGATATAGTGTTTTAGTGTATAGACAATGAAATTTTTTGACCGCAAAGATTTATGAGCGGTGTAGCTGCCTGACATCATTCGTTGTTTTCCAAGTCTTGTTGCACTCCATTCTGCCCTTTTATAGTCACGCACATGACAAAGCAGTGTAAACTCAACTCACATTTACACTGTGCAGCATTTACATGCTGGCTGTTAATCTAAACTTCCTGTCCAGTCAGATATTATAGATTGTAATGCACTTATGTTCACGATCACTGGGTGGCAGCAAATGCTCTTATTAGCATCCCTTTTTGTGTGCGTGTTTGTGTGTATCTGTGCAGCACCTGCAAGGAGAACAAAGGCATCTACTCGGCTCTGCGCCTGGATAAAGTCTTCAATGTCTCCAATTTTCTCAATGCCACAGTGGTCAGTGAAAGCAACACCAGCGTGTGCCAACACGTGACTGATACTATTATTATAATTATTGCAATACAAGGAAGGCCTTTCAAGGGACCCAATATTGAAATACATTTGTTTTCTTTATTCTACAGTGCTGGCCAAAAGTATTGGCACCCCTGCAATTCAGTCAGATAATGCTCAATTTCTCCCAGAAAATGATTGCAATTGCAAATGCTTTGGTAGTAATGTCTTCATTTATTTTGCTTGCAATGAAAAAAAAACACATGAGTGAATGGGGGAAAAAATTAAATTGTTATCATTTTACACAAAACTCTAAAAATGGGCCGGACAAAAGTATTGGCACCCTTTTAAAAAAATCATGCGATGCTTCTCTAATTTATGTAATTAATTAACAGCACCTGTTACTTACCTGTGGCACATAACTAACTAAATCACACTTGCAGCCAGTTAAAATGGATTAAAGTTGACACAACTTCTGTCCTTTGTCCTTGTGTGTACCACATTAAGCATGGAGAAAAGAAAAGACCAATCTGGGCAATCTCAAGGCTACGAGTCCATCTCCAAAGACCTGAGTGTTCCTGTGTCTACCGTGCGCAGTGTCTTTATTAATAAGTGTAAAGCCCATGGCACTATGGCTAACCTCCCTAGATGTGGACGGAAAAGAAAAATTGACGAGAGATTTCAACGAAAGATTGTGCGGATGGTGGATAAAGAACCTCGACAAACAAACAAACATGTTCAAGCTGTCCTGCAGTCCGAGGGTACAACAGTGTCAACCCGTACTATCCGTCAGCGTCTGAATGAAAAGGGACTCAATGGTAGGATACCCAGGAAGACCCCACTTCTTACCCAGAGACATAAAAAAGCTAGGCTGGAGTTTGCCAAAACTTACCTGAGAAAGCCAAAAACGTTTTGGAAGAATGTTCTCTGGTCAAATGAGACAAACTTAGAGCTTTTTGGGAAAAGGCATCAACATAGAGTTTACAGGAAAAAAACGAGGCATTCAAAGAAAAGAAAATGGTCCCCACAGTCAAACATGGCGGAGGTTCCCTGATGTTTTGGGGTTGCCTTGCTGCTTCTGGCACTGGACTGCTTGACCGTGTGCATGGCATTATGAAGTCTGAAGACTACCAAGAAATTTTGCAGCATAATGTAAGGCCCAGTGTGAGAAAGCTGGGTTTCCCTCAGAGGTCATGGGTTTTCCAGCAGGACAATGACCCAAAACACACTTCATGAAGCACTAGAAAATGCTTTGAGAGAAAGCACTGGAGACTTCTAAAGTGGCCAGCAATGAGTCCAAACCTGAATCCCAGAGAACACCTTTGGAGAGATCTGAAAATGGCAGTTTGGAGAAGGCGCCCTTCAATTCTCAGAGACCTGGAGCAGTAGGCCAAAGAAGAATGGTCTAAAAGTCCAGCAGAGCATTGTAAGAAACTCATTGATGGATACCAGAAGCGGTTGTTCGCAGTGATTTTGTCTAAAGGTTGTGCTTCCAAGTATTAGGCTGAGGGTGCCAGTACTTCTGTCCGGCCCATTTTGGAGTTTTGTGTAAAATGTAGGGCTGTCAAAATGATCGCGTTAACGGGTGGTAATTAATTTTTCTAATTAATTACGTTAAAATATTTGACGCAATTAACGCACATGCCCCGCTCAAACAGATTAAAATGACAGCAGTGTAATGTCCGCTTGTTACTTGTTTTTTGGTGTTTAGCGCCCTCTGCTGGCGCTTAGGTCCAAATGATTTTATGGGTTTGGGGAGTGAGCATTTTTGATTGAAAATTTTACAATTTTTAATAAAACGAAAACATTAAGAGGGGTTTTAATATAACATTTCTATAACTTGTAGTAACATTTATCTTTTAAGAACTACAAGTCTTTCTATCCATGGATCGCTTTAAGAGAACGTTAATAATGTTAATGCCATTTTGTTGATTTATTGTTATAATCAGGAGTGCACATAAGTGGTCCGCATGCGTACTGGACGTAGACAAACGCGCTGGCCCTCAACGGCTTCCGTACGCTTTTGCGTACCGATGGCTGACCACTGTATTTGCGGCGGACACAAGAAAATATCTTCTCAAAATGTTGAAGAGGCAGGCCACACTGAGTAATTACTTCCGTGTTCCCCCATCAAAAGACAGACAGACGACAGAGACGTCACCGGAGCTACCGAAAAAAAGGACTTTTGCTGAAAAGTGGCTACAGGAGGTACCATGGCTAGAAGCAAATGATGCTCGCACGGAAATGCGCTACAAAATGTGCCGTGAGAATCCCAATGTCGCCGATAAGAGCAGCGCATTTTATGTAGGGTCAAAGAATTTCAGCCATCCAAACTTTGAAAAGCATGACAAAAAACTGAGAGCATGTGGCAATTAAGCAAACTATCGATGTCAAACAGGACCCCACTCGCCCTATGGACAAGTGGCGGAATAGGGCGGAATAAAGGTAATGAACAGCGACATGCACTGACAAACGTGTTTTTGCTCGCATTTTACAAAGCTAAACATGCACGTTCAATGAGGTCTATGAGGAGGACATCCCACTTTTAAAAAGGCTTGGAGTTAATGTGGGAGCCGCATAATGCCATTTATTTTGAATTGGTGCTTTTTATTTCTTTACATTTCACTTCAAAGTAATGGCAATTTTGTTGTCCCAGTTGATGTTAATCAAGCATTAATTGTTAATATAATTAATTAAAGTTAATTGGCTCTAAGTAAAGCTTGTCATAAATTTATCGCATCAGGCTCTCAAGCTCAATGAGAACCAAGTCACATCTCCAGGTCCTCCTCTGAGAACCTGGGCAAAAAAATTATGTGCACCCCTGGTTATAATAAACTAATACAGTACTTATGTACCGTATATTGAATATATATATCGGTCTTGTGTCTTATCTTTCCATTCCAACAATAATTTACAAAAAAATATGGCATATTTTATAGATGGTTTGAATTGCGATTAATTACGATTAATGAATTTTTAAGCTGTAATTAACTTGATTATAAATTTTAATCGTTTGACAGCCCTAGTAAAATGATAATGATTTTTTTTTTCAAGCTCGCTTGTGTTTTTTCATTGCAAGCAAAATAAATGACGATATTACTACCAAAGCATTTGTAATTGCAATCATTTTCTGGGAGAAATTGAGCATTATCTGACAGAATTGCAGGGGTGCTAATACTTTCGGCCAGCACTTAATGTACATACCTCATTTTAGTGCCATTTCGGTAACGATACTAGTACCGGTATCGGTGCGAATCTGTATTTATTGATAATGAGGTTCTCATCTTTGTTATCAGTTCACCAAGGATGTGGTAACCCTTTTGAGCAGCTTGAAAATCGACCTGAGAGGAATCATTTTGCTAGAAGCGGAAGGCAAGCAGAGCCTTCTGGATTTCTCCGAGGTGGGACTGTCGGAAACAAACTACGCAGACTACTTGGAAGAGGTGATTTATTTCACAGAAATTGTCGAGACAGATGGTTAGTAACAAGATTTCTGTGTGAAATAAACGATGAGATTGGACGGCAAATTGTGTACACATTCCTTGAATAGATCTCCAAGTTAATTTGATGTAAACGAAGCGTAAAAATATAATTTTCTTTCCCGCAGGTCAACAAAGGCGTCACAGTGGTGGACCTGCTTTCGTTTGCCAAAGAGCTGGAAGCCCAGACGGACCTGATGGTATTTAACACCGCGCTCCATTTGTCTGTTTATTTCAATTATTCATGTTTAATACGCCTCTGCCGGAGCGTCTCTGCCAGGCCTTTTGGGTCTTTGCCGTGTTTGCAAATCCAATAGCTTCTTGTAATACACAGTGGTAGGAAGTAACAAAATACAAATACTTTGTTAGTGAATAATCATTGCTTGCCTTCCCAGCTGAAATGCGTTGTACTTATAACAGTATTTTGTGTGTACCTAGAAATTGATAGATTTTAGTCAGTTTCAATTAATTTAGGCCATTTTGGGTTACTTCCTTCTCAACTCCTTGGCTTCCATTGACAGTGCTAGATGTCCAATTCCTGTGGATTCTCGTGCCGTCAATAGCACTGAGAGATGGACAGTCACAGCCAGTCCTCCCAGTTTAAATGAATTGGATGTCTATTAGGAGTGGTAACGTCTGGATACTTCATGATACGATACAATTTGCGGTACATAGCTCACGATAAGGCGATACAACAGTTATCGAGACATGGTCAGGAAATCATTCTACAATATTCTACAAAACTAGTAATCAACAGAAAACAAGGGATTTTCCTTGAATGAGTTCATCACCAGTGTTGTTAATCTTACTGAAAAAAAGTAATTAATTATAGTTACAAATTACTTCTCCCAAAAAGTAATTGCGTTAGTAACTCAATTACCTGAATGTAAGAGTAATTAGTTACTTGGCAAAGTAATTGGTGATAATTACTTTTTTTTTTCCCTCAAAAAAAAAAAAAAAACATTGGCCACACTATGTGAAGTTTTTTGTGAAGGTTTTTGGTACAATTGGCCCGAGCCCAATTCTTTACCCTAATTTACCCTTTACCCTGAATCAACTGTTAAAAGTTGTTAAAATTGCTCCCATTATTGCATTTGTTCCCTTCTCTCTACTTTCGACATATGAAAGTTTTAAAACTGTTTCATCATTTAAAGATAGATTCAAGTCAAGATTTTGCCGATTTAGAAGTATTTTAGATAAAAAGTTACTTAGGTTCGCTAGGAAGGTTCTTTACAACAGAGCCGTCCTAAAAAGTCTACTGCTTTAAGATGGCGGCTGTCTACTAACGCATTTAGTGCCATGCAGTGTTGTTAATTTTACTTTAAAAAGGTAATTAATTACAGTTACAAATTACTTCTCCCAAAAAGTAATTGCGTTAGTAACTCAGTTACCTGAATGTAAGAGTAATTAGTTACTTGGCAAAGTAACTAGTGATATTTTTTTTTTTTTCTCAAAAAAAAACAAACAACAACAACAATTGGCCCTAGCCCAATTCTTTACCCTCCACTTAACTAGACACAAGGGTATTGCGATAACTAGCTAGTAACCTTTGCTATGTGTGGAAGTCATTTAAAGTTGTGAATCAATCATTAAAGTTGTTAAAATTTCTCCCGTTATTGCATTAGTTCCCTTCTGTCTACTTTAAACATGTGTAAGTTTTAAAACTGTTTCATCATTTAAAGATAGATTTAAGTTAAGATTTTGCCGATTTAGGAGCATTTTAGATGAAAAAAAATTACTTAGGTTCGCTAGGAAGGATCTCTACATCTGGGCCTTCCTGAGAGGTCTACTGCTTTAAGATGGCGGCTGTTTACAAACGCATGTAGTCCTTAAAACATGTTGGCAATGCAGCAGTGTCTGTCATTTGCATCTAGTTCTATAATATGATATCTACCGTGTCATGTGGGTGTAGTTTGTCGGCTATGGCTGCAGTCAGGTATTATTGGAGCCACCTAGCATCGCAGTTGCAACGGCGTCTTCCCCACTCCTGCTCTGCTCTCGTCCCCGTGAGTCCGTTTCTCTCAGACTTTTTTTAATTCAACCAACTTAGTAACGCATAGTAACGCACGCCTTTCCCGCCTCAGTAACGGTAACGGCGTTGCCAAGATGAGAAAAGTAATTAATTAGATTACTCATTACTGAAAAAAATAACGCCGTTAGTAACGCCGTTATATTGTAACGCCGTTATTAACAACACTGTTCATCACTAGTAGACGTCCAATCCATTTGAGTTGGGAGGGTGGCAGCGAATGAACATTCGTTCATTCGCTGCCACTTCATTCGCTGCCACTTCAAACGGACTGGACGTCTTTGGTGGTCAATAGCAACAAATGGATTCAATTTGGAAGCCTTTCAGATCGTTTGCTGTTTTAATTTTGGGGCTCTTCTGGGTGGATGAAGAGAAAGTGACCTGTAAATGTGCCGAAAATCAGAAAGACTGGCTGCAAATGCTCCTTACCAGTCTAAATCGATTGGGTGTCTAGTGCCGTCAATGGCAGCCATTGAGTTCAAGCAGACAGTATTCTAGTGGAAAACTTTGGTAGAAACTTGTTGGTTCCCCACACTTTTTTTAAGAGAACGAAAAGTGGTATTTTGTGTATGGCAAAATGGCTTTTGGCATGTGGAATTTATTTGGTAATGTGGCATTTGTTGGTATGTGGCAAAATGGATTTTGGTATATGGCATTTTTATTTGGTATGTGGCAAAATGGATTTTGCTCTGTGGCATTTTATTTGGTTCGTGGCATTTTATCGGTATGTTGCAAAATGGATTTTGGTATATGGCATTTTCATTTGGTATGTGGAAAAATGGATTTTGCTCTGTGGCATTTTATTTGGTACGTGGCATTTTATTGGTATGTTGCAAAATGGATTTTGGTTTATGGCATTTTTATTTGGTATGCGGCAAAACGTATTTTGGTATGTGGTATTTTTTTGGTATGTGGCAAAATGGATTTCGGTATATGGCATTTTATTTGGAAGGTGGCAAAATGGATTTTGCTCTGTGGCATTTTATTTGATATGTGGCATTTTTTTGGTATGTGGCAAAATGGATTTTGGTATATAGCATTTTCGTTCGGTATGTGGAAAAATGGATTTTGCTATGTGGCATTTTATTTGGTATGTGGCATTTTTTCGGTATGTGGCAAAATGGATTTCAGTATATGGCATTTTTATTTGGCATGTGGCAAAATGGATTTTGGTATATGGCTTTTTTATTTGGAAGGTGGCAAAATGGATTTTGCTCTTTGGCATTTTATTTGGTATGTGGCATTTTTTTGGTATGTGGCAAAATGGATTTTGGTATATAGCATTTTCATTTGGTATGTGGGAAAATGGATTTTTCTATTTGGCATTTTATTTGGTATGTGGCATTTTTTCGGTATGTGGCAAAATGGATTTCGGTATATGGCATTTTTATTTGGTATGTGGCAAAATGGATTTTGCTCTGTGGCATTTTTATTTGCTGTATGGCATTTTTATTTGGTATGTGGCATAATTCACATTCTCACCATCAAAAAAAAAAAATTCAGCAGGGCCGAGAACGGAAAGTGGTTTTTGGTATGTGGGAAAATGGATTTTGGTATGAGGCTTTTTTTGTTTGTTTTTTTTTTTTGGGTATGTGGCATTTTTTTGGTATAGGAATGTGGCAAAATTGATTTTGCTCTGTGGTGTTTTTATTTGGATGTGGCATTTTTTTGGAATGTGACAAAATGGATTTTGCTCAGTGGCATTTTTATTTAGTATATGGCATTTTTTTTTTTTGTTATGTGGCAAAATGGATTTCGGTATATGGCATTTTCATTTGGTATGTGGAAAAATAGATTTTGCTCTGCGGCATTTTTTTGTTGTGTGGCAAAATGGATTTCGGTATATGGCATTTTCATTTGGTACGTGGAGAAATGGATTTTACTATGTGGCATTTTATTTGGTATGTGGCATTGTTTGGTATGGGTACGTGGCAAAATGGATTTTGCTCTGACATTTTTATTTGGTATGTGGCATTTTTTGGGGATGTGTAAAAATGGATTTTGGTATATGGCATTTTCATTTGATGTGTGTAAAAATGGGTTTTGGTATGTGGCATTTTTTTGGTTATGTGGCAAAACAGATTTTGGTATATGGCATTATGATTTGGTATGTGGCAAAATGACTTTTGGTATATGGCTTTTGTTTTTTTTGGATAATAATTTTTTCTTTTTTTGATATATAGCATTTTTTGCAGGCCATGCACGTCCATGCCATTGACATCTATGCACGTCCAAATTTACCAAATAAAAATGCAACACGCCAAAAAACATTTTGCCACATACCAAATAAAAATGTCATATACCAAAATCCATTTTTCCACATACCCCCAAAAAAATTGCCTCATACCAAAATCCAATTTCTCACATACCAAAAACCACTTTTCGTTTTCGGCCCTGCTGAATTTTTTTGCAGGTCAGAGTGTGAATTATGCCACATACCAAATAAAAAAATGCCACAAAGCAAAATCTATTTTGCCACATTCCAAAAAAATGTCACATACCAAATAAAAATGCCACACAGCAAAATCCATTTTGCCACGTACCAAAAAATGTCACTTACCAAAAAAAAAAATGCCACATAGAAAAATACATTTTTCCACATACCAAATGAAAATGCCATATACCGAAATCCATTTTGCCCCATAACAAAAAATATGCCACATACAAAATAAAAATGCCACCGAGCAAAATCCATTTTGCCACATACCAAATAAAATGCCACATAGCAAAATCCATTTTTCCCACATACCAAAAAAATGCCTCATACCAAAATCCAATTTCCCACATACCAAAAACCACTTTTTGTTTTCTGCCCTGCTGAATTTTTTTTGCAGGTCAGAGTGTGAATTATGCCACATACCAAATTAAAAATGCCACAGAGCAAAATCTATTTTGCCACATTCCAAAAAAATGCCACAATCAAATAAAAATACCACAGAGCAAAATCCATTTTGCCACATACCAAAAAATGCCACATACCAAAAAAAAAATGCCACATAGCAAAATCCATTTTTCCACATACCAAATGAAAATGCCACATACCGAAATCCATTTTGCCACATAACAAAAAAATGCCACATACTAAATAAAAATGCCACCGAGCAAAATCCATTTTGCCACATTCCAAACAAATGCCACATACCAAATAAAACACCACAGAGCAAAATCCATTTTGCCACATACCTATACCAAAAAAATGCCACATACCCCCCCCCCCCAAAAAAATGCCTCATACCAAAATCCATTTTCCCACATACCAAAAACCACTTTTCGTTCTTGACCCTGCTGAAATTTTTTTTTGCAGGCCAGAATGTGAATTATGCCACATACCAAATAAAAAATGCCACATAGCAAAATCTATTTTTTCCACATTCCAAAAAAATGCCACATACCAAATAAAAACACCACAGAGCAAAATCCATTTTGCCACATACACATACCAAAAAATGCCACATACCAAATAAAATGCCACATAGCAAAATCCATTTTTCCACATACCAAAAAAAATGCCTCATGCCAAAATCCATTTTCCCACATACCAAAAACCATTGTTCTCGACCCTGCTGAATTTTTTAGCTGGTCAGAATGTGAATTATGTGAATTTGACAAAAACTGTAGGACAAGTCGCATTTTTAAAATTTGAGATATATGTTTCCCTTTCGGAAATTGATGTGGCTTGTTAGGTCAAATATTTTTGACCGTTAACTGCTTCCCCACGTTAATTTGTGTTGTATGTTTTTGTGATGCAGCCTCGAAGTTTTTTGCAAACATCTTTAAAAGGTCACGCGGGCACCGTGCGACAGATCTACAACCAGCAAGTGGTCCCCATGCAGCAGGCCATGGTAATCTACGACTAACACCAGCCCCTTTTCACCTCCATTTTTCAACCCCTCCCATTCCTCTATTTTTGTCGACATCTCACTCTGCTTCAAATTAGCTGTCAGGCTGACAAACCATCTGTTCCAATGCATTCTTTATGCTTGTTTTCTACTCCCAACATCAAGAAATATGTTAGAGCCAGGGTAAGCGCACCTATAAGTGTGTCCATCTTGTGATTGTCCTTTTGTGACGGTGTGCAATGTGAAAGCCGTGTTTCATCAAGTGGTGCAGAAAGCGTGGAGGGCGCCGATGAAGTTGCAACAGTGAAAGTATAACAGCAGATAATGATGATATAGCTGTTGCCGTAAGAGCAGTATATAGAACTGCACTACTTGTTTTACACAGGCTATTCGAGTAAATGTCTTTTTCTGATGACACACCTGAGAGCATATAGCTCAGTCATAGTTGTGATGTCTGTAGAGTGTGTGCACTGTGTAAAAAAATGGAATGAAATTTACGGTAAAATACTGGCAGCTGTGGTTGTTGTAAATTGACCGTTAAAATAACGCGAAACACCTAAAATTCACATTTAGATCTGCACGATCGAATTGAAAACAATCAAAACGCAAAATAAAGATAAATGTCGTCATCTTTTAAATGAAACCGTTTGAGGTACTTCAGCAAAAAAAAAAAAAAAAATGCCCCAAAAATCTAAAATTGCTTTGTATTTTTTGTAGCTTGAGGTAAAATGGGAATGATTGTGTTAAATGCGCATATAGTGTCGTTTTTAATCGATCGAAGGCCCTTGAATAGAATCGAATTGCAGCAGACTTAAAAAAAATGTTTTTTTTAAATTAATATCAGCAAATGTTGTGTCATTGTCCAAAGACTTGATATCATATGATATTGTGATCAAATTGGTGATTCACACCCCAAGTGAAAACTGTATAGTGCCTGGTGAATTTTTGTAGATTATAGTAAAACTTTTCAAAGTGCTTCACGGAAAAACATCTTTTTCACGGTAGTTGGTTGTTAAAATGTCCGTAAACCTTTTATGTTTCTCCTATTTTTTAACGGTATTGTTATGGCAACTAAGTCTGTCAGTATTTTACCAGAAATTTGAATTTTTTTTTTTTTTTATAACCGTTAACTTTTTGTATATACTGTATTTATTTTAGAGTGTCCATAGATCCTTCAAGGCAGTAATTTCCAACCACACCGATTTCAATTCTCAAATATTACTCATAACTAAAGACAATAGAATTTTCAGGCAGTGACTGAAGTGTGGTAATATATATATATCAACATACAGTATATACTGTAGTTTTCGGACTATAAGTCACACCTTTGTTTAAGTCACATCAGCCAAAGAATACAACATGAAAAGGAAAAAAAAACATACAGTGGTACCTCTACTTACAAACATCTCTACATACAGAATTTTCAGTTTAACGCCTCAATGGGAAAATAGTGTCTCTTTTAAACGATAGAAATTTCAGGATACGAAAGGCAAAAATACAGTATGGCTGGTACTTGCAGCTTCCAGAGTTTACTGAACGTAACATACTTATAGCTTCTCTTCCACTGGCTGTTGGCTAGCATTCCTGGCATCCAGTTGGCTAAGGTGGACCTCTACTGTATGTGTATGTGGGTATCCCAGTGTTCTCTTCATTCGCCCCTCGTGTTCCAACAGCTTTACATGTGTATCAACTTTTATTCTTTACTCTATTCTTGTTTTTTTAATCATGCACATTTCTGATTTTATTTATATTGTGCAATAAGACAATTGGTACATGTCTTTGTTACATGTTTTAATGCATTTGTAGGAATTATAAAAGGTTTATGTCTGAATTTTGGTGGGCTTGGTACGGATTAGGGCATTTACTTGGAAAACACGTCTGTACTTACAGAATTTTCAAGTTCATAAACTACTTCCAGAACCAGTTAATTTCGTAATTAGAAGTACCACTGTATAAGTCGCATTTTGGGGGGGAATTCTTTAATTCATCAGAAACCAAGAACAAGAATTATATGTTAAAGTAATCGGCAACTGTTAACTCATTCACTCCCAGCCATTTTCACCGGTGAAACCCCCTTCACTCCCGGCCGTTTTACTGGATTTTGACTAATTTTGCAAGGCCCACAGAAATTTCTGTTCGATTGCTATATAAACATGAAACCCACCAAAAGAAAGATTAGACTCTCTTCTTTCAGCAGGAAAAAAACTTTATTATATCTTTTTCCATTCTTTAGAAATCAGCATTAGAAAATAGCTTAGTTTGAGCAATTTTCCAATTTCTGATGAAGAACAGAGAAATTGAGCTTTTTATAAAAGCATACATTTCAAACATAACTTTGACTTTAACACAGGTATTTTTTGCTTTAGTTACATCCCAAACATCTGAATAATGTTTTCCTTTTACAAAATAACATAAACAAAAAGACAAATAGAGGTTTTGATAGCAAAGTAACCATTTATTTACACATTACTAACTGAGAGATGACTCTGTTGTGGCGGTGACAGCCGGGGTAAACTTTTCCCTTATCGCCGCTTGTCTCTGCTCGGCGAGCAGCACGGACTCAACGGCATCGTCTGCTGCACTGGTGGTCCCGGTCGTTCTGCTCGGTCGTCCGCCGCCTGGCATCCCGGGCGTCCATTCGGTCGTCTTCCGCCAGCGCCCCGGCTGTTCGTTCTGTTGAATCGGGTTTCGGGTCTTACCAAAGGCACTACTGCCCTCCAGTGGCCAGTTTTATTGCTTTAAAATGGATTTTCATCGTTGTGCTTTGGAGCTAAGTTGAATCAGAACCCAGAGATGTCTGTTGTGAAAAAAAAAACATAAAAGATGTATTTGGGACACTGAAACAATTAAAAATAGAATGTATTTATACGTTTTTGGAGCAAATGAGTTAAGGTAACATTAACAGTTACAGTTTTTCAGATGACTATAGCCTATACAACACAACATAAATATCTCGTGGCTGTCAAAGTGAAAAAAAAGTTGCAGGCAGAGGTGGGAAGAGTAGCCAAATATTTTACTCAAGTATGAGTAGTGTTACTTTGAAATAATTATACTCAAGTAAAATTAGTCATCCCAAAAATGTACTGAAGTACAAGTAAAAATTATTCGATGAAAAGAATACTCAAGTAATAAGTATGTACTTACAATGTCAGATTTTTTTTTTTCAAACAATGTTTAATCGTTTTTCTCAGCACAACATCATTTACATGAACTGTTGTTATTATTATTTTGTACAATAACCTATTACATTACCATATTAGGCCAAAAAAATACTTTAAAAATCCACGAAGTCTGACTGGAAAAATGTATAGAAATGAAACATCACTTGAATGCCCACTAGTTGAGAAAATATTTCCTACCATGAAATGGGAAAACTCATATCTCTAGTTTTCCATGGTCTATTGGTACTAAATAAAAACCTGGGCGAGAGGTTGAAATCTGCGCTTTAGAGTAATGTTGACGGCTGCACTCTCTGTGAAATATCTTATTTTTTTATGATGCTTTAAAGACCCCGCATGATTGAACAGAGCGACGTGATCATAGGACTTCCGACTGCAAGCCTACCACGAGGAGCAGTGGTATTTGCACCCCTAGTGATTTTGAAAGTTCACCCACTTCGAAAATAGGTAGAGGTCTGAAATTTCACTCATAGATGCATTTCCACTTATAGAGACATAATCTAAAAAAAATCCAGAACTCTCTGGCATCTCTGGCAAAATATAAAATAAATTCTAATATGTAAAATAAAGAGGGAAAATGTAACGCCTCTAGTGTAGCGTAAAGTAGAGGAGTAAGTAGCGTTTCTCCTTCACAAACCTACTCAAGTTAAAGTAAAAAATATGGCGTGGTAAAACTCGTAGA
This sequence comes from Corythoichthys intestinalis, assembly GCF_030265065.1. Classification (NCBI taxonomy): domain Eukaryota; kingdom Metazoa; phylum Chordata; class Actinopteri; order Syngnathiformes; family Syngnathidae; genus Corythoichthys; species Corythoichthys intestinalis. Next base: position 46,442,307 of record NC_080405.1, on the reverse strand, counting down.
AGTACACTTTTCTCCAAACGTTATTCAAATAAATACATCAAAATAAATATAACATGTTACTACCCACCTCTGGTTGCAGGCCCAGCCAAACTATAAAAGAAAGTGTGACTTATAGTCCAGAAAATACGGTATTTTTGGTGACATTTTTATCTGGTGGTGCGCCCTGAGATTATTCTCATGCAAAATGTGTCTTAGCTGAATAAAGGTTGGGAAACACTGCTTTTATGGTTTGGTATTGAAGGACTTTGTGGCCAAAATGCCAACAAGCATCCACTTGCAATAAACAGGTTGACATTTTGCTTTCCTCGCTCTTTGAATGTGAAGGTCGCATCTTTTATTTATGAATCTAACTCACCACATTTCATCAAACAGTGGCATCCATTTTTTGTTGTGTAAAGATTTTCATTTCAGTCTGTTTCTATATAAAATATGTGTCATCTTGAAATGGAGCCTATAAAGTTTACTCAACTCTATAAACCATATGGAAAACGAATGGATGTTCTTGTTAAATTTGAAGAACAATCCTTCTGCATGTTGGATTTGGCTAGCGTGCTAAGTTACGTGCACACATCAATTTTGAGTGTGTATTTTCTTCTGCTCAGTCATCACATGTACTTATTTTTTGTAGTCTTGCTGCTCTTTTATTTTCTGACATCATTTGTCTCCCTCAAAGAGTGCGCTGAACCAGAGCATGAGGTTCCTGGAGAGAACTGCCTCAGACCTGCCAGTAAGTCAACACAAATCAAAGTCCTTCGCTTCCAGAAAGTTACAAAACAGTCAAACCTAGTAACTTCCTTTCTTGTCTGCATAGAACAAAGTCTTAGATGTGCTGGACGCCATCAACGCAGCTCAGCATCTTATTTCCCAGAATGCATCACAACTTATTAGCCGGGTACCAACACTACTAGAATTATTTACGTGCTATTTATTATTGTGTATCATTTTAATGAAAATCATTGTTTTCTTTTTTAGGAAAGTGCAAGATACACATCGACCATTGTAGGCTACTTCCAGCAATACATGGAGTGGGTCAAGACCTCGGTAAGTCATAATAGGAGATTCCCTGCTCTCCCATGAGTCACTTCCTGTAGATTTTGGGGCATTTTCAGGTCACTTCCTTGTCAAGCCATTGATTGCCATTGACGGGGCAAGACGTCCAATCCATTTTGACTGGGAGGGGCGAGGAAAACAAAATGTCAACCTGTTTATTGCAAGTAGAATCTTGTGGGCAGTCAAAATGGATTTGAAGTCTCGCCCTGTCAGTGGCACTGAAAGATGGGCATTGGATGTCGATCGTTGTCAGAGTTCATTTTGCGGCACATCCTGTTAATTTTAGGGTATTTAGGGGCAGTGTTGTTAATAACGGCGTTATTTTTTTCAGTAATGAGTAATCTAATTAATTACTTTTCTCATCTTGGCAACGCCGTTACCGCTACCGAGGCTGGAAAGGCGTGTGTTACTACGTTGGTTGACTGAGCGAGAAAAGTCTGAGAAAGACGGACCCACGGAGACGAGAGAGCAGAGCAGGAGTGGGGAAGACGCTGTTGCAAACGCGATGCTAGGTGGCTCCAATAATAGACCCTACTCACCAACGTCACAGAATGACGTGTCGCTGTATCCAGCCGCCATATTGTCCGTCACTGTTTATCCGTATTCTCAATGGTTTCAATTTGTCGTGCAATTTATAGTGCAATTCATGGAAGCCCCGGTGCTTTCAGACGCTGTAAACTCATTGGATGCGTTGCATAAAAGGCGTTATGTGGAAAAGCTTCAGTCTATCCATTCGCCAGATCCATATTTGATGCCTAAATCGATATTTTTCGACCCGCTGTCTTCGCCATCTCTGCCTGACATCTGCTACCTTGATATCTACAACTATCTTGTCCACACAAAATCAGCCTATTCTCACGAAAGTTTGAAAAACTTAAGAGCAGCACTCTAAGCAACATTACCCCGTGTGACCCTTTACTTCCAATTTTCTAAAATGGCGACAATCAATTAAAAAAAAGTTGACTGCGATGGCCGACGCTTCAAGGATAGGTGGATATTGGACTATTTCATCAATAAAACACGCAACAACTGTGTCTGCCTCATTTGCAAAGAGACAGTCGCTGTTTTCAAAGAGTTCGATGTGACGCAATAATGATATTACCGAACAAGACACGCTGACATGTACGACATTACAGGGAAGATACGCAGCGAGAAATTATAGCAACTTGAAGCTAGTTTAATTTCACAGCAGCAGTATTTTGCAAGAGCCCGAGTGTCGAAAGAGAACGCCACGAAGACGAGATTGTTGAAATTATGAATGAAAAAAAAATAAGAAAGCAAATGTGACACACAGAAGGGCTTGCTAAAATTTGTTTAAATATATTGTTCTATGTAAATCAGCCAAGGTAGCCCCCCGCATTTTTACCACACCAAATCTGGCCCCCTTTGCAAAAGGTTTGGACACACCTGTTTAACTGATGATCCATAGACGAGGCCAGCTTCTTTCACTTGGTACCAGCTAAATATTATTCAAAATATAATGATGGTGGAAGAAATAAGCATCTTAAATTTGAAACTGAATGTTGTCGGCGATTAGCCTCGCAATGATCTTAATTCTGGTTGTCAGCCCAAAACCCTCTAAATAGATATTAAATGCATCTTACCAGATATAATATGACTACTACATAATCTGTGGTGATCGTTTGGTGCCCAGTTTTCTCGTCGAATTGCAGCAGTCCATCTCGCTCGCCTCTCCGGGTCTCTCGGAATACGGTAGAATTTCAAGTCTCTCCGTCTATTTTCTCTGTTACCGCAACCAACCGCCACACACGCCTTCATCATTATGATTATTAATGTTAACGAGCAGAAAAACACGCCATAATAGGAGGAATTTACGTAGCGGTAATGCGTAAACACGACGACCTGACGGACAATATGGCGCGGAGGTGTGGTTGTGACGTCATGTGAGTGGGGTCTATACCTGACTGTAGCCATAGCCTACAAACTATGCCCACACGATACGGTAGATATCGCATATTATAGAACTAGATGCAAATGGCTGCATTGGCAACATGTTTAAGGACTACATGCGTTAGTAAACAGCCGCCATCTTAAAGCAGTAGACCTCTCAGGAAGGCTCTGATGTAGAGATCCTTCCTAGCGAACCTAAGTAACATTTTTTTTTTTAAATCTAAAATGCTCCTAAATTGGCAAAATCTTGACTTAAATCTATCTATAAATGATGAAACAGTTTTAAAACTTACACATGTTGAAAGTAGACAGAAGGGAACTAATGCAATAACGGGAGCAATTTTAACAACTTTGACGGTTGATTCACAACTTTAAATGACTTCCACAGATAGCAAAGGTTACTATCTAGTTATCGCAATACCCTTGTGTCTAGTTAAGTGGAGGGTAAAGAATTGGGCTAGGGCCAATTGTCCCCAAAACCCTTTAAACATCACATTGTGTGACCTGTTTTTTTTTTTTTTTTTTTTTTTTCAGAGAAAAAAAAATACATGAAAATTATCACTAGTTACTTTGCCAAGTAACTAATTACTCTTACATTCAAGTAACTGAGTTACTAATCCAATTACTTTTTGGGAGAAGTAATTTGTAACTGTAATTACTTTTTTTAAAGTAAAATTAACAACACAGTTTAGGGGTAACTTCATGTTGATTTTGGGTCACTTCCTGTTGATTTTATTGCATTCTTGGGTCAGTTCCTATGCATTTCAGGTCTTTAGGCATTTCTGAGTCACTTCCTCTAGTTTTGGGTATTTTTTTTTTTTTTATAGAAGTCGACTGATACGGGATTTTCATAGACAGATGTCTGTACCGTTAAAAAAAAAAAAAAAAAAAAAAAAGAATCTTCCAATTGCCGAAAGCTGATTTTGTAAAACAATATTTGAGGCCGATTAAATTGTTTTTTTTTTTTTTAAAGCCCACTGAGGCAATAGTGTTTTCACTATATAAACGTATAAGGCGAAAAACACAGACAAGACTGAAAAGGCAGTTTCTGCTCTTCCATCCTTCTTTTAAAGAAACTGCTGTATTATAAGCTAAAACAACTGTTGTGTTACAACAATATGTCTAAATGCTGCCATAGCAGATTCATGGCGCATTAAGCCCCCGAACTATTTTTAATTTGTCCGTTTTACCCTGGAAACCCCCGTTTACAGACGTCGTGCAACCGCTTTCGTTTCAACCCAGCCATAAAACGAAGGTAATTAGTTAAATTTCTTATTCAAAATGTCTGTCATTTTTAGCTTAGAATCATGAATTCATTTCTAATATTTTGTTTAAAAAAAAAAAAAACGACTTTAAAAAATTATTCACTCGCATATCTTAAACTCTCAACCAAATTACATCACAATGAAAAAAATGGCGTATATGTACCTCATAACTATCGCTCAATTGTATTTTTTTTTTTTTTTTTTTGTTACGGTCGCATTTTCTCCAATATGTTAGATGATAAATAATCGATCCAGACAAATAAAAATTGAAGGAAAAAAAAAAAAAAAACGTTTAAAAGCGTAAATATATGAAAAAGAAAACCTCGACCACTCCTTCATGTCTGCGATTTCTGCATCGCGGCTGTCCTGTTAAAAATGTTTCTTCCCCCCAAAAATTGAGATTTTAAGCTTTCCAATGATGTATCACACATGCATTTCGGACAATTTTGAAAGTTGGCCAAATTGAGGGTCTCAGAGCGAAACTTCAAGTCACCTAAGTGTTTTCCGCCAATCCCTCGCTACTACGAGCTAAAAACTTTGCGCCCCCAGCCCATCGCAAATTTTTTTCAGTTAGAAAAAAGTATATATGATACAGTATTTATTTTTTTTAAATTAAGATGTATGCAATTATTACATTTGCAGTGCTTGGTGGAACTGTGCATTTTTGGCAAAAACTATACAACTTTTGTGTGCCTTGATGTCCTGAATTTTTAAAATATGTAAATTATGTGAATTTTTTTTTTTTTTTTTTAAATGTAGGATGAGATACAATTTGAAATAGGAATTTTCCATGTTTTTGCATTGGAAATGAATGTCTTTCTTTGGCGAAAAACACGCATTTTTGACACAACCATTTATGTTAGCGGAGAAATCGAAAGAGCCTGTGCTGTGTGAAATTTTGGAACGTTTCAAAGTATGAAAATATGAATATTGCAATTTGCAATGCATCTCCACAATGACACGTTATACACAAAACATATTACTAATTAATTACTATATTTATGTTTGGTCTTGATGCAGCTGGCTATTGATGTGGCACAGTGCAAGCCGTTCAGCAATGTCCTGGATACAGTTGAAATCTTCACCTGTAGCTTCCTGGTGGACTCCATGGTATTTAATCCATTATTCCATCAAACACATGCCTTATTATTATTACATTTAAAGTGGGTCAAAAACTAAAAATGAAATGGTTTCTTAGGGGTGATGTGCATTGAAAATATATTGGATGTTAAATAGCTTTTTTTTGTTAATTGACTATTCAGTGTAAATCTGTGTGTTGGAATTCTGTTTTGGGCTGTTTTCAAGTGACACACAAAAAAAAGGCCCAAAATATGGACGGGTGTCATTTCTATCAAGTGCGTAGTTTTGCGTGAGGACGATACAGACACAACACTAGCAACTTTTCGGGATGTTCAAATTGTCCTCGCAAACTTTTCAGCAACCTTATTTGTATTACAGTATATAATGAGTTCAGTTATGTAGGTAATTTAAGATTGTCTACCTCTATGTTGAAAGGATAGAATTGACACAACTATTATTAAGTGAATTAGGCTACGTTCATACTACAGGTATTAATGCACGAATCCGATTTTTTCGTGTTTTTCCGACTCGAGTGAGGCATTAACTTGACGGTCTGAACGTGACAAGTCGCATAGAACTGGACCATTTCAAATCCGATCAGGGTCACTTTCGTATGTGGTTCAAATCCGATCTGGGCCACATTTTTCCAGACTGTTGCGGCGGTCTGTACTGTCCAGTCTCTCAAATCGGAATTCATGGAGCAATTACGTCATCAAAAAGCGAGAGAGAAGCCACCGTAGCGGTGCAGCTGTGCGTTATTAGTGCCTAGCTTGCCTTGAACACGGCTTTTTAGGAAGGGTTGGACTTGACAACAGTCATAAAAAAATAAAAATGGGTTGAGGATAAGCCTGAGAATGATCGGTTTTCTGTCTGCTCCATATAAGCAATATTTCAACATTGCTTACACGGCCGAGAGTCGAGGCAAACTGCGCGTATGTGTGTGCGACATGCACGGACAGTGCGTGCATGCTATCGATCCATATACTTTGAATATAAACCTAAACTGGGATTATTTATGTCTGTTATTTGTGTCCTCTTTTTAAAAAGCAAAATATGATATCCCTGGAATGACGGATGACAGCCAGCGTGTGTGGTCATTTGTTTTGATGCTTCTGCGCATGCGGGTCGTCTTGCTCAGCGCGTGTCGGACTGTGAATTAGTGCGCATGCGTAATACTTGAATGGTCTCAATGGACAAAGGCAGTCTGAACGGCCACGCCAAAAAAACAGATATGACAACAAATCGGATTCGTGCATTAAGACCTGTAGTATGAACGTAGCCTTATTTTCATTATGTTCAGATCTACATTTACATTTTTTTGACTTGCTGAATGTACCGGTCCATTTTTTTTTTTTTTTTTTACCTTAAACGCACATCTGATCGGCTGACACTTTAACCCCCTACACACACACACGCACACCCACACAGCCCCGAAAAAAATAAAACATGTCGACAACATGCCGCCTCCTCCGCCTCATCGAAGAGGAGGGTTATAAGTTTTTTTTTTCGGCCAGCAGCAGCTACTTTAAGTAATGTAAAAGACGTCAAGTAATGTAAAAGACGTCAATGTTTTGCAGGTGGGATGCACATCACTAATTTTGCTACTGAAAGTTTGACCTGCATCAGAGTTAGCATAACATTAAACTGTGTGAACTTGCTAACCTGCAAAACCCGAGTAGGAAGGTGCTTAAAGAGAAATGTCCTCCTGCATGTGTTTTCTACTGTTAACGTTATGAAGTTTTTTCAGTTATATTTCTTAATTTACACAGACAACGTTGAGTGGTCTAAAGAAAAACGTTTTTTTTTTTTTTTTTTTTGCATTCCCGGACAGTGAAGAGATTATTAACAAGTTTGTATTTATTGTGTAGATTAATATAATTTATGTTCAACTATTGCAACTTAAATTTGTTCATAAAATCCAGACATATATTCTGGAAGTTTTCAAAAATGTTTCTTTAGTAATTTTTGAAAACAAAAGTTTGAATCAAACTGTGTATCAACTGAACCAATACACATGAAAGTATAAGTCAATTTATTTTGCATTGATCATTTAGCCTATCAATTAATTAGGTTCATACTCGTGAGAAATGTAGCCCTGACCCCCATTCACCCAACCTGTTTGGTTTTAATAATGTCCCGTCCCTAGCAAAAAGTAAATGCAGGTTATGCTGTTATATATCGTCCCTACAAATGTTGAGACCAAACCTACGCCCTTGATTTCTATATATTTTTTATCAGAATAAAAAGAGACTGTAACTATGTCTACTGTATTTTGTTTCAGAAAATCATACATCATACTGAAAATAAACTAGTTTTTGCTGCAGTCTCTTTTTATTCCGGGAAAAAAAAAAATCTAGAAATGACACCTATCAAAATGTGGGGTCTGTTTTTTGGTGTCACCAACCATGTATTACTTCGAAACCCAAATAGGGGTGTGAAAACTTTGTCAATTTTCCGATTTTATTTATTTATTGCTGCCATTACACACAATTTTATTGATTTTTTTTGTGTAGAACGTTTTCTGGATGGGTCTGGGCTGCGCCACGCTCTTCCTCATCCCGAGCATCGTGCTCGCCGTCAAGCTGGCCAAGTTCTACCGCAGGATGGACACGGAGGATGTTTACGATGAGTGAGTGCTTTTCATCTTTTTTAATAACAAACTGCCACACTTGATAAAAACTGCCTCACAAACTAGTGAACATTTTCCTCATTAGTTTGAGCGTGAATGAAATGTGGGTGATGTGCTGTATTGAAGCTTCCTTAACTCTTTCTTCCCGCTTTTGTTTCTTCCTTGGTTATAGTTCCTCCGTTTCCGGGACTTGGCATTTTACTTTGTGATAACCATTTCTACTATTTCCATCATCCAGCTCATCCTCCATCTCTTTTTTTTTGTATCTCCTCTCCTTCTTGATTGCACTCTGCACTTTACAATGACGCTCTGGCATGTTCCTTTTTTGTAAGCGGGGTGGAGGGGCCAACTACTTCCTGGTGCATTCCATTTAACATTATGTTTTTTTATCCCATTTCTGCTTCTTAAAACATTGAATTGTTTACTCCAAAATTATTCTTGGTGCTGGCTTTCGGGGTGAAAGTGTCCCTTACCTTTCAACGAAGGGCTTTCTCAATCGCTACCTTACGATGCTTCAATGCATATTGCTGTAAATAATACAAAAGAAAATGGTGCGCCCATTGAGAACAAGCAGAAGCACGCCACATGTTTCATCTGGCATCTTTCATGGTTTTTTTGTGCTTGTTTGTATGCAATGTTTTGTTTTCAGTATGGAAAGTGGTAATAATGGTTATCATAGCCAGCCCCCACAAGGCATCTTAAACCCCCCCGTGACCAGGTAAATATGCTCTTTGCTATAAAGTGCATGTGATGGCGGTAAATGGTGGTGGGTGCATGCATGCACACACACACACACGCAAGTGAACCCATATTTATTTGGGATTATTTTATTTTTCCTTTCACCATTTTTAAGAAGAATTACCGTATTTTCTGGACTATAAGTGACGCTTTTTTCATAATTTGATTCGTCTTCTTTCTTATATAGTGCTACCTCTACATACGAAGTTAATTCATTCCAGGATCTTATTTGTAAGTCGAAATGGTCGTATGTCGAGCAGGATTTTCCCATAAGAATACATTATAATTCCATTAATTCGTTCCACAGCCCGAAAACCTACACTAAATCCTTAATACAGTTGTATGAAAAAGTATCTGAAACTTTTGGAATTTCTCACATTTCCGCAAAAATTCCCCTTCAATTGTGATCTGATATCAAAATCACACAGATGAAAAAACAGTGTCTGCTTTAAATAAAATCACCCAAACATTTATAGGTTTTCGTCAAACGCTTTCTTTTATCCCTGGCAATAGTAGGTGGTTTTATTTACCTGACATGTTTTGGCGTGCACATCCGCCTTCGTCAGAACCTCTGACGAAGGCCTGACATGTTTCGGCGGGCACTTCCTTGCACCCAGAGGTGGGTAGTAACGCGTTACATTTACTCCGTTACAGTAACTGTTTGAGAAAAATGCACAGTGGTATGAAAAAGTATGTGAACCTTTTGGAATTTCTCACGTTTCTGCATAAAATCACCATCAACTGTGATCTGATCTTTTGCTGCTCGTTTAATGTTCGCAAAAAGACACTTCTCAGATTTTTGGCAAAATATTTTGTGGACTTATAAAACCAAAAATTAATTGTTTGGGAGTAAAACACAATGTCATGTGTGGAGGAAAAATGGAACAGCTCACCAACATCAACACTTCATGATGCTCCCTCCACCATGATGCATGAGCATCATGATTTGGGGTTGTTTTGCTGCCTCATGACCTGGACAACTTGCAATCATTAATGGAAGAATTGAATTCAAACGTTTAGTAGGATGTTTGCAGGAAAACCTGAGGCCATCTGTCAGACAGTTGAAGCTAAAAAGAGGATGGATGCTGCAACAAGACAATAATCCATAACACAGAAGTAAATCAACGTCAGAATGGTTTCAGAAGAATAAAATACAAGTTCTGGAGTGGCCTAGTCAAAGTCCAGACTTGAACCCCATTGAAATGCTGTGGCATGACCTAAAGACAGCGATTCATGCCAGACAACCCAGGAATCGGACTGAACTACAGCAGTTTTGTCGAGAAGAATGGGCCAAGATTAGTCCTGATCGATGGGCCATACTGATCTGTAGCTACAGGGAGCGTCCGGTTAAAATTATTGCTGCCAAAGGGGGGCCCATAATATTAAAGAGAATTATTGCACTAAGGGGTTGTGAGACATTAATAGAACCGTTATGTGGCAAGATAACAAATATTAATAAAGTTAACAAAAAAATAAATCACATTCATTCGGCGGGCACTTCCGCCTTCGTCAGAGCCTCTGACGAAGGCGGAAGTGCCCGCCAAAACATGTCAGGTAAATGAAACCACCTACTATTGCCTGGGATAAAAGAAAGGGTTTGACGAATATATAAGTGTAGGCAAAATGAACTCTATACAACTATTTATAAGTTTTCATATTTTAATGAGGATAGTATGCAAACAATGACAGAAGGGTGAAAATAAGTAAGTGAACCATCACATTTAAAGTGTATTACAACACCTGGGGAAATGCCAGTATTCCATCATTTATCCATAAACGCATGCCTTTTGCATTCATATCATGCCATTTCGTGTAATTACACACATCGCAACAAATTGACAATAAAGCACACTTTGAACTTTGAACCAAGAAAATGATAGAAATTTGGATCGATTGTCAAGCTAAAACGACCGGCGCCCGAGATCCCGGAAATCTAGCATATTATGTGCTTGACGTCACAACTAGGAAACACCCGGCTCAGTGCTTAGTACTGAATGGCGGCGATGATGGCGGACAATTTTGTTTCTAGTTGCAGCGACGAATCCGACGTAACGAACGTTCTTCTAATGGTGACAAGGAGAGTTATGAACCTTTCTTTGGTGTTTTGGGTTATCAATTTGAGCCCAAACGAAAGCCAATGCAGCCCAATGAAATGATCATTGAGGGGAGCAATCACACTGATGAAACACCTGCGGCAACAGAAACACCGAATGGTTTGTTTTGCATTTCTTTTTGTGAAGCTGATACACCGTGACCGCAAAATAAAGTAATGTATAGAATAATTATCATTTATTGTGCTATCATAGGTTTTCGCTCTGCCAACAGACACAAATATGAATGGGATTAGAGGATTTGTTGTATATATTTTACGAGCGATAATTTATACATGTGTCCAGTCCTATATCCAATGCATGATATGTATTTTATAATAAAAGAGTACTCACTCTGGCCATTTCGAGCTTGGCTGCTCCGCTCCTTTGCTTAGCCTGGGGTGGTGGGGTGGTCTCATCAGTGCCAGTCATCGTCCTCTTTCTTGATATCTCAGGACATTTAGGTGGCTGCGCGTGTATGGTGGGCACCGCATCTGCTTTCAGCAGCAATTGCTTAGCAAAACCTGATTTCATTTGTCCATAGTTCGAATCAGGTGTAAAATGCGCACCACACAAAACCGTGCCGGAGGCTGGGTCTGCAAAATTAGCCCTCTTTGCATGGACGAACTTTATTCATTGTCTGCGTAGTCCAGCTCTTTTTCTCGCGTTCGGGAACTCATGGGTACTACATTGCGACAAATGGCTATTTGTACACCACATAGCATGACAGGTTTTAACCATTTTAGCGATTTTTTGATAAAACACGAACGCAACTCTCTCGTCGATAAACAACGATGGCACCTGCCTCGACCTTTTGTTTCCTGGCTGTGACGTCAAAGCCCCATTCGGCTGTTTCCGGAATACTTTCGGAATTGTTCGTAATTTTCGATCTATTTTCAATAATTGCTCATGAATGTGATTTATTTTTTTGTTAAGTTTATTAATATTTGTTATCTTGCCACATAACGGTTCTATTGATGTCTCACAGCCCCTTAGTATAATAATTCTCTTTAATATTATGGGCCCCCCTTTGGCAGCAATAACTTTAACCGGATGCTCCCTGTAGCTGCAGATCAGTATGGCCCATCGATCAGGACTAATCTTGGCCCATTCTTCTCGACAAAACTGCTGTAGTTCAGTCCGATTCCTGGGATGTCTGGCATGAATCGCTGTCTTTAGGTCATGCCACAGCATCTCAATGAGGTTCAAATCTGGACTTTGACTAGGCCACTCCAGAACTTGTATTTTATTCTTCTGAATCCATTCTGACGTTGATTTACTTCTGTGTTTTGGATTATTGTCTTGTTGCAGCATCCATCCTCTTTTTAGCTTCAACTGTCTGACAGACGGCCTCAGGTTTTCCTGCAAAACATCCTACTAAACGTTTGAATTCAATTCTTCCATTAATGTTTGCAAGTTGTCCAGGCCATGAGGCAGCAAAACAGCCCCAAATTATGATGCTCCCTCCACCATGCTTCACGGTGGGGATGAGGTGTTGATGTTGGTGAGCTGTTCCATTTTTCCTCCGCACATGACGTTGTGTGTTACTCCCAAACAATTCATTTTTGGTTTCATCAGTCCACAAAATATTTAGCCAAAACTTCTGTGGATTGTCCAAGTTCCTTCATGTGAACATTAAACGAGCAACAAAAGATCAGATCACATTTGATGGTGATTATATGCGGAAACGCGCGAAATTCCAAAAGGTTCAGATACTTTTTCATACCACTGTGCATTTTTCTCAAACCATTACTGTAACGGAGTAAATGTAACGCGTTACGACCCACCTCTGGGTGCAAGAACGTTTATTGAGGATGGCGTGCCAAAAGTTATGCATTCAGTTTTGCTGTAGTTAAGGCGCAAAAGTTTTTGTGCTAGCCACTGCTTCACATCGGAAATTCAGTCCATTAATTTATTATGAACAGTTTGTTAATCGGGTTTCAAAAGCAAATACAGCTGCTGCTTCGTCGTGATGCATTTTTTTGACTAGTGCGACTTAAAGTCCGAAAAATACGGTAACCTAAAAAAGTGCAAATGAGGCGTTTCTGCCGAATGTTCCGCTTTTTGGTGTTTGGGGCATTGGGGCTAGGATATGAATTTTGTCATTAACTTCCTGCTTGCCACGTACAGTATGATGTGTGCCAGCAAATCACTGTTTCCTCTCATTTAGAGTCAGCCAAAGTCCAATGAATGTGCACCTGATCCTTTATTTCCCAGAGAGGCAAGCATGGCAAAGCGCTTTTAGGATTCTGCTTCCTATCATTTCTTCTTTAATCCCACAAAAAACAACCAAATAACAGCATGTTGGCTTTGTTTGTACTCACAATTGAATATTAGCCCATAACTTCAGGCACAGAGCAAAACATGTGCAAAAAAATTTAATTACTTTGATTTAATTACAGCAATTCATTAGAAAACAGACAGCCTTTGGGAATAGCATAGGCCTACCACATCGTGTGTGTTACAACAACCTTGCAAAATTACACGTATTGTGCCAATAAGCTAATCAGTAATTAACAATGAGACATTGTGTTGCTTTAAAAGCATCTAGTGATTAGAGCAAAATGGAAATTATGTTATTGTGAGTGAAATTCAATTATAATCGACCTTATTTTACCAAACATCTATTGATATGCCTAATATGTTTCAATTTCTTTAGGGCATTAAAGAAAATGTAAATCTGTTAATTATGTAGTGACATGCTTTTCGAGTGAATAATCATGTTTCAGTACCATTGAGTTAATAAGCATTTTAACGTAATGTTTTGTATGTGGATGCCACTTTCATTTTCATGTTTTGCTCTCTTGCCCAATGTTCTTGTTTCAATCCCGAAGTGTGTTTTTTTTCCGTGACTGTTCGAGTTTGGCTTCTAATGTTGTTGTTCATGTGCTAGTATCCCGACATACGATACCATGAACAGGTTCCCGCGAGCCTCGGCTCCACCGAGGCACATCGACTGGTGACCACATTTTCTTGTGGCTCCCCAAGAGGTACTTTTGTGTGTGTCTAACGCCTTTTTTTAAATAACATCACAGCATGAATCAATCTTTTTGTTTTCCAGTATTGTAACATTTACACAAAATTCTTAACTCATTCACTCCCAGCCATTTTCACCGGAGCAACCCCCTTCGCTCCCTGCCGTTTTACTGGATTTTGACTGATTTTGCAAGGCCCACAGAAAATTCCATTCTATTGCTACATAAACATGGAACCTACCAAAAGAAAGATTAGACTCTCTTCTTTCAGCAGGAAAAAAAGTTAGTTCGTATCTTTTTCCATTCTTTAGAAATCAGCATTAGAAAATAGCTTAGTTTGAGCAATTTTCCAATTTCTGATGAAAAAACAGAGAAATTAAGCTTTTTGTAAAAGCATATATTTCAAACATAACTTTGACTATAACACAGCTATTTTTTGCTTTTGTGACATCCCAAACATCTGAATAATGTTTTCCTTCTACAAAATAACATAAACAACAAGACAAATAGAGCTTTTGCTAGCAAAGTAACAATTTATTTACACATAACTAGTATTGTTAATAACAGCATTAGAATACAACGTTGTTACTAACGGCGTTATTTTCTTCAGTAGTGAGTAATCTAGTTACTAGTCTAGTGTGCGTTACTATGCGTTACGATGTTGGTTGACTGACGGGAGAAAAGTCTGAAAAAGACTGACTCACGGAGACGAGAGAGCAGAGCAGGAGTGGGGAGGAGGCAAGGGAGTGTGACGCCGTTGCAAACGCGATACTACTATGCTAGGTGGCTCCAATAACACATGACTGTAGCCGATGGCCTACAAACTACGCCCACATGAGGCTTCGGTAGATATCACATATATACTAAACTAGATGCAAATGACAGACATGGCGGCATTAGCAACATGGATAATAAAGAACTAGATGCGTTAGTAAACAGCCACCATGTTAAAGCAGTACACATCTTAGGAAGGCTCTGTTGTAGAGAACCTTCCTTGCGAACCTAAGTAATTTTTTATCTAAAATGCTCCCAAATCGGCAAAACTGAACTTAAATCTATCTTTAAATGATGAAACAGTTTTAAAACTTACCTACACATGTCAAAAATAGACAGAAGGGAACTAATGCAATAAGGGGAGCAATTTTAACAACTTTAACGGTTGATTCACAACATGAAATGACTTCCACACATAGCAAAGGTTACTATCTAGTTATCGCAACTTCTGCAATACCCCTGTGTCTAGTTAAGTTTAGGGTAAAGAATTGAGCTAGGGCCAATTGTCTCAAAAACCTTTTAAACTTCACATTGTATGACCTTTTTTTTTTTTTTTTTTTTTGAGAAACATAAAAACATGAAAATTATCACCAGTTACTTTGCCAAGTAACTAATTACTCTTATATTCAGGTAACTGAGTTACTAGCGCAATTACTTTTTGGGAGAAGTAATTTGTAACTGTAATTAGCGTATTGTATATAAGCCCTGATTATAAGACGACCCCCTCTTTTTCAAGACTCAGGTTTGAAAAAAGGCTTTTTGAACTCCAAATTAATTTTTATACAGAAAATAATTACAGTACATCCGAAAGAAATGATTATAACAATATATTTGAGAGAAAAAGCATGTTATTTTGCCTCATTCAAATCTTAATATCTGAACATTTAAGTATGTAAACTAAAGTGCAATCACATTCGTAAATGAATGGCTTCTGGTTTTTGAAATGTAAATAAACCAATCTTTTGTCAGAAAACAACAAAATTGCAATAACTGCATTAACCATCAAAGTGAAGTCTAACTGTGACTATATTCTTGAAACAAATCTGAATAAGGAAAAACATTGCAATAAAATAATGCAAACTGGTTAGACTTGAGAGTAGCTGAGATCTGTCATGACAGAACATCGCTTCAATGATATCTGGCGCCATCTAGCGTCGTGAGTGCGGAGAGTAGCTGAGATCTGTCATGACAGAACATCGCTTCAATGATATCTGGCGCCATCTAGCGTCGTGAATGGGTATAATGTCTAAACCGCGAATACAAGACGACTCCCTCTTTTTCAGTCTTATTTCAATGCAAAAAACACATATTCAGACCAATACGGTAATTACTTTTTTAGAGTAAGATTAACAACACTGCAGATAACTAAACTATTGAACTGAGGGATGACGCTGTTGTGGCCGTGGCTATCGGCCCGGCCGTGCAACCCGACCGTTCCGTTCCATTAAATCGGTTTACGCCTGGCGTCCTGTGTGGGTGAATTCTGGGGAGGACCTGTGTAGTGACCACATAACCACATAACAGAAATCACCCAGGGAACTTGTGTCGGACATGTGCCTTGTGTTTGACATCATTCTCCAAATTTTTCTCACACTTCTTACTTCTTACTTCTTCCATCTTCCGTTTCCTGACTATTTATTTTCATTCACTTCCTTTCATGTTCCGATATGAGTTCTTACCAAATCCGCTACTACCCTCCAGTGGCCAGTTTTATTGCTTTAAAATGGATTTTCTGCATTGTGCTTTGGAGTGAAGTTGCATCAGAACCTAGAGATGTCTCTTGTGAAAAAAAAAAAAACGTAAAATACGTATAAATACCTCTTTGGGACACCGAAACAATTAAAAATAGAACTTATTTATACGTTTTTGGGAGCAAATGAGTTAAGGGGAACCACGGATAGAAAGACTTGAAGTTCTTAAAAGATAAATGAGTGATAATATTTTAATATTAAAAACACTCTTTGTTTTCGTTTTTAAAAAATTTGTAAAATTGGTTGAACAAGTAGGTCGCCACTTTTGTTGACGACGCAACGCACTCTGGGCGGTGAAGTGCTTAGTGACATAAACATGTCATCTGTTCAGCCCGTTCAATTTGAACCCAAGAAGAACATTAATGAGCGAGACAGCACTGTTGATATTTCACAAAACGAGCAGCCACAGCAAAATGAACAGGAAAGACGGGATGACACGAGAGTGGGACAAAATTGCTAGTGTTCATGTGGCAAGTTCGTCTACTCCTGTTTTATTTTTTGGCTTGTAAAGGGTTCCTCTTCATCGACAAGGCCATATATTTAGTAGGAGTGGGAACCTCTTGGTACCTCACGATACGATTTGCGATACAAAGCTCACGATAACGATATGGCGAAAGAATAATTAGCGATACGCTGGTCAGGAAATCATTCTAGGATATTCTACAAACAACTAATAATGAGAAAAACAAGCTTCAGCTCTGAATTGGAATGACTACATCACTAGTAGACGTCCAATCCATTTGAACTGGGAGGGTTGCAGCGAATGAACGTTCGTTCATTCGCTGCCATCCCTCCCATTTCAAACGGATTGAACGTCTATGGCAGTCATTGGCAGCCATTGCCAGGCAATGAGGTAATTTTGGGTCATTTAAGTTCATTTACCTGTTGATATTCAGTTACTTCCTTATGATTTTCGGGGTCACTTCCTGTTTATTTTGAGTTAAAGAACAGGAAGTGACCTGGGAATCACCCAAATGAATAGGCAGTGACTCAAACTCAACAGGAAATGACCTGTAAATGCCCTAAAATGAACCGCAAGGGACCTGTAAATGCCCTGAAAATCGGACAGAATGACTAAATGCTCTGGTTTCCAATGAACGAACGTTCCTAGTCTAAATGGATTTGGCGTCGAGAACTGTCAATGCAGCCTTAGAGTTAACTGAGACACTATTATGGTGGAAGGTTTTGGTAGCAACTTGTTGGTTCCTTTTTATTTTTTCCGACATTGACACATTTTTAAAACGTTATCACAATTCTTGGCAGGAGCATATCGATAACCTTTTGGGGTACAAAGTATCACGATATATCACTATCTGGATATTTTGTCACACGCCTAATATTTAGATTAAATAGGGTGAAAAACCATAATATTGGATGTTTAAAAAAAGAATGAATGATGATGAGGATTTAAAAACTGACAATTCTTCAAACATTCCTTTTTTTTCCTCCCGCATATTTTTCTATTTAAGCCTCCTGCCATCCATTCACATTCCTCTTTCCCTTCAACTAACACAACTCTTTATTCAAGCTTCTCTTAGCTTCTTCGAGAGTGGCATCATGGTGAGAATCATAATTATGTGCTATTACCGCATGAAGACATTTTCTTCTTTGGTCTGTTTTATTTTGCATGAAGCTCATTTCGTGTAACTGAATGTAATAGCCGATGACACGTCGTTTGTTTCCACTGAGCCAGAGAGGCTATTTTACACGTCCAATACGGAAATTTCAAAGTGAATTACACACAAGCACACAACCAATGATGCGTATGCCTCAGTGCTCTCCCGTTTATTTCTCGATGTCGTTTCCCGTCATAAAGATAAACGAGGCGATGCGCAGCCAAACGATCGCCAAATGTGTTTTTGTTTGATTTATTGATTTTGTAGAATGCAGTGGAGAAGCACGACTAAGACCAACGCAACCCTTGCAAAACTGCAAGTGTTGGAAGGGATTCACCTGCAGATGTCACGTGAAGCTATTAGGGAAAAAAAATTGTAGTGGCACCTGCATCTATGTCATGATAGGTTGTACTGTAAAAAAAATTTAGGCTATACGTCGTTAAGGAGTTTAAAGTTATTCCTGTCAAAAATTCCTCATGACAGCAACTCATATACAGTCATGTTAAAAAATTAGGACACCCCATGAAATATTCAGCTCTTTATTAAGACATGTTCACATATCAATGTCTGAGCTTGTTCTTTATCTCTGGAAAAGAAAGTGTTTTAATTGCAGGTAAACAACAATTAACATTGTTTTACTCTTTAAACCAAATGTATCAACAAAAATACATTTTCTAACTGAGGAAAAAGTTAAGACTCCCTACCACCTAATAGCTAGTGTTACCCCCCTTTGGCTGAAATCACTTCAGTGAGACATTTTTTGTAGCCATCTACCAGTCTTTGACATCGGTCTGAAGAAAGTTTGCCCCACTCCTCAACGCAGAGTACTGTCAGCTGTCAGATGTTTGAGAGGTTTCTTGCATGTAAAGCCTGTTTCAAGTCACCCAGCAGCATCTCAATGGGATTAAGATTTGGGCTTTGACTCGACCATTCCAGGACTCTCCATTTCTTCGTTTTCAGCCAGTCCTTGGTGTATTTACTGGTATGTTTTGGGTCATTGTCATGTTACAGGGTCCAGCTTCAGCTTTATTTTTTTCACAGATGATCTCACATGTTCCTCAAGCACCCTCTGATACACAATATAATTCATTCTGGATTTTATGATGGTGAGCTGGCCAGGTCCTGCTGCAGCAAAGCACCCCCAAACCATGACACTTCCACTTCCATGCTTCACGTTTGGCATGTGGTTCTTTTCCTGGAATGCTGTATTGGGTTTACGCCAAACATGTCCTCTGTTCTGGTGTCTAAATAATTCAATTTTAGATTCATCTTTCCAAAGAACATTATTCCAGAAATCCTGGTCTTTGTCTACATTCACTCTGGCAAACCTTCATTATTTCTTGGAGAACACGTTTCCTCCTTGCACACCTCCCATTAAGATTCAACTTGTAAAATCTCTTTCTGATTGTAGAGGCATGCATTTTCATATCAAAAGTAGCAAGAACCTACTGTAGTTCCCGTGATGACATTTTAGGTTTTTTGGAGACTTCTTTTAGCATCCTGTGGTCTGCTTTCGGGGTGAAAGTGATTGGATGGCCAGACCTGGGCATGTTGGTAGTTGTTTTGAATGTCCTCCACTTGTAGACTATTTTCAAGACAGTGGAATGGCTGATTTTCTTTTGAGATCTTTTGGAATCCCTTACCAGACTCATAAGCATCTACAATCATCTTTCTGAAGGCCTCAGACAGCCCCTTTGATCTCACCATGGTGTTTCCTCTCACTTCAACAGTCAGGGGCACACCAAACTAAATGTGAGGTTCAAATAAGGCAAGCCTCCTCCTTCAAAACACTGGGTAATGATGTTCTAATCATGTGCACCTGATGTGATACACTTGTGTGTGATTTAAGCCATTTTAAGTGGGAATGAATGTGGGGGTGTTCTTAATTATTCCTCAACAAAAATTGCATTTTAAAATTACATTTTACAGAAAGTTATAAAATATCAGTTTTTTGTTTGTTCTAATTTTTTAGTTCTATTACTTGAATCTCTCAAGATTGTTAAAATTGATGTTGAATATCCATATGACCGAATAGGTTAGAAAACACACAGGATTCCATAGGGTGTCCTAGTTTTTTCACATGACTGTTGGTCGCATTATTGGAAGAAAATGTGTGCCGTTCGCCAAGTAGCTATACAGAACAGAAAATAATTGAATAGCTGCCTTACATTCTGACAAAACCATCTTCACGGCCCGCAACGTTGCATAGTCACGCAGTGCTAATGCTAACGTGAGATACCTTTAGATTAATAATTAGCAAACTACAACGTTACTTCAGCTCAGCAACTACCACTTAGTCAGCATTTTTTCAATTTTCGTAGCATATAAGTTCACTCACAGTTTTGGGTAATAGTCCAGCTTCCGACTGTCTCGTTAGCGTAGCTGTAGTAGCTTAGCATTCTCCACTTTGGCTTCCAGTTCCTATTACTAGTTTCCAGAGATCAAGTTGTCGTCTATCTTGCCTCCAAGCATTCATGCTTTCTCTGCTCAAGTCTCATATTTTTCTTCTCTCTGCTTTGGAGACAATCATAGGCTTCACTATTAGTTGACGGGGCTCGGGGCCGATCCGTAGGTGGCCTATTTTAAGAAACTGAAAATTCAAATATTTCCAAATCCACTAGCGACCTAAAACCAAAACGGGCCCCTCCCTCAGGCATATATGAGTCAAAATGAGCAGCGGCATCTAAATATTCAAAGTCGTTCAAGAATAAAATCCTGATTATTTTTTTCTAAACAGTAAGTATAACAAAACTTAAAATGGCTATAAAATTCTCAGATTTTATGTTAGATGCACAAAAATGACCAAATCCAGAGATAATCACCTATATTTTCTTAAGCTTTTGCCAGAAATACCAACTTAAGTGTCATGTGTAGAGATACAAAATCCAACATGGCGGCCATCACAAAAAAAGAGCATTTTAAGTAGAAAATTATTGTAAATAAATGCTTAAATTGCGGAATTTCTTTATATATGAATGTAAAACAGTCTAGATTTCTTCTTGGTTAAAAGCAAAAAATGGGCAGTTATCGTTCATTTTATGTAAATATTTCAAGCAAAAGTTACGGTATTGTGTAATCTAACATGGCGGGGGTCACGAAACAAAGAGCGTTTTCGGTTGAAAATTCTTGTAAATAAATGATTAAATCACGGAATTTCTACAGATATGATCCTAAAACAGTCTAGAGCAGAGGTCACGGAACCGCGGACCTCGGTCTGGTTCCGGACCCCCAAGCCGTCTGGACCGGATCTCATGCCGTCCGGACAAATACACGTTGCAACAACAAAAATCATTTTTTTCTGCGGGTTTGCAGAGTGGAGGTGGGCAACAAACAAAAACCTTAGCGGTGACGCGCGTGAGCCAGCCAATGGGAGTGAAGCATTTGAAAGTTATTTTTAGAACAGCATGTCTCACACTCGCTTTCCTGACTCCGCGGAGTGACAGCCAAAAACTGAGCCGAATGAAGTTGGAGGAAGAGGCGAAAAGGTACAGCAAATGGTGTGCTCAAAACTACACAAGATTGATGCAGAAAAAAAGAGTGTTTAAGGAGGAGTGGACCAACACATTTTTGTTCATTTTACCTGGCGGCAGCACAAGACCACTATGCCTCATCTGTTCAGAGACGGTAGCGCTTGTAAAATGCAGCAATTTGAAAAGGCACTATGGGACAAAGCACGCAGCTTTTTTGCAAAGTTTCCCTATGAACTCCGCCATCCGTTCTCAAAAAATAGTGGAATTAAGGGCTCAATATGATCGCACCTCAAGGCTCATGGTTCATTTATTCACTGCACAGCAACGCGCAAATGAATGCTCCCTCAGAATAGCGTGGATATTGGGTCAAAACAAAAAGTCTTTCAGTGACGCACCGATTGTCAAAGATTGTATGAGTGCAGTTGCTGAAACTTTGCTTGATGGAAAGCAAAAAGAAGAGGTCTGTCAAAAAATAAAGCAAAGCCCCCTGTCAGCATCCACAATTAAAAAAAAAAAGTCTTGAACGTGCTCTTTTGTTGCTATTTAATGATTCAATTATAGAACTTTTTTTTAGTTTTATGCACCTTTTATATTTTATTTACATTTTTGAATGTTGTAATTATCATCATGGCCACGTAAAGATTCGTTTGTATTTTTTGAAAAAAAAAACAAGCATTGAAAGTATTTCCGGACCCGAGTTTTTGCAATTTTTTAATTTCGGACCCAGAGAATTTTTAATTCATGACCCCTGGTCTAGAGTCTTGGTTAAAAGCAAAAAACGGGCAGTTATCGTTCATTTTACGTAAATATTTAGTCAAGTTCAAAAATATCAAAAATAGACCCTTAGGTAGACATTTGTAAAATTACCCAGAATTAAGGAGAGAAGACACTCAGTTTTCTTGGCCAAGGAGAGCAAAAGAGTGACTAGCCAGAGGAATGCTAGATTTCGCTGTCCAGTCACCAAAATTGATCTAAAGAAAAATCCTCCTTGGTATTTTTATTTAGGGGTTTGTCCTAATACAAAATGGGTGCTGCCCTGTGGGAGGGGGTAGCAAGCTGGAGACACCCATGTAATTTTTATTGGATATGTGTGTGCATGTAGGTGGAACTAAGTGAGTACACGTATGTAAGCAAGGGCTCATGTAAACAATTGTAAACAATGGTCAAAATGACCCTGACATTTCAGTTATGCAACGCTGCGGCCATGGAAGATGTCCTCGGATGGAAAATTGTCCTCGAAGGTCTAGACTAAAGTCCAGACGCCAGGTGCTGAAGATGTCTCGGAAGGTTTAGTTATGCAATGATGCGGCCATGAAGCAAGGCAGTTGTCATTCCGACCCTCTTTTACTCTTTGTAACACTTAAGCATTATACTACAACCTAGTATAGCAAGCAATAATCATTTACTGGTTATATCAATAAGAAAAATATGGCAATATGTATTATTTATGGTATATATGAGCACAAGCAAATATTCAATCAATCAATCAAGCAAATATTTAATCAATCAAACCTCGATAATTACCTCAACATATTTTAAGCAAACGTTACGGTATTGTATAATCCAACGTGGCGAGCGTCACCAAACAGATTTTTTAGTCGAAGTTTCTTGCAAATAAATGCTTAAATCGCAGAATTTCTATAGATGTGAAAGTAAAACAGTCTAGAGTCTTGGTTAAAAGCAACAAATTGGCAGTTACCGTTCATTTTTCCGTTAAAATTTGAAGCCAAAGTTACACTATTTTATCCATTGATTTTTTCCCACAAAGTTTCAAAGTGCATGCATGGTGCTATTTAATATAATAATTACCTTGAACCCTCGACCAAATCACTCGAGACACTCCTGCCAGCTTGTATGCAGTAAAACCGTTGTCTTGTTTCCACCTAAATCCGCATTACAGCGCAGCTTTGAGTTTATTTCAGTGAAAGCCAACTTAACGTTCCTCCTGGGTCAGCCCCTACGGGAAGGCGTGGCGCAATGTGTGTGGGAGCTGTCTCGTCAACTGATGGTGGAGTCTATGAGACAATTTAAAAATGTCCAGGTTTCTATAGCTACTTGTGTGACTTTAAAAAAAACATTAATAACTCTGATGGAAGGAAATAAAACAAGCCAAGTGTCATGTACGAGACTGAGGAACCAGTTGCATATCGCAGACAGAGGATTTTATTGATGTTGACAGGCAAATAAAACAATCAGGTCAAGCGGTAATGGCTAGTTGGCATGCAAACATACGCTGAATCGCTGATGACCTGACACTGAATGCTGTGTGTTTGTGCCTTATATACTTTTCTCAGTTGTTCTTTGCGACATATTAAAGAGTACACAGTCCTTGTGATGCATGAGTGTGATGCAATATGCTGGTACATTGTAACATGACACCAAGGCCTTTAAAAACGATGATTGGAAATGAAAACGCATATAAAACTCGGTCGATTTAAATCAAGCAACTTTAAATGGATAATCTTTTCTAACTGTGATTACTTATTTCATCAATGTATAAATGTGTTCTAAGCGCATTCCTTCTTAGTGCTTTTTAATATGTACTGGTATGAATGAGCTGGCTGTCAGGCAGAACAACCTCGCAGGTCGAATTTGACCCCCTACTGGGCCACTTCCAGCCCCCGGTTCATACATTTGACACCACTGCTTTAAATCCTCACCAAGCCCTGTTGGAATAATTTTTCATTTCATTTTTTCCACTTAACAGCCTGGGCTATTGTTCTCTTTCAGACTTCATAAGCAAAGTTTAATGCTTTTTTGAAAGGCGACATGATAAAAGTCTTATTTTTTTTCACATTTATCTCCGCAGCTGCCACGATCTCCACTGGAACTAAAACAAAAGGGGAAAAACAAGTGCACGGTGAGTTCTCGGGTCGTATATTTTTTTCATCGGCGCGATAGATTCACACAAGTTTCACTTGTTTAGATCGATGGTAGCTAATAAAACCTCTACAGAGGCCATGCTGTTCACGCGGCCATTTAACAAGCAATTTGCTCCACGACGGAGCCCGAATAGAATCCATTTATGTCTACACCCCATGATAACAGAGTCATTTAAATTGCATGTGCTTTTTGCCTCAAGAGACATGTTGGGAAGCACGAGTTCGTACAGCAATTAGACAAAAGTGGTGGTTTCACTTGAATAAAAACGGGGAAATAGATGTGTTAAATGGATGATAACCACAGATGTTTGCAGAGGTGTCCAAACCAGTGTTGTTTTTACCAGCCCTTTTTAATTTTTGTCTTGGTCGAAAATACTTATTAGTCTTAGTCATGTTTTAGTCATTTTTAAAATGTGTTAGTATTTGTGTTGTTTTACTCGACTTAATCTCCTACAAATTTTGTCTAGTTTTAGTTGACAGTCACTCAAAATGTTTTTGTGTTTAAAATTCAAAAGTTTTAGTCCCCAAATAAATAAAGGTTTCCAACAATTTCGAATTAATATAGACAGACGAGCACATATTGTAGCATCTACAAGGACAACGCCGTTTCACCCGAGCAACCCCCTTCGCTGAAGGCCGTTTTACTGGATTTTGACTAATATTGCAAGGCCCACAGAAACTTCTTGTTCTATTGCTATATAAACATGGAACCCACCTCTTCTTTCAGTAGAAAAAAAAAGTTAGTTCATATCTTGTTCCATTCTTTAGAAATCGCCATTAGAAAATAGCTTAGTTTGAGCAATTTTCCAATTTCTGATGAAAAAACAGGGACATTGAGCTTTTTGTAAAAGCATACATTTCAAACATAACTTTGACTTTGACACAGCTATTTTTTGCTTTTGTAACATCCCAAACATCTGAATAATGTTTTCCTTCTACAAATAACATAGTAACAATTTATTTACACATAACTAAGCTATTGAACTGAGAGATGACACTATTGTGGGCGGTAAAGATAGATTTTTTTTTTTAAATCTTTCTTTTTTAGTGACCACTACCTCATAACAGAATTCACCTAGGGAATTTTTGTGGGGCATGTGCCTTGTGTTTTCCAACATTCTCCACATTTTTCTCACGTTTCTTACTTCTTCCAACTTCTGTTTCCTGACTATTTCTCTTCATTCATTTCCTTTCATGGTACGATATGAAAGGATATCAAATGCTCTATTGCCATCCAGTGGCCAGTTTTATTGCTTTAAAATTGATTTTGAGTGTTGTGCTTTGGAGCAAAGTTGCATCAGATCCTAGAGATGTCTATTGTGGAAAAAAACGTAAAAGACGTATAAATACGTTTTTGGGACACTGAAACAATTAAAAATAGAGCAAATGAGTTAAGCGAATGCTCGCTACGCTAACATTGATGCTAATGCTAAACCGACCGGCTAAAACTCCCAGTCAACATGAATTAGACGTCTATCACTGTCAATGGCAGCCAATGAGTTCAGAGCTCAGGGACTTCCCTAAAATTACTGCACACAAAGGTCACTGTTACAGTGACCTTTGTGTGCGCCAATTGTTGCCGCTACTCACACCAGCTGTGATAACACATAATCACTTTTGCCACACACATAGCCACAACAAAATGTTCCACAGCAAACAGATGCAAAAATGTCAGGGACATGACTAAGCCATAACCTTGTACGCCCTGTTTTTAATTGAGCTGCTTGCCTGCACGCTAAGCTACTAAACTCAGATTGTTGATTGTGTTATTGTACAGTTTTGATGTATGTTCCATGCCTGAATGTTCGTCTTTAGTTGTATGGGGGACGGGAAACTGATGAGCATATGCTTCATCCCGTCCGCCTTTGTCTTCTTCTTTGGTTCCTTCGGGCAAATAATATCACATTTTGTAATTGTCAATGATTGTCAATGATACCGATGATGATGACAATAAAATTCCATTCCAAAATTGGAACTCTTCCTGTGAAAATGTGACTTAATTCTCTTCTTTTGTCCTTTTTTTTCTCCATAGGAAACTGAAGTCAACTAACTTCAAAAACAGGATTTTTCTGTCACGACAAGGAACTTTCCGCAGCCCTTTCGTCAGTTTTTCATCATTCTCATCATTCCTGCAGGACATCAATGGGCCGCCGCGTATCTGTTTACATTTTTCGGGACGTAAAAAAAAAAGCAAACATCCGAAGTGGACTGCAATGTTTTCCTTATGACAACCAAGTGGCAAAGTAGCCACGCGAAGGTAACGACACGTTGGTAATAAGACCGAACATGCCAAATGTTGTTATGTTTGCAGCATGGCATCAACAAGGTGAAAAAAGGGACTAACTTGAGCAAGCATGACTTTTTAATGTTTACAATAATACGCAAAGTTACGTCACAAGTGTGGATATTTTTCGGGTTCGTTGCGAAAAGACTGGTTGCCTTTGACGTTGGCATATACTGCTTTTTAACTACTTAAAAAAGTAGTTAATGGCAGCCAATGAGTTAAAAAATAACATTTGCTCTCCCTCTGATCAAGAAGCACCCTCCCACCAATGGGTCGATCACAAGTAGACGTCCAATCCATTTGAATTTCAAATGGATTGGACAATGAGTCTGTCCAATGTTTCTTGAGGGATTTTTGTTGCTTAGGACAAAGGTGGCTGTTTTATTCCAACCACAGTCAAATTTTGCACATTGGTAACAGTACTTGAGATCTACACGTGGACCAAAAAAACATAATTTCCCTAAACTTTGGTGGTTATATTTCCTTGGTAAGCATTTAAAAGCGCATCAGTTTAATTCTAGTTCTTCAGCAGTGTTGCACCGATACTAGTATCAGTGTGGGTAACGATACAGTACTAAAATGATGTCCTCGGTATCGGGGAGTACTAAGAAACTAGAAACCGAATTTCTGGAGAAATCACAATGAGGTTTTGCTGTGATAGATATAAATCTATCAGGTCACTTCCTGTTGATTTGGGGACATTTTGGGGAGACTTCCTGTGAATATCAGGTCACTTCCCGTTGATTTGGGGACATTTCGCGGACAAGTCCTGTTGATATCAGGTCACTTAATGTTGATTTGGGGACATTTCGGGGACAGGTCCTGCTCATATCAGGTCACTTCCTGTTACTTTAGGGACATTTGCAGGACATGTCTTGTTGATATCCATTTGGGGGACACGCCTTGTTAATATCTGGTCACTTCTTGTTAATTAGGGGACATTTCGGGGACACTTCCTGTAGAGATATCAGGTCACTTCTTGTTAATTTGGGGACATTTGGGTGACATGTCCTGTTGATATCCATTTGGCGGACACGTCTTGTTGATATCAGGTCACTTCCTGTTAATTTGGGGACATTTCGGGGACACTTCCTGTCGATATCATGTCACCTCCTTTTGATTTGGGGACATTTCGGCAACAGGTCCTGTTCATATCAGGTCACTTCCTGTTAATTTAGGGACATTTGGGGGACATGTCTTGTTGATATTCATTTGGGGGACACGTCCTGTTAATATCTGGTCACTTTTTGTTAATTTGGGGACATTTCGGGGACAGGTCCTGTTCATATCAGGTCACTTCCTGTTAATTTAGGGACTTTTGGGGGACACGTCATGTTAATATCGGGTCACTTTTTGTTAATTTGGGGACATTTCGGCGACAGGTAGTGTTCATATCAGGTCACTTCCTGTTAATTTAGGGACATTTGGGGGACATGTCTTGTTGATATCCATTTGGGGGACACGTCCTATTCATATCTGGTCACTTTTTGTTAATTTGGGGACATTTCAGGGAGACTTCCTTTGGATATCAGGTCACTTTTTGTTAATTTGGGGAAATTTGGGGGACATGTCTTGTTGATATCCGTTTGGAGGACACATCCTGTTGATATCAGGTCACTTTCTGTTAGTTTGGGGACATTTGGAGGACACTTCCTGTCAATATCAGGTCACCTCCTTTTGATTTGGAGACATTTCGGGGACACCTCCTGTTGATATCAGGTCACAAAATGTCAATGGGCTGTCATAGTAAAATGTCAAAAATCACAAGAACGTAGGTTTTCCTCCCATTGAAAATGAATGGGAAATTTGGACGTACATGGCTGTCCATGGCATCCCATTAGAAATGAATGGGACAGTTTTCAGCAAATTTTAGGAGAACCGTACATTTTTTGCCAAATTCTGTTTACAAATTTTATGCCCCTTACTGTCCTAGAATTTTTATGCTAATTACGCGATCTGGTCAAAAATTGCAAAGTTACATAAATTTGGATTCTTTTTTTTTTTTTTTTTTTTTTACCTTTTTCAAAAAATCCATGTTTACGGGCGAACAGAAGATTATGTGGGTCGTTCAAAAAATTCCCTGCGTCAGACGAAAATTCTGGTCATTTATACATTTGAACAGCGACGGTCAGTCAAACAATTTGGGCTGTTCGGCGCGCCAAAGAAACGCCATTCAAAAAATAATAATAATAATAAGGGAATTTTACTATATGGGCCTTTCCTTTGCAAAGCCCCATCTAATAACGTGGCAAGGCTGTGCAATAAAGTAAGTACTCTTCAAGGTCTAGTTTCAAACTTCTGCTCGCCCTACCCAAGATGGCCGCAAGCGACACAAGCCACTGTAATAGTAATAGTCGCTCTTCCTAAGATGATGATGATAGTCATTCAGTCATGAGTTTATCACTAGTAGACATGCAGTCCATTTGAAGCTGGAGGGTGTTAGCGAATGAACCTTCAATTGGATTGGACGTCTAGCGTCGTCAATGGCAGACAATGAGTTATACAGCATCTGACCAAGCCACAACAGCAATTACTTTGTATTCAAGTCAGTATGCAGTAATTTAGTATTAAAAGATATTTTCAACCCCCCCCCCCCCCCCCAAAAAAAAAAAAAAAAACGTGGCATCGGTATGGTATCGGACGATACCACACAGCTGGGTGTCGGATTTGGTATCGAGAGCCAAAAGAAGGTATCGGTGCAACACTACTGTTTACCTTAAATTTTGCAACAACAACAACAACAAAAATTAGAAGCCAATTGAACCAAAGAGTGACTTTTCATTTGTAAAATGAAATATTCGATATGTTGAAAAAAAAACAAACATCTTGAGATTTAAAGGGGGAAAAAATGGTTTTCTTTATAAGTTACTAAATTAACACAACCTCTCCTCAGCTCAGGACCTTTTTTTGAATGATAACACAAATTGAAAACAATCACAGAAAAA
Source organism: Corythoichthys intestinalis (assembly GCF_030265065.1). Classification (NCBI taxonomy): domain Eukaryota; kingdom Metazoa; phylum Chordata; class Actinopteri; order Syngnathiformes; family Syngnathidae; genus Corythoichthys; species Corythoichthys intestinalis. The sequence continues at coordinate 46,412,847 of NC_080405.1, read as the reverse complement.
CAATCAGCTCCCACAAATCAATCAAAAGCGGATTAATATCCTTGACAGCTCCGTGATACATTACGTTCTCAAGTTACATTGTTCTCAAGCCAAATTCCTTTTTTTTTTAAACTGTAGATCTCAGGTTTTTCCTGTTAATTTCCACTAATTTGATTCTATTTTTTTCTGTAATATACCATAAACTATGTGAATACATTTATCAAATATCAAGCTAGAGCAAGCGAATGTATTCCTGTTTTTCTTCTTTTTGTACATTGAACGCTATCGCTAACGCGTCCTGTTAACATATTGCTTTCGTGTTTATAAGCTAGTTGCTGTTCATGTAAAAACAAAAAACACACAGGACAATCTGTCAATGATGCAGCAAGTTATTTTGGTGTATCAAAACAAGAATGGAGGGAGAGAAAAAAAAAACAGAACAAAAAGCTAGTGACTTGCTAGCATCTGAAACTGCCAGTCTTGGACCAACAAACTAAGCTAGGCTACTTGAAATTAAATTTCAAAAATCATCTTGAGTTCGCGCCTATGATCAAAAAGATGTCATTAAACTCATTATTAAGATTTTAAGACTATTTTTACTCAACAAGCATCTGTTTATACTACTGAGGTACCTTGACTTAAAAGTGCCCTAATTTAGAAGTTTTTCAAGTACAGTTGGATTCAATGAAATGTATCCCCACATGTAAAGAGTCTGCATAGCAACAAGGTGCAAAAGTAGTATAACTTGTTCTGGGATATGACTATAAAAGGCCTTTGCGCTAGTCTGCTATTTTTTCTTTTTTAGGATTTGTTTTTTGCAATAAAAAAATATGTATATTCTCTCTGTCTATGAAGAGTTGTATGTAAAAGATTCAGAGAGGTGACAATGCTTGATTTTTCTTAAGTGCTTCAACATGTAAACTGTGAATAAAGTTTCATTTGAGCTTGTATTTATGTCCTCTAGTCTTTCTTTCAAATATTTTTGTGGGCATTCATTTGGCCAAAAGCAACCAAACGACATTAAATTGACGGCACAATATTTAAGTTGAGCGTTAACGTTTTAAAAAATGTACTTACTGTATAATGTTTTGCGTCCTCAATTTTACCAAGCAAACGCTTTATGGTGCAGGTCCCCGTTTTACCATTGGGTGTCACTGTTGCTTTAACAAAGTTTAAACGTGGTTAGTATTCGTGAAAACACATCTGCTGAACGTGATGTCTCAAACTTATGATACATAACTTCATTTCCATTTATCACAGCAGTAAGATGTATGTATCTCAATGTACCTTCTGCCGCCTTTCTAGAAAGAAAACAAGACATAAGTACACACAACACTTTTTATTATATGTTTAAGTTGACAAGAGGCCTGTCGCGGTAACAAATTTGAGAAGGCAATCTTTTGTCCCATAAATTATTGCCAATATGAGTCGCAAAAAGACAATAATATAGCATGTTATGCGATATTGTCTTTTTTCCCCAATTCAACCACTAATGTAGTGACAAAACATCCTAATAAATTACCCATTCAAATGTTTTAGTTATTCTTAAATGAAAAACAAACTATGTTCAAAATAATAAATACCGTCATTTTCGGACTGAAATTCCCACCTGACTATAAGCCGCCAAATTTGACACGAAAACGGTATTTGTTCATAGATATGCCGCACTGGACTATAACCCGCATATTTAACCAAAAGATAATAAATTTTAACACTTTATTTGACAGCGGCGTCATAAGACCAAATGAAACACCATTAAGTTCTGAACCAATTGGCTGCAATGCTTCATTGCTTCAAGAAGCTTCATTTGGTCAGCACTGCTGCTTTGGGGGAGAACTCTGCTGCCACCTGCTGTCAACAGTGGTATCGTCCAACATGCCTCCTAGCATGCACTGCGCCACCAAAGACAAAATTCATGTTCTGTGCTAATTATTTCTTCAGTTACTGTTCCAGTTGTTTCATTAATTGCTCGTTATGGTATTTGGTAACACATTATTTGACAGTGACATCTGTCATAAACATTCAATAATGCCTATGACAGTGTCATGACATAATTATGACGGTCTTATGACGCTGCTGTGAAATAAAGTGTTACCTATTAACCCAAATAAATCAACAAATAAGCCGCAGGATTCAAAATTAGGGAAACACATAGTGGCTCATAGTCCGAGAATTCTGGTATGTTTAAGTTGACATTAGGCCTGTCACGATAACAAATTTGAGAAGGCGATATATTGTCTCATAAATTATTGCCGATATGCGATATTATTGTCTTTTTTTCCCCCCTATTGAACTACTAATGTAGTGACAATTACTCCTAATAAATTACCCATTCAAATACAATAGTTATTCTTGAATAAAAATCAAACTATATTCAAAATAATTAATACCGTAATTTTCTGACTATAAGGCCCACCTGACTATGAGCCGCCAAATTTGACACGAAACGGTATTTGTTCGTATATAAGCCACACTGGACTATAAACCGCAGCTGTCCTCACTGTATGATGGAATAATAATACCAAAAGATATTAACTGGTAATACTTTGACAGTGGCATCATTAGACCAAATGAGACACCATGAAGCTTCAAGAAGCTTTATTTGGCCATCACTGCTCCTTTTGGGGGGACAGTCAACCTCTGCTGCCAGCACTTTTGTCATCCTACATGCCTCCCAGCATGCATTGTGGCACTAAAGACAAAATTCCTGTTCTGTGCTAATTATTTTTTCAGTTACTGTTCCAGTTTTTTCATTAATTGCTCGTTGTGGTATTTGGTAACACATTATTTGACAGTGGCGTCATAAGACTGTCGTAAGACAATCATAAGTGTCATGAGCACTAATGAATGCTTACAACAGATGTCATTTCGTGTCATCCGGAAAATTATCTCACTTTTGAATGGATGTAAAAGATCCAAACTGGAGATAAATGGGAGTTAGTGACATAAATTGTCGTATGACAATTAATGACATTTGTGATAAGCATCCTTTAATGGCCATGACAGTGTCATGTCATAATTATGACGGACTTATGACTCTGCTGTCAAATAAAGTGTTACCTATTGAAAGAGATACTACCTTTTCTCGTAGGTACCGTCTAACAGTTAGACTCTGTTTGCATTATTCTAACACACTTAATATAATCAATCAGGGAGTAGTATCGTTTCTTGTATTTAGTGTTTGACTCTTTGTATTTCTCTAACACACACCCAATATAAAATAAAAAGCACTTATACCATAGTTTAAGGAAAATACGCAGAATATAGGGCTTAATAGATAAACGCCTTCTTATCACAGAAGCCCAACGTATGCGTCGTGAGACTGACTGAGCAAGCTTGACACTGACTAGCCCACGTCTGCACCACCTATTCTCGCAATCAGTTCTCCAGGATAGTCCAGAACAAATTGTGGGACGCCCTGTCCCAACACAAGGAACACCGGAGAACAAGACTCCAAGAGCCCCTTTGACACTGAGGTGGCAAAATCCACAACCCTCGTTGCCCTGATAACAGTAACTCCCGAATCCTCCTGTCCAATCCACAAACAGACAATATTCCCAAACACACCCTTCTTCCTGCCCACGTCCTGCCCCGCGAAGCCGTCAAAAGGCTGAATGTTTAACTAAGTGTTGTCCTTTTTCTAAGGAACCTTTTGTTGACGTGTGATACGGTGATATTAACTGGTAACACTTTATTTAACTGCTGATCATAAGACTGCCATAAGACCAAATGAACCACCATGATTCATTGCTTCAAGAAGCTTAATTTGGCCATCACAGCTCCCTTGGGGGGGGGGAGTAAACCTCTGCTGCCACCTGCTGTCAACACTGTTGTCGTCCAACATACCTCCTATCATGCATTGCAGCGCTACAGATGTAAAAAAACAATCAAATTTCGTGTTCTGTGCTAATTATTTCTTCAGTTACTGTTCTAGTTGTTTCATCAATTGCTACTTATGGTATTTAGTAACACTTTTTTTGACAGTGGCACCGTAAGACTGTCATAAGACTATCATATGAGACTGCCATGAGCATTAATGAATGCTTAAGACGGATGTCATTTTGTGTCATCCGGCAAATTATTTCACTTTTGAATGGATGTAAAAGATCCGAGCTGGACATAAATGGACTTAATGACATCATTTGCTGAATGACACGAAATGACAACCGACATAAGCATTCATTAATGCACATGATAGTGTCATGTCTTAATTATGACGGTCTTATAGCAGTCTTATTTCGCCGCTGTCAAATAAAGTGTTGCCTAATAACCCAAATAAACCAACAAATAAGCCACACTGGAGTATCAGCTGCAGGATTCAAAATGAAAGAAAAAAGTAGTGGCTTATAGTCAGAAAATTTATTTAAATTTATTTAAACACATACACACAACGCATAACCAGTCATTTGAAAGCTAAGTGCAGAATATATAATCGTTGACAAACCAAACACAGTTTTTGTTCTCTGCCAATTAAAGCCCATCAAAAGTGTTTATTTGATCCAAAATGACTGTCATCTTGTCCTGCAGAAAGCGCATGTTAGCAAATTTGAAGCCAAATTATTCATTGCCAACACAATTTGTGATAATGGTTGTCATTTTAAAGCTACTTTTTATGTGCTCCAAAAATCTTTGTTTACATGTTGAACTTGGCATGCTTTTATTTTGAAATGTTCACCGGAAGTACGTTCACTAAGCCGCTAACCGTGAGCTTTACACTCAGTGAAAAAACAGTGCAATTGTCTTCTATTTTTGTCTTGCATGTGTTGTCAGTAATAGATTTTTTTCCCTCTTTTTTTTTGCATCGTTTACAAATGCTGTAAACCAGCAAGTTTTCATGTTGGAAGCATCAACTTTTCACCTTTTGGAGAAGACTCAATGATTTATAGCAGGCTGAATTGGTTAGTACATTGTCTTTTTTCCATTAGCCTTATTTTTTATATTGGAACTATAATTCTATGGTGTGTTGAGGATCAATAAACATCTGTGAAAGGAACTGGAATCTTATATGCAATTAACATGCACATGTGCCAAAATGCCAATAATATGAAAAATCAGCTTTGGTGGCTAATCAATGCTGCTGTATGTTTTTTCATCCAAAGTTGCTTCGGGGCTGACTTCAGCAGTTTGCTTGTCTTCAATCTCTGGGGCCGCAAAGGTAAAGCAAACACTTCTGGTAGTCACCGGACGTGTCCTCCTGTGGACACACATATTGGATCTTTTTCAAGCCTAACTTAGGTGTGAAGCCCCATGTTGGAAAGTGTTTACACTATGTGTGTCCGACGCACATGCATTTAGTGATTGACTGTGTGTTTTTGCTCTTGAAGGTGAGCAGAGCTGCTTAGGAAGAATGTTCAGGTCAGTGCTTGGCTTTTATAGGCTGATCTGCAACATGTACGAAGGGATGCTATAGAACTTGTAATCTATGCTGTCTCCATGAACTTATTTGGCCTTACTTTGAAACACTTGAATGGCTATTTTGAAATCCGACTCCAATCTTGAAGCCGCCTTTGAAACGCAGGAGGACATTGTACTCACTGAAGAGTGACGACCTACAGTGCCTTGCAAAAGTATTCGGCCCCCTTGAATCTTGCAACCTTTCGCCACATTTCAGGCTTCAAACATAAAGATATGAAATTTAATTTTTTTGTCAAGAATCAACAACAAGTGGGACACGATCGTGAAGTGGAACAACATTTATTGGATAATTTTAACTTTTTTAACAAATGAAAAACTGAAAAGTGGGGCGTGCAATATTATTCGGCCCCTTTACTTTCAGTGCAGCAAACTCACTCCAGAAGTTCAGTGAGGATCTCTGAATGATGCAATGTTGTCCTAAATGACCGATGATGATAAATAGAATCCAACTGTGTGTAATCAAGTCTCTGTATAAATGCACCTGCTCTGTGATAGTCTCAGGGTTCTTTTTAAAGTGCAGAGAGCATTATGAAAACCAAGGAACACACCAGGCAGGTCCGAGATACTGTTGTGGAGAAGTTTAAAGCCGGATTTGGATACAAAAAGATTTCCCAAGCTTTAAACATCTCAAGGAGCACTGTGCAAGCCATCATACTGAAATGGAAGGAGCATCAGTCCACTGCAAATCTACCAAGACCCGGCCGTCCTTCCAAACTTTCTTCTCAAACAAGGAGAAAACTGATCAGAGATGCAGCCAAGAGGCCCATGATCACTCTGGATGAACTGCAGAGATCTACAGCTGAGGTGGGAGAGTCTGTCCATAGGACAACAATCAGTCGTACACTGCACAAATCTGGCCTTTATGGAAGAGTGGTCAAGAAGAAAGCCATTTCTCAAAGATATCCATAAAAAGTCTCGTTTAAAGTTTGCCACAAGCCACCTGGGAGACACACCAAACATGTGGAAGAAGGTGCTCTGGTCAGATGAAACCAAAATGGAACTTTTTGGCCACAATGCAAAACGATATGTTTGGCGTAAAAGCAACACAGCTCATCACCCTGAACACACCATCCCCACTGTCAAACATGGTGGTGGCAGCATCATGGTTTGGGCCTGCTTTTCTTCAGCAGGGACAGGGAAGATGGTTAAAATTGACGGGAAGATGGATGCAGCCAAATACGGGAACATTCTGGAAGAAAACCTGTTGGTATCTGCACAAGACCTGAGACTGGGACGGAGATTTATCTTCCAACAGGACAATGAGCCAAAACATAAAGCCAAATCTACAATGGAATGGTTCAAAAATAAACGTATCTAGGTGTTAGAATGGCCAAGTCAAAGTCCAGACCTGAATCCAATCGAGAATCTGTGGAAAGAGCTGAAGACTGCTGTTTACAAACACTCTCCATTCAACCTCACTGAGCTCGAGCTGTTTTGCAAGGAAGAATGGGCAAGAATGTCAGTCTCTCGATGTGCAAAACTGATAGAAACATACCCCAAGCGACTTGCAGCTGTAATTGGAGCAAAAGGTGGCGCTACAAAGTATTAACGCAAGGGGGCCGAATAATATTGCACGCCCCACTTTTCAGTTTTTTATTTGTTAAAAAAGTTAAAATTATCCAATAAATTTTGTTCCACTTCACGATTGTGTCCCACTTGTTGTTGATTCTTGACAAAAAAAATTAAAATTTTATATCTTTATGTTTGAAGCTTGAAATGTGGCGAAAGGTTGCAAGGTTCAAGGGGGCCGAATACTTTTGCAAGGCACTGTATGTGCATGTGTACCTTAACGGTTTCGTAGAGTGAATTGCCGTATTTGCGCTTGAAACAAGCAGCGATGTCCAGCATGTCCTCCTCACTGCGTGACACCAGCACCCTGACAAGTGTGGCGTCGTCTGTCCCGGCACGCTGCCCAACATGAAATAAACATAAAGGCTTTTAAAATCCTGTGGATGCTAAAGTGGCCAAATCCTAATTTTCAAGAGACTTGACTTGAAAAGCTGACTTTTATAAAGGAACTCAAAATTTGAAGGCCTAAGGCATGATTCCTAGTGTTGCGACGATACTAGTATCGGTACCAGTGTTGTTTTCGTCAACGGTGACGATTACGTAACTAATTTATCAACCAACAATTTTTTCATGACGATGACAAGCTAAAAACGTGTATTGAGAGACTAAAACATAACGAGATGGATGCCAGTTGTCGTCTGACGAGACAAAAACGAGATGAATATTCACCATAGTTTCTTATCGTATGTGTCGTTAGCACAAATTTTATCTGTTTGGCCGTGTCATTCATGTGACGTGCTGTGACTCCCTCCGAGCCACACACAGGCTCAAGGCTCCTTTTGTGAAGCACACGTGTCAGGTGCAGCTTGGCAAGTTTTACTTTCTTATTTTGGCTATGCCATGTTGCTTTAGCCTTTATAAGTCGGTGCTGAATTATCATCACACACTAAACTATCTTTTAGCACTAGCATAGTAGTCACGTTAGCATTAGCATTTAGAGCACATGTGCCAGGTGCAGCTTGGCAAGTTTTGTTTTCTTATTTTGGCTATGCCATGTTGCTTTAGCCTTTATAAGTCTGTGCTGAATTATCATCACACGCTAAGCTATCTTTTAGCACTAGCATCGTGTTCGTGTTAGCATTAGCATTTAGAGCGGTGACTCTCAGAGTGTCTTAAACTCTTTTACCTTTTTACATACAGTTTGTGGCGTCCAGGTGAGTTAAACTAATTGCAAATAATGTGCTATTTTCCTGCGTGTGTATTATCATCATGAAGATGTTGATGTCCTTGTAGACTCTAAAATTATGTGCTCATCTGTCAATGTTCATTCAAAACTGTTGGAAACCTTTTATGTATGTACTCATGGACTAAAACATTTTGAGAATTGTCGACTAAAACTAGAGTATATTTGTCTTGACATTTCATTGACTAAAATTAGACGAAGACGAACACATTTTGAAATGAATAAAATATGACTAAGACTAATAAGTATTTTCGTCCAAAAGACTAAGACTATGACGAAAATTAAATGGGCTCAAAAACAACACTGTTACTGATCAATGTGGTTTTTGGCAGCCCTTTTAATTTTCCTTTTAGTCTTTTGGACGATAATAGGCTACTTATTAGTCATCTCACAATGTGTTAGTCGTCTTGTAGTTTATGTTGACGAAAACTCAGTACAAATCTTATCTAGTTTTAGTCGCCGTTTGTTGTTTTCGTCTGTAAAATTAAAAGATTTCCAACTATTTCGAATGAACATTGAAAGACGAGCACATGTCGTAGCGTCCATCTACAAGGACAACACAAACTGGTGATAATACACACTTAGCAGGATAACAGTACTTTATCTTAAATTTTTCATATCCACCTGGACGCAACGAACTGTAAGTAAAAAAAAGTTGTCAGAGAGTTTAAGAGGATGCGCGCCTTTAGCGTTAGCCTAATGCTACCGTGAATGCTATGCTACTGCTACGAGTTACATTTAGTGTGTGATGATCACTCAGAACAGACTTCAAAGCAACATTGCATATTGTCTCTGGCCAGGAAAACTGGAAATCTTACCGTGTGTGCCAGCCTGCATGGAGACAGGAGACGATATACTGATGAGTCGGGAAGGTGGGGGCGGGGTGTTGCAGCACGTCATGGGTGACACAACCAGACACTGCTACGATGCAGGGCTAACTACACTGTGAACATGTGACGGAAACTATTGCACATTTTCGTCTGGTTCTCCTCAGACGAAAACTGGTCTCGTTATGTTTTAGTCTCACAAAACACGTTTTTAGCTGGTTATTGTCTTGTCACTGTCATGAAGAAAGTGTTGACGAAATATTTTCTCTGTCATCATCGTTAACGAAAACACAGATGAACACGGATGAAAATGGCGTAATCTGTATTGCGAAGTATCGAAAAATAACATGCCGATGCTGTGCAATATGTACTTTCCAAGATCTGATTTCCAACCGTAGGTTGCCCTACCCAAGATGGCCACCAGCTCCACACACCGCTGTAAAAAAACATCTTGGGTAGAGCGGCTAGCGGTTGGAAACCAGATCTTGAAAAGTACATTTTGCACAACATAGGCACATTTTTTCTTGGTATTTCTTAGAACTCCCTGATATCGAGGTCATTTTAGTGCCATATCGCTACTTGTGTTGCACCGATACTCGTATCAACTTTAGTACGTACCCTCATGGATCTGTACAGCGTCTCAGCAAAATAAGACGGAACACTGCGGGCACATTTGACTGTGGAGGGAAAACACACTTGAGTTAAAGATAATGAAAACTTTGAATGATAGCAATGATAATGATGATGTGAAATGCAGTTGCGACCGACGGCGAGCAGCAAGTTCTCCAGGTTTCCGGTGGTCTCGCCTTCAATACTGGCCTCCATTTCACAACCATACAACTTTTGGTAGACGGCAAACACTGCACGTGAAAACACACAAAGACACGTCTCTCGAGAAATTTTCTCATGATGGTATATACAGTACACGTTATTATGGTAAATTAATTTGATCACGCTTATTATTTAAATTTTAATATTACATTGTGACTTTTTCTCTTAGAATATTGACACTTTTTCTTATTTTGTTGTTTTCCATTTAAAACTTCCCATTAAAGTGCAGTGAGTCACTCAAATCAGGGGTCCCCAACCGCTGGGCCGCGGACCAGTACCGGTCCGTGGCGCATTTGGTACCGCGCCGCAAAAGAAATAATAATATGGCCATTATGCAGTCGTTGCCCCTTAACAAACCAGTATCCCTGTCTACTCTAGATATAATACTACAGGATGGAATGTCGTCACAGAAATCCACTGATTGGACTGCTAGCAGTACATCTTGTTTTGTATATCTATAGGCACTTGTCCTCGATAATAATGTCTGACGTAGGGTGGGCACATCAAATTTGTTCCCGGAAATAATTAGCCCCCACACTAGAATGACTGAAAAACAGACGTCTTTGGATACAAAGAAAAGGGCACCTGACGAGCCAGAGGATGAGCCTACAACCTCGAAGAAAACAAAATCTATGCTACTCCCCAAACACTAAAGACCCACAAACTGCGAAGGAGTGGATTCGTGACCCGTTTGTGAATAAACTGAGTGATTCGAGCATGTCTGTGCAACAGGAGGATCAATTTGTAGAGATCACAAATGACGGCGGCCTTAAACGTACATTTGAGACAACAACTCCACCGAGGTTCTGGATTAAAGTCATTCTGGAATATCCTGACATCGCTAGGAGAGCATTGAAATGCCGGTGTTCTGACAAATTTTCTATGCGCGTAACGTTAGAAATGGCCGTGAATGCAGCGATTCCAAAGTAAACACTAAAACTTTCTTTAAATAAAGAAATATTAACTTACGTTTGCCATGTTACCTGCACACAACAACTGCACGCAGCTCTCTCACTTAACGACTTCGCCGTGTCTTTAAGCATTCATTTACGCCATTTTCATGTTGCACATGTATGTTTATGATTTAAATAGTTTTTTGCACCGTTGGATAACATTGAGAGTCCAACTGAATATAAAAGAGGGCTTTTTCACCGCCACAAAAGCTTAGGGAGCCAAATTTTATAAGGGTGCAAAATTTGACAGAACCTCGAGCTGTGAAAAAAAGACCCAAATCACACCAGTCCGTGGTGCAAAAAAGGTTGGGGACCCCTGACTCAAATACAAGATTCTCATTTTTCCCAACTTACATCATTCAAATTTCAACATATTGATACACAAACGGACACTTCACGTTTACTATTGTGACAAAGTGTAATCATTTTTTTACAAAAATGTCCCACTGAAACCCTTTCACATTTAGGTATGATCCGCAAAACAGGTTTTGAGGCCGATTTCAACCTAAACCGTTTGGGTGGTCAGTCAAGGTTGTTCGGGCTGTCGGTAAAGGTCGTACAGACGGTCGGTCAAGGTCGTTTGGTCGTCAAGGTGGAAAAAAAACTTACCATGGTACTATCGTTTTTTAGGGATATAAATATGTAAGAATGTTAGTCTGACATGTATGACATTGTGACAGGCATGGCACAGGAACTGGAAAAAAAATTTGTGGTCGTCGGAAAAAGAAAGTACATAGTCGTTAAGAGGGAAAAAAAGGGGGAAAAAAGCCTTACTATACAGGTTTTGAGGCCGATTTCAACCTAAACCGTTTGGGTGGTCAGTCAAGGTCGTTCCGGGAGCCAGTCAAGATCGTACGGGCGGTCGGTCAAGGTCGTTTGGTCGTCAAGGTGGAAAAAAAACTTACCATACATGGTCGTTTTTTTAGGGTATAAGTATGTATGTATGTTAGTCTGTTGGGTATTATATTAGGACAGGTAAGGCAGTCTGACCGGTATGGAAGTCTGACGGGTATGGCGGTCTGAAATGGATGACGGTCTGACGGATGTGTTAGTCTGACGGTATGATATTGTAACAGGTATGGCAGTCTGACAGGTAGGTGGGAAAAAAACTTTCCATAAATGGTTGTTTGTAGAGGGAGGAAAAAAGGATTACATGGTCGTTTTTTTGAGAGGAAAATAAGCCTTAATATACATTGTCTTTTTTTAGGGCTATATGTATGTATGTATGTATGTATGTATGTATGTTAGTCTGACGGCTTTGATAGTCTGATGGGTATGAAGGTCTGACTTGTATGACAGTCTGATATATATAAATTTCTGATGGGTATGACATTCTGTTATACGGTATGTTAATCTCACATGTATGACTTTCTAATGGGTATGGCAGTCTGACAGGTAGTGGGGGAAAAAAAAAACCTTACCAGTTTTCAGAGAGAAAAAAAATACATGGCTGTTGTTGTTTTTTTTTTTTATAGCTATATGTTGTTTTTTTAGGTAAATATGTATGGCTGACGCGTATGACATTCTGACAAGTTTGGCAGTCTGACAGGTAGGTGGAAAAAAAACCTAACCATACATGGTCGTTTTTTTTGGTTTTTTTTAACTACGTACATGTATGTCTGATGCGTATGACATTCTGACAAGTATGGAAGTCTGACGGGTATGTTAGTCTGACATGTATGACTTTCTGATGGCTATGACATTCCGACAGGTATAGCAGGCAGGGTATGGCAGTCTGACAGGTATGACTTTCGGACAGGTGTGTCGGTCTGACGGGTATGATATTGTGACAGGTATGGCAGTCTGATAGGTAGGTTGAAAAAAACCTTACCATAAATAGTTGTTTTTAGAGGGAGGCAAAAAAAGGATTACATGGTCGTTTTTTGAGAGGAAAATTAGCCTTACTATACATTGTCTTTTTGTAAGGCTATAAATACAGTGGGGAGTACAAGTATTTGATACACTGCCAATGGTTTTTCCCATTGGCAGTGTATCAAATACTTGTATGTATGTATGTATGTATGTATGTATGTATGTTAGTCTGACGGGTATGGCAGTCTGACGGGTATGACTTTCTGACAGGTATGTTGCTCTGGCGGGTATGAAATTTTGACAAGTATGTCTGTGATTGGTATGAAATTCTAACAGGTATAAATTTCTGACGGGTATGGCAGTCTGACAGGTACTGGGGGAAACAAACCTTACCATACATGGTTGTATGAAAAGATTACATTTTTTTTTTTTGCTATATTTATTTCAGATGCGTATCACATTCTGACAAGTATGGCAGTCTGATGGGTATGACTTTCTGATGGGTATGAAATTCTGACATGTATGTTAGGCTGACATGTATGTTAGCCTGACATGTATGACTTTCTGACAGGTATGGCAGTGTGGTGGGCATGTTAGTCTGACATGTATGACTATGATGGTTTGGCAGCCTGACCCATATGGCATTCTGATGGGTATGACAGTCTGACAGGTATGACCTTCGGACAGTTGTTTCGGTCTGACGGGTATGGCAGTCTGATAGGTAGGTGGGAAAAAAAACCTTACCATAAATATTTTATTTTTAGAGGGAGGTAAAAAGGATTGTTTTTTTTTTTAGTTATAAAAATATATGTCTGATTCGTATCACATTCTGACGAGTATGGCAGTCTGACAGGTATGTTAGTCTGACATGTATGACTTTATGATGGGTATGACAGTCTGACAGGTAGGTGGGGGGAAAAAAACTTACCATACCTATGTATGGTAAGTTTTTTTGTTTTTAAAGGGAGGAAAAAAGGATTACAGTCGTTTTTTTTTGCTATAAAATCTGATGCGTATCACATTGTGACAAGTATGGCAGTCTGATGGGTATGGCATTCTGATAGGTATGGCAATCTGACAGGTAGGTGGGGAAAAAACCTTACCATACATGGTTGTTTTTAGAGGGAGCAAAAAAGGATTAGTTTTTTTTTTTTTTGCGATAAAATCTGATGCGTATCACATTCTGACAAGTATGGCAGTCTGATTGGTATGACATTCTGACAGTTATGTTAGTCTGACATGTATGACTTTCTGACGGGTGTGACGGTCTGATGTGTATGACTTTCTGATGGGGATGAACTTGAGACAGGTATGGCGGGTAGGTGGGGAAAAAAATACCTTACCATACATGGTTGTGTTAGACGGAGGAAAAAAGCATTACATGGTAATTTTTTTTTGTTTTTAGCTATAAATATGTCTGGCATGTATGACTTTATGATGGGTATGTCAGTCTGACAGGTAGGTGGGGAAAAAAACCTACCATACATGGTTGTTTTTAGAGGGGAGGAAAAAAGGATTACAGTGTCTTTTTTTTTTTTTTTTTTTTTAGCTATAAAAGCTATAAAAGTCTGATGGGTATCACATTCTGCCAATTAGGCAGTCTGATGGGTATAACATTCTGATAGATATGGCAGTATGACGCGTATGTTAGTCTGACATGTCTGACTTTCTGGTGGTAATGACATTCTGACAGGTATGGCAGTCTGACAGATAGGTGGGGAAAAAAACCTAACCATACATGGTTTTTAGAGGGAGGGAAAAAGGATTGTTTTTAGCTATAGAAGTCTGATGCGTATCGCATTCTGACAAGTATGGCAGTCTGATGGGTATGACATTCTGATAGGTATGGCAGTCTGACATGTATGACTTTCTGATGGGTATGACATTTTGCCAGGGATGGCAGTCTGACAGGTATATTAGTCTGGCATGTATGACTTTATGATGGGTATGTCAGTCTGACAGGTAGGTGGGGAAAAACAACCTTACCATACATGGTTGTTTTTAGACGGAGGAAAAAAGGATTACATGGTCTTTTTTTTTTTTTTTGTATTTAGCTATAAATGTTTGTCTGATGCGTATCTCATTCTGACAAGTATGAGAGTCTGATGGGTATGACATTCTGATAGGTATGTTAGTCTGACATGTATGACTGATGTATGGCAGCCTGACGTGTATGGCATTCTGACATGTATGAGTTTCTGATGGGTATGACGGTCTGATGGTATGAACTTGTAACAGGTATGGCAGTCTGACAGGTAGGTGGGGAAAAAAACCTTACCATACATGGTTGTTTTTAGAGGGAGGAAAAAACTTTTTTTTTTTTTTTTAGCTATAAAAGTTTGATGCGTATCACATTCTGACAGGTATGGCAGCCTGACGTGTATAGCAGTCTGACATGTATGACTTTCTGATGGGTATAAACTTGTGACAGGTATGTCAGTCTGACAGGTAGTGGGAAAAAAACCTTACCATATATGGTTGTTTTTAGAGGGAGGAAAAAAGGATTACATGGTCGTTTTTTGTTTTTTTTTGCAATAAAAATGTATGTCTGAAAGTCATACCTGTCAGAATGTCATACCCATCAGAAAGTCATACCTGTCTGAATGTCATACCCATCACACT
Organism: Corythoichthys intestinalis; assembly: GCF_030265065.1. NCBI lineage: Eukaryota > Metazoa > Chordata > Actinopteri > Syngnathiformes > Syngnathidae > Corythoichthys > Corythoichthys intestinalis. Next base: position 46,397,656 of record NC_080405.1, on the reverse strand, counting down.
GCCATACTTTCTGAATGTCATACCCGTCACTTTTTTATAGCCCTAAAAGAAACGACTATATAATCCCTCTAAAAACGACCATGTATGGTGTTTTTTTCCCACATACCTGTCAGACTGCCATATCTGTCGGAATGTCAAACCCATCAGAAAGTCATACATGTCAAACTGCCATACCTGTCAGAAAGTCATACATGTCAGACTGCCATACCGATCAGAATGTCATACCATCGGACTGCCATACTTGTCAGAATGTGATACGCATCAGACTTTTATAGCTAAAAAAAAAAAAAAAGACAATGCAATCCTTTTTTTCCTCCCTCTAAAAACCATGTATGGTGTGGTATTTTTCCCCACCTACCTGTCAGACTGCCATACCTGTCACAAGGTCATACCAATCAGTATGGCAGGCTGACAAGTAGTGGAAGGGGGGAAAAAACCCTTACCATACATGCTTGTTTTTAGAGGGAGGAAGAAACGATTACATGGTCGGTTTTTGTTGTTGTTTTTTTAGAGCTATAAATATATATGTTAGTCTGACGGCTATGAAATTCTGACAAGTATGGCAGTCTCACAGGTGGAAAAAACCTTACCATTCATGGTCGTTTTTAGAGGGGGTGGGGAAAAGGATATGGTCGGGGTTTTTTTAGAGCTAAAAATATGTATGTTAGTCTGACGGGTATGACATTCTGACAAGTATGGCAGTGTGATGATATGACATTGTTACAGGTATGGCAATCTGACAGGTATGAGAGTCTTCGGGTATGACAGTCTGACAGGAATGTTGGTCTGATAAGTATGGCAGTCTGACAGGTAGTTGGTAACAAAACACTGCATGGTTTTTAGAGGGAGGAAACAAGGATTAAAAGGTCAATTTTTTTAGAGCTATAAATCGGTACGTATGTTAGTCTGACGGTAATGACAAGTGTGGCAGTCTGACAGGTAGGTGGAAATTAAAAATCTTACCATACATGGTCATTTTTGGGGGCAGGGGTGATTACATGGTCTTTTTTTTTTTTTTTAGCTTATAAATATGTATGTATGTTAGTCTGACGGGTATGATATTCTGTCAGGTATGACATTCTGAGAGCTATGGCAGTCTGACGGGTAAGTTAGTCTGTCTGGTATGACAGTCTGACTGGAATGTAAGTCTGATGTGTGTGACAGTCTGACAGGTATGGCAGTCTGACGGGTATGACAGTCCGAAAATCAATGTGAATTCCTGTTAAAATTTCTTCCAGATTTCAAATTTAAGACAAATAATCTTGCCTTTTGCTGTTGATGTTCACGTTACAAAATGAAATTCAGCTCATTTAGTTTCACACTGTTCCTTTTTTTTGTTTTTACATCTGCATTCTCATTTTATTGTCACATCCTTGAATCACATACTATTTTTATCCGATGCGTTTTTTTTTTGTTTTTTTTTTTATCTACTAAGTTCGCACTGTGTGCAGATCTGTACTCTGTAGATACTTCGTCATACCTAGCGCAAGTCAACCTTCCACTGAGCAAACCGATTTCTCTTCCCATGAGATAGAGGGCTAGCATTTGAAAGAAATGGAATAAAGCCCGTAAACTGAGGGCAAACCAGACGTCACTTTGCCTAGGGCTTTGCGTTTCTTAACCTTCACCGCTGGCATAAAAGAAAGTAAAATGATCGGGTGATATCATTAATGTGAGAGCTATCGATCTATCAATCAAGTGCGTCATTTCCAATAGAAATTGGGTAAAAGTTACTGAGCAGACACCATTTTCTTGTTCTCAAAACAATTTCATTTCATCATTCAGCAAATATACTCTTACCTTTGCAGAGATGTTCTGCACTCCTATTTCCAAGAATGGTGATGAATTTCTCTTCATCTGTGCCAAATTTGCCCTCGCCAGCCACGTACAAGTCCTGCCCTCACAACAAACAAAACCTGGATTATTATTATTCTCACAATTCAGGAGTTATGAAAGCCCGAGCCATAGACTTCATAATGTATTGACGGGACACGGGGCCCTGGGCTGATAAATAGGGGGCCTGCATTGTTGACGTGACTGTCAAAGCTGACCGAGAGGAACCACAGACAAAGAGGTTTTTTCCTTGCAAATTCTTGTGAATAAATGTAAATTCCTGTTCCTGTTCCTAATTCTTATAGATATGAACGTAAAACAGTCTCGATTATTGGTTAAAAGCAAAAAAAACCCCAAAAACCGTGCAGTTAGTATTTATTTTACGTAAATATGTCGAAGTACAATGCTAGTCTGTAAGTGACTGTAGCTAGCGGCCGCCTTATGTAAACAGAGCTTTTCCGTTGGAAATTCTTGTGAATAAATGTTTAAATCCTTGAATTATTTATAGATATGGATGTAAAACTGTCCTTTTCCGGTGAAAATTCTTGTGAATAAATGCTTAAATCCTCGACTTTTTTACAGATATTGACGTAAAACAGTCTCGGTTCTTGGTTAAAACCAAAAAAATTGAGCAGTTAGCATTTATTTTACGTAAATATGTCAAACTATAATGCTAGTCTGTTAGTGACTGTAGCTAGCAGCCGCCTTATGTAAACAGAGCTTTTCCGGTGAAAATTCTTGTGTATAAATGCTTAAATCCTCTAATTCTTTATAGATATGGACGTAAAACAGTCTTGGTTCTTGGTGAAAAGCAAAAAAAAAAAAAAAAAACTGTGCAGTTAGCATTTATTTTATATAAATATGTCGAAGTACAATGCTAGTCTGTTAGTGACTGTAGCTAGTGGCAGCCTTATGTAAACAGAGCTTTTCCGTTGGAAATTCTTGTGAATAAATGCTTAAATCCCTGAATTCTTTATAGATATGGACATAAAACAGTCTCGATTCTTGGTTCAAAGTAAAAAAAAAAAATTTTTTTTAAATGTGCATTTAGCATTTATTTTAAGTAAATATGTCGAAGTCTGGTACTAAATGTAGCTAGCGGCCGCCTTATGTAAACAGAGCTTTTCTGGTTAAAATTCTTGTGAATAAATGCTTAAATCCCCGAAGTCTTTGTAGATATGGACTCAAAACTGTCTCGATTCTTGGTTAAAAGCAAAAAAAAACCATGCAGTTAGCATTTATTTTACGTAAATATTGCGAACAATGATGCCAATGCAGTGGCGGCTAATTTCTCCTATTGATATTTTTTCACGTTTCAAAATGCATGCATGGTACGAAAAATATAATAATGACTTTGAATCCTCGAACAAATCCCTCCTAAGACAATACTTCCTGTTTGTATGCGGTAAAGCTTTCATACTTTTTCAACAGAAATCCGGCATTAGATCACCGCGTGCGTGAGTGTGTGAATAGCTCCTCTTGATGTGGGCGGCGCCCTATTTGGATGCGAGGGGCATCCAATACTATTATGAAGTCTATGCCCGGGCAACAGCTAGTGCCAAAAACCAGATGAAATTGTTGTTCATTAATATTCAATCTGTAAATTTGCGTCATTTATAGAGGCCTCGATGTGCCATCGAAATGGTGAGATGGTGAAAATTGAAATATTTGAGGGGTTCAAAACATGATCACCACTGGAAAGCTTGGTAATTTGACAACATTTTCATCCATGAACATTTTAGCTGAGGGTGTAAACAAGTGTGCAAGTGCGTCAACCGACTAAATATGCCCTCCTCACTGCTAGCCGAGAACCTCGGCGTCAAACAAGCGCAACTCTCATTTCATTTATTTGCACTCTCTCTCACCATTCCATACAATTTCAACAATGTGAATGGCGCAGCGGCACGGGAACAACAATTCCCAGGAGGCCACGCTTCGACACGGCTGCCGCGAGACCTTACACAAACTGCGCCGCTGTGCATACGTGCTTGCCAGCGTGCGTGCGGCGAATAGACAATGAGGGTTTTGGTTTCCTACCTTGGCATCTTTCTCGATATTTGCCTCATCGACTCCGTCCTCCCTGCTTCCCTTCTCACCACCAACACACAAACACAAAAAAGAAGAGAAAGGAAAATCAACAAGTGTCTTGAAAATATGTTTGAATGAGTTTAGCACTTGTAGATGTCCAATCCATTTGAAGTGGGAAGGTTGGCAGCGAATAATTCGCAGAGTTACGCAGAGTCTGACCAAGCCATGATAGCAATTACAGTGGTACCTCGACGTACGAATTTAATTTGCTCCAGGACCTGGTTGGAAGTCGAAATATGGTATGTCGAGGGGGATTTTCCCATACCAATACATCATAATTCAATCAATTCATTCCACAGATTCAAAAGCTACGCTAAATCCAAAAAAACTACTGCTGGTATAATTACAAATAGCAATTACACATAGCAAAACAAATAAATTATCAATACGAATCATAATAATAATAATAATGTAATGAATTGGGTACTAATGTGGTGGTTTTGTTTTGCATGCTGAACGCACCTGTGACCATATGCAGAGATTAAGGGGGCATACCCCCCTGGTGGCCGAAAATGTCATTGCATGTAATTGACTTTCCTATATATGAATTTTAGATTAAGAGTTTGCCGGTACATTTGTCAATAAAAGTTGTAAAGCAACAAAACAAAACTCAAAAATGAATGAAATGAACAAAAAAAAGAAAGATTTTATAGTGGGTCGAACTTATTTTTCGAACACATCATGTGACGAGCACCTTAGACACGGCCATTTACTTTGCTTAGCCATAACCACCAGAGGACAGATTCTGCCAGACAGATATGTTTTTGTAGATGTGCAGACGCTAAGTGATACATGCTAATTGCTTGTTATCGCTGTATCAGCAGCTATTTGTAAATGCAAATTTGAATTGCTTTCATTAAAGATTAGACTGATTTAATTTCTTTTTTTTTTGTTTTGTTTCATTCAGCAAGTGTTGATGTCATGAGCAGCTGAAAGAAGTACGCAAACCACACGGACGTCTGGCATTGTCATTTCAGAGCTTAGCTCACTGTCTAGCTAGGACTTGGCTCCAACGCCTTGGCGAGCACAGGACACAGACGTAAAATACATGTTTTTGGATAGTTTTTCTTTTATTTAGAGGAGGGGTGTCCAAACATTTTGCAAAGGGGGCCAGATTTGGTGTGGTAAAAATGTGGGGGGCCGACCTTGGCTGACTTCCTTTACGTAGAACAATATATTTAAGCAAATTTTAGCAAGCCATTCTGTGTGCCACATTTGCTTTCTCGCAACTAGCCTTTGTGGCGTTCTCTTTCAACTCTCGGGCTCTTGAGAAATACTGCTACTGTGAAATTTAACTAGCTTCAAGTTGCTTCAATTTTTCGCTGCGTATCTTCCCTGTAATCTTGTTGTACATGTCAGCGGGTCTTGTTTGGTAGTATCGCCTCACATTGAACTCTTTAAAAACAGTGACTGTCTCTGCAAATGAGGCAGACACAGTTGTTGAGTATTTTACTACACTTGATCTTAGTGAAGAAATAGTCCAATTTCCACCTATCCATGAATCATCTGCCGTCGCAGTCAACTTTCCTTTTTTTGTTGATTCTCGCCATTTTAGAAAATTGGAAGTAAAGTGTCACACGGGGTAATGTTGCTTATAGTTCTGCTGCCTTTTAGTGGGTAAATGAATAGCAGCATTTAGTGTGTAAGCTACTCCATATGCTGGTAGCAGTACTGCTGACCAATTTATTAACTCTGTGTGCGGGCCAGACGTTATTGATTTTATGACAGAGGCTGGGGGCCGGATGAAATTTGACCACGGGCCGCATTTGGCCCCCGGGCCAGACTTTGGACATGTCTGATTTAGAGGGTGTCTTGAGGTACCGTATTGGCCCGAATACAACACGACCAACTCCTTTTCAAGACTCAAGTGTGAAAAAAGACTTTTTGAACACCAAATTTTTATACAGAAAATAATTACAGTACATCTGAAACAAATGATTACAACAGTATATTTGAGAGAAAAAGCATGTTAATTTGCCTCGTTTAAATTTTAATATCTGAACATTTAAATATGTAAACTAAAGTGCAATCACGTTTGTAAATGAATGGCTTCTGGTTTTTGAAATGTAAATAAACCAATCGATTGTGATAAAACAACAAAATTGCAATAACTGCATTAACCATCAAAGTGAAGTCTAACTGTAACTGTAGTCTTGAAACAAATCTGAATAAGGAAAATCATTGCAATAAAATAATGCAAACTGGTCAAACTTGAGAGTAGCTGAGATCTCTCATGACAGAACATCGCTTCAATGATATCTGGCGCAATCTAGCATCGTGAATGGGTATAACGTCTAGACCGCGAATATAAGATGACCCCCACTTTTTCAGTCTTATTTCAGTGCAAAAAACACCGTCTTCTATTCAGAATAATACGGTATTTTAAGGGGTAATTCCGTATTACACGGAAATCCGGGTTACAACCCCAGCGCAGGAACGGACCTCGTTTGTAAACCGGGGACTACTTGTATTGTTATTTCCATGAAAATGTAAACGTAAAATATAGGTAAGGGACTACCTGCAAGAGGATAACAAGGAGCCTCTGGTAGTAACCCGAAGTGTCGCTGCAGATGTCTTTCTCCAGTTTGCTGCCGAACTCTGCAACATATACATTAACATTCATAATATTATAACATAACATCATAACATAAATTACGTTAACATTCATATAATAAAATTACTCATTACTAGTTTATTCTTGTAATAACTTTTTTCTAATAGAGTTGAGTCTTTTTCTTTAACCTCTTATTTTCTTGGTCAATATTGACAAGATACACCTTTGAAAATTAGGTGTACTTTATTGTACATTTCCAGTTTTGTTTATTGTTTGCCATGAAATATTTAATATATTTTCAAATAGTATACAGTGGGGCAAACAAGTATTTAGTCAACCACCAATTGTGCAAGTTCTCCTACTTGAAAACATTAGAGAAGAGGCCTGTAATTGTCAACATAGGCAAACCTCAACCATGAGAGAGAATGTGTGTGTGGGGGGGGGGGGGGGGGGGGGGGTAACAGAAACTCACATTGTTCACATTGAAAATTTTAGTCCTGCACCAGGCTGGGAAGACTGAATCTGCAATAGGTAAAACGCTTGGTGTAAAGAAATCAACTGTGGGAGGAATTATTAGAAAATGGAAGACATACAAGACCACTGAAAATCTCCCTCGATCTGGGGCTCCATGCAAGATCTCACCCAATGGCGTCAAAATGATAACAAGAACGGTTAGCAAAAATCCCAAAACCACACAGGGGGGCCAAGTGAATAACCTACAGAGAGCTGGGACCACTGTAACAAAAGCTACTATCAGTAACATGATGCGCCGCCAGGGACTCAAATCCTGCGCTGCCAGACGTGTCCCCCTGCTGAAGCCAGTACACGTCCAGGCCCGTGTGCAGTTCGCTAGAGCGCACTTGGATGATCCAGAAGAGGACTGGGAGAATGTGTTATGGTCAGATGAAACCAAAATAGAACTTTTGGGTAGAAACACAGGTTCTCGTGTTTGGAGGAGAAAGAATACTGAATTGCATCCGAAGAACACCATACCCACTGTGAAGCATGGGGGTGGAAACATCATGCTTCGGGGCTGTTTTTCTGCAAAGGGACCAGGACGACTGATCTGTGTAAAGGAAAGAATGAATGGGGCCATGTATCGAGAGATTTTGAGTGAAAATCTCCTTCCATCAGCAAGGGCATTGAAGATGAGACGTGGCTGGGTCTTTCAGCATGACAATGATCCCAAACACACAGCCAGGGCAACAAAGGAGTGGCTTCGTAAGAAGCATTTCAAGGTCCTGGTGTGGCCTAGCCAGTCTCCAGATCTCAACCCCATCAAAAATCTGTGGAAGGAGTTGAAAATCTGTGTTGCCCAACGACAGCCCCAAAACATCACTGCTCAAGAGGAAAGCTGCATGGAGGAATGGGCCAAAATACCAGCAACAGTGTGTGAAAAGCTTGTGAAGACTTACAGAAAACATTTGGCCTCCGTTATTGCCAACAAAGGGTACATAACAAAGTATTGAGATGAACTTTAGTTATTGAACAAATACTTATTTTCCACCATGATTTGCAAATAAATTCTTTAAAAATCAAAACAATGTGATTTTCTGTTTTTTTTTTTTTTCACATTCTGTCTCTCATGGTTGAGGTTTACCCATGTTGACGAATACAGGCCTTGCTAATATTTTCCAGTGGGAGAACTTGCACAATTAGTGGTTGACTAAATACTTATTTGCCCCACTGTATTTATGATGATAAAAAATACAATAATGATTAATAATTATAAATATATTAATAATTGCTAATATATATATATATATATATATATATTTTTTTTTTTATTATTATTAAATTTATTAGGATCATGGAAGCTTCCACTTGGGGAAATTATATACATACAGTATATCCTGTATATACATAATATAATAAAAATATACAGTTATATATATATATATATATATATATATATATATAATTTTTTTTTTTTTTTAATGACTAAAAACAGTCACTTGCGAAAACATTCTTATTGGCAGATTTTTTTTGTTTTTTTGTTAGTTGAGTAGTTTCATTTTCCACAAAGATAGTCCTTTGCTGATGTGGCCTTTTCACTGTATTGTGAATTTATTCTCATCACGTAACATTTTGCTGAATATATGGGCCGTGTGAGCTAAATTTGTAGAATGTGCCTCGTGCCACGAGGAATATGCCTTAAAAAAGATTTCAGAACATGCTTTGAAACTACACTGTTCAATAAATCCATTTAACTGCGCTGACGGGGCATGCTAATTACCATATTTTTCACAGTTACGCGGTTTAGTCATGACCAAAATGGCTGTTTGACTGGTTCCTGCATAGAAGTGTTAGTTTGTAGTAATGGCACAATAATTCACCGCTAATGGCGTTCAAAGCGCGCGCTTATCGATCGGCTTACCTTTCTCGTAGACTTTAACGATGTCTCTAAGGCGTGGTCTGCTCCTGGAGGCCAAGATTTCAATCAGCACGTCATCGTCAGTCCCGACGCCCTGCGGTGCCAGCCGAAAGGATCACAAAGAAGCGACCCGCGTCTTTTTATGACTCCAGTATTATTAGAACAAAAACCATCATAAATTCTCCCATCGCAATATTCCCTTCTGTTGCCGGCGAGCCGAGTTGCCACGGCGACCCGCCGCACCTTCAATTTCAGCTTTTGTATGCTTAATTAACTGTCTTCACACTCAACTCAATGCTGAATGTGGAAAGGCTTTATTATGATGAAATATTACGGCTTGATGAAAAAAATAGCGATGCACATCTGCGTAATATTCCTTGATAGTTATCTTGATTTACCGTATTGGCCCGAATATAAGACTGCCCTGATTATAAGACGACCCCCTCTTTTTCAAGACAAGTTTGAAAAAAAGACTTTTTGAACACCAATTAGATTTTATACAGAAAATAATTACAGTACATCTGAAACAAGTGATTATAACAATATATTTGAGAGAAAAAGCATGTTATTTTGCCTCTTTCAAATCTTAATATCTGAATATTTAAATATGTAAACTAAAGTGCAATCACATTCGTAAATGAATGGCTTCTGTTTTTTGGAATGTGAATAAACCAATCTATTGTGATAAAACAACAAAATTGCAATAACTGCATTAACCATCAAAGTGAAGTCTAACTAACTGTAGTCTTGAAACAAATCTGACTAAGGAAAAAACATCGCAATAAAATAATGCAAACTGGTTAAACTAGTAGCTGAGATCTGTTATGACGGAACATCGCTTCAGTGATATCTGGCGCCATCTAGCGTCGTGAATGGGGAGAGTAGCTGAGATCTGTCATCACAGAACATCTCTTCAATGATATCTGGCATCATCTAGCGTCGTGAATGGGTATAATGTCTAGACCGCGAATAAGAAACGACCCCCTCTTTTTCAATCTTATTTCAATGCAAAAAACATTATATTATATTCGGGCCAGTACGGTACTTGATTTTGTATTCTTAAATCATTGGCTGCCATTGACTGCGATAGACACCAATTCCATTTGAACTGGGAGGGCTGAAAGCCATTTGTTGTTCCGATTATTTTGGGGCATTTTCGGGTCACTTCCTTGTTAATCCTCTGGCAGCCATTGATGATGTTGAACGTTTATTGCCCAATCAGCCTTGATTGGACGTCCAGCAGTGTTGTTTTTGTCAACAATGACAAAAACGAATATATTTTGTCAACGGACACTTTTTTCATGACGATGACGAGACGATAAGGAACTAAAAACTTTTTGGGGGACTAAAACGTAACGAGACGGTTGCCAGTTTTCGTCTGACGAGACAAGAACGAGACGTTAATTCACAATAGTCTCCGTCATGTTCAAAATGTGTGACACTTTACAGTGGGGCAAATAAGTATTTAGTCAAGCACCAAATGTGCAAGTTCTACTTGAAAAGATTAGAGAGGCCTGTAATTGTCAACATGGGTAACCCTCAACCATGAGAGACAGAATGTGGAAAAGAAAACAGAAAATCACATTGTTTGATTTTTAAAGATTCTATTTCCAAATTAGAGTGAAAAATAAGTATTTAGTCACCTACGAACAAGCAAGATTTCTGGCTGTCAAAGAGGTCTGACTTCTTCTAACGAGTTCTAACGAGGCTCCACTCATTACCTGTATTAACGGCACCTGTTTTAACTCATTATCGGTATAAAAGACACGTGTCCACAACCTCACACAGTCACACTCCAAACTCCACTATGGCCAAGAACGAAGAGCTGTCGAAGGACACCAGAGACAAAATTGTGGACCTGCACCAGGTTGGGAAGACTGAATCTGCAATAGGTAAAACGCTTGGTGTAAAGAAATCACCTGTGGGAGCAATTATTAGAAAATGGAACACATACAAGACCACTGATAATCTCCCTCGATCTGGGGCTCCATGCAAGATCTCACCCCGTGGCGTCAAAATGATAACAAGAACGGTGAGCAAAAATCCCTGAACCACACAAGTTCTAGTGAATGACCCACAGAGTGCTGGGACCGCAGTAACAAAGGCTACTATCAGGAACACAATGCGCCACCAGGGACTCAAATCCTGCCCTGCCAGACGTGTCCCCCTAATGAAGAAAGTACACGTCCAGGCCCGTCTGTGGTTCGCTAGAGAGCATTTGGATGATCCAGAAGAGGACTGAGAGAATGTGTTATGGTCAGATGAAACCAAAATAGAACTTTTTGGTAGAAACACAGGTTCTCGTGTTTGGAGGAGAAAGAATACTGAATTGCATCCGAAGAACACCATACCCACTGTGAAGCATGGGGGTGGAAACATCATGCTTTGGGGCTGTTTTTCTGCAAAGGGACCAGGACGACTGATCTCTGTAAAGGAAAGAATGAATGGGACCATGTATCGAGAGATTTTGAGTGAAAATCTTCTTCCATCAGCAAGGGCATTGAAGATGAGACGTGGCTGGGTCTTTCAGCATGACAATGATCCCAAACACACAGCCAGGGCAACAAAGGAGTGGCTTCATACGAAGCATTTCAAGGTCCTGGAGTGGCCAAGCCAGTCTCCAGATCTCAACCCCATAGAAAATCTGTGGAGGGAGTTGATAGTCCGTGTTGCCCAATGACAGCCCCAAAACATCACTGCTCTAGAGGAGATCTGCATGGAGGAATGGGCCAAAATACCAGCAACAGTGCGTGAAAAGCTTGTGAAGAGTTATAGAAAACGTTTGGCCTCCGTTATTGCCACCAAAAGGATACATAACCAAGTATTGAGATGAACTTTTGGTATTGACCAAATACTTATTTTCCACCATGATTTGCAAATAAATTCTTTAAAAATCAAACAATGTGAATTTCTGGTTGTTGTTTTTTTTTTTGGTGTAGTTGTGTCACTCGTGACGGTCTGCACCAGATTAACAACACTGGTCAGAAAGATGAAGAAAATTGACGAAAGCGGAGATTTGATTCTGCCAGTTTGTCGCCGAACAGAATTTGCCTGCAACTATTGCTGATCACTTCTCAGAATTAGCAAAAGAAATGTTCCCCGACTCAAATATTGCATTTTATCAATTGACCTTTTTAATTTATAATTGGACACACTAACGAACTACCTTCAAGTCAAACTGAAATGCGAGCTGAAGTGCCATGAAGTGCAGCCATCAAGACATGATAGAAATTGCCAAAAGTACTACATACAATGATAACAAAAGCCACTGTTAAGTTTTAGAAATCATGATGTAGCTGAAGATATTGATTGTTCTTTGATTGCAGCAGGTTATATGTTACAATACTACCAATAAATTCATATTATTTTAAAAATTGAGTCTTATTTTTGTTTCATATTGCACACTATATACAACGTTGTAAGATTACTCACCGATTTGTAAGGGCATACGTCATTATTTGTAAGATTGCCAACGGCCTCGGGTTGACAGGTATGCTTTCACCCCTGATAATAAGTATTCTTGACAAAAGACCAAGACGAAATTTTAAAGGGAAACCAAAAACAACACTGAGGTCCAGCACCTTCAATGGCATTGAAAGATAAGCATTCACAGTCAATCCTGATTTTAAATTAATTAGAAATTGAGTATAGTCTATGGTAGGGCAATGTATTAATTATGGGTCTCTTCCCTTGTTAATTTTACGGTACTTACAGGACACTTCCTATTGATTTTGGGTCATTTCCTGTTAATTTGGGGTTATTTCTGGGACACTTCCTGTTCACTGGTCACGTCAAATAGAGTTTGGGGCCTTTCTCCGGTCACTTCCTGGTCAAATTTGGTCAGTGTTTTCCTAATCGGAAATAAATGATGCTTTTGAAAATAAACTGGGATGTTTATATCACTGATAATAATATAACAGTGCATCAAAAGTTTGTTTAATATAGATAATTGTTGCTTGTAGTTGGCTGGTGACTCACATTTTTATGCTGAACTGCTGAAGAATAATCTCAATAGCAGATTTTAAATGGCCCAAATAGAACATGACACTTTCTTAAAAAGAAAAATCTTCAAGTGAGTCACTCGTGCAGCTTTGAATAAAGGCTAACTCATTTTCAGTCAGTACTTTTCACCATGAATGGCTGTCAACCCTTAATGACGCTTTTCAAGTGCACATATTCCCACTTGTCACTCCTCACTTTCATTAGGTGTGAATAACAGACACAAATGCGACAGTCCCGTTGATTTATGCGTTTCGCCATCATTACCGCAATGTTTTTGGAAAGCTTTTTGACAAGAGTTGAAATCTATTTAGTTGTCATATTTATTTGTGTTGCACGACCAATACCAATTTTTTGCTACTGATGCTATGAGCAAGTGACTTCAAAATGATAGCAGACCCATATTTGGGACATAAACAGGGGTGAAATTGGCTAGAATTTCTTGCCGGAACTCCCTGACGTGAAGGTCGCCACGGAGCCAGAAATTTTATTTATTTATTTTTCATTCAAAATTGTATTTTTTCAATAATTTGCAAAATAAAAATTAACAAAAAAGCCATAACCCCAACCTCTATCTCCTAATTTTTATTTTCCCTCATTTCCTCACATACTAAATGCCAAATCTCAGTTTTAACTACTTCAAAACATAGGATACTGTATATATTAAAATTAGGGCTGTCAAAATTATCGCATAACGGGCATTAATTAATTTTTTAAATTAATCATGTTAAAATATTTGACGCATTTAACGCACATGCCCCGCTCAAACAGATTAAAATGACAGCACAGTGTCATGTCCACTTGTTACTTGTGTTTTTTGTCTCCCTCTGCTGGCGCTTTGATGCGACTGATTTTATGGGTTTAAGCACCATGAGCATTGTGTAATTATTGACATCAACAATGGCGAGCTACTAGTTTATTTTTTGATTGAAAATTTACAAATTTTATTAAAACGAAAACATTAAGAGGGGTTTTAATATAAAATTTGTATAACTTGTACTAACATTTATCTTTTAAGAATTACAAGTCTTTCTATCCATGGATCGCTTTAACAGAATGTTAATGTTAATGCCATCTTGTTGATTAATTGTTGTAATAAACAAATACAGTACTTATGTACAGTATGTTGAATGTATGTATCCGTCTTGTGTCTTATCTTTCCATTCCAACAATAATTTACAGAAAAATATGGCATATTTTATAGATGGTTTGAATTGCGATTAATTATGATTGATTAATTTTTAAGTGATTATCTCGATTAAAAATTTTAATCGTGTGACAGCCCTAATTAAAATTGAAGTTAATGTAGACATTTACTTCTTTTTTTTTTTTTTTAAATAATAAAGATATACAGTAAGTAACATACATTCAGAAAAATAAGTACAAATGACTTACTGTATATTATGCAGAGTAAAATGGAATATATTTTGAAGATCGCGCAAACATTGACTAATCATATGCGTATTATTGATCTCTTGCCTCCAGTCTTCATTTAATAATCTAGTCTAGCCGTCTCACCTGAATTGAAAACGAACACGCAGAGGACCTGAAAGACTGCCTCCAACAAGGTCCATCCATTGATATTAGAATTAGTTTTACGCCGATAACATTCTTGGCTCCCAATACCGATTCCGATAAGTATTGTATCGGCCGATGCCGATACAGTAGGACCACCTTGTTTGAAGAATTATATCAAATCATAAGGAAATGAATAAGTAGCCTAACATACTGTAAATGAACAAATATAAGTCCAAAGTGCACATTGACAGTTAAGATGTTCTGAACCTCCCCATCAGAGCAAATAAAACTAAATATGATAAATAAGCCTCCTCAGCTCTTTCGTTGCTCTTAAAGATTTGATCCATTTTATGTTGCATTGCCCTTTTTTTGTCGCATCAATTCAACAAGCTTCTTTTTTATGCTGTTCCAGAAAACATGCACATTCGAACGAATCAGAGCTAACCATCTCTGCTGATCACATGTCAGTATGTTAGCCAATTGAACGGAAAACTGAGTCCACGCGTTTCGCTTTGCTGCGTGCATTTGCACATTGACGTGACTCATCATCGTCAGACTCGGATAACTGCAGCAGCTGGGGAAACCTCCATGCCGTCCGTGGAATAAAATCAATAATAAACATTGGTGGAAACGGATTACGCTACACAAGCACTATATTCTGCTTGGTGTTAACACTTGTGTATGTAAAGCTGATGTTGGTAGATTGTTTTCTTCTTGGAGCTGAAATGCATGTGTGGCAGCTTAGCATTTTTTTACATAGTGTTTTGACAGTTGCTGTCATATTTTTGGAATCAAAGCACCATGTACCAGAACAGCATTCCGGCCCTGAATCTTTTACCGGAACTGCGTTCCTGACCGTTCTGGCCCACTTTCCCCCTGGACATAAATCCATCCCAAAAAATGACAGAAAAGGTTTGATAATGAAATTACATCCTAATTAGTCTTCCTCTCTCAGCTACCTTCGCAGATGTCACACCCCGAATAGGCTGCAGATTTTGGCATCTGCTAGCATGCTATCATTAGGCTTTCTACTCCGTTGTAACCATTTTGTCATTCTGTCAACATGCAGCATGTACTACGTAGTACAGCACTAGAAATATAGACATTATCACCAATTCTGGTTGTGATGTCACAACCATAATTGGTGCAATAAACAAGAGCACGTTCTAAGATGCAAAGTCTTGGGTGGAATACTGTAACTATGAAACATAAACGGTTGCTCCAAAGCAGTGGTTCTGAACTGGGGTTCGATCGAACCCAAGGGGTTCAGTTAGTAAGGCTCAGGGGTTCGGTGAAGGTTAAGAAACGCAGAGCCCTATTTTGTTTTATTTATGTCCTGAGTAAAACCGAAGACTTTCATAATCATCCTAGCGACACTTGCTTTGTTAAAAACGACGAGTGACAAATCAAGCTTATTTGTGGTGGGTTTTTTTCTATTGTAGCTGCTTGTGTTTGGGGACTTGACTTCTGGCACTCTAGATTCTCTCCTTACCTACCTCCACCCTCACAAAGCACTCACTGTTATGAAAACAGTTTAAAAAAACACTGGTAGATTTGAGTGCTGAATTAATTTCTACATGTACAGTAAAATTACATCAGCGCAGTCATTTTCATTTTAGGACATGGTCACACATTCATAGCACCTTTAAAGTGCCTGTGACACGAAAAAGCATGTTTATTTCATAATACACGCGGTACTTTATGCTCCTGAATGAAATGGTCCGCTTGGATGTGTGTGGAAGCGATCGCTATATTTATTTAGTTTTTTTGAGTCCCGCGCCATGAAAATGAGTGACTTCCGGCAACAGTCTCGAGTTGAGAAAGAGGGCGCTGTGACGTGTACAAAGGAAGGAGTCCTCTTCACTATACAGCTGTACTGTTGTATAAGCAGGACTGATTCAGCTGATTTTGTGGATTAACACGTTTATTTTTCGCATCACGCCAGCCAAACGGCTGCAGAAAAATCTTGCTCTACGAGGGAGAGGCGTGTGTGGCTTTTTGGGGTTTCAAAAGGTTCCCATTCACCGGTGGATATTGGCCAAAACAAGCCCTACTACTGTGGGATATTGGACTAACGAGGAAGTGAGTAAACATTGTGTTTTGTATTATGTCAAATACCGGGATCTTTTAATATGAAGGTGGCTTGCATTTTGTGGCTTACATGCATGCGGGGCGGCTATTTTTCGGCACAACACTGGCGGCTTGTCGTACATCCACCCGCCGGGTGAGAGCACTATATTCGGCTTATTGTGCTCATGTGCCCGGTGTTCTGTCAAATTTTCCGACCGATCAGAAATTGCAACGTTAGGTTAAAAATAGCTGCGAATAGCGCGATTACAAAGTAAACACTTTAAACTTTCTTTAAATAAAGGACGACTTACGTTTGATCATGGATTGGCATGTAAATGTTCAGCGGTCATTGTCCAGCTGCTTCCTCGGCGAGCTCTCCTGTCCATATTATCAGGGGAACTAGCTGTAAATTGCTCTCCGCTAGGCGGTTTGCCAATTGGCGAAGACAATCGACAAACCAGTCGTCATGTGAAATAATCCGGGCTTGTTATGTGTGATTTTCCGCTATGAAGACTTTGAAACATCACTCGGCTCGGGTTAGCGTGTCGGCTAGCTGTCACGCCTCTTGGTTTATTTATATTCTCCGAAGTCGGGGAAGGGAAATGACATAAACCCGATTTAGGTGGCATAAAATATTGTTCGGGAGGTGCGACAGTAAAGGTGAAGTCAACAGTTTTGGCCATTATGCAGTAATTTTGCCATGTCGTCTTGAATAAATGTATTTTTATTATTTCATATTCCATTTAGCACAAGACTGTTATTTGTCATGACCATGCCATTTATTTAGCTATTGGGGAAAAATACTTGGATAAAAAAGAATATCCTGTAAAAATATTGGAGTAGAGAGACTGAAACAATGACATTTTGCGGCTTTCTTCGTCGTGTTTTCGTCATTGTGAATATTTCCCACTCAATGGGCTGCATACTAAATCAGATGAAATCGTGACTCCGCTGACGTCATCCACCTGTTGGGGACGCTAGAGCCCTATAATGGTAGGCGTGGCTAATCAGCAGATTAAAAGACTAATTTCTCGTCATCTGCACTTTGCTAAATTGTTGTATGTAGTCGAATCGTCTCAAAATATCATTCTAATTCATATAATAATCCTAATTAACACTTTTTTTTTCTCGTGTCGTACGCACTTTAACTCATTGTCAACCATTGAAAACTCTAGACTCTCGATGAACATTCGTCCATTCGCTGCCATCCCTCCCACTTCAAATCAGATTTGATGTCCACTAGTGGTAAACTCATTGAAATTCAGAGCAGAGGATGATTGCTCATCACTTTGGGCATCAATCTCAAAGAGTGTACAATATTGCGCATCAATGACTCCTCGATGACTTCATTTTAGTGTCTAATCGGAACCGATATTGATATTAGTATGCAGTGCAACACCAATATTTATGCAAATATCAATAAGTGGACCTGATAATCAAAATTACCTTGATCGCTTTGTGCAGAAGCACAGCATCGTACAAGACAGGCGGCGTCATCAGGGCCACAATGAGACTCTCAAAAGAACCTCCAAGCTCCGACTTGAGAGCGGCGATCAGATCCTGCGGGAGCGCAACGATTGATGATTCTCGCTCTAGGTAATAATTGCATTTGTATCGAACCGCATTGTGTTTCATTTGGAACGTCACCTAGTTAGAGGAGGGAAACAAACGAGGCTGTAATCCATCGCCAAGGCAACGTGACGTATTAATAACGTATAACGACCTACTATAGACATATAAGTAAAGATTGGCAAACAATTTAAGAGCGGAGCACGCGTATCAGTATTTGGACTGAATTGTTTTCCCTTTTCTGATTGAACTCCGCATAGTCCCAATTAGAGATGTGACAATATATCGATGAGTTGATTTATCGTGATAGTTTGCATCTGTGACATTTCCTTGACGCAAATGCTGAATCTATGCGAATTCTTGTTCATGTCACTAAACATACCTGGCATATAAAGATAAACAATAACACACTTGTAATAAATGATAATTACAGAACAGCATAGCATTGCATAGCCCCAGACATACTTCAGATTATAAATACTTCTCTCCAAACAGGAGAGTTTCCACAGACTTTAAAAACTGCAGTAATAAAACCTCTCCTAAAAAAACCTAATCTGGATACCTTAACCATTAGTAATTACAGGCCAATATCAAATCTGATATTCCTGGGGAAATTATCGAAAGGGTTGTGTTCGAACAGATCCAGACTTTTATGATGCAAAACAATCTTTTTAAGTCATTTCAGTCTGGATTTCGGTCACAACACAGCACCAAGACCGTGCTGATCAAAGTCCTAAATGATATTCGTCGGAATACCGATGCAGGCAAATCATCTGTTATGTCACTATTGGATCTCAGCACCGCATTCGACACGGTTGATCACAACATACTACTCAGCAGATTGGAACAGTGGGTAGGGCTTACTGACACTATTCTTCAGTGGTTCACATCCTATATACATGATAGGGATTTCTTTGTGTCAATCGGAAACCATCAGTCACAACGAACCAAATTAACGTGTGGAGTCCCTCAAGGGTCAATTCTTGGACCACTCTTATTTAACATCTATATGCTTCGCTTAGCTCAGATAATGGAACAGTATGACATCTCTTATCACGCCTATGCAGATGACACACAACTGTACATTTCTGTGTCCCCACATGATTATAGTCCCTTAGTCTCCCTGAGTAAATGCATTCATCAAATCAATGAATGGATGTGCCAGAATTTTCTCCAGTTAAAAGTGGAGAAGACGGACGTGATCATTTTTGGGCCAAAAAAGGAAAGGTCAAAGATAAGCCGGCAATTTAGCACAATGTCACTTACAGCTACAAAACAAGTCAGAAACCTTGGCGTAATTATTGACTCAGACCTAAAATTTGATAGCCATCTAAAGTCCGTCACTAAATCTGCTTATTACCACCTAAAAAAATATAACCAGAATTAAGGGGCTTCTGACTCAACAAGACATGGAAAAACTTATGCATGCATTCATTTTCAGCAGATTGGACTATTGCAACGGTATATTTACAGGTCTTGATAAAAAATCAGTCAGGAAGCTGCAGCTAGTACAGAATGCAGCAGCCAGAGTCCTCACAAATACAAGGAAGCTGGACCACATTACACCGGTTTTGAAATCGCTACACTGGCTTCCAGTGAGCCAAAGGATAGACTATAAAATACTACTGCTCGTCTACAAAACACTTAATGGCCTTGGACCAAAATACATGCTTGATTTGTTAGATTCCGATGAGACATCTAGACCCCTAAGGTCGTCTGGAACCGGTCTCCTGCATGTTCCAAGAACAAGAACCAAGCAGGGTGAGGCAGCATTAAGTTATCATGCTCCTCACCTCTGGAACAAGTTACCTGAACGTCTGAAGTATGCTCAAACTGTTAGCTCTTTTAAATCAGGGCTAAAAACGCTTTTGTTTAGCACTGCACATCCATAACTGTCTATATATTTCAATCTACTTGCTTTCTATTCCTCTTGTGCTTATCTCCATTGCTGATTTCAATTATTATTAGTAGTCGTAGGTTTTGTTTTAGTTTTTTTTTTTTAATGTTTTATTCTATTTGTGATTAAATGCAATTTTTATGTATAATTTTATTTCCGATTTTCTCTTGGTTTTTACGTTGGATTGATTTAAATGTGATTTGTATGATCTTCATTTGATGTAAAGCACTTTGAATTGCCTTGTGTTGAATTGTGCTATGTAAATAAATTTGCCTTGCCTTGCCTTGCCAACAGTTAAGTGAAGTGAATCATTTAACTCATTGGCTGACAGTGACGACGAAAGAAGTCCAATGACATAAACAGGAGTTCATGTAAATGGGCTATGATTCAGTGGCCATCTTTAATCTGTCCTCACCTTTCCATAAGTTGTTTTGTAAGCTGCCTTTATTTGCTGCCGCTGATCGTTGCTGCGCGCCGCCAGAAGCATGAGAACCACGTCTTCGTCCGTCCCTGGAAGACAAATGAGTCATCGGGTAGGATGAAGAAAGGGATCAAAGAGCTGATCTGATAATTAAAGGCTGGTAAAAGTTAACGAGCTCGAGAGAAAGAGTGCACCGATACGGTGATATATCGTCATACTTTAAATCACAATAGATTATCGACAGAGGTGGGCAGTAACGCGTAACATTTACTCCCTTACATTTACTTGACTAACTTTTTGAGAAAAATGTACTTCTTAGTTACTTTCCTCTTAAGTCTACCTCCTGATTTTATTTTTGCTGGATAAACAGTAGTGCTACCAGTTTCACCAATGAGATGTCGCAACAACAAACACATGACTCTATGAACCATTCAGATGTAACAAAGTTTTTTCTCCACTGGGGGGCACTCATGCTCTTTGGACGGGTTGATTTTTGTGTCAATTTTTTTGGTATAACACAATCATGTAATCGGCTCAGCAACTCAGCAGGGATTCCTAATCATCAGCCGAGGACCGGTACCAGTCCGTGGCGCATTTGCTACCAGGCCGCAGAGAAACAATAAATAATTTGTTAACGATCGCAATCTGGCCTGTGCCTCTTGACGAATCCAAGTAGAGATTTGGATTCGTCGCCCCCTAATGGTTGGCCACCATTACTGGGGTGTTTGCACACCTATATAGCAGCCCAGCGTCAGTCAATGTAAACAGTAACGTTAGCTGCTGTTGGCTGTGTGCTGTGGGCGGCGACGTCTTTGGACAGCTTTTTTTTTTTTTTTACAGGGAAAAGGCCACCTGCTGAGCCAGAAAAGGAGCCTAAAACCAAGTCCATTCTGCATAATATGAGGCTAAAAGCTAGCAAACAAGGCAACCGTTTGATTGTTTTAATGTTAATTTTTAGCCGTCGTGTTCTTTCATATTGACTGTCATTTTTTCTGCCACACGTTGGCCAAAAAAAAAAAAAAAAAAGGCCCATATCACACCTGTCCGTGGTGAAAAATAGGTAGGGGACCACTGGGCTATAGTGCAGTATAATAATAACTAGAGCTGGGAATCTTTGGGCACCTAACGATTCGATTACGATTACGATTCAGAGGCTCCGATTCGATTATAAAACGATTATTGATGCACCCCCCTCCTTTTTTTTTTTTTTTTTTTTTTTAATGTTTTGTACATTAGTTCCAGAATTGTTCAAAAATACTCTCAGGCTAAACCAAACTACTATTTCAGTATCAAGTTAACATATAGCAGTAAACAAATATACAAAAATAACAGTAAATAAAAAACTCCAGTCCCCATTCTGTATCAGCAGCTTTAAACTACATTAAATTAATTTAATGTTGTGAATCAACTGTTAAAGTTGTTAAAATTGCTCCCGTTGTTCCATAATTTCCGTTTTGTCTACTTTCGACATGTGAAAGTTTTAAAACTATTTTAAAGATAGATTCAAGTCAATATTTTACCGATTTAGGAGTATTTTAGATAAAAAGTTAATTAGGTTTGCTTGGAAAGTTCGCTACAACAGCCTTGTAGGGAAGTGTACTGCTTTAAGATGGCGGCCGTTTACTAACGCCCGCATCTAGCTTTTTGTAGGTGTTCTGCTAACGCTACAGAATCTATAATGCATCTAGTCCTATATAAATGATATCTACCATAACATTATGTGGATGTACTTTGTAGCAGCTTTTCGGCAGCAGACCGCACGGCGCGCTGAGTGTGTTGCACTTCCGCTTTACTTGGCATATTTCAATAATCGGAATTTGGATGTTTGTGAATCGTTCTCAAATCTTTCAAGGCCGAATCGCGAATAATCTAAGAATCGGAAATTTTGCACACCTCTAATAATAACAGTTCATGTAGATGAAGTTGTGCTGTGAAAAAAAATACCATTATTAAAAAACAAAAATCAGAAAGCAGTAAGCACAATGTTACTCATTACTTAAGTATTCTTTTCAACTAATACTTTACTTCTACTTGAGTAAATTTTTGGACGTCTACTTTTACTTAAGTAATGTTATTTAGAAGCTACTCGAGTAAAATTTTTGGCTACTCTACCCACCTCTGGTTATCAATAAGATCAAAAAACTTTTTAAAAAGACGTCGCCGATTAATCATGGAACCAACAGGTTTCTACCAAAATTTTTCACTAAACCAAAATTTTCCACTCGAATAGTGTCTATGTAAAATAATTGGCTGCCATCGCTGGCGCTATCCAAACCAATTTATTTTGACTGGAAGGAAGCGAATGATAGAACTCTCCCTTCCCAGTCAAATTGAATTGCACGTCTAGCACCGTCAATCGCACTCAAACATGAGCATTCAAAGCCAGTCCTCTCAGTTTGAATGAATTTGACATCTATCGAAGTGGCGGAACTTAGATGGGTGTTGGGTGTGCGACCGCACCCGGGCCTTTAAGGGGCCTGGTTTGCGGCCATAAAGTGGGCATGGTTGGGTGAGGGGAGGGTCAAACAGAAAAGTAAGATACTGCGCGGAGCTGTAATATAGTGTTTTAAGTGTTAAAATATCTCTGCCAGTCCTCCCTGCTTGGCCGCTTGTCTGGAGGGGCCCACAAAAATAAAATCTTCTTGCACCCCACACACACAACCCAGAGAATAATTGGCCTCTAGAACCCCACTCATCAGACAATTCACTCGGGCGTCCCGTATATGATCATCGCAACCTAGCCCTGTTCACATTTGGTCCGCCACTCATCTATCGTAATGATAGATATCATATTTAGTAAGGGTGTAACGGTACATGTATTTGTATTGAACCGTTTCAGTACGTGGTCCTCGGTTCGTTACGGGGGTGTACCGAACGAGTTTCTGACGTAATATAAAGTGCTGTCAAATTTAGTGCGTTAACGGGCGGTAATTAATTTTTTGAATTAATCACGTTAAACTATTTGATGCATTTAACGCAAGCGCGGAATGCCCACTCATGCTTCCCATAATCCCACTGTTACGTCCCACGGACGGCTGCTAAAGGCGTAACATAAAACGAGCCACGCACACAAGTTGCATTATTCACACAAGTCGAACTCGCACTGAACAAAATATACAAAATGCGGAAGAAGCTGGCTTCAGCGTGAGCCCAGGCCAAAACAACTAACAAAATGAAACTACACTTGAACCCCACCCGCTAAGTAAACCCTGATCGTAAAAAAAAAAACAATACAGCCACTACTCTGGCTTATACACTAAACAAAACGGGTTGAACGAAAACGGCAGTTTACCTCTACTGCTGCGGTGCTCTAATTTACAGTGGTGAACAAAAACGATCCAATAACGAATGAACACAAAATACCTCACCGAAAAAGCAGAAGTGTAACAAAATAGCGATCAAATGCACAGGTGAATGAATGGCGAGCAAACAGCTGGCGAAGAGGTACACGGCACGTATGCTGTCAAATGCGAAGTTGCGAACTCTGAGTGTTGACTGTAAAATGACGAGAGGTCAGATGACTTTTGTTAACGCTGCCTTTATTTGGTTAACAAGACTCAGGCACAATACAACACACACGCGGGGTATACAAGCTCAAACAACGGCCTAATAGTATTACCCAGAGCCGTATTACCGTGTATTGGATTAGCTGCCGTAAAGCAAGTGTCGTTATTGCCGCAAATGTAAACAAAGCGCTGCATAATGGATACATGTCAGACAGCGGCTAGTTCGGGTGGCCCGTCAGCGGCGGTGACGTCGTCTGCCCGTCCGGCGTCAATCAGAGTACGCCACGTTGGGAGGGGAGGCAGCCAGCTGGCAGACGCGGCGATCAGATGACTAACAGTCTCAAAAAAGATAACAATTAAACGGCCAGGGCCGTCGCACCACTCAGAAGTGCAGTGAGCAGCGTGGGTAACGGTTAAATGTTAACATGGAAGATGGCTGGCCCTCTGGGTGGGGAATTCAAATTAAAAAAGAATATAGATGGAACAACTCTTCACTTCAGTGTTGCAACTGTTCAATTTTGCACATCAGATATTTGTTTTAAAGAAAAAGTCTTAGCCAAAGTTATTTTTATTTTGTTTTTTAAAATACCTACCTTTCAGAATATTGTATTTTCTATTTTTGAGCAGAATTCTAGCTTTGTGTAGGCTAATGTTCCTATTATTGAAAGCACAAAAGTGTGTAATAAACAACTAGCACATTTATATTTTGCATTTTGTTTTCTAACAGTACCGAAAATGAACCGAACCGTGACCTGAAAACCGAGGTAAGTACCGAACCGAGATTTTTGTGTACCGTTACACCCCTAATATTTAGAGTTTGAAGTTAGTATGGATTCCCCCTAATGCGATATTCCGATATGCATGCGAAAAGTTAACAAACATGACCATGAATGGAGTTGTTTTTCACAGACACTTCCGATAGTTAGTCTTGCCTTAGATAGTCATGAACTTTAATGACCACGGAATGTCCCAGGCACAGCCTGTCTACTTTCTATATGTGTCAATATAAAACTCCCCAAGCAGCAAGGTTCATGACCTATTTTGCAAGATTAGCAAGAAAAGAGCTTACCACCAAACGTTCTAGACACTTCTTATCTGTATATATGGAAGAATGAACTCTCTGATTATTTTGCATTTTTTCCATGCAGCTTGTTCTGCAACTAAATGCACCCAGAAATTTCTGAAATTAAAACTGCTTATTATTGATCTCTTGCCTCCAGTCTTCATTTAACAATGTAGTCTAGCCCTCTCACCTGAATTGAAAACGAACACGCGTAGGACCTGAAAGACTGCCTCCAACAAGGTCCATCCATTGATATTAGAATTAGCTTTACGCCGATAACATTCTTGGCTCCCAATACCGATAAGTATTGTATCGGCCGACGCGGATACTGTACGACCACCTTGTTTGAAGAATTATACATCATTGTCTGCCATTGACATTCGCTGCCATCCGTCCCACTTCAAATGGATTGGACGTCAACTAGTGATAAACTAATTGGTGAAAGGGTGCATTTTGGCCAGAGGAAGAATAAATTTAAGTGGCTTCCGTTGACAGCGTTAATCCACTTGAAGTTCGAGTGCCGTATCGGTACCAGTATCGGTGCAACACTAGTTAGAATACATATAAAACACAAACTAGTTGAGGAGCACTTACCGAGTCCTTTCATGGCTCGGTGGAGGATCTCAGCGTCGTGTTTTGCATTAAAATTGACGAAAGGTCGAACACTGCCTCGATATGCCTATGGAGAGGAAATTACAGTATTTGTGTTTATCAGGTATTTCTACACTTTGCCTCAAAATCAAATAATTGTAGCATTGTACTAATCATGCGAGCCGTGAAAGGTGTCAAATGAAGCGTTTTTGTTTATGTGAAAAATGCAATGATGAATGAAAATGTTTTCAGAGGCGCTCGCACAGGATGATAATAATAAGCTCATTGAACGTATTATCTGCTTTTCAAGAGAAAGCCGTTGACCTTTTCTCACTTCATTACATGCGGCTGGCCTTGTGAAGAGACATCGATTTGCTGTTGAATGAAAGTCTTATACCCAAGATTTTGTGATAAAAGCAATTCCAAACAAGGAAAAGAAAGAAACGGACTCACCATGTTGGTTTGCGATGTTTGAGAACAGATCACACTGATAGAAAATAAAATACCAGGTCAATGTGTGTTCTCATATTAGGAAAATAACAGAAGGTCTTACCAGTGGTGGTGAGTCCTCTCTTTGTGAGGGTTTTCCTAAGTGGTATCTGTGCTGCGTGTCAGGTGAAGAAAGTCAACCCGAGCCCAGTCCACCTGCGGTGTCATCTTGCAGCGCCGGTCTCCATGACATCACGGGATGACCTCCATTGTCTCATTTTGTTTGCCTTAAATGAGGATGCGAACCACAAAAAAAATGACACCAAGATAAACCGTTTCAAAAGCCTATTAGAACTGAACTTTATTTGAGGTTAGAACGTGAGATGGGGCGGTGATAAATCATCTCAATTGTATTTTTGGCCTTTTGAAATTTGAAAAAGAAAAAAAAAAACATGATTAGAATGAAGTTAAACTATTACGATTAGAGTTGTCCGATATTACCGGGTAGCCGATAGTATCGGCCAGTAAAAGCATTTTAAAATATATCGGATAATATCGACATTGGATTTTCATTATCGGTTTTTGGCCGATATGCATGTTGCCTTCAAAGTGAAATTAGAAGCCTTCTGCCTTTGTACAAGGGCTGGTTACAGTTTGAATGAGTGAATGAAATATTTGAATGAATGAAATATTTATTATCATCATCGGTATCATTGACAGTTACAAAAAATGTGGGATAGTTTGGCCAAAGAAAGAGAATCATTGACAGTCACAAAATATGGAATGATTTGCCCGAAAAGACCGATGACAGACAAAGGAAGACGGGAAAAAGCATATGCTTAGTGCTTAGTTTAGCATAGCAGTTATGCTTAATGACAATTATGCCCCTTTCTCACTGAAACTATTGGGTCAACGCGTTTTTCCAAGCCGATGCAACCCACAAGCAATTGGCATTTGGCACCTTTCCCACTGACAAAAAAAAAAAAAAGCCGTCTTTTTTTTTTTTTTTTCACCTGTCTAACCCCCCCACCCCTCCTCAGCCATGCGTAAGGGTACGTGACGTCGCCACGCTAAGATCAACGTCGACAAGTGCGACCGAATTCATTCAGTTCAAGGAAGTAAACAATGCAGAGCAAAATGGAAGCCTCCTTTCCGTTTGTGTTCTCTGTTTGCATGCTTTTTACTGCCCTCAAAATGGTAGAAATGCAGCAAAGGATCAACAGCTTGTACTGAGGCAACGTATTCTTCTTCTTCTACTAGCTTTGTTGTTAGCATCGACGTAACTACGGTTGTGGGGCATGTTAAATGGGAGGCGACTGGCATGTTGTTATTACGCATCACGTAAGAGCCTACGTCACGACGTAAATTAGGGTGTTGACTGTTGACCCGGGGTTTTGCTTTCACACTGCATGACGATCAGAGCCGAGGTGATTTTAATGCGGGTCGTTTGGCGGGTTGATTGACACGAGTTGAGGCGGGTCGCTGCACCTTTCCCACTGCCACCAAAAGCCGATTGTTAGTGGGTTGACACGGGTTTTTTGGCCAGTGGGAAAGGGGTATTAGATGTCTCCAAACTAAGCTGTTTGGGATTTGTTGTGTGAGCAGACTTTTTGCATTTATTGTGCAAAAAAATAAAAAAACAATAAATTATTGAAAAATATGAATTACAAAAGTTTTATTTGGAAAACGTTGAAGTTGTTACATTTATCATTATTAAAGCATCCAGTGGGGCATCTCAATACAAATAGCTATAACATGTTAAATCCACCACAGCATACTGTATATCGGTATCAGTTTGATATTGGAAAATATCGGGAATCGGCTATCGGTCAAAAAGTCATTATTCGGCAACTCTAATTATGATTAGTGTTGCACCAATACATTTTTTTTACTCCTGATACTGTGTGTTATCTGGTGATTCTGTACCAATACCGTGTGTTTTGAAAAAATATTCTTTTAATACTGCATTAATGCAAACTCACTTGAATGCAAAGGGACTGCTATCATATCTTGGGTCAGACACTGTGTAACCCATTGCCTGCAATTGACGTTAATAGACATCCAATCGAATCTACTAGTGATGAACTCATTTAAATTCAAAGCAGAAGGATGATGGGATGCCACACGATTAGACGTCATAATCTTGGGAAGGGTGACAAGCTCTCCTTTTATTAATAGGGGCATGCGCAGCTAGCAGCCGTGTTGGGTAAGGTGACCGGTGGTTGGAAACTAGATCTTAAAGAGTACAAATTGTGCAGCATCGGCACATTATGTTTGTAGTACCACCTGATGTAGATCACGTCATTTTAGTGCCATATCGGCACATTAAATATCATTATCAGTTCAACAATAATGATAAAGTACTCAAAAAAAAAAAAGCATTATGACTGGAGATTTCCCGATTGAATATTTTTGCACCCGAGTCCGAGTCACCTGATTCTGAGAATCTGCCGATACCGAGTCCCAATCAGATATTGGATTTTGTTTGTTTGTTTGTTTGTTTATTTCAGTTAGAACAAAAGTTCCAAACATGTTATAGTACTGTACATTTTACAGTACTTCTTCTTTTGCATTTTCCGGGAGTGTTTTGGAGTAAAAATTCAAATTAAACTGGGGCATCACAACATAGGTAGTCCCCGGGTTAGGAAGGAGTTCCGTTCCAACGCTGGCGACGTAACCTAAATTTCCGCGTAAATCGGAATTAACCCTTTAAGTACCCCTATCTCTCAAAATAACGATCCATAAACATGTACTATACGTCATTGCATTGTCCTCGCCAAGACGTTGGCGCTTAGTCCTAGCTAGACAGCAAGCTAAGATCCAAAATGACAATGTCAGACGTCCGTGTGGTTTACTGACTTTACTCAGCTGCTCATGACATCAACACTTGCAGAATGAAACTAAAATAAAAATGAAATTAAGGCAGTTTAATCTTTAATAACAGCCATTCAAATTTGCGTTTATAACTAGCTGCTGATACAGGAATAACAATCCACACAAACAGTTAGCATCTATCAGTTACCGTCAGCTCATTATCACAAACAATCACATAAACTCGCTGAAAATATTCGACCACAATTGAAAACACACAATAAAAAGTACAAAAGGTGTTAGATACAGGTGTTTCCTCTGTCGATACTTCACAAGCAATGAATTTGAGCACAGGCTTCCAGCTGTCATCTTTCCCCTCTCTCTCACTTGACTGCACTACTCGATTCTTCATGTGTGCGCGTGCGCTCTTCTTCGTTGGTGCACGCTTGCTCTTCTTCGTGTGCCCAAATATGTTATTTTTCATTTTTATATGCTGTCTTACTCACGTGCAGAGGTACTACCTGCTCTACGCTTCCTGCGCCAAAATAAAAGCATGCATCACAAAACAAAAGTCAATATTATTTTTAAACAAAACAAAAGACAAACTGGCAGACGAGACTCCAGCGTCGTAAAGTCGAAATCACGTAAGTCGGGTACGTCGTAAACCGGGGAATACCTGTACAATTAGCCATAATATGTTAAGTTCGCAACCGCATATATCGGTATCGAATTATTGGAGTTGGACAATATCGGGATATCGGCGAAAATGTCATTATCGGACAACTCTGATTTGCAGCACTTTTGAGTAAAAAATACAAAAGCAAGTCTTTTAGGTCCTGTAGCAGCAAAACAGCCCCAGATCGTCACATAACTATGTTGGATTGTTGGCATGATGCTCTTTTTTCAAAATATACATTAAAGCACAAAATAACGAGTTCAACTTTCGCCGTGTTATATCATTTGGAATATTTTTTTTTATATAATACAGTACATTTTTATGTCTGTGTGTGCACCATTACATTTTCTTTTCCGACTCTTTAGATGTTTCTAGGAAAAAGAGCCTTTTTCATTTGAGTCAGGAGTGCTTTTCACCTTTTAACTTCAATTTCTGCACAATTTCTTCCTCACTATTGATTCATGAACACTGATCTTGACTGACGGTTCTTTAGCTGTTTTCCTGGGTTTCTTTATGACCTCTTGGATGAGTTGTCACTGTGCTCTTCCTCCGTGTTTTCTTCATTTGTGGATAATCGCTCTAACCGTGGTTGAGAAATGACTTTGTAGCCCCTCCAGACTGCCACACATCACATTATTTCTCATAAGTACTTGAATTTCTTTGGATCGTGGCATTAAGTTGCAACTATTTCAGATCTTCAGGCCAATTTAATTTCCGGTGCAAGTTCAATTTAAGTGATTTTTCTAATTAAACATGTCTGCAGGTTGTCAGGTTTATTTGTTTGAGGTGAAAATGAACTCAGCTTTCTAGGGGGAAAAAACTGATAAACCATGGTAAATTTAGGTTTTAACCCTTTGACGGACAGTGGCCACCACAGTGGACATCTATTCAAAAGTTATAATTAGCTGTCTGAGATTGTGCTTGGATGTAACAAAGGATTTAAAAAAAAGAATAATAACTACCAATAAATAAAACTCACAGCGCAAAACACACATTGGCCACACTTTCTTTTTTCCCCCAATTTATAAAAATATGTTTTATTTTATTTTATTCGGTTTTTTTTTTATTACTTTTTTTTTTTTTTTTTAACTCATTTCCATTTAAATAATACATATTTTCCCCTAAATTAATCCTTCAAATCATTCATTTCAATGAAAATGATTTACATATCTTGGCAACACTTTCTAATAACTATCGGTTATAACAAGTTAATATATCATTACCAAACTGTAATAAATTATTTATTGTTGACTTGTTAAGTGTTTCTTTACAGTTTGTTAAGCGTTTATAATAATGCCTTATAGATAGGGCGAGCATGTGTTTCTATGCATTAAACAAAATGTTCAACATTATATCGGTTGTGTTTCTTTGGTAAAATACAGCACACAGGATGGCCTATGAGTGGAAAAATCTTGAGGTACAAAAATTTGATATTTTTAAAAATCACATCAAATTTCTCTACCTTGAACTTGTTCAACCTAATTGCTGTTCTTCAAAGTTTAGTAGCTGGTTAGCAAACTATTTACAAAGGATCTGTAATTTGTGACTTAATATAATATGTACTGTATGTTATTGGGATGTTATTCTAAAGTTGCAAATACTCCTCATAATGAGGAGTATTAACAGTTTACTAATGATCTATGAATTAGTAATAATGGATAGCGACTATAAATTATTACCCATTTTTTAAATTGCTTATCATAAAACATGGACAGGCGACAATAATACAGTGCTACCTCTACTTACGAATGTCTCTACATACAGAATTTTCACGTTAGGACACGCCTCAACGGGAAAATATTGCCTCTTGTTACAAAAGAAATTTCAGGATATGAAATGCAAAAATACAGTTAGCTGGTACTCGCACCTCCCAAAGTTTAGTGAACGTAACATACTTATAGCTGCTCTGCCATTGGCTATTACCTTGCATTCCTGACATCCAATCGCGTACCGCACAAATGCTATTTTTAGACCGTGACGTCGCATCGTAAAGCGGAAGTGGGACATTATAGACGCGCCCTTGCATACAAACCATTATATTTCTGGTAGTTTTCCCCGGTAATCTTTCAAAAACGAACATGCCGATCAAACACTGCTATTATGGAACTTGTAGAAACGACTCTAGACATTACGATATATAAAGAGTTTTTTCTTCATGTGTTTCCCGAAACCAAAAACTCGGAGGAAAAAATGTGAAGAATGGATCAACTTGCATGGACGTTTATCGCCAGTAAGGTGAAACCATTCACATTTCATATGCAGTAAACATTTTGTTGGAGGGCATGGTCCTTCAGAGAATGATGAGGTAAGCCATTTTGATATTTTTTACTTATTTTTTAGCGTGGCGTTTGGCCGTGCTGCTTCTGTCTGATAATGAATGACTTAAAAAAAAAAAAAAAAAAAAAAACCTTAAAATGGTATCTGAGCGCCACTGTTACCTTTTCTGTTGTTAAAAAAAAAAAAAAACTTAAGTAAGGGAGAAGTGTAAATAAGTTATAGAATTAAGATTTGTTATTGATGAAAAAATTAAGTGTTCCTTGGCTGTCAACGAGTAGGATTCGCGATCGCTACAAAAAAATAGCAATTTTTAAATTGCCCACAAGAATGGTCAGAGACGTAAGACAACCAGAGGATATCATATATCAAATAGACATGGCATATGGTGGTACATGGTGGTGGCTATGCCCTCCAGCCCCCTCTTAATCTCTGCGTACGATTGTTTTGATGCATTTTTGTGCATTATAAAAGATTTATGTCTGAATTTGGGGGTAATTGGAAAGGAAGAGGGCAACGAGTCTCTACTGACAGAATTTTCAGGTTACGAAACTACTTCCAGAACCAATTACTTTCGTACTGTAAGTAAAGGTACCACTGCACTACAATTGGATGTCAAACGGAACCATAATTGGCCATAGTTGGCCCCTGGGCTGCATACTTTAAGTCAGTTGTCCGATATCAATGTAATACCAATATGTTTGAATTACATTTCATACATGAAAGGTTAAAGAATTACTTTTTCAAGGTGGCCCATATAGTTCTAAATACTTTTCCCCCTAGATAAATATAATCACCTTAATAAACTACATTTTATGTTTACCTTAAATGTGTTTGAAGTAGGGCTGTCAAACGATTAAAAATTTTAATCGAGTTAATCACAGCTTAAAAATTGATTAATCGTAATTAGAGCTGTCCCGACTAGTCGACATAGTCGACGTCATCGATGACGTAAATCCGTCGACGAGCACAACATCCCGTCGACGGTTAATGAAGGGTTAAAAAAATATATGCGCGGAAAGTTCAGAATGTCGGATGCTCTGTATGCAAGCGGGGAAAGCGGCACAAAGCCAAAAAAGCGCACCAGAGTGTCCAAAACATTGACTTATTTCAAAGAAATAAAGGAGGGTACACTCTTGTGTCCTGTCTCTTCACTGCCAAGCTTGGCTGCACGTCGGCCGTGAATAAACACCTCAAGCGCCGTCACCGTTTGTAAAAAAAATTTTTTTGCATTTTTTTGTACACCAGAGGGTGCTGTCGCTTTACTAAATAATAATGTTTCATTGACAATGGGCCTATAAGTGCTATTAGTATTGCTAACTGAAAGGTTTATTTCATGTTATTGTTTATTTTATGGTATAGAAAATTATATAACGTTAAAAGGTCATAAATATATACAGTATATACAGCGATTGCACTCAAGGAAGAGATTGTCAATGATAAGGTAATAAATTAAGGTAAAGGCAATTCATATAGGCAATTCATTGATATATAAATAAGGTTTAAAAGGAAAAAGGTGAAAAGTTTTCGTTAATTTCTAATTGTGTTGTTTTATTTGTGTGCGCCGTAGCTCTTACAGTGTGATTACATCAAGGATGGAATAAAAGTTGTAAACCATCAGCTTAAGAGACCATCTTTTCAATCGGAATGCTACACTAGTTAATTCTATCAGCATTTGAAGTCATTGTTTATTTGTGATTTATTATTGTTATTTACATGTTTATTTGTACTTTAGTAAATAATTTAGGTGATCCAATATGTTTTTTGTGAATTGATAAGCGTCAACAAAAATTTCATTGCTAAATTAGTAAACAAAAACAAACAAAAAAAAACATTTTTTTAAATTATTAGATTAGTCGACTAATCGTAAAAATAGTCGGCTGACTAATCGGGAGAAAATTAGTCGTTTGGGACAGCCCTAATCGTAATTAATCGCAATTCAAACCATCTATAAAATATGCCATATTTTTCTGTAAATTATTGAAATGGAAAGATAAGACACAAGACGGATATATACATTCAACATACTGTACATAAGTACTGTATTTGTTTATTATAACAATAAATCAACAAGATGGCATTAACATTAACATTGTTAAAGCGATCCATGGATAGAAAGACTTGTAGATCTTAAACGATAAATGTTAGTACAAGTTATAGAAATTTTATATTAAAACCGCTCAAAATGTTTTTGTTTTGATAAAATTTGTAAAATTTTCAATCAAAAAATAAACTAGTAGCTCGCCATTGTTGATGTCAATAA
Organism: Corythoichthys intestinalis; assembly: GCF_030265065.1. Taxonomy (NCBI): domain Eukaryota; kingdom Metazoa; phylum Chordata; class Actinopteri; order Syngnathiformes; family Syngnathidae; genus Corythoichthys; species Corythoichthys intestinalis. The sequence continues at coordinate 46,363,720 of NC_080405.1, read as the reverse complement.
TTACATTACATTATGGTGCTTAAACCCATAAAATCAGTCGCACCAAAGCGCCAGCAGAGGGAGACAAAAAACACAAGTAACAAGTGGACATGAGACTGCTCTGTCATTTTAATCTGTTTGAGCGGGGCATGTGTGTTAATTGCGTCAAATATTTTAACGTAATTAAAAAAAACAATTACTGCCCGTCAACGCTATAATTTTGACAGCCCTAGTTCAAAGAGCAAAAAATGAGAATGTAACAGTATATTGGCTTAAAAGAAAAAATTCCGTGTGGCCTGGCCATCCTACTCTTTGATAACATACACTTGACTTGCAGTTGACCTACTAGTGTGTCAGCCATTCATCATCGGCATTTGTTTATCGGATTGCATTTATATTCCTGAACGCACGGTGATCTTGTCTTGCGTCTCAATTGCCTAAGTGCTTTGCAAAGACGACTGTGTTTTCAGGCGTGGTCTCATAGGACGGTGCCCTGATAGGCATCGCCACACACAGAGCTCACATATCAGTGCACCTTAATTAAAGTGAGTCGTGAATAGCATCTGTTGCTCATGCGGGCAAGCGTGCAGCCAATTTCCTCTGTGCCCAAATAAACAAGACGACTGGGCAGCTAATAACAGCCAGATCAGATTGAGTGAAGATCCTAGAGAGACTTCTTCAGTCCTGACTGCAACAGATTATGTTGCCGCTTTGTCTTTCATGGAGGTATTCAGACAGCTATCATTGGTTAGCTTCACTGCACAGTGAAATGAAAAGAGGAATATGAGACACAAAATTGTATGATGATGTTCATTTTGAATCCTCGGGGGAAATCTACAGTGGAGGAAAAAGGGTATCTTGTGGAAATAAAGGCAAAGCAATATTTGATGTCAATAGGGGGCTTATTTCGTTGGACTATTAAAAAAGTTCTGAACTATTCTGTACTAAAAGTAAAATTACAACCATACAGCAAAAAGCTAAATTTTGATTTTTTTTTTTTTTAAAAGACAACTATGAAAATAAACATTTATCTATTATACTCACATTTTAACCCTTTTATGTACAACATGGCTTTTTTTTTTTTTTTTTAAACCATTAAAGGACACTCATTGGCTGCATTAACGGTGCTAGACATCCAATCCATTTTGACTGAGAGGCGAATGAAGTCAAAAAGGATTTGGACGTCTAGTGCCATCAATGGCACTGAAAGATAAGCATTCAGAGCCGGGCCCCGCCAGTGTAAATGAATTGAATGTCTATTGTTGTCAATGGCAGGCAATGACTCAATCTAAAAATTGTGATAAGCTTTGCCATTATTTTTGACCCCTTCCAACTTTTTAAATGCACATACTGCGACAACGTAAGAGAAAAAAAGTCATACTGTTACGTAATATTACGAGATCAAAGTAGTTATGGCATGTATCTTTGCGTAATATGCATGGATGCATTCATTCATTCATTTTCCATGCCGCAGTGCGGCTAATTTACATCAATTAGCTACTAAGTACATTATGTAGCCTTCGTTAAAATGAACAATATGGAGAGCATCTCATAAGCCTATATTTTAAAAACGGTTTCTCAAATTAGGGAAATCTTAATATTTTTGCACATCTAGAGGAAATTATAACCAATATAAAGATTCATAATAATACTTTGTCGTAGCTCCACGCCAAAGCTAACCTACGTAGCTTTCCGTACTGTACGTAATATTTAGCTAAATTAGCCGCACTGCATCCATACATACTTATTATGTAACGTAAATATACATAACAATTTCAATCTCACAGTAATACGACTTTAATCCCATGTTACGTAACATTTATTTTTTTCCTCTCGTAATATTATGCAAAATTATGTAACATTTCGACTTTTTTTCTGGTAATATTAGGTGAATTTACATATTTACAGCTTATTGTGTTTTAGTGCTGCAACAATCGATTACCTCGAGTATTCAATTAGAAAAAAAATATTCGAATTTTGCTGCTACGAGTATTCGTTTATTTAAAGTAGCATTGTAATGGTTTGTTTTGAAAGTGTTTGAATTTAGTTTTATTGATTTGGGTGGATACACTGCCCCCTAGTCTGCCTTGTTTCACATGGCTGAATCCAGCTGCTCCCTGTTAAGACCAACATAAGCTAAGTTTTTGTTTGCGCTGTTTTTTTGTGTGTTTTTTTTATGCATTTGTAACTTAGTTTAAAGGTATATTTAGCCGTTTTTTGAGGGAATATGTGTTTGAACTATTTGCTAAGAGGATTCTAAAAATATTGGCATTTATAGCATTTAAACTAGAGGACTTTTGCTATGCAAGTTAGCAAATTGTTTTGTTGTACATATGTCCTCATTTATTTTATTTTGTTTTTTATACCGTTTGAGGCTCAGGTTAGATATTTTAATTACACCGTTTGAGGCTCAGGTCAGGTATTTTAATTTTTTATGTTCCTTATCCGATTACTCGATTATTTGAACTAAGTATTTCATCGATTAATCGACCACTAAAATAATCGATAGCTGCAGCCCTATTGTGTTTCAACATATGACTATTTTCGTAGACTTATGACTTTATTCTTGTGGTCCAATGTCGTTTTTTGCAACCCTTTTAATTTTCGTCTTTCTGACGAAAATACTTATTAGTCGTAGTCATATTTTAGTAATTTCAAAATGTGTTCATCTTTGTCTAGTTTTAGGAAAACAATTACTCAAAATATTTTCGCCTGTAAAACTCTAAAGTTTTAGTCCAAAAATGAATAAAGGTTTCCAGCAATTTCAAATGAACATTGACAGACTGGAACATAATTGTAGCCATCTTTGTGATGATGATGCACACTCAGCAGGAAAACAGTACATTATTTTTAATTACTTAAACACACTTGGACGCTACCAACTGTATGTATTTAAAAAAAAAAAAAAAAAAAGTTACCCAAGAGTTAAAGATGACGCTCACCACGCTAAATGCTAATGCTAAAAGTTACATTTAGTGTGTTATGGTCACCCAGCACGGACATTTAAAGGCTAAATAAACTTGGCACACTCTCTCTTGCAAAGATAAGAAAACAAATCTTTTTGTTTCAGAACAAGTAAGTCCGGAGCCTGTAGAGGAAATCGGTGTGTGTATGTGGGGCTTGGGGGGGGGGGGGGGGGGGGCACCTCACATGAGTGACACGACCAAACCACAACTACACTAACTACACATACTATACGAAAATGTCACACATTGTGAACATATGACGGAAACTGGCGTGTTTTCATCTCGTCAGACGAAAACTTGCGTTCGTCTTGTTATGTTACAGTCTCCCAAGACATGTTTTTAGCTCATCATTGTACAGTGTTGCCAACTCTCCAGTAAGGAAAGTAGCTTTTGGCTATCCTAAAAATCGCAAGATGGCTTAATCATCACCTAATTTGCATAATAACCATTTGCATATAATTGTAATGGACGCTGTAGGCGAGAGGAAGCATGAGAAGCAAAAAGTGAGTAAAGTCACTAGATTTGTCGCTAGTCGCTTTTCACAAAAGAAGTCGCCAAAAGGCTTTGAAAAGTCACCAGATTTAGCGAGAAAGTCACCAAGTTGCAGATTTAGCGAGAAATTCGTCAAATTGGCAACTGTCACCACAGTCATGAAAAAATTGTCAACGAAATATATTCGTGATTATCATTGTTGACCTAAGCAACTGTTGTAGTCCTATCTTTTTTTCTTCCTTTGTGTGACTCGAATACGCCGTCATATTGGCCTTTAATCTTTAGAACAAAAATCATAATAGTACAGAGCTTATTTCCAAAGAATATTCTTTTAATTGAGGGGGCTCAGGGGGTTAATTTTTCAAACTTTTTGCCCAAGGCAGTGTCTGAAAAGCAGTGCAACTGAATAAATCCAGAAGGTGTCCAAGGGAAACTTTAGTCATCATCAAGCCTTTTTATAGGGATGAAAGGAGAGGAGTAGTATTAGAAAAATACCTTTTAATGTTCATTGATATTAATAATGAAGAAAAACATAGCTTAAGTCCTGAAGAAATCAACACGTAGATGTCCTTTTAGGGCAAGCCAAAAGACCCATCACATTTGTTTTTGCTTACATCAGTCCACGAGGAGAAGAAAAGGGGAGGGGAGGTTGTTTCCATTCACAGCACATGCCGGAGCTCCTGATCCGAGACGGCGGCGATGGCGATGTTAGTGGGTGTCTGTCGGAAGGACCTGGCCAGCTGCAAAGTGGCTTTGCCCACTGAGTGGCGCAGCTGCTTCATGAGCATCCAGAGTAGCAGCATGATGAGCCCCAGCAGCCCCATCAGCATCGCCAGGTACACGCTCACGTTCCAGCCCCAGTCCAGCTGCAGAGGCAGCGACGTGGACGCCAAGAGGAATTTGCGGGGTGCCGGCATATGAGCGATACACACCCTCCTAAAAAAAAAAAATTAAAATGAGAGAAAAAAAAAATTCTCAGGGATACAGTTTGGAGGACATTCCGACAGGTAGCCGGGGAGTGCTAGGGGATGAAATTGCCCTCTGTCTCCATGACTGAAGTGGACATTTTTCTGCCCGCATCTGTGTCCCCTTCCTTGTGCTCCCGTCTCACTCTGCCTGACAAGGAAGAAAAAAAGGAAGGAATAGAGGAAGGAGGAGGGACTGGCATGTCACTGGTAGTTCACACGTCACTGGAAAAAAAAAAGTATCACAGCAAAAATGTTCAGGATTTTTATTTAACAAGTAGTTTTGTAAGGCAAAGGCGATTTTTCGAATATCAGTATTGAAACAACTTTGCACTTCTTCAATACAAACCTGGTGGGGAGCTGATGAGCGTTAAAACACTTGTTCTTCCTCTGGCCAGGATGCACACTCCAACCAATGAGTTTATCACGAATAGACATCCAATCCATTTGAAGTGGGAGGGTGGCAGCGAATGAGCTCCGTCAAAGGCAGCTAATGAGTCAAAATTCTTTCACATTAAAGTGAATATACAGAAACTGATTATAAAGAGGATAAAAATGTATATATTGTACAGTAATTTCTGGACTATAAAGCGCACCTGATTATAAACCGCGCCGGCCAAAGTTAAAAGTTTTAGAAAAAATCCACATACATGACTAAGCCGCAGGTGCCCCCATATCTTAACATTGTATATTCACATAGATGTTAGAAATATTGATCAAAAATATTTAAACACGTGTTGTCTGAATGCTTACAAAACAGGTCACTTCATTTGAAAAGATTATTTATCCACTTTACCTTTCCTTCAACTCTTGAGGTGGATGAAAAAACGGTTAACAGCTAACGCTAACCCTTATATAGCAGCTTTGTTGTAGCATACTGTGGCAATAAAGTCCTCCGAGTGCCAGTTGAAAACAGCTAGTAAATGCCAGCATCGCGTTCTCTTGTCGTAGCAAATAGTGGATGCCTGTTAATTTAAAATCGTTCTTTTGTAGCAGCTAATAGTATGAGATGGGGCCATATTTATCGATAAAATCCTGAGTTTTTGAGTAAGTCTGATGAGCTTTAACGATGCTAGTGTAGCGGCTGATCCATAAATAAGCCGCTTCCTTATAAAAGCCGCAAGGCAGAAAGGGTGAGAAAAAAGTAGCAGCTTATAGTCCGGAAAATACGTTTTTTTTTGGGGGGGGGGTACATTTTCAGCCAAGACTACATGCAAAAACACCTAAAACTAAAATAAATTCTCTCGTTTTAATTATATACTAGTAATAAGTGAAATTGTCTTCCAGTGCTTCAACTAAATTCATATTTCTTGAAATAAGCTTATTTTCATCTTCATTTTCTTAACAGACTTAAATCAATAAATTATATTCAATCTTTAAAAATATAAACTTTTAAATTAGAATATAGTTCAAAACGTTAAGCAATTTCTTGATTTAGGTGAACTTTTAGATGTTTGGCTGAAAAACAAAACACTCAAGGTGAAAATTATTTGACTAGATTTACGAAAAATGATCGAGGTTATAAATTTGCAGTGCACACAGCCGGTTACCGAAATCTGCATCGGGAGCCCAAAAAAATAGTATCGGCGCAACACTAGTTTTTGTGCTAGTCACCAGTTAAGGGGAAAAAAAAAAAAATACCTGCAAATCCGTGTTTTGCACATGAGCGCTTCGACGGCAGTCAGAGCTGGGATTTGAAGGACAAATCCTTTTGCCTTCGCCGTCGCTAAATCTCATCAGCAAAACTTGAAAGTTGCACACGCATGTTGATTTTACTATACTTTTCAGATTTTATGTGACATTTACACCCCCCCCCCCCCCCAATTTTGCAGGCTTCATTATGAAAGCCTTTATAACTAGTTAAAATGATTTATATATTGTAGGATTTTCTATTGCAGAACACCTAACTTTACATCAGCCTGGTAATATTGGATTTTTTTATGACACGAGTAACCCAAATGACAAGTTTCCCGTAAAAGTCTGTGTACTGTGAGCAAGCAGCGGTTTAGATATTTTGAATTATCACTAAAGTGGCCTTAGCAATCCGTTAAATTTACCCATAAGGGAAAAAGAAAATTTCATATAGCTAGTGGTCTCGTGTTTTAAAGCCATAGCAGCAAGTGCTGTTATACTGCCCCCGAGTGGCCAAGTTGCACACACACCAGAAGCCACAATGAAGCTAGTCTCATGACATAAACAGATTTAAAATACAAGATTTATCAGAATGTCAGTGGAGAACGATGGCATTGCAATTTCTTTTAAAAAGAGCTGATTCATGGCGCCTTTGGCGTTAGGAGTTCTGAAACTAAGGTTCTTTCACGTCTCTTGTAAATTGTAACTGTGGGAGCATTTTTTTAACGTATCCCAACTGACTCATTGAACATGTGCCCCACAAAATGCACACAATTATGCTACCATTAACATTTAATAAAACCTTTGCTCTATGTAAATAAAATAAAAAACACCCATTAAAACTGGCAGAAACAGTTATCTCTTAAATTTTTCATACTTTTATAACATCTTTGAATATCTCATTCTACCTTATGCAACCCCATTTATGGGATCAGAGTAAAAGAAGTGTCCATTTGGTCAGTAGTAACAGCTAGCTTCAAGTGCAGGGGTGGGCAAACCGGTCCTCAAGGGCCGTAGTGGGTCCTGGTCTTTGGTCCAACTGATCCAGCAAGGACAGTTTAACCAATGAGGCTTCTGCTGAAACAAACACCTGACTGCGATCAACTGATTGCGGTTCCAAGACACCAGTTTGGTAAAAAGGTTTCCTCTTGATGGGTTGGAACAGAGACCTGCACCCACTGCGGCCCTTTGTGGAATAGTTTGCCCACCCTTGTTCTAGTGTATTAGATCAAGTTTGATCAGGATGGCAGATTAAAAAAAAAAAAAAAAAAAAAGCCACAGAAACTGTGAATCAAGTTTTCAATTTCCATCACTTGAAATTTGATGAGATTCCAAATGTAGTTTATAATTGGTAGCTTTCAGCAATATCCAGATTGCCCATTTAGGCATAAAGAAAGCATTTCGGAGGCCTTGACACTACATATCTGCAAAAAAAAAAAAAAAAAAAAAAAAAAAAAAAAAAAAAAAATTTGAACAATTTTCTAGTTAATATATGGTTTTTAAAAACTGCCCCAAAAAATAAATAAAATCCACGACCATTTGATGGATTTCCATCCTGTGTGAAAAAATTTACGTAACAATTAGATCGTGTGAGCTTTAAATTTTATTTACAAGAGCCTTATTTTACAGTGCTGCAAGATGACCCGACAAACAATGTCGCTCACTGAAATGTAATGAGAACAGCAGACTCCAAGACTGACACCTTTAATGTGTAGAACCCACTACTGTAACAACTAGGTTGACTTTGAAAACCCCAACAAAAACAGCCCAGCAATTACAACTGCTTGGTTATAAAACCCAGAGTGGGGGGGAAGCCACTTGTATTTACACATTGGTCAGGTTATTAAAACCAGATTAGAACACTGAACCATCAAGCAATAAAACGTAGTGGGGGAAAAAAAGTGATGTACTTCAGGAACATGCCACAAGGGGTGAGAAAAAAGCCAGTGACAGGAAGTACAACTCTAAAATGGGTCAAAAAGGGAGTTTTAGTCAAACTGCAGAGTGGCTGGAGCCTCAATGGTGGAAACTTCATGATGCCTGAAAAGAAAATTCAAGCATTACACTTAAACTGAAGTTATCATGTAGGCAGCATTCTTACTTTGAAGACTTGTACTTCTCCTTGACAGACTGCTGAGGATGCTGCGGTACGTTCAGGTACATATGGTGAAGATCCTCCACGCACAGCATGAGGTCTTCCAGAGAGTAGCCAGTTTTCTCCACCAGGGACTTTGGCTGGAATATAAACCAGCCACACCACATTTATGCCATCACTCCTCTAAATTACTCATTTAATAAAATAAAATGAAATAAAACATACCCATGATGCACCAGTGATTGTGTGATTTGCCAGGACATAGGCAGCTGCAGCAGTTTGAGAAGGAAGGTACTTCAGGAAGGGATCAGAATCCACCAGGCTGAGCTCGCCAAGGTACTGGAGACAAAAATGGCAGTGAATGATGTTTCAGTCCTACTCTTAATCCTTAAAAACTCACCATGGCAAGGCTCTCCACTTGCTTGCTAGCTGCATGGTGCAGGAAGTACTGCGTGAGAAACTGGTTGATGGTGGGTGCAGCCAGATCAAAGGAGAGCACTTTGAGCACTAGCTGCTCCATTCTCAACACCTGCTTCTTGGTGTAAGTGTCATCTGTGATGTAGACAAATTCCGACACCTCTGGGGGGTAGATTTCCTCAAATTTGCTGGTGGGTCGGGGAGGTGACAACATTACAGCTAGATGGCAAAAACAGCGGCGTGCATCGAAACTCAACTTACGAGGCCAGTAGCATGGCGGCGGTGCCCACCAGCTGCAACTTTCCTCGCAGCACCGACATGGATGAGAGGAAGCGGTCGATGTAATTGACAGCCAGGTACAAAGTCTCGCTTTGGAGCTTGTACTCCTCGCCCACCTCCACGAGCCAGTCAACCAGAATGGCACGCATACTGTTGGTGATGTCAGGCTGCTTCTTCATGTAACCCACCCTGGGCCGGCACTTCACCTACAGGACAATTCAACAATGTTAAATAGGGCCGAGGAGGGCTTACCAGTTTATATTCCATGTTTGAATCGCAAATGTTTTTCTTCAAATGAGTTATAGCATTACATGACATCCAGTCAAAGATGTCAAGTAGTGCTACAACGATTGATTAACTAGTATCCTATTAGAAAAAAATATTCGAATTTTGTTGCTTCGTGTATTCGTTTAATTAAAGTGGTGTTGTAATGGTTTATTTTGAAAGTGTTTGCATTTAGAATTTATAGATTGGGGGGGATACACTGCCCTCTGGTCTGCCTCTTTTTACACAGCTGAATCCAACTGCTCCCTCTTAAAACCAATGTAAGCTGAGTTTGTTTGAGCCAATTTTTTTTTTAATGCATTGATAATTTAGTTCATAGGTATATTTAGCAGCTTTTGGGAGGAATATGTGTCTGAACCATTTAAGAGCATTGTTAAAAAAAAAAAAAAAAACTGGTACTTTATAGCGGTCTTCTATGTAAGTTAGCCAATTGTTTTGTTGTACATAGATCTTCATTTCCAAAAAAAAAAAAATACCGTTTGAGGCTCAGCTCAGGTATTTTAATTTTTTATGTTCCTTATCCGAACTAACTAGTCCATCGATTAATCGACTACTAAACTATTTGATAGCTGCAGCCCTAGTGTCAAGTGCAACAGCTGTGCCATTTCCCCTCTGTACATGTATGTATGTTAGAGGCGTTCGAAATTCGGCCGTGGAAGATTCGAGAACGATTCACAAACTTTTAAATTCTGATTATTGAATTATACCAGGTAAAGCGGGAGTAAAACAGTGTGCGCGGTCTTTGGGATGCAATGAGGAACGGACCGAGTGTAAATATGTTCAACTCATGCCGCTAGATGAAAAAAAAAAAACAATCATACCCGACTGCGGCCGACAGCTGCTCCAAATAACGCCTGGTTGCTACAAACTGCTACAGTAGGCATCATATGTAGAACTAGATGCAAATGACAGACGGCGGTGTTAGTAAACAGCCGCCATCTTAAAGGAGTAGACTTCTCTAGAATGCTCTGTTGTAGCGAATCTAATTAACTTTTTATCTAAAATACTCCTAAATCGGCAAAATCTTTTCTTGCATCTTTAAATGATGAAAGTTTTAAAACTAACATGTCAAAAGTAAACAGAAGGGAAATTGTGGAATAACGGGAGCAATTTTAACAACTAACGGTTGATTAACAATAAATTGAATGTAGTTTAAAGCTGCTGATCCAGAATGGGGACTGGAGTATTTTATTTACTGTTATTTTTATTTATTTTTTTTACTGCTATATGTTAACTTGATACTGAAATAGTTTGGTTTAGCCAGAGACGTTTTTTGAACAATTTTGGAACTAATGTACAAAACCTTTTTTAAAAAAAATAAATAAGGAAGGGGGGCGTCAATCGTTTTATAATTAAATCGGAGCCTCTTAATCGTAATCAAATCGTTAGGTGCCCAAAGATTCCCAGCTCTAATGTATATAGTGATTATCTTTTTGCACCTCCTATTACAGAGTGAAATGATTTAGCTTGAAAGATGTCCCATTATATATATTTTTTTAAAAAAGGTTAATATAGGCAACCAATAACTTCAAATTCAAACAATGTAATGGAATTTCAAACTTGGCAGATGAAGTTCATTACCTTAAAGTGGTGTACCATTTTTTGAATTTTTTTGTTGTTGCAAATACTACACTACTTAAATGAACGACCAGGCGAGGCCATCTTCCCGGTTCGAATGGATCTGAATCTACTTGTGATAAATTAGTATCGTCACAGCAGAAGGATAATCTGACAACATGATTGGTCATCCAGCTTTTGAATAAGCGCTTTTTTTTTAAATCAGCGGCGATGGCTATCTTAGGTAGAGCGCTTTGAAACTCTTGAAAACTACTTATTGCACCAGTATATGCAGGTTTTAATACTCCAATACCAAGTCATTTTCGCGCCATATCAATGGTGCAATGCTACCTTAAAGACTCTTGAGTACCAAATTTAAGGGCCTACAAAAACCCTGTGCATTAAACCTACCATGCGATGGAATCACATTAGTGACCGACAGTTGCTGGCATTGACAGATTCCCTTTGCTTCCCGGACAAGATTCTCCAAGGAGTTACAGTATACTTGCCAAAGTATTCCTCTAAAATGTAATTGACGACAACTACACTAGGGTTCCACCAGCCAAGAATTCACGTTAACAGCCATAAGAATCTCTCTACCACCTTGTATGAAACTAGTGTTTGCAGTTTAAACAGGCCGTTGGGCTTCTCTACGGTAGCCATTTTAAAGGGGCATGTGGTGGCCATTTGGAACGCATTCACTGATGGACTCCTAGAATATACCCAAGTAGTTTCAAATTCATGTAGAGGCTCATGTTTTAAACATAAGGCCCATTGTCTCACCTCCATTTCCCGCAAATAAGTGTGAATCTCTGCAGCATATTCAGGCACCTCTGTGACATCAATGATTTTCTCCTCACCACCGACCATGGACATGTCCATTGGAGAATCTTGATAGGTAAATTTCACATGATTAACTTAAAAACCTGGCTTTGTGAACTTGTGGTCAGATAACTTACCAAAACTGACATCCATGGTTGCTGTAGGGATGTCGAGTGCGGCCAGAGGCTGGCGCAGACGGGCGACGACATTGTCGATTTTCAGCGGCGTGTCCTCAACAAGTTCCTCAACTTTGACGGTGGCGGCACCACTGCACTCCTTATTGACAGGGTCCTCAGAGGGCTGGTCAACATGTATCTGGAAGGGTGGTGGCTTGGCGATTTTGTCAAGGTCTCCACTTTTGCATTGTGGCTTGAAGGATTCCTGTGGAGCATATTTTACAGTTAGAGTAAGATTATGATAGGTTTGTGCTATCCCTTAATTGTATGTGCTTCCCATGTGGAATGAATAGTCAATCTGACCTGGGAAGGATTGCAAATGGGTTAAAATAAATTTTGGTTGACTGGAGACTTAAAATTACATTGGGGTGATTCACAGACTTAATTTAGCAAACAAATTAGGTTTGTTCTTTGGAGGAAAAAAAAAAACTAAATTGGGCTGATTAAGTCTTACTGGTAAAATTAATGCCTGGTGATCGAGTCGTCCATTTGCGTTACAATGTAAACTATGGTTTGGACTATGGCAGTTGAGGATTCAAATACTTTTTGTCTGAAACGTCACATTGCATAGCTAATTAATTCCGTAGTGATGCTATAAAATGGCGGACATTGAGGTCAGGTTAATTCTACTCGGGCAACGGTTATATGCATTTTCACACTTCCAACAACCGGTGTTTAAAAAACCCTAAAAATATTCCTTTAATATGTGCTTTGAGAACTCTGCCGCCTAAAAACAAACCCACGAAAACTTTGAATACAGTAACAGCACTTAGCACGAAAGCTACCAGATGTGGCCCCAACGAGGGATGGTTAGCTCAACTGACCTGCTTGTAGGCGCGCTGGTTCAGGGCTTTGCTCCTCTGGTTGTTCGTTAGTGCTCCCAGCACTGTCCTGGTAGCAGTCGACTGCGGCGCAAAATTCTCCTTATTGTCCGTGGCGGTCGTCCGGGACTTCATCGAGCCTCGCAGTCTCGAAAGCACGTTTTCTTGGTTCTCAAGCGCGCTGGTTTGGTTATCTTGTGCGCCCGACATTCTTGTTATTGGCTTTTACTCTCCACAGAAAACTAAATGTATGGAGTCTTTGCCTTTTATCCCCAGTTTTAATCTTCAGGGGAAGTGATATCAAACACAATGCAGAGGCTAATGCTAGCTGAGTGCGAAGTACACCGGGGTGCAGGAGTAAAGTTATTGAAAAAAGATGCAACACTAGGGCGCCATAATTTCAACGTTCACCAACCTGCAAGTCGCGGTGAGTGGCCTTCCAGTTCTGCCTTTGACTGCACTGGCTCCCTCGAGTTTGGACTTCCTTTTCTCTCATTCAAGCAGCCCGCGAGGATTGAAACGGACCAATCAGCAGCCGTCATTTGGTGACGTAACACGACGACGGAAGGTGATTGGGGACAATTGTAATGATTGCATATTCAAAACCGGTTCGCTATTAAAAAGTTGTTATATTTTCAGTTACACTTTTTTTTGCAGGTATTACTGCTCTTCTTAATCAAGAATATAACATTTGAAATTTTGTTAAATACAATATACTATCAAGTTCACGTCGCATTGGCACCGTTTGACAATGTCAGAAAAGGGACATGGAGATCTTCAGTGAAAATGAATTAACTATTTCAAGGACAGAGGTCACTTCAGTGGACAGCTATTCAAAGTTGAGTCAAGGACTAATAACACTTTCGACACTATTTTTGGTCATAAAAATGAAATATTAGCAATTATTGTATATTTTTCATCATTGCTCATTATTGTATTTATTCATATTATTTTATATCAGATAGACAGACAGACAGACAGACAGACAGACAGATTTATTAACAGACTCAACATCCAAATTCACAACAACACAACACACCAATAGATTAAAAACAGGAAAAAAAAAATAATAATAAAGAAATAATAAAACAATAACAAGTGGACTTCGGTACACAACACTGGGTGTCCTAGCGACCCACTTTTAAAAGGCACGTATACCAACCAGAGCTTCCAAAACCGTGACAAGTAGCATGTAAAGCTCTACAAAATGTTGGTCAGGCCCAACACAATCACATTTTTTGAACCATTCAGACAACTGATAACATTAAACATGTGTACCCTTAAAACAGACTGGAGGGTATTCACCCGAGCTGCTACAAACATATCTGAATCACTGGTCCATCTGGACCTTTTCAACAAAATTCTCAGGGAGTCATTATAGGCCACTTGTAGTCTCTGGAAACTTGCTTTGTTATAATTAGACCACAGATGCGCAGTGTAGAGGAGTGTACAATAGGCCTTAAAAAGGGCCACCTTGACCTCATCAGAGCACTGACCAAATTTACAGGAAAGGATATTAGCTTGGACATATAGAGAACGACATTGACGAAATATGTCCTCATTGTCCGTCAGCGTGTCGGTGATCATATGGCTGAGATATTTCACCTGACTGCAGGACCCTTAACATTTGACCTGCCAACTTGAGGTCAGGAAAGACCAACTGTTTATCCCCATTTGATCTTACAATCATAACAACACTCTTAGTATCATTATATTTTATATCGTGTAGCTCCCTGTACCTAGCACACAGTGAGCAGCTGCTAGGGACCAGCTGAACTTGGACTAAAAAGCGCACAGTCGTCGGCATACATAAGATGGTTCACAAGTTTTACCCCTATTTAACCGCTTTAACAAATCATTCATATAAAAAGTGAATATAATTGGAGATAAAATGCTCCCCCTCTAACCCCATTGGTGACATGGAAGAGGGCAGACACACAGTCATCCCACTTCACCTGCATAGTTTGGTGTGCATACCAATATGACAGAATTCTTAAAATATCATTAGAAACACCGCTTGGTTTAATTTCTTAAACAACTTCCCACGGTTCACACGGTCAAAAGCAATAAATGTATAAATGAATCCAATCTTAATAAAAGCTAAATTAACAAAATTAAAATGAATAGACAAGTTTCCGAGGCACTTCCGCTTTAATGTCTGCTCGCAACTTCCGTTTTGGAATTTTATCCTTCCAAAACCACAGTGGAGCTGTAGTAACATTACTCATCAAAATCACTTAAAGAAGACAATTTGGAAATACTGCATCCATCTCTGCCATCATCACGACAGCGGAGGACAACATGTTCATGAAGGCAAATGTGAAACCAAGCTCGTGCCACCACAAAGACCAGGTGTTTTTGTAGCCATATTGCTGCTATGTTATGGAAGGTATGTTCTTCCTATCCCTCCATTTTCATGTGTCCGGTGCTCAAAAAATACTAAAGCTAAAATCTTGCACATGAAATGGCTTGTTGCCTTTGATATTGTTATTACAATGATGATTTAATTATGATGATCTTTAATATTATTTACTACAACTACTGTACTGCTGTGGCTGCTAGCCTGTTGCTAATCAGTACGTGTAGATGGCAAAATTATGTCAACGCATAAATTCAGGTGTTACAAGTTTTTGTTCGTTTGTTACAGGTCGAAAACGCTGTTAGCCATGGGAAGACAAGTCGATGTGCCTCACATAAGGTTGCCACCATTCAGAATTAGAAATAAGGGACGCCCCCCCCTTCGCGCCCAAAGCCTTACGGGCGAAAAAAAGGGGCATCCCCAAAACTCCTAAAATGCATAGAAATGTATGTATTTTTAGATGAGAAAACTGTATTTTGCACTTTGTGGACATGGCAGTTTACTTGTAGCAGATTGTTGTTGTTTTTTTCTGCAGGTTAGTGAAAACGAAGTTGTGAATATCGTAATTAACATTTGTGTTGTCGGCACTGAATCCGGTCACGTGATGCATTGACAAGCCAAATTTCTTAAGGGAATGTTTCAGGATAACTACAATTCCAGCATCTGACACGTCTGTATTCTCTATGAAGTCCAGCATTTTGTTGGTCAGCCCAGACTCTGGACTGAAGTACTGGACAGCAAAGGAACATCTTCCTGCTCAATTTATTCGAAGCATTGGTCTGTATGGAGAATGGGATGGGTGACGTTAAGATCTTAAGCACATCACTCACTGCCTTTGGACCCAGGACTTGTTTCAACAGTGCCTCTTGCTTGTTCTCCCCAAATTCATTGTCTTCACCATTTTGGAATCACATAAAAATCTTCTGATTGAGCCTGTGTCCACAGTCAGCACTATTGTGGCTCTGGCTGGCAACGTTTTACTGTGTGGTATACCTGTGTCACCTCAGCTGCAGTAATTTAAAGGGTAGAAATAGGATGATGTCAAATTCACTATTAATCAATCAATAGATAGCATATATTTGCAGTAGGACTATTTATTCAGTGTCTATTTGCTGTTAATCTATTAGGAATAATTCTAAATGAGTAGCATTAGTTAGCGTGACCAAATAATATGTTCTTTATGGGGGCATAAATTCATTCCATATTGATTGATAATAAATGCATGTTTCAAAAAAAAAAAGAAAATTTCTACAAATAATCAACCATAGTAGCAAATGAAATAGCCTAGCTATGCTCCTATCAATGCAAGATGTATGAAGGTAAATATAAATACAGCCTATATGTCATACATATACAAGAGCATAATAACATACCAAATCAAGCTGCCTTGCAGTTCGCGTTATAATCATCATCAGTGACTCTATCGAGCCACTCCAGTCAATTTTTTGGAGACGTTTCCCCTTTTGAGGATGACGTGGGGTGTCCTGAACTTCTAATGTTGGAGAGACATGTTAGTTTTGAAAACGCGCGCGGGGCGGCACACTGAGCAGAGAGAGCGAGGTAACTAGGCAACGAACCCGGAAGTGGAGCGCAGTGTAGGGCAGACAGCAGCGGGCAGGCAGATAACTATCTTGCAGCCGCGGGTCGCCCCATGGGACAATTGTGAAATACGGAATAAACTGCGTTCTGTATTGGTTCAATACAGAATGCAACTTTTAATTCCCAATTACGGAACAATTTTGACATTCCTTCATTTACATCTCTCAGTCAAAACGTATTGGACGTCTAACACCATCAATGGTAGCAAATGACATAAATGAGTGCTCTGTATACGTAAAAAAAAAAAAAAAAAAAAAGAATCATAGTTTGTGCATATTTTTTGTCATAAATAATATCCAGAATCAAGTTGTAGCATTGTGTGCATTTAAAACTTTAGATATCAAATTAAAGTTAAAGGTTATACTGTATTTTAGGTTAACTCATTGGTTGCCATTGACATCTACAGACGTCCAGTCCATTTGAAGTGGGAGGGTTGGAAGCAAATAAACGTTCGTTCATTTGCTGCCAACCCTCCCACTTCAAATGGATTGGACGTCTACTAGTGGAAAAACTCATTTAAATGCAATCATCAATATAGTGGTTTATTCATCACCACACTAGTACGAAAATAATATATCACACCTCACTGGGGCTTTACAGGATCTACTGTGAAATCAGTAGACATCTACAAAGAGAACACAAATCAAAATTGTTTAAATATACACACAAAATACAAAAATATCTCAGATGGACGACATGATCACGCCTCACTGAAAAAGTCTAACAAGGAATTCAAATCGTAACTATCTAGGATCTCCAATAGCGACGACACTTTGGCTTTCACGTTCTGTCCTTTGAACTTGAACTTATCAATGTACAGGTCAGTGATCATGCCTGCAGGGAAGAAGGGGAAAAAAACACAAATTCAGTGTAGAATAATCCCAAACATGAATAATAAAATATTACCATAAAGCCTTTCCAGATGTGCTGGCTGCCTCTTGTACTCCTCCAGCAGACTGTCCGACTCCTCCAGGATGCTGCGATACTCCGAGATGAGGAAGTCGGTGTTTCCCTCGTGTAGCTGGAGCTCCTAAATCATCAAGAATTTAATTTACAAGTCATGACAAATAGTCCCCGTGACCTCCATTTTCATGGAGAATTCCTGTCAGGATACACACGCTTGCGACAACATTAGTTCCAAGAACTATAAACAGCATAATTCTGCGACTTACTTTTAGTGCGTCAATGAGCTGAACTTTTCTCGCCAGCACGAGCTGGTATTCGAGTTTAGGGTGAATCATTTTGAGGGTGTGGTTTACAGAGTCATCATTGATATCTGCAGAGAAAAACCAGCACCTTTAAACTCACTGGAGAGAAAAACTAGCTCTTTTCATCTTTCTGCTGTGAATTGAATAGGGTTTATCACTAGTAGACTTCCATTTGAACTGGGAGGGTGGCAGCGAATAATCATGATGAATAACCTGAGTGAACATCCAATGGGACTGGTGATTTAATATTTTTTCCCCAAGGGATTAAAATAATCCACACGCCACCCACCGTATGAAACGTTCAGGTTGATTTTGCGTTTGGTGGCCTCTTTAGAGAGGACGTCGCTCAGGATGGAGATGGTGGAAATGTTGTCTGACTTGAAGTGAGCCTCCCCTTTGCTGGAAAATAAGTGCCACCTCATGTTTAAGGAAGTACATCTACAGTGCTGGCCAAAAGTATTGGCACCCCTGCAATTCTGTCAGATAATGCATATTTCTCCCAGAAAATGATTGCAATTACAAATGCTTTGGTAGTAACATCTTCATTTATTTTCTTGCAATGAAAAAACACAAAAGAGAATGGGAAAAAAAATCATTATCATTTTACAAAAAACTCCAAAAATGGGCCAGACAAAAGTATTGGCACCCTCAGCCTAATACTTGGTAGCACAACCTTTAGGCAAAATAACTGCGAACAACCGCTTCCGGTATCCATCAAGGAGTTTCTTACAATGCTCTGCTGGAATTTTAGACCATTCATCTTTGGCCAACTGCTCCAGGTCTCAGATTTGAAGGATGCCTTTTCCAAACTGCCATTTTCAGATCTCTTCACAGGTGTTCTATTGGATTCAGGTGTGGACTCATTTCTGGCCACTTTAGAAGTCTCCAGTGCTTTCTCTCAAACCATTTTCTAGTGCTTTTCAAAGTGTTTTGGGTCATTGACCTGCTGGACGACCCATGACCTCTGAGGGAGACCCAGCTTTCTCACACTGGGCCCAAAGTTATGCTGCAAAATTTGTTGGTAGTCTTCAGACTTCATAATGCCGTACACACGGTCAAGCAGTCCAGTGCCAGAGGCAGCAAAGCAACGCCAAAACATCAGGGAACCTCTGCCATGTTTGACTGTGGGGACCGTGTTCTTTTCTTTGAAAGCCTAGTTTTTTTTTCCCTGTAAACTCTATGTTGATGCCTTTTCCCACAAAGCTCTACTTTTGTCTCATCTGACCAGAGGACATTCTTCCAAAACGTTTTTGGCTTTCTCAGTTAAGTTTTGGCAAACTCCAGCCTGGCTTTTTGTGTTCCTGGGTCAGAAGTGGAGTCTTCCTGGGTATCCTACCATAGAGTCCGTTTTCATTCAGATGCCGACGGATAGTACGGGTTGACACTGTTGTACCCTCGGACTGCAGGATGGCTTGAACTTGTTTGGATGTTAGTCGGGGTTCTTTATCCACCATCCGCACAATCTTTCGTTGAAATTTCTCGTCAATTTTTCATCTCCACCCACATCTAGGGAGGTTAGCCACAGTGCTGTGGGCTTTACACGTATTGATGACACTGCGCACGGTAGACACAGGAACATTCAGGTCTTTGGAGATGGACTTGTAGCCTTGAGATTGCCCATGCTTCCTCACAATTTTGCTTCTCGAGTCCTCAGACAGTTCTTTGGTCTTCTGTCTTTTCTTTGTGCTCAAGGTGGTATACGCAAGGACACAGGACAGAGGTCGAGTCACCTTTAATCCATTTTAACTGGCTGCAAGTGTGATGAAGTTATTGCCACCACCTGTTATGTGCCACAGGTAAGTAACAAGTGCTGTTAATTACACAAATTAGAGACGCATCACATTATTTTTTCAAAGGGTGCCAATACTTTTGTCCAGCCCATTTTTTGAGTTTTGAGTAAAATGATAATAATTTATCTATTTTTTTCCCATTCGCTTTTGTTTTTTTGTTCATTGCAAGAAAAAACAATGAAGATATTACGACAAAAACAATTGTAATTGCAATCATTTTCTGGGAGAAATTGAGCATGATCTGACAGAATTGCAGGGGTGCCAATACTTTTGGCCAGCATTGTATGTCTAGGTAAAGTTCTAGAACTGGTGGAGACCTGTAGGTGGTCTGCAGCTGAGTGCCAAGGAAGGTGTTGAGGAAATAGAAGGTGACGCTGTCTCCCGCCGGCGTCTTTTCCGGCACCTCTGGCAGACAGAAGACCACCCAGGAGTGGATCTCTGCGAAACTGAACTGTCCCACCAGACTCAGCCTGTTCATTGGCCTGCATACACAACACAGATAAAACAAGATCATAAAGGTAGCTAAAGTGAAAAGAAAATGAAAAAGTTGCAGGTTAGTTACCTGTCCTGGTCGATGCTGTGAGCACGCTGGTGAAGAGACAGTGGTTTGATGTGATACTGGCGAACCTGACATGTCTTAGGCTGCAGTCTGTGGGTGACGTAAGCCTGTAAGGTGCCGTACTGCCCTTCGATGGATCTCACCTACAACACACGCAGAGTTCAAATTGCCATGGAAACATGTTTGATTTAGCTTAAATGTCTGACTAACCTTGAGCTCCAGTCGGGTGGTGTTGGCTTGACACCTGTAAGTTGCCAGTAGAAAGTTGCCATTAGGTTGCTGGAAAAAGAAAATTAAAAATAAATGGCAGTTAAACAACAAGTTCACTCTCTGCTTTGAGAATTTTGAGGTAAAAGGTCACCTCAGAGTCGCATTCGCTGAAGCTGACCACAGCAGAGTTGTTGTCTACATTCAGCAGGTCAATGGGGACGTCGCTCTACAAAAGAGTGAAGATATTGTGATCTTAGTTTTTTCTTGTATCTATCAAGTGTGAAATTATCAATCAGTGGAACATACCTGGAGCAGAAGGTTGTCTATAGCAGTCTGCACCTCCAAGGTGAGGCTGTAGCTGGCATCGTCTTGACACAGTGTGAATTTGTCATTGATGCTGAAGGCGGGCACCACGGAGACGGCAGTCTTGGATTGCGACGTCTGCTGGTACTGCTCGCGACCCAACTGGACTTTCACCTGGAGCTGCTCCAGTTCCCCTCTTTGGCAAAAGAATGGCTCAATTTTCACGTCTTGTTGGTGAGACTCAACGGTGGCGGTTACCTGAGGGCTTCCACTTTGGACTGGATTTCTTTACTCATCCTGACCTCGTCTCCGGCACCCACTTCGGCCTTTTGGGGCTCTGTGGTTAACCCTGTCACCCAACCTGGAAAAAACAAGACAGCCACAAAGCCGTTAGAAAAAGTTATGCTTTTTAAAAAAATGTATTATGAGGTGTGAATGCGTGCCGATGAGTGATGTCACCTGTATAGGTGGCGGTCAAGACTTCATCATAGGACTCCTTTCCCACGCAGCCTCCCTGGATAGAGGTCACGCTTTCTGACAAGGCCTGTGCAAGGCAAATAAAAGACAAATTACACACGGTTAATCGCTCGACTTCAAAGGAAAAAAATGGAAGGACGTCTATCGGCGTCAATGGCAGTGTAGGGCAGCGTAACACTATCCCTAAATGCCAGCTATCCCAGTTGAAATGGATTTAATGTCCATCACTGTCAATGGCAGTAAATGAATTAAGATTTAAAAATCTTTCACTTGCGTTTTTGCTTTCAAGTAGAGGAACAAAATACTGTAATATGATTATAAATATATGTATAATAATAAAATTAATTAAAAAAGAAATAATAATTTGTGTTGAGTAGATATCATTTTCTGGCTCCCGACACAAATTCCTTTGTGGTATCTGCTGATGATGATACTGTACTGATACCAAGTTTTTAAAAAAATAAAGAAATAATGATAATCATAATAAATAAATAATACATTTTTATGTATACTGTAGTACGAATTTACGACAAAAGGCATCTAAGGTAAAAATTTTAAAAAAGCATTGAAGCTGCTTTTATCTGGAATGTCACTTATTCACGACTATAAGCATCAAGCCAAAATTTCAAAACCCCTCACGTGCTCAAACCGTAGCGTGGGCTCATTGGTGCTGCTGTCAAATCCATAAATGGTCACCGTCCCATCGTCGCGGCCCACCAGGATATCGTTCACCCCATCGCCAGTTATATCGTATGTGTCTAGGCAGAGAATACCTGGAAATTGAAGTAATTTTAAAGGTTAGTGTATTAGGTACATAAATGCATTCAATTCAATAATTCAACGGCACGGTACCTCCTTTCTTTTTGTCGTTGTCAATTTCCCATTTGGTAGACGCCTCACTCTCGCCGATCTGAATCAGGCCGATTTTACCATCCGTTGTCCCGTACAGGACGTCATCGCCTGACAAATGACAATTAAAATGAAAAACTTGTCAAATTTTTCGGAATAAGAGGCGCACCGGATTATTAAACATATCGTGCAACAATGCACTGCAATGTTAAACATATATGACCCAAAAATATATTATTTAATCTTACAGTAAATGAACTCATATCTGATTCAGTGATATCAATGAAAACAATATTGATTTTGTGGTAGAAAAAAAACATTAGAATAGAATAGAAAGCCTTTATTGTTAATTTAGAGCACAACGAGATTTAAAGCTTCGCCATAACCTGCATCACATCAAACAGAAACGAAAGTATAAAAAGGCTAATAAAAAAAAACATAGGTTACAGTGTACACAGGTTTGGAATGAAATGAATAAGAGATTAGCTGCAAGTGGTGATGCAGTGGTAATATAACAGTGCATGTATAACAATTTAGAATATTCAGACTAGGAGGCAGATGGCTGACTGGATATGTGTTGCACTGATATCATTTTTTGGCTCCCGATACCGTTCTTTCAAAAATACAATTTTTAATAATTAGTTTCATTTGCAATTATTGCATTCTTACTTGACTATAGGCATGTGCCGGTATGATATTCTGACGGTATAATAACCTTAAGCCAAAATATCTCGGTTTCACGGTATTGCAATTACAGATCTAAAATGTGTTACTTTGAGATGTAAAAAAAATCCATTTAACAGGATTTTTATTTTTAAAAACATCTTAGCAAATTGGAACATATAAAATAAACATAAAATGTTAAGTTTGAATACATTTAAAAATAACAAAAAAATAACTGAAATATTCTAAGTAAAAAAATTAAAATAAATGCAGTTCTTTAGGTGAGCGTAAACCAACAGCCACAGCTCAACATTACTACCATCAGAGCAAAAATAATTGAATTATTTTCCATAAAAAGCTCGTGTGTATGACTCATATCATGTTTACATTATACACACACACTCCCTTTCTCAACACAGACAGTTGCCATAAAGAAAAAAACCACCTTACCGCTAGACACACTAAACACGCCGCAGTTAACTCTCGTAGCTGGTGGGAAACATTCATGAGGGTGTTTACTAACCTTTAATTTTGGATAAATGTGAAATCATATTGAAGGTATTGCCTCCTCGGCAGCCACCCTCCGCAAACGTGTTTTACATGTCAATTGGTCCTCCTCGTCTAAGCCATGGCTGTCTAACTTTTCTGTAGCCGAAGTATTCCCATACCAGCGATTTTGTTCTCTTCGATGGGGGGAAAAAGTTTGGAGTTTCAGATCCTCCAGCCACCGTGTAGCACAGCTGGCTCACTGACAATAAGCAACAACCGATGGGGGAGGTTTGACCCTTCTAGCTGTAAGTGAGGGATTTCTATCTGAATTTTTGGGACATAAAAAATAGCTACCGGTAATACCGTAGGGATGGACATTTTTTGCGGTTTTGAAACTTTGATGTTTTCATACCATGGTATCCCTTGAAACCGGTAATTGGCACATGCCTACTTGAATGTAAAGTAATTGCTATCATGGCTTGGCCAGAAACTGCTTAACTCATTGCCTGCTATTGACGGCACTAGTCGTCAAATTTTAAGGTCGCAACCACCCTCCTGTTTCAACTGTATTGGACGCCTTCTAATTATAAACTCATTGAAATTCAAATCCGAACGATGACTGGACGCCACACGCCTTAACAAAGGAAGACTAACTTGCCTCCATCTTTGTTATAACATTCTAACACAGATGGCTGCCCGGGCACCTCCACCTCATAGGCCAACTCAGATCCCTAAAAGATTGAAAAACACAAGCCAAAACTTGATTAATGTCGATTGTATTGAACAAGCAGGCCAACAAAGTGCTTCATCTACCTGCAGCACCCTGAGAACGCGATCTTGACATGCCAGCACCGGGACGGAGCGAGCAAGGTTCTCAGAGGACAAAGAGACAATGTCGTTGATCTTATCCCCAGACAAGTAGTAGTCCTGGTCCTTGCAGTCACAGTAGTGGTTGTAGATGTAGCTGGCACACACAAAGAGGTCGGCACCAGAAACATACCTTTGTGGACGGAAAAGTACTCTTAAGTCTTACGTTCTCATTTTTGATGAACATTTAAACCTACTAATAATCAGTGTTGTCACTAACGCGTTACATAGTTACTATAATCTGATTACTTTCTTTCAGTAACGAGCAATTTAACGCGTTAATTTTTCCAAACCAGTAATCTGATTAAAGTTAGTTTCCTTAGTGTCTGTGCGTTATTGTTTTGTTATTGCTACATAACTTATGTAGAATGAGGAATATTGTAGTCATGTACGAAGAACATTTTGAATAGAAAATCTTAGAAAAGATCCCACCATTAGTTTCCATGGTAACAGCTCATAGTTACTTCCTGTTTTGGTCTGAAGTCACACGTGCTAAGTGTTTTGGGACTGAGAGAGGCGTGAAGATGGCGGGTGCACATTCGAGCCGAGTGCAGACACCTGTTGAGATGTGCGAGGGCATGTCAATCTGTGTGTGTCCATGAATGTACGTGAGTAGTTTTCCTTCATTTTGGAGGGTTCCAGTGATAGGTTGGAGCCGCAAAATGCTCAGCCGTTTCGTAGCTTTGCCTTTGCAACGGCGGGTAGTCATCGCGGCAGTCAACATTGTTTGCATCATATTCGTGTTGCACTTTTGTGCCGTGAGGTCACATATTCGTTTAGCATCTTTGGGATGTGTTGTAAATCTGACTGAGGGTAAAGTGCTTAGTTGCCGCCATGTTTTGTGCCCAAATTCACTACGTGTGTGTGTACAGCGTACTTCCAGGTTGTGCGCAAAGGGAGAAAAATTGGTCAAATGTAACCAATAAATTACTTTTAAAGTAACTTATTTACTTTGATACTATAGGTATCAGTAAAATAACTATATTACTTTTTGATGCGTAATCAGTAATTAAATTATTTTTTAAGTAATCTGTGACAACACTGGTGGTAATTGATATAAACACTATGAGAACCAGTGTTGTAGAACCTTCTTGAAGTTACTGCTTACATTGCGTTGATGCTCTCTGTCAGGTTGGCGTCAAAGGTAAGGAACTGTTTGCCTTTCTTGGTGAATCCTCGCACTTGAGATCCAGAGCAGACAAAGATCTTCTCTTGCGGTGTTCCCGCCGCTCCACCCAGGTCCATTCTGGATATTTTCTCCCCTGGGAGTGTTTTGAAGACAGGCTATGACACCGAGAGCTTGTGTTAGCACTTACATTTTGATAAAATGCGTCATTGATGGAATGGAAATGTCACTTACTACTGCTTCGCCTTTCTTCATCCCAAAACACGTCAAGATACCATCTTCGTCGGCAATAGCCACCTACAAAAAAATATATATATTTTTTAAAATTACACTTATGGACGCATTACTCATCGAAATACACATAAAATGCACAATTTTGATTAGCATGGATTGAAAATACCTTCTGGGTGGCCTTTTTTCCAAGTGCTGGTAGTAGCCTCATTGTTTTTTGGGACGTTACCCCAACCTACAAGTGAGTTTGAGAAAGAAAAAGTTAAAGAAAAAGGAAAAGACAAAGAAAAAGGTAATAACCCAGATAAAGTAGCGATTTACCTGGACATAATCAACTCGGTTGAGATTAATCTCCATCTGTATTCGGGGCGAGTCCTGACTCCGGAGGAATTGAAAGACACAAACCGCCTAATGTGATGTTTATCCGGTTACAAAAGGGCGAAGCAGTCGGTCCATTTGTCAGTTACAAGTAACGAATGACATCTGATGTTTTTCATTGGAAGAAAACAGAGGAGATAACAGATAGAGGGATTAGCCACTCAAGAAGATTAGCTCGACATTCTAACGTGGGCTAGCTAGCTAGTAGTTGCGACGTTATATCACAAATGGTAAGCACTTGTTAAACGACAACGACCAGTTTTAAATAAAATATAGACGAAGCTATTAGGAGAAAGTGAATGCAAAGTGCCCTTCAGGTCGAAAGCGAGGCGAATTTAGAGCGAGAACGAGGATGTAGATTCTGACTAGCTTCCATGGCAACGTTGTCACAGGCAATAATCTGTGCCATTATTGGACGCGTAAGACATTGAAGTCGTCTTATGATTGGCTGGCATGCTTCCGCAAACCAAGGGGCGCGACGCCGCGGGGATAATAATAGTAAAAAGTAACAACGTCACAATTCGGTAATATTTTATTTTTTAATCTAAAGAGCTCAATTTACGATGTGTGATCATCAGGAGGCAAACGTAGACAGAACATTGGCAAAACTACATATATAGTAAATGCATTAATGTATATAAAAGCAGCCTAGCTTCAACTTCATGAACGACATGCACCATGCAGTTCATTTATTTTCAAGAGAAATTCAAAAGCATAACGTCCATGATTTATTGTTTTGTATAAAATACAGCAGACATGACATTTGGGCATTAAAAAGAAGTGAAGCTGGGCATTCAAAGAGCATATATAAACAAAAAAAGTTAAATATAATATAAAGCTGTAATATTAAGCTAAATCAATCACCGCTATCTCCTTCCGGCACAATGTTCTTATTCATTATCTTACACTATAAGATAAACTTGTTACTAATCTCAGAACATTAGTGAATAAATAAGGTCATTGAAAGACACTAAGACATCTGCCGTGTTCTGCAAAGAGGGATGGGTCCACCTTTTTTGATGAGGTCACATTAAGACAGGAAGTGGAGAAAAGGAGAACCCAAAAAAAAAAAAAAAACTTCAGTGCATTACTGGCTGGTCTTGAATTGAAGCAAGCTGTCAAGTTGTCATTGCAACAACAAAAACAAAATGTCCTCTACTGA
This sequence comes from Corythoichthys intestinalis, assembly GCF_030265065.1. Classification (NCBI taxonomy): domain Eukaryota; kingdom Metazoa; phylum Chordata; class Actinopteri; order Syngnathiformes; family Syngnathidae; genus Corythoichthys; species Corythoichthys intestinalis. The sequence goes on along the minus strand of NC_080405.1, from coordinate 46,336,964 downwards.
CATCGCCATTGTGTGTCCTCATCCAAAATGGAGTCACTTCAGCGACGGCCAAACACGAAGAGGGATGGAGGTACGGTGTGGCGGTCAGACGCCATTGGGGGCCAGGCGGCTGACAAAGGCGATACTGCTGAGGCACATCCTCCGGAAGAAGGCGGGGCACGCTGGTTTCATGATGAAGTGCTCCAGGAGGATTCGCAGCTCGGTGAACAGAGTGCTGACAAAATAACACATCGCTGAGAGAAAGAACGGAACGACGACAGTCGGTTTGTTGATCTCTTACCGGCAGTATGGGTTTCTTCTGGATGTGTAGCGAAGGCTGAGGAAGCGATAGTAGATGAAAGGCAACAGCAAGTTTCCCTGCCCACTGTGGACAAAAGAAAAACAAAATCAAGTGCTGTATTCTTTATCCTCTTCAAAGCATGACTAATATTACTCTACAGTATCAGAAAATGCAATTTCAGGAGACGCTTTACTCTGTTTGTAATTTCTTTTAGATTTTCAGTCACTTCCTATAATTTTGCAACATTTTCAGATAACTTATTAACTCATATGCTGCCAATGACTGTGTTAGACATCCAATCCCTTGTGTTCATTCACCCCTCCCATTTCCTGTTGATTATAGGGCATTTCTCTGTCCCGTCCTCTTAATTTGGAGGCTTTTTCGGGTCACTTCCCATTTTATACCCATTTTTATTTTAAGCCATTTTACAGTGGGGAGAACAAGTATTTGATACACTGCCAACGGGTTTTCCCATTGGGACTTGTTCTCCCCACTGTATGTTTTTATGCCCGCGAAGCATAAAAGCCCCCAAACTATTTTTAATTTGTCCGTTTTACCCTGATAAACCCACGTTTACAGACGTCACACAACCGCTTGTTTCAACCCAGCCATAAAAAGTAATTATATTTATCGTTCGAAATGTCTGTCATTTTTAGCTTAGAATCATTAATTGATGTCTAATATTTAGTTTGAAAAAAACTAAAAATCTATTCACTCGCATATTTTAAACTTTAAAACAAATTACGTCAATGAAAAAATGGTGTCTGTAAATGTCACAGATATCTAACTCATAACTATCGCTTAATTGTATTTTTTTTTGTGTTATTGTTGCATTTTCCCCAATGTATTAGATAATCAATATAAACAAACGAAAAAAACCCGATTACCCTAACCGCTAAAAAAAACAAAAAATCAATATTTTCCACTGTTGGTCTCCTGTAGATAACCCATTTTGAACATAATATAAAAAGGACAAAAACACCGATGACCATACCTGCTGTTTCTGTTGAATTATCAAATAATAAACTATTAGGTCTCATTATTTTCTGTTAAACGTTGATCCTAACAAGTTGAATCAATTTTATTAGGCTTCAAAACGGTTCGTTAAGCATGTTTAGTTGTCAATGACAACAATATTACAAATTTTGATAAAATATTTTGGGATTTTTTTTTCTTGGTCTTTTTGGGTCCAAAATGTTGATTATAATTGGTCAGTGAATAAAACAACAGGGACGGACAAAATAGGCCCGGACTTTTAAGGATTATTATTAAAGATGTCCCGATCGATCTGCATCCCGATCGATCGGGTCCGATCACGTCATTTTCAAAGTATCGGAATCGGCAAAAAAATATCGGACATGCCTTTAAAAAAAAAATATATATATATATATATATATATATATTTTTTTTTTTTTAAATTAAATCGTTTTCTAATTGTATTTAACGTTAAGGACAAAATGTCTTACACTCATCCAGAGTCTTTAGTTTTGGCTTAAAGTAGGGCTATCAAATTTATTGCGCTAGCGGCGATAATAAATTTTTTTTCATTAATCACGTTAAAATATTTGACGCAATTAACGCATGCGCTGCACGACCCACTCACGCATTGTCGCGTTCAATCTATAATGGTGCCGTTTTACCTATATATAGACCCTACTCACGTGACGTCACACCCACGCGCCATGTTGTCCATCTACTCGTCATGTTAACGCATTCCCGCTTCGTAAATTCCTCCCATTATGGCGTGTTTTTCTGCTCGTTAACATTAATAATCAAAATGGTGAAGGCGTGTGTGGCGGTCGGTTGCAAAAACAGAGAAGATAGACGGAGAGACTTGGAAGTTTTACCGTATTCCGAGAGACCCGGAGAGGAGAGCGAGATGGAGCGCTGCAATTCGACGAGAAAACTGGGCTCCAAACGACTACCACAGATTATGTAGTAGTCATTTTATATCTGGTAAAATGCATTTAATCTATATTTAGAGGGTTTTGGGCTGACAACCACAATTAAGATCATTGCTAGGCTAATCGCCGACAACATACCGTTTCAAATTCAAGATGCTTATTTGTTCCACCATCTTTATTTTTTGAATAATATTTAGTTGGTAACAAGTGAAAGAAGCTGGCCTCGTCTACGGATCATCGGTTAAACAGGGATGTCCAAACTTTTTGCAAAGGGGGCCTGATTTGGTGTGGTAAAAATGTGGGGGGCTACCTGGGCTGATTTACGTAGAACAATACATTTAAAGAAATTTTAGCAAGCCCTTCTGTGTGTCATTATTATTTTTTTAAATACATAATTTCAACAGTCTCGTCTTTGTGGCGTTCTCTTTCGACACTCGGGCTCCTGCGAAATACTGCTGCTGTGCTAGCTTCAAGTTGCTATAATTTCTCGCTGCGTATCTTTCCTGTAATGTTGTCGAATATGTCAGCATGTCTTATTATCGCGCACATCGAACTCTTTGAAAACAGCAACTGTCTCTTTGCAAATGAGGCAAGACACAGTTGTTGCATGTTTTATTGAAGAAATGGTCCAATATCCACCTATCCTTGAAGCGTCTGCCATCGCAGTCAACTTTTTTCTTTTTTTGATTGTCGCCATTTTAGAAATCACACAGGGTAATGTTGCTTAGAGTGCTGCTCTTAATGTTTTTCATAGTTTCGTGAGAATAGGCCGTGTTTCTGTGGAAAACATAGTTGTAGATATCAGGCTAGCAGATGTCAGGCAGAGAGGGCGAAGACAGCGAGTCGAAAAATATCGATTTAGGCATCAAATATGGATCTGGCGAATGGATAGACTGAAGCTTTTCCACATAACGCCTTTTATGCAACGCATCCAATGAGTTTACAGCGTCAGATAACACCGGGGCTTCCATGAATTGCTCTATAACTTGCATGACTAATTGAAAACAATGAGAATAGGTCTAAAAAATGATGGACAATTTGGCGGCCGGATACAGCGACACGTCATTTTGTGACGTAGGTGAGTAGGGTCTATAGAGCTAAAAGGCAGCGTAAAATGAGTAGAGTGGATTTTGGCAGTCTTTGGAGCCTTTTTTTAATTGGCTAAAGCCGTACAATCCCTCTCTCAACAATTACAAATATCGTGGGAAGCAATGTGGGGAAGAAAGGTAGTAGTTGATCTTTTTCTTAACACCCTATGTTATTTCCCAACACAGAGAAGATATATCAATTGGTGCCACTACGCAAAGTCATGGTTGCACTTCCCATCATGCATTTGGGCAGAACAGTTAAATGGCTACAGTATCATTTACTGAAAGCTCAACAAATACACTAGATGGCAATATTTAGTCACAATATACAAAGTCACGTTTATCCTTTAAGAATTACAAGTCTTTCTATCCGTGGATCCCTCTCACAGAAAGAATGTTAATAATGTAAATGCCATCTTGATTTATTGTCATAATAAACAAATACAGTACTTATGTACTGTATGTTGAATGTATATATTCGTCCGGGTTTCATTCATTTTTTTCTTAATGCATTGCTAAAATGTATATGATCGAAAAATTATCTGGAATGATTGGAATTGGAAGCAAAAAAAAAAAAAAAAGCAATCTGATCGGGAAATATCGGGATCGGCAGATACGATCGGGATCGGAACGGGAGCAAAAAAACATGATCGGACCAATCCTAGTTATTATAGGTGTAAACGTGCTCAGACATTTAGCGTTTTCCCGTGCCGAACCTGAAAAGCATGAAGACAGTGGCGGGCATCAAGAAGATCTCGTTACAGGCGATAAACTTAAGAATGTTCTGCTGATTGGTTGAAATTTTGTCCAGGAGGTTCCTGATGAACATCAAGCTGCTGGGGCCCAGAGACTGAGGAGAAGACAACAACACTTATGTAGCGCTTTGAAGAAAAACTCAGTAGTATTACCAGTAAATCTATTCAAATAGGCAATTATAAGATTACTATATATAATCCAACATCTATCACATCTCTGGGGTGTTTTTTTTAGCAACTCCAACTCAATTTTAGTTATTTAAATCCCCTTTTGTTCCACTGCGCAGTAGTGTTTCACGGATGCAACACAGGCGGGTGCTGGAATTGGGGGCAAAAAAACGATATCGGTGCAACACAACTGCACAGCAAAACTTTGTACATGAAAGCAACAACACTCAAAGCCAGTGCTGAATGGCAATGCTAACTCACATCGAAGAACTTCTTTGAATAAGTGGTTGCGTGTAGTAGGGAGAAGAGGAATACCGGAAAGATGCTCACTGGAGTTAACAGATTAAGGAACAATTTAAATAAACAAATTCAAATTATCTTTGAAATATGGTTAAACTAATGGTTCAGTCAAGGATACTGGTAATTGGGTAGGAATTAACGAGGATGAGTGAGTAGAGCAAGTAGTGGCAGCTATCCTCCTGCAGCGCCTGCGTCAGGAACGCGCGGCTCAGCTGGAACCTGGGAAGTCTCTGGTGCAGGCGCAGGGCACTAGTGAGTGCGTTGGACAGTAGCGCTCGCTGGTAGAAATTGGACGCTGCGTAGGGCCTGGAAAATAAATTGTCTCCAGATAACGATAGATTTCGTGGCTCGAAGCATCCACGCGTGTTGGTGAACTCACCCCAAGATCGGTAGCATGAACATGACAGAGCAGTAGACAGTGAAGAGGCGAGACAGCCACATGATGGTTTCCAGCTTGTTGCTCATTAGAAATTGCTAGAGGGGTGAAATTTTTCGTCAAAAAATTGCTCCGAGTTACAAGACATTGCATTCTAGAATGACCTTTATGTAAAATTGGCTAGTAGAGTGTTAACACAAAAATTTGCTAATCACGTGTTTGTGGGAAATTTCTTCGCTATTCACACACACACAAAAAAAAAACAACCTTTTAGGATATTTTTGTTAAAAATGGATGACTACCTCAGCATTTGGCAGAATAAATATCTTAAATTACTTTACCACCTCTCTGCTCAGGCCAAAGATACATGAATTGCAACAGAGAAGATTGTTTTCTTGTGTCAGCCGCTGGGACTTAAGGCAGAAATTTAAAAGAACATTCTCCTGAGGGTTGGCATTAACTTTGCTGGACTTTGGAAAAACAACTAAATTCAATACAGTAGCACATTTGTGAAAGCTTTCATCCAGAAGTCAGCTACCCACATGACATTTTAGCTTGTTAAGGACTGCTTCCTATCCACAAATCTAATGTTGATTAACAGTGGTACGAAAATGCTTAGGCTAAAATGTATAAGTATTAGGGGTGTAACTGTACACAAAAATCTCGGTTCGGTACGTACCTCGGTTTTGAGGTCACGGTTCGGTTCATTTTCGGTACAGTAAGAAAACAAAATGCAAAAAATAAATGTGCTAATTGTTTATTACACACCTTTGTGCTTTCAACAAAAGGAACATTAGCCTATGCAAAGCTAGAATTCTGCTCAAAAAGTAGCGGGTATTTAAAGATAATCCAACAACAATTTGCCTTTCAGACCCCGCGTATTGGTCAGCTTTCTTTCTGAAAGAAAGAAGAAAAAAGTCCTGTGCTAAGGAGAAAGCAATCCCAATGACAAAGATTTTAACATGTATTTTACAAATGAAATGCCTCAATTAATCATTTTTTTTTTCTTATGAACGGTTTTCAGAAGCTTTATTGGTGGATTTTCTCAAGTTGAAGAGCCACACAGAAATTAATACATTTAATTGTGTAAGCAGGATCTTTTTTTATTATTCTTATTATTTAATTACAGGTGTTTTAGTTCATTTCAACTTATTCTATTTAAATGGGCTATTATTTATTTTATTATGTGTTTATATTTTACAAATGTGATGTAGTATTCATTTATATTGTATATTTTATGTTGTATAACTTCAGTTCCTATGTGAATATTAGTTCCTACTTGTTTTGTTGTGGTAGGAGGGTTTTGTATTGAACACGGGGCCGTGTTGGTTATTATTATAGCAGAGAAGACAGCAGTAAATCAACAAAGACAAGTACTCTGTGCCCCGATATACCACTCAAGAGATCTGATGGACTCAAAAAGCGGGTTACGATTGCATATTATTTTGGAAATCGACCGGATCCACCGTATTTTTTACACGAGTGACTTCCGGTCTGCCCGATTCTAGATACCAGTAGTAGTATTGACGCAGGAGGGTCACGTCCCACGTCAAATAATAAACTCTGCCGTTCTTTTCGCGTGCGTCATGTTCAGCCGCTTCTGGGACGCGTCTACCACGCGGCCGCACTGCGACTGGTGTGCATTGGCTGATTGACTTTAACGCCCGCGTTTCACTGCGTTCTCGCGACGGCCACGTTGTCGCGTCGTTGACGTTTCTGGGTTATACTGTCGTACCATGTTGGTCCTCATTATAGTAGAGAAGACGGAGTAAATATAGTCTACACAAAGAAACTGTAACCCGATCGACTCACAGCCTCAAAGAGTAAGGGTTACATTACGTCAGAAACTCATTCGGTACGCCTCCGTTCCGAACCGAGGACCACGTAACAAAATGGTTCAATACAAATATAAGTCCCGTTAAACCCATAATAACTATATACCGAAAAACATACATTTGTGTCGTTCCTTCAGAAGGGACGGTCAAAAAAGTGATCGCAATCAAAATTGAGTGATGTGCTCTCAAAAAAATAGAAGAACACAACAAAAACCCAATCTTAGGAATCATTGGAAATAACAAATAAATTACAAATTATTACACACATTTCCATACTTGGATTTTTGAGCATGAATACAGACTAACTGGCCTCGTGTTATAGATGAGTACAGGGGGGAAAAAATACACTTTTAAAGGTGGATTTTGGATAGGGGTACTACACGAGAGGGTATTATATTTGAGAAATTACAGAGGGAGCAGACCAGGTTGCAATTTGCGTGTGTACCGTCTCGTGTTTGTTGAGCAAAAGCATCCAGTTGTGCTGTACTGCTTTTCAATGCAATTACACACCGAAACTTATTGAATTTTGGGCTACTAAATAAAGCTGCATATTAACAAAGATAGACTCTTTTATATTTTGCAACTTTGCGTGTTAGGCACATTTAAGCACAAACACGAGAAATAATTATTGCTCAAGTGTTAAGTCAGTGACTTACCACAGGCCCTGATCTCTGAGGGCCTTGGTGGCTGTTGTCTGCCATCTTAAACGCTTGTGTGTGTCACTGTTCTGGAAAGGAAGAAAAATGTATTGTTATTTTGTTACTTTGCAATATAACTCATAAAATAACTTAAATAAGTCGTAATAGAATTATAATTTGATAAGTAAAAAGGGAGTGAAAAAGAGAAGGCAGTCGGGAAGGGTGGAAAAATTAAGTGTTTAAACGCAGTAAATACATTTTTAAATTGATACCTATGTATGGCCCACTCTGACATTATATTCATTACATAATCCAATCGGGTAATGACGAAGGAATTATGACTTGACATTTTCTGCTTGACGTGAAAACAATTTAGCCGGTAGACAAGTGAAGTTACGACCAATAACGGAAAGTTTCGCCATCACCATTTACCCTCTGAATAACACAATACTTTTCAATCTAAAAACTTTAATTGCGACTTGACGGACACAAATAAGATGTCGACGTGTGCGCGCAGAATCTCGACGATAACCGTTGGCTTTTCGACGCCTCATCAAAGGCAGCTGGCGGCAGGTGAATCTCGAAGCTTCTCTTTCGCCTAGCATCAGGGGCTAAAGCTAACGGCGTCATCCTCCAATGTCCGCTCGCCGGTTTTCAACTAACCTTGCTTATTTGGCTTATAAGAGCACAAAGGGGGGGTTTATGGCGGACTGTCAGTGGATAAAAGCATAAAAACAACTTACAAGTTTCTCGCGTGGCACCTCTTTGCTTCTGGTGGTGGTCTCCTCACTCTGACGTACACTCTAGTAGTGAATGATCAGCTGACCTTCTTGGTTGGACAACGGAATCTCGCAAGCTATCGCGATAATAGGGAAGCGGGACATCCGGTGTTCTGTCAAAATTATCTCCCTTATAAAATTTTTCTTCCAAAGTTTTTGTGGCGGTGAAAAAGCCCTCTTTTACATTCACTTGGACTCTCAATGTTATCCAAAGGTGCTAAAAAAACTAGTTACATCATAAACATACGTGAGCAACACGAAAATGGCGTACATTAAAGTGCTTGTGACACGAAAAAGCATGTTTATTTCATAATACACGCGGTATTTTATGCTCCTGAATGATATGGACCGCTTGGATGTGTGTGGAAGCGATCGCTATATTTATTTAGTTTTTTGAATCCCGCGCCAGGAAAATGAGTGACTTCCGGCTTCGGTCTCGCATTGAGGAGGAGGGCGCTGTGACGTGTACGGTAGAAGACGTCCTCTTCACGCTACAGTGTACTGTTGTGTATGAGGACGAAGGATTCAGCTGATTTTGCGGATTAATACTTTTATTTTTTGCATCACGCCAGCCAAAAGGCTGCAGAAAAATCATTCTGTATGCGGGAGAGGTGTATGCGCCTTTTTGGAGTTTCAAAAGGTTCCCATTCACCGTGGATATTTACTGTGGGACCATTGGACTTACAAGGAAGTGAGTAAACATCTTGTTTTGTATTATGTCAAATACGAATACAGTGATTACAAAGTAAACACTATAAAATTCCTTTAAATAAAGGACTACTTACGTTTGATCATTGATAGGCATGTAAAAAGCTATCCTCACGCTTATTAGCAGTTAGCTGTTAGCGCGTTAGCTACACAACAATTCCAGCCACCCTCCTCCAGGGAACGAACTGTAAATTGCTCTCCGCCGGGCGGTTTGCCGATCCGCAAAGAAACTCGACAACCGGGTCGTCATGTCAAATAATCCAGGCTAGTTATGTGTGATTTTCCACTTCGAAGACTTTGAAACATCCCTCGGTTCGGGTTAGCATGTCGGCTAGCTGTCACTCCTTCTGGTCTGTTTGCATTCTCCGAAGCCGGGGAAGGGAAATGACATATGTCTGATTTAGGTGTCATAAAATATCGTTCGGCAGGTGTGACAGTAAAGGTAAAGTCGACTGTTTTGACCATTATGGAGTAATTTTGCCATGTCGTCTTGAATAAATGGATTTTTATTATTTTATATTCCATTTAGCACAAGTTATTTGTCATGACCATGCCATTTATTTAGCAATTGGGGAAAGTACTTGGGTAAAAAGAATATCCTGTAAAAATATTGAAGTAAAGAGACAGAAACAATGACATTTTGCCGCTCTCTTCGTCGCGTTTTCCTCGTTGTGAATAGTTCCCCCTCGACGGGCTGACTGGTCCTTCTCAAGCCATTTATATAGCTATTGGGGAAAAATACTTTGATAAAAAGAATATCCTGTAAAAATATTGGAGTAGAGAGACTGAAACAATGACATTTTGCGGCTCTCTTCGTCGCGTTTTCCTCGTTCTGAATAATTCCCCCTCAATGGGCTGAATAGTAAAACCGATGAGCCCAGTCTACCGCTGACCTCATCCACCTGTTGGGGACGCTACAGCCCTATAATGGTAGGCGTGGCTAACCGGCAGATTAAAAGACTAATTTCTCGACATCTGCGCTTTTCTAAATTGTTGTATATAGTCGAATCGTCTCAAAATATGATTCTAATTCACATAATAATGCCATTTAAGACTTTTTTTCTGGTGTCGTATGCTCTTTAATGCTTAACGACACGGCGAAGTCATTAACAGTGAGAGAGCAGGGTGCAGTTGTTGTGTGCAGCTAACATGGTAGCATTTTCTGAGGAGAGCTTTTCTACATGTCCTTCCATGTGTAACTGGATGGGCACTAGGACCTTGGGGGAAACCTTATGGCCGTAAGTGCCCCAGGGGAACCTTTAAAAAGAGAGCGACCAGCAAGGGGCGCTGACTCACTTTTCTTGAGGCAAGCCCACGATTAAGAGAGCAATTCACCACAGGTGCGCTAGAGAGGACGCCAAAGACTGCTGCGTGGGTCGTTCGTGGATCTATACTCACTATAGACAGCAGAAGGTAATATTTTCTTTTATTTGAAATTGTCACAGTTATTAACTTAATCTGGGCACTCAATTTTAGCATCCAGGCACCTGTTCGGCCTCATCAGCAAAGTGTGTCCTCAATTCTTCAAGGAGGTATTTAAGCAATGTATTTCAGTATTTTGTGTACATGCCTTAATGATTTCTGCTTAATCTGATAGGACCCTGGCATGTCACTGTTTTTTTCCCCTTTCTAATTAGCATTTCAAGAGTTTATAGTTTTTATTTATTTATGAAGTTAATGGGATTGTGCAATTTGTGGGGCTGGCGTTTGCTGTGATTTTAACCAAAGTGGCTTGTAGTGTTGCCGTGTTTCCAGTGTTCTGTTAAGCAGGCTACTGATTATTAAAATTGTTTGTTTTTAAATTATACCAGCCCCACTAACTAGGATTTCTTGCACATGCACTTTCCCGTTTCTGTCTTTTGTTTCTTTTATTCAAAATAAATGCATTGTTTTGATCCAGTCCTAGCCTCTTGTTCAGTTTATTCGGAACATACCTGCATATATTAAATTATTGTGTCAGTGTGCCATTTTTGGCCACTACATAATTGGCGTTGTTGGCAGGACTGAGGCTAGGCTGTTTTATTAGTGTTGTTTTTGATATAAATTGTTTGGGTGGGGAAAAAACAGTGACCCGCCGGTGGCAACGAGGGCTCTAGAGTTGTTCACCAACTTCTTCGAGGCAACAGACGTGGGCTCAGAGTGGCATGGAGGATCTACAGGCCATTATGGAGGAGCTGCGACAACTGAAGATCGCCAATGAACAATTGAGAGAGCAATTGCATGAGCAATCTCAGCTGACGGCAGCGGCGCGGTCTGACAACCCTCCTGCGGGACCAAGTAACAGCCATCAATATGATGTGGTGAACCCTCGTTATATTTGTGTACCGAGAGAACGTAAATGCCCAAAGTTTACAGGTAAAATGTCTAATGATTTGGTAACAATTGAACAATGGGTTGAGGAGGTGCGCAAGTGCCTGGAGGTGAGGCCAATGTCCAGAGCTGAACAATTGTTATTTATCACTGATCATTTGGAAGGCAGTGCGAAAGCCGAGGTAAATTTTCACCCAGTAGCAAGTCGTGACACACCAGAAAAAATATTTGCTATTTTAACTGAAAATTATAGTTGCTCTCAAACCTATATTGCCTCACAGTTGCAATTTTTTCAACGTACACAAAGAGAAGGCGAATCATTGCGTGACTATTCCCATGCCCTAAAATCATTAATGGACATTGTGATAGGAAAAACGCCTGGTGGTGTGCCTAATGCTGATGTGCTTTTGCGTGATCAGTTTACTGAACATGTACTTGATGACACCTTGCGCCGAGAGCTGAAGCAACATGTTGTTCGTCACCCAGCCACTACATTTGTGGGACTTCGACATGTTGCCCTCATTTGGGCTGATGCAAGTAGACAAAGTGGAAAAACCAAATCTCGTTCATATTCGTGTGACTCATTCTCGCAAGTTGTGGAAAGTTCGGAAGCGATTTCTAACATAGTTACAGCTAATCCTCGCGACGAGATTTTTGAAATAAAAGAGTGCCTCCGCAAACAGCAGGCTCAGTTAGATACTATTATGAAGCATGTCACTGCTCAACGCCCTTCACTCGTTCAGAATAATGCAGCCCTGACTGCTAATCGCTTCCAAGCAGATGGTAAACCAATTTGTCGCCGTTGTAATCGGGGGGGCCATATTGCTAGATTCTGTCGAGTAAATATTACAGCTTTACAAAACGTGGAAGGGACTCTGGTTGGGACGCATGCTCAAGTAGGGGGCTCGGCTGCTCAGATTTCGGAAAACTAGGCCCCTCTGGCGCAGAGAGCCAAGCACCAGAAAGGGGTCTTGAAGGCTCACAAGGGGAAACTCAATCTCGACTCATAGGGGACTGTCCTTTAGTGGAAGTCAGCATGGGAGGAGTGAGAGTTCCATGCATTTTGGACACTGGGTCAATGGTCACAACCATCAGAGAAAGTTTTTTCGAAGAGCATTTTAAATCTAAAGGAATCGGGCAGTTAAAAAAATGTCACTGGCTGCGTCTTAAGGCTGCTAATGGACTGAAAATTCCCTACAGAGGGTATATGGAGTTGGACGTCTGCGTAATGGGTACAACCCTAAAACAAATGGGTGTACTTGTAGTCGAAGACCCCCAGGGGGAGCCTCCCCAACGACAGATGGTGCCCGGCCTGCTTGGTATGAACATCCTAAAACGTTGTTACCAGGCACTATTTGACCAGTTTGGTTCTGGTCTTTTGGAGTCCCCTGTTATTGCATCCAGCAAGGTGTGGAAGGAAACCTTGGTCAAGTGTCAGCTTGTGGAAGCCATAAACAGACAAGGTTATGTAGGAAAAGCCAAAATTCAGAGTAAAGCTGTTCGTGCCCCTGCTGGTTCCTTAACGTGGATCCGCATTTTTTGCCCTCTTGCTGCTAACATTAACCTGCAATCTGTTTTTCTTCAACCTCCAGTAACGGGAAATATTCCAGCAGGTGTGATGATATCGTCGGCCCTTCTTGCTGTCCATCAAGGTGTCATTCACATCCCTGTAGTAAACGTGGGGACAGAAGATGCCTGGCTGAAATCGCACACACATCTGGGCGAGTTGTATGTCGTTGACACTCCACAATCCAAAAGCTTCCATTTGGAGGAGACTGATGATGACCACGATGTGGCTGTGGTTCAAGAGGTGATCACAGTTACTCAACCTAGCCTTGATCTGTCCAGTTTGTCATGGCCCAACCTCTCCCCTGTGCAAAATGAACAAGCAGTAAAGCTGTTGCAGAACCATAGTGCTGTTTTTAGCAGAGGAGAGGCCGATTTGGGATGTACTTCATTGGTGGAGCATGAAATTCCCTTAACAGATGAGGCTCCAGTGCGGCAGCGTTACCGTCGGCTTCCACCCTCTCAATATGACCAGGTGAAAACTCACATTCAGGAGCTCCTGGACAGAGGTATTGTGCGTCAAAGTTGCAGCCCATACTCTTCGCCAATTGTCGTGGTCTTTAAAAAAACTGGAGAGATTAGACTGTGTGTCGACTACAGATTGCTTAATGCGAAGACGAGGAAGGACGCATACCCTTTGCCGCGGATTGAAGAATCTCTAGATGCACTCACCGGCGCCCAGTGGTTTTCCACCTTGGACCTGGCAAGTGGGTACAATCAAGTACCAGTGGCAGAGAAAGATAAGGCAAAGACTGCATTTTGCACTCCATTTGGGCTTTTTGAGTTCAACCGTATGCCTTTTGGTTTATGCAATGCTCCTAGTACCTTTCAGAGGCTGATGGAACGCATTTTTGGTGACCAGAGCTTCCAGTCACTTTTGCTGTACTTGGATGACATTGTAATTTTTTCCTCAACTTTTGACCAGCACTTACAGCGATTGGGTCTGGTACTGACACGTCTGGCAGAGAACAACCTGAAATTAAAGCTTCAGAAATGTCACTTCTTCCAGCCAGAAGTCCGCTATTTGGGTCACATAATTTCAGCTTCCGGTGTCTCCACTGACCCTTCTAAAATCAGCGCAGTGGCCGAATGGGCTCAACCATTGACATGTAAAGACCTCCAGTCTTTTTTAGGGTTTGCGTCCTACTATCGGCGGTTTGTGGAAAGTTTTGCGAAGCATGCTGCACCCCTCCACAGACTCGTGGCTGAAATGGAAGGCACCAAGAAGAAAGGGAAGTCGTATGGCCAAGGCATCGGTGATCGCTGGAGCAGTGAGTGTCACAATGCATTCCAGACACTAAAAAAACTTCTTGTGAGCGCACCAGTGTTGGCATATGCCGATTTTTCCAAACCCTTTGTCCTTAAGATTGATGCCAGCTTTATGGGATTAGGAGCAGTTTTGTCTCAAGACCAGGATGGAAAAAAACGACCAATTGCATTTGCGAGTAGGGGCCTGAGACCCACAGAAAAGAACATGTCCAATTACAGTTCAAGGAAGCTGGAATTTCTGGCATTGAAATGGGCAGTCACACAAAAGTTTAGAGAATATTTGTTGGGCACTAAATTTGTCGTGTTCACAGATAACAACCCCCTGAGCTATCTGCAATCAGCCAAGCTCGGAGCAGTGGAACAGCGGTGGGCATCAGAGCTGGCAGTATTCAACTTTGAAATCAAGTACCGACCAGGACCAAGTAACCGCAATGCTGATGCTTTATCACGACAACAACACCCCTCAGATCAGTCTTCCCTTTTTAGCGGCATGAAGGTGCCCGATGAAGTTCGACAAGAGACTCTAAGCTTGCCTGCAGTTCCCCATGTTGTGACCTGTGAAGCCATTGGGGCATTTCCATCCCGCCCCAAGGCTGATCTGCTGGCACTTCAGGCTGCCGATCCAGTAATTGGGCCCTTCCTGCAATTCTGGAAAAGAGGAAGTCCCCCATCCAAAGCAGAGCTGACCAAGGTTGGGCAAGCGGTGAGAAAACTGGCGCAGCAATGGAACGGGATTAAAGCAAAGGAGGACATTCTTTATCGCCAAGTTCAGAGTCCAGGAGAGGGACAAGTTGTTCTTCAGCTCTTGTTGCCGCAATGCTTGCAACCTGAAGTGCTTAAAGGCCTCCATGACGACCACGGCCATCAAGGCATTGAACGCACTACAAGCCTTGTCCGACAGAGATGTTTTTGGCCATTTATGGGGCGGGACATCGAGAAATACTGCAAAGAATGTAACCGTTGTATGCTGGCCAAAGCAGTACAACCAAAGGTCCGCACATTCAGAGGAGGACTGACAGCATCAAAACCATTAGAAGTCATTGCTATGGACTTTACTCTTTTGGAAAAGGCTAGTGATGGACGAGAAAATGTACTGGTGGTCACCGATGTCTTTTCAAAGTTTGCCCAAGCATATCCAACACCCGATCAGCGTGCAAGTACAGTGGCCAAAGTGCTCACAGAAAGATGGTTCTATGTCTACGGTGTCCCAAAACGCATTCACAGTGATCAAGGAAAGAGTTTTGAAGGAGATCTGTTAAAAAGGCTTTGTCACCTATATGGGATTGAAAAAAGTAGAACCACGCCATACCATCCAGAGGGTAATGGACAATGCGAGCGATTTAATCGAACTTTGCATGATTTACTGCGCACCCTCCCTCCAGAGAAAAAAAGAACTTGGCCAAAACATTTACCCCAAGTGCTGTTTGCCTATAACACAACAGAGCATCAGTCAACTGGATTTTCGCCTTATGAACTCATGTTTGGACAAAAGGCCCAACTACCGGTGGATTTTTTGCTGGGAACATCACAAGAAGACTCAATGCCCAGGTCGGTACAAGAATGGATGGATGTGCACCAAACTAACTTGAGTTCAATCTACTCTCATGTGACCGAACAGCTCCAGCAAGCAGCAGAACGAAGAAATCGAAATTATCATCCGACGGAAAACACCATCCTCGCTCCTGGTACTCTGGTATACAAGAAAAGTCACCCCATTGGACGCAATAAAATCCAGGATGTGTGGGACCCAGTCGTGTATGAGGTACTGAAAAACTTGGACAAAGAAGGACGCGTTTATAAAATTCGACCTAAGGATGACTTTGGACCAGAAAAGAACCTTCATCGGTCAGAGCTCAGAGTGCTGCCTACAACTAATATATCGCCAAGTATCCAAAATCCACAGTTACCTGATCATGGCTTGGTTGATGATCAACCCTACCAGCTGACCCTAAACCACGAAGAAGACAGCGATTCAGAAGATTGTATATTTTTGATTGCACCAGAGTGCCAGAATGGCAAAGCACCACCCCACATTTCTTCTGTGCCGAAGCAGGAAAGGCAGAGACTGGGGGCCCATCGTCAGGGCAGTCAATCGCATGAGTTAAATGAGGGACTGGGTCAGGCTGGGTCCAGTAAGGTGCTCGTAGAACCAGATCAAGCGTATTCTCGCCCCAAAAGAAGTACAGCAGGGCAGCATAGTAATCCCTTCCATCTCCCAAAATCGGTAAACGAAACATCGGCTACCGTAGAGCCTAATTTACAGGGGCTACATGCGGCCAATTACTTAAGTGTCCAGTCAATGTTTAGACCTTGGCTGTAATAGGTCACTGGGACAGTGACCTTTTAAAATGAGGGCGAATGTAATTGGATGGGCACTAGGACCTTGGGGGAAACCTTATGGCCGTAAGTGCCCCAGGGGAACCTTTAAAAAGAGAGCGACCAGCAAGGGGCGCTGACTCACTTTTCTTGAGGCAAGCCCACGATTAAGAGAGCAATTCACCACAGGTGCGCTAGAGAGGACGCCAAAGACTGCTGCGTGGGGCGTTCGTGGATCTATACTCACTATAGACAGCAGAAGGTAATATTTTCTTTTATTTGAAATTGTCACAGTTATTAACTTAATCTGGGCATTCAATTTTAGCATCCAGGCACCTGTTCGGCCTCATCAGCAAAGTGTGTCCTCAATTCTTCAAGGAGGTATTTAAGCAATGTATTTCAGTATTTTGTGTACATGCCTTAATGATTTCTGCTTAATCTGATAGGACCCTGGCATGTCACTGTTTTTTCCCCCTTTCTAATTAGTATTTCAAGAGTTTATAGTTTTTATTTATTTATGAAGTTAATGGGATTGTGCAATTTGTGGGGCTGGCGTTTGCTGTGATTTTAACCAAAGTGGCTTGTAGTGTTGCCGTGTTTCCAGTGTTCTGTTAAGCAGGCTACTGATTATTAAAATTGTTTGTTTTTAAATTATACCAGCCCCACTAACTAGGATTTCTTGCACATGCACTTTCCCGTTTCTGTCTGTTTCTTTTATTCAAAATAAATGCATTGTTTTGATCCAGTCCTAGCCTCTTGTTCAGTTTATTCGGAACATACCTGCATATATTAAATTATTGTCAGTGTGCCATTTTTGGCCACTACACATGGTCATACTTAATTAAATATTATTTTCTTTAAAGAACATTTTGTAGTGTTTACTTTGGAATCGCGGCATTCGCGGCCATTTTTAACGTTACGCGCATGTAGGGTGACCAAACGTCCTCTTTTGCCCGGACAAGTCCTACTTTCATGTAGTATCCTCGTCGTCCGGGCGGGTTTTATAAATTCATAAAAATGTCCGGTTTTCATGATTTTTCATGGGACCAATTTGAAGAGACTCCCTCTGGCCGCTAGGTGGCAGCAGTTGACATGGCTCCTACTAAAAGGGAGGGAAGGAGTAGTTCTTGTTTTTGTTGGCAGTCTACCCCTATCATGAGGCATTACCGCCATCTACTGGGTTGACGATTTGGCCACAACGCCTGCCCAGTTGTTAAGTTTTTTACGATAAATACGTATATAATGGCAACTGTTGACTTCTGTCGGAGCTTTGACTGTGAAATCCCGTTTGGTGTCACATTGTTCCGCTGCCGATGATTGTAAACTTTTATAGCAAAGTTTGATTTTTGCCTCAGCTAACTATCAGTAAGCTAAACCACGCTAGGCATTATGGGAAACGTAGTTTTGAACTGCTACGTTTGGAAACATGCTGGTTGAATAGTTTGTCAGGTTTTTTCGGTTATTGTTTGTGTGCAATCTAGAACATTGAATGACAATATCAATTGAATGGGAATAACAATTTGTCAAGGACAATTGTCGTGATAGTAATTTATAAAAATGTTTAGTTGGCACATAGCCTACTGTGTGTATGTGTATTGACTGGGCTACATTTCCATGGGTCTGCATTATATCTACTGTATCTATATATTAGTCATTATTTATTTTTTATTTTTTTTCAAAATGCATTTTTCCATCCAGAGTGAGGGGGCACACTTTAAATATATTAAAGTGATATAGGCATCTTTGAGTGAACTTCCAGTAAAAAAAAGTATCTTGAGGCCGGGCTGAGTGTCCTCTTTTTTGGAAATCCAAATATGGTCACCCTACGCACATGCGCAGAACGGCAATGTTGCAATTTTTGATGGGTTGCAAAATTTGTCAGAACACTGGCCGTGGCAGGGCCATGTGCCATTGGGGGCACTTTCTGTTAACCCATCGCTATCAATACACAAACCCCTTTGGGTTTGTCACAACCCAATATGAGTACAGACAGGATGAGAGTACAGCAGGCTAGTACCACAGATTTTTTTTTAAAAACAATGTTTATTAATACTTGATAATACTTGTATTGTTAATAATGCCTGTATTTTGAGTTATTTTGAGGGAACAACAAATGTACACTGCTATATAAACTGTACACTGACTCGAGCCCGTCGACGGGGTGGGGGTGGGTGGGGGGGTGGGGGGGTGGGGGGTAACCGGATATGATGTCCCAGGCCTCAGGACCATTGGGGCCCCTGAATGACCCTTGGTTTATTTTACTTTACATTCACATATTTTTTTATTTAAATCATTGTCTTATTAAATATTATGTTCTACTTTATATATACTTAAAAACTTTAACATATTAAATATTTCAAATATATATTTTTTACTTATTTTGAACAATGCCCACCTGTCTCTCTTAGCAGAGAATAGTTTGACCCCGCTCTGGCGCACTATGTACATGCCCTGAAGCGGGAAATTAAAATATGTCATTGTTACAAACTCACAACATGGCGAGTCGTCAGAAATCGGGTGTGCAGAAAAGAAGAAAAAAAAGGAAAAAAGTTGAAGATCATAGAGGTGAATGAGAAAAATTATGTTTTTAAAAGGGGGATAAGATGACAAAGAATTAGGGCTAGAGTTGGCTGTAGACGGTGATGTTGGTAAGTGAACAACAGCTGCTAACACTGATTATTTACATTCGCAATCACCGTGACCAAAGCCCGATTTGAGTCTGTCACCGCCCACCGGCCACTTGTAGCCTATTGAGCTGCACGTATGACAAGACATGCTGCTTGCGATGAGCTGAGGAGAGAGAATGTGATGGCAGATCAGGGATATATGTTAGACTGTTGGGAGCAGGTGTGCGAGGCTTTGCCAGTGACTGTAGCTGGAGGAGCGCGAGCCTTCAGTAAAATGAAAATAATAAAAATGAAAAAAATAAAAAAAATAACTACGCTCCACCATATTACAGGGCATGCTTAACAACCTAGACATGCTCTCCAATGAGTGTGAGCTTGCTCAAAAACGGGATTTCACTGATTTTATAAATGACTCAACTGTCAAAAAATCTAGGCGCATCACTGTATGAGGGCTTCATAACCCAGGGATGTGTGGGGGGGGTCAGGCACAGGATGTTAAGTTATACTGTTTTGTTGCTTAGCAGGCAGGCATAGAACCCTCAGTTATATTGCATTGCAGCCTTCATGGGAAATTAGATGGAAATTGTTTGTTGCCTGAATAAGAAAAAACACTCAAGGCAGTTTTTGAATAATTGATACTAAAAAATAAAATGTAATAAAATCAATAAATTCAAATTGATTAACAACATGAACTCAGCACAATATGCCAAACAAGAATTAAAAAAAGAAAAACGAGTGTCATTGGACAGAGGGACAGTTCTTATTTTTGCAGCACTTGTATTGTCCTGAGCATGTGCTTGGCATGCCACCTTGTATGATCCTAAAAGTGCTCACTAGTTTACTGATGTAGCATTAACAAAGCGGGACAATTGTTGGCAATATTCGGCACATTTTTGCTGAAAAAAAAAAAAAAATCAAGTGGTTTATCTATGTAATGTGATGTGATTGGGGTTTTATGTCTTTAAAGCAAGACTTGGTAACTTTTCAGTTTTGGTTGATTTTAGCGACGCCGGTGGACAAAAGCTGTATTGTGTTGCCTTAAGGAAGACTGGACCAGCTCACACCCGTACAGTGTCGTAAAATCATCAATCAATCAAAAATCAATCTCCCGGTCGCCTACAAATGGATTAAACAACATTTCTGTTTCCAGCGGCTATGTGAAGAATGAATTGTAGTAAGATAATGAATCCAGTTGTGGTTAAACAATAGCATATGATGGTTAGCAACCGAGTGGGGGTCGGCAGCAAGTGAAAGCTAGGCCAACATTTATTGTGTATATCCAGTTACCCTGCCTTTTTTTCCCCTCCTCAGACAAAACTTTTTGTCTCTTTTGTTGCTCTGCCATCTTTGCAGAATTCGCGCGAAAGCATTTGCATCGACTTCCCTCTTTATGAATGGGGAAGCGGGGTAGTGATGTATGCCGTAAAGCAGTCAGCACATTTTTTTGTGTGGCAGGGTTCCTGCTACCCTCCTCAAAGTTAATTAGTGCCAGTGAAAGCCATACAGACCCCCTCAAGATATGAAATAGGTGTCATTCAACTAGTTGTCAATCGACATATTATCACAAATTTTATGAAAGGTAAAGGTTGAAAAGTTACCTAGTGTCACTTTAAATGACGTCTTCATCGATTTCGCTTCACGATGTCCGCTGCAGACATTTTTGGACGCACTAAACATACCGGTCTTTCCTCGTCTCCCACTGTATTAAAAGTTCAGCCAAACGCTGCATATGCTTTGCACACTCCTGGGGTAGTGCGCCCCACTATTTCATGAGTATATTACTAGGAATGGCACTGAGACAAAATGGCCGAGCATGTATAACGTCGGTCCTGATTGAGTCACAGCGTGTATCAGACATCTAAGCCTTATGAATGATACATATGGACCCAGACACATGAGTGATTTTGTTGTTGTCTTGAATGTTTTGACAGGGTTTTTTGCATTTTGTGTCATTTTGTCAGTTCCAGAAGTTTTTTTTTTTTTTTTTTTGGGGGGGGTGAAAATGTGTCCAATTCGTAACATTACCACTTGAAAAAATACAAAACTGCGTATAAAACTACGCAATCGATTCGCAGCTTTCCAATGTGCGGTTGACAGCAATTATAACGTCTAAATTCCTTGTAATTTTTAGGATCTAAGTGGTTCGTTTCGTGCCATTTCAAGTCACCATAACACGTTTTACGCCAATCCTGACAACAGAGGGCGCTGTCGGACAGAAAACTGGAGACAAGCGTGCGTGTCGCCAAATCAAAAGCGCTTTAAATGCACTTTATTCGCTCCCAACATGTTTTAAATGTTCCACTTGACTCTTTCCTGCATCTCTGTACGCTTCGTTCACTGGCAACAATGCTCGCTTTCTCTCGCATGCAGACGCCATTCGAAAATATAGGCAGCGCGTGTAAGCACTGTAGAATCTAATTATTTCTTTGCAAAACCTAATTAGGCATTAAAAAAGGTTAACGCCGGCGCCTGAAACGTTTTTGTTTAATAATCCCATTACTGGTGGCTCATCATGTATAAAATGGTGCGCAGGAGGACACAAAGTTTTCACTTGCTAAAGTGCATGGGGGAAAAATACTGCTTTATTTTTGCTCGTAGCCATGTGACCAGGCGGAGGACCAGCACACATACACACATGCACACAA
Source organism: Corythoichthys intestinalis (assembly GCF_030265065.1). Taxonomy (NCBI): domain Eukaryota; kingdom Metazoa; phylum Chordata; class Actinopteri; order Syngnathiformes; family Syngnathidae; genus Corythoichthys; species Corythoichthys intestinalis. Next base: position 46,315,400 of record NC_080405.1, on the reverse strand, counting down.
TTGTACACACACATTGCGTTAAATAGGTAAGAACCGCAGTCTCCTTGCATTGCATGCATTTCATTTTTTTAAAAATGGGCTATATTGTGTGTTTTGGAGCATGTCGATGTCATGAATGGATGTTTTAATTAATCAATCTTGAGATTCACTGTGACAGATGAAGTGAAATATGTCTTGCGTTGAAAAAGGGACAGGCACACACACTTTAAATTTCGTGTCAGTGTCAAATCCGAGATTCTGTATAGTAAAGGGATTGAAAAAATCAAAATCATTTAGAAATTTGATGGCATTTATTTCAGTGATCATAAAAATATATTTTAGTTCAGTATTTATTTTTTGTGTCTATATGTTTTATAGTCAAACCCAACCGTAAATTGTCATTTGATCATTTCCCCCCCAGGGGAATGTAGAAACGTGAACGGATTATTAAGAGGAATATTTTCAGCCAAGTGTAGTCATCGTTTCTAATGGTTGAATTTTGGTTGGCTAGGTTATTTCTAAAGCAGAACATTTTACGAGCGTGAGCAGGTGGGTAAATGTAGATAATTTTACTAAATTCAGTCAATCAAATGTTGGACCATTGCTGTTTTTCTGTACAAAATATTCAAAATCACATTTAAACGCGTTTTAATAAAAAAAAGAAGAAGAAAAAAAAAAGAACAAGATTATTATTATTTAAATATGTATTGTTTTGTAAAGATGTGTATAAAAAACCTTTATACACATTTTGTGTTTTTACAAATAGACACCCGCTAATCATTTTTAAACAATAGTTTGAAATAGATAAATAAAATTATTATACTATTGTACTGCATTTGCTTTCTGCTTGCACAACAGCGTACATATCTAGTCCTAATAATTATTGTCTTTTTTATATTTGCAAAAACACAGTAAAAATGACATATAATTATAACATTTAATGTATTTATCAGATTTTTTTTTTTTTTTTTAGTTTAAACAGAAATAGCTATACTAATATACACTCCGCATTTGCAGCTGATATTGGCTTTTTTGCGCTGGAGTTTTGCCCCAAAATAAAGTTACGTGAAGGATTTTTTAAACGATAAATCAAAGTGCATGCGTGATACATCAAAGTATACGACGAATAGAACTGTAGCGTCAAAATTTTGCTTCTTCACAGCTCTTTTTGGAGTCCGAACAAAATAGTATTTGTTTGCGTCGACAAGCGAGGAAAAAGAAGCGACAAAGAGGAGGAAAAAGAGGACACGCTCAATGTACGCTCCAAGAGAATCATCACGCAATCGCTAATGCAATTAACAACGCTCTTTTAACTTCTTTGTCGTGCTTAAATTTCTTCTTTTGTCGATGGTCATGCACGCTTATCGGGGGGAAATTGGATTGTATATGCACATTTTATGACCGAACTCGAATTAATATTGCTGTCGATTTCAAAAAGTCTAAATAATTCATTTTCTTATGTATGAAGTGGGGGGGGGGGGGGGGGGGCGACGAAATTTCCTGGAAAAATTAAGAAAACACTCGCAGGCTACTTAATTGGCACTCTTTATATTTTGCAATAAAACAAACAAACAAACAAACAAAAACTGAACGGGCATTTTTGCTTTTGCGTTTTCTTTGTTATAATGTTAAAATTTTATCTTTAGAAAAATCGGATTACAGAAACGGAAATCAATAATACAGTATTTTGTCAAAATTTGCTGATTTTAAACAATCCAACCAGATAATCTTCATGGGTTGAAGGCAAAACATCAATTCATGACAAATATTTCCAGGCCACGACAATAAATATACTTTTACACCATTCTGAAACCGAAAATGTAGTTTTTTTTTTTTTTTTTTTTTTTTTTTTTTTTTTTTTTTTAAAGCTCCCACTTATTGCTGAACGTAAGAAGAAAGTTGTATTCGTGATTGTCTCGATGAATAAGCATTATTATCTTTGCAGACACTAGATTTTATTAGATTGTGCAAATATACTAATTGGAAGTATTGGTGGGTGTACATATTTGCACTGCATTTCTCTGCTGAAGGCACTAAACGCTTAAAAAATAAATAAATAAAAAGGTAATCGATTTATGATGGAGGCAAAATTACATGAATAAATCGGGACACGTTGTATAGTAATATATAAGAAACACTATGGTTCGACGACGTATATTCCAATGCGCCGTTTTCGTAATCCCGAGTTTTCCTATATACGGTCTAGGTTTAAATTATATGGACGTGCGTTTTACGTTTAAAATTCATTGTATTTTGAATGTGGGGTGGGGACCTTATATGCTATGCTTCTTCTCACTCCTTTTCAGATGTTTTTGTTATTATTTAAATCAATAATTTTTGTGTGAATTATTTTGTTTTAACACCTTAAATAAAATAAAAATCAGTCAATTATGTCGGACCACCGTAACCCATTTGGAGTCCACTGGACGGATGGTGCAGTAAGCAAGAACACTATATTGACATTGAAAAGAAAGAAAGCTGACTTTTCTCAATTCGTATGTGTTGAATTAGTGTGCGTGCACACACAAACACAATAGCAGTGATGGCATGAGGAGGATTGTCAGCACAAAACAGGGTGCATGCCGTGGCGTCCATTATTTGTCATCTGGTCATGTCCTCCTATAGTTCGGCCATTCATCAGATCACCTCAGAGGCATCGGACAGACAAGTTCCTACACTTTCACTGTGATCAGGGGACCCTCGCAGAGACCGCCCCAACACAGCCATCACTCCCTCTTTTTCTTTTCCTGCAATCCCAAATGGATGCAGTTATTAAAAAATAACAATACTTTTAATTGGATTTTGATAACTTTTAAAAATGAGTTGGAATACCTACTTTCACGCACACACATATACGCTCCTCGAAACAATAACACATACATTTAAAATCCCCAAAAATTCAGGCTAGTTGCTTTATTATTAGATTTTGGGGGGGGGGGGTGTATAGTGGGGAAAATATTTTTCACTTGACTGTGTCAGTCCAGGACCCCCTTCCAAATATAAATGGTGACACAAGTGGCGACATATACCCTGAATTGATAAATGATATAATGTTTTAAAAATGCCCGCATAACTGCTCGGCTCCCTCCTCTGGCTAAATCGGAAGCTACAGACAACAATAAGTCCGTAAATGTAGTCCTGAGCCAATAAGAACAAACAAAAAAATTGATTCAAGGAGCGATGTTAATACAGCCCTAGAATGTCTTCACCAAATTTCATTCTGATCCGTCCATGAATAGCAGTGGAGTAGGCATGTGCCCGTATGATATTCTGACGGTATGATAACCTTAAGCCAAAATATCACGATTTCACAGAATTGCAATTACAGCTCTAAAATGTGTTACTTTGAGATATCTGGGTTAAAAAATATCTATATATTGAACAGGATTTTTATTTTTCAAATGTATTCGCATATTGGAACATTAAGATAAAAAAAAAAATAAATAAATAAATAAATATTCTAAAGAAAATTGAAGTTAATGCAGTCCTAAACCCACGGCCACAGCTCAACATTATTACCATCAGAAAAAAAATAATTTAATTATTTTCCATAAAAAACATTTGTGTATGACTCATATCATATTTACATTATACACACACTCTCTTTCTCAGCACAGACAGTTGCTAGAGAGAAAAAAACACCATGTTTTACCACCGCAAGACACACTAAACACGCTGGAGTTACCTCTCGTAGCTGGTGGGAAACGTTCATGACAGTGTTTAAGAAGTTTTAATTTGTATAAGTGTGAAATCATATTGGCGGTATTGCCTCCTCGGCAGCCACCCTCCGCAAACATGTTTTACATGTTGGTTGGCCCTTCTCTAAGCCGCAGCCGTCCTTAACTTTTAGCTGAAGTATTCCCATACCAGCGATTTCGTTTTCTTTGATGGGAGAAAAAGTTCAGGAGTTTCACCTCCTCCCACCACCGTTTAGCACAGCTGACTCACTGACACTGAGCAACAACCCGTGGGGGAGGGTTGAGCCTGAAAGCTGCAAGCAAGGGATTTCTCCATGCATTTTTGGGACATAAAAAATAGCTGATACCTTAGGGAGGGTATGACAGAAAATTTTTGCGGTTTTCAAACCTTGACGTTTTCATACCACGGTATACCTTGAAACAGGCAATCGGCACGTCTTTAGTGGAGTAGCAATCTTAGTTAGTGTCCTCACCAAGAAGACCAAAGTAAGAGGGAACCTGATAACTTGAGAAAATATATTGAAAAAATTCTCACATGATTTTCATTGGACTTCGGGGAAAAAAATGAATCTCCTATAATTGTAGTGTGATAGAAAGCAGAGTACAGAAAATTTACGTGCTTTTTGTTGGGCATCAATATAAAATATGAAGTTGAAACAAATTGGGAGACGAAAAATAAACCCAAAGTATTTTTTTGGGTTTACAAAATCCGTGAGTAGTTAAAGTAATGATAATAATGTAATAACATTTGAGATTTCCTTCCCCTCATAATAATTAAAACAACAAAAATACTTATAAGGTATTTGATTTTTTTAAAATCAAAAATGGCAATACAGTGGTACCTAACATACGATCGCTTTGACACGCGATCTTTTCGACATCCGACGTAAAATTTGACTCGCCATTTGTTTCTACATCCGACGACATGCTCGACGTACGACGATTTATTACAGCGCCGCAGTTTCTCTGTTTTCGACGCACGGAGGATTTTCTTGTGAGAGAAATTAACATGGGTTCCAAGAATGTTGGTGCCGGTGGTGAAAAAACGGAAAAAGGTGAGGTTTACCATTGAAATTAAGATGGAAATGATAGAAAAATACGACCATGGTGTGCGCGTCCGTGAACTGGCTCGACAATACGGTCGTAGAATGTCTACGATCTCGCCGGTCTGCCTCCGTTCGCTAGTCTTTATAAGTTAAAGCAGGGGTCGGCAACCCAAAATGTTGAAAGAGCTATATTGGAGCAAAAAAAACAAAAAACAAATATGTCTGGAGCAGCAAAAAAAAATGGAAAGACTTATATTAGCCTTATAATGAAGGCAACACATGCTGTATGTCTCTACAGTATTGTAGCTACACTATATTAGCTTAAAATAAAAATGATTAAGATAGCTACAAATACATAATGAGCCTTCATGATTACTGTATTTTTCCGCACTAGAATGCGCACCTGAAAGCCTTCGATTTTCTCAAAAGCCGACAGTGCGCCTTTAATCTGATGTGCCTTATACAGTATATAGATCTTTATTGATTAATCATGGCATGACATTCCATTTAGATCAGCTCCATCTTGTGGATGGATAACGCAATGCCAACCACTACAACTACTACTACTACTACTGCGCCTCATAATGCAGTGCGCCCTTTACATGAAAACTGTTTTAAAACAGGCCATTCATTGAAGGCGCGCCTTGTACGCTAATGCACCTTATAGTGCGGAAAATACAGTAAATGTTTATTTTCCCTGCAGTGCATCCTATAGAGAATGCCGATGCCGCCTCAAGTTGAACTTCATTACAATATTAATAAATAAGAAGAATGTTTGTGTCATGTTTGTCCCACAAAAACTATAATAAACCTAAAAATATATACCATCCCGCATCTTTTTCCACTTTCAAACATTTTGGAAAAAGCCTAGGGCAGCGCTAAAGTGCCGCATGTAGCTCTAGAGTTGCAGGTTACTGACCCCCGAGCCAAGGTGACAAGTATTATTATTGTAACATCGCTCCTCCAAAAATCGCCAGCTTCGCCAGGTTTTTAATCATTTATTTCAGGACTTGTGCAACACAACATGCCTACTGTCCGCCGCAGCTGAACATGAAAAGTGAAAGTAAAAAGTCATCTCTTTTACGTTGGACACGCGGTGCGTTCAGGTACAGTCCATGGGTGTCCAAACCTGTCGTCAAGGGCCGCTGTGGGTCCTGGTTTTTGTTCCTACCAATCGAGCACAGACATTTTAACCAATGAAGTTTGTGCTAAAACAAGCAGCACCTGACTGCAATCAACTGATTACACTTGTGAGACACCAGATTGGTGAAAAGATGTCGTCTTGTTTGGTAGGAATGAAATCCAGCACCGACTGCGGCCCTATGTGGAATAGTTTGGACACCACTGAGGTACACCATGCAAAACACATCCGCCATATTAGAACCTGATGCGTTACATTATTACAGTAATGATTAGTATTACTATATTATTATTCCTATTGTTATTTGTATTTTTTTTTGTTTTGCTATGTGTAATTGCCATTTGCAATAGTACCGGCAGTATTTATTAAGGATTTAGTGTAGGTTCTCGGGCTTTGGAACGAATTAATGGAATTATAATGTATTCTTATGGGAAAATCCTGCTCGACATACGACCATTTCGTCTTACAAACAACGTCCTGGTACGAATTAACTTCGTATCTAGTGGTACCATTGTACTTCATCCTTTCGCTGTAAAAAACACGCAAAAAGCCCAAATTTGAAGGACAAAAAGTAATTGAGATAATGTTAATAAATGGCCTCATTTCATGCGTTTAAAAGATGATCTCCATATTATTGCAACAGTTCTTCTTGGTGACTCCTCGAAAATGTCAATCATAATTTGCATGATTTGTATGGAAATGTCCAGGTCCCATCTGGGGAGCAAAACAAAAGACCTCGACGGGCTTCAAACAAAATCATGCAAACATATTTGCGCGGCAGTAAAGCGGTCAAAAGTGCTGCAAAGTCAAGCGGCTTTTATTACATCCTCCAACACAATCAAAAGACAAATTAATCAAACGCACACGCGCACGTTCATTGTTTGCGTGTAATGGATGTGCTGTGAAATGTGCCGTTATTATTTGCCGTCCTTCCCGGGGAAACAAATTGAACATTTATTGCATATATATTAAAAATTATACCTAGTGCTTGATGTCTCTGTTATTGAGGCGCACTGAGAGGTGAGGTCCCGGCGGATCAATTTCGCTTGTTGCTCGATGTTTGGAGAAAATGCCTGCACGGCTAAATTGATTCAGAAACAAATTCATAACTTGAGGGGCTTTAAACAGCCCCCCACCACCACCACGCCAGTTAAGAGATGAGCATGAGCTTTATTTTGAACTAACTGGATATATTTATGGAAGGGCTGGCTTACTCAAAAGTTAACTATATCCATAAATAAGCACTGCCAACTCTCCCAGATCACATAGGTTGGACGTCTATCGCCGTCTGTGGCAGCCAGTGTGTTAGCGCAGCCAAAATGCATGTGTTTGATACACTGAGTTTGGGTGGCTTGGCAAACACTGCCATTAAGAGCTAACAATGCTTTTATTGTGCACTCCATGTGGAAACGGACCGCCGCGTCCGCGACAAACTGCGGAGAGAAGGCCCCGCTCTTTGTGAGTGCGACGCCAGATGAATGGCCTGTGTCACCCGCATGATTAGTTTGCACTATTAAATTGTCAAAAAGGAAGATTTTTTTTCTACCCTAAAGAATTATGGAATTCAGACTTGCTAGAGACTGGCGACGAGGGGTGGCGGGGGGCTGGGTTGAAGGTCACACAGAGTTCTCAGCGCCTCGTGAGGACATGACATTAGGGACACATCGCAAACTCTATTAAAAATGCTGCCTTCAGAATGATTTTTATTAAAGATGTCCCGATCGATCGGGATGCCGATCGGGATGCCGATCGATCGGGTCCGATCACGTCATTTTCAAAGTATCGGAATCGGCAAAAAAATATCGGACATGCCTTTTTTAAATATATATATATATATATATATATATATATATATTTTATTTAAATAGTTTTCTAATTGTATTTAACGTTACAGACAAAATGTCTTACACTCATCCAGAGTAGTTTTGGCTTAAAGTAGGGCTATCAAATTTATTGCGTTAGCGGCGGTAATAATTTTTTAAAAATTAATCACGTTAAATTATTAACGCATGCGCTGCACGACCCACTCACGCATTGTCACGTTCAATCTATAAAGACGCCATTTTACCTTTAGATAGTGCTAAAAGGCAGCGTGTAATGAGTAGAGAGAATTTTGACAGCCTTTGGAACCATTTTTTATGTGGCTAAAGCCTTACAGTACCTCAGCAATTAAAAATAACGTGGGAGGCAATGTGGGGAAGAAAGGTAGTGGTTGATCATTTTCTTAGCACCCTATGTTCTTTCCCCAACCAGAGGTTGCGCTAGACTTTTTCGTTGTCTGTCATTTTGACTGACAGGGTCATAAAAATCCGGTCATAATCTATTTTTACCCGTCACTTAAATTTTTAAAATGATAATAATGACATATTCAATAGCAGTGTTGGTCAAAAGTGGTGCGTTACTTACTCAACTCTGAATAAATTGAAGAAACTACCAGCCATGTTGTGTCTACTCTCTGCTCTATTGATTTGTCATCCAAGACTCGGGGTGCGTTCAGGTTTGAGAATAGCGCACGTACTTCTGACTCCAAGCTGTTTGTCCCTGCTCATTCAATTAGGCTACTTTCATACTACAGGTCTTAATGCACAAATCCGATTTTTTTGTCATATCCGTTTTTTTGGCGTGCCCGTTCAGACTGCCTTTGTCCATTGAGACCATTCAAGTATTACGCATGTGCTCTAATTCACAGTCCGACACGAGCCGGTGCGCAGAAGCATCAAAACAAATGACATGTCATCCGTCATTCCAGGGCTATCATATTTTGCTTTTCAAAAGGAGGACACAAATAACAGACATAAATAATCCCCGTTTAGGCTTATATTCACAGTTTATATGGATCGATAGCATGCACGCACTGTCCGTGCATGTCACACACACATACGGGCAGTTTGCCCTCTCCAAGTCGGGCTGCAGCCAGACCCCTCTCCCGACTCTCGGCCGTGTAGGAAATGTTGAAATATAGCTCACATAGAGCAGAGAGAAAACCGATCATTCTCATGCTTATCCTCAACCCATTTTAATTTTTTTATGACTGTTGTCAAGCCCGGCCCTTCCCCAAAAGCCGTGTTCACTGCAAGCTAGGCGCTAATAACACACAACTGAAATCGGATTTGGGACACTGGACGGTACAGACCGCCGCGACAGTCTAGAAAAATGTGGCCCAGATCGGATTTGAACCACATAAAAAAATCACCCAGATCGGATTTGAAAGGATTTGAAATGGTCCACTTCTATGCGACTTGTCCCGTTCAGACCGTCAAGTTAATGCCTGACTCGAGTCGGAAAAACACGAAAAAATTGGATTCGTGCATTAAGACCTGTAGAATGAACGTAGCCTGAGACAATGCTCTCCAAAGCTTCCTAACGTTTCTGTGTTTGCTACACCTGAATGCTAGTTCGGACATTTTTCCGAGTAAGGCCAGCGACGTCATGCATCAAGAGAGACAATAGCTTATTAATATGCTCACTCGCCATCCTGTGGTCTGGGGTGTGAATTGCAACCTGTCAAAATGACGGATGGACTTCAGTTTTTTCCGTCACCGTTTTAAAAAAAACGGTCAACGACGGAGAATATTCAGTTAACGCGACCCCTGTTCCCAACGCAGAGAAGATATATCAATTGGTGCCCCTACGCACAGTCATGGTTGCACTTCCTATCATGCATTTGGGCAGAAGTTAAATGGCTGCAGTATCATTTACTGAAAGCTCAACAAATACACTAGATGGCAATATTTAGTCACAATATACAAAGTCACATTTATCCTTTAAGAATTACAAGTCTTTCTATCCGTGGATCCCTCTCACAGAAAGAATGTTAATAATGTAAATGCCATCTTGACGATTTTTGTCATAATAAACAAATACAGTACTTATGTACTGTATGTTGAATGTATATATTCGTCAGAGTTTTATTATTTTTTTCTTAATGCATTGCCAAAATGTATATGATCAGGAAAATTATTGGGAATGATTGGAATTGAATCGGGAGCAAAAAAAAAAAAAAAAAAAAGCAATCGGATCGGGAAATATCGGGATCAGCAGATACTCAAACTAAAACGATCGGGATCGGATCGGGGTCAAAAAAACATGATCGAAACAACCATAATTTTTATGGTACCTTTTACCAACATCTGTTTAACCAACATTTGGAAATAGACTGAGGAGCTTCTCTTAGTCCAGGGGGGCCCACGCGTTTTCGCCTAAGGAGCTATTTTTCCTATATAGTACATGTACGCTGCAAATTTATAACATCTTAAAGGGATCCATGGATAGACAGACTTGTAGTTCTTAAAAGATAAATGTTATTATGAATTAAAATAATTTAGATATTAAAAGCCCTCTTGATGGTTTTGTTTTTATACAATTTGTAAAATTAGTTTAATTAGTAGATCGCCATTGTTATTGACATCGCATGTCGGTGACATCACTGGGTTACTCTGCTGGGCTTCTAGAGTATGACTCTCGTGATGTAAACATGTCATCTTTTCAAGAGGAACATTAATGAGCAGCACTGTCAATATTACACAAAACGAGCAGCAAAAGCAAAATGAACAGGAAAGACGGGATGAGACAAGAGTATGACAAAACCGGTGTTCTGCCAAAATGTGCTACACCGGTGAAACGTGCTACAAAAGGTGAATTTGACACCCAAAGTACTACCGTGCGCTTTCAGCTTGTTTTGTTTAGATGCATACAGACAGAACATACTAAAGATGCCTTAAGAAAATACTTGAACGTAGTGATTTCAAATAAGTGTGGTTTAAATACGCTACTTGACTAATGTGATCAACAGATCAACAATATGGTTTAAAGCTACCACAAGAAAACACAATGCTTTAAAAGTATAATAGGGAAACACATGCAAAAAGTATTTTGAGGCAATAAAAAGGTAATAAAAGACTCAATAAAAACACAAATAGTAAGTATTCACCGCTTTTAACCGATGTTCCTGCCACGTAGCAGGAATTGCAGAACACTGGTAGTGTTTGTCTACTGACATTGACAAACTACGTCATCACCCTGAGCGTCCATTGCGCGCATAAAACATGGCGTCCTCCGTAGGTCAAAACATATTCTAAATATTATAGATTTTTAAATCAACGGCAATATTTTATGTGTTTCTAATAACATATTTTAGTAAAAAGACAACAATTGTAACTTATTAGAGCCTACAAGTCTTTAAACCCTAAGTTCCCTTTAATGAGATTATTTTTCTTAACTCTCCGCAAATCATTTTCTCCATCTTGTTTTGAGTGTTAAAGACTAGTTAACAGATTAATGCATTCGAGTATTCCCCTTACTCTCAGTAAATAGTATTACTTGTTATAATTATGCATACCGTACATCTAAAAATGGATTGTTTTTCACCTAAATAAAGAAAAATTTGGTTTGAAATAATCTTTTGAACAATATATATTCTTGAATTAAGAACATTTCTGACAAACAAGTTTTTTTTAAACATTAAATATACAAATTTATTGTTTAAAATAAGTCTGTCAAGCTTATTTTCAGCTAGCTAGTTTTCTTAGTCGTATTTTTACTTGTATCTTATTAGTATCTAAGTGAGTAAAATATTTTCACTTATTTCTAGTGGATTTACACTGAAAACAAGGGAATTTAACCAGTTTAAGGAAGTGTGTTTTTGCAGTGTATATATCTACAGTATATTAGAGTTGTCCAATAATGAATTTTTAACCAATAACCGCTATCCTGATATTGTCCAAATAAAAAGATATACTGATATATGCAGTTGGGGACTTAATATATTATGGCTAATTGCATTGTGATGACCCACTGGATGCTTTACTAATGATAATGCTCACATAACAAATCCCAAGCATCTTAGTTTGGAGACATCTAATGGTCAATAAGCATAACTGCTGTGCTAAGCTGTGACCAACCCTTGTACAAAGGCAGAAGGCTTCTACATTCACTTTGAAGGCAACATGCATATTAGCCCAAAACCAATAATGAAAAACCAACGTCGAGATTATCCGATATCATATTAAAATACTTTTATCGGTCGATATTATGGGTTAGATGAAAATATTGGACTCTATACATAATATGTAGTTTTTCCTAGTGTTGTGATACCGATTATCGATACATCACTAAAATGACATAACCTGTATTGGGGAGTACTAAGAAATAACGTGCCGATGCTGCGCAATATGTTCTCTTCGAGTTTTTCTTCTAGTTTCTGACCGCGAGTTTCCCTACCCAAGATGGCCACCAGGTGTAAAAAAACAAAAAAGTTGGCAGCGAAAGAACATTTATTTAATTTACCACCACTTAAAAATGAATTGGATGTTTACTAGTGATAAACTCATTTAAATTCACAGTAGAAGGATGAATGGACGCGAAATGATTGGACGTTTATTATCCTCTTGGGAAGCGTGACAAAAGCTCCTTTTTTCTGGTGGTGTGCGTAGCTGGTGGCCATTTTGGGTAGTGCAACAAGCGGTTAGAAATTAGATTTTGAAAAATAATAATGCACAGATTTGTCATGTTATTTATTTCTTGTTACTTGTGAATTCAGATGACTTCATTTTATTGTCGCATATTCATATCGGTATCGGTGAAACACTAGTTCAAAGTTGCGTTCGGGACACTGAAGTAGCGTTCAGGGACACTGAAGTTCAAGAACAGAGCAAACAGCACATGCCGACAAAGAACACCCTGAGCATTGAAAGCTTTCTTAAGGTGGGCGGGATGTTGCGTTGAAGGTCCCGTGTTAAATATGGGAATGTTGAGGCAGCGGGGTGAAAGGGGGTCAAGAAAAGTCAACAGGAGAGCAGTCTTGATGACAGAAGGAATTCGATATCAAAAACAGATAAATCTCGCCATCCAGGGCAGGCGGACAATAGCCACAATGGAGGCAAGTGTTGGAGTCAACACACATTTGTTGTGGGCCATTAAATGCGCTGTGCCGACTTGTTAACATTTAACACAAAAAGTTGGTGCGGTGAGAAATGGCTGAAAGGGAAGAAAGAAAAAAGGCCTTCTGAGATTGAGTGGGTGGGGTGGGCTTGACACATTAGCGCTAAATGGGAGAGTCGCGCACGCCTCCTGATCGGAACACTGACCAAATCATTGCTTTTCATCAGGGGTCTTAAACTCAATTTATCCAAAGAAAGTACAGTATTTTTCGGACTATAAGTCGCAACTGAGTATAAGTCGAACCAGCCATAAAGTGCCCAACAAAGAGGAAAAAAAACATATATAAGTCGCACCGGAGTATAAATCGCATTTTTGGGGGAAATTACTTGATAAAATCCAACACATAGAACAGATATGTCATCTTGAAAGGCAATTTAAAATAAAAATACAATAAACAACAACATGCTGAATAAGTGTACAGTATGATAATGTTACATGATGCACGAACAAGGAAATGCGAACATGGCCGGTATGTTAACGTAACATAGCTATTGAGAGGTATTCAGATAACTGTAGCATAAAAAAAATGCTAACAAGTTTACCAAACCATCAGTGTCACTCCAAAACACCAAAATAACATGTGAAATGATATAATAATGTGTTAACAATTTCACATACAAGTCGCTCCAAAGTATAAGTCGCACCCCCAGCTAAACTATGAAAAAAAAAAAATGCGACTTATAGTCCGAAAAATACGGTATATGGGTGAGTTTGGGCCAATCTGCAAAGGGGTTTCAATTTAGGATTTAAAAATAAGTACAAGTGGTCCAATCTTCTGAGTCTTTATGAATAACTTAACAAAAAGAAGGGTTATTGTGAACATTAAGATTTAAAGGTGAGAAAAGAACCTCTGCAAACCTCCTAATACGATTTGCGTTACAACGCTCATGGTATTATCTTACAATATAGCGATCAGAGGTGAGTAGCCAAAAATTATACTCAATTAAGAGGAGCATTACTTTTAAATAATAATACTCAAGTAAAAGTATTTATTCAAAATTTTACGGAAGTACAAGTGAAAAAGTATTTATTGAAAAGAATACTCAAGTAATGAGTAACATTATGAGTAACTGCTTACAATATCAGATTTTTAAAATATCGGTATACAGGTAGTTTACGTGTTATGACGGACCCGATTTACACGATTGCGAATTTCCGACGACTGCATCTCATTGTATTTTTAAATGTTGACTGTTGTTTTGTGATGCATGCTTTTATTTTGGTGCAGAAAGCGTAGAACAGGAAGTAAACGCATGTACAGACGCCCACGCCACATACGCACACACAGAGCAGCCAAGTGGCAGAGGTGACAGCCTACGCATATATTTGTTGCTTGTGAAGCATTCAGAGGTGAGGGCTGTGTATAACCTCTTTTATACTGTTAATTGTGCTTTTTCAATTGTGGTTGAATACTTGGGGGCGAGTTAATGTGATTTGTTTTTGATGATATGCGGACGCTAACTGATACATGCTAATCGTTTGTTATTGCTGTATCAGCAGCTACTTGTAAACGCAAATTTGATATGGATATTTGAATATTGTGTGGTAAAACTACTCAAAAAAGTACATTTTTCTCAAAAAGTCACTAAAGTAAATGTTATGGCGTAAATGTAACTGGTTACTCCCAACCTCTGATAGTGATACAGCAATTATCAATGCATGGGTCAGAAAATCACTCCACAATACAACTATTAAAGGAAAAACAAGTTATTTCTAAATGGAAAAATGTTTATATTTTGAACTGTTGCGAGCAATCTGTCAAAAACCGTCCTCACAGTCTTTGAGAATATTTCAGTGCAACATTTCTTAAAATAAATACAGCAACACTATATATTATAGCATTCTAGTAAACAAATGAGGGTCTTTCTTAACTCATTGCCTCCCATTGACAACTCTAGAAGCCCAATTCATTTAAAATAAGCCTGCAAAATATATCATTTGAACATCGCCATCGCAATGTGCGCATGCACATTAGTCCTATCGCAGGACGTGCGATTTATTAGTTTTTTTTGTTTCCGAATGTAAACTTTTTTCTTCATAAAATCAGCAATTGTGCAGAGAAATGGCTTCCTGGATCCCTTTTATATACACCAATCTTCATCATTCACATATAAACCCCCTTAGCCTGATTAAACGGTACTAGATGAATACTAGGGATGTCCCGATCGCATGTTTCTGCAGCCGAGTCAGAGTCCTAGTTACCTGATTTTGTTTTTTTTTCCCGTTTTTTTTTCCCCGTTTTTTTTTTTTTTTGGGGGGGGGTAATTTTTTTTTTTCTTTTTTTTTTTCGGGTTGGTTGTTCTGTTTTGTTTGTTATATAAAAAAAAAATTATGGGGGATTTGATGAATGAATCATGGGCATATCTACTGCTGATTGCCTCCTTAATGTGAATTGCCCCACTTGCTTCTGATCCCCGTTTAAAAAAAAAAAAAAGTTACCTGATTTTGAAAATCAGCCGAAAGCGAGTCCCAATGCGATACTGAAAAAACAAAAAACACAAAAACTTACATAATGAATGAGTTGCAACAGCACACTTCAGACTGTGTACCAAGCTTAATGATGATTAAAACATTTGTGCATTTGATCGTAGCGTTATCGAGGCTTCTCTAGCCAGATCAAAGCTAGAAACCTGTCAATCATCGTTAACTTCAAGTACAAAACGCCAGCTGCGCTGGTGACCAAGAAAAACAGTTTGGCTGCACTGCTTAGCAGGAGGGAGGGTGAGAGGCAGTACAAGAATGAAACAGAAAAACATAAAACCCGATCCTTTTCACCCGATTCCGATCCTCTGAAAAATGGCGCGATCGGACAGATTTCCGATCCCGTGATCGGATCGGGACATCTCAAATGAATCCAATGTGCTCATAGTGAGTCAACTTGTCTTCCCAAACAGAGCTATCCAAGTCATCTGGTAAAAATTCTTCTAGTTTTAATATCGCAATATACATCGCAACACATCGCAACCCCCCCCAAAAGTCACAATGTCAGTTTTTTCCATTTGAGGGTTAAGGTTAGGGCATTTAAACTGAGAGGACTGACTTGCAATTCCTATGTTTGAGAGCCATTGACTGAGCTAGATGACCAATTTGTCATCTAACAGTCTCAATGGAAGTCAATGAATCAAAAAAAATGTGTATGAATGGATTTAAGGAAACAAATTTAGGAATGCATGGCAATTCCGAGTTTCACAGAACACATCGCTGAGTTTCATGCCTCGGACTTAGCTATGAACGCATCATAACACAATGAAATCCAGGCAGCCACAGCACTTTTTCTTTCACAAAGTGGTGTCCGCACCTTCCTGTATGACGTCCATGTTTTCCATAAAAGCCTCCCCGGGCCTGCCCAGCTTGCTAATTAGTTAAACAAACGCTCCAACTAATGATCCCACTGGCATGGTGAGCTTTTGGGGCTTTTTGTTCGCCTTTTTCCTCGCTGGAAACCTGGCCCCCGCTGACCCGAGCTATCACAAGCGCTGTGGCGACGGCCGGACCGCCCTGTCCGGAGAGCCGCCACCCCCTTCTCACCCCTCGCCTGGGTCAAAGGGCGGCGTCCAAGGGCCGGGAATGCCACCACCAGCTGCTGGCGGTGACACGGTGTACAAAAGGGGCTTGGTGAGCGATCCGTCTGCGGGCTGTCAAAGTTGTGACAGAGCTGGAGACACTTTTTGACTTATTTGTTCGCAGTGTCCAAAATACCCATGGGTGAAACTCACTGAAAATGGCGGGGTGCGTTGAGATATTTTTGTTGGTCTATTTGTGATAGATGTTGCGGCCAACTTTTGTGGTGCTGAGTGAAATTGGTTTGGGGGTTTCCAAATACTAGTGTTATATGAGTTTTGTGGTTCATCTTTTCTTATCAAACTTTGCTGCCATCGAAATACAAAACAATGTTTTTTTTTTTTTAACCAGTGTTTTTTTTCATCAACAATGACGATAATTACAATATTTCGTTGACGAACAAATTTTTCATGATGGTGACGTGACAATGACGAGCTAAAAACGTAGCTTGGGAGACTACAACATGATGAGACAAATGGCAGTTTGCGTCCGACGAGACGACAGTGAGAAGAAAATACGAGAGTTTCTGCTGTCATACTGTATGTTCAGCAATGCGTGATATTTTCATATTGTACGTGGAGTATGTCAGTTTGCATCGTAGCAGTGTTTGGGTCGTGTCACTCATGTGAGATGTGCTGCACCTCTCCCTCACTCTCTTCACCGGGGTTCAAGATGGGTTTCAAGCTAGGCTGCACTCCATCTTGCTTGTTTGGAAACAAGTGGTAAGATTTGTTTTCTTATCTTGGCAAGAGAAAATATGCAATGTTGCTTTAGCCTTTAAAGGTCTTTGCCGTGTGATCATCACACACTAAATGTAACTCGTCGCGTTAGCGTTAGCATTAACTTTAGCATGGTGAGCATCCTATTAAACGCTTGGACAACTTATTTTTATTCTAAACATAAAGTTTGTGGCCTTTAGGTGGGTTTAACTGAAAATAATGTACGGCTTTCCCTGCTAAGTGTGTAACTGTAAAAAAATTGGAAATATCCCATGATTGATAAAAATGATGAATATGTTAATTAAAAAGACATGAAAAACGTGGCAAAATGTTGGAGTGTAAAAAAAGGGTTAAAAACGGATTTTGAAAATGGTTAACAGTATTAATATTCTTTGAAATCATTTTTTAAATAAGTGTGAAACGATGTGAGATCTGCTCTGCTAGTTTAGCCTCTTTGAGAAAAGTGATCGGCGATCGACTAGTAGTGTCTGCTGAACGAAGGAAAAGGGAGAGCTCGCCACTTATCCTCATTCTCTTTTGAGCTATTGAAGACAAAAC
The DNA here is from genome assembly GCF_030265065.1 of Corythoichthys intestinalis. Taxonomy (NCBI): domain Eukaryota; kingdom Metazoa; phylum Chordata; class Actinopteri; order Syngnathiformes; family Syngnathidae; genus Corythoichthys; species Corythoichthys intestinalis. The sequence goes on along the minus strand of NC_080405.1, from coordinate 46,297,759 downwards.
ATCGTGGTCTGAGTGTTCATTTTGATATCCATATCCAGGTATGAAACATTGCACAAAGCACTTAGACATACATTTGTAAATATTTCGTTTCGATATATATTTCGAATAATTTTCCGTGAATGGTGAAAATGTCAACTTGCTCTGTACTTCCTAAGCTAGTTCGTCAGTTACTGGTTAAAATGGCGGTCATTAATGGCCAATGTGAGCTAATGTTTGGTCATTCATGTCCATATTTATCTGCTTTCACATATTTGGTAACTCTGTATTACATGCCTAACAGATTTTTGAGAGAAATTAACATGTTTATGGGTTTTGTTTGTGTTATACGGACTACTGAATATTCCAGTAAATGACTAGTAGATGAAGGAAGAACTTTGGGAAAGTGCACATTATTTAGAATGCTAATTTTATATTTTTGATACGCTTTTCTTGTTTTGTGGACATTTTATATTAAATACGGATTCTCTTTTGAGATATCGAAGGCAAAACATCGTGGTCTGAGTGTTCATTTTGATATTCCTATCCAGGCTGCAACATAATATCATCATAAAGTTGGCGCCCGTGGAGGCGCTACAATATGTGTTTGTCTGTATATGTTAATTTCGAAATTATTGGAAACCTTTATTTTTGGACTAAAACTTTTTTACAGATGAAAACATTTTGAGTAACTGTTGAGTAAAACTAACTGAAATTTCTATGAGAAGACGAACACATTTTGAAATGACTTAATTATGACTAAGACTTATTTCATCCAAAAGACTAAGCGCCGTGACCAGACCCCGGATTAAGCGGGAGATAATGGATGGATGGAAAAGGGCTAGCAGAAACAACACTGAGCACTGAACAACGAGTTTTATTTATTACATGCTACTTCAAACTATTTACAGGAATTACAGTTAGCTAGCTATTGACTAATCCGGGTAGAGTTTTGTGTACGTCGCCCTCTAGTGGTTGGCCACCATTACTGGGGTGTTTGCAAACCCTATAGACCCTACTCACGTGACGTCACAGCCAAGCCCCCGCGCCATGATGTCCGCATACTCGCCATAGAAATGCATTAGCGCTTCGTAAATTCTTCCTATTATTGCACGTTTTACTGCTCGTCAACATTAATACTCAAAATGGTGAAGTCGTGTGTGGCGGTCGGTTGCAAAAACAGAGAAGATAGACGGAGAGACTTGAATTTTTACCGTATTCCGAGAGACACGAAGAGGAGGCCGCGATTGACTGCTGCAATTCGACGAGAAAACTGGGCTCCAAACGACTACCACAGTTTATGTAGTAGTCATTTTATATCTGGTAAGATGCATTTAATATATATTTAGAGGGTTTTGGGCTGACAACCACAATTAAGATCATTGCTAGGCTAATCGCCGACAACATACACGTATGTATGTAGTTAGTGCTATCGCTAAACCATATAAACATTAAAAGCCCTAGCTCCATCGACAAATGACGTGAAATACATTAGACTTGACAGTGGATGTTAGCAAGAACAAAAGATTTTGAATTGAAAATTTCGTAACTCACCTTCCGAGCACAAGATTCCTGCCGAATTTTCGTGTACGAGGACGTGTTTCACCTAACCAGCAACGTAGCATTTATAAGCCTCCAAGCTCTTAAAGTTGTTCAAACTTTCGTGAGAATAGGCTGATTTTGTGTGGGTATCAGATGTCAGGCGAAGCCAGCGGGTCGAAAAACATCGATTTAGACATCAAATACGGATCTGGCGAATGGATAAACTGAAGCTTTTCCACGTAACGCCTTTTATGCAACGGATCCAATGAGTTTACAGCGTCAGATAACACCGGGGCTTCCATGAATTGCTCTATAACTTGCTCGACTAATTGAAAACAATGAGAATAGGTCTGAAAAAGAGGTACAATATGGCGGCCGGAAACAGCGACACGCCCATTTTGTGACGTAGGTGAGTAGGGTCTATAGCAGCCCAGCGTCAGTCAGTGTAAACAGTAACGTTAGCTGTTGTTGGCTGTGTGCTGCCGGCGGCACACCTCAGCGGGGTACTTCCAGTCGTTTTGCTTGGATTAGTCAATACCCAAATACTGCAGCGAGGCCTACATAATTGATATTTATAACAGCTGCAAGAGAATCAGTTTTTTTTTTTAAATGAGATCATAATGATTATACCCTAATTTTTGCACTACAAGGCACACCTGATTATAAGTCACCACCCTCCAAATTTGACACAAAAACAGCAGTTGTTCATAGATAAACCGCACTGGACTATAAGCCGCGGCTGTCCTCACTGTATTATAAGTGTCTGTCATAAAACAGAATTAACCACCATGAAGCTATGAACCAATTGGCTGCAAAGCGTCATTGCTTCAAGAAGCTTCATTTGGCCATCACTACTCCCTTGGGGCAAACAGTCAACCACTGCTGCCACCTGCTGTCAATACTGTTGTTGTCCATCATGCCTCCTAGCATGCACTGCAGCGCTACAGATGTAAATATCAATCAAAATTCATGTTCTGTGCTAATTATTTCTTCACTTACTGTTCCAGTTGTTTCATTAATTGTTAGTTATGGTATTTGGTAACACTATTTGACAGTGGCGCCATAAGACTGTCATTAGACAGTCATAACTATGACAAGACACTGTCATGGACATTAATGAATGCTTAGATGTCATTTATTATCTCATGTTTGAATGGATGTAAAAGATCCAAGCTGGACATGAATGGAGTTAGTGACATAATTTGCCGGATGACACTTAAAATAAGCGTTCAATAATGCCCATGATAGTGCCACATTATAACTGTGACGGTTGTATGATGCCGCTGTCAAGTGTTACCTATTAACCCGTATAAATCAACAATTAAGCCGCACTGGACTATAAGCCGCAGGATTCAAAATGAAGGGAAAAAGTAGCGGCTTATAGTCCGAAAATTACGGTAGCTGCGTTAGGCACGCGCACTTCAATGAGGCGTCTGGAATCCACTCTCTACCTTTGCGGCTTGCTTAAAACAAGAACCATGCATGTGCGTGACCTTGACGTGACGTCATATGGTAAAAATGGCATCTCTGAAAAAAATGGATGAAAAAAATTAAATAAAATGGATAATTATGGAGTATATCTCAAAAAGATATACGCAATATGTTAAAAACAGAAATTCTTACTGTGACATGCATAATGTGTCCTTTCATATAATATACCAGTAATATTGCTCAGCCAACCTAATTCAAACAATAATATTTAGGTGGTATCATCGGTAATTTGGGTGCGTGGCATCTTAAATGCAACATTTTCAAGCTTTTACCGTTAATATTATATGTCACATTAAATGGATGCTGGAATGACAGTCCCAGTACACATTTGTGGGATGTGCGGAAAATATCGCACCTTTTTTCCATCCCACGTATGACAAAGTGATGCTGGTTGCTTTTATTTGCTTGTCTTGTTTGCGCAGTGATTCATATCACCTGTCTGCTCTAATTGGCCTCTTTTATTAATACCAGCAGCGTGCTTCCCCTTTGCACCCAATAAGGTCCTTATATTGCCTACTTAATACCGCTTCGCCCAAAGGGAGTTCCAATAAATCTCCCTTTAACCACTGTTTTTTTCTCCCACTCGCCCATCCAAAAAGTGTCCTCAGGGCGACGTCGGGACAGTGTCGCGGTGCTGATTGTGCGTGGTGCAGTGCTTAGGAGCAGCTGCCGCCACCACAGACAAGGCCTTGTCAATTAGAGGTTGACAAGCTGCTCCACTAGCTGCCTGCGGGCGCTTCTTGTTGGCCGCAGCCGGCAGCCCCGCCGCCCGCGGGGCCCGCAATTAGGAGCTGTGTCAGCCCTGTCCTGGACCTTCGAAGTGGGCACCGGCGAGCTTGCGTGAGGCATTTTTACTGCATTGTACGCCGTTGAGTAGATGACGTCCCACAAGTAGATGAACCAAGCAGTCGAAGTAACCATACCTGAAAAGATCCTGGAGGTCTGCCTTTTTGGATGTAAGCAGCCATTTTGGCCCTCTCAAGAGGTTCTTTAATGACAAACCCAGTCTAAAAACTTTTCCCAATTTCTACCAAATCCCAAAAATTCAACAGAAGACAATTTCACTCCGCAATGTGAAATTTGGCAGACATGTTTATCATTAGTATGCCATGCCTGGAAACAAAGAGGAAGCCATTTTGGTGTTTTGTGCCATTTCAAGGTCATAAAAGAGAAATTTGTTCAAAAGTTATAGTCCGATTGTTTCCAAATAAAAAAAATATTCAGCCCCTCAAGCCAGTTTCCTTTAAGCCCTTTCAGACTTGTCCATCCATCCATCATCTTCCGCTTGCCCCGGGGTCAGATCGCAGGGGCAGCAGCTTTAACAGGGAAGCCCAGACTTCCCTCTCCCCAGCCACTTCAACCAGCTCATCCGATGGGATCCCAAGGCATTCCCAGGTCAGCCGAGAGACATAGTCTCTCCAGCGTGTCCTGGGTCGTCCCCCTAGTGTGACATGCTCAAAATACCTCTCCAAGGAGGTGTCCCGGAGGCATCTGTACCAGATGCCTGAGCCACCTCAGCTGGCTCCTCTCAACGCGGAGAAGTAGCAGCTCAATGCCGAGTCCCTCCTGGATGACCAAGCTTCTCACCCTATCTCTAAGGGAGAGCCTGGACACCCTGTGGAGGAAACTCATTTTGGTCACTTGTATCCGGGATTTTGTTCTTTCGATTACGACCCCATACGTGAAGGTAGGAACGTAGATCGACTGGTAAATCGAGAGCTTCGCCTGACCGCTCAGCACCTTCTTTACCATTACAGACCGGTCCAGAGTCCGCATTACTGCAGACGCTGCACCGATCTGCCTGTCGATCTCCCGCTCCCTCCTACCCTCACTCATGAACAAGACTCCAAGATACTTGAATTGTCCACTTGGGGCAGGATTTCATCCCCGACCCGGAGAGGGCACTCCACCCTTTTCTGACTGAGGACCATGGTCTCTGATTTGGAGGTGCTGATCCTCATCCCAACCGCTTCACACTCGACTGCGAACCGCTCCAGTGAGAGTTGGAGGTCACGGCTTGATGAGGCCAAAAGCACCACATCATCTGCAAAAAGCAGAGATGCAATGCTTTCAGACTTGTATCCCGCTAAATTCCCGTGTAAGGTGACGCAGGAATGTCATGGATTTCAGACATTTACCAGGAATTACCCAGGTTGGACACTTTCAGACTTGCCCCGTGTTGGCGACTCGGCGCTCTGTGCTGGGAGGGCGGGTGGCGTTATTTAATAACCATGACTTTACGTCATTTTTGGTTGGCATCGGAAACTAAATATACCACACATTTCCAAAGATAGACGATGGGCTGTCTCTTCCTCAGCTCTAAGATCCAGTAGCAATTTCATTATGCTTCCAGTTTAATTTAGCTATCTTTCCAGTTTGCTATGTTGATAACTGCGATGCTTGTTTACTGCTTTTCATCTTACTGCAAAGAAAGAGGAAATGACGATCGGCCTGCCACATTATTTACATCATCATCTTTCGCGCTGTGACCTAGGAATTAAACTGCCGCTTTCACACATGCCGCGTAAATCCCGGACATTATACACGGACGAGGCATGTGCCGGTATGAGATTCTGACGGTATGATAACCTTAAGCCAAAATATCAGTTTCACGGTATCACAGTATTGCAATTACAGCTCTAAAATGTGTTACTTTGAGATATCTGGGTTTAAAAAAAAAAAAATTCTATTGAACAGGATTGTTATTTTTCAAAACATATGAGCTAATTACAACATAAGTATAATGTTAGGCAAAAAAAAAACAAAAAAAAAAACCAAAAAATATTCTAAATAAAATAAATGCAGTCCCTTAGGTGAGCCTAAACTCATAGCCACAGCTCAACATTATTACCATCAGAACAATAATAATTGAATTATTTTCCATAAAAAGCATGCGTGTGTGACTCGCATCAAGTTTACATTTTACACACACTTCTCAACACAGACAGTTGCCAGAGAGAAAAAAACCCCCACGATTTACCACCGCTAGACACACTAAACACGCTGGAGTTTACTCTCTTAGCTGGTGGGACACATTCATGATCGTGTTTACCAACATTTAATTTTGTATAAATGCGAAATCATATTGGAGGTATTGCCTCCTTGGCAGCCACCCTACGCAAACATGTTTTACATGTCGGTTGGCCCTCCTCCTCTAAACTGCGGCCGTCTGTAACTTTTCTGTAGCTGAAGTATCCCCATACCAGTGATTTCGTTTCATTCAATGGGAGAAAAAGTTCAGGCGTTTCACCTCCTCCAGCCATCCTGTAGCACAGCTAACTCATTGACACTGAGAAACAACCAGTGAGGGAGGGTTGAGCCATGCAGCTGCAAGCGAGGGATTTCTCCCTGCATTTTTTAGGACATAAAAAATAGCTAATACCGTAGTGACGGTATGACGGAAATTTTTTGCGGTTTTGAAACGGTGACGTTTTTATACCACGGGATACCTTGAAACAGTTACTCGTCACGTCTAACTAGGACGCGACCCGATGCTCTGCATTCCCTTCCTATGTGGCGAGACGTCCTATACAGTGCTCAGTGTGCTTGCGCAAGCATCCACACGTAATTTCATAACACATTGTGTAATGACAATAAAGGCATTCTACTCTATTCTATTCTATTCTATTCTATTCGCACATCATTTAAAAGAGGCGAGATTTCCTTATTTTTGTTTTTGTTGAGTTTTTTTATTACCTTTACATTGCCTCAAAAATACTTTTTGCATGCATTTCCCTTTCATATTTTTAACCATTGTGTTTTCTTGTAAGCAGTGTTGAGCTATTGACCACATTAGTCACGTAGCGTATTTAAACCGTCCTTATTTGATATAACTACATTTAAGTATTTTCTTAAGGCTTTTTTTAGTACGTTCTGGCCCCAGGGGGGTGGAGTCATGCCGGGAGTGGTGCATGCGCCCTCGGGGAAACATACTTTTTTGCCGTGCAAAAGTGTACTTTTGTTGCAGCAGTGTACTTGCATACCCCCTCAGTAGGTGGCAGTGGCGCTCTCATTTTCAGAATGTGCGCAGTATTTTTAAACAGAACAAGAACACTCCGCAAAGAATACAGTAGGAGACAAGGAAAGACCAGTCTGTGTCTAAAAAGCCAAATCAATTAAGATGTCACTTAAAGACATTAGACCCCGATCACATTGACAAAACAATGTTTATAAAGTTATACTTTATTTCAAGTTTATTTATATTACTTTTTTCCCCTATAATATAAAAAAGGACAATGTTGTGCTGAGGCGTAGTTATAATAATAATTTTAGAGACAAATGGTACTATTTGATGTGTTAAAAGTTGGGGGGGGCCGCGAAACATTTACGTCTTGATAGGGGGGGCGTAACAGGAAATAATTGAGAAGCACTGATCTAAACAAAACAAGTTGAAAGCGCACGGTAGTACTTTGTGTGTCATATTCGCCTCGTGTAGCACGTTTCACCAGTTTAAGACATTTTTGTCAGAACACCGGTGAGTGTCCGTGTCATCTCCGAGTCAGTCAACCCGGGAAATTGCTTTCAAACAGAAGGATTACCCGTTTAAATCCCGGGATTTAACGGGATTTCAGCATATGTCTACATTCACACTGGAGGTCAGTTCCGATTTCTTTGCCGATATGTGACATGTATTTGTTTTTTTCATGCATTGTGAACATTGCAATTAGGGTATTTTCCCAAATCCGACCTGGGCTCATGGATAAGTGCTTGTTTTTTACGGCGGCAGCTAGAGCTGGGAATCTTTGGGCACCTAACGATTCGATTACGATTACGATTCAGAGGCTCCGATTCGATTATAAAACGATTATTGATGCACCCCCCTCCTTTTTTTTTCTCTTTTTGTTTCTTTTTTTTTTTTTTTAATAAAGTTTTGTACATTAGTTCCAAAATTGTTCCAAAATACTCTCAGGCTAAACCAAACTACTATTTCAGTATCAAGTTAACATATAGCAGTAAACAAATATACAAAAATAACATTAAATAAAAAAACTCCAGTCCCCATTCTGTATCAGCAGCTTTAAACTACATTCAATTAATTTAATGTTGTGAATCAACCGTTAAAGTTGTTAAAATTGCTCCCGTTATTCCATAATTTCCCTTTTGTCTATTTTTGACATGTGAAAGTTTTAAAACTATTTTAAAGATAGATTCAAGTCAATATTTTACCGATTTAGGAGTATTTTAGATAAAAAGTTAATTAGGTTTGCTTGGAAGGTTCGCTACAACAGCATTGCAGGGAAGTTTACTGCTTTAAGATGGCGGCCGTTTACTAAAACCCGCATCTAGCTTTTTGCAGATGTGCTGCTACCGCTACTGAGTCTATAATCCATCTAGTCCTATATAAATGATATCTACCGTAACATTATGTAGCTTAGCTGTCCTTGTAGCAGCTTTTCGGCAGCAGTCAGGTATGTTGTGTTTTTTTATCTCGTGGCATGAGTTGAGCTAGAGCCGTGAGTTGAGCGTTGGCATTACCCGAGGGGCCGGTTAATGAGAAGCATAATGTTTAGCTACTCCCTCTCCGTTCCGTCCCGAAGACCGCGCGGCGCGCTGAGTGTGTTGTACTTCCGCTTTACTTGGCATATTTCAATAATCGGAATTTGGATGTTTGTGAATCGTTCTCGAATCTTCCACGGCCGAATCGCGAATAATCTAAGAATCGGAAATTTTGCACACCTCTAGCGGCAGCCATCTTGTGTAGGGCGACCGGCAGTTGGAAACTAAATATTGAAGAGTACATTTCACGCACCATGGACACATTCTTTCTTAGAACTCCCTGATACCGAGAATAGTATCAGTATCGGTGCGACACGACTATAAAAGAAGCTGTCAGGTTACCATGAACAAGAAAATGTTAATTCCGATAGAACGAAATCCTAAAATTGCCACAAAAACATGATGGTGTAGGCCGGCTGTAAACATTGCGACATTTTTACGACTAGTTCATCTCAACTTATTCGTTCATCTACGAATCGATTTTTTTGCCATATAAACGGCCACACATTAAAAAAAAATTAACAAACAAATTGAAATAGGCATCATGCCCTGTTGTGTCAATGCAGCCTTATTCATGCACTGTTAACAGGGAAAATTAAATGAGGGGAACCGCTATATATGCATCTTTATGTTGATCCACACCAACAATCAATTCATTATTCTGAGTGTGTTCTATGAGCCCAATCCTCGTCTCTATAGCTGAAAGCACCAAGAACAAGTACATTGTTTCAGTTGTTACAAGAGGAAAAAGTTTTCCTGCACTTTCCCACTGCCTGTAAAAGAAAACTTTGGACTTTTTTCCCCCCATCCCTTTTGAGGCTAAAATGGTGATTTCTTCCCTCCTGGGACGTCGCTCCCCTTTTCTTTGCGTGGGACAATGGCAACAGTGCAGCACCCCGCCGGTGCGCCACAGTTGGGGATCCCCCGGATTGCTTTGGACATCTTTGGATTTCATCAATCAAAATGACTGCGGTTTTCCATAAAAATGTGGAATTCGGTGGCTGGAAGTGAGCGGCGCAAGGTAGTGACATAAGAAAGCTGTCCGGGCGTCATGATAAATGGGCAGCCTTTGGTTTCGGGGGATAGTGGGGGCTGAGGGAATAAACACACAACAGTATATAACAACATTGTTGGAGCAGGACACATTATTAGGTACACCTGCAGCATGTAATTGCGGCCAATACAGGGCCCGTCATCTTTTAAATGGCAAAAATGCGTGTTTTTTAGGCATTTTTTGGACAAAATGTGGATTATTGCACTCATAGACGTAGTGGGAAAATACCTTTGGAAGCAGACGCGATTAAAGACGTCCTACGTTATCCCGCAGTGACATTTTGTCCGGCTCAGGTCATGGGGTCAACATAAGGAGATGAATTGCACCTGAAGTAAGAGGCGCACAGTCAGGGAAAGTCATTGTTTGATCAATCAAATGAGCTGTTTTGTGATTTTCCCAGTTTAACCCATTATAGGTCACTCATCATCATCAATCCACTCCAACTGGGAGAAGGTAGCAGCGATCATAGATCATTCCCTGTAGATTTTTGTTTACTTCCTACTGTAATTATCTGGGTCTTTGAAAAAGACCCAGATAATGTTATTTAGAGACATTTTCAGGTCACTTCCTTGTTTACTCACTGACTGCTGTTGACAGTGCTGGACTTCTAGAGTTGTCAATGGCACTGAAACATGAGCAGTCCTCGCAGTTTAAATGAATTAGATGTCTTTCTATGTCAGTGTCAGGCAACAAATTAATTTTGGCTCACTTCTTTGTTAATTTTAAAGTACCTACAGTCATCTGAAAAAATTAGGACACCCCATTACATATTCAGTTCTTTATTAAGAAATGTTCACAGATCAATGTCTGATCTTGTTTTTCTTTATCCCTGGAAAAGAAAGTGATTTTATTGCAGGTAAACAACAAAAATTAACATTGTTTTACTCATCAAAACAAATATATCAACAAAAATGCATAACAACAGAGGAAAAGGTTAGGAAACCCTCCCACCTAATAGCTAGTTTTACCCCTTTTACCCCCTTAACTTCAGTGAGACACTTTTTTTAGCCATCTACCAGTCTTTGACATCGGTCTGAAGGAAGTTTGCCCCATTCCTCAACGCAGAATACTTTAAGCTGTGAGATGTTTGAGGGGTTTCTTGCATGTACAGACCATTTCAAGTCACCCCTACAGCATCTCAATGGGATTAAGATCTGGACTTTGACTCGGCCATTCCAGGACTCTCCAATTCTTCCTTGTCAGCCAATCCTTGGTGGATTCACTGGTCTGTCTTGGGTCATTGCCATGTTGCAGAGTCCAGTTCCGCTTCAGCTTTAATTTTTTCACAGATGATCTCACATGTTCCTCAAGCAACCTCTGATACACGATAGAATTCATGATGGATTCTATGATGGTGAGCTGGCCAGGTCCTGCTGTAGCAATGCATCCCCAGATCATGATACCTCCACCTCCATGCTTCACAGTTAGTATGAGGTTCTTTTCCTGGAATGCTGTATTGGGTTCACGCCAAACACGTCCTCTGTTCTGGTGCCCAAATAATTCAATTTTAGATTCATCTGTCTAAAGAACATTATTCCAGAAGTCCTGTTTTGTCTACATTCACTCTGGAAAACTTCAGTCTGGCTTTCATGTTCTTCTTGGAGAGCAAAGGTTTCCTCCTTGCACACCTCCCATAAAGGTTAAACTTGTGAAGTCTGTTTCTGATTGTAGAGGCATGCACTTTCACATCAACAGTAGAAAGCCTGCTGTAGGTCCCGTGATGACATTTTAGGGTTTTTGGAGACTTCTTTTAGCATCTTGCGGTCTGCTCCCGGGGTGAACTTGCTTGGACGAACAGACCTGGGCATGTTGGCAGTTGTTTTGAATGTCCTCCACTTGTAGACTATTTTCCGGATAGTGGAATGGCTGATTTTATATTCTTTTGAGCTCTTTTGAAATCCCTTACCAGAGTCATAAGCTTCTACAATCTTCTTTCTGAAGGCCTCAGACAGCTCCTATGATCTCACTATTGTGTTTTCTCTCACTTCAACAGTCAGTCACTGTTGAAAGAATTCTGCGTTGAGGACTGAGGGTGGGGCAAACTTTCTTCAGACAGATGTCAAAGACTGGTAGATGGGTACAAAAAGCATCCCACTGATGTTAAGGGGTAAAAGGGGGTAACACTATTAGGTGGTAGGGTGTCGTATGTTTTTTCCTCAGAATTTTGCATACCACTTTCTGTTGATTCCGGGTTATGGGGACTTACGCCATTATTGCAGACCCAATTTACGACCCCATTCCGTAGCCTGACGTACGCCTGACTATGCGGCAGGTCAACGCGTCGTGACGTGAAGATCAAAAGACTGTGATTGGTTCGCTCAGAACATTTTTTCCAGTTCAGCACAACAACACCCATGTTTTCAAACATTAGCAAACCTCTTCTGTGTCGCCTATGCTTCAACATTTGTATTAACAACATTGGTTGATCAATGTTGATTAGCTGCATCTGCAAATACACACGTTCCATGTTCGTTGCCATTGCTGTCTATGACTGGACTATAAAGGACTTCGACAAGAGTCCCCCCCCACCCCCCCCGCCCCAAAACCCGGGTTCGAAAGCTAAACTAGCACATATTTACCCAAACGTAGACCCGACTTGTGATAGATGTCGCATTGCTCCGGCTACTTTAGTCCCAGTTTTGGTCCTGTCCCTCTTTGATAAGGTTCTGGAAGTCTGTTTTTCATACTTTGTCTGAAAGCCTGCTGTGCGTTATTGAGGCGAACTTGCTATATTTGGAGTTGCTCCAGACTTAAACTTAACATGTGCCAAGCAAAGACTGCTCTCTTTTTTTTATCTTTAATTGCAAGGAGACTTATTTTATTGGGATGGAAAGATTCAACTCTGCCTTCTAATGCGCACTGGATAAGTGATGTTATTGTCTGTATGGACCTTGAAAAGATTCACCCCCCTTCCCCTTTCACCTCAGCCCCTCACATGGTGTCCATGGGAAATACAATTACCGTAATTTCCCGAATATAAGGCGCGCCCGTGTGTAATGCGCACCCCACATTTAATTGTAAAATCTAGGGAAAATTATTGTACCCGTTTAGAACGCGCACCCTAATTTTAGCACCAATAAATAGAAGAATACAAGAAAACAGAGCTCGTGTACAGATACAGAAATGTCATTTTACTGACTGGTGAAACACAGCACAAGCATAGCATATTGGTAGTTCAAAACATTACCATAAACTGACAATATTTACAGTTATAATATGATTTGACAACTTCTCCAACTTACCAGAATCTAGGAAAAAAACTAAACAGATGTGACTTTTCTTTTAAAGGCTGCTGTATAACTTGCTCGTTTCATCATGATGAATAAATGTTTCTTCCATGGATTGATACGGTAAAAGGAAAATGAGAACGTAAGTCGGAAATCCGAGAGAGCTCATCGCTGTTGACACGACAGTAACAATAGGAACTATTGTTATTTGGGTTCGAGTTTCCTGAGGGACAGATATAATTGACGGACACACACAGGAAGTCTGTGTTGTTACGTTTGTTTTGGTCCGAGTTGCGCAGCTGTAATAAACGTTGACTCAAATGAGTTCAAGAAACTAAATTATGTGCTTTATGAAGAGTGAAAAAAAGCAGAATTTAACACAGAAATCATTTGGCCGATCAGAGTGAAGTATTACCGAAACAAAATGGTGACGTCACGTACCGTAATGGTCGGCAACGGATCGCTAAGCTATCGTATCGTAGCTAACGATAGCACCACTATATACATAGGTAGTGTAGGCGTTCAGTGTTTTTTGTTCTTCTCCCCTTCTGTCTATCCTCTTTTTTTCCCTTCTGTCCCCCCATAACCCTTTCCTGCTCGCTGCTTCCACCTATCGTATTTTTCGGACTATAAGTAGCATTTTTTTTTCATAGTTTGGCTGGGGGTGCGACATACTCGGGAGCGGCTTATGTGTGTAATTATTAACACATTATGATATCATTTCACATGTTATTTTGGAGTGATACTGATGGCTTGGTAAACTTGTTAGCATGTTTTTTTATGCTATAGTTATCTGAAAATAATTGCTATGGCCACAGAGAGAGAGAGAGAGAGAGAGAGACAGCTGCGAACCAACGTTCATTGTTTATGCTTGTAAATTATCTCTACAGAGGCAACGCCTGTGTGTATCATCTTTTCTGTTGTTGTGTGTTTTCCACCCACGATCGGTCACTTAGAGCCAGTTGTGTGGTTGTTTGAACGATGTGCTAATGCTAGCAAACGCATGCTAACCGTTTGTGTCATTGCTGTAATAGCAGCTAATTATCATTTCTTTACGTTGATGTGAACCTGTTTGGTATCGAGGACGAAATTGATTGGTATTATTTCTATTTTTAGTTTCACTCTTCAAATGATGGTGTCATAACGACGGCCAAAATAAAGTCAGCATCGTCATTAGGGAGTTTAGCTCCCTGTATCGTCACGACCGAACTGTAGCGTCCTGCTGAGAACAGTATATTCGCATTTCGTTGTTCATGCAACATGTAACATTATCATACTGTACACTTATTCAGCATGTTGTTCTCGATTGTATTTTTATATTAAATTGTCTTTCAAGATGACATATCTGTTCTGTGTTCGATTTTATCAGGTAAATTTCCCCCAAAAATGCGACTTATAATCCGGTGTGACTGAAACATGTTTTTTTCCTCTTGGTTGGGAATTTTATGGCTGGTGCGACTTATACTCAGGTGCGACTTATAGTCCAAAAATACGGTAATAAACGAAACAATGAATGATCACAACGTGGGTGTATCATACATTAAAACTGTTCAGACCAAAAGGACAAAGACAAAGCCACACCCCTCTAGTGGCTTGGCAGTGAATTAATTAAAGAGCAACGCTTTCCCTTGACGCAAAACATCGAATGCTCAATGACGACGTAGGGTCTAAGCTGTCGCTCCACCATCAACGGGACACATAAGCATTAATTCAGGCCCTAGTCCTCCCTAATTTTTTTCATTAATATTAGAAATGTTTATAAAAATGTGTATAAAGATACAAATTACAAAAATGATTTCTAAAAATACGAAATATCAAAATTTAGACCTAGCTAGCCCCAATTTAAATTACATAACCTCAAGTATTTCTCTAAGCTCCCACTACTTTTTGCAGCATTGCCTCTCCCTCCAGGAAGAACAAGAAGAAGAGGAGGGGATCCAATGTGATTACAGAGCTATTTTATAGCAGATGCAGGCGGGGGCGCAATAAAGGCAGAGAGCACGGAAACGGGAGCGAGGGGCCATCAATTAGATGTCTATTAGCAGCCAGTGCAGACCTCACCTCAGGAAACGCCACCGCCCGCCACAAAATGAGACGATTCTTCAAGTGAGCCTCGCCAGTGCCGCCATATTTACTGGCGCTAAAAAATGAAAAAAAATTTTTTAAATTAATTTTATTCTTTCATGGACAGTCGTCACTGCAGTGGACAGCTCTTTATCCAAAAGTTGACGCTTAAGAACTTTAATCCTTTACAGGGCATGTGACTTTTTGGTCATTAAAAAAAAAAAAAAAACTAACATAGCATTAGTAATTATACATTTTTAAATTATCAGTCATTGTTTTTTTTAAAATATATTTTTATAGTTATAAATACCTTTATGAATTATTTAGGAGTGGGATTGGATGAAAAAAATAATTAATTGATTAGAGGATTTGTATTTAGTTACGCGTGATTAATCACATTTTAAATGCAATCGGAAGCTCTTTTTTTTTTTTTTTTTAAACGAGATTTTTTGTGGATGAATGAATAAAAATTATATAATCTCATTGACAATTCACAATTGTCCTAATACTGGCTAACCCACTTTACATTATGAGCACTGCTTGCGCACTCACCTTACCCTATCATACCCCTATCTGACCTATCTTCCATCTATTTATACCCTTTGGTTACCAGGTGTCTCCCCACCTCACATGATGTCCTCTGCTAAGAATAGTCATATTGTGATAGCACGGCTACTTACATTAGGTAGCATATCAATTTAATGATGTATTTTTTTTTTTACTGTTGGACTATACTACCAAACTCCCTTGTGGCACATTAAAACTCTTCAGCCTATAGAGACACTCAGATCCTAATTCTCTGTGTCTAAGCAGCTGACCATCATGCTCAAAAAAGGGGAGGGGAAAATCAATTAATTGCATTTAAATTAAAAACAGTTGGAAAACTGGGCAATTAAAAGTTGTTACTTTTAATCTGCATTAAATAATGATTAAAACAACAATTACATGAGATTAAAGTGCCATTTTTCTTACGTCGTTTTACTTTCCCTGCATTCGAGGAGGGTGGGAAGTCCAGAGTTTCCAACCTCTGATCTGGAAAAATATCATTAGTGCGCCTCCACTATTTGATTGCTTATGAGATGTCAGGCTTGCTGGAGGTCAAAATGTCTTTTGAATGGCAAAATAAAAACAACTTGTGGCGATCAGCCATCTTTGCAGTTTACATTCGCTTGGAATACTTTAAGTTCACAACTGGTACTCTACGAGCGGGCTAAGTCCGACTTCCCACCTTCGTCGAATGCAGCGTGAGAACGGGTGACTGAAGCACTCCTCCTTTTTTGGGTCGTTTTTCGCACGTAAAAAAAATAGTCCTGCAGAATGAAATGAAATATGGCCGTTTGGTTTTGTTTTGGCCACATGAGTGTTTTGAAACAATGATCTGTGTTTTGAATTTTATTTGACTATGTTGGATCTGTTCGTAGAGCTGTATCATTTTTTATTGGCATGCTATAATGGTGCCATTGAGTCACGCTAGCTTAGCCACTCCGGAGCCCTGAAACTAGCAAATAACTTGCAAACAAAACGGAATTTTTTTATATCGACTCCACCACTAACTAAACCCCGGCTAACTCAAAGATTAAGCCTAAAGTAAAAAATGCTGAACTTCCGCTTTAGCCTTCACCGAACCCGTGGGGTTATATCGTACCCAGGTTAAGAACCACTGTTCTAAATCTAAAGTATGTACAGTATATTTTTTCCATCTTATATAACTTATTGCATGCCATTTACGGCGATAGATATCCAATTCATTTCAACAGTGAGGACTGCCCGTGAATGCTGATCTTTCAATGCTATTGACGATGCTACACATTCAATCCATTTTGACAGGAAGGGGCGAATGAAAGAATGTTCATTCCCCCAGTAAAAATCATCTTCAGGCTGTTCAGTGTTTTGAAAAAGGACCGACGGCTCATAATTTATCAACAGTACTCGAAACTTGTTGCAAATTTTGCCATTGACCTCCTTGTTAGAGTACAGCAGGACGTACAGAAAAAATAAACAGCTGCTCATTCAAAAGGTCAAATCACGTTCATACATGTTTAGAATCATACTGTAATATGACGATTTTGTTTGACGTTATTTTACGTCGTATAACTCCAGCTAATACTACTACGGCTGCGTATTCACGGAGGGGCCCCGTCCCATCCCGAGTGCCGATCCAGCTTGGCTGTCACTCAAACGCATGACAGGCGGCGGCGTCAACACACCAATGTTCTATTTGTCTCCTTTAGCGCTTCCTGGAGGGCCGCGATTGGCCGAGGAGTCCGGACGGCAGGATGATTGATGACGGAGAGGGCAAGGCCGAGCACTGGCGGCATAAAGCCCCATAGACGCCTCAATAAAGAGCCATGGATAGTGGAGAGGTGGGCCCCCGCCACTGCTACCGCCGCCCGCTCAATGGAGCCCCCCCGCCAGCGCCCGTCCACCTCGGAGAAGGATGTTGGCGGGTAATCCGTTTATCCCGTCTGCAGGACGAGAGCGATGGTGGATGTGCTCTGGATGAAAATGTTCTACCGCTGCTGCTAGCGGCGGCGGGGTCCAGATTGGGGAGTCAAAGTGGGAACTCGATGATCCGGGTTGCAAAAAGTGATTGATGGCGACGACGCCGTCAGCAACTCTGGTGGCCACAACAAGAACGCTGACCTCTGCCGGGACGAGTCAATGACAGCCCGCTAGCTGGGATTCCTGCGCGGACCCCAGCCCCCCACCAACTATACACCCTTACCCATCTATCGGTGCACAGCGGCACTGAAAAGCACAATTAGACGGCAATCTGCTCCAAGTGCCGGACAACACGGCGTCCTGCAGGCCAACAGGAAGTTGAGATGGCGGCTATCGTTCACTCTGCGGGGCCTATGCCTCACTCCTTCCTACTCACGATACACTAATGCTTTGAATTCAATTCATTTTTTTTGTTAAATTTTTTGACAATCATCAGTCAACAATTGCTACGTTTACATGGACAACATTTCTTCAACCCTTGATGCATGAATTATGATTTTTTTTACATTTTGTAATTACATTCATATAGGTCAGGGGTCTCAACTTGCAACCCACGGGACAATATTTTGTGGCCCCCAAGTATTTTGTGATGAGCAAGAAAAAAAACTTTTTGGGATAGAATGAATAAAATGAAATATATTTTTTGAGGAGGAGGAACAAGTATCTAAACAACAATAAACAGAATAAAAAAAACAACAAAAAAACCTCCAAGACTAATAAAAAATATTACAGAAGCGTACTCATGCCCTTGGTCCAGCATCATGATTTTACAATATAGGTAACAGTGATAACTATCATGCAAAAAAATGATAACTATCATGTAAAAACGGAATAATTATGTAAAAACCTGAACTTGTAAAAACGCGATACTATAATGTAAAATCGTGATAATGATCATGTAAAAACAAGATGACCATAATGTTAAAACTAGATAAATATCATGTTAAAAAGTGGTCCAGCATCATGTTTTTACAATATAGGTAACTATCATGTAAATACCCGATAATTATCATTTAGAAACGTGAAAACTATCATGCAAAAAAGTGATACTATCATGCAGAAACGTAATGACTTAATGTAAAAACGTGATAACTATCATGTAAAAATGTGAGACTATCATTTAAAAACGTGATAACTTGTAAAAACGTGATATCATGCAAAAACGTGATACTATTATGTAAAATTGTGATAATGATCATGTAAAAACAAGATAACTCATGTAAAAACAAGATAAATATAATATAAACACAATATAGGTAATAGTGATAACTGTAATGCAAAAACGTGATACTACCATACAAAAACGTGAATACTTTAATGCTAAAATGTGATGCTACCATGCAAAATGTGATATTACGTAAAAACGTGATAACTGTGTAAAAATGTGAGAATCATTTAAAAACGTGATAACTATCATGTAAAAATATATCATGCAAAAACGTGATAATTATCATGTAAAAACATAATTATCATGTAAAAACGTCATAACTATCCTGTAAAAATTGGATAATTATGTAAAAACCTGAACTTGTAAAAATGTGATACTATCATGTAAAATAGTGATAACGATCATGTAAAAACAAGATAAATATCATGTAAAAAAGTGGTCCAGCATCATGTTTTTACAATATACTGTAGGTAGTAGCGATAACTATCATGTAAAAAGCTGATAATAATTTAGAAACATGATAACTATCATGTAAAAAACGTGATAACAATCTTGTAAAAAGGAGATACGACATTGCAAAAACGTGATAACTATCATGTAAAAACGTGATAACTATCGTGTAAAAATGTGAGAATCCTTCAAAAACGTGATAACTTGTAAAGACGTTATAATGTAAAAACGTGATAACTAGCATGTAAAGACATGATACTATCATGCAAAAACGTGATACTACCATGAAAAAAACGTGATAATTTTCATGTAAAATCGTAATAATTATCATGTAAAAATGTGATAATTATGAAAAAACCTGAACTAAAAATATCATACTATCATGTAAAATTGTGATAACTATCATGTAAAAACAAATATAACTATAACATAAAAACAAGGTAAATGTCATGTAAAAAAGAAAGTGGTCCAGCATCATGTTTTTACAATATACTGTAGGTAATAGTGATAACGATCATTTATAAATCTGATAATCATTTAGAAACATGATGACTAGCATGTAAAAAAAAAACGTAATTATCATGTAAAAACATAACTATCATGTAAAAACGATACGACCATGCCAAAATGTGATAACTATCAAGTAAAAATGTTAGACTACTATTCAAAAACGTGACACTATAATGCAAAAACGTTATACTACCATGAAAAAACGTGATAATTTTCATGTAAAATCGCAATAACCATCATGTAACAATGTGATAATTATGTAAAAACCTGAACTAAAAATGTCATACTATCATGTAAAATTATAACGATCATGTAAAAACATGTAAAAAAGATAAATGATGAAAAAAACAATATAAATCATAAAAAGTGAATATTATCATGTCAAACGTGATATGATAACATGATAATTTTCATGTAATAATGTGATAATTATGTAAAAACGTGATACTGAACTAAAATAAAATTAACCCAAAAAATCAAGACTTCAAAAAAATAACTGGTAATAAATTGAAAAAAGTTCAAGTTCAGATTCAAATAAGTGTGGCCCGAGTGTATTTTGCACTCGGAACTGTACAGTATTTAAAAAAATTTTTGATTTATAAATCTCTTGTGACCTCAAATCGCTTAACTCTTTGGCTGCCATTGACGGCAAACTGTCCAATCCATTTAATGTGGGAGTTGCTGGAAGTGATCGAATGATCGATATAACATGAAATTTATCGCATTAAAATGTTTATCTTAACGTAAAACTTATCAAACCTAACACCACAAAAATATAAAGTAAGAACAATCAGTTTCAACACTGTTGAGAAAATTCAACTGTGTTCAAAAAGCAAGTTTGATGGTTTAAAATGACCATAAAATACACAGTATGCTAATTTATGTTGGATCTTTGCGTTTAAATGCACCAGCTAAGTAGCAAATTAACATCTTACAAGTCTACAAAAATACACCAAAAACAGCAAAATTTCCTAACCACTTAAGTAGAAATACTTTGCAATTTCCGATAGCTATCGAGATTTCAACGTACATCAAACACTTCATTCAATGCAATGCAATTACCCCGTTGCCGTGTCGATGTTGTCGTATGCGGCTAGAGGGTCAACGTGAGGCCGGGATGCGCGCTGGGGGAAATTATTGGCGAGCTGAGAATCATCGCACCCTAATCCGATTTCCCAGCTCCGATAATGGACGGACGGATAAATAAGAAAAAAAAATCTCTGGGCAAATTTGTGCAAATGAAAAAGGATTCCTCCTGACATAATGGACGCCTCTAATGAGCAATAATCTGTCTAAGAGCTTCTCGCATACGTGCACACACATACACACATATCCATATGAGCAAGGAAGCGGATCGAAGAAGCAAGAAGCACTCTGCGCAATTAAAGTGAGAATTCAGTCGGATTTTTGGTGGGCGGGCAAAGTTACCACATTGTAATTTTTAGAAAACTAAGGGAAGCATAAAAAATACAATGAGCACATTCACTGTGGACTGTAAATTATGAAAAAGCTTATTTGGGTTCATAGGTATTTGTACCCCTGAGAAAATCAGTGCTAATGATTAGTGCAGAAGCCTTTGTTTGTAATTCCAGAGGTCAGATGCTTTCTGTAGTTATTCACCACGTTTTCACACATGGAAACAGGGATTTTTGCCCATTCCTCCACACATATCTCTATTTTTCTATTGGATTGAGGTCTGGAGACTAGCTAGGCCACTCCAGAGCTTTTTTACACAGCCACTTCTTGGTCAGCTTGGCTGTATGTTTCGGATCATAGTCATGTTGGAAGATCCAGCCATGACTCATGTTCAAGTCTCTGACAGAGGGAAGGAGATTGTGGCTCAAAATCTGATGATACATTTCACCATTCATCCTCTGTTTTATACAGTCCAGTTGTCCTGTCCCCTTTGCCGAAAAGCAGCCCCAAAGGATGAGGTTTCCACCCCCATACTTCACAGTGAGGATGGTCTTCTTGGAATTGTACTAATTGTCTTTTTCCTCCACACATGACGAGTAAAGTTTGCAGCAAAAAGTTTTACTTTGGTCTCATCTGACCACATAACTTTCTCCCTCACTTTGCTCACCGTGAGTGATGCTGCACAAAGAGATTTTACATGGAGCCCCAGTCCGAGGTAGATTATCAGTCAGGTTTAGCCTTTTCCATTGTTGATTTATTCTCACCAAGCTGCTTTCCAATTGTCCTGTAGCATTTTCCAGCTTTGTGGAGCGCAACAATTTTTTCTCTGGTGTCTTTCGAAAGCTGTCTGGTCTTGCCCATGGTAGAAGTTGGATTATGACTGACTGCGGGGTGCACAGTTTAAAATTATGGGCTCAAACGGGTGGTGGGTGGGTGGTTTCTCATAGGTGGACTTTTTTTTTTAGGGTAGACTGACTCTGAGTGTCAAAATTATTGCTGATTTTCAGGGGTACAAATACTTATGAACTCCAGTAAATTACAATTTCTGGATTTGTATGGATTTTTTTTTAGATTGTCTCTATGAGTGGAAATAAATCTATGATTGAAATTTCAGACCTCTACCTATTTTCTAAGTGGATGAACTTGCAAAATCACAAGGGATGCAAATACAGGTTCCACCACACCTCACATTGTGTAATCTGCTAAGAATCGTTATATCACAATCAGGGATGGGAATCGGGAACCCTGTTCTTACCGGTTCCGTGTGTTCTGATTAGGGCTGTCAAACGATTAAAATTTTTAATCGAGTTAATTACATCTTAAAACTCAATTGTAATTAATCACAATTCAAACCATCTATAAAATATGCGATATTTTTCTGTAAATTATTGTTGGAATGGAAAGATAAGACAAGATGGATATATACATTCAATATACGGTACATAAGTACTGTATTTATTATAACAATAAATCAACAAGATGGCATTAACATTATTAACATTCTGACTTGTTCTTAAAAGATGAATGTTAGTACAAGTTATAGAAATCTTATATTAAAACCCCTCTTAATGTTTTTGATTTAATAAAATTTGTAAAATTTTCAATCAAAAAATAAACTAGTAGCCCGCCATTGTTGATGTCAATAATTACACAATGCTCATGGGTGCTTAATTCCCCATAAAATCAGTCAGACCCAAGTGCCAGCAGAGGGCGACAAAACTCAAAAAAACACAAGTAGCAGGTTGGCATTGCACTGTGCTGTCATTTTAATCTGTTTGAGCGTGGCATGTACGTTAATTGCGTCAAATATTTTAACGTGATTAATTTAGAAAAATTAATTATCGCCCGTTAACGCAATAATTTTGACAGCCCTAGTTCCGATTCCATGTTTCAAAATTTGCGCATGATACATTCGTTACATTTGGCAAGCACGGCTACATGATTACTCATGAAGAGACTTCTCATCAAGTGTTATTTGGAGACAGTCATAGCTGGGTAAATTTGCATTGATTTTCACAGGCCAGGTCATTATTCATGAGACTACTTAAAGAAATGATTTTTCCAAAAAAGTCTATTAATGGGTCTATTGTATTCCTCGTCGAATACTCTATATGAAAAATATAACATATGCATCTAAAATAATCCTAAACGATTTTATTAGCAATTTTAATTCTCCTGTTAGAAAGATTCCATGGGTATGCGTTCGTTCCCATAGCAACCAGTCAGTTTCCTGTTATTATGTATTCTGGGACCGAGAATAGGCATAAGGTTCGCATTTCGAGCAGAGGACGGCCACCTGTTAGAGGAATCTGTGTGCATCCGTGAACGAATGTAAGTATTTCCTCTTCATGCCATAAAGTTCTTATAAGTTAGAGCCGTTATTAGCCCGACCGTTTCGTGTTTTTACTGTTACGTCGGCTGGTTGCTCCCGCTCGCTCTCGCTGTGTCGAGGAGAGCATTGTTTACATTATATTTGTGTTGCACATTTGTGTTAAGAGGGAATGTGTTAGTTTAGCATCTTGCGATGATCTTGTACATCCATGAGTGTAAAGTGCTTAGGTTTCGCCACTTTTATGGCCAGGAAGACTGCACGTGCACGCAGCGTGCTTCCGGCTTGTGTGCGCGCGCTCGCGCCCCCCCCCCCCCCCACCTTTGTGTCATTATAATGTGCGAGTCGTGTGTGTGTGTTATTGACTGCTTTACAGTCCCTTTGCATTATTTATTGCATCAGCACTAAAATGATGTACGTAATTTTCTGTCCTTTCAGAACCACACATGTACCAACACATTCCAGTATTCTTCCACACACATACAAATACATCAACATCTTTCCACGCATGCTCTCATCTGCTCATTGAGTGATTGTCATATCAAGTGCCATTGCCTGTATATAGTTTTGCCTGCTGCCAAGTTGGATTAAAAGTGCCACAGACAAACTCCACTCTCCGCTCCTTGTGTTCTAACCGACACCCCAAGGCGAATGAACCATAAAACATTGAAACCAGATCATACAGTCCATTAGTCCAAATTAGAATCGATAAAGAATCGAATCGTTAAGCAATATTGATAATGGAATTGGAATCGTAAAAATCTTATCAATTACCATCCCTAATCACAATAGCACTGCTACTTGCATTAGGTAGCATATGGCGGAAAACACAGACAAGACTGAAAAAGCAGTTTCTGCTCTTGCACTCCTCTTTAAAAGAAACTGCTGTATTTTAAGCAAAAAACTGTTGTATTTGATAGAACAATATGTCTATATGCTGCCATTGCAGATTCATGGGGCATTAAGCCCCCAAACTATTTTCAATTTGCCTGTTTTACCCTGCAAACCTGTTTACAGACGTCGCGCAACCGCTTTTGTTTCAACCCAGTCATAAAACGAAGGTAATTAAATATATTAATTATTCAAAATGTCTGTCATTTTTAGCTTATAATCATTAATTGATGTCTAACATTTCATTAAAAAAAAAAAAACGACTAAAAAAATTATTCACTCGAATATTGTAGACTTTTAAACAAATTATGTCACAATGAAAAAAATGGCGTCTGTAAAAAAGTCACGGATGTTTACCTCATAACTATCGCTTAATTGTATTTTTTCTGTTTCTGTCGCATTTTTTCCGATATGTTAGATGATAAATAATCGATCCAAACAAAGAAACCTTGGAAAAAAAGGTTTAAAAGGGTAAATATATGAAAAAGAACATCTCAACCACTCCTTGATGTCTGCGATTTCTGCATCACGACCCTTGTTATATTACCATGTTTCACCCATAATATCCCCCAAAAATCCAGCTGTGGCCATTCACACATGGAGTTTTTGGATCGAAACAAGGATAATATCTCGTTAAAATCATGGCGTCTGTAATTCTGCTCTCGCGTGCTCTCACCTCCAGATAGGGTTTTGCTGTTTAAATTTTTGTAATTTTTTTAAATGCCCTCCTGTTTAAAATTTTTGTTCCCCCAGAAAATTAAGATTTTAAGCTTTCCAATGATGTATCACACATGCATATCAGACAATTTTGAAAGTTAAAGCTAAATTGGGGGTCTCAGAGCGGAATTTCAAGTCACCTGAGTGTTTTCCGCCATATGTATTTACTTCACTATTGCACTTCCAACACAAGCCAGTTGGGGTGCAAATGAGTTTAAAAAAATATCAAGTTCTCTTCCTCTGGCCAAGATGCAGCCTCCCACCAATTAGTTTGTCACTCGTAGACGTCCAATCAATTTGAAGCGGAAGGGTGGCAGCTGAAAAAAATCGTCCAACACCACACAGAAATAGGTATTTGGAGCCAAAAAATGGTATCGATGCAACGCTAGTTATTGGTGTATGTTTTCTCAAGCACCCAACAGTGGATTGTTTGCTTCTCTTATGAAAACGCATGCCAAACTGTTTTCCCATAATTTCAATGAGAAAAGATGACATTCGAGCCACTATGAAATAACAAAAACATGAATATGTTATAATACAGTCATCATCCTTCACGCAGCTGGTCGGCGGAAAAACAAACTCTTCCTCATCCTCGTCTTCCTCCTCTCTCCTATTTGCCGCCAGCAGCATCCTGACACCGTCCATAAATTATTGCAGATTTTCATATTTCAAATTTCATCTGCATTCATGCGGTCCTGGCGGAGGCGAGAAAACCAGCCCCCCCCCAACACACCACCACCAGTAGTGGCACCGGCTGCTGCCTGGCTGGCTGCTCGGCCCCAGAGACCCTCCGCCCTAATTGAATTGCATCCTGTGATTAGATTATCCTTGCAGCAGCTTGCTGCCAATCTGAAGTATGGCCGCCTTCTATCCTACTTAACCCCTCGGCCCCCCGCCCTGCTGCACGCACATAAACACACACGCGCACGTAGGCATACGCACACTCGAGGCAAAGTGCCCGATATATTCAGCGGCCATCCGAGTTGGCCCGTTTGGTTATTTTTCTTAGGCCGTGTCCGCCCTCGTAAAAGCGGCCATCTTTCACTGGCAGGCAGGCAGGCAGGCAGGCCCCGCCCATTCGCGTCTACTTGGGTTGACTTTATTTTCTCTGCGGCTTTTCGCCATTTTCCATTTGCAGAGGGGAGACATTAAACCTTTCGGGGACAGCGGTCACTCCAGTTGAAAGCTATTCAAAAGTTACCATTACACAAAATAGTATGTGTCGTGGTAGTTAGTAAAAGAGGGGAAATTGATATTGAAAACAACTCAGTTCAATTCAAAATAGATTAAAATGGATGAGACGTTTATTGCCGCCCAATCCATTTTAACAGGGAGAGATCAAATGATAGAAGGATTGACATCAATGGAAGCCAAAGAGTTCACCTTTGTGAGGTAACAAGAGATTTATGAAACAAAAAGTAAAAAAATCCCATTCAAAAAATACTTGAATTGTCCGAAAATTACTTTTTCAACTGATATACTGAATATTGTCTAACTACAAAAATCTGATACCGATATCAAACTGATACTAATATACAGTTGTGGAGTTACGTAGGCTCTAATAAGCCACAATTGTTCTCTTTTACTAAAATAGCATGTTATTTTATGTTAACACATAAAATATTGGCATTGATTTAAAAATCTATAATATTTAGTACATGTTTTGACCTACTTGAGGGCGCCATGTTTTATGCGCACAATGGAGGCTCGGGGTGATAGCATAGTTTGTCACTGTCACTTGACAAACACTACCGGTGTTCTGTAATTTCTTCTACATGGCGAGACGTCCAACACATGCGCACATAAGTTAAAAAGAGGCAAATACTTACTATTTGTGTTTATATTAAGTCTTTTATTACGGTGGCCGAGAGGTGTCAGACGAAATGCAAAGTCCAATTACTTCTCAAATAGAAAAAAGCACAAAAACCCAATTGCAAACGCTTTGCAAAAGAAAAAAGCACGAACGCATACTGCCACAACACGATCCCCAGTTACTAAAGCGCTATTGCAAATTGGCAGAAGCAAGAACCCTAATTCCCACAACACAACAGCAAATGGCTCGCAGCACGACAGCAAATGGCTCGCAGCACGAATGCTAAAGGCTCACAGCACAACAGCAAAATCACGCAACACAACAGCAAAATCACGCAGCACAACGGCAAGAGGATGACCCGGAAGTAAAAATGATGTCAATCGTTTTTGCTGTAAAAGTTTTGTTTGTGCTGCTTTCCTTTTAGAGATATTTACAGTTCTTTTATAGGTAAATTTGAGGTCAGCTACGTTTTGTAGATACAGTTTTATGCTTTTATTGAGATATTAATTTCGAATGGGGTCGTCGCTCGTTTAGCTCCCCGCGGCTAATGGACCGTACCAACTCTCTAATTACAAAGGGGTCTACTAACCACTAGCACGAAGGTAGCCTAAACGAGTGGCAACACTCCGGGACCATTTTGGAGTAAATGAGGGGCTTAGAGTGACGTCATCACTCAAAATTAATATCTCAAGCCCCCCAATTTACTTCAAAATGGACCCGAATTTATTTGTATTATAATCGTGCTAGTTGTTGGGACACCCCTCTGTTATTGATTGATTCGGTACGCTCCCTTAGCCGCGGGAGCTAAGCTGAGAGTGATGTCACCACTCGAATAAAAGAATTGTGAATATCTCTAAAAGCAGCATAAACAAAATTTTACAGCACAAACGATGGACATAATTTTTTTTTTTTTTTAATAAAAATTTGCGTCTGATGGGGGGGGGGGCGCAACTTCACAGAGGTCCGTAGAGATGGTCACAAAGCACATATAGCAATATTCAAAGTGTCGTCTTTTTTTTTTTTTTTTTTTTTTACTTCTGGATCATCCTCTTGCTGTCGTGTTGTGGGATTTTGCTGCTGTGTTGCGTGATTTTGCTGTCGTGCTGCGAGCCTTTTGCATTCGTGCTTTAGGAATTGGGGATCGTGTTGTGGCAGTTTGTATTCGTGCTTTTTTCTTTTGCAAAGCATTTGCAAAAGAAAAATACTTAATACTCAAAAATACTCAAAATACTTTTTGCATGTGTTTCCCTCTAATACTTTTAAGCATTGCGTTTTTCTTGTGGTAGCTTTGAAGCGGATTGATGATCTGTTGACCACATTTGTCATGTAGCGTATTTAAACCACCATTTCATATTACTATTAGGGCTGTCAAAATTATCACGTCAACGGGCGGTAATTAATTTTAAAAATTAATCACGTTAAAATATTTGACGCAATTAACGCACATGCCCCGCTCAAACAGATTAAAATGACAGTACAGTGTAATGTCCGCTTATTACTTGTTTTTTTGGAGTTTGGCGCCCTCTGCTGGCGCTTGGGTCCAACTGATTTTATGGGTTAGTACCATGAGTGAGCATGGCGTAATTATTGACATCAACAATGGCGAGCTACTAGTTTATTTTTTTGATTGAAAATTTTAAAAATTCTAATAAAAGGAAAACATTAAGAGGGGTTTTGATACAAAATTTCTATAACTTGCACTAACATTTATCTTTTAAGAACTACAAGTCTTTCTATCCATGGATCGCTTTAAGAGAATGTTAATATTGTTAATGCCATCTTGTTGATTTATTGTATAATAAATACAGTACTTATGTACCGTATGTTGAATGTATACGTCTTGTGTCTTATCGTTCCATTCCAACAATAATTTACAGAAAAATATGGGACATTTTATAGATGGTTTGAATTGCGATTAATTATGATTATTTTAAAGCTGAGATTAACTCAATTAAAAATTTTAATCGATTGACAGCCCTAATTACTATGTTTAGGTATTTTCTCAAGGCATCTTGCATTATGTCTTCATGCATCTAAACAAAACAAGCTGAAAGAACACAGTTCTTTGGGTGTCCAATTGGCCTCTTGTAGGACATTTCGCCGGTGTAGCACATTTTGGCAGAACACCGGTTTTGCCCTACTCTCGTCTCGTCTCATCCTGTCTTTCCTGTTCATTTTGCTCTTGCTGCTCGTTTTGTGAAATATCAACAGTGTAACAGTGGGGTTTTGATATAAAATTATTTTAACTCATAATAACGTTTATCTTTTAGGAACAAGTCTTTCTATCTGTGGTTCCCTTTAATAATGATAAATGTAACAACTTCAAGGTTTTCCAAATAAACATTCTGTGAAAAATAAGGAGCTGTGCTAAGCTGTGACCAGCCCTTGTACAAAGTCAGAAGGCTACTACATTCACTTTGAAGGCAACATGCATATTGGCTCAAAACCGATGTTGAGATTATCCGATATCATTTTAAAATGCCTTTATAGGCCGATATTGTCGGCTAAATGATAATATTGGAAAACTCAAAAAAATACACATGGGCAACACCTACTTGAATATACAGTTTGTTGTTCTTTTTTTCCAATATAATACAATTTTTTTACATTTGTTTTTTAATTATAAAAATCTTATTTATAATTATTCATATTTTCCATTACTTAGGGCTTCTTTTTGAATTAGCATTTTAAAATTCATTTCTATTCATTACGATTTAAATATATATGTATCTTTTTTTTTTTTTAACTGAAATGGATCCTTCATTTAATTCATTCATTGTATTCACATTTTATATATAAATATTTTTATTGCCCATTGCAAAATACGTCTAGTAACACATAATGAAATTGGATATCAAATGGAGACTGCTGAATATTATCACTATTGGCCCCTTAGTCACAGGTTTGAGATTCCTGCACTCTATGAATGTAATAATATTTCAGAAAAAAGTCATACTCTGTGCATGAAAGGGTTAAATTGTGAAAAGAAAAAAAAAGTTTTTGGGGTCATTTTGAGCCTTGGATTGCATACATTTAGTCCTGCCATGTTAATAGACGACTTCAATGTTGTGGAGTTGATTATCTGGGCTAAGAAACAAAAGTGAGGCATGTTATAGCGTCATGGACTCGACGTCAACGTGATTGTGTTTTACTGGAGTACGCAACAATAAACAGAAAGAGGAGGAGGATGACGAGGTCACGTGATGTGATTACAGGAAGCAATAGACCATAATCACATCACAACACGCGCACACGTACTGTTGTTTTTGCATCGGGACTCACATGAAATGAAAAGTCGCCTGAGGTAACGTTTGCAGTCAGCACGTGGGAAGGCGGGGTCGCGTTTCTGCCTGTCCGGCTGTATATTCATCCATCTTTGAATCTACACATCTACCCATATACCTATCTATCATCCATCCACTTTTCCTAATGATTGAATTAAAGGCATTAAGAGAGACGTCCTCTTCTTAACCACCTGCTCCATAGAACCCCCCTCCTCATTTACCGCCATCCATCTTTGGGCGTTAGCTTAGCCCCTAAAAGCTTTCTGACTGCTCCATAATGGGGCACAGCGCAGGGTCAGGGGGGCAACGGGACCGTCCGCTCAATGTCTCTGCAGTGGACGCCGCCGGTGTTGGGGGGGCCACCAGATCAGGGTTTGCAGTTGACCCTTGCTTATTTCCCAGAAAGCTTTGCAAGAATTTCTAACTATGCTAGCTAGGAGTGTAGCGGTACATCAATATGGATTTATATATCGATTTGTTCAGCAGCGATCGGATCCAAACGAAAAATGCAAATCAATATTTTCATTAGTGTTGCACTAATACCATTTTTGGCTCCCGATATTGATTCCTACACCCAACAGTGTGGTATCGGCCGATGCCGATCCTTTACCGATACCATGTTTTTTTGGGGAAAAAAATGTGTATAGCGTAAAGTGGTACAGGGGTTGGACAAAATAATGGAAACATCTTTAAAAAATCAACAAAAACTAATATGGTGTAGGTCCGCCTTGCGTGGCAGTTACAGCCTCAATTTTCCGATGTATTGATTCATACAACTTGTGAATTGTTTTAAGCCATTCTTTTGTGAGAAAACCCTCTTAGTCTTTAGACACGACGGTGGTGGAAATCGACGTCTTAATTGAACCTCTAAAAAATGACCATACATGCTCAATAATGTTGAGATGCTCAACTTCATTAGAATGTCCCTCAGACCATTATTTAATAATTATGTTCAATGATTATGATGCCAAAATGTTTGGTGTTTCCATTATTTTGTCCAACCCCAAGTATCTCAAAATACGAAATTAATATGTTTTGGAATGGCTTTTATACCATGATGTTTTTGTATAATAAATCACTTTGAAATCAAGTAAACATGTAAATGCCTAATTTGTTCCAAGCTCTACTAAAACGTTCATTTTTATAATGAAAGTAAAACCAAAACATTCACTATACCTAACCCAGTACTTCTCAAATACTGGGGCGGGCCCCCCCAGGGGGTCGCAGAGCGATGCTGGGGGTGGCGCATGTGACCTGAGGGAACATACTTTTTTGCTGTACTAGAATAAAGTGTAGTTTCACATCCACTCAGTGGGTGGCAGGTAGAGGCGTGCCCATTTTCAGCATGTCTGCAGTATTTTTGAATCAAAGAAGAGCACACAGCAAAGAGAACTGGAGATATGAAAAGCTAAGACGAGGAAATATGACGAAGTGTATGTAGCATTTGATTTTTGGCTTTGACTTTTAATACAGCAGGAGATGAGGAAAGATTAGTCTGTTTACTTTGTCTAATAATGCTCGCAACGGACAGCATGAATTTTTTTTCAGCGAAAACGTGTCCAATATTGCCAACAATCATCCTGCTTTGTCAATGTTACATCAGTAAACCAGCGAGGACTGTTACCATCGTATAAAGTTGCATACCAAGTTACTCAGTGCAAAATACCACATCATAGTAAAGGAGCTGATACCGCCTGGAGTAAAAATAAAAACCATCCCTCTGTCCAATGACACTGTCGTTTTTGTTCTATTAATTTTTGTTTCTTCGGTCTAATTGTTTGACATATTGTCCTCATGAGTTAATGTTGCAAATCAATTTGAATTGATTATTCCTTATTGATTTTATTACATTTTATTTTTCAGTGTCAAACGGTCAAAATGTATCGAGTGTATTTTTACA
This sequence comes from Corythoichthys intestinalis, assembly GCF_030265065.1. Taxonomy (NCBI): domain Eukaryota; kingdom Metazoa; phylum Chordata; class Actinopteri; order Syngnathiformes; family Syngnathidae; genus Corythoichthys; species Corythoichthys intestinalis. The sequence continues at coordinate 46,265,929 of NC_080405.1, read as the reverse complement.
CTGTGGATGTGTTTTTTTTTTTTATACACTTTAAGTTGTTCTATATTACTTTTTTAGTATTAAAAAGGACAATGTTATGCAGAGGTGTACTTACACTAATAAGAATTTTATAGACAAATGATACTATAGTATATTTACGGTGGTGGCAGAGAGTTAGGGGGAGAGGGGCGCGGAACGTTTACGTCTTCCCGGGGCGGGGGGCATAACAGAAAATAATTGAGAAGCACTGACCTAACCTAATGGTTAATACCTGCAATGACGTAGATAATAGAACATCAAGTAAAGAAGAGAAAAAAATACGAAAATGTGGAACCTTATTTTTCGAATGAGACGATGTCTGAAAGCGAAAGTGATACAAACAATAGGCCAGTAGAAGAGTAGGATAATGGTACTGTGCATGATGGGAAAGATTGTGACCCTCGCTTTTTTTGGCAGCCCTTTTAATTTTCGTCTTAGTTTTTGGACGAAAATTCATATTAGTCTTAATCATTTCAAAATGTGCTCGTCTTTGTATATTTTCGTTGACAAAAACTCAAATTTTTTCTAGATTTAGTTGACGATTACTCAAAATGTTTTCGTGTGTATAAGTCAAACGTTTTAGTCCGAAAATAAAGATTTCTAACAATTTCAAAAGAACATTGATAAACGACCACATATTGTAGTGCCTACAAGGACAACGCCAACTTGATATTACACACTCAGCAGGAAAAACATACAGTGTATCACAAAAGTGAGTACACCCCTCGCATTTCTGCAGATATTTAAGTATATCTTTACATGGGACAACACTGACAAAATAACACTGACACAATGAAGAGTAGTCTGTGTGCAGCTTATATGATAAAGTTAATTTGTTATCCCCTCAAAACATAGCCATAAATATCTAAACCCCTGGCAACAAAGTAAGTAAACCCCTTAGAAACCACATCCCTAAATGTCCAAATTGAGTACAGCTTGTCATTTTCCCTCCAAAATGTCATGTGACCCATTACAGGAGTGCTGTCAGCATTGCTGCAGAGATTGAAGAGGTGGGGGGTCAGCCTGTTAGTGCTCAGACCTAACGCCGCACTCTACATCAAATTGGTGTGCATGGCTGTCACCCCAGGAGGAAGCCTCTTCTGAAGACGGTACACAAGAAAGCCCGCAAACAGTTTGCTGAAGACATGTCAACAAAGCACATGGATTACTGGAACCATGTCCTACGGTCTGATGAGACGAAGATTAATTTGTTTGGTTCCGATGGTCTCAAGCATGTGTGGCGGAGACCAGGCGAAGAGTACAAAGATAGTGTGTCATGTCTACAGTCAAGCATGGTGGTGGGGATGTCAAGGTCTGGGGCTGCATGAGTGCTACAGGTGTTGGAGAGTTACATTCCATTGAAGGAAACATGAACTCCAACATGTACTGTGAAATACTGCAGCAGAACATGATCCCCACCCTACAGAAACTGGGTCGCAGGGCAGTGTTCCAGCATGACAATGACCCCAAACACACCTCCAAGATGACCACTGCTTTACTGAAGAAGCTGAGGGTAAAGGTGATGGACTGGCCAAGCATGTCCCCAGACTTCAACCCAATAGAACATTTTTGGGGGATCCTCAAGCGAAAGGTAGAGGTGCGCAAAGTCTCAAATATCCAGCAGCTCCGCAAGGTCGCCATGGAGGAGTGGAAGAGCATTCCAGTGGCAACCTGTGAAGCTCTGGTCAACTCCATGCCCAGGAGAGTAAAGGCAGTTCTGGATAATAGTGGTGGCCGCACAAAATATTGAGAGTTGACACGTTGTACGTATGTTAATATTGACAACTTTCATTAAGGGGTGTTCTCACTTTTGTTGCCAGGGGTTTAGATATTAATGGCTATATTTGAGTTATTTTGAGGGGGAAATAAATTAACTATTATATGAGCTGCACACAGACTACTTTTCATTGTGTCAAAGTGTCATTTTGTCAGTGTTGTCCCATGAAAAAATATACTTAAATATCAGCAGAAATGCGAGTGGTGTACTCAGTTTTGTGATACACTGTATATTATTTTCAATAATGATACCCACCTGGACGCCACAAACTCTATGTAAAAAGAAAAAAAAAATGAGATGACGCTCGCCACGCTAAATGATAATGGTAAAGCGAAGCTACGCTAATGCTAAGAGTTACATTTATTGTGTGATGGTCACTCAGCAGAGACCTTTAAATGCTAAATCAACATAGCATATTCTCTCTAATTACCATGTGTTTAGGGCTGCAGCTATCGATTATTTTAGTAGTCGATTAATCTATCAACTAGTTCGAATAATCGAGTGATCGGATTAGGAACATTTAATGTGTTGAATAATTTTTAGATGTGAAAAAAAAAAGACTGCTAAGATTGCACTTTCAAAAGAGCATTAAATGCGAATACAAAATAAAATTCCCGTGTGTTTCTTTAAACTATGCAGAGTTGCACTTTCATTCAAAAAATAAATCAAAATACCTGAGCCGTAGCCTCAAACCGTATAAAATAATAATAAATGAGGGTCTAAGTACAACAAAAAGCCCAAATTCTCCAAAATGCTATAAAAATATTTTGAACTTTCTTTTTTTACAATACTCTTGACAAATTGTTCAAACACATTCCCACAAAAAAATACTTACAAACTAAATTACGAATACATAAAAAAATATTTGCTCAAATAAAAAAAGTACCATATGTTGGTCTTAACAGGGAGCAGCCGGATTCAGCCATGTTAAAAGAGTTACAGTATGTCATATTCACTGCTGCCACTTGAGGTTAGTATATCCACCCAAATCAATAACACTAAATGCAAACACTATCAAAACAAACCGTTACAACACCACTCTAATTAAATACTCGATGCATCAAAATTTAAATCAAAGCTTTTTTTCCGAATCGAAGTACTCGAGTTAATCGATTAATCATTGCAGCAAAACATGTGTTTCAAAACAAAGAAGTCTGGGGAGGACACCGGTGAATCACAATGCAGACGAGATACGGACTTCTCGCACAATAAGAAAATGTCACATATATATATATGACAGAAACTATGATTTATTTTTGTCTAGTTCTCATCTTGTGAGACAAAAACTGGCATTCACCTCGATACGTTCCCCCAAAGCACGTTATCGTCTCGTCACAGTCATGAAAAAAATTGTCAACGAAATATTGTCGTTATCGTTGGCAAAAACAACAATGATTGTCAGGACCATGGTACTGAGCATGATGGGAAAGATTCTGAACAATAGGGCCGCAGGGTCTTATGGCGTGTTTATGGCTCAACTTTTAAAATTACAGTAAGTACATCTTCCCATCCCAGAATTAAAAAACAATATTACTCATCTTCAAATTAAAATAATTGAAGTTTGTTTCGCAGTACATATTTCAACTTCACGGAAAGTCACTCGCATTCGCAACACTCATTCGTCATCTATGATGACGTATACACACCCACGCATATGATGCCAACCGATGATGGCGGCGGCCCATTTTTTAAAATGACCTTGCACATGACATGCACACGAGTCACAGACCACCTTAAAAACAACTTTTGCCACCGCCCCCCCCTTCCTCAATCCTCCCCCTTTCCATCTCGTCTCCGCTGCTGGCTGTTTAAACTCACATCCCCCCTTTAACGTCTCGCTAATGTGATTAGAGGCCAGCTAATGGCTCTCCTTCTGCCTTGCCCACCCACCCACACACATAGAAATACATACACACACACTGCAGAGAGGCAACATCTGCAAAGTAAGAAGGAGGGAAAAGATCAGAGCGGAAGATGAGAACTTGTGTTGATGTGCATGTAAGTGAGGGTTTTTGGGAAGGGGGGGGTTAGCTGCTGGTCCAACCCCGCCCCCTCCCCACTGGGGAGTCAATCTATACGGGGGTGGGGCAGGCAGAGACAGGTGCATTTGTGGGCAAATCGAGTTAGCAGAGACATGCCACATCCAATTGGGGTAAATTGATGTGAGACTTTGCCGCGTCTGCGGCGGCCATCGCGGCAAAGGTCAGCGTGACGAGACGCAATGACATCAATGCGGTCCGCGCCCGAACCCGCCTATGCTGATTCGCGGACACGATGCTGGTTGGCGGACAGCCGTCCATGTTGTTGTTGCACTCTAATAAATGTGGCTGGGTTAGTTTGTTAACTGCCATTGACGACTGTACGTGTCCATTTAGAGAAAATCAAAAATTCAAGGGATCTGTAGATAGAAAAAGCTGTAGCTCATTATTCACAGAATGTTTATTTGAAAAACCTTGAAGTTGTTACATTTATCATTATTATGCTAAATGGTGTTATATTTGTATAGCGCTTTTCCACCTTTCAAGGCGCTCAAAGCGCTTTACACTACATTGCCATCTACCTACTGGTGACGCAGCACCAGGAGCAATGTGGGGTTCAGTATCTTGCTCAAGGATACTTAGGCGAGTTCATCAGGGCAGAGAATCGAACCCACAACCTCTGGGTTGGGGGACAACTACCCTACCACTGACAACTACTCTACCACTGAGCCACGCCATCCTGTATTAAAGGGAACCACGGATAGAAAGAATTGTAGTTCCTAAAAGATAAATATTATGAGTTAAAATAATTCGATATGAAAACCCCTCTTGATGTTTTCGTTTTTTACAATTTATAAAATTTAACAAGTAGGTCGCCATTGTTATTGATGTTGCAGGGAAGTGATGTCACATGGTTACGCTGCCAGGCTTCCAGAGTATGACTCTAGCGACAAACATCTCATCTGTTCAACCCTTTCAATTTGAACCCGAGACGAACATGAATGAGCATGACAGCACTGTCGATATTTCACAAAACGAGCTGCATAAGCAAAATGAACAGGAAAGACAGGATGAGACGAGACGAGAGTATGATAAAACCGGTGTTCTATCAAAATGCGCTACACCTGCGAATGATGTTTTTGTTTTTATACAATTTGTAAAATTAGTTTAACAAGTAGGTCGCAACTGTTGTTTATGTCGCAGGGCGGTGACTTCACTAAGCTACGCTGCCAGGCTTTCAGAGTATGACTCAAGCGACATAAACATCTCATCTGTTAAACCCTTTCAATTTGAACCCGAGAGGAACATTATTGAGCAGTAAAGCACTGTCGATTTTTCACAAAACGAGCAACAAAGGCAAAATGAACAGGAAAGATGGGATGAGACAAGACGAGAGCATGACAAAACCGGTGTTCTGCCAAAATGTGCTAACCCGGCGAATGATGTTTTCGTTTTTATACAATTCGTAAAATTAGTTTAACTAGTTGATCGCCATTGTTGTTGACGTCGCAGGGCGGTGACGTCACATGGTTAAGCTGCCGGGCTTCCAGAGTATGACTCTAGCGACAAACATGTCATCCGTTCAACCCTTTCAATTTGAACCCGAGAGGAACATTAATGAGCATTAAAGCACTGTCGATATTTCACAAAACGAGCAGCAAAAGCAAAATGAACAGGAAAGACGGAATAAGACGAAATGAGAGTAAGGGGGAAAAAAAGTTCTGCTAAAATGTGCTACACTGGCAAACGAGGCGAATTTGACACCCAAAGTACAACCGTGCGCTTTCAGCTTGTTTTGTTTAGATCCATACAGACAAAACATTAAGAAAATACTTAAACATAGTAATATCAAATAAGGGTGGTTTAAATACGCTACGTGACTAATGTGGTCAACAGATCAACAATCTGCTTTAAAGCTACCACAAGAAAACACAGTGCTTAAAAGTATGAGAGGGAAACACATGCAAAAAGTATTTAGAGGTAAAGAAAAGGTAATAAAAACTCAGTAACACAAATAGTAAGTACTCGCCGCTTTTAAAAAATGTGCGCATGTGTTGGACGTCTCACCGTGAAGAAGGAATTACAGAACACCACTCGTGTTCGTCTAGTGACAGTAACTACGTCATCATCCCGAGCGTTCATTCCGCGCAACATGGCACCCTCCATTTCAAAATATATACTAAATATTATAGATTTTTACATGAATGGCAATATTTTATGTTTCTAATAACATTTTTTAGTAAAAGAAAACTGTGGTTTATTAGAGCAAGTCTATAAGTCTGAGGTTCCCTTTAAAAAGTCATAAGTAAAATACGCTACTTATGATTTCATTTTTACTGTCGGTGCACTGATTTTGATGGGAAGGTTGCCCCTATCAACATGGCCGCCCTGAAGCCCTTTTGGTTGGGGCGATGAAAGGTCTTTTCAGTCTTCTGCTGTGAATTGGTTGATAGGTTTATCACTAGTTGACGTCCAATCCATTTGAAGTGTGAGGGTGGCCATCCCTCCTACAGAAAAATATGGCATATTTTAGAGATGGTTTGAATTGCGATTAATTATGATGAATTAATTTTTAAGCTGTTATTAACCAAATTAAAAATTTTAATCCTTTGACAGCCCTAAAAACCCTTACTTTTCGAGGCTGTGGTCATAAAGTTAATATGAGAAACTTGAAACTGTTCAGTGTTGCAACTGTTCAGTTTTGCACATCAAATATTTTTTTAAAGAAAAAGTTAGCCCATGTTATTTTTTTTCAAAATATCTACATTTCAGAATATTGTATTTTCTTTTTTTGAGCAGAATTCTAGCTTTGTACAGGCTAATGTTCCTATTGTTGAAAGCACAAAAGTGTGTAATAAACAACTAGCACATTTATATTTTGCATTTTGTTTTCTTACTGTACCGAAAATTAACCGAACCGTGACCGCAAAACTGAGGTACGTACCGAACCGAGATTTTTGTGTTCCGTTACATCCCTACCTGTACTGCTATTGTCAGCGAGATGCTCGGCCTTCATGCTGTTAAAGACATTGCTAAAGTCCCCCTGACTGATAATTCTGAGTTTTTCAAGCCTAACTGCAATAAAACAATAACAGAGAGCTGTTGACGATGATTCCCGAAACGTGGCGCGACTCAGAAAAGGTTGAAAAACACTAGAATAGCGAGCCAAAAATGATCAAGGTACTAAAAAAAACAAAACACTATTGGCCTTATTAAATTTTTCAGGAAAACTTTGAAAAATTTGAACTCTGTGTCAAGAGACTGTCATGAGACTGTCATAATTATGACATGACACTGTCATGAACAATAATGAATGCTTATGACAGATGTCATTAAGTGCCTAACCCCAACACGGTTCTTAAACTCTAATCCCAACCTAAAAACATTTGAAAAAATCTCAATATTGCATCAAAAGTGACATCATTTACTAGATGACACTTAATGACATCTTTCATAAGCCCTCATTCATTTTCCTGACTGGTGTCATGTCATCATTACGACAGTCTTATTACACCGAGATCAAATACGGTGGAACCACCTTTTCTGTTATTTTTCAGCTTCTGTTCTGAAATGATTCAACAAATCGGTCAAAATGAACAGAGCGCGAATATCGGCTCAATCAAGTTCTCATCTGACGCATCCAAGGAGGCTTTTGCAGCTTTTTCGGGTTGCCCGCATCACAATCTGGCTCATCTGCGGCAATGTAATTGTTCTTATGAACACATATTGCCTATCAATTTCATATCCAGCGTGCCACTCGGACGCCGAGCTCCAAATCCAATCCCGACTTCATCATGCTGTCACCTGACGGCTTTTGAAAGCGCGCCTTCCCGTCTCGGATGATCACATTAAGTCTTATTGCTCCTCTCGCGCTTTCCCCCGGACTCGATATCACCCCCGAGGCCGTCGGGCTTTCATTATGAGGGTCTACGTTCGGGGCCGGACCAACTCTGACCGCGGAGACTAAGCGCGGGATCTGTTTCAAGGCTCTCTAGAGATCCTCACGTGGTGCGACGATGCATAAACATGAGCCATAATGCGACGATTCATCATTAGACGAGCGCGGGCCTTCGGGGTCCCCTCGCTCGGTTGTGATCAAATTTGCAGCCGGCGATGATGAGGAGGCGCACGGTCGCTCGCAAAAGTGCCCACGCTGGCGATTTGTCACGTCGAGATGAAACAGTGTGAGGAGGAAGAGGAGGAATACAGGAAATGCGGCCTTTTATTGTGGGAGACAAGGGAGCACATGCGTAATTAAGGGGTTCCACTGAATTGGGATGATGAAACAAACAAACTAAAAAGTTATTTTTACATTTACTTTGAAACTAATGGATTTGACGTCTCTTCTTATCAATGGTACTGAAATAGTTGAGTCTGAAGATAGAAGATAAAATATGCTTGCATATTTTTTTTCTCTGAGAAAATTGAACATTTTCAATTTACAGTAAACAATTGTCATTTATGGATTTTTTTTTCAGGACATTAACCCCTTCGGACTTGCTTTTTTTTTCCTGCTGGGGAAAAAATATTAATCTGCGCTAATTTTTACTCTACTAAAACACCAGAATAAAGTGCAATTTTTTTGGTTGTGGATATTTCATGCTTTTATTGGTTATTTTTTATGTTAATGTGCTTTTAATGACAAAAGAGCACTTTAAGTTATCCTTTTTGAAGTTGCGTTTGGTCAGCCATTTTCAAAGAGCTGAAAATAGCAAAGAGGACGTGCCAAACCTCATGATTTGGATGGGTAAAGATTCATCCAATCGTCTCCCAGAAGTGGCAATAGCAGCAAAATTCAGTGTATTTATTGGGTTAGAGACACGAAAGCGTCATGTCCTTCATGCTTGGGTCTAAAGGGGTTAAATTTCATCAATATTATTTTTTGTTTGTTTTGACATTATTGCAATCAGTGTCGTTTTCGTCAACGTTGACAATAACGAAAATATTTTGTCAAAGAACAATTTTTTCATGACGACGCGCTGAAAACGTATCTTGGGAGACTAAAGCATAAAAAGATGGATGCCAGTTGTCATCTGACATTAACACGAGATGAAAATTCGAAAATTTGTGGTTTCCGTCATAAATTCACAATGTGTGATATTTTCTTATTTTATGTGTAGTTAGCACGCATTTAGCAGTGTTTGTTCGTGTCACTCATGTTACATCCTCCGAAAACACCAGAACATAACCGCATCCACCACTCCCAGTCATGGTTGCCACACTACCCATGAACCATTGCCGAGTAACACATAATAAAAGTCACTACAGTATGAATATCCAGCCGAAATAAATCCCTTAGTAATATTCCTGAAAATTGTACATTTTTTGAGAAATCCAGTGTTTTGTTGTGGAGTTCTCAAAGCCACAAACTGTAAAGTTTGAAAGCCAACTGCCACATTGCAATCGCAAGAGACACGTATTTTGCCCAAACGACCCACAATCAGGGATTTCCAATGATAATTTTTGAAATTTTGAATTAATTTTCCGCACTAAATGGAGGTCTTCAAAGATCGAATGCATTTAAGAACATTCCCAGAAACAATGTATAACTGTAAAATTTTGTCAAAATCTGCCCAGCTGCTTCAAAAGTCACAGGGAACAAACACATACAGACACCCCCCATCCACACAGACAAAGTTCAATTTACAGTGGGGCAAATAAGTATTTAGTCAACCACCAATTGTGCAAGTTCTTATACTTGAAAAGATTAGAGAGGCCTGTAATTTTCAACATAGGTAAACCTCAACCATGAGAGACAGAATGTGGAGAAAAAAAAACAGAAAATCACATTGTTTGATTTTTAAAGATTTCCAAATTAGAGTGGAAAATAAGTATTTGGTCACCTACAAACAAGCAAGATTTCTGGCTGTCAAAGAGGTCTAACTTCTTCTTACGAGTTCTAACGAGGCTCCACTCGTTACCTGTATTAATGGCACCTGTTTTAACTCATTATCGGTATAAAAGACACCTGTCCACAATCTCAGTCAGTCACACTCCAAACTCCACTATGGCCAAGACCAAAAAAAGACACCTGTCCACAATCTCAGTCAGTCACACTCCAAACTCCACTATGGCCAAGACCAAAGAGCTGTCGAACAACACCAGAGACAAAATTTTAGACCTGCACCAGGCAGGGAAGACTGAATCTGCAATAGGTAAAACGCTTGGTGTAATGAAATCAACTGTGGGAGGAATTATTAGAAAATGGAAGACATACAAGACCACTGATGATGTCCCTCGATCTGGGGCTCCATGCAAGATCTCACCCCGTGGCGTCAAAATGATAAGAACAGTGAGCAAAAATCCCAGAACCACACGGGGGGACCTAGTGAATGACCTACAGAGAGCTGGGACCACAGTAACAAAGGCTAATATCAGTAACACAATGTGCCGCCAGGGACTCAAATCCTGCACTGCCAGACGTGTCCCACTGCTGAAGCCAGTACACGTCCAGGCCCGTCTGCGGTTCGCTAGAGAGCATTTGGATGATCCAGAAGAGGACTGGGAGAATGTGTTATGCTCAGATGAAACCAAAATAGACTAACTTTTTGTAAATAAATTTTGGTAGGAACACAGGTTCTCGTGTTTGGAGGAGAAAGAATACTGAATTGCATCCGAAGAACACCATACCCACTGTGAAGCATGGGGGTGGAAACATCATGCTTTGGGGCTGTTTTCTGCAAAGGTACCAGGACGACTGATCTGTGTAAAGGAAAGAATGAATGGGGCCATGTAGAGAGATTTTAAGTGAAAATCTCCTTCCATCCGCAAGGGCATTGAAGAGGAGATGTGGCTGGGTCTTTCAGCATGACAATGATCCCAAACACACTGCCTAGGCAACAAAGGAGTGGCTTCGTAAGAAGCATTTCAAGGTGCTGGAGTAGCCTAGCCAGTCTCCAGGTCCCGACCCCATAAAAAATATGCGGAGGGAGTTGAAAGTCCGTGTTGCCCAACGACAGCCCCAAAACATCACTGCTCTAGAGGAGATCTGCATGGAGGAATGGCCCAAAATACTAGCGACAGTGTGTGAAAAGCTTCTGAGGAATTATTAGAAAATGGAAGACATACAAGACCACTGATAATCTCCCTCGATCTAGGGCTCCATGCAAGATCTCATCCCGTGGCGTCAAAATGATAAGAACGGGGAGCAAAAATCCCAGAACCACACGGGGGCACCTAGTGAATGACCTACAGAGAGCTGGGACCACAGTAATAAAGGGTACTATCAGTAACACAATGCGCCGCCAAGGACTCAAATCCTGCGCTGCCAGACGTGTCCCCCTGCTGAAGAAAGTACACATCCAGGCCCATCTGCGGTTCGCTAGAGCAGGGGTCCCCATCTGCCGGGCCGCGGACCGGTACCGGTCCGTGGAGCATTTGTGACCGGGCCGCAAAGAAAAAAATAATTTAATAACAACCGCATTCTGGCCGAATTAACCCTGTGCCCCTGCTTAACACATCAATATCTCTGTCTACTCTAGATATAATACTACGGGATAGATTAAAATGTTGTCGTAGAAGTCCATTGATTGGACTGCTATCAGTACATTTTGTTTGTGTATATAATATATCTATGTGCGCTTGTCCTCGATGATAGCGTATTACTAGGCCGCGGCGCAGCACATTTGTTCCCGGAAATAATTAGCCCCCACACGCGAAGATGACAGGAAAACAGACGTCTTTGGAAATATTTTTACAGCGAAAATGATATTTTTACGGCGAAAAGGGCACCTGACGAGCCTACAACCTCGAAGACCCACGAACTGCGAAGGAGTGGATTCGTGACCCGTTTTTGAATAAACCGAGTGATTCGAGCATGTCTGAGCAACAGGAAAATCAACTTGTAGAGATCGCAAATGATGGCGACCTTATTAAACGTACATTTGAGACAACAACTCTACTGAGGTTCTAGATTAAAGTCATTCTGGAATATCCTGACATCGCGACAAGAGCGTTGAAAACCTTGCTACAATTTCCAACATCGTATCTTTGTGAAGCGGGCTTCTTAATTAATGTTTAACGACAGGGCGAAGTCGTTAATGGTGAGTGCGGTGTTCAGCTGTTGTGTGAAGCTTACATGGCAGGATGAATCTGAGGAGAACTTTTCTACAAGTCCTTTCATGATCAAACGTAAGTTGATATTCCTTTCTTTCTAGAAAATTTGTAGTGTTTACTTTGGAATCGCTGCGTTTGTGCATTTTGCGGCTATGTTTAACGTTACGTGCATGCGCAGAACCGCATCGTTGCATTTTTTTGATGGGTTGCAAAATTTTTCAGAACACCGGTCCGTGAAAAAAAAAACCCAAATAACACCGGTCCTTGGTGCAAAAAAGGTTGGGGACCCATGCACTAGAGAGCATTTGTATGATCCAGAAGAGGACTGGGAGAATGTGTTATGGTCAGATGAAACAAGTTTTTGGTAGAAACACAGGTTCTAGTGTTTGGAGGAGAAAGAATCCTGAATTGCATCTGAAAAACACCATACCCACTGTGAAGTATGGGGGTGGAAACATCATGCTTTGGGGCTGCTTTTCTGCAAAGGGACCGGGACGACTGATCTGTGTAAAGGAAAGAATGAATGAGGCCATGTATCGAGAGATTTTGAGTGAAAATCTCCTTCCATCAGCAAGGGCATTGATGATGAGACGTGGCTGGGTCTTTCAGCATGACAATGATCCCAACCAAACACACAGCCAGGGCAACAAAGGAGTGGCTTCGTAAGACGCATCTCAAGGATCTGGAGTGCCCTAGCCAGTCTCCAGATCTTAAACCCATAGAAAATCTGTGGAGGGAGTTGAAAGTCTGTGTTGCCCAACGACAGCCCCAGAACATCACTGCTCTAGAGGAGATCTGCATGGAAGAATGGGCCAAAATACCAGCAACAGTGTGTGAAAAGCTTGTGAAGAGTTAGAGAAAACGTTTGGCCTCCGTTATTGCCAACAAAAGGTACATAACAAAGTATTGAGATGAACTTTTTGTATTGACCAAATACTTATTTTGCACCATGATTTGCAAATAAATTCTTTAAAAATCAAACAATGTGATTTTGTTTTTTTTTCCACATTCTGTCTCTCATGGTTGAGGTTTAGCCATGTTGACAATTACAGGCCTCTCTAATATTTTCAAGTGGGAGAACTTGCACAATTAGTGGTTGACTAAATACTTATTTGCCCCACTGTATATATAAGTATAGATATAGATTTGTCCATGAACCAAATCGTGTACTATATGTCACAAATTCTACACGCCTGCTGCTGGTTGATGCGGAGTTCCACAAGGAACCGTTTGCAGTCCCACAATCTTCTTTAAAACATTTTTTTGTATCCACACGCTGATTAGCAATGATTTCCCATCTTAATTACCCTCACGCAAACGAGCAGCATGACGCCTCGTCGATGCAGGTGGAGCCCGCTGGCTCAATCAAGTGGTCATAAGCGAATGTGAAATGAGCGTGGCGGGGGCTGCGCAGGTGTTCGTGTGCGCGCAGAAGGAGGGCGCACGTACCAGTGTGGCAAAACGGCGACCTTGACGTTTTATGATGGATGGTGAGGAACGGGGGGGTACTGTAATTGCGGCAGAGCTTCCTCTCGGTTAGACCCTGCGCGTCCGCCCGCCCGCGCAGCGCCATTAAAAAGCGCTCCATCATTCTCTGCGCCGCCTTGTCGCCTGCCGCTCAGATGACCATTAATCGCCTCATTCCAGTAAAGGCGGCCGTGCGCACAAAAGGCCGCTGTCTGCCGCTTAATGCATGTGTGATTAAGCTTTGAGGCATTATTAGCCAGCAGGTCCTTGTATAGAGGGGCCACATGCCTTCAGGGGGCCCGTGGACAGGGGGTGCGTCGTGGAGAGGGAAGGAGGGAGGGAGCAAGTTAATGACACTGACCCTCACTTCCCCAACAGCTATTCAATTCAACAATAATAACGGGTCACGCAGCTGATTTATGGGGCCTAATCGCTGTCGATTGCTCATGCGGTGCAGGGAGGGGGTGCGCCCCGAACGATAAAATATGCCTTGACCTCCCGGTGAAAAACTGATGATGCTTCAAGACGCTTTCAAAAACATTTTGGAGGGAATACGAGGCAAGCGACCCGATGGACTTCCTCGTAGATACGACTCCTGAAGCCCCTTCGGCATCTAAATGCAACGTGAACAAACAAAGGACTATTTAAAGATTTATATACTGTATTTCTTTTTTTTTTAACCTGTCCTGTTCAGCTGCTTTACATGGCAAATGGGAATCTGAAGCCCCTTTTACATACACTTGAACACCGTTTAAATGCAGGCGTTGTATGTGAAAGCAATTTTTCCGGGTAGACTGACACGGAGATTACACGGACATTTAATAGGTCGCATCTTTGCATAATGTCCAGGACTTTCCCGGGACGAGTCGTATGTGAAAGCAAGCGTCAAATTCCTGGGTCACAGCACGATGGCTGATGTCGTAAATATCATGGCGGGTCGTTTGTCACTTCCTCTTTCTTTGCAGTAAGACGAAAAGCGGTAAACAAACATTGCAATTTTTTAACATAGCAAGTTGGAAATAGCCAAATTAAACTGAAAACACAACCAAATTAAATTGCTATTGGATCATAGAGCCGAGGAAGAGAGTCCATCGTCTATCTTTGGAAATGTGTGGTTGATTTTGTTGCCAATGTTAGGGTCCGCAACTGCGGAAACAAGGTTGTACCTCAAAGCAAAAAACAACAGAGGGACGCGTTCAAGGGTTTATTAATTAAGAAAAAAGATACGCGCGATCGCGGAAAAATGGAGAATAACGCAATGTGTCCGTGACAATAGGTCAACGAGGATCAATAATACTAACCTAAGCGGTAAGCAGAGAGACGATGACAAAATAAATACTCTCAAATACCAGCACGACATAGGGGATTTCAAAACAAGGGCGGCAGACGAACAAGCTAGCAAATGCATGAAACTCAAGAGAAGAAGTTGTTGAATGGCATTAAAGTTGGTATACATCTCACCTAATGCAATCATGTCCATAAAAAGGAGTTTTTCACAGAAAAAAGCTGACAGTTACTTTGCCTCAGATAATCATGCACTTTAAACTGCCAACAATAATCATGGACTTTTAACTGCCAACAAGCAAGGCTCACGACCTATTTAGCATGATGAATTAATCACCAAACAGACACTTCCTTATCTGTACAGCATTTAAGCAACGCCGAGCTCTCTGTTCGATGTGCATTTCTCTACACAGCTTTTGTTCTGTCATTGAATGCACCCATAAATTTCTGAAATTAAAACTGTGCAGTAATGATCTCTTGCCTCCAGTCTTTTATTTAGCAATCCAGTCTAGCCGTCTCACTTGAATTTAAAACGAACACGCGGAGGACCTGAAAGACTGCCTCCAACAGTTAATTTCTCGGCATCATTCTCTTGGATCGCCTGGGCTTAAATACAGTCTTGATGAGCTAGAATTGGCTGTGGTTACGACGTCGGGAACGCTCCCACAACAGTCTGTAACAAAACACGATTTGACCAACATTGTGACAGCTGATGCCGACCAAAAATGACAATGTCCAGGTTATATAATCGCCCCATTGGGCAACACGGGACAAGTCTGTGAAAGTGTCCAACATGCGTCATTCCCAGGATATGTCTACAAACGTGAATGCAATGATGTGAGTAAATCCCGTGTCACCTTACACGGGAATTTACCGGGATATGTTTGTGAAATGGGCTTGAGTGTCCTATTGGTGAGTATGGCATACAATAAGAAATACATTAAACTCCTACGCTAACAGTGAATATGTTGGTGCTATCGTTAGCTAATTGTATTTCTGGTTGACACCATGTGGGGGGCCTGGTGACCAAGGATAAAGGGTGGGGGGGTCAGAAAGAGATATGATTTCAAACTTACAATCACTTGTAAGTCTGGATATGTTTACATCCTATTCTATGCCGCCTGATCCCTAATCCTGGTACTGACAGTTTCTCTATTTGAGTGTGTCTAATTGCACCCTGTCATGCGTGAATCCCATCAGACATGTGATAGTCCTGGTAGGTAACACCCCGCCAACCTACCGGTACCCAGCCAGCGAACCGCGCCGGAGCTCAAGGAGGATACCCGGGCAGAAAAGAGAGGGGAAGACTGAAGCAGGAGAGCAGCGAGAACAAATGAGTTGGATGTCTCCCGCTGTCATTGTCTCTCAAACATGAGTATTCAATGTCAGTCCTCCCAGGTTAAATGAACCGTTTTCAATTACGAGCAATGAGTGAATTTTGGGTCACTTCCTTGATAATTTTAGGTTACTGACAGGCAGAGGTGGGTAGTAATGTGTTACATTCAATCCATTACATTTAGTTGAGTAACCTTTTGAGAAAAAAATTACCTCTTAGTTTTACCACACAATATTTTTTACTTTTGAGTAGATTTGTGAAAAAGAAACACTATTCTTACTCCGCTACTTTGGCTACAATCGAATTACATTTGTCTTCTTTATTCTACATTTTGACTATTTTTGCCAGATACTGTATGCTGATAGTGGTTGTCTCAGTTTCACTAATGAGACGTCGCAACATTAACCACGACTCCATTTTACCAAACAGAGGTAACAATGTTTTTCCTCCATTAGAGGGCACTCATGCTATTTAGACGGGTGATGTTTCAAGTGTTGTTCTGGTTTGAATTCGATCTGTCATGTTTTTGGCCTAAAAATGGTCATGTAATAGGTTATAGTACAGTATAATAATAAGTCATATAGCTGAAGTTGAGCTGAGAAAAAAACAAAAAAAACGAGCTTGTAAGCAGTTACTCACAATGTTACTTATTACTTGAGTATCCCTTTTCTACAAATTTTTTCTTCTTGTACTTGAGTAAATTTTTGGACTACTTTTCTTGAGTAATGTTATTTAGATGTAACACTACTCTTACTTGAGTAAAAGTTCGCCTACTCTACCCACGTCTGCTGACAGTTCACTTCCGGTTCCTTCCTGCACATTTTGGGGCATTCTGGGATCCCTTCCAAGTCCATTTTTAGGATTTCCTGTTGATTCTAGGCCATTTCTGTGTTACTTGCTATAGAATTCCGGCCATTGTAGGTCACTTCCTGTTGATATTGTATAATTTTTCCCCTATTGTGAATGAAAGGGGCTATTGGCAATACAGGTTGTCCACGGGTTACGAACGAATTCCGTTCCCACGCTGGCGAAGTGACCCAAATTTTCACGTAAATCGGAATTAACCCTGTAAATACCCCAAAGTAACTATCCAAAAAGTCCAAAAATATGTATTTCGTTTAATGATGCAGGATACACTGCCCTCTGGTGGCACCGTTGGGTCTGTTGTCTTGTATGACAGAAGCAGACTTAGACGTCTGACATGGATAAAGGATAGTTGTGCTCTGGTTTGGCCCACATAAGACTAAGTTGTTTCAGCTAATGTGTTGTGTATGCATTTGGCAGCTACAGTTTGTGGAGTTACGTGTAAGCGATTTGCTATGAGAATTGTAAATACGTTAGCATTTAAACTAGCTGACTTTTGTTAGACAAATCAGGCCAATTTAAGCTACTAAATTTACAAATTGATCTGACTAGCGGGAAGTTTTAACACCGTTTTGTGTCAAGTGTTTTATTGTTAAAATGCGTGTCGTTTTGAACATAGGTGTACAAATGTGTCGAACAGCTTTGCAAATTGTCAAAAGTGAAGGAAGTAAAAAGATTCAAAAAGCACGATTGCCTTGTTTGCTGTTCTTAAAGCTGAACAACTTCATGTTTAGTGAGGACAGAACACAGAACAGAATCAGATTAATAAAGCAAAGTAAAACATAAGATACTGTGAGGTATAATAAGGTACTGTTTATGCGACCAAAAAACAAAACAAAAAACGACTGGAGACAAAATGGTGGCTGAGACTCCAGCATCGTAAAGTCGAAATCGCATAAGAAGAGTACGTCGTGACCCAGGGACTACCTGTAAATGGGAATGTTTTTTTTTTTTAAAACTTCAGTAATTCATAATTTTTGGGCAAAAAATACACAGGTAAAAAAAAAAAAAAAAATCACTTTTGTGTGCTTTGATTTCCTAAAAAAATGTGTAAATTATGTGAATTGTAATTTAAAAAAATGTTGAATGAGATACATTTTGAAATTTGGAAATGTAAATGTTTTTTCCATTGGAATTTTTTTTTGGGTCTAAAAACCTGCGTTTTTGTTACAACCCATTTCAAATGGAAAAAAGAAAAACGATATCAACAGGCATTGACCTAAAAACAACCTAAAATCTACAGGAAGTTAGTCAGAAATGCCTTAAAATCAACAGGGAATGCCCTAAAATGTGTAGGTAGTGACCTGTAAGTACACTAAAATTAACAAAAATCGACCCAAAATGTACTCATTGCGCACCATTGAGAACGATGGACATCCAGATGATTTTGACTGGGAGGCCTGGTTGTAAATGCTCATCTTTCAAAGCCTTTGACGGCAGTAGACGTCCTATCCATTTTGACATTTGCCTCCTCCCAGTAAAAACGCTGTCAACGACAACAATATGATAACAAGGAAGTGACCCATGAACGCACCGCAGTCCGAGCCTCACCGCATAGCACGACCACGAAGGAGGGAAAGCGCGGCCGCGGCCCAGATTGAATTACGAGTTTATTTACAGGCCGAAATCTCATGAAGGCCATCGAGCAGTCGCGTTAAGCGGCCGACCGACCAAAACGATGACAAGCGCTCCCGATAAGAATTTAATCCCGACGATTTTATGAATCAAATTCCTGAGCGCGGGGCAAAGAGATTTAATGATCACATCTTCTTCTTCCCCTGTCCAAATCGGATTTGGACGGCGGGTCGATGGGCATTTGCCTGCGTTAATGTCCACGTGGAGCTCCGAGTCATTTAGGGATTGATCCCCTTGCTCGGCCGTGCCAAGGCCGCGTCGGAGGCTCCTTCGCTTCCTGATCTCATCCTCGGAATGAGATTTTTATGCTAATGCGGCAGCCCGCGCTCTCCCGCTTGCTCACTTAAGAGTCTGACGGGAGAGAAAGATGCTGAGGTTTCCGCATCTAAGCCTTCGTGAATCCTCGCAATGGTCATCAAATTATGACGTCGTGCAAACATCTGCCCTCAAACTAATCGGCCAACAAAAGTTACAATATTACAAGAAAAAGTCGTAAGATTACAAGATTTGAGTCATGACAGACCTCACTATCAGTTGACGGGACTCGGGGCCGATCCGTAGGGGGCCTATTTTAGAAAACTTAAAATTCTAATATTTTCAAAACCAAAGCCGCTAGCTACCTAAAACCAAAACAGCTACCTCCATTAGACATATTTGAGTCTCCATGAGCAGTGACATCGATAATAAATTCAAAGTCGTTCTCTAAAAAAATCCTGATTTAAAAAAAAAAAAAAAAAATTATAGGAGAATAAGAAAACTTAAAATGGCTACAAAGTTCTCAAATTTTACGCTAGATGCACAAAAATCACCAAATGCAAAGATAATCACCCATATTTTCTGGATCAATAGCAATATTTAACATATATACATTTTTGCCCAAAACAGCGACTTAATTTTTAATTTAGTGCATGTTTTCAACAGCTAATAAATCACTCCATTTTCACATTTGAAACATAATACTTCAGAAAAGCATGCAGAATCATCTTCATTTTACTCAACAAAAGCAAAATTTTCAATTTTCTATATACAATCACAACTTATTTAGGTTGAATTCTGCTTTTGTGTAGAGATACAAAATCCAACATGGCGGCAGTCCCAAATCAAAGAGCCTTTTAAGTTTAAAATTCTTGTACATAAATGCTTAAATCGCAGAATTTCTATCGATATGAACATAAAACAGTCTAGATTCTTTGTTAAAAGCAAAATATGGACAATTATCGTTAATTTTACATAAATATTTCAAGCAAAAATTACAGTATTGGGTAATCCAACATGGCGGCCGTCACGAAACAAAGCGCTTTCTAAGTTGAAATTTCTTGCAAATAAATGCTTAAATTGTTGAATTTCTATAAATAGGAACTTAAAAAGGTCTAGATTCTTGGTTAAAAACAAAAAACGGGCAGTTATCATTCATCATAGACTTCATAATTGTATTGACGGGTCACATCAGTCAGCCACTGTGCAACGCCTTCAAGTAGGGGGCTGTCCCACAGTCCGTTTCAGTTACTCACAGTCAGTCGCAGTTAGTCAACACATGCAGGGATCCAATCCCGGATTTAGGTTGAAAAAGTACGAAAGCTGTACCACATACAAACAGGAAGGATTGTCTCAGGAGTGATTTGTTCGAGGATTCAAGGTAATTATTATATTTTTCGTACCATGCATGCATTTTGAAACGTGAAAAAAAAGTTAGCCGCTACAGCATTGGCATTGTACTTTGCAATATTTACGTACAATAACTGCTAACTGCACGTTTTTTTTTGTTTTGTTTTTTAATTTTAACGAAGAATCGGGACTGTTTTAGATCCATATCTATAAAGAATTCAGGGATTTAAGCATTTATTCACGAGAATTTTCAATGAAAAAAGCTCTTTGTTTACATATGGCGGCCACTAATTTCCTTACTGACTAGCCTCATAGTTTGCAATATTTACGTAAAATAAATGCTACCTGCACGTTTTTTTTTTTCTTGCTTTTAACCAATAATCGAGACTTTTGCGTCCATACCTATAAATAATTCAGGGATTTAAGCATTTATTCACAAGAATTTTCAAGCGGATAAGCTCTTTGTGTTTCCGCTCGGTCAGCTTTGACGGAGATAAGCCCCCTATGATTCGGCCCCGCGTCCCGTCAAACATTATGAAGTCTGCATTCATTTTACGTAAATATTTCAAGCCAAAGTTAGTAATTTTACCCATTTTTTTTTCCCACAATGTTTCAAATTGCATGCATGGTGCTATTTAATATAATAATCTTGAATCCTCGACCAAATCACTCCTGAGACACTCCTGCCTGCTTGTATGCAGTAAAACCTTTGTCCTATTTCCACCTGAATCCGGCGTTAGAACGTAGCGTGTGTAGCAGTGTTACAGTGAAAGCCAACTCAACGTTCTGCCTGGGTCGGCCCCCTACGGAATGCGTGGCGCAATATCTGTGGGGGCTGTCTTAGCAACTGATGGTGGAGTTTATGCATAATACTATGAAACTAATTCATATTATGAGGAAAAATGCTGTAATGTTTCATAATTTTACATTAAAAAGAGTTTGAAGTTGTTATATTGTCATATATATTCTTTACATTATGTAAAATTTATGGATGCAATGAGGCTAATTTAACTAATTTTCCTTTAAGTATGTAATGCTATGCAAGATATCTTACCTTGGCTGGGAGCTATGACCATTTATTAGTATAAATGTCAGGATTTGCGGGCAGGCAGGTGGTATGGACCCAAACGCAGGAAAAGGGAAGCGAGGCAGATAGAACGTGCAAAAGGTATTTAATTAAAGCCAACAAAAGACAAAGTACAGACAAAACAACCAGGGAATCCAGCAACTCAAACAAAGGTCAGGGTACTAACAAAAGATTGGTATCGAAAAACTTACTAAGGCTGAGGAACACGAGGGCTATGAGATAGGAACGGGGAAGAATAGAAACTGACATGAACGTGGAGATTGATATTGACAGTGACGCAACAAGGAGTGAAAAACTGGGAGCTTATATACAGAACACACACAGAGACAAGGGGTAACGAGACAACGAGGAACTGATGGGTGACACAGAAGGATGCAGGTTGGCGGATACACTAGGGGCAGGCACAACAGGTGAAATCAATGGGCAATCACAGGAACACACTAGGAGGGAACCAACACAAAACCAAACAATAAATCCTTCAATTGATTATAATTTGATGTTAATTTGATGTAAATTTGCTAAAAGATGATTTTCTTATTTGTGAAACTGATTCTTATCAGATCCGATGTTGTCCAACTCCAAAAATACAACACGGATATGAAACCGATACAGATATATGCGGTCGTGGACTTAACATATTATGGCTAAATGTATTGTGATGCCTCACTGGATGCTTGAATAATGATAAATGTAACAACTTCAAGGTTTTACAAATAAACATTATGTGAAAAATAAGAACTTCAATTGAAGTTATAGAAAAGGGGCCTATATTGCACCACTAAATTTATTGTTAAAATCAAAATAGTGCAAACATCAGTTTCTTGGGATTGAGTGCAAGCGCAAAGTGTCAACAAGGCACTTATTATGTCTCTAATGTGTGTGTGAGTACACAAATTGACAGAAACAAATCAGGCTCTAAAGAGAAGTCAGATGCTAGAGTAAAGCTGAATTAACTCTACTGTGGTATATTACTCTTGACAGGAGCACTGGTACTTTTTGTAAAACTGAAAACAAAATATTGTGTCAATAATATGAAACAAAGTCACAAAATACAGGAAAGTATACACGTGTCAATTTTGATAGCAACTGGTAGTACAGCTAACTACATTTAACTTACGTTTACTTACATTTGATTTACATGTGACTACATTTTACAAACAAAACAAAATATATCCCACAACACATTAATATAAAACAAAGGAAGAATATTAACTTATAAGCGATGCTTGTACAAGGCACAAACAACGTGGTGAGATGGCAAGAACCGCTATGCTACACTGGCTGCAGATGTTAGCTCGTCCATTTAGCTCCCTCAATTTGTGATAAGCTTGCGTCGACATATGATTACGTCAGCAGAAAGTGCTGGAACTTATCAAAACTAATTAAACCTAAGCTCCAGCAGGGGGCGACACACACCAGAAACACAGTGGACATGCATATTGGCCCAAAACTCCAAAACTCAGGGCCAGCAATCTCGATTTTCCTCATACATTCATGTATGATGAAACGGTTACAGTGATCTTTGTGTGCGCACCTGAGGAATGTACCCTTTAAAGAGACTTATAAGAAAAGCATTTTGAGTCGCTACTCACACCAGCTGTGATAACACAATCACTTTTGCCACACACATAGCCACAACAAAATGTTCCCACAGCAAATAGATGCTAGGATGTCAGGGACATGACAAAGCCATAACCTTGTACGCCCTGAAATTCAGACCACTAATCTTGTGCAAGAGACTGCTGTGTCAACAACCGCAATCAAGCTGCTTGACTGGACGCTGAGTTATTGTAAACCCAGTTTGTTGATTGTGTTATTGTAAAGTTTGTGGCCATGTGATGTATGTAACTGTACCAGGTCTGATTGTGAGTCTTTAGCTGTATGGGGGGACGGGAAACTGATGAGCATATGCTTCCTCCCGTCTGCCTTTGTCTTCTTCGGTTCCTTCCTTCGGGCAAATCATATCACATTTTGTAATTCTCAATGACTGTCAATGATACCGATGATGATAATATTTCATTCAAACCAATAATAAAAAAACGATGTCCATATTATCGGGTATCAATTTAAAATGCCTATATCGGCCAATATTACTGACTACACGATAATATCAGACAATTATAAATGTTTCCATTTAATTTATTTCCATTATTTTTCTTAATTTACAAGGGCATAGATATCGCGAGAGTTACTTTTCAAATCAAAACGGCCATCTCCCTGTTCATGTGTCCTTGAGATCCAATTTTGGGTTGATCTCTCAAACTGATGTCAGAGTGATTTATTAATTTATTTCATTTTTTTTTTTTTTTTTACGTTTCTATCAGTGAGTGGGTTTTAGAGGCTTGGTTTTGGACACTCCTGAAGTCCGTCCATTTTCATCAAGAAGGCTTTTCATGCCGTTGATCAACCTTCCAAGCATCCAAGAGCAAGTCTGAATGCATCTGTGACATGTTTTCATGCTGGTGCGTACTTCCTGAAGGCACGCGCGCGCACTCGCACGCACTAATTGAATTGGCTCCTTCTCCAGATGTCACGTTCCATCTGCGTGCTAGGAAACGCGACGCTTCTTCATCCAGTCTCACTCACTTTTAAGTCATATTTGTCATTGGGTACAAAAGAGGACATCAAGAAATGATATTTTTGTTGTTTTTGAAAGTACAAATTTAATATTCTCAAAATTTTGCCCTGTTCTTCAAAAAATGGAATGGATTTAAAAATACGTTTCATCATAAAAATAGATGAAATCGTGGACTTTATTCTTAAAAAATTCCAACTTTTTACTCCCAAAAGTATGACAGAGTATTAGGGACACACAAAGGGTGACATAAAAACAGGACTACAAGGATAAAGTCGTACTAGTACGAGAATAAAGTCATACACTGTAATACTACGTGAAAAAAAGTTGAAAAATTATGAGAAAAAGAAGTTCTCATATTATGACAATGAGTCGTACACTGTAATACTACGAAGAAAAGTTCGCATTATAAAATTAGAAACCTAATATGAGTTTAATGTGGTAATACTACGTAACGTTACATAATATTACGAGAAAAAAAAAATGTCACGCCATTTTACATATTATTGCGAGGTTAAAGCTGTAATATTACAGAAAAAAAGTCATAATATGAGATTAAAGTTATATTATGTATCTTCATGTAATATATATGGATGCAGGGCACCTAATTTAGGGTTAGGATTAGAACAATATTTAGCATCTAATGAGCAGTGTTGGAAATAACGCCGTTATAAATAACACCGTTACATAACGGCGTTATTTTTTCAGTAACGGGGTAATCTAACTAATTATTTTTCCCGCTGTTACCATCAAAAGCGGTGCGTTACTTACTCTGAATAAATTGAAGAAACTACCAGCTGCAGCAAGTCTACTCTGCTCTGTTTATTTGTCATCCAAGACTTTGGGTGCGTTCAGGTTTGAGAATAGCGCACGTGTTTTGTTTTGTGCTTTTTCTTAGCAAAGATATACCACACAGGACGTGCTGGCACTCTTTCTTTAATAGCACATATAACTTCAACATTAACACAAACGTACGGCTCTCGGCAGGCCGTGTCTCTAACTCACTCCCGCATCATGTGAGCAAAACAATAATGGTGCCGTGTGCACTTTAGGGTGCCTCGGATAATTCTGTATCAGAATATTACAGTACGTACTTCCAATGCTCATTCAATTGGACAATGCTTTCCAAAGCTTGCTAACGTTTCTGTTTTTGCTACACCTGAATGCTAGCCTCGTTCCCCTCCCCCACTGTCAGCCAGCAAGAATGCTGCTTCCATCTTGAGGACGGCAGACACTTTAAGGGTGACGGGAGGAGTAGGGGGACGAGGCTACCTCAATGCATCCCTGGATAGATGCGATGGAAGTGATTGTGATTAGCTGAGGGTTAGAGTCATGTGTCATGGTAAGCCAATCAGAGCCGGTGTTTTCACACACAAACTGGAACAGCGCGTGCGGCAAACACACACACGCAAAACAGATGCAGAGGGATATGATGGCAGAGCATTCAGAGGAAAATTTGTCCTTTACGAGGTGGAGATATGAACACTATTTCAAGTCAAAATACTTGAAGTACAGTAGGCTATGTCTACTTGACCAGTTGTCTCAGGTTGTGAGAGATTTAATTCAATAAACTCACTTTATATTGTTTACTGCTGATTGTTATTTTATTATATTGTTTACTGTTTATCTTTGTTGCACTTCAAGTGTAGGATAAATCTGTTGCTGGTGAGGTGCAATAAATATTACAAGGTTCTATAACACAACTACCTGTCTGTTCTTCTCTAATCAACTGACTCGAATACTGCTCAGATTTCAAATTCTTTGACATACAACAACTTCTTAAAGTAAAGGAAATAGTTACTTTCCCTGGTAACTAGTTACCTTTACTATTGTGTAATTCAGTTACTAACTCAGTTACTTTTTGGAAGAAATAGTAACTAATTACTTTTTTAAAGTAACGTGCCCAACACTGCTAATGAGGCTATATTTTAGAATCGTTTTCAAATATTGTATTGTTCATTTTTACAAAGGGGAGTGAAACGCTTTACATAAGATTAGGTAACATTTTTTCCTCCTGATATTACATTTAATTACATACTATTACAACTTCAATCTTGTAAAATTGTAAATTTAAGTACCCCTATTTTTTTTCTTCCTTTGTTTGGCCCTGGTACTCAGTTGTACAAGTGATTTAAAGCAGCACTAGGTAACTTTTCCACCTTTATAAACGATTTTCAAAATATTTGTGATGATATGTCAACTGACAGTTGAATGACGCCTCTTTTATATCTTGAGGGGGTCTGTATCGCTTTCACTGGCACTTATTAACTTTGAGGAGGGTGGCAGGAACCCTCCCACACAAAAAAACAACAAATGTGCTGACTGCTTTACGACATACTTCACTTCCCCCTTTCCCCGTTCGTTATAAAGACAGTTGATGTGAACGCTTTCGCTCGAATTCTGCAAAGATGGCAGCGCAACAAAAGAGAAAAAGTTTTGTCTGAGGATGGGAAAAAAAAGGGAGGCTACCAGGATATACAGAATAATGGCCCGGCTTCCACTCGCTGGCGTGACGCCTAAACAGGGTTAGCCACATGGTCGCTAAGTGTCATATGCTATTGTTTAGCCACAACTCGATTCCTCGATGCCTTAGCACTCTATCCTTCACACAGCCGCTGGAAACAGAAATCTTGTTTAATCCATCTGCAGGTGACCGGGAGATTGATTTTTCATTGATTGATGATTTTACAGCACTGCGGGTGTGCGCTGGTCCTCGTGGGAAACGCAGTCTTAAGGCAAAACACTACCGCAAGGCAAAACACTACCGCTTTTGTCCACCGGCGTCACTAAAAAAATCGACCAAAACTGAAAAGTTACCAAGTGTTGCTTCCAATATATAAAAATTTGTTCTTACTTTGAAATAATTTTCATTATTGTTATTATTATTATTTATTCATTTGAAATAACATTCACATGCCTGATTTGGGAGCATTCGAGATGACAAAAAGCATATTCAATAAAACAAACACAACGAATTACTTGGGCTCTAATAAATCCCTAAAATTACTTATTTAATAACTCTGATCAGGGCCGGCCCAGGCCATTTGTGGGCCCTAAGCAAAATAATGCAAAGAGGACCATCTTTTTGGCCCACCATTTCGTCACAGTGTTGAAACCCATACATACGTCAATATTTTGTATATTAATCAGATTTTGTTGCACTGCATACTTCAAACGTCTCACCCCAAATGATTGTCAGTACTTACAGTAGCTAGCGCCAAACCTTTTTCTAAAAGAGGAAAGAAAGAAGTTAAGAACTTTTATATTTTTAAGCTTGTAATCAAGTATCAAAACTCACAAAAGTCAAATAAAGCAAACTAGTAAACAAAATAGAATATAAATAAAACAATTGCCAGATTGGGGGGGCCCCTAGTGGTCAGGGGCCTGAAGCAGCTGCATAGTCTGCCTATAGGCTGGGCCGGCCCTGACTGTGATCTCAATTGTTTAAAAAAAAAGCAAAATAGAAATACTTTGTTGTTGCATAAAGTATTCATCTTATAATAGGCTCCATATTATATTATTACTGTCTGAAAATTTTGAAACTTTGAATTTTATTTTGTCCATGGTGTCAATTGAGACATCAAGTTAAAAGGCTGTTGAATAAATACGCACATATAAAAACTGAATGTGAGATGTTATTAATGATGACAATGAGGAGTGACAAGGGGACCCTCCGGCTCCGCCCCTCTTTAACCCCCCCACCCCCACAATGGCATTCCTGGCCTCTGTTAAATGGAGGGGACGCACCGAGCTTTGTGTTGTGATTTATTGAAGTGAGCAACATCTTCATCTATTTTATGCCGCCGCCCCTTTTTTTTCCAGGAGGACCTTCATGTGCAACTTTAATGGCCGCTACATAGACTGACTTTAATGAGAGCTGCCTCTTTATTAAGAACAACACTACCACTAGTTATCAGTCAAAACACAATCAAGCAATATTTGTACACATTAGAGTGTATTTTTAGTCCCTTTTGTTTACTTGATTACCAATAGACATATAGTTTTAACCCTTTTTGGGACAGCTATTCAAAAGTTGACACCTAATCGAGCCACTGCCTATTTTTGGTCATTTAAAAAATATTATTACATTTACAACGTTTTACTCTATACAGTGGTACCTCTACTTACGAAATTGGTTCAGGAAGTAGTTTCAGGAACTGAAAATTCCGGAAGTAAAGACGTGTTTTCCAAGGAAATGCCCTAATCTGTTCCAAAGCTCCCCCCAAATTAAGACATAAATCTTTTTGAAGCATAAAATGGATCAAAACCATAGGAGGAATTTGACTTTTGTGGCAGGGAGGGTGCAAAACATGTTGATGATCCCGAAACGCGGTGTCAGCGATAAAATTAACTTACAAGATATATGCTCGGTTAGTAGCTTAGCCCATGCTTGGAAATACAGGCATCAAAGCTATGTGTGTGTGGGTGTGCGTGCGTGTGTGAGCCCCTGTGTTTTTCCATGGAGAAGTAGACACCGATTTATGCGTTCCGTGGAGATATCCAATTTAATGCCAAGTTTTTCTAGTCACTCACACCCTTGCAAAAAGAATCCTCACTGTGGTGAGTCTGAAAATGGCAGCAGTCAAAACAAGAAACGGCATCCTTTTTTGACTGAATATTCCAGACAGGAATATTTATAATCATATGTTGAAAATTACCGTTTTTTGTTTTGTTTTGTTTTGTTTCCCATCATTTTTTAGGGGAATTCTAAATCGGGCTGCTTAGGACAGCTATGCTTTGGTAAAGGTACACCCAGTTGTGGCTCTGTTGTACAATTAGTGTCTTTAGTGGGACAAACTGAAACTCCGCTCACCATTTTTCCGGTGCTCTCCGGCGTTTCATAGTCCACATCTTCAATCCTTGGTTCTCGCTTAGTTGTCATCACTTTTGAAAGCTTAGGGTTTGTCTCTAAGGTGCTAGTCACATGATCTGTTTGAAAATTAATTTTGAGCCATTATAATTTTTTAAAAAATCATTTCATTCATTTTCATTGTTTTATTGCTTTAAATCTACTATAGACAACATTTTACCGGCAAAGTCTTAATTTTAAATTTATATACTGGAAAGTCAACTATTTAACTATTCAACTAACATTTTCGGCTACCATGGGGGGCTCTGCCCCCTCTTAATCTCCGCGTATGATTAAAACATGTAACCGATACATGTTACAATGAGAGTATTGCACAATAAAGAGTGAGAGTGTCAAAGACAAAGAATAGAGTAAAAAAAAAAAAACTAAAACAAAGTTAATACACTCACGTAAACTTATAAGAACATGGGGGATGAATGAAGAGACAGTAGAGGTCACTCTTAGCCAATTGCGTGCCAGAAAGATGCTGGTCAATAGCCAATGGGCGAGTTGCTATATAATTATGCTACAATCAGTAAACGCCGCGACTATCAGCCCATACTGTATTTTAGCCTTTCATATCCTGAAATTTCTTTCGTAACAAGAGGCGAGATTTTCCAGTTGAGGCATGTCGTAACTTGTAATTTCTGTATGTAGAGGTGTTCATAAGTAGAGGTACGGCTGAATGGGTAAGTGACTACATTTGGTCATTAAAAAAAAAAAAAAAAAGTTACATTTTTAACAAAAAAAAACTTATTGGCTGCCATTGACGGTGCTAGACGTCCAATCCATTTTGGCAAGTGAACAAAAGTCAAAATGAATTGGATGTCTAGAGCAGTCAGTGGCAGCCAAACAATTAAACGAGTGTCCTGTAAAATCATAATTCGTGAATTTGTTAATTGCATTTAGTCATTTTGTTTTATATTTGTATTAATAATACTGTTTAATGTTCAAATATACATTTTTAGCCAATAGTTTGTTTAATATGTACATTTCTCAGTTCATGTATTGGCCCTTAACATATTTCATATAAATTGTTATTTTTCATTTCAGTTTTATTTTAAGGATTGTTTCATATGTATTTTCAAATGAAATAACATCGCTTGTTTAGCATATAGGCAGTTTGAATTGTAATTATTGTTTTAAATTATCATACATTTACAGTAGTTGCTTTGATTAAAAAAATGAAAAAAAAAAAATATCAATTTTCACAAATACATTATTATATTCAGTTTTTCTATACATTTTGTCATTTTCTGGATTTGTCTGGACCCCGTATTCAAGATTATAATCTTGATAAAGACTAATCAATAAGAAGATAATTGATAAGGGATTTTATTGATCAATTTTTATGTAAACGTGAATTATACGTGTCTATAGGTATATATATCACTTGTATGCTGTAGGCGGATGTAGCTAATATTGTGACCTGTGACTTGGAGCAGGTGTAAACATGGAAAGAGGCTTGTAAAGAAAAGAACAAAGAAAATGGAGCTGGTGGAAAAGGAATTTAAAAAAGAAGGTGGGGAATAGGGGGTATAGACGGCGAGAAGGGGCAGCTTTTAATTGCGTTTGGACTTGTGCTTCCTTTTGAGCCTTATTCGATTATTTTGCTGCTTTTGTGGCCGCCAGACGCGTGGAGGGAGGACGGTGGGCGCCGTTCGGACCTTTTGGCTCAACGTAATCCAATTAGCTCAATTCTCCTTCTTCTTCTTATTCTGGGCTATAAATGTAGCGAGCTCGTGTCAGAAAAAGCCTGCACGCCATTTACATAATTTGCTGTGCAAACCAAGCAAAATGACACAAAACGCACTGCAGGGGGAGGAGACGTGACAAATGATTTTTCCTTGCAAAATGCAAGTTTTTTTTGGGCTGGTAAATGCAAAAAGAAACGAAAACGACGCTGAGTGATATCAGCATATTTTGATATTTCTGAATGAAAATGCTGCATGTGAAATTTGTCCAATTTTAAGTCAAGTTTGTTGTTGGGGTTTTGCGGTGTAAAAGAGAAAAACTTGATTAAATTAAAAAAAAGTACAAATAAATGAAAAAACATCCATTCATTGCAAAGCAATAAAGGAAGCAATAAATACAATTAGAAAGTCGATTGAATGACGTTTAACAACGAAAAGATGATCAATTCTTATTTTCATGTTGTTTCTATGGACTCACTCAAATTTGAAAACATATGTATGGCAATTTATTAAAAATTAAATGAGATTATTAGCGGCAAATAACTAATGGCTTGGACAAAAAACATTGTGAGCATTTGTAAGAATGAACTATTTTCACAGATTTTAATAAAGAGAATGACTTGAAAACAACTGACAAAACATCTGCTTTATAATTATTCAGATTTCAATTTAATTTCCTGTAAGTGGTCCATTATAGATGCTAATAATACCATTTAATAATAAACGGTGAAATAAATGGTTTGCATTTAAATTTCATTAATTCCCCAAATGTAATATTGCACAAATGATTTTAGCCATTAGGACGGTTTTGTAAATTACACTGGGGAACCATTTAGGGAAAAAGTCTGTTTAGTTAGATTTTTATGCTGATTAAAAGCTAAATTGGCATGTTGATTCCAAAATTGCAGTCATTTTACCCCCCAAGCACGTCAGTTTTCCCCGACTTTTTACGCAATTACAGTATAGCTATACACTTTGTAAAAACATGCCACACATTTTTTAATAAACATTGCAAGTATGTGTATTCCTTATTTTGTTAGAAAAAAAAAATTATATTAAAAAAAAAAAAAAAAAAATCTCTCAAACCCAGTATGTCTAAATATTTTTAAGACAATCGGGATTATATAACTTAAAACTTGCATTCTATACTACAAATTTGGTTAAAAACAGCTCTCAGACCCAAAAGACAAACAATGTGTTCCCCATCTCTATTTGTTTCTATATGCATTAATAAATAATGCAATACGTACAAGACATGTCAAACTTAACTGATATGATAAAACAACGGCATATAGGAATGCAGTAAAGGATGACGCTTCAGTGCCATGGACAGCAATACACGTCCAATCCATTTAAAAATTTTCAACGTCAATGGCAGCCAATGAATTAACGCACCTAATTCAAAAAAAAAAAAAAAAAACAAAAAAAAAAAAACAAAAAGGACAATTCAAATTGGACCATGATTTTCTTAAACTGCATTCTTTGTAAAAATGCTTGGTCTATCATATTTGGCTTCATAAAACAAGCACATCTCTATCAAATCCAGTATATACAGTGGGGAGAACAAGTATTTGATACACTGCCAATGAGTTTTCCCATTGGTAGTGTATCAAATACTTGTTCTCCCCACTGTATGTATAAATAAAAAATGCAATACATAATAAGACATGTCAAATTTAACTAATATGATAAAATAATGGCATATATGGGAATGGCAGTAACGGATGTCGCTTCAGTGCCATCGACAGCTATACATGTCCAATCCATTTTGGATCTTTCAACGTCAGTGGCAGCCAACGAATTAAGAAACCCACCTAATTCAAAATAAATTAAACGTTTTAAATTCAAATTGTCTCATAATTTTTTGAATGCTCTATCATATTTGGCTTTATAAAAGAAGCACATCTGTATCAAGTCCAGTACATATATTTTTGTAAATATATATACATACGGCGGAAAACAGACAAGGCTGAAAAAGCAGTTTCTGCTCTTGCACCGCTCTTTATAATAAAGTGCTGTATTTTAAGCCAAAATAACTTGTGCTTGACAGAAAAATATGTCTACATGCTGTCATAGCAGTTTCTGGCGCATTACGCCCCCAAACTATTTTTAATTGGTCTGTTTTACCCTGGAGACCCCTGTTTACGGACGTCACGCAACCACTTTTGTTTCAACCCAGCCATGAAAATAAGTAACTATATATATTACCGTATTGGCCCGAAGACTGTGTTTTTTGCATTGAAATAACACAGAAAAATAGGAGGTCGTCTTATATTCGCGCTCTGACATTATACCCGTTCACGAGCTAGATATCATTGAAGCGATGTTCTGTCATGACAGATTTCAGCTACTCTCCCCATTCACTACGCTAGATGGTGCCAGATATCATTGAAGCGATGTTCTGTCATGACAGATCTCAGCTACTCTTTTTAGTTTAACCAGTTTGCATTATTTTATGCCAATGTTTTTCCTTATTCAGATTTGTTTCAAGACTAGTTACAGTTAGACTTCAATTTGATGGCTAATGCAGTTATTGCAATTTTGTTGTTTTATCACAATAGATTGGTTTATTTACATTTCAAAAACCAGAAGCCATTAATTTACGAATGTGATTGCACTTTAGTTAACGTATTTAAATGTTCAGATGTTAAGATTTGAATGAGGCAAAATAACATGCTTTTTCTCTCAAATATATTGTTATAATCATTTGTATTGTAATTATTTTCTGTATAAAAATTGTGTTCAAAAAGTTTTTTCAAACTTGAGTCTTGAAAAAGAGGGGGTCGTCTTATAATCGGGGCAGTCATATTCGGGCAATACGTTATTCAAAATGTCATTTTTAGCTTAGAATTATTAATCACTGTCTAACATTTCGTTAAAAAACAATGACTTAAAAATTATTCACCCGCATATTTGAAACTTTTAAACAAATTATGTGACCATGAAAAAAATTGGTATCTGTAAATAAGTCACGGATATCTAATAAATTTCGCTTTATTTTATTTCTTTTGTTACTGTAGCATTTCCCCTGATATGTTAGATGATAATCGATCCAAAGAAAAATTGAAAAAAACGTTTAAAAGGGTAAATATATGAAAAAGAAAATCTCGACCACTCCTTGATGTCTGCGATTTCTGCATCGCGACCCTTGTTATATTACCATGTTTCACCCATAAAATCCCCCCAAATTCCAGCTGTGGCCATTCACAGCTGTGCCTTGACACTCTGTGATACATGCTACATGGGAGTTTTTGGATCGAAAAGAGCTAAGTAACGCATAAATATTGCGTAAAAAAATCATGGTGTCTTTAATTATGCTCTCACTCTCACCTCCAGTAGGGTTTTGCTGTTTAAAAATTTTATTTCTAAATGCCCTCCTGTTCAAAAAATTTCTTCCCCCAGAAAATTTTAAGCTTTCCAATGCTGTATCACACGTGCATATAGGACAATTTTGAAATTTGGCCAAATTGGAGGTCGCAGAGCGGAACTTCAAGCCACCTGTGTTTTCCGCTATATACTTTTAAGAAAACAGGGACCGTATTTTTAAAAAAATTAAGAGGAAAAACAGATCATTCTCAGATTCAGCAAAAATAAGTTAAAAGTTAAACCAGAAAGGCAACAAAAACGCTCCTATTGTCATTATTGTTCTCTATATCTAAAATACACATTGTAATACCAAACACTTGAACTAGCTCATAACTATTAAGATCGTAAGAGTCAAATTTTATTACGTAGTTAACTGAGGTATATAGTGTATCACACTTTAATTGAATAGGAGCTAAAAAAAAAAAAAAGTAAATATGCAGACCATCACTAAAGTATTGTTGTGTAATCTTATATATATATATATATATATATATGTTATATATATATATATAGCGGAAAACACTCAGGTGACTTCAAGTTCCGCTCTGAGACCCCCAATTTGGCCAAACTCAAAATTGTCCTATATGCATGTGTGATACATCATTGAAATTTTTTGAACAGGAGGGCATTTAGAAAAAAAAAATTAAATAGCAAAACCCTACTGGAGGTGAGAGTGAGAGCATAATTAAAGACGCCATGATTTTTTTATGCAATATTTATCGCGTACTTACCTCTTTTCGATCCAAAAACTCCCATGTAGGATGTATCACCGAGTGTCAAGACACAGCTGTGAATGGCCACAGCTGGATTTTTGGGGGATTTTATGGATGAAATATGGGATTATAACAAGGGTCGCGACGCAAAATTCGCAGACATCAAGGATTTGTCGGGATTTTCTTTTTCATATATTTACCCTTTTAAACTTTTTTTCACCCCAATTTTGCTTAGTTTGGATCGAGTTTTTAATCATCTAAAATATTGGGGAAAATGCGACAGTAAAAAAAAAAAAATTAAGCGATCGTTATGCGTTAGATGTCTTGACTTTACAGACGCCATTTTTTTCATTGTGACGTCATTTGTTTAAAACTAAAATATGCGAGTGAATGATTTTTAAAAGTCTTTTTTAACGAAATATTACACATCAATTAATGATTCTAAGCTAAAAATGACAGACATTTTGAATAATAGATATAATGAATTTACCTTCGTTTTATGGCTAGGTTGAAACAAAAGCAGTTGCGCGACGTCTGTAAACGGGGGTTTCCAGGGTAAAACGGGCAAATTAAAAATAGTTCGGGGGCTTATTGCGACATGAAACTGCTATGGCAGCACATAGACATATTGTTCTATCAAACACAACAGTTCTTTTGGCTTAAAATACAGCAGTTTACTTTCAAGAGGGGCGCAAAAGAAGAAACTGCTTTTTCAGTCTTGTCTGCGTTTTCTGCCATACAGTGCAATTGATAGATTTCCAATCCATTTGGACAGGGAGGCTGCAACCTTTCACAGTTCAAATGGATTGGACGTCGATCGCCGTCAATGGCGGCTAATGAGTTAAGATTGATATCTAATGTCATCATTATTATTATTATTTTAAAGTGACATTAGTAAGCTGCATTCAAAATGACTGCTGGCTTTAAAAGGCTCTTATTTGGCTAAATCGCATGAAGGCGAATCGTCGCCTTCTAGGCAAGTGGCGAGATTGAATTAAAGGGCAGGGGGAAAAAAGGAGGGCCTCTCCTCTGCCTGTAATGGCGCGCTATTGCATTGTAATTAGAGGTGCAGCCACGCAGGGGGAGTGCTTCTCGCGTTGGATGGGTTGGATCAATGATGCTGCAGCTCGGACGATAGACTGATGACTTATTGTCATGTAAAGCAGGGAGGCAGCAGAGCTCGTAGTAGGAAGGAGGACGGAAGGAGGCAGTGCAGCAGCTTTTGTCCGCGCTGATGATGAGCTCTATATGCTCTGGAGACCTCCGGCAAGGCGGCTCTTAGGGGGCTTTTGACAAAACGCGCCTGGGCTGCTATAAAGGGGGCCACTTTTGGAGCGGCCGCCGAGCAGTCAACATCGCCCCCGCACATCTCCAACAAAAATAATCATAATAACCAACACCATCAGCATCATCTGCAGCATCAGCACCACTACCAGCAGCAGCACCTCGACTTTT
Source organism: Corythoichthys intestinalis (assembly GCF_030265065.1). NCBI lineage: Eukaryota > Metazoa > Chordata > Actinopteri > Syngnathiformes > Syngnathidae > Corythoichthys > Corythoichthys intestinalis. The sequence continues at coordinate 46,230,170 of NC_080405.1, read as the reverse complement.
GAGGATTTCCCCCATTTTTTTCCCCGGGTTCCCCCTTTCCCAAATGTATAAAATGGAGTACTCTTACCTCAACTCGTCCGCCTACGAGTCGTGCATGGCCGGCATGGACACGTCGAGCCTGGCGTCGGCCTACGCGGACTTCAGCTCGTGCAGCCAGGCAGGCGGCTTCCAGTACAACCCCATCCGGACCACCTTCGGAACCACCGGCGGATGCCCGTCGCTGGCGCCCGGTTCCTGCAGCCTGGGCTCGCTGAGGGACCACCAGAGCAGCCCCTACGCGGCAGGTAAGCGCGTCGGGACATTTGCTTACACAAATGAAGGAATTTTTGGGGGGCGGGCGGGCGTATTGCGAGCCTAATTCGGTTACGAGCGCGTGTCACACCCGAAAGCCTCCAACAGAATTATCCTATAAGCCGCCGTAATGTGTTTACTTTGCGATGAGACGAATAATTAGATAAGCAAAGAGCAAAACTCATTATTGGAGACTAAATTGGGAGTCGGGAGTCCACAAGTGAGGCAAGCGGTTATGACAACTTGAGAGGATTTACGCCTGCTTTGACACGCAAGGGTTCAATAAAATACATTTACATGAAAAAGTCACTTGTTGAACACTTGTTGAACTTTTCCAAAGCCTTTACCAAAGTTTTCCCATGTATCGCTAACTCATTCACTATACGTGGTAGTTAGTAATTCTATCTTTTAAAAACATCTCTTTATGAAAAGTGATAAATATCCAATCAATTTTTACTATGGGCTGCCAGCCCTCCTAGACAAAATAGAAGGGACGTCGATTTTACAGAGTTTAAACGATCCAATTGGTGTATTACATTCTCCCGCAGTTCCATACAAGCTATTCACGGATCACGGAGGTCTCAACGAGAAGCGCAAGCAGAGGCGCATCAGGACCACCTTCACAAGCGCGCAACTCAAGGAGCTGGAGAGGGTCTTTGCCGAGACCCACTATCCGGACATCTACACACGGGAGGAGCTGGCCCTTAAGATCGATCTGACCGAAGCCAGAGTGCAGGTAACCAATCGTGATTTTGATAATTTGATTATCCAATAGATTATCAATATTATTTATTATAAAAGAGAGAATCCTTCATTTTTAAAGTGATTTTAAAAATGTTTTGGATCAATGAGTTTAAGACACATAATCAACTTTTTTTTTTTTTTTAATAAGGAGGAATTTGGCCAGTCAGTAACAATGTATATTTAATTTCTAATTTATTGATATCCAAGTTTTGGGATATTATCAGCAAAAAATGTTTCATTTATTTTTAGTTCGTTTAAACGAAAACAATAGTATTGCAATTAATGCGTCTAGTCATGAATGAATGAATGCTTGATTTTGGACATGCGAGAGAAAAAAAAAAAAAAAATCACAAAACCAATGACATACCTCATATACCAGCACAATAATTACGACAATAATAATAATATCAGAACAGATTAAGAAAGGAGTAGGATGAAGCAATGTTAAACCCTATACCCCCCCCCTTTCTATATATTCCTCAATTATATCAGTCCGATATATATTAATGCTAAAACAAAACACATTTGGTTATTTTTTCACAAATTTAGTGATTCATTTGAAATTTCTTTATACGAGTTATTCGTTATTATTTTGATTACTGCCATTTACAATAGATATTTGAACTGGAGTTACATTGGTGACCTGATGTTAACTGCAGAGGAACAGGCGTTTAACTACTTTAAATTATATAGCTAGCCTTTACTTTTAGTGTATTAACAATTGCATGCATTACTATTATTAATTTAAGTAATAATACCATTGAAAATTGAAAAAAAAATTGAAATTGACATGAAGTGACATTGAAGTCATAAAATTCAGTTCCGTTTCTATTTAAAACTTTATGGGACACTCCTTAAACTCATTGGCTGCCATTGACACCACTATACGTCCAATCTATTTTGAAAGGGCGAGGTCAAAAGAAGTCGAGACATAAAAAAAAAAAAAACTTAAGTGTTACTGCGGGCTCAGTGTGCTTCATTTGATCCCCCCCCCCTCCATCAACACAATTTAAATTTGTTATGTATTGTTGTTATTAATATGTATATGTATTTTTTTTTTTTTTTATTGTTGTCATGTTATTTTTTTATTGTTTGGTATTTTATTTAATTATAGCATTTATATGTTATTTTTTTATTATTTGTTGTAATTAACTTTTTTTCAATTGATTGAGTCTTTATACGAATAGAATCTATAAATACCTTAAAAACGGCATAATAATGTACCCTTTAAGATTTTTTAATATTTGTTAATCCTAATATATTCAGGTGAACAAAGTCTCAAAAATTGCCTACTATTTATTTATTTTTTTTATAATTATAAATAGAAGCCCGGTAAGGGGGGAAAAAATACGTAGTCGCATTTTTGCCAATAACCCTATCTTTTGGCTTTGTTTCCAGGTTTGGTTCCAGAACCGACGGGCGAAATTCCGTAAACAGGAGCGTGCAGCAGCGGCTGCCGCAGCCGCAGCCAAATCCAACTCGGGCAAAAAGTCGGACCCAAGAGATGACGACAGTAAAGACGCCAAATCCACCGACCCGGACAGCACGGGGGGCCCCAACCCGGTGACGACCTCCAACTGCGGAGGTCCCAGCCCCACCGGCGTGCAAGTGAACGGCGGCAACGGCGGACAGGCGGAGGCCGGCAAGGGCGCCGTGTCGTCCGGCATGGGGGTGACGGGGGTAGGGGTGACGTCGCCGGGCCAAGGCTGGGCCTCCGCTCCGGGGACCATCACCTCCATCCCGGACTCGCTTGGCGGCCCCTTCGCCAGCGTCTTGTCGTCCTTGCAAAGACAGAACGGAGCCAAGGCTGCCTTAGTCAAAAGCGGCATGTTCTAATGCACCCCCAACACCGTGACGTCACAGACTGATGGACATTTCAAACCTGCTTTTGTTTTATCCTCCTTTTGTGTGGCCTTTGCTGTACTTAAGAGCGTTCCTTTACGCGTAGCTTCTTTGGCTGCCATTGACAGCGATATACGTCCAATAAATTAAAAGAAGTGGCGGAAAACACTGAGGTGACGAAGTTCCATTCTGAGACCCCCAATTTGGCCAATTTTCAAAATTGTCCGATATGCACGTGTGATACATCACTGGAAAGCTTAAAATCTCAATTTTCTGGGGGAAGAGAAATTTTGAACAGGGCATTAAAAAAAAAAAAAAAAATCAAACAGCAAAACCCTAACTGAAGGTGAGAGCATGAGCGAGCATAATTAAAGAGGCCATGATTTTAACAAGATATTATCGCGTTAATTACCTTGTTTCGATCAAAAAACTCCATGTAGCATGTATCACCGAAGGTCAAGACACAGATGTGAATGGCCGTAGCTGGATTTTTGGGGATTTTATGGGTGAAACATGGTTATATCAGGGTCGCGATGCAGAAATCGCAGACATCAAGGAGTGGTCGAGATTTTCTTTTTCATATTTTTACCCTTTCAAATGTTTTTTTCTCACATTTTCTTTGTTTGGATCGTTTATTTATTGTCTAACATATCGGGGAAAATGCGATAGTAACAAAAGAAAATGTATAATTAAGCGATAGTTATGACGTAGATATAGGGACTTTTTTACAGACACCATTTTTTTTATTGTGGCGTTATTTGTTTAGAAGTTATATGCAAGTGAATAATCTTTTAAATACTTTTTAAACGAAATATTTGACATCAATTAATGATTCTAAACTAAAAATGACACATTCTGAATAATAAATATAATTAGTTACCTTAAAAGCAGTTGCGCGACGTCTGTAAACACGGGTTTCCAGGGTAAAACGGACAAATTAAAAATAGTTCAGGGACTTCATGCACCATTGATCTGCTATGACAGCATGTAGATGTATTCTATCAAACACAATATTTCTTTTGGCTTAAAATAAAGCAGTTTATTTTAAAGAAGAGTGCAAGAGCAGAAACTGCTTTTTCAGTCTAGTCTGTGTTTTCCGCCAAATGCGCTCTATTTCCAATTAGCTTATCACTAGTTGACTTCCAATTTAAAGTCGGAGAGTGGCAACCTCATCCATCGCCATCAATGACAGCCAATGAATTAAAATGTTTTCTTAAAGGAATGAACTGACCACACGGACAGCTGCATAGCTTATATTCATCGAGCTGAGGTTGAATTTTTTTTAAATACAATTTTTAATTTTCAAATCATCCTCTCCAATAAGAAAAAAAGGCACAACTACAGCAAAGCTCCCCTTCCTTCATGGACATGAATTTATGTTTTGTGAGTCTTTCTACTTAAGTGTGTTTGTGGCTCCAACTGTAAAGTGTTCAAATGTATTCTCGTCTCCCAATAGTTGAACTGTAGGCGCGTAGAGTCTTCATTTTAAGTCGGAGAGTTTATTTTTGTTAAAAAGGGAATGTATGCAAATGTTGTATTTATTTAATTTGCATGTTGTTCTTTTTCATTTTTTAATCTCCCACTTTGTTGTGAGTGTTATTGTCTGGAAGGTTATTTATGTTATGTTAGGTACTGGATACTTATATTTAAGAAGGGACTATTTCTACGTGTGCACATAGTTTTCCAAGGTATTGAGGTGGTTGTTGATGATACAAAAAAAATAATTACAGCAAAAAAGAACGGCTTGCTCATATTTTTGTTGACAACAACGGTAATGTTTTGAACAAAAGTGGTTGGAAGTGGTATTCTGAGGCATGCGATAAGAATGTTAAATTCATTTATATCCAATGATTATTCAATGCTGCAGCTGTTGCATTACTAATGACCTAAAATTTAAACAAATCTTAAAACCTCGTTGGCAATTTCACAAGAAAACATTTTATACTAGCACACACGGCGAACAATAAATGATCCAAAATGTTTTTCCCCCAATAAAACCATCTCAATTGAAATGAGAAGCAAATATTTCACAACTCTATAAAATACTAACCTGCAAGACTTCATGTGATCTACTTGAGAAAACAAAAGTTAGAAAAGTTTTACATTAAAATAATCATTTTTATATGGCAAAATTCACCCAAAATACAAAAAAATGCAGCGAGATACCAACAAATCTCCAAAACATCAAATTAAGACGTTGACTTTTGATGAACATGTAATTGGAAGGGGTGCCCAGTTTACAAATTTTTGCACCTTGAGGATCTACAGATACTCAGTACCGATCTGATAATGTTGCAATTTATTGAGGGACAAAAAGTACATCTAAATGTAAACTATTTCCATACTTCAGACACAATTGCATGCGCAAGAGTGATGTTGCTCGTGAAGAACACGTCACGCTAATAAACGAATCTGACGGAACGGATATGTTCGTTCTGGCTCGAGAGGCCAATGAGGAGCTGGGTCCCAGACTGTTCTCCCGGTGTTTGAAAAATACAGGAAGAGCAGTCTGGCCGTGCCAGGCAAATATTGAACCATTTTCAGACAATCAATGTCTTTATTTCGATGTACCGTATGGGCCCGAATATAAGACGGCCTTGATTATAAGACGACCCCTATTTTACAAGACTCAAGTTTAAAAGAAGACTTTTTGAACACCAAATAAATTTTTATACAGAAAATTACAGTACATCTGAAACAAATGATTATAACAATATATTTGAGAGAAAAAGCATGTTATTTTGCCTCATTCAAATCTCAATATCTGAACATTTAAATATGTCAACGAAAGTGCAATCGCATTCGTAAATGAATGGCTTCTGGTTTTTGAAATGTAAATAAACCCATCTATTGTGATAAAACAAAATTGCAAAAACTGCATTAACCATCAAAGTGAAGTCTAAATGTAGTCTTGAAACAAATCTGAATAAGGAAAAACATTGCAATAAAATAATGCAAACTGGTTAAACTAAAAAGAGTAGCTGAGATCTGTCATGACAGAACATCGCTTCAATGATATCTGGCGCCATCTAGCGTCGTGAATGGGGAGAGTAGCTGAGATCTTTCATGACAGAACATCGCTTCAATGATATCTGGCACCATCTGGCATCGTGAAAGTCTAGACCCCAAATATAAGACGACCCACACTTTTCCAGTCTTATTTCAATGCAAAAACACTTAAATTCGGGCCAATACGGTACATAGTTGAAAACGGCCAACAATTGCTCTCAAGTTTCCGCTTTAAGTCCCCGTGCAGCTCCCAACTTGAAAAAGGAGCCCAGAGCAGACGGATTCACTCGAATTTTTCTCTTTTTTAATCTGAGCATTGTGGAAACCATTCTCCATTAGGTGAAAAACCTTCAATAAATACAAAAAGAAATTATCAATAGTTTCATTTGATTAAACAATTCAACATTAATATTTTATGTCTAACACTTAACCTGCAAGTATTTTAGACTAGTCAATTAACTCTTTATTTTTATTTTAAATTACACAATGTTGTAAATGTTACCCTTTTAAAGTGTATTAAAACACTAAGGGGCTGTGAGATATCAATAGAACCGTTATGTGGCAAGATAACATATATTAATAAAGTTAACAAAAAAATAAATTGCATTCATGAGCAATTATCGAAAATAGATCGAAAATTACGAACATTTCCGAAAGTATTCCGGAAACAGCCGAATGGGGCGGAGACGTTATAACAAGGAAACGAAAGGTCGAGGCAGGTGCAATCGTTGTTTATCTACGAGAGAGGTGCGTTCGTGTTTTATCAAAAAAATCGCTAAAATGGTTCAAACCTGTCATGCTATGTGGTCTACAAATAGCCATTTGTCGCAATGAAGTACCCATGAGTTCCCGAACGCGAGAAAAAGAGCTGGACTACGCAGACAATGAGTAAAGTTCGTCCGTGCTAAGAGGGCTAATTTTGCAGACCCAGCCTCCGGCACGGTTTTGTGTGGTGCGCATTTTACACCTGAAAGCTATTCGAACTATGGACAAATGAAATCAGGTTTTGCTAAGAAATTGCTGATGAAAGCAGTCACCATACACGCGCAGCCACCTAAATGTCCCGAGATATCAAGAAAGAGGACGATGACTGGCACTGATGAGACCACCCCACCACCCCAGGCTAAGCAAAGGAGGGGAGCAGCCAAGCTCGAAATGGCCAGAGTGAGTACTATTTTATAATAAAAACATATCACGCATTGGATATGTGACTGGACACATGTATAAATTATCGCTCGTAAAATATAGAGAACAAATCCTTGAATCCCATTCATATTTGTGTCTGTTGGCAGAGCGAAAACCGATGATAGCACAATAAATGATAATTATTCTATACATTACATTATTTTGTGGTCACGGTGTATCAGCTTCACAAAAAGAAATGCAAAACAAACCATTCGGTGTTTCCCACACCATGTTGCCGGTGTTTCATCAGTGTGATTGCTCCTCTCAATGATCCTTTCATTAGGCTGCATTGGCTTTCGTTTAGGCTCAAATTGATAACCCAAAACACCAAAGAAAGGTTCATAACTCTCCTTGTTACCATTAGAAGAATGTTCGTTACGTCGGATTCGTCGCTGCAACTAGAAACAAAATTGTCCGCCATCATCGCCGCCATTCAGTACTAAGCACTGAGCCGGGGGTTTCCTAGTTGTGACGTCACGCACACAATATGCTAGATTTCCGGTATCTCGTGGACGGGTCCTTTTAGCTTGACAATCGATCCAAATTTCTATCATTTTCTTGGTGTTGGGATGTGTGTAATTACACGACGTGGCACGATATGAATCCAAAAGGCATGCGTTTATGGATAAATGATGGAATATTAGCATTTCCCCAGGTGTTGTCATACTCTTTTAAATATGAAAGTTTCACATCGTAAAAGGACAAATTCATTAAAATAATTGTTTCAATTAACTAAACAGTGAAACCTATAATACAGTGGTTCGGTGAGTAAGTTAAGGGGTTCGGCGAAGGTAAAGAAACACAGAGCTAGAGTAGAGAGGGGCAATGTGGCTGTTGAGACCAGGTTTTGGACTGGTTGCAGCGTGGTCTCAAATTTTGACATGTTTATTAAAGATGCTGTCAAAATGAGACTTTTAACGGGAGTTTGCTAAATTATTAGCTTGCTAGCCTAGATATATTGATTTTGAAAGGGAAAAAAGTTTTATTATCTAATTCTGAAGGGTTTGGTGAATCCACATGTGAAACTTGTGGTTAAGAACCACTGCTTTAATACATTAAATGCCAATATCTAATAAACCAGTGTCTCAAATCCCAAATTACCCCCTAAACAATATACTGCAAGTGTCTAAACATTTCCACCGGTGAGTCAAGCCATGTGCTAATGGCTGTCGCTGCCGCATGTTTTTCTGCTTACCGGCTGCCGCTCTGGTTATTTTTTTTCCCAACGTCTCCAGCTGCACAGGACTGCAAGTGTCAATAGCCAAACCAGCCTGCCATCTTCCTTTCCTGATTTTATAGCTCTGGATTGCGCATGGGTTGATTGGCCAATCTCTCCCAGCTGTGCGTCATTTCCATGTTGCTTGCATGCTGGTGATTTTCCAGTTCACACCCTAGTTGTCAGCTATCAGAGTTAAAAAAAAAACAACAACTGCTTTCTCTCTAAAAACTTCTAAAAAGTTGACTTTTGAGAAAAGTCCATTTTTGACTTTTTCGTAAGGGGGGGTGCTTACGCATTTTTTCAAAATTTCAAAAACGGTCAAAAAACACTTTTGGAACAAAGAGCGCCTGGAAACCTTCCAAAAACATGTCAGGACTCTCGGCAGAGCCCAAATATGCTAAAAAAGTAGACTTTTGAGAAAAGTCAATTTTTGACTTTTTCGTAAGGGGGGGTGCTTAGGCATTTTTTCAAACTTTCAAAAACTGTCAAAAAACACTTTTGGAACAAGGAGCGCCTGGAAACGTTCCAAAAACATATCAGGACTCTCGGCAGAGCCCAAATATGCCCAAAAAGTTGAGTTTTGAGAAAAGTCAATTTTTGACTTCATCGTAAGGGGGGGTGCTTACACATTTTTTCAAATTTCAAAAACGGTCAAAAAACACTTTTGGGCCTAGGAACGCCTGGAAACGTTCCAAAAATATGTCAGGACTCTCGGCAGAGCCCAAATATGCCACAAAAGTTGACTTTTGAGAAAAGTCAATTTTTGACTTTTTCGTAAGGGGGGGTGCTTACGCATTTTTTCAAAATTTCAAAAACGGTCAAAAAACACTTTTGTGCCTAGGAACTACTGGAAACCTTCCAAAAACATGTCAGGACTCTCGGCAGAGCCAAAATATGCTAAAAAAGTTGACTTTTGAGAAAAGTCCATTTTTGACTTTTTCGTAAGGGGGGGTGCTTACGCATTTTTTCAAAAACGGTCAAAATACACTTTTGGAACAAGGAGCGCCTGGAAACGTTCCAAAAACATGTTAGGACTCTCGGCAGAGCCCAAATATGCCAAAAAAGTTGACTTTTGAGAAAAGTCCATTTTTGACTTTTTCGTAAGGGGGGGTGCTTACGCATTTTTTCAAAATTTCAAAAACGGTTAAAAAAAAACACTTTTGGGCCTAGGAACGCCTGGAAACGTTCCAAAACATGTCAGGACTCTCGGCAGAGCCCAAATATGCTAAAAAAGTTGCCTTTTGAGAAAAGTCAATTTTTGACTTTTTCGTAAGGGGGGGTGCTTACGCATTTTTTCAAAATTTCAAAAACGGTCAAAATACACTTTTGGAACAAGGAGCGCCTGGAAACGTTCCAAAAACATGTCAGGACTCTCGGCACAGCCCAAATATGCCAAAAAAGTTGACTTTTGAGAAAAGTCAATTTTTGACTTTTTCGCAAGGGGGGGTGCTTACGCATTTTTTCAAAATTTAAAAAACGGTCAAAAAACACTTTTGGAACAAGGAGCGCCTGGAAACATTCCAAAAACATGTCAGGACTCTCGGCAGAGCCCAAATATGCCCAAAAAGTTGAGTTTTGAGAAAAGTCCATTTTTGACTTTTTCGTAAGAGGGGGTGCTTACGCATTTTTTCAAACTTTCAAAAACGGTCAAAATACACTTTTGGAACAAGGAGCGCCTGGAAACGTTCCAAAAACATGTCAGGACTCTCGGCACAGCCCAAATATGCCAAAAAAGTTGACTTTTGAGAAAAGTCCATTTTTGACTTTTTCGTAAGGGGGGGTGCTTACGCATTTTTTCAAAATTTCAAAAACGGTAAAAAAACACTTTTGGGCCTAGGAACTACTGGAAACCTTCCAAAAACATGTCAGGACTCTCGGCAGAGCCCAAATATGCTAAAAAAGTTGACTTTTGAGAAAAGTCAATTTTTGACTTTTTCGTAAGGGGGGGTGCTTACGCATTTTTTCAAAATTTCAAAAACGGTCAAAAAACATTTTTGGGCCTAGGAACGCCTGGAAACGTTCCAAAAACATGTCAGGACTCTCGGCAGAGCCCAAATATGCCACAAAAGTTGACTTTTGAGAAAAGTCCATTTTTGACTTTTTCGTAAGGGGGGGTGCTTACGCAATTTTTCAAAATTTCAAAAACGGTTCAAAAAACACTTTTGGGCCTAGGAACTACTGGAAACCTTCCAAAAACATGTCAGGACTCTCGGCAGAGCCCAAATATGCTAAAAAAGTTGACTTTTGAGAAAAGTCAATTTTTGACTTTTTCGTAAGGGGGGGTGCTTACGCATTTTTTCAAAATTTCAAAAACGGTCAAAATACACTTTTGGAACAAGGAGCGCCTGGAAACGTTCCAAAAACATGTCAGGACTCTCGGCACAGCCCAAATATGCCAAAAAAGTTGACTTTTGAGAAAAGTCAATTTTTGACTTTTTCGCAAGGGGGGGTGCTTACGCATTTTTTCAAAATTTCAAAAACTGTCAAAGTACACTTTTGGAACAAGGAGCGCCTGGAAACGTTCCGAAAACATGTCAGGACTCTCGGCACAGCCCAAATATGCCTTAAAAGTTGAGTTTTGAGAAAAGTCAATTTTTGACTTTTTTGTAAGGGGGGGTGCTTACGCATTTTTTCAAAATATCAAAAACGGTCAAAAAACACTTTTGGGCCTAGGAACTACTGGAAACCTTCCAAAAACATGTCAGGACTCTCTGCAGAGCCCAAATATGCCCAAAAAGTTGACTTTTGAGAAAAGTCCATTTTTGACTTCTTCGTAAGGGGGGGTGCTTATGCATTTTTTCAAACTTTCAAAAACGGTCAAGAAACACTTTTGGGCCAAGGAGCACCTGGAAACGTTCCAAAAACATGTCAGGACTCTCGGCAGAGCCCAAATATGCCAAAAAAGTTGACTTTTGAGAAAAGTCAATTTTTGACTTTTTCGTAAGGGGGGGTGCTTACGCATTTTTTCAAAATTTCAAAAACGGCTAAAAAACACTTTTGTAATAAGGAACGCCTGGGAATGTTCCAAAAACATGTCAGGACTCTCGGCAGAGCCCAAATATGCCAAAAAAGTTGACTTTTGAGAAAAGTCAATTTTTGACTTTTTCGTAAGGGGGGGTGGTTACGCATTTTTTCAAAGTTACAAAAACTGTCAAAAAACACTTTTGGAACAAGGAGCGCCTGGAAACTTTCCAAAAACATGTTAGGACTCTCGGCAGAGCCCAAATATGCCAAAAAAGTTGACTTTTGAGAAAAGTCCATTTTTGACTTTTTCGTAAGGGGGGGTGCTTACGCATTTTTTCAAAATTTCAAAAACGGTTAAAAAAAAACACTTTTGGGCCTAGGAACGCCTGGAAACGTTCCAAAACATGTCAGGACTCTCGGCAGAGCCCAAATATGCCAAAAAAGTTGACTTTTGAGAAAAGTCGATTTTTGACTTTTTCGTAAGGGGGGGTGCTTCTGCATTTTTTCAAAATTTCAAAAACGGGCAAAAAAACACTTTTGGGCCAAGGAGCGCCTGGAAACGTTCCAAAAACATGTCAGGACTCTCGGCAGAGCACAAATATGCCATAAAAGTTGACTTTTGAGAAAAGTCCATTTTTGACTTTTTCGTAAGGGGGGGTGCTTACGCATTTTTTCAAAATTTCAAAAACGGTCAAAAAACACTTTTGGGCCTAGGAACTACTGGAAACATTCCAAAAACATGTCAGGACTCTCGGCAGAGCCCAAATATGCCAGACAATGGCTCATTTGCTGGGCTGCGGGAGGAGGGATGGGCTGCACTGCCCGCGGGCTGGCTGGGAGCCGTCGCCCTGGGTTGGCGCCTGCGCGGTGTCCCCTCGTCTGCGTGGCTGTCGTGTTTGGTGGGGCTCGCATGCGGCCTAATGTGATTGGGCACGCTCGGGTGGGGGGTTCCGGTGCTGGGAATGGTGGTGGGGCTTCGTAGGGTTGGTTGCCAACGGGCTTACACTCACAAGGGATTTACACGATTACTGGGTTCTAGATCACAGAGCTTATTTGTGTACACTCTACCCCTCCCTATCACTTAGCTTATAGACTTCCCCACCCCGCTCTCTTCTTTCCCTGGTGGTCAACAAGGCCCCCACATGGTGTCAACCGGAAATACATCTTGCTAACGATGGCACCAACATACTAATAGTTAGTGTAGGCATTCAATGTATTTCTTGTTTCTTTTCTTTCTTTTCTTCTGTCCCCCCCATAACCCCTTTTTGTTCGCTGCTTTGTCATAATAAACGAGATATGTTGAATGATCACAATGGGAGTAAGTCATACTCTCAATGTGAAACATCAAAACTGTTCAGACCAGCCGGAGACTTACGACTTCCATCCTCCGTGACAAACAACTGAACGGGAAAGGTTTAAAAAAAATAAAAAAATAAATTTTAAGTCTTTTTTAGCTGTTTGTTAAGTTTGGTGCTTGAACGCTACGTTCGCTCACATCCTGTTTAATTCCTGGGGGCTAAGCTAAATATTATGTCCTTATTAAATGGGCACATTCTGTAGATTATGCTACGTAGACTTAAACTCCAAAGTATATATATTTTTAAATTTATACTGCGGTACATGCCACAGTGAAAAATGTCAGGCGACGCCATATGAGGCAGATGACAAAATCTAAACAACACAGACTGATTCTGACTTTGGATGTTTTATTTATAAACACATAGTTGCATTGATACAGTGAAAGAAAAAAAAAAAACATCTAAATGTGATGATAGTATTCAGGTGACTATTACAATAAATACACAAAAAGCCTTCGCAGTACAAGAAGAAGCGGAAAAATACTGAAAGGGGAAAAAGTTCGACTACACCAGCAAGGCTATTGCTTTGATTTTTGAAACCTTTTTTTTTTTTTTTTTTTTTTTTTTTACAGCATATTTTGGTATTAGGCTTATACGTGCATTTCATTTGTATTATTTATGAACACATCTGCAGCACAGTGAGCAGCTCTCCAAATGCAAATGAAGCGAAAAAAAAAATACAACCAAAAAGTTGGCAAAAGTTCAACGGACCTTTCGCTTAGGTAAAACTCATTAGCCGCTACTGACGGGGGATAGACGTCCAATCCATTTGAATTGGGAGTTAAAAAATAAAACTGATGCACCCTACAAATGAGTTTATCAACAGTAGACGTCCAATCCATTCAAATGGATTGGCTGTCTATTGCAGTCAAAGATTTGAAATGGATTGGACGTCTATCGCGGTCAATGGCAGTTAATTTTTTCGGGCTGTACAAGTGACTGCATAGGTTAATCAAGAATTGGGGGGGTGGGGGGGAGACGTCCATTCAAGCATTATGTCACTCACTTTAAGGAGCAAGAACAAAAATATACAAAACTTGATGGGTGCAGCTAAAGCGAAAGGTCAATTTTCAGATTGGACAACAATTGCATTCAATCACTGCAAAATCACTGAGGCGGCAAAGTGGACAACTTGCACCGAAGGAGTTCGCAGTATGATGACTGTTTGGCCACTTTTCTCCTTCCGATGAGATTTAACAAAAGACAAATATGTTTATGTAATGTTTCTTTGCTGTGGGGTTATACTTTTTTTCCTAAGGCACATGTCAGTTGTGTCCAGTTATTGCCCTCGTGAATTACATTCAAAGCGTGTGTGTCAGTGGAAGCCTTGTAGATTATTTGTAATAACAGATTTTAATGTCAATACTCAGGTGGATGATTGACCGCTGGTCCAAAATGACGTTTACATTGGTGGGAGTCCTGTATTGCATGGTGCAAAGAATCCTTTTGCGTATCTCACATCATCTGGTGTCGGAGATTGATGTCGCATGGTGAAAACGGGGGGGGGGGGGCACATGCCCCAAGTGCTGTAATTTTTGGATTATAAAAACAAGCTTTCACATGGATTTTTACATTTTGGCCAAAAGTACTAAATAGTAGGGCTACAACGATTAATCGAATAACTCGAGTATTCGATTAGAAAATAAGATTCTAAGTAAATTTTGCTGCTTCGAGTATTCGTTTAATTAAAGTGGCGTTGTAGTGGTTTGTTTTGAAAGTGTTTACATTTTTTTTTTTTTTTTTTCATTTTGGTGGATACACTGCCCTCTAGTAGTGCCCCCTTTTACATGGCTGAATCCAGCTGCCCCCTGTTAAGACCAACATAAACTATGTTTTTGTTATATTAATGTTTCTTTAACATGCATTCGTAACTTGGTTTATAGGTATATTTAGCTGTTTTTTTTTTTTTTTTTTTTGAGGGAATATGTGAACCATTTGTTAAGAGTATTGTAAAAAATGAATAAATAAAAAAATAACGTTAGCAGTTTATAGCATTTAAGCTAGCGGACTTTTGCTATGTACATTAGCCAATTGTTAGTTTGTTCTACATAGATCCTCATTTATTTTTTATACCGTTTGAGGCTCAGCTCAGGTGTTTTAATTTTTTATGTTCCTTTGTCCGATTACTCGTATATTCGATTCGAAAATAAGACTCAAATTAAATTTTGCTGCTTCGTGTATTCGTTTAATTAAAGTGGTGTTGTAGTGGTTTGTTTTGAAAGTGTTTGCATTTTATTTTTTTTATTTGGGTGGATACACTGCCTTCTGGTAGTATCCCCTTTTACATGGCTGAATCCAGCTGCTCCCTGTTAAGACCAACATAAGCTATGTTTTTGTTATACAAATGTTTTTTTTTTAAAATGCATTCGTAACTTGGTTTATGGGTATATCTAGCCGTTTTTTTTTTGTGGGAATATGTGAACCATTTGTTAAGAGTATTGTAAAAAAATGAATAAATAAAAAAATAACGTTAGCATTTTACAGCATTTAAGCTAGCGGACTTTTGCTATGTAAGTTAGCCAATTGTTATTTTGTTCTACATAGATCCTCATTTATTTTTTATACCGTTTGAGGCTCAGCTCAGGTGTTTTCATTTTTTACGTTCCTTATCCGATTACTCGAATTAATCTATTAATCGACTACTAAAATAATCGATAGCTGCAGCCCTAATAAAAAGTATTAAAACTGAAATGCTGTATGCGGAAACGATACTGCATTGTGAAAGTATCGATACTCATGTATTTTTGTGCGACTATACTGCTAGCGAGATATTTGGTGTCATGGGGTGAATTTGATTTCACGCAACTCTCGATAGTAATGGAGGATATTTTGAATTTTCCTTGTTAACTCATTGGCTGCCATTGATGGCACTAGATGTCTAATCCATTTGAAGCTCAGTTCAAATGGATTTGATGTCTACTAGTGATCAAATAATTGGTGAGAAGGTGCATCTTGGCCAGAGGAAGAATCAATTTTATTTTTAAATTACTGGGTGAACATTGACGGTTCTAGATGGATTCCACTTCAAATGGATTGGATATCTACTCGTGATACACTTCTTTAAAGAGTTTTAATTTAGTTTTTAAGAGCCACATGATTGGATATCCATTATCAAAAATAACATTTAATTTTGAGTTTAATAATGTAGTCTTGAAAATTGCATTTAATTTGAGTATTGATACAGTTAAATTGTAGTATCGTGTCAATAGTAGTCTTCAAGTGTGAATATCCCTGCGGCTAAAATATGAGTAAATACTGTTTTCTTGTCAAATTTGGTGGGAGCAACTTATAGTCAGGTGTGCATTATAGTCCAAAAATTACAGTATATTGGAATAAACTGTGTTTGCTTTACATATGTGGAACTGAATAGCAGCTCAAATTGATTGTGCTTCATATGAGTGATAGTTTTTCACGTCGACACTCAGCAGTCAGAGAACACACTGTCAATGGATGAAAAATCTTTGCTTGGCCCACGTGAAGAACGGGAAAGGGCGGGGCTTGGCAGATGACGGGGTTCAACTCGACTGGAGGCGTCACAAGGTCGTGGGTTGTCCTGCCGCTTGAAGGGAAAGAGTCGCAAATGTTTAGCCAGCAGCAAAAATCAGCAGAGATGGAAATGAAGGAAGGGAAGGGAAATGAGGTGGATTTATAGTGTAGAGTGGTACGCGGGGTCATATATATTTTACCCTTACCCTTTCATGCGCAAAGTCTGATATGTATACAGTATTTCTGTCATTAGATTAAGTGAAGTTGTGTTGTACAAATATAATGTTTATTTTCAGTCCTGGAAACTTGAAACTTGTTCTTTTTATTTTATTTTGATTACCGTATTGGCCCAAATATAAGACGGCCCTGATTATAAGACGACCCCCTCTTTTTCAAGACTCAAGTTTGAAAAAAGACTTTTTGAACACCAAATTAATTTTCATACAGAAAACAATTACAGTACATCCGAAAAAAATGATTATAACAATATATTTGAGAAAAAAAGCATGTTATTTTGCCTCATTCAAATCTAAATATCTGAACATTTAAATATGTAAACTAAAAAAAAAAAAAAAAAAAAACATGTATTTTGGGGTGAATGGTAATATTTGGCACGTCCAACAAAAGAGCGCCTGCATTGTGTGAGAATTACGGTCGTTTTGGTGTTGGAACGGTGTCGGTGGGTCCAATGCTTTTGGTTGTGCAGTGCGTCAAAAGAAACGTTATTGGAAAAAAAACCCAAGGAATATTAAAGATGGAAGCTTTAGCATTACATACAAAGCTTAAGCTACCACCAATGAGTTTCTTTCTTAACTCATTGCCTGCCATTGACAATGATACCGACATCCAACTAATTGTGACAGTACAGTACACTGACAGCACTAGACGTCCAATTTATTTTGACTGGGAGGTGAAGATTAACTCATGAATAGCAGCCAATGAGTTAAATTGTTATTTTATTAGAAAATTTTGCTAGCAACCTGCTGGTTGCTTTATTAAACAGAAACATCTTACTTTATACTATTACGCCCTTATAATGCACTGATGTTGCGGTAATGATATCGAGTGTAGGCGACTTACAGCGGGAGCGAATGTAGCACTGGTTGCAATTGAGGAGGCCGCTCCGGATCCGCACGTCGGTGCCGGTGGACGTGTCTCCTAAATGGCCTTTGCACACACCGCACTGGTAACAATAGAACAAATAATAAAGCTAAGCACATTTCTTACATGGTCTACAAGCTGTAGACCACTCTCACATTTGACTAACCTTAAAACAGTCGATGTGGAAATAGAGGCTAAGTGTCTCTATGATCATGGCGGCCCCTTTGCCCAATGGCTGCCCGCAGCTGGAGCACAGCTTCTTGCCGCTCACTGACCTGCATAGATAAACAACATTGAAGAACATGCTGCTTTCAAAGTATTTGTGACATTGCTAAGACTATAGGAAGTGAACATGATGTTGAGTGGATTTCAGGGCAGCCACAAAAATACAGGGATGCATCTGGGAAATTAAAAAAAGGGGCCAGTTGCCCCCCTTGTGTCTGAAAAGGGGGCCAAATTCTAAAATTGATGGGGCCCGATTTAACTAGATTGCCGAGGTATACATAACTGATTGAAATAAACCAAAATACATTCATTGGAGCATGATATTTCTAAATTGCAAATGAAAAACCATTATTTGAGTAAAATCTATTTTTCTAATATATCAACAAACAATTTTAAGACAAAATGTACAATACAAAATACATACAACATACATTTAGTACATACAAAATGTTTCACTATTTAAAAAAAAAAAAGCATAGAATTAGAAGTTAAAATTGTGTATAAGAACATTTATAAGAGAACAAGACAGGGACACAATAATGAGAATAATAAAAGTAACAATACATTAAAAGCAGATCGTAACAGATGAGTATTAAGAGTGATTTAAAGGGAAGGAAAATAAAAATAAAACGCTCCAACATTTCACAATCTGCTTTTCCAAAATGCCTATCTGCCTATATGTTCTACCCTCAAGCTACATAACCAGTCTGTGTGTTGGCAGTTTGTGCTCCCCTGACCTTACTGCACTTGGAAGTGGGCCAGGAAAAGGGTAGATGTCCAATTTGCTTTTTTATTGACGTTCTGCAATGTCCGTCGGGGATGTTGGTTAAAAAAAAAAAAAGTTTATTGGCGTAAATTTTCCATAAAAGCGTCTCAACGTTCGACAACTATGTTGTTTGCCGCCATTCTTCCGCATTCGCTCGTGATTGGCTGTGACGACACTGAGTCATCTTCCTACTTACTCGTGATTGGCTGTGCTATGACTCATCTTCCTACTTACTCGTGATTGGCTGTGCTACGTCGACCCGCTTGCTCCATCCGCTCTCTCGATTGGCTCTTATGCCTTTCCCCGCGGAAGTGTTAGCTTTCGTTATGAAAAACATTCGGATATATCGGACAGGCACTGGGAAACGTTACTTTTTTTTTTTTTTTAATACACAACAAAATAAACAACAATACAAACATAAAAATACAGACAATACTAATACAAAAAAAAAAAAAAAAAAAAAAAAAAAAAGAATACAAACACAAATATGCCAGGGGGTACAAACATACCAAAAATTGCAAATTAGAGAAAAAAATAAATGAATAATACTATTATCAACTATTCACAAAAAAGGTGTAGCTTTTCGCAAATGTCAATTATTTTCTCCGCTTTCCTATTCTTTGATTTTTTCAATAGATTTATGTAGCATACCGTTTCATTGTGGAAGTGAGAAAAAGATGGTAACAGCTTGCTGAACTTACATTTGTGGATGTAGAATTTCGACAACAAAAGAAGCAGATTAACAGTAAAAATATCTTCATTCCTGATCTTTTTATAAAAAAAAAAAAAAGGACATTTTCCCATTTTAGCTTGAAGTCCACATGTAGATTCCTGTCAACAAACTTACAAAAATCTTTCCAAAATTTGTTGGAAAAAGAACAAGTCCAAAAAAGGTGGTGAACACTGTCTCTGGATGATCTCCACAGAATGAACAGTTCGTGTCAATGTCCCTCTTGAATTTTTTCATATAGTGATTTGCAGGATAATATCTGTGAATAATTTTGAAAGAGACTTCTTTGACCTTATTAGTCAACAGGAACATGTTGGGCATAGTCCAAACTCTGGACCAAATTATATCTCCAACAAATCGATTTCAAAACGATTGAACATATGGCTTGAATCTAAGGTAATTCTGAAAAGGTGAACGAACATATCTATTTGAATTCTTGTTATGACGCAAACACAATTTCCCCACACTTGAGTTTAATATATTCGGAGGAGCTAAACTTTGCAATGGCAAGTTTACATTTCTGCATAGCATCATGATACCTGACGGATTAGCATAAAAAACAATGGCATATTGCTGAGGTCTAACTGGGAACTGAAAACAATTAAGAAACACTGCATCAGACATCAGGTGCCCATTGCGATTAAAAAGTTGGGACACAAAAATAATATTTTGCACCCAATTGTCCAAAAATAAGGATTTGTTTTTATGAAGAATTGTCCTGTTATTCCAGATTATATGTGTATGTGGTGAGAAATTGTGTTTGTATATCATGGACCATGCTGACAATACTTGTTTGTGAAACAAAGAGACCTTTCCTGCCAATTTGTCAACATCATAGCTGCAACTCAGAATAAAATTCAGGCCACCACACTTAGAAAAAATAAAATTAGGAATAAAATTCCACGTTGAATGTGGATTTGTAAGGAAACGTTTGGCCCAGTTAACCTTGAAGGTGCAGTTCAGACTAGAAAAATCAATGGCATTCAGACCTCCCTGTTCATATGTGTTCATAAGTAATTAGGAAACGTTACGATATGTCAGGATTTCTTTAGGATACGTCAGGATATGTTAGGTATACGTTGGCAGGCCAATCGGCGCAAGGTGCCTCCAAGGCAAGATGGCAGACGACGAAAGTTAAAACCTCTGAAGGAAAACGAACAGTTTTCAATTGCTGTTTAACTAAATTTATTTCTTTAGCTATTTTAACAGAAGTATGTCATATGTGGCGCAGATCATGTAGAAATATGCGCCAATCGTAATTGACTTGCGCCGGTGCTGGCGCAGTGGAGTTACAAAGTTGCGCCAGTGGCTGTCAAAATGCGTAAATGGCGCAAGGGGGCCCAGATGCATCCCTGAAAATAACATTTGTTCTTCTACGAAGCTAGCAAGCACAAGTACAGCATGACACAAAAAGTGGACATGAGGATACCTGTTGGGTGGTGTGTCGCCAGAACGTAGAGGGTTCTTGGCTGGGCCGTGGCTCCTGAAAATGGACAGATTGTCGTGGAATTTGACAGACTACATGATTGACTGACTGACTCGGATGGGGGTTGCTTGGATTTTTTAGGATTTCAAATGACTGCGGCCAACTGATTAGTTTATTCCAGAGCCTGCTTTTGTGCGGCTTTCTACAAAATATACTGCGGCACGTTTATGATGATGACGATGAGAAACTGAGATGAGCATATGATTGCAGCAAAGATTCAAGCTTGTTTTTAGAGCATGAAGAGCAAGAAAATAGTAGTTGGCGCCATCTGCTGGGGTAACAGGCAAACAGAAAAACTGCAAGTCATCACGACAGCCTGGCTTCGATTACACAGCACAAGCACGTTACAGTAGACATGGTTACATATCCATACCTGTCAACCCGAGGCTGTTGGTAATCTTACAAATAATGACGTACGCCGTTACTAATTGTTGGCTAATCTTACGTTTCATTTAGCGTGCAATATGAAACCAAAATAAAACTCAATTTTTAAAATAATATGACTTTATTGGTAATATTGTCACATATAACCTGGTGCAATCAATATCTTTAGCTACATCATGATTACTCAAATATAACAGTGTCTTTTGTTATAATTGCATGTAGCACTTTTGGCAATTTCTATCATGTCTTTTGATGGCTGCACTTCAGCTCGCAATTTAGTTTGACTTGAAGGTAGTTCGTTAGTGTGTCCAATTATAAATTAACCCTTAGATGCACAAGTTACTGGACCCTACACTCTTCCATAAGTGGGTCAAAAATGACCCATATTAGAACTAATGTGTTTTTATGCCATTTTGGTGAAGAATAAAGTTGTATATTAATTAGTATGATATTTAGGGCCACACAAGAGTGATTTCATGCTTGAAATATCTTTATGATTTAATTAACATAAAAAAAAAAAAAAAAAAAAAAAAAAAACAGCAATAGACTTCATCCTTCCTTGTATTTTATCATCAATGATGAAGAGCTCCCATGCATCTTTTTGGTGAGACAGCGGTGCTAAGTCCTTGTGGAGGCACTGACCAATTTCTGAGGATATTGTGGCTGTGTTCTGCCCTGGGTGGGAGGTAATTCTCTCTAGTAAGAGCCCTACCAACTCATTCTGTTGGCCACGATTTGGACACTTTCTTCTTTGGAGGACACGTAAGTGGAATCTTATGAGTCAGATTGCTCCTGTTCAGCTGGATTTCCAGGTGGACAGCTGCCAGTGCCACCTGGACAATAGTCTGGGTCCTCATCAGCAGAATTTTCAGGCACTTGAGTCCAACCCTGTCACTGCCTCTCCATTATCCAACATCTGTAGGACCATTTCGGCTGTAAATCGAGCACAAATCCGATTTTTTTGGTGTGTTTTTCCGACTCGACTGAACGGGCAAAGTCACATAAAAGTGGACCATTTTCAAATTCGATCCAGGTCACTTTTGTATGTGGATAAAATCCCGTCCGGGCCACATTTATCATTTATCCAGAATGTGGCGGCAGTCCGAACTTTCAAGTCCCCCAAATTGGAATTCATGCAGCAATTAACATCAGAGACTTGAACAGGCTCAATGGGCAAAGGCAGTCTGAACGGGTACGCCAAAAAAAACAGATATGACAAAAAAAATCGGAATTGTGCATTAGGACAAGCGGTATGAACCTAACCTTAGTTAGCTAGCTAGTTATGAAGTCGGATAATTTGCTGATAAATAATAATATATAGTCATGAAACACCCACACAAAAAATACTATATGGACATAATACTTACAGTACACGTATCAGCTCTTGCTGTGTAAAATAATCTTCTTAAGGGATGTCACTTTTTACATACCTAGTCTGTGTAGTCCGGGGTAAATTTATTCCTGACAGCCAAAGTTGATAAGAATCAAAGATTCCCATTGGAATCCATAGAAAATGCATGTGGGTCATTTTTGACCCATTTGTGGAAGCTTAGGGTAGTAATACAAAAAGGACAATTTCTTTAAATGTATAAAAAGTTCATCAAAAATTTGAATGGCATTATGTCAAAAACATGTTTTTTTTTAGGAATACCTGGAATATGAATTGATAACAATGTTTCATTCCGAAGATATTCCAAGAAAACAACCTCACCGGGTAATTTTTGACCCTCTTATGCATCTAAGGGTTAAAAAGGTCAGTTGATAAAATTAACTTACCGATGGAATCTTTGAGTCAGGGAACATTTCTTTTGCTTATTCTGAGAAGTGATCATCAATACTTGCAGGCAAATTGTGGTTGGCAACAAATTGGCAAAATAATATCTCCGCTTTTGTCACTTTTCATTCTGCAGACTTCATCTTTATGACCAGTGTTGTTAATCTTACTTTGAAAAAGTAATTAATTACAGTTACAATTCACTTCTCCCAAAAAGTAATCGAGTTAGTAACAAGGGTTGTTCGGATCATGTTTTTTTGCTCCCGATCCGATCCCGATCATTTTAGTTTGAGTATCTGCCGATCCCGATATTTCCCGATCCGATTGCTTTTTTTTTTTTTTTTTGCTCCCGATTCAATTCCAATCATTCCCGATAATTTTTCCCGATCATATACATTTTGGCAATACATTAAGAAAAAACTGAATAAAACTCTGACGAATATATACATTCAACATACAGTACATAAGTACTGTATTTGTTTATTATGACAATAAATCTTCAAGATGGCATTTACATTATTAACATTCTTTCTGTGAGAGGGATCCACGGATAGAAAGACTTGTAATTCTTAAAAGATAAATACGATTTTTTTATATTGTGACTAAACATTGCCATCTAGTGTATTTGTTGAGCTTTCAGTAAATGATACTGTAGCCATTTAACTGTTCTGCCCAAATGCATGATGGGAAGTGCACCCATGACTGTGCGTAGTGGCACCAATTGATATATCTTCTCTGTGTTGGGAAGTAATATAGGGTGGTAAGGAAAAGACCATCCACTATAATTTTTCCCCACATTTCTTCCCACGAATATTTCTAATTGTTGAGAGAGGGATTTTAAGGCTTTAGTCAATTGAAAAGAGGCTCCAAGACTGCCGAAATTCTCTCTACTCATTTTACGCTGCCTGTTAGCTCTATAAATAGGTAAAACGGCGCCATTATAGATTGAGCGCGATAATGCGTGAGTGGGTCGTGCAACGCATGCGTTAATTGCATTAAATATTTTAATGTGATTATTTGAAAAAAAAAATAAAAAATCCCGCCGTTTACGCGATAAATTTGATAGCCCTACTTTAAGCCAAAACTAAAGACTCTGGATGAAAGTGTAAGACATTTTGTCTGTAACGTTAAATACAATTACAAAATGATTTAATTAAAAAAAATATATATTAAAAAAAGGCATGTCCGATATTTTTTCGCCGATTCCGATACTTTGAAAATGACGTGATCGGGACATCTTTGTTAGTAACTCAGTTACCTGAATGTAAGAGTAATTAGTTACTTGGCAAAGTAACTGGTGTTACCATTCATGTTTTTTTTCCTTTAAAAAAAAACACACACAAAAAAAAAAACAAACAGTAACCTTTGCTATGTTTGGAATTCATTTCATGTGAATCAACTGCCAAAGTTATTAAATTGCTCCCGTTTTTGCATTACCGTATTTTTCGGACTATAAGTCGCGTTTTTTTTCATATTTTGGCTGGGGGTGCGACTTATACTCAGGAGCGACATATGTGTGGAATTATTAACACATTATGATATAATTTCACATGTTATTTTGGTGTTTTGCAGTGACACTGATGGTTTTGTAAAGTTGTTAGCATGTTCTTATGCTATAGTTATCTGAATAACTCTTTATAGCTATGGCCACGTTTGCGTTCTGACTTTGGCAGTGTATGTTCAATTGTATTATTGACTTTTTTAACATGAAATAGATGCATTTAGTTTGTGGCGCTTTCACGCCCACGTGAGGGCGCACTCGCACTTGTTTACGTGGAGAAGAGTGCTCACACGCCAGAAGAAGACGGACAGCTACGTAGCTCTGAGTGAGTGAGTGGGCGAGTTACAGCGAGAGAGAATAGACGGCTGCGAACCTACTTTCATTGTTTATGCTTTTAAATCATCTCTACAGAGGCAACACCTGCGTGTATCATCTTTTCTATTGTTGTTGCGTGTTTTCCACCCGCGATCGGACACTTAGAGCCAGTTGTGTGGTTGTTTGAACGATGTGCTAATGATAGCGAACGCATGCTAACCTGTTACTTATTACTAATAGTACCTAATTATCATTTATTTACGTTGATGCGAACCTGTTTTCTATCGAGGACCAAATTGATTCAGCAAATTATACGGACGTCCAGCATTGTCTTTTGGGAGTTCGCTGTATAGCCAGGACCGAGCCGTAGCGTAGGAAAGTATATTCACATTTTGTTGTTCACACACTGTACACTGTATATTTATTTAGTATGTTGTTCTCTATTGTATTTTTATATTAAATTGCCTTTCAAAATGACATGTCTGTTCTACGTGTTGGATTTTATCAAGTAAATTTCCCCCAAAAATTCGACTTATACTCCGGTGCGACTTGTATATGTTTTTTTTCTCTTCGTTGGGCATTTTATGGCTGGATCGACTTATACTCAGGAGCGACTTGTAGTCCGAAAAATACGGTAGTTCCCTTCTGTCTATTTTCGACATGTGAAAGTTTTAAAACTGTTTCATCATTTAAAGATAGATTCAAGTCAGGATTTTGCCGATTTAGGAGTATTTCTGATAAAAAGTTAGCCTTTCTGAGAAGCCTACTGCTTTAAAATGGCAGCTGTTTCCTCACGCCGCCGAGTCTGTCATTTCGCATCTAGTTCTATATGCATATGATATCTAGTGCAGCATCAAGTGGCTGTAGATTGTATGCTGTCGGCTACAGTCAGGAAATGTTGGAGCCACCTAGCCTAGCATCGCGTTTGCTACAGTGTCACAACACTTCCCTCTTTCCCACTCCCACTCTTCTCTCGTCATCCAACCGACATAGTAAAGCATAGTAACACACATTATCTCGTTGCCGAAACGGAGACAAAATCCGCACGGAGAAAAAAAACATAATGCAAGAAAAACGTACAGATTTTGAACGTACGTCATACACTTTTAAGAATCTGTGCTCACTTGTATTATGCTGAAACCATACAACTTGACAGGTATGCATATCATGCTCACCAATTACTGCCAGTGGCAGAAAGCTTCTTTCAGTGAACGACTGAAGAAGCCAGAAGTAGACAGATATGAAGTCATTTTACGCACACACATTGAAAACACACCTGCGGTCTCCAGCAGGTCGGATGGACTTCCCGGCATCGCCCTCTTGACGCTTCCTGACAGACGTGGAGGTCTTTTGGTGAAGCTTCTGGCCATTTTGCAGACAGCTGCTCTGAATTCCTGCGCTGCAGATGACCACATAAAAGAACAGTTCTACTTAGTGTTGCACAAATACAGATATATCAGTACCGATACAGCAGGGGTGCCCAAGTCCGGTCATCGAGAGCTCTTATCCAGCTTGTTTTCCATGTCTCCCACCTCCAATACACCTGAATCAAATAATGAGGATCATTGTCAGGCTCCTGCAAAGCTTGCCGATGAGCTGATCTTTTGATTCAGGTGTGTTAAAGGAGGGAGACATGGAAAACAAGCTGGATAGGGGCTCTTGAGGACCGGACTTGGGCACCCCTGCGATACAGGATAGCACCATCAATGGCAGCGAATGAGCTAAACATTTTTTTTTTCTTCCTCTGGCCAAGCTGCACTCTCCCACCAGTTAATTTATCACTACTAGATGTCCAATCCATTTGAAACGGGAGGGTGGTCACTAATAAACATTCGTTCATTTGCTGTCAAACCTCACACTTCACATGGATTTAATGTCTAGCGTGGTCAATGGCAGACAGTGAGTTATTCAGTTATTCTGACCAAGTCATGATAGCAAGTACTGTACATTCAACTGAGTATGCAGTAATTTAGTATTAATAAAAGACAAAAAAAAAAAAAAAAAACCAGGGTAACCCCCACGCCCAAAATTTGGATTTCTTCATTTCTTGATTTTTTTTTTTTTTTTTTTTTTCAGAATAAAAAGACAATGCAGATAAACTACTAGGGCTGAACGATATTGAACAAAACTTGAATTGAAACTTTTTGGGGTTTGCGATATATGGTGATGTACATTGCATTATTAAAACCAGAAGAATTTTCACCAGATGACTTGAATAGCTTTGTTTGGGAAGACTTTGGTTGACTCAACATGACCATATTGCATTCATAAAATACAGTTTACCCCAGGCTAAGGGGATTCATCTGTGAATTATGCATACTGACGTATAAAAAGGGATCCAGGAGGCCATGTCTGAGCACACTTGCTGCTTTTATGAAGCAAAACAAAAGTTGACATGTTCAAAAACAACAAAAAAACAATTGCACGTCCTGCAATAGAACTATTGCACAAGCACATATTGCGATGGCGATGTTCAAACAAGATTGTGCAGGCCTATAAACTACCGTAATTTCACGAATATAAGGTGCACCCGTGTATAACTCGCACCCCAAATTTACTTGTAAAATCTAGGGAAAATTATTGTACCCGTGTATAACGCGCACCCTAATTTTAGCACCAATAAATAGAAGAATACAAGAAAACAGCTCGTGTACAGATACAGAAATGTCATTTTACTGACTGGTGAAACACAGCACAAGCATAAGCACATTGGTAGTTCAAAACATTACCGTAAACTGACAATATGTATGGTAATAATTAAAGATGCACCGATACCGATACTAGTATCGGCAGGGGGCGCCGATCCGGCCCAAAATGGTGGTATCGGTATCGGCGAGTACCAACAAAGACGG
The DNA here is from genome assembly GCF_030265065.1 of Corythoichthys intestinalis. Classification (NCBI taxonomy): domain Eukaryota; kingdom Metazoa; phylum Chordata; class Actinopteri; order Syngnathiformes; family Syngnathidae; genus Corythoichthys; species Corythoichthys intestinalis. Next base: position 46,202,938 of record NC_080405.1, on the reverse strand, counting down.
CGTCGATACCATTTACTGGTCCATTATTATAACATTTGACCGCAGCCTTTTTTTTTTCCTCCTGGCGCTCACTACACTTTGTCTCTGTGTTGTGTGATGACACGTGACCACCAAACAGCTATCGCTATTGGCCTGCTCCAGACCAATGAGAACGGGCCAATCGCCACTTCTGACCAATGACATGGCCGACATGGCGGCGGTCGGGAAATATTTCAAAATAGAAATCCCGTCAATTAAAATAAATAGCTGCGTGCAAGATTTGCGGCCTGAAAGTTTCGAGATGTGGAGTTAAATCGGCCAGTTTCAATACCTCGAACCAGATAAAACATGTGAAGACGAAACGTGAACGAACACAACGAGTTTGTGCCTGCAAGAGCAGGACTGCTATCCAGAGGAAGGGTGATGGACAGGTGCAACAATCTCTGGTCAGTTCACTACGTCTACTTAACTTTTATTGTCTTTTACTGAAAGAAATGCTGCAGTAATTTGGGAACTGTTTCCAAAGTAGGGTTGCCACCTTTCAGAAAAAGAAATAAGGGACCCACCCCCTCCCGAAAAAACGAGGCTAATAGAGAGACGGGATGCTGTGGTCAATTATTATTAATATAATTGTGAGCGTCCGCAAATGCGGAAACGAGGTTGGACCTCGAAGCGGACAACAAGCGGGGGATAAGTACAAGGTTTTAATGATTGCAAACAAAAAATAACACGCGATCGCGGGATAGGAGATATAACAAAAGGAGTCCGTGACAGCAGGTCGACGGAGCTCAATACTAGAAACTTGAAGATTTAATAACTAAGACGATAGGCAGCGAGCCAAAAAGCCAAAATAAAAACACTCAAATACCTGCACAGGGTAGAGGTTACAAACGAGTGCAGCACACTACCAGAAAAAAACCAATGCAGGGGCAAATGTAGCGAGACTAGTGCGAGATGTCCAATGGCGATCAGCAAAGCAAATTTCTCAGCAGCCTTCTCTGAGCTCACCCGTGCTTAAATGCTGCGTTAATGAGCCCACATTGGATTCAGGTGTGTCGTCAGGAACGCCCCCACTAACAGCCCAGCAACAAAACACAATCTAACCAGCAGCAGAATGTGACAATAATTTCATGAAAGTTGCACTGTTTGGCCTTTGAGAGGTTTAAAAAAAGTTTAATCAATTTATTCAGAGTTTATTATTATGAACTTATTTTTACTTTCTTACTGTTGGGCTAGTATTATACTTTGTACTAGTCTTTTTCCTATTTTGCAAAGGTAAGCAACAGCCTGACAAAGTCTTGATAGCAATGATTTCACATCCAATTATGTAGCTCTTTGGGGAGAAAAAAAAATAAAATAAAAACAATTTTATATATACATATATAATCGGGGTGGTATCGGTATCGGCCGATACTGCACAGCCAAGTATCGGTATCGGGGCCAAAAAATGGTATCGGTGCAACACTAGTAATAATATGATCTGATAACTTCTTGAACTTACCAGAATCCAGGAGAAAACAAAACAGATGTGACTTTTCTTTTAAAGGCTGCTGTGTAACTTGTTCGTTTCATCATCATGAATAAATATTTCCTCCATGGATTGATACGGTGAAATGAAAGCGAGAACGTAAGTCGGAAATCCGAGAGAGCTCATCGCTGTCGACACGACAGTAACAATAGGCACTATTGTTATTTGGGTTTCAGTTTCCCCGAGGGACAGATATAGTTGACGGACACAGGAAGTCTGTGTTGTGTTACGTTTATTATGGTCCGAGTTGCGGAGCTGCAATAAATGTTGACTCAAATGAGTTCAAGAAACTAAATTCTGTGCTTTATGAAGAGTGAAAAAAGCAGAATTTAACACAGACGATATCATTCGGCCGATCAGAGTGAAGTATTACCGAAACAAAATGGTGACGTCACGTACCGTAATGGTCGGCAACGGATCGCTGCATACGTTTCTTCAACACAACATGGCCATGTCAATAAGAAAAAAACAAAAACAAAAAACGGTTTTTATATATACACTCACCGGCCACTTTATTAGGTACACCATGCTAGTAACGGGTTGGACCCCCTTTTGCCTTCAGAACTGCCTCAATTCTTCGTGGCATAGATTTAACAAGGTGCTGGAAGCATTCCTCAGAGAGTTTGGTCCATATTGACATGATTTGTCGGCTGCACATCCAGGATGCGAATCTCCCGTTCCACCACATCCTAAAGATGCTCTATTGGATTGAGATCTGATGACTGTGGAGGTCATTTGAGTACAGTGAACTCATTGTCATGTTCAAGAAACCAGTCTGAGATGATTCCAGCTTTATGACATGGCGCATTATCCTGCTGAAAGTAGCCATCAGAAGTTGGGTACATTGTGGTCATAAAGGGATGGACATGGTCAGCAACAATACTCAGGTAGGCTGTGGCGTTCCAACGATGCTCAATTGGTACCAAGGGGCCCAAAGAGTGCCAAGAAAATATTCCCCACACCATTACACCACCACCACCAGCCTGAACCATTGATACAAGGCAGGATGGATCCATGATCCATCCAATGTTGTTGACGTCAAATTCTGACCCTACCATCCGAATGTCGCATCAGAAATCGAAACTCATCAGACCAGGCAACGTTTTTCCAATCTTCTATTGTCCAATTTCCATGAGCTTGTGCAAATTGTAGCCTCAGTTTCCTCTTCTTAGCTGAAAGGAGTGGCACCCGGCGTGGTCTTCTGCTGCTGTAGCCCATCTGCCTCAAAGTTCGACGTACTGTGCGTTCAGAGCAGAGGTTGCGCTAGACTTTTTCGTTGTCTGTCATTTTGACTGACAGTGTCATAAAAATCCGGTCATAATCTATTTTTACCCGTCACTTACATTTTTAAAATGATAATAATGACATATTCAATAGTATTTAGTTTTCATTCATTTTTAATTAATATTCTGTCCGAACAAGCTTAACAAGAGGCAAACAGACAGCGGAGTCCACCAATCAGTGACGGGCAGACGTGCCGTTAGCAAAGCGACGAGGGCAGGACGAGGGACTTGCGCGCGGAAGTAAACATACGAGGAGAACGGAGTTTATTCAACATGGCTAGCGCGAGACAGACTGTTGTCAATGTCTCGTGTAGATGTGTTTTAGCTCATTTAAATCTTAGGACCCCTGCTGGTCTTAAACTTTCAAATTAATCACTCGCCAGTAATGGCCCTGAATAAGTTAATAATTTTCAGTTTACAAATTCAAGTTGGTCTACAGCAGGGGTCCCCAAACTACGGCCGCCCGCCGGCCATAGTTTGGGGATGTTTGGCCCGTAGTTTAAGGACATTTGGTCGGGCCCCCTGAACAAAAAAAAAATACATATTTTTTTTTTTCCCCCAATAGTGTTTTTTATTTTCTGGCTTTTTTTTGTGAGGAACCCATAGAGGGTTATTTGGTTATTATCTATTTAATTAATAGTGTTATTATTATATTATATTATATTATTTTTTATTTTATTTGCTTTTGTTCCGTGAAGAATCCAGAAAGGGTTATTTGATTGTGGCTTTCTGAAAAACAATAAATTTTTACATTTAGGCACTCCTGCAATCGTCACACTTTTTCTGTTACAAACTGACCCCGGCCCCTCATCAGAGAAGGGAAAAGTTATGTGGCCCTCACAGGAAAAAGCTTGGGGACCCCTGGTCTACAGGAACTGAAGTTGTAAACTGGAAAACCCTTGTATTGAGATCTTGTATAACTCATTTCAGACATATATTTAGCAGAATCCCTGAATCTTTGATTTCCAAAAAATTGCGAACAAACCTTTTAGCTGTTCTGACACTGTCATCGACGGTTCTGATGTCACTTGTCCTGTTGTTTTCTCGCAGTTGACACGCCACACTCTCTGTACCTTCTTTCTGAATAGGGAGCAAAGGACTTTCGTTGAACATTCATTTTATTTCAGCCAAAAGGTTGTTTAAAATGGCATGTTCTTTTATAACAAAAAGTTTTAGTCTTTTACTTTTGGAGAGGTTTTTCAGTACTAAAGGTGTAACAGGACGGCAATACATTTCTTCAAGGGATCTCTGGACTTAATATGTTTGCAAACCATTAAGCAAAGACATTGATAATTAATGTAATTATTTTTTTTACCGAAGGTTTCTCTAGCCGCTGCTGCTTGCGCTCCCAGTCAGCGAGTGAACGCACAATGGTGTCCTGGCCTGGGGAAGCAGGCGAGGCAGATGATAGCGGAGTAAGTGGTGCGACTGTTTCTTGTAGGATTAGACGTTCCTAACGTGAAATAAACCAAAGTTAAAACTTCAATACATCCCATAACTCATAAGGTAGTATTAACAGCTCCCACCTCCTCATGGTAGCGTCTCTCCTCTTGGGCCACCTCCTTCTGGGCCTTCTCCCACTCCTCCTTCAGCTTCTCCTGCTCCCGCTGGTACTTCTCCTATGTTACCATGGAAGACCACCACATGCGTATACACACAGAACATTGCGATTCTTGTCGAAGGTGTGTTAAAAAAAGTATACAAATGTTTGCTTGTCGAGGTGAAATATGAAGAAAAAGAGAAAAGAAGAAGCAGGCAGTGGCTGACATGCAAAGATAAACACGACAGTCTATGAAAGGCTAATTTCAGACATGTTGGAATGACAGGCTCGCACTGTTTCTACTACTTTTCTGATTAACACATGGAAATGTGTCTGACATCCAAAAGTCAGCATTTTTAAACTAGGCAAAAAAAATTATATTTTAGGTGTGACAGCCGTTCCTAAAAACATTTTGGATGGAAAATCCAAACTGGTGTCAGGTTTTTGCTTTGATGCCAAGTAGTGTTGCACGGATACCAATGCTAGTAACGGTATCTGTACCGATACGGTAATATGACGTCATCGGTACAGGGAGTACTAAGATATACCATGCCGATGCTGTTTAATATCTACTTGTCGAGATCGAGTCGAGATGTATGGAGCACTTGTCGCCCATCGTATATACGTCCAATTGTGTGGCATCCAATCATCCTTTTGCTGTGAAATTAAATGAGTTTATCGCTAGTAAACATCAACTCCATTTGCAGCGAATCCTCAGACGTTCACAATAGAAAGTTTAAAAAAGTACAGGTAGTCCACAGGTTATGAACGAGTTCCGTTCATACGTTGGCAACGTAACCCGAATTTCCACATAAGTAGGAATTAACCCTTTAAAATGTCAAAATAACTATCCAAAAAAGTCCAAAAGTATTGTATTTTGTTCAGTGGTGAAGGATACACTGCCCTCTGATGGCAGCGTTGGGTCAGCGTTCAATAATGCTTCCATACAGGAGCACTACAGGAGACATCTCGCATGGATAAATTATAGTTGTGCACTCGTTTGGCTTTAAATTGCTTCTGCAAATGTTTGTGTATGCATTTGTAATTAAATTTAGAGCTACAGTTTGTGGAGTTACGAGTGAGCGATTTGCTATGAAAATTGTAACTACGTCAGCATTTGTAGCATTTAAGCTTGTGGGGTTTTGTGAAGCAAATTAGGCTAATTTCATTGACTAAATTTACATATTGATCAGACTAGCTGGACGTTTGAACACCAATCGTTTTATGTTAAGTGTTTTACTGTTAAAATGCGTGTCGTTTTGAACAGATGTGTACGTATGTGTGTTACAGCTTTACAAATTGTAAAAAGTGAAGTAAAAAGCTTCAAAAAGCACAATTGCTTTGATTGCTGTCTCAAACTGTAAAAAGTGAAGGAAGTAAAAAGCTTCAAAAAGCACAACTGCTTTGTTTGCTCTGTCAGGCTGAACAACTTCACATTTAGTGAGCACAGAACAAGTCATATTAATAAAAGTAAAAAATAAAATACTGTGAGGTACATTTAGATACTCTTTGTGCAACTTAAAAAATTTTTTTTTTTTTAAAATGAAAGACTAGAGACAAAATGGCGGCCGAGACTCCGGCGTCATATAGTCGAAATCGCCTAAGTCAAGTACTTCGTAACCCTTACAAAGTTTCGAAACTTCCGGTTAAAATGTCAGGTTTTTATCAACAAGCCTTGTTGTCTTGGAAGTTATGTCACTCCCATAACTTTTCCCCCACACAAATCTATTATATGGAATAACAAGTATGTAACAAGAAGGAACAAATCGCTCTTCATACAAAATTGGATTGATAAAAACTAGAGATGTCCCGATCGATCGGGTCCGATCACATTGTTTTCAAAGTATCGGAATCGGCAAAAAAATATTGGCCATGCCTTTTTTTAATAATATATTTTAATTAAATCGTTTTCTAATTGTATTTAAAGTTACAGACATAATATGTTACACTCATCCAGAGTCTTTAGTTTGGCATAAAGTAGTGTTATCAAATTTATCCAAATAATAGCGGCAGATAATTTATTAAAAAATGTGTCACGTTATATATTAATGTATGCACTGGACGACCCTCGCACTCATTGTCGCGCTCAATCTGTAATGACGCCGTTTATCTATATAGAGAGATAAAAGGCAGCGCAAAATGGGTAGAGTGAATTCTGGCAGCCTTTGGAACCACATTTAAATTGGCTAATGCCTTACAATCCCTCTCCCTAAGATTAGAAATATCATGGGGAGCAATGTGGGGAAACAAGGTGGCAATTGATCTTTGTCTTTACACCTTGAGTTATTTCCCAACGCAGAGAAGATATATCAATTGGTAGCACGATGCACAGTCATGGGTGCACTTCCCATCATGCATTTGGGATGGCCACAGTATCATTTACTGAAAGCTCAACAAATACACTAGATGGCAATATTTACTCACAATACACAAAATCACAAGTCTTTCTATCCGTGGATCCCTCTCACAGAAAGAATGTTAATAATGTAAATGCCATCTTGAGGATTTATTGTCATAATAAACAAATACAGTACTTACAGTGGGGAGAACAAGTATTTGATACACTCACAATGGGAAAACCCATTGGCAGTGTATCAAATACTTGTTCTCCCCACTGTATGTACTGTATGTTGAATGTATATATTCATCCGAGTTTTATTCATTTTTTTCTTAATGCATCGCCAAAATGTATATGATCGTGAAAAATTATCGGGAATGATTAGAATTGAATCGGGAGCAAAAAAAAACAATCGGGAAATATCTGGATCGGCAGATACTCAAACTAAAACGATCGGGATCGGATCGGGAGCAAAAAAACATGATCGGAACAACCCTATTAAAAACAATATATACCGTATTGGCCCGACTATAAGATGGTGTTTTTTGCATTGAAATAAGACTGAAAAAGAGGGGCTCGTCTTATATTCGCAGTCTACACATTATGCCCATTCACGACGCTGGATGGCGCCAGATATCATTGAAGCGATGTTCTGTCATGACAGGTCTCAGCTACTCTCCCCATTCACGACGCCAGATGGCGCCAGATATCATTCAAGCGATGTTCTGTCATGACAAGTCTCAGCTACTCTCCCCATTCACGATGCCAGATGGCACCAGATATCATTGAAGCGATGTTCTGTCATGACAGATCTCAGCTACTCTCAAGTCGTAACCAGTTTGCATTATATCATTGCAATGTTTTTCCTTACTCAGATTTGTTTCAAGACTACATTTACAGTTAGACTTCACTTTGATGGTTAATGCAGTTATTGCAATTTTGTTGGTTTATCACAATAGATTGGTTTATTTACATTTCAAAAACCACAAGCCATTCATTTACGAATGTGATTGCACTTTAGTTTACATATTTAAATGTTCAGATATTAAGATTTGAATGAGGCAAAATAACATGCTTTTTCTCTCAAATATATTGTTACAATCATTTTTTTTGGATGTACTGTAATTATTTTCTGTATAAAAATTAATTTGGTGTTCAAAAAAACTTTTTTCAAACTTGAGTCTTGAAAAAGAGGGGGTCGTCTTATAATCAGGGCCGTCTTATATTTGGGCCAATACAGTACTTGAAAGATTTATTTAAAGGTAATGAACAGCTTCTTTCTTATGAAGAATTTCTAATAAAAAAAGGATTTCCCATTAAATTTAAAGAATTTCATTCGGCATCTAACTCCATCCCCAGTGGAATATTAGAATTAGCGAAAGATTATAAATACCAGAATTAGAAATCTGTTAATGTGAATATCCTTTACTAAATGATATATATATTTTAAGCAAAAAATGTTCGAACAAACATATAAAGAAATATTTTTATAGAAATAGAAAAATGGTACCTCGCAGGAAATTCTTCTGAAATGCGCAGTTTGATCATATTAAATGGAGAGAAGCGTGGCTTGTTCCTTTTAAACTGTTTGTTTCCAACAAAGAAAGGGAATTGCATTTGAAGATTTTACATAAAATATACCCAACTAATGTGTACTTGCCCCGTTTTAAGGATGTTGACAACAAATGCACATTTTGGAAGACCGAGCCTGAAAATATACCTCATTTGTTTTATGGTTGCCCCATTAGTGCAAAGTTTTGGACTGCGCTTCAAAAATATATTTTATTTCATACAAGAAAAAAAGGTTGGATTAAAAGGAAAAACAATTATTACTGTATTTTAATCCAAAGATAAAAATATATATGGCGGAAAACAGTCAGGTGACTTGAAGTTCCACTCTGAGACCCCCAATTTGGCCAAATTTCAAAATTGCCCGATATGCATGAGTGATACATCATTGGAAAGCTTAAAATCTCAATTTTCTGGGGGAAGAAAATTTTTGAACAGGAGGGCATTTTTGAAAAAAAATATCTTTTAAACAGCAAAACCCTATCTGGAGGCGAGAGCACGCGAGAGCAGAATTACAGACGCCATGACTTTAACGATATATTAGCATGTATCAACGAGTGTCAAGACACAGCTGTGAATGGCCACAGCTGGATTTTGGGGGGATTTTATAGGTGAAACATGGTAATATAACAAGGGTCGTGATGCCGATATTGCAGACATCAAGGAGTGGTCGAGATTTTCTTTTTCATATATTTACCCTTTTAAATGTTTTTTTCTCTCCAATTTTTCTTTGTTTGGATCAATTATTTATCATCTAACATATCGGAGAAAACGCGACAGTAACAAAAAATACAATTAAGCGATACATGTGAGGTAGATATCCGTGACTTTTTTACAGACGCCATTTTTTTCATTGTGACATAATTTGATTAAAAGTTTAAAATATGTGAGTGAATAATTTTTTCAAGTCATTTATTATTATTATTTTTAAACAAAATATGAGACATCAATTAATGATTCTAAGCTAAAAACGACAGACATTTTGAATAATAACTATAATTATTTACCTTAGTTTTATGGCTAGGATGAAACAAAAGCGGTTGCGCGATGTCTGTAAACGGGGGTTTTCAGGGTAAAACGGACAAATTAAAAATAGTTTCGGGGCTTAATGCGCCATGAATCTGCTATGGCAGCATATAGACATATTGTTTTATCAAATACAACAGTTGTTTTAGCTTAAAGTACAGCAGTTTCTTTTAAAGAGGAGTGCAAGAGAAGAAACTGCTTTTTCAGTCTTGTCTGTGTTTTCCACCATATACAATATTAAACCTTTATATATTTCTGGGGAAATATATTCATAAATCTAAATTTCAAAACGTAAATCCGAACTTTAAATTATTTTTGTGTGAAATTGAATCGTATTTCACATCACTTAATATGATACAGAATAAAAAATGCAAGTCTGTTCTAGAAGCTAATGCAAAATTGTTTAGTAAATAACATGTTTTTTTTTTCTTTCTTATAATTTGTTTGTTATTTATTTTTGTATGTCTTACAATGTAAGAGGAAATACAGTATTGTTGATAAGGGTTTATTCTAGGTGAGCTGTTTTTTCTGTATTACTGTTGTTCGGTATGTATGTCTATTGTTCAATTTAAAAAAAAAAAAAAAAAAAAAAAAAAAAAAAAAAAAAAAGTACTTTGTAACCCAGGGACTACCTGTATTGTATAGAGCAGGGGTTCCCAACCTATTCCACTAAGGCACACTGTGGGTGCAGGATTTCATTCTTACCAAACAAGATGACAACACTTTTTCCCCAATCTGGTGTTTTACAAGTGCAATCAGTTGATTGCAGTCAGGTGTGGCTTGTTTTAGCAGAAGCCTCATTGGTTCAACTGTCTCTGCTGGATCGGCTGGAACAAAAACCAGGACCCACAGTGTGCCTTGAGGACTGGGTTGAAAACCCCTGGTATAGAGTACAGATTTTAACCACGTTTTGTGATAGTTGAAAGCGAAATAGCGACATCTTACGGTCGATATATGAACAAACCAGTCCAAGCTTTGACATGGAAAAGTGCATTGTTTGTTAAAATGGTTTTAAAGAAGTGCCAGTTTGAAACACTCCGTTTAAATATTCTTAATCAGTGGCTTATAATACCACATAATAGTCTTTATTTCAAAATTCCTGCCAACTTAACATTTTTATTTATTTATTTACCCCAAAACATTGTGAGCCATTGGTGGGCTTCTCTACCACCAGGCTTTACAAGTTTTCTGGAGGGGAAAAATTGCATACTTGAAAACAGCTGTCACGCTTAAAACAAAATTTTAATCAAAAACTTTTTTTCGTTCTGATTCACATTGGAAGACTGATGATGGAAGCAGGATACACAGGGGAGAAAAAAACAAATAGCACAATGTTACAACACATATTCACTCATCGTCTTCGGCAGAGGAAGTCTTTCTAATTGTGTTGCAGAAAAAGGTCAAGGGACATTTGGGCAGCAGCAAAAGCTATGAGCTTATTGGATTGCGCAATGTCGCCCTGCAGGTGGTGGCAGCTGGACGCAGGCGGACGTTAAAGACAAGTTAACGGCACCAATAAAGAAGGCTGCAAGCATAAAAAAAATAGCAATGAAATGCGGTTAATCAGCTTTTTTTTTTAAATCAAATGTTTGGCTCAGGTTTTATGATTACGTTTAAAAAGCAGCGATGGACAAACATAAGGTATAAATGTATGATAATAATCATTTACTTTAAAATATAACTTGATTGGCTGAATAATGCATAGGAAAGTATAGTAAAGTGGCATTTGACGGTCCTTTTTGCAAATAAAAAAAGGTTCCTGCCAGTGCAGGAAGGAACCCCATGGTCCATGCTTTGTCTCCCAAACTATTCTTGTACCTGCAGCAGGCGCTCCTGCTCTTGCTGCCACCTTTCCTGACGCTTTCGCTCCTCGTCCGGGTCCCAGGACCAGCGGTCGGCCCGTCTGGCCTGAGGCGATACCGGCACGGAAACCTAATTGGACGCCCGCCCACCAACATCGAACACATGCAACCACAAAACCCATGGCACAGAGATAGTCATGCACACGTTGGACACCCTCAGACAACCAGGAATCACACACACATACAGGGGGAAAAAAAGGGAAGGGAAAAGACTGAGATAGTTGGTCTACCACAACAGCACTACTCCAATGCTAGCCAATCCACTCCTACTGAAGGAGAGAGAAGACAGAAAAGGACAGAGGTGAACACGGGTGGAGGGAAGACTCAAGTTTCGACTAAATCGCGTCCCTTGGAAGCCGCGGCATGTCATTACTTGAGTTAAAACGACATAAATTCTGTTTAATGAAAATACGAGCAGCCGATAACATTGAGCCAGATGAGAATCGAGACATGTCTACAAACAGTATACCACAAAATACTGTATTAGAAAAATGTTGACTGTACTCACGTTGCTATGGTGATTCTTCTCCCCCTTATCTGCAGAATGTAATGCAAATGAATGTAAATGTTGCTTTCCATCTGATTTGTGAAAACACCACAAGAGATTGTAATTATCTGCAGGATGTAATGCAAATGAATGTAAATGTTGCTTTCCATCTGATTTGTGAAAACACCACAAGAGATTATAATTAACCTTGTAGTGATGAAAAAAGATTGAATGTAACTACTGTGATGCTTTGTAATATGTACTTTTTGAGATCTAGTTTTCAACACATGAATTTAAGAATGACCTAATTTCACTACAACAAAACAGAAAAAGATGTTTACCTGCAAAGAACTCTGAGCGTAAATTTGGGTTGCTGCTTGTCTGCGGAGAGCGGTTGCTGTTTTTCAAAGCTATGGAAAAAAAGCGTGTGTAAAAAGTACCGTAATTTTTGGACTATATTTGTTCATAGATAAGATGCACCGGACTATAAGCCGCAGCTGTCCTCATTGTATAATAGGATATTTACACCAAAAGATTAACCGGTAACACTTTATTTGACAGCGGCGTCATAAAACCGTCATGATTATGACATGACACTGTCATGAGCATTAATGGATGCTTATGACAGATGTCATTTAGCGTCATCCGGCAAATTGTCTAACTTTTGAACGGATGAAAAAGATCTGAGCTGGACATAAATGGAGTTAGTGACAAAATTTGCCAGATGACACTTAACCCTTAAATACCTGCCACATGAAGCAATTATCAGAGAATCCCAAAATTTGAAAAATAAGGTCCTAATGAAACCTTTTTTCAAATTTGTAAAAAGAAAAGTCAAAATGAATATGTGTAATAAGCGCTCTGATATCTATAACTCTTGCTAAATCCTGTTTGTTTTTCTCATGGAACCTGCAGATGCATGTGTTGACTTGCATCAAGTCATCCCCCCCGCCCCCCCCAAAAGAATTAGTCTCAAAATCATGAAATTTTAGGTGTATCAAATGTGATACTTTTGGCAATAAAGGGTTAATGACATCTGTCATAACTGATAAGCATTCATTAATGCCCATGACAGTGTCATGCCATAATTATGACGGCCTTATGACGCTGCTGTCAAATGAATTGTTACCTTTTATCAATCCAAATAAATCAACAAATAAGCTGCAAGGTTCAAAATGAGGGGAAAAAAAAGTAGTGGCTTATAGTGCGAAAATGACGGTATTCAAAACGTAGAAAACCAGTGACAGTATTTAGAACTGAATTTGTGTCAAGTCACCTTCTGTTGTTGTTGGCGGTTGATTTCCCAAACAAGGAACATCCTCTTTTTTCTGGTTCTCCTCTAGACGACTCTGTATGCTCATCTACAGATTAAACAGGATTATTTAAAGGATAGCTTTAACTGTACCGTGTGTTAAATAAAAAAACAAAACTAATCCACTGCCATTGATGGTAATATATTGCATGTCCAATCCATTTTAACTGTGTGTGCGTGTCACTGTCAATGGCAGTTAAAGAGTAAATGACTCACCACTGAAGTTTCAGATGATGGACATGATGGTACAGTTTCTTGTTTGGTTTCTGCAAAGACATTGTGTGATAAATAAAACATTTGAAAGTGAAAATCCAAACCCATCTTGCCCTATGTAAAAAGCTTCTTGCCTCCTTGAAAATAATAATGGGTTGTGCCACCCTTGGCAGCAATAACTGAAATCAAGCATTTGTTATAATTTGTGCTGAGTCTTTCACATTACTGTGGAAGAATTTTAGCTCATTCTTTGCAGAACTGTTTTAATATATTAAAATCCGGCCATGCTAAACCTTAATTATTTTATGATCTAAGAGCTCGCTAGTTTGAGCGCACAAACTAATGCCTGGATGTTCTCCATCAGGATTTTCTGGTAGACAGCAGAATTAATTGTGCTGTCAATCACAGCAAGTTGTCCATGTTCTGAGGCAGTAAATCAGCCCCAGGTTATCACACTGCCACAACCATGCTTTATAATGTTAATTTTATCAAATGCAGTGCTATTTCTATGCGAGATGCAACTGACTAGACTCTAGTGCTGCAATGCTTAATCGATTAACTCAATTAATTTGATTCGGAAAATCAAGAAGAATCAAATTTTGTTGCTTTGAGGATCCGTTTAATTAGAGTGTCGTTGTAATGGTTTGTTTTGAAAGTGTTTACATTTTGTTTATTGATTTGGTTGGATACACTGCCTTATAGAGGCAACAGGGAATATGTCTTGTAACATGGCTGGATCCAGCTTCTCCCTGTTAAGACCAACATAAGGTTGTACGTTTTTGTTGGCGCTAAAATGATTGTTTATGCACTCGTACTTTAGTGTAGAGGTATATTTAGCAGGTTTTTTTTTTTTTGTTAAGAGCATTGTTAAAAAAATGTTTGCATTTCATAGCATTTAAGATAGCGGACATTTGCTATGCAAGTTAGCTAATTGTTATTTTGTTGTACTTAGATTCTCATTTATTTTTCATTTTTTATGCTGTTTGAGGCTAAGCTCAGGTATTTTAATTATTGCTTTTGTGAAATGAAAGTGCAACCCTGCATAGTTTGGAAAAAACACTCGGGAATTTTATTTTGTACTGGCATTTATTGTTGATAGATTAATTGATAGATTAATCGATTACTGAAATAATCAATAGCTGCAGCCCTAATAGACACCTTCCCAACAAAACAAAAATCCGGAGGGGGGGCAAATATTTCTTGACGGCACTGTAAATGTTCCAAATTTTGTCACATTCTTAGCCAACAGTGTGTCTAATGTATATATAACCACCTGCCTTTTCTGCTTACTTGTCAGCTATGCTCGGTCAAGATGTGGTATTTCTAAGTCAGGTTTTTATGTATTTGGCAACTTTGCTGCATGCATGACTACGTTTCAAATCTACTTAGGTGGTTAGGTAATGAAGATAGCCCCCGTTTTGTTGCCTTTGTTCCATCCGGTGTGGTCATGGTAACAAAAAAAGTACAGTGCATTTGCATGAGACAGACCCACTTTCATTCATTCTCCTTTTATGTATTTAGACTGGATACCAGTGAAAATCCCCAGGGAGTGCGAACCGTTTGAAATTGTGAAAAACAATGCACTATGTCTGCAATATGACAGATCCACAATCATCCAGGTGGAGGCAGCAGAGTTGCGCGTGACTCAGACCTGCAGCTGTCTGATCTGAGGCTGCTGATTCGCACTTTTTCTCCACTGGAGCCACTGGTGACTGCCTTCCACTCTTCCTCCTGAAGATTTCCTCAGGCGTGTGTAGTTCCTAGATTTAAAAAAAAAAAAAAAAAAATAGTGCATGTTTGCATGTATACCAAATCATTTTGTATAGCTAACTGAAATAAACCATTCAAATTCGCTATAGGCTCATAGCAAGGACGTAGGTTTGAATATGGCCGGTAGGGACATAACACTACCAAATTTTCAGGATGCTCAAATTGTCCCCACCAACCTTTAAGCAACCCTGTATGCATTATATAATGAGTTCAGCTATACAAGTAATTTAGATTGCCTTCCCATACATTGTAAGGATAAAATTGACCCTACCATTATTAAGTGAATTATTTTCAATATAGTCATTTCATTATATTTACCCATTTTCACTTGCTGAATGTCCATTTTTTCCCCCCTCAAACCCATGTTTGATTGGCTGATGACTTGACCCACCTCCGACACACACACACACACACACACGGTCACACTCACCGCCCCGACGGAAATACATGTCGACAACATGTAGGGCTGTCCCAAACGACTAATTTTCTCCCGATTAGTCAGCCGACTATTTTTACGATTAGTCGACTAATCTAATAATTAAAAAAAAAATTTTTTTTTTTTTACTAATTTAGCAATGAATTTTTTGTTGGCGCTTATCAATTCACACAAACATATTGGAACACTTAAATTATTTATTAAAGTATAAATAAACACGTAAATAATAATAAATCACAAATAAACAATGAGTTCAAATGCTGATAAAATTAACTAGAGCAAAAGAATGGAATGTAAACAGATTCAGAACACTGACTTTGCCTTTCCAACATGATTCAAAACAATTCTTAAAAAAACACCTAGCATTATAGTACTATATATAAAAGTATTATAATAATTATAATAATTATTCATTGCCAATAAGATTTTTCATAAAGGTTTTCATTTTAAAGGTATTCTTAGTGTTGAATCTCAATTCTGAAGTATGTGGGATTAACTCCAGAAATCGCTATTTATATGACGAACATGACATGCTTTTATTTTGAAATGTTCACCGGAAGTACGTTCGCTAAACCGCTAACTTCAGCTTTACACTCCGCAAAAAGGCACTTTTTGTCTTTGCATGTACTGTCAATAATAGATTTTTTCTTTATCATTTTTTTCATTTGCAAATGCTGTTAACCAGCGATTTTTCATGTTTGAAGTGTCATCTTTTAACCGCAAGTTTGCTTTCACGAGACGACTGCCAATGTTTTATAGCAGGCTAAAGTAAGTTGCCTTTTCCCCCCACATTCACCTCAGTGTAGCAGTGGTAACGTTAGTATTTAATATAGATGTGTTTTCTTATTTTGTATGTCTGAACTTTAATTCTACAGCGTGTTGATAAGAGAAAGGAACTGGAGTCTCAGATGCCATCAGCACGCACGCACCAATGTATGCACGCACGCAGCGATAAAAGGCAGCCGTGAAAATTACCGCCCTCATTTTTATTTGCCGTGCGATAAATGGACTCATTGCATATCGCGACAGGCTTAGCAACTTCAATAAAACATGTCGTTAGTTAGTTAGATGGACTTACAAACTGGGTGACGGCGCTTGAGGTGTTTATTCACGGCCGACGTGCAGCCAAGCTTGGCATTGAAGAGACAGGACAGAAGAGTGTACCCTCCTCTGTTTCTTTGAAATAAGTCAATGTTTTGGACACTCTGGTGCGCTTTTTTGGCTTTGTGCCGCTTTCCCCGCTTGCATACAGAGCGTCCGACATTCTGATCTTTCCATGCATATATTTTTCATCGATGACGTCGACTATGTCGACTAGTCGGGACAGCTCTAACAACATGCCATCCCGGCCCCCTTCAAAGAGGAGGGATATTATAAGCTTTTTTTTGGCAAGCAGGAGCAACTGTGAGTAATCTAAAAAGACACCAATGTTCTGGAAGTGGGAAACACACCACTTTTGCTATTGAAACTCCAACCTGCATCAGAGTTAGCATAACATTAAACTGTGTGAACTTGCTAACCTGCAAAACTCGAGTAGGAAGCTGCTTAGAGAGAACTCTCCTTTTTGTGTTTTCTACTGTTAACGTTAATTAAACTGGAAGAAATGAAGTGAACTCAGTCAGAAACTATAGAACCAAAAACGTGAGCAAGAAGCTGCTTTAGAGAGAGACGGGTGCTGCATAACCAAATATGTTGCTCACACAACACAACATACATACAACATAATCAAAATTTACTCTGTACATAAAAAATAAAATTGGGGGATGCCGCGAGCTACCCACACTGGCGTTGTGATCGACTGGTCGTAATGAGCACACTGATTTAGCATATGAATGAATTAGGTTCATATTTGTGAGAAATGTAGCCCTGACCCTCATTCACCCAATCTGTTTGGTCTTATTAACTCATTTGCTCCCAAAAACGTATAAATACGTTCTATTTCTAATTGTTTCAGTGTCCCAAAGACGACGTCTTTTACGTTTTTTTTCACAAGAGGCATCTCTAGGTTCTGATGCAACTTAGCTCCAAAGCACAATGCTGAAAGTCCACTTTAAAGCATTAAAACTGGCCACTGGAGGGCAGTAGTGCATATTGTAAGACCCGCAACCCAATTCAATGGCATGAACCACCAGGCCGCACAGCCGGGGTACCGGCGGAAGACGACCGGATGGATGACCAGGACGCCAGGCGCGGGAAGTCCAAGCAGGACGACCGGGACCACCAGTGCAGCGGACGATGCCGTTGAGTCCATGCTGCTTGCCAAGCAGAGCCCGTGCCGCTGTGCTCGGCCGCTTGCATCCCCCACTACCCTCCAGTGTCCCACGACTCAGCCGGAAACGCACACGGCCAAACCAGTTCCCCCCCAGAAACACAACATGCCCCACACAAGTTCACCAGGCGAACTCCGCCACGAGGCAGTGGTCACCACAAAAGAAAGACTCAAAAAAATCCATCTTGATGAGACAAGTGGCGATTGTTGTGTATTTGTTACATTTATAAATATTAGAATGATCAGGCTGTTGTGGCTGAACACCATGTACCACACATCTTTAATCTCACTACTTTGCACTGCGCCGCACACAACAAACAAACATACACTCACCAGCCACTTTATTAGGTACACCTGTCCAACTGCTCGTTAACACTTAATTTCTAATCAGCCAATTACATGGCGGCAACTCAGTGTCTTTAGGCATGTAGACATGGTTTAAGACAATCTCCTGCAGTTCAAACAGAGCATCAGTATGGGGAAGAAAGGTGATTTGAATGACTTTGAACGTGGCATGGTTGTTGGTGCCAGAAGGGCTGGTCTGAGTATTTCAGAAACTGCTGATCTACTGGGATTTTCACGCACAACCATCTCTAGGGTTTACAGAGAATGGTCCGAAAAAGAAAAAATATCCAGTGAGCGGCAGTTCTGTGGGCGGAAATGTCTTGTTGATGCCATTGGATAATGGCCAGACTGGTTTGAGCTGATAGAAAGGCAACAGTGGCTCAAATAACCACCCGTTACAACCAAGGTAGGCAGAAGAGCATCTCTGAATGCACAGTACGTTGAAACTTTGAGGCAGATGGGCTACAGCAGCAGAAGACCACGCCGGGTGCCACTCCTTTCAGCTAAGAACAGGAAACTGAGGCTACAATTTGCACAAGCTCATCGAAATTGGACAATAGAAGATTGGAAAAATGTTGCCCGGTCTGATGAGTCTCGATTTTTGCTGCGACATTTGGATGGTAGGGTCAGAATTTGGCGTCAGCAACATGAAAGTATGGATCCATCCTGCCTTGTATCAACAGTTCAGGCTGGTGGTGGAGGTGTAATGGTATGGGGAATATTATCTTGGAACTCTTTGGGCCCCTTGGTACCAATTGAGCATCGTTGGAACGCCACAGCCTACCTGAGTATTGTTGCTGACCATGTCCATCCCTTTATGACCACAATGTACCCAACTTCTGATGGCTACTTTCAGCTGGATAATGCACCATGTCATAAAGCTGGAATCATCTCAGACTGGTTTCTTCAACATGACAATGAGTTCACTGTACTCAAATGGCCTCCACAGTCACCAGATCTCAATCCAATAGAGCATCTTTGGGATGTGGTGGAACGGGAGATTCGCATCATGGATGTGCAGCCGACAAATCTGCACCAACTGTGTGATGCCATCATGTCAATATGGACCAAACTCTTTGAGGAATGCTTCTAGCACCTTGTTGAATCTATGCCACGAAGAATTCTGGCAGTTCTGAAGGCAAAAGGGGGTCCAACCCGTTACTAGCATGGTATACCTAATAAAGTGGCCGGTGAGTGTATATTCCCCACAGACCCAGACATGACATGTCAAACAAGGATGTGCTTCCCAGGGCGAACCAAACGATCTAGGATGACATACATCATCCTATCAATATATTACAGCGATGAGGGAAAAGTTTACCCCGGCTGTCGCGGCCACAACAGTGTCCTCTCTCAGTTCAATAGTTTAGTTATGTGTAAATAAATTGTTACTTTGCTAACAAAAGCTCTATTTGTCTTGTTTATGTTATTTTGTAGAAGGAAAACATTATTCAGATGTTTGGGATGCCACAAAGCAAAAAATAGCTGTGTTAAAGTCAGTTATGTTTGAAATGTATGCTTTTACAAAAAGCTCAATTTCTCCGTTTTTCATCAGAAATTGGAAAATTGCTCAAGCTAAGCTATTTTCTAATGCTGATTTCTAAAGAATGGAAAAAGATATGAACTAACTTTTATTTCTGCTGAAAGAAGAGAGTCTAATATTTATTTTGGTGGGTTTATGTTTATATAGCAATAGAACAGAATTTTCTGTGGGCCTTGCAAACTCGGTCAAAACCCAGTAAAACGGCTGGGAGCGAAGGGCCTTGCTCTAGTGAAAATGGCTGGGAGTAAATGAGTTAATGTTCCATCCCGAGCAAAAAGTGTACATACAGGTTATGCTGTTATATCGTCCCTGCCAATGTTTAAACCAAACCTTTGCCCTTGGCTCATAAGTATTAAATTTGGCACACAATATCGATAATTGTCTGTTAAATGTTTACCATTTAATGGGCATGATTCATGTCAACAATGGAATTTTTTGATGTTTGAATTAGCTCGATCACTCATGTCACAAACAATACCAGTTGAGAGGGTGTTGAAAAGTCTCCATAAGCAGACAGTATTTCACTCTTTCTTTGGCTTTTTTGTTCACCACACAAAGGATGCAGTGAATGCAAATCACAGGAAAAAATAATGAAGTCAAGGGCTTTTCCTGTCACAGAACACAATATCCTGTAGGTCCTTCCACAACATGCTCTAAAACGGTAACTGAACACGCAATGGTTTTACCTCTGGTAGTGAAGTGGGCCTGCTAGGTGGCGTTGAACACAGAACGACTTCCTTGTCGTGGACATCACTCGACACTTCCTCGGTGTTGGCGGACAGCGGACTTCCTCCTTCTGTGGAGGTGTTGTGGTCTGTGGTTTTGGGCGAGGAGGATGGTAAGAAAACAGGCGAGTGTTCCCTTTCTTGACTCTCAGACGTGGTGGGAGAGTCGTCATTGCCTCCTGCATTGCCGTTGACACGTGGTGAATCTTCGGCCTAGAACAGATGGATGCTGTGTTGAGCCAATTCTGTGCTAATATTCAACTACGTACTGTATGTGCTAATAAAATAAACCGTGATGAAGCCTCACATTTACATGATTTGAAATGATACAGTTTGACAGCACCAGAAGCGCCTTGACATGTTTTTTTTTTTTTTTAAGAGTAGTCCAAATTGTTACCATGCTAGTCTGAATCAGATTCTGATGGACAAGTTTACAGTTGTTATGAACCTCAAATACTGTATTAGGGCAACAACTAACGATTATTTTTATAATCGATTAAAGGGCCAATTAATTAAATGATCAAACAACTAATCAGATAATATGACTTTTTTTTCAATTACCTTCACAGTTTAACTTGAGGCATGTTGCAAGTAGAAGACAAAAGACAATTTCAAAGCACTCTTTTGTATGACTATTTACAGTTTGAATGACAGTTTGTGTTGAGACTTTAAGCTGTTATATGATTGGGTTTATATTAGGGCTGTCAAACGATTAAAATTTCTAATCGAGTTAATTGTAATTAATCGCAATTCAAACCATGTATAAAATATGCCATATTTTTCTGTAAATTATTGTTGGAATGGAAAGATAAGACACAAGACGGATATATACATTCAACATATGGTAACGGTACATAAGTACTGTATTTGTTTATTATAACAATAAATCAACATGATGGCATTAACATTATTAACATTCTCTTAAAGCGATCCATGGATAGAAAGACTTGTAGTTCTTAAAAGATAAATGTTAGTACAAGTTATAGAAATTTTATATTAAAACCCCTCTTAATGTTTTCGTTTTATTAAAATTTGTAAAATTTTCAA
Source organism: Corythoichthys intestinalis (assembly GCF_030265065.1). Classification (NCBI taxonomy): domain Eukaryota; kingdom Metazoa; phylum Chordata; class Actinopteri; order Syngnathiformes; family Syngnathidae; genus Corythoichthys; species Corythoichthys intestinalis. The sequence continues at coordinate 46,181,666 of NC_080405.1, read as the reverse complement.
TCAAAAAATAAACTAGTAGCTCACCATTGTTAATGTCAATAATTACACCACGCTCACTCCTTGTGCTGAAACTCATAAAATCATTTGGGCCCAAGCGCCAGCAGAGGGCGCCAAACACCAAAAAAACAAGTAACAAGCAGACATTACACTGCTGTCATTTTAATCTGTTTGACCGGGGCATGTGCGTTAATTGTGTCAGATATTTTAACGTGATTAATTTAAAAAATTACCGCCCGTTAGCGCGATCATTTTGACAGCCCAATTTTATATAGGTGTTTCCTTTATAAAAAGAAATTTAAAATCAACTTTACTGTCCAACAATAACTTAAGCACTAATATGCTTCTCCATACGATTAGAACACTGATTAGCATAATTGCTAACTAGCTTAGCCCTCTGTGATAAGTAGTAATGTCCCATCAACAAAGAATAAAAACTATGCAATTTGCTTCATTTACTCGCCTCTGATGAGGCGCAGTGGATCTAACACAAAAAACAATCTAACTCTCGAGATTTTGTATAATTATTGATTCAGCAACCCAGCCTGAATGTAGAAGTAAACTCTCTCTCTCTTGCTCTAATCACTGGCATGCACGCGAAAAGCCTCACATTACACATAAACAAGATCGCAAATGAGACTGCTCATAGCTGCCGGCATAAATCGATTATCAAAATTGTTGGCAACTAATTTATTAATCGATTTTAATTGATTACTTGTTGCAGCCTCTTTGAGAAGCTAGTTTAGATAGTAAGATGTCTGAAAAGTGGCAAAAATGTGATTTTTTCCCCCCCCAAAGTAAAAGCAGATTTTTTAATGTGCTACTTTGACTTAACAAAAATATAATGAAAAAATGTTAATATTTACAATTGAGAAGTTATATATATGTAATAATTTCAACGATTTAGGGAAGTTTAAGGTGGAGAAGGTCCTAAACGATTAATTTGGGTATTGAAATAGTCGTTGAATAATTTGCTAATCGAATAGTTGTCGATTAATCGATTAATTGTTGCACCTTTATACTATATGCATGCCTAGTTATGGCTATAGCTAGATAGCTATAATTCCAGCAACATGTAACGTATACTTTTGCCATATTGGAACATACCACAAATTCTTCAAGCCACAATACCAGCCCTATGTTTGTGTAAGATGTGCTTTAATGCTTTTGCACACTAACAGTATTTACAATAATTAAACCAATTATGTGTGTTTAAAACTAGGTGTTATGATTATGTTTTCTCATGTAGCAGTCTATTCGCTTGTGCTTTAGTGCTTACACAATGAAAAGAGTAAGGTTTCTGTTTTCAGTAAACGTCACCATAATGTTTCATTCTGGTTTCTGTTCTCAGTAACTGATACCATAACAGCTATTTCTCGGTAAACGAAACTTACGCATGTGCAATGAATGCTCTCCACTTGTCAATAAAAGACGCAACCCCAGGGAGGGGGATGAGAGAGACTCACTGCGAGCGAGCGTGCTACGCTGTCGACCCTCTCCCTGGTGGCCGCCGGTGAAACTCAAGATTCCGTCTCCTGTCTGATCCTTGCCTTCGTCCTCCTCTAGGTCTTTGTTATTTTGCTAGATACAAGTAAGTTTAGACCTAACAGTTTGGGACTCCCAAAATACAGTACATATACTTTAACCCGGATACACACGATTGCAAAAATCAGTGTTAAGGTTCTCTACAAAGCAAGTAATTTGTTGGAGGAATAATACCAAACAGTATTCAAAGAGGGCCCTAATGATACCTTGGGGGAGGAATTGAGAACTAGAACTAAACGAATCTGTGGGGCTAAAACCCCACTTGTGCTTTCATTTGTGCTCAGCACCGCCTACCAATGCGCTATTAGCTTATACATGCAGACTTTAGCAGCAAGCGGGCCTCAGAGACAAAGAGACGCTCGTAATATATGTGTGAGGAGGCTCCTGGTGAACTTCTCATTACGTACTTCCCGCATCCCAATCTGCGCCCCCTTATATACCTCCACCTTCTCATCCGTCTCCAAGCAGCCTGTGTGGGCCCTCTTTGTGCACCGGGGAGTCCACTCCACATTGAGAGGACCCTTCTCCGACAACTTCTTAAGTCAATAGGGAACACAAGGCTCCATTCAAAGAGAGACTGGGATGCCTGACAAGACATTCCACAGAAGCACTCGGCTACATTTAGCCAAGTAGCGAGCATCAGTGCCCTATATTTTATTTTGTATGTCTTATTTTGAGGGGGGTGCTTTACAAAGCCAAGCTTCCCCACATATAAAATTTGTATCTATTTTACGCATCCCCTTTTTAATACACTGCACAGCCCACGCTTTTTACCGATTCGCACAGTTCTAAATTTTGAAACTTTCCACAAATTCATGCGAGAAAACACGGTAAGATTTGTTTTCTTATCTTGGCCAGAGAAAATATGCAACATTGCTTTAGCCTTCAAAATTCTGTGCTGAGTGATCATCACACATTAAATGTAACTCGTAGCATCGTCTTAAAATCTTAGACAATTTATTTATTTTATTTTATTTTTTATACATAGTTTGTGGTGCCCAGGTGGGAATAATTAATTGAAATAATGTACTGCTTTCCTGCTGAGTGTGTATTATCACCAAATTGCTGTTGTCCTTGTAGATAGACGCTACAACATGTGCTCGTCTGTCAAGGTTCATGTGAAATAGTTGGAAAACTTTATTTATTGATTTATTTATTGGGTAATTAAAAAAAAAATTTACAGACGAAATCATTTTTAGTAAATGTAGCCTATAACTAGATTAAATTAGTCTTGAGTTTTCGTCAACAAAAACTAGACAAACACATTTTGAGATGACAAATACCGTATTGGCCCGAATATAAGACGATGTTTTTTGCACTGAAATAAGATTGAAAAAGAGGAGGTCGTCTTATAACTGCGGCCTAAAAAAAAAAAAAAAAAAAACTGCGGCCTAGACATATACCCATTCACGACGCTGGATGGCGCCAGTCATCAATGAATCGAATGCTGAACGCGACTCGGGCGGCCAAAGCGAACCCCTGACACGAAGAAGAAAGTGGTAAGAAGGAAAAGAGAAGAAAATACCGGTAATAGAAGAGATAACCAAAAATGGAGAAACTTCGCGACACTTTGGAGAAAAGTGGGTCGAAGATTGGCCAGATTAACAGGTGTTCGGCCATTCCTTACTACGCGGCGAAACGTCCTACACAATGCTCAGGGCGCTTGCGTATGCATTCACACGCATGCGCACATCGGTTGGAAGCGGTGAGTACTCACTATTTTTGTTTTTATTTAGTTATTTAGAACCTTTTCACAGCCTCAAAGATACTTTTTGCATGTATTACCCTCTCATACTTTTAACCATTGTGTTTTTTTGTGTTAGCTTTGAAGCAGTTGACCACATTAGTCACGTAGCGTATTTAAACCGTCCTTATTTGATATAACTACATTTAAGTATTTTCTGCAGGCATTTCTTTAGTACGTTATTCCTGTATGCATCTAAACAAAACAAGTTTAGAGCGCACGGTAGTAATTTAGGTGTCAAATTCGACTAATGTAGGACGTTTCGCCGATGTAGCATATTTTGGCAGAACACCGGCAGCTGAGGAGAAGTTATGACGCAAACTTCAAGTTGATGGTGATAAATGAGGCGGTGTCTTCAAACAACTGCAAAGCGGCTGTGAAATATGGTGTCACAGAGTGTAATGTACGGAGATGGAGAGCTCAAAAAGATCGCCTAAAAAATGCTCACAGTCAGAGAAAAGCTTTCCGTGGTCGTTTCTGTATAAAAATTAATTTGGTGTTCAAAAAGTCTTTTTTCAAACTTGAGTCTTGAAAAAGAGGGGGTCGTCTTATAATCGGGGTCGTCTTATATTCGGGCCAATACGGTATATAAGACTAATAAGTATCATCGTCCAAAAGACTAAGATGTGGATGAAAATGAAAAGGGCTGCCAAAAACAACTGCGAGACACAGGATATCTTTCGATTTCGCCCCAACATTCATGGTTGCGGCAAAAATGTGGGTATTTTTTTTGACAAAAAAAGCACATTCAATGGCAAAAAAATTCAAAATTCCAAAATGTATCTCACCCTATATTTTTCATCTGATTCACATTTTAAAAAAAAACCAAGAAATCACACAAAAGTTGTAATCAGTTTTTCACAAAAACATTACGTACCACCAAAATTTTACATAAACATGCCTATTTATTTCCAATGGGAAAAAAATGACCAGATATCAACAAGAAATCACCTGGAAAAGCACCCAAATCTCCAGGAACTGACCAAGAAATGCGCTAAAATCAACAGGAAACGATAAAAAATGGACAGGAAGTGGCCCGCAATGCTCAAAAATATGCAGAAAGTACCAGAAAAGTACCCTAAAATTAACAAGGAAGTGACCAAAATTACCTCATTGCCCAGCACTGACTACAATGGAATTCAAATTCATTTAAACTGGGAGGTTTGAATGTTCATCTTTCAGTGTCATTGATGGCACTTACTGTACATTTGATTGGGAGGGGCTCATTTGCCCTTCCTACTCAAAATGAATTGGACTTCTAGCGCCGTAAATGGCGGTCAATGAATTAACAATGAAAACAGCCCAAAAATGTTACAAGCTTGGTAACTGAACATACTAAACTTGTAAGTCAAGGTACCTTCTTAAAACCTTATTAGTATACATAAACACATGACTAGCACTGCAACGATTAATCAATTAACTTGAATATTCAATTAGAAAAAAAGATTCGAATTAAATTTTGCTGCTTCGAGTATTCGTTTGATTAAAGTGCCGTTGTAATGGTTTATTTTGAAAGTGGTAGCATTTAGTTTTACTGATTTGGGGGATACACTGTCCTCTAGTCTGCCTCATTTCACATGGCTGAATCCAGCTGCTCCATGTTAAGAAACACATAAGTTTTTGTTTGAGCTAATTTTTTTAAAAATGCATTTGTAATTCAGTTTATAGGTATTTTCAGCTGTTTTTTGTCGAAATATGTGTCTGAACCATTTATTAAGAGCATTGCGGAAAAAAAAAGTTAACGTTTCAATAGCATTTAAGCTAGCGGACTTTTGCTATGTACAGTAAATTAGCCAATTGTTCTTTTGTTGTACATAGATCCTTATTTTATTTTATTTTTATACCGTTTGAGGCTCAGCTCAGGTATTTTAATTTTTCATGTTCCTTATACGATTACTCGATTATTCAAACTAACTACCGTAATTTCTGGACTATAAGGTGCACCTGACTATAAGCCGCCAGCCACCAAATTTGACATGAAAACGGCATTTCTTCATAGATAAGCCGCACTGGATTATAAGCCGCAGTTGTCCTCATTGTATTATGGAATATTTACACCAAAAGATATTAACTGGCAACACTTTATTTGACAAAGGCATTATAAGACTGTCATGAAACCAAATGAACCACCATGAAGCTTTGAACCAATTGGCTGCAAAGTCTTATTGTTTGAAAAATCTTCATTTGGCCATCACTGCTCCCTTGGGGGAGACAGTCAACCTCTGCTGGCCACCTGCTGTCAACACTGTTGTCATCCAACATTCCTCCTAGGATGCGTTGCGGCACTACAGATGTAAATAACAATCAAAATTCATGTTCTGTGCTAATTATTTCTTCAGTTACTGGTCCAGTTGTTTCATTAATTGCTAGCTATTGTATTTGGTAACATTTTCTTGGATAGTGGTGCCATAATACTGTCATAATTATTACATGACACTGTCATAAGCATTATTGAATGCTTATAATAGATGTCGGTTAGTGTCATCTCACTTTTGAATGGACGTAAAAGATCTGAGCTGGACATAAATGGGGTTAGTGACACAATATGACACATATTGACATCCGTCATAAGCATTCAGTAATGCCCATGATAGTGTCATGTCATAATTATGACATTCTTATGACAGTCTTATGATGCCGTTGTCAAATAAAGTGTTACCTATTAACCCAAATAAATCATCAAATAAGCCGCACTGGACTATAAGCCGCAGGATTCAAAATGAGGGAAAAAAGTAGCGGCTTATAGTCCGAAAATTAGGGTATTTCATCGATTAAGCGACTACGAAAATAATCGATAGCTGCAGCCCTGGTGCTGAGTGATCATCACACTAAATGCAACTTGTTGTATTAGCATAGCATTCGCCTTGCCATTAGCATTAGGCTAATGCTAATGGCAAGCATTCTCTTAAACTATTAGACAACTGTTTTTCTTTTACATACAGTTCGTGGCACCCAGGTGGGTATAATTTGAAAATAATGTACCGTTTTCCTGCATAGTGTGTATTATCACTAAGTTGGCGTTGTCCTTGTAGACGCTACAATAGGTGCTCGCCTGTCAAGGTTCATTCGAAATAGTTGGAAACCTTTATTTATTTTTGGAGTCCGTAAACGTCGACTATAACCTGGACGAAATTAGTCTTGAGTTATCGTCATCAAAAACTAGACGAAGACAAAACACATTTTGAGATGACTAAAATATGACTAAGACTAATAAGTATCATCGTCCAAAAGACTAAGATGAAGACAAAAAGATAAAAGGGCTGCCAAAAACAACACTAGTTTATAAAAACCAAAAAGCTGAAAATGCACTTTTGCATCCAACTTACTTTGCTCGGCCAAGGTTCCGGTGTTGTGGGCCAGGACTGAAAATAAGGCTTGGGCGTCAACAAAGGCAGCGGTTTGGGCGACAACGCCCGGTTGGACGGTGGCTCGGACGAGCGCGAGCGGATCTGCGGCCGGTGCGGCGACGAGTCACCGGGCCAGTCGGCGATTTGCGCTTCCAGCGTGGACGTAAACCTGGGGGCCGGGGCCGATTGTTGCCTCAGATACTTCATGGGCCCATCGGCGTCCCACGGTTGGGATGTGGTGGGAGAAGGGGTGAGGGGAGCGGGGAATCCCGTCAAAAATGGGTCGGCGGAGATGCTGCGGTCCAGAACCTTGGGCAGCTGTAGGCGCTCCATAACTGTCTCGCTTATGGAGAAACGCTGGGCGTAACTTTGGAGGATAGTTGACGCCTCCTCGGGAGTTTTGGCTCTCCGGTAAGCTGTCCGCAGCTCCTCCTCGCGACGTTCCCTGTCATTAAGTGGGGAAGATTATTAAAAAAAAAAAAACATTGATTTCTGATATTCTGGAATGAGTTTTTTTTTTATTTTAAATTTTCCAGAAAAGTGTGATTTACTTGTCCTCCACGATCTCCCTGTACGTCTTGATGCTTCTCCTCCTCTGTGAGATGCATGGGCCTCCAGTCATCAGCTGCTCCATCAGCTTCCTCTCTTCCTCCTTCTTGATGAGGTCTTGCGAGATGCTTCGCCGGCGACTTTTCCACCTGGCCAAGTCCTAACACATGCAAATGACCACTTTTACTAGAGTTGTAAAGGCACATTCAAATTCAGAAAAAAAAGGCAGCAAATCTCAGTTGGCTGGCCGATGTCATGGCTAGTATATAAACGTATAAAAGTAGTCCCCGGGTTACGACATACTTGATTTACGTGATTTCAACTTTGCGACACCGGAGTCTCTTCTGCCATTTTGTCTCCAGTGTCTTTTTTTTTTTTTTTTTTTTGTAGTTGCGAAACAGTACCTTTTTGTACCTCACGGTATCTTATTTTTTTACTTCATTTAATTAATACTACTGTTATGCCTTTCGGTGAAATGTGTATTTGATTATAATGTTGACTTTTGTTTGGTGATGTCTTTATTTTGGCGCAGGAAGCATAGACCAGGTAGTACTACCTCACGCGAGTAAGAGCGCATGTACATAAAAGAAGAACGTTTTGCACACTCGAAGAAGAGTGCTCGCGCACACATGAGGGAGAGCGCGTTTGCTCCAACAAAGAAGTTGCGCAGCCGAGAGATAGAGAAAGAAGGGAAACCTTACAGTTTAGCTCGCTGTCTAGCTAAGACTTGGTTCCAACGTCTTGGCAAGGACAGTGCAATGGCGTGTAATACATGTTTTTGGATAGTTATTTTGAACTTTAGGGGATATTTCAGGGTACTTAAAGGGAAGACTTGTAGGCTCTAATAAACCACAGTTGTTCTCTTTTACTAAAATATGTTATTAGAAACACATAAAATATTTATTTTGAATTAAAAATCTATAATATTTAGTAAAAGATTTGAGCTACGGAAGGTGCCATATTTTATGCGCGCAACGAACGCTTGGCATGATGACTTAGTTTGATACCGTTACTAGACAAACAATAATGGTGTTGTGTAATTTCTTCTACGCTGCGAGACGTCCAACACATGCGGACATTGGTTAAAAGCGGCGAGTACTCATTATTTGTGTTTTTATTGAGTCTTTAATCTGCTTTAAAGCAGATTGTTGATCTGTTGACCACATTAGTCATGTAGCGTATTTAACCCACCCTTATTTGATATTTCTACGTTTAAGTATTTTCTTAAGGCATCTTTGGTATATTCTGTCTCTATGCATCCAAACAGAACAAACTGAAAGCGCACGGTAGTACTTTGGGTGTCAAATTTCGCCGGGCTAGCACATTTTGGCAGAACACTGGTTTAGTCATACTTTCGTCTAGTCTCATCTAGAGCAGGGCGGTAAACCGAAAATTTACCGTTACCGAAATTCTTCACGATGACCGACGTAATTTTGACCATGTCGGTAAATTCGGTAATTTAATAAAAGAAGAAAATATAGTCTTTTCATCCCGCTTTGACTCTGTGTTGTTCGGCTATGTTCATTCCCCTTTAAGAAAGCAGAGTTTGCTTACGTTGGGAGTCACATGGTTTTCAGGAAGCCAATCAAACAGAAGCCCGGTAGGCTAACGCTAGCTGCTAACGCTAGCTGCTAACGCTACAAGTAAACGGGATGAAGTCGGGCTTAAGTTAACTTCGCCAAACTTTCACCCGACATTAAGTAAACTCTTGACAGGTTCCAGATAGGGATGGAAAAACCGAGGCTTTCTGAAACAATGAACCACTTTTAAGACAATTGCCCTAAATTGAATCACTGTTTGACACACTGCAAGAGCCCCATCTACTGGATAAACAGTGCACGTTTCTTTTTAAAAGTAAAGTTGACAAATTGCCCCAGCATTACATATCTTCAATAGAATTAAGTGGATGTCGTCTATTTCAACCAGGAGATCGTGTCGTCATTAAGTGTGATTTACACAATTAAAGTTGACCTCTTTAAGCCTGTGTCATTGCTTTTGTCTGTGGAGATGTGTTCAAAGCAGTATTTGTAATACACGACAGTGCTAGTCTTGTAAGTGGCTTGTCCTAGATGACAGGGAGTAACTATGTATTGTTTATTTTTTGTAAAAAATACAGTATAGTAAGCACAGTGCTTGGGAACAGGAATATTATTTATTGCATACTGTAAGGATTTCCAAAATCATAAGATGTAAATAATTGAGCTGAATAAAAGAAAGGAAAGGTTTGTGAAACATTTTATTTTTAAATTGAGTATAATTTCTGGGGGGCGGGTGGATGTGCCGTATTTGTATCTATTCTAAATATCTAAACGTATGCCACTATCTAGTGTATAACAATGCGGAATGAATTTAATGAAATTCAAGTGATGATATTTTTCAAGTCATACAAGCTGTTATAAATGTTCACACAAGAATTTTTATTGTTTACAAGATTTTTTTAATACTTAATGTTTAGACTGCATGTGCAATTGTTAAATTGAAAGCTGGTAAACAAATTTAACGAGAAACTGTTAATTTGTATTCCATGCATTGATTCAAATTTTCAAATTATATAACAGTTTGCTTGGACGAATTTATCGTCATTTATCGTTATCGAGGTAAATCTGCTCAATTTATCGTGATACATACTTAAGGCCATATCGCCCAGCCCTAGTCTCATCCCGTCTTTCCTGTTCATTTTGCTTTTGCTGCTCGTTTTGGGAAATATCGACAGCGCTGTCATGCTCATTAATGTTCCTCTTGGGTTCAATTTGAAAGGGTTGAACAGAGGACATGTTTATGTCGCTAATACTCAGGAAGACCGGCAGCATAACCTAGTGATGTCACTGCCCTGCGACGCCAACAACAATGGCGACCTACTAGTTAAACTAATTTTACAATCGTTTCCAGTTTAGGAACAGAAATTGCCTAGAACCCGGGGACAACAGTTAACATAGAGGTTATCCAATTACATCGACTGACTTTATATTGACTGATCTTCCAAAAAAAAAAAAAAAAAAAAAAAAATCCACATATTGGCCGGCCTAGAGATCATCACCCAAACAGTAAAAAAAACACGTATCCTGTTATATTGGCTATACAGTGAGGCAAATAAGTATTTAGTCAACCACCAATTGTGCAAGTTCTCCTACTTGAAAAGATAGAGAGGCCTGTAATTGTCAACATGGGTAAACCTCAACCATGAAACAGAATGTGGAAAAAAAAAACAGAAAATCACATTGTTTATTTTTAAAGACTTTATTTGCAAATCATGGTGGAAAATAAGTATTTGGTCTATACCAAAAGTTCATCTAAATACTTTGTTATGTACCCTTTGTTGGCAATAACGGAGGCCAAATGTTTTCTGTGACTCTTCACTTGGTGTAAAGAAATCAACTGTGGGAGCAATTATTAGAAAATGGAAGACATACAAGACCACTGATAAGCTCTCTCGATCTGGGGCTCCATGCAAGATCTCGCCCTGTGGTGTCAAAATGATAACAAGAACGGTGAGCAAAAATCCCAGAACCACACGGGGGGACCAAGTGAATGACCTACAGAGAGCTGGGACCACAGTAACAAAAGCTACTATCAGTAACACAATGCGCCGCCAGGACTCAAATCCTGCACTGCCAGACATGTCCCCCTGCTGAAGAAAGTACACGTCCAGGCCTGTCTGCGGTTCGCTAGAGAGCATTTGGGTGATCCAGAAGAGGACTGGGAGAATGTGTTATGGTCAGATAAAACCAAAATAGAACTTTTTGGTGGAAACACAGGTTCTCATGTTTGGAGGAGAAAGAATACTGAATTGCATCCGAAGAACATCATACCCACTGTGAAGCATGGGGGTGGAAACATCATGCTTTGGAGCTGGTTTTCTGCAAAGGGACCAGGACGACTGATCTGTGTAAAAGAAAGAATGAATGGGGCCATGTATCGAGAGATTTTGAGTGACAATCTCCTTCCATTAGCAAGGGCATTGAAGATGAGACGTGGCTGTGTCTTTCAGCATGACAATGATCCCAAACACACAGACAGGGCAACAAAGGAGTGGCTTCTTAAGAAGCATTTCAAGGTTCTGGAGTGGCCTAGCCAGTCTCCAGATCTCAACACCATAGAAAATCTGTGGACTGAGTTGAAAGTCGGTGTTGTCCAACGACAGCCCCAAAACATCACTGCTCTAGAGGAGCTCTGCATGGAGGAATGGGCCAAAATACCAGCAACAGTGTGTGAAAAGCTTGTGAAGAGTTACAGAAAATGTTTGGCCTCCGTTATTGCCAACAAAGGGTACATAACAAAGTATTGAGATGAACTTTAGGTATTGACCAAATAATTATTTTTCCACCATGATTTGCAAATAAATTATTTAAAAATCAAACAATTTGCTTTTCTGTCCCCCCCCCCCCCCCCCCCCCCCCCCACATTCTGTCTCTCGTGGTTGAGGTTTACCCATGTTGACAATTACAGGCCTCTCTGATATTTTCAAGAGGGAGAACTTGCACAATTAGTGGTTGACTAAATACTTATTTGCCCCACTGTATATTGGCCGATAAACAATCTTGAAAAAAGGCAATATATCGGTTGACCTTTAATGTTAAATTTGTGAACCCATTTAAAATGGCAGGATGTCACCAAGCATTGGTAAGCAGTTTTTGAAGTTTCACTTTGAAGCGCCTAAATATGCTTGTTTTATTTATCCTTTAGTGCTTTGCCTGCAGCTAATGTGAACCCACACATCATCTCCTAAACTCCTAATAAATGTCAGATTAAGCAGATTCCCTTACATCTTGCCAATGGTTGTCCTCTTCCTTCAACCGGTTGTACTGATTATGCATCATCTCGTGACGCACGTGACTATGTGGTTGCAAGATGGCAGCTGCGTCCTCCTGGCTGCGCATGTCTATCAGGCTCACACTCCTGCAGAGGACACGAGAGGAGAGGGACAGCAAAAATTAAGGGTGCTGTGAAATGCACTTTTTTCCTGCCACTTCAGGCATTCCACATGATGTTTATGATTATCATGTGACACACTTATTAGTATTACATCCCCATTTCCAATGAAGTTGGGACAAAACAATAAGGTTTATCAGTGTGAACATTAAATCTAGTACAAAGTATTTTATTAAATATATGTTGAACGTGATTTGCAACTTTCCTACCGTAAATATGCTAGACCAAATGTTTTTTTTTTTAACATTAGTTTTCCCATCATTTAAAACACTAATGATTAAATTTAAAGGGAAAGAAAGATGTAATGTTATCATTGTCAAGACTACAAATATACAAATGCAATTTTGGCAGCAGTCCTGGATGCATTAGTTAAATAAAGGGCTGGCAGACTTTCTCTCGTGGCAATTGGATGACTTACTGTGGGTCATGTGACACGCTGGCAGGACACATGAGCGCATGGAGAGACAAACAACAGACAGACACACATTTTAGATGTAGATTATTTCAATGTCAACTGGGTAGATGATGGAAAATTGCAATAATGGTTTAGGTAAAATGTAGGGGCTGACTGATGTTACCCAAAACAATCACAAGGGGGCAGTCTTATTTATAAGCAGGTAGCGCAACGCCGCCAACAACCAACATCAAACCTCAGCAAAAAAAAAAAAAAACAAAAAAAAAAAAAAAAAGGGGGGGGGGGGGGGAATCAACATTTTTATAAGCTAATTTTTTAATGGAATAACCCTTTATAAGGCACTCATTCAACTTATTGGCTGCCATTGGCGGCAGTAGTTGTCCAATCCATTTTGGCAGCAATCCTACTCAAAATGAAGTGGATGTCTATTGCCATCAATGGCCCTTACAGCCACTCCTCCCAGTTTAGATTAATCGGGATGTAAAATACTTGTCAATGGAAGGCAATGAGTTAGGACTAATTATTTTAAAAAACAACAACATTTTTTTAACCCTTAAAGGGGAGTCATTTAACTCATTGGCTACCATTGACTGGGCGAGACGTCCAATTCATTTAGATTGAGAGAGGCAAATGAGCAAATGTTCATTTGCCTTTCCCAGTCAAAATCAATTGGGCGACTAGCGCTGTCAATGGCACGGAAAGATGCGTATTCACAGTCAGTCTTTTCCAGTTTAAATAGCGTCAATGGCATGTAATGAGTTAATTACTATGAAGAATTTTTTGCCAGACCAGAGAGTATTACTGGTTCTATTAATCCAAAGTTTTATTAATGCTGTTTTTAATAGAATTTTATTAGTTAATGATTGAATTCATTCATAAAATACCTTGAAATAACATAAAAATAATGATTAATTCATTATATTTGACTCCTGGCATTCACATTCATATACTGCTCTTCAGTTTGGGTCATGTAAGCCACAGTTGACGCAAAATGGGATGTCCGTGTATGTGGACCCTTAGGTCTTTATGAGTTTTTTTTAATTACAAAAATATGAATGTCAAAATTAATATAAAACCACATGCACATATAACATTGCATCTGCAGTTTTCGAGCATGGAAACGACTACTCAAAATTGCCAAGGATGGCTTCTAATGAGCATACATAAGCAACACAGGTAGTCCCCGGGCTATGACAGACCCGACTTATCAGATTTCGACATTACGAAGCCTGCGTCTTGGTGTATTTTATATATATATTTTTTTTTATGTTGACTTTTGTTCTGTGATGCATGCTTTTATTTTGGCGCAGGAAGCGTAGAGCAGGTTGTACTTCCGCACGCGAGAGCATTTACAAACCTGCCCACCTTACACACGGCAGTGACTGCATACGCACACGTGAAGAAGCAGCAGAGTGAAGAGGTGGCAGCCTGCACGCAGAGGCGTCACGTCCCATTAGGCAAACCAGGCAACTGCCTAGGGCCCCCAGCCAGCAGGGGCCCCCAGAGGGCCATCACATTTAGCACACACAATTTTACTGCTCTGTCGCAGCGACAAGTGCAACAGTGCCAGTGAAAGCCTTGTGTCCGAGTTCCCTGAAGGGGCCCCTTCACTTGCTCTACACTCCTCCTCCTCCCTTACGTAGTGAGAGTGAGCGGCAATTTGGCTTTTTTTAATTGGCGTGTATCCAAAATGAAGAGAAGTTATCCTTCTGGAAGCAACAAAAGAAAGAAAATAAAAGCAGAAGAGGAAAAAAGGAAGCAAGACAGTGGTGAGTGTACTATGTTACTGTAGTTTTATGTCCTAATCTAGTAGAAGCCGGGCATTTTGAGTGTCCTAAAAAGCGCTCTATGAGACCGAGGCGTTATTATACTTTTATTAAATATGCTATTGCTCCAAGTCCAACTGTCCCCCTTACTTGCACACGCTCGAAGGGCCCCGTGTTGCTTGTTGACTGGGACCCCCGGGGACCCTTGCTACGCCTCTGCCTGCGCACACATTTGTTGCTTGTGAAGCATCCAGAGGCAACGGCTGCATATAACCGCTTTTGTACTGTTTATTGTGCGTTTTCAATTGTGGTCGAATACTTGGGGTGAGTTTTTTTTATTGTTTTTGATGACGTGCGGACGCTAACTGATACATGCTAATCATTTGGTATTGCTGTATGAGCAGATACTTGTAAATGCAAATTTGAATTGCTGTTATTGAAAATGAGACTGATTTAATTTCATTTTATTTTAGTTTCATTCTGCAAGTTTTGATGTAATGAGCAGCTGAAAAAAGTTAGCAAACCACACGAATGTCTGACATTGTCATTTCAGAGTTTAGCTCACTGTCTAGCTAGGACTTCGCTCCGATGTCTTGGCGAGGACAGTACAATGACGTATAATACATGTTTTTGGATATATATATTTTTTTTATTTAGAGGGTGTTTTGAATTATTTAAAACACGGATCCCCAATCACCGGTCCGGGTGGCGCACTTGCTACCAGGCCGCAGAGAAATAATAAATAAATTGTTAAAGACCACAAACTGGCTTGTGCCTCTTGACATATGACAAATCCTAGTAGTATTTGTGTACATCGCTGTCCAATGGTTGGTTGCCATTACCGGGGTGTTTCCATACCTAGCAACCGAGTGTCAGTGAATCTAAACAATAATGTCAGCTGCGACGGCTATGTGCGGCACACCTTAGCAATGGTGGACAGGGTACTTCCGATTGTTCTGCTCAGTTTAGTCAATCGATATAATAATAAAACTGGATAGGAAGTGGTCATTGAAAGCCAATGGCGATAGCGTCTAACATCAATTTTTTTATTATCTACTGTATATGCCCTTGTCCTCGATGATGACATAGGCACATCAGATTTGTTCCTGCAAATAAAAAGCCCACACGTTAGTGAAGATGGCCCAAAAACTTGTCTTTGGACAGCTTTTTACAGGGAAAAACCCACTGAGCCAGAAGAGGAGCTTAAAACCAAGTCCATTCTGCATATTATGTGGCTAAAAGCTAGCAAACAAGGCAACAAAAGCCAATGCACTGAGAGCCTCATACCTCAAGGCGAACCATATAGGTAGTACATTGTCCCTGCACTTACTGTTCGTTTTTTTAGCCCCGGCACATTATTTTATTTTTACTGTAATTTTCTCCCACACATGGCCAGTCCGTGAAAAAAAGACTCATTTCATACGGGTTCGTGGTGCAAAAAAGGTTGGGAACCACTGATTTAAAGGGTTAATTCAGACCTATGTGGAAATCCGGGTTACATCGCCAGCGCAGGAACAAAATTTGTTCGTAAACCAGGGACTACCTGTAGATACAAAAATGTTTGGCGATGTCATTATGGTATTTGTGTTTGACCATGCATGGTATTGTACACTAAAAGGACTAAGTGCAAATCAGTGTTGTAGTGTATACTATATACACCTTTAAATACCTAATGAAAAAAAGCAAGAGGAGGCAGTTCACACTCTTGTTCCTCTTTGGGCTGTGGTGAACTTCTCCACTCTCAAGCTTATTTTTGCCCATAAATCCGCTAGAAAGCTCACAAGGCAGACAGGAAGCAGGGTGGGAGAAAGTGTGCAGCTGTCCGGTACAGGCACCGGGTGTGATCAGGGTTAGTGAAGGAAACAGAGCTCATTTCCTTACATCCTGATGGAGGGTGAGAAGACCGGCTGTGAATGCTCATCTTTCAGTGCCATTAACAGCGCTAGACGTCCAATTCATTTCGACTAGAAGTGTGCAATGTTAGCGTGTCTATACACTGCTGTAATGTACTGTGATGTTGAAATTCTGCACTGTATCTCTTATACTGCTATATCATTTTGTCTTTTCTAATAAGCCAAGAGGACTCCCCACGCAGCCCCACTAGAAAACTACATGGATTTTCTTGATGTGATACAACCGCATGACAAGTGTTACGTCTTGGCAGCAATAACGTACACACACTTCGCAGCCGGCCGCTCAGAATGCACACAGCAGCTCATTTCAAAGGAAACATCCAAGACCTGATTTATACAAGTCAGATCACAGCCGCAGATTGCTTTCCAACTCCCTTGAAATGATGATGACAGACAATCTGTACCATCTGTTTTACAGACAGGGCTGGAGAGAACAAGGGACGGCACGTGGTATTTCAATAAGGGTGCTAATAACAAGCAGTCACCAGTCACGGGGTGGAAAAACATGAAGAATGGATTTGCATCATTGAGAAGTGTGTGTGTGAAATATCGCATTTCCACAAATAGTGACATGGGGCTTTTACTTACTCAACTGCAACCATTTATGTTCAAATGTACGTTGTTTAACGGGTTAAACCACCGAGGCTTTTCATTAGCCCATCTATGAGGTTTTGTGTTGCTTGTTGAGTTAAACTTCTGTTTTATGTTTACGTTTGCAATAAACCAACTGGGAGTGGCAACAAACAACTCCAAGCCTCTTATTTGAAGGATTGTTTCCTGATTGTTCAAAGGGTTTTTTCACACGATTCTATTCAAACTGTAGGAAAAAAATGCATGATATTCTTTCTTTATTGGTAATTAAAAAAACGATGCCATGAAAACCTGACTTCCACATACATAGGCATCATATTTTGGGTCATGTAGGCCTCTATTTTAACATTTTGGTTTACAAGTGGCCTACCAACATGACCCATGTAATATGTGATGAAGGCGTTGTGTTTAACTCTCCATTTGAACCCTAAGGCTGATGTGACAAAGCACTCAGAGAACTTGATTGCGCCGTCCAATGCTTGATTCCATTACAGAAGAACAGTTTAGGGCTAGCTATGGGTGTTTTGACAGATATAAAGAGGAAGGAAAGCCATGGTATGCTACAGCAATGGTGCTATGCCAGCACTAGCATTCATGGCCATTGGCCCTGAATTAACGAAGTAGCCTGCAATGGGGATATTTAAGAGGAATTCCCAATGTAAAGTAGAATTTATTTTTCTTCTTTGTAAATGCAGTGACTTTTTTTATTTAAAAGTTACTTGTTTAGTGTTTTATAGTCAAACTACCTCAGAGAACACGAATGGGGCTTGTGGTATGTGCGGCTCCCTCTACAGGCCACATTTGGTGTGTTGATCTTTGATTAATCAAATGTGTCTGTAAAATCTCTCTATGTAAATATTCCCTCTTAAGACATAAACAGGTGGTTTATAATCTATAAAAGTCAAAGTGTATTGCCCACAATTGCCGTCAATTGTAACGTATGAGTTAAATGCCCTATAAAAAGGTTAAGTAGCTTGACATCACGAACCAGGCTTCGATAAGCACCCACCTGAAAGGTTTTTCTCCCCCTACCGGCGAGGTGAGTGTACTCCAGCTCTTGCGTTCGCCATTTTCCGTGTCACTTTCCTTCTTCTTGCGTAGCGGCGCCGGCACATAGCTGCTCATGTTGCACTTGTTGGGCAGGTACTGGTTGAAGGGCATGGTGTTGCGCGGCTCGCTCATTGAGGTGCGGCGGGCCAACATGTCGTCTTTATGGATGTCCGGGGCCTTGCGGTGCAACGAGCCATCTGACTCAGAGTCACTGCCGCGACCTGTTGGAGGAGATGGAGAAAGGGTAGTCATTTGCAGTGATGAATTTAAATGATGTACTAATTTTTCTGTACTTTAGCTGTTAAACAAGTACAGTACTGTATCATTATCAGACCCGTTAACACACTTCCAATATTTGCAAATCAGTTTAGTTCAGCAAAGCCAAATACAGTGATCCCTCACTACTTCGCGCTTCAAACTTCTCGCCCTCAGTCCATTGCAGATTTTTTTTCAATTAAAAAAAAAAAAAAAGCCGATCGCGCTGTCTCACGCCCGCTCCCTCCCTCCCTCTCACTGCTCTTTGTTCGTCAGAGACTGAACTGGAGTTGCTTAATTAAAGTAAACGATGATTGACAGATGGTTAAGCTTTGATCTGGCCAGAGACTACCTTTAAAGCGCCTCATGCGTCAATCAACGTTTAACTTGTTAAACAGTTGCTGTGGCAAATCATTGTGTGTAATATGGAGGTAGATTTGTGTCTTTATTATTCTATCAAAAAAAAAAAGTCGCTTCGATCAAATAAAAAGTTGCTTCGATCAAAATATATATTTTCAATCGAAGAAAAAGTCACTTCAATAAAAAAAAAATATGTTTGAATGCAAAAATAAATTTTAAACTCAAAAAAATATATTTGAAAACTATTTTTCTTTGATTGATTTTTTTTTTATTTGAGTCAAGTTTTTTTTTTTGATTGAAACAACATTTTTGATTGAAGTCATGCAATTTTGCGTTTGGACCACATTTTGGCTGGGAAATTTGTGTCTTTATTATACAATCAAAAAATAAGTTGCTTCAAACAAAAAAAATATATATTTTCAAAAGAAAAATCACATCAATCAAAAATTTTAAAAAATTCATTCGTAGAAAAAAAGGTTTGAATGTGAAAAAATATTTGAGACTCAGAAATTCGCATTTGAACACTTTATTTTTCATTCAAACTGTTTTCTTTGATTGAAGAAATCCTTTTTGTGTTTGAGCCATATTAGGGGTAGGACATTTGTGTCTAAATCATTCAATCGCAATAAAAGTTGCTTTAATCAAAAAACTATTTTTAATCAAAGAAAAAAATCATTTGCAAAAATATTTTTTTAAATTTGAAATATATTTTTTATTTCATATATATCTTTTTTATTGAAGTGTCACTTTTTTTGAAAAGCAAAAAGTTTTAAACTTTTTTTTTTTTTTTTTAAGTAGAAAGTTTTGAACGCACTTTTTTTTGTTTTTTTAATGGAAAAAGTTTTGAAGGCATTTATTTTAGATTGAATCATTTTGACACAAAGATTCAACTTCAACGCTAGTTTCAGTGTGTTTGAGTGGCAGGTGACTCCGCCAATGGCATAAAAGTATGAAGCAAGAATAATGGCCACCAGGGCTCCATCCAGCCATCGGACTCTGCTGGAGTCCAAGCCGAATATAGGGCACCGACGGGGGTGTGACATCGGCATTTTTATACTTTTATACTTATACTTTTTTCTTGTTTAAAAATAATGCTGTGGGACAGTAACATGTTTAAAACTTATAATTATTATATTTCAAAGTGCTTAAAACATATTTATTAAAATACAGCTATAGATAAAAGTTAATTTAAATGATACATTGAAGAAAAAAGGTAAAAAAAAAAAACATGTCTTGTATGTATCTCTTTCCAATGATAGTTCTGAATAAATACATTGAATGAAAAAAATAATAATTTAAAAATTTAAAAAAAAAAAAAAATCTTTGGGGTGGCGCTACTTCGCAGTTTTTCCACTTATCGCAGCGGGTTCTGGTCCCCATTGACCGCGAAAAACGAGGGATCATTGTAATCTGCTCCTAACAACATTGGTGTAAATCACCAATTTCATGATGACAATGAAAAAAAAAAATGCAAAGTGGCTATAACCTCATTTTACCCTTTTAAACCCAATAAATATGAACATGCTCAAAATAAAGGCCACACAACTCCATTTAATTCGATAAAACAAGACAGCTAAGATTTTATAAGGATATTAAATCATTGCCGTGTCTGTTTGCAAGTCACGTGAAACACATTCTCGCTTGCATCTTCTTAACTCCTAACCAAAGATTATGTTTGGAACTTCTGTCTCAGTCCAGTTTTTACAACATGAAAAGAAACCAAGGTACACCTGGGTTGCCAGCAGGATTTTTCATTCTCCATGTTACATAATAATCCTCAGCATAAACAGGGAGAGGCACGGTGAGGATGTGGTGTTTACCATTCCTGTGGTGTGTATTCATCCCTGAATTTGCACAAGTGCTAAGTAATGGATACCTGCATTACTCAAAGGCTCTGTAAATTCCTCTCCTAAATGTTCAACACATGTCCTGATGGAATCTCAGACCATTAAGCAGAACATTGCAAGTGCCAGTGATGATCAAGTCAATAAAAAGATCACTAACCACTACTTTAACTCTACCCTGTTGGAGAACCTTGGTATTAGGTGACTTAAGCACAATATTTTCAAAAAGTAACATGACATCAGTTGAATTATTCTTGCCGAAAAAAGGCAATACAAGCACAAAGCATCTCATTCATAAACAGCGTATCAAATGACCATATTGAAGATAGAACTCTTCGTCAAATTGAACTGAACTTTTCTATTGGTGCTCTTGATTGCCGTGAGGGTGAGGTTGCTTTACACAGGCCAATTGTGCCAGAGCTTTGGCGCAAAGGTCAAATGAGGGAGAGAAAAAATGGGTCAGCCTACGGCCTCTCATCCAGAATAGGATACACAGGAATAAAAAAAACAGAATACTTACAGTATTTATTCCAGTGTAGTATACTGTACTTAAAATGTATATGGCGGAAAACACAGACTAGACTGAAAAAGCAGTTTCTGCTCTTGCACTCCTCTTTAAAAGATAGTGCTGTGTTCTAAGCCAAAACAACTGTTGTGTTTGATAGAACAATATGTCTATATGCTGCTATAGCAGATTCATGGCGCATGAAGCCCCCGAACTATTTTTAATTTGCCCGTTTTACCCTGAAAACCCCCGTTTACAAACGTCGCGCAACCGTTTTTGTTTCAACCTAGCCATAAAAAGAAGGTAAGTAATTATATTTATTATTCAAAATGTCTGTAATTTTTAGCTTAGAATCATTAATTGATGTCTAATATTTAGTTTAAAAAAAAGAAAACGACTTTAAAAAATTATTCACTCCCATATTTTAAACTTTTAAACAAATTACGTCACAATGAAAAATTCACGGATGTCTACCTCATAACTATTGCTTAATTGTATTTTTTTTTGTTACTGTCGCATTTTCACCGATATGTTAGATGATAAATAATCGATCCAAACAAAGAAAAATTGAAAAATAACGTTTAAAAGGGAAACCTTATGAAAATGAAAATCTCAACCACTCCTTGTTGTCTGCGATTTCTGCATTGCGACCCTTGTTATATCACCATGTTTCACCCATAAAATCCCCTCAAAAATCTGGCTGTGGCCATTCACAGCTGTGTCTTGACACTCGGTAATAAATGCTACATGGAGTTTTTGGATTGAAACAAGGTAAGTACGCGATAATATCTCGTTAAAATCGTGGCGTCTTTAATTCTGCTCTTGTGTGCTCTTGCCTCCAGTTAGGGTTTTACTGTTTAAATTAAAAAAAAAAAAAAAAAATTTAAATGCCCTCCTGTTCAATTTTTTTTCTTCCCCCAGAAAATTGAGATTTTAAGCTTTCCAATGATGTATCACACATGCATATCGGACAATTTTGAAATTTGGCCAAATTGGGGGTCTCAGAGCGGAACTTGAAGTCACCTGAGTGTTTTCCGCCATATACATGTTGACACTGTTCATGTTCAATCCTTGGTTTGAGGTTAGTTGCTCGGTTTAAAGAAATTCAGAATATTTATTATCTCCTCAGGTGTAGTTTTGGCTAAGCAAAGCAAAGAACATGATATGTTGGAAAAATAATTTTGACCCACTATGAAATACTTTACATTCATTTTTGTTGTCTGTTTTATTGCTTTACAATTGATATAACATTTTAAAGGGTAGTTCTTTATTTCATATTTATTGAAAAGTCAATAACATGCAATGACATTTTTCGGCCACCAGGGGAGCACTGCCCCCCTCTCAATCCCTGCATATGACTCAGCGCAATCCTCTCCAGTTGAAACTGATTTGGTGTCTACAACTGTCAATAGCAGTGAATGAGTTAAAGGCTACAAGGAACACAATAATCCAGAAAAATAAAATTATTAAGGTTCAAAGCATTCCAGGAACAACTACATTTAATCTTTCGCGCTTTCAACCTGGTCCCTCATTCATTCTATTGTGGGAGCCAATTGGCTGCTTTCCATTTGAGGTGGGCGCGTAGCGCGTACTAGTCGTCCTGTGATGCGTTGGCGGGGTGGGGGAGGAAGAACACGTTTGAGAAAAGAACTCAGGGTAGGTGTGAAACATTTCTTTTCCCTGACTTGGTGGTTTGTTGATTTACATGCCTACACCCCAGTTTTAAACCCTTGAGCTCAGAACTGTGGGGCAGACATGCTAACCACTCATCCACTGTGCTATACATGCTTGTGTTGTTAAGAGTGAAAGGAAATACTTACCTTATGTAAATCAGCTTTAAAGCAACACTTGGGATTTTTTCAGTTTTGGTCGATTTTAGTGATGCCGGTGGACAAAAGTGGTAGTGTTTTGCCTTAATGAAGACTGAGTTTCCCATGAGGACCAGCGCTGCGTTTCCTATCAGGACCAGCGTACACCCGTACAGTGTCTTAAAATCATCAATCAATCAAAAACGTACACCCCTACAGTGTCGTAAAATCATCGATCAATCAAAAATGAATCTCCCGGTCGCCTGCAGATGGATTAAACAACATTTCTGTTTCCAACGACTGTGTGAAGGATGAATAGTATTAAGGTAATGAATAGGGGTGCACGATATCCATTTTTTTAAAACCGATACCGATATCGATAACTTCCTCCTCCTCAAGGCCGATACCGATTCGATAACTGATTATATATATATAATTTTTAAATGTATATTCACATGTTTTTTTTGAACACGTGTAGGCCAAAAATACTTGTGGTGGATTCAGCATACACTTGCCTTTGACCTAACCAGAATTTTCATGATGACATGAACATTATCATAATGAACAAAACAAAGACAAGAACAGTTTGGACTTCATATTAAGTGCCCATATTTATTTGTTAAAATATATACAATTTGAGTCAATCACAATCAATTAGTCAGCATCATTGAGAATGTGTTCCCCTGAACAATGAGCACTGAACTAAAACATAAACCCAACACATATTGTGCTTTGTCAGCAAATATAATATTTGGTGCGAGAGGAGACTTTTGCGGTCTTGGTCCATTAAACAACTCAAACGCACACATTCAAATCCACCGACACCGTGCCAAAAAAATTATATATTATCGGGCCTCTTAATAATGTTATTGGATTTATTGTGATGACGTCATAATTCCTATCATCGGACCGATAATTACCGTGCACCTCTAGTAATGAATTAAGTTGTGGCTAAACAATAGCATATGATGGTTAGCAACAGTGTGGCTTAGTGAGGCTAACCCCTCCACCCCAAAAAGAGAGGCGTCACGCCAGTGAGTGAAAGCCGGGTCAATGTTTATTCTGTATATCCTGGTAGCCTGCCTTTTTTCCCCCCCTTCTCGGACAAAACTTTTAGTCTCTTTTGTTTCTCTGCCATCTTTGCAGAATTCGGGCCAAAGCATTCGCATCGACTTCCGTCCTAAAAATAAATAGCGAAAGTGAGGCGTGACGTAAGCCGTAAAGCAGTCAACACATTTGTGTATTTTTTTTTTGTGTGGCAGGGTTTCGGACAAAACTTTTTGTCTCTTTTGTTGCTCTGCCATCTTTGCAGAATTTGTGCCAAAGCATTCGCATCAACTTCCGTCTTTATAATAAATGGGGAAAGTAGGGAGTGACGTATGCCGTAAAGCAGTCAGCACATTTGTATATTTTTTTGTGCGGCAAGGTTTCTGCCACCCTTCTCAAAGTTAATTAGTGTGGGTGAAAGCGATACAGACCCCTTCAAGATATAAAAGAGGTGTCATTCAAATACTTGTCAGTCGACATATTATCACAAAATGTTATGAAAATATTTGACAAAGGTTGAAAAGTTACCTAGTAAAACAGAATTGGAAAAAAAAAAAAAAACTTTCACATGAATCAAAAGGACTTTGATTGAGCTGGGCGTTGTCCTGCAATAACATTCGAAATAGAACAACGGGCCTCACAATGGCAAGACCAGATATAAAAGCACAATGGGCCTTCATTCATCTGCAAGAGGTCCCGTATTTGTGTTCCCTTCAAAAGAGTTGGTGTACTATTACTTAAAAGCAAGACTGGGAATAAGTCCTATACTTGCAAGGTAAGTGAATGTTTCATGTAAAAAAATGTCAGGTCACTTTCAAGTGCAACTGAAATCAAGTCGGGTCACCTCAACAGAAAGTCTGGTCAAGTTCAGTCTTGTTATGAGGTTTAAATAACCTTGTCGAGTTTTTTTGTTTTGTTTTTTTTGAGACCTCTTCTTTTGGGGAGGACACTAACTGAAAGTGCTACTCAGGCGGGTAAATTTTAGGGATGTAAAGTAGTGCTGCAACGGTTAATTGATTAACTAGAGTAATTCGATTAGAAAAATGCTTCGAATCAAATTTAGCTGCTTTGAGTATTTGTTTAATTAGAGTAGTGTTGTAATGGTTTGTTTTGAAAGTGTTTGCATTCTGTTTCATCGATTTGGGTGGATACACTGTCTACTAGTGTCAACAGTGATTATGGCATAACTCATTTAACATGGCTGAATCCAGCTGCTCCCTGTTAAGACCAACAAAAGGTAGGTTTTTGTTTTAGCTAATGTTTTTTTTAATGCATTCGTAATTCGGTTTATGGGTATATTTAACCGTTTTTTTTTTTTGTGGGAATATGTGTTTGACCGATTTGTTAAGAGCATTGTGAAAAAAACGTTAGCATTTTACAGCAATTAAGCTAGCTGACTTTTGCTATGCAAGTTAGCCAATTGTTCTTTTATTGTACTTAGATCCTAATTTATTTATTTATTTATTTTTATTTAATTTATTTTTAAAAGAAGGTGCATTTCTGCATAGTTTAAAGAAACACTCAGGAATTTTATTTTGTATTCGCATTAATGCTCTTTTGAATGTGCAATCTCAGCAAGCTTTTGTTTTACATCTCCTAAAATTTATTCTGCAATATATTAAATGTTCCTAATCCGATTACTCAATTATTCGAACTATTGAGTTCATAGATTAATCGACTACTAAAATAATCGATAGCTGCAACCCTAATGTAAACACACATTCGTTCATTTGCCCTTCGCCCCCAATCAAAATGAATTGGACATCCAGCGCCATCAATGGCAGTCAATGAGTGACTCAACTAACCACCTCGGTTAAAATACATTAATAAAGGGTCCATACCATCACTGCTGCTGCGGAGCACCAGGACATCCGGCGACGGTGTCTGTTGAGAACGCGAACCAAACGAGTCCAGGCTGTCGAAAGAATCCTCGCGGCAATGCCGGGGCGGGGAAAGCGAATCGCTGCGCTCTGAGTCCCAGCAATCGACGTAGCCGCTGTCCCGGATGCTGCGTTGGGGGCTCTCTGCCTCTTCTGGCTCCTAAAATGATGGCGTACAAAGGGAACAGATCATTTAACACGGGCACAGAAAATTACACACACACACACACAAGAAAAAAACACCCCAATTTTGGTGTAATTGTTAATTTCCTGTCTTGCAGTCAAAAGAGCTGTTAATCAATTACAATTTCTGATGAGAACTGATAGAATGCAAACAAGCCAAGAAAATGGGAAAACATATATAAGGAGCACAATCACATAATATCAATATGGATTTCTACCTGATGCTGATGAAATAGACAAAATTACCTGGCTGAGCATCATTTCTAGATAGAATAAAGAAAAGGCTAGAAGGTCTCTCTGTAACCACGTCGTCTCCAAAATGTACACGCAAGCTCTAATTTAATCTTCAAACTTGCATTCTAAAACCTGGCCGGCTCCTCCCTTTCGTCTTGTCGGTGTTTAAAAAATGTTTTGAGTTGCTAATGGATGGTGGGGAAAGGCCTTTCCTGTCTCGAGAAATAAGGGGGGGGGGGGGGGGGGGGGGGTTGTCTTTTCCTTTTTGTTGCATAACCACAGTCCTGTGTTGATAAAGCCCGCCACTAACGTAATTGAAAAAGTCCATCAGGGAAGTCTTGTCATTTTATGCTGTTAGTTATAACTAGGGCTGTCAAAATTATCGCGTTAACGCGCGGTAATTAATTTTTTAAATTAATCACGTTAAAATATTTGACGCAATTAACGCACATGTCCCGCTCAGACAGTATTCTGCCTTTTGAGAAGTTTGACAGCAAGGCTTTTTGTGCTGTCTAACAGCGAACTCTTGTGGTCGCTTTGCGACATGGTTTATTGTTGTGCTTATATGATCCTTGGACAACATTTGTCCGTAAGTATGGTTGTTGTAAATAATGTACATATTATGTTAGTAAGCGAAATGTTATATTTTTTGTATGAGACGCTTTTTGTTTATGTTTTGTGAACCTGCATAGCGTGCTAAGCTAACGTTGTTGCTAATGCAATGCTTGTGTACTTTTTTTTTGTAGTTTTACGACGGTCTAAAGGGGACAATGGTTTGAGGCCATTTTATTAATAAAGCAGATGAAAAAGAAAGAAGTCTGATTATTATGGCGTCGTTCACTAGCTGTCTAGCTTTGGAAAAAGTAGACGCTTCGGAGTGAGGACAGCATAGACAGATTTAAATGACAGTAGAGTGAAATGCCCACTACAGTCCTTATGTACCGTATGTTGAATGTATATATCCATCTTGTGTCTTATCTTTCCATTCCAACAATTTATTTTACAGAATATATATATAATTTACAGAAAAATATGGCATATTTCATAAATGGTTTGAATTGTGATTAATTGCGATTAATTACGATTAATTAATTTTTAAGCTGTAATTAACTCGATTAAAAATTTTAATCGTTTGACAGCCCTAGTTATAACTCAAGCTGATTCAACAACCTAAAGTAATATTAATAGGATTTTAGAGACATATACATTTTTTGCAGGATTTTATACAGTTCCTAGTTTTTTTTGTAATGCAACTTTATAATATCCCTGAATCAGCCTATTTTAAAGTGCCAGTCCTAGAAAAATTAGCCAATATTCACATTATCGTCCTCTATTGCTTGTTGTGACAATGACTATAGTACGGAAATCGTGCTGAAGGACTAAAAGTTGAAAGAAATGGAATACTCGCTACTAGAGATGCCCGATCGATCGGGTCCGATCACGTCATTTTCAAAGTATCGGAATCGGCAAAAAAATATCGGCCATGCCTTTTTTAAATATATATATATATATATATTTATATATATATATTTAATTAAATCGTTTTCTAATAGTATTTAACATTACAGATATAATATGTTACAATCATCCAGAATCTTTAGTTTAGGCTCAAGGTAAGGTTATCAAATTTATCCCGCGGTAACGGCGGTAAATTTTTTTTTTTCTTTTAATGTATCACGTTAAAATATTTAACGCAATTAATGCATGCACTGCACAACCAACTCACGCATTGTCGCGCTCAACCTGTAATGGCGCTGTTTTACCTATATAGAGAGCTAAAAGGCAGCGTAAAATGAGTAGAGTGAATTTTGGCAGCCTTTGGAGCCTTTTTTTAATTGACTTAAGCCTTACAATCCCTCTCCCTACGATTAGAAATAACATGGGTAGCAATGTGGGGAAGCAAAGTAGCAATCGATCTTTTTCTCAACACCATATGTTATTTCCCAACGCAGAGAAGATATATCAATTGGTAGCACTACGCACAGTCATGGTTCCACTTCCCATCATGCATTGGGCATGGCAACAGTATCATTTACTGAAAGCTCAACAAATACACTAGATGGCAATATTTAGTCACATTTGTCCTTTAAGAATTACAAGTCTTTCTATCTGTGGATCCCTCTCACAGAAAGAATGTTAATAATGTAAATGCCATCTTGAGGATTTATTGTCATAATAAACAAATATAGTACTTGTGTACTGTATGTTGAATGTATATATTATTCCGAGTTTTATTCATTTTTTTCTTAATGCATTGCCAAAATGTATATGATCGGGAAAAATTATCGGGAATGATTGGAATTGAATTGGGAGCAAAAAAAAAAAAAGCAATCGGATCGGCAGATACTCAAACTAAAACGATCGGGATCGGATCGGGAGCAAAAAAACATGATCGGAACAACCCTACTCGCTACTTCACGCTTCAAACTTCGCGTCCTCAGTCCATCGCAGATTTTTTTCAATTAAAAAAAAAATAAATACACATGAGTTGTTAGAGCCGATCGCTCGTCTCACTCTCGCGCCCTCCCTCTCCCTGCTCTTTGTTCGCCAGGCACTGCGGCTCTGCACTGGAGTTGCTCATTAAAGGTAATGATGTTGACAGATATTTGCGTTTGATCTTGCCAGAGTCACGGACTTCAAAAGCGCCGCATGCGTCAATCATCATTTAACTTGTTAAACAGTTGCTGTGGCAACTCATTGTGTGTAACTAGACTAAATTTGTATGATTTTATCGACCTGAAACACTGGATTGAACCCAGGTTAACAACCACTGTATTATTTAGACTGAGGACGAAGCTAGAGGTTAAAAAGTAAAATTGCCAATCAACTATTGGAAAAACATGACAGTGTTAGTGATTAAGTTTTTTGTGAGTTGATAACGCTGACCCTATTTTCCATAACATGTCTCTTTGCAATGAGATAGGTAAGATGGAAGTGGAAACCTTTCGCATCTGTGACAGGAGGCCCTCAAACTCCCTCAGGTCCAATGTGGGCCCGTTGTAGGAAATACAGCTATTGGCAGCCCGACCCAGCCAGTAGATGGTAATTAGAACCTGAAAACACAGTCAGATGTAAATGAATTCAATGTAAATAAATCTATTGATTGTACAGTAATACACAGGGGATAGGGATAAAATCCAAGTAGGGAAAAACAGTGACTAATTGAAGCCAGCCTATAAATACTTATAATAATAAGTTCATATCGAAAATAAATTTGGGGTGTTTGACTTTCAGGGTTCCAATGTATGTGTGGTAAATACTGTGCTGAATCTGGCGAGAGTAAAAGCTGAACATGAGCAAAGAAGCATGCAGAAAATACAGTTAAAACAAATCCAGTATGGCGTATTGAGCTTGCTGTCACGCTGCTTGTTTGTTTCTGCTTGTCAAAGTAACACTGACTTGAGCAGTATGTTCTGTCAGCCGCAGAACCCCCGCTGCTCCTGGCAAAATTCCAACACGAGCACAGTTGTGCGTGTGTTAGACTGCAGGTCATACTGCTTGTTTGTCGATGTAGATGTATTGAAAGCAAAAACAGCAGTAAGACGTGAAAACCTGTTTTCAGTTACACGGCAAGAAATGTCATCAAATACTGCATTTAGTGTTGCACCGATACTAGTATTGGTAAGGATCCGGTACTTTCCAAGATGATAGAAGTCCAATCGTGTAGCGTCAAATCATTCGTCTGCTGTGAATTGAAATGATTAAATTACTCGTAGACTTCCAATACATTTGAAGTGGGAGGATGGCAGCGAATGAACATTCGTTCATTCACTGCCGTCCCTCCCACTTCAAATGGATTGGACGTCTAGCACCGTCAATGTCAGACAATGAGTTAAATGGTCAGTGGTTTTAATAACGGCGTTAGAGTATAACGGCGTTACTAATGGCATTATTTTTTTTCAGTAAAGAGTAATCTAATTAATTACTTTCCTCATCTTTGCAACGCCGTTACCGTTACTGAGGATGTAAAGGTGTGCGTTACCACGTTGGTTGAATGACGCGAGGAAAGTCTGACAGACACGGACTTACGGAGAGACGAGAGAGCAGAGCGAGAGTGGGGAGGAGGTAAGTGAGAGGTAAGAGAGTTGTGATGCTGTTGCAAACGCGATGCTAGGTGGCTCCAATAATACCTGACTGTAGCCGATAGCCTACAAACTACGCCCACGTGATGTTACGGTAGATCTCACATGTATATAGAACTAGATGCGAAATCTTAAAGCAATAGACTTCTCTGGAAGGCTCTGTTGTAGAGAACCTTCCTCGCGAACCTAAGTAACTTTTTTCGTTAAATACTCCTAAATCGGCAAAATCTCAGCTTGAAACTATCTATAAATGATGAAACAGTTTTAAAACTTTCACATGTCAAAAGTAGACGGAAGGGAACTTATGCAATAACTGGAGCAATTTTAACAACTTTAGTGGTTGATTCACAACATTAAATGGCTTCTAAACATAGCAAATGTTACTATCTAGTTATCACAATATCCGCAATACCCCTTTGTCTAGTTAAGTTTAGGTAAGGAATTGGGCATGGGCCAACTGTCTCAAAAACCCTCTGAACTTCACAGTCTGACCTGTTTTTTTTTTGTTTTTTTTTTTAATGAAAAAAATAAATAAATAAAAAATACCAAGTAACTAATTACTCTTACATTCAGGTAACTGAGTTACTAACACAATTACTTTTTGGGAAAAGTAATTTGTAACTGTGATTAATTAGTTTTTTAAAGTAAGATTAACAACACTGTAAATGGTGTCTGACCAAGTAATGTAGGAATTTTACTTTGCAATTCAATCTTTAAAAAAACATGGTATTGCTCGATGCCACATAACCCGGTGTTGGAATTGGGAGCCAAAAAAAGGTCTCCGTGCAACACTAACTGCAATATAATTTTTAAACTGGTGCTAATCATTTGATTTAAAAAAAAAAAAAAAAAAAAAAAAAATGGATGAAATGTGGAGGTAAATACCGTATTGGCCCAAATATAAGACAGCCCTGATTATAAGCCCACCCCCTCTTTTTCAAGACTCAAATTTGAAAAAAAGACTTTTTGAACACCAAATTAATCTTTATACAGAAAATAACTACAGTACATCCGAAACAAATGATTATTACAATAAATTTGAGAGAAAAAAGCATGTGTTTTGCCTCATTCAAATCTTAATATCTGAACATTTAAATATGTAAACTAAAGTGCAATCACATTCGTAAATGAATGGCTTCTAGTTTTTGAAATGTAAATAAACCAATCTATTGTGATAAAACGACAACATTGCAATAACTGCATTAACCATCAATGTGAAGTCTAACTGTAACTGTAGTCTCGAAACAAATCTGAATAAGGAAAAAAATTGCAATAAAATAATGCAAACTGGTTAAACTAAAAAGAGTACCTGAGATCTGTCATGACAGAACACCGCTTCAATGATATCTGGCGCCATCTAGCGTTGTGAATGGGGAGAGTAGCTGATCTGGCATGACAGAACATCGCTTCAATGATATCTGGCGCCATCTAGCGTCGTGCATGGGTATAATGTCTAGACTGCGAATATAAGACGACCCCCTCTTTTTCAGTGTTATTTCAATGCAAAAAAACACTGTCTCATATTCCGGCCAATACGGTACTTGGATTAGAAATAATCCAGGGTTTCTATAATAGATTGTATGAATTAACGCTAACTGTAGAAGAAGACAAGAGGACAAAGACCAGAAAAGAGCATAAAGAAAATGGTAAAGATTATTTAGACGAAAAAGAAGATGGAAAATATCAAATGTAACAAAGAAAATGATTTAAAAAAGTAAAATGATGAGAAAAAGGAGAGCGATGACAGTAAAGGAGACAACGATTTCACAAATATGATGAAAAAATACAACGAAGTTCAACTGAACTTTGAGTCCCGTGTTGTTATGTGACAAAAATAAAGACTAAGCCACGCTTAGCTCTCTTATCGAAGTCATCACAGCGTACTGCGCTGTTGACATGGAGACAGAAATGTAGCTCTGCTAAAGATAGAGCTTTGTGTAATTGTGTTCTTTTTTGCACTCTCAAAGACTTGGTGGCTCACACTACCTTAGGTTTTACATTGTTTTATGTTTTGTTCTAAATCATTGCACAAATGGCTGCCAATAAGTCAGCTTGCGTCCCGGAGCTTGTCTTATTTTCAGCAGCAGCGTTCCTGTCTCCTTTTCAAGGTTGGAACAATGTCTCGCTCTTGTCGTGTTTGTGCAGGCGCTCTGCGCTAAACACGTCTTTGGGAGAAGGAAGCAGACCTCATTTTGTATTGACAAAAGCAAAAGGAGCAGGATCGCAAACAACGTGTTTACCTTCCGCTAACCCCTTGAGTAATTACCACTGGTTTTAATGTTAAGCCAGTGTTTTTTTCGTTTAAAAGCAACATTTCTGGCAGGTTTTTTACCTTTATCACTGCAAATGTTAATTTTTTTTCCCATTGTGTATAAAACTAAGAAAGAAATCAGGAAACAGATTTACACTGCCAGTAATACTAACAGGAAAGAGACATCTCACACTCAAAGGAGGTCACTTACATTTTTGAGCTTTCGGGTGCAATCGCTTCGCCTGTGGAGAATCACAAGCACACACAGAGGGACAGAATGAGAGGATGACTTCATATGTAATAAATTATATCTGGCATAAGAAGGATCAAAAGTTTCAGCCGCCCACATGAATCGACAATAACTGACAAAGAAACTGCCTGTTCAGCGATTTAATATTTCCCACAAAACTTGTGGAGCGACATGGCGTAACATTGTCACTCGTCTATCCTTGGGCCATTATTACATTACAATAATCCGCTTACTAAATAAAATACAAATATCTGATCCGTGAGTAAAGGAAAGGAACATGTGCTTTGCACTTTCAAAGACGTTTAAAAGACTGGGTTTAAGGAAAAAGTATCGTTTTTAGGATACGTAATTAGTCTGAAATATCAACAAATCTTAGCTGTCTTTTACATTCCTAACCATAAAAAGGAACAAATTCTGCAGCAGGATGGTGCTCCATCGCATACTTCAATCTCTACCTCAAAGTTCCTCAAGGCAAAGAAGATCATGATCCTCCAGGACTAGCCAGCCCAGTTACCAGACATGAACATCATTGAGCATGTCTGGGGTAGGATGAAAGAGGAAGCATGGAAGACGAAACCCAAGAATGTTGATGAACTCTGAGAGGCATGCAAGACTTTTTTTTTTTTTTAATGTTCCTGATGACTTCATCAATCCATTGTATGAATCCTTGCCGAAGCCCATGGAAGTCTTACAAAATATTAAATTTGGATCTCACAACACCACTACTTAATTCGCTTATATTATGTAACCTATTTTTGTATTTGAAGTACATTTTTTGTTCAATTTTCACTCTACTTAAAGTAGGCGACAAAACGTTTGTCTTGCCAAAATTTGACCTTTATGTCTTCATTAAATGATAAATCTTTTTACAGGGAAACAAATATATTTTTGTAAATTCAACATCATTTGGGAGGGTCTCGGCTTTCATATGAGCCATTTCTGAAACCAATTGAATAATTAATTGTTTCTAAAAATGGATAAGTGACAAGACTTTAGTCAGGGACTGTATAAGCCGCACTGGACTATAAGCCGCAGCTGCCCTCACTGTTTTATGGGATATTTGCACCGGTAACACTTTATTTAACAGGGGTATCATATTACTGTCATGAAACCAAATGAACCACCATTTGAACCACTTGGCCGCAAAGCTTCATTGCTTCAAGAAGCTTCATTTCTTGCTGCCACCTGCTGTCAACACTGTTGTTGTCCAACATGCCTACTAGCATGCATTGCAGCGCTACAGATGTAAATATCAAAATTCATGTTCTGTACTAATTATGTCTTCAGTTACTGTTCCATTTGTTTCATTAATTGCTAGTTATGGTATTTGGTAACACTTTATTTGACAGTGGTGCCACAAGACTGTCATAAGACAACCATAATTATGACATGACACTGTTATGAGCATTAATTAATGCTTACCGGGAAATTATCTCACTTTTGATTGGATGTAAAAGATCCAAGCTGGACATAAATGGAATCAGTGACATAATTTGCTAGATGACACTTAATGACATCTGTCATAAGCATTCAGTAATGCCCATGATTGTGTCATGTCATAATTATAATGGTCTTATGACAGTCTTATGACATATCATATGACTGTCATAAAAGCAAATGAACCACCATTTGAACCACTTTGCTGCAAAGCTGCATTGCTTCAAGAAACTTCATTTCTTTCTGCCACCAGCTGTCAACACTGTTGTTGTCCAACATGCCTCCTGGCATTCAATGCAGCGCTACAGATGTAAATGATCATGTTCTGTACTAATTATGTCTTCAGTTACTGTTCCATTTGTTTCATTAATTTCTAGTTATGGTATTTGGTAACACTTTATTTGACAGTGGCGCCATAAGAGTGTCATAAGACAATCATAATTATGACATGACATTGTCATGAGCATTAATGAATGCTTACCGGGAAATTATCTCACTTTTGATTGGATGTAAAAGATCCAAGCTGGACATAAATGGAATCAGTGACATAATTTGCTAGATGACACTTAATGACATCTGTCATAAGCATTCAGTAATGCCCATGATTGTGTCATGTCATAATTATAATGGACTTATGACAGTCTTATGACACTGCTGTCAAATAAAGTTACCTATTAACCCAAATGAATCAACAAATAGGCCACACTGGACAATAAGCTGCAGGATTCAAAATGAAGGAAAGAAGTAGTGGCTTATAGTAAAAAAAAAAAATACCGTAATCAAGGAGAGTGGGCGAGGTTGTGAACAGAAACAGGAGGAACGGGAATAAAAATCAACAGTGAGCTTTATCATCCCTCCCTGCAGTTTATCTCTACTTATCCGCTGATTACATTCATTTTGCCTTTAAACAATCAAACGGGCCGGACAATGCTTTCCAGAAATGATAAAGAATCATAACAGGATCATTCTGTACTAAGATGACCTTGGCATGAGTTTGGCGAATGATGTGTGATTGGTTGGGAAAAAAAACGTAAGAGGAGAGCAAAGGTCATCTTAGCTTCTCATCCCTTACCATGGAGAGGAACAAAGTGCTCTAAGTACTCTCGTAGGCAAATGATCAAGGGTGTGACGATGTATCGATTTCACCAAGAATCGATAGCTCTTAAAAAGGGGTTATAGTTTAATAAACGAATATTTGCAAGCAAAACGTTTCTGATAACTAGGTAGTTTTAATTATCATTTAAAGCTTATTGATTTTTCAGTGATGAGGACTGGCTAAATCAGGTTAAAGGTTTACCCGCATAAAAATTTAGTTGTGCCTAAATACAGGTAGTCCACGGGTTACGCACGACTTCCAGTCCTACGCTGGCGGCGTAACCCGAATTTCTGTGTGAGTTGGAATTAACCCTTTAAGTACCTCTAAATACCCTCTAAATCTCAAAAATGCCTATCCAAAAACATATACGTCATTGCACTGTCCTCGCCAAGACGTTTGAGCTAAGTCTTAGCTATACAACAGAGCTAAACTGCAATCTTTCTTTCTTTCCATCACACTCAGCTGAGCGACTTTTTTGTGCGAGCAAATGCAGTCTTCCTCGTGTGTGCGCCCGCCGTTCTTAGTGTACGCACATACGTTCTTCTTCATGTGTACATGTGCTCTTACTCACGCGCGTACTACCTGCTCTAAGCTTCTTGCGCAAAAATAAAAGCATGCATCACAAAACAAAAGTCAACATTATAGTCAAATACATGTTTCGCCAAAGGGCAGAAAGGTCATCTTAATAAAGCCAAAAATAAGATACTGTGAGGTACAATAAGGTACTGTTTACGTTACTAAAAGAAAAAAAAAAAGTGACTGCAAAGTCGAAACCATGTAAGTCGAGTTCGTCATAACCCAGAGACTACCTGCACATGCAAATGTTGCTCGGAGATATTTTAATGTTTAGCCAACCTGGCTAGGAGGTTTCATGTTCTAGTGCCAGCCCTGATTCACAGAGATGCCTTCTATAATTCTAAAAATTTGAAAACAGGTGCAAGGGGGAAAAAATAGTTCCAAAACTGAATATACCATCAGTGTTTCTTTTGTCAACACAACAGCACACTTGTTAACTTGATCAGAAACTAAACGGCTGACAAGTTGACCAAAGAATTTCTCGTCTTGACAGAACAAGTCAGGCAGCTCCTATAGGGAACCCTCAACATTACGCCGATGTGTCAGGATGTCTTTGTGGAATGACACCTTGTTAGCGAGTGATGACAACAGACACATACGGCACATTTATAACAACAAACACAGAACACATACTTTTGTTACCAGGCAACGTGGAAGGACGCATGGCTAAGCGAGCAGCGCGTGTCGACCGAAATGGGTTGTGACAGATGTAGTCATTGTTCCGCGCAATCTTCCATTGATTCGCATTGGCTTGAGTAGGCAGCCAACAATGCATGACAGACAGATGATGAAATCATTGATAATTGAAAAAAAAAAAAAAAATCAAGCTATTTTTATTCATTGTATTTGCTTGACCCGGTGTTCTACGCGGCCAGACGTCCTACACAATGCCCAGTGCGCTTGCGAAGATCGATTAACAGCGGCGAGTACTTACTATTTGTGTTTTGTCTTGCGGTGGCTTAAGCAGAGTGCTGATCGGTTGACCACATTAGTCACGGAGCGTATTTAAATTACTATTATTTGATGTTACAGTGATCCCTTGTTTTTCGTGGTTAGGGACCTGAACCCTCCTCAATAAGTGAAACATCGCGAAGTAGCGCCCCCCATTAAAAAAAAAAAGTGTTTGTGCAATGTATTTATTCAGATTTAGCATTGGAAAGAGATACATATAAGCAGGGGTGCACATAATTTTTTTGCCCAGGTTCTCAGAGGAGGACCTGGAGATGTGACTTGGTCCTCATTGAGCTTGAGAGCCGACCCGCCTAATGCGATAAATTTATGACAAGCTTTACTTAGAGCCAATTAACTTTAATTAATTATATTAACAATTAATGCTTGATTAACATCAACTGGCACAACAAAATTGCCATTACTTTGAAGCGAAATGTAAAGAAATAAACATAAAAGCACAAATTCAAAATAAAGGGCATTATGTGGCTCCCACATTAACTCCAAGCCTTTTTAAAAGTGGGATGTCCTCCTAATAAGACCTCATTGAACGTGCATGTTTAGCTTTGTAAAATGCAAGCAAAAACACGTTTGTCAGTGCATGTCGCTGTTCATTACCTTTATTCCGCCCTATTCCGCCACATGTCCATAGGGCGAGTGGGGTCCTGTTTGACATCGATAGTTTGCTTAATTGTCACATGCTGTTGTTTTCGTGCTTTTCAAAGCTTGGATGGCTGAAATTCTTTGACCCTACATAAAATGCGCTGCTCTTATCGGCGACATTGGGATTCTCACGGCACATTTTGTACCGCATTTCCGTGCGAGCATCATTTGCTTCTAGCCATGGTAGCTCCTGTAGCCACTTTTTAGCAAAAGGCCTTTTTTTCGGTAGCTCCGGTGACGTCTCTGTCGTCTGTCTGTCTTTTGACGGGGGTGGGGGAACACGGAAGTAATTACTCAGTGTGGCCTGCCTCTTCGACATTTTGAGAAGTTATTTTCTCATGTCCGCCGCAAATACAGTGGTCAGCCATCGGTACGCAAAAGCGTATGGAAGCCGTTGAGGGCCAGCGTGTTTGTCTACGTCCAGTACGCATGCGCGCATGCGGACCACTTATGTGCACCCCTGCATATAAGACATGTTTTTTCACATTTTCACAAAGTACAATTAAAAAAACAACAACATATGTATACAGTGGGGCAAATAAGTATTTCGTCAACAACTAATTGTGCAAGTTCTCCCACTTTAAAATATCAGAGAGGCCTGTAATTTTCAACATAGGTAAACCTCAACCATGAGAGCCAGAATATGGGAAAAAAAACAGAAAATCACATTGTTTGATTTTTAAAGAATTGATTTGCAAATCATAGTGGAAAATAAGTATTTGGTCAATACCAAAAGTTCATCTCAATACTTTGTTATGCACCCTTTGTTGGCAATAACTGAGGCCAAACGTTTTCTGTAATTCTTCACAAGCTTTTCACACACTGTTGCTGGTATTTTGGCCCATTCCTCCATGTAGATCTCCAATAGAGCAGTGATGTTTTGGGGCTGTCGTCGGGCAACACGGACTTTCATCTCCTTCCACAGATTTTCTATGGGATTGAGATCTGGAGACTGGCTAGGCCACTCCAGGACCTTGAAATGCTTCTTACGAAGCCACTCCTTTGTTGCCCTGGCTGTGTGTTTGGGATCATTGTCATGCTGAAAGACCCAGCCACGTCTCATCTTCAACGCCCTTGCTGATGAAAGGAGATTTTCACTCAAAATCTCTCGATACATGGCGCCATTCATTCTTTCCTTGACACTGATCAGTCGTCCTGGTCCCTTTGCAGAAAAACAGCCCCAAAGCATGATGTGTCAACCCCCATGCTTCACAGTGGGTATGGTGTTCTTCGGATGCAATTCAGTATTCTTTCTCCTCCTAACACGAGAACCTGTGTTTCGACCAAAAAGTTCTATTTTGGTTTCATCTCACCATAACACATTCTCTATGTCCTCTGCTGGATCATCCAAATGCTCTCTAGCCTCTCTAATCTTTTCAAGTAGGAGAACTTGCACAATTGGTGGTTGACTAAATACTTACTTGCCCCACATTTTTTTTAAATAAATGTTTTTAAGCACTTCAAATGTAATAATTATTAAGTGTTAAACATCTCCCACCAAATTATTTTCAAACAAGAATAAAGTAGAAAAATGATTGTCTTCATTAAATGCTTTAATGAGAGTCCCTCAAGCTGCTCACTTACACACAATGAGTTGCCACAGCAACTGTTTAACAAGTTAAACGATGATTGACGCACCAGGCGCTTTGAAGTTTTGGCTTCCAAGCATCTCTGGCAAGATCAAATCTTAACATCTGTCAATTATCGTTAACTTTAATAAGCAACTCTAGTGCACTGACCAAGAAATGCAGCAGGAGGGAAAGTGAGACTACATGATCGGGATAGCTCATCTGTATTTTTTTAATATGAAAAAAAAAATCTGCGATGGCCTGAGGGCGCGAAGTTGGAAGTACGACGTAGCGAGGGATCACTGTACTACATTTAAGTATTTTCTTAAGGCATTTTTAGTACGTTCTTCCTGTATGCATCTAAACAAAAGCTGAAAGCGCACGGTAGTACTTTGGGTGTCAAATTCACCTTGGTAAGACGTATTGCCGGTGTAGCACATTTTTGCAGAACACTGGTAGTTTTTTACCATCTAAGTTTTTTACCAAATATATGCATTTACAGAAGGGTGATGATCACAGATGCTCGGTATACGCGCTGCAGTAATATTAACTGTGTTAAGCAGCGAATGAAGAAAATACTTGTGTTTGTATTATAATACAAATATATGTCTGTAAAGATTTGTCACATAGAGGATTATAACAATGCTAGACTTGTTTGCCTGTCAGTCTGTTTCATGTTTAGTTTTTCTGTTAGGACTCCTTTATTACCTCAAAAAGTGAAAAATGCCACCTTTGCACATTCTTTGTCGGTACTGTTTATGCAGAAAGGCACCAATGCAACAAAAAAAAACAAAAAAAAGACAACAGTCAGACTTACTTGGTAGCAGGGCGTGTCGACGTGTCCTGAAGGTCTCCGGGGTCAAACAGTTGGGAGCCCTTCAGTCCTAGTTCCTCACATCCACGCAGAAACACACTCAGGTTGTCCTGCATGCGAACAACACTTGTTACTAAAGAATTAGCCGTTCAAAACAGCAACAACTAAAAAGTAGTAGGACTAATAAGGTAGATGGATTGACAGGCGGTCCAAAAGGGTTTTGTATTGGATCCCAATGCAGTATTAAAAATGATCGATCCGTATTTGCCAAGAAAGTCTCATCTTTGGCACACTAAATCATGAAGCTTGGACGAATGTGACTGCGACAGGTTTTCCTTTCGGACGACTTTTATTTCAAATTCTAATTTAATCATTGTTAAAGGAAAGTATCCGTTTCCAATTGCCAGCTTTCTAGTTCTAGCAATGCCTCCTTTCTACCAATCAAGCACTCAAATATTTCCACCACTGACATTTTTATTGCAACAAAATCTGTATTGGATGTAACCTGAGCCGAGATTTCCCTTTTTTCCCAAGGTTTTCCCTCACTTTGTTTTCCTGCTTTCTGTCATTCTAAAGGCAGCAGGCAAAGCAATTTCTCTCTCGCCATCTCAGGGTGTCACCATTTCCTCTCCACCCTGATTTCCCTCAGACCGAAACACAAATACAATGGCCTTAACATTCATGGGTTCAGAGTCAATTTTGGTATGAAAACTTTATCGAAATGTACATTGAAAAAGGTTTGTAAGCTATAATGCCTGGAGACGAACACATTTGTACACACACTGGAAAATATTCTCACGGCACTTCAAAACGGGGCAAAGAAAAAAGCTGACACATGGCTTCCTCTGTTTTGGGGACAGTGGTGTCTTTGGGCGGGTAGGCGACACTACCCACCAACACATTCAGGAATCTTTTGCAAACTCTCCTGTAGCTTACTTGAATTTGAATACCGGTACATTATTCTGGGATTTTTTTTTCCCTGAGAACAAAAACTGATTTTTCAAGAATATATTGTACTTTGAACCTAATGTTGTACATAATAAGAGAGCATTTCGATAACCTATTGGGATACAAAGTAGCACGATATAGCACCGTATCGATATATTGTCATTAGGGGTGGGAACCTCTGGGTACCTCATGATACGATACGATTTGCGATACAAGGCTCACAATAACGATGATCCCACGATGTGAGTGCAGGTGACTCACTAGCCTTGCCACTCCATTTGAACTAGAACTCTTATCCGTCCCACTTCAAATGGATAGGACGTCTATGGCCGTCAGTGGCAGCCAATGCCAAGTAATGAGCTAATTTTGAGGCATTACTCGTCATTTCCTGTTCATTTACGGGTCACTTCTTGTTGATTCTGGGTTACTGAACAAGAGGTGAGTCTAGAATGTCCCCAAATGAATAGGAAGGGAATCAAAATCAACAGGAAGTAACCCGTAAATGCCCTAAAATGAACAGGAAGTGACCCGTAAATTCCCCCAATTGTAAGTATCATTTAGTGAAAGCACAACAAAAATAATATTCTTATTTAAAAAAAATAAATAAATAAAAATAAATAAATAATAATGTTCATTCCCAATCAAAATAGCTATGCAAAATACACATAAAACTTACTCAGACTTTGGTCAAATTCTGTTCAAACATTTAGTTTAGCTCAACAAATACGATGGATGGCAATATTTAGTCAAAATATATAAACTATCAGAGGTCTCGTACGTTGTGAAGCCAGCACTCAAATGAGCGTGAAGTAAAATGGAAACAGGGAACTATGGCGTCCGTCCAGGGACAAAACACACTCAATGGCTTGATTGCTAAGTAATTTAAAACACTCCATTTACACCTTGTGGTGTAATTCAATCACTACCCTACGTAGTTAAAGACACTGTGGAAGAACGGCAGGGATTTTTTGATTGAAAATTTTACAAATTTTATTAAAACAAAAACATTAAGAGGGGTTTTAATATAAAATTACTATAACTTGTACTAACATTTATCTTTTAAGAACTACAAGTCTTTCTATCTGTGGATCCCTTTAAAAGAAAGAATGTTAATGCCATCTTGTGGATTTATTGTTATAATAAACAAATACAGTACTTATGTACAGTATGTTGAATATATATATCCGTTTTGTGTCTTTCCATTCCAACAATAATTTACAGAAAATGATGGCATATTTTACAGATGGTTTGAATTGCAATTAATTATGATTAATTCATTTTTAAGCTGTGATTAACTTGATGAAAAATTTTAATCGTTTGACAGCCCTAAAAATAACCAATAAAAGCATGAAATATCCCCGACTAAAAAAATTGCACTTTGTGAAGATTTCTTTTGTTTGCCCAGCAGAAAAAATGTGAGTCTGAAGGGGTTAAGCAATACTAGAAAGACTTTGGTGGATGTCCACACTAGATACAGTATATACATATCCCTTCTTTCATCCATTAGTTTTATTGCTTTTCTTTACATAATTGGTAATAATTAGTATGTTTTCCCAAAGCAGGGAAAACAACACTACGGAATGAGTAGAGAGCGAAACTGATATTTGGTTGGTATGTTTATGAAACTGAGGCAGGCAACAAGCGACCTGTTGATGGAGGCCAAGCTGCCAGAGCGCTGAGGTAGCTGCTCTAATTACAAAAACTCCTCAGAGGCTCGTTTTCCCATTAGTTCTAAACAGGAAGAGGAATGGGGGGAGTTGCCTCTGTTTTATTGTAAAGGGGCCTGATAACAGCAGACCTCTTGTTTGTTTGTCTCTCACCTACCTAATTGCAGCCCCCGTGAGCGAAAAAACATGCAAAGCTGCGGGAAGTTAGGGATTATGATGCCATTAAAGAGTTAGATTCTCATTTGAAGGTAAACATGTTGTATTCATTAATCATTATCGCAATTGACTCAAGACCTGGAGACGTGATGAAATGTAAAAGAATGAAATATACTAACTCCACCTCATCTATTCAATTTCTAAACCACTTATCCTCACTAGGATCACAAGGTTGTAGAAGCATATCCCAGCAAACTTTGACCGAGAGTTATAGTACACAGTGAATTAGTTGTCAGCCAAATGCAGTGAACTCTACTCTTGTTTGAAAAAGTTTGGGGTAACGGATATGTTGCTGAAGTTGTGTGTAATTACTTGTTATTGTTGTAGTGCAGAAAACGCCTGAGGAAAATGAGGCTGGGGTGTTTACCAGACACTTGTTAAAAAAACACACACACAAAAAAAGGGGGGGTGAGTGGCAGGCCTCATTGGCAGCTATTAGTGACGCCACCAGATAAGACACTTCAGCCCAACCCAGACTTGTTTATCCATTCCATTTTGTACCCAGTTCCAGAGAAATGCTGTCCCTTGGCACTTTTTATAACAACAATAGTCCATTTTTGCCAATTAATCCCATCGAGTAGACTTGCCTTACTTTATCCATACGCCTGTTTCTCCAGAAATGTTGCACTGAAATATTCTCATAGTCTTCGGGAAAGACAGTTTTTGTTGGATTGTCACGCACAAGTGTGTTTTTCCATTAGAAATACCTTGTTTTTCTGTTAATTAGCTGTATCGTAGATTGACTTCTCAACCGGTGTATCGATAGTTGCTGTATCACCTTATTGTGAGATGATCATTATCGCAAAACTTGTATTGAAAATCATATCGTAAGGCACCCAGAGGTTCCCACTCTAGAAAACGTATTG
This sequence comes from Corythoichthys intestinalis, assembly GCF_030265065.1. NCBI lineage: Eukaryota > Metazoa > Chordata > Actinopteri > Syngnathiformes > Syngnathidae > Corythoichthys > Corythoichthys intestinalis. The sequence goes on along the minus strand of NC_080405.1, from coordinate 46,138,322 downwards.
TCTGCTGGAAATCCATACCTGCTGTATATGTACAGTGATATGAAAAAGTTTCTGATCCTTCTGGAATTTCTCACATTTCTGCTAAAAGTCACCATCAAATGTGATCTGATCTTGGTTGAAATCACACAGATGAAAAAACTGCCTGCTTTAACTAAAACCACCCAAACATTTATAAGTTTTCATATTTTAATGAGGATAGTATGCAAACAATGACAGAAGGGGGAAAAATAAGTAAATGAACCCTCTGCCTAAGGAGACTTAAATAGCAACTTAAACCAATTTTTAATTTGATGCAGGTGTGTGCCTAATCACTGATGAGTGGTTTAAAGCTGCCCTGGCCACTATAAAATACACACCTTGTAAGAACTGTCTTGATGAGAAGCATTGCCTGATGTGCATCATGGCTCGGTCAAAAGAGCTGTCTGAAGACCTGCGATCAAGGATTGTTGATTTGTATAAATGTGGGAAAGGAAACAAAATCATCTCTAAAAGTCTGGATTTTCATCAATCTACAGTCAGAGAAGTTGTCGACAAATGGAGAAAATTTAGCACCATTGCTTCTCTCACATGGAGTGGCCGTCCACCAAAGATCACGCCAGGAGTTCAGCGCAGAATACTCAGAGAGGTAAAAAAGAACCCTAGAGTGTCTCCTGAAGACTTACAGAAATCCCTGGCACAATCCAATATCTCTGTGCACACATCAACTATATGTAAAACTATGGCCAAGAATGTTGTTCATGGGAGGACTCCACAGAAGAAGCCACTGCTGTCTAAAAAAACAAACAAAAGGCCCTTGGACACTCCATAGAACTTTTGGCAAAATATTTTGTGGACTCGTGAAACCACAGTTGAATTGTTTGGGAGTAACACCCAAGGTCACGTTTGGAGGAAAAATGGAACAGCTCACCAACATCAAAACCTCATTCCCACCATGAAGTATGGTGGAGGTAGCATCATGATTTGGAGCTGTTTTGCTGCCTCAGGGCCTGGACAACTTGCAATCATTAATGGAAGAATGAATTCAAAGGTTTATCAGTATGTTTTGCAGGAAAACCTGAGGCCGTCTGTTGACGCTTAAAAGAGGATGGATGCTGCAACAAGACGATGATCCATAACACAGACTTAAATCAACTTCAGAATGGTTTCAGAAGAACAAAATACACGTCCTGGAGTGGCCAAGTCAAAGTCCAAACTTGAACCCCATTGAGATGCTGTAGCATGACCTAAAGACAGCGATTAATGGCAGACATCCCAAGAATCTGACTGAAATACAGCAGTTTTGTAGAGAAGAATTGGCCAAGATTAGTCCTGATCGATGTGCCAGACTGATCTGCAGCTAGAGGAAGCGTCTGGTTGAAGTTATTGCTGCCAAAGTGGAGGGAAGGCACAAAATATTAAATGTGATGGTTCACTTACTTATCTTTTACCCCCTTCTGTCATTGTTTTCATACTATCCTAATTAAAATATGAAAACCTATAAATGTTTGGGTGGTTTTAGTTAAAGCAGACAGTTTTTTCATCTGTGTGATTTTGACAAAGATCAGCTCACCTTTGATTGTGATTTTATGCAGAAATGTGATAATGTTCCAAAATGTTCACATACTTTTCATACCACTGTAGGAGCAACAAAGGGTAAAGGTCATTGACTTACCAGGCCAGCAATGGGAGTCGGAAGTCTGTTGATTTTCTTAACCAAGCCGGGTTTAATCGCGCTCAGTAACCTGATGGACAAAAGCTAAATTAATAAATGAATAAAATTTAGGAACTGTGCAAAATCTTTAGTATTTAACCGTTTTTTAATGAATTCTGACAAGTGAAGACGCAGTTTTCATATGACGGTGGTCCAAATAAAACCAAATAAATGCACAAACAATGCCAGTTTGAGAACCACTGCTCTCTGGACTTCCTTTTTCATCAGGAGAAAGCACTGGAATTAATTGTGTCATACGAAGAAAGCAACCACCCCCAGATACCCTTGTGCCATTTGATATCTCAGGCATTCCGGCAGTTATTTAGTGATGAAAAGATGTAATTTTCCCATTAGGAAACGCCTCTTTCCCACCGCATAAGTCATACAACTTCAATCACAGAAAAGCCCTGCTCAGTTTCGCTCCCCTTGAACAGCTTTCAACGGGCCCAACAGAGGACTGTTGTCCGTTGCAAAAATGTAGGTATGCCGATTTTCAGACAATTGCACGAGCCACTATGATCAGAGTCACAAGTAAGTCCCGAGTCTTACCTGTTGTAGGCGAGTCGAGTCGAGTCACGAGGTTATGTCGAGACAAGTCGACTCGATTCATCACGTTATGTTGAGTCATGAGGTCATGCGAGTCGATTCACAAGGTTGTAAAGACGAGTCGTGTCAAGTCAAAAGGTTTTCGAGTCAAGTCAAATCGAGTCACAGGTTGTTCCGTGAGTGCGTGGCGGGAGCGGTCAATGCAACCAAGCGGATAACAGGCAGGTGGGAACTAGGGGTGTGACAAAATATCGAAATGGTGATATATCGTAGTACTTAGTATCCCAAAAGGTTATCGATATGCTCCTGCCAAGAATCGAGATATTGTTTTAAAAAGGTTTCACTGTCTAAAAATAAATAAATAAAAAGGAACCAACAAGTTGCTACCAAAATCTTCCACCATAATAGTGTCTGTTAACTCTGAGGCTGCATTGACGGTGCACAATGCCCAATCCATTCAGACTGGCACGTTTGTTCATTTGAAACCAGAGCATTAACAGTCATTCTGTCCGATTTTCAGGGCATTTACAGGTCATTTCCTCTTGAGTTTGAGTCACTGCCTATTCATTTGGTTCATTCCTAGGTCACTTCCTGTTCTGTAACTCAAAATAAACCCATAAAATACCCAGAAATCAACAGGAAGTAACTGAAAACCAACAGGTAAATGACCTTAAATAGCCCAAAACTACCTCATTGCCTGTCATTGGCTGCCACTGACAGCCATAGATGTTCAATCCGTTTGAAGTGGGAGGGATGGAAGCGAATTAACGAATGTTCATTCGCTGCCACCCTCCCACTTCAAACGGATTGGACGTCTACTAGTGATAAATGCATTCCACTTCACAGCAGACGCTTGTTTATGTTTATTAGTTGTTTGTAGAATATCCTAGAATGATTTCCTCACCGATATATCAATAATCGTTGTATCACCATATCGTCAGATCATCGTTATTGTAAGCTTTGTATCGCAAATCGTATCGTATCTAGTGGGAACCCATTTACGATCCAGTTTTTCGAGTCAGCTTGTCGAGTCTCGAGTCATTAGCCCGTTTCAGACTAGTATCGCGATAAATTCCCGTGTAAAGTGACGCGGGATTTAACTATGTCTTTGCTTTCAGACATGGGGAGATGTCCCAGGAATTACCCAGGTTGGACACTTTCAGACTTGTCCCTCGTTGGCGACTCAATGCTCTCTGGGCGGGGAGGTTAGGGTTAGGATTTTATAACCCGGGCATTACATCATTTTTCAATGGCATTGCAACAAAATATACACATTCACAAAGATGGATTCTTTCCTCAGCTCTAAGATCCAGTAGCAATATACCGTATTGGCCCGAAGATAAGACTGTTTTTTTGGCATTGAAATAAGACTGAAAAAGAGGGGGTCGTTTTATATTCGCGGTCTAGACATTGTACCTATTCACGACGCTAGATGGCACCAGATATCATTGAAGCGATGTTCTGTCATGACAGATCTCAGCTACTCTCAAGTTTAACCAGTTTGCTTTAATTTTATTGCAATGTTTTCCCTTACTCAGATTTGTTTCAAAACTACATTTACAGTTAGACTTCACTTTGATGGTTAATGCAGTTATTGCAATTTTGTTGTTTTATCACAATAGATCGGGTAATTTACATTTCAAAAACCAGAAGCCATTCATTTACGAATGTGATTGCACTTTAGTTTACATATTTAAATATTCAGATATTAAGATTTGAATGAGGCAAAATAACATGCTTTTTCTCTCAAATATATTGTTATAATCATTTGTTTCAGATGTACTATAATTATTTTCTGTATAAAAATTAATTTGGTGTTCAAAAAGTCTTTTTTTCAAACTTGAGTCTTGACAAAGCGGGGGTCGTCTTATAATCAGGGCCGTCTTATATTCGGGCCAATACGGTACTAGTAATTTTGTTATGTTTCCAGTTTAATTTTGCTATCTTTCTAGTTTGCCTTGTCGATACTGCGATGTTTGTTCACCGATTTTTGTCTGCTGCGAAGAAAGAGGAAATGACGATCGGCCCACGTGGGATTTACGTCATCAGCCTTCAAGCTGTGACGCGGGAATTAAACGGCTGCTTTCACACATGCTATATTCCGGGTAAGTCCTGGACGATAAAACGTAACTAGGTTTAACCCGTTTAAATTTAACCGGAGTTCAGCGTATGTCTGAAAGGGGCTATTGTCTCACGAGTTGAGTCTCGAGTTATTGCCTCACAAGTTGAGCCGAGTCTCGGACCCTCCCAGCTCAAGCGAGTCAAGTCCGAGTCTGCTTATTTTTTCTTCAAGTCCAAGCCGAGCCATCAAACTCACGACTCGAGTCAACTCAAATCCGAGCGCATGTGACTCGAGTTCACTTGTCTGCTGATTTCCTTTGATTTCGTACTATAGTCCCACAATTATAGTAATTAAAAAAACATTCATTATTATTTCAAACACAGGTTTCTTCCAGTACTTATTAGACTAAATTTATGACCTTGTTTACTTACTTCTTATGTGTTAATTTACAACGGCAATAAAAAATGTTGGGTAATTGAGTCAGTGCATCACAGCCAGTAAGATAAAACCAGGGATTCTGGATGACATATTTTTGCATGTGAATCAGAGTCACTGGATTTTGAGGATCTGCTGGTCCCGAGAAACGATTAGATACCTCGGAAATGTATCAAGGGAGAAAGAAAACAACAACAAAAAACAATATAGCCATGAAAAAAGGCTTTTTTGCTGCCGCTGGATATTTTCTCTTTTTTTATAAAGTTTGTACCAGAAATGTAAATGTACAGTTAATATGATATTTCATAGTTTTTGCCAAATCCTTATACCTATGCATTATTTTTTTATAGTAGCACTTAACACATTCACTGCCATTGAAGGCTATAAACATCAAATCCATTTCAACTGGTAAGGCTGGCAGTGAGTGATCATGGTTCACTGCCATTAACGACAATAATCAATTGGATTGGACGTCTATGGCCATCAACGGCACCCGATGAGTTAATACTTAAAAATAAATCAATACATTTTAAAACCCCAATTCCAATCCCCGGAAAATGACTTGATCGAGCCCGATTTCTGCTAACATGATCTGATCGGGGGGCATCCCAAACACAAATAAAGCCAAAGCAAACTAACACATCCAGAGGAAACCATCAATTAAACCATTTCATTACTTAAGTCTGACAAAAATCAAAATAAATCACCACTTACTCGCATAGTAGTATTCCATTTTCCAGTCCTCCTCTAAAATTCCTGTCACCGAAGGATCTTCCTGTCACCGCCTATGAAGAAAAACATCCGTGATCTAACTAAGCAATTAGGCTATAAATCAAAGAGATGAACATACAAAAATATTTTCATGTTTAATTTCCTGTCTTTTGAAGTTCTAAATTCCGGAATGGCGCTGTACAAAAGGCGCAGGCCATACGTCAAGCCCATCGCTGGTTAATGGTGCTAAACGCTAACGAGCTTGGCGTAAGCTGCAATCATCCTGACCGAATAGCCAAGGCAAGCTAATGTGTTGTGACAGGGGATTTATTACAGGAGGAGCTCTGCATGTTGGCATGCATTTGTACTGCATTCTCAAAACGTGCAGATACAGTGGGGCAAATAAGTATTTAGTCAACCACCAATTGTGCAAGTTCTCCTACTTGAAAAGATTAGAGAGGCCTGTAATTTTCAACATGGGTAAACCTCAACCATGAGAGACAGAATGTAGAAAAAAGAAAAACAGAAAATCACATTGTTTGATTTTTAAAGAATTTATTTCCAAATTAGAGTGGAAAATAAGTATTTGGTCACCTACAAACAAGCAAGATTTCTGGCTGTCAAAGAGACTTCTTCTAACGAGGTCTAACGAGGCTCCACTCGTTACCTGTATTAATGGCACCTGTTTTAAGTCATTATCGGTATAAAAAACACCTGTCCACAACTTCAGTCAGTCACACTCCAAACTCCACTATGGCCAAGACCAAAGAGCTGTCGAAGGACACCAGAGACAAAATTGTAGACCTGCACCAGGCTGGGAAGACTGAATCTGCAATAGGTAAAACGCTTGGTGTAAAGAAATCAAGTGTGGGAGCAATTATTAGAAAATGGAAGACGTACAAGACCACTGATAATCTCCCTCGATCTGGGGCTCCATGCAAGATCTCACCCCGTGGCTTCAAAATGATAACAAGAACGGTGAGCAAAAATCCCAGAACCTCACGGAGGGACCTAGTGAATGACCTATAGAGAGCTGGGACCACAGTAACAAAGGCTACTATCAGTAACAAAATGCGGCGCCAGGGACTCAAATACTGCAATGCCAGACATGTCCCCCTGCTGAAGAAAGTACATGTCCAGGCCCGTCTGCGGTTCACTAGAGAGCATTTGGATGATCCAGAAGAGGACTGGGAGAATGTGTTATGGTCAGATGAACCAAAAGAGAACTTTTTGGTAGAAACACAGGTTCTCGTATTTGGAGGCAAAAGAATACTGAACTGCATCCGAAGAACACCATACCCACTGTGAAGCATGGGGGTGGAAACATCATGCTTTGGGGCTGTTTTTCTGCAAAGGGACCAAGACGACTGATCTGTGTAAAGCAGGGGTGTCCAAACTTTTAGCAAAGGGGGCCAGATTTGGTGTGGTAAAAATTTGGGGGGCCGAACTTGGCTGACGTCCTTTACGTAGAACGATATATTTAAGCAAATTTTAGCGAGCCATTCTGTGTGTCACATTTGCTTTAGTATTATTTTTAATTAATAATTTCAACAATCTCGCAACTAGCCTTTGTGGCGTTCTCCTTCGACTCTCGGGCTCTTGCGAAATACTGCTGCTGTAAAATTAAACTAGCTTCAAGTTGCTTCAATTTCCCGCTACGCATCTTCCCTGTAATCTTGTTGTACATGTCAGCGTGTCTTGTTTGGTACTATTGCCTCACGTTGAACTCTTTAAAAACAGCGACTGTCTCTTTGCAAATGAGGCAGACACAGTTGTTGCGTATTTTATAATAGTCCAATTTTCACCTATCCTTGAAGGGTCAGCCGTCGCAGTCAACTTTCTTTTTTTTGTTGATTGTCACCATTTTATAAAATTGGGAGTAAAGGGTCACACGGGGTAATGTTGCTTAGAGATAGTGGGTAAATGAGGAACAGCATTTAGTGTGTAAGCTACTTCATATGCTGTTAGCAGTACTGCTGACCAATTTATTAAGTTTGTGTGCGGGCCAGACGTTACTGATTTTATGACAGAGGCTGGGGGCCGGATGAAATTTGACCAAGGGCCGGATTTGGCCCCCGGGCCGGACTTTGGACATGTCTGGTGTAAAGGAAAGAATGAATGGGGCCATGTATCGAGAGATTTTGAGTGAAAATCTCCTTCCATCAGCAAGGGCGTTGAAGAGGAGACGCGGCTGGGTCTTTCAACATGGCAATGATCCCAAACACCCAGCCAGGGCAACAAAGGAGTGGCTTCGTCGGAAGCATTTCAAGATCCTGGAGAGGCCTAGCCAGTCTCCAGATCTCAACCCCATAGAAAATCTGTGGAGGGAGTTGAAAGTCCGTGTTGCCCAACGACAGCCGCAAAACATCACTGCTTTAGAGGAGCTCTGCATGGAGGAATGGACCAAAATACCTGCAACAGTGTGTGAAAAGCTTGTGAAGAGTTACAGAAAATGTTTTGCCTCAGTTATTGCCAACACAGTGTACAGAACAAAGTATTGAGATGAACTTTTGATATTGACCAAATACTTATTTTCCACCATGATTTGCAAATCAATTCTTTAAAAATCAAACCATGTGATTGTCTGTTTTTTTCCCACATTCTGTCTCTCATGGTTGAGGTTTACCCATGTTGACAATTAGAGGCCTGTGTAATATTTTCAAGTGGGAGAACTTGCACAATTAGTGGTTGACTAAATACTCATTTGCCCCACTGTAAATACCTGTATCATTTTTGGATTATTTAGCCGTCTTTAATTTAAAACTCTTTTTTGTGGTTGTTGTCAGGTGCACCACAAAGGCCTCAGTGAGGAATGTGCATGACTTGCTTGTTTTCACTGGAATGTCACTTGCATTGTTTCACAAACAAACAGTTCTGGTACATTCCCTGCCTGTTATATCCTTTAATTTTCATTAAAAAGAATGCAAACATGGTGAATCAAAATACAAAGCTGTCAAAACGCAATTAAAGCTACCTGAAACAATCTCTCTACTGGCCTAAACACTATCAGAAGCAAATTTTCAAATTTGCCAGATTTCAAATAAGCCACAAAAGACTTGCTAACTGGCCTGTAATCGTGTCATCATTTTAACATGATTTGATTAGTAAAAGCCTAATTTATATATCCAATTCTGCAGTAAGTAGCAAAACACATCTGCTGCATGTGACACATAAAAATGCATTAAGCATCTTTGGTGATTATATCTCATATTTAAATTGCTTGTTTTTGTCATGTTATTGCATTAACATTGACGGTGAACAACTTCAGATATTGTGGAGATCATGCTGTTAGCCTGTTACGTAGCATTTTTCTATCGTACTATAGTTGCAAAATGATAGTGATGTAATTGACTAAGTTGGGTAAATCCTACCACTGAGTGGACCCTCTCTACCCATAAAACATCATCATTTTGTTGATGTAGTTTAAAGTCATAATTACAGTCAGTAACTATTTGTATGAAAAACAACAATAGGGCTGACAATTTAAAGGGAACCTCGGACTTAAAGACTTGTAGGCTCTAATAAGCCACAATTGTTCTCTTTTACTAAAAACTTGTTATTAGAAGCACATAAAACATTGCCATTGATTTAAAAATTCTATAATATTAAGTACCTGTTTTGACCTATGGAGGGCGTCGTTTGTCACCGTCACTAGATGAACACTACCGGTGTTCTGCAATTCCCTCCTACGCGGCGAGACGTCCAACACATTCGCACATCGGTTCAAAACTGTGAGTACTCACTATTTGTGCTATCTTTTCATTGCCTCAAAATACTTTTTGCATGTGTTTCCCTCTGACAATTTTAAGTATCGTGTTTTCTTGTGGTAGCTTTAAAGCAGATTGTTGATTTGTTGACCACATTAGTCACGTAGCATATTTAAACCACTCTTATTTGATATTATTTTGTTTATTTTCTGTCTGTATGCATCTAAACAAAACAAGCTGAAAGCGCAAGGGAATACGTTGGGTGTCAAATTCGCCTCTTGTAAACGTTTCGCCGGTGTAGCACATTTTGGCAGAACATCAGTTTTGTCCTACTCTCGTCTCGTCTCATCCCGTCTTACCTCTTCATTTTGCTTTTGCTACCTATTTTGTGAAATATCGACAGTGCTTTCATGCTCATTAATGTTCATCTCGGTTTCAAATTGAAAGGGCTGAACAGATGACATGCTTATGTCGCTAGAGTTGTACTCTGGAACCCCGGCAGCGTAACCCAGTGATCTCGCCAACAACAATGGCGACCTGCTAGTTAAACAAATTTTACACATTGTATAAAAACGAAAACATCAAGAGGGGTTTAAGATCAAATTGTTTTAACTCCAAAGACTCCAACATCAGTTGACAAGACAACTCCCACAGATTTTGCCTTCCTGTAGGGGGCCGACCCATAGAGCGTTGAGGTGACTTTCACTATTCACTGTGATAACTCAAACACATGCTAGGTTCTAACACCGGATTTATTGGAAATGGGGCGAAGGTTTTACTGCATACAAGAAGGCAGGAGTGTCTTAAGATTGATTTGGTTGAGGACTCAAGGTAATTATATTTTTCGCACCATGCATGCAGTTTGAAACGTGAATACAATGAAATGAATGGAAAAAAATAGCTTGAAATATTTACGTAAAATAAATGATAACTGCCCGTTTTTTGTTTTTAACCAAGAATCTAGAATATTTTACATTCATATCTATAGAAATTCTGCAATTTAAGCATTTATTTGCAAGAATTTTCAACTTCAAAAGCTCTCTGCCTCGCCATGTTGGATAAAACAATATCGTAACTTGGGCTTGAAATATTTACGTAAAGTGGATAATAACTGCCCGTTTTTTGCTTTTATCCAAGAATCTGGACTGTTTTACGTTTATATCTATAGAAATTCCGCGATTTAAGCATTTATTTACAAGAACTTTCAACTGAAAGAACCTCTTTGTTATGCGACGGCAGCCATGTTGGATTAAACAATACCGTGACTTTGGCTTGAAATATTTATGTAAAATGAAAGATAACTGCCCATTTTTTGCTTTTAACCAAGAATCTAGACTGTTTTAAGTTCATATCTATAAAAAGTCCACGAGTCAAGCCTTTACAAGAATTTTTTACTTAAAAGCTCTTTGTTTTGTGACGGTCCCCATGTTGAATCCTGTATCTCTACACAATAGTGGAATTCAACCTAAATAAGTTGTGATTGTATATAGAAAAATACCAATTTTGCTTTTGTTGAATAAAATTAAGATGAGTCTGCATGCTATCCTCAAGTATTCAGTTTCTGATGTGAAAAGTGAGTGATTTATTAGCTGTTGAATTAAAAAAAAAAATAAAATAAAAAAGTTGCTATTTTGATCGAAAACATATATGATCTTAAATATTGCTATTGAGTCTGAAAATATAGGTGATGATCTCTGCATTTGGTGATTTTTGTACATCTAGCGTAAAATTTGAGAATTTTATAGCAATTTTAAGTTTTGTTATACTTGCATAAAAAAAACATAATTAAATGGGATTTTATTAGGGAACGACTTTGAAATTTTTTATGTCGCTGCTCATGGACACTCATATATGCCTAAGAGAGGTGTCTGTTTTGGTTATAAGTCGCTAGCGGCTTTGGTTTTGTCTTTCTAACCGTGGTTCCCCATAAACAAATATGAAAATTATTTTTGTAATTTTGCGTGCCATCTTAGGCCGTGTCAACATATTCTTACACCTATTTTCAGCTGGTTTATTGCATGTGATCTAGAGCAGGGCAGTAAACCGAAAATTTACCGTTAGCGAAATTCTTCACGATGACCGACGTAATTTTGACCATGTCCGTAAATTCAGTAATTTAAAAAAACAAGAAAATATAGTCTTTTCATCCCGCTTCTGTGTTGTTTGGCAATGTTCATTCCCCTTTAAGAAAGCAGTCAGTGTGCTTACGTATAGAGTCACATGGTTTTCAGGAAGCCAAACAAACAGAAGCCTGGTAGGCTAACGCTAGCGGCTAACGCTACAAGTAAACGTGATGGAGTCGGGCTTAAGGGAGCTTCGCCAAACTTTCACCCGACATTAAGTAAACTCTTGGCGGGTTCCAGACGGGCTTTCACCCACTGTCCTCCCTGGTTCTCACGATTTCAGAAGATGCTTTCAGTGCTTTTTTTTGGGAGCCAAGCCACAGCTAGCGGCTGACAAATGAATAACGGTACAAATGACCGCGATGGAGTCGGATAGCGACGCTAACCTTGTCGAAACGGCTGAAATTAATGAGTGGACTGGGCACGGACTTCATGCAGCAATCATTATGTCGCGCTATTTGGTATCTCTGTGTGATTTCTCTGAAAGATCAGAGCAATACAGCTTTCATCTGGTTGTGTCTGTGTGGGGGGTGTATGTATTAAAAATGTTTTGGAAAAAAAAAAAAAAAACCTCAAACCTTGTAGTAAACACTTGTGTTGAATAATTATGTCACAGCAGCCATTACCAATACCTTTTCTGAGGTGTACTGTTAAAGCTGCAAGTCATTTGTGTTACAATGACATGTTTGCACAGTTGTCATATTGATTTTTATAATGTTGTACATTTTTCAAGTCATACAAGCTGTTATAAATGTTCACATTAGAATTCTTATTGTTGTGGTACATCACGTGAGAGAAGAGATGGTCAGCCCCTTCCCTCGGGTGACGAGCCACTATAAGAGCTGTGAATTTTTCCCTCTTCGGTTAGAGTCTGCTAGTGGTTAGTATACGGACGCCTAGCTATTATTCCTCTGCAGCTCAACCGGGGTGTCGGCTCTCCGCCTGCTTGTCAACGGTAAGAGTTTTGATTGCTCGAAGGAATACCTTGTGTACTTTAACAGGTGCGGGGGGATTTTAGAAGTGACAATCTATATCTAGCGTTATTGTTGTTCTTGCTTTCTTCCTTGTTCTACATTAAACATTGTATATTTCACAAAAGTGTTTGTATCACTGACTCACTGCGAACACGGAAACGAAATTTCTTTCGCAAAAATGTTTAGACTGCATGTGCAATTGTTAAATTTAAAGCTGGTAAATAAATTTAACGAGAAACAGTTCATTTGTATTTCATGCATTGTTTCAAATTTTCAAATTATATAACAGTCCGCTTGGGCGAATTTATTGTCATTTATCGTTAACGAGGTTTATCGTGATACGTACTTAAGGCCATATCGCCCAGCCCTAATGTGATCTTCGGTATATTTTGTAAACAGAGGGCGCTAAACTTTGGAAAGCTGCGATACTAAATGCTTTACAAAAAAAAATGAAAACTTGACTGATTTGAAAAAGCATACCATGGGGGTCTAAAGAGATGAAACAGGATAAAAAGGATTCCTCTCGAGACAAATCATGCCTGGCAATGGATCACAAGTAACTTGCCAAAATAATCATCCGTTTTGGAAAAAGATCCTAATGAAAACAGGAGACTGTTTGAACTGCTGCTTCGCCCAGCATCCCACCCTGAAGGCCTAGCATCGGAAAATTCTACCTGTACAAAATGAACAAGCAATGAGTGGAGGTATGAAGGGAGACAAGCTTCCCGGTTAGGTAATGCTGTACTCGCTCAAGCCCAGAGGCGACAGACACATGATGGCTCGTTTAAGAGTTGATAGCTGGTTATTGAGAACAGAGTACACAAACAAAATAAAACAAAAAGTTCTGCCGAGCCACGTGGCTGGCTTTGTAGTTGGATGCATTCTTCTTACAGGATGTTGTCTCTAGAGGGTTATGTAATTATCAAGTTCAAAAACACATGTGAGTGCATCTTGCGGCTTCAGGGACCAATAATCTCATTAATACAACTTGGCAAGAGAGCTTAATCTGCAAATGCCTTCGGTTCCCGATTAGCAGAACGAAAACAACAATAGGCCACCTAGCCGTAGTAGCAAACATAAACATTGTGACATTGTGTATTGCACTTAATAGTGTGGTTCTTAGACTTAACGCGTTACTGATAGCTCCCTGGCTGGGGGTCTCATCACTAAGTTGAATCTGAGGTCAGCGGAGGTATCTGCTGACAATACATTGATGTGGATCTTTTCATTAGCCGTCACTGCAGGGATTCCCTATTGTGAATTTATGAATTGATTCTCCTGTGACTGTGCTGCCATGTGTGCTGTTTTGATGCAGTCATTTTGCTGGATTGCTTCTTAGATGCCAGACAAAAAAAACTCATGTGAAAATATAGGCACCAGATCAAGTGTTAGTCAACGTGTTTGTACCCAATAATACAATAAAACTGCTGTTCAAGAATAAAGCAAAACCAACCAGATCAGTTGAACAGAAAACCTTACACTATTATTTAGGGGTGTAACGCTACACAAAAATCTCGGTTCGGTACGTACCTAGGTTTTGAGGTCACGGTTCGGTTCATTTTCAGTACAGTAAGAAAAGAAAATGCAAAATATAAATGTGCTAGTTGTTTATTACACACCTTTGTGCTTTCAACAATAGGAACATTAGCCTATACAAAGCAAGAATTCTGCTCAAAAAGTAGCGGGTACATAAAGATAATCTAACAACAATTTGCCTTTCAGACCCCGTGTATTGGTCAGCTTTCTTTCTTTCTGAAAGAAAAAAAAGAAGTCCTATGCTAAAGAGAAAAGCGATCCCAATGACAAAGATTTTAACATGTATTTTACAAATGAAATGCCTCAACAGGGGTCGCGTTAACCGGATATTTTCCGTCGTTGACCGGTTTTTTAAAACGGTGACGGAAAAAACTGACGTCCGTCCGTCATTTTGACAGGTTGCAATTCACACCCCAGACCACAGGGTGGCGATATTAATTAGCTATTGTCTCTCTTAATGCATGACGTCGTTGGCTCTTCTGTCAGAATATTGCAATCTCCTCTCGAATATTGTAGCGTCACCGGGGTCTGGCGGCGGCACCGTGATTGACACATCAACGCGAGGTTCTTATTGGTGCACCCGGTGTGCCAGCGCGTCATCCAATTGATGGACAAGATTGCCGCCCAATCACATGACGCCACAACTCCGCCCCTCTGACTGGAGCCGCCATATTGTGTGTCAGCTGTTCATGTTTACCGCTACGTACATGCCTCCTATTACGGCCTGTTTTTCTGCTCGTTAATATTAATAATCAAAATGGTGAAGGCGTGTGTGGCGGTTGGTTGCTGTAACAGAAAAGATAGACGGAGAGACTTGAAGTTCTACCGTATTCTGAGAGACCCGGGAGGATGAGTGCAGATGGACTGCTGTAATTCCACAAGAAATCTGGGCACCAAACGATCACCACAGACTATGTAGTAGTCATTTTATATCTGGTAAGATGCATTTAATATATATTCAGAAGATTTTGAGCTGACAACCACAATTAAGATCATTGTGTGACGTTGGTGATTGGGGTCTATATCGTTGCCTCTTTTTCTTTGGGGGCGGAGTTGTTGGCGGTAAGCAGAGTAAAAAGGGAGAAAAATACCACGACTCCCGTGTCTAATTTTTCGCCGCCAAGCAAGCGTTACAATATTAATTAAAAATGAATGAAAACTAAATACCATTGAATATGTCATAATTATCATTTTAAAAATTTAGGTGACCGGTAAAAATAGACTATGACCGTTTTTTTATGACCCTGTCAGTCAAAATGACAGACAACGAAAATGTCTAGCGCAACCTCTGTGCCTCAATGAATCTATTTTTTTTTTTTTTTTTTTAAACGGTTTTCAAAAGCTTTATTGGTGGATTTTCTCAAGTTAAAGCGCCACACAGAAATTCATAAATGTAATTGTGTAAGCAGGATGTGTGTATTATTTTTATTATTATTTAATATGAGGTGTTTTAGCTCATTTCAAATTATTTTATTTAAATGGGCTATTATTTATTTTATTATGTGTTTATATTTTACAAATGTGATGTAGTATTCATTTATATTGTATATTTTATGTTGTATAACTTTAGTTCCTATGTGAATATTAGTTCCTACTTGTTTTGTTGTGGTAGGAGGGTTTTGTATTGAACACGAGTCGTGTTGGTTATTATTATAGCAGAGAAGACAGCGGTAAATCAACAAAGACAAGTCAACTGTGCCCCGATCTACCACTCAAGAGATCTAATGGACTCAAAAAGTGGGTTACGATTACAAATTAGTTTGAAAATCGACTGGAGCCACCGTATTTTTACACGAGTGACTTCTGGTCTGCCCGATCCTAGCTACCGGTAGTGGTATTGATGCAGAAGGGTCGCGTCTCGCGTCAAATTGACTTTAACGCCCGCGTTTCACTGCGTTCTCGCGGCAGCCACATTGTCGCGCCGTTGCTGTTTCTCGGTTATACTGTCCTACCGTGTTGGTCCTCATTATAGTAGAGAAGACGGAGTAAATTTACTCTACACAAAAAAACTGTAACCCAATCGACTCTCAGCCTTGAAAAGTAAGGGTTACATTACGTCAGAAACTCGTTCGGTACGCCTCCGTTCCGAACCGAGCACCATGTACCGAAACGGTTCAATACAAATCCATGGACTGTTACACCCTTACTATTATTAAATTAGTCATGCATTTAACACTTGGAAACGTAGAAAAATAAATATTCATCATTTAAAACTTTACAATTCATTTAATTAGGGGTGTGACAAAATATCGAAATGGTGATACATCGTGATACTTTGTATCCCAAAAGGTTATCGATATGCTCCAGCCAAGAATCGAGATATCATTTTAAAAAGGTGTCAATGTCTAAAAGAAAAAAACGAACCAACATGTTGTTACCAAAATCTTCCGCCATAATAGTGTCTTAGTTAATTAACTCTAAGGCTGCAATGATTTGATAATGATAAGGGTGAGATGTGTATTTTACCTAGATATTCTTATTATCACAATGATTCATGTCCAAGAGCAGACTGCCACCGTTGAGAAGGTTTTATTCATTTTCAAAGCAACGTAAACAAACAGTCTGAGCTGCTCCAGCTTTTATTTTATTACTTCCGGTCTCCAGTCCTGTGAATTTGCATATTACACTAAATATATAGTTGCAACCGTTTCCAGATATAACATTTAAATTTAGAATTTATATTTATATTTATGATTTAGCACATAAATATAAAATTCAGATTAAAATAAATATTTCGGATATAAATTTCAGATAAATATTTAGGATATACATATCAGATTTACATTTCGGAAATACATTTAACATTTTACATTTACGATTTAAATAAATATTTAGTTCTGGATTCACAGATTCAAGTCCAATACTTATTATTTAAAAATAAATATTTAAGTTGCTAAACAGTGTTGTAAGTGGGCAAAAAAAGGGACTGTAAAAATTGCACACCACCTTTTTAACACTGTGTGGCGCTATATGTGAGAAAATGTTGTAATTTTCAGCATGTTCTGCTTTATAAACGGCACCCCATAGTATTGACGGTGCTCGATGCCCAATCCATTTACACTGGGAACGTTCGTTCATTTGAAACCAGAGCGTTCACAGTCATTCTGTCCGGTTTTCAGGGCATTTACAGGTCACTTGCTGTTCATTTTAGGGCATTTCCAGGTCATTTTCTGTTAAGTTTGAGTCACTGCCTATTAATTTGGGTGACTCCCAGGTCACTTCCTGTTCTGTAACTCAAAATAAACAGGAAGAGACCCATAAAATACACCAAAATCAACAGGAAGTAACTGAGAATCAACAGGAAAATGACCTTAAATGGCCCAAAATTATCTCATTGCCTGGCATTGCCTGCCACTACCGGCCATAGACGTTCAATCCGTTTGAATTGGGAGGGATGGCAGCGAATGAACATTCATTCGCTGCCATCCCTCCCAGGTCGTACTCTTGGCAAACGAAGACCCATGTAGACCAAAAAAGTGCTTCTGAATCTGCTCAATAGCCTCCTAAGAACACAGCATGAAAAATACTATTGAATTAAGTAGCTGCATTTTTATACATTTGCATTTCAAACACTGTAATGTGCAGAATTCCAACACTGGCTCTCTTCTCTATCTCCACTATTGCTACCAAGTCTTGATAAGCCTCTCTGATTAAACAAGCCAAATTTCCACTAAAGTGCTCTAATGCTGAGCTAAATGTTAGCATTCCAACCAGTCCCTCCCTCTTCCACCCGCATTAGATGATGGAACAATGTTTGGGCTTTGGATTAACCCCTCTCCTGGCCCATCTAGTTCCGTTCACTTCTTCCCCAGTTCTCTTTCAAGAGCAACGGGGTTCTGAACACCCAAAAACAGGAGAGGAAACAGTATTTGGCTCCACTACGGGGCTTAGTGGTTGTATTAGATTAAGTAGAGGATGGTGACTGGTGCCAAAAGTAGCCAGGGAAATAGGGTTGGGTGCAGAATAAGCGGGTAGAAAAAATGATTTAAATCCCCTTAAAACCATCCACCGAATGCACCCTTCAAGGCACTCTCAGCCTCTTTCTGCAGCACGAATGATGCTTCCTCAATTTAGCCAGCACAAATCCCCATCCTACTAACCTACATCATTATCATCTCACTTGCATTTTCAGTCAAGGCAGACAGAGCAGTGTGAATGTGTCAATTTGTAACTGACATGCCAAAGAGTGGCGATTTAAATACTGAAAATAAGGGGGGGGGGTATTAGAAGTCGACCGATATTGGATTTTCAAAGGGCAATTTTGAAAAAAAAAATTCAGCCGATTGTCAATGTCTAAAGCCGATTTTGTAACCTGATATTTTAGGCCGAGATCCTTTTTTTATTTTTATTTTTTTTAGAGCAGGCTGATTGTGACAGGTAATTGGAAAAAATGATTATATAAATGTCTATAATAGAGGTTCAATTTTTCTTCTGCTACTTCCTTTGGTAATTGGCCACTAAACGTTGCAAAATCACAATTAACAACCGAAACAGTGAACATAGCAGTCATTCAGTTGTATTGGCTATATATCAGCTGATATCAGTCGATCTTGAAAAAGGTCCATCTATCTGCCCGTAGTATCGGCAGGCCAATATATCGTTCGACCTTTGTAAGAAGGCTCATCATCAAAACGGTGAACATAATTGTTATCCTATCGTATCGGCTGATCTTGAAAAAAGTCCATATACTGGCACAATATATATCATTTATTAAAAACAAAAGATCAGCATTCAAACGGCTAACATACAGTGGGTCAAATTACATTTAAGTGCTTAAAACATTTATTTGAAAACAATGTATACAGTGGGGCAAATAAGTATTTAGTCAACCACTAATTGTTCAAGTTCTCCCACTTGAAAATATTTGAGAGGCCTGTAATTGTCAACATGGGTAAACCTCAACAATGAGAGACATAATGTGGAAAAAATAAACAGAAAATCACATTGTTTGATTTTTAAAGAATTTATTTGCAAATCATGGTGGAAAATAAGTATTTTGTCAATACCAAATCTCAACACTTTGTTATGTACCCTTTGTTGGCAATAATGGAGGCCAAATGTTTTCTGTAACTCTTCACAAGCTTTTCACACACTGTTGCTGGTATTTTGGCCCCATTCCTCCATGCAGATATCCCCTAGAGCAGTGATGTTTTGGGGCTGTTGTTGGGCAACATGGACTTTCAACTCCCTCCACAGATTTTCTATGGGGTTGAGATCTGGAGACTGGCTAGGCCACTCCATGACCTTGAAATGCTTCTTACGAAGCCACTCCTTTGTTGCCCTGGCTGTGTGTTTGGGATCATTGTCATGCTGAAAGACCCAGCCGCGTCTCATCTTCAATGCCCTTGCTGACAGAAGGAGATTTTCACTCAAAATCTCTCGATACATGGCCCCATTCATTCTTTCCTTTACACAGATCAGTTGTCCTTGTCCCTTTGCAGAAAAACAGCCCCAAAGCATGATGTTTCCACCCCCATGCTTCACAGTGGGTATGGTGTTCTTCGGATGCAATTCAGTATTCTTTCTCCTGCAAACACGAGAACCTGTGTTTCTACCAAAAAGTTCTATTTTGGTTTCATCTGACCATAACACATTCTCCCAGTCCTCTTCTAGATCATCCAAATGCTCTCTAGCAAACCGCAGACGAGCCTGGACGTGTACTGGCTTCAGCAGGGGGACACGTCTGGCAGTGCAGGATTTGAGTCCCTGGCGGCGCATTGTGTTACTGATAGTAGCCTTTGTTACTGTGGTCCCAGCTCTCTATAGGTCATTCACTAGGTCCCCCCGTGTGGTTAAGGCATTATTGCTCACCGTTCTTGTTATCATTTTGACGCCACGGGGTGAGATCTTGCATGGAGCCCCAGATCGAGGGAGATTATCAGTGTTCTTCTTTGTCTTCCATTTTCTAATAATTGCTCCCACAGTTGATTTCTTTACACCAAGCATTTTACCTATTGCAGATTCAGTCTTCACGGCCTAGTGCAGGTCTACAATTTTGTCTCTGGTGTCCTTCGACAGCTCTTTGGTCTTGGCCATAGTGGAGTTTGGAATGTGACTGACTGAGTTTGTGGACAGGTGTGTTTTACACCAATAATGAGTTAAAACAGGTGCCATTAATACAGGTAACAAGTAGAGCCTAGTTAGACCTTGTTAGAAGTTAGACCTCTTTGACAGCCAGAAATCTTGCTTGTTTGTAGGCGACCAAATACTTATTTTCCACTCTAATTTGGAAATACATTCTTTAAAATCAAACAATGTGATTTTCTGTTTTTTTTCCCCCACATTCTGTCTCTCATGGTTGAGGTTTACCCATGTTAACACTTACAAGCCTCTCTAATCTTTTCAAGAAGGAGAACTTGCACAATTGGTGGTTGACTAAATACTTACTTGCCCCACTGTAAGTCCTTCTATTATATCGGCTATATATTGGCCGAAAACCGATATTGAAAAAAGTCCATAAATTAGCCCGATATACAGTCTCAGCTGACCGATATACCTGTCGACCTTTAAAAAAAAAAAAGGCAATTTTGCTGCCTTACTTTTGTAGTCTCACTGGTTAATTTAGGCGAGTTTCAGACTAACCTTTTTTTTTTACTTTTAAACAGTGAACAGCAATGGATTGGTTTTAAGATTCACTGGGATTTAGGTTAAAGCAACACTAGGTAACTTTTCAACGTTTATATAATATGTTCTTAACATTTGTGATATGCTGACTGACAACTAGTCAAATTACACTTCTTTAATATCTTGAGGGAGTCTTTATCGCTTTCACCGGCACCAATCAACTTTGAGAAGGGCGGCAGGTTCCTTGCTGACTGCTTTAGGGTATACGTCACTTTCCACATTCATTATACAGACGGAAGTCGATGCAAACGCTTTCGTGCAAATTCTGCAAAAACGGTAGAGCAACCAAAGAGACAAAAAGTTTTGTCCGAGGAGGAAAAAAAGGGAGGCTACCAAGACAAAACAAAACTCAAGAATAAACATTGGCCAGGCTTTCACTCGCTGGCGTGACACCCCCTCCCTCAACTGAACTCGTCAGCGCTGACAAATTCGAGTGGGGTGGGGGGGGGCTTAGCCACACTAATACGCAAGGTTGCTAACCGTCATATGCTATTGTTTCGGCACAACAGGATACATTACCTTATTCATATTCATCCTTCACACAGCCCCTGGAAACAGAAATGTCATTTAATCCAGTGGGTTCCAACCCGGTCCTCAAAGGCCCGCTGTGGGTGCAGGATTTCATTCCAATCAGACAAGATGACGAGACTTTTTCACCAATCTGGTGTTTTACAAGGGCAATCAGTTGATTGCAGTCAGGTGCTGGGTGTTTTAGCAGAAACCTCATTGGTTCAACTATATGAGCAGGAACTAAAACCATGACCCACAGCGGACCAGTTTGAAGACCACTGGTTTAATCCATTTGCAGGCGACCGGGAGATCATCATTTTACGACACTGTGTGGGTGTGCGCTGGTCCTCATGGGAAATACAGTCTTCCTCGAGGCAAAACACTACTGCTTTTGTCCATCGGCGTCGCTAAAATTGATCAAAACTGAAAGGTTGTGTTGCTTTAAGTGAAAACAGTTTATCTTATTTAATTGCATTTTTGTGTGCTTGTTATAACTGGAGTAGTATTCTTATATTCTTTTTAAAAACATGGTGGAAACCCTGAATAGACCCTACCCACGTGACGTCACAACTCCTTCCTCCTGACTGGTGCCGCCCAATTGTCCGTCAACACATCATGTTTCCCTGTTACGGCTACGTACATTCCTCCTATTTACGAAGTGTTTTTCTGCTCGTTAACATTAATAATCAAAATGGTGAAGGCGTGTGTGGCGGTCGGTTGCAATAACAGAGAAGATAGACGGAGAAGACGGAGAGACTTGAAGTTCTACCGGATTCCGAGAGACCCGGAGAGAAGAGAGCGAGATGGGCTGCTGCAATTCGACGAGAAAACTGGGCTCCAAACGATTACCACAGATTATGTAGTAGTCATTTTATATCTGGTAAGATGCATTTAATATATATTTAGAGGGTTTTGGGCTGACAACCACAATTAAGATCATTGCTAGGCTAATCGCCGACAACATACACGTATGGATGTAGTGAGAGTGCTATCGCTAAACCATATAAACATTAAAAGCCCTAACTCCATTGACAAACGACATGAAATACATTAGACTTGACAGTGGATGTTAGCAATAACAAAAGATTTTGAATTGAAAATTTCGTAACTCACCTTTCCAAGCACAAGATGGATTCCTGCCGAATTTTCGTGGACGAGGACCTGTTTCACCCAACCAGCAACGAAGTATTTATAAGCCTCCAAGCTCTTAAAGTTTTTCAAACTTTCGCGAGAATAGGCTGATTTTGTGTGGACAAGATAGTTGTACAGTTCAGGGAAGCTAGCAGATGTCAGGCAAATACGGCGGAGACAGCGGGTCGAAAAACATCGATTTAGGCATCAAATATGGATCTGGCGAATGGATAAACTGAAGCTTTTCCACATAACGCCTTTTATGCAACGCATCAAGTGAGTTTACGGCATCCGAAAGCACCGGGTCTTCCATGAAATGCATTATAAATTGCTCGATCAATTGAGACCATTGATAATACAGACACAAAATGACGGACAAGTGGGCGGAACCATACAGCGAGCACGTGATTTTGTGACGTCGGTGGGTAGGGTCTATAGTGTTTTCGCTGGTAGTTGCAGCATTTAATCACCAAGCCACAGAATTATACTTCAAATTTGTGTAGCTGATCTATCTGTTTTACATACAGTGGTTAAGTAATGAGCAATGACAGATGTGCACAAGAGTCAGAGACCCTTGACTGCAGATGTAGATGACATACTATATTAGCGTCTCGTGGGATTCTGAATACTCACATACACCACAGTTTAAAATTCTGTTGGATGTCATTTTTAAACTACTTAATGCAAGCTTAGCCGACTAAAACCATGCTGCACACCACATAAGATGAATAGTGACAACCCCCCTAAAGCCTTGCGGGAAAAGAAACAAAGAGGCGCCGTGTTGACGGCAGCTTTTTCAGCTTAGTTTCTTACGCTTAAGGTCTTTTCGAGAGGGCCTCCATGAGTCTCCAATATCCTGCTCACCACGTTTTCTTAGGAGGCCGAAGGAAACGGAGCCATTGACCACACCAGAAGCCTCATTCAAACAGGCAAGGAGATGCCTCACCTTGACCTGCTTTCTCGGAGACCCAGGATCGACGGGGTTTTTAAAAAGGGCTTTGATTCAGAAAAAGGCCTCATTGTAGACATTGATATTGACTACATTTAAAACTGAATAGTGTACTGTACGGAATGTTTTGAAAGAATTTCGAGTGCCTTACAGAGATGGAGAAAAGTCAGAGACTAAAAATATATGATATACTAGTATATTTAAGTGTGTTACTTGCTATTAAATGTTGGACTCATAGAAAACTATTGTCGTTTGTAGCAAAAGTGTGACGTCATGTTTAATTGAGGTACGTGGAGGTTACCCTTCAACATAACTCTATACTCAACCAACTAAAAACAATAAAATGTTTAATAATTGTATTATTTGTGTATTGTTATTTTCTTGCAATGTTATCATTTTCTGTGCAATTTGGAAAGCTGTAGGCCGTTTCATGTGTTTCCTCAGTGCATATAAAGCCACATGCGATATGTCTCATTTAAAAAAGTACCGTATTGGCCCGAATATAAGACTGTGTTTTTTGCATTGAAATAAATTTAAAAAGAGGGGGTCGTCTTATATTCGCGGTCTAGACATTATACCCATTCACGACGATAGATGACGCCAGATATCATTGAAGCGAAGTTCTGTTATGATAGATCTCAGATACTCTCCCCATTCATGATGCTAGATGGCGCCAGATATCATTGAAGCGATGTTCTGTCATGACAGATCTCAGCTACTAGTTTAACCAGTTTGCATTATTTTATTGCAATGTTTTTCCTTAGATTTGTTTCAAAACTACAGTTAGACTTCACTTTGATAGTTATTGCATTTATTGCAATTTTGTTGTTTTACCACAATAGATTGGTTTATTTACATTTCAAAAACCAGAAGACATTCATTTAAGAGTTTGATTGCACTTTAGTTTACATATTTAAATGTTCAGATATTACGATTTGAATGAGGCAACATGCTTTTTCTCTCAAATATATTGTTATAATCATTTGTTTCAGATGTACTGTAATTATTTTCTGTATAAAAATGATTTTGGTGTTCAAAAAGTCTTTTTTCAAACTTGAGTCTTGAAAAAGAGGGGGTTGTCTTATATTCAGGGTCAGTCTTATAATCAGTCTTATATTCGGGCCAATACGGTACATGGGAAAAGGAAATATTTTAGAATTAGTCACTTTGCTCTTTAAGTAAATTTGTCCAAATACCAATGTTTTCCTGTAATTGCCTTCTATTACCAATTTATGGCACTTGTGAAGAGCAGCTGTCTAAACTAGACTTCTCTGTTGCTGACCTCTCTCTATAGCTTTCACTCCCTAAATCCATCCGCACCTGTTTAAACCTTCCTAGATTGAAAAAATTGCTAAAAAAAACTACCTTTTTAAATTAAATTAAACTGAAATTATGGTTGTTTTTAATCAATTGTTTTATTCTGCTTACGTTGCTAGTTTCTTCGTTTTAAATGTAAAGCATCTTTTAGCAACTGTAAAAGCGCTCTACACATAAAAATTGCTATTATTATTCGAGTATCCAGGCAACAGACACATCAGCATACTGTACAATCAATCCTGTATCCTATCATAGATGTCAACGGCTAGATTCATCCATGGTACAGTACAATGCTGTGTTCAGTCTAAAAGCAACAAAGACTCCTGTAAACACGCAAAGTGATAAGATCCTATTCTCTGGTCCTCACGTTCAGACTTGTTCGCCACTCTCACCACCACAAAGATGAGCTGTACTTGTCAAGACTGAACTAATCAGGAGATTCACTGACGTACTATGTCAACACTGAGGCAGAATGAGGGCTCATCCGCCTGCTTATGGTGGCACGATTGTGTTGAAACCAATTTTATTGCAGTTTGATTTCCATTGCTTCTTACAAAAATAGTGAATGTCAATATGCGAACTGTGTCTTTAAAAAAGGTGAGTTAATGCCAAAATCGAATCATATACATATAAGCCACACTGAAAGCTAAGCTGCAGAGATATTAATACCGAAAGGCTACTATTGATACGATCCTAAAGTTTTAGATACTACTTGATTTAAAAAAAAAAAATAATAATAATAATAAATAAATGTTATTTTGTCTTTTCGTTTCATTGATGACGATAGAGGTGTGATCATGTGGCTCTTAAAAAATTAATTAAAACTCTTTAAAATAGTTTATCACTAGTAGACGTCCAATCCATTCAAACTGGGAGTTTGTTCATTCGCTGCCACCCTTCCACTTCAAATGGATTAGACGTCTAGCGCCATCAATGGCAGCCAATTAGTTAACAAGGAAACGCAAAAATGTCTTCTATTATGACCAAGAGAAGTGAAAAATAAAATTTATCCCGTGATACCAAATTTCTGGTGACCCGTGGTTATACAAAAACAAACAAACGAGTATTGATCCTTTTGCAATCAAATATCATATCTGGATACAACATTGCAGTCTTGATATTTTTTTCCTAACTTTGACAACCGTACTAAAGACATACACCTCATAGACTGGTGGAAATCCATATATGAGCCGCACTGGACTTCAGAGTTCAAAGCAGAGGAAAAAATCTACTGGCTTGTCGTCTGGCAATTACGGTAAATTTGATAATATTTTAGAGAAAGTCACGACTGTATGCAATCCAAGTGGGAGGCTTCTTCTATTTTTCCAAGTGCAGAAATCTGTCACACCCATTTTTGGGGGATTCAAAGGCTCAATAGTGTAATTTTCCCAAAACATATTCATAATTTTAATATTTTAAAAATGTGGTTCTATAGATCAATGGCTTCCCCTATCTGCATTTGATAAAATAAACACCCATGCTTATTGCATGGGGAAATACAGTATACAAACCTTGTTTGTTTACACTTTCATTGACACCAAATCCATGTGTCATTCCTGGAAATGTGGTTGTCTGTCAGTCCATGTTAGTGGTGAGCTCCTATCAACAGAAGGAAGCCCTTCTTTTCTCCCTCCACCCCAAATGTACAGAAATCCTTCCATTGTGCCTCTCCCTAGGGGGCTTTAGGATATTAGGAGGAAAGAAATCCAAAGAGAAAATTGGGAATAGATGAATAGCAGTGCATTCTTAATAAGGTCCAGTTCAGGGTCAGTGCTTGTTGCTAACACGACTTGAAACAACTCACATGGATTAAGTTATGAACTGTTATGTAAACGTATCCCTTCTCTTGCCAAAGCAACAAATTTCATAATGAGTTATGAAGTATTCTAAAAGGAAATGGTAGGATCGGTCCCCTCAGGTGTATTAGCCTAACTAGTTTCCCAACAGTTCTTGTATTTAACAACTGTAGACTTCAGGCTTATTATGTCATCGCAACATATTCACACAAAAAGTGGTTGGCAAGGTTTACTTACGCAACAGCAGTTAGAGATGTGGTGTTTATTTATACAGGTGTACAAATTTAACAATATCAAACATATTACCAGTATATTACAGCTCATGCCAAGTAAAAACAAAGCAATGTTATGGAGACATTAGAACTGAAGTAGCTAATAAGTTCAGCAAGAAGTCCACCTCCAAAGAACGTTCACACGAATGTAAACAGTATATCAACATTATAAAATGATTGCATTGCTGTAATTGTCATCAAGACCCCCATATTCACAGAAGAGTAAAATGTCATATACTGACAGCAAGCATCACTTGTTGTTTTATGGCAGCAATTCTAAAATTCAAAAAAGTGTCTTATAAAGTCACTTTTGTCTCCATGCATTACTACAGCCATAGTTTATTATGTTTCAATGGTATGATGTAATTTTGTCATGTTTATAAATTTGCATCTTGAATTTAACACTACGGCTTGATCTCGAAGAAAACTAAATGGAATCAAAATGCAATATCGGCCATCAAAATGGAAGAAATTCAAGAAAAAAAAGTTTTCAGCCCTGAACTAAACAGACTGTTAATGGCTTAAAGGGATCCTCAGACTTAAAAACTTGTAGGCTCTAATAAGCCACAATTGTTCTCTTTCACTAAATTATGTTATTAGAAACACATATATTATTGTTATTGATTTAAAAATCTATAATATTTAGTACAGGAGTGCGCCATGTTTTAATCACGCAATGCACGCTGGGGGTGATGATGCGATCGGTTGGCCTGGACTGGGAGAATATTTGTTAGCTAGCAAGCGAAGCTAGTTTGACTACTAGCATGATTTTGTCACACTTTGCTGCTGGTCAGATTGTTTTGTAACAGATGTGGTATGAGTTACAGACGTCGTACCTGCATTCAATTCCAGCACATCAGCAGTGTCTTTAACCGATCCTAGGCAGCTTGTATGAACTTGCTGCCATTTGACAGCTTGTATATCCCTTCATTGTTAGTTGCATCATTGCCTTGTTTTGTTCGTTTGTCTGCCTCTCAACATGGTTTTCCCTCATTTTTTTTTTTTTTTTTTTTTAAATTGATCCCGACCTGCTGTCACGGACCGTTTTTGTGTCTCCCTTTTCGCGATCGTTTTTTTTGTGTGTTCAATAAAACCCTTTTAAGCAATTCCTATGTTATTGTTGTCTGCTTGCTGTCTGAAGTGAGCTGCGTTTTTTGATTCAGTGGTCAAGCCAGCCGCACTTTACAGTTGCGTTTCCCTTTCAGATTTTACAGCACAGACAGACAGCGCATGTGGGTTGCAAAAGGAAAATCATGACTCTAACGTCACGCGGAAGTATAATCATGTGGTCTATGGGCTCATCTGTCGCACAGGAAACACGGGTTCGAATCCTGCTGGAGACTTTCATTTAACTGCTTTTGGTGCTTGTTTTGTGAAATATCGACAGTGCTGTCCTGCTCATCACTTTTCCGCTCTGGTTAAAATTGGAAGGGCAAAACCGATGACATGTTTATGTAGCTAACGAGTGACACTGTGGAAGTACAGCAGAACTGCCCAGTGACGTCACCACCCAAAGTGCATTGCTTTGTCAACAACAATGGTGACCTACCAGTTGAACTAATTTTTCAGATTTTATAAAAACGAAAACATTAAGAAGGGTTTGAATATCAAATTATTATAACTCATACTAAGCCTGAACGATATATCGTTTAAACATCGCCATCGCGATGTGTGCGTGCGCGATAGTCCCATCGCAAGGACGTGCGATAGTTTTTATTTTTTTTAATCCACATACGCCCTGCTTTCTGCTCTGCGCGGAGCCTCACACGCTCTTTGAACCTCACAGTCACTGCAGCACTTGCTTATTAAAGTTAACGATGCTGGTATCTTTGATCTTGCCAAAGAAGCGGACATCACAGCGCAGCAGCTGTCAATCATCGTTTAACTTGTTAAACAGTTTCTGCAAGGAAGCCGCTTTGGAATGAATGTGTGTGTGTGTGTGTGGAGACGTTTGAGACATATAAATTAAATGCCAGAAGTGATCATGAGGAGTTTGTAATTTCTACATGTCCACCAAGAGTCACAGCTAAGGTAGATAAACAGAAGTATTTAATAAAGCCAAGCATTTTTCTACTACAGTATTTTATTCTTGTTCAAAAATGATTTGGTTGGACAGTTATGTTTAAAACTGATCATAATCATTACATTTGAAGTGCTTAAAACCATTTATTAAGATATATTAGGGCTGTCAAATGATTAAAATTTTTAATCGAGTTAATTATAGCTTAAAAATTAATTAATCGTAATTAATGGCAATTAATCGCAATTCAAACCATCTCTAAAATATGCCATATTTTTCTGTAAATTATTGTTGGAATGGAAAGATAAGACAAGATGGATATATAAATTCAACATACTTTACATAAGTACAGTATTTGTTTATTATAACAATAAATCCACAAGACGGCATTAACATTAACATTCTTTCTGTGAAAGGGATCCACGGATAGAAAGACTTGTAATTCTCAAAAGATAAATGTGAGTACAAGTTATAGTAATTAAAAGATAAATGTGAGTACAATGCCACTTCTCTTTGCATTGAGCGCTTTTCTTTTTGTGAACATTATTTTTTTTGAGAGATAGGAATATTATTTTTGTTGTGCTTTCACTAAATGATACTGTAGTGACCTAAATGTTCTTAACTGCCCAAAAGCATGATGGGAATTTGGGCAACCATGAGTCACAATGGTGGCTACAAATGGTATATCTTCTCTGCGTTGTATACAATACATTAGTGACGGGATCTGTCGTTCACTTGAGTAAACGAATCCATTCCGGTTCGTTCAGTAAAAAGATTCGTTCAAACGAATCGTTCAACGAATCGTTCGCCCCCCTCATCTCCCTCCCCGCCCAAACGAATCGTTCGGTTAGTGAACGGGAAGTGACGTTGCCGAACGAATCACCAAAGTCCGCTTCGCAGTATAACTGAACGGAAGTGACATTGCTTGGTCCCTCCCTCTCTTGCACATTGACCACTCGTCGTAGTTTCAGAAATGAGTGACAGGCGATATCATTCTGCTTTCACAGACAGCCTCGTCTCCCTCCCGCTGCTGCAAAAGCGAGGGAGAACTTCCGCGTCGTCTGTCCTAGTTCTATGGGCTCAAAGTCATGGCTCGTGCTTGCATTTCGATTTAGGACACGGTTAAACATTTTCCTTTTGAGGGGGAAGTGGGGGGTCGGGGGCGCACGGACTTTCTTTAGCATGATCTTGCTCACATATACAATGCTGCTGCTACCAGCCAACGCGGCATGCTTGCTGTCACGAAAATAAAAATAAATCGAAAGTTTAATTTCTAAATATGGAACGACCAACACATCATATTTACCTCTCGTTCTGTTGTATTTTTGTTTTTTATTATTAAGATGATCGTATTGAATTTTTGCACTGGTATTAATAAATAAAATAATCCGGTCAGCTCCCCTGTCGTCCCCGCATCTCAGATCGTCAAATGCTGACGAGAAATAATTGTTTGCTCTTTATGATGTCGCCTTTCTACTCTCATTAGTCTGTTAAGAAAAATGTAGACATATTGCGACTTCTCCCGTGTCCGCGCGCTTTGTTTTTGGGCGCTTGAGTAGCACATGATGGACGGATTGACATAATTTGTCAAACCAACCGACACCCTCTGACACGAAAAAAAAAATAAAACACTCGGAAAAAATTGACATGTATATACAGTTTCATTGCAAATCAGTATTATGGTGATCATACTAAATATTCTTTTTTTTTCTGTGCACATATGAGGTAAATATCGCTGCCATGAAGCCTCCACATAGTGACAGTTCTCTGCCCGCTTCACTGCCGTCACGCGACCGCAGCTCAGCTTTTGCTTGCCTCGTAGCTACGCGTTTTAAATTACTGTAAATTTGATAGTATATAGTCATAGGTACAGTCCCGAGTCTGTTGAGAAAAGTAGAACACTAAACCATGCTCGCTAGATTTGTGTGGTGTTTTTGTCTGTTTGAGCAGCATTTGATAGGCTCCACGTTAACAAATATGTGACAAAGTCATTTCCTTTCATTTTATGACTCGTACACCGCATAGTCATTACTGGAAAGTCAAGTTAGCAGCAAGCTAGGTCAGGAAGCGGAGACCCGAATCACTGAACGGGAAGTGACAAAACTCAGTCTTTCCCCCCTGCCTGCACGCTGGCTGCTTATTGGCCACACGTGGAAATGAGTGACAGACGCCTTGATTCTGTTTCCGCTCCCTCCCCTGCCCGCGATGAAGCTGGCGTCCGATTGGTCGTGTGCGATGTCAGAAGACGCTGCCGCTTGCTCAACGCCCTCCCACGCAGCGAACAAGCGCCACCAACTTCATAGAACGAATCAGTGCAGATGGTGATTAGTTCGGTCTCGTTCACCCAAACAATTCGTTCAAAAAGAACGAATCGTTCGCGACCGATACAACACTACAATACATGGTGTTAAGATAAAGATCATCTCCAGTCATTCTTCGCCATTTCGCGCACCACAATAATTATAACTGTTGTGTTTGAAATGCTACAGCTTATACCAATAAATAGCGCGGCCCCAATGAATGTCTGTATTACCTATTCGCCCCTTTTGGTAATTGGCGGTGCTTTGAACTCCTCGCCATAGTGAGGAGTGGACCGGCGATCCAGGTTGGCTCTTTGTCGTCGGTTGACTCGGTTCATCAGACTTCCTCCTTAGGAATGTGGCGGTGTGCATATAAGTACCGAAAGGCGTTGGATGGCTTTTTGTGGGTACTTTTATTTACAAAACAAAAGCATGTGGGGGACGCAGCATTTTAAGCCTGCGCTAACTGCGCACTATCTCTACAGTCTCCTTTCTCGCTCCCTCTCTCTGACTCGCTTGACCACTTTCTTCCTCATTGCTCAATCTGACAATGCCGGTCACATTGAAAATAACAGCGGCCCCTTGGGGGTGCCGGTAACACTTGCATCCACTCCACTTGCTTAGCTCTCAATATACTTCCAACGGCGCCATTGTAGTCTGTTCGCGGCAATGCTTGAGTGGTTCATTCCGCGCATGCGTTAATTGCGTTAAATATTTTAACGTGATTAATTTAAAAAATTAATTACCGGCCGTTAACGTGTTTTTTTGACAGCCCTAATATATATATAAATATATATATATATATATATATATACACACACACACATACATTTTTTAAAATCATACTTTGGGGAAAAATTAAAAAAACATACCTTATATGTATCTCTTTCCAATGCTAAATCTGAATAAATACACAGAGCACAGGGTTCTGGTCCCCACTAACCGCGAAAAACGAGGGATCACTGCACACTGGTCATTGTGAGTCATCCAAAGTCTTTCCAAACAGCTATTCAAGTCATCTAGTGAAAATGTCTTAAAATATATATATGTATATATATTGTAATATCGCAATATATCGCAAACCCCCCCAAAAAATCACAGCAATAGTTTCTTCCAATATCGTTCAGGCCTAACTCATACCAACATTTATCATTTAAGAACTACGTCTTTTTGTTCGTGCTTCCGTTTAAAAGTCAGAGAAGCTGAAAGTCCAGTAAACGTAAAATATCACCTCAGAGTAGATCGTGTATGAGACTAAGTGGGACACAAGCCATTTTATGGGAACCGTCAATGCACCCCAACACCTCCTTCCCTGAAATGAGGGAGGTGCAGCTGGCTAGATTAGTAAGGATTAGACTTTATCCCTTGCTACTAGCAAGAGGATGGCGATAAAAGTGCTCAAGAGGCACGTGCTTTAATGTAAATCATTTCACTTCAGGATATTTGACATTCTCAAAAGGAGAGAAATTAGTAAAAGCACAGTTAAGTCATTTATTCAGTAATTGCGTTTGCCTTCAAAATTGTCATGCAATCCATATCACACAAGGATGTGCATCATAATCTTAGGTGGTGAATTAAATGGTAAAGGGACCATTTAGCTCATCCAAAGAGTAGACAAGCATTTAGGATATATGTCCAAAAACATTAGGGCTGTCCCAAACGACTAATTTTCTCCCGATTAGTCAGCCGACTATTTTTACGATTAGTCGACTAATCTAATCATTTAAAAAAAAAAATTTTTTTTTGTTTGTTTTGTTTTCTAATTTAGCAATGACATTTTTGTTGACGCTTATCAATTCACAAAAAACATATTGGAACACTTAAATTATTTATTAAAGTACAAATAAACACGTAAATAACAATAATAAATCACAAATAAACAATGAGTTGAAATGCTGATAGAATTAACTAGTGTAGCATCTTGATTGAAAAGATGGTCTCTTAAACTGATGGTTTACAACTTTTATTCCATCCTTGATGTGATCACACTGTAAAAGCTACGGTGCACACAAATAAAACAACACAATTAGAAATTAACGAAAACTTTTCACCTTTTTCCTTTTAAACCTTATTTATATATCAATGAATTGCCTATATGAATTGCCTTTACCTTAATTAATTACCTTATCATTGACAATCTCTCCCTTAAGTGCAATCACTGTATATACTGTATATATTTATGACCTTTTAACCTTATATAATTTTCTATACTATAAAATAAACCATAACATGAAATAAACCTTTCAGTTAGCATTAAGAACAATACTAATAGCGCTTACAGGCCCATTGTCAATGAAACATTATTATTTAGTAAGGCGACAGCACCCTCTGGTGTACAAAAAATGAAAAAACAAAAAAACAAAATTACAAACTGGGCTACGGCGCTTGAGGTGTTTCTTCACGGCCGACGTTTAGCCAAGCTTGGCATTGAAGAGACAGGACGGAAGAGTGTACGCTCCTTTGTTTCTTTGAAATAAATCAATGTTTTGGACACTCTGGTGCGGTTTTTTGGCTTTGTGCCGCTTTCCCCGCTTGCATACAGAGCATCCGACATTCTGAACTTTCCGTGCATATATTTTTTTTAACCCTTCATTAACCGTCGACGGGATGTTGTGCTCGTCGACGGATTTACGTCATCGATGACGTCGACTATGTCGACTAGTCGGGACAGCTCTAAAAAACATATCAGCATTGGTTTCATCAGGTCACAAAGACCATTTTAAAAAGACTGAAAAACCTTTCAGCAGGATCGCATTGCTGTTCACGGTGAAGTTCTGAGTCAGGGTCAAACGAGCCGTGAAGGCTTCCATTGCCTCACATGAGAACAAGGTTTCTACTGTAGCAGGCCAACAAATGCTAATGAGTGCATGGATTTATCACGTTTATCTTCGTGAGTGAGCTGTTTTGTGCATGGATGAGCCCAGTGGAAAAGTGCCTCGCTAAGGCTGCCCAGCAACAGTTGACAACTGTGACTGAGGTTTAGCCACATAGCAGTAAGTTTCAACTATGCACATTGTCAAGAGCCTAACACTTCCCAACGTTTACTGCTGCACTTTTCAACAAGCTTAATTGGTGTACAACTAAAGAATCACAAATATTCTACGATACAATGCTAGTGTTTACTAGGGCTGGACCCGATGCTGTCCAGTGATCAGCTGACAAAGAATCCTCATGTCATAATTTGAACCTGCTCTATTGCAACTTTCTTGACTTGGGTAATTGACTCATTCCACTTCTGCTGACTGAACAATGTTATTTTGTTATTTATTGACAAAATGTGTGACCACCCGGGTTATAAAGCTTGTCTAGGTTGGGCCACTAAGCATTTGGAACATACAAATCATATGTACTAGAAATTAGGTTTCAAGTTTGCTCCTAAACCTCCCAGGATCCCTTAAAGGTAACAAGCTCCTAAAGCACTATGACTATTCATGTTCATTTTGGCTAAACTGCAAACTACACACTTAGTTAAACATTGTCTAATGTGGCTACTACTAACTACTGGAATTGAATCTAAAGTCAGTCACTAAATCTGCTTATTACCACCTAAAAAATATAGCCAGAATTAAGGGGCTTTTGACTCAACAAGACATGGAAAAACTTATGCATGCATTCATTTTCAGCAGATTGGACTATTGCAACGGTATATTTACAAGTCTTGATAAAAAATCAGTCAGGAAGCTGCAGCTAGTACAGAATGCTGCAGCCAGAGTCTTCACAAATACAAGAAAACTGGACCACATTACACCGGTTTCGAAATTGTTACACTGGCTTCCAGTGAGTCAAAGGACAGACTATAAAATACCACTGCTCGTCTACAAAACACTTAATTGCCTTCGGCCAAAATACATGCTTGATTTGTTAGATTCCAATGAAGCATCTAGACCACTAAGGTCATCTAGAACCGGTCTCCTGTATGTTCCAAGAACAAGAACCAAGAAGGGTGAGGCAGCATTTAGTTATCATGCTCCTCACCTCTGGAACAGGATACCTGAAGGTCAGAAGTATGGTCAAACTGTTGGCTCCTTTAAATCAGGGCAAAAAACGCTCACACAGCATATCCAAAACCATCTTTATATTTCAATCTATTTGCTTTCTATTCCTCTTGTGCTTTATCTCCATTGCTGATTTCAATTATTATTAGTAGTAGTATTTTTTCTTTTTTCTTATTCTATTCGTGATTAAATGCGATTTTTATGTATAATTTTATTTCCTGTTTCAATTATCTTTGTTTTTACGTTCTACTGATTTAATGTGATTTTTATGATCTTCATGTGATGTAAAGCACTTTGAATTGCCTTGTGTTGAATTGTGCTATATAAATAAATTTGCCTTGCCTCGCCTTGAATGTCTTCAGATGAGAACCGATACTGGAAATTAAATTACTGGAAAAAAAATGAAATATGAATGGGAGAACTTCCAACAGACAAATCTCTCCAACTACAGGCTTATATAATCGAAAAAGGCAAGGCAAGGCAAAGCAAATTTATTTATATAGCACAATTCACCACAAGGCAATTCAAAGTGCTTTACATCACATGAAGATCATAAAAATCACATTTAAATCAATACAACGTAAAAACCAAGACAATCAAAATCGGAAATAAAATTATACATAAAGATTGCATTTAATCACAAATAGAATAAAAATAAATAAAAATAAAAACTACTACTACTAATAATAACTGAAATCAGCAATGGAAATAAGCACAACAAAAAAAACAGTAACCAGCTTAGTCCTTAATATTACACTGTATAATCTCACATTTTTACAGCACTGGCAGTGAGCCCTCCAAGGTATGTTTCACAAACTCCCTTGGCGGCCAAAGGAATCAAGCTCCCCAGCGTCGCAGCTCAGAAATTAGAAAACCAACGCAGCCTGAGTGACCCAATTAGAAACAGTCCCTTGATGGGGGAAGCTTCATCAGTCTCTTTCCTAGCTGTCAAACATGACAAATAGCAAGTATAATCTTTGATTTAATCTATCATGTATCAATCTTGTCAAACATGACAAATGGCAAGTATAATTTTTTGATTGAATCTATCATCTATCAATCTTCAGGCATCGATTTCAGCAGTGATTCATCACGCAACACTTAAAACTTGCTCATTTTTGGAGACGGTAACCTGACTGTGTTACAAATCCAGCCCAATGACTTGTTCAGCCCCGCTAAGATATATCAATGAAATGGGAGCTTGATTCAGGAGTCACGCAAAGTGACCCACTTTGCCTGAGAATGGGGCCAATCAATAGAGTGGAGTCAGATGGCATTATTAGTGTAACCAATAAATGGAACAATGTGCGATTGTCCAAAAAGTTAAAAATGTTTACACTGTACTTCTTTAGCTTTTTTGACACCACTCATTAGAACAGACCATGTGCGTGTTTTTATTCCTTGAAGGACAATGACTCGCAGTTATTTCCTAGATTTGGGGGTAGTGTCAGATTTTTCGTAAAGAGGGGACAGCAGCTATGATTATTTTAGGTTTTGGCAGTTTAAATGTAGCCGCAAGGGGGCACAAGCCAGTGTTTTGCTGTGCCAAATCAAACCTGCAAATCAGATATATGAATTCCATACTGGATCGGTGGAGGCCGGGTTAACAGTGAACGCCATCAGTGCTGTTGACCCACAGGGTACCGGTGGAAACTGGACTACTGTTGGTCGAAGAAGGAGAGGAGGATGGTGCGTTCGTAGGAAGAACAAGAAGAGGAACACCAAGAGACTAGAATTAAGAGTAGGGACTTTGAATTTTGGAACTATGACAGGAAAAAGGTAGAGAGCTGATTGACATGATGCAGAGGAGGAAGGTGGACATGCAGTGGGGCAAATAAGTATTTAGTCAACCACCAATTGTGCAAGTTCTCCTGCTTGAAAAGATTAGAGAGGCCTGTAATTGTCAACATGGCTAAACCTCAACCATGAGAGACAGAATGTGGGAAAAAAACAGAAAATCACATCGTTTGATTTTTTTTTTTTTTAATTATTTCCAAATTAGAATGGAAAATAAGTATTTGGTAACCTACAAACAAGCATGATTTCTGGCTGTCAAAGAGGTCTAACTTCTAACGAGGTCTAACGAGGCTCGACTCGTTACCTGCATTAATGGCACCTGTTTTATCTCATTATCGGTATAAAAGACACCTGTCCACAACCTCAGTCAGTCACACTCCAAACTCCACTTTGGCAAAGACCAAAGAGCTGTCGAAGGACACAGACAAAATTGTAGACCTGCACCGGGCTGGGAAGACTTAATCTGCAATAGGTAAAACGCTTTGTGTAAAGAAATCAACTGTGGGAGCAATTATTAGAAAATGGAAGATATACAAGACCACTGATAATCTCCCTCGATCTGAGGCTCCATGCAAGATCTCACCCCGTGGCGTCAAAATGATAACAAGAACTGTGAGAAAAAAAATCCCAGAACCACACGGGGGGACCTAGTGAATGACCTACAGAGAGCTGGGACCACAGTAACACAATGCGCCGTCAGGGACTCAAATCCTGCACTGCCAGACGTGTCCCCCTGCTGAAGAAAGCACACGTCCAGGCCCGTCTGCGGTTCGCTAGAGAGCATTTGGATTATCCAGAAGAGGACTGGGAGAATGTGTTATGGTCAGATGAAACCAAAATAGAACTTTTTGGTAGAAACACAGGTTCTCGTGTTTGGAGGAGAAAGAATACTGAATTGCATTCGAAGAACACCATACCCACTGTGAAGCATGGGGGTGGAAACATCATGCTTTGGGGCTGTTTTTCTGCAAAGGGACCAGGACGACTGACCTGTGTAAAGGAAAGAATGAATGGGGTCATGTATCGAGAGATTTTGAGTGAAAATCTCCTTCCATCAGCAAGAGCATTGAAGATGAGACGTGGCTGGTCTTTCAGCATGACAATGATCCCAAACTCACAGCCAGGGCAACAAAGGAGTGGCTTCGTAAGAAGCATTTCAAGGTCCTGGAGTGGCCTAGCCAGTCTCCAGATCTCAACCCCATAGAAAATGTGTGGAGGGAGTTGAAAGTCCGTCTTGCCCAACGACAGCCCCAAAACATCACTGCTCTAGAGGAGATTTGCATGGAGGAATGGGTCAAAGACCAGCAACAGTGTGTGAAAACCTTGTGAAGAGTTACAGAAAACGTTTGGCCTCAGTTATTGCCAACAAAGGGTGCATAACAAAGTATTGAGATGAACTTTTGGTATTGACCAAATACTTATTTTCCACCATGATTTGCAAATAAATTCTTTAAAAAAATCAAACAATGTGATTTTCTGGGGTTTTTCCCACATTCTGTCTCTCGTGGTTGAGGTTTACCCATGTTGACAATTACAGGCCTCTCTAATATTTTCAAGTGGGAGAACTTGCACAATTAGTGGTTGACTAAATACTTATTTGCCCCACTGTACTGTGTGTTCAGGAGACATGTGGAAAGGGAGCAAAGCTAGAAGTTTAGGAGTAGGGTTCACATTGTTCCATCATGATAAGGATAGGAAGAAAAATCGAGCAGGAGTTATCGTGATGGAGGAGTTTGTTAGGAACGTCCTGGAGGTAAAAAGAGTGTTTGATAGTGTGATGAGCCTGAAGCTAGAAATTCAAGGTGTGATGATCAATGTTGTTAGTGGGTATGCGTCACAGGTAGGATGTGAGCTGAAGGAGGAGAAATTTTGGTTGGACTTTGATGAGATGATGCAGAACCTCCCTTGAAGTGAAAGTTATCATTGGAGCGGACATCAATGGACATGCTGGTGCAGGAAACAGAGGTGAAGAGGAGGTGAAGGGCAGGTTTTCTATCCAGGAGAAAAAAAGCAGAAGGACAGATGGTGGTTAACTTTGCAAAAATCTGTAGAGAGGGCAGGGAAGAGGGAGGAGAAACTGGAGGTGTGGAGGTTTGCCCTGGAAAGGAGGGGAATGAAGGTTAGCCGTAGCAAGACAGAGTATCTGTGTGTAAATGAGTGGGAGCCAAGGGGAAGAGTGAGGTTTCAGGGAGAAGAGACCAAAAGGTGGAGGAGTTTAAGTAATTAGGCTCAACAGTCCAGAGCAATGGAGAGTGTGGAAAAGAAGGGAAAAAACATGTGCGGGCAGGCTGGAACGGGTAGAAAAGTGTCAGGTGTAATGTGTGAAGAGTTTCAGCTAAAATGAAAGGTCTATAAAACTGTGGTGGGACCAGCTTTGGTGTTTGGTCTGGAGACAGCGCCACTGAGGAAAAGACCGAAGGCAGAGCTGGAGGTGGCAGGGATGAAGATGCTGATGTTCTCTGTGGGAGTGACCAGGATGGAGGCAGAGCTGGAGGTGGCAGAGATGAAGATGCTCTTTGGGAGTGACCAGGATGGATATGATCAGCAATGAGCATACGAGGGAGACAGCACATGTTAGAGGATTTGGAGAGAAACTGGATTCCCATAAACCAGGCAGGAGGTCTAAAGAAAGACCAACAAGGAGGTTTATGCATTTACAGTAGTTAAAGAGGACCGGAAGAGAGTTGGTGTGAGAGCAGAGGATGCAGAGGACAAGGTTAGATGGAGTCAACTGATTCGGGGTGGCGAGCACTGGCGACCCCTGTAGAGAAAAGACAAAAGTAAAAGAAGAGTTTTCCTCTTACGTAGCTTCTATCAGTGTTCAGATTGTACTCTAAAACCAGAAAATTGGTGGTCCATTTTCCTTAGTGTTTCAACTCAACTGGTAGTTCAAATGGGGCAAATAGTAACTTCAAGGTCTTGACTGGCATTCGGTGCGTGTGTGGTGACCCTTTTTTATGTCATAATTCACCCACCGTACTTGAGTGTCCATTTGGCCGTGCGCGTTACCGGCTACACATTACACGTGACACAGAGACACTATAAAGAGGCGTGCGCGTTACGGCTCATTAGAGAGTTACCAGAGAACAGCAGAGTTACAGCGCTGGACACAGCAATTCGAGCTAACAAGACTCCTTAATACCGCTTCACGTGTCTACTTCCTAAATCTTTTCATTAGCATAATCTTCATTAAATTGAGTCACATGCCGGAAAAAGATTTCATGAAATTAACTTGGTTAAGGCAGATGACAGAATTCAATCCTGGCATTCTTTGCTATAGGATTGAGTTTAAGATCAACATAGGATTCGGGAAGGCTGATGAAGGAGCCATCCTCAAGCTACTAAAATGACCCTTTTCTTTTGCTTGCAATCAACGCGAATTTTTGGGAGGAAATGACAGGAATGCTCTGCACTCAACACATCTGTCCATCATCTCTCGGAAAAAACAACAATGAACTGGGAATGACATCATTGATGGAGTCTGACATGACAGCAGGGGTTATGTGCACACACCAATTCCAAGGCAGCCCACAGGGCGAAGAGAAAGATATGTGGCGTCATGTTTCGATTTTGCGATCCTGGCGATTTACAGGTGATGCCCATGGAATAATGGGTCCTTTAACACTGACATAGGGTCAGAGTGAGCACAAAAAACACTAGACTCATTGATGATGAATAGGTTTCCCACCAAAACAATCCACGACTAGGCAAATTATTGACAGGTGAGCTGTGAATATATAGTGGTTCACTAAACTCTATTGTTCAGCTACATACTGCAGATTTGAAATTTTTGAACATTTTGAAAAGATCAGGAAACCCTAGCATTGAAATTTGTGCAAGTTACGGCAATTATTATTGGTTGTATAGGAATTGAAAATAAAATCATACAAAAGACATTTACTTTTTTGCAGTTTTTGACGAATGTTCTGGTAAAAAAAAATAAGGTCTAGTAAAGTGACTGACTATCT
This sequence comes from Corythoichthys intestinalis, assembly GCF_030265065.1. Lineage (NCBI taxonomy): Eukaryota > Metazoa > Chordata > Actinopteri > Syngnathiformes > Syngnathidae > Corythoichthys > Corythoichthys intestinalis. Next base: position 46,097,859 of record NC_080405.1, on the reverse strand, counting down.
GACAAAGTACTAGCAACTTTTGATGACCTTTGAGTTCTGATTTGATCCATCACAGTGCATACAAAAAATTAGCATTCTTGGACAGAGAGCCGGGATCCTGAACGGGGAGGCCTCGTTACATTCACCTAACCTTTTATTCATTCACAGAGACTTGATCAGATTCCCTCGGGTGAGTGAGCCAGTGAGCGTTACCAGGTGGCCAATGATACCAGCCCTCTCCTTCCCCGAGGGGCGGGGGGAGGAAGAGAAGAAAAACACCGTGATTGCACTATCAGTTACCTATTCAGCTCCATGCACTGATCCCATTCTTATTCTGGGTCAAAAGAAGCTTTTTAAAAGATGCCAACAAGCCTCCCAGGAGTTGGCTCATACTTTGGAAGATTTTTTTTTTGTGTGTGCGAGGAGGGTCAGATGTACAAAATAACCATCTATTGAATTATCGTCATTGATAAATGTAAATGGAAGAAGCTAACATCACATTAAAATAAACAAATAAACATTAAAATTAAAATGATGAGGCTTAAAATAATGTTTTCTTTTTAAAATAATAATTCCAAGTAAGAATAAACTTGTTCAGCATTTACTGTACTGTACATATCTGACAATTAGAGCTGAAACGAATACTCGAGCAACTCGAGTAACTCGAGTTTAAAAACTGATCCGAGTAATTTTATTCACCTCGAGTAATCGTTTATTTTGACAGCTCTAAGCATCACGTTTTGCTCGGACTACTTTTAATGCGGGACAACGCGCTGATGTCACGTGCGTAGAGGAAGAAGCAAAAAAACTTACTGCAGCTGACACCCGCTACAAAAGACGCCGACGTTGCTAAAAACTAGCCCGCATGATGCTACGTTGGTAGCAGGTAGCGTCTGACGCGTCTCATAGAGATCACATCGAACTAGATGCAAAATGACAGAGTCAGCGGCGTTAGTAAACAGCCGCCATCTTAAAGCAGTAGAGCGCTAAGCGCTAATAAAGAGCGCTAAGCGCTAATAAATAAGATTAACGTTACTGTCACTGGCTCACGTAACGTTAGCCCTGCGGAGGGCTAGGTTTCTATTAATTATGACCACTGTCGATGCGTAGCTAACGTGTCTTACATACAGGCTTTAACATAACATAGCGTTGTGGAGTGATGAGGGTGTAAAATAAATAATAATGCTAACTATCAATTTTAGCTCTAGTAGTCATTGCTGGATAAAACACCAAGTAGCACTGGTTCTTAATGTGCTCTAATACAGCCTGTATCATACATTTATTTTGAACACTGCAAAAACTCAAAATCCTATCAGGACTTACAGTTTAGACTAACTTAAAACTTAACTAGAACTTAAAAATAGCTTGACACAAATAGAAATTCAATTGAAACACGTGGGAAAAAATCCTAACTTTTAAGTGATGTGTGTTATCAAGCGTAATGGCATTTTTAGGTAAGAAATATATCTATATAATTTTTTTTTTTTAAATAAGATCTAAAAGTTTTTGGAGTGAAAGCAGTGAATTAGTCTTTTTTTATTATTCTAGTTACATCTGAGATGCAATTGTTGGCTGTTTTCAACAATGTACATCAAAAATAAAGACATTGATTGACTGAAAAGTGTTCTATATTCGATGAAATGTCTTGTTTTCTCATGTATATTCATAATTGCTCTTCACCTAAAAATATATATGTTTTATCCGATTACTCGATTAATCGATAGAATTTTCAGTCGATTACTCGATTACTAAAATATTCGATAGCTGCAGCCCTACTGACAATAGCGCTCAAATTATGAGGGTACACTATATCAATACGTTTTTTAATAAATGTGCATTTCAGGAATGTGCAGGTATGAGATTCTGACAGTTTGATATAACCTTACCAAAATATCACGGTTTCACGGTATTGCAATTACAGCTCTAAAATGTGTAACTTTGAAAATCTTTTTTTTCCATTGAATAGAATATTTATTTTTCAAAACCTATTAGCAAATTGGAATATTACTATAATGTTAGGTTAAAGTAACTTTGAAAAAAAAAACCCTGAAATATTCAAAACAAAATTCAAATAAATGCAGTCCTTTAGGTGAGCCTAAACCTACAGCCACAGCTCAACATTATAACCGTCAGAACAAAAATAATTGAATTATTTTCCACAAAAAGCATGTGTGTATGACTCGTATCATGTTTACATTATACACACACTCTGTTTCTCTACACAGACATTAGCTGGAGAGAAAAAAACACCATGTGTTTTGCCACCACTAGACACACTAAACATGCTGGAGTTAACTCTTGTACTAGGGAAACGTTCATGCCAGTGTTTACTAACCTTTAAATTTCTATAAATGCAAACTCATATTGAAGGTATAGCTTCCTCGGTAGCCACCCTCCGCAAACATGTCCTCTAAGCCACGGCTGTCCGTAACTTTTCTGTAGCCGAAGTATTCCCATACCAGTGATTTCGATTTCTTCGATGGCGGAAAAAGTTCAGGAGTTTCACCTCCTCCATCTATCGTGAAGCACAGCTGACTTACTGACACTGAGTAACAAACGGTGGGGGTGGGGGGGTTGAGCCATGCAGCTGTAAGCGAGGGATTTCGCCCAGCATTTTGGGACATAAAAATAGCTTATACTGTAGTGACGGTATGAGAGAATTTTTGTGGCAGTTTTGAAACCATGACATTTTCATACCACGGTATCCCTTGAAACCGGTAATTGGCACATGTCTAGCGTATTTTGCGTTGAAAAATTATTTCCCCCAAAGTTTGTATTTTCTCATATTTTTAGATTTGTTGAATAATAGTTGACTTTTTTACATTTAGGTATCATAATATTTTGCAATGTCATGCAATACTTATTTTTGTATTTGTAATAATAATGATTGATGATGACTGATTTACATTTTGTCTTCAGTATTACTTTAAAAAGAAAAATTGTATCTATTGCGTGTATATTATTTACATGTGTGCATTTGTTACTCATTTGGCATCATTTTCTTAAAATTCGTCTAAGTAAAGCTGTATAGTTTTTTCTTACAGGCTGAAGGCCTGTCAAGTCACGACTCAAGTTGTTGTACTAGTTGACTTTGAAGTCCTACTCCTCCGTCATTTAAGGACAAAATGTCTTTAAACTTGTAACTCTGGAATATGAGCCAGTATCTATCAATTCTCGGCTAGAAATAATTTAGTTTTTTTTTTTTTTTATTAGAGCTGATTAATTAATTGTGCTCGTAGGTGACGAGTAGCCTGTAGGTTGAGTTGGCCAGTAGATGGCAGCCTTCAGCCTGTAGTAGCACACTTGTGCTTCGTTTCCAATAACTTTCTAGTTCACGGCTAATTTTATTCAGATTCAAAATTTCATTATTTTTCTGATTTTTTAAATTGTACTGAAATGCCATAAATAAAATATTAGATTACACAATGCAACCTCAAATATTAGAATACACAAAATAATTAATATTTTGTTCTTTGGAAATATCATTGTCCTATTTGTATAATGCTTTGTAATTTTTTGACCAATATTTAAGTAGTTTTACCCCATTTTTAAATGCATTTCCCTCCACAAATGTGTGTACCTTTGTCTAAAATTTGTACATTTTTACCTATATTTTATTTTTATTTCAATTGTAGTAATATATTCACCATTGCTGTTTTAGCTATCACATCTGCCAACTCAGGAGCAAAAGCTTAATTTGCTTCAGTGATATCATGATACTGATAGCAGTGATCACTTTTCCCAGTGATTAATCAGGAAATAAAGCAACATGATTAAAAAAAAAAAAAAGTCTTCTATATACTTAGCTGTGGCCCCGCTGCATCGACTCCATCACTGAAAATCAGGCATTTATCAGCTATGCCAGCCTTTTTGTCATCTCATAAAGCTGTGGCTGCATTCCACTCAACAACAACAACAACAAAAAAACAGATAACAAACCATTCATCAGACTTTTCATGCAGTGGACTGACCGAGCGGTATGATGAGTCAAAAGCGACAAGTTGCTGTCACTGAAATTCTCCCTGGCGGCAAACAAAACGATGCTTGTGTGCTGATTGTTGGGCCGGTCTGGCATTGAGGCTAAAATCCATTCCACATGATGTGCTCATTGTTTCTGCTGGCACACTTCAAATATGGATCATATCTCATTATTGTGGCACTGTGGTGCTCATTTATGCTCCACTGGGTGATTATTGAAAAGCAGAGGTGCACTAATTTAGCGCCTAGCCCAAATAGTGATCTATTTTTACAAATTTATCAGTTCATATTTGTCAGATGTGTTCTTTATCACAACATATATTGTGATATTTTTGTCGCTTTTGGCTAAATATTGAAAAATATTGAATCAATATCACTCATGATACAGTATCCACACACCAACAGCCAATATAACTGTTGATTATTCCTGCTTTATTATTTTATAAATAACTTATTGTCGCTGTTGCCAAAAAACCCAATGGCTGGTTTTGCTAATAATACATCAATCATATATCATAAACACTAGCAGAAAGTTATCTTTACTAAATCAATTACTTTATATGCGCTTAAGGAAAAATGTTAAAATGGTGTTTTCCTCCCAAATATAGACCCCACTCACATGACGTCACAACCACGCCTCCGCGCCATATTGTCCGTCAACTTGTTGTGTTTACGCATTACTGCTATGTAAATTCCTCCTATTATGGCGTGTTTTTCCGCTCGTTAACATTAATAATCAAAATGGTGAAGGCGTGTGTGGCGGTTGGTTGCAGTAACAGAGAAGATAGACGGAGATACTTGAAGTTCTACCGTATTCCGAGAGACCCGGAGAGGAGCGCGAGATGGACTGCTGCAATTCGACGAGAAAACTGGGCACCAAACGATCACCACGGATTATGTAGTAGTCATTTTATATCTGGTAAGATGCATTTAATATATATTCAGAGGGTTTTGTAAGATCATTGCGAGGCTAATCGCCGACAACATACAGTTTCAAATTCAAGATGTTTATTTCTTCCACCATCATTATTTTTTGAATAATATTTAGCTGGTACCAAGTGAAAGAAGCTGGCCTCGTCTACGGATCATCAGTTAAACAGGGGTATCCAAACTTATTGCAAAGGGGTCAGATTTGGTGTGGTAAAAATGTGGGGGGGGCTACCTTGGCTGATTTACGTAGAACAATATATTTAAACAGATTTTTAGCAAGCCCTTCTGTGTGTCACATTTACTTTTTTTTTTTTTTTTTTAATTCATAATTTCAACAATCTCGCCTTTGTGGCATTCTTTCGACCCTGCTGTGAAATTAAACTAGCTTCAAGTTGCTTTAATTTCTCGCCGCGTATCTTTCCTGTAATGTTGTACATGTTAGCGTGTCGTTTGGTAATATTGGCGTCACATCGAACTCTTTGAAAACAGCGACTGTCTCTTTGCAAATGAGGCAGGCATATTTTATTGAAGAAATAGTCCAATATCAACCTATCCTTGAAGTGTCGGCAATCGCAGTCAACTTTTTTTTTTTTTTTGGATTGTCGCCATTTTAGAAAATTGGAAGTAAAGGGTCACAAGGGGGTAATGCTGCTTAGAGTGCTGCTGTTAAAGTTTTTCAAACTTTCATGAGAATATGCTGAGTTTCTGTGGACAAGATAGTTGTAAATATCAGGGTAGCAGATGTCAGGCAGAGACGGCGAAGACAGCGGGTCGAAAAATATCGATTTAGGCAACAAATATGGATCTGGCGAATGGATCGACCGAAGCTGTTCCACATAACGCCTTTTATGCAACACATCCAATGAGTTTACAGCGTCTGAAAGCACCGGGGCTTCCATGAATTGCACTATAAATTGCACGACAAATTGAAACCATTGAGAATACGGATAAAAAATGACGGACAATATGGTGGCCGGATACAGCGACACGTCATTGTGTGACGTTGGTGAGTGGGGTCTATAGATGACCACCAAACTGCTGCATCATTAGTAAAATATGTCAACAGTTCATGCAGTTTGGTGAAGCTTAATAGATTTAGTATATGTCAGTGATCCCCAACTACTGTGCCACAGGCACTTAAACATGAATTTTCCAATAATGTTGTGTTTTCTGTATTTATTTACAGAAATGTTGCACTGAAATATTCTGCTGCTTTCTATTTTTTTGACAGCGCAAAAAAAAAAAAAATTCCATTTACAAATAGCTTGCTTTTCTCTTGAATAGTTGTATTGTAGAATATCATAGATTGATTTTCGGACCCAATCATCGTTAATTGTTGTACCGCAATATATCGTGAGCTCGTATCGCAAATTGTATCGGAAGGTACCCACAGGTTCCCACCTCTAGAGTAATGTTAGACTATACAATTACCATTTTGGTATACATAACCTACCAGTCGTGTTAACCCTAACCCAAAAACAACAACAACAAAAAAAGCTACATTGCTCAAGTAGGTCGAAATCCAGCGTAGGGCTAGTGCACCTTAAAACATGTTTTTTTTTCTCCTGATTTGGTCTAAAAAAATAAAAGTTGATTTGATTTTATTTGACTTAGAACACACTCATAACTGAACAGTATGGACATGCAGGTGACAATGTTTTTTTAGGTAACCTATTGTGGTTCCTCGGTTTTATTATTATTATTACAGTTATTCTTTGTTCCGCAGCCCCTATGAGCTCAATTTAACCCCCTTAGAATGCCTCAAAATGTACCAAAATCGGCAGGCAGGTCAAGACAGGTGCAAACTTTGATACAGTGTAAAGACAAATTCCATATACACTATGTAGCGCCCCCTAGCAGTCATTTTTTGTCCCGCCGACACTTTGAGCCCTACTTTGACCCCCTCAGAATGTTTCAAAACTCAGCAAACTCAACAGCCAGGTGAACACTGGTGAAAACTGATAAAATGTAAAATGTAAAAAAAAAAAATAAAAAAAAATAAAATAAAAAAAGAAAATCAAAATATGCTTAAATGTGTGTAGCGCCCTCTAGGAACAAAACCAACATCTTATTATTATTATTATTTTTTTTTTTTTAAATTTTATTATTATTATTTTTTTCATAAGGTGAAAGAGGAGGTGATAACGCAAAGGTTAAAACCTGAATGGGATACCATACGCGGTGCCCAGACTGCCGTTAGTACTACATCCAGTTTTCTTTGGGTGGGCAGAGCGTGTCTGTGGGTGGGCACTGCCACCACTGCCCCTGGTAACGCCCCTGTAACCTACCATATTTTGCACACTATAAGGCGTACCTAGAAGCATTAAATTTTCTCAAAAGCAGTGCGCTTTATAATTCGATGCACCTTATATATCGCTCAATATTGGTTAATCATGGCATGACATTCCCTTTAGTGCAGCACCATCTTGTGCAAGGGTCGGGAACCTATGGCTCGCGAGCCAGATCTGGCTCTTTTGATGGCTGCATCTGACTCGCAGACAAATCTTCATTAAGATAAAAAAAAGTTTTGTTATACTCCTTTGCGCATTGCGCGGAACCGCAACGGTCACCGGTCATACGCTGGTGTTTTGCAGTGATGAGCAGACGTGACTTTTGCGGCGTATGTTAACATTTTTTTAATGTTCCGACAACACTCGCGCACTAGATATAATCAAATAGCAACCTAGAAGTGCTACGTTAGATCCCCCCCCAAGTCCCATGCCATTGTGCTGCGTGAGCCCAGGGTGATCATGAGATGCGTTGTCAATATACTACAACCGGCAACTAGAAAGCCGGTTCGCAGTAATTTTTGTGGCAAACATACATGTCGTTATGTCTATCTATCTATCTATCTATCTATCTATCTATCTATCTATCTATTTATCGGGCGATGTGCGTGTGAGATCAGAAAGTAAACTTTCCTCGTTTTCAGTTTCGTTTTCCGTGTTGTCATCTAATTTTAGAAACCCTTCTGAAAAGATGGCAAAAAGAAAAAAGCCGAGAAGTATCGTACTTTTCAGGACATAAATACGGCACCTTTTTCAAATGATTATGTCATCAGCAACGTCTCCAGAATCCTGATAATGATCCTGATTATTTTGATTCAGGTGTGTTGGAGGAGGGAGACATGGAAAACACGACAGGAAAAGTGACACCGAGGTCCGGATCTAGTGAACCCTGCTGTACACTTATTCAGCATGTTGTTCTCGATTGTATTTTTTATTTCAAATTGCCTTTATGGATGACATATATGTTCTATTTGGTGGATTTCATCAAGTAAATGTCCCCCAAAAATGTGACTTATACTCCGGTGCGACTTATATGTTTTTTTCCTCATCGTTCTGCATTTTATGGCTGGTGCGACTTATACTCAGCTGCGACTTATCGTCCGAAAAATACGGTAAACGACATTTATTAGCATTAGTAGACATCAGAACTGCATCTACCTAATTCCAATCTCAGTTTATTTGATTCCATTCCAATTTTTACTCTCTTAATTTCCAAATTGTAAAACTGAGTGTGGTGAAAATACACTGCTGCAGCTCCCAAAATTGGAAAACAAAACAGCCAGAACAATAAACTGACTTACTATATTTCTAAATTGCAGATTTGAAGCCAAATCTACAATTGATCTCTATTTGCACCTGTTGGCATCAATGTACTATAATTATTTTGTGTTTAACTAGACAAGTAAACATAGCACGCACTAGGCTAGCGTGTGACTAATTGAAACTCTCAGTATCCAGTGTTAAGTTTTTTGATAAAATGTATCGTCTCAGGTGGGCAACCATTTTTCCATGCACGTCAGCGTACGTCACCTTTCAACAGGTGACGAGGCAACAATCTTGCAAGGCGAGAAGATGCAAAATCACAAAGACAGCATCAAAGACTACGGAAAATACGATGAATGAGGTAAACGACGAGGCACTTACCTCAATCCATTTCTGCGCCTCTCGGAAAGCGGACGCGGTCACCGGCCGATGCTGATGCGACTGTCCGGTGGGTGCCACCGGATTTTCCATTCCCGAGCGTTGTTGGCACAGTTAGGTTTCGCCTAAAAGATAATTGCTAATGTCGTTATTCCAATTTAGTCGGCTCTGGCAGTTGTGTCGCAGTTGCAGCACCGGTGAAACAATCTAGCTGCGGTGGCTCCCCACCGCTTGAGCTCCACGGCGAGTGTGGGGGCGGCCACAGGAGGAGGGCAAGCTAGCATAAAGCTCGCCCTAGTCAGCTTCACTAGTTCCGGTGTCGACGCTCGCATTTGAGTTCTAATAAAGCAACACGCAGGTGGCCATTTTATGAGCGTACCTTTTGACTGTATGACGTTTTAAGACGATAATTTGCGCTAATTGTCATTTGAATTGCTAGCGCGAGATAACGTCTTTAAAACGTGTAATGAGTCCATTTATTGTGTGGTTTTGCGATGAAAGTTGAAAAACAGGCACACAAAGGCAACGTCCTTCGTATGTATTTATCCATCTTTCAAATCAGTCCTCTTTACTGCATGTTACCACCAAAAATCTATTTATATGACGCGAAAACAATTATCAATACAAGCATTGGGAAAATAAGAACGAATAAACTAATTAAGAGAAAACATGCTGTCTCTAAATGCACAAATAAACTTTTTTTTGTGACAATTTGAAAAAAAAATCTTCCTCAAGGACTATGATATTATTTAGCAATTTTGTTTCCTTTATTAAACTGTGACATTTTTCTTTTTTATAACAACATACTGCAAGATTTACCGGTACTTAGATTTTTGTTGTTTTCATTAACATAAAAATATAAAAGAAAAAGAAATTACATCTAATAAACAAAAACACGCCAGGAGGTACTAATATATACTAAAATGTATTTACAAAAGAAAAAAAAATCTGTATAACAACAGCTTTTCAAGACTATAAATAAAAAATACCGTTTTCTGGCCGACAACGAGATTAAACCACGTGATCAAAACGGGACACTCTCATTGGTGTGCCAGCTGCAAGGTGAGGTGGGGGCAAAGTAACATACAGGAAGTTACACTGAGTGTCAAATGAATGCATGCCAGTCCCTGTATTAAAACCCGTCATTGGTTCTTTATTAATAATATTTTTTTTAAAAAACGCTAATTTCGGATAAGCTTGATGATATCAGTATCTGCGAATGCAAGACGTTGGACATACAACAATCAAGGTAGAGTTGGTTTGGATTAGCCTTACTGTGATGGTAGTTTGAGAGGAAGTGTATCAGTATTTAGTCACTACTTATTCATATTCAATAATATTTAAATGGGATGTAATTGTCATAGTTTTTTTTTTTTTTTTTTTTTTTTTTAAGTCCAAGCCATTTTCTTATTGTGAAACGGAACCGGATTTACAGGGGTATGCACTAACTGACGACAACTGTGCGCAATTAAAAGTAAAATAATTGAACAAATCATTACCTAATCTAAAGGTGAGTAATAATATCAGTGTGAATGACAAATGTCGATGTTGGGCTTTCGTTGGAGTGTACATTTGTATCTAATAAAGTCCTTCTGAGGGGCTGAATTACTTCCATCTGCTCCTCAGGCGTCCTGGATACCATGATAGCAACGAGAGTGAAGTAGTGTACTTCAGTGTACTTGAGATCCGGGGTTTATTTGTAAATCGGCTGTTGCATCTGTGCCTGACTGGACACAAACGTACTTTGGACTTGGTAAGTGTATTTTTTTTTTTTAAACCTTCAAATCTATATACATGTGGATTTGTATTTTAACATTTAACAACTCTTTTGGCAAACATGATTTTTTTTTAAAAAGCTGTGATAGATTCATCTTAATCCTTGTAGATAATGTTTGTATTCTATGATTGTGTAAAAATAATTTTAAAAAGTAGTTTAAATAATATACTGAACAGTATTTCTTTCATTTTGAATTAAAAGAGGAAATACTGTACTAATGTTGGCCAACAGAGGGAGACAAAAATTAACCTTATGATACCACGTAGCAACCCTTGAAGTTTTATTGCAATATTTAATAGTATTTTTGCATGACTTATTTTAACAGTGATATTAACTAACATTTTCAGCACTTTGCAACATGATTAAACAAACTTCTCATCTTGCTAACAGAAAAGTGTGATATAAAAGGACAATGGCATATTTCGAATACAACAAGGAAACACTACTAGTATATTTGCACACAAGTCATTAAAAACTCACGTTTCCACAATATGTCATATTTTCATTATGATTCAATTTCTGTTTTTGTTTTGTTTTGAAGCCTTCAAAACATTGCAGAAACTCAGCAAAATGTCCTATTGGATGATGGTGGCGTCTCTGCCGCTTCTTCCTGCCATCATGCTGGCGTTGGGTCACCACCGTGCCCGTGCGGCCCAGTTGTGTCATGTCGCACTCTCTTGGATCTTGCGGCTGTTGCAAGGACAAGTCTGCGCAAAGAGCACGCACGCCTTTGTCTTTTCACGGTGCACCCACGGCAATGCTAGCAGCGTCCTGGAGGCCTTTGACGTGTACGCAGAGACCCATGCCTCTGCCGCGGTTGGCCCGCAGATAGGTCAGTGTGTGCCTGTTCAAACTGAAATATAGTGGTAGGCCTCACAATTATTCTATGTACAGGTGAGGCCTTAAACCAGGTGGTTAAGCGCGTCCAGCCCTCGAAGGTGCTCGAACTCGGAATGCATTGCGGCTACACCTCAGTGCTTTTCCTGCGTCTGCTACCGCCTGATGGGAAGCTGTTTACAGTGGAGCAGGACCCTGCGGTGGCCGACCTCGGGGAGGAGCTCATCCTGGTGGCAGGCTTTAAACACACACAGGTAGGGAGGTTAAAACATGACTCTTAAATCACTAATATTGCACTGATTAAAGCCACTTGTTAATTTGCAGCAAACATGAAACTATGTAGTTCCAGGTGTTGACAGGCAGCTCGGGCGACACCATCCCGACACTGCACTCTCTTCTGGGAGTGGCTCCAGGGACCAGTGACACCTTTCACCTGGTGCTCATGGACCATGACCCCCAACAGTACCTTATGGATCTCCGAGCTCTGGAGAAAGAGGGTCTGCTGTGCCCTGTAGGTTGCTCCATTGTTGTGATCCTCAGGAACCAGAAAGATAAAGTTCTGATTGAATTGATTGAAATGACTCAAGCAAAACCAGACTGTTATACCATCAAGTCGTTAATTCCCGGAATGCTGGAGCTCTTTTATCAAAAGAAAAGAACACAATAATTCCTGTTGGAAATCATGTATTGTTTCCAACCAGGGGTGGGCACACTACTACACAAATGGCTGGAATTTAAACTCTTTTGGCAAACATGATTTTTTTTAAAAAGCTGTGATAGATTCATCTTAATCCTTGTAGATAATGTTTGTATTCTATGATTGTGTAAAAATAATTTTAAAAAGTAGTTTAAATAATATACTGAACAGTATTTCTTTCATTTTGAATTAAAAGAGGAAATACTGTACTAATGTTGGCCAACAGAGGGAGACAAAAATTAACCTTATGATACCACGTAGCAACCCTTGAAGTTTTATTGCAATATTTAATAGTATTTTTGCATGACTTATTTTAACAGTGATATTAACTAACATTTTCAGCACTTTGCAACATGATTAAACAAACTTCTCATCTTGCTAACAGAAAAGTGTGATATAAAAGGACAATGGCATATTTCGAATACAACAAGGAAACACTACTAGTATATTTGCACACAAGTCATTAAAAACTCACGTTTCCACAATATGTCATATTTTCATTATGATTCAATTTCTGTTTTTGTTTTGTTTTGAAGCCTTCAAAACATTGCAGAAACTCAGCAAAATGTCCTATTGGAGCAGCAAACATGAAACTATGTAGTTCCAGGTGTTGACAGGCAGCTCGGGCGACACCATCCCGACACTGCACTCTCTTCTGGGAGTGGCTCCAGGGACCAGTGACACCTTTCACCTGGTGCTCATGGACCATGACCCCCAACAGTACCTTATGGATCTCCGAGCTCTGGAGAAAGAGGGTCTGCTGTGCCCTGTAGGTTGCTCCATTGTTGTGATCCTCAGGAACCAGAAAGATAAAGTTCTGATTGAATTGATTGAAATGACTCAAGCAAAACCAGACTGTTATACCATCAAGTCGTTAATTCCCGGAATGCTGGAGCTCTTTTATCAAAAGAAAAGAACACAATAATTCCTGTTGGAAATCATGTATTGTTTCCAACCAGGGGTGGGCAGTGTGTGCGCAGATTTTTGTTCGAACGCCTTAATGAGTACACCTGTTCACCAATCTGTTGTCTTACAAGTAGGCCTGCACAATACATCGTTCGAACATCACCATCGCAATGTGCACATGCGCAATAGTCCTACTGCAGGACGTGTGACTTTTCATGTAAACCTTTTTCTTCATAAAATCTGCAATAGGGATGTCCCTACCATCTATTTTTGCACCCAAGTTAGAGTTCGAGTCACCTGATTTTGAGAATCTGCCGATACAGAGTTTCAAATCCGATTTTTTTTTTTTTTGCTTTGGCGCTCAAGCTGCAGAGAACAGCATCTCGCTTACATAACGAGTTGCCACAGCACACTTCAGACTGTACCAAGCTTAATGATGATTAACACATTTGTGCATTTGATCATAGAGCTATCGAGGAGTCTCTTGCCAGATCAAAGCTAAAAACCTGTCAGTCATCATTAACTTTAGTACCAAACACCAGCTGCACTGGTGACCAAGAAAAAACAGTGGTCGCATTGCTTAGCAAGAGGGAGGGTGAGAGGCTATACACACGTGGCAGAAAAACAAAACCAGATCCTTTTCACACAATTCCGATCCTCTGAAAAATGGGGCGATCGGCCCAATTTTCGATCACTTAATCAGATCGGGACATCTCAAGTGAATACAATGTGCTCATGGTGAGTGAACTTGTCTTCCCAAACAGAGCTATTCAGATCATCTGGAGAAAATTCAAGTTTTAATATCGCAATTGAAAGCGATAGACTGTGCCTACAAGAAAAGGTACTGTTTGCATTATTTTAACACACTTAATATAATCAATCAGGGAATAGTATCTTTTCTCATATTTTCTGTTTGACTGTTTTACTCTAACACACCCAATATAAAATGGATAGCACTTATACCATGATTTAAGGAAAACAAGCAAAATAATAGGGCATAAGATACATGACACCTTATCACGGATGCCCACCATGAGTCATGCAACTGACTGAGCAAGACTGACGCTGACAAGCCCACGTCTGCACCACCAACTCTCGCAATCAGTTCTCCCGGACAGTCCAGAACAAATGGCGGTACGCCCTGTGCCAACACAAGGAACACTGGAGATCGCCTGATATCCAACTGATAAACAACTGATAAGACTCCAAGAGCCCCTTTGACACTGAGGTGGCAAAATTCACAACCCTCGTTGCCCTGACAACAGTAACTCCCGAAACCACCTGTCCAATCCACAAACAGACAATAATCCTATACAATGCCTGAACACATCCTTCTGTCCACAGCCCGCCCCGCGAGAGTTCAAAAAGAATGTTTAACTACTCATTTCTCAGGAACCTTTTGTTGACTTGTGATATGGTGACTGAATCCTCGCCTGGGTCCCTCTGTGCTGTATGATTGCTGACAATTTATTCAGGGAGACTTGCGCTTTGAAGCCTTTTTCCCCAGCTTACAAAATTGAGTCAGTAAAAGGGGTTAAGACTTAAGGTGAACGCACGGAGTTTGACCTTTTGGCCGGGTTGTTGGAATTCCGCAGGCCCAGGTTGGGTCCGGCTGGCGTGATTCTGGCAATCTTGCTTAAAGCTCAGATTCCTTCACAACATATACAGTATATCGTAACATCGAAAACCCTTAAAAAGTGAGTTTTTTTACAATATCGTTCAGCCCTACTTACGAGTGCAATCAGGTACTCGTTTCTGCTGAAACCTCATTGGTTAAACTGCCGATTCAGTTGGAACACCAGGACCCACTGCGGCCGTGGGAGGAACAGTTTACCCACCTCTGGTTGAAACAAACCATGCTCTCAAATGTTTTATGGATGTTCCTCTTAGCAAAATTTAGGTTCTCAACTTTCACCTGGAACTGAGAAAGCTTGGAGGCACTACAACTACAGTAGACACTACAGATCAGCGGTGCCATTTTCAAACTAGTTTGGTGAATGAATTTTATTGTGAAGACGACAACAGTCAAACACACATGGGAAAACGGCGGGGTAGTTCAATCAATTGGTTGATAGAATGCACATTAAAGTTGAGATTTTAAGCATTCGAGCTCATGAGTTAGTCTACTCCAATACATAGTTTGGGTCCACCACTTTGACACCAAAGAAATACCAATTTAGCTTTCTCCCCATCTTGTTGAATTTTAGGCAGTAATAAAGAAAAGTTTCCAAAAATAAGTTTATTGTCTATGAATGGCAGATACAAGACTAAAATGTTACTTTTCAATGCATCTAATATTTTGTTGGTACAATGACATCGCCATACATGCAGTCTTCCTCTATAGCCAGGTTGTAGAGTGGTCCACTTCCTCCTTTGTAGGCACTGGTGACGATCCTTAGCCAACCCCGTTCCCCCTAATGGGAAGATGGAGTTAAAATAGTTTCACCAAACTCAAGCAGGTACTGCCACCTAGTACAAAGGACTTCTTACCCAGGGCTCCCCCCAGGAGTTGCGGACAATCCAGTATTCCGTACCGTTTTCCACCCCCCAGCCGGCAACCGAGACAATGTGGTTGATCTCAGGATTTTTGTCATATTCCATGTACAAACCGCCGGTGTAAAGATCTAGTTTCTCCGTGGCCATGATTGCGCAGCTGCATGATTGAGAGATTACTTTTGTGGGAGCATATGATACGTTGCTACAAAATGTAAGAAACTGAAGTTTCAAAATGTGGAGTTATCTACGAGAAGATTCAATTTCTGGAAAGACTGCTTGAGGATTCTTTACTCTCCATCTCATGGGTCACTGCCCATTAATATTTGGGCATTTGCTAGTCTACTCACTTGGCTGCCATTGACAGCACTAGATGTCCAATCGGTTTTTGACTGGGATGGGCGAGTGAACAGAAATTGGATGCTTAGCGCTTTCAATGAATGCCCTATGAAGACAGTTTTCCCCAATTTTGGTGGGTTTGCATCCCTACTCAATTACACATAGCCTCAAGAGTTTTACTAAACCTGATTGGTCCTCTAGTGTAGATTTCAGCCTTCATATTGTCCCGTCCTGTGATTGCTCCATAGTCACCAACTCTCCACAAAGTGTAGTTACGCACATTGTCACATTGCCCAAATGTGAGACACGTCCCGCATGCGTTGAATGGATGGCATTCTGCAGAAATGAAATTGGCATTATAGAATCGCACTACAAATAAGCACTGTACATTGGTGAGCTACAAATTTACTATATGCAATTTAAGAAATGCAACAAAAACCACAGACTAGAAATTAAAATTTCATCAACCAACCATTTAAGTTGGTCAGGACTTTTATATGGTATAAGCAGCAACTAGATTTTCCTGAAATACTAACTTTGATCAATAGCCTGGTAGTTGTTGCAGGTCTCATCCGGGATGCCGTTCTTGTGGGCGTACTCCCAAACTCCGCCGTGATCGCCCCCATGACACGTACCAGAGTCCGCACAGTCAAGCACGTGCTGGACCGACAGGTAGGCTGAAGGCCATGCAGCTCTCCGCTTGATGTTGATGCGATCTGCCAAGAAGGGCTAAAGTGAATTTCTCCTTTTGTACTTTAAGTACTTAAGAAACCTTACCTGCCATGGCACTGGTGCTGGCATGGGCCCAACAGGACCCACAGTACTGGGGGATGTGCTGATTGCGAGTGGCACTGACATAGTTGATGCCGTCAATGTTCCTCCAGTCCCAAGTCTTCGGCAGCTGGACAAGGTTTAGTATCTCGTGGGGCCTTGGCGCAGTTCTGAGAGTTAACCAAAATATTACTTAGATGCAATTTTTAGGTTGTTAATGAAAATCTACTGGCTGGGGGGGTGGGGGGGGGAGCAAAGACATTTGCATTCATCTGTCCATACTTGAAGTGCAAAATGTTTGTTACTCTCTTGCCCATTGCCCATCAAGCGAGTCTTGATTCAGACATGTATACTGACCAAGGGCGTAGGTTTGGTCTCAATATTGGTAGGGACGATATGACCGTAATGCACATAAAGCAAACAATGATCCAAATAAGAAACGACTAGCTGGACTTTGTTGTTCTTTGTGGAGGCTAGACTGACCGCAGTAGTTTTGATGGTTAGCAAGTTTAATGTTATGCCAACTGTTGCAGGCCAGACTTTCAGTAGCAAAATTAGTGGTGTTTCCCCCACCTCCACAACATTGACATCTTTATAAATGACCTACAGTGCCTGCTGCTGGCCAAAAACACTAATATCCCTCCTCTCCGAAGGGGGTAGCATGTTGTCGACATGAATCAGTGAATGTCTGTGCGTGTGTGTCTATAGTGGGACGAAGGACTTCAAGTCATCAGCCAACCAAACGTTCGTTTGAGGGGGAAAAAAAATGGACCGGCACATTCAGCAAGTGAAAAGGGATTAATGGAAGTCTGAACATAATGAAAATAAGTCACTTAAGAATCATAGGGTCTATTCTATCCTTACAACATATGGTTAGACAATCTAAATTACGAATATATTAGAACTCTATATAATGAAATAAGGTTGCTTAAAAGTTGGTGGGGACAATTTCAGCATCCTGAAAAGTTGCTAGTGTTAGGTCCCTACCGTCCCTATGATAACCTATGCACTTGATACTGACAAACGGTTTCAAGCAGTCTTCATGCTGATGTAAAAAGTCTCAAAAAAAAAAAAGAACTCACTTGACTCCCCAGTCTGGTTTGCGAGGCACGGGTCGATAACAGTGAGGTCTCTCTCTGAAAATGCTTCCCTCCAATATGGTTGCAGGCCACGCAACCAAAAGGAAGAAATTCAGCAGCAGAGACATGTCGAATGGACTTGAACGCAATGCAGTCAAGAATAAATGTCACCTGATTTTAAAGAGGAGGAAGTAGAACATGACAATTAGGCTTGATTGGCATCACTTGAGATCCACAGCCAGCCTGTCATTGGTCCAATAAATCTCATGAAGGCGTATAGCAGGGCTCACCAATTTTTTAAAACTTGAGACCTTCCTCTACTGTGCTGTACAATTGTATGCTTCCAATGGCAAAGCATTTAAATTTTCATATATCAAAATGTATCTCGTCCTACATTAAAAAAATAAATCACATAATTAAAAAAAAAATCAGGAAATAAGGCACACAAAAGTTGTATACAGTTTTTGCCCCCCCCAAAAGAAAAAAAAAACTATGGTTCCACCAAAATTTGACAGTAACCTCCTCATTTATTACCAATAGCCCCATTCATTTCCAATAGGAAAAAAGACCCGATATCAACGGTATGTGACCCAGAAATACCCTAAAAGCAGCAGTAAATGACCCAAAATGTACAAGATGTGACCAACGAATGCCCCAAAATGTGCTTGAAGGGACCGATAATCAACCGGAAGTGACCTTTAAATACTCTAAAATTAACAAGGAAGTGACCCACAAATAACTTTTTTTTTTTATTATTAAAAAGCAGACAAAGATGAACAATCAGCAAAACAAAACAAAAACAAAACAAAACAAACACAAATATGCCAGGGGGTACAAACATTCCAAACATTGCACATCAGAGAGAAAAAAAAAAGAATAATGCTGTCATTCAATTATTCCATTATTATATTATATTATATTATATTATTATTGGTTTTTTTAAATAAATATTCGGTGCTTTTTCCGCTTTCAGATTCTTTGATTTTTTTTTTTAAACACATTTATGAAAGTGAGAAAAAGAAGGTAACAGCTTGCTAAATTTACATTTGTGGAGGTAGAATTTCGATAATAAAATGAGTAGAATAATAATACAAACATTGTCATTTTTTAGTTTTTTTAGAAACAAACAAATGACATTTTCCTATTTGCGTTTGAAGTCCTAGTGTAGATTCCTGAAGATTAATTTGCAAAATTCTTTCCAAAATTTATAGGAAAAAGAGCAGGTCCAAAAAAGGTACTGAACTATCTCTAGATGATTTCCAAATAACCCATTACCTGCAATTGAGAACAATAGGTATCCAGATCATTTAAACTTGGAGGAGTGGCTGGGATTGCTCATCTTTCAGTGCCATTGACCAGCATTCGTTCATTTGGCCCTCCCAGTCAAAATGAATGTGGTACCGCACGCTACACGTCACTTCCGCTCATTAATATTTATGACGTTAGCTTCTGTGGCTCTGCTGTTAGCCAAGCTCTTGTTTGTGCCCAATAGGAAATGAATGGTAATAGTGTACGACGGAGATGTTTACAGAGCTAAACCTACCAATTCTGTCTGAAAATGATGTCCCTGGTGCCGAATTCACTGGTAAAAATGTGGAAGAACATACAAATGTTCAGTTAAAGAGATGGCTTGAGTGTCGACGGCTGAAAAAGACGGAAAAAAACGAGCCGACCTAAGCTTCCCTTAGCTTTTTTATCGACACTTTTTCTTACGCCACTGACAATGACATTCTCCTGTTTCAACAATCTATCCTTTACTACCATAAGCCCCATCTTTATATCTTTAATACATCTTTTTATCTATAACCCTGGTTGTCTTACGTCTCTTTTGGGGGACATTGCTGTTATGTGTAGCGATCGCAAATGCTACTCGTTGACAGCCAACGAACGATTCATTTTTTCATTAATAACAAATCTTAATCCTATTAATTTATTTACACTTCCTCCTTACTAAAGTTGTTTCTTTACAACAGAAAAGGTAACAACGGTGGCAGTCAGATACCACATTAATTTTTTTTTTTCCAGGTCATTTGTCCGCGGCATAGTAGCTCCATTCTTCACATTTTTTGGTTCTGGGAGAGTATGAAGAAAACATCCTTTATATGTTGTAATGTCTAGAGTCATTTCTACAAGTTTCATAGCAGTGAATAATCGGCATGTCAGTTTTTTAAATTACCGAAGAAAGAAGGCCAAAATACAATGGTTTGCATGCGAGGGCGTGTATATAATGTCCTACTTCCGCTTTACGATGCGATGTCATGGTCTAAAAATAGCCTATGTGCGGTACGCTATTGGACCTCTAGCGCCGTCAATGGCAGCCAATGAGTTGACAAGAACGTGACCCAAAATGCCTAAAAATGAATAAGAGAGTAAAGCCTTTCCACAGTTTCACCCGAGCATTTTCTAGTGTTATATGTTATACTAATTAATGATATTTATTTATGTGAAGATAATCAGTAGGTTTAGTCTCAATATTGGTAGGGACGATATAGCAGCATAACCTGCATGTGCACTTTTTGCTGGGGACGGGACATTAATAAGACCAAACAGATTGGGTGAACGGCGGTCAGGGCTAAATTTGTCACCAATAAGAACCTAATTAATTGATAGGCTAAATGATTAATGAAAAATATATCTGTATTGACTTATACTAACTTTCACACTGCAAATCTATAACGTCTTAATCTGACAATTTTTCTTAAATCTTGTCGGATAATTTTCTCCATCTTGTTTTGAGTGTTAAAGGCTAGTTAACAGATTAATGCGTCAGATTCTTCCACTTACTTTAAGTAAATATTACTACTGTATTTATTCTTATTAAGGCCGCACATCTAAAAGTTGGTCATTTTTCACCTAAATCCAGAAAAAAATGCTTTTGAATGTAATGTCAGAATGTTTTGAACAATCTCTATTCTTGAATTAAGTACATTTCAGACAAAAACGTTTTTTTATATTAAACATACAAACTTTATGCCTAAAATAAGTATGTTAACCCTTAAAGACCTGCAACATGAAGCAGTTATCAGAGAATCCCAAAATTTGAAAAATAAGGTCCTAATGAAACCTTTTTTTCAAATTTGTGAAAAGAAATGTCGAAATGAATATGTGTAATAAGCGCTGTAATATCTATAACCCTAGCTAAATCCTGTTTTTTTTCCCCTCATGGAACCTGCCGATGCATGTGTTGACTTGCATCCATCATTTTTTTTAATTAAAAAAAAAAAAAAAAAAAAAAAGTCAAAATTCTGAATTACTCTCAAAATCATAAAATCTTAGGTGTATCAAATATGATACATTTGGCAATAAAGGGTTAAGCTTATCTTCAGCTATGTACTTTTCTTATTTCAAGAAATCTAAGTGAGTAAAATTTACTTGAAGCCCAAGCAGATAATTTCAATTATTTCTATTACACTGAAAACAAGGGAATTTAATTTTTTTTTAACTCTCAGTTTCAAGGAGGTGGGGTTTTGCAGTGCATATGTATTGGTTTAGGTGGTACACCTGTCGATTCAAACCTTTGTTTTCAAAAACTACTAAAGAAACATTTTGAAAACTTGATTTTATATGCAAATTTAAGTTGCAATATTTGAACACAAATTATATTAACATCCACATGAAGTACAAACTTGTTAATCATCTGTTAACGATCCAGGAATGGAAAAAATAAATGGTTTTGCGCATGCGCGTAATGTTAAAAATGGCCGAGAATGCAGTGGTTCCAAAGTAAACACTACAAACTTTCGATAAAAAAAGGAATATTTACTTCTTTTGATTATGGACGAACATGTAGAAAAGTTCTCCTCATACACATCCTCCCATGTGGCTGCACACAACTCAACTGCACGCAGCTCTCTCACTTTTAACGTCCTGCCATGTCTTTAATCATTTATTTATGCCATATTCATGTTGGACGTGTATGTTCATGATGTAACTTGTTTATTTAGAACCTTTGGGATAACAGTGAGAGTCCAACTGAATGTAAACGAGTGTGTGTGAGTGTAGGGGGGCTCAAGTCTTCAGCCAATCAAACTTGCGTTCGAGGGGATAAAATGGACTGGCACATTCAGCAAGTGAAAAGGGGTCAATGTAAGTCTGAACATATTGAAAGTACTGTAATTCACTTAATAATGGTGGGGCTGATTATATCCTTACAACATGGGAAGACAATCTATTTTAGCTACCGTAATTTCCCGAATATAACGCGCACTTTTTTCCCCCAAAATCAACTTGTAAACTCATGGTGCGCATTATAAACGGGTATATGGATGGAGACAGAAATATATATGTATTACATATATATGTAAACCGATTTTTTTTCATTGACACGGCCACGTTGTGTTGAAGAAACGTATGCGGCGACCCGTTGCCGACCATTACGGTACGTGACGTCACCGTTTTGTTTCGGTAATACTTCACTCTAGTCGGCCGAATGATTTCGTCTGTGTTAAATTCTGCTTTTTTCACTCTTCATAAAGCACAGAATTTAGTTTCTTGAACTCATTTGAGTCGACGTTTATTGCAGCTCCGCAATTCGGACCATAACAAATGTAAGGACACACACTTCCTGTGTCCGTCAACTATATCGTTCCCTCGGGAAACTCAAACCCAAATAACAATAGTTCCTTTTGTTACTGTCGTGTTGACAGCTATGAGCTCTCACGGATTTCCGACTTACGTTCTCACTTTCATTTTACCATATCAATCCATGGAAGAAACATTTATTCATCATGAGGAAACGAGCAAGTTATACAGCAGCCTTTAAAAGAAAAGTCACATCTGTTTTGTTTTCTCCTAGATTCTGGTAAGTTGGAGAAGTTGTCAAATCATATCATTACCGTAAATATTGTCAGTTTACGGTAATGTTTTGAACTACCAATGTGCTATGCTTGTGCTGTGTTTCACCAGTCAGTAAAATGACATCTCTGTATCTGTACACAAGCTCTGTTTTCTTCTAAAATTAGGGTGCGCATTATAAACGGGTACAATAATTTCCCCGAGATTTTACAAGTAAATTTGGGGTGCGCATTATACACGGGTGCGCCTTATATTCGGGAAATTACGGTATATGATTGAAGTCATTATATAATGCAAAAAAGGTTGCGTAAAAGTTGGTGGGGGCAATTTGAGCATCCTGAAAAGTTGGTAGTGTAATGTCCCTACTGTCATAAGCGGAGTTTAAGGGGAGGCCAGCCATTTTTCGAACAGATTATGTGACTAGCACCTTAGACGGTCATTTGCTCTGCATATTATTTAAAAAAAAAATAGGGGAGGGCAATTTTATTTTTTTAATGATGCCCAAACACAAAAAGGATTGCTAAAATCAAAGAAAACTTTTTAACTTAAAAATTAAGTGTTCAAATGCAAATATTTGAGTCTCAGATATTTTTTCTAGGGCTGTCAAACGATTAAAATTTTTAATCGAGTTAATTACAGCTTAAAAATTAATTAATCGTAATTAATCGGAATTCAAACCACCTATAAAATATGCCATATTTTTCTGTAAATTATTGTTGGAATGGAAAGATAAGACACAAGACGGATATATACATTCAACATAGTACTGTACTTGTTTATTATAACAATAAATCAACAAGATGGCATTAACATTATTAACATTCTGTTAAAGCGATCCATGGATAAAAAGACTTGTAGTTCTTAAAAGAGAAATGTTAGTACAAGTTATAGAAATTTTATATTAAAACCCCTCTTAATGTTTTCGTTTTAATAAAATTTGTAAAATTTTCAATCAAAAAATAAACTACTAGCTCGCCATTGTTGATGTCAATAATTACACAATACTCATGCTGCTGAAACCCATAAATCCAGTCGCACCCAAGCGCCAGCAGAGGGCGACAAAACACAAAAAAAAAAACACAAGTAACAAGTGGACATTACACTGTGCTGTCATTTTAATCTGTTTGAGCGGGGCATGTGCGTTAAATATGTCAAATATTTTAACGTGATTAATTAATAAATTAATTACCACCCGTTAACGCGATAATTTTGGCACCCCAATTTTTTGCATTCAAAAACCTTTTTTCTATGATTGAAATTTCTCTTTTTTTGGATTGAGTTGATTATTTGTTTGAAAATATATTATTTTTGTTTCAAGCAACTTATTTTTTGATTGAATGATAAAGACACCAATGTCCTTGCTAAAATGTGGCCCAAACGCAAAACAACATTACTTAAATCCAAAAAGTTGCTTCAATCAATAAAAAAATTTGACTTCAATAAATTTTTTTTTTTTTTTTAATTAAAGAAAAACAGCTTTCAAATGTATTTTTATGAGTTTCAAATTTATTTTTGCAATCACTTTTTTTTTTTTAAACAAATAATGAAGACACAAATCTACCTCCATATTGCTCCACACAGGGGATACAATTTTTGACTGGGGTAACTACATTGGCACGACACCGGCGGGCGTACCATATTTAAGTCCTGAGCAGCCTGATTTAGAATTCCCCTCAAGAATGATGGGAAACAAAAAAACGCTCATTTTCAACTTATTATTATAAATATTCCTGTAAGTTAATTTTATTGCTGACACTACGCTTTGGGGTCATCAACATGTTGTGGCCCCACTGGCCCAAAAGTCAAACTCCGCCTATGCCTACCATCCCTAGCAAACCTACGCCCTTGGTATTATTACAGGAACTGAACCTTTCACACAAATGTAATCACACAACACCTCCACTTGCTGGCGCTGTTTGCTTGTCAAAACTACAATAATGCTGCTTGTTTTAGTATCATACAGTCATACACAATCATACACAACTATGAATGGCACACATTTTAAGGCATTTGTTTCTCTTTTAGATATTTTTACAATGCCCTCAAAATTATAACAATTTTTAACCATGTATAATTGTAATTTCACTCTAATTTCATGAGACTTACGCATACACACATAATGCTTAATACATGTAACATGAACATACACATTTCATATACAGTACACATACATACTGCACCTGTAAGTACGCATACAAAGTAAAAACCCACATTTATACACATAAGTAGATACACATAAAACATTTCATATACTGTATATTAAAAAAAAGATACTACTTACAAGACATTTTAATGCCTGCTACTATATATTTTGTTTTTTCTTGTTGTTGCAAGCTAAAAGATTAACTGCTATTTACTCCTTTTTGGATTCATTCTAGTCATACACCTGGTGAGAGAGCATCCCTTTCATACATTAAAAAGTAATATATATGCCTCTATCTATAGAAAAAACTTCCAGATTGAACCGAGTGACCCTCATATCTCAGCTCTCCTTGTGACCTCCAGATAAAAACGCTCGCCGGTTCTCGCTTTTAATCTCACGGAAAGATCTTAGAACGTCAAGCAGCCCTACCACCCACCTCTGATCCCCTGCTTAAACCTGCACGCACACATAAACACACACAAGCACACGTACACACACCACTGCACACTCCCTGCAGAGCGAGGGAAGATGGAGAGAAAATAGACCTCCCACCACGCGGCATTTTAAGAGGGTTGAAACCTCTCCCGATGTTCTCTCGGGATGAAGAGACCTCCTACGCTTAAACATTCTATCTTTTTTTCTATTTTTTGGGGGGGGTATCAGAAGTGGGATACTGTCCATGTAACATACTTTGGTGAAAACTGAACCTGCACCCGTCCTGTCCTTGGACATTTCAATCATTCTATTATACTTTGACCTGTGGTTACCAGCACAAATTGTATTCTGGGAAAAACGGCTCTCGAGAGATCTGTGATTTGCGCCCGCAAACATAGTTTTTGGCGGCAGAAGTGGGATGCCTTGATGAAAATTGACCAAGCTACAGCACTGCCCTTGGACATTTGAATCGTTCTGCTGTACATCGACCAACAACATGGATGGAATTTTGATTTAAAAAAAAAAAAAAAAAAAAAACTACTCTCATGCAAGTTTTTGACTACAAGTAAAACCTCCCGAAATACTTGGCTATTATGGTTGTACTTGAGGAGCCAACATGGAAGATTCAGTTGCATAGTCAGGGCAAGTATCCACGTATGATGTGACTTCAGTGCTCTTCGATGTTCTCAAATACAGTCCCTGACAAAAGCCTTGTCGCTTATCCATTTTGTAGAAACAATTGCTAATAACCTGACTTTTAACTACTCAATTGGTTTCAGAAATGGCTCATATGAAAGCTAAGACCCTCCCAAATGATGTTGAATGTACAAAAATATATGTGTTTCAATGAAAAAAGACTGATCATTTATTGAAGACATAAAGGTCAAATTTTGCAAGACCAAAGTTTTGTCGCCTACAGAAAGTAATGTGAAAATTGAACAAAAACTGTACTTCAAATACAAAAATATGTCACATAACATAAGCGAATTAAGTAGTGGTGCTGTGACATCCAAATTTAATATTTTGTATGACTTCCATGGGCTTGAAGGACTGCATCCATGCGGCACGGCAAGGATTCGTACAATTTATTGATGAAGTCATCAGGAACATCAAAGAAAGCAGTCTTGCATGCCTCCCAGAGTTCATCAACATTCATGGGTTTCGTCTTCCATGCTTCCTTTTTCATCCTACCCCAGACATGCTCAATGATGTGTGCGATGAAGTATGCGATGGAGCACCATCCTGCTGCAGAATTTGTCCCTTTTTATGTTTAGGAATGTAAGAGGCAGCTAAGATTTGTTGATATTTCGTACTATTTATGTTGCCTTCCACCCTGCAGATCTCTCGCACACCCCCATACTGGATGTAACCCAGACCATAATTTTGCCACCACCAAACTTCACTGTTTTCTGAGTAAATCTCGGATACATGCGGGCTCCAGTAGGTCTCTTGCAATATTTGTGGCGGCTGTGGTGTAATTCGATGGAAGAGTCATCTGAAAAATCCACCTTTTGCCACTTATCCAGCATCCATCCTTTTGACAGGCTGCAGGCCTTGGCAAATGCCACAGTTTTTAAATTGTCTGCACCCTGAGAGATAAATAGTCTGAAATATCAACAAGTCTTAGCTGCCTCTTACATTCCTAACCATAAAAAGGGACAAATTCTGCAGCAGGATGGTGCTCCATCGCATACTTCAATCTCTACCTCAAAGTTCCTCAAGGCAAAGAAGATCAAGATCCTCCAGGACTGGCCTGCCCAGTCACCAGACATGAACATCATTGAGCATGAGCATGGAAGACAAAACCCAAGAATGTTGATGAACTCCGGGAGGCATGCAAGACTGCTCTCTTTGATGTTCCTGTTGACTTCATCAATAAATTGTATGAATCCTTGCCGAACCGCATGGATGCAGTCCTTCAAGCCCATGGAAGTCATACAAAATTTGGATCTCACAGCCCCACCACTTAAAGGATATTAAAACACTAAGGGGCTGTGAGATATCAATAGAACCGTTATGTGGCAAGATAACAAATATTAATAAAGTTAACAAAAAAATAAATCACATTCATGAGCAATTATCGAAAATAGATCGAAAACTACAAACATTTCCGAAAGTATTCCGGAAACAGCCGAATGGGGCGGAGACGTCATAACAAGGAAACAATAGGTCGAGGCAGGTGCCATCGTTGTTTATCGACGAGAGAGTTGCGTTCGTGTTTCATCAAAAAATCGCTAAAATGGTTCAAACCTGTCATGCTATGTGGTGTACAAATAGCCATCTGTCGCAATGTAGTACCCATGAGTTCCCGAACGCGAGAAAAAGAGCTGGACTACGCCGACAATGAGTAAAGTTCGTCAGTGCTAAATGGTAAGAGGGCTAATTTTGCAGACCCAGCCTCCGGCACGGTTTTGTGTAGTGCGCATTTTACTCCTGAAAGCTATACGAACTATGGACAAATTAAATCAGGTTTTGCTAAGAAATTGCTGCTGAAAGCAGATGCGGTGCCCACCTAAACGTGCAGCCACCTAAATGTCCCGAGATATCAAGAAAGAGGACGATGACTGGCTCTGATGAGACCACCCCACCACCCCAGGCAAAGCAAAGGAGGAAAATGGCCAGAGTGAGTACTCTTTGTTAATAAAAACATATCCCGCATTGGATATAGGACTGGACACATGTATAAATTATCACTCATAAAATATATAGAACAAATCCTCTAATCCAATTCATATTTGTGTCGGTTGGCAGAGCGAAAACTGATGATAGCACAATCAGTGTTGTTAATAACGGCGTTACAATATAACGGCGTTACTAACGGCGTTATTTTTTTCAGTAGTGGGTAATCTAATTAATTACTTTTCTCGTCTTGGCAACGCCGTTACCGTTACTGAGGACGGAAAGGCATGCGTTACTATGCGTTACTATATTGGTCGAAAAGTCTGAGGGAGACTGACTCACCGAGACGACAGAGCAGAGCAGGAGTGTGGAGGAGGCAAGAAAGTTGTGACGCCGAACAAACGCGATGCTAGGTAGCTCCAATAACACAATACATGTGGTTGCCGATAGCCTTCAAACTACGCCCGCATGTTATGGTAGATATGGTAGACATGGTAGATATCACATGTACTGTATATAGATATAACTAGATGCCAAATGACAGACACTAAATGCGTTAGTAGACAGCCGCCATCTTGAAGCAGTAGACTTTTTAGGATGGCTCTGTTGTAGAGAACCTTCCTAGCAAACCTAAGTAACTTTTTATATAAAATACTTCTAAATCGGCAAAATCTTGACTTGAATCTGTCTTTAAATGATGAAACAGTTTTAAAACGTTCATATGTCGAAAGTAGAGAGAAGGGAACTAATGCAATAATGGGAGCAATTCTAACAACTTTTAACACTTGATTCAGGGTAAAGAGTAAATTAGGGTAAAGAATTGGGCTCGAGCCAATTGTACCAAAAACCTTCACAAAAAACTTCACATAGTGTGGCCAATGTTTTTTTTTTTTTTTTTAATTGAGGGGAAAAAAAAAAAGTAATTATCACCAATTACTTTGCCAAGTAACTAATTACTCTTACATTCAGGTAATTGAGTTACTAACGCAATTACTTTTTGGGAGAAGTAATTTGTAACTATAATTAATTACTTTTTTTCAGTGAGATTAACAACACTGAGCACAATAAATGATAATTATTCTATACATTACTTTATTTTGCGGTCACGGTGTATCAGCTTCACAAAAAGAAATGCAAAACGTACCATTTGGTGTTTCCCACACGAACTGTTGACGGGGTTTCATCAGTGTGATTGCTCCCCTCAATGATCCTTTCATTAGGCTGCATTGGCTTTCGTTTGGGCTCAAATTGATAACCCAAAACACCAAAGAAAGGTTCATAACTCTCCTCGTCACCATTAGAAAAATGTTCGTTTCGTCGGATTCGTCGCTGCAACTAGAAACGAAATTGTCCGCCATCATCGCCGCCATTCAGTACTAAGCACTGAGCCAGTTGTTTCCTAGTAGTGACGTCACGCACACAATATGCTAGATTTCCGGTATTTCGGGGGCAGGTCCTTTTAGCTTGACAATCGAGCCAAATTTCTATCATTTTCTTGATGTTGCGATGTGTGTATTTACACGAAGTGGCATGATATGAATCCAAAAGGCATGCGTTTAT
Source organism: Corythoichthys intestinalis (assembly GCF_030265065.1). NCBI lineage: Eukaryota > Metazoa > Chordata > Actinopteri > Syngnathiformes > Syngnathidae > Corythoichthys > Corythoichthys intestinalis. Next base: position 46,068,593 of record NC_080405.1, on the reverse strand, counting down.
GGATAAATGATGGAATATTAGCATTTCCCCAGGTGTCGTCATACCCTTTAATTCACTTCTGTTATGTATCAAATTTTTATATTTGAAGTACATTTTGTGTTCAATTTTCACAGGACTTTCTGTAGGCGACAAAACTTTTGTCTTGCCAAAAATTCATATTTGTCTTCATTATATGATAAATCTTTTTTTAGTGAGTTGAGTGAGTTTTTTTGTACATTCAACATCATTTGGGAGGGTCATAGCTTTCATATGAGCCATTTCTGAAACCAATTGAATAATTAAAACGTGTCCCCAAATGACCTGATATGATCAGGCCACGCCCTCCAAATGTTCCCAAATCACCTGATATGACTAGGCCACGCCCCCAAATGCTCCCAAATGACCTGATATGAATAGGCCACGCCTCCCAAATGTTCCCAAATGACCTGATATCATTATCAAAGGCCCCATAAATGTCCCCAAATAGACAGAAAGTGACCTGATATTGTCCCCGAATTGTCCCCAAACCAACCTTGGCTGGGGCTAAGATTTGTATCTCCACATGGCAAAGACCAGAAGTAATTTCTCCCGAAATTGCAGTTTCTAGTTAAAAGTCAGGTTATTAGCAATTGTTTCTACAAAATGGATAAGCGACAATACTTTTGTCAGGGAGTGTATTCAGCCACAACTATTTTTGAATTTTTTTCATTAAATTTTCTATACTTACTTGTATTTCTTATTATCTTTTTTATTTTAGAAATTCTCATTTTTAGCAGTATTTTTCAATTTAATTTACTATATTCACCATTTATTTGAATTAGGGCTGTCAAATGATTAAAAATTTTAATCGAGTTAATTATAGCTTAAAAATTAATTAATCGTAATTAATCGCAATTCGAACCATCTATAAAATATTCCATATTTTTCTGCAAATTATTGTTGGAATGGAAAGATAAGACACAAGACGGATATATACATTCAACATACGGTACATAAGTACTGTATTTGTTTATTATAACAATAAATCAACATTCTCTTAAAGTGATCCATGGACAGAAAGACTTGTAGTTCTTAAAAGATAAATGTTAGTACAAGTTAGAGAAATTTTATATTAAAACCCCTCTTAATGTTTTCGTTTGATTAAAATGTGTAAAAATTTTCAATCAAAAAATAAACTAGTAGCTCGCCATTGTTGATGTCAATAATTACACCATGCTCACTCATGATACTAACCCATGAAATCAGTTGGACCCAAGCGCCAGCAGAGGGCGCCAAACACCAAAAAACAAGTAACAAGCGGACATTACACTGTACTGTCATTTTAATCTGTTTGAGCGGGGCATGTGCGTTAATTGCGTCAAATATTTTAACGTGATTAATTAAAAAATAATAATTAACGCCCGTTAACGCGATAATTTTGACGGCCCTAATTTTAATCAATACAAATTTTTATATACTTATGCATTCCTCCATTGTATGTTAGTTAATGCTTCAGCTGCCATAGACGGCGCTAGATGTTCAGTCCATTTGAAGTCCGCTTCAAATAGATGTCTACTAGCGACAAACTCATTTCAATTCACTCCAATAGGCCACATGATTGGTGGCACTGAAACAGGTTAATGTCAATTCAGGCATCAAGAGGTTAAGAAAGACTCATTTGTTTATAAGAATGTTGCAATGATACAGTGTTGCTGTTTTTAGTCACAACCCCGAACACCTGAAAAGGTTCAGTCCCATCATTTTTTCTCTCCATTTTTGTACACGCCGGTGACCGCTACCAATTAGTCGGGGTGATTGACGGGTGGTGTCGCAGAGGCCTCAGCCCTACATGGGGTCAGCAGGGACTCTATCTCAATTAAGGACACGCTCACACATGGGAACCTGATCTGATATTTATAGAATAACACAGAAGAGGCCAACACCCGGCGCGGGTCAACGCTAGCTTCTTCACAGATGGGGAAAGTGCATAGTGTCATCAAGTCCAACAGCTTTAACTGTACAAGCTCGCTTTTGTGTTGTAAATGTACTTCCATAACCATTTTAACAATAAATCAGCTATAATTTTTTTTTTTTTTTTAATTGTTACTCGACATCCATTTTAGTGATCAAAATAAAAATTGTGTGAACACATTACCTGAAAATGTTTGGCCAGTAAAATCACCACCAATCAACCCTCTTCAAATAAAATGAATGTCAGTCACTGTTAACCCTTTCATGCACAAATTATGTTCTATTTTTTTCTTGAATATTTTCATTACTTTCATGATAGGACAGTAGTCTCAAATGTGTGGCCAAGGGGCCAATTGTGGCCCACAGGACAATATTTTGTGGCCCCCATTTGACATCCTATTTTAGTACAGTGGTACCTCTACATACGAAGTTAATTCATTCCAGGACCTTGTTTGTTAGTTGAAATGGTCGTAAATTCAGCAGGATTCTCCCATAAGAATGCAATATAATTTGATTACCGTAATTTTCGCACTATAAGGCACACCTGACCAGTGTTGGGAATAACGCCGTTATAAATAGCGGTGTTATTTTTTCAGTAACAGGGTAATCTAACTAATTATTTTTTCCGCCGTTACAACGCCATTCCCGTTACTGATGGTCAAAAGCGGTGCGTTACTTACTCTGAATAAATTGAAGGAACTACCAGCCAACGGCCGTAGCGAGTCTACTCTGCTCTGTTTATTTGTCATCCAAGACTTGAGGTGCGTTCAGGTTCGAGAATAGCGCACGTACTTCTTATGACTCCAGGCTGTTTGTCCCTGCTCATTTAATTAGACAATGCTTTCCAAAGCTTGCTAACGTTTCTGTGTTTGCTACACCTGAATGCTACCCTCGTTCCCATCCCATACTGTCAGCCAGCAAGACTGCTGCTTCCATCTTGAGGACGGCAGACCCTTTGAGGGTGACGGGAGGAGTAGGGGGACGAGGCTACCTGAATGCACCCCCTGGATAGATGCGATGGAAGTGATTGTGATTGGCTGAGGGTTAGTCATGTGTCATGGTAAGCCAATTAGAGCCGGTGTTTTCACACACAAACCGGAACAGCGCGTGCGGCAAACACACACACGCAAAACAGATTCAGAGGAATATGTAGCATATGTCTACTTGAGCAGTTGTCTGACTAGAGATTGTGATTTATGCTACAGAGTGAAACTATCTTTGTATTGTTTTACTATTGACTTTTGTTAACAAAATACTTGAAGTAGAGTAAGCTATGTCTACTTGACCAGTTGTCTCAGGTTGTGAAAGTTAGATTTAATTTACTAAACTCACTTTACGTATATTGTTTACTGCTGATTGTTATTTTATTATATTGTTTACTGTTTATTTTTGTTGCACTTCAAGTGTAGGATAAATCTGTTGCTGGTGAAGTGCAATAAATATTACAAAGTTCTGTAACACAACGACCTGTCTGTTCTTCTCTATTCAATTGACTCGAATGCTGCTCAGAAAATTTAAAATTCTTTGACATACAACTTCTTTTTAATGTAACGGAAATAGTTTCTTTCCCTGGTAACTAGTTACTTTTACTATCGAGTAATTCAGTTACTAACAGTTTTTAAAGTAACGTGCCCAACACTGCACCTGACTATAGGCCGCCATCCCCAAAATTTGACACGAAAACTACATTTGTTCATCGATAAGCCGCACTGGACTATAAGCCGCGGCTGTCCTCACTGTAATATGGGATATTTACACCAAAAGATATTAACCGGTAACACTTTATTTGACAGCGGCATCATACGACTGTCATAAAACCAAATGAAACACCCTGAAGCTTTGAACCAATTGGCTGCAAAGCTTCATTTGGCCATTTCTGCTCCCTTGGGGGAGACGGTTAACCTCTACTGCCACCTGTTGTCACACAGTTGTTTTCCAACATGCCTCCTACCATGCATTACAGCGCTACAGATGTAAATAACAATCAAAACTAATTATTTCTTCAGTTACTGTTCCAGTTGTTTCATTAATTGATAGTTATGGCATTTGGTAATACTTTATTTGACAGTGGGGCCATAAGACTGTCACTAAACAATCATAATTGTGACATGACACTGTCATGAGCATTAATGAATGCTTACAACAGATGTCATTTAGTGTTATCCGGCAAATGATTTCAAATTTGAATGGAGGTAAAAGATCTGAGCTGAAAATAAATGGAGTTAGTGACATAATTTGCCGGATGACACTCAGAAAAATTATTTAGTAATGCCCATAGTAGTGCCATGTCATAATTATGACGGTTTTATAAAGCCGCTGTCAAATTAAGTTGTTACCTATTAACCCAAATAAATCAACAAATAAGCTCCTCTGGGCTATAAGCCGCAGGATTCAAGATGAAGAAAAAAAGTAGCGGTTTTAATCTGAAAGTTATCGTAATTCATTCCACAGCCAGAAAACCTACACTAAATGCTTAATAAATACTGCTGGTACTATTATAAATGGCAATTACACATGGAAAAATAAATAGATTATAAATAAAAATTGGAATTATAATAATAATAAAAAAATATTAATATTTCCTGTAATAATGTAACGAATCGGGTTCTAATGTGACTGATGTGTTTTGCGTGTTGTACCTGAACGCACCACGTGGCTGACGTGGTAGTTGGACAGGTGCAGTAGCGATTAATGTTGTTGTTGGCGTCAACTGCAGTGGATAGTACGCATGCTGTGTTGCACAAGTTCTGAAATAAATGATTAAAAACTTGACGGTTTCTTTGGCAATGTTACCACAATAATAATTGTCACCTTAAAAAGACTGGCAAACTGAGGTCGGAGGAGGACTGTCGAGATCATTGACATTCTATGGCCGTATAGTCGAGCCAATTCACTGAGGCGCACACCACGCTCATAATTTCTGTCATTTCCATCTTCATTTCAATGGTAAGCGTCACCTTTTTTCATCACCTCCATACGTCCGTTTTGCAAGAAAACAAAGAAAGTGCCGCGCTGTCATAAATGGTCGTGTCTTGAGCACGTCGTCGGATGTAGAAACTAATGGCGAGTCGAATTTTATGTCCGACGTCAAAAAGATCGTGTGTCGAAGCGATCGAATGTCGAGGTTCCAGTGTTGCCCATACGTATTTTGCGATGAGAAATAAAAAATATATGTATAAATTTTTTTTTTTTTTTTTAATTCATTTATTTTTTAATTCATGTAAATTCCATTCATTAATTGAAAGGAAAAATCAATTTTAATTGTAATAAATAAAAAAAATCATTAAAAAAAAACTCCAAACAGGCCATGAGAAATAAAAATTAGAAATAAATAATTATGAAAAATAAAACAATTATTAAAATTTGTACTTATACTAATAAATTATAAATAAATTAAAACTTCAGAAAATAAATTAGAACAAATTGTAATCAATTGAAAAAAAGAAGTGTGGCCCGTGTATATTTTGCTGCAGGAATTTTAATTATTTATTTGTATTGTTTTCTGACTCGACATAAAATTGACCTTTTTGCAGCCTTTGACTGCAGTAGACATCATATTCGTTTTATCTATAGGTTAAAACGGCTGTAGCGATCGAATTATAACTTCCAACCTCTCCCCGTTGAAATGGATTGGACGTGTAATGCCGTCAATAGGTGTTTTTTAAATAGCAGTTTCCCTCCTTTACTAACTACCACATCACAAATATTGTGACCTGAATAGTGACCACATTACCTCAAAGAGTTAATGGCACGCAATGTGTTGAAATGCAAATTAAGTTACCTGCTTCCCCCTATTACCAATGGTTTTCTTTCGTAAATAACGCTACTGTAAATGTGTTGATTTGCGACACGAGCATTCACATCTGCGATTAAAAAGAAAGCATTAACATCCGTGTCCCCTTGCACGTCGTGCTCATACTGTACATCAAAAGTTGTGGTAAATAATGTTGTTTCCCACCTTTACATTCAATTAGCACCCTGAATGCCCTCCTGCCTTTTTCTGAATGCCACCTCCATCAATGAAGCAGGTGACACAATGGACCCCCACACCCCATCCCAAGCCCCCTTCAGGTATTTTTCTTTCTTAGCTCTTCTCGCTCCAGCATCCCCATGGGAGGGCTGCACAAAAAAAATCCAATGAAAAGCAAAAGGCATCCATATTTGGCAGCGCTTTTGTCTCTTCTGACAGCCCCTACCTCCAATAATGAATTGGATTAGATGTGCAAGGTATTAAGAAGATGGAAGGGGTGGGCAGAAGGAGGGAGGGGGTCTTAATTTGGATTTAATTGTGATGCTGATTAAAGCTGCAGTAAACAAAAAGGAAATACAGGAGAAAGAGTTATGTTACATGTTACAACGTGGAAAATGGCTTCAAGCGTCATTGTTTTTATTTCAGTGTTTTGTGCAGGAAGGATTTTGCAAAGATTTGTGAGACAAAAGAGAGTACATACAGTAGTTGTGCTGGCTTCTATAGACCCTACTCACATGACGTCACAACCACGCCTCCGCGCCATATTGTCCGTCAGCTCGTCGGGTTTAAGCATTATCGCTAGGGATTGGAATTGATAGGATTTTTACGATTCCGATTCCATTATCGATATTGCTTAACGATTCGATTCTTTATCGATTCTCTTATCGTTTCTAATTTGGGGAAAAGGAAGAACAAACGTCTTGATTGGCATCGAGTTTGTTTAATCAGAAGTCACAACCTTACAAACTCACAACGAGATCAAAAGAGGCCCAAAGCCTCAATGTTAACTGTGGCAATAAGTGGCAAATACACAAGAATGTGTAACATTTTACTGAAACATTTATCTAATAGAAATAAAAAACATTGGTATATATTGGCAGATAGGTTGTTGTTCTGCCTTTGGCAATATGTGTTAAATCAGGGGTCCCCAAACTTTTTCCTGTGAGGGCCACATAACTTTTCCCTTCTCTGATGAGGGGCCGGGGTCAGTTTGTAACAGAAAAAGTGTGATGATTGCAGAAGTGCATAAATGTAAAAAATTATTGTTTTTCAGAAAGCCACAATCAAATAACCCTTTCTGGATTCTTCACGGAATGAAAGTAAATAAAATAAAAATAATAATATAATGTAATAATCATAATATTAATTAATAATAAAAACACTATTAATTAAATAGATAATAACCAAATAACCCTCTCTGAATTCTTCAAGGAAAAGGCCAGGAAATAAATAACACGATTGAGAAAAAAAAAAATTTCAAAATGGCCGGACCAAATGTGGAGGCGGGCCGTATTTGGGCCGCGGGCCGCAGTTTGGGGACTACTGGGTTAACGTGTATTATTTACCATTACATTGAAATGCATGCCTTTTAGTTTTTGTGGCGCTTACACGCTCAAATGAGGGCGCCCTTGCGCTTCCTCACGCGAAGAAGAACGCGCTCACGTGAAGAAGAAGGAAACACTTCTACGAGCCTACGTTCTTTGTTAATGTTAATATCTACAGAGGCAACGCCTGTATGTATCATCTTTTGTGTTGTTGTTGTTGTGTTTTCACTCGCGATCGGACACTTAAATCCAGTTGTGTAGTGGTTTGAACGATGTGCTAATGCTAGCGAACGAATGCTAACCATTTGTTATTACTGTTATTAGCAGCTAATCATCGCTGATTTACGTTGATGCAAACCTGTTTGTTATTGGGGACGAAATGGATTTGTTTCATTTCTATTCGTAGTTTCACTCTTCAAGTGATGGTTGAATAAAGTCAGCAAATTATACCAACGTCTTCTGCATCTCATTTGGGAGTTTAGCTAGCTGTATAGCCAGGACTGAGCCTTAGCCTCTCTGTGAGGACAGCGCAGTCGTATTCCCTCCCGATGCAGTCATCTCCACCTTGCAATGACTGCAAGTCGCTTTGTTGTAATTTTTCCTCGTGAAGTGAAGACACACTTTCGAGCGTTTCAACTTACGTGCTGTCATTGTTATGTTTATGGCTGCAATGCTCGTGCTTACCCGTCGTAACCTTTCATTTTCACACTCTTTCCTGGTGAAGTGTAGTCAAGCTTTGGAGCGAGTGGTTCTTGGCGCCATGCTAGTTTGATGCGTCTGGACAACAAGACACGTCACGACGCAATATGCGTCTTTAGGAATCGTTAAAGGGATCGTTAAGGCTTTTTCATTGTGATGTCGAGGCCTCGAAACACTCGGAACCGGTTCCGAATTGGAATTGGATTTCGATTCCCATCCCTAATTACCGCTACGTAAATTCCTCCTATTATGGCGTGTTTTTCTGCTCGTTAACATTAATAATAAAAATGGTGAAGGCGTGTGTGGCGGTCGGTTGCAATTACAGAGAAGATCGACGGAGAGACTTGAAGTTCTACCGGATTCCGAGAGACCTGGAGATGAGAGCGAGATGGGTTGCTGCCATTCGATGGGAAAACTGGGCTCCAAACAATTACCACAGATTATGTAGTAGTCATTTTATATCTGGTAAGATGCATTTAATATATATTTAGAGGGTTTTGGGCTGACAACCACAATTAAGATCATTGCTAGGCTAATCGCCGACAACATACACTCAGACGTTGTGAATGAACTACCTGAAAATATATAATTATAAGGGGATAATAAGACAGTTGTCATACAATTAATTTACAATTTCACTATTGAGGTCAAAAGCCAAAAAATAAATTCAACTAGGGACAATCTGGAGTAGTGCTATCGCACTTCATATTTATTACATATTATATATGTATGTAGTGAGAGTGCTATCGCTAAACCATATAAACATTAAAAGCCCTAGCTCCATTGACAAATGACATGAAATACATTAGACTTGACAGTGGATGTTAGCAAGAACAGAAGATTCCTGCCGAATTTTCGTGTACGAGGACCTGTTTCACCCAACCAGCAACGTAGCATTTATAAGCCTCCAAGCTCTTAAAGTTTTTCAAACTTTTGTGAGAATAGGCTGATTTTGTGTGGACAAGATAGTTGTAAATATCAATGTCAGGCAAAGACGGCGAAGACAGCGGGTCGAAAAACATCAATTTAGGCATCAAATATGGATCTGGCGAATGGATAAACTGAAGCTTTTCCACATAACGCCTTTTATGCAACGCATCCAATGAGTTTACGGCGTCAGATAACACCGGGGCTTCCATGAATTGCTCTATAACTTGCACGACTAATTGAAAACAATGAGAATAGGTCTAAAAAATACGGACAATATGGCGGCCGGATACAGCGACACGTCATTTTGTGACGTAGGTGAGTAGGGTCTATAGTACATCAGGTTTGGTGGTTGAGATTCGGCGGGTCATGTAAATTACTGCCTCCTTCAGGAATGGGGTAGAATTACCATTATCAGGGCTTTACAAAAGGACTGTACAAAAGAACTCTCATTGGTTTATTCATTTAGTATAATGAATTTAAATGTGTGTGTTTGGGCTATTACTTATTTTATTATATTATTTATTTTACAAATGTGATTTAGTATTCATTTATATTGTATATTTTATGTTGTATGACTTTAGTTCCTATGTGAATACTAGTTCCTACTTGTTTTGTTGTGGTAGGGGGGTTTTGTATTGAACACGGGGCCGTGTTGGTTATTATTATAGCAGAGAAGACAACTGTAAATCAACAAAGACAAGTCAATTGTGCCCCGATCTACCACTCAAGAGATCTGATGGACTCAAAAAGTGGGTTACGATTAGGGCTGCTGCTATCAAATATTTTAGTAATCGATTGAAAATTCTATCGATTAATCGAGTAATCAGATAAAACATTTTTTTTTTTTTTAGGTAAAGAGCAATTATCAATATACATGAGAAAAAAAATACATTTAATCCAATACTGAACGATTTTCAGTCAATCAATGTCTTTATTTTCGATGTACATTGTTGAAAACAGCCAACAATTGCATCTCAGATGTGACTAGGAAAAGAAAATTAACTGCTTTCACTCAAAAAACTTCTAGATCTTATAAAAGAAATATTTCTTACCTAAAAATGTAATTACGCTTGATAACACACATCACTTGAAAGCTACGTGTTTTTCCCACGTGTTTCAATTGAATTTCCATTTGTGTCAAGCTATTTTTAAGTTAGTCTAAACTGTAAGTCCTGATAGGATTTTGAGTTTTTGCAGTCTTTAAAATAAATGTATGATACCTGCTGTATTGGAGCACATTAGGGACCAGTGCTACTTGGTGTTTTATACAGCAATGACTACTGAGCTAAAACTGACTGACTAATTTTAAACCCTCATGACTCTACAGCGCTGTGTTTTTACAGATTAAATAAAGCCTGTATGTAAGACACGTTAGCCACGCATCGACAGTGGTCATAATCAATAGAAACCTAGCCCTCCGAAGGGCTAATGTTACGTGAGCGAGTGACAGTAAAATTATATTTATTAGCGCTGATAAGTCTACTGCTTAAGGATGGCGGCTGTTTACTAACGCTGCCCAGACGCGGCCGAGTCTGTCATTTCGCATCTAGTCCTAAATGCATGCGATATCTATGAGACGCATCGGACACTACTTGCTACCACACTGGCATCATGCGGCCGTAGTTTTTAGCAATATCGGCGTAGTTTGTAGCGGCTGTTGACGGCGGTAAGTTTAAAAAAAATTTTTTTTATTGCTTCTTCCTCTACGCACGTGACGTCAGCACGATGTCCCGCATTAAAAGTAGTCTGGGCAAAACGTGATGCTTAGAGCTGGCAAAATTAAACGATTCCTCGAGGTGAATAAAATTACTCTGATCCGTTTTTAAACTCGAGTTACTCGAGTTGCTCGAGTATTCGTCTCAGCTCTAGTTAAGATTGCATATTAGTTTGAAAATCGACCGGATCCACCGTATTTTTACACGAGTGACTTCCGGTCTGCCCGGTCTGCTAGCTAGTAGTATTGACGCAGGAGGGCCGCCTCTCGCGTTAAATAATAAACTCTGCCGTTCATTTCGCGTGCATCGCATTGAGCTGCTTCTGGGACGCGTCTCACACGCGGCAGCACTGCGACTGGTGTGCATTGGCTGATTGACTTTAACGCCCGCGTTTCACTGCGTTCTCGCGGCGGCCACGTTGTCGCGCCGTTGACGTTTCTGGGTAATACTGTCCTACCGTGTTGGTCCTCATTATAGTACAGAAGACGGAGTAAATATAATCCACACAAAGAAACTGTAACCCGATCGACTCACAGCCTCGAAAAGTAAGGGTTACATTACGTCAGAAACTCGTTCGGTACGCCTCCGTTCCGAACCGAGCACCAAGTACCGAAACGGTTCAATACGAATACATGTACCGTTACACCCTTATAAAAGACTGGAGGCAAGAGATCATTACAGCGCAGTTTTAATTTCAGAAATTTCTGGGTGCATTCAATGACAGAACAAAAGCTGTGTAGAGGAATGCACACCGAACAGAGAGCTCGCCGTTGCTTATATGCTGTACTTAAAAGGAGGTGTGTCTGTTTGTTGATTAACTCATCTTGCAAAATAGGTCATGAGCCTTGCTGGTTGGCAGTTAAAAGTCCATGATTATTGTTGGCAGTTAAAGTCCATGGTTATCTGAGGCAAAACTAACTGTCAGCGGTTTTCTGTGAAAAACAACTCCATTTACGGACATGATTGCATTAGGCGAGATGCATATTGACTTCAATCCCCCTTTCGGACTTGAAAAAGTCCTATAATAGCAGAGCGAATTTCGTCGGCCGCCTTTTGAACTCAACTTATGAGTTCAACACCACATCATTGAGAAAAATACCAGCAGAAAAGATTTGACATTTTTTCACTGTCCACTGTAGTGATTCCTGTCCCTGAAAGGCAAACTATAAATGTTTGGTGGGTTAGATCAATAATAATAATCATTTGTTGACAAAGTGCAGAAAACAAGCCATAAAATAAAACGGAACACAAAAAGCATTGCGATCCAAATGCCGCACCCCCATTTGAATTGATTGATTAAATCACATGCATGTGACCTCTGTGTTCAAAGTCAAGCACCTCCCTGAGGTTTTTTTCTTTTTCCAAAAGAGAAGCTGAAGACCTCCTTTTGGACTTGAGCGGAATGTCAAGAACTGACCCCCAAGCTGCTCTCCTGAGGAGAGCGCCTCTCCTCAGTGAAATTCAAAAAGGTCACAGCGGCGGCAGGCAGCTTCCCTCTTTCAGAAGACGACAGAAGTGAAAAAGACGAGCTAGGGGCCCATTGAGGATACGGTCTTCTATCTTCTTGTGGCAGGGCAGGTGCAAAATACTACGGTGATGCCTCTTAATATGTGCAAATCATAATATCATACTAGACCTACTCCTCTTTTCAAAGCATAAAAATAGACTTGATTATAAAATTAATTTATTATAGGCTTTATAATTAATGAATCTTTATTCATCACATAGCAATAATTTTCCCAAAGATCTAATTATTTATTTTATTTAAAAGGATTTTAGTATGCAACTAGGAAATACAGTTCCTGGAGAATAAATTTTTTTAGTCATTTCTAGGGTTGTTCCGATCATGTTTTTTTGCTCCCGATCCGATCCCAATCGTTTTAGTTTGAGTATCTTCTGATCCCGATATTTCCCAATCCGATTGCTTTTTTTTGCTCCCGATTCAATTCCAATCATTCCCGATAATTTTTCCCGATTATATACATTTTGGCAATGCATTACGAAAAAAATGAATAAAACTCGGACGAATATATACATTCAACATACAGTACATAAGTACTGTATTTGTCTATTATGACAATAAATCCTCAAGATGGCATTTACATGATTAACATTCTTTCTGTGAGAGGGATCCACGGATAGAAAGACTTGTAATTCTTAAAGGATAAATGTGACTTTGTATATTGTGACTAAATATTGCCATCTAGTGTGTTTGTTGAGCTGAGTGCAACCATGACTGTGCGTCGTGGTACCAATTGATATATCTTCTCTGCGTTGGGAAATAACATAGGGTGTAAAGAAAAAGAACAATTACTACCTTTCTTCCCCACATTGCTTCCCACGATTATTCTAATTGTTGGGAGAGGGATTGTAAGGCTTTAGCCATTTAAAAATAGGCTCCAAAGGCTGCCTAAATTCTCTCTTCTCATTTTATGCTGCCTTTTAGCACTATATACTGTATGGGTAAAACGGCGCCATTATAGATTGAATGCGACAATGCGTGAGTAGGTCGTGCAGCGCATGCGTTAATTGCGTTAAATATTGTAACGTGATAAATTTAAAAAATATTAATCCTCGCCATTAACGCGATAAATTTGATAATCCTACCTTAAGCTTAAACTAAAGACTCTGGAAGAGTGTAACACATTATGTCTGTAACGTTAAATACAATTAGAATACGATTTAATTAAAATATATATATATATTAAAAAAAGGCATGTCCGATATTTTTTTGCCGATTCCGATACTTTGAAAATGACGTGATCGGACCCGATCGATCGGGATGCTGATCGATCTGGACATCTCTAGTCATTTCCTATTTATTTTGGGGCATATTAGGATTACAGATGTCCCGATCCGATATTTGGATCGGATCGAACGCCGATATGGGCAAAAAAATACGCATCGGTATCGGATCGGCTGACACAGAAAAATTCCGATCCAGACTTCCGATCCAGTTTTTTTGAAATTCTGGTCCGTGTTTTCCAGCGCACCGATTTACATAATCCATTCCAGTTTTTGCTTCGTTTCCCTAAAATCCGGTCCACATTTTATGGCACACCTTCAACAAACTACATTACCGTTTCCCAATTTACCGAGAGATCTTATCGGTAAAAATGTCAGCTTTTTGGGATAATTTCACCTTAAAGGATGACAAAGAAGAAGAGGCAGAGTGCAACATATGCCACAATAAAGTCAAGCGTGGTGGTAAAGCTGTAAGAAGTTTTAATACAACCAATCTAATCAAGCATTTAGCGAAATACCACCACAAACAATATAAGGAGTATGTTAAGAAAACCGAAGACAAAAAGAAAGGTCCTACGCAACTAACACTGGCAGAAACCTTTGCTATGCGTGACAAACTGGCACTCAACAGTCCCAAAGCCCAGGGAATAACAAGAGTCATTGCCGAAGAATTCATTCTGGATGACGAGCCATTACCTCTCGTGAGTAAAGACGCACCATCCAACACTTGGAACCACGGTACAACATGTCCAGCCATCATTACATCCTTGAGCGATTCGGCCGTGGAAGATTCGAGAACGATTCACAAACATCCAAATTCCAATAATTGAAATATGTCGAGTAAAGCGGAACTAATACACAGCGCGGTCTTCGGGACCGCATTGTGTCCCGAGAGTAAACTTCATGCTTGTCATAGACCCGGGTAATGCCAATGCTCAACTCACGGCTTTAGCTGAACTCATGCCGCAGGATAAAACACACAAGAATACCTGACTGCTGCCGACAACCGCTACAAACGACGTCAACGTCGTTTTACTGGAGATAATAGATATCATATGTATATAGAACTAGATGCAAAACGACAGACTCGACTAAGTTAGCAACATTGAAGTATTGAAAACTAGATACGTTAGTAAACAGTCGCTATCTTAAAGCAGAAGACTTCCCTAGTAGGCTGTTGTGAACCTTCCAAGCGAACCTAATTGACTTTTTATCTAAAATACTCCTAAATCGGCAAAATCTTGACTTGAATCTATCTTCAAAACAGTTTTAAAACTTTCACATGTCGAAAGTAGACAGAAGGCAAATTATGGAATAACGGGAGCAATTTTAACAACTTTAACAGTTGATTCGCAAAATTAAATGAAATGAATGTAGTTTAAAGCTGCTGATACAGAATGGGGAATTGAGTATTTTATTTACTGTTTTAAAATGTTAATTTGATACTGAAATAGTCGTTTATTTAAACCTGAGAGGCTTTTTATACAATTATTGTAACTAATGAACGAAACATTAAAAGCATCGAATAGCCTGGGGGTTTGTGGGATTTTTCACTGAGGTTGTTTGTGTGTTTTGCTTTTGTAAGACAGTTTACAATATTATTTGCATGTTTTACTGACTGACTATGCCATTTCTGTTTGTTATTTATAATGTTTTGTTTTTTTCAGTGAATAAACAGGCTCACTATCAAGTCAGCCACACGATGCGTATAGGTACACCACGCGAAGACATTTGCCACATTAGAACCCGGTTTGTTACATTATTACAGGTATCATTATTGATATTATTGCTATTATTATATCATTATTCCGATTTTCATTTATAATGTATTTTTTTTTCTCTTTGTAATTGATGTTTGCTATAGTAACATTAATATTTATTGAGAATTTAGTGTAGGTTTTCGTGCATTTGAATGAATTAATGGAATTGTAAAATATTGTTATGGGAAAATCCTGCTCGACATACGACCATTTCGACTTACAAACAAGGTCATGGAACAAATTAACTTCGTAAATAGAGGTACCACTGTATTTTTATTGATTTGGGTGGATACACT
Organism: Corythoichthys intestinalis; assembly: GCF_030265065.1. Classification (NCBI taxonomy): domain Eukaryota; kingdom Metazoa; phylum Chordata; class Actinopteri; order Syngnathiformes; family Syngnathidae; genus Corythoichthys; species Corythoichthys intestinalis. Next base: position 46,053,224 of record NC_080405.1, on the reverse strand, counting down.
GACCTCTCGAGGTGACAGTGAATATGAAACAACTCATTTCACATGGCTGAATCCAGTTGCTCCCTTTTAAGACTAATATAAGATAAGTTTTTGTTTGAGCTGATGTTTTTTTTTTTTTTTTTTTTTAAATCCGTTTTTTGTGGGAATATGTGTTTGAACCATTTGTTGAGAGCATTGTCAACAAAAAGTTAGCATTTTATAACTTTTAAGCTAGTGCACTTTTGCTATGCTTAATTTTTCAACCACTTGCTAAGTTCTAAGGCTCCATCCATGTTTTTGCGATCCCGTCGGGGCTCGTGAGGGGGAATGAAGAGAATAGTTACCTTTCTCGCACACACCATATAATTGTTTGCATTAGTCTAACCCAGTGCTTCAATTCTTTTCTGTTACGCCCCCCCCTTAAGGAAGACGCAAATGTTTTGCGCCCCCCCCCCAAACTCTGCCACCACTGTAAATAGTATCATTTGTCTATAATATTACTATTATAAGTACACCTCTGCCTCACATTGTATCCTTTTTTTCTATTAGAGAAAATAACAGAGATCAACTTATAAAGTATAACTTTATTAACATTGTTTTGTTTCTAACAGAAAACACTTAACGCGCATCAATTTGCCTGAATTTGAAAAAAAAAAAAAAAAAAGTCACATCCAAACTGTAAAAATACACTCAAGGTAAATTTTTGACCATTTGATACTGAAAAATAAAATCAGTAAATAATATCAAATTCAAATTGATTAGAAACATGAACTCATGAGGACAATATGCCAAAAAAATTGGACCCAAAAAACAAAACTGAATAGAAGAAAAAAAAAAATAAATAAAAAAAGGTGTCTTTGGACAGAAGGACAGTTGTTATTTTCGCTGCTTGCTGCTCGCAGTATCACCTCCAGTTTGCAATGGTGTGGGGTTATTTTGCACTGAGCATGCTAATAGTGCTCACTGGTTTACTGATATAACACTGACAAAGCAGGACGATTGTTGGCAATATTCGGCACGTTTTCGCTGAAAAACAACAATGAGATTGGGGTCTAATGTCTTTAAGTGGCGTCTTAATTGATTTGGCTTCCGGCTGTCCGCTATAATCATTTTTAGACACAGTAAACAGTGGTCTTTCCTCATCTACCACTGTATTAAATGTCAAAGCCAAAAGGCAAACGGCCCAAAAAAAGCGCATTCTCGGCGGCCGAGGGAGAACCGTAGGTGAGGGCGGTCGTTGTGACGATCCCAAGCCGAAAATGGCACTTCTCGGGCGGACACGTGAGAACCGGAGAAGACAGTGGGTCGCTGCGTGAGTCCGGCCGGAAAACAGCGTTCGAAAATGGCGCACAGCTCTCCAGGTCTTCATGAGTCTCTTCCGTGTGCTCTTGCTTACTTCAAAAATACTGCGCGCACATTGAAAAAAGCATGTTCCCCGAGGTCACGCGCCACCCCTGGCATCGCCCCTGGGGGGGCGCGCCCCACTATTTGAGAAGTACTAGTCTAACCGATTCATTATAGTAAAGCATTTAACCATAGTTTAAAGAAACAAGCTCCATGCCCTTTGACACAGTAAAGTGGACTAGCTTATCAGCCTTCACCTGATAGGCGAAGAAAAAAGCGTCATCAGTGCTCCGCTAGGGGTCAGGACGCTCCTGCCCCACCAACAACTTGCTAGCATGGGCGCTTTGGACGTCAAAACCTGCGTCGGTCGCCGTGGCAACCACGTCCCATCCACGAACGATGACGCACAAACTCGACCGGCCAAACCTGCCACAGAGGGATGATCCCAAGACAACACCGAGCCACTTCTTCGGCACGTCCCACTCCACCGCAACTTTCAAAAGGACTGAACATTTAGATGACAACTGTTGCTTCTCAGGAACATTCCTATGTAGCCTTTGTTTTGCCGACCCTGGATCCAGCATTGTCTCTCCATCGTCTGTCTTGCCTTGTTTTTGACCACTGTCGACGAATAAATTGTCAACCTGTTTTCGGTGAGCCTTCTTTGAACCGTTTGAAATGGAGTCAGTACAAAGGGTTAACACCGGAATGAACGCGCAGGATTTTGGCCCCTCCCGGCCGACTTGCGGGACCAGTGCCAGCAGAATAACCGTTTCGTTCGGCTGTCGCTGTTTCCACGGCTTTGGGGCCGAACTCCTTCAGTAAGTTAGCCAATTGTTCTTGTGTTGTACTTCGATCCTCATTAATTTATTTTTTATACCATTTATTTGAGGCTTAGCTCAGGTATTTTATTTTCCTACGTACCTTATCCGATTACTCGATTATTCGAACTAACTAGTTCATCAATTAATCAACTATTAAAATAATCAATAGTTTCAGCCCTCGTCTCGAGTAAAAAATAATTAGCCGCAGTCGTATCTAATCTCACTAATTGTAATCCTAATAACTTCTAATCATACATAATCATAATATTCTTGGTTAGGCCTTACATGATCTCAGCCAAGTGGTCTCGTGGCACAAGCATTGACCTGCTGGACACTTGAAAAAGATGTCTTTATGATTACATTGTAAATGTAATTGAATGGTTTTGTTAGTGCTGAGCTGCTAAAAATGTCAACATGCATTTTGCAAGAAGCCTTCAGTCGTTCTGGGATAACGAGCTCCTCGTCACTTGGCGGGAGAATAAGATTTTGCTGCTTTTGTTGACAGCTGGCTGCTGTTATGTGTTTCCCGTGTTGCTGAATTGTTACTGGGAGGAATATTCTTTTGACATCACGCTGAGAGCTGCAGGTTTTGTTTTCATAGTTCACCTTCAAAACCAACACAGAGGGAGGAAAACATTTGTAAAAACCTTTCTAGCTCCCAACTGAAAAAGAAAGAAAAAGACAACGAAAAATTACTTGAGCACTATTAAATCAAACGTCACATAAACTATACGAAAATAAGGAGGATGTCATTTGAATTTAATTAAGCTAGCAGGTGTAGTAATATAAAGGGGGAGGGGATGCATGCAGAATTTCACTTTTTTGAGCTTTTAATCCTGCAATATCGTCATTCCCCAGATAAAAACACAGCCGGCATGGTTTTCTTGACCATCCACACATTCATATGTTTTAGAAATCATCTAATCTTTTCTGTCTGCCGGTGGGTGGTGCTGAAACGATCAGTGGTACCTGTCTCTTTCCAGAGCTCCTTTGCTCTGACGTGTGCGGCACTGCCCCCTCACCCTCAAGACACAATGCATGTACTAATGCTACAGTTTAGCTAACACTTAGCACTTGAGCAGGTTACAAGATGCAGACAAACAACAAAACGCAGTCGAATTAATGGAATACTTTTCCAAACTGTCACAGAGGAAATGTGTTTTTGATGCAATAGAGAGTTTCTTTTTTTCACACTTCCAAAGCTCGATGCGTTTCGTCAGAAATGCCTGCACTCTGAAAACCGAAAGTAAGAGAAAGAGAGAGGTTCTCAAACTCATTCACTCCCAGCCATTTTCACCGGAGCAAGGCCCTTCGCTCCAGGCCGTTTTACTGGAATTTGACTGATTTGGCAAGGCCCACATAAAATTCTGTTCTATTGCTATATAAACATGGAACCCACTAAAAGAAAGATTGGACTCTCTTCTTTTAGCAGAAAAAAAGTTAGTTCATATCTTTTTCCATTCTTTAGAAATCAGCATTAGTTTGAGCAATTTTCCAATTTCTGATTAAACAACAGAGAAATTGAGCTTTTTGTGAAAGCATACATTTCAAACATAACTTTGACTTTAACACAGCTATTTTTCGCTTATGTGACATCTCAGACATCTGAATAATGTTTTCGTTCTACAAAATAACAAACAACAAGACAAATAGAGCTTTTGATCGCAAAGTAACAATTAATTTACACATAACTAAACTATTGAACTGTTGAACTATTTGCGCACATAACAACGGGGAAGGCTCTCAGCTGCTCCCGTGGCTAATCTGATAAGTCCGGATCAAGATCGGTCTAACTTTTTTCATCATCTTCATCGTTGGTTTCAACCTCGGGCTAAGGAGTAACTCAAACGTGAGCTCCGCAGAATGCGTGTGGAACCTGACGCTGTTGTGGACGTCACCGTCTGTCTCATCAAGATAGATTTTTTTTTAATCCTTCTTTGACGATGGTTTTGTTTTCTTTTCAAAACACTCCTCCTGTGTAGTTTTTTCCTGATCGTTCTCCACATTTTTCTCAAATTCTCACGCATCTTCACAAGATCCCTCCAACTTCCGCTTCCTGACTATTTTTCTTGTCCCGAGATGAGTTCTTACCAAATGCGCTACTGACCTCCAGTGGCCAGTTTTATTGCTTTAAAATGGGTTTGGAGCTTTGTGCATTGTATCTTAGATAGATCGGAACCTATAGATGCCTCTTGTAAAAAACAAAACAAAACAAAAAAACGCAAAAGACGTATACATACGTTTTTGGGACACTGAAGCAATTAAAAATAGAACGTATTTATACGTTTTTGGGAGTAAATGAGTTAAATTTCCAGCTGTTTGAGAAAGTCATTATGCAAAGACAAGTTTATATTAAGGCTACGTCTACACTAGGAGGCATAACTTTCTCACGGTTATTTTGCAGACTATTTTTATACCTTTCCGCAATACGTTTAAGGTGCGTTTAAGGCCCCACCCCCCGCTTCTGCAAGGTACGCCTGCATTTGTACAGACTACGCATGCGTAGAAAGGAGCAGCCTCATGTGTCCGCGCGGTTTACCTCTGAAATTTGTAAAATTTTCAAACAAAAAATAAATAGTTCGCCATTGTTGATGTCAATGATTACACCATGCTCACTGATAGTACTGAAAGCCATAAAATCAGTTGGACCCAAGCGCCAGCAGAGGGCACCAAACACCCAAAAACAAGTAACAAGCAGACATTACACTCTGCTGTCATTTTAATCTGTTTGAGCGGGGCATGTGCGTTAATTGCTTCAAATATTTTAACGTGATTAATTAAAAAAAATAATTACCGCCCATAAACGCGATAATTATGATAGCCCTAATGAAATAACATTTGTTTTAGCCCCGTTGTGTTAAAGTGCAGGGAAAATACAACTCACCCGCTGAATCAGTTGGAGGCCTGAGCTTGTTTCGTTGAGACGAGATGGTCCCGAGATTGGAGAGTGAGAGAAGCCCGCTTCACAAAAATGTTGGAAATTGTTGCACACTTTTCAGTGGTCTCCTAGCGATGTCAGGATATTCTGAAATGACTTTAATCCAGAACCTCGGTAGAGTTGTTGTCTCAAATGCACGTTTAAAGTCACTGTGGTTTGCGATCTCTACAAGCTGATATTCCTGTTGCACATTCATGCTCGAATCACTCGGTTTGTTCACATACGGGTCACGAATCCACTCCTTCGCAGGTCTTGGGTCTTTAATGATTGGGAAGTAGCATAGATTTTTTTTTCTTCGTGGTTGTAGGCTCATCTTCTGGCTTGTCAAGTGTCCTCTTCCCAGTAAAAAATGTCCAAAGATGTCTGTTTTTCAGTCATTCTAGTGTGGGGGAATAATTATTTCCGGGAACAAATGTGATGCTCCCGCCCTACGTCATACATCATTATCGAGGACAAGCGCACATACTGTAGATATACAAAACAAGATGTACTGCTAGCAGTCCAATCAATGGATTTCTATGACGACATTCTATCCTGTAGTATTATATCTAGAGTAGACAGGGATATTGGTGTGTTAAAGGGGCACACGCCAAAGTTAATTTGGCCAGAATGCAGTCATTAATAAATTATTATTTCTGTGCGGCCTGGTAGCAAATGCGCCACGGACCGGTACCGGTCTGCGGACTGGTGGTTGGGGACCCGTACTGTAGAGGATAAACTGTAAACAATGGCTGTGGAAAAGAAAAGAGGAGCAGGAATGCCACGTCCTGATCATCCCCCTCCATTGCTTACAATGCCGTAATCCCGCACTAAAAATGACAAAGGTGCGCTCCATGACGTCACTTCGTTTGTATCCGATTATTATACGGAGACACCCGTCTATATTAAGCAGCAGGTAACATTACACGGCTACCTATCCCGTGCAAGGATTTACTGTATACCAAGAAGAGGTACATTAGTGTAGCCGACATACCGTATAGTCATAACTAACTACGTGTTTAAGGCTATACCCAACCTAGTGTAAATGTAGCCTAAGCCTTGTGTGAAATAAACCCACCGGCCACTTTATTAGGTGCACCATGCTAGTAACTGGTTGGACCCCCTTTTGCCTCCAGAACTGCCTCAATTCTTCCTGACATAGATTAAACAAGGTGCTGGAAGCATTCCTCAGAGAGTTTGGTCCATATTGACATGATGGCATCACACAGTTGGTGCAGATTTGTTGGCTGCACATCCATGATGCCAATCTCCCGTTCCATCACATCCCAAAGATGCTCTATTGGATTGAGATCTGGTGACTGTGGAGGCCATTTGAGTACAGTGAACTCATTGTCATGTTCAAGAAACCAGTCTGAGATGATTCCAGCTTTATGACATGGTGCATTATCCTGCTGAAAGGAGCCATCAGAAGTTGGGTACATTGTGGTAATAAAGGGATGGACATGGTCAGCAACAATACTCAGGTAGGCTGTGGCATTCCAACGATGCTCAATTGGTACCAAGGGGCCCAAAGAGTGTCAAGAAAATATTCCCCACACCATTACACCACCACCACCAGCCTGAACCGTTGATACAAGGCAGGATGGATCCTTTCATGTTGTTGACGCCAAATTCTGACCCTACCATCCGAATGTCGCAGCAGAAATCGAGACTCATCAGACCAGGCAACGTATTTCCCAATCTTCTATTGTCCAATTTCGATGAGCTTGTGCAAATTGTAGCCTCAGTTTCCTGTTCTTCGCTGAAAGGAGTGGCACCAGGCGTGTGGTCTTCTGCTGCTGTAGCCCATCTGCCTCAAAGTTCGACCTACTGTGCGTTCAGAGATGCTCTTCTGCCTACCTTGGTTGTAACGGGTGGTTATTTGAGTCACTGTTGCCTTTCTATCAGCTCCAACCAGTCTGACCATTCTCCTCTGACCTCTGGCATCAACAAGGTATTTCCACCCACAGAACTGCCGCTCACTGGATATTTTTTCTTTTTCGGACCATTCTCTGTAAACCCTAGAGATGGTTGTGCGTGAAAATCCCAGCAGATCAGTAGTTTCTGAAATACTCAGACCAGCCCTTCTGGCACCAACAACCATGCCACGTTCAAAGTCTCTCAAATCACCTTTCTTCCCCATACTGATGCTCGGTTTGAACTGCTGGAGATTGTCTTAAGCCATGTCTACATGCCTAAATGCACTGAGTTGCCACCATGTGATTGGCTGATTAGAAATTAGGTGTTAACGAGCAGTTGGACAGGTGTACCTAATAAAGTGGCCGGTGAGTCGCTTTAACAAATCAACTCAAGGTTAAATTGTTACTTGAATGTGCTTTACAATGATGCCGTATGCTTGAAAAATAGGCGAGACCCCCCTTCAAGGAAGAATGGTTGTTGCTTGGTGCATGAAAAAAAATCAAGCTACTTGTTGCTAGGAAGGATTTTTAATTGTATTTGAATTCACAATCTAATATTACCCCAAGGAACTTTTATGAGTTTGAAGAATAAAAATAAATCCGTAAATAAAAAATATTTTTCCTAATATTTCTGAAAAACATCAAAATAATGACAAAGAAGAAAATTTTTTTTTTAATGCCACATTCTCAGCCATCACCGACACTGTCCATTCTTAAAAAAAAAAAAAAAGAAAAAGAAAAAAGCTTGACATTGCAGTTGAGTATGGCATGAAGTCACTAATATATGCAATCAGATTGCAGTAATGTTGGCAAGCATTATAAAGACAAATGCAAAATAGAAACATTATGCAAATACACCATCGCCTCATCCATTAATATACTTGCGCCATTAGACTACACACGCTGCAGTAATAAAAAAAAAAAAAAAATACAAGGTGACCTTGGCTTTTAGGCAAAATACCCCTCCATCAATAACAATCTATTTATTATAAAACAACTTGACTATTTTGTGTGTTTCCCTAAATCAGCCCCCGACTGTGTGTGTGTTTGTGTGTCTTTTGTCTGCACTTTCATTGAAATATTTATTGTATGCATGTCAGAGCCGGAGGGGAGTGCTTGGAATTACCGCACTCGCTCGTTTAATTGCCAAAAGTGAAGCGCACACCACCAACAGACACGTGTACATGCGCACGAACACACTCGCTTTGGGTTGGAGATGTTCCCTTTTTCTTATTAATGAGGCAGCCGCAGTAGTTTGACATTTTAGGCTGGGCCTGCACATGCAAATGAGGCTGGAAAGACCGCAGATGACTGCAATGCAATGTAATGCTGATTGCATTTGGACGAAAAAAAGACCACAATATGCAAGAATTGTGTACAGTAGGACACAAAATACTGCAAATAAATATGGTACCCTATAATAAAATTGGTTTAGATTTGTTGTTGTATAAAACATTGGATTACAGTATGTTTACTGTGTATAGATACTCCTGATGCACCGATACCAGTATCGGCGGGGGGGGGGGGCCCGAGCCGGCCCGAAATGGTGGTATCGGTATCGGCGAGTACCAACAAACAGGGTGCTGATACAATTTACTGGTCCGGTAACACTGAACGCAGCCTTTTTTCTCCTGACACTCAATACCCTTTGTGTTGTGTGATCACACTTGATCGTCTTTGTTACGCTGACGACACACAACTGTATTTATTAATGAAACCTGAGCAGATCAGGCAAGTGGATAAACTAAGCACCTGCGTCCGAGATATAAATACCTGGATGAGCACTAACTATCTTCTACTTAACCCTGAAAAGACAGAAGTCCTTATAATAGTCCCGAAAAGTGTGAGAGACTCTTTAACTGCCCAGATAGTCACTCTGGACAATGTAAGTGTAGCCTCCAGCACCACAGTTAAAAACCTAGGGGTTCTATTTGACCCAGACTTATCGTTTAAAGCTCATATTAAACAAACCTGCAGAACGGCCTTTTTTCACCTGCACAACATAGCCAAAATTAGAAATATTTTATCTAAAAACGATGCAGAAAAATGAATACACACGTTCATTACATCTAAATTAGATTACTGTAACTCCCTACTTGCAGCTTGTCCTAAAAGTTCTCTAAAAGGTCTGCAGCTAGTCCAAAACGCAGCAGCAAGACTTTTAACAGGAACTAATAGAAGAGAGCATGTCACCCCTGTGCTCCAGGCCCTTCACTGGCTTTCAGTCGAGTTTAGAATTAAATTTAAAATCCTCCTTCTTACATTTAAGACCATTAATGGGTTGGGGCCATCTTATCTCACCGATGCTCTAGTTCCATATCACCCCAACAGAACACTCCGCTCTCAGAATGCAGGTCTACTGGTAGTTCCCAGGGTTTCTAAAAGTACTGTCGGAGCTAGAGCCTTTAGCCACCAAGCCCCTGTTTTATGGAATCAGCTTCCAGCTAATATTAAAGAAGCCGAGACAGTCTGCACATTTAAGATTAGATTAAAAACGTTCCTATTCGACAAAGCTTATGGCCAGGCTAGTTGAAGTCGGATTAGACTCACAGTTCAATCTAAACTGCACTAGAAGCTATAATGCTGGGGGAAGTACAGCCACTGAGTTCTATCTCCTTTTTCTCCATCTACCTACCACTTGTCTTACTTTATTTCTATTTCCCAATGTTAATATTTAGTTAACTAGTCTTTTCATCACTAGTCACCCGGTGTCCCCTTTCCCCCCGCTATTTTTCAGCTGCAGCCTCCTGACTATCCGGACCCCTGGCTGGATGGACGTCCTCGTTGCCACCCCCGTCTCATCTGGCTAGATGGACATCTTCTTGTTCCTTTACTCTACTGCATCTTTATAGACTGTAACCCCGTCTGCTAATTCCCATTAGCAGTCCTGGTGCATCCTGTCTATCCGTCCTGGGAGTGGATCTCTCCTGACTGTGGTACTCCCCATGGTTTCTCATTTTCTCACAAAGAGCTTGGAGTTTTGGGAGTTTTTCCTTGCCGACATGGAGGGTCCAATGATGGGGGATGCCCAGGACTTGAACTTTATTTATTCATCTTTGTTTACTTATTTGTTGTTTCTGATTGTGTATCATATTGCCTCTACAAAGCCCTTTGAGACAACCTTGTGGTGATTTAGGGCTATGCAAATAAAATTGAATTGAATTAAATTGAATTACTTTGAATGCTAAGCAGCTATCGCTATTGACCAGCTCCAGACCACAGCTGGCTAGTTGCTCTTAACCAATGCCGGGGCAGCTTTTTCACATGGAGGAAAAACAAACTAGGTGTAGGAGAAGAAAATGTCGGCGGTTTTGGAATATTTCAGCGTTGAGTACAATGGCTGGGGATGGACTGCAGCAACAAACCCTGGGCAGTGGGACGAAAAGAGTGAAGCAGCAAGACAGATGTCCAAAAAAAATCACCGAAATGACTGTTGTCTGTAACCTGCCCCTTGCCTTCGTTGAAAGCGTGGGAACCCTGCCTTTTATGGCACAGGCAGTACCTAAGTCAGTGGTTCTTAACCTTGCTGAAGGTACCGAACCCTACAAGTTTCACATGTGGATTCACCAAACCCTTCAGAATTAGATAATAAAGCAATTTTTTTTCTAAGTCAAAACCAATGTATCTAAGCAAGTAAGCTAATTATTTAGCAAACCCTCGTTCAAAATTCTTCTCATTTTGACAGCATGTTTTAAAAACAGGTCAAAGTTTGAGACCACGCTGTCATTTTCTCTTTTGTATTTCCCCATATCAAGTGCGAGTCAACCTTCCACTGAGCAAACCAGTTCCTCCGCCCATCAGTTTGAGGACTAGCAATTTAAAGAAATGGATTAAACTTTTAAATTGAGAGCAACCCAGTCAAAAACCTAGTCTAAAAAGCCACTTTGCCTGGATTTAATCAGCGTACGAAAATAGGGCTCTGCATTTCTTTACCTTCGCCGAACCCTTTAGACTTACTCATGGAACCACTGGAGTTCGATTGAACCCAGGTTAAGAACCAAAGACCCTAAGTATCAGGTCCCAAGTCGCAAATACATTAAGGAGATGACTATCTTGCACTAAAAAAATTAAGTAATGAAACATGTTTTAGAAAAGCTGGAGAAGGCACGGGCCATAAACTTTTAAACGACGTCTGGAGCAGCCAAGTCTTTCAACTTTCCCTGCTTTGCTAGATAGCCGACTGTGTGAAAGAAATTCTATTTATGCTAAAAACACAACCATTATACTTCATATTTTGTATGCTTTTGTAATGCTTGCATGAGAACATTGTCGCATAGAGCATCATTGTTATATTAACCTGTTTGAGTGTGCCTTCCCATAGCCTTGACTATTGTAGACTGTATCACAATATGCCCAAATGTGGACTGTTATGTTCCTGTGTTTTCCAATATGCCCTGAATGAATACAATGGGCGACTGTGGCTTATCAGACTGATGTCATCATCGTTCTAGCCAGAGCCTGTGTTCAAGGTCAGAACTCGAGGTGTTTTTTCCCTTACTGGAGATGTTTTTCTGTGGAAAACCACCGGAGATGATACTAAGTTTCACTTTCGTTTTCATAGGTATCGTTTCACAGTAAGCATACTTGGGTCTTTCAATAGTATAAATGTCCAGCCTCTATTGTACTTCTGGGTGATCACAGCTCCTGGCTGAATCACATCATTTTGTACCCTTGATATATCATGTTTATTAAGTCTTTGAAGCAGGCAATCTTTGGTTGGTCGTATTCATTTCTCTAATCGAGCTATCGAGGTAACACTTGTCTTGGAGTTCAAACTTTAATTTCCCTGACAGACTGGAAAGCGTAGTACTTCACACACATCACACACACACCGGCCAAGCTATTGCTGCTCAACTGGAGCATCCCAAAGTCAAAGGTACTTTAATTTTCTTGTCTTTTACTGAAAGAAATGCCGCAGTAATTTGAGACCTGTTTTAAAAGTGCTGTAGAAGTAAGCAAAGTAAGCTAAGGTAAGTGGCTAAACTGCGTGTGTGGGCGCTGTTTGCATTTGTGCATTGCTACAGATGGAGTTGAGTTATGTTGCTGCTGGTGCACAAAGAGGGAGGCTAATAGAGAGATAGGATGCTGTGGTCAATTATTATTTTTACTGCTTATAATTTCATGAAGATGCACTGTTTGGCCTTTGAGAAGTTTAAAAAAGTTTATTCAGTTCAATTAGGTCCAATTAGGCAAACAATAAAATTTGTTCTTGCTCTGGCCAAACTGTACCCTCCCAACAATTAGTTTAACATGAATACACGCCCAATCCATTTGAAGCGGGAGGGTACCATCCCTCCCACTTCAAATGGATTGGACATCTTAGGCCGTCAATGGCAGACAATGAGTCAAGCAGTGTCTCACCAGGAATTTTCTTTACAGTCATGTGAGTATGCAGTAATTTAGTGTTAAAGGGGCAAAAAAGTATTTTCTCAAAAATGCATTATTGGTACAGTATCGGCATCGGCTGAGACTACAACCGTTATCAGAAGCCAGAAAATAGTATCGTTACAAGACGACTTGTGAGGTGTAATGGATTGTCGTAGCAAAGGAGAAATACTAACATTTATAGATTTGTTTAAATTTATTTTAGGGAACTATCTTTGTATGTATATACTTAGTGTTAAATTCCATTCATTTTGGTGCAAATGTTATGTAATAAAAATATTACCTTATATATAAAACAGATGGTTGTGTTATAAAATAGTCTAAATATGGTCTGCTAAAGTTGCCTACAGGTTTAAATACGGTGTAAATATGCTAAATTGGAGTTGTATGGATTCTATTACATGACAACAATGGCATAGAGGAGGAAAAAAGAAGATTAAGAAGATTGTGGTGAAAGCGGTAACGTCAGGCGTCATGCAGGTGGTTAATCTTGACGAACTGGCAGCATTTGATCCGCGCTCTTTTTCCACCTAAGTAAATTGGCGACGCCGATAAGCTCCCCGACGTCAAGTCAGCCGTTAAAAAACAGGATTTGGAGTCTTTGTGTGCCTTGGACCATGGAGAAGGAATTTGCTTGGCATGTTCTTAATGACCTCTCAGTATGCCAGCAACAATTGATTTCGTGCTGAACTCTTTTGGTAAAATGCTAAACATGCAGTTCATGAAGCAGTACAGTGTAAATATGGTGCCATATACTTGTATAGAACAGTAACTATGCTGTGTTAGTTGTATAGAATGTGAAGATGGTGTAAGCGAGGTAGATTAAATTTCACAGTAGCATGTATAATCTGATGTAACATGGTGTAATACACTTGTGCAGATCATTAAATATGATTAACTATGGCATTTATGAGTTGTACAGAAAAGTGAGTGTGATGAAGCGTCACAAATTAGATGTTTTAAAGAAGGTGCACCAGAGTCGTATAGAACTGTAAAAATATTAAATGTACTACATTTTACAGGTAGTTCCCAGGTTACGATGTACCCGATTTACGTCATTTCGACTTTACGATGCGTGTCTCGTCCGCTGTTTTGTCTCCAGTGGATTTTTTTTTTTTTTTTTAAGTCGCTTAACAGTGTCTTGTTCGCCAACTCTCAGCATGGAATGGTAAGTACAGTACAATGATACATTTTATACATTTCACATTAATTAGACCTAATAAATAACAAAATTCAATCTAAATGGTTGATCTCTACAGTACTTACAATGCATAGCTGGTATTTCATTATACTACAGTATATGTGCAGTCCGCTTTCCTTTGTTGCACTCGGACTTGTTTGACGTCACGCCAGCATTATTTTCTGTTAGTTTGAAGCGTTGCTTTCACGTTGGGGAGCAGGGATGAACGCCAATTAACATTTCAAGAAGGCAGAGAAACAGTAAACGGAACGGGATCGGCGATGCCCTCCACTGTTCGCTCACTATTTGACCGCTAGCTTATGGAGCAGCTTTTGTTTTCACCGCTGCCACTAATACCTGGCGTTTTCCTTGTTGAATTGCCCAAGATTTGGACCTTATTTCCCTTGGTATTATTGTGCAGCCATTGAATTGAGCAATGTTTTTGTAAAAAAAAAAAAAAAAATGTCTCGATTGATTTAGTTTTAAAGTTCCTGTGACAGCATGAAAAAAAAAAAAAAACCTTAAATAGCATTATTATATGAATTACGATCATATTTTGAGATTATTCAATTATATACAACAATTTAGCAAAGCAAAGATGACGAGAAATTAATCTTTTAATCTGCCATTTAGCCCCGCCTGTCATTATAGTGCTCTAGCATCCCCGGCTGGAGGATGACGTCGGCAGGATCACCATTTCATCTGATTTAGAATTCAGCCCATTGAGGGGGAAGATTCAGAACGAGGAAAATGAGACGAAGAGAGTAGCAAAATGTCATTTTTTCAATCTCTCTACTCCAATATTTTTACGAGATATTCTTTTTATCCAAGTATTTTTCCCCAATTTCTAAATAAATGGTATGGTCATGAAAAATAACAGTCTTGTCCTAAATGGTATATGAGATATTAAAAATGCATTGATTCAATCAAAATTACTGCATCATGGTCAAAACTGTCGACTTCTTACACCTCCCGAACGGTATTTTATGGCACCGGAGTTAGTCCTGCTTTTGTCATTTCCCTGCCCCTGCTTCGGAGAGTGTAAACAAAACAGGAGGAGTGACAGTTTGACGACATGCTAACCCGAAAAGAGCGGCGTTTCCAAGTCATATTTTTTATCTTTCGAAAACGAAAAATCAAACAAAACTACCCCGGATCATTGTTGTCAATTGTCATCACCGATCGGCCAACCACCTGGGGGTGAGCAAGTTACAGCTCGTCGTTCCCCTGCTGAAGTGCTCGTTGCCGGGGAAGCAGCTGGAGAATGACCATCGAGCGGCTGTTCCAATCTTTTTCGCCTTTTGAAAATGAAAAATGGCTTAAAACTACCCCAATTAATGTCAAACACGATAGCAAGGGTGACATGACAGCCTTCACCGATCGGCCAGCCTCCGTCGGCGAGCAAGGTTCGGGTCGTCGTTCCCCTGCTACGGGCAGGAGTGCTCGTTCCCGTGGATGAAGCTGTAGAATGACCGCCGGACAAAATCGGCCGACGTCGGAGGGGCGCGTAGCTGCCCGAACTCAACCCGAGGATAGTAGTCTACTGCCGGGCACACAAAGAGGGCAGAGGGGGCCGGAAGTCTGGACAATATGGAGAACCGCAGACAAGAGCGGGGGACTGCATGAGCATAAGCTGAGTATAGTGCTCTCCCGGAGGGCATGCGAAGAGGACCGAGGGGGGTGTGTGACAAGCTTTCAGTCGTTGGCCGAGTGGCCTTCTGGGTGGACAAGAAGCATTGTCAGCCACAAAATGCAAGCCACATCCTTACTAAAACGATTGCCATGATCCCAGTATTTGACATAATACAAAACACGTAGTTTGCTCACTTCATCGTAAGTCCAAAGGTCCCATGGTTGTCGGACTTGTTTTGGCCCAACTCCGCGGTGAACGGGAACTTTTTGAAACCCAAAATGGCTCACACGCCTCTCCCTGGTGCAGCAACAAAACCCTGCAGTACATTTGGCTGGCGTGATGCGAAAAATAAACAAATTAATCCGCAAAATCAGCTGAATCCGCAGTCCTTTAAAGCAATGCTGTATTGTGAGATGCTGACCCGGGTGACGTCACATTCGCATTCTTCCACAATCCAGGAAGTTACTCATTTTCGTTGTGCGGGATTCAAAAAATTGAATATATAAATCGATTGCTTCCACACACATCCAAGTGATCCATTTCATTCGGGAGCATAAAATACCACGTGAAATATGAATAAGAAATATGAAATAAACATACTTTTTGTTGTCATAGGCACTTAAGGCATTATTGTCCACTCTTTGTCATTATTGGATTTTACATATTTCCTAATAGTGTGTTCATAGTTTGACGTTGACAAATTAATAAATGTCAGTTGCAAGAAGAACTATGGTGTGATCAGCGTTACCAGGGGGAAGTAATATCTATCTATCTTTTTTTTTTTTTTTTTTTTTTTTTTTTACTTTACTCATATAATACATGTTTTTGGATAGTAATTTTGAGAGGGGTTAATTAGGGGTACTTAAAAGGTTAATTCCAACTCGCGCAGAAATTTGGGTTACATCGCCAGCATAAGAAAGGAACCCGTTGGTAACCTGGGGACTACCTATAGTTGCCTAAAATGAAAGTATGGAATATTAACGGTAGAATGTAGTTTCGTAGACATGATGATAATGATGATGTAAACAAGATACATATGACTTGTATAGAACTTCAACATGGTGTGGTATGATATGGTATGCAATGTATTAGACTTATAGAACAATACATGTGATGAAAATGTCATCGTTCTATAGAACATTTGATATCATGTAAATATGTTTCATTCGCATATAGAGAATGTGTAATATGATGTAAATGTGATAGAGTAGTAATTTATAGTAAATTAGGTTTGACGAATATGACAAAAATGGAACATTGAAGTTATGTAGATTGTTGATTGTGGTGTAAAAATGATACATTTAGAATGTAAACATTAAAGAGGACAAATATTGTTCACTGGAGTTGGATATAACGTACCATACGGTGTAAACGCGGTATTATAAAGATAAGTAAATACATTACTTTAGAGTTGTATGGAACGTGTATCAGATGTAACTATGTTACATAACAGTTGCATAGAATAATGTATAAATATGGTACACCGAAATTATATAAAAAAAAAAAAAGAAAGAAAAGAAAATCATTTTATGTATATAATACATTAGTGTTGTATGGAACATCTGAAAAAAGGGTTGTGAAGAACATTATATGTGATGGCCATGCAGCGTTAGTCCGTATGTTCTCATCACAATGTGTCAGGAAATCATGATTACTAGCAGCAGCTAGCCAGTTTCCAGTTGACATGAGGTTTTAGTAGGTCATCCCAATGCATGCTCTTCTACCACTTGAGACATGCTACCCCCGATAAGCTTAATTGCCATCCTCCTCTCTCCCCAAAATTCTGCTGTGCCTGCCTGGATCCTCCATTTGTCTTTGTGTAATGAAATCCCTTGAGCCCCACAAGCTGCAGATGTACACCCCCACAATTCCCCCCGCATTGCAGGAGCTATTAAACACAGAGACACGGGTCGGTGTTTCTCTCTTATCACCGACCTTGTTAATCCCGGACCTTTTCCACCCTGAGGCTCCGTCGTGGCTAAAGGAATAACCATAAATCAGCGAGAGACCCATTGGGATTTTACTGGAAGTCAATGGAGAGAGGCTAAACATGTCGAGGGACATTTTTAGTTGCGTGTATTGTTTCTTTCTTTACGTTAGTTTCAGTTTATAGCAGCTTCCTACATAATCGTGGGTGCGTTGTTGTAGGGTTTTTTTTTTTTTTTTTTTGCAAAAAGATTTTCAAATTTGGACCAAAACATTGCAGTTTATTTCCAATGGCACCATTCATTTCCAAGTTTCAAAATGAACAGTAAGTGACTCAGAAATGAACCTAAAATAAATTCAACCTCCTTGCAAAAGCCAAGAATTTTTTTTTAATATCGGAGACCGTGAAAAAAATAAAATAACACAGAAAATGTGAAAAAAAAAAAAACAACAAAAAAAAAACAACGCAATAAAAGGTAAAAACAAAAAACCCTGCTAAAACAGTGAGACAAAAAAATAACAATAAAACCGAAAAATGCAGGAATAAAATGACCAAATCACGAAAACTGCAAGTTACACAAAAACATTGCGAAAACCCCGATACAAAAAAAAAAAAAAAAAACCTCACAAAAAACACCCTATTCGTCAAAACCACACAAAATTGACAAAAAAAAAACCCCTGAAAACTTTTTGTTCTAAACATTTTATTCCCCCCTAACCAGTCCAAATGAATTGGACGTCTTGCACCGTCAATGGCAGCCAATGAGTGAACAAGAAAGTGACCTGAAAAAGCTCCAAAATTAACAGGGAGTGACGAAAATCTACAGGAAATGACTCAGAAATGCCCTAAAATAAATGCAACCCCGCTGTGAAAACCACAAAAAAATCTCGAATATATCTCACAACGGTGAATAAATGAAAAAACACAGAAAATGCAACAGACCGCAATAAAGGTTATAAATAAATCCGCGAAAACAGTCAGAGAAAAAACTAAACAGTAAAACTGTAACATTTGGGGAATAAGTTTACCAAATCACAAAAACTACAAAGTTCACAAAAAATGAGAAAAATAAAAAATACATGGAAACTTTTTATTCTGAATATTTGTTCATTCGCGCCTTCCAGTCCAAATGGATTGGACGTCTTGCACCGTCAATGGCAGCCAATGAGTTAACAAGGAAATACACCAAAATGAATAGGAAGTGACCGAAAATCTATAGGAAGTCACCCATGGGAGAGCAAAGCATCCCCATGCAATTTCCCCATAAATGGCATTTACTTGGATGTTGGAAGTTCCCAACTTTCTAGCCGTTTGGAATGTAGCATATGCGTGATAAGACATGGGGAGCTTGGGTTGAATTAGACTCCCTTTACCAAATATGGTCACATCCTGTTCAGTCCAGATGGCCCAAATCAATGTGCAGCAGTCCGAGCATCATTTATCATGCTTAGAGGGATTCTCCAGCCGGAAAGGATGCATTCATTGTTCACGGAGGTCATCCATATGCTCCGACAAACCTCAATACTCATCAGGCTGCGTATTTATTTGTTTGTTTCCCAAGGATTAAGCTGCTACAATACTAATCCTCATCATGACATCATCTTGCGTACGCTGAGCCAACACTGTTTGTATGACTACATAAAGGACATTTTTGTTGAGAAAAGGAGAGATTCTTGGTGGTCTCCAAATAGTTCAAACCCTTGCCAAACTCCTGCCACTGTAATGGCAATATATTTTAAAGTGATCCTCTACCTTAAATACATGTAGGCTCTAATAAACCACAATTGTTCTCTTGTACTAAAATATGTTGTTAGAAACACATAAAAGGTTGAATCAATGGCAATATTTGATCATATTTAGTACATATTTTGACCGATAGTTGACGCCATGTTTTGCGGGCTTGCAGTGATGACGTAAATGGGATGTTTCCAAATGTGTAGCGTACAACAATTGCGTATTGCTGCCTAAACTCACTTAGTAAAATGCCACGCTGTGCTGCTTTTGGATGCAATTTCCAGTCAAATGGTAACAAGTGGAGTGAGGTGAGTGGTCAAGGTGGAATTATTATTTTTTTGTGAATAAATACCGTAATTTTCGGACTATAAGCCGCTACATTTTTCCTTCATTTTGATACCTGTGGCTTATAGTCCAGTGCGGCTTATTTGTTATTTTTTTAGGTAACACTTTATTTGACAGCGGTGTCATAAGACTGTCTGTCATAAGATCATCAAAATTATGACATGACACTATCATGGACATTACTGAATGCTTATGTCATTAAGTGTCATTTGGCAAATTATGTCACTAACTCAATTTTTGTCCATCTTGGATCTTTTGCATCCATTTAAAAGTGAGATCATTTGCCGGATAACACTTAATGACATCTGTTATAAGCATTCATGAATGCTCAGGACAGAGACATGTCATAATTATGATTGTGTAATGACAGTCTTATGGCACCACTGTCAAAGAAAGTGTTAGCAAATACCATAACTAGCAATTGATGAAACAATTGGAACAGTAACTGAAGAAATATTTAGCACAGAACATGATTTTTGATTGTTATTTACATCTGTAGCGCTGCAATGCATGCTAAGAGGCATGTGGGATGACAGCAGTCAACAGCTGGATGCAGCAGAGGTTGACTGTCTCCCCCAAGGGAGCAGTGATGGCCAAATGAAGCTTCTTGAAGCAATAAAGCTTTGCAGTAATTGGGTCAAAGTTTAATGATGGTTCATTTGGTGTTATGACAGTCGGTCGTATGATGCCGCTGTCAAATAAGGTTGTACCGGTTAATATCCTTTGGTGTAAATATCCCATGATACAGTGAGGACAGCTGCGGCTTATAGTCCGGTGCGGCTTATCTATGAACAAATGTCGTATTCGTGCCAAATTTGGTGGGCTGTGGCTTATAGTCAGGTGTGCCTTATAGTGCAAAAATTAGGGTATGCATAAGTGGAAGCTTCTCCTCTTTTTGGTCCCTGTATGCTCGTATCCTACCTACCACGCGTTAGAACTGGCGCCCAGACATTTTTCCTGGATCCTCAGTCAAGTAAGGGATCCGTCTAATTTCTGGATCCAACGGTCCCACCGCGGCTGCAATATTGGTTTCGGATCTGTCTAGTTTCTGGATTCGTCGGTCCCACGGCGGCTTTTGGGATCAGTCCATTTTGTGGATTCGACGGCCTGATCGCGGTTGCAACATTGCCATTAATCGGTCTAATTCCTGGATCTTCGAGTGAGTGAAAAAACGCGGATTTGGATTACTATTGCTATCTTTTTTGTTGACTATTCTTCGTGGGAGTTTTCCCCAAATCATACCAAATAATTAAAGCACTATGGCCTGCTACAGTGACGACAGTGACTCTGACATGGACCTTACTTTTATGTTGGAGTTTGTCTGGGAACGCGTGTCTGCGTACCGCCGAGCTCCCGAGTGGTCAAGGTGAAAATATTATTTTTTGCGTGAATAAAAGTGCATAAGTGGAAGCTTCTCCTCTTTTTGGTACTTTTATGCACGTATCCTACCTACCACGCGTTACAATGTACAAGACATGGATTACACTCGATTCTAGGATTTGTTCCCCTCAAACTGTTGGCTTGTACTGTATGTAAAGCATACGGCAGCTCTGGACAATAACAATATACATAATTATACTGGGATAAGTTTGAAAACGCAATATCTTACCTTGAAGATCTGCCAACAAAAACCGGAGTTCTCAACAGCATACACTCTCTGCTCCGTTATCATTGAGACGCACTTGCAGCGAGTACATCACCAGTTTTGCCCAATTCTTCTCTTATAAGGTACTGTATTTCCTGTTCTCATTTTGCCTTTGCTGCTCGTCTTTTGAACGACCAACAGTGCTGTCCTTCCCTTCACTTTTCCGATCTGGTTCAAATTGGAAGGGCAGAACCGACGACATGTTGGGGTATCTAAGAGTGACACGCTGGAAGTTCGGCCCGGTGACGCACTGCGACGTAAAAAGAACGGCGACCTATCACTTAAAATAATTTTACAAATTTTATTAAAACGAAAACATTAAGAGGGGTTTTAATATCAAATTATTATAACTCATACTAATATTTATCTTTTAAGAATTACTTGTCTTAAAGATCGAGGATCACTTTAAGTAACATTTTCTATTCAATTCTGCATCGAACAGTCGAAACTGTTATGTACTCAAATTTGTATGTTTACTTGTATGTATTATGCAGTCTTTTATTCTCAGTCAAAGCAATCGTATTTCACATTTGGGTTAGTTTTAACATATACTAATTGGTGAAATAAAAGTAAGCCCTGTTATCTCAATACTTTGAAGAACACAAAGGTGTAACATGATCCCCCTTAATGTACTCAAGGCTTTGATAATCAAATAAGGGGAAGTCACAGACAACCCTCCAGAACTGTTGAGCAATGGTTTGAATGTAGGCATGTGCCGGTACTGACGGTATGATAACCTCAAGCCACTATCATGGTTTCACGGTACCACGGTATTGCAATTACAGCTCTGAAATGTGTTACTCTGAGATATCTGGCTTAATTAAAAAAAAAAAAAAAAAACATTTTCCTTTGAACAGAATTTTTATAAATAAATAAAAATAATTATTTCCCATAAAAAACACATGTGTATGACAGGTATCATTTTTAAATTACACAGACACACTCTTTCTCAACACAGACAGTTGCCAGAGAGGAAAAAAAGCACTATGTTTTACGACCGCTAGACACACTAAACACGCTGGAGTTAACGGTCGTAGCTGGTGGGAAATGTTCATGACAGTGTTTACTAACCTTAAATTTTGTATAAATGCGAAATCATATTGGATGTATTGCCTCCTCGGCAGCCACCCTCAGCAAACATGTTTTACATGTCGGTTGGCCCTCCTCCTCAAAGCCGCGGCCTTCTGTAACTTTTCTGTAGCCGAAGTATTCCCATACCAGGGACTTTGTTTTCTTTCCCCTCCTCCAGCCATGGTGTAGAACAGCTGACACGGTGCAACAACCGGTGGGGGGGGGCATTGAGCCTTGCAAATGCAAGCAAGGGATTTCTCCATTCATTTTTGGGACATAAAAAAATAGCTAATACCGTAGGGACGGTGTGACGGCCCCTGGTCGTTTAATAGTTAATTTTCTGAGACTCTTCCAGTCAGCTGATCATCGCCTCCACCAGCTGGCTGCTTCCTCTCCCACTATGACGAAAGCTGATCGACGCTGATTGGCCACGAAAAAAGGCGCGAAGCTTCAAAAACCTGCCGCTGTCAACGCTCTGGGAGGTCGCATTTGACAGCATTCTGCCGCGGTCCTCCTCGCCAGCTGTTTGCTCGCCATTCACTCTCGTTTGCATTTGATCGCTAGTTTGATACACTCCCGCTTTTTCGGTGAGGTCTTTTGTGTTTATTCGTTATTGGATCGTTTTTGTTCACCACTGTAAATAAGAGCACTGAAGCAAGTAGGGGTAATTCGCCATTTCTGTTCAACCTGTTTTCTCCTGTTTGGTTTAGTGTAAGAAGCGAGGTTAGTGGCTGTCTTTTCTTTGTTCTTTTTCATGATCAGGGTTTAGTTAGCGGGTGGGGTTCAAGTGTAGATTCCTTTTGTTTGTTGTTTTGGCCTGGGCTTACCCTGAAGCTGCGCTTCATCCACATTTTGTACATATTGATTGCGAATTTGATTGTTGTGTAAATAAATCTGTGCCACTTGTGAATTTGTGTGGCTCGTTTTATGTTACGCCTTTCGCGAGCCGTCCTTGGGACATAACAGACGGTATGAGGGAAAATTTTTGCGGTTTTTAAACCGTGATGTTTTCATACCACGGTATACATTGAAACCGGTAAACTGCTCATGTCTAATCACCAGTCACCACAGAGTTTTGATATTTCTCTTTTCATCGTTTCAGCAATTTCTTTTGGAAAATTTGGACTTCAAACGTGATTGTTCATTTGCCCCATTTCAGTTGAAATGGATTGGACATCCAGCACAGTCAATGGCAGCCAATTAGCCAACAAGGAGGTGACCTGAAAATGCTCCAAAATTAATTGGAAGTGACTGAAATCTACAGGACTGGAAGAACCTCGTAAAGAATCCCCACTGTGCGCACATTTGTTGCTTGTGAAGCATCCACGGAGTCAACACCTGTATATAAAACCTTTTGTACTGTTTATTGTGCATTTTCAATTGGGGTCGACTACGTGGAGCGAGGTTATGTGATTGTTTTTGATGATGTGTGGATGCAAACTTATACATGCTACCATGATTTCCCGAATATAACGTGGACTTTTTTCCCCCAAAATCAACTTGTAAAATCATGGTGCGCATTATAAACGGGTACATGGATGGAGACAGAAATTAACATATATATATATATATATATATATATATATAAAACCCGATTTTTTTTTTTTTAATTGACACGGCCACGTTGTGTTGAAACGTATGTGGCGATCCGTTGCTGACCATTACGGTACGTGACGTCACCATTTTGTTTCGGTAATACTTTACTCTAATCGGCCGAATGATTTCGTCTGTGTTAAATTCTGCTTTTTTCCACTCTTCGTAAAGCACAGAATTTAGTTTCTTGAACTCATTTGAGTCAACGTTTATTGCAGCTCCGCAACTCGGACCATAACAAATGTAAGCACACAGACTTCCTGTGTCCGTCAACTATACATATCTGTCCCTCGGGAAACTCAAACCCAAATAACAATAGTCCCTATTGTTACTGTCGTGTCGACAGCGATGAGCGGTCACGGATTTCCGACTTACGTTCTCACTTTCATTTTACCGTATCAATCCATGGAAGAAACATTTATTCATCATGATGAAACGAGCAAGTTATACAGCAGCCTTTAAAAGAAAAGTCACATCTGTTTTGTTTTCTCCTGGATTCTAGCAAGTTGAAGAAGTTGTCAGATCATATTATTACTGGAGGCGCGCAAAATTTCCGATTCTTAGATTATTCGCGATTCGGCCGTGGAATATTCGAGAACGATTCACAGACATCCAAATTCCGATTATTGAATTATAACAGGTAAAGCGGAAATAAAACGCAGTCAGCGCGGTCTTCGGGACGCAATGAGGAACGGACCAAGAGTAAATATCATGTGCAGCTAATGCAGCTAGGTGAAAAAAAAACAATAATACCTGACTGCGGCCATCAGCCACTACAAACAGCGCCCAGTTGCTAGTTGTTGCAAAGATACGGCAACATACGGCTATAGTAGATATCACATATATCTAGACTAGATGTGAAATGACAGACTTTCCCGCGCTAGTAAACAGGCGCCATCTTAAAGCAGTAGACTTCTCCAGAAGGTTTTGTTGTAGAGAACCTAATTACTTTTATCTAAAATACCTCTAAATCGGCAAAATCTTGACTTGAATCCATCTTTAAATGATGAAACAGTTTTAAAACTTTCACAATACAATTGGCAAACCTCCCCTTTATTAGCTCTAGTATTAAGCACCATAGCTGCTTCAAAAACCCAATGATAGCATGTACCTTGAAAGCCTGGTGGAGAGGTATGGAAATTACGCAATCACAACAAGCCCCGTGTAAATTCTCACCAATCTGGCACAACCCAGACTTTGTAGTTAATAAAATTCCTATTTATTTCAGCACATGGGATGATACGGGAATAAACCAGTTACAGCATTTGTTTAAAGATAATACATTCATGTCATATGAAAAAATAGTACAAGATTTCCAGATCAAAGGGGTCAATTTCCTTCAATACAATAAAATCAGGGCAGCCATCAGAAGCAAATTTCCATCACTAACGGGTACGTTAGACCCACCACCTTTCGTAAATAAAATAATAAATATACATCCTCAACAACAAAAAATACTTTCAAAAGTATATAAAGCCCTCTCATGTAACAACTCTACTTGCCTACCAATCGAAAAATGGAATAACGAACTTTCGGTAACATTAGATAATAACTATTGGTCCAACATCTGTAAAAATGCATTTATAATGACAAAGAATAAGAACCTTCAGCTTATACAGTTCAAAATACTGCACAGATGGCATATTACTCAATCTAAAATGCACAAAATGGGGTTCTCCCAATCCGATAAATGTATAAGCTGCAACGAAGATATTTCAGATACATACTTTCATGCTCTTTGGCAATGTAAACCAATACAAGATTTCTGGGCACAGATAACGAAGAAACTCTCTTTCCTATTGAACTGCAGGATTCCATTGTCTCCAACTCTTTGTCTGCTTGGCGATCTGAATACAGTGAATATCTCTATCCATCAAACCCGTCCACTACTAGCAAGTCTAACGATAGCCAAAAAAACAATATTGTTGAATTGGAAAAACAAACAAAACATTAGCATTAACCAATGGCTAAATCTAATCATTGAATATATAACATTAGAGAAAATATCTGCCAAACAGACAAATAAAATGGACAAATACGAACAACAGTGGGAAACGGTCGCAAGAATGATGAACATAGACTAAGGATTCTCTCTCACCTGCGAAGGAATGCCACAAAAATAATAAAATTGTATACATAAATGGATGTATGCGGGGTGTCCAGGGAAGTTGTATGCATCCTTCTGCAGCTGGAAACTGGACATGTTTAAATCCGAATTGTTTTATACACTCCCAACAGCATGTAATAAATAATTTTTCTTTCTTCACAGTTTAGTCGGTCAATGGGCTTATTTTACAAGGATACTCATGGACAATTTGGTTTCCAGCTGCTGGGGATCATATGCAACTTTTTTTGGAACACCCTATATATTACTTATCAGACTTGGAACAATTAAGGAACTATGCGTAAATAATACACTTCACTGGTCCTTGGCATACATCTAATGGTGTTTGATAAACCTCTTCTTCTATCAGCTTTACAGGTGGAGTTTGTTGGCGTCCTGCCCTGGGCCGTCCCGCCGCCGGTCTTGGCCCCCGGGATTTTCGGCCGGGGCTTGTCCGGTTGCGTCTGGCTGTGCGGGGGGTCCCGTCGGGCGCGCGCTGGTGTCGTGGGCGGGTGGGGGGGGCCGTGCGGGTGACGGTCCGGGGCCGCGGCCCTTCCCCGGCCGGCCGGGGTGGGGTTGGGGTTGGGGTGGGGGCCGGGGGGTGTATGCGGCAGCCATGGTTGCCTCCCAGGTCCGCCCGGCCGGAGCCGCGTCTCCCTGTACCGGGTGCCGGGGAGGTGCCCTCTGGTGCCATACCGCGCGCCCCTCTTGGCCCGGGGGTGGGTTGTGGGGGGTGCGCTTCTCTCCCCTTGGTCTGTTTCCGGCCCTGTCTGCCTCCCTGGGCCGCGGCGGCCGCGGCTGCCCCCCGGCCGGCGGGGTCGTTAGCGGGGCCTCTTGGGGCCCGCGGGGCCTAGGGTGAGGCTTGTTGTCCCTTGCCGGTGGGGTGGACGCCCCCTGGTCGCCGGCGCTTGGTGTGGCGCCTGCTCGGGGTGCGGGGTGGGTGCTCGGTGGGTGGGAGGGGGGTGGGCGGTCGCGGAGGCGCCGTGTGTGTTCTGGGGCGGGGATTGATCGGGGCCCTGACGCTTCTTCCGCCCTGGGGCCGGTGGTTCTGGTGGACGGGGCCACGCCCGCGGGAGCCTGCCTCTTAACTCACGCACTTCTCACTTCGGCACTGTAAATATTTTTCACCCTGGCACTTACATGCTCATACATTTCTCCGGGGAGAGTTGGGACGGGGCTTTACAGTCCCAGCCCGACTCCCCCCTGTTTTTAATGCACCACACACCAAGGTTGTGGGATGGTTGGGACCTGCTGGGGGGGGGGGGGCCTCACGGCTGCCTCCTCACCACAGGCCCCGCCATCCCTGCACCTTTTTTAAATGCACCACACACATCATACTCCACAGGAGAGCTCTGGCAAAGGGCGGTGGGACGGGCGGCTGGACAGAAACTCCATGCTGCGGTCCCACTGCCCCAAGCCAAGCTCTCCTATTTTAATGCATACATTGCACTACCCTCCCCTCACACCCCCATCACGGTGCTGGGTGATGGCTGCCAGTCGGGAACCTGGCAGCCACAGTAATAGGGTGGTAGGTGGGTCCCACACTTTTTCTATATGGCGTGGCTCCCGGGGTGTGGCCTCCCCCTCTGCCTCGGCTGCCGGCCGCGGGAGTAGGTTGGGGGGTCGGGTCTCCGATCTTGCGTCGCCCCATGGCAGTCCCTGGGCGTTCTCCTGCCTCCGCCTTCCCCTCTCTTCTCTGGCTGGGCGTCCACCCTGCGCTCCGTCGCGGGTCGCTGGCTGGGCGCCGGTGTATCAGCGGGGTGTCGCCTGCACCGGCGGGGGACCCTGCCTTGCCTGGGGCTTGGCGGGCCGCTGGGGGTCCCGTGGCGTGCCGTGCCGGTTGGGGGGCTGTGGCTCGTGGTCCGGGTGGGCGGGCGGGGGTGGGTGTAGGCGTGGGGTTGGTGATGCGTCCCCTCCTGCCATCCCTGAAGGCCGGTTGATGGGCACGCGGGTGGCCCGGGGGACCACCCTGGGTCCCGGGGGGGGGTGACGGTGGCTCCTTTGCTGGGCGGTTGGAGGAGGGATGGGCTGCGCATGGATCCCCCCGCCCCCCCGCCCGCCCTCCCTCCCCGGGCTGGCTGGGTGTGGGCCGTGGCCCTGGGTTGGTGCCCGCGCGGTCTCTCCGCCCGTCTGCGTGGCTGTCGCGCGCCCGGTGGGGCTTGCGTGCTGCTGGATGTGGTAGGGCATGCTCGGGTTGGGGGTTCCGGTGCCGGGATTGGCGATGCGGCGGCGTAGGGTTGGTCGCCAACGGGCTTTCACTCATAAGAGATTCACACGATTACTGGGTTCTAGATCACAGAACTGATTTGTGTACACTCTACCCCTTTCAATCACTTAGTTTATAGTCTTATAGACACCCCCACCCCCATTCTCCTCTTTCACTGGCCAATAGGCCCCCACATGGTGTAAACCGGAATTACATCTCGCTGACGATAGCACCAGCATATTAGTAACTAGTTTAGATGTTCAATGTATTTCTTGTTGTTGTTTGTGTATGTGTTTCTTTTCTTTCTTCTCTTGTATTTCTTTTCTTCTGTCCCCCCATAATCCCTTCCTGTTCGCTGCTTTGTCATAATAAAAAGGTATTTTGAATGATCACAATGGGAGTATGTCAGACTCTCAATGTGAAACATTAAAACTGTTCAGAATCCGGGCACTTAGACTTCCATTCTCTGTGTCAAACAGCTGAACAGGACAGGTTTAAAAAAAAAAAAAAAAAAAAAAAAAAAAAACTTTCACATGTCGAAACTAGACATGAGGGAAATTATGGAATAACGGGCGCAATTTTAACAACTTTAACGGTTGATTCACAACATTAAATTAATTGAATGTAGTTTAAAGCTGCTGACACAGAATGGGGAATTGAGTATTTTATTTACTGTTTTTAACCGGTAACTTGATACTAAAATAGTAGTTTGGCTTATTTAGCCTGAGAGGATTTTTGAACAATTTTGGAACAAATATACAAAACATAAAAAAATTTTTTTTAAAAATGGGTGGAGTGGGGCATCAATAATCGATTTATAATCAAATCGGAGTCTCTGAATCGTAATCGAATCGTTAGGTGCCCAAAGATTCCCACCTCTAATTATTACCGTACATATTGTCTGTTTACGGTAATGTTTTGAACTACCAATGTGCTATGTTGGTGCTGTGTTTCACCAGTCAGTAAAATGACATTTCTGTATCTGTACACGAGCGCTGTTTTCTTGTATTCTTCTATTTATTGGTGCTAAAATTAGGGTGCGCGTTATAAACGGGTACAATAATTTTCCCTAGATTTAACAAGTAAATCTGGGGTGCGCATTATACACGGGTGCGCCTTATATTCAGGAAATTACTGTAATTGTTTGTGTGGATTGTTATTAAAGATGTCCCGATCGATCGGGTCCGATCACGTCATTTTCAAAGTATTGGAATTGGCAAAAAATATCGGACATGTCTTTTTTTAATATATATATATTTTTTATTTAAATCGTTTTCTAATTGTATTTAACGTTACAGATAAAATGTCTTACACTGATCCAGAGTAGTTTTGGCTTAAAGTAGGGCTATCAAATTTATCGCGTTAACGGCGGTAATTAATTTTTTTTCAATAATCACGTTAAGTAACTAACGCATGCGCTGCACGACCCACTCACGCATTGTTGCGTTCAATCTATAAAGGCGCCGTTTTACCTATAGATAGCGCTAAAAGGCAGCATACAATGTGTAGAGAGAATTTTGACAGCCTTTGGAGCCATTTTTTATGTGGCTAAAGCCTTACAATACCTCTCTCAGCAATTAAATATAACGTGGGAATGTGGGGAAGAAAGTTAGTAGTTGATCATTTTCTTAACACCCTATGTTCTTTCCCAATGCAGAGAAGATATATCAATTGGTAGCCCTACGCACAGTCATGGTTGCACTTCCCATCATGCATTTGGGCAGAAGTTAAATGGCTGCAGTATCCTTTACTGAAAGCTCAACAAATACACTAGATGGCAGTATTTAGTCACAATATACAAAGTCACATTTATCCTTTAAGAATTACATGACTTTCTATCCGTGGATCCCTCTCACAGAAAGAATGTTAATAACGTAAATGCCATCTTGAGGATTTATTGTCATAATAAACAAATACAGTACTTATGTACTGTATGTTGAATGTATATAATTGTCCGAGTTTTATTCATTTTTTTCTTAATGCATTGCCAAAATGTATATGATCGGGAAAAATTATCGGGAATGTTGGAATTGAATCGGGAGCAAAAAAAAAAGAAAAGCAATCGGATCGGGAAATATCGGGATCGGCAGATACTCAAACTAAAACGATCGGGATCGGATCAGGAGCAAAAAAAACATGATCGGAACAACCCTAATTGTTATTGCTATATCAGGAGCTAGTTATGAACACAAATTTGAATTACTGTTATTGAAATGAAACTGATTCAAATTCATTTTAATTTTAGTTTCATTCTGCAAGTGTTGATGTCATGAGCAGCTGAGTAAAGTCAGCAAACCACAGAGATGTCTGTCATCGTCTTTTTGGAGCTTAGCTCGCTATCTAGCTAGGACTTAGCTCCAATGTCTTGGCGAAGACGGTACAATGAGGTATAATACATGTTTTTGGTTAGTTATTTTGAGATGTAGGTGGTATTTAGGGGTAGTTAAGGGGTTAATTCCGTTTTACGCGGAAATTCAGGTTACATCGCTAGCGTAGGAACGAAACTTGTTTGTAACCCGGAGACTACCTGTATGTTGCTTTGTTGTAAAGCCCCTTAAGGACCTCTCAGGTTTTTGTAAAGGGCTATTTGACTAAATTTGATTAAAATTTTGCAGTTTTTTTTGGTGTTTTGCAAATTTTCATTGTTTCTGGTTTTGGTATATT
Source organism: Corythoichthys intestinalis (assembly GCF_030265065.1). NCBI lineage: Eukaryota > Metazoa > Chordata > Actinopteri > Syngnathiformes > Syngnathidae > Corythoichthys > Corythoichthys intestinalis. The sequence continues at coordinate 46,022,754 of NC_080405.1, read as the reverse complement.
GCATTGATTTGAGAGCATTTCGGACTCACTTCCTGTTCATTTGTCACACCTGTACATTTCGGGGCTTTTTCAGGTGGGGTCATTTTTATCCCATTGGAAATGAATAGCACCATTGGAAATAAATGGGATGTCAAATCTTGGTAGAACCATATAGTATTTAAGATTTGCTCAAAGCGCATATTATATATGGGTTCCTTTGCTTTGCATAGCATCCCTACAATTATATGGTCAACATGGAAGAGTTTGAAAAAATTAGCCCCTTTAACTGCTTTTACTAAGCAATGTGAAATTTAGTAGGCACATCAATCATGAGCAGACCCACCAAAAAGTCTCAGGAAGCCATGACCCCCAAAAAACATGGTCATTTTGACCACTTTTAGGAATTATTCAAAGATTAACTTGTCCTAGAGTCTATAAACATATATACTCTCAGACAAAGGTGCCATAATATCTCAGAGATGAAGAGTTTTCATCATTGTGTAAGTATTGTAAGCATTGTGTAAACTATTCTATTTACTACCCAAAGGGAGTAGTTTTACTTCATTGGTTCTGTGATTGAGTTAAAATTAAAAGACCGATTTACAATGACTCATTTTAAGACCCCCAAATTTGGTGGCATGGTTACAAAGTGCGTTTGCAGCGTGTCTCATCTTACTCTTTTCATGTTTGACATGATCTAAAGCTCTAACCAGGGGCATATTTACGCTATTCTTTTTGAAATCCAGTCGGGCGGCACATTCGGGAGGAGCCATCTTGTGTTTCAACTCGGAAAGGCCTCGAAGAAAAAATATGTGTCATCGTCGGAAGCACAAAAGGGTCAAAGATAACTGGAATATAGGAATCCAGAGCTCATCCCCAGCTGCCCACTATGTGATTTATGTGACAGTATAAAGACGCAACCAGCGCAAATGAGCCCATTGTTACCATTGAGTTCAGTTTAACTGGTCACGCTTCAGTTTGCAGTGATAATTAGTAACCCTCTTGAAATATTTTCATTATTGTCATTTTTGGGCCAATTAAATACACAAAAAGATCACCACGTTTTGCAATTGGTCCCTCTTGGGAGCAAGATATTGGATAACAGGGGTAGACCTACAAAAAAACTGTAATTCTACCATTTTGCTTTCAAATTGAATATATACATATGTTTTTTTAACTTTTCCAAATCCACCATAAAACAGTACTGGAATATTTTAAAGTAATTACTAAAGATGTCCCGATCACGTCATTTTCAAAACTATCGGAATCGGCAAAAAAATATCGGACATACCTTTTTTAAATATATATATTTTTTAATTAAATCTTTTTCTAATTGTATTAACGTTACAGACAAAATGTCTTACACTCATCCAGAGTCTTTAGTTTTGGCTTAAAATAGGGTAATCAAATTTATCGCATTAACGGCGGTAATTAATTTTTTAAAAATTAATCACGTTAAAGTATTTGACGCAATCAACGCATGCGCTGCACGACCCACTCACGCAATGTCACGTTTAATCTATAATGGCGCCGTTTTACCTATATATAGAGCTAAAAGGCAGCGTAAAATGAATAGAGTGAATTTTGGCAGCCTTTAGTGCCTTTTTTTAATTGGCTTAAGCCTTACTATCCCTCTCTCAACAATAGAGATATCGTGGGAAGCAAAGTGGGGACTAAGGGTAGTAGTTGATCTTTTTCTTAACACCCTATGTTATTTCCCAACGCAGAGAAGATATATCAATTGGTGCCACGTTGCACAGTCATGGTTGCACTTCCCATCATGCATTTGGGCAGAACAGTTAAATGGCTACAGTATCATTTACTGAAAGCTCAACAAATACAATAGATGGCAATATTTAGTCACAATATACAAAGTCACATTTATCCTTTAAGAATTACAAGTCTTTCTATCCGTGGATCCCTCTCACAGAAAGAATGTTAGTAATGTAAATGCAATCTTGAGGATTTATTGTCATAATAAACAAATACAGTAATTATGTACTGTATGTTGAATGTATACAGTATATTCGTCCGAGTTTTATCCATTTTTTTTCTTAATGCATTGCCAAAATGTATATGATCGGGAAAAATTATCGGGAATGATTAGAATTGAATCGGGAGCAAAAAAAAAGCAATCGGATCGGGAAATATCTGGATCGGCAGATACTCAAACTAAAACGATCGGGATCGGATCGGGAGCAAAAAAACATGATCGGAACAACCCTAGTAATTACTAACATAGTTTGGCGATAGTGATAATCTAATTGGCCAGAGGACGAACATAATTTACGGCACTAGATGTTAAATCCATTTGAAATGGGAGGGTTGGAAGCAAATAAACGAATGTACGTCGAACTGCAGCCAAACTTGAACTTCAAATGGATTGGACGTCTACTAATGATGAACTCATTTCAATTCATGGTAGAAGCATGAAAAGACCTTTCATCGCCCCACCAAAATGGCCTCAGGGCGGCCATGTTGGTAAGGGCGACTTCCCATCAAAATCAATACATTGACGTTGAAATGAAGTCATTTCTATCGTATTTCTCAACCGATTTTGAAAAGATTATTTTATCCATGTCAAAGCATTTGCTCTTTTCTCAGTGGCAGCAATCGACATTGCTAGACATGTGAATGTTTATTCGCTGGCACCCTCCCAGTAGCATACCGCACAGATGCTATTTTTAGACCGTGACATTGCCATCGTAACGCGGAAGTGGGACATTATACACACACCCTCACATACAGTCCATTATATTTCTGCTTGTTTTCTCCGGTAATCTTTCAAAAATAAACATGACGATCAAACACTGCTGATATAGAACTTGTAGAAACGTCTGTAGACATTACGACATATGAAGGATGTTTTCTTCATAGGTTTCCCGTAACTAAAAACTCGAAGGAAAAAATGTGAAGAATGGATCAAGTTGCGCGGACGTCCAAAAGACCAGTTTAACGTCAGCCAGGTGAAGCCATTCACATTTCATATGCAGTAAACATTTTGTTGGAGCCATGGTCCTTCAGAGGACGAAAAGGCAAGCCATTTTGATTATTTTTACTTACTTTTTAGCGTGGCGTTTTGCCGTGCTCCTTCAGACTGACAATGAATCATCTAAAAAAAAATTTTTAAACGGTATCTGACTGCCACTGTTACTTTTTCTGTTGTAAAAAAACAACTTTAGTAAGGGGGAAGTGTAAAGAAATTATAGAATTAAAATTTGTTATTAATGAAAAAATTAAATGTGTTTGTTGGCTGTCACTGAGTAGCATTTGCGATCGCTACACAAAAATAGCAATGTAAATTGCCCCCAAGAACAACCAGAGGATATAATATACAGTATAAGAAAGACAGGCATATGGTGGTAAAGGATGGACTGTTGAAACAGGAGAATGTCATTGTCAGTGGCGTAAGAAAAAGGTGTCGATAAAAAAAGCTAAGGCTAAGCTTAGGTCGGCTCGGCTCTTTTTTAGCCCTCGACACTCAAGCCATCTATTTAACTGAACATTTGTATGTTCTTCCACATCTTTACCAGAGAATTCAGCACCAGGGAAATCATTTTCGGACAGAATTGGTAGGTTTAGCTCAGTACTATTTCCATTCATTCATTTCCATTAATTTACTATTGGGGACAAACGGGAGGTTGACCCACATAGACACAATTGCTAACGTCATGTATATTGATGGGCAACCATTGGAATAGCAGAACGATGATTGGATGCCACCAGTGTTGTTTTTGGCAGCCCTTTTAATTTTCTTAGTCTTTTGGCCGAAAATACTTGTTAGTTTCAGTCATATTTTAGTAATCTCAAAATGTGTTTGTCTTCTTCCAATTGCTAAGTTCAAACCATAGGGCTTAACGCATGAATCCAATTTCTTCGTGTTTTTCCGACTCGAGTGAGGCATTAACTTGGTGGTCTAAATGGGAAAAGTGGCATAGAAGTGGACCATTTCAAATCCGATCTGGGTCGCATTCGTATGTGATTTAAATCCGATCTGGGTCACATTGCTCGAATGCAGCGTGACAACGAGTGACCGAAGCACTACTCTTTATTGGGGTCGTATAACACATCTAAAAGAATAGTCCTGCAGAATGAAATGAATTACGGCAGTTTGGTGTGACATTGTTTTGGCTGCGTGGTTGTTTTGAAACAATGATCTGCGTTTTGTATTTTTTTTTTTTACTATGTTAAATCTGTTCGTAGATCTGTATCCTTTTTTTTATATTGGCATGCTGTAATGGTGCCACTGACTTGCGCTGGTTTAGCCACTCCAGAGCCTTGAAACTAACAAATAACAAACAACTAACCACTAACTAAACGCCTGCTAACTCAAAAATTAAGCCTAATGTAAAAAATCCTGAACTTCCTCCTTAAGCATGTATGAAGGGAGAGCGGGGGTGCAGCACGTCACATGAGTGAAACGACCAAACACTGCTACGATGCGTGCTAATTTCACATACATATTGTAAGAAAATTAAACACATTGTGAACTTATGACGGAAACTATGGCAAATTTTCATCTCTTTCTTGTCTCGTCATGTTTTAGTCTCCCAAGACACATTTTTGGCTCGTCATCGTCACATCAGCGTCATTGTTCGTCAACGAAATATCTTCGTTATCATCATCGTTGATGAAAAAAAACACTGGATGCCACTCGTCTATCATCTTCTGGGCGGTCAATTTTAGGTATTGTAACTGGAGATTGGAAATTAAATCTCGAAAAGTACATATTCCGCACCATCAGCACGTTATTTTTTAGTACTCCCCGATACTATTGACGTAATTTTAGTAGGGCTGGGCGATATGGCCTTAAGTACGTATCACGATAAATTGAGCAGATTTACCTCGATAACGATAAATGACGATAAATTCGCCCAAGCGGACTGTTATATAGTTTGAAAATTTGAATCAATGCATGGAATACAAATGAGCTGTTTCTCGTTATTTACCAGCTTTCAATTTAACAATTGCACATGCAGTCTAAACATTAAGTATTAAAAAAATCTTGTAAACAATAAGAATTGTAGTGTGAACATTTATAACAGCTTGTATGACTTGAAAAATGTACAACGTAATAAAAATCAATATGACGACTGTGCAAACATGTCATTGTAACACAAATAACTTGCAGCTTTAACAGTACACTTCAGACAACTTATTAGTAATGGCTGCTGTGACATAATTATTCAACACAAGTGTTTACGTCAAGGTTTCAGGTTTTTTTTTTCCCCAGAACATTTTTTAATACATGCACCCCACACAGACACAATCAGATTAAAGCTGTATTGCTCTGATGCCAATGAAACATTTAAGATTTTATGATGGCAGAATAAAGCAAACACATACAGAAAAATAGCTGTGGCCATTAAACTGTCATATTATATATAGGCTTCACTGTTGGATTATACTTTATGCTGAGTGCTTTACCAACATGAAAGCTTTCAGAGGAATCACACAGAGATACCAAATAACGCGACATAATGATTGCTCTATGACAGGGGTGCCCAAGTCCAGCCCTCGAGAGCACCTATCCAGCTTGTTTTCCATGTATCCCTCCTCTAACACACCTGAATCAAATAATCAGGATCGTTATCATGCTCCTGCAGAGCTTGCTGATGAGCTGATCATTTGATTCAGTTGTGTTGGAGGAGGGAGACATGGAAAACAAGCTGGATAGGGGCTCTCGAGAACCAGACTTGGGCACCCCTCTTAGAGCCTAGTTCGGGCCTAAAAAATCCAGCCCGACCCGACACGGCCCGCTGGTATTGAGGCCCGACCCGGCCCGAGCTCGATCACTTAACTAGATTTGCAGGCCCGAGCCCGAAAAACCCGATTTTTTTTTTTGTTTTTTTTTTGAGTGAGGCGGAAAAAACGCAGCAGCAGCAATTTATTTTCATTTCTTCGAGTTGGCAGAAAAAAACGCAAGTTTTCTTAATGTTTAAATAATCTACATATTTTTTTTAGAATAATCAAAGCATTCACACAACGAAATAATGCTGGGAAAGTTTGTTAAACATATTTCTGAGTGTGTGGGATATTGTTCTCACATGGACGCGCCTCTCTGACAAGGAAATGAAAATGAGGGCGGTGCCTCGGCCGTGCGCAAACGATACAGCGGGAGGACAAGAAGAAAAAGCGGCCGGCGCCACGGCGTTCGTGCACACGCACAAGCAAAAGCGCAATACAGAGAGCCTGCTCTCCATTTTTTTTTTATTTTTTATTTTTTAATTTTTTAAAATAATTTCTAAGTCCGGCATGGCGGCCCGACCCGACCTTACCCGAGCGTGAATGCTTAAAATGTGGGCCCGACCCGACCTGACCCGACCCGACCCGGGGTCGGGTCGGGTTCGGGTTCGGGCACAAAATCTAACCTCTACCCCTGCTCTATGAAGTCCGTGCCCAGTCCAGATATTAATTTCAGCCATTTCGACAAGGTTAGAGCCGCTATCCGACTCCATCACGTTCATTTGTACCGTTAGCCGCTAGCGTTAGCCTGTGGCTTGGCTACCAGAAGAAAGCACTGAAAGCATCCTCTCCTGTAATCGTGAGAACCAGGGAGGACAGTAGGTGAAAGCCCGTTTGGAACCCGCCAAGAGTTTACTTAATGTCGGGTGAAAGTTTGGTGAAGCTAACTTAAGCCCAAATCCATCCCGTTTACTTGTAGCATTAGCCACTAGCGTTAGCCTACCGGGCTTCTGTTGGTTTGGCTTCCTGAAAACCACGCGACTCCATACGTAAGCACACTGTCTGAGTTCTTAAAGGGGAATGAACATAGCCGAACAACACAGAGTCAAAGCGGGATGAAAAGACTAATATTTTCTTGTTTTATTAAATTACCGAATTTACCAACATGGTCAAATGTTGGTCAAAACTCATTACTGATACTAGTATCGGTATCTGTGAATAGTAGTTGAATTATGTGGTTTGCCTAAGGCTGACATATACCCCTAGTGAATATTAAAATACAGTTATGTGCAGCACTCTTTGACCCCTTGCAAGGAAGGTCAACGCTGGCCATGCAGGAAGAACATCCATGGTGTTCGTTTTCCTCTGCTTAGTCAAACCCTAAAATATATTTAAACAAACCGAATGCTTACCACTGCCACAATGCCATTTTAACCTTGACGATAAGGGGAGCATAATCCCATAGAACATGTGATATAATAATAACTCTTACTGCAGTGAGTGTGAGTGCCGCAGGACAACAAAAGGCATTTAGTAAATATTCATTAAGCAGAGTGTAATGCGACTCGGTAAAAGCAACGTTTTCTTTCTTTTTTTATTCAAGCAGCACTGCTGCATGTAAGTGGTTAGAAAATGTCCCATTAATGGCACGCAAATGTCATTTCAAGGAGACAAAGAGTAATTATTGCATTGTATAAAATATGCTGACTGAAAAGGAAAATGCCATAAAAGATTTAGCCCGCACGATTAATGTGTCGCTGTTATAAGCGGCTTTCATTAACCCCTTCAAGCACAAATTATGACTTCTTTTTTTACCTTTACAGGGCACTCATTTAACTCCTTCGCTGACATTAATAGCACTAGGCGTCATTTTTTACCCTCCCAGTCAAAATGGATTGGACATTCAGCGGCGTCATTGGCACTGAAAGATGAGCATACACGGTTACCGTAATTTCCTGAATATAAGGCGCACCCATGTATAATGCGCATCCCAAATTTACTTGTAAAATCTAGGGGAAATTATTGTCCCCGTTTATAACGCGCACCCTGATTTTAGCACCAATAAATAGATGAATACAAGAAAACAGAGCTCATGTACAGATACAGAAATGTCATTTTACTGACTGGTAAAACACAGCACAAGCATAGCACATTAGTAGTTCAAAACATTACCATAAACCGACAATATTTACGGTAATAATATGATTTGACAACTTCTCCAACTTACCAGAATCTAGGAGAAAACAAAACAGATGTGACTTTTCTTTTAAAGTTAAAGGCTGCTGTATAACTTGCTCGGTTCATCATGATGAATAAATGTTTCTTCCATGGATTGATACGGTAAAATTAAAATGGGGATTGAAGTCGGAAAACGGAAAAAGCACATCGCTGTGGACTGTAACAAGAGGAACTATTGTTATTTGGGTTTGAGTTTCCCGAGGGACAGATACTGTATAGTTGACGGACACAGAAAGTCTGTGTTGTGTTACGTTTGTTACGGTCCGAGTTGCGCAGCTGCAATAAACGTTGACTGAAATGAGTTCAAGAAACTAAATTCTGTGCTTTATGAAGAGTGAAAAAAGCAGAATTTAACACAGACGAAATAATTCGACCAATCAGTGTGGTATTACCAAAACAAGTATTACCGAAACAAAATGGTGACGTCATGTACCGTAATGGTCGGCAACGGATCGCCGCATACATTTTCTTCAACACAACATGGCTGTGTCAATGAAAAAAAAAATCTGTCTTTATATTAGGGCTGTCAAAATTATCGCGTTAACGCGCGGTAATTAATTTTTTAAATTAATCGCGTTAAAATATTTGACGCAATTAACGCACATGTCCCGCTCAGACAGTATTCTGCCTTTTGGTAAGTTTTACAGCAAGACTTTTTGTGCTGTCTAACAGCGAACTCTTGTGGTCGCTTTGCGACATGGTTTCTTGTCTTCTTGCCAGTTCAATATGGCTGCAAGACGCCTGGGGCTGACGCCTACGTTGTAATGTTGTGCTTATATGATCCTTGGACAAGATTTGTCCGTAAGTATGGTTGTTGTAAAGAATGTACATATTATGCTAGTAAGCGAAATGTTATATTTTTTGTATGAGACGCTTTTTGTTTATGTTTAGTGAACCTGTATAGCGTGCTAAGCTAACGTTGTTGCTAATACAATGCTTGTGTACTTTTTTTTGTAGTTTTACGATGGTCTAAAGAGGACAATGGTTTGAAGCCATTTTATGAATAAATCAGATTAAAAAGGAAGAAGTCTGATTATTAAGGCGTCATTCACTAGCTGTCTAGCTTTGGAAAAAGTAGACGCTTCGGAGTGAGGACAGCATAGACAGATTTAAATGACAGTAGAGTGAAATGCCTACTACAGTCCTTATGTACTGTATGTTGAATGTATATATCCATCTTGTGTCTTATCTTTCCATTCCAACAATTTATTTTACAGAATATATATATAATTTACAGAAAAATATGGCATATTTTATAGATGGTTTGAATTGCGATTAATTGCGATTAATTACGATTAATTAATTTTTAAGCTGTAATTAACTCGATTAAAAATTTTAATCGTTTGACAGCCCTACTTTATATATATTTCTGTCTCCATTCATGTACCCGTGTATAATGCGCATCCATGATTTTACGAGTTGATTTTGGGGAAAAAAAGTGCGCGTTATATTCGGGAAATTACGGTAGTCCTTCCAAGTTTAAATAAATTGGACATGTTGTCAACGGCATGCAATGACTCAAGTACTAATACTAAAGTGTTAATTGGGGCCATAACAAGGGTTTTCACTATTTAGCTTTTTTAAAAACATTGTAGTAATCTGAAATTTATTCATATTCCAAAATAAATCATCATTATAATGATTAACATTTAAAAATAGCTAATATCTAAGTTTATAAAGAATAAATAAAAATAAAAATAGTAATAATAACAGTAATAATAGTAATAGTAATATAATAGTAATATAATAATATTAAAAAATAGTCACTTGCCCATGTCTTAAAGTGCGGACAACACCAAAAAGCATGTTTATTTGATAGTTCACATGGTGTTTTATGCGCCTGAATGAAATGGACTGCTTGAATGTATGTGGAAGTGATTGTTTTATATATTCAATTTTTGAATCCCGCGCCATCAAAATGAGTGACTTCCGGCTCCAGTCTTGGGTTGAGGACGAATGCAAATGTGACGTCATCCGGATCAGCATCTCACAATACAGCACTGCTCTATAGCATGCATATGGACTGCGGATTCAGCTGATTATGCAGATTAATTAGTTTATTATTCGCATCACGCCAGTCAAACGGCTGCAGGCTTTTGTAGCTGCACCAGGGAGAGGCGTGTGAGCCTTTTTGGGTTTCAGAAAGTTCCCGTTCAACCCGAGATCGGCCAAAACAAGTGTGCGAAAACTGTGGGACCATTGGACTTAGGATGAAGTGAGCAAACTATACTGGGATCATGGCAATCTTTTTAATTAGGAGGTGGCTTGCATCTTGTGGCTGACATGCTCCTTGTCCACTCTGCCGACGACCTGCGGCTTGTCGCACACCCCCCACGCTGTGAGAGCGCTATACTCAGTTTATTGCCCTCTTCGTCTGCCCGGTGTTCTGGCAAATTTTCCACCCCATCAGAAATGTCTACTTTGTGTTAAAAATGGCCGCGAATACAACAATTACAAAGGAAACACTACAAACCTTCTTTAAATAAAGGAATATTTACTTAGGTTTGATCATGGACGGACACGTAGAAAGGTTCTACTAAGACACATCCTGCCTTCTTAGCTGCACATAACAACTGTACGCCGCTTTCTCACTGTTTACGTCTTCGCCGTGTTTTTAAGCATTAATTTATGCCATATTCGTGTTGACCATGTGGCAGCTACGCGCTACTCCAATGTCGGCGAGTTTGTTCGGCGGACATTTTCCAGCTGCCAGCTCTCCTGGCCGCACCAGGGGAACGGGTTTGACGAGCTGTAACTCGGCCGGTTGACGATCAGCGAAGACAATCAACAACCCCCCCGCTGTATGACATGATCCCGGGTAGTTTTGAGTGATTTTTCGTTTCGAAAGCCAAGAATAGACTTTGAAACATCACTCGGTTTGGGTTAGCATGTCGGCTAGCTGTCACGCCTCCTGGTTTGTTTATGCTCTCCGAAGCCGGGCAGGGAAATGACAAAAGCTGGACTAACTCCGGTGGCATGAAATATAGTTTGGGAGGTGCAAGAAGTGGACAGTTTTGACCATTATGGAGTAATTTTGCCATGCCGTACAGAATAAATGCATTTTAAATATTTCATATTCCATGTAGCACAAGAATGTTATTTGTCATGACCATACCATTTATTTAGCAATTGGGGAAAAATACTTTGATAAAAAGAATATTCTGTAAAAATATTGGAGTAGAGAGACTGAAACAATGACATTTTGCGTATCTCTTTGTTGCATTTTCCCCATTTTGAATAATTCTCCCTCAATGGGCTGAATTTTAAATCAGGGGACGCTAGAGCCCTATAATGGAAGGCATGGCTAAACAGCAGATTAAAAGCCTAATTTCTGCGCTTTGCCAAATTGTTGTATATAGTCGAATCCTCTCATAATATGATTATAATACACATAATAATGCTATTTAAGACTTTTTATCCTGTCAAAGGCACTTTAAATGTAATTTTTTGTGTAGCTGTCCATTGTATCACCACTGTTCTTTAAAGGGTTAACGTGCACTTGGTAAATCAATGGCGGATGGTGATGGAATATGGCACACTGAGAAAAAATTTGAAAATTTCCCCACCCGCTCCTGTCTTGGCTGCATACTTGTAATCCAATATCCATGGAAATGAGGAATAACCAGATTAGGAAACAATTTATGCACGTCGTCTCCTGTTCGTTGCATGTTTGTGCACACTTGAAAGGAGAAGATGGTGGTCGCCGTGGAAACAGCTGCGGGCCACCTGCTTGGCTATGCAACGAGCACTCAAGTTGGCAAGGATGAGAATAGTCAACATTTATAGAAACTGATGGGACCTCCAACATTGCCTTGAGGAACTCCATTCCACTGAAAATGCAGTTGTTAATTTGGATGGATGGGATAAAGGTGTTGTTGTAGTAAAATCGGCAGTAAATAACCAAAGTAGAACCTCTTATGGTTGGATATGCAGGTGGTATTTTCATCAAAATTACTTCAGTTTTTGTGAAATGCATGAATTTTCATCCGTGCTACGTCTTATACAAGGGCGTACATTTGCATAGGGACAGTAGGGACATAACACGACCGACTTTTCAGGATGCTCATATTGTCCCCACCAACTTTTTAGCAACCTTATTTGCATTACATTAATTTTCGGACTATAAGCCGCTACTTTTTTCCTTCATTTTGAATTCACACAAAAATACACACGGTCCCAGGCTTCAACTGGGACCGTGTGCTTTGGTCAGATGAGACCAAGATTGAGCTTTTTGGCAACAAAAATCTTGGTCCGACACAAAAAATACACACCGTCCCAGGCTTCAACTGGGACCTTGTGCTTTCGTCAGATGAGACCAAGATTGAGCTTTTTGGCAACAAACACTCTAAGTGGGTCTGGCATGCCACGAAAGATGCGCATGCTGAAAAGCACCTCATACCCACTGTGAAGTATGGGGGTGGGTCAGTGATGCTGTGGGGCTGTTTCGCTTCCAAAGGCCCTGGGAACCTTGTTAGGGTGCATGGCATCATGAATGCTTTGAAATACCAGGACATTTTAAATCAAAATCTGTTGCCCTCTGCCCGAAAGCTGAAGATGGGTCGTCACTGGGTCTTTCAGCATGACAATGACCCTAAACATATGGCCAAATCTACACAGAAATGGTTCACCAGACACAAAATCAAGCTCCTCCCCTGGCCATCTCAGTCCCCAGACCTTGTTTTGTTGGCAAAAGGGGGTTGTACAAAGTATTAACACCAGGGGTGCTAATAATTGTGACACACAATATTTGATGTCAAATATTTTTTTCTTTATGTGGGATTTTTTCCCCACTGAATGAATTCACTTGTATTGAAGGTTGGATTTTTCCATTAAAGGTCCCATATTACGTATTTAAATTTCAAAAAAATATATTAGAAGCTAAAAAACACATCTTCTTCAGGGGTGCCAATAATTATGGAGGGCACTGTATTTATTTTGCAATGATGATATAGCCTATCAGTTAATTAGTTTCATATTCATGAGAAATGTAGCCCTGCAGTTCACTAATCTATTTGGTCTTATTAATGTCCCGTCCTCAGCAAAAAGTCTACATGCAGGTTATGCTGTTATATCATCTCTACCAATGTTGAGGCCAAACTTACGCCCTTGGTCTTATAAATCGAAGTTACTACTGTAATTACAGTACAGAACTACAAAGTACTTCTCTAATACTGTAACAAGAAGAGGCAAAAAACCTATTTAAAAACATTTATTATTTAAATAGAACCAACATACTGTATATTGATGCTCTCCCAGTGACCTGCACCGCAAATAATAAAAAAAAAAAATGTCTTGGCAAATATAGAAGTCAAAATTATTATTTTTAAACGTGATAATTTATCATACCAATATAAGGAACCAGTGTTCTTCTTCCCTGTAAACATATCATGAGTCATAGAACAGGCCTGTCAGTCCTTTTTATAGAAATAAAGGTCACACACAGAGTAAGAAAAATACATATCTGTATACATTTGAAAGAGTTCCTAGAGTGGAGATGTGACAAAACAGTGCCGTCAATCAGCATCAGCGGGTGGTACAAGAGGGGCCACCATAGTGGCGCCAGCTGGTCGTGGCTACTGTAATCTGTGGGGCTCCCAATGGGGGATAATATATCCACGCTGTCGGGGTGGGGTGCAATGACCTGCTGGGAAGCTTCTATAAGATGCCCTGGTTCTAAAAGTCGGAGGCCTATGAATGGCTCCAAGGGGCAGAATAGACATGAAGGATAACAGGAAGCATGCATGGCGCTGTTGTATGGGAGGGGGTGTGCCATGTGAAGATGTACACGGTACAGTGCTCCAGACTGTGACCAAATGGTCGCAGTTTTTGACTAAAATTAGAGCCAGTGCACACATGCGCGACCAGTAACATTATGTTGTTTTTGTTTTTGCTGACAAACTCCTTCATGGTTAAATCCACTCGTTGGTGGTGATGTAACTAGCTAGTTTGCCAAGTGAAAATATACCAGAAGAGAAAGAAGGTGGAGGCGGGCAAAGTGTGGACGCTGTGGAGCGGGTTATAATTGGGGGAAGCACAAAAAATTGACAGCACTTGCGGACAATGGTGAAAAGGACAATAAGTGACTTTCTTTCCAGCAAAGGCGCCGGCACTGTTTCAAAGGAGGCCGAAGGGGGGAGTACACACGGGGGGCGATGAGCGATGGCGAAAGACATCGCCGCTGAGCTGAAAGCCCACAACGGGGCGCGATGCGACTGCAGCAACAAGCGGCAGCGACATCCACTGCCTGTGCGTCATCACTCATCTCTGATTAGGAGGGCATTTCAAAATTTGAAGTCTTTTTCTGAGCGCCAACAACTTCCCACCCTGCTGCCAAAATGATATGCTTCTCCATGTTGACAAAGTGTGGATGTCAATTTCCGGGTTGGCTAGTGTCCTCGCAGGTGATTTGTCCATCAATACATTTGTTGCTGATTGGTTCTAGTGACAGGTTGTTTTCCGAAATTTCCGGGCTCGCGGTGAGTCAGCAACCAGCACACTTTTGCCCAATAGACGATGTTTATTGATTAGAAAATGCAGAATAAATGAGATTTATTGATTACAGTCCCACAAGAGCAAACAACAAGTATCAAAACAAGAACAAGTGGTAACGATGACGTTAGATCTAGTTTGTCAATCCCAGAATCCCCGCGTTACCGTTACAGCACAACAAACTGTTCCTTAGCAATGAAACTCGCTTACCGTTGACAAATGAGCGGGGAGCCAAACGCTCCGGCAAAGTGGCGAAGGAACAAAGCCAAGCGACCCATACGTAATCCTCTGGCAGACTTCCGGGGAGTTGGGGTAATCTCCCGACTCTTATGGGCACGTCTGATGCAGGAACACGGGTGGCCACTCCCTGTCCCCACGAAGATGCACCAACTGAACTCGTGAGACCACCCCCCGAAGGGTATGAGATTCCCCCCCAGTTGAGCCTCCCAGCGGTTAAAGTAGAATGTTTATTTAAGTTATCTCGTGAGATTCCCTCCTAACTATGGGACCCAAGGTGAAAAACAATAGAAGTTGTTACAATCTAGGTCACAGAAGCAATCATACATCACAAAGGAATAATGTGCAAATGTTAAGGCATCACATAATATTTTCCCCCCATCACAGGTGATAGGGACAGAAGTAGAAAATAGTCCGTTGATTTCAAAACTGATAAAAAAGGTTGATTTAAAAACTGATAGAGGATAAAATAGTCATAATTTCGTAGTTTTATGCATTTATTATTAAAGTATTTATCCGTTAAACAGTGAAAATTTGAGGAAAACTTTGCACATTGATTTATAGTGTGCGCTCCTGAATCTTCTGCTTGCACCCCTAAAATTTTAAGTTAGGGGCCACTGTGCTCCTAGTAAAAAATGCTAGTTTGGAGCTCTGCGTAACTGTGAGAACTAAAGGTAGGGAAGAAAAACATGAAACTATTAATGTATGGACTAAATGTGGTGGATCAACTGTGTCTAAAAGGTGAAGGGAATAACATATTTTCTCATTTTTACTGTTTGACTGTTTCTATTACTCTAACACACCCAATATAAAATAAATAGCATTTATATCATAGTTTATGAAAAACAAGCTGAATATATGAGATATTATGAACAGTTGGACTTGGATAGATTAGAATTTGCAGCGCCAAGACAACAGGCAGATAAGGGCAGAACAGACACAGGACGCCTTCGGACCACGGAAGCCCAATGCGTGCGTAATGCAGCTGACTGAGCAAGATTGACACCGACAAGCAGGTGATAGGCAAGGCAAGACCACTTCTGCAGAACCAAATCCCGCAATTAGCTCTTCTGGACAGTCCACAACAAATGGCGGGACATCTTTTCTTGCCACAAGGAACATCTGATACGGAGGAACCCGCGACCGAGAAGTGAACACTCAGCACTCACGTAACGCTAAGGATGGGGAAATCCTTAACTCTCGTTGCCCTGACAACAGTAATGCCCAAATTCTCCTGTCCAATCCACAACAAACAATAATCCTAAACAACGCCCAAACACACCCTTCTTATAGACCACAACCCGCCTCACCAGAGCCTTTAAAAGACTGAATGTATAACTAATCGTTGACATTTTCTCGGGAATCTTTTGTTGACTTGTGATATGGTGGCCCTGGATCCAGTTTGCCTCCTCGCCTGGGTCTCTCTGTGCTGTATGATTGCTGCCGACTTGGAATAAATTGTCATCTTGTTTGGAAGCCTTTATCCAGCTTTTAAAATGTCAGTACAAGTGGTTAAGACTAAGGTGAATTCGCGGAGTTTGGCCTTTTGGCCAGGTTGTTGGGTTGGCGCCGGCCCAGGTCCGTGAACTTGCGCTAGTGCTGTTCCGGCGGTTCAGCTGGCGTGATTCCGGCAATCAGGCCAAAAGGTCAGATTTCTTTAAAGGTTTGGTTTTTTTATAATGTTGCACTGGTACCATTATTTGGCTTCCGATACCAACACCTGGTTGTGAGGTATTGCCCAATGCCGATACCACATTTTTTGAAAAGAAAAATAAATAAACAAAAAGCATACATATATATTTTATATATACTGGATACTCACTTAAATGTAAAGTGATTTCTATCATGGTTTGGTCTGACACTGTTAAACTTATCGTCTTCCATTGACGGCGTTAGGCATCCAATCCATTTAAAATGGGAGGGTAGGCAGTGAATGATCCCACTTCAAATGGATTGGATGTCTATTAGTGATAAACCCATTTAAATGCATTTAGGCCATGTTGGTACCCGGAAGTAGGATATGTTTCACTGTAGTTGATATCAATATGAAAGCCAATGTGTAAGACGTAACACATGTGTTTTCCCACCTGGCTGCGTTTTTCCTGATAGCATGTTGTGTTTTGACAGTGCAGCGCAAATAATCTTGATGATGTCATAAAACACAGCTCTACAGCCGAGCCCCCCGGGATGGTGTCGGGGTGGCAATGGAGGACCGCCGAATGCGATATGACGCGGCGTCCTCCAAACTACCTGTCGACATCCATCAGTCATGCGCCTGCCTTTTCTCCCAGTTATTAGAGCGAGAGGCGGCTTGATGGAGAAGCCTGTCGGCCACCTCTGACAGCTCAGGTAAGCCCTTAACCACCCCTCCACCATATCTTACCCCCCCAGCACTCATCCTCTTCATCTTCCTCCTCACCACTCCGAACTCATCAGCCTCTGCGATCACCCCCATTTCAAGTCAGCAAGCCTGGTGATGAATTGTCCCTCAACTGAGTACATGACGCTCCTCTGCCGTGCAATGTACAGTATGTGACAACATTAAAATGATCTGCAGGCTTTTTCATGGTCTACGGCAGTGTCGTCACACTTTTATGAAGCTTGCCCGCATATTATACATCAGCAAAATCCCACAGCACGCAACCAAATAAATAAATTGGAAAGAGGGACCGAAAAACTACCCGTATTGGCCCGAATACAAGACGGCCCTGATTATAAGACGACCCCCCTCCTTTTCAAGACTCAAGTTTGAAAAAAGACTTTTTGAACACAAAATTAATTTTTATACAGAAAGACAGTACATCCGGAACAAATGATTATAAGAGTATATTTGAGAGAAAAAGCATGTTATTTTGCCTCACTCAAATCTTAATATCTGAACATTTAAATATGTAAACTAAAGTGCAATCTACATTCGTAAATGAATGGCTTCTGGTTTTTGAAATGTAAATAAACCAATCTATTGTGATAAAACAAAACAACAAAATTGCAATAACTGCATTAACCATAAAAATGAAGTCTAACTGTAACTGTAGTCTTGAAACAAATCTGAATAAGGAAAAACATTGCAATGAAATAATGCAAACTGGTTAAACTTGAGAGTAGCTGAGATCTGTCATGACAGAACATCGCTTCAATGATATCTGGTGCCATCTAGTGTCGTGAATGGGTATAACGTCTAGACCGTGAATATAAGACGACCCCCTCTTTTTCAGTCTAATTTCAATGCAAAAACACCGTCTTATATTCGGGCCAATACGGTATATCTCTTTCGCTTATAGCTCGGGGGGAAAAAGTTCAGTTTCATACTATAACATGGATTTCACATTTTAGCCAGATAAATGTCATACGTTAATGTGATAAATTTCACTAACTGTTTCCCAAACCTGTCCCCCGAGTCATTCTTAAATAGTTTAGCCTCTTGGACTATGCTGCCTTAGCAGAAATTGTGTTAAATTTAATTAAAGCCCACAACTTGCTCCCTTGACATCCTTCAAAACTGTTTTTATTGCATAGCCCCAGACATACAACAGATTATAAATACTTCTCTTCAAACAGGACCATTCCCACATACTTTAAAAACAGCAGTAATAAAACCTCTTGTTAAAAAAAAAAAAAACCTAATCTGGATGCCTCAACCATTAGTAATCATAGGCAAACATCGGGGAAATCATCGAGAGGGTCGTTTTTTTTAACTGATCCAGGCTTTTATGATGCAAAACAATCTTTTTAACTCATTTCAGTCTTGATTTCGGCCACAACATAGCACCGAGACTGTGCTGATCAAAGTCCTAAATGATATTCATCGGAATACTGACTCAGGCAAATCATCTGTTCTGCTACTATTGGATCTCAGTGCCGCATTCGACACGGTTGATCACACCATATGACTCAGCAGATTGGAACAGTGGGTAAGGCTCACTGACAATGTTCTTCAGTGGTTCACATCTTATTTACATGATAGGGATTTCTTTGTATCAATTGGAAATAGCGGTGAAACGGTTTTCGGTTCGAAGCCGAACCGTTCGGTTCGCCCTGTACGGTTCAGTGCGCCTTTATAACCCGCGCCTTTTCGGTTTTGCAATTAATGTATTCCGAACGCTTGTGAAATGAAATGATTGAGCTCTGTGTGTGTGTGTGACGTGAAGCACCACTGTGGAGAAATTCCCGCCCCGCAAGTAAATGTCGGATCGCTGTCAAGCACCTGTGTAATAGAAGCCGAGTAACGCCCTCTCTCGCTTACGAGCGAAGTGAAAGTGAAACAAGAAAGAAAACAAATAGCTAAGGCGAGCGGAGGAGCGGAGAGACCGAATTTTAAGGAAGCACTGGCTTATTGTTGCGGTGTGGCAACATTTTGGTTTCCCCATGGATTACAATGCAGAGGGAGAGAAAATATTGAAAAAAAAAAAAAATTGCAAGCATTGCTCAGCACTTGTTCCCCATGCTAATTGCAACACTTTTATAACATGACTCCGGCACCTCAGCTCGCATCACCCACAGATATCACTTTCCCCGGGTAGGACAACCCCGAAAATGACACCAGTGAAAACACACGGCGGGCTTCGTTAATTTATTTGCAACGCTTGACCCGCGTTACATTGTTCCCTCACAGACATATTTCTCCAACAGCGTATCCTCGACATTTATGAAATGGCACGCAAAGCCATCGAAGATGATTTTGCTAAAGCACATAGTTTCGCCCTGACCACTGACAGTTGAAGGTTGGACGTCCCGTGCTACAGAGTGCTACTACCTAACTGTGACGGTCCACTATAATTCATACCTGTCAAATTGTACGGTCTCATCGTAATTTGTACAAGTGAGCACTCATTTTTAAATGTGTACGCCGTACATTACGTTCAAAATCTGCACGTTTTTCAGGCATTACGATTTTTTTTTTCATCCGTTCGGATTTGGTCACCGTTTCTGCAACGAGACAATGCGTTGGTTGAATGACGCAAGAAAAGTCAGAGACTCAGAGATGGAAGAGTGTTTATTGAGACGCTGTAGCAAACTCGATGCTAGGCTAGGTGGCTCCAATATTACCTGACTTAGCCGACAACATACAATCTACGCCTAGATATCTCATGCATATAGAACTACTTGCGAAATGACAGACTCGTTAGCGTTAGTAATTTATGTATAATTTTATTTCCTGTTTCAATTCTCTTTGTTTTAACTTTCTTTTGATTTAATGTGATTCTTATGAATCATTTTATCGCTGCCTGTGGATCTTCATGTGATGTAAAGCACTTTGAATTGCCTTGTGTTGAATTGTGCTATACAAATATATTTGCCTTGCCTTTTTCTTGCCTTCACATTTTCACTTTGATTTTATAATTTAAACTGATGAATTCCTTGTTTTCATTAAATTTCACATATTAAGGCACTATGGCTACGTTCATACTACAGGTCTTAATGCACGAATCCGATTTTTTCGTGTTTTTCCGACTCGAGTGAGGCATTAACTTGACGGTCTGAACGTGACAAGTCGCATAGAACTGGACCATTTCAAATCCGATCTGGGTCACTTTCGTATGTGGTTCAAATCCGATCTGGGCCACATTTTTCCAGACTGTCGCGGCGGTCTGTACTGTCCAGTCTCTCAAATCGGAATTCATGCAGAAATTACGTCATCAAAAAGCGAGAGAGACGCCACGGTAGTGGTGCAGCTGTGCGTCATTAGCGCCTAGCTTGCCTTGAACACGGCTTTTTAGGAAGGGTGGGACTTGACAACAGTCATAAAATTTTTTTAAATGGGTTGAGGATAACCCTGAGAATGATCGGTTTTCTGTCTGCTCCGTATAAGCAATATTTTAACATTGCTTACACGGCCGAGAGTCAGGGCAAACTGCGCGTATGTGTGTGTGACATGCACGGACAGTACGTGCATACTATCGATCCATATACTTTAAATATAAGCCTAAATGGGGATTATTTATGTCTATTATTTGTGTCCTCTTTTTAAAAAGCAAAATATGATATCCCTGGAATGACGGATGACAGCCAGCATGTGTGGTAATTTGTTTTGATGCTTCTGCGCATGCGGGTCGTCTTGCTCAGCCCATGTCAGACTGCAAATTAGTGCGCATGCGTAATACTTGAATGGTCTCAATGGACAAAGGCGGTCTGAACGGGCACGCCAAAAAAACAGATATGACAAAAAATCGGATTCGTGCATTAAGACCTGTAGTATGAACATAGCCTATGTTTCATATTTTTGCATCATAAATCCCACATTTGGATGTGGTATGTTTGACAGTTTTATGTCATGAATTTCACATCTTAACATGATATATTTTGTTTTAACGTTATTAACTTTTTATGTCCAAACCTGATAAATTTCATTTTAAATACTATAGGTCGATTGGACTACTACTAATGAAAGTAGGGTTTTACGACTCAACATTAAGGCCTTGAGCATTGTGAGTACTTTACATATACCACACTCCATATATCAATGTGCACGATCATTAATATGCCAGCGGAAAAATTACTGTGTCGTGAACATGTAAAAAAGGTGGGCTGCAATTTGATAAGCGTCCACTCGTAAAAGTCACCAATTAACATAAACTCTGTATTCGTAAATCATTTCCTGTCCACAGTCAACATAATGTGGGGTGTCAAAAGTAAACACTGGCGGCTAGTGATAAAAAAAATTGCAGGACTTTGCATAGGTGAGCGAGAAAAGTCAGGCAAATAGAATATTCTGTACGATTTGCAAATGAAAAAAAAACAAAAAACAAATTGACCACATGACCGCAAAAGGACGACAACAAAAGTAGACGAAACAACAGCGACACACACAGCCCCCCTAAACAAAATAGTCATCTCACATTGGCTTTACTCGCCAGTGTTAGCAGCTAACATCATACAACGATCTGTGCAGGTTGAATATTTCTGAAAAGCCTAAAGCAGAAAATGAGCAGCATTCAATAAAAGGGAAATACAAACCATTATCTAGGTAAAATATTACGATTTTGTTACTTTTTCCAGCTCTCCACATTGTATACAACAGTATGTGTAACAGAAATTTGCAAGCAGTTGAAGGGAATAGGTACCGTTCTCGCACACACCATATAATTGTTTGCATTAGTATAACACATTCATCTAACTATAGTTTAGGCAGACTTCACTCCGTGCCCTTGAACACAGTAAAGTGAATCACCTTATCGGCGCTCATGAGGGGGAAAAGGAAAAATGGTTCCGTTTCTCGTAGGCACCGTCTAACTGTTTGCATTACTCGCACACACGTAATATAATCAATCAGGGAATAGTATCATTTCTCATATTTACTGTAGGACTGCACTACTCTAACTCTACACCTAATGTAAAATAAATAGCACATCATAGTTTAAAGAAACAGAATAGATACACAACGCCATCTTATCACAGAAGCCCAACGTGTGCGTCACGAGCAAGATTGACGCAGCAACTCTGGCAATCAGTTCTCCCGACAACGAACAAGGACACAGACCAGCGCGCTTTTTCCTAAAACAAGTAGCGCCAGTCCGGATAACAAAGTTGATAGCGGGCGCTTGTGACGTCAAGACCAGCGTCGGTCGCTGTGGCAACCACGTCCCATCCACGCACGAACCTAAACAGCCCAAAACCGGCCAGAGAGGGATGATTCCCAAAGCAACGCCCGGACACACCTTCGGCCGGCCCACTACACCACGGACTTAAAAACACTGGACACTGAGATAAAACAGATTTTTGCTGCTCAGACACATTTTCTATGTAGCCTTGCTTTGGATTCAGCATTGGCCCCTCCGTCGTCTGTTTTTGCCTTGTTTTTGACCATTGTCGACGAATAAATTGTTAACCTGTTTCGTGCGTGAGTCTTCTTCAAACATGGGGTCAGTACAAAGGGTTAAAATAAGAAGAGAACGCACGGAATATCCGCCCTCCTGGGGGGCGCATGGAAGCGGTAAGCAGCGGAGCACACCTTCGTCCGGCTGTCGCCGCTCCCGCGTGCGTGTTGGCCGGGGGGGCGTATTCCAACACAGTGTTTCATACATGTATTATTTTGATGACATTTGGTGTTGAATGATATAAAATAAACCAGGACCCTAAACTGGATGACAATGAATAATCAAACAAGCCTACATGAATTTACTGATTTATTGGATATTATTTGAGAACCACCTTCCATCTAGTTTACTACACAAACTGTTATTACTGCCATTTTGATACAATGAGCTATAAAAATGGTTTGAATAGCTTCCAAGATATATAAGGTGATGTGCACGATAATGTAGCCTACATATTAAAAATAGGTAATTATTGCATTTTTAAATAATTTCTGTACATTCAATTCGTATTTTTTTAATCAACTCAATACTTCCAACACACACAAAAAAGTAGGGTTGGGAATCTCTGGCATGAAGCCGATTCGATATGTATCTAGATACACAGGTTACGATTCGATTAAAAAACGATACATTTTTATGGCCGAGCGATTCGATACGATTTGATAAAGTTTAAGAACGATTCAGTTCGATACAGAGTGAAAACGATACGATAGTAAACATTTGTTGTGTGTGTTCGTACAGAATTTTAAACCTATAAAAAAGACCACATTTCTAATTGCAAAATTAAACAACAAAATTTCATACCAATGTTATGTTTTATTTTTTTATGAAAAAAAAAATAAGGCTTACTATATGACAGTCATTTTGTTGGATGGGATTGATAATAAAACTCCAGTGACAGACAACAATAAAGTGCAGTAATTCAATTACTGTAATTCCAGGTGTTTTTAACACAAGAGGGAAGTAATTTAAGTGCAAACTTTCAACGTAAACATCTTACAAACAAAAAATATTAATTATATGCAGTAGCTCTAGAAAAAAAGAATTAAACCTGCAATGTTATTATAAATAAATAATAAAATATGCTTTACCACTGGTATAATTGGGGGAATAAAAATATGGCATTTTAGACAGACAGGTCAATAATCATTACTTTAACCTTATACACAGCAAAATCTTTCACTTATGCCTGTGTTTCCACATTTTTTACTCCTCATCACTGTCCATATCTTTTTTGAAGGGCAGATTTTTTCTTGAGGAAGATCAACTAATCCACATGTTCATGTTTAAGTAGACTGCGTTTCGTGGAAAAAAAAATCTCCAGAGGGTCGTGCTGCCCTTTCCACCATTGTAGTGGGCTATTTTTTCAGGGTTAAAAACTCACAATCTCTGTACCGCTCCACACTTCACACCTACCTCTGGCCCATGCGAACAGATCTGGCTGCCTTCCTCACTTCAAAGTCCGACTTTTGTTTTCCTTGAAAATCAATTGCTGGATTTCGCTGCTGTCGGTGCTCAAACTGTCCATTGTTTTAGCATGTTGCTTTGTTGCCACTACTAGTTTCGTTTTGGGCTAAAAATGCTACGGAGCGTGCGTTACAGTGGTTTTGTTAGCTCTCACGTTGTTATGACACGCCCGTGACGATCGGGTAATGACGGCGACTAGTAGCGGTTCTGCCAAAATTGCATGGGAAGTTGAGGCAACCACGACCGTGAATTGTGCTTGTCCATATTATATCACGCGTGCGGTCTCAATCTAAGTGTGCTGTGTGGTGAATGACACAAGTGCAGCATGCTAAATTATTATCATATTAAGCAATGGATTTAATTAGGCGTTAGAAGCCGATTCTTGTGCTCGCGATAGCCGAATTCTATCTCTACTATCGGTTCATTGACTATTTAATGGCTAATTACTGTGGAATGGTAACTTTACTATCGATACAGCTGGATCTCTCGCCTGTAAAGCCGGATATTCGGTCATATCGGTTTATCGTTCTCAAGCTTTAAAAAAAACTCAACTCAAAAGCTATTAAGTAGCTGATATTTTTTGTTTATTTTGTTGTTTTTAAGGTGAGGAGGAATGTGACTGACTGAGTCCGATATCTCAAATGCTGAAGCAAATGGTGGGAGTGCTCAAACCAATGCTTTTGGCAACAAAGGTCATATACGAAGAAAAGACCCACCAATTTTATCATTGCCCCACTCCAAGCTCAACTGCTGACTGACACCTACAGCACTGTTTTTTTTTTTTTTTTTTTAAAGATTTAAAACTCTAAAGAAATTAAGGTTGCCATTCATCATGATCTCTCCAAGAGATATCAGTGGTTGTGGTTTGTTTCCTCTATATGTGCACGTACACAATTTGTAGTAGATTTATATTTTACAGCAATGTTGCACAGAAAATGTGTCACTGTTTAACCCTTTAAGGTCTGGGCCTATTTTGTCTGATTTTGCATGCCTTTGAAGTTGCCTTTATATTTCAAAGAAAGAATTGTTTACGATGGCCTGGTTTGGTCCCTTTTTTTGTGACACCTTGAACTTCATGTCCAAACTGTTGTTTCCGTCACTGACCAATTATAAATCATCATTTTGGGCCCAAAAAGACCAAAAATTCCACAATCGTTTTGTCAAAATTTTTAATTTTGATGTCCAATTGACAACCAAACATGCGTAACGAACCGTTTTGAAACTTTGTAATATTTATTCAACATGTTAGGATGAACATTCAACCAAAAAAATTTAGAATAAATAGTCTTATATTTGACAATTCAACATAAACAACAGGTATAGCATAGGCGTTTTTTGCCTTTATACATGCTCTAGTCAAAACAGGTTATATACAGCAGACCGAACAGTGAAAAAATATATACCATCTAACACAAAAAGTGTTTAGAGGCCATCTCTTTATGAGTTTAGGTATTGCGGCCCATCACCTGATGAAAACTATGTACACACAATCAAGCTTCTTGAACACACATTTATATACACAAATTGAGAAGACTGATTGTGGGAAAAAATGTATATATATATATATATATATATATATATATATATATATATATATATATATATATATATAACATTGGGGGGAAAAAAAGTATTTTCAAAAATATTTACAATATACAAGTTAAATTTTTTTCAGGCATGCCACTCCGAAAAGCAGTTTCGTCCTGGAATTCGAAACAGGGCGACATCACACAGCCCACACTTCCATGGGGTGTTGGTCCTCTTTCCACCCTTCCATTTTCATTTCACTTTACTTTCATTGTCACTATAAATGTACATGAAAAAAAGTCAGTATTTATGAAAATAATAAAGTTTAAAATAAAAATATATACAGCAATAAATAGTATTGGAAATCTATATGTATGACAATAGAAAGAATACCATAGCTGAATATGTGCTACATCCCTAATCTTCATATAGAAAGAAGATCACCACAATTATAAATTCCTGCCTTGGATACACACAGTTCACGTACGACTTTGATCTGATATGCACATTTTATTATTATATACACAAACACACACTTATATTGCATCAAAATTAACTTTGTCTTGCAATATCAAAAGAAACTTTCAAAAGAAACTTTTTCCAGCCTAAAAAAAAAAAAGTGAGTTTGCTTACCTCTGCTCGTCGATGGCGTCACCCACGTGTTCAAATACGTCACTATCTTCACTCGAGGACTCTTCCGAAGGAGACGATGATGACGAATTTGGACCATCCTCTTCCTCAAGTTGATCAAATAGCACAATTGCTTGCGCTAAATTTAGTTTTCCGTTCATTCTCAAAGTCACACAAAGTCGCTGCTCGATCCAAACGGCCGTCGGCTCGCCACCTCGCTGCTTCAGAACACTCCTCCCTCTCGTTCGGTGGAACCTCGCATGGCAGTTATATTTATTTAAAAAACGCATTTAGTGCGTCCACTGTGACTTCGAAAGGGTTCGTTTGATTTGTGGTTTTTTCATGGAGCTTCCGTTTTGAAAAAGGACAAGAAATGATGGAAATATAGACACAAACAAATGATCCATGCAGCGTTTTAATGTTTTTTTGAGAGGACAATAAAACTATAAAACTTAAATGACAATATCTCACGTTTTAATTGGTCGATTGACTTCAAATAATAACGAGAGTAAACCGCAACTTCCGCACTTTAAAACGAGACCAACCAACGGCATGTGGGTGACGTATTTAAAACGTGAGGGCGCCTCAAAGACGACGTGCGCTGAGGACGCGCCGGCGCATCCTTCGACTCTCAAGGTTTAATAAATGACTTACAGTATTTTTTCTATTTTGAGATATCATTTTTTTTCTATTTCAACAGTTGTATCGTAAAATATCATGTATCAAATTTCTGACCAATATATCGGTAATCACTGTATTGTGAGCCTTGAATCGCAAATCGTATGGTATCGTGAGGTGCCCTGAGGTTCCCACTCCTAGCCATAATTGTGACTTGAAACCTATTACAGATAGCATTCTACCCCTAGTTTGATCCCCCAAACTTGACACCCTTAAACATGATTTGAAACACTAATCTGAAACCCAAACCTTTGCTTGACCCTGACATTTTAAACCCTAATTTTAAAGTCTTATGCTTTACACCCTAATTTGAACCTTGATATCCAATCTTGGAACACTATTCTGACATTTTAGAGCAAACCGTAATGCAGTCAAACAATTCCCTGGTGCATATATGCTGCATATCTCCAATCCATAAATGACCTACAATGCGTAATTTACACCTCCCTTTTATGAGGCCACTGGTGACATGCATGGTCACTGATTGATGAGCCGCGTTGCTGTCAGGAACCGCAGCCCTGCGGGCGTTCGCCAAAGTGGAGCAACGTGAACTAAAAGAACGGGACGGGGTTGAGGTTTTTAAGGCATTTTAATGGCTATTGCGAATAATTTTTTTCTCTCAGTTTACACGAAAGCGGCAGGTTATATAGTGGCTGCTGGTTTTAAAAAGCCACAGGGGCTTTAAAAGGGTGATGACACCATAGCAGCATCCTGAATAGAGCATGTAGTCTATGTATAATGTGTTTTTTTTTTAAAATCTGTAATTCAGATTCAGTTCATTCAAGTTGTTTGCAACATAACCATTAACGTATACACATTGCTGCCTTATTTAAACGATTGTCCCTTTAAATGTGTTTGAAGGTGTTGTCACAACACTGTCATCGTGTGTTATCTCAGTGGAAAGAATCATATTCAACTAGAAGATGCTACAGTGCCCTCCATAATTATTGGCACCCCTGAAAAAGATGTGTTTTTTAGCTTCTAATATATATATTTTTTAATTCAAATAATATGTGACCTTAATGGGGAAAAAAGAGAAAAATCCAACCTTCATTACAAGTGCATTCATTCAGTGGGGAAAAAAATCCCACATAAAGTAAAAATTATATGACATCATATAATGTGTGTCACAATTATTAGCACCCCTTGTGTTAATACTTTGTATAACCCCCTTTTGCCAACAAAACAGCACCTAATCTTCTCCTATAATGTTTCACAAGCTTGATTCTGTGTCTGGTGAACCATTTTTTTGTAGATTTGGCCATATGTTTAGGGTCATTGTCTTGCTGAAAGACCCAGTGACAACCCATCTTCAGCTTTCGGGCAGAGGGCAACAGATTTTGATTTAAAATGTCCTGGTATTTCAAAGCATTCATGATGCCATGCACCCTAACAAGGTTCCCAGGGCCTTTGGAAGCGAAACAGCCCCACAGCATCACTGACCCACCTCCATATTTCACATTACATCCTCAAGATGGCAATTACATTATTAACATTCTTTCTGTGAGTGGGATCCACGGATAGAAAGACTTGTAATTCTTAAAGGATAAATCTGACTGATATTGTGACTAAATATTGCCATCTAGTGTATTTGTTGAGCTTTCAGTAAATGATACTGTAGCCATTTAACTGTTCTGCCCAAATGCATGATGGGAAATGCAACCATGACTGTGCGTAGTGACACCAATTGATATATCTTCTCTGCGTTGAGAAATAACATATGGTGTTAAAAAAAAGATCAACTACTACCTTTCTTCCCCAAATTGCTTCCCATGATATTTTTAATTGTTGAGAGGGGGATTTTAAGGCTTTAGCCAATTAAATAAAGCCTCCAAAGACTGCCTAAATTCACTCTATTCATTTTACACTGCCTTTTAGCTCAATACACAGGTAAAACAGCGCCTTTATAGATTGAACGCGACAATGCGTGAGTGGGTCGTGCAGCGCATGTGTTAATTGCATTAAATATTTTAACGTGATTAATTAAAAAAAAAAAAAATTACTGCAGTTAACGCGATAAATTTGAGTCCTACTTTAAGCCAAAACTAAAGACTCTGGATGAGTGTAAGACAATTTGTCTGTAACGTGAAATACAATTATAAAACGATTTAATTAAAAAATATTTATATATTAGAAAAAGGCATGTCCGATATTTTTTTGCCAATTCCGATACTTTGAAAATGATGTGATGCTTTAGACATCTTTAGTGGTGACTGCTGACTAGACATGAGCCAATTACTGGTTTGAGGGTATTCCATGGTATGAAAACATCAGGGTTTCAAAACCGCAAAAATTTTCCGTCATACGTACAATCCCTACGGTATTTGCTACTTTTTTTGTCCCAAAAATGCATGGAGAAATCCCTCGCATGAAGCTGCAAGGCTCAACCCTCCCCCACCGGTTGTTGCTCAGTGTCAGTGAGTCAGCTGTGTTACAGTATGGCTGGAGGAGGTGAAACTCCTGACCCCCCCCCCCCCCCCCAATCGAAAAAAACAAAATTCCATTAATGGAATACTTCAGCTACAGAAAAGTAAGCCGGCCACGGCTTAGAGGAGCAGGGCCAACCAACATGTAAAAAACATGTTTGCGAAGGGTGGCTGCCGAGCAGTCAATACCTCTAATATGTTTTCGCATTTATACAAAATTAAAGGTTAGTAAACACTGTCATGAACATTTCTCCACCAGCTACGAGAGATAACTCCAACGTCTTTAGTGTGTCTACCGGTGGTGAAACGTGTTTTTTTTCTCCCTGGCAACTGTCTGTGTTGAGAAAGAGAGTGTGTGTATAATGTAAGCATAATACGAGCCATACACTCATGCTTTTTTTGAAAACTAATCAAACTATTTTTGTTCTGATAGTAATAATGTTGAGCTGTGGCTGTGGGTTTATGCTCACCTAAAGGACTGCATTTATTTTCATTTTATTTAGGATATTTCAGTTATTTTTCCGTTATTATTTTTTCATTTATTTTAACTTAACATTATTCTTATGTTTAGTGCTGCAACAATTAATCGATTACCTCAAGGAATTCGATTAGAAAAAAAGCTTCAAATCAAATTTTGCTGCTTCGAGTAATCGTTTAATTAAAGTGGCGTTGTTATGGTTTGTTTTGAAAGAGTTTGCATTTAGTTTTATTGATTTGGGTGTATACACTGCCCTCTAGTGGAAGCAGTTAATATGACACAACTTATTTAACATGGTTGAATCCAGCTGCTCCCTGTTAAGACCAACATAAAGTTGGATTTGTAATTTAGTTAATAGGTATCGTTAGCGGTTTTCTTGTGTGACTATGTGAATAATTTGTTAAGAGCATTGTTAAAAAAAAAGTTACCATTTTATAGCATTCACGCAAGTGGACTTTTGCTATGCTATCCAATTTTTCTTTTGTTGTACTTCGATCCTCATTTATTTATTTATTTTTTTAAAATACTTTTTGAGGCTACTTTCAAGTATTTTAATTTATTTTGAAATTAAAGTGCATTTCACTCTGGGAATTTTATTTTGTAATCACATTTAATGCTCTTTTGAAAGTGCAATCTTAGCAAGCCTTTGTTTGAAATTTCCTAAAATTCTGCAACGCATTAAATGTTCCTAATCCGATTACTTGATTATTCAAACTAACTAGATGATTGATTAATTGACTACAAAAATAATCCATGGCTGCAGACCTACTTAGTATTTTTCAAAACATCAGCAAATTGGAACATAGAAACCTGTTCAATGGAAAAAAGTATGTACATATTTTTTTTTTAACCCAGATATCTCAAAGTAACATATTTTAGAGCTGTAATTGCAATACCGTGGTACCGTGAAACAGAGATATTTTTGCTTAAGGTTATAATACCGTCAGAATCTCATACCAGCCTATTGGTGACTAGTTTGTGAACAGAATAGAAAATGGGCAGATGGCTAGAGGGACAACATCCAATGCATTTTTAGTCAAAGGTCCAACTGCTGTGAAATGACAGCTTGGTAGTGGGTGGGCGACTGGTATCATTGGAATGTCATTTCAAGACGGAGGCTGGTGGGGGTGACCCCACTTTTCGGGAGAAGAAGAGCAGAGAGATTGCGCCACCAGCTCTCGACTCCCATCAGCTCGTCATCCCATCACACTCCCACAACATCCTGCATTATACGTGTGGCGGGTTAATGGCTTCCTGAGACCTGAGGCCAGTGTAAGAGGCCACGATGCGTTTTCCAGCATTGTTTCATAATCACGTTACTGAAAAGAAAAACCTCAGTCGGAGTGAACACTTTGCCTCAAGTCATGTAGCTACAGTAAATGAGGAAAGCTGAATATTTGAGATAGACATGATTGAGAAAGGAAAGGAAAATAGCACTTATTGTTGGAACTGTTTAAAGGTGCTAGGAAATACGAAGCACTTTAAAACATTAAAATGACGATTTTTCATCTAGAAAAAAACATTGACACTCAAATTTCTGTTTGACCCTCCCCTCCCCTAACCACACTCACTTTTAATCCGCAAACCAGGCCTCTGAGAGGCTTGGGCCCGGGTGTGGTCGCACCCCCACTAAGTTCCGCCCCTGATTCCATGCATAGACTATCAGTTGTGTAGTGGACCAAACATACACGAGGACACTGGTGTTTCAACCTAGGTGAAAATTCAATTTAATAAAAGTCACAAAAGAAACAGTTTTACAAAATTTCTTGGGCCCAACATAACAGAGGTCAACATAACAAAAGGCTTCAACCAAACTGACCTCCAGACACATCTCTGTGGCCGTTTAAATCAGGGTGGACTCTACTAACGACCACCTGTAGGAGGTATGACAAATTAACCAAACATTGTCAACTACATAAAACAACAACAGATGAAAAATATACAAATAAACATTCAAATAATTAACTAATGTGCATTTAAACAAACAGTGAAAACTTTACACCAAACAGTCATAAATAAATCAACTTAAATATCCCCCCCCTTCAGAATGGTTGGTGCCAGATCTTACACAGCTGTGGTCATTATCCCAAATTGGCAAATAAAATCCAGTAAGCATTCAGACAAATATTAACTAAAGTGTGCACCCATTAGAAAATACATGTCCGAAAATACAGTATATCAAATAAATAATTAACTAAATCTTGAAACACTAAAGCCTGAGTTATACTCCCGCGTTGCGGTGACGGCGTAGCGACTACGGCGTCATTCGACATTCGATAGTTCTGCGGTGAGGTAACACGTTGCTCTGTAATTCACCGCCAAGCCACTAGAGGGATGTGGCGTTATGTTTGTACGGTTTTGGGGCATGCTTGTTTACTTCCGCTAGTCGGAGAAAAATAAACAATGCAATATGGAACTCTTGAAAGTAAATATTCTGCTCATCAACACTGAATAAATATTGAACATACAAATGTTGAGGGGCAGGGGACGCAGGAGACGGTTTCGAGGTGGTCTGGCCGACTTTGATGCCGCACAGTTTTAGACTGAGGTGGAGAGAGCTAGCTGTGGCGCCTAGCTTCAAACTGGCGTCGAGCACTGCGTTCAAGGTCTGCAAAGCCCTCCAGCCCGATTTGTTTGCCGTGTCCTACAACCAGCCAGTGGGAAGCCATAGCAGATTTCTGGCGTCTAGGGAACTTCCCAAACTGCTTTGGGAGGCTTGATTTTAAGGTTATCATAAAAAGCACCGAGGCACTCTCAATCAGTGATGATGTATCGTGTGTGTGAACTGTCTGTTATTGAAAATTAAAGATCAAAACAACTCTTGACACCAAATCTGTGCTTTATTCTTTATATACTTGAAGTGTGACACGTAAATAAGTCACAAACTCACAGCAAACATATGTACACAGTAAATGATGAAGTGCACCAACCAAAAATACGACATAAAGTGATAAAAAGTTGGCAGTTTTTGGCCGACGGGGTCACCGCTTCGTGTGGCCACTCGATTCCGACCACCCACGTCTCGGTGGTTCTTCCATTTATTTATTTTTTCGATCGCCGACCTTGCCATTTGGCAATCACAATAATAATTTCTTGACGAGACTTGCTCTTCGATGATACTCCCGTCGGCTTGGTCCATTTTTGCGTGTAGAAAACAATGTTTGATTCTATTGTACAATGGCGGTGTTTTCGCGGTAAATCGGAAACAACAGTCTGAGCGGACCAATCACAGTCCGTTTTCGCTACGTCATACGCGTCTACGCGACGCGAAGGTTACAAAAATCGAGAGGTGCGCGTCAGGCTACGGCGTAGGGTCGTAACTCGATTCTTCCTTGACGGCGTAGGTCTGACGCGGAAGTATAACTCAGGCTTAAACCGTGGTGGTAGTGGTAGTGGCAGTAACCTCAAAGCTGGGTGCATGGCTCCAACAGATACCAGGAACAACGTCCGACGTCTCCATTCAGAAGAGCACAATCCTAGGGACAGCTCAGAACCTGCGCAGGACCCTCAAACTCCCAGGCTTCTGGTAGAGGACCCGAGCTTGAAAGGAGAGACCATACCGCCCGGGTGGGCGAGACAACGATTTTTTTCACGTTACGCTAAAAAATAAGTTAAAAATAAAAAAATGGCTTACCTCTTTGTCCTCTGAAAGACCATGCCAACCCAACAAAATGTTTACTGCATATGAAATGGGAATGGATTCACCGAGCTGGTGTTAAAGTCCACGCAAATTGATTCGGTCTTCACATTTTTTCCTCCCGAGTTTTTGGCTTCCGGAAACGTATGAAGAAAACATCCTTCATATGTTGTAATGTCTAGAGTCGTTTCTACAAGTTCCAAAAAGCAGTGATCGGCATGCTCGTTTTTGAAAGATTACCGGAGAAAAGTAGCACAAATTACGTTGTTTCTATGCGGGGCGGGTCTATAATGTCCAACTTCGGCTTTACCTCCGCTTCACGATGCAACGTCACGGTCTACGCCATTAAAATATTTTAAAGTTAAATAATTTAACACGAAGAAAAAAGAACAATTGTAGGGGGGGGGGGGGTTAATTTTACTTTTAAATTTCCAAGGCTCTACATTGACTTGTGATATGGTGACCCTGGATCTAGTTTTCTTCCTCGCTTGGGTCTCTCTGTCCTGTATGATTGCTGCCGACTTGGAATAAATTATCAACATGTGTTTCGAAACTTTTTTCCAGCTTTTAAATAGACTCAGTACAAGGGGTTAAGACTAAGGGGCAGTTTACATGGTGACTATCCGAGAAGACGGAAAATTTCATGTTTGCATTTATATGGGCCTGTCTGCATTCGAACAATGTTGCAAATTCCGCATGAAAACAATGTAGTATTCATGCCAGGCCCTAGGGGGCAGTGCAGATTTACAAGGCGACAGCAAATGATGCACTTTGAACCCACCAAAGTTCCTCAGCCCGGAAAAAAATATGCCCGCCCACTCGAAGCAATGGCATTTTTTCTTTTGTTCAAAAAGGCACAAAAATGGAAACATTCAACATATTTAAAAATATTATTAAAACAGTAAATTAAAGTCAACATTCCGCCATATTTGCTGTTTTTAATGTTTAGTAGCACCGCTGCGCACGCCCAGTGTGACGTGTACAAGTGCTGATGTTATCGGCGCGGTGTCGCGCCGCGGGAGCCTTTGATATGCATGCCAAGATAGCCCCCCCTCAATCCCCAACAATTGAATTCTTCCACTTTGGAGGCAGGATTCAGAATGTTTCGTCTTCGCCTTCCGTTTTTGCCGACAACATATGCACACGAGGCAACTCCGCAACACAGTCATTGCGTTTTTGTGTCGCAGAGTCACCATGTAAACTGCCCTTAAAGCCTGAGTTATACTCCTGCGTTGCGGTAACGGCGAAGTGATTACTGCGTCAATGAGCATTCGATAGTTCTGCGGTGAGGGAACGCGTTGCTCTGTAATTCACTGCCAAGCCACTAGAGGTGTGTGGCGTTATGTTTGTACGGTTTTGGGGCATGGTTGTTGACTTCCGCTAGTCTAGTTTAACGGAGAAAAAATAAACAATGCAAGATGGAACCCTTGAATGTAAATCTTCTGCTCATTAACATTTCATAAATGTTGTTCATACAAATGTTGAGGGGCAGTCGATGCAGAAGACGGTTTCGAGGTGGTCTGGCCGACTTTTGATGCCGCACAGAGAGTTCTAGACTCGGGTGAAACAGCTAGCTTCAAACTGGCGTCGAACACTGCGTCCAAGGTCTGCAAAGCCCTCCAGCACGATTTGTTTCCCGTGTCCTACAACCAGCCAGTGGGAAGCCATAGCAGATTTCTGGCATCTATGGAACTTCCCAAACTGCGTTGGGAGCCTTGATTTTAACGTTATCATAAAAAGCACCAAGGCACTGATGTATCGTGTGTGAACTGTCTGTTATGGAAAATTAAAGATCAAAACAACTCTTTTGACACCAAACCTGTGCTTTATTCTTCATATACTTGAAGTGTGACACATAAATAAGTCACAGACTCACAGCAAACATATGTACACAATAAATGTTGAAGTGCACCAACCAAAAATACGACATAAAGTGATCAAAAGTTGGCAGTTTTGGCCGACTGGGTCACAGCTTCGTGTGGCCACTCGATTCCAAACACACACACGTCTCGGTGGTTCTTCCATTTTTTTTTTAAAATCGCCGACCTTGCCATATGGCAATCATAATAATGTCTTGACGAGACTTGTTCTTCGATGATAGTCCCGTCGGCTAGGTCCATTTTTGCGTGTAGAAAAATAAATGTTTTACAATGCCGGTGATTTCGCGCTGAACCGGAAACAACAGTCTGAGCGAACCAATCACAGTCCATTTCCCCCACGTCATATGTGTAGACGTGACGCTAGGCCGACGCTAGGGTTTGAAAAATCAATAGGACCGCGTCAGGCTACGGCGCAGGGTCGTAAATCGGGTCTTCCTTGACGGCGCAGGTCTTACGCGGAAGTATAACTCGGCCTTAAGGTGAACGCGTGGAGTTTGAACTTTGGCCGGGTTGTTGGATTCCACCATCCCGGGTTGTTGGAATTGCGCTAGTGTGGTTCCAGCAGTTCGGTTGGCGTGATTCCAGCAATTTGGCTAGAAGGTCAGATTCCTTAAAAAATTATCAGAGTTATACTAAAAAAATGTGTGCCAGCAGACTGCAAAAATATGCAGCTCTCTGTAGTTGTTACATCAATTTCTGTTTGGAGATTGTTAGTGGGCGGGGCCAAGGCAGCTGAGGAAGGAGGACAAAATAGAAAACCGTGACTAAAGTAGTGTGACCCTGGCTTGACACTGAAACTAAACTAAAAACCCGTTTTCTTTTTACGCTCCTTCAAATCAACTGATCCCAGAATGACACGCTCAAATGCATATTAAAAGAGTCAGGTTCAGTTGAGTTGTGCTCTAAATGCTTTATTGTGATTGACACTCAAACCCGCCAACACGATCTAAATCAAATGTGAAATGGCGAGACCCCCAATGATACATATTTATGTGCGCCACCGTGGAAATGCTATCCCAATAAATCTGACCACGTCTCATCTGGGGAGCAAACATGAATTATATATCAGCCATAGACACTTCACTCAGCAAATAAGGCGGAATAATGTGCAACGGGATGCATTTTTCACGCCGCTAAGCCGGGGGGACATCTACGCCGGTGAAATGTCAAAGCCCTGAAAAGCCACGGGAGATACATTCCTGGATTTGTAAGAGGGATTTTCCCCGCCAGCAGATGCGGGTGAATATTAATGAGGCGAGGAAGTGCTCTCCTCTGCTTTTGTGCCGGCCCGAGTCGTCGTGACAGCATGGAGGAGAGGTCGCATTCAGGAAATTGATACCACTGACTCACCCTGAGGTTACATTTGGTCGTATTAAAAAAAAAATCCTTGGTGATATTAACCCTTGAGCTCTGAATAACCGAGTTGAGTTCAAACTAAACGGCGTCTTTAGATTACAGAAGCATTGGATGAGAAATTGCATAATCACGCATAGACTCCATCATCAGTTGACAAGACAGCTCCCACAGACATTGCGCCACGCCTTCACGTAGGGGGCCCACTCAGGCAGAATGTTGAGTTTGATTTCACTGTAATAGACTCAAACACACGTTCTAACGCCGGATTTAGGTGGAAACAGGACTAAGGTTTTACTGCACACAATCAGGCAGCTGTGTCTCAAGAGTGATTTGGTTGAGGATTTAAGTTAATTCTTATATTAAATAGCACCATGCATGCACTTTGAAATGTTGTGAGAAAAAAAATAAATGGATAAAATTTGTGTAACTTTGGTTTGAAATATTTACGTAAAATGAACGATAACTGCCCATTTTTTGCTTTTAACCTGGAATCTCGACTGTTTTACGTTCGTATCTAAAGAAATTGCGTGATTTAAACATTCATTTATATTAATTTTTAACTTTCGTGACGGCCACTATGTTGGATTACACAATACCGTAACGTTGGCTTGAAATATTTACGTAAAATGAACGAGATCTGCCCGTATTTTTGCTTTTAACCAAGAATGTAGACTCTTTTACGTTCATATCTATAGCAATTGCGCAATTTCAGCATTTATTTACAAGAATTTTCAACTTAATAGGGTCTTTGTTTCGTGACGGCCGCCATGTTGGATTACACAATACTGTAACTTTTGCTTGAATTATTTATGTAAAATGAACGAGAACTGTCCATTTTTTCCTTTTAACCAACATTTGTCTCTACATTCATATCTTTAGCAATCGCGCGATTTAAGCATTTATTTACATGAATTTAAAAAGCATTGTTTTATGACGGCCGTCAAGTTGGATTACACAAAACTTTAACCTTTGCTTGAAATATATACGTAAAATAAACTATAAATGCCCGTTTTTTGCTTTCAAACAAGAATCTAGACTGTTTTACATTCATATCTATAAAAATTGCACGATTTAAGCATTTCTTTACAAGATTTTTCAACGTAAAAGCTCTTTGTTTCGTGACGGCCGCCATGTTGGATTACACAATGCTATAACTTTGGCTTGAACTATTTACGTAAAATGAACAAGAACTGCCCATTTTTTGCTTTTAACCAACCTTTGTCTTTATGTTCATATCTTTAGCAATCGCGCGGTTTAAGCTTTTATTTACAAGAATTTTCAACCTAAAAA
This sequence comes from Corythoichthys intestinalis, assembly GCF_030265065.1. Taxonomy (NCBI): domain Eukaryota; kingdom Metazoa; phylum Chordata; class Actinopteri; order Syngnathiformes; family Syngnathidae; genus Corythoichthys; species Corythoichthys intestinalis. The sequence goes on along the minus strand of NC_080405.1, from coordinate 45,984,943 downwards.
GCATTGTTTCGTGACGGCCGTCAAGTTGGATTACACAATATAGTAACTTGCTTGAAATATTTACATAAATTTAACTGTAACAGGCAGTTTTTTGCTTTTAACCAAGAATCTCGACTGTTTTACGTTCATATCTAAAGAAATTGCGTGATTTAAGCATTCATTTATATTAATTTTTAACTTTCGTGACGGCCACTATGTTGGATTACACAATACCGTAACTTTGGCTTGAAATATTTACGTAAAATGAACGAGATCTGCCCGTATTTTTGCTTTTAACCAAGAATGTAGACTCTTTTACGTTCATATCTATAGCAATTGCGCAATTTCAGCATTTATTTACAAGAATTTTCAACTTAATAGGGTCTTTGTTTCGTGACGGCCGCCATGTTGGATTACACAATACTGTAACTTTTGCTTGAATTATTTATGTAAAATGAAAGAGAACTGTCCATTTTTTCCTTTTAACCAACATTTGTCTCTACATTCTATCTTTAGCAATCGCGCGATTTAAGCATTTATTTACATGAATTTAAAAAGCATTGTTTTATGACGGCCGTCAAATTGGATTACACAAAACTTTAACCTTTGCTTGAAATATATACGTAAAATAAACTATAAATGCCCGTTTTTTGCTTTCAAACAAGAATCTAGACTGTTTTATATTCATATCTATAAAAATTGCACGATTTAAGCATTTCTTTACAAGATTTTTCAACTTAAAAGCTCTTTGTTTCGTGACGGCCGCCATGTTGGATTACACAATACTGTAACTTTGGCTTGAACTATTTACGTGAAATGAACGAGAACTGCCCATTTTTTGCTTTTAACCAACCTTTGTATTTAGCAATCGCACGGTTTAAGCTTTTATTTACAATAAATTTCAACCTAATAAGCATTGTTTCGTGACGGCCGTCAAGTTGGATTACACAATATAGTAACTTGCTTGAAATATTTACATAAATTTAACTGTAACTGGCCGTTTTTTGCTTTTAACCAAGAATCTCGTCTGTTTTACGTTCATATCTAAAGAAATTGCGTGATTTAAGCATTTAGATACAAGAATTTTCAACTTAAAAAGCTCTTTGTTCTGGACGGCCGCCATGTTGGAGTACATAGTACTGTAACTTTCGCTTGAAATATTTACGTAAAATGAACTATAACTGCCAGTTTTCTGCTTTTAACCAAGAATCTAGACTGTTTTACGTTCATTTCTATAAAAATTGCATGATCTAAGCATTTATTTACAAGAATTTACAACTTAAAAAGCTTTTTGTTTCGTGACGGCCGCCATGTTGGAGTATACAATACTGTAACTTTTGCTTGAAATATTTACATAAAATGAACTGTAACTGCCCGTTTTTTGCTTATACCCATGAATCTAGACTGTTTTACGTTCATTACTTTAGCAATCGCGAGATTTAAACATTTGTTTACAAGAATTTTCAACCTAAAAACCATTTTTTTGTGACGGCTGCCAAGATGGATTACACAGTACAGTAACTTTTGCTTGAAATATTTACGTAAAATAAACTATAACTGCCCGTTTTTTGCTTTTAACCAAGAATCTCGACTGTTTTACGTTCATATCTAAAGAAATTGCGTGATTTAAGCATTTATTTACAATAATTTTTAACTTAAGAAGCTCTGTGTTTCGTGACAGCCGCCATGTTGGATTACACAATACTGTAACTTTGGCTTGAAATATTTACGTAAAATGAACGAGAACTGCCCATTTTTTGCTTTTAACCAACCTTTGTCTTTATGTTCATATCTTTATCAATCCCGCGATTTAAGCATTTATTCACAAGAATTTTCAACTTAAAAATAATTGTTTCGTGACGGCCTCCAAGTTGGAATACACGAAACTGTAACCTTTGCTTGAAATATTTACATAAAATGAACTATAACTGCCCGTTTTTTGCTTTTAATCAAAAAGCTTTACTGTTTTACGTTCAAATCAATAGAAATTGCGTGATTTAAGCATTTATTTGCAATAATTTTCAATTTAAGAAGCTCTTTGTTTTGTGATGGCCGCCATGTGGGAGTACACAATACTGTAACTTTTGCTTAAAATATTTACGTAAAATGAACTATAACTGCCCGTTTTTCGCTTTTAACCTAGAAGCTTGACTGTTTTACATTCATATCAAAAGAAATTGCGTGATTTAAGCATTTATTTGCAATAATTTTCAATTTAAGAAGCTCTTTGTTTTGTGATGGCCGCCACGTTGGAGTACACAATACTGTAACTTTTCCTTGAAATATTTACGTAACTATAACTGCCCGCTTTTTGTTGTCGTTGCTTTTAACCAATAATATCGACTGTTTGACATTCATATCCAGATAAATTGTGTGATTTAAGCATTTGTTTACAATAATTTCCAACTTAAGAAGCTCATTGTTTTGTGACGGCCGCCATGTTGGATTTTGTAAAAAAAAAAAATTAAGTTGCTATTCCTGGCAGAAACTTATATGATATGTTAAATATTGATATTGATCCTAAAAATATAGGTGATTATCTCTGCAGATTTTTGTGCATCTAGCATATCATTTGAGAATTTTATAGCCATTTTAAGTTTTGTTATACTTCTATAAAATATCGTTAATCAGGATTTTATTATGGAACGACTTTGAATTTGTTGATGCTGCTGCTCATGGAGACTCATATATGCTTAAGAGAGGTGCCGGTTTTGGTTTTAGGTCGCTAGTGGCGCTGGTTTTGAAAATGGGTTAGGGCACTAGCATGTGTGTTTTGGATAGTTATTTTGAGATTTAGGGCGTATTTAGGGGTACATAAAGGGTTAAATCCGACTTTTGCGGAAATTACGCTTACGTTACTAAACATAGGAACTAAACTTGTTCGTAACCAGGGGACTACCAGTTCATATTTCCAGTTTGAGTAAGTAGTTGGAGGTTGTTACTTTCCAAAAGTAGATGAAGTAGTCATAATAAATAATAGAAGGGACGATGGGGTATTAGTTTCACTATAATAGCGGTAGTAGAAGATGTAGTAGTTGGGTTGGTGTAGAAAGAAAGAAGAAAGAAAGCATGTTGTATCATGGTATTATTAGCATTAATGGATGGGTATAAAAATGTTTTTATGCCTTTCGACATTTATTAAGATAATAAGAATCGGATCTCAGGATCTTTTTCAATGTGAATTCATATAGAAAGGATGAAGAAAGTGATGTGAAGAAAGACGTTAAGTGTTTCCTAATCATTCCTTTTTGCTACTGTTGCTCCGCCACTGAAACTGCACAGATGTTGGTTTGAACATAGAGAACAAAGCAGGCTGAAGAAAAACACTGCCTTCCAGAGAAAGGCCACTTGATGGAATTGGCTCCATATGAGGCACGAATGGTGTAGTGGCACATTTTGATGATTTCAAAGCAGGCAGTCTTGATGGATGGGCTCCATATGAGTGGGAAGTCCAGTCTAATCCACTCCCCTCCGTTCTAATTTTGCCCAGTCCAGTTCAATTCTTACTACCTCCTCTAAACAGCTCACGCTTGATAATCCTGCCAAGCATGTGGATGTGGTTCAGGAAAAACATTTCCACATGTACTCATTCAAAACAGGATGGGCAAGAAACAGCCTGTGTTTTTCAACTCCATCCATCATTTTTTATCCTACTTAACATGTTCAAGTTGACAGGTTTTCAATTCAACATTTCAAGACAGACTTTGGAAGTTAGGGTAGGGTGACCAAACCTCTTATGCCCGGACATGTCCACTTTTCATATCCTGTCCGGGACATCCGGCGAGGTTTTATAAATTCATGAGAATGTCCGGTTCTCATTATTTTTCTCGGGACCAATTAGCGTGTGTTGAAATCGACTGACGTTTTGCACAGAATACTACGGTACTGTGCTGCCTGTGACATGTTCGTAGAAAGTTTGCCCAGCTGTTAAGACTTTTATTACGATCAATATGTACAATGGGGCAAATAAGTATTTAGTGAACCACCAATTGTGCAAGTTCTCCTACTTGAAAATATTAGAGAGGCCTGTAATTGTCAACATGGGTAAACCTCAGCCATGAGAGACAGAATGTGAAAAAAAAACGAAAATCACATTTTTTGATTTTCAAAGAATTTATTTCCAAATTAGAGTGGAAAATAAGTATTTGGTCATCTACAAACAAGCAAGATTTCTGGCTGTCAAAGAGGTCTAACTTCTTCTAACGAGGTCTAACGAGGCTCCACTCGTTACCTGTATTAATGGCAGCTGTTTTAACTCATTATCGGTATAAAGACAACTGTCCTCAACTTCAGTCAGTAACACTCCAAACTCCACTATGGCCAAGACCAAAGAGCTGTCGAAGGACACCAGAGACAAAATTGTAGACCTGCACCAGGCTGGGAAGACTGAATCTACAGTAGGTAAAACACTTGGGGTAAAGAAATCAACTGTGGGAGCAATTAGTAGAAAATGGAAGACATACAAGACCACTGATAATCTCCCTCGATCTGGGGCTCCATGCAAGATCTCACCCCGTGGCGTCAAAATGATAACAAGAACGGTGAGCGAAAATCCCAGAACCACACGGGGGGACCTAGTGAATGACCTACAGAGAGCTGGGACCACAGTAACAAAGGCTATACTATCAGTACACAATGCACCGCCAGGGACTCAAATCCTGTAGTACCAGACGTGTCCCCCTGCTGAAGAAAGTACACGTCCAGGCCCGTCTGCGATTCGCTAGAGAGCATTTGGATGATCCAGAAGAGGACTGGGAGAATGTGTTATGTCAGATGAAACCAAAATAGAACTTTTTGGTAGAAACACAGGTTCTCGTGTTTGGAGGAGAAAGAATGCTGAATTGCATCCGAAGAACACCATACCCACTGTGAAGCATGGGGGTGGAAAAATCATGCTTTGGGGCTGTTTTACTGCAAAGGGTCCAGGACGACTGATCAGTGTAAAGGAAAGAATGAATGGGGCGATGTATCGAGAGATTTTGAGTGAAAATCTCCTTCCATCAGCAAAGGCATTGAAGATGAGACGTGGCTGGGTCTTTCAGCATGACAATGATCCCAAACACACAGCCCGGGCAACAAAGGAGTGGCTTCGTAAGAAGCATTTCAAGGTCCTGGAGTGGCTTAATCAGTCTCCAGATCTCAACCCCATAGGAAATCTGTGGAGGGAGTTGAAAGTCCGTGTTGCCCAACGACAGCCCCAACACAACACTGCTCTAGAGGAGATCTGCATGGAGGAATGGGCCAAAATACCAGCAACAGTGTGTGAAAAGCTTGTGAAGGGTTACAGAAAACGTTTGGCCTCCGTTATTGCCAACAAAGGGTACATAACAAAGTATTGAGATGAACTTTTGGTATTGACCAAATACTTATTTTCCACCATGATATGCAAATAAATTCTTTAAAAATCAAACAATGTGATTTTCTTTTTTTTTTTTCCACATTCTGTCTCTCGTGGTTGAGGTTTATCCATGTTGACAATTACAGGCCTCTCTAATATTTTCAAGTGGGAGAACTTGCACAATTAGTGGTTGACTAAATACTTATTTGCCCCACTGTATGGTGGCCGCTAATTTCCTTACTGTCTAGCCTCATAGTTCGCAATATGTACGTAAAATGAATGATACCTCCACGGTTTTTTTGCTTTCAACCAAAAATCGAGACTCTTTTAGGTCCATATCTATAAAGAATTCAGGGATTTAAGCATTTATTCACAAGAATTTTCAACAGAAAAAGCTGTTTGTCTGTGTTTCCACTCGGTCAACTTTGACGGCGATAGGCCCCCTATGAATCGGCCCCGCGCCCCGTGTGCCGTCAATACATTATGAAGTCTATGGTATGGTCACCCGATGTTAGGGTGTTAAATATTTTTGTTTCAAGCATGGTTTAGGTATATTCTTCAGGGGAAATTATTTACAGTACATTATAAGTACTAGTTGGCAGTTATACAGTTAGACAAAATAGTGGAATAGAGTAGGAAGTAGCAATGTTAGCTAGCTATTTTCTTAATCTATCATTTTAAGCAACCGTAGTTCGAGAGTTCTCATCATTAGCGTTTTTGTGATTCGTGGGGGACATGGGGGGCGGCAAGTGGGCTTAACATGAGATATTTTGCGCTTCACCTTTGACATTTAGCGTGTCAGTGAGCTGCTCTCCTCATTAGCCTCTGCATGCATGGCAGGAGTGCACTTCAATGCTCTCTCTTTCGACAAGCACTGACACCGAAAACACAAGGCCGCTAATGCTTACACTATGTGACAGCGACAGGAGTGAGAAAATAATTTTGTCTGGATAATATTCTACAATCTGCATTAAAAAGTTCCAATATGATAATTAGGGCTGTCAAAATTATCGCGTTAACGGGCGTTAATTAATTTTTTTAGTTAATCACGTTAAAATATTTGACGCAATTAACGCATGCACTGAATGACCAGCTCGCACATTGCCTCAAACATATTACAATGAGGCCGTTTATGGACATTAAGAGTGAAGAGAATGCCACTGGCCGCTTGGGGGCAGCGCCGTTCCATACTAATGTTATTTCTTCTAAATGTGGGAGAATTAGTAGTTGACTAGTTGTGAGATGTTTATGCTGTATGCACAATGCAATGCAAATAGCTATTTGTGCTCCACACTTATTTTGGTAAGTTTTCTTTCTTTTAGTGGCAATTATGTGTCTCTTGTTGTATTTTGGGTAATATATGTGCAGAGATATATATCTTATAAAGGCGAGTGGACACAGGCGTTCTTTGGACTGCGCCGTTTATTGGCATAAGCTTCTCCTTCACAACAAACATAAGTATCGTTTAGTGAAAGCACAACAAAAATAATATTCCTATCCCGCCCAAAAAAAATAATGTTCACAAAAAGAAAAGCACTTCAGTCTATAGTAATGAGGCCCTATTCTCACAGTTAAACACCAATGCAAAATGAACTGGCACTCCATATCAAAATAGCTATGCAAAATACACGTAAAACTTACTCAGACTTTGGTCACTCTATTCTTATTATTGTTATTTTTATTCTTCTTATTATTATATTAAATCTACTTTTGATGGAAAATTTTACAAACTTTATTAAAACGAAAACATGAAGAGGGGTTTTGATATAAAATTACTGTAAATTGTAACTATAACATTTGTCTTTTAAGAACTACAAGTCTTTCTATCCGTGTATCACTTTAACAGAAAGAATGTTAATAATGCCATTTGTGATTTATTGTTACAATAAACAAATACAGTACTTATGTAAAGTATATTGTATGTATATATCCGCCTTGTGTCTTATCTTTCCATTCCAACAATAATTTACAGAAAAATATGGCATATTTTATAGATGGTTTGAATTGCGATTAATTGTGATTAATTACGATTAATTAATTTTTAAGGTGTAATTAACTCGATTAAACATTTTAACCGTTTGACACCCCTAATGATAATACAACATTGCATTGCACTTGATGCTAATTTCAGCTAGGTCTGAAATGTTGCTTCTTACATTGGGGACGTTTTTTTGAGTAGGACCAAATTGTTGCGGTAGGTCTGAAATTCTAACATTATCTCAACGTTTTGAAAGATGTGAATAATCTGGAATTTTGGCTATATTTGCAAGAAACCTGAAAGTGCGTATGACACCAAAAAACATGTTTATTTCATATTTCACGTGGTGTTTTATGCTCCTGAATGAAATGGATGTGTGTGGAAGCGATCGTTTTATATATTCAATTTTTGAATCCCGCGCCATGAAAATGAGTTACTTACGGCTCCAGTTTCTGGTTTAGGACGAATGCGAATGTGACGTCACCAGGGTGAGCGTCTCACAATACGGTATCTTTTCATGGCATCCCGATGGACAGCGGATTCGGCTGATTTTGCGGATTAATTCCTTTATTTTTTGCATCACGCCAGCCAAACGGCTGCAGAAAAATGTTGCTGCACCAGGGAGAGGCATGTGAGCCTTTTTGAGGTTTCATAAGGTTCCCATTCACCGGCAGATATAGGCCAAAACAAGCCCTACTACTGTGGGACCATTGGACTTACGAGGAAGTGAGTAAACATTGTGTTTTGTATTCTGTCAAATACTGGGATCATTTTAATACGGAGGTGACTTGCATTTTGTGGCTAACATGCTCCTTGTCCCCTCGGCCGACGACCAGCGGCTTGTCGCACATCCCCCCACCGGGAGAGCACTATACTCAGCTTATTGCCTTGTTCATGTGCCGGGTGTTCTGTCAAATATTCCACCCGATCAGAAGTTGTAACTTTGTGTTAAAAATGGTCGCGAATACAGCATTTACAAAGTGAACACTACAAACTTTCTTTAAATAAAGGACTATTTACTTACGTTTGATCATGGATGGGCATGTAAAGTAGAAAAGCTCTCCTCAGACACATTCTGCCATGTTAGCTGCACAACAACTGCAGCCGCTCTCCTATGACTCTCTCGCTGTTTACGTCTTTGCCGTGTAGTAAAGCATTATTTTTCCATATTCGTGTTGACTATGCGGCAGCTACCCCCTCCTCCGACGTCGGCTGGTTTGTCTGGGGGTCATTGTCCAGCTGCTTTCCCGCAAACGAGCCCTCTGCCCCCAGTAGGGGAACAACGAGCTCTAACTTGCTCGCTGCCGGGTGGGTTGCCGATCGGCGAAGACAATTGACAACCCCACCGTGTGAAATATTCCTGGGTAGTTGTGTGTGATTTTTCGCGTCGGAGACTTTAAACATTACTCGGTTTGGGTTAGCATGTCAGCTAGCTGTCATGCCTCTTGTTTTGTTTACATAGTCCGAAGCCGGGGCAGGGATATTACAAAAGCCTGACTAACTACGGTTGCATAAAATATCACTTGGGAGATGCGACAGTAAAGGTGAAGTCGACAGTTTTGACCATTATGGAGTAATTTTGCCATGTCGTGCTGAATATATTCATTTTTATTATTTCATATTCCATTTAGCACAAGACCGTTTCTTTGTCATGACCATACCATTTATTTAGCTATTGGGGAAAAATACTTGGATAAAAAGAATATCCTGTAAAAATATTGGAGAGACTGAAACAATGACATTTTGCGGCTCTCTTCGTCGCATTTTCCTCGTTTTGAATATTTCCCACTCAATGGGCTGAATAGTAAAACAGATAAAACCATTCGTCATCCTCCTGTTGGGGATGCTAGAGCCCTATAATGGTAGGCGTGGCTAACCGGCAGATTAAAAGACTCATTTCTAATTTCTAAAATATGATTCTAATTTACATAATAATGCTATTTAAGACTTTTTGGTAACACTTTACAATAAGGGTCCTTTAATTAACATTAGTTAATGCATTTTTAGACAATAACTAATGTTTTAAGTAACATTACAATAATTAATATAATTGCTTATCTAACATTTATTAATATATTAATTAACATGAGTTAAAGCATTAGTTAATGCATTAGTTAACACGTTAGTTAATGTATAACCAGACAGTAACTAATGGTTTGGTAAAATTAAAAAAAAAATACTGGTATACTAGTATAGGCCTATACAGGGTTAAGGTTAGGGTTTAGTGTTAGGGTTTGTTAACTTAAGCATTGATAATTTCTTAGTTAAGGAACACAAGTGCTAAACAATAAGGGTCCAAAAAGCATTCAGTAATGGTTAATAAAGGTTAAGGGGGAGATCCAAAAAGCATTCAGGAATGGTTAATAAAGGTTGGGGGGGGGGGGGGGGGGGGGGGGGCTTAAGCATTTATAATTTCTTAGTTAAGGGACACATGTGCTACACTTTACAATAAGGGTCCAAAAAACATTAAGTAATGGTTAATTAAGGTTAAGTAATACTTATGAGGTACGTTCACGTGAAATAATACCATACTTTAGGTTAGGTTATTATATATATTATATATAATACATAACATTAATTCACATATACATTCGTGCATTATTAAATACTTATTAATGTATACTGGTACTAGTTAGTGATTATGTTATTTTAAAATGAAAAACATTGCTCTGTAAGTCCTTGGGTGCTGCTAACCTAAAAAATGCTTAAGTTAAAAAACCCTCACCCTAAACCCTAACCCTATATAGGTCTATATATATTTTTAATTTAACCAAACTATTAGTTACTGTCTGGTTATCCATTAACTAATGCATTAACTAATGTAAATTAATATACGGTATTACTGAATGTTGAATAAGGGATTATATGAATTATTATAATGTTACTTAAACATTAGTTATTTTCTTAAAACGCATTAACTAATGCATTAACTTAAAGCATTAACTCATGTTAATTAATATATTAATACATGTTAGATAAGGGATTAAATGAATTATTGTCAAGTTACTTAAACATGAGTTATTGTCTAATAATGCATTAACTAATGTTAATTCAGGGACCCTTATTGTAAAGTGTTTCCAACTTTTTTCCTCCTGTCGTACGCACTTTAAGCTGAGTCACATGATTTGCTTTTACAGGCCACATTAAAGACTGTGATGTGTTCCCGGGCAGCTAGTTTGACACCTCTGCATTCAAACATCATTTTGGCTAGTTTATGGCCTGACATTTTTCTGGTGCATTTAGCATTTTAAGAGACGTCAAATTGCACACCACCATTCTACAAGGCCGCCCTTCCCCCTTGTCCTATTCCAACCTGGATCAAGTAAACTCCCTGTCAGCACTTTCCCCCGCAGCCTGGCACTCTGTTTATTTTTGCAAGACACACACAGCTGAATAGACTTTCATAACTGGTGCATCCCGGCTTGTCACAACTCGTAAGCAAGCTGCCAGGACCGCGCCGCGCCGCTCGAGTCCCGCCATTCCGTGCTCACTCAACGGATGAGTGCGCCCGGCTCGGTCTCCTCGGGCCGTTTGGAAAACTGCACCGCTCAGGATGGAGAAAGGAGGGAGGGGTGTTTTTGCGCTGAGCAAGATAGCATGGATGCAATTTGATAGATGGACACAAAAACATTGGAATCTTCAACCTTGTAGTTTTTGCTTCCCGCTCAGTCGATTTGAGGCTCAAGTGGGAGTTTCCGAGCATTCCACAGCGGTTTCATCCGGTGTTAATCTGCACAGATTTGAATTAGTGTCCACAAGACACCTTTGATCTTGATCTCAAGATTCTGATTGGTTGTTTGAAGGCAGGGGGGCACTTTCCCATTATGGAGTCAAGAGAAGGAAGCATTTTTTGCCTTCTGATACCAGGGTACCATCTTGAACCCTATGAACTTATGACGACAGGGCTGGCTGCTTGACTGCTTTGCTAAATGTTGGCCGCCTCGGGGAAAAAGTTGGCGAGCGGAGGGATCAACTGGCAGGAGGGGCATGACATTGTTGTTTTAATGCCAAAGAAAGCCAGCTAAATGAGGTTTAAAGTAGCTTCAGATGGAGAAAAAACACACTAAACACCAAACAAGCAACTGCTTGAATGTGTTTTTCGCCCTGTGATATGATGCAAAATCCAGTGGATACACAAAGTGAGGGTTGCGCACCACTGGAGGTGCTCAATATTCACATGGGTTAAGGCTTTGAAGAAAAATTGAACTCACTTGATGCATGCAGTGTAAATCTAACCATCAACGCTGGCAGAGAAATAGCAATTTGCGTTGGTTGTGGATATGGCATTGTACAACTGATAAGTATACGGGAGGTAAAAAAATTTAAGACACTGAGAAAGTGTCCCAAAGCTTTTAACCGTGGGGTGTACACAGTTGGTTGATTTGTTGGTTGGCTCAGATGGTAGATGGGAAGGCACTGTAGGTAGATAGACAAATACCATAGATACAGTGTATCACAAAAGTGAGTACACCCCTCACATTTCTGCAGATATTTAGGTATATCTTTTCATGGGACAACACTGACAAAATGACACTTTGACACAACTGTGTGCAGTTTATATAATAGAGTTCATTTATTTTCCCTTCAAAATAACTCAAAATATAGCCATTAATATCTAAACCCCTGGCAACAAAAGTGAGTACACCGCATGGGAACTACGTACATCCCTAAATGTCCAAATTGCGTACTGCTTGTCATTTTCCCTCCAAAATGTCATTTGACTCGTCACAGGAGTGCTGTCAGCATTGCTGCAGAGATTGAAGAGGTGACTGAAATGACTGATGACTTAACCCCCCCCCCACCACCACCACCACACAGAGTCACACGCACTCTCACACAGCCCTGACAGATTAATGTCGACTACATGCTTTCCCCTTCAAAGAAGAGGGATGTTAGAATTTTTTTTTAGCTAGCAGCAGCCATTGTAAGTAACGTAAAAAGATGTCAATGTTGTGGAGGTGAGGGAAACACCACTAACTTTGCTACTGAAAGTCTGACCTGAATCAGAGTTAGCATAACATTGAACTGTGTGAACTTGCTAACCTGCAAAACAACTGTTGTCAGGCCAGCCTCCACAAAAAACAACGAAGTCAAGCTAGCCATCCCTCATTTGGATCAGTGTTTGCATTATGTGCATTACAGTAAGGCAACGAGTTGGCTTCAGACTGCAAGTCTATTTAAAAAAAAAAAAAAAAAAACAAGGGGGGAGCTATCCAAGAATGGGTCCACTTCAGGGGGGGGTGGTGGTTAGCGTCCCTACCTGCCGAGTGGAAGCGTCGTGTGCGTGCAGGTTCGCGTCCCAGCCTAGTCAGAGGTGGGAGCGGAACCCGGGGTGGTGCTGAGACGCCGTTTACAATGGTGCCGTGACCCGGATCGGCAGCGAAGGTTTGGGGGGGGGGGGTTTAACGGGTACACGCAGGTCCATTGTGGAGCGTGGAAACCCCCCTGCCGATTCCTTCATGTAGGGACGCTGGCGGCTGTGCCATTGGCTCGGGCTTTATGGCGCAGTGGTTAGCGTCCCTACCTGCCGAGTGGAAGCGTCGGTGGGAGTGGAACGCGGGGCGGTGCTGACACACCGGTTACACAAGTACGCATCAGAATTTCATGAGAGTACTTTGCTTCCAATCTTGGGGTAGTTTATTATCCCTCAGATGTAGATTGGTCCGTAGGTATCTCAGATTTTTGTTCATGAATTTTATTCCCTAACCCCTTAATATTACAATACTTTTTTTGGGGTCTAGGGGTGCTCCAGTGTCCCCCAGAAGTGGACCAATTCTTGGATAGCTCCCTATTTTTAAATATAATTAGTTGCACTTCAAAATGTTTCTTTAGTAGTTCTTGAAAACAAAGGTTTCAAAGAATACAAAACCTATGCCGTTGCGTGTTGAATGTTTGGTACAAAAAGAAATTGCCTCATATCAATCCAAATCAGTACAAAGATGATTAAATCAATAGAGTAACAATACAACACTTTTGGCGCAAATTGTGTCAGTGCTTTTCAGACGTGAGTGCCAGTCATTTTATCTAATGGCGTAAAGCAAGCAACACGTCACTTCCGCTCATTAATATTCATGACATTAGCTACTGTTGCTAAGTAAGGACAAGCCACCATTTGTCCCTAATAGGAAATGAATGGAAATTGTGTACGAAGGAGATGTTTACGGAGTTGAACCAACCAATTCTCTCCAAAAATGATGTGCCTGGTGCAGGGGTCGCGTTAACCGGAAATTTTCCGTTGTTGACCGGTTTTTTAAAACGGTGACGGAAAAAACTGAAGTCCGTCCGTCATTTTGACAGGTTGCAATTCACACCCCAGACCACAGGGTGGCGAGTTAGCATATTAATTAGCTATTGTCTCTCTTAATGCATGACGTCATTGGCTATTCTGTCAGAATATTGTAGCGTCACCGGGGTCTGGCGGCGGCACCGTGATTGACACATCAACGCGAGGTTCTTATTGGTGCACCCGGTGTGCCAGGGCGTCATCCAATTGATGGACAAGATTGCCGCCTGTGTATAGACCCCAATCACATGACGTCACAACTCCGCCCCCCTGACCGGAGCCGCCATATTGTGTGTCAGCTCGTCATGTTTACACATTACTGCTACGTACATGCCTCCTATTACGGCATGTTTTTCTGCCCGTTAATATTAATAATCAAAATGGTGAAGGCGTGTGTGGCGGTTGGTTGCTGTAACAGAGAAGATAGACGGAGAGACTTGAAGTTCTACCGTATTCTGAGAGACCCGAAGATGAGAGCGAGATGGACTGCTGTAATTCGACAAGAAATCTGGGCACCAAACGATCACCACAGACTATGTAGTAGTCTTTTTATATCTGGTAAGATGCATTTAATATATATTGAGAAGATTTTGGGCTGACAACCACAATTAAGATCATTGTGTGACGTTGGTGATTGGGGTCTATATCGTTGCCTCTTTTTCTTTGGGGACGGAGTTGTTGGCGGTAAGCAGAGTAAAAAAGGGAGAAAAATACCACGACTTCCGTGTCTAATTTTTCGCCGCCAAGCAAGCGTTACAATATTAATTAAAAATGAATGAAAACTAAATACTATTGAATATGTCATCATTATCATTTTAAAAATTTAAGTGACGGGTAAAAATAGACTATGACCGGATTTTTATGACCCTGTCAGTCAAAATGACAGACAACGAAAATGTCTAGCGCAACCTCTGGCCTGGTGCCAAATTCACTGGCAAAGATGTGGAAGAACATAAAAATGTTCAGTTAAAGAGATGGCTTTAGTGTCGAAGGCTGAAAAAGACGAAAAAAACGAGCCGATTTAAGCATAGCTTTAGCTTTTTCATCGACGCGACTGACAATGACATTCTCCTGTTTCAACAAGCTATCCTTTACCATCAGCCCTGTCTTTCTTATATATCCTCTGGTTGTCCTACGTCTCTTCTCGTTCTTGGGGGTAATTTAGTTAGCTTTGTGTAGCGATCGCAAATGCTACTCAGTGACAGGCAACGAACACTTTTAATTTTTTCATTGATAACACATCTTAATCCTATAATTTATTTACACTTCCCCCTTACTAAAGTTGTTTTTTCATATATATAACAGAAACGGTAACAGTGGCAGTCAGATACCATTGTAATTCTTTTCAGGTCCTTCATTGTCAGACAGAAGCAGTACGGCACAACGTACGCTAAAAAAATAAGTTAAAAATATAAAAATGGCTTACCTCTTTGTCCTCTGAAAGACCATGCCAACCCAACATAGTGTTTACTGCATATGAAACGTGAATGGATTCGCCAAGCTGGTGTTAAAGTCCGCGCAAGTTGATTCGGTCTTCACATTTTTCCCTCTCGAGTTTTTGGTTTCCGGAAACGTATGAAGAAAACATCCTTCATGTGTCGTAATGTCTAGAGTAGTTTCTACAAGTTCCAAAAAAGCAATGCGTGATTGGCACGTTCGTTTATGAAAGATTACCGGAGAAAAGTAGCACTTTTTACGTTGGGTCTATGCGAGGGCGGGTCTATAATGTCCCACTTCGGCTTTACTTCCGCTTTACGATGCGACGTCACGGTCTAAAAATAGCCTGCGTGCGGTACGCCATTCACAGGTGTCCAATGTGTAAACATTATTTGTGTTTGGCCATAATGCTGTGTCAGAGGGGTCGGGACTCAGTGTGAAGATCTGGGTAGATGCGCTGGCAGATTAGATGACAATAAACCGCTAATATCTGGATAAGAAATGATCTGGTAGATATGGTAGATGGCCTTACAGATGGATATGATACAAGTTAATAATATGGTAGATCATTCGTAGGTATGTTTGTAAGCACTGAGATACCCTCAATACAACAGTATAGATACGTACAATTCAACAAATAGGTATCACTTCAGTATATGGTAGATAAATGGAAGGTAGGCTGGTAGGTTAAATATGAATAGAACTTGTCCCTATTTAAAGCCAAATGGCATGTGGAATTCCCTTAAAAGCAGGAGTACTTTGATTTGTAAAAGAGTAGCTGTCTACCTTAGGCCATATGTGAAGTGTGAAAGCATCTGAAATAGAGTGAGCGAGCGAGCAATTATTAGCTGACTCAAAAGCCGTCGGGCCCGGATGACAGCTGCTCCTTGTTCCCACACGTCAACTTCAGGGACAGAAAAATCTGAAAACATGGGCTCACCTACGGCTGGAAACGGACACAGAGGGCCTGACGCGCTTACACTAATTTGTCCTACCTGACACCGCACCACTCAGAGGGACGAGTTCCCTGCTAGCCCCCATGAGAATATGCCTGAAATATGGTAGAAAATGGGGAGCCTGGAGCTGGTATATTTCATGGTAAATCTAGGCCACGACGCATGGTTGGATGGCAGGCTATAAACTGGGTGCATTCCATCTGGTAGATTCACTCAAACTGGGTCTAAAAGTCTCACTCATGACTAAAAACAGAAATAACTGTTGATGCACATTTACTGTTGTTGACAACGTTAGACACGTAAACCTTTTGAACTGGGAACAGTTCGAATTTGTTGAATGCAGTGTCGGGTGCTGCTCTTTCAAGGAGGGGAAGCTCAAAGTCTGTCCGCCTGTTAGTGCTTTGTGATGGTAAGGGCCTCAGCAGCAGCTGCTGCTCAGTAGGGAAAGAAACTAGAGTGACAGAAGTCGGTCTCTCCAAACAAAAGCAGCTACAAAAGGGGATAAAAAGCCCGAAATAGAAGCTCGATTTTTCACTAGTCATTTTTAACAAAGAAAGTGTCTCTGGGATGAATAGGAAAGTCTATGGTTCAATTCAGAACAACGGAATAAAAAGTGAAATTTCGTCCCATGGATGTGGAACAAATTTCTGATTCGCCCATTTCGCCATCAATCAAAAAGGGCTTCAGCCTCAGACAGCTCATCCAGTCATCATCCAGAGAAGCAGATTATTTACTCTACACATTTTTACAGCATTGGAAAATGTTAAGAATGTTTGTTTCATTTTTGTTCTACTACAGAAACCATATCAAAACCAAAAATATATTTCTTATATATATATATCTTTTTCCATTTTCAAACATTTTTGAAAATGCTCCAGGGAGCCACTCGGGCAACGCTAAAGAGCCGCATCCAGCTCTTAAAACACGGGTTGCCGAGCCTCGGGCTAGACCATGACCATGTCATTGTCATGCTGGAACACTGCCATGCGACCAAGTTTCTGGAGGGAGGGGATCATGCTCTGGTGCAGTATTTCACAGTACATGTTGGAGTTTGTTTCCCTCAATGGAATGTAACTCTCCAACTTCTGCAGCCCCAGACCATGACATTCCCACCACCATGCTTGAGTGTAGGCATGACACATTTATCTCTGTAGTCCTCACCTGGTCGTCGCCACACATGCTTGAGACCAAACAAATTAATCTTCGTCCCATCAGACCATAGGACATGGTTCCAGTAATTCGTGTGCTTTGTTGACTTGTTTTCAGCAAACTGTTTGCGGGCTTTCTTGTGTACCGTTTTCAGAAGAGGCTTCCTCCTGGGGTGACAGCCATGCACACCAATTTGATGTAGAGTGTGGCGTATGGTCTGAGCACTAACAGGCTGACCCCCCACCTCTTCAATCTCTGCAGCAATGCTGACAGCACTCCTGCGACGATCTTTCAAAGAAAGCATTTGGACGTGACGCTAATCGCGTGCGCTCAGCTTCTTTGGATGACCAACCCAAGGCCTGTTCTGAGTGGACCCTGCTCTTTTAAAACGCTGGATAATCTTAGCCACTGCGCTACAGCTCAGTCAAGGGAGGAGATCCAAGTTTTTGAAGAGTTGACAACTTTGTTTCTTTATTAACACATGGAGCTAACAGTACGAACACAGCTCGGGGCTCTCGGCAGGAAGTGGCGTCTAATGGCGTGAGGAAATGTAGTTTTTTCACACAAGCGAACAGATTACAAAGCACCACTTCAGTGTTGTCTCGAGACTACATTTCCCATGATTCACTGCGTGACCTGCCGCTCGCTGATTCGCTACCAGACATTAAAACCAACATGCTTGTTGTTGTCACCTGTCAGCGGCTCTCATACGTAAAACACAAACTAGAAGGCTATCAAGCGATCACTGTGAAAGAAACGCCGAACCGTACAAATGCAATGCAATGCTTGAAGCATGAAGGTGGAAATACATAATACAAATACAAAAAAATGTGCACAAACTCACCGGCGGTGTGTGTCTCTTGCTGCAACGTGAATTTCCGCGACGCCGACCCGCTTATATGCACATCCACACCCCTTTCCCGATTGACAGTGGATTAACCCTTTCGGACAAGATCGTAGATGACGCACAATTTAAACACACTTAACCTAGCGAACGCAACAACAACTATGATCGTGGATTGCCACGAGTTAACTTTCGGCTAACGTCGCTAGCTTATGCTGTTCATTCCACAACAGTTGGCAGGTCTGCTTTGACAAAGTCATCAATCATCTATCCAAAAATCATACTTACTTTTTGGCAAATCCTTGATCATTATCAGACCGGTTAAGGAAGCAGTAATCTTCGAAGTGATTGCAGCAGAGAACACTACTCGATTATGGCGTGAAATTCATTCGCTTAGTGCGAACGAAAGATGTCCATATACGTGCCCTGCTATCCTTTGGCCACTCATACAACTTTTCGTTTGAGTGAGAACAAAACATCGCCACACACCGCCGATGGTGAGAGTGGGAGCTGCAGACGCTCTGACGTGCAGCCGGTGCAGGGAGAGAGAAAAGAAGAGAGAGGGGGGGTGGAAGTTCCCCAGACAAGCGCAGGGCAAGTAAGTAGGGATGAAGGTATACTGCTCGGTATACTGGCAATTGTTATCCACCAGGTAGCTACATTTTAAATGAAATAAATGACAATTAAAGGGTTAGTGCCAGCTAGTCGATGTACCCGTTTGCAATCGTGTCAAGTTACAGTATGTGCTAGTCCTACTATCACTCTCCTAAGAAAAAAAAAAAAAAATAGCTGTAAAACAACGTATGCACACGCAGCAGCAATATTAATTCAGAAGAATTATAACAAAATATTGATAAAATGAATGGTTTTACTTTAAAGTTTAGGTAGTTAAATTGATATGATATATATTTTTAATCATTTAGATATCGTTTTGTTTTCTGGTTAATACTTTCCAATGAAGGTTATGTATCCAGGATTTGTCTTGAAATGTTTATTGTATTTTCATTGAAATTTATTATTTGTATGGCAAGATTAGTTATGGCAGGGGTCTCCAAACCGGTCCTTCAAGGGCTGCCGTGGGGCCTGGTTTTTGTTTCAACCAATCGAATACCGACAGTTTAACCAATGAAGTTTCTGCTAAAACAAGCAGCACCTGACTGCAATCAACTGATTACACTTGTAAGACACCAGATTGGTGTTGTCTTGTTTTGTTGGAATGAAATTCTGCGCCCGCTGCGGCCCTATGTGGAATAGTTTGGAGACCACTGAATTATGGCATAAACAATGAAGTCATTTTATAGACAGAGATATATAGAGATATAATCAATTGGATACATAAAACTTGCTTTGAAAAAAAATTCTTTCATAATTTATTCAGGTTGTTCATAGAGCTAGTACAGAAAATGAATCCAACTCCAGTTCAGCCTTGCAGGACTTTGAGCGTCCCAAGTCAGACAGTCACAGTCTAGACCAGTGTTGTTAATAACGGCGTTACAATATAACGGCGTTACTAACGGCGTTATTTTTTTCAGTAGTGGGTAATCTAATTAATTACTTTTCTCATCTTGGCAATGCCGTTACCGTTACGGAGGACGGAAAGGCATGCGTTACTATGCGTTACTATATTGGTCGAAAAGTCTGAGGGAGACGGACTCACCGAGACGACAGAGCAGGAGTATGGAGGAGGCAAGAAAGTTGTGACGCCAAGCAAACGCGATGCTAGGTAGCTCCAATAATACATGTTGTAGCCGATAGCTAGTACAAACTACGCGCGCATGTTATGGTAGGTATGGTAGACATGATAGATATCACATGTACTGTACATAGATATAACTAGATGCAAAATGACAGACATGGCGCTAAATGAGTTAGTAGACAGCCCCCATCTTAAAGCAGTACTTTTTAGGACGGCTCTGTTGTAGAGAACCTTCCTAGCGAACCTAAGTAACTTTTTATCTAAAATACTGTACTTCTAAATCGGCAAAATCTTGACTTGAATCTATCTTTAAATGATGAAACAGTTTTAAAACTTTCATATGTCGAAAGTAGAGAGAAGGGAACTAATGCAATAATGGGAGCAATTTTAACAACTTTTAACAGCTGATTCAGGGTAAAGGGTAAATTAGGGTAAAGAATTGGGCTCGCGCCAATTGTACCAAAAACCTTCACAAAAAACTTCACATAGTGTGGCCAATGTTTTTTTTGTTTTTTTGGAGGAAAAAAAATAAAAGTAATTATCACCAATTACTTTGCCAAGTAACTAATTACTCTTACATTCAGGTAATTGAGTTACGAACGCAATAACTTTTTGGGAGAAGTAATTTGTAACTATAATTAATTCCTTTTTTTCAGTAAGATTAACAACACTGGTCTAGACACATTTTCTTCATTTTCCTCTCAAAGTGCACGAAATTGATGCATTTTACAATAAAATGTAAAAAAAAAAATTATAATAAATAATAATAATCATTCTCCCGGGGAGGGGGGCATGCCCCCGGACCCCCCCTAGGGTGTGTGTGTTTCCCTTCGTATAGCGATTCTTGTGGGCTGGCCTGAGTCAAAGTCCAGGGCTGCTTTTTAGTCCCAGTCCGCCCCTGCCGCCGTGGCATCTTACCGAGAAGCAATGCAACAAACAATACTGTTCTATGGCGGACTTCCCGGTGTGACGTAATTTCCGAAGACTGCCGAAAAAAAGCATTTTTGTTGTCAAGGGCGTTGCTATGGGTTAAACAAAGAATCTGGAAGGGTTGCGCTAAAAAAAATAATGAAAATATGCTTATAATTGTTTAGCCATTGATATTATTCAAAAACATGGTTGGCTAACCTTCGTTCACATTTCCGCTTCAAAGACTGTTATGATAATCCAAAATACATCCTTATATACAGTAGGTCAGTAAAAATTTGCTGTCATTTTAAACCTATGGGGAACAGCAACACATCTTTACACTATGTATTAGGCAAGAATGAAATCAACCACCGCTGTATGAAAATGGCACAATCCCCTTGTGGTATTTTCTGCTCTACATTCCAAATGATAATATCTGTCTATTTGTACTATTATTTGTTGAGTCTTTGAAGCATTTAACACCAGCTTTTACGTATGTTTTGTTTTGTTTAGACAAGAGGGTGTCACTAAATGAGCTGTGAAGTCCAGGCCTCTCACCTGTCAACATGTGACACTTTAAAAAATCATCGGTTCTCCTAAAATGGAAGTTTGTGGTATCGAATTCCCTCGTAATAACTGAGATTATTGGCCTGGAAGCCATGCCTTTTCTCCATTGTAGCCTTAGAAAAGGAGACAAATTAGTTCTTTAATGGTGTGATTAAGATATATCTTGTAGCTGTAATCCAGTGCACGTATTTTTCGGCAAAACAACAAGGCATCCATGAACAGGCGGCCTCTTTGTCAGCGGCTCTGTTATCCCTCCTGAAACCTGACACTGGCAAACACCTGTTCTTTTGTGCCATTTTTTGCAGCAGAGTCTCTGGCCCTCATCCCATCTCGCTCCTTTCTTACGCCTTTAGCTTTGTACTTGCCGCCGCTATTGAACACCTTTTCTGTGCTAGCATGCATTTTGCTGCACATCGGGGATAATGGTGAAGGTCAAGGAGTTTGTTTTCCATGATGGCGCAGTCCACCTCACAATCAGAATGGCACGGTGAGTCCACCTGGAACACAGTTTTTTTTTTTTTTTTTTTTTTTAACCTTTTGATTCATAACGCTGTGAATGGGACAGTCCACCATATTAATCAAAACGAAACGATTCAACCGTGGGTAATATTATGAGTAGGGCTGTCAAACGATTAAAATTTTTAATCGAGTTAATCATAGCTTAAAAATTAATTAATCGTAATTAATCGCACTTCAATCTCTAAAATATGCCAGATTTTTCTGTAAATTATTGTTGGAATGGAAAGATACAGTGGGGCAAATAAGTATATAGTCAACCACTAATTGTGCAAGTTCTCCTACTTGAAAATATTAGAGAGGCCTGTAATTGTCAACATGGATAAACCTCAACCATGAGAGACAAAATGTGGAAAAAACCCAGAAAATCACAATGTTTGATTTTTAAAGAATTTATTTGCAAATCATGGTGGAAAATAAGTATTTGCTCAATTCCAAAAGTTCATCTCAATACTTTGTTATGTACCCTTTGTTGGCAATAATGGAGGCCAAACGTTTTCTGCAACTCTTCACAAGCTTGTCACACACTGTTGGTGGTATTTCGGCCCATTCCTCCATGCAGATCTCCTCTAGAGCAGTTATGTTTTGGGGCTGTCGTTGGGCAACAAGGACTTTCAACTCCCTCCACAGATTTTCTATAGGGTTGAGATCTGGAGACTGGCTAGGCCACTCCAGGATCTTGAAATGCTTCTTACGAAGCCACTCCTTTGTTGCCCTGGCTGTGTGTTTGGGATCATTGTCATGATGAAAGAACCAGCCACGTCTCATCTTCAATGCCCTTGTTGATGGAAGGAGATTTTCACTCAAAATATCTCGATACATGGCCCCATTCATTTTTTCCTTTACACAGATCAGTCGTCCGGGTCCCTTTGCAGAAAAACAGATGTTTCCACCCCCATGCTTCACAGTGGGTATGGTGCAATTCGGTATTCTTTCTCCTCCAAGCAGGAGAACCTGTGTTTCTACCCAAAAGTTCTATTTTGGTTTCATCTGACCATAACACATTTTCCCAGTCCTCTTCTGGATCATCCAAATGCTCTCTAGCGAACCGCAGACGGGCCTGGATGTGTACTTTCTTCAGCAGGGGGACACGTCTGGCAGTGCAGGATTTGAGTCCCTGGCAGCGCATTGTGTTACTGATAGTAGCCTTTGTCACTGTAGTCCCAGCTCTCTGTAGGTCATTCACTAGGTGCCCCCGTGTGGTTCTGGGATTTTTGCTGACCGTTCTTGTTATCATTTTGACGCCACGGGGTGAGGAGGGAGTTGAAAGTCCGTGTTGCCCAACGACAGCCCAAAAACATCACTGCTCTAGAGGAGATCTGCATGGAGGAATGGGCCAAAATACCAGCAACAGTGTATGAAAAGCTTGTGAAGAGTTACAGAAAACGTTTGGCCTCCGTTATTGCCAACAAAGGGTACATAACAAAGTATTGAGATGAACTTTTGGAATTGAGCAAATACTTATTTTCCACCATGATTTGCAAATAAATTCTTTAAAAATCAAACAATGTGATTTTCTGTTTTTTTTTTTCACATTCTATCTCTCATGGTTGAGGTTTACACATGTTGACGATTACAGGCCTCTCTAATATTTTCAAGTGGGAGAACTTTTAGTGATTGACTAAATACTTATTTGCCCCACTGTAAGACACAAGACGGACATAAACATTCAACACTGTAACTGTAACTGTAGACTCACAGCCTCAAAAAGGAAGGGTTACATTACGTCAGAAACTCGTTCGGTACGCCTCCGTTCCGAACCGAGCACCACGTACCGAAACGGTTCAATACAAATACATGTACTGTTACACCCTTACTAAATACATATCCAAGGTATAGCATTAGGACGTGGTGTTGGCAAGTCTTCAAAATTAAATGACTGACTCCCATGCAAAAATATGTGATCAGGACATCTTGAACTCAGAATGCTATCAACCATTCATTTCCACTTTGCTATACAAAACAACGCTGAAATTGTAATATTTCAAGATTTTTAATGACTTATTATTTTTCTTGAATTTATAGTGAAGTTTTATTATGATTCATTTTCATCTTTTGTAATGAAAATGTCAAAAGAAAGCATCTATCGAAAGCCTTGAGTATACAGGTACATATTGCTGCATTGTATCTATGTAGCTATTTAACCTTCACCTTTATTTTCCCGTGAAGCAATATGCTGATCTTCACTTCTCACTCACATCTCGCATCAATGCCTCGCTCCCCAACGTCGCTACTACTCGCCCACATGGAGGACGAGGTGAAAGTGAAAGAAAGAGCCTTCCCTCATCTCCTTTCATTTTTTTTTTTTTATTCTTGAAAGCCAGCCTTTGTGGAGCGGGCCCGGGAGCAGCTCCAGTGTCTCCGAACGCAGCCTTTTCATCGCAGAATGAGTTGGGAATCTCACTGAGCCTATTCATGCGCTGCCAGGGCCTTCGCTTGTGTAGCACAAGGCGAGGCGATGCGAAGACGACGACAACCATTGGGGAATGAAAGTCATTCAGCGAAGAAGGAGGGAAGACAATTCGCAGGGGAGTTTGGATGTCATTTTAAATGCTGAAGGCTGTCCTGTGGGGTGAAGAAAAAAAAAAACGACACATTGAGCTGTTGATGAGGTGGCCTTGAATGAGAGATTCACAAACCCTCGTGTGCAGGGTATCTCAAAGTTTTTGGGCCCAGGAACCCTTTCCAGATAAAAAAAAATTAAAAGGCACCACTCATAATCATAAAACCCACATAATTACCATATGGACTAAATTGCCACAGAAAAAAAAAAAAAAAAAATTGACTATTTTTGAGATTTTAAAAAAGTATCATTATGTTGCACAGGAGAGAGTCGATGAATACATTATTTGTTCTGTGTCAAATTAATTATAGGGACAAAATGCCACCATTTAAGACATTTTGGTGACCTGATACCTGTTTTTTGTGTACTATTTTTATCTTATTATTATAATTTTTTTTTTTATGATTCTGTTACCTAGTGTTAGAAGAATTCCATATATTTTTTTTTCAAAAGAGATTGGTACAAAAAATGCTTGTGAATTGATTGATGTCTACAACCCCTCGCTAAAAGTATTGAATCACCAGTCTTCGGACGAGTACTCACTCAGCCATTTTATCATGTAGAAAAAACGCAAATAAAAAGCTTGAAAAATAATGAATCAGTTTAAAAGTGCAACTCTTTAGCATTCAGAAGCACTAAAAGAAATGAATAAAAAACATTGTGGGGGTCAAAAAAACATTGTGGGGGTCAGTAAATGTTACTTGAATAGAGAAAGTGCAGGGAAATACTGTATATACGGAATCACACCATTCTGAGGGGAAAAAAATGGAATCATGATAAACAAACAAAGAAATAACAATCAAAACACATCTGTAGTATTTAGTAGCACCACTTCTGGCTTTTATGACAGCTTGCAGTCTCTGAGGCATGGACTTGATGAGTATTTTTCATCAATTTGGTGCCAACTCTCTTTGATTGCAGTTGCCAGATCATCCTTGCAGGTCGGAGCCTTGCTGTGGACCATTTTTTTCAATTTCCACCACAGCTTTTCAATAGGGTTGAGATCTAAGCTATTTGCAGGCCATGGCATTGACTGGATGAGTCTTTCTCCAAGGAGTGCTTCAACAGTTTTAGATTTGTGGCATGATGCATTGTCATCTTGGAAAATGATATATTTTCAATTGAAGGGTGGACCATTTTTTTCAATTTCCACCACAGCTTTTCAATAGGGTTGAGTGCTGAGCTATTTGCAGGCCATGGCATCGACTGGATGAGTCTTTCTCCAGGGAATGCTTCAACCGTTTTAGCTCCGTGGCATGATGCATTGTCATCTTGGAAAATGACCTATTTTCAATTGAAGGGATCAGAAAGCTGTCTAAAATTTCAATGTAAACTTGTGCATTTATTGAAGATTTAACCACAGCCATCTCCGTAGTGCCTTTGCCTGACATACAGCCCCATATCATCAAGGACTGATGGAATTTTGATGTTTTCTTCAGGCAGTCATCTCTGTAAATCTCACTGGAACGGCACCAAACCAACGTTCCAGCATCATCACCTTGTCAAGAGTCAAGAATCTGCATTGACAAGTTTGTTTATCTGAGTTTGTCCTACATGATAAAATGTCTGAGTGAGTGCTCGTCCGATAGTGGTGATTCCATACTTTTTGCTAGGGTTGTACTAGTGATAAGCTAATTGGTGGGAGGGAGCATCTGAGCCAGAGGAAGAACACATTTTACTCGAGTTAAAGACTTTTTAACCGATAACCTGATCTTGTCCAACTTCAAATATCTTATATCGATATTAAACTCTTACCAACATATGTGGTCATGGACTTAACGTATTTTGGCTAATTGTATTGTGATGACCCACTGGATGCTTTAATAATGATAAATGAAACAACTTCAAGGTTTTCCAAATAATTTTTTTTGAAAAATAAGAGAACAACTTCAACTGAAGTTATGGAAATAGTGCCTATATTGCACCACTACATCTATTGTTGAAATCAAAATATAGACGTACTCGACTTACACGATTGACTTTATGACGCCAGAGTCTCTTCTGCCATTTTGTCTCCAGTTTTTTTTTTTTTTTTTTTATAGTCGCATAAACAGTACCTTATTGTACCTCACAGTGTCTTAGTTTTTTACTTTACTTTATCAATGTGACGTGTTCTGTCCTCACTAAACTTGAAGTTGTTGAGCTTTGCTGACATCAAGCAATTGTGCTTTTTGAAGCTTTTTACCTCCTTTACTTTTAACTATGACGCCAGAGTCTCTTCTGCCATTTTGTCTCCAGTCATTTTTTTTTTTTTATAGTCGCATAAACAGTACCTTATTGTACCTCACAGTGTCTTAGTTTTTTACTTTACTTTATCAATGTGACGTGTTCTGTCCTCACTAAACTTGAAGTTGTTGAGCTTTGCTGACATCAAGCAATTGTGCTTTTTGAAGCTTTTTACCTCCTTTACTTTTAACTATTTGTAAAGCTACAACACACATATGTACATTTATGTTCAAAACCACACCCATTTTAAAAATAAAACACTTGACACAAAACAATTGGTGTTCAAACGTCCATCTAGTCTGATCAATATGTAAATTTAGTAGAATAAATCAGCCTAATTTGCCTAAAAAAGTCCGCTAGTTCAAATGCTATGAATTCTAATGTATTTACAATTCTCATAGCAAATCGTTCACACATGACTCCACAAACTGTAGCCGTAAACTTAATTACAAATGCACACACACAAACATATTCATTGAGATCTTACAGCCTTATGTTGGCCATATCTGAGCGTAGCCGTCCTTTATCCATGTCAGACCAGAGCTCCTCAGTCACAAGGCGACAGTCCAGCCAGACCCAATGCTGCCACCAGAGGGCAGTGTATCCTCCATCATTAAACAAAATACTTTTGGACTTTTTGGATAGTTATTTTGGCATACTTAAAGGGTTAACTCCGACTTACTCGGAAATTCGGTTTACGTCGCAAGCGTAGGAATGGAACACATTCGTAACCCGGGAACTACCTGTAGTACAAATATCAAATTTTTGGATCAAATGCAAGTGCAAAGTGCCAGTAAGGCTTTGCCATCACACAGTTCTTCTGGCTCAAAATAACATCTAAAGGTCAGTAATAATAGTAATAATAAGCATAACGGCTGTGCTAAACTGTGACCAGACCATGTACCAAGGCAGGAAGCTTCTACACTACTTTGAAGGCACCATGCATACATAGTGCAGGGGGGGGCACAACATGTTTATGACCCCGAAACACAGTGTCATTATTAAAATTAACTTACAAGAATATTTATAATAATAAGTTGAAAATTAGCGTTTTTTTGTCTTCCACCAATTTTGAGGGGAATTCTAAATCAGGCTGCTTAGGTCAGCAATACTTTTCGCCAAGATCGTCATCCATTGAATATGGTACGCCCGCCGGTGTCGTGCCAATGTGCCCATCAAAAATTGTATCCCCTGGGTGGAGTTAGTGCGCTGCTTGCTTGATTCCTGTGTTTTGGTGATGTATTTTTCTATGAGGTTTTAAAACATGGCCCATCCATTAAAAAAAAAAAATAATAATATTCTGACGTATAAAGTAACATACGTACTAAACGTAAAAAAAAGGCAATGTTTTACTGTTTTACTTGTAGGATAACCTACAATATATATTTAATAATAGTAGTAATAACAGTTATAACCAACTATAAGTAACTTTTCTGGCTTGAATTAATTGTTTAAGTCGACATAACTCATAACTAATGTGTGTGTGTGTGCGCTTCCGCGGCCAGGGATTGCCATTTTTGACGGGGGTTACTACATTGGCAAGACACTGTCTTTAGTGGGGCAAATTGAAACTCCGCAAACCATTTTGGTGGTGCTGTCTGGCGTTTCATAGTCCACATTTTCAATCCTTGGTTCTTGCTCAGCAGTTGTTTGAAAAAATTACGAATATCCAACTTGCATCTTCAGCCCTCGGATGGTTTTGGCTAAGCAAAGCAAGTGACCGTCGAAGGTGTTAGTCACACGATCTGTTCGTCAAATAATTTTGACCCATTAGTTGATTTCATTCATTTTTGTTTTTTGTGTGATTGCTTTAAAACTTTTATAGACAATATTTTACCGGAAAACTCTATTTTCAAATCATATATAGGAAAGTCAATTACATGCAATAACACTTTTCGGTCACGGGGGGGTTGGCCCCCACTTAAACTCCGCTTAAGCATGCATATTGGCCCAATACCAATAATGAAAAACCAATGTCAATATTATGAGATATTTTAAAATGCTTTTATCAGCTAATATTATTGGCTACCCAATAATATTGGACAACTCTAAATTTTCATTTTTACCTCATAAGTGGATTCACTTCAAATTGATTGCACGTCCACCTATGGTAAACTCATTTAAATTCACAGCAATTAGATGATTGAACACCACACAATTAGACGTCAATCATCGCCCTTCCCAGGACGACGAGTGGTCTTTGTTTTTAAGGCGGCATGTATACCTGGCAGCCATTTAGGGTATGGTGACCGGCTGTTGGAAACTAGATCTCGAAGATCATTGGGCCATGATGATGTCATCTTATGCTGTATCGGTAACAATATCAGTGCAACACTGATAATTACTGGTATTTCAATTCGTGTAAACATTGGGGTTATGATGGCTTCAGTTTTCATACAACATTTACTGCAACACAAATTTGTAAACATTAGGCGGTGCCAACGAGAGTAAATGTACAAAAACAACTTGTGTCAATACAGACGAGCCCGGCAGAGTTGTGTGTTTAAACTCTCCAATGGGGCGAGTGGGGGGACTTGGCAGGTCTGAATGGGTAAAATACATTACGAAAAGGAAGCCAATGACGGAGCCAAAAGCTTAAAAAGAGCCACAGGACAAGGAGCTTTGGCTGGTATATAGTAAGCAAAGTTGACACTGGAGGCTGCAGCCCGCTTTGCCGTTATATTTGCACCTCGTATAAATGATGGGATTTTTTTTTTTTTTGGTACCGTCTCTAGGTGACGACTATTCTCATTCAAGGTGCATATTTCACTGCAAACGAATGTTGCTAACCCTCCCAGTCAAAATGGATTGGACGTCTATCGCTGTGAATGTTTTTTTTCATTCTAGTATTGCTGACAAAAATACAATGACTCCCAAAGCTGTACTTCACAAATTATTGGTACTCACCTAAAACAGCAGCTGCAATGTTACTTAAAGCGGAATTTCAGAATTTTTTACATTAGGCGTAATCTCAGTTGGTGTTTAATTAGTCCTTGGAGATGATTCAAAAAATTCTGTGCAGTTTGTTATTTAGTAGTTTCAGGGCTCTGGTGTGGCTAAGCTAGCGTGAGTCAATGGTCCTGTCTTGGCATGCCAATAAAAAATGATATTAACAGATCTATTGTTCCAAATACCCATGTGGCCAAAACAATGACACACCAAATTGCCATAATTCATTTCATTCTGCGAGACTAATTTTTTTTTATACTTAATGGGACAGTAATAGAGAGAAGTGCTTCGGCCATTCATGCTCAAACTGCATTCAAAGAAGCTGGGAAGTCGGACTTACAGTATCTCACTCGGATGGTACAAGTTTCGACCTCAAAATGTTCCAAGCGACTTTAAACAGCAAGATGGCTGATCGCACCAAGTTGGTTTCTTGGGGAACCCCGTGTAGAAGCGATGCCTTTTTGGACATGAAATTGCCCATTTTTACACAAAAACTCAGTTCAGTTAGGTACGACTTGAACCACTCAAGAGTGACACCTTCAATACCCACACTGTGTTGAAGACGAGAAATTAAAATCTCATGGTCTACGGTATCAAATGCTGCAGATAAATCCAGGGGTGAAAGTGGGCCAGAACGGTCAGGAACGCAGTTCCGGTATAAGATTCAGGCCGGAAATCTGTTCCGGTACACGGTGCTTTGATTCCAAAAATATGACAGCAACTGTCAAAACGCTATCTAAAAAAAAAAATTTTTTTTTTAAATGCTAAAATGCCGCACATGCATTTAATCTCCAAAAGAAAACAATCTACCCTCATCAGATTTACATACACAAGTGTTAACAACAAGCATAATAGAGTGCTTGTGTAGCATAATCCGTTTCCACCGATATTATTTATTTTATTCCACGGACGGCATGAAGGTTTCCCCAGCTGCTGCAGTTATATGAGTCTGGTGATGATGAGTCACATCAATGTGTAAATGCACGCAGCAAAGCGAAACGCCTGGACTCATTTATCTGTTCAATTGGCTGACATACTGACATGTGATCAGCAGAGATGGTTAGCTCTGATTGGTTCAAATGTGCATGTTTTCTGGAACAGCAAAAAAAAAATAAAAGTTTTTTGAATTGATGTGACAAAAAAAGGGCAATGCAACAGAAAAATCAGAAAATCTTTAAGAGCAAGGAAAGAGTTGAGGAGGCTTATTTATTAGTTTTATTTGCTCTGATGGGGAGGTTCAGAACATCTTAGCTCTCAATGTGCACTTTGGACTTATATTTGTACATTTATGTTAGGCTACTTATTCATTTTCTTATGATTTAAAAAAGTCAATGTTTGCGTGATCTTCAAAATACAGTGCCTTGCAAAAGTATTCGGCCCCCTTGAACCTTGCAACCTTTCGCCACATTTCAGGCTTCAAACATAAAGATATAAAATTTTAATTTTTTGCCAGGAATCAACAACAAGTGGGACACAATCGTGAAGTGGAACAAAATTTATTGGATAATTTAAACTTTTTTAACAAATAAAAAACTGAAAAGTGGGGCGTGCAATATTATTCGGCCCGCTTGCGTTAATACTTTGTAGCGCCACCTTTTGCTCCAATTACAGCTGCAGGTCGCTTGGGGTATGTTTCTATCAGTTTTGCACATCGAGAGACTGACATTCTTGCCCATTCTTCCTTGCAAAACAGCTCGAGCTCAGTGAGGTTGGATGGAGAGTGTTTGTGAACAGGAGTCTTCAGCTCTTTCCACAGATTCTCGATTGGATTCAGGTCTGGACTTTGACTTGGCCATTCTAACACCTGGATATGTTTATTTTTGAACCATTCCATTGTAGATTTGGCTTTATGTTTTGAATCATTGTCCTGTTGGAAGATAAATCTCCGTCCCAGTCTCAGGTCTTATGCACATATCAACAGGTTTTCTTCCAGAATGTTCCTGTATTTGGCTGCATCCATCTTCCCGTCAATTTTAACCATCTTCCTTGTCCCTGCTGAAGAAAAGCAGGCCCAAACCATGATGCTGCCACCACCATGTTTGACAGTGGGGATGGTGTGTTCTGGGTGATGAGCTGTGTTGCTTTTACGCCAAACATAATGTTTTGCATTGTGGCCAAAAAGTTCAATTTTGGTTTCATCTGACCAGAGCACCTTCTTCCACATGTCTGGTGTGTCTCCCAGGTGGCTTGTGGCAAACTTTAAACGAGACTTTTTATGGATAGCTTTGAGAAATGGCTTTCTTCTTGCCACTCTTCCATAAAGGCCAGATTTGTGCAGTGTACGACTGATTGTTGTCCTATGGACAGACTCTCCCACCTCAGCTGTAGATCTCTGCAGTTCATCCAGAGTGATCGTGGGCCTCTTGGCTGCATCTCTGATCAGTTTTCTCCTTGTTTGAGAAGAAAGTTTGGAAGGACGGCCGGGTCTTGGTAGATTTGCAGTGGTCTGATGCTCCTTCCATTTCAATATGATGGCTTGCACAGTGCTCCTTGAGATGTTTAAAGCTTGGGAAATCTTTTTGTATCCAAATCCGGCTTTAAACTTCTCCACAACAGTATCTCGGACCTGCCTGGTGTGTTCCTTGGTTTTCATAATGCTCTCTGCACTTTAAACAGAACCCTGAGACATCAGAGCAGGTGCATTTATACGGAGACTTGATTACACACATTTGGATTCTATTTATCATCATCGGTCATTTAGGACAACATTGGATCATTGAGAGATCCTCACTGAACTTCTGGAGTGAGTTTGCGGCACTGAAAGTAAAGGGGCCGAATAATATTGCACGCCCCACTTTTCAGTTTTTTATTTGTTAAAAAAGTTTCAATTATCCAATAAATGTTGTTCCACTTCACGATTGTGTCCCACTTGTTGTTGATTCTTGACAAAAAAATTAAATTTCATATCTTTATGTTTGAAGCCTGAAATGTGGCGAAAGGTTGCAAGATTCAAGGGGGCCGAATACTTTTGCAAGGCACTGTATATTCTATATCACTCTGCATAATATAAATCATTTGTACTTTATTTTTCTGAATGTATGTTACTTATATCTTTATCATTATAAAAAAAAAATAAAAAAAAGCAAAAGTAAATGTTTACATTAACTTCAATTGTAATATACATCCTATGTCCTTAAATAGTTAAAACTGAGATTTGGCATTTAGTATTTGAGGAAATGAGGGAAAATAAAAATTAGGAGATGGAGGTTGGGGTTATTGCTGTTTTTGTTAACTTTTATTTTGCAAGTCACTGAAAAAATACAATTTTGAATGAATATCAGTTTTTGTATGTATTATAGAAATAACTGTGCCAAAAGTTTTCTTTGCATTTCTTTGCACGTGAAGGTCACCTCCGTGGTGACCTTCACGTCGGGGAGTTCCGGCAAGAAATTCTAGCCACTTTCACCCCTGGATAAATCTAAAAGAACTAAAACAACAAACTTGCCACAGGTCTGTTGCCAAAAGTATCTCATTTGATACCCTTAAAAGTGCCGACTCAGTGCTGTGGAGGGTTTTAAAACCAGACTGGAATGGTTCCGAAATCCGGTTTTCTTCAAGGAATGGTAGCAGCTGACTATAGATAACCTTTTCTAGTATTTTAGAAATATATGGAAGATGAGAAATAGGCATGGCAGTGACAGGCATGACAGTCGTATGATGCCGCTGTCAAATAAAGTGTTACCGGTTAATATCTTATGGTGTAAATATCCAATAATACAGTGAGGACAGCTGCGGGTCATAGTCCGGTGCGGCTTATCTATGCGGTTTTCGTGCCAAATTTGGTGGGTGGCGGTTTATAGTCCGATGCGCCTTATAGTGCAAAAATTACGGTTCTTGGGGCTGTAACCAGTTTTAAATTTACATTGTATTAACTTATATATTTATTTACAATCAGGAAAATATATGCTAATATTAAGTGACCAAAAAATAGTCACTCCCCCTGTAAAGGGTTAATAGTCTTAAGCGTCAACTTTTGAATAGCTGTCCACTGTCGTGGCCACTATCCCTGAAAGGGTTAATGCGATATGTCAGGAATGCAAATATTCATCCGGCAACAAAGAATGTCAAAAGAAAAGTCATTTCATTTGATGGAGGTCAGACATCATGAATAAAGAATGACAGGCTGGTGATTAACAAATCCATCAGCACTAATAAAAAGAGCGGCGTGCCGGGCTCGTCACGTTAACAGCCTCTCATCAAGCAGTGACACAAATAATAAAGAAATAAAAAATCCAATTCATTATGAAGCCTCAGCACATTTTACGCAGGGATTTAAAGCAGGGATTGGAATATAAAAGAAAATTATTTCAAGTTCATCTGTTAATAAGCAAGGATTAGAAAACCCCAATCTATTATATTGTGTCAGTTAACTAAATACTGAATGAATGTTTATTCGCCCCAGTGTTGTTTTCATCAAGAATGACGATAACGAAAATAATTCATCGCCGAAAATTTTTTTCATGACGATGACGAGTTCAGCTAAAAATGTGGCTTGGGAGACTAGAACAAAAACAGACGACAACTAGATGAAAATGCAACATACTTTCTGTCGTATGACTAGACTGTGCTCCATCTTGCTTGCTTGTTTGGAAACGCATGGTAAGATATGTTTTTTTGACTCAAGGGAATAAGCAATGTTGCTTTAGCCTATAAAGCAACACTCGGTAACTTTTCAATATTTATAAAATATTTTCACAACATTTGTGATAATATGTCTACTGACAACTAGTTGAATGGCACCTCTTTTATATCTTGAGGGTTTCCGTATCGCTTTCACTAATTAACTTTGAGGAGGGTGGCAGGAATCCGGCCACACCAAAAAAAATAAATAAAAATAAAAAATGTGCTGACTGCACTAGAAGTACCATGGGTGTCCCATTTTGGGACATCCTGGGATCATCCTCCAAGGTGTCCCATTTTGGGACACCTTGGGATCCGCCCCCAAGCCAGGCCTAGCCTTTGTTTTGTAAATGGGGCCATTACTTATGCACCACCGGCCGCATCCCATTTCTATTTTTCTTCCCCCAACCCTTGGCCCTTCAAACAAAGCAATAAGGAGTAGGGCTTGAAACGTCAGCCCTACGAATTGGGACACCTCTTTACACTCACGTACGTCATAAGTCTGTTCGGCCAGTTGTTACGTAACCAAAAAGCGACGATAAAAATTGCACTTGTGCGTTTAGCAAAACTGAAAAACAAAACAAATCTTACAAATGAAGAAACACAGGGAATAATAAACTAACATTACAATTAGTGGTGTCGATTTTTTATTTATTACACTCCTAATTAGTGCACCTTTTATCGTGATTTATCTTTTTTAACTATTACTTTTCTGACTGAAGAAAACACATTGAGACTAGATA
This sequence comes from Corythoichthys intestinalis, assembly GCF_030265065.1. NCBI lineage: Eukaryota > Metazoa > Chordata > Actinopteri > Syngnathiformes > Syngnathidae > Corythoichthys > Corythoichthys intestinalis. The sequence goes on along the minus strand of NC_080405.1, from coordinate 45,950,190 downwards.
ATACTGGTCATCAGCTGTTAGAATATTATTTGGATGTATCAAGCTTGTTTCATTTAATTTAAGCAAAGCAAACAAAACAAATACTTGCAACTAACGGAAGGGTCCACAACACATGCACATAGATGTGGAGCCAGGGGTCGCGTTAACCGAATATTTTCCGTCGTTGACCGATTTTTTTAAAACGGTGACGGAAAAAACTGAAGTCCACCTGTCATTTTGACAGGTTGCAATTCACACCCCAGCCCACAGGGTGGCAAGCGAGCATATTAATTAGCTATTGTCTCTCTTGATGCATGACGTCGTTGGCCTTACTCTGAAAAATGTCAAGGCAACTGAGTGTCCGAAGTTTCTTCAAAAAGCCCCAAAACGACAATGGTGTTGATAAAAGAGGTGAAAAAACAGGGACTGCACAAGCGGGCACGCAATTCAAGTCCATGCGCACCAGGAGAAAGGTGTAAGACACCGTTCAGGCCACAGCAGGTGAACTGTTAATTTCATTGTTCTATAATGTAGCCTGCCTACTGGGGCCACAGTCAGCGGTTTTTGTCACTGCGGAGAAAAAGTTACATATTCATCTGCTTGATGTGTGATGGCACGGTGTGGATTCTCTGTTAAGCTTGTTCAGACAGAATATTAATTTAAAATGAATGAAAACTAAATACTATTGAATATGTTGAAGCGGTATGCAATGTTAAGAGTCTTGTTAGCTCGAATTGCTGTGTCCAGCCGCTGTAGCTCTGCTGCTCTCTGTGAACTCTCTATTCAAGCCGGAACGCGCGCGGCTCTTAAGTGTCTCTGTCACGTGACTGTGTCGTAGCCGCTAACGCGCTCGGCCAAATGGACACGCAAGTACGGAAGGTGAATTATGCCAAACAAAGGGTCACCACAATGTCATTATCATCATTTAAAAAATTTAAGTGACGGGTAAAAATAGATTATGACCGGATTTTTATGACCCTGTCAATCAAAATGACAGACAACGAAAAAGTCTAGAGCAACCTCTGTGTGGAGCTCTAGTTCAGTTTAATTTAATTTGGATTCAAATTAAATGCAATATTTACACCATTGAATGAAACCTGAATGATAGTTTGTTTCTGAACCAAGAGTGGTATTTACTAATCTTGCATATTTTTTTCCAGCAATTTCATGTGAGGTGCTTTTCTTTTTACCACTGTTGCTTGTTGTGCTTAGTTGTAGTATTTCTAAATATCTATGTATATCAATGTATATCGACAGCAAATTGTTAATTGATCTTTTCAAAAATGTTTCTAACATTTTAACAACGATCGGGATGCCGATCGATCGATCCGATCACGTCATTTTCAAAGTATCAGAATCGGCAAAAAAATATCGGACATGCCTTTTTTTTAATATATATATATTTTTTTTAATTAAATCATTTTCTAATTGTATTTAACGTTACATACATAATATGTTACACTCATCCAGAGTCTTTAGTTTAGGCTTAAGGTAGGGTTATCAAATTTATCACGTTAAAATATTTAACGCACTTAACACATGCGCTGCACGAACCACTCACGCATTGTCGCTTTCAATCTGTAATGGCGCCGTTTTACCTATATAGAGAGCTAATAGGCAGCGTAAATTGAATAGAGTGAATTTTGGCAGCCTTTGGAGCCTTTTTTTAATTAGCTAAAGCCTTACAATCCCTCTCCCTACGATTAGAAATATCGTGGGAAGCAATGTGGGGAAGGCAGGTAGCAATTTATCTTTTTCTTAACACCATATGTTATTTTCCAACGCAGAGAAGATATATCAATTGGTACCACTACGCACAGTCATGGTTGCACTTCCCATCATGCAGTTGGGCAGAAGTTAAATGGCTACAGTATCATTTACTGAAAGCTCAACAAATACACTAGATGGCAATATTTAGTCACAATATACAAGTCACATTTATCCTTTAAGAATTACAAGTCTTTCCATCCGTGGATCCCTCTCACAGAAAGAATGTTAATAATGTAAATGCCATCTTGAGGATTTATTGTCATAATAAACAAATACAGTACTTATGTACTGTATGTTGAATGTATATATTCGTCCGAGTTTTATTCATTTTTTTCTTAATGCATTGCCAAAATGTATACGATCGGGAAAAATTATCGGGAATGATTGTAATTGAATCGGGAGCAAAAAAAAAACCAATCGGATCGGGAAATATCGGGATCGGCAGATACTCAAACTAAAATGATCGGGATCGGATCGGGAGCAAAAAAACATGATCGGAACAACCCTATCGATAACCAGTGCTTAATTTGTAAATCATAAGGTGCCGGAAAGCAAAGTACATATGACAGCGCAGGGATGACGACACGGGGATAGGTCCTGGAACATATTCAGAAAATGGTGCCGAAAACAAAACGCAAATGCCCACTTGCCATGCTGTGGGAATTCTATTTTTCTTTCTTTTCTCTGTGCTTTTCTGACTTGTTTTGAACCATCTTCCTTCTTTTTGAAAAAAGACAGTAAATGCAACTGTCTTTTTGGCTTGTTGAAATTCTGTTTGATTCTTGTTTTGATCCTTGTTTTTTTTTGTTTTTTTTTATGTCAAGGGCGTGGTTTGTTGGTCCAGCTTTTCAGTGCATCAACAAATTTCCAACTCTTTCAAATGACGTTAATTTTTTATAAACAACATGCAATTCTTGGGATTTGTTGTGTAAATGAATTTATACATGCTAATATTTTATTATATACTATAATGTCCGTAACTGTGTGTAATATTCTTATATGTTTTCCGAGGCACCCTGAAGTGCACGCAACGTTACTGTTGTTTGGTCACGTGATGCGGGAGTGCGATAGAGAGGCACAGCCTGCCAAGAGCCCCAAGCTGTTCTCGTACTGTTAGCTCCATTTGTTAATAAAGAAACAAAGTTTTCAGCACATCTTGTGTTCGATATCTTTGTCAACAAAAAGCACAAAACAAGACAATATGAACGATCCGTTTTAGATATGCTGGGACTGGAGAGCTGTGAGTAGTAGGAAGCGGGGGGGAAACCAGCGAGAAGCAAAATTTGGCGGTCGAATGTAGCGGCAGTCCGCTATTATTTTGTTTTCTGATTGTTGCCACAATTAAGTGGAGAAAGCCATCAACCACTCCTCTCCTTCTTTCCCCCAACGTTTTTATATTATTATTATTTTATATGCAAGAGAGGTACCGGATCTGCCCAAATAAGTCCCGGAACACAGGGAGGCCAAAACCAAGAAGTGCGGGATCTTGTTCCGGCAAGATCCAGCTCAAATTAACCTATGTTGATAACCTATTAGGATGCTAAGTGTCGCGTAATATCAACCTATCAATATATTGTCACACCCCTACTGCCCTGTGAGATTTTTCTTATATCAAATATGTCTTGACTCAACAAAAGTGGCAAGACACTGGATTAGTCCAGCTGCCAAATTGGGTCAGTTATCACCTGTCAAAGATTGCACAACTAGGCAGGGTGATCCAGTTTGAAGGTTGAAAATCAAACTTCCACTTCGGGCTACTCCAAGCATTTGATCTCAGCACACATCATCGGCAAAGAAAAACTCATCCGGATGCATTGGGCTACAATGGGTCATGCTTGGATGGGCGCTATGTGAGCACGGTCACGGCTAGTTGAGCACAAAGTGTGCTTTTGGGTGGTTTGGTGCTAGCTGTGAAATAGCAGGAAGGGAGGGCAATGGAATGCAGAGTGTACATTTTTCTCATTATACAAGAATAATATTAAAAATACCAGAATGTACTGTAGCAATAATGAAAGTAAAATGACTCCTTGTGTGCTTTTGTTGGTGCTACTGTTTTGGCTAGCAGGAAACTGCGAAGAAAAGCATTTAACCCTTTCAGGGACTGTGGTCACTACAGTAGACAGCTATTCAAAACTCATTCACTGCCAGCCCAGATCATAGAGTATGTGTTGGGGTAGTTAGTAATAGAGGGGAAATTGATGTTGAAAATGCCTATTGATGGCAATGTTAGCCAATGAGGTATTGTTTTTCCTCTGGCCAACATGCAACCTCCCATCACAAAGGCAGCCAATGAATTAAGCAGTGTCTGACCAAGCCATGATAGCAATTATGTATGCAGCGCTTGGGTGCGACTGATTTTAATGGGCTTAAGCACCCATGAGCATTGTGTAATTATTGACATCAACAATGGTGGGCTACTAGTTTATTTTTTGATTGAAAATTTTACTAATTCAATTAAAACGAAAACATTAAGAGGGGGTTTAATATAAAATTTCTATAACTTGTAGTCCTTAAAAGATAAATGTTAGTACAAGTCTTTCTATCCATGGATCACTTTAACAGAATGTTAATAATGTTAATGCCATCTTGTTGATTTATTGTTATAATAAACAAATACAGAACTTATGTACCGTATGTTGAATGTATATATCCATCTTGTGTCTTATCTTTCCATTCCAACAATAATTTACGGAAAAATATGGCATATTTTATAGATGGTTTGAATTGCGATTAATTACGATTAATTAATTTTAAGCTGTAATTAACACGATTAAAAATTTTAATCGTTTGACAGTCCTAATATATATTCATGGCGGAAAACACTCAGGTGACTTGAAGTTCTGCTCTGAGACCCCCAATTTGGCCAACTTTCAAAATTGTCCGATATGCCTGTGTGATACATCATTGGAAAGCTTAAAATCTCAATTTTCTGGGGGAAGTAAAATTGACAGACGCCATGACTTTAATGAGATATTATCGCGTACTTACCTTGTTTCCATCCAAAAACTCCATGTTGCATGTATCATTAAGTGTCAAGACAAAGCTGTGAATGGTCACAGCTGGATTTTGGGGGGATTTTATGGGTGAAACATGGTAATATAACAAGGGTCGCCATGCAGAAATCGCAGACATCAAGGAGTGGTCGAGATGTGCTTTTTCATATATTAACCCTTTTAAACGTTTTCTTTTTTTTCTAATTTTTCTTTGTTTGGATCGATTATTTATCATCTAAAATATTGGGGAAAATACGACAGTAACAAAAAAACAAAAACAAAAACACACAAACGATAGTTATGAGGTAGATATCTGTGACTTTTTTACAGACACCATTTTTTTCATTGTAACGTAATTTGTTCAAAAGGTAATAAAGATTTTTATAAGCTTTTTAAAAGTGTTTTTTTTTTTTTTTTTTTAATTTTACAAAATATTAGGCATCAATTAAGGATTCTAAGCTAAAAATGACAGACATTTTGAAAAATAAATATAATTACCTTCGTTTTATGGCTGGGTTGAAACAAAAGCAATTGCGCGATGTTTGTAAACGGGGGTTTCCAGGGTAAAACGGACAAATTAAAAATAGTTCGGGGGCTTAATGCGCCATGAATCTGCTATAGCAGCATATGGACATATTGTCCTATCAAACACAGCAGTTCTTTTGGCTTAAAATACAGCATTTTCTATTAAAGAGGAGTGCAAGAGCAGAAACTGCTTTTTCAGTCTTGTCTGTGTTTTCTGCCATATAGTTTTTAATGTGGTATCAGTACACTTTCGGCATTGGCTGAAACGACGCAGCCAGGTATTACGAGCCAAAAACTGGTATCGGTGCTATACTCGCCCTTCCTCTTCATGATAGAGGATAACAACCAGTAACCATGACCAAATCACTCTCATCCAGTGGAACCTCTGAAAAGCAAACAATGGCAGGCAGGAGTAGCAGCAGCGGCGTTATAGTGGTGCTCCTACACTTCTCATACAAGGAGATTTTCCTCTCCAGCTCCCTCTTACTCCTATCCCAGGTTTCATTCTTGAACCTGAATGAGACCCGGACAAAAGAGGAGCTGTCAGTGGTCTTGCGGACGCGCAGGATTAAGGGGGAGAAATGAAGACCTGTCGGAGGGGTTCAGCCAAATGGACTCCGGGCGGTGGCAGGCAGCCACATTTCTTTCACGGCGGCGTTGTAATGAGTTCTAATTAAACACTGGCTGATGCTTTGCGACCGAGCTCGATCCGAGGAGCGCAAAAACAACACGGAAAAAAGAAAAAGATGGGAAAAACATGGTGACATTTGGATATCAATAATCTTGCACACGACAACATAATTAAAACAATATGTGAATAATGCAGCTGCAATGTTGGATACCACTCAGATATTTCATTTCAAATAATAATACAGCCCAAGCAATTTTTCTCATCTATATCTAATTACCATAATCCAATTGTCAAGCCTTGATCATTTATTCCTTTATTGCTTTATTGTTAATTGAAACATGATCCATTATTATGATATTTCAATACAGATCAACCGTGACTGTGTGAGATGATACAAGTTTGATAGTGTAATATGCTATTGTATGACACTGATGACCACAATGACACAGTATGATATGTTTGAACATAGATCGCAGTTGAACATAATGTACCATATGTATCATACAATGCGGTATCATGTTGTACCATATACTGCAGTGTCATAACCTATGCAGTATATAAATATGTACCGTATTGGCCCGAATATAAGACTGTGTTTTTTGCATTGAAATAAGACTGAAAAAGTAGGGGTCGACTTATATTCGCAGTCTAGACATTATACCCATTCACGACGCTAGATGGCGCCAGATATCATTGAAGCGATGTTCTGTCATGACAGATCTCAGCTACTCTGAAGTTTAACCAGTTTGCATTATTTTTTTGCAGTGTTTTTCCTTATTCAGATTTGTTTCAAGACTACAGTTACAGTTAGACTTCACTTTGATGGTTATTGCAGTTATTGCAATTTTGTTGTTTTATCACAATAGATTGGTTTATTTACATTTAAAAAACCAGAAGCCATTCATTTACGAATGTGATTGCGCTTTAGTTTACATATTTAAATGTTCAGATATTAAGATTTGAATGAGGCAAAATAACATGCTTTTTCTCTCAAATATATTGTTATAATCATGTTTCAGATGTACTGTAATTATTTTCTGTATAAAAATTAATTTGGTGTTCAAAAAGTCTTTTTTCAAACTTGAGTCTTTAAAAAGAGGGGGTCGTCTTATAATTAGGGCCGTCTTTTATTCGGGCCAATACGGTATAGAGTATCAATTCATACCATATCATGTCATATCATAACAGTAATATAGTAGCACGTATGGAATATATCAGAACATGTTTGACGCATCATATATAATTTAATATCATATAAATCTTTCATACATCTTCTCAGTACTGCTTTATCCTCATTTTATCTCATATCATATGAAACTATCATATTGTATTGTACTGTATTGTACATGGCGTTTTACTATTGTATCATAACAAAGTAAATCATATCACACCATGTAGTGTCATATCATGTCCTACTGTAGTATATTTTGTTTCATATCACATTTTTTATATTGGATGACAGCACAGCATATGGCATCATATCGTGTCATATGACATAATAGTATCATTTCATATGATGTATCGTATCATATATTCTGTATCATATTGTACACTAACATTTGTTTACAATACACCATGTCATACTATGGTACAAAATATCTTTGTATAATATAGCGCCATGGCATATATTGTATCGTACACAGCGTCGTACTGTAATGTATCATACAGTGTACCGTACCAATCTCTACTGCATTTTATCGCGCATTGTATCATATTGCATCATATCGTATCGTGTCATAGCATGTGACACCATATCCCTCTGTATCGTATCGTACCACATCATACCCTACAATATACAGTATATAAAGTGAGGAAATTAAGTATTTGAATACCCTGCGATTTTACAAGTGCTCCCACTTAGAAATGATGGGCAGGTTTAAAATGTTCATGGTAATGGCAATTTAATATACAAATACAATAGAGAACAACATGCTGAATAAGTGTACAGTATGATAATGTTATATGATGCATGAACAACAAAATGCAAATATACTGTCCTCACCAGGGCGCTACGGCTCGGTCCTGGCTATACAGCCAGCTAAACTCCCAAATGACGATGCTGGACGTCCGTATAATTTGCTGACTTAAATTTTGGCCGTCGTTATGACACCATCATTTGAAGAGTGAAACTAAAAATAGAAATAATACAAATCAATCCTCGATACCAAACAGGTTCGCATCAACGTAAATAAATGATAACTAGCTGCTATTACAGCATTGGCACAAACGGTTAGCATGCGTTCACTAGCATTCACACATTGTTCAAACAACCACACAGCTGGCTCTTAGTGTCCGATCGCAGGTGGAAAACACACAACAACAACAGAAAAGATGATACACACAAGCGTTGCCTCTGTAGAGATATTTTACGAGCATAAACTGTCAGGGTTTGCGGGCATGCAGGTTGTATGGACCCAAACGCAGGAAAAGGGAGGCGAGGCAGATGAACGGTGCAAAAAAATGATTTAATTAAAGCCAACGAAGAAAAAAGTACAAAACAAAGGCAAACAAAACTGTCACTAACAAAAGACTGCTTTTCAAAAAACTCACTTGGAACACAAAGGCTTGGATTGTCGCGAATATTTTTGACCAGAACTTGACATGGACATAGACAATGACGCAACAAGGAGTGTAGAGAAACCAGGAGCTTATATATACACACACACACACAGACAAGGGGTGATGACACAACGAGGAACAGGTGAGCACAGGAGGATGCAGGTTGCAGAATACACTAGGAGCAGGCACAACAGGTGAAATCAATGGGCAATCACAGGGACAAGTCACACTAGGAGAAAACAAACAAAACCTAACATAAACAACATAAACTCTCTCTCTCTCTCTCTCTCTCTCTCTTTCTCTCTCTTTCTCTCTCTCTCAGATGCTGCGGAGCTGTCCGTCTTCTTCTGGCGTGTGAGCGCTCGTCTTCGCGTAAACAAGTGCGAGTGCGCCCCTACTTGGGCGTGAAAGTGCCACAAACTAAAAGCATGCATTTCAATATAAAAAAGTCAATAATACAATTGAACACACATTGCCAAAGGCAGATAACGAACGTGACCATAGCTATTAAGAGTTATTCAGACAACTATAGCATAAAGACCATGCTAACAAGTTTACCAAACCATCAGTGTCACTCCAAAACACCAAAATAACATGTGAAAAATCTGCGATCTATAGTCCGAAAAATACGGTATATGGCGGAAAACACTTAGGTGACTTGAAGTCCCGCTCAGAGACCCCCAATTTGTGCAAATTTCAAAACTGTCTGATTTGCACGTGTGTTACATCATTGGAAAGCTTAAAATCTCAGTTTTCTGGGGGAAGAAAAAATTTGAACAGGAGGGCATTTAAAATAAATAAATAAATTAATTAATTAAACAGCAAAACCCTAACTAGAGGCGAGAACACGCGAGAGCAGAATTAAGGACGCCACGATTTTAACGAGATATTATTGCGCACTTACCTTGTTTCGATCCAAAAACTCCATGTAGCATGTATCACCGAGTGTCAAGACACAGCTGTGAATGGCCACAGCCAGATTTATTGGGGATTTTATGGGTGAAACATGGTCATATAACAAGGGTTGCGATGCAGAAATCGCAGACAACAAGGAGTGGTTGAGATTTTTTTTTTTCATATAGTTACCCTTTAAAACGTTATTTTTCAATTTTTCTTTGTTTGGATCGATTATTTATCATCTAACATATCGGGGAAAATGCGACAGTAACAAAAGAAATACAATTAAGCGATAGTTATGAGGTAGATATCCGTGACTTTTTTACAGACGCCAAATTTTTCATTGTGACGTAATTTGTTTAAAAGTTTATAATATGCGAGTGAATAATATTTTTAAGTCGTTTTCTTTTTTTTAAACTAAATATTAGGCATCAATTAATGAATCTATGCTAAAAATGACAGACATTTTGAATAATAAATATGAATACTTACCTTCTTTTTATGGCTCGGTTGAAACAAAAGCGGTTGCGCGACGTCTGTAAATGGGGATTTTCAGGGTAAAGCGGACAAATTAAAAATAGTTTGGGGGCTTAATGCACCATGAATCTGCTATGGCAGCATACAGACATATTGTTCTATCAAACACAACAGTTGTTTTGGCTTAAAATACTGCAGTTTCTTTTAAAGAGGAGTGCAAGAGCAGAAACTGCTTTTTCAGTCTTGTTTTCCGCCATATGCATGTATTGAATATTACATTATAAACCCAAATATTCGTTCCTAGTAGCGTAGCAGATCAACAGTGATACAATCACTTGTATTTTTACTTCTAACCCCTATTAGTTCCCCTTGATCAATGACTTTAATAAATGGATACACTGTTTGATGTGCTCGCAGAACATTAGCCATCAGACGGCTACGTCCTTGTCATTGTTTTCCCCTCCTGGTAATCCTGTTTCAGCTTTTCCTCCCAGTGCACATCAGAGGGAGGTAAAAAGTGTCCCTCCTCCTCCTTCGTTTCTTCTTTTTCATTATTATTTGTCGTCACATTCTTGTGCACAGAGCGTGTGAACACCTTGCAGCACTTGTGATGTGCTTCCGCCCGTTTGTGTTTCATTCACGGCTGCCTCTGTCTGCCCCATTAGGCAGCGCAGAAACCTCTGCTTGGGAAGGAAGTGCATTTATGGAGGAGTGGGCTATTGTTTAAGACACACACATACTGTACACCCTAGACATTATTTCCAGCATGTATGCGTTTTTGTGGCATATCTTCAACTGGCTTTACATGACAGACGTTCCTTATTGTTAAGTCATTTTATGGGATCAAATGATTACCACACTTGTCGTGCATGACTAGTCTCTGTTACATTAAAGCTGGTGGAAATAGATTAGGATTAACTTTTAATGGGGTGCGAAATGGTTTAACATTAGCCGCTTTTACAAAGGGATAGAAATTGCTGCATCAAAAGATATGGCATGTATCCACCTTGGTATGAATAATACAGTGCACTGAAGCCCTGTGGTTTGATACCCTGCAACTCAGCCTGAATTCTGGCGCTTTCAGTCAGAAGCGACGGAGCAAATGTACATATAACAATACCATTGGGCCTATATTGTTTATCCTCTATAAAGAAGACAAATACTGTATTACTTATTAAACAATTGTGAGTTAAACCCTATGTCTAACACATACTGCCCCTAGGTGGCAGTGATCCCTCGTTATTTATTTGGTCTGTTCAATGTATTTATTAAGATTTAACACCACTGAAAAGATGCGTATAATATATATGTTCTCGCTTTTTTCCCATAAAGTATAGACAAGTCTCCTGAGCGAAACATGGGCAGCACCATCTTTGATCATTTCTGCTCTGAACTTCCGGTTCAGACAGAACAACATGAAGTGTGGTTGAAGTAAGCAGTGTGTTAACAAAGTTAAAACTGCTAAATCAAACCAGAAGAACCCACGGAATCTCCCAAAAATCTATTCAGCACGACGTGGATGTGACTCCGAGACTTTCTGTGCTGTGCGTGAACTCCTGGAAGAGCCTATATTTATGGTTGGAAGTGGAATGTTTTGAACTGTTTTATTTTTGTAATTGACTAGCCTCATAGTTTACTTTTAACCAAGAACCGAGACTGTTTTATGTCCATATCTATAAAGAATTCAGGGATTTAAGCATTTATTTACAAGAATTTTTGCCGCAAAGCCCCTGTTACGCCAGGCGGCCGCTAGCCTCATTCGCTAACAGAGTAGTGTTGTACTTTGACAGTATATGTAAAATAAACGCTAACTACACGGTTTCTCTGCTTTTAACAAAGAATCAAGACTGTTTTACGTCCATATCTATGAAGAATTTTGGGATTTAAGCATTTATTCACAAGAATTTTCACCAGAAAAGCTCTGTTTACACCAGGCGGCTGCTAGCCTCATTCGCTAACAGAGTAGCATTGTACTTCGACATATATATATAAAATAAACGCTACCTGCACGGTTTCTTTGCTTTTAACCAAGAATCGAGACTGTTTTACGTCCATATCTATGAAGAATTCAGGGATTTAAGCATTTATTTACAAGAAATTTCGCCACTAAGCTCTGTTCACGCCAGGCAGCAGCTAGCCTCATTCGCGAACAGAGTAGCGTTGTACTTCGACAATATACTGTACGTAAAATAAACGCTAACTACACGGTTTCGTTGCTTTTAACCAAGAATCGAGACTGTTTTACGTCCATATCTATGAAGAATTTGGGGATTTAAGCATTTATTCACATGCATTTTCGCCAGAAAAGCTCCTGTTACGCCAGGCGGCTGCTAGCCTCATTTGCTACCAGAGTAGCGTTGTACTTTGACAGTATATGTAAAATAAACGCTAACTACACGGTTCCTCTGCTTTTAACTAAGAATCAAGACTGTTTTACGTCCATATCTATGAAGAATTCGGGGATTTAAGCATTTATTCACATGAATTTTCACCAGAAAAGCTCTGTTTACGCCAAGAGGCTGCTAGCCTCATTCGCTAACAGAGTAGCATTGTATTTCGACATATATATGTAAAATAAACCTTACCTGCACGGTTTCTCTGCTTTTAACCAAGAATCGAGACTGTTTTACGAGCATATCTATGAAGAGTTCAGGGATTTAAGCATTTATTTACGAGAATTTTCGCCAGATAAGCTCTGTTTACGCCAGACGGCCGCTAGCCTCATTCCCTAACAGTATATAGTGTATAATGGTAAAGGGCTATTCTATTCTATAATAAATTGTAATTATATCTAGATTTAATTAATAATCTGTTTACATACCGTATTACTTATAATTGATTCTGCATGTTTTCCTCAAGTATTAAGTTTCTGTTGTTAAATGTGATTTATTAGCTGTTAAAAACTTGCAGTAAATTTGGAAAAAAAATATATATATAGCTATTTTAGTCAAAAACGTATATGTTAAATATTGCTATTGATCCTGAAAATATAGGTGATTATCTCTGCATTTGTTGATTTTTGTGCATCTCGTGTAAAATCTGAGACTTTTATAGCCATTTTAAGTTGCGTTATACTTATATAAAAATAATCAATCAGCATTTTATAAGGGAACGACTTTGAATTTTTTGATGCCGCTACTCATGGAAACTCATATATGGCTAAGGTAGGTGCCTATTTGGGTTTTAGGTCGGTAGCAGCTTTGGTTTTGTAAATATTTGAATCGGCCCCGTTTCCCATGTCATGTCAATAGGTTATGAAGTCTAGGGCTTTAATGAGAACTAACAAAAAACACGACGTACAAACAAAAGGCATCAAAAACTTGCTTAAACAGAGAATGCAGGAACACGAGGGCTATTGAAGGCAAAATAAACATGAACAGGCCTTGGGATAGACAATGACACAACAAAGGCTGACAACACATGGGGCACTTAAATACCGACATGGGGTAACGAAACAACAAGAAACAGGTGGGTGACAAAAGAGGCAGCGGATTGGTTAACACAACAGGTGAAATCAATGGGTAATCACTTGGACAAGACACACTCAAACCATGACACACGGCACCATTGTGCTCCTACATGAATTACATCTGGAGATCATGTATATACAGTATATGAGTACAGTATATTCAACATTCTTGAGTGTTCATTCATAGGAAAGCAGAGTGTCGTTTTCAAACCACAAAACTGAGGCAGACATGCTCACCGTAATTTTTTTAAAGTGACAAAATCCTTCCTTATTGTGATTTTTCCACTCAGTGACTGACACTGTTTTTTTTTTTTTTTTTTTCATTTTGGCGGTATTCTAATAGAAGGAAAAGTACCACTGAATCCATGTAAAACCTCTCAGCTCGTTAAAGTGGCTTTGCAGAATGAAATCATTTCTCCTCGAGCAGCTGAGAGCTTGTATAACTCCTGCCTGGTAATGAAACTAAATTATTTCTGAAGGCCTTTGATTCCTTTCGTGCTGAAATGCAGAGTCGGGAGGAGGACGAGGAGGAGACGTGACAGCAGAGGGAGAGGAGGAAGAAAAAGAATGTAGTGAAGAAGCCGGGGAAAACTGAATTGAAGATCTGTCTCATGACTTAAACATTCAAACAAGCCCACTGTGCTCAGATTCTCCACCGGGTCATTTTGCAGCCTCAGCGTGTGCATCAGTAGAAGCATTGTAATGCTCTTCTTTCATCACATTCTGCTTATTGTGCTAGTTCACTAATATGGCAAAAACATGACTAGGGCAGGTGGAAAAAGACTGCTAATGGAGGATTGTGAAGAATGACATGAAGATAATCAAAAATTGAATCGCTTTGATGAACTATTAGCAACACACAAAGAAAGAATTACGAGATTAAAGTCGTAATATTACAAGAATAAAATCATACACTGTAATACTAGGAGAAAAAAGTTATTTTACAGTAATAAAGTAATTAATATTTCGACTTGACTTTACATAAAGCTGTCGGAACACCACATGGCCCGAGAGGTGAACAAAGAGGATGATGGGATACACACATACACATACAGTATGGTCCCACTTAGCCAATTGGATGCCAAGAAGATGCTAGGCAAGAGCAAACGGCGACGTAACGAGAATTTCCGTGTAAATTGAAATTAAATCTTTAAGTATCCCTGAATCTCAAAATAACCATCCAAACAGTCCAAAAGTATTGTATTTTGTTTAATAATAACGGATACACTGCCCTCTTGTGGCAGTGTCGGGTCTGGCTGGACTGTCGCCTTGTATGACTGCGGCGCAGATTCGTCTGAAATGGATAAAGGACAGCTGCGCTCTGGTTTGGCCCAAATTAGGCTGTAAATTGTTTGAGCTAATATATGTTTGTATATGGCAGAAAACACAGACAAGGCTGAAAAAGCTATTTCTGCTCTTGCACCCCTCTTTAAAATAAACTGCTGTATTTTAAGCCAAAACAACTGTTGTGTTTGATAGAACAATATGTCTATATGCTGCCATAGCAGTTTCATGGCGGATTAAGACCCAGAACTATTTTAATTTGTCCATTTTACCCTGGAGACCCCCGTTTACAGACACCTCCGCAACCGCTTTTGTTTCAACCCAGCCATAAAAATAAGACCTAAGTAATTATATTATTATTCAAAATCAAAATGTCTGTTATTTTTAGATTAGAATCATGAATTGATGTCTAATATTTAGGTTTTTTGTTGTTGTTTTCTTTTAAACAACTTTATAAACATATTTTAAACATTTAAACAAATTACGTCACAATGAAAAAAAATGGTGTCTGTAAATAAGTCACGGATATCTACCTCATAACTATTGCTTAATTGTATTTTTTTTTTTTTTTTGTTACTGTTGCATTTTCCCCAATATTTTAGATGATAAATAATCGATCTAAACAAAGAAAAATTGAAGAAGAAAAAAACATTTAAAAGGGGAAATATATGAAAAAGAAAATTTCGACCACTTCTTGATGTCTGCGATTTCTGCATTGCGACCTTTGATATATTACCGTGTTTCACCCATAAAATCCCCCAAAAATCCAGCTGTGCCCATTCACAGCTGTGTCTTGATACTCAGTGATACATGCTACACAGAGTTTTTGGATCGAAACAAGGTAAGTACGCGATAATATCTCGTTAAAGTTGTGGCGTCTTTAATTCTGCTCTTTAATGCTCTCACCTCCAGATAGGGTTTCGATGTTAATTTTTTTTTTTTTTTAAATGCACTCCTGTTCAAAATTTTTCTTCTGCCAGAAAATTTAGATTTTAAGCTTTCCAACGATGTATATCGCACATGCGTATCGGACAATTTTGAAAGCTGGCCAAATTGGAGGTCTCAGAGCAGAACTTCAAGTCACCTGAGTGTTTTCCGCCATATACGTATACATCTATACATATATATTCATTATTTTGCAGTTTTGTGCTAGGGGTGTCAAACGATTAAAATTTTTAATCGAGTTAATAACAGCTTAAAAATTAATTAATCGTAATTAATCGCAATTAATCGCAATTCAAACCATCTCTAAAATATGCCATATTCTTCTGTAAATTATTTTTGGAATGGAAAGATAAGACACAAGATGGATATATACATTCAACATACGGTACATAAATACTGTACTTCTTTATTATAACAATAAATCAACAAGATGGCATTACCATTATTAACATTCTGTTAAAGCGATCCATGGGTAGAAAGACTTGTAGTTCTTAAATGTTAGTACAAGTTATAGAAATTTTATATTAAAACCCCTCTTCATGTTTTCGTTTTAATAAAATTTGTAAAATTTTCAATCAAAAAATAAACTAGTAGCCCGCCTTTGTTGATGTCAATAATTACTTACACAATGCTCATGGGTTCTGAAGCCTATAAAATCAGTCGCACCCAAGCACCAGCAGAGGGCGCCAAAACTCCGAAAAACACAACAAGTACACATTTCACTGTGCAGTCATTTTAATCTGTTTGAGCGGGGCATTTGTGCGTAAATTGCGTCAAATATTTTAACGTGATTAATTAAAAAATTTTAATTACCGCCCGTTAACGCGATAATTTTGACAGCCCTATTTTGTACACAACCTGTTTTGACCATAGCAAATGTAAAGGCCAAAAAACGCCTATGAACATACCTGCTGTTTGAGTTGAATTGTCAAATATAAAACTACTCAGTCTTATTTTTTTCTGTTGAATTTTTACCCTCAGAAGTTGAATAAATATTATCAAGCTTCAAAACAGTTCGTCGAGCATGTTTGGTTGTCAATGGGACATCAATATTATAAATTTTGACTTTTGATTTTGGGATTTGTTTGTCTTTTTGGGTGCAAAATGTGGATTATAATTGGTCAGTGAAGACAATAACAGTTTGGACATGAATGTTACGGTGTCCTGAATTAGGGACCCAACCAGGCCATTGTGAATAATTAATTTTTCTTAGAAATATAAAGGCAACATCAAAGGCATGCAAATTCGGACAAAATAAGTTCAGGTGTTAAAAGGTTAAACTCGGATAGTTTTTTTTTTTTTTTTTTTTTTTTTTTTTAGGTTTCAACTGCCTGCAGTTTTATCAAGAGCATGTACTTATTTGGATTTTATTGTTTTATCCTAGAGGTTTCAACTAACAATGTGGACAAGGGTTTTTGTCCTGTGAATGGCTTTATCTGGGTTGGTTTAGATTTCTGAGGGATTCGACAGACTGTGCAGATGACCTTTGGATTTTTACATTTCCCTCCTATTTTATATGAGGTAGACAGTATCTAAGCCAGAAGGTCTGCTGGTTCTGTTGCTAATACTCCAAGTGGAATGCGGTGAAGGTCAGATTCCATTAGGGGAGCATTATACAAGCCGGGTCCTGGGTGGGAGTCTACAGAGGAGGGCTTTCACTCGCTCTCCTCGCCGGCTTCAGAGGCAGCTCAAATTCCTCGGGGGCATTTATATGTAGCCAGGTGATTTCCGAGCTCGCCTGTCCTCCCGGGGAAAGCAAAGTGTTTATCTTGCCGGTTGGTTTGAACAGAGTAAGGAAGACGATTAACAGGTTTGTGTTCTGGGTTGCAAGGGAAGGAACAAGGAAAAGATGGTAAAATAATCAACTAACAAAATCAATATATGACCAAAACCTGCATGTGTGAGAGAAAAGGATGCAAAAACAAGTTTATTATGGGCCACTTAATAGACGCTTTAAAATAATTTACCTAAGTGAGGAAGGAAAGAAGAGGAAATGTGATTAAAATAAAAAAAATTTAAAAATGATACAACACTGATCATAAGGATTGAAAGCAGGAAGAATGGAAGGTGGAGAGAGTGAAGAATGAGGCAGGATGTATTTACTGTTTGACTGTTTGTATTACTCAAACACACCCAATATAAAATAAATAGCACTTATACCATAGTTTAATATAAACAAGCAGAGTATATGGCGTAAGAGATACATAACGCCTTCTTATCACGGAAGCCCAACGTGCGCGTCATGCAACTGAATGAGCAAGATTGACAATTGCAATCAGTTCTCCCGGGCAGTCCAAAACAAATGGTGGGACACCCTGCCCCTATCCAAGGAACAGCGGAGAACGCCCGATATCCAAGTGATAACACAACTGACAAGACTCCAAGAGCGCCTTTGACGCTGAGGTGGCAAAATCCACAACCCTCATTGCCCTGACAACAGTAACTCCCGAATCCTCCTGTCCAATCCACAAACAGACAATAATGTTAAACATCACCCAAACACACCCTTCTTCCTGCACACAGCCCGCCAGGCGAGAGCCTTCAAAAGACTGAATGTTTAACTAAGCGTTGTCATTTTTCGCTGAAAAAATAAATAAAATAAAGGCTCAATAAAGCATTATAAATATGCGTTCTCTTCAGGGGGGACATTTCACGCGGGGCGGCTATTTTTCGGCACAACGCCGGTGTTTTCACACACAAACCGGAAGAGCGCGTGCGGCAAACACACACATGCAAAACTGATGCAGAGGGATATGATGGCAGAGCCTTCAGAGGAACATTTGTCCTTTACGAGGTGGAGATATAAACACTATTTCAAGTTGGTCGAAATTAAAGGAAAGAACGTGCATGTAAAGTGTAATTTATGTCCCGGGGCAAAGCTTTTGTTGACATCTGTGGTAAGCAATTCAAATCTGTTTATTTTTGTTGCACTTCAAATGTAGGATAAATCTGTTGCTGGTGCGATGCAATAAATCTTACAAGGTTCTATAACACAACTACCTGTCTGTTCTTCTCTATTCAACTGACTTGAATACTGCTCAGAAAATTTCAAATTTTTTGACATACAACAACTTCTTTTTAAAGTAACGGAAATAGTTACTTTCCCTGGTATCTAGTTACTTTTACTATAGAGTAATTCAGTTACTAACGCAGTTACTTTTTGGAAGAAGTAGTGATTAACTATAACTAATTACTTTTTTAAAGTAACGTGCCCAACACTGGTTAAGACTAAGATGAGCGTGCGGAGTTTGGCCTTTTGGCCGGGATGTCGAGTTCCCGCCATCCGAGGTCCGGTGGTTCGGCTGGCGTGATTCCAGCAGTCTGGCTAGAAGGTCAGATTCCTCCAGAAGAAATGAAGGAAGATACGAAAGAAGTCAAAGGATGTCAATGTCATATGTAAGAAGGAAGGAAGCAAGGAAGGAAATATTTTCTAACCATTTCAGCGACAGGCAAGTTTGATTGTCGTGGTAATCCAATTCCTGTGCTGTTTGAGGTTCTGCTGCTGCTGCTGCATCTTGTTCTCCTTTATGAGACATTCATTTATTGTTGGAAAACCTCCGACGAGACCAAACCTCGGCTTAACATCACACTGTACATGACAACAACAACAACAACAAACAGGGGCACCTTTGTTTGCGTTGTGATGACAGGCAGAGACATTAGCATTTAGATAACTCCAGTGGACGTGACAGAACTGAAAGCAGTGGAAGGAGAAATGCCACCAATAATACAAAGTTACATTTGGAATGAAGAGAACATATTCAGCTCTTTGAATTCTGTTTGTTTGTACAAGTAGTGGCTTTTCACTTTAGTGTAGCGCAGGCTCCCAAAACTTAGCTTTTAATGCACAGTTAGAACATTTAGTAATGGGTGGTTCTGTTGCATGGGGGTTGCTTCCCTCTGGCAGCAGGTCCATATATTATATTGGATAATGAATAATACACACCTCAAGAACAATGGTTGTCACCATGAACTCCTGTAAAGTTGTTATTGAAGTGGTATGAAAAAGAATGTGAACCTTTTGGAATTTCTCACATTTCTGCATAAATTCACCATTAAAAGTGATTCGATCTTTGTCAAAATCACACCGATTAAAAAACAGTGTCTGCTTTAACTAAAACCACCCTCTGTATATGGGAACGGTGGCGATGAGGATGATGATAGAGGTGGTAGTGATGGCAGTAGTGATGATGGCGATGATGATGACGATGTTGATAAGTGACTGTATTCTCATGGAAATTTTAAGGAGTGAATTGTGAATTGAGTGAATTCTTAAAATCCCTTTCCGAGCTACATATGTATGTATTTTACTATAATCATGACTACGGTTATTATTGTTTTTTTTTTCCTTCTTGCTGTTGTATTTTTTTTATTTCTGCTTGAAATCAATCAATCAATCAATGTAAGGCTGCAACAACTAACTATAACTAACTATATAAATTATAAATCAGTTTCCAACTAATTTGGTTATCGATTTTTGCCGGCAGCTATGAGCAGTCCCGTTTGGGTCCTTGTGTGCATGAAATGTGAGCCTGTGTACGCGCGCCATTGATTAGAACAAGAGAGAGAGAGATTTCACTGCTACACTCAGGTTGGGTTGCTGAATCAATAATATTATGAAGTGTCTAAGGTTAGATTGTCCTTTTTTGTTGTTAGATCCAGTGTGCCGCCGTAAGAGGTGAGTGAATGAAGATAATTGTATCGTTTGTATTCTTTGTTGACGAGATGTTATTACTTAGCACGGAGCGCTAGGCTAGTTAGCCATTATGCTAATCAGTGTCTTAAGTGTCCGTTTGCATTGTGTTTTGGAGAAGCATATTAGCACTTGAGTTATTGTTAGATTGTAAATTTGTCTCATTTCTTTTTATAAAGAAACCACACACATAAACCCATTCATATAACAGCTTTGAGCAGGGGTCAGGAACGTTTTTGGCAGAGAGAGCCATGAACACCACATATTTTAAAATCTAATTCCGTCAGAGCCATACGATATATTTAAAAATAAAATTACAAGTAATGTGTGCATTTTATGTAATTTCAACACTTTTAAAGTATAGCAAGTCTATTTTTTTTTAAAGAATTAAAAAGAATTATTTTTAATAACATTGTTATGCTGTTGCTAATCAATAATGAGTATTTCTTACCATTAATGGGACTTCTGGTTCTGCATGGTTTTGCTGATGGCTTTGCAGTCTGATTGATACTTAGTGGGGTTAACTTCATGCAGGCGTTGAGAAACTTAGAATGCGTCTCTTTTCATGTTCACGAAACAAGTTAATCAGTAGATTTTTTTCTTTAGCGAACTCAGTGAAGGACTTGAATAAATCTTCCCTTCTTGTTGTCCCTTTCAGTCAAAACCTGGCAATCACGCTGAACTGGGAGAAGTTGCTCACGTCTGTTGACTCATCTAAAGCGAGAGAAAAAAACGATGCCGCATTTATGTCCTTATGTCCTGCTGATAAGTACGATACTCCTGATCTTTTTTTCTTTTTGCCATCTTCTCAAAAGGGTTTCTAAAATTAGCTGAGACGTGACAGTGTGGAAAACAAAACTGAAAACGAGGGAACTTTACTTCCTGATCCCACGCACATGCGCACATAGGCAGCTATTTTCAACAGCAAAATACGGAAACCCCACTTGAACAGTGTTTCTGCCTCATCTGCGTTGCCCATGCGATTGATAAATAGCTAAATAGATGGACACAACAACATATATGTTTGCCACTTTTCCACTAAAATTACTGCAAACTGGCTTTCTAGTCGCCGGTGACCGTCGCCGTTTCGCGCAATGCGCTGTTAACAATCTGCACTTTTTGGTCATGCGGTGCTCTCAACTCCGAACCGTTGTCTGGATTGGACTGGCGATTTCCGTGGCTCGTTCGTCGTCGCTCCTATGTCCGGTCCTTCTTTCGGGGAGGTGACGTAGTTTATAAAAACACATAGATGTGTCGATAATTTTTTATCGGAGACTTTATTAACACAAACAAAAACCAGTGGGGGACATCCAGCCACTCAACACAACGCTCCAGTGCAACTCTCTCTCGCTACACCTGTCTCTCTCTCCCCTTGTGCTCGCCCTCTTCTTCTTCTGCACTGGCAAAGTCGGTCATTTTGAAACGGGACAGCGGCCCCTTGGGGATGTCGGTAACAGTGCAAAGGAGTATAACAAAACTTTTTTTTTTTTTTTAAATAATCAAAGATTTGTCTGCGAAGATGCAGCCATCAAAAGAGCCAGATCTGGCTCACGAACCATAGGTTCCCGACATGTGGCTTAGGGCCTCCTTTCAACACAACATCTTATTCAAACTGTAAATCATAGAAAATCACATTGTTTGATTTTTAAAGAATTTATTTTCCAAATTTGAGTGGAAAATAAGTATTTGGTCACCTACAAACAAGCAAGATTTCTGGCTGTCAAAGAGGTCTAACTTCTAACGAGGTCAAACGAGGCTCCACTCGTTACCTTTATTAATGGCACCTGTTTTAACTCATTATCGGTATAAAAG
This sequence comes from Corythoichthys intestinalis, assembly GCF_030265065.1. Taxonomy (NCBI): domain Eukaryota; kingdom Metazoa; phylum Chordata; class Actinopteri; order Syngnathiformes; family Syngnathidae; genus Corythoichthys; species Corythoichthys intestinalis. Next base: position 45,928,156 of record NC_080405.1, on the reverse strand, counting down.
ACAACTGTCCACAATCTCAGTCAGTCACACTCCAAACTCCACTATGGCCAAGACCAAAGAGCTGTTGAAGGACACCAGAGACAAAATTGTAGACCTGCACCAGGCTGGGAAGACTGAATCTGCAGTCGGTAAAGCGCTTGGTGTAAAGAAATAAACTGTGAGAGCAATTATTAGAAAATGGAAGACATACAAGACCACTGATAATCTCCCTCGATCTGGGGCTCCATGCAAGATCTCACCCAGTGGCGTCAAAATGATAACAAGAACGGTGAGCAAAAATCCCAGAACAACACGGGGGGACCTAGTGAATGACCTACAGAGAGCTGGGACCACAGTAACAAAGGCTACTATCAGTAACACAATGCGCCGCCAGGGACTCAAATCCTGCACTGCCAGACGTGTCCCCCTGCTGAAGAAAGTACACGTCCAGGCCCGTCTGCGGTTCGCTAGAGAGCATTTGGATGATCCAGAAGAGGACTGGGAGACTGTGTTATGGTCAGATGAAACCAAAATAGAACTTTTTGGTAGAAACACAGGTTCTCGTGTTTGAAGGAGAAAGAATACTGAATTGCATCCGAAGAACACCATACCCTCTGTGAAGCATGGGGGTGGAAACATCATGCTTTGGGGGTGTTTTTCTGCAAAGGGACCAGGACAGCTGATCTGTGTAAAGGAAAGAATGAATGGGGCCATGTAGCAATCTCTTTCCATCAGCAAGGGCATTGAAGATGAGACGTGGCTGTGTCTTTCAGCATGACAATGATCACAAACACACAGCCAGGGCAACAAAGGAGAGGCTTCGTAAAAAGCATTTCAAGGTCCTGGAGTGGCCTAGCCAGTATCCAGATCTCAACCCCGTAGAAAATCTGTGGAGGGAGTTGGAAGTCCGTGTTGCCCAACGGCAGCCCCAAAACATCACTGCTCTAGAGGAGATCTGAATGGAGGAATGGGCCAAAATACCAGCAACAGTGTGTGAAAGGCTTGTGAAGAGTTACAGAAAACGTTTGGCCTCTGTTATTGCCAACAAAGGGTACATAACAAAGTATTGAGATGAACTTTTGGTATTGACCAAATATTTATTTTCCACCATGATTTGCAAATATATTCTTTAAAAATCAAGCAATGTGGTTTTCTGTTTTTTTGTTTTCCACATTCTGTCTCTCATGGTTGAGGTTTACCCATGTTGACAATTACAAGCCTCTGTAATATTTTCAAGTGGGAGAACTTGCACAATTAGTGGTTGACTAAATACTTATTTGCCCCACTGTATCTGATTAATTTTTAAATTAATCGTTAAATTCATCGATTATAAATTGTTTAATGTTATAAACTCTAGTTTTACTTGACATTAATAACATGACATCAATCTTTATGTAATATCGCTTGTCCTATTTTTGCTTTGTGTATTTTGACAGTAATGAGTCATAGAGAAAATGTGAAAGAAAATGTCAGGGCAGCTGTATATACAGCCCCCGATCGACAAGTTCTTTGTTTTTTTTTAACATCGTATATGAGGTTAGCCGTGGCATGTCCTTATAGTTGTGTTTAATTAAAATGTAAATCAATGAATGCTGTTATGGTAAATGTTTTTTTTAAATCAAATTTGTGCTGCGGGTGGGGAAACCCAGAAGCCATCAGTATTCCAGTCACCAGCTGCGTGACGTGAAAGCAAAAACAAGAAAGCCCTGGACAATGGCTCCCCTCATGCACACGCACATACACAAACATACTTCCTAGAAAAAATAGGCTCCATTGAAATAAATGGCAGCACTGCAGCCAGAAAGATGATGGAAACCTGTGTAAAGGTTAGCGAGCGAATAGGCTTGCCTGCAAGTCACTCAGCAGGGCACGATGATAGTCCACATTCCAGGTAATGGAGATGATTGAGAGCAGAGAACAGGATGCAGGATTATTAGAGTGATGTCTTAAAAGGGCCATCCCCTTTCCCCACACAGAGATACCTTTGGCTGGACATGCCTAGTGAATACATGGAGTTGGAAACAGGTTGTTCCCTTAAGTTGGATTGAAATCAGAACAACAGTGTTGGGCACGTTACATTAAGTAATTAGTTATAGTTAATCACTACTTCTTCCAAAAGGTAACTGAGTTAGTAACTGAATTACTCTATAGTAAAAGTAACTAGTTCCCAGGGAAAGTAACTATTTCCGTTATTTTAAAAAGAAGTTGTTGTATGTCAAAGAATTTGAAATTTTCTGAGCAGTATTCCAGTCAGTTGAATAGAGAAGAACAGACAGGTAGTTGTGTTATAGAACCTTGTAATATTTATTGCAACTCACCAGCAACAGATTTATCCTACACTTGAAGTGCAACAAAAATAAACAGATTTGAATTGCTTACAGATGTCGACAAAAGCTTTGCCCCGGGACATAAATTACACTTTACATGCACGTTCTTCCTTTAATTTCGACCAACTTGAAATAGTGTTTATATCTCCACCTCGTAAAGGACAAATTTTCCTCTGAATGCTCTGCCATCATATCCCTCTGCATCTGTTTTGCGTGTTTGTGTTTGCTGCACGCGCTGTTCCGTTTTGTGTGTGAAAACACCGGCTCTGAAGTACGTGCACTATTAGGCCCGAGCGTTTACGTCACAGAATGGGGGATCACGTGAGATTTGACAACAATGCAGCCATATTGGAAGCGGGTCTGGCTTGCGCAACATTAAACTTTAACTTGTCAGTTCGATAAAGAGACAAACTTGTTACTAAGGCGAAGAACAGATATGTGATCAAACTTAAGGATGTGAACAATGTTGACCCTTACGAGCAAGCCGAAGACAAATGGAGTAAAGATGTCGACGGGCTTCCACAATTACGCGAAATGGACATTCTGCTGTATTTATTGTTTGGTGTATGTTACTAAACTCATCAGCGATTCCGAAATTACAAATCGCTACAAAGCTAGGAACAGTTTTGCTGCGGATGGGGGCAGGACCTGCACATTATGACCGTATCAAACGGCAACTCCATCGTTCTTGCAAAGGTAGGCTATGTGTGTTTACTATTTTCATTGCCATGAACCTGAACGCACCCCAAGTGTTGGATGACAAATAAACAGAGCAGAGTACACTCGCTACGGCTGGTAATTTCTTCAATTTATTCAAAGTAAGTAACGCACCGCTCTTGACCGTCAACAATGACAGGAAGTTAACAGTTCCAAGGCAGATGAGATCCTTGTTTTGGTGCTATGAACACAAAGAATCAACAAAAACAGAAATGTCAGTCAGGTTGCTTAATACTATATTTGGCCTTGTTTCAATGCGGCCTCTTGGTTATTGTTGTCTTGTTAGCAGGATACAAAACATCATTTTGATTGACACATTGCATCGGGCCTCTGACTTTACCGTCAATGATTCCAAGCGCAACAAAGACAGTTAATATCTGACAGCTTTGTCACTACAGAACACACACACACAAAACAGAGCGCCTTCTACATTTCGGGGGGCTTAGCCGCAGCTCGTCTTTGTGCGCGTCTCTCCTGAAGCCCTCTGCTGAGCGAGGTAGCCCCCCTTTGTGCCACCGTATTGCCCCCAGCCAACTCCCAGCTCACTTCCACCCCTTTGTTTGCTTTGCTGTCGTTACCGTGACAACTGAGCGCAGGGCCCCCCTATCAGAGACCCATAACACTGACAAGAAGGGATGATGGGGGCTGAGTTGGCGGTGCGGGGGGCTACACACGTACACGGGCCATCCGTTATCAAAAGGTAATGGTCTGCTTCCAACTGATCCGCCACAAATTGAACATTGGTCTTAAAGGGATCCTCTACCTTAAATACATGTAGCCTCTAATAAACCACAATTGTTCTCTTGTACCAAAATATGTTGTTAGAAACACATAAAATGTTAAATCAATTCAATATTTTCTAATATTTAGTACATATTTTGACCGATAGTTGGCGCCATGTTTTGCGGGCTCGCAGTGATGACGTAAATGGGATTTTTCCAAAGTAGCGTGTACAACAATTGCGTATTGTATGGGGCGCCGTTTGTAAAGCAGCAGATGCTCAAAATTCCGACAACATTTTCTCACATTTAGCGCCACACAGTGTTTAAAATGGTGTGAAATTTTTAGAGTCACTTTTTTTTTTTTTTTTTTGCATTTACAACATTATTTAGCAACTTAAATATTTATTTTTTAAATAAGTTTTGGACATGATTGTTTAAATGTAGAACTACATATTTAATTCAAATCTTAAACTTATATCCTATATCCTAAATGTTAAATCAGGAAACGGTCGGAACTAAATATTTAGCTTAATATGCAAATTCACATGACTGGAGACCGGAAGTAACAAAATAAAAGCTGGAGCACACAAAATACTCTTTAAATAGTTTCTCCTAAGTATGTATTTTACCTATATATTGTTATTATCACAATGAGTCATGTCCAAGAGCAGACTGCCACCGTTGAGTAGGTTTTATTCCTTTTCATGCAACGTAAACAGACAGTCTGAGCTGCTCCACCACCTTTTATTTTGTTACTTCCGGTCTCCGGTCATGTGAATTTGCATATTAAGCTAAATATTTAGTTCCAACAGTTTCCAGATTTAGCATTTAGGATATAGGATATAAATTTAAAATTTAAATTCTGTATTTAAACAATCAGGTCCAAAACTTCTTATTTAAAAAATAAATATTTAAGTTGCTAAATAGTGTTGTAAATGTGCAAAAAAAAAGTGACTAAAAATTTCACACCACGTTTTAAACACTGTGTGGCGCTAAATGTGAGAAAATGTTGTCGTAATTTTGAGCGTGTGCTGCTTTACAAACGGCGCGCCATAGTATTGCTGCCTAAACTCGCGAAGCAAAATGCCACGATGTGCTGCTTCTGGATGCAATTTCCAGTCAAATTGAAACAAGGGGAATGGAGTGACGTGAGTGGTCAAGGTAGAATTATTTTTTTGTGAATAAATGTGCATAAGTGAAAGCTTCTCCCGTTTTTGGTACTTTTATGCACGTATCCTACCTACTACGCGTTACAACTGGCGCCCGAAGATTTTTCCTGGATCCTCAGTCAAGTAAGGGATCGGTCTATTTTCTAGATACGACGAATATTGGTTTCGGATCCGTCTATTTGTTGGATTTGACAGCCTGATCGCGGCTGCAACATTTCCATGGGATCGGTCTAATTCCTGGATATTCACGTGAGTGAAAAAACGTGGATTTGGATTACTACTGATATCTTTTTTGTGGTTTATTCTTCATCTGAGTTTTCCCCAAATCATAACAAATAATTAAAGCACGATGGCACGCTACAGTGACGACAGTGACTCTGACATGGACCTTACTTTTATGTTGGGAGTTCGTCTGGGAACGTGTGTGCGAACCGCTGAACTCCCGAGTGACGAGTGGTCAAGGTGGAAATATTATTTTTTGTGAATAAATGTGCATAAGTGGAAGCTTCTCCCCATTGTGGTACTTTTATGCACATATCCTACCTATTAAGCCTGAACGATATATCATTTAAACATCGCCATCGCGATGTGCGCGTGCGCGAACAGTTTCTGCAAGGACACCGCACTGGAATGAATGTGTGTGTGTGGAGACGTTGGAGACATATAAATGCCAGAAGTGATCATGAGGAGTTTGAAATTTCTACATGTCACTCCAACAGTCACAGCTAAGGTAGATAAACAGAAGCATTTAATAAAGCCAAGCGTTCATATACTACAGTACTTTATTCTTGTTCAAAATGATTTGGTTGGACAGTCATGTTGAAAACTGATCATAATTATGACATTTGAAGTGCTTAAAAACCATTTATTTATATACATTTTTTAAATCACTTTGGGGGGGAAAGTGTGAAAAAAACATGTCTTATATGTATCTCTTTCCAATGCAAAATCTGAATAAATACATTGAGCACAAAACACACACACACACAAAAAAAAAAATTAATTGGGGGTGGGGGGGTGCGCTACTTTGCGGTTTTTCACTTATCACGGCGGGTTCTGGCCCCCATTAACCGCGAAAAACGAGGGATCACTTTACACTGTGGTGATGGTGGTCATCCAAAGTCTTTCCAAACAGCTATTCAAGTCATCTAGAGAAAATTTCTTTAAAAATATATATATAATTTTTTTTTTAATATCGCAATATAATATAGCAATTAGGGCTGTCAAAATTAACGCGTTAACGGGCGTTAATTATTTTTTTTAATTAATCACGTTAAAATATTTGACGCAATTAACGCAGATGTCCCGCTCAGACAGATTTAAATGACAGTACAGTGAAACGCTCCCTTGTTGTTATGGAGTTTTGCCGCCCTCTGCTGGCGCTTGGGTAAATGACCATCTCCCATATTGCCTCAAAAAGATTACAATGAGGCCGTTTATGGACATTAAGAGTGAAGAGAATGCCACCGGCCGCTTGGGGGCAGCGCCGTTCCATACTCATGTTATTTCTTCTCAACGTGGGAGAATTAGTAGTTGTGAGACGTTTATGCTGTATTCACAATGCAATGCAAATTGCTATTTGTGCTCCACACATATTTCAGTAAGTTTTCTTTCTTTTAGTGGCAATTATGTGTCTCTTGTTGTATTTTGGGTAAGATATGTACAGATATATGTTATACAGTAAAGGCGAGTGGACACAGGCGTTCTTTGGACCGCGCCGTTTATTGGCAACTCCTTCACGACAAACATACAGTGGGGAGAACAAGTATTTGATACACTGCCAATGGGAAAACCCATTGGCAGTGTATCAAATACTTGTTCTCCTCACTGTAAGTATCGTTTAGTGAAAGCACAACAAAAATAATATTCCTATTTCTCCCAAAAAACAATAATGTTCACAAAAAGAGAAGCACTTCAGTCTATAGTAATGAGGCCCTATTCTGACATAATTTAACAACAACGCAAAATGAACTGGCATTCCATATCAAAATAGCTATGCAAAATACACGTAAAACAGACTTTGGTCACTCTATTTTTATTATTGTTATTTTTATTCTTATTATTATTATATTAACTCTACTTTTGATTGAAAATTTTACAAATTTTATTAAAACGAAAACATGAAGAGGGGTTTTAATATAAAATTACTATAACTTGTAACTATAACATTTATCGTTTAAGAACTACAAGTCTTTCTATCCGTGGATCACTTTAACAGAAAGAATGTTAATGCCATTTGTGGATTTATTGTTACAATAAACAAATACAGTACTTATGTACAGTATGTTGTATGTATACTGGACTGTCTCAGAAAATTAGAATACACAATATTCTAATTTTCTGAGACAGTCCTGTATATTGTTCTATGTAAAGGACGTCAGCCAAGGTCGGCCCCCCACATTTTTACCACGCCAAATCTGGTCCCCTTTGCAAAAAGTTTGGACACCCCTGCTTTAAATGGTGGATTAATGTACAGGACTGTCTCAGAAAATTAGAATATTGTGTATTCTAATTTTCTGAGACAGTCCAGTATATCCGTCGTGTGTCTTTCCATTCCAACAATAATTTACAGAAAAATATGGCATATTTTAGAGATGGTTTGAATTGCGATTAATTACGATTAATTAATTTTTAAGCTGTAATTAACTCGATTAAAAATTTTAATCGTTTGACAGCCCTAATAGCAATATATCGCAAACCCCCCAAAAAATCGCAACAATAGTTTTTTCCAATATCGTTCAGGCCTACCACGCGTTACAATGTACAAGACATGGATTACACTCGATTCCAGGATTTGTTCCCGTCAGATTTTAATTTAATGGATTTAATTTAACAAATTTAATGAGGACAGTCAGCCATGACACGACTCCAATCCTGACTATCACACGTGTGCATTCATAGCATATAAACTTCACTGAGAGTTTATAATGTCAATAGTCATGAAAATAAAAATGCACGAATGACAAGGTGTGTTCAAACGTTTGGCCCGTACTGTATGTAAAGCACACGACAGCTCTGGATGCTAACAATCTACATAATTATACTGGGATAAGTTTGAAAACGCAATAGCTTACCTTGAAGATCTGCTAACGAAAACCGGAGTTCACAACAGCATACACTCTCTCGCTCCGTTGTCATTGAGAAGCACTTGCCGCGAGTGCATCGCCAGTTTTGCCCAACTTTTGTCTTATCAGGTTTTTGCTGCACCGTATTTTGCCCTGCTGCTCGTCTTGTGAATGACCGACAGTGCTGTCATGCTCTTCACTTTTCAGATCTGGTTCAAATAGGAAGGGCAGAACCGACAACATGTTGGGAAAGCTAACGAGTGACACGCTAGAAGTTCGGCAAAGGGCCCAGTGACGTCACGCACTGTGACGTAACAAGAATGGGGACCTGCCACTTAAAATAATTTTACAAACTTTATCAAAACAAAAACATTAAGATGGGTTTTTATATCAAATTATTATAACTCATACCAACATTTATCATTTAAGAATTAATTGTCTTAAAGATCGAGGATCACTTTAAAACATCCCCCTGGAAACCCACACATGTGAAGTGTTTTTTTTTTTTACGCTGCCGTTGACGGCAATAGACGTCCAATCAATTTTGGCTGGGAGAGGCCAGCATCATGATTTCTAGAATCGGAAGACATTTGGCCTTCAAAATTCTTGAAAAATGAATCTCCACTTTGTTTTTGTTTTTTTTACCTGCCCTGTTCAGCTGCTTAGACACGGAGAATAGGAATCTGAGTGTCCTGATGGTCTGAACAGTTTTAATGTATCAGTTTGATACACTCTCCTTGTGGTTGTTCAACATGTTTTATTCAGTAGGAGAAAGCAGCGAACAGGAAGGGATTAAGGGGGGACAGAAAGGAAGGAAGCAGACAGAAAAGGAGAAGAACAAACAACAACAAGTAATACAGCGTTACGCGCTTATGCGACCAATGAACATAGTGTTGCTATAGTTAGCTAATTATATTTCCCCACACAGAGATACCTTTGGCTGGACATGCCTAGTGAATACATGGAGTTGGAAACAGGTTTTTCCCTTAAGTTGGATTGAAATCAGAACAACAGTGTTGGGCATGTTACTTTAAAAAAGTAATTAGTTATAGTTACTCACTACTTCTTCCAAAAAGTAACTGAGTTGGTAACTGAATTACTCTATAGTAAAAGTAACTAGTTACCAGGGAAAGTAACTATTTCCTTTACTTTAAAAAGAAGATGTTGTATGTCAAAGAATTAGAAATTTTCTGAGCAGTATTCGAGTCAGTTGAATAGAGAAGAACAGACAGGTAGTTGTGTTATAGAACCTTGTAATATTTATTGCACCTCACCAGCAACAGATGTATCTACACTTGAAGTGCAACAAAAATAAACTGATTTGAATTGTTTACCACAGATGTCGACAAAAGCTTTGCCCCTGGACATAATTCACACTTTACATGCACGTTCTTTCCTTTAATTTCGACCAACTTGAAATAGTGTTTATATCTCCACCTCGTAAAGGACAAATTTTCCTCTGAATGCTCTGCCATCATTTCCCTCTGCATCTGTTTTGCGTGAGTTGGTTTGCCGCATGTGCTGTTCCGGTTTGTGTGTGAAAACACCGGCTCTGAAGTACGTGCGTTATTAGGCTCGAGCGTTTACGTCACAGAATGGGGGATCACTTGAGATTTGACAACAACGCAGCCATATTGGAAGCAGGTCTGGCTCGCGGGACATTAAACTTATAACTTGCCAGTCCGATAAAGAGACAAACTCGTTACTAAGGTGAAGAACAGATATGTGATCAAACTTAAGGATTTGAACAATTTTGACCCTTACGAGCAAGCCGAAGACAAATGGAGTAAAGATGTTGACGGGCTTCCACAATCACGCGAAATGGACATTCTGCTGTATTTACTGTTTGGTGTATGTTACTAAACTCATCAGCGATTACGAAATTACAAATCGCTACAAAGCTACGAACAGTTTTGCTGCGGATGGGTGCAGGACCTGCACATTATGACCGTATCAAACGGCAACTCCATCGTTCTTGCAAAGGTAGGCTATGTGTGTTTACTATTTTCATTGCCATGAACCTGAACGCACCCCAAGTCTTGGATGACTAATAAACAGAGAAGAGTATACTCGCTATGGCTGGTAGTTTCTTCAATATATTCAAAGTAAGTAACGCATGGCTTTTGACCGTCAGTAACAGTAACGGCGTTGTAACGGCGGAAAAAATATTTAGATTACCCCGTTACTGAAAAAAAATAACGCTGTTATGTAACGGCGTGATTTATAACGGCGTTATTCCCAACACTGCCCATGAGCCACGGGTAAATATACAGTGATCCCTCGCTAGTTCGGGCTTCCAACTTCGCGCCCTCAGTCCATCGCGGATTTTCCAATTAAAATATAAATAAATATAGATGAGCTGTCCCGATCCGATCACATAGTCCGCCTGTCCCTCCTGCTGCTTTTCTTGGTCTGACACTTACTGTAGTTGCTTATTAAAGTTAACGATGATTGACAGACATTAGGGTTTGATCTCGCCAGAGACGCTTCGAAGCCGAAACCTCAAAGTGCCGCATGCGTCAACCGTCGTTTAGCTTGTTAAAGAGTTGCTGTGGCAACACATTGTGTGTAAGTGAGCAGCTTGAGCAGATTTGAGTGGACTCACTCAATGAAGCATTTAATAGAGACAAGCATTTTTGCACTTTAATGTTGTTCAAAAATAATTTGGTGGGACAGTAACATGTTTAAAACTTATCATAATGTGGGAGATAGTGATTGGTTTGACATGCACCCCCCCCCCCCCCCGTGTATTTGATTTTCACAAGTGTTAATACATTTTTGTGTTCTGTCAAATTATTTTGTGTTTCCGCATTGCAATTGAAGTCATCGTTTGTGAGACTGAAATTTCCGAGGGCAAAAAAACGCACCTCGTGTGTTTTTGGAGGGGAGAGAAAAAGAGATCGTGGTTGTGAACTTGTGGACGCGACAACAAAGGAAAATAAAAGTTGAAATCTCAAAAGATACACTGGCAGACTTCTTACTTGTGTCGAGCTGCAACAATAACTACATTTGAAGTGTTTAGAAACCAAAACAAACAATTTTCTTTTTTTTTTTTAAATTCGGTAAAAAAAAAAAAAGAAAAAACATGTCTTATACTAGTATGTGTCCCTTTCAATGCTATATCTGAATAAATACATTGAACACACACACAGAAATAGAGGGCGCTTCTTTGCGGTTTTTCGCTTATCGTGGTGGGTTCTGGTCCGCATTAACCGTGAAATTCGAGGGTTCACTGTAATTAGCGCATCACAGCACCACCGACAATTGTCCTAGTCGTGTTGCTGTATCGAACACACCAATAGGAGTGTCGCACTGAGGGCGTCTCCGCTCGTCTGCGTGGCTCTCGTGTGTTTGGTGGGGCTCGCATGCGGCTGGATGTGATTGGCCGCGCTCCGGTGGGGGGTCCCGGTGCCGGGATCGGCGATGGGGCGGCGTATGGTCGGTCGCCAACGGGCTTACACTCACAAGGGATTCACACGATTACTGGGTTCTAGATCACAGAGCTGATTTGTGTACACTCTACCCTTTTCAATCACTTAGCTTATAGACTCCCCCACCCCCATCCCCCTCTTTCCCTGGTCAACAGGCCTCCCACATGGTGTCAGCTGGAAATACATCTAGCTGACGATAGCACCAATATAGTAAGTGTAGGCGTTCAATGTATGTCATGTTGTTGTTTGTGTTTCTTTTCTTTCTTCTCTAGTGTTTCTTTTCTTCTGTCCCCCCATAGCCCCTTCCTGTTTGCTGCTTTGTCATAATAAACAAGGTATGTTGAATGATCACAATGGGAGTATATCACACTCTCAATGTGAAACATTAAAACTGTTCAGACCAACCGGGCACTTAGACTTCCATTCTCGGTGTCAAACAGCTGAACAGGACAGGTTTTAAAAAAAAAAAAAAAACATCACTGTGGCACTAATACACAATAGTCCTATTAGCACTACATTACGTTTCTGTTGAATTTTATTTTGTGCGCTGCATAAATATTCCTGTACGCTGAATTTTTCCAAGCAGTGCGCAGCTTAGAGGGAAAATTACCCGTGGCTAACATATGGGGTCTTGGTAACCAAGGAGAAAGGAGTGAAGGTACGTCTAAAGTGGTTAGGCGAGGTGGAGCGTACACAATTCAGCAATGTGAGGTAGGGAACCCAGTATTATGTAAATCACCTGTAAGTGTGGATAAATTAACATCCTATTCAAAGATCGCTAATCCTGGCAACTAAGATCGAAGGGTGTACCGAAGTGTGTCTAATTGCACTTTTCAGATTTATTGCCACATATTCACCCATAATAAATTATAAACAAAGGTTCGATTTGCTTAGTCTACAGATCCATGGTAAAAAATTACATGATTTGTTTGTTATTTACAAAATTTAGCAAAATTACAGTAACAGTGTTGTTAGCTTTTCCACGGGAGTAGAAGCTAGGTGTTTATTCATCTAGCTACTACTGCTGACCGATAGGATTAACTTGCTAGTCTAGATCAGTAAAAATACATTGAAATACTGTATACAGTGGGGCAAATAAATATTTAGTCAACCACTAATTGTGCAAGTTCTCCCACTTGAAAATATTAGAGAGGCCTGAAATTGTCAACATGGGTAAACCTCAACCATGAGAGACAGAATGTGGGGAAAAAAACAGAAAATCACATTGTTTGATTTTTAAAGAATTTATTTGCAAATCATGGTGGAAAATTGGTATTTGGTCAATACCAAAAGTTCATCTTGATACTTTTTTTTGTACCCTCTGTTGGCAATAACGGAGGCCAAACTTCACAAGCTTTTCGCACACTGTTGCTGGTATTTTGGCCCATTCCTCCATGTGGATCTCCTCTAGAGCAGTGATGTTTTGGGGCTGTCGTTGGGCAACACGGACTTTCAATTCCCTCCACAGATTTTCTATGGGGTTGAGATCTGGAGACTGGCTAGGCCACTCCACTTTCTATAACGTCATTTGAAGTTGTTCTCTTATTTTATGTGGAAAACCCTGAAGTTGTTATGTTTATCATTATTAAAGCATCCAGTGGGGCATCACAGTACAATTAGCGCAATAACATGGTAAGTGCACAATTGCATATGGCGGAAAACACAGACGAGACTGAAAAAGCAGTTTCTGCTCTTGCACTCCTCTTTAAAAGAAACTGCTGTATTTGAAGCCAAAACAACTGTTGTTTTTGATAGAACAACATGTCTATATGCTGCCATAGCAGATTCATGGCGCATTAAGCCACCGAACTATTTTTAATTTGTCCGTTTTACCCTGAAAACCCCCGTTTACAGACATCGCGCAACCGCTTTTGTTTCAACCCAGCCATAAAACGAAGGTAATTAATTATATTTATTATTCAAAATGTTTGTCGTTTTTAGCTTAGAACCATTAATTGATGTCTCATATTTCGTTTAAAAAAAAAAGAATGACTTTAAAAAATTATTCACTCACATATTTTAAACTTTTAAACAAATTATCTCACAATGAAAAAATTGGCGTCTGTAAAAAAGTCACGGATATCTACCTCATAACTATCGCTTAATTGTATTTTTTTTTTTGTTACTGTCGCATTTTCGCCGATATGTTAGATGATAAATAATCGACCCAAACAAAAACAAAAAAAAAATTTTTTTTTAAACGTTTAAAAGGGTTAATATATGAAAAAGAAACTCTCGACCACTCATTCATGTCTGTGATTTCTGCATCGCGACCCTTGTTAAATTACCATGTTTCACCCATAAAAATCCCCCAAAAATCCAGCTGGGGCCATTCACAGCTGTGTCTTGACACTCAGTGATACATGCTACCTGGAGTTTTTGGATCGAAACAAGGTAAGCACTCGATAATATCTCGTTAATAGTCATGGCGTCTGTAATTCTGCTCTCGCCTCCAGATGGGGTTTTGCTGTTTAAAAAACTTTTTTTTTTTTTTTAAATGCCCTGTTCAAAATCTTTATTCCCCCAGAAAATTGAGATTTTAAGCTTTCCAATGATGTATCACACATGCGTACCGGACAATTTTGAAAGTTGGCTAAATTGGGGGTCTCAGAGCGGAACTTCAAGTCACCTGAGTGTTTTCCGCCATATATCGGTATCAGTTTGATATCGGATTTTTTTAGTCTGACAATATCAAGATATTGGTTACTGGTAGGGTTGTTCCGATCATGTTTTTTGCTCCCGATCCGATCCCGATCGTTTTAGTTTGAGTATCTGCCGATCCGATATTTCCCGATCCGACTGCTTTTTTTTTTTGCTCCCGATTCAATTCCAATAATTCCTGATCATTAACATTTTGGCAATGCATTAAGAAAAAAATGAATAAAACTCGGACGAATATATACATTCAACACACAGTACATATGTACTGTATTTGTTTATTATGACAATAAATCCTCAAGATGGCATTTTTACATTATGAACATTCTTTCTGTGAGAGGGATCCACAGATAGAAAGACTTGTAGTTCTTAAAGGATAAATCTGACTTTGCATATTGTGACTAAATATTGCCATCTAGTGTATTTGTTGAGCTTTCAGTGAATGATACTGTAGCCATTTAACCGTTCTGCCCAAAAGCATGATGGGAAGTGCAACCATGACTGTGCGTAGTGGTACCAATTGATATATCTTCTCTGCGTTGGGAAATAACATAGGGTGTTAAGTAAAAGATCAATTACTACCTTTCTTCCACACATTGCTTCCCACGACATTTCTAAGCATAGGGAGAGGGATTGTAAGGCTTTAGCCACTTAAAAAAAGGCTCCAAAGGCTGCCAAAATTCACTCTACTCATTTTACGCTGCCTTTTAGCTCTTTATATAGGTAAAACGGCGCCATTACATTAATTTTTTTTTTTTTAATTAATTACCACCGTTAACGGGATAAATTTGATAACCCTACCTTAAGCCTAAACTAAAGACTCTGGATGAGTGTAACATATTATGTATGTAACGTTGAATACATTTAGAAAACAATTTAATTAAAATATATATATATATTTTTTAAAAAGGCATGTCCGATATTTTTTTGCCGATTCCGATACTTTGAAAATGACGTGATCGGACCCGATCGATCGGCAAATTGTCATTATCGGACAACTCTACCTTCTATTCCAAACTGACCCCAATGGCGCCAAATGTGTTCAAATGGCCAGTGGACCTTTGAACTGAAGTGACAGTGACTGTATCAAAGAAGTATACAGGAAGTCAGTTTGTTAAACCAGATCTTATATATTGCAGGAGGCGAGTCCTGAGCCTCATTAGGCAAGGTCTTGACATTAAGCACCCTCTCTCTCCCTTCCAGCCTGTTTGTGACATCAAACGAACCACTAAAAAGGTGACCGTATGCCCAATGGCCTAAAGCTCATTCATCCTCCAGGAAATCGGGCTAAATGGTAAAGCTAGCTCCTCCTTCCGCCTGCCAAAAGAGGCTTCACAGGAGTTTTAGGGCTGAAGAATTTCAAGTGGCCTTTGAGGAGGGCCACAGAAGTAATAATGAAAAGAGCCAGGATTAGTCGTGTTAAAGAGACACACCTGGATGGTCCAACCCGCCCACTGTGGACTTGCAGAACTCACAAAAAACAAAGCACTTTGAAACACATACGTGTGTATAAGAACAGGCCTTTTTCAAAAGCAGTCTGGCGTTCCTATTCTTCCACTCTTGGTTTTTTTTCCAACACGCTTTCTTCTGTCAGCATGTGATTGATACACGCGCTCGCGGCCGATATGCTTCTCCTAAATTTAGCCCGGCCCGCTCACTCCCTCGCCGGGGGGACGGCAACAGGTAAGGCGCTCGGCGGAGCGTGAGGCCATCTGCGCCGTAAATAGGCAGTGATGAATGACTTCTCTGTGGTGCAGTCACACACTCCATCTAGTTAAGGTGCATTAAGTAAAGGACTTCTACTGGCCTGCAGTCTGGTGTGATTTTAATGTAGGCCTATGCAATTATTAAACTATGATTACAGGTCACCGATTGATTGATTGAAGCGTTCTCCTTTCTGCTTAATTGTGTGAGTAACGTTTACGAAATGACATTGAAGAGACACGAAAACCGTATAAGATAGCTAATGTGAAGTCTATGCGTTAAGATTAACGACATGCAGTAAGGGTTTTAAACTAAAGGAAACAACACCAATCAAAGTGGAGAGTAGACATGTGCCAATTACGGGTTTCAAGTAAGCTTGAGAACGATAAACCGATACGACCGGATATCGGGTTTTACAGGTGAGAGATACAGCTGTACCGATAGTAAATTTACCATTCGACAGTAATTAGCCATTAGATATCCAATGAACCGATAGCAGAGATAGAATTCGGCTATCGCGAGCACAAGAATCGGCTTCTAATGCCTAGTTCAATGAATTGTTTAACCATTTAACACCTAAGCCTATTTTGGCTGAATTTGCATGCATTTGATGTTGCCTTTATATTTCAAAGAAAAAAAATTTCCCAATGGCCAAGTTGGGTCCCTTTTTTCAGGACACCTTGAACTTCATGTCCAAATGTTGTTTTCTTCACTGACAAATTATAATCCACATTTTGGACCAGAAAAGACAAAAAAATCCCAAAATCTTTTTTCAAAATTTGTAATGTTGATGTCCCATTGACATCCAAACATGCTCGACCAACCGTTTTGAAGCTTGATAATATTTCTTCAACTTGTTAGGATAAATATTCATTAGAAAAAAATCAGATTGAATAGTTTTTTGTTTGACAATTAAACACAAACAGCAGCTATGGTCATAGGCGTTTTTTTGTTCTTTACACATACTATGGTCAAAACAGATTATATACAGTGCAAAATAGTGAGGAAAAAATATATATATATCATCTAACACCAAAAAAGGGTTTGGAGGATATCTCTTTGTGAAGTTAGGTATTGTACCCATCACCTTATCAAAAATATATACGTACATGCAATCAAGCTTCTCGAACACACATCTATATAAAAATTGAAAAGATTTTAGTGAAGACAAAATATATATAACATTGAAAAAAAGTATTCAGTAAAGATAAAGTATAAAAGTAAGTTTTCATGCATGCGACCCAATAAAGTTTTTTTTTTTTTTTTTTTTTTGCGCACTCAATAAAGCTTCTTCTTGAACAGGTCACGGAGCTGCGTCACACACAACGTCACACAGCCTACTCGTTCGCCGTTTGCGCGCTGCTGTCATTTCTACTCGCCGAGACGCCGACTCATCCGAAGACAACAAAGACGAATACGGCTTATCCTATCCCTTGAGTTAATGAAATAATGCATTAGCTTGCGCTAAATTTAGTTTTAGATTTATTCTGCATATTTCAAAGTCGCTCGCTCAATCCAACCGGCCGTTGCTTGATTCGCATGCCTCCCTTTCCTTAGTTGGCGCCTCGCTTGGAAATGTATTAAAAATATTCACATTAAGTTTGTCCTTTTTGACATCACAACAGCTCTTGGGATATGTAGTCTTTTGTGCTGCTTTCGGTTTTGAAAAAGGACAGGAAATGATGGAAATATGGAGATAGAGACATGGTCCATGCAGCGTTTTAATGCATATTTATGAGTGCAATAAAACTATAAAACTCAAATGACATTATCTCCCGTTTTACTTGGTCGATTGACTTCAAATAAAAACTGATGTGGACATCAACTTTCGCACTTTCAAATGAGACCAACTAGCGGCACGTGGGTGACGTAATTACAGCGTGACGAAGCTTCAAAGACGATATGCGTAAACGCGTCGCTGCTGACACTTTCGGTGTTAAAGGGTTAATATGACAATAATTTAGCTTTTACCTCACATGCTGCGCTTGTGTCATTCACCACACAGCCGACTGTCACCGCCGTCATGGTTGCCTCAACTTCCCATTCATTTCGGCAGAACCGCTAGTAGCTGCTAGTTTATGTAAATCTTCACAAGCTTTTCACACACTGTTGCTGGTATTTTGACCCATTCCTCCATGCAGATCTCCTCTAGAGCAGTGATGTTTTGGGGCTGTCGTTGAGCAACACGGACTTTCAACTCCCTCCACTGATTTTCTATGGGGTTGAGATCTGGAGACTGGCTAGGCCACTCCAGGACCTCTAAATGCTTCTTACGAAGCCACTCCTTTGTTGCCCTGGCTGCGTGTTTGGGATCATTGTCATGCTGAAAGACCCAGCCACGTCTCATCTTCAATGCCCTTGCTGATGGAAGGAGGTTTTCACTCAAAATCTCTCGATACATGGCCCCATTCATTCTTTCCTTTACACAGATCAGTCGTCCTGGTCCCTTTGCAGAAAAACTGCCCCAAAGCATGATATTTCCACCCCCATGCTTCACAGTGGGTATGGTGCAATTCAGTATTCTTTTTCCTCCAAACATGAGAACCTGTGTTTCTTCCAAAAAGTTCTATTTTGGGTTTATCTGACCATAACACATTCTCCCAGTCCTCTTCTGGATCATCCAAATGCTCTCTAGTGAACCGCAGACGGGCCTGGACATGTACTGGCTTCAGCAGGAGGACACGTCTGGCAGTGCAGGATTTGAGTCCCTGGCGGCGCATTGTGTTACTGATAGTGGCCTTTATTACTGTGGTCCCAGCGCTCTGTAGGTCATTCACTAGGTCCCCCCGTGTGGTTCTGGGATTTTTGCTCACGGTTATTGTTATCATTTTGACGCCACGGGGTGAGATCTTGCATGGACCCCCAGATCGAGGGAGATTATGAGTGGTCTTGTATGTCTTCCATTTTCTAATAATTCCTCACATGGTTGATTTCTTCACACCAAGCGTTTTACCTATTGCAGATTCAGTCTTCCCAGCCTGGAGCAGGTCTACAATCTTGTCTCTGGTGTCCTTCGACAGCTCATTGGTCTTGGCCATAGTGGAGTTTGGAATGTGACTGACTGAGATTGTGGACAGGTGTCTTTTATACCGATAATGAGCTAAAACAGGTGCCATTAATACAGGTAACAAGTGGAGCCTCGTTAGACATCATTAGAAGAAGTTAGACCTCTTTGACAGCCAGAAATCTTGCTTGTTTTTAGGTGACCAAATACTTATTTTCCACTCTTATTTGGAAATAAATTATGTAAAAATCAAACAATATGATTTTCTGTTTTTTTTCCTCATTCTGTTTTTTAACCCTTTAAGGTCTGGGCCTATTTTGTCTGATTTTGCATGCCTTTGAAGTTGCCTTTATATTTCAAAGAAAGAATTGTTTACGATGGCCTGGTTTGGTCCCTTTTTTTGTGACACCTTGAACTTCATGTCCAAATTATTGTTTCCTTCACTGATCAATTATAAATCATCATTTTGGGCCCAAAAAGACCAAAAATTCCAAAATTGTTTTGTCAAAATTTTTAATATTGATGTCCAATTGACAACCAAACATGCGTAACGAACCGTTTTGAAACTTTGTAATATTTATTCAACATGTTAGGATGAACATTCAACCAAAAAAATTTAGAATAAATAGTCTTATATTTGACAATTCAACATAAACAACAGGTATAGCCATAGGCGTTTTTTGCCTTTATACATGCTCCAGTCAAAACAGGTTATATACAGCAGACCTAACAGTGAAGAACAGTGAAAAAATATATACCATCTAACACAAAAAGTGTTTAGAGGCCATCTCTTTATGAGTTTAGGTATTGCGGCCCATCGCCTGATGAAAACTATGTACACACAATCAAGCTTCTTGAACACACATTTATATACACAAATTGAGAAGATTGATGTGGGAAAAAAATATATATATATAACATTGGGGGAAAAAAAGCATTTTCAAAAATATTTACAATAAACAAGTTAAATTTTTTTCAGTCATGCCACTCCGAAAAGCAGTTTCGTCCTGGAATTAGACACGGCTACATCACACAGCTCACACTTCCATGGGGTGTCGGTCCTCTTTCCACCCTTCCATTTTCATTTCACTTTACTTTCATTGTCACTATAAATGTACATGAAAATAAGTCAGTATTTATGAAAATAATAAAGTATAAAATAAAAATATATACAGCAATAAATAATAATGGAAATCTATATGTATGACAATAGAAAGAATACCATAGCTGAATATGTGCTACATCCCTAATCTTCATATAGAAAGAAGAACACCACAAATTATAAATTCCTGCCTGGGATACCCACAGTGCACGTACGACTTTGATCTGATATGCACATTTTATTATTATATACACAAACACACACTTATATTGCATCAAAATTAACTTTGTCTTGCAATATCAAAAGAAACTTTCAAAAGAAACGTTTTCAGCATGAAAAAAAAGAGTGAGTTGGTTTACCTCTGCTCGTCGATGGCGTCACCCACGTGTTCAAATCCGTCACTATCTTCACTCGAGGACTCTTCCGAAGAAGACGATGATGACGAATTTGGACCATCCTCTTCCTCAAGTTGATCAGAAGCACAATAGCTTGCGCTAAATTTAGTTTTCTGTTCATTGTCAAAGTCACACAAAGTCGCTGCTCGATCCAGCAGTATCCAACTGGCCGTCGCTCGCCACCTCGCTGCTTCAGAACACTCCTCCCTCTCGTTCGGTTGAACCTCGCACCGCAGTTATATTTATAAAAAAAAAAAACACATTTTGTGCTTCCACTGTGACTTCGAAAGGGTTCGTTTGATTTGTGTTTTTTTCATGGAGCTTCCGTTTTGAAAAAGGACTAGAAATGATGGAAATATAGACATAAACAAATGATCCATGCAGCGTTTTAATGTTTTTTTGAGAGGACAATAAAACTATAAAACTTAAATGACAATATCTCACGTTCTAGTTGGTCGATTGACTTCAAATAATAACGAGAGTAAACCGCAACTTCCGCACTTTAAAACGAGACCAACCAACGGCATGTGGGTGACGTAATTAAAACGTGAGGGCGCTTCAAAGACGACGTGCGCTGAGGACGCACCGGCGCGTCCTTCGACTCTCAAGGGTTAATGGTTGAGGTTTACCCATGTTGACAATTACAGGCCTCTCTAATCTTTTCAAGTAGGAGAACTTGCACAATTGGCGGTTGACTAAATACTTATTTGCCCCACTATATCCATACATTAAACATTATATTTATATTTTAGATTTGACAATATTTAATTTCTCCAACTCCTTAATGAAAATTTAAAATGATGTAAAAATGATAAACATCGTCTCATTACGGCGATGCCCTTCTTTTGGCCTTCCCTCGTGTTCCAACATTATTCATTTTTATGGATTTATGTATCAGGTTCACGCTCGAAAGAAAAGTAGGTCACTTTCATCATCGAGCAATGAGGCCAACCGGGTACCTGGCCCATGTAGGTCAGAGTTCATCTTCGCTCCAGTGTTCATTTATTTTCCATACACCGTCACTGGTGATTAATCCGCTAATGTGCGCATGCAAATTCTCCAAATGGGCCTCCTCGGATTGTTCAGTAGCCCCTCGTCATGCATATGTATGAGCCCCTATATTTGGTTACTTCTCATCAGGGTGCAAGGAATGAGAGCGTTGGGGTGAATGGTGGTTCAGAGCTGGGCTCTAACCCCACTTTCACTCAAAACACAAATGACAGAAGGACAGACCAACCTGTAACATTTGAACCCAAATGCAAAGTATTCCAAAGTTTTATGGGAGGTTTTCAGTGCTCTAGTAAGGTGTTCTCATATGTTTGGGAGGCAAAGTACCCCTTACAGGGCAGAATGTAGTGGACCAAGCATACACGCGGACACTGGTGTTTCAACTTAGGCAAAAATTCAAGTTAATAAAGTCACAAAATAAACAGTTTAACACAAACCTTGGGCCCAACATAACAAAAAGGCTTCAACCAAACTGACCTCACCTCCAGACACAGCTCTGTGGCCGTTTAAATCAGGGCGGACTCTACTAACGACCACCTGAAGGAGGTATGACAAATTAACCAAACATTGTCAACTTAATAAAACAACAACAGATGGAAAATATACACATATTCAAACAATAACTAATGTGCAATTAAACAAAGTGAAAACTTTACTCCAGACAATCATGATTGAATCAACTTAAATAACCCCACTTCAGAATGGTAGGTGCCAGATCTTACACAACTGTGGTCGTTACCTCAAATTGGCAAATAAAATGTAATAAGCATTCAGACAAATATTAACTAAAGTGTGCACCCATTAGAAAATACATGTCCAAAAAATATCACATAAATAACTAACTAAATCTTGAAACACTAAATTGTGGTGGTAGTGGTAGCCACCACAGTATTCCCTCAGTTTCCTGAAGGTCTGAAGTATGCTCAAACTGTTAGCTCCTTTAAATCAGGGCTAAAACGCTTTTGTTTAGCAATGCATATCCATAACTGTCTATCAGGCATGAAAATCTCTCACCTTTTGGTGAAATTCACCGTTTTGAAGTCAAAAAGGGTGACCTACGTGAATTGTGTAGATTGGAGGAGAAACTTTTTAAGGGGGGGGGGGGGGGGGGTAGGCATGTGCCGGTTACCAGTGTCATGATTTACCATAGTATCAAAACGGCGCGGTTTCAAAACCACTAAAATGATCTGTCACACCGTTGCACGGGATTCACTATTATTTTTCGTGTGTCAAAAATGCAGCCAAAAGTGGCGCGGCAGCGCTCACCGCTTCCCCCGTTTGTTGCGGTGTGTGTCAGCGAACCCAAAAACAAAACACAAGACGCACTTTTCTTCAATTTATTGAGCTCTCACATCGTGGTAACTGAAATATAAAAAATGAATACATTTAAAACGTTGTACAATAGTATTTTTCCATGTGTGAGTAGCTTCAACAGATTAGCACTAGGGTTGTTCCGATCATGTTTTTTTGGTCCGTCGTATCGTTCGATCGTTTTAGTTTGAGTATCTGCCGATCCCAATATTTCCCGATCCGATTGCTTTTTTTTGCTCCCGATTCAATTCCAATCATTCCCGATAATTTTTCCCGATCATATACATTTTGGCAATGCATTAAGAAAAAAATGAATAAAACTCGGACGAATATATACATTCAACATACAGTACATAAGTACTGTATTTGTTTATTATGACAATAAATCCTCAAGATGGCATTTACATTATTAACATTCTTTCTGTGAGAGGGATCCACATATAGACTTGTGACTTTGTATATTGTGACTAAATATTGCCATCTAGTGTATTTGTTGAGCTTTCAGTAAATGATACTGCAGCCATTCAACCCAAATGCATGATGGGAAGTGGACCCATGACTGTGCGTAGTGCTACCAATGGATATATCTTCTCTGCGTTGGAAAATAGCATAAGGTGTTAAGAAAAAGATCAATTGCTACCTTACTTCCCCACATTGCTTCCCATGATATTTCTAATCATAGGGAAAGAGATTGTAAGGCTTTAGCCTATTAAGAAAAGACTCCAAAGGCTGCCAAAATGCCCTCTACTCATTTTATGCTGCCTTTTATCTCTCTAAATTGGTAAAACGGCGCCATTACAGATTGAGCGCGACAATGCGTGAGTGGGTCGTGCAACGCATGCGTTAAATATTCAACGTGATACATTTTTTAAAAATTAATTATCACCGTTATCGGTACCTCAAGCCTAAACTAACGACTCTGGATGAGTGTAACATATTATGTCTGTAACGTTAAATACATTTAGAAAACGATTTAATTAAAAAAAAATATATATATATATATATAATATATATAAATATATATATATACTGTATATATATATATTATATATATATATATTTCTAAAAAAAGGCATGGCCGATATTTTTTTGCCGATTCCGATACTTTGAAAATGACGTGATCGGACATCTCTAATGAGCACCATGAAAAAGTTCACCAAAAACAAAACACAAGTATGGCTTAGTCAAACTACTCTTAGAAGTGCATTATTTTCAAAAAGTTACTCAAGTAAATGTAACCAAGTAAATCTAACCAAGTACATGTAACGCGCTACTACCCACCTCTGCCAGATAGTATGTGGTGTGCACTATAAACTATCGAGTGCGCACCAGAAAACTATTTGGTGCGCACCAGAAAGCTCCCTTTTACAGGTCACAAACTGCAGGCACGCATCGTACACCAGCAGTTTCAGCGTGCTAAAAATGATAATGCAGGATTTAGTTGAGCTTTACTTCAATCTTGTACTCAACTATAAAGATATTACTGCATTACTTGCACATAATCACCATTAAGTAGTCTCGAAACGATCAATTGTTTTCTCGTGCGCACCAGATTATTATCGATGTGCAACAGATAGTTTCTAGTGCGCACCACACAGTGTCTGTTGCGCACCAGATGGTTTAAATTTATTTTATTTCTGTCGGTGTCTCTTTAGGGGCTCCGTATTTTATAGATACGAGATGTCTATTTTTATTTATTTATTGATTGATTAATTTATTTATTTTACTTTGGCTTGAAAGCAAAATTTTGCCAACTTTACGTACATCAAGAAGCAGTTTGGCAGATACTTAATATAAATATTATTTCATTTAGCCCATGGTAGGAAAAACTCAAATATCATATACTTTACTCTGAAATTAAAAATCCATTTATTTTCAAGTCTGTAATGGCGCCATTATACCTATATATAGAGCTAAAAGGCAGCGTATTATGAGTAGAGTGAATTTTGGCAGCCTTTGGAGCCTTTTATTAATTGGCTAAAGCCTTACAATCCCTCTCCCTACAATTAGAAACATCGTGGGAAGCAATGTGGGGAAGAAAGGTAGTAATTGATCTTTTTCTTAACACCCTATGTTATTTCCCAACGCAGAGAAGATATACCAATTGGTACCACTACGCACAGTCATGGGTGCACTTCCCATCATGCATTTGGGCAGAACAGATGGCTACAGTATCATTTACTGAAAGCTCAACAAATACACTAGATGGCAATATTTAGTCACAATATACAAAGTCACAAGTCTTTCTATCCGTGGATCCATATCACAGAAAGAATGTTAATATTGTAAATGCCATCTTGAGGATTTATTGTCATAATAAACAAATACAGTACTTATGTACTGTATGTTGAATGTATATATTTGTCCGGGTTTTATTCATTTTTATTCTTAATGCATTGCCAAAATGTATATGATCGGGAATGATTGGAATTGAATCGGGAGCGAAAAAAAAAAAAATAGCAATCCGATCGGGAAATATCGGGATCGGCAGATACTCAATCTAAAACTATCGGGTTCGGATCGGGAGCAAAAAAACATGATCGGAACAACCCTAATTACGATATTGATTTAAAAAAAAAAAAAAAGATAATCATGACATTCATTTGAGCGATAATCGTGCATCCCTAGTAAGTAGTAGAAAGTACAATTAGCAAATGTAGGAACAAAGAACAAACACTCAAGTAACAAAGAGATACCAAAAAAAATTGACTTAAGTATAAGTAACCTCCTGCTGAGGTTGATTGTATAGATAGAGGCATTGTCACATTGCCAGACGGGGACACATCTGGAGTATGACGTTTAGTGGATGCTATGAAGCAATCTTTCGATTAGAAGTAGGAAATTGCTTCTGTCAAGACCACTCAACGGTGGGGGAAGGAATGCTAGCTCTCTAGCTCCAATTGCGTCTCAATTTGAGAAAAGAGGCTTAATCTAATGTGACATCTTGATCACGTTGATCATAGCAGAAGTAGGGAGAGGGAAGGTTATTTTTCTGAGACCATTTATTACATTCTACAGGGTATCAACGTGGTTGCTTTCTGTGGCCATTGATATGGCCATTCTTCCGATCCTCGCTAAAATGCTAACGTGCAAAACAATAATTAAGATACTGCTTTTATTTCTGTGTTTTCCCTCCTATCCAACAACAAAAAAAAAAATCACAAATTCAAAATTTCTATGAGCACATTTTCACTGCATTGACTCTCTTCTCTGAATAAGTAGTCAGTAGCCAGCTCACAAGTAACCAGTCTAAAGCCCCTTTCAGACATGCCCTGAAGTCCCGTAATGTGACGATGTTTAAGTGGTTCATGCTTACGTGTGAACAGAATCTGCCAACAATACGACACGGTATTTTACCACTTCGTCACAATTCTAGATCATCTGCAGTAGATACTACTGTCTGAACACAAGCTGTATTGGTACACTTCAGATGTTCAGACGCACAGGCTAATGATGTTCAAGGAGGTTTGTCAACCATCCCTTGAGAAACACAGTCGTCCCATATTCAAAAACAAAAGTACGCGTCCCGTAATGAGCTTTCAAGGTATGCGCTTTGTCCCGTATTATCATGAAACTCATAGTGTCTTATTTGTAGAACGAAAGGATATTTGTATGGTACTGTTTTCCAAAATTTCCGGGTTCACGGTGAGTCAGCAACCAGCACACCTTTGCTCAACAGACGATGTTTATTGATTAGAAAATGCAGAATAAAGGAGATTTATTGATTACAATCCCAAAAAGGCAAGCAAAAAACAAGCAAAACACAAGTGGTAACGATGACGTTAGATCTAGTTTGTCAATCCCAGAATCCCCACGTTACCGTTACAGCACAACAAACTGTTCCTTAACAATGAAAATCGCTTACCGTTGACAAATGAGCGGGGAGCCAATGCTCCGGCAAAGCGGCAAAGGAACAAAGCCAAGCGACCCCGTACATAATCCTCTGGCAGACTTCGGGGGGGGTTGGGGAATCCCCCGACTCTTAAAGGCACGTCTGACGCGGGTGGCCACTCCTCGCCCCCACGAAAACGCACCACCCGAACTCGTGAGACCCCCCCCCCCCAAGGGTTTGAGATTCCCCCCAGTTGAAGCTCCCAGCGGTTAAAGTAGAATGTTTATTTAAGTTATCTCGTGAGATTCCCTCCTAACAATGGAACCCAAGCACGTAGAAAACAATGCTATGGTCACAGAGGCAATCATACATCACAAAGGGATAATGTGTTAATGTTAAGGCATCACATAATATTTTCTCCCATCAGGTACTTTAAAAGAATATGCAGGGAAACGAATTTCCCCGCCTCTACTGCTTTTTGACCAATGAGCTGACATACCAGTGACAATACTAAATCCCACTCATCTCATTGGTCGAGGTACTGTCGCATGCCATTATGAAAACGGAAGACAACATAAGAGTGTGGGAGATTAGCCTGAGTAAAAATCATGTTTAAAATGATGTTCGTTTTCCTGTTCTACTCTGTGTACTTTATTTTCACTAATTGTATTGTATTTTTGTGTTTTGTAAATTTTGTATTTCCACATTATATTTGTAGAGATTATTTGCGAATATGTTTTTGCTGAGGGGACTTTGAATGTACCTAAATTGTTACATAAAAAAAAAAAGAAAAAGAAAAACTTTTTCCTCAGAGTTTATTCCTACACTTTTTAAGAAAGCACCATAAAAAAATTTTTTTTTTTTAAAAAGGCTCAAGACCTTAAGGGTTCAATTATACAGTTTTAAATTTAGCAGTACAGATGCTGATTTTATTCTAGTATTTTTTTTTTTTTTTTTTAAATATTGCTGCCAATTATTGTTTTTCTATGTGCTTTCATCACTCAAATTAGATCAGGTTTGAGTAAAATTATGATTATGATTATCATTATTGTTTTAAAATAAATAATTAAAAAAAAAAACACTTTTCACATACAAAAAAATTATTCAAGGGTGACGGTTATCGAGAGCGGCCAGCTCTACCAAGGAGGTCCCTAGTTTTTTCCCCCCAGAGAGTTGGCAACCCTATTGCTGTCTGAACACAAGCAGCCTCAGACGCACGGGCTAATGGCGTACTAGCTATCGTGCAACAACAGTGCACATTGGGGCACTCAACGTCATTTCCTTATTCTCCCTCATAGCAACATGGAATAACAACTGATGACTAGGAGTGAAAGTTGCTAAAAAAAAATTTGCCGGAACTCCCTGACATGAAGGTCGCCATGGAGCCAGAATATTTTTTTTTTTACAAATACTGTCGTAAGGCATACATGAGAAACTGATTTTCATTCAGTTTTATTTTTTTTCTAATATTTGCAAAATAACACTTAACAAAAATAGCAGTAACCCCAACCTCCATCTCCTAATTTTTACTCTCCCTCGTTTCCTCACATCTAAATGCAAAACTTCAATTTTAATTACATGTTACCTGATGTATTGGGGTTGCTTCGCTACCGCTGGCACTGGACGGCTTGACCGTGTACATGGCATTATGAAGTCTGAAGACTATCAACATATTTTGCAGCATAATGTAGGGCCCAGTGTGAGAAAGCTAGGTCTCCCTCAGAGGTCATGGGTCTTCTAGCAGGACAATGACCCAAAACACACTTCAAAAAGCACTATAAAATGCTTTGAGAGAAAGAAATGGAGACTAAAGTGGCCAGCAATGAGTCCAGACCTGAATCCCATTGAACACCTGAGGAAAGATCGGAAAATTGCAGTTTGGAGAAGGCAGCCTTCAAATCTCAAAGACCTGGAGCAGTTGGCCAAAGAAGAATGGTCTAAAATCCCAGCAGAGCGTTGTATGAAACTCATTGATAGATACGGGAAGCAGTTATTTTAGACAGTTATTTTGTCTAAAGGTTGTGCTACCAAGTATTAGGCTGAGGGTGCCTACACTTTTGTCCAGCCCATTTTGGGGGTTTTGTGTAAAATGATAATGATTTGATTTTTTTTTTTTTTCATTCTGGTGTCTGTTTTTTCATTGCAAGCAAAATAAATGAAGATATTACTACCAAATCATTTGTAATTGCAATCTTTTTCTGGGAGAAATTGAGCATTATCCAACAGAATTGCAGGGGTGCCAATACTTTTGTCCAACACTGTAAGTATGACAGCTGCGTGATTTTATGGTTGAGGAAGCGACAATTAAACCTCGAATTGGATAGCAAAGAACTGCCAAACTGATTTTTTTTTTTTTTTTTTTTTTTAAACCTTGATATTGACAACTGTCATTGTTCAGTATGGTTTTAGAGTCCACTTTTTAGTCTGCCATCTCATTGTGCATGTCTGAAAGTAGTCAGCCGGGAAAGATCCCCCATATGGGCCTTAATCTGAAAAGACACCTCCCACAGCCTGCCAATATCGACCATAATTGTCAATTCGTTTTGTTTTGTTTTTGTTTTTTAACTGTTAGGAAGGATAGGGTCTGATGTTGCTCCACAGTGAATTGCAAGCTTGAAAATAACAACGCTCATTGGATAGTACTATTTTAAGAGTAAACAATGAAAGGTACAGTAATTGGAAGAAATTGCTGCGTTATGTAAGACCTGTATCTGTTCCACTGCCAAATACTGAAAAAAAGAATAGGTGTCAAATAAATTTCCTGTTGAAAGGCAAGAGTCTCTTCTATCCATTTGATCGATTCATTATACTCGTAATCATAGACAACAACGTGTTTGAACTGATCAAGCCAGCTTGGATGAGAGGCAAAACATCATCAAAGACAACCAAAGGAATCCAGTTGCGATCGATTCAATGCCCTGAGAGTATCATACTTCAAGAACCAAAGCAGACATGAGCACACAAATAAGCTTGGAAGAACTTAAATGTGGACTCGCAAAACATTGCAGGGTGGTCAAAAATTCCGACGTAAGACTTTTTAATGATTCGCTGCCACCCTGCCTACAGTGCTCAAGCAGAAAAATATTCCCTGCTCAAACTCCAATTAGTCTCTGTGGAAGTTTAATAAGTAATGTCCAGAAAAAGGGGTTGCCGCATGGGGCTGAACTCTCAGTGGGTCACCTTTTACCTAAGGACAGTGAGGGGGGACAGCCTTTTGTTGAGGACTCAGGCATTCCGTTTGTAACCGTTTTAATGGCCACGGCCTTCTGGTCAAGAGGTGCCTGCTGAAGGCACTAATCTACGGGATTAGTTTGCCGTGTCGGCCAAACAAACCTGACCTGACTGTGAAGAATCGGTGCATGTGCGAGTATACATTGACTCCATAGGAGAGCAAAGGCATCTGCGATCAGGAGAAGGGAGTATGGTGGGGTACGGTGGGGGGGCTGTCCATCAAGAGATTAGTGAGGATCAAGCATTCAGGCGTACATTTAGACTTTGAAAGGCTCTCCAAACAAGAGTCGGCCCTCAGAAGAGGCGATTGATAGCAGCCGAGGATGAAACGGTATGGACAGGAAAGCAAGGCAAGTGCATAATGTTGGAAAAAAACAATAAAATGGAGTGAAAAATTCTCAGCTTCTGATAGAAGACCTGAAAAGGAGCCGAAGAAAATTCTTGCCGTGATGGCAACACTGTCAAATTGCTTATTTGACATTTATCTCACAGTTCGGTTTGGGTTTCGAATCTCTGTGTGCATGTTTTCACGGTGCTTGCATGACTTTTCTCCAGGAATGCTGGCTTTCTTCAACCTACCAAAACTGAATCAAGGGTTTCAGAAGTGTTCCACAGACAGCTGCAGTGGGTGCACGATTTCACTCCAACCAAACAAGATGAAACCTTTCGGGGCCGTTTACATGGTGACTCTCCGAGAATACGAAAAATGTCAAATTTGCATTTGCATTTCCATTTGAACAATGTCGCAATTCCGCATGAAAATGATGTAGCATTCATGCCAGGCCCTAGGCGGCAGTGCAGATTTACAGGGCGACAGAAAATGATGCACTTTGACCCCACCAAGCTCCCTCAGCCCGGAGGCAACAGTTTTGACAGGCGGAAATGTCATCAAAATGAAACTGATTGGGTCTTGGCCGCAGTTGGGTGTTCCAACAGGACAATGATCCCAAACACACATCAAAAGTGGTAATGGAATGGCTAAATCAGGCTAGAATTAAGGTTTTCGAATGGCCTTCCCAAAGTCCTGACTTAAACCCCATTGAGAACTTGTGGACAATGCTGAAGAAACAAGTCCATGTCAGAAAGCCATCAAATTTAACTGAACTGCACCAATTCTGTCAAGAGGAGTGGTCAAAGATTCAACCAGAAGCTTGTGGATGGCTACCAAAAGCGCCTAATTGAAGTGAAAATGGCCAAGGGACATGTTACCAAATATTAGCGCTGCTGTATATATATTTTTGACCCAGCAGATTTGATCACTTTTTTCTGTTCACCCATAATAAAGTCATAAAAGAACCAAACTTCATGAATGTTTTTTGTGACAAAGAAGTATCTGTTCCAATCACTCTATCAGAGAAAAATCAGAGTTGTAGAAATAACTGGAAACTCAAGAGAGCCATGACATTATGTTCTTCACAAGTGTATGTAAACTTTTGACCACAACTGTATGTCATTGTAATTTCCTTGCCAAGACGTTGGGAGCTAAATCCTAGCTAGGCTGTAAGCTAAGCTCCGAAATGACGATGTCAGACGTCCGTGTTGTTTGCTGA
The DNA here is from genome assembly GCF_030265065.1 of Corythoichthys intestinalis. Classification (NCBI taxonomy): domain Eukaryota; kingdom Metazoa; phylum Chordata; class Actinopteri; order Syngnathiformes; family Syngnathidae; genus Corythoichthys; species Corythoichthys intestinalis. The sequence continues at coordinate 45,896,951 of NC_080405.1, read as the reverse complement.
CTTTATTCAGCTGCTCATGACATCAACACTTGCAGAATGAAACTAAAATAACAATTAAATTAAATCAGTCTCATCCTCAATAAAAGCAATTCAAATTTGCGTTTACAAGTAGCTGCTGATACAGCAATAACAAACCACACAAACGATTAGCATGTTTCAGTTAGCGTCTGCACAACATCAAAAACAATCTCATAAGGTCGCCTGAAGTACAATTGAAAACGCACAATAAAGTACAAAAGGTGTTATATACAGCCTCACACTCGGCTGCACTCTTCCTCGTGTGTGGGTGTGCGTTCTTCTTCGTTTGTGCGTGTGCGCGCTTCTTCGTGAGTGCGTGTGCGCTCTTCTTTGTGTGCGCAAAGACATCTTCTTCGTATGTACATAAGCTCACGTGCGGAAGTACTCCCTGTTATACGCTTCCTGCGCCAAAATAAAAGCATGCATCACAAAACAAAAGTCGACATTAAAAAAAAAAAAAAAACCACAAGACTCTGGTGTCGTAAAGTCAAAATCGTGTAACTCGGGTGCGTCGTACAATACATTTATATCAAACTGACTACATTTAATGGTTTGCTTGTTTAATCAAATAAAGAAATCAAAACATACCCATATACATTCCAGGCCGGTGTTTCCTGGTTATAATGTACTATCCACACAAAAATGAAACCGTGTGCAGACTCATTGTAGAAAATAAAACTCCATTGATTGAGAGGTATTGTATTTCGCTTCCTGAGGGTTCTCTCCTGCCGCGCTGCACGTGATTTGCCCAAGTCGGATACACGGGGAGAGTAAATACAAGCAAAACAATCAACCAATCAATAAACAAAGCGTGCCCCCCCATTGGTGCTGCATTTAGAAAACAGTGGTTGATGAAGAGTGTAGTCATCACAATGCAATCACCCTGATTAGAAGATTGAAAGGACAAGAAATTCAGCGTGCAAAATGTTGCTAATGGCAAAACAGAAAGATATTAAATGCATGGACGCACAAATCACTGTGGACGCATTGCAAAGACAATGAGAAATCATTTAAAAGACAATATCAGAATTAGTACTGTGCTGATACAATTTTTTGGCTCCCAATACTGATTACGACACCTGATGCTGTACCGATACCACATCTTAATCTTATCTTGTGATAAACTAATTGGTGGGAGGGTTCATCTTGGCCAGAGGAAGAACACATTTTTAACTCACTAGCTGCAATTGATCTACTTGTTATAAACTAATAAATAATTCCAAGCAAAAGGATGATTGGACGCCACCAAATGACATATTATCATCCTGGGTAGGTCGACCAGAGGTTCGCGACTATCTTAAAAAGTACATATTGCACAGCATCTGCATGTTATTTTTTTAGTACTCCCAGATACCGATTATATCATTTTAGTGTCGTATCAGGGTGCAACACTTGTAAACATATAAAACAAATCACGTAAATGCATAACAGCCTGCATGAAAATAGTTGAGCCTTTATAATAAAGTCCCAAACTCCAGGGGGTGCTCACACAGCCAGCTTTACGACACGACCACTAAAGCTCATTGGCATTCCTCCGGTTTAAACTCCTGTGAGCATCTGCTAATACGCTCGCCATTAAAAAGCATTTACAAGTGCAGTGACCGAACTGGGCTCAACAGGTCCCTCATTGCCACACTGGTTTTTGTTAGCTGATCCAAAGTGAAACGAGCATGCTGAGTGACCCAAAAAAACAACAACAACAGGGAACTTTGCAGGCAGAGAAATCTTTGGGCAAGGTGGGTCTAATGGAGGTGTTAATCCTTTGGAAACTTCCCAACAGAAAATTTGGTGTCTATTATTAGCACCATGTACAAATTTGTACATGTAACTAAGCATGTACAGTATGTATGTACAGTAAATGTGCCATTTTTCAATAAAGGTTGGGAAGCATTGTTTTAACTGCTGAGTTGAATTTCATAGAAATCCACTATGTGTTTTAAACAATAGCAGATTCTGGTCTTTCAATGAGGGGAAGCTCAAAGTGTGTCCAACTGTGAGTGCTTTTTGACGGTGGAGGGGCTTAGCGGCACCCGCAGCTCAGTAGGGAAAGCATCTAGAGTGCCAGAAGTCAACTTTCCAAACACAAGTAGCTGCAATAGAAAAAAACACCAGAAATAGAAGCTCGAGTCATTTTTAACAAAGCAAGTGTCGCTAGGACGATTATGAATTTCTCCAGTTCAACTGAGAACAACGGACTGAAAATTGAAAAATGCCTCCCGCGAATCCCTGATTCACATATTTTGCTCTCCATCAAAGAGGGATTCAGCCAGAGACAGATCATCAAATCATCATGCAGAGAAGCACAGCGTCTGGGCCAGCTAAGCCCCTCCCACTGCCCATCGATCCCCAGGGACGCACAGCGTCTGATGGACAGGATAAACCCAGGCTATAGCCAATGACTCGTCTCATTTCGCTGTAGTGGAACTAGTGTTGTTATTGGCATTTTTAATTTTTGTCTTAGTCTTTTGGACGAAAATCTTTTAGTATAAGTGATATTTTAGTTATTTCAAAATGTTTACATCTTCGTCTCGTTTTAGTCGACGAAATGTCATACAAATTTTGTCTCGTTTTAGTCGACAGTTACTCAAAATGTTTTTGTCTGTGAAATTCAAATTCAACGTTTAAGTCCAAAAATAAAGATTTTCAACAATTTCAAATGAACATAGACATACGGGCACATATTGAAGCATCTACAAGGACAACGCTGACATTGTGATGATGATACAGTCTCAGCAGGAAAGGCAGTACAGTACATTATTTACAATTAAACAGAGTTAGAAGCCATGAACTGTATGTATAAAAAAAGTTGTTTAAGTGTTTAACATCCTCTGGACTTACTGACTAGAAAAGCCAAGTGACTCTGCTTGAGACTGGTCTGAAGCTAATGCTAATGCTAACGCGAACGCAAGTGCTATGCTAACGCTAGGATTTACATTTAGAGTCTGATTTTTTTAAAGGCTAAAGCAACATTGCATATTCTCTCTAGCAAAGATAGAAAACAAATCTTACCATGTTTTTCCAAACAAGGAAGATGGAGCACAGCCTAGCTTGAAAAAACATCTTAAACTCCGGTGAGGAGAGTTTGAGGGAGAGGTGGAGCACATCTCACATGACTGACACCACCCAAACACTGCCACGATGCAAGCTGACGAACAATCCACATACAATATAAAAATGTCACGCATTGTGAACATAGAAAAGAACACAGAAAAAGGTGTCGCATTTTCGTCTCATCAGACGGAAACTGGCATTCGTCTCGTTATGTTCTAGTCTCCCAAGCCATGTTTTCAGCTCCTCATCGACATGAAATTTTTTTTCGTTATCGTCATTGTTGACGAAAACAACACTGATCAAAGTCCACACTGTTTAAAGGACTGCGAAACTAAGCTGCACCATAACCAGTGATTAGAAACTAATCCTAAAGTCCTTTAGTCATTGACATGTACACACAACAGTATACATTTGATCACTTATTTTCAGAGGTGGGTAGACTAGCCAAAAATTTTACTCAAGTAACAGTAGCATTACCTCAAAATAATATTACTCAAGTAAAAGTAAAAGTAGTCATCCAAAACATGTACTCAAGTACAAGTAAAAAATATTCCAGTGAAAAAAATACTTACTGTAAGTAATAAGTAACATTGTGAGTAACTGCTTATTTTTGTTTGATTTTTAATTTTTTTTTAACAATGGTATTTTTTTCTCTCAGCACAAACTTATCTATATGAGCTGCTGTCTTAATGATGCTGTCATGATGCTGTACAGGGTGTCCACAAAGTCTGGGTACATAGGATTTTTGTTTTTTTATTGGGGAAAAAAAATATATAATCTTTTTTTGTTTTTTTTGTTTTAAAAGTGTGTTTTTTCCCCTATGTACCCAGATTTTGTGGACACCCTCATTTAAAAAAAAAATTCTGGGATTAAGGCATTTATTTACAAAGATTCAGGCAAATTGATGCGCTTTACGTCTTTTCTGTTACAAACAAAACAATGTTAATAGAATTATATAGGTGTCCACAAAAGCTGGGTACATAGGGGGTAAACACATACTTTTAAAATAAAACAAAAAAAGGTTGTTTTCTTTTCCAAAAAAAGAAAAAAAAAATCCTATGTACCCAGACATTGTGGACACCCTGTACAATAACCCATTACATAATGAAACCACATTAAGCTGAAGACATACAAAAAATAAAAATAAATAAATCATTGAATTCCGGCGAGAGAGAGAAAAAAAAAAGACAGAAATGAAGCATTACTTGTCCAAACAGCATGAGTGCCCTCTAGTGGAGAAAGTAGTTCCTAGTTTGAATAATGAATAGTTCCTTCATAGTTACTATTATGAAATTAAAAGGATCTTATCTCTGGTCTTCCGTGGTCAATCCGTGCCAAATAAAAACTGTGAGAGAGGTTTAAATCTGTGCTTTCGAGTCATGTTAAGGGCAGTGTTCTATGTCAAATACTTCATTTTTTACGGTGTTTTAAAGACACCACATGATTGAGCAGGCTGGCGTGATCATAGAACGGCAAGCTTGCGTTTGATTGGTGTAATGGAGTCATGTGATTATTGTTGCGATGTCTCATCGGTGAAATTAGTAGCACTACTCTTGGCAATATGTAGAATAAAAAGGGAAAAACTGTAACAACTCTTGTGTAGCCCAAAATAGCGGAGTAAGATATGCGGTGCCGTTTGTAAAGCAGCACATGCTCAAAATTATGACAACATTTTCTCACATTTAGCGCCACACAGTGTTTAAAACGTGGTGTGAAATTTTTAGGGTCACTTTTTTTTTTGCACATTTACAACATTATTTAGCAACTTAAATATTTATCTTTAAATAAGAAGTTTTGGACTTGATTGTTTAAATCCAGAACTAAATATCTTAATTTAAATCTTAAATGTATATCCTATATCCTAAATGCTAAATCTGGAAACGGTTGGAACTAAATATTTAGCTTAATATGCAAATTCACATGACCGGAGACCGGAAGTAACAAAATAAAAGCTGGTGGAGCAGCTCAGACTGTCTGTTTACGTTGCTTGAAAATGAATAAAACCTACTCAACGGTGGCAGTCTGTTCTTGGACATGAGTCATTGTGATAATAACGATATATAGGTATAATACATATTTAGGAGGAACTATTTAAAGAGTATTTTGTGTGCTCCAGCTTTTATTTTGTTACTTCCGGTCTTCAGTCATGTGAATTTGCATATTAAGCTAAATATTTAGTTTCGACCATTTCCTGATTTTACATTTAGGATATAGGATATAAGTTTAAGATTTAAATTAAATATTTAGTTCTGGATTTAAACAATCGGATTTAAAACTTCTTATTTAAAAATAAATCATAAGTTGCTAAACAATGTTGTAAAAAAAAAAAGTGACTCTAAAATTTTCACACTATTTTAAACACTGTGTGGCGCTAAATGTGAGAAAATGTTGTCGTAATTTTGAAAACGGCGCCCCATAGTAAGAGTAGCGTTTTTTTTCTTTACAAATCTATTCAAGTAAAAGTAAAAAGTATGGCTTGGTAAAACTACTCTTAGAAGCACATTTTTCTCAAAAAGTTACTCAGGTAAACGTAACGGAGTACATGTAACGCGTTACTACCCACCTCTGCTTATTTATTTTGACATTTTAGGGTCCCTTGCCGTCTTAGCGTAATCGCCACTGGTTTAAAAATATGATTCTTATTAGAGACGTGTGGAATTTTTCATGTTGACTTTGTGAGACAATTTACATTGCGTCAAACTAAATTGGCTCCAAAACATCAGTGCAAATTAGTTTGGAGTGACAGGAGATTAATAAAGGTTGGGAAACTGCATTAACAAGAAAGACACACACACACGTTTTGTACATGAAAGCATCTGATCCAGTTGACTATCATTCTAAGGCAATAAATACGCCGCAATAACAACCTCCACTCTCCCAGGAAGAAAGCTTTCCATAAGATTTGGGGGACTGCCCACAGGGATTTGCTCCCATTCAGCAAGGAAGGCTTTAGACAGCTTGGCCTCTGATGTTGGCTGATAAAGAGCCGCCTGCCTGGCCGCTGGTGTTCCGGCTCATAGCATGTGCGCGAGATGAGGTCCGAGCTCGCTGCGGGCCACTTAGCTTCTTCAAAATCAAAGAGCAGGCAAGCAAAACACCTCTTCGAGCCCGGCTTGTGTCCAATCTAGGGATGTGATTGTACATCTGATACGGGTGGAAAAAAAACACACAGTTTGATATATTTTTCTACCAACTCAAACATGAAAGACTTGAAATGCCCTTGGAGCACAACCCTTAGCATTGAACCCAAACATACAGAACATGTTAAAATGAAATGCCGCCCAGGTGCGGGTAAACAGCGCAGTCTGGGGTTACCATGGTGATGCTAACTGCTTAGCTGCCAAGAGGCAAGCATTAAGCTTGAAGCAACTGATGACAATGTATTATAATATAAAATGAGAAAATTAGGGCGAGGTCCTCGAAAAAACTCAGCTGAATTTTAACATAAAAACCTTCCAATCTGATGATTACAAAAAAAAGATTTTGATTGTTGGTGTATCGTTGAGATATTTTCAAAGGTTTAAGTGGGTATTTGTAGATGACAACTGATTACTGCTCCGCCAATACAGATACTAGTATCAATACCGATACGGCACTAAAATGTGATCAGTATCAGGGAGTACTAAAAAATAATGTGCCGATGCTTTTCCAGATCTTGTTTCTTTCTGGTCGCCCTAACCAAGATGGCAGTCAGCTACGCAGACAGCTTTAAAAAAAAAAAAAAAAAAAGGAGCACTTGTTGCCCTTCCTTAGACGATGATGGACATCCAATAGTATTACATCCAATCATTCTTTTGCAAGGAATTTGAATGAAATTATCCCTACTATTTGTCCAAAAGTCGTAGGGTGCCAGCCTTCACAAAACAAGGAAACAGGAAGTCAAAACCAGATTGGACTCTCACTTTACAAAGGAATGATTACCAGATGGTTGTACTGGTAAATATGTGGAGAATGTTTTGAGATGGAAAAAAACTGCTTCTGCATCTTGTTTGGAATGTGCACATCTTTCATCATGAAAGTGAGGTACAAATACTCCTCTCAACATGCATTTACACAGCCTGCATGACAGCCATTTTGTCTCCGTGTTCTGTGGCTTGATTATCACTTTTAAAGTTGTTGAATGATATTATAATGTGGCATTTTTTTTTTTTTTTTTTTTTTAGCGAGCAGGAAGGGATCATGGGAGAACAGAAAGAAAAAAGAAAAGGAGAGAGAGAGAAGAGAAGAACAAACAACAAGAAATACATTCAACGCCTACAGTAAATATGACTATAGTAGTGCTATCGTTAGCTAATTGTATTTCCGGTTGACACCATGTGGGGGCCTTATGACCAAGGAAATAAAAAAGGGGGTGGGGAGGCAGAAATAGATGTGATTATGTGGGGTGGAGCATACGCAAATCAGCAATGTGAGTTTTAGAACCCAGTATGTGGATCACTTGTCAGTGTGGATATGTTGACATCCTATTCTATGCTGCCTGATCGCTAATCCTGGCACCAATAGTTTCTCTACTTGAGTGTGTCTAATTGCACCCAGTCATGTGTTAATCCCATCAGACGTGTGATAGTCCTGCAGACAACTGGAAATGCTGCACAGGGGCCGCCCCAGAGCCACGGCCCCTCCCCAGCCAATCAGGAGGTTGAGCCAGTGGAGCCCACCCCTCCTCCTGCAGCTCCAGCAAGGGAGCCGCCGTCATCCCCCTGGGATCCAGGGTGGATCCCCGGACTAATCTGCGCCTCCATTAACCGGCCTTCAAGAAAGGGATGAACGGACGTGCCACAGCCCGCCCACCAGCCACCGCCGCAACCCCCTCAACCAACATGGCACACCGCAGGGCCCCCACTAGACCCGGGGCAGAACAAGGTCCCCACCCAGAGTGAGTGACACCCCGCCGACCCACAGGCATAATGCAATGTTCTGTTCTGATGTTTACCCTTTCAGAAACAGTGGTCACTGCAGTGGACAGCTATTCAAAGTTGACACTTCTGCCTTTTAACCCTTTATAGATCAAGTGAGAGTTATTGGTAATTTAAAAAATACATAGAAAACAGTATTTTTTATATAATTATGTATCAAAATATTCATACAATGTTCACATAAACTAATATGATGTAATTGAAATGGATAAAAACAGAAATACACACTAATTACAGCTCCAAGTAACACTTTTAAGCATTTTTCTTTCATTGTGTTAACTCATTGCATTCCACTGGGTGAGAGATGTCCAAAAGCGACTGCTATTTTTAGACCGCAAGGCTGCATGACGTTACCATCATAAACCAGAAGGGAGTCAACATAGAAGCGCGCTGGCATACAACCCATGCTAGTACTGCTTGTTTGCTGCCGGTAATCTTTCAAAAAAGAACATGCCGATTAAACACTGCTGCTATGGAACTTGTAGAAACGATTCTAGATTTTACGACCGTCCACATATGAAGGATGTTTTCCTCATAAGTTTCGTGAAGCCAAAAACTCAGAGGAAAAAATGTGAACAATAGATCAACTTGTGCGGCCGTCCAAAAGACCAGTTTAACGCCACCAAGGTGAAGTCATTCACTTTCAGATGCAGTAAATATTTTGTTGGGGGCCATGGTCCTATAGATGACATTCCTGATCATTGCCTCCCACAGACTGCCCCGAAGTGGTAAGCCATTTTGCTATTTTTACTTTTTTTTTAGCGTGGCGTTTTACCGTGCTGCTTCTGTCCGACAATGATTGACCTGAAAAAAAAGAAATATTATTTATATATCGCAACAATCATGTAAGCCTATTTTTCTAAAATACGGATATTTAAATAAATTAGCCATGTTTGGCCTTGGTCTTTTTGTAGTAAACCTGTTCATGCCTAATGGTAGGCTTTAAATTTAACAGCTTTACCTTTTCTGTTGTAAAGAAACAACCTTAGAAAGGCGGAAGTGTAAATAAAGTAATAGAATAAAGATTTGTTATTAATGAAAAAATTAAAAATGTTCATTGGCTGTCGCTGAGTAGCATTTGCCATCACTACACAAAAAACATAGCAATATAATTTACCCCCAAGAACGGTCAGAGACGTAAGACAACCATAGGATATAAAATATAAAGAAATACAGGGCATATGGTGGTAAAGAATGGCTTGTTGAAACAGGAGAATGTCATTGTCAGTGGCATAGGGCAATGCACACAAGAAAAAGGTGTCGATAAAAAAGTTACCTCTGGATCAGGTTGCCTGTTTTTCCCGTCTTTTTCAGCCCTCGACCCTCAAGCCATCCTTTAACTAAACATTTGTATGTTCTTTCATATCTTTACCAGTGAATTTGGCACCAGGGACATTATTTTCAGACAGAATTGGTAGGTTTAGCTCAGTAAACATCTTGTTCACACACTATTTACATGCATCTAGCATGAGGGACAAACGTGAGTTTGACCCCCCTAGCAACAGTTGCTAACGTCACGAATATTAATGAGCAAAGGTGAAGTGTTACGTGCGGTACGCTATTCATTTAAACCAGGAAGACTGACTGTGAAGGCTCATGTTTTAATACCGTTGATGGCGCGAGACGTCCGTTCATTTGCCCTTCTTGGTCAAAATGGATTGGACGTCTACCGCCGTCAATGGCAGCCATTGAATGAAATGAGTGCCCTGTAGGTCTTAAAAACGATAAAATTGTTATTAAGGCTTGAGTACATTGAAGAAAGCAACTTATTAGTAGTCATTGCAGTGATCGAGTAGCAATTGTAACATTAAAACGTGTGTGCAATTTCAAAAGTGCAACAACTTTTGAATAGCTGTAATGAGTGATCTGAAACTTTAGCAAAGACTTGTAAACCTTTTAGAAGGTTTTATATAAAAACCTAAGCTGTTATCAACTGTATGATGTATTCACTCGGCTGGCTTTTCTACAAAGTACACCCCCAAGTCATAATAACGGTTTAAATTACGAGGGAGGAATCCGAGAAGATGACAAACGTAATTTGAGGCCGAGTTCAACTTATTTGCATATTCGCCTTAAATATAATTTGCCATCCCAGCAGCTGATTGTGAATCAGGGATCTAGTTTCCTTTCTATATCTAAATATTAATAGTCTCCATTACAGAGCAATGACTTTCATCTCCGACTGCACGTGGAAGGGATTAGATTTTAATCAAGGTATTAAATATGACTTTCTATTCCTGCAACCTGCAGATGGCAGCCAGTCAATTAATATCACGCTCTGTTTGCGCTTCGACTCTGAATGCTGATAACGTCTTTGTCATCCGAGAGTTATACGTTATAAATGAATCCGTCCGTTACTTGTACATTTTCTGGTAGGGGCTTGGTGCCTAAACCCCACAAACAGTGATGGCTCACTGTTATGTAGAGTACAGTCTTTAGGTTTTTTTTTGTTTTTTTTAATAGTTTAAAGGGGAGCTCAAGGCACCTTTAGACCTAACTCAGCAAAAATTGTGGTCTCCAATGCTTTTTTAGGTAGGCAATAACTGCCAAACCCTGGCAGCCCTAAAGGGAGGATGTTATGCGAAATTGACTTTTTTAAACTTTTATTCATGTTATGTGATCCTTTCCTCATTAATCACAAATTCTGAGTGGTTTTCTCAACCATTTATATATAGTGCTGGACAAAAGTATTGGCACCCCTGCAATTCTGTCAGATAATGCTCAATTTATCCCAGAAAATGTTTGCAATTACAAATGCTTTGGTGGTAATATCTTCTTTTATTTATTTATTTTGCAAGGCCTTCAAAGAAAAGAACACGGTCCCCGCAGTCAAACATGGCGGAGTTTCCTTGATGTTTTGGGGTTGCTTTGCTGCCTCTGGGATTGGACTGCATGACCGTGTGCATGGCATTATAAAGTCTGAAGACTACCAACAAATTTTGCAGCATAATATAGGGCCCAGCGTGAGAAAGCTGGGTCTCCGTCGGAGGTCATAGGTCTTCCAGCAGCACAATGACCCTAAACACACCTCAAAATGCACTAGAAAAATGGTTTGAGAGAAACCACTGGAGACTTTTAAAGTGGCCAGCAATGAGTCCAGACCTGAATCCCATAGAGCACCTTATATTATGCACAGTGAAATGGAATATATTTTGAAGATAACACAAACATTGACTTTTTTTATATTATAAGGAAGTAAGTAGCCTAACATAGGTAAATGAACAAAAATTTGCCCATAGTGCACATAAACTATACTGCCAAAACATGTACTGTAATTTTCGGACTATAAAGCGCACCTGAGTATAAGCCGCCACCCACCATTTTGACACGAAAACAGCATTTGTTCATAGATAAGCCAGAATGGACTATAGGCCACAGCTCTCCTCACTGTATTATAGGATATTTACACCAAAAGATAACTGGTAACACTTTATTTCACAGCGGCATCATAAGACCAAATTAACCACTATGAAGCTTTGAACCAATTGACTGCAAAGCTTCATTGCTTCAAGAAGCTTCATTTGGCCATCACTGTTTCCTTGGAGGAGACAGTCAACCCCTACTGCCACTTGCTGTAAACACTGTTGTCGTCCAACATGCCTCCTAGCATGCATTGCAGCGCTACAGATATAAATAACAATTAAAATTTATGTTTGGTGCTAGTAAATTCTTCAGTTATTGTTGTATTTGTTTCATTAATTGCTAGTTATGGTATTTGGTAACAATTGTTTTTTTTATTGTGACGCCATAAGACAGTCATTAAACCAGCATTATTATGACATGACACTGCCATGAGCATGAATGAATGCTTATGGCAGATGTCATTTTGTGTCATCCGGCAAATTATCTTTGAATGGGTGTAAAAGATCCGAGCTGAGAGTTAGTGACATAATTTGCCAGATGACACCTACTGACATCGGTCATAAGCATTCATTAATGCCCATTAAAGTGTCATGTCATAAATATGACGGTTTTGTGGCAGTTCTGTCAAATAATGTGTTACCTATTAATACAATAAACCGACAAGTAAGCCGCACTGGACTATAAAATGCAGGATTAAAAATGAGGGAAAAAGTAGCGGCTTATAGCCTGAAAAATACCGATATTCAATATTTTATGTTTTATATGTAATTGTAGTTCCCATGTAAATATTAGTTCCTACTTGTTTTGTTGTGATAGGACGGTTTTGTATTGTATTGTTTTGTACTGTATTCTATTGCATTGTATGTATTGTATTGTATTGTGTTGTATTGAACATAGGCCCTGCCATGTTGGTTATGTCAACAGCAGAGAAGACAGCAATAAACCATCAATACAAGTAAAGTGTGACCCGATCTACCCACCGCCTCATGAGCTGTGACGAGACTCGAAAACTAAGGCTTACAGTAGCTATTAGCTGTCCTAAAAGTCGCTAGGGGTTGCTAGATGACGCCATCATCTAATTTGCATAATTGGCCATTTGCATGTAATTATAATGTATGCTTAGAAAAGAGGAATAACCTCAGACATGGCGCTCCGCATACGCATAACACGCACTGTGCATAGGGCACCAACTCTGCCTGAAGGGGCACCCAAAAAAAAAATCAAGTTTTTAAGAAATCCTAAAAAATAATAATTGTAATAATAACAACAATATATAGTATTTAAAATAAAACTTACAACTGATAAATGCAAGTAATACAAACATAAGTAACATAGGCTCATTATTTACACAAAAAAAGAATCTCCTGTGCGGCCCTCTCGTCAGTCTACAATTGGTGCCCCCCCCCCATTCCCTAGTGGTTTGCTCCATTATGCTTCAGTCGCAAATTTGGCAGAAGTTTATTCTTGAAAGGAAATGTCATCGAAAAGACAACAAGAGTCGGGGGCGGAAAAAAGGAAGAGGAAAAAGCAGCGAGATGATGCCCGCGCATCACTTGCAGGTAAGAATGTTTTATTTATTTTTAAACAATTGTTTATTTTTTATCAGCTACGTTTACATGACTACAATAATCTGATAACTGGGAATAACTAGGTAATGACAATAATGAGATTTGACGCATTTACGTGCACTTCAGTGATGTGATAATCAGGAAAACCCTGGTTTACATGTTAAGTCAATAGTTCGATTTCTTTCCAAGTACATGACATAAAACTCTTGGTCTCAGCATAGGCCTTCCTCCATGTCTACCAAAAACTCATGCTTGCTTGAAGTTGTCCCACTGAACCTCTTCAAATGCGAGTGTGGCGATTGTGTTACACAAGCTCGCTAACTGCAGAGTAGGCCCATAGGCTGAAAGCGAATCAGTTTGGCGTCCCTAAGGCCTCTCTAGCGACATCCGTTTTTCCATTTGTACACATGCTCAGAGATGTAAAATAGCTGTGTTTATCAGATAAAGGATAGCGGCTCATGCTCTTTACATGACCACTTGAATAATCTGGTAACTCCAGAAATCGGGTTATGATCGGTTTATTAGTGTGCACAACCAAAAAAAAAAAATCACTCCAAAACGCTATGGTGGAAATTATGTGACTTGCAAATTCATTGCACAATGAAAATTAAATGGAATGTTACGAGACATACCGGTAGTGGTTTTATGCAACAACTATGTTGATACCGAAATTTTTCCATTAGTAAGAAGCCGTAGTCATTTTCGAGAGGTTCAGAGGCCAAGAGCGACGTCTACTGGTGAAACTAATTAGGAAAAAAAAAAAAAAACAATCTTAAAGAGCATACGACACCAGAAAAAAAGTCTTAAATGGCATTATTATGTGAATTAGAATCATATTTTGAGACGATTCGACCATATACAACAATTTAGCAAAGCGCAGATGACGAGAAATTAGTCTTTTAATCTGCCGGTTAGCCACGCCTACAATTATAGGGCTTTAGCGTCCCCAACAGGTGGATGACGTCAGCGGTAGACTAGGCTCATCGGTTTTACTATTCAGCCCATTGAGGGGGAATTGTTCAGAACGAGGAAAACGAGACGAAAAGAGCTGCAAAATGTCATTGTTTCAGTCTCTCTACTCCCAATATTTTTACAGGATATTCTTTTTATCCAAGTATTTTCCCCAATAGCTATATAAATGGCTTGAGAAGGACCAGTCAGCCCGTCGAGGGGGAACTATTCACAATGAGGAAAACGCGACGAAGAGAGCGGCAAAATGTCATTGTTTCTGTCTCTTTACTTCAATATTTTTACAGGATATTCTTTTTACCCAAGTACTTTCCCCAATTGCTAAATAAATGGCATGGTCATGACAAATAACTTGTGCTAAATGGAATATAAAATAATAAAAATCCATTTATTCAAGACGACATGGCAAAATTACTCCATAATGGTCAAAACAGTCGACTTTACCTTTACTGTCACACCTGCCGAACGATATTTTATGACACCTAAATCGGACATATGTCATTTCCCTTCCCCGGCTTCGGAGAATGTAAACAGACCAGAAGGAGTGACAGCTAGCCGACATGCTAACCCGAACCGAGGGATGTTTCAAAGTCTTCGAAGTGGAAAATCACACATAACTAGCCTGGATTATTTGACATGACGACCCGGTTGTCGAGTTTCTTTGCGGATCGGCAAACCGCCCGGCGGAGAGCAATTTACAGTTCGTTCCCTGGAGGAGGGTGGCTGGAATTGTTGTGTAGCTAACGTGCTAACAGCTAACTGCTAATGAGCGTGAGGATAGCTTTTTACATGCCTATCAATGATCAAACGTAAGTAGTCCTTTATTTAAAGGAATTTTATAGTGTTTACTTTGTAATCACTGTATTCGTATTTGACATAATACAAAACAAGATGTTTACTCACTTCCTTGTAAGTCCAATGGTCCCACAGTAAATATCCACGGTGAATGGGAACCTTTTGAAACTCCAAAAAGGCGCATACGCCTCTCCCGCATACAGAATGATTTTTCTGCAGCCGTTTGGCTGGCGTGATGCAAAAAATAAAAGTATTAATCCGCAAAATCAGCTGAATCCTTCGTCCTCATACACAACAGTACACTGTAGCGTGAAGAGGACGTCTTCTACCGTACACGTCACAGCGCCCTCCTCCTCAATGCGAGACCGAAACCGGAAGTCACTCATTTTCCTGGCGCGGGATTCAAAAAACTAAATAAATATAGCGATCGCTTCCACACACATCCAAGCGGTCCATATCATTCAGGAGCATAAAATACCGCGTGTATTATGAAATAAACATGCTTTTTCGTGTCACAAGCACTTTAAAGCTATGTAGATTTCCTCTTTCATATTCATTGTTTCCACATTATGTCCAGAATGTTTATATAGTGCCCTATCAGTCCATGTCTATAAAGGTATAATATTAAAGTTTTCATGTATCTGTGTTTTAAATATGAGTCTGCATAATACTATAATTAATTTAGAAAATGTTTGTACCATGGTTCAAAACAATATTTCACCGTATAATCCCTGAATGTTTTGTTTTGTATTGGTGGATGGGGGGCTGGGGGGGGGCGCCACAAAGCATTTATGCCTAGGGCACCAAAATAGCTAGCGCCGGCCCTGAATAACCTCGTGGGAGAAGCAGAAAGTGTGTTAAAAAAAACCACCAGAAAAAGTCGCTAGATTTATCGCTAGTCACGTTTGACAAAAAAAAAGTTGCCAAGGGGCTTCGGAAAGTCTCCAAATTTAGCGAGAAAGTCGCCAAGTTGGCAACACTGCGAAGATGACGTATTGAAGAGGGGGCATCAGAGGAAGGGAGGAGGTTCTGAAAGAGACAGAGTCCAATTTCCAGTCTTTTGAGACAGCTATGATGCTAAAGCAATTTTGTATTAAGTTGTTTATGGAAGATATAGTGTTCACGAATCAACTGAAGGTAAAATTATAATTGTAAAGCACATCCAAGTAATATTTTTTGGGGTGGAAAAATATGCGATACGCCTTTTATAACCTGTACCAAACCATGTTTTTTTGTCGTATAGCCCTCATGCAAATACGTACGCGGCAATGTTTTCTCTGGACGTTCTTTGTTTGCGGTATTAAGAGCCCATTGAGCTCCCTGGTTGACTGACGTGCTTTAGTTTCAATGCCGTCACGCTTCTAGAATAACATTGGGTGTAATCGCCAGTTATCTAGTGAGGCACACGCACGACAATAGCCTCCTTGGAGTTTACGTGCAATTATTGTCCTGCCTGTCGGGCCGGGGAACAAAAGAAAATGTAGCAATTATATATTTGCTGGATGGTGCAAGTAAGAATACATCAATTGGCGCTGCAGTGCTTTCCGCTGATATGGAAATAATTCCCATTAAGTGTGGCTCCACTGGGGAGAAGAGAGAATAATCAAAGATGTACAGGCACTGTTAATGTCAAGCCTGCACGCCTTTTAAGCTTTTAAAACCTTATAAAGTCGAAAAGGAGGCCTGTTTTGGGGGGGGCTGAGATCGGCGAGATCACATCCCTACGGCGGTTAATCAAATCTGATTCAATTTCCTGCGTCTGTGCTTATTTGCATAATGACAAACAGAGCTTTATTGAGCATCGTTTAAAGCACGCACTCAGCTCTAAAGCCCAAATGGAAAGAAACAAAAGAATGCAAATACTTTTTGCTGGTTTACGAATTCCGACCAAAACAAAATATCATTTGAATTTCAATTTTCTTATTGATGATTCGATAATATGGTTATCTGATATCCAAGTACAATAGCCTCTTTGTATTGACAACACTGCATAAACAAAAAAATGTCAAATTAAAGGAGCACTCAGAGAGCACAAACTCTCACCTAAGCAAGCAAATTCAAAGCATCACCATATTTGGTAGCGCAGGCGCTCCCTTTAAGTATGATACATGTTATTGTGAAATTACCATCTGACTTCTGTGACCTTTGACCTCATTGAGTTGAAATGTAATCAACTGTCAGGCCGAGATGACGAGGCGGACTCAGCTGTGGAGGTTCAGGCAAACATTTATTTTGAAAACACAGGTTCTTCCGCTGAAATGCGGGGATGAGAAAAAGCACAAACAAAAAGCGCTCCAACGGGCGAATGTGTCAGGATGACTAGAAACAAAATAAGGTTTCAAACACAAAGCGCTCCAAACGGGAGGTAAGGCAAAAACATAAAGCGCTCCAAAAGGAGAAAAAATTCAAGCTTGCTAGGATAAAAGTTACAAACACAAAGCACTCCAAATGGAGGATAATGTACAGTATAACTATGATGGCTATGACGAGAGGCTGACGTGACTGACCTTACATGAAAGACACTTCTGCACAAGACAAGGGGAACTAGGGCATTATATACACACACAAGGTAATGTGGAACAGGCGGAAACAATAGGTGATTAGCTGACAAGAGGAAGGGCAACTACGCGACTATGAAGGGGTGAAGCCTTCAAAATAAAACAGGAAGCGACGTGGCATGACATCAACTCCTTAGTTTCATATTACAAATATATCCTGCAAGTTTGAGTATTGGCACCTATGCAATTCAATTTGGAATACAAACAATTTGGTAGTAATATCTTCATTTATTTTGCTTGCAATGAAAAAACACAAAAAAGAATGGATTTTTTTCTTTTTTTTTTTTTCTTAATCATTATCATTTTACACAAATCTCCAAAAATGGGCCGGACAAAAGTATTGGCATCCTTTGAAAATTCATGTGATGCTTCTCTAATTAGTGTAATTAACAGCACCTGGTACTTACCTGTGGCACATAACAGGTAATGGCAATAACTAAATCACACTTGCAGCCAGTTAAAATGGATTAAAGTTGACTCAACCTCTGTCCTGTCCTTGTATGTACCACATTGAGCATGGAGAAAAGAAAGAAGACCTAAGAACTGTCTGAGGACTTGAGAAGCAAAATTGTGAGGAAGCATGGGCAATCTCAAGGCTACAAGTCCATCTCCAAAGACCTGAATGTTCCTGTGTCTACCGTGCTCAGTGTCATCAATAAATGGAAAGCCCGTGGCACTGTGACTAACTTCCCTAGATGTGGGTGGAAAAGAAAAATTGACGAGAGATTTCAACGAAAGATTGTGCTGATGGTGGATAAAGAACCTTGACTAACTTCCAAACAAGTTCAAGCTGTCCTGCAGTACGAGGGTACAACAGTGTCAACCCATACTATCCGTCGGCGTCTGAATGAAAAGAGACTCTATGGTAGGATACCCAGAAAGACCCCACTTCTGACCCAGAGACATAAAAAAGCCAGGCTGGTGTTTGCCAAAACTTACCTGAGAAAGCCAAAAACGTTTTGGAAGAATGCTCTCTGGTCAGATGAGATAAAAGTAGACGTTTTTGGGAAAAGGCATCAACATGGAGTTTACAGGGAAAAAAACGAGGCCTTCAAAGAAAAGAACACAGTCCCTGCAGTCATCAAACATGGCGCAGGTTCCTTGATGTTTTGTGGTTGCTTTGCTACCTCTGGCATTGGACTGCTTGACCGTGTTCATGGCATTATGAAGTCTGAAGACTACCAGTAAATTTTGTAGCATAATGTAGGGCGCAGTGTGAGAAAGCTGGGTCTCCCTCAGAGGTCATGGGTCTTCCAGCAAGACAATGACCCAAAACACACTTCAAAAAGCACTAGAAAATAGTTTGAGAGAAGGCACTGGAGACTTCTAAAGTGGCCAGCAATGAGTCCAGACCTGAGTCCCATAGAACACCTGAAGGCACCCTTCGAATCTCAGAGACCTGGAGCAGTTGGCCAAAGAAGAATGGTCTAAAATTCCAGCAGAGCATTGTATGAAACTCGTTGTTGGATACCGGAAATGGTTGTTCGCAGTTATTTTGTCTAATGGTTGTGCTACCAAGTATTATTAGGCTTAGGGTGCCAATACTTTTGTCCGGCCCATTTTTGGAGTTTTGTGTAAAATGATAATGCTTTAATTTTTTTTTTCAAATAAATGAAGATATTACTACCAAAGAATTTGTAATTGCAATCATTTTCTGAGAGAAATTGAGTATTATCTGACAGAATTGCATGGGTGCCAATACTTTTGGTCAGCAGTGTATTTGTTCTTCGTAGGTAAAACGTACTGGCGAACGTGAACGTAAAAAAAAAAAAAAAAAAAAATGCAATCACTTGTACATTAATTTTTTTGACAGTACGACACAGTAATGGTTCAAAAATGGAACCCTGCGGGACACCAGAACTGAGTTTTATAGACGTCATGTGTGTTTTACTGTTATTAACAAACTGAAACCAATTAGACAAGTATGATTTAAAATTATTTTTCCAATAGCCAATGGTGAAGCTTCTCTAATTAAAAACCTTGCGTTCGTCATCAAAGTTTGTTGAAGCTAAGTTTAATAAAACCAAGCTAATGACGATTGATTACATTTTTTTACCATCCTGAAGTAAACTGAATGTGGACCCTTAATTCATTAATATGTCAGGACGGTTCATTTTGCCTTTAGACTCTTGCCTGCAAATGAAAACCAGATTTATTGGAACAACACAGAACCTAATGGCATGAAAAATGCCAGCAGGCGGCAGCCAAAGAACACAAGGTCCGGATTCAGCATTTATCTTCATTACATTAATCAATATAGCCAAATAGATTTTTCAAGCAATTCCTGAAAGCCCATTATGTATTGTCTGAATGATCAATATTGGGTTCTGTAAACATGGAGATAGAGGAAATACATGAAAAATGCATCAACGTAGCTTTTTTTCAGTGTCTGTGTGGTGCCAAGGCTTCGATTATTATCAGTTTAAACAAAGTTGGAGCGATGTGTCTCGGTGCTATTAAGCCAATAGAGGCCATTATTGTAAAAAACTCGAGTCACCACTAAATTTCGAGCTAGCTATTTTTTTGATGACATATTAATTCCTAGTTATGACGGGGCATTTTTGGGTTACTTCCTTGTTTACACATTGGTTGTTCTCAACGGCGCCAGACGCCCAATCCATTTTGACTGGGATGAACTGAATGAACATTCAAAATGAATGTCTATCGTTTTCAATGGCAGGCAATAAATTAATCTTGGAACATTTCCTTGTTAATCTAAACATACTGACAGATAGAAGTGGGTAGTAATGTGTTATATTTACTCCGTTACATTTACTTGATTAACTTTTTGAGAAAAATGTACTTCAAAAGTAGTTCTACTAAGCAACACTTTTTACTTTTACTTGAGTAGATTTGTGAAGAAAAAAACGCTACTCTACTCCGCTACTTTGGGCTACACTAGTCGTTACATTTTCCTCTTTATTCTACATATTAGACAGAGACGCCAAGAGTAGCACTACCAGTTTCACCAATGAGACGTCACAACAATAATCACATGACTCCATTATACCAATCAGACTCAAGCTTGCTGTTATATGATCACGCCGGCCTGTTCAATCACATGGCGTCTTTAAAGCACCGTAAAAAAATTAGTATTTCATATAGAGCGCTACCGCCAACATGACTTACAAGCTCGGATTTTAACCTAAGATATGATTCTTTTAGCTTCATAATAGGAAATGTTTTCCCCACTAAAGGGCACGCATGCTGTTTTGACAAATGATGCTTCATTTCAGTATAATTTTTCTCTTGCAGGAATTCCATTTTTCCTTTGGCTTATTGTGGTTATGTTATATGTTATAGTTTTGTTTTTCTTCAAAATATAATAATGACAATTCATATAGATAAAAAAAAATAATAATAAAATTCAAATATCGTGAGCAGTCACTCACAATGTTACTTATTACTTGAGTATTCTTTTCACCAAATAGTTTTTTACTTGTACTTGATTTCATTTTTTCGATGAATACTTTTACTTTGAGTATTTTTATTTGCAGTAGCACTACTCTTACTTGAGTAACATATTTGGCTACTCTACCCACCTCTGCTTACAGGGCACATCCTGTTGATTTAGGGTCACTTCCTGCACATTTTGGGCCATTTTGGGGACTTCCTGTACATTTTTGATAGTTTCATAAACAGTAAATAATTTCCTGTTTTAACTTATTTTTGCATTTTTTTTAATTTAAAAAAGGACATCTTCTCTTTTCAATCAATTTAGTTCCATTTTTAACTTTATTTGTATATTTTAAAAAATTAAAGGAGAAAAACAGTAAACATTCTCTTTTTTAGTTTTGGGTTTTAATTAAATGCCATGTATTTTCTCTGTTTTAATTGTTTTACATTAATATTGAAAAAGAAGGTACACAACATTATTCTCTGAGTTCTGGACGACAGAAATTTTATATGCATTTAAAATTGGAATGTGACAGTCTACATCACGACAACAACAGGCGTCGTTTTCTGACCCTTGTCCTCTGAATTTTTCTCGTCTTTCCAGATTACTTTAAAATACTCATTCGAAAGTTAGCTAGGTCGGGATGATTCAGACGTGCAGAACAAACAAATGAAATCAAGTAAACATTACATTTGGTCACAAAGTCCAAATTTGGGTTGATTTCACTGGCTTAAACAAGAAATACATTCCTTAACATTAAATACTTTTAACCTTTTTCGTTAATGCCAACTGCCACTGCTTCCAGTACTATTGGCGTGAGCTTGCACATTGAAAATCCCGATGTGTGGTTTTCAAAATAAGTGTTCCTTTACGACGCTTTTTTATTTTTAATATATATTTTACACATTATGTTATATAATATGTAAATAATAGGGCTGTCAAAATTATCGCATTAACGGGCGGTAATTAATTTCTTAAATTAATCACGTTAAAATATTTGACGCAATTCACGCACATGCCACGCTCAAACAGATTAAAATGACAGCAGTGTCATGTCCACTTGTTACTTGTGTTTTTTGGTGTTTTGTCGCCCTCTGCTGGCACTTGGGTGCGACTGATTTTATGGGTTTAAGCACCATGAGCATTGTGTAATTATTGACATCAACAATGGCGAGCTACTAGTTTATTTTTTGATTGAAATTTTTACAAATTTTATTAAAACGAAAACATAGAGAGGGGTTTTAATATAAAATGTCTATAACTTGTACTAACATTTATCTTTTAACAACTGCAAGTCTTTCTATCCATGGATCGCTTTAACAGAATGTTAATGTTAATGCCATCTTGTTGATTTACTGTTATAATAAACAAATAAAGTACTTATGTACAGTATGTTGAATGTATATATCCGTCTTGTCTTATCTTTCTATTCCAACAATAATTTACAGAAAAATATGGCATGTTTTATAGATGGTTTGAATTGCGATTAATTACGATTAATTACTTTTTAAGCTGTGATTAACTCGATTAAAAATTTTAATCATTTGACAGTCCTAGTAAATAACTATAGGCTGATATATTTAGACAAAATGCATTTTTAAAAAATTCATTTTCCAAGCGTGGCAACTTCTATTTTGCCTTGACAATGCCCGATAATCAATTACATTTGGGAGACGTGTATATCTTAGCGCAAAAAGTCGATGCACATGATTTACTTTTGAGGGCCATACAATTTATGTGGCGGGCTGGAAGTGGCCTCTGGGCCGCCAGTTTGACACCTGCTATATAGACAATATTTCTGCCATGTCTTTATGCCACTATTGGTTGCCATTGACGGCAATAAACATGCAATTCATTTGAACTACCGAAATATACACCGATCACATGACTATAAAATGACACTGACACTACTCATTTTCAAGCACAATCGATATTTTGTATCATTTCAGTACAAATGCTGCTTCTTCACTCCAATGTAATCATGCCAGCTCCAGGAGGGGCGTCCCGCAGAATTATCTTACGAGTCTTATTAATCCCTTTTAGTCTCAACAATTACAGGAATAATACAAGGCATGAATATTTCAGTCTGAGTCAAGGAGGGAATCGACTGGCAAGCTTACACAAAAACACACACGCAGGCGCACACCAACACACACTAAAGAAAAAGCAATACATGCAATATTAATGTTTCATCATGAAATTTGGGCCCCATGTGAACGCAAGTGAGAATCCAATGAGGAGTCAATACTTCACAGGGAGAAACTCAAATGAAGCGTGCTTGCGTGTCTTATTAGATCACTGGCAGGCACATATGAGAAGTCAGTGAGTTCTTTCCTGGGAGTTTTAATTAGAACAACAGTCACTCGACTTTATCTTTGTTCTGAAGGGGAGGGGGGCTTCCAACATTCCTTTGCAGAAGTAGAGAGGCCCTATTCCACCTGACATTTCTGTTGAATTTCACTCCATAAAGGATCCATACTGATAAAAAATTGAAGACCTGTAAACAATCCCAACAAGATGCATTTCCTTTGTGTAAACCTGCACTCAAGCAAATAATAGTTTTTGTGTCTTTATGAAGAAAACAAGGATTTCGGATTGACAGTCAGAAAGGTGTTTTATTATTATTATTTAACATAACTGTATACAGGTAGTCCCCGGTTTATGAACGAGTTCCGTTCCTGCGCTGGCGATGTGAATCTCGGATCCATGCGGGCTCCAGTAGAGACAATAGTTGCGAGTAGGGTTGTTCCGATCATGTTTTTTTGCTCCCGATCCAATCCCGATCGCTTTAGTTTGAGTATCTGCCGATCCCGATATTTCCCGATCCGATTGCTTTTTTTTGTTCCCAATTCAATTCCAATCATTCCCGATAATTTTTCCCGATCATATACATTTTGGCAATGCATTAAGAAAAAAATGAATAAAACTCGGACGAATATATACATTCAACATAGAGTACATAAGTACTGTATTTGTTTATTATGACAATAAATCCTCGAGATGGCATTTACATTATTAACATTCTTTCTGTGAGAGGGATCCACGGGTAGAAAGACTTGTGACTTTGTATATTGTGACTAAATATTGCCATCTAGTGTATTTGTTGAGCTTTCAGTAAATGATACACAATGCGTGAGTGGGTCGTGCAGCGCATGCGTTAATTACTTAACGTGATTAATTTTAAAATATTAATTTCCGCCGTTAACGCAATAAATTTGATAGCCCTACTTTAAGCCAAAATTACTCTGGATGAGTGTAAGACATTTTGTCTGTAACGTTAAATACTATTAGAAAAAGATTTAAATAAAAAAAAAATGTATATATATATATATATATATATATATATATATATATAAAATAAAAAAAAGGCATGTCCAATATTTTTTTGCCAATTCCGATACTTTGAAAATGACGTGATCGAACCCCCGATCGATCGGGACATCTTTAATAAACATATTTAAATTTTGAAGAAGTTTTGGTTTTCAGAGATTTCACTCCATCAGATCTTGTTGGATCTCCTTTTACAACTAGAGGTCAATTATATTCATACAATACATCAAGCAGAAAGTGCTGTACATAGTTAAAACACACATTATAAAGATTAGTGATTAAGTCCTAAATTGTGCAAGTACCTAATGTTTTGGCCTGAGTTCCTTAGTTCCTCAGTAAGTCAGGCCCTCCAAATGGACAAAATAACAAGCCCAAAAATCTCTGCCAGGGAAGCTCAGGAGGAATTTAAATGAATTAACAACAACTGTTTAAAAAAAAAAAAAAAAAAAAGTCTTCTTCCCGCTTTGTTTACATTCGCTGGGGATTGCACTCTGCTGCCCCCTGTCGAAAGAGGCCCTAATTTATTGGCATAACATCTACAAACCACAGTTTACTCAAATAAATAATGACGATGATAATAGCTATGTTTTTCCATCACTTACTCTCACAATAATAAATGTAATGTTTATTTGATACGTCATATATATTCTAATGTTGGGACCAAAAAAAAAACTTGTATGTGCACTACACTGTCAATAAAAGCTTTCGATTCCCACCGTGTCATTGATATTTACTGTGTTGCTTTAACTGAGTTCCAGTTCGGCTCATAAAAATAGCTCTCGTTTGTGAGCGTGTGGAGATGAGAAGAAACCGTCGTGATGCAAAACGTGGTTCCGAGCAAGCCACGCCCACCTCCTCCCCGCTCATAAAGCTCAGTGCGAGCAGTGGGAGCTCAGATGAGACCACCACACTGGAGATACACTATACCGTCCGGGAGGATTTTATTCTCATTTCCCGGCCAACATGGATTTTCTCAATCACAACTACTTGAGCGCCAGGGGCCCCTACGACTACACGTTTAATTTCTGGAACGACTACCTAGGTTTGACCACGCTGGTCACCAAGAATCCCAGACTTAGCATGCCCCACATGAGCCCCAACTCCATCACCGAGTCCCTGAAGGCCACGCTGGGTCTTGACGACGCGCCCGAGTGCGCCTGCGCTTGCGAGGGGGGCGCGTTGGAGAGCAGCGGCTGCTGCTGCTGCTTCGGCTGCCCGCCCGGCACGCCCCCACCGCCTGGCTGCGTGGCCGAGCTCAAGGAGCGCTTCTCCATCCTCAGCCCTTTCCAGAGCCAGGTTCCTGAACGGGAGACGCACGGCTGCTTCCCTGGATTTGACCGCATGAGGGCCCGCGGCAAGCCTGCGTCCGCAAGAGCCAAGCTGGAGCCCAAAATCTGCGTCTTCTGCCGGAACAACGGCGCCCCCGAGGAAGTGTACGGTTCGCACGTCCTGAAGACTCCCGACGGCCGGGTGGTGTGCCCTATCTTGCGGGCGTACACCTGCCCGCTGTGCAGCGCCAATGGGGACAACGCGCACACCATTAAATACTGCCCGCTGTCCAAGGAGCAGCCCCCGCAGAGGCCACTAAAGGGCGGCCGGGCTGTGGGGGGTAAGCGGGTGAAAATATTCTAGAAATATCATCATCAAAATAATAACAATATAGAGAAAATGACTTTCAAGTACGATGAGGAATTGCACTGACAACGATTTGCAGATGCCTGTTGCTTTTATGTTGACTTTTATCCCATACACATGTTGACTATTCGTGCAGGGGTGTCCAGAAGATTCATCATATTTAGACCAATTCAGTGGAGGCCGAAATATCCTATAAGCGGTTATATACTTTCTACTAAAAAGTGAAAAAAATAACTTTAAGTTTTGTCTTAGAGGTCACAAAGCAAATATACATTATATTCCTTTAAAAAAAAAAGAAAAAAACATATTAGTGTGGTTCTTAATTTCATTTGTCTATTTTCGTGCTTAGACAATGTCATTTTTTATTTTTGTGTTAATTCTAATCCTTACAGATTTTCTTATTTTTCTAAGTATTTTCTATACTTTTTTTTTTTCTTTATGGGTGGCACTAAATCTTAATTTTTATTCTTA
Organism: Corythoichthys intestinalis; assembly: GCF_030265065.1. NCBI lineage: Eukaryota > Metazoa > Chordata > Actinopteri > Syngnathiformes > Syngnathidae > Corythoichthys > Corythoichthys intestinalis. The sequence continues at coordinate 45,870,880 of NC_080405.1, read as the reverse complement.
GACCGTTTTCATTCATGTACTAATTCATTTTGGAGTGAGCTCCTAACCTATTTTGTAAAGCTATTTTTTAACCATGTACAATTCTCTCTCTTTTTCTCTCTCTCATTATATTTTTATTACATTTCCTTACAATAAGTTGATATAAAACAAATCTCTGCCCGCAAAATAGCTCCCCCTACCGCACTTTGGACACCCTCTCAATGTACCTATATCTATTTTTCTAGTTACTTTATCTACTCATAGACTTTGTACATTAATTTGGTGTTTTCTTTCCTTTTTAGCTACTGGCAAGATAATGTACGTGTATATAAATACTGTACACGAATGTACAGAAATCATACAGCAAGATGGACAAAAAAAATGAGTATTTTGGTCAGTGGGAACTTGAATGTCATGTTTCTATACTGAGTATTTTTGTATAACTGGCAGCAAAGCTGACCTATTTTGTTGTTGTCGTTTAGAAAACCAAAGTTTTGTTGGCCATTAAAAACCCTCCTGTTATGTTGCGGGTCAAATTGATCCAGATGAAACTTGATTAATGTTTAATTTTACATGTTTGCAATGAGATGGTATAGTATCAGAGTCATTAAAAAATGTCGTTTTTCCTCTTTTCGGCACATTGGGTTCATGACGTCATTGGTTGCCATTGACAGCGATGAATGTCCAATCTGTGGAAACTGTAAATTTGAATGAGTTTACCACTAGTAGATGTCCAATCCATTTCAAGGTGGTAAGAATATTCGTTCATTCGCTGCCAACTCTCCATTTTCAAATGGATTGGACATCTAGAGCCGTCAGTGGCAGCTAATGATTTAACCACAGCCCTCGGTCAAATGTATTCATCTTCTCAGATTGATGAAAAAATGTCAATTTTGGACATACCCGGGTCAAACTGACCCATACCAAAAGGTGTTGTTGACTTCAGCGTCATGTATTTGTAACAAAATAGTCAGTCACGGAGTTATTAATGACAATGACAATGTCTATTGGGCTTTTCTTCTCCTGTTTTAAAGAGTATTTTATTATAACCTCCTCCTTCCCCACTTGGTCAAACTGACCTATATGAAATTTCTTATGTTATCATGTTAACTGCTAGCTAAGCTCATAAATTTGCAATCAAATTGTTTGTTAATTGAGTTAAGCAATGTTTTTTAGATTGTTAACCGTGACCTGGGTCAACATGACCCAAATTAAGCCTCTTGAAGGAAACAGTTCATTTCACATATTTGCAACAAATTTGTTATAGAGTTAATGCTGTTTATTAGGATTTCTTTTTATTCCTGAATCTGAACAGCCAAAATAACATTCATCTATTTCCATTGAAATGCTTCACAATGACAATGTTCATTTGTATGTTTTTGACAGTTTTGGCTCATTCAATGAAACACAGTCGGGTCAAATTGACCCAAAGATATTTTAGCTGTTCTCGAGAAAACGAAGGTAACAGGAGGGTTTAACAAAAGAATGTGTCCAGTCAGGAATCGTTTGATCCCACAAAGTTGAGAGTGAATCCACAAAGGCGGGCTACAATGCGGCCTCTGTTTAAGGGAGCTGCTGTTCATTTCCTCCCAGGAATGTTTTTCTGCCCCAACTTTTTTTTTTTTCCCTCTTCAAGCCAAACGCCTTCATTTTTGTTTACAATGCCAAATAAGGGCGTCGACACACTGGATTTAACGCTTCTTCCCACTCGGAGACAAGCAAATGAATGTCTACCACACGCCCGTTTTACTGAGGAATTCCCAAATAACACGAGTCGTCATGCAAAACTGTTACGAATGTATGCAGGACTGCGATTGTCTTGACAGTTTACCAAAGGAATCAACTGGCTGGCATATGTGTTTGTGTGTGTGCGTGCTTGTGTGTGATGTCACTATTTAAACAAAAAGTGACCACAAGAGGGCGCTACCTCAACCTGATTTTTGTACTTTAAAGGAAAAAAAAACAAGTATAAGGCAGTTTATTGATAGAGTGCCATTTATAATGAGGGTTTTTGATAGTATTTTGGATCTTTGTATAACATAATTGTATTTCTGTTGCATTTAACACAATTTGGGGGGAGGGAAAGCATTACCAAGCACGTTGTTGTGTAAATACTAATGACCATGAGTGTACTTTTTAGGCAAATATACTTTGTTGTTGTTGTTGATGTTGTTTGGATCAAATGAAGACGCGATGACGATGATGATGAAAACACTGTTGTTATTTATATTTGACTACAATTTGTCTGGGCTGTATGCTGCTGTGCAGAATAACAAACATATGAACTCACTAGAGAAATAATAAACTCTTATGGAATATTTGTCTTTTTACTTGGTCTCTGCTGAAATTCTACTAATTTTGATGTATCATGATAGTCTGAAATTTACAGTTGGTAAGTTGATGGGACTGAATCGCGTTCATGGCTACTTTAAAAGCAGGTATCGCCCCCTACTGGCCTGGAATGCAAAGGACCAGAAAACTCATATCCTTCTAGCAATGTTGAAACGTTTCACAAAAAATTAAAGCTAAACATTAACCTTTTGAAATAAGAATAATCCTTCTCATCAATGTCAATATGTCAGTTTTAATGCAAAGTACAACTTAATCTGATCTCTACATTCATTTTTCGACATAAAAAGAAAAAGGTTAATCAGGGCATTTTTTGAAAACGCAAAAAAACTGTCATTTTTGTAATTCATTTGTGCGATGTAGAAGCAGAAATGTTCCATTTTTTGGTGCAAAATTTAATTCCTAATGACTGAAAAAATCATTTTAAAAAACTGGACTAAGAACAGACAAAATAGTTGAAATACGCGATACTGTAAAACATATCTACGAAAGAAAAACAATCAAATGAAAGAGTTCAGTTGCAAAGAAACCAAAGTGATTTGTGACCAGATGTCGTGAGGTTTGATCTCACCGTCTAGTGGCCGCGCCCCTAAATTCACTCATCTGTAATTTTTGTAACGATATGTATCTTTAAAAAACCCTAACAACTTTACAAGTCAAAACACTTATAGACAAGTTTCCTGTGCGAAACATGAGCCGTGCCATCTTTGACCATTTCTGCTCCGAACTTCCGGTTTTGACAGAACAACATGAAGTGCGGTTGAAGTAAGCAGTGTGTTGACAAAGTTAAAACTGCAAAATCAAACTAGAGGAACCCACAGAATCTCTAAAAATGGATTCAACACGACGAGATGAGACTTCGAGACTTTTTGTGCTGTGCGTGAACTCCTGGAAGCGTCTATATATATGGTTGGAAGTGGAATGTTTTGATCAGCAACCGGCTAGTAGCTACAATGCGCCAGTGTGGATCTAATTCGCCATACACCTTAAAACAAAACCAGGAGCAGACAATAAGTTATGGATGTGCTTTAAACCTAAGGATTCACCTAAAAGATTGTATGTTTGTTGTTATCACTTCTTTGATCATTCATGGACAAAATTATAACCTGTGCAGCCTGTGTTAACGTGAGGTGTAGATTGATACGCCGGCCACTTGAGTAACCAAAATGAGGCGAAATTGCAAATAATATTACAGTTGCCGAATGCAGAAGGGCTGACATGGATTTTGTTGTTACAGGGAAATACTCAAGGTATGTACATATAAACACAAATAGTATATCATTCTTTTTTATTGCAGATATTGATCACAAACTTTTAGATAACATGATTCCATTTCTTGTTTTATTCAAAACGATTGGTGCTTGTGCAAAACGGGTCTATAAATCACAAGTTATAAAATTATTAGAAAAATATTAACGAAGGTGGAGCATAAGTCGAGCCTTCCATCATCAAAGTAGAATGCACGTAGTCTTGATATACAGTGCCTTGCAAAAGTATTCGGCCCCCTTGAATCTTGCAACCTTTCGCCACATTTCAGGCTTCAATCATTAAGATATGAAATTGAATTTTTTTGTCAAGAATCAACAACAAGTGGCACACAATCGTGAAGTGGAACAACATTTATTGGATAATTTAAACTTTTTTAACAAATAAAAAACTGAAAAGTGGGGCGTGCAATATTATTCGGCCCCTTTACTTTCAGTGCAGCAAACTCACTCCAGAAGTTCAGTGAGGATCTCTGAATGATCCAATGTTGTCCTAAATGACCGATGATGATAAATAGAATACACCTGTGTGTAATCAAGTCTCCGTATAAATGCACCTGCTCTGTGACAGTCTCAGGGTTCTGTTTAAAGTGCAGAGAGCATTATGAAAACCAAGGAACACACCAGGCAGGTCCGAGATACTGCTGTGGAGAAGTTTAAAGCCGGATTTGGATACAAAAAGATTTCCCAAGCTTTAAACATCTCAAGGAGCACTGTGCAAGCCATCATATTGAAATGGAAGGAGCATCAGACCACTGCAAATCTACCAAGACCCGGCCGTCCTTCCAAACTTTCTTCTCAAACAAGGAGAAAACTGATCAGAGATGCAGCCAAGAGGCCCATGATCACTCTGGATGAACTGCAGAGATCTACAGCTATTGTCCATAGGACAACAATCAGTCGTACACTGCACAAATCTGGCCTTTATGGAAGAGTGGCAAGAAGAAAGCCATTTCTCAAAGATATCCATAAAAAGTCTCGTTTAAAGTTTGCCACAAGCCACCTGGGAGACACACCAAACATGTGGAAGAAGGTGCTCTGGTCAGATGAAACCAAAATTGAACTTTTTGGCCACAATGCAAAACAATATGTTTGGCATAAAAGCAACACAGCTCATCACCCTGAACACACCATCCCCACTGTCAAACATGGTGGTGGCAGCATCATGGTTTGGGCCTGCTTTTCTTCAGCGGGGACAGGGAAGATGGTTAAAATTGACGGGAAGATGGATGCAGCCAAATACAGGAACATTCTGGAAGAAAACTTGTTGGTATCTGCACAAGACCTGAGACTGGGACGGAGATTTATCTTCCAATAGGACAATGAGCCAAAAGATAAAGCCAAATCTACAATGGAATGGTTCAAAAATAAACGTATCCAGGTGTTAGAATGGCCAAGTCAAAGTCCAGACCTGAATCCAATCGAGAATCTGTGGAAAGAGCTGAAGACTGCTGTTCACAAACACTCTCCATCCAACCTCACTGAGCTCGAGCTGTTTTGCAAAGAAGAATGGGCAAGAATGTCAGTCTCTCGATGTGCAAAACTGATAGAAACATACCCCAAGCGACTTGCAGCTGTAACTGGAGCAAAAGGTGGCGCTACAAAGTATTAACGCAAGGGGGCCGAATAATATTGCACGCCCCACTTTTCAGTTTTTTATTTTTTAAAAAAGTTTAAATTATCCAATAAATTTTCTTCCACTTCACGATTGTGTCCCACTTGTTGTTGATTCTTGACAAAAAATTAAAATTTTATATCTTTATGTTTAAAGCCTGAAATGTGGCGAAAGGTTGCAAGATTCAAGGGGGCCGAATACTTTTGCAAGGCACTGTATGTCCAACGTACTGGCACGTGTTGTTGTGAGGCACATCAAGTTAATTTAGAGAGGCTGAGAGTCCAGGAACTAGTCTACAAATTCCTTGACCGGGAATCGAACCCGGGCCGCGGCGGTGAGAGCGCCGAATCCTAGCCACTAGTTGTCCCCCCTTGACTAACAGCATTTTCTACCTGTAAACAAACGAACAAAAACTTGTAACGCTTGCATTTATGCATTTTAGGGCTGCAGCTATCTAATATTTTAGTAGTCGATTAATCGATGGACTAGTTAGTTCGATTAACTGAGTAATCGGATAAGGAACATGGACATTTAAAATACCTGAGCTGAACCTCAAACGGTATTTTTTTTTTTTTTTTAAATGAGGATCTATGTACAACAAAAGAACAATTGGCCAACTTACACAGAAAAAGCCCGCTAGCTTAAATGCTATTCATCCATCCATCCATCCATTATCTTCCGCTTGTTCCGGGGTCGGGTCGCGGGGGCAGCAGCTTTAACAGGGAAGCCCAGACTTCCCGCTCCCCAGCCACTTCAACCAGCTCCTCCGGCGGGATCCCAAGGCGTTCCCAGGCCAGCCGAGAGACATAGTCTCTCCAGCGTGTCCTGGGTCGTCCCCGGGGCCTCCCGCCGGTGGGACATGCCCGGAACACCTCTCCAGGGAGGCGTCCGGGAGGCATCCGAACCAGATGCCCGAGCCACCTCAGCTGGCTCCTCTCTACGCGGAGGAGTAGCGGCTCGACGCCGAGTCCCTCCCGGATGACCGAGCTTCTCACCCTATCTCTAAGGGAGAGCCCGGACACTCTGCGGAGGAAACTCATTTCGGCCGCTTGTATCCGGGATCTTGTTCTTTCGGTCACGACCCAAAGCTCGTGACCATAGGTGAGGGTAGGAACGTAGATCGACTGGTAAATCGAGAGCTTTGCCTTTCGGCTCAGCTCCTTCTTCACCACTACGGACCGGTGCAGAGTCCGCATTACTGCAGACGCCGCACCGATTCGCCTGTCGATCTCCCGCTCCCTCCTACCGTCACTCGTGAACAAGACCCCAAGATACTTGAACTCCTCCACTTGGGGCAGGATCTCATCCCCGACTCGGAGAGGGCACTCCACCCTTTTCCGACTGAGGACCATGGTCTCGGATTTGGAGGTGCTGATCTTCATCCCAACCGCTTCACACTCAGCTGCGAACCGCTCCAGTGAGAGTTGGAGGTCACGACTTGATGAAGCCAACAGCACTAAATCATCTGCAAAAAGCAGAGATTCAATACTGAGGTCACCAAACCGGACCCCCTCAACGCTTCGGCTGCGCCTAGAAATTCTGTCCATAAAAATTATGAACAAAATCGGTGACAAAGGGCAGCCTTGGCGGAGTCCAACCCTCACTGGGAACGAATTCGACTTACTGCCGGCAATGCGGACCAAACTCTGACACCGGTCGTACAGGGACCGAACAACCTTTACCAAGGGGCTCGGTACCCCGTACTCCCGGAGCACCCCCCACAGGACTCCCCGAGGCACACGGTCAAACGCCTTCTCCAGATCCACAAAACACATGTAGACTGGTTGGGCGAACTCCCATGCACCCTCGAGGACCCTGCCGAGGGTGTAGAGCTGGTCCACTGTTCCACGGCCGGGACGAAAACCACACTGCTCCTCCTGAATCCGAGATTCGACTTCTCGGCGGACTCTCCTCTCCAGCACCCCTGAATAGACTTTACCAGGGAGGCTGAGGAGTGTGATCCCTCTATAATTGGAACACACCCTCCGGTCCCCCTTCTTAAAAAGGGGGACCACCACCCCGGTCTGCCAATCCAGAGGCACTGTCCCCGATGTCCACGCGATGTTGTAGAGACGTGTCAGCCACGACACCCCCACAACATCCAGAGCCTTCAGGAACTCCGGGCGGATCTCATCTACCCCCGGAGCCTTGCCATCGAGGAGCTTTCCAACTGCCTCGGTGACTTCAACCCCAGAGATCGAAGAGCCCACCACGGAGTCCCCAGACTCTGCTTCCTCAAAGGAAGGCGTGTCGGTGGAATTGAGGAGGGCCTCGAAGTATTCTCCCCACCGGCTCACGACGTCCCGAGTCGAGGTCAGCAGTACACCATCTTCACTATACACAGTGTTAATGGTGCACTGCTTTCCCCTCCTCAGGCGCCGGATGGTGGACCAGAATTTCCTCGGAGCCGTCCGGAAGTCGTTTTCCATGGCCTCGCCGAACTCCTCCCATGTCCGGGTTTTTGCCTCGGCGACCGCCGAAGCTGCAGTCCGCTTGGCCAGCCGGTACCTGTCAGCTGCCTCCGGAGTCCCACAGGCCAAAAAGGCCCGATAGGACTCCTTCTTCAGCTTGACGGCATCCCTTACCGCTGGTGTCCACCAGCGGGTTCGGGGATTGCCGCCACGACAGGCACCAACCACCTTACGGCCACAGCTCTGATCGGCCGCCTCAACAATGGAGGTGCGGAAAATGGCCCACTCAGACTCAATGTCCCCCACCTCCCCTGGGACAAGGGAGAAGTTCTGCCGGAGGTGGGTGTTGAAACTCTTTCTGACAGGGGATTCTGCCAGACGTTCCCAGCAGACCCTTACAATACGTTTGGGCCTGCCAGGTCTGGCCAGCATCTTCCCCCGCCATCGGAGCCAACACACCACCAGGTGGTGATCAGTTGACAGCTCCGCCCCTCTCTTCACCCGAGTGTCCAAAACATGCGGCCGCAAGTCCGATGACACGATTACGAAGTCGATCATCGAACTGCGGCCTAGGGTGTCCTGGTGCCAAGTGCACATATGGACACCCCTATGTTTGAACATGGTGTTCGTTATAGACAAACCGTGACGAGCACAGAAGTCCAATAACAGAACACCACTCGGGTTCTGATCGGGGGGGCCGTTCCTCCCAATCACGCCCCTCCAGGTCTCACTGTCATTGCCCACGTGAGCGTTGAAGTCCCCCAGTAGAACGAGGGAGTCCCCAGAGGGGGCGCTCTCTAGCACACCCTCCAAGGACTCCAAAAAGGGTGGGTATTCTGAACTGCTGTTCGGTGCATAAGCGCAAACAAGTGTTAGAACCCGTCCCCCCACCCGAAGGCGGAGGGAGGCTACCCTCTCGTCTACCGGGGTAAACCCCAACGTACAGGCGCCAAGCCGGGGGGCAATAAGTATGCCCACACCTGCCCGGCGCCTCTCACCATGGGCAACTCCAGAGTGGAAGAGAGTCCAACCCCTCTCGAGAGGATTGGTACCAGAACCCAAGCTGTGTGTGGAGGAGAGTCCGACTATATCTAGTCGGAACTTCTCTGCCTCACACACCAGCTCAGGCTCCTTCCCTGCCAGAGAGGTGACATTCCATGTCCCAAGAGTTAGCTTCAGCAGCTGGGGGTCGGACCGCCAAGGCCCCCGCCTTTGGCTGTGCCCAACTCCCTACGCACCCGACCCCTTTGGCCCCTCCCACAGGTGGTGAGCCCATGGGAATAAATGCTATTCAATGCTATTTTTTTTTTTTTTTTTTTTTTTTTTTTTTTTTTTTTACAATGCTCTTAACAAATGATTCAGACACATATTCCCACAAAAAAAAAACAAAAAAAAAACGGCTAAATATACCAATAAAGGAAATTAAGAATGTATTAAAAAACATTAGCGCAAACAAAAACTTAGCTTACATTGGTCTTAACAGGGAGCAGTTGGATACAGCCATGTGAAAAGAGGCAGACCAGATGGCAGTGTATCCACCCTCATCAATAAAACTAAATGCAAACACTTTCAAAACAAACCATTACAACGCCACTTTAATTAAACGAATACTCAAAGCAACAAAATTGAATTCGAATATTTTTTTTTGAATCGAATACTCGAATTAATCGATTAATCTTTGCAACACTAATGCATTTAGATAGTTGTGCCACCCTACACGTACTGATTAGCAACAGGCTATTAGCAGATAGCATGTGTTGCAGCCACAGCAGTACAGTAGTTGTCGTAAATAATATTAATCATAATTAAAATCGTCATCGTAATAACAATATCAAAGACAACAAGTCGGTTCGTGTTCAAGATTTTAGGTTCGGTATTTTTTGAGCACTGAACACATGAAGATGCAGGGATAGGAAGACCATACCTTAGAAAGCGGCAACATGGCTACATAAACACCCGGTCTTTGTGGTGGCATGGGCTTGGTTCCACATTTACCTTCATGAACATGCTGTCCTCCCATGTTGTGATGATGGCAGATGGATGTGTTATTTCCAAATTATCTTTTTTGAGGGATTTTGATGAGTGATGGCACTCCAGCTCCACTGTTGTTTTGGTTGGTGAAAGTGTAAAACGAAGGTTGCGAGCAAAAATGCGGAAGACAAGCGGAAGTACCTCGGAAACTTGTTTATAGCTTAAATTTAAGTTAAATAAGTTTTTACTCCATCCAAAAATAAAACATTATCATTCTCGTTTAAACAATTATTATGGCAACATTCCGACTTTTGTTATACACATCCCAAAGCAACGCACACCTCCATCTTTGGCTCCTCCATGAAATATGGATGAGGACTAAGTGCGACTGTGATTGGCCTTGGCGAGCCCACAATAGGCTGGCGTTGCAGGCGAGCCCAGTTATTCCCTCCGGGCCGCCGCCTCCATTAGCGCAGCGCACGCTGGGCCTGCATAATCCAGTTATCCCAGCCACTTATGAGATGTGTATCTTTCATGAACGTATAATATGCCTTAGCTGCCTGACTTGAGTGCACCGTTAAGTCTGATGAAAGGCTTGCAGGCTTTTAACACATTCGCTGCCATGGACAGTGATGGACGTTCAATCCATTTTAACTGTAAACCACTGGCAGCCCTACCAATTAAAATAGATTTGACGTCTGTCCCTGTCCATGGCAGGAAATTAGTTAAGTGCATGAAAAAAGAAGTAAATCAGCATTAGTAGTTAATGAAGTGATGCAGTGTTCATTAAGTTGAAAAATGTAGTCAAAACAGCCTTTAAGGAAATGGAGACACTCAAGTTCAAGTAAAAAAAAAAAAAAATCACATCAAGGGAACTGTTTATCTCTATAGGATGACTAAAAAATGGCATTTGCAGGAAATTAAAGTCCTTTTTCAAGGAAGGGAGGAAAACAAGTTCTCTGCTGTCCTTGTTTATTTTTAGTTAAGCTTCTAAGAATAAACGAGTGATAATAGATAAGCCGAGAGAGTGACTAGACTCACTGATGGCTTCAAGCTTGGAAAAAAGCACTTTTTGAGGTGGGAGTCAATGGGGCATTTAGATTAGAGATTTTAACCCTTTCAGAATTATGTTTTTTTTCTCCTCCTATGTTTTTATTGGGGCTGTCAAACGATTACAATTTTTAATCGAGTTAATCACAGCTTAAAAATTAATTAATCGTTATTAATCGCAATTCAAACCATCTCTATAATATGCCATATTTTTCTGTAAATTGTTGTTGGAATGGAAAGATAAGACAAGACGGATGTATACATTCAACATACTGTACATAAGAACTTTGTTTATTATAACAATAAATCCACAAGATGGCATTAACATTATAAACACTTTCTGTGAAAGGGATCCACGCATAGAAAGACTTGTAAATCTTAAAAGATAATTGTGAGTACAAGTTATAGCAATTTTGATAGTTTGTAAATTGTGACTAAATATTGCCATCTAGTGTATTTGATGAGCTAAACAAAATGTTTAATGTGAATGAGTTTCACCAAGTATTACTTTGCACAGCTATTTTGATTGGGAATGCCAGTTCTCTTTGCATTGAGTGCTTTTCTTTTTGTGAATTTTTTTTTTGAGAGATAGGAATATTATTTTTGTTGTGCTTTCACTAAATGATACTGTAGCGACTTAGCTGTTCTTAGCTGCCCAAATGCATGATGGGAAGTTGTGCAACCATGACTGTCAGTGGTGGCTGCAAATTGTATATCTTCTCTGCATTGTGTTAAGGAAAAGATCGTCTCCTGTCATTCTTCCCCACATCAGAAGATATAATTGTGGTGGAAGAGATGCTAAAGTTTATACCAGTAAATATTGCGGCTCCAGTGAATGCCAGTATCCACTCCATTCCCTTGTCTCTTCCTCTTAGCTCTCAATATCCTTAAAACGGCGCCATTGTTGTCTGTTCGTGGCAATGCATGAGTGGGTCGCTCCGAGCATGTGTTAAACATTTTAACGTGATTAATTAAAAAAAATACCGCCCGTTAACGCGATAATTTTGTCAGCTCTAGTTTTTATTACATTGCATAAGAATGTTTTTGCAATTTTTTGCTTTTAGAAATCCCTGGTGACCTCACATATCTTAACTCTTTGGCAGCCATTGACGACAATTGACGGCCAGTCTATTTTAACTGATCATTCGATTGTTTCCAAGCCCACCCAGTTGAAATATACTGGACATCTACTGCTGTCAATGTGTTTTCAAAATAAATTTCCCTCTTTTACAAGCTACCGCAACACATACTGTGACCCGGGTTGACAGTGAATGGGTTCTAACAGTTTGAACAAGCTAGCTAAATAAATTAGCATATACAGCTACTAAATGCAACAAAGTGTAGTTGGGTAAAAGAATCAACTAGACTGTGTCATTTAAAATTTCGTTCCAAATAAACCCAGCAATCAGTAGTGTATGTACCTAATTTAGTGATTCCAGCACTGTACTAATATCTACAAGGACCTCTTTAGCCCTCTGACCCGCGTGACAGTCACATTGACGACCGCTGATAATAAGTAACAGATCGGCAGTGATGGTGTATGGGTCTCATCACACTGGCAATAACGACGTCCCTGCCTGTCGCCTAGCAACTACTCCTGGAGATAAAATTGGACCGCAGCCAAGCATGAAAGTCATTCCACGGTGTGAGTGAGACCGAGGTGAAAGGGGATAGCATCTTTTAGACCCGGGAGGGTAAGGCGTTGCAGGCCTGGGGAGTCATTCGGTACAGCTCAATCTTTTACAACGGCTCATTTAAGCTACTGAATGTTGCAAATGTATGCATGGTTAATTGAGCATTTTTAATGTGTTTTTGTTAGATGGGTCCGCTTTGAAGAGACTGATTAGTTCCACCTGTGTATGATGTAATACCCATTGAAAGACGAGCAATTCATTTGAACTAAGCCCTTCTAGTTCAAATGGATTGGACGTCTCTCGCAGTCAATTGGCTCAAGCAATACCGGACTATTTTTTGGTAAACACAATAAATTCCATAATAATGAGAACCAGCTTGTTTGAATCATAATAGCTTTATTTACTCAAGTTTTCATTGTGAAAAGCTTATGTTTGTCATTGCATTGACTTTGGTGTGTTTACTTTGGTTTATTCTGTTCTGTTGCGTATGAACTTCTATGTTTAATTTAAAGTGCATACATACAAAATCCAAAGTGCTGTTAGAAAGTCTTATGACATCATTCCAGCTCATTCCAGATGTGGGCTTGAAGAGGGAAATTTGATGTGATTCAAATTTTTCTCTAGTTCCAGATCCAGAAGCTTATCATCCTCTTCTGGGTATAAGAAGGAAGGATCATGAGGAGGTTCTGGTGGCTTGTTGGCACTGCTCATTAAAGGCAGTGACATATAATCTGGACCACAAGGGAGCATGTTAATAATGACTGATCCATCTTCAAAACCATCTGCTAATAAGACTTCTGTTTTTGTTTCGACCACCTGCCGAGGGGAGGACATTTCCACAACCTCAAAATCAGGGCGATCATCAAGGTGAAGCAGCTCGACAACTTCCAGTCCAGTTTCTTGCGGGCCTGGTTCACAAGCTACTTCAGAATCTACCATCACCAAACTCAGTTTGTTTTCATGGTGCTCAATTGTTGAAGGTTCCATTTCTGTCTCACTGGCAAGAACCCAGAAGTCCTCTCTTGCCTTTCCATTGTCTTCTCCAGACAACTCATGTTTAATCTCAACCTCCACTTCTTCATCAAGGTGTTCTAAATTGGAGTCGTCTATTTTTTCCTGGTTTATGTTGGTATATCGTATTGTTTTACTTAGGAGAAACTCCTCATGGACCTTTTGTGTGTATTGAACAAGGTTATGGTTATTCTCAGCATGTGGTTCCATATCCTCAAAAAGAATATCATCAGTATATAGTAAAACGTCATCCTCCAGTTCACTCTCCATCGCACCAGGACTTTGTGGTTCGTTAAGAAAATCTACCACTGATGGGAGTTGGTTTTCCCATTGCGGTGTATTCATAACTGCTGCAGGTTCCTTTGTAGTTTCTCTGGCAAGAACCAGCTCTCCTTCAGTCTGAGGTTGTTCTCTCTGTTCTTCGGAGATCTCTACTTTTTGACTCTTCATAACTCCTTCAAGAGGCCCTGTTTCAGAGATCTCATTGTTTTCTTGCTTTTCATCTGTTTTTTGACTCTGCAGAAAGTCCTCAGCCTCTGGTGTATCTTTCACTAAACTTTGAATGCTGTTCACAAGTAGTTCGACTTCTTCAAGAATAATATCCTCAATCCAGACCAGCTCTGCATCCTCCCAGCCTTCACAAGACTCTACGCAAACTGAATGAAACTGACTATCCTGGTGCTCAAGTCCTCTTCCTACTTCATCAGCAATAACCGAATCCTCCTCTCTCTCTATATGCTGTGATGTTTGACCTTGGACAAACTCTTCATTGACTTCCAGTGAGTCCTGCACAAGATAATGAATTTTCCTATCAATTGCTTCCACATTCTCAAGTTTAGGATGATCGTCACAATGCACTCGAGTTTTGAGAAGTGCTTGAGTAGGGAATACCTCCATGGAAGGCTGCTGGTTGCCATGATGTTCATGGTTTACATTTTCTGTAAGTTCTATTGTTGCTTCATCACTAACTACATAATTGTTAGCATGTTGAGATTGTTGTTCTTGTTCTTTAGACATAAATTCTTCAGTTCTGACCCCCGATCCATTATCAAGCTGCTCTGATTTGGAGACTTCGTCTTTTTCCTGGTTTTCATAAGGTGGCTGTGTAGTTTGACTTTGGAGAAAATCCTCGTAGTCCTGTAGTGTATCCTGGACACAAATTTGGATGTTCTCAGTGAGTGGTTCAACATCCTCAAAAACAATAAGATCGATGAGCATTGCTTGATCCTTCAGGTCTTGAGAAGAATCTACAGTGACCAAAGGAAGTTGATTCTTCTGAAGCTCAGGGTTTATATTTGTTGCAAGCTCATTTCCTACATCATCAGCAATAACTGAATCCTCCTCTCTATCTATATGTTGTGATGTCTGACCTTGGACAAACTCTTCATTGACTTCCAATGAGTCCTGCACAAGGTAATGAATTTTCCTACCAACTGCTTCCACATTCTCAAGTTTAGGATGATCGTCACTATGCACTCGAGTTTTGAGAAGTGCTTGAGTAGGGAATACCTCCATGGAAGGCTGCTGGTTGCCATGATGTTCATGGTTTACATTTTCTGTAAGTTCTATTGTTGCTTCATCACTAACTACATAATTGTTAGCATGTTGAGATTGTTGTTCTTCTTCTTTAGACATAAATTCTTCAATTGTGACCCCCGATCCATTATCAAGCTGCTCTGATTTGGTGACTTCGTCTTTTTCCTGGTTTTCATAAGGTGGTTGTGTAGTTTGACTTTGGAGAAAATCCTCGTAGTCCTGTAGTGTATCCTGGACACAAATTTGGATGTTCTCAGTGAGTGGTTCAACATCCTCAAAAACAATAAGATCGATAAGATCCTCCAGGTCTTGAGAAGAATCTACAGTGACCAAAGGAAGTTGATTCTCCTGAAGCTCAGGGTTTATATTTGTTGCGAGCTCATTTCCTGCTTCATCTGCAAGAACCCAATCCCCCTGCCCATCACCCCAATTAGCCCTTTCTTCATCTTCCTTAGATGGCTTCATACCTTCATCAGGCTGCTCTGATTCAGAGTCTTCATATTTTTTCTGGTTTTCATCAGACCCAAGTACTGTTTGACTTTGGTGAACCAGTATGTCATCCACAATATTCAGAGAAGCTGGTTCCACATTTTTAAGATAAAAGCTATCATGGGTATGCAGGATCTCTGCACTCTGCAATCCAGTCCCCAGTTGACATGTGTTTTGTGGCTCTTCACAAGGAATTATCACCAAAGGAAGTTGGTTCCCTTGTTGGTCTGGGTATACTATCATTTTAGAATTTATTATTGCTTCATCTGCAAAGACATTAAACTCCGCTCCAGCCACCTGCTGATAGTCTTTATCTTCTTTAGAAATCTCCCCTTCAATTTCAGTCTTGAAATCATCAAGCTGCTCTGATTCAGAATCTTCAACTCTTCTCTGGTCTTCCTCAAATTGCTGAACCTGCAGTATTTCCAGCGGAGATCTACTGATGTTCTCAGCAGATGGTTTGACATTATCATCAACACAATCATCAGTATGGAGTAAATCCCCACTCTGCAGCCCAGTTTGCGATACAATGAGACTCGGTGGTTCTTCCCCAGATTCTACCACGAAAAGGTGCTGGACATATTGGCTATCAGGGTTTAAAAATGTTGCAGGTTCTCTTCCTGCTTCACTGCCATGAACTTCATCCCTTTCTCCACCCAAATTCATGGTGTGATGTTCATGTTCCATTTCTCCAGAAATATCACCCTTGTTCTCCAGTCTTTCATACAGGAACCCTGGTTTTGAGTCATCTTCCTTTTCACTGTTTTCAACAGTTTGTGATATTGTTTGAACAGGCAGAACATCCTCATGTACCTCCAGTATTTCCTGCACAACTCTATGAGTATTTTCAGGAGGCATTTCTAAATCAAAATGACAAATATTATCAACATTCATCGAGACTGAATCCTCCGTTTGAGTCCGGAGACTGATAGAACTTTGTGTTTCTTTGGGGGAATATTCCGTTACGGAAGAAAGCTCGTGCTCAGTTTTTAAAATTGTACATTCTTGTCCTGACTCATGCTCAAGAACCAGGTCCCCTTGACAATCATCACCACATTGAGACGGTTCTTCATCTTTCTGTTTAATCTCTTCCTTCAAATCTCCATCAAGCTCCTCTATCAAACCATCCCCCTCCAGTTTGTCATTCACAGGGCTTTGGATGCTAGGCGGTTTATCATCCTCAGCAACAAGAATGTCGTCAATGTGTAGCACCGTTGCATCCCCCAGTCCGGTTACCGGTAGACTGGGACAATGTGAGTCTACCTTCACTGAAAGAATCTGGTTCTCCTCGTCATCATAGTTTACAGTTATTGTAGTTTCTGTTCCTGTTTTATCAACAACAACACGAGCTTTCTCTTCATCTGATTCTTGGGCCAATTCTTTATCCTCCTTAAACATTTCATCTTCACTGTTGGACTCTAAGTATTCATCAAGCTGCTCCAATTCTGATTCCTGGTCATCTTTCTGGTTTTCACAGGTTTTTTGACTTTGGAGAAATTCATCGTGGGCATCCAATGTATTCTGCACAAAGCTACGGATATTTTCAGCAGATGATTCTTCACAAGCAGTTTCGGAATTGATGGAAGCCTCACAGTCACCTGGAAAAAGGCAAATAGCGGTTATCAAAATCAACGCATTTTATGTTGGACAGTGTTGTTTTCGTCAACAATGACGCCAATCGTTGACGAACAATTTTTCCATGATGATGACGTCACAATGACGAGCTAAAAACGTGGCTTTGGAGACTAGAACATAACGAGACAAATGCCAGTTTTTGTCTGGCGAGACGACAACGAGATGAAAATGTGACATAATTTCTGTCATATGTTCACAGTGTGTGGCATTTCCATATTGTACGTGGAGTACGTCAGCTTGTATCGTAGCAGTGTTTGGGTCATGTGATTCATGTGAGATGTGCTGTGCTTCTCCCCCACTATCCTCACCGGAGTTTAGGATGTATCTAAAAGCTAGGCTGCGCTCCATTTTGCTTGTTTGGAAACACAGTAAGATTTTTCTTATCTTGGCAAGAGAAAATATGCAATGCTGCTTTAGCCTTTAGAGGTCTGTGCTTAGTGATCATCAAACGCAAATCTAACCTTAGCGTAGCATTCGTGTTAGCTTCAGAATGGCGAGTTTCGGCTCAAATCACTGGCCAGTCTAAAGCAGAGCCACTTGGCTTCTCTGGTCAGTAAGTCTAGAGGAGAGCCAGTTGGCAAAAGGGCATTTAGCTAATAGCCCACTACAGCTGTTTTGTTTGGTAAATGAACGATTACTGGGAAATACTGACATCCAACACCAGTGTTGTTTTTGGCAGCCATTTTAATTCTGATTTTAGTCTTAGTCTTTCGGACAAAGATGCTTATTATTTGTTTACAACTTCTGACTAGACTCTGAGAATAGCAAAAAAAAAAAAAAAAACAACAACAAAAATCCCAGATTTACCAGTGTTAAATGCTCTTACAACCATTTTTTTTCCATACAGTCCGTGGCTTCCAGGTGGGTTTAATTGAAAATTTTGTACTGCCTTTCCTGCTGAGTGTTTATTATCATCAACAAGTTTGCGTTGTCCTTGTAGATGCTACAATATGTGCTCGTCTATGTTCATTCGAAATTGTTGGAAACCTTTATTTTTGGACTACAACGTTTGAATTTTATAGACGAAAACATTTTAAGTAGCTGTCGACTAAAACTTGACAAAGACTAAAATATTTTGAAATGGCTTAAATATGACTAAGATAAATAAGTATTTCAACCCAAAATACTAAGACAAAAATTAGAAGGGCTGCTAAGAACAGCACTGGTGTTGGATGACAAATCTTACCTTTCGCAGCTTCTTCTTTAAGACGCAGTTTCCGCTGTGCTTTCTTCTTAATCAAGGCCAAGGCGTCCAAGCTCTCCCGGATTTTTTTTCTTTCTTGGTTGTCCCATTGCTCCCTCTCCTTGCGTTCTAACTCAAGACCCCCCAGGGCCCATGCCTCAGCACATGCCCTGTCTCGCGGGAAGACAGGCCGGTCATCAAGAAAGGTAAGCTGCCGAAGACGGACAATTAGTGTCTTCCTGTAGTTAGGAATCTGGCTCACCACCTTGTTGCCCATCAAATTCAGTACACGCAATTCTGGCATGGCCTCTAGGATGGGAAGAATCCCTGGCTCATGGAGGAGGTTGTGTGACAAGTCCAGAACTGTTAGGGCCACACATTCACTCAGGTGCTGGATGTCGTTGACCACCTCAAGCTTGTTGTGTGCGATCTGCAGAGTGCTGAGCTGAGGGAGGCAGGAGATGTTCTCGATGGTATTAATGTAGTTGTTGGAGACATTCAGGGAGCACAACTTCTGCATAGGTGACAAATTTTCCAACTTGTGGATCAGGTTCTGCTGCAGGAACAGGCAGCGCAAATTGATCTGCGCGTCCAGGTTCTCAATGCGCTGCAGTCCGTTACTTTCCAGCCACAGACACTTAAGCCCAGTGTACTCCTCCAAGTTTTCAATAGTGGAGAAACCCTTAAAATGTAGGTAGAGTGTGTCATTCAGATGCGGTGTGCTGTATAGCCTGTTTTCCCTGCAGTGGTCCTTTAAGAACTTCTTGGTCATCCGTGGCCCGGAGAATTTTTTCAGTGGCGTATTTTCGTCGTTTCTCAAAGAGACGCGTTTCGTAGGTAGTGTTTTTTCCATAGTGTTTTTGAACGCAGCACCGCTCACTTCCGGGTTCGTCAAACAACGTGTCCTCACACCCCCGGGCGTTTAATTGCCTTTTAGAACCCACATTCAATAATTACAGCCATTAGGCGCTGAATTCTATTGGAATGGCGTCACAAAAGAGTAAGTTTGTTTTAAAAAGGTTCACGAAACGAGGGGCGTGACGTCAGCCTACGTAAGCGTTTGACGAAACGTCATAAACTCCGTTTTACGCGTCCGTAATGGCGAATATTACCCGCTCTGGTTTAAAGATAACTTTCCGGAAGACAATTTTAATTTTCCCAAAATCTATCGTAATATTTAGAATGGTCCATTAATCTAGTACAGTAGAAGCTTACCTTCCGGTGAAAGCAGCAGTCCGCGTTCATCGGTATGTATTCGTCTTTATAACTACGTAAATGTGTCTCACTCGTGATGATTTTCATAGAGGCCTTAACTTTATTCAACCTTTTGTTGTTACAGGAAAGAAGAAGCGTTTCTTGGCAGGTATGATTTCCACTACGACGCATAGATCCCAATGTATTCCTCATGTACACAAACACAATTGGAATGGCACTATCCAAATTCCTTAACTGGGTATACAATAACAATATATTCTAAATAAATATCATCCCACATATCCGTGGCGCTTCAAATTCAGAAAGCTTTCCTATTTGCTTAAACACATTTTGTTACATGAAAAAAGAAACTTGTAGCATTTGTACATTTACGTGAATCACAATGGCTGTTTAATTTTGTTTAACAAACATTAATTATAGGTTTGGATAATTTCAAGATCAAGATTAAAAAAAAAAAAAAAGATGACAAATACATATTTAACAACGTGGTGCTGATGGAAAATGAGTAGCAGAGATGGGTAGGGTAACCAAAAATTTTACTCGAGTTAAAGTAACATTACTTAAAAAAATATTACTCAAGTAAGACCAAAGTAGTCATAAAAAAAAATGTACTCAAGTACAAGTAAAAAAGTATCCAGTTAAAGTAATACTCAAGTAATGAGTAACATTTTGAGTAACTGCTTATTTTTGTTTTAAACAATGATATTTTTTTTCTCTTAGCAACTTATCTATTAGAGGCAGGAATCTTTAGGCACCTAACGATTCGATTACGAATACGATTCAGAGGCTACGATTCGATTATAAATCGATTATTGATGATGCTGCTTTTAATGTTTCGTACATTAGTTACAAAATTGGTACAAAAATCCACTCAGGCTTAAATAAATGACGATTTCAGTATCAAGTTTACAGTTCAAAACAGTAAAATAAAATACCCAAGTCCCCATTCTATCTGCAGCTTTAAACTACATTAAATTAATTTAATGTTGTGAATCAACCGTTAAAGTTGTTAAAATTGCTCCTGTTATTCCATAATTTCCCTTCTGTCCACTTTCGACATGGGAAAGTTTTAAAAGTGTTTTAAAGATAGATTCAAGTCAAGATTTTGCCCATTTAGGAGTATTTTAGATAAAAAGTTAATTGTGTTCGCATGGAAGGTTCGCTACAACCGCCTTCCAGGGAAGTCTACTGTTTTAAGATGGCGGCTGTTAACTAATGCCTGCAAGTCTGTCATTTCCCATCTAGTTTTCTGTCTTTTTGCATCTTGTTCTTTATACATGTGATATCTACCGTAGCATAGTAGTTTGTAGCGGCTGTCGGCAGCAGTCAGGTATTTTTATTTTTTATCTAGCGGCATGAGTTGAGCCAGAGCCATGAGTTGAGCATTGTCATTACCCGGGTAATGACAAGCATGATGTTTACTCTTGGTCCGTTCCTCATTGCGTCCCGAAGACCGTGCTGATTGTGTTTTAGTTCCGCTTTACTTGACATATTTCAAACATCAGAATTTGGGTGTTTGTGAACCGTTCTCGAATCTTCCACGACCGAATCGCGAATAATCGAAGAATCGGAAATTTCTCACACCTCTATTATCGATGTGAACTGTTGTTATAATGATGCTGTACAATAACCCATTACATAATCACATTGAGCCAAAGAAAAAAAAAAACATTAAAATAAAGAGAGGGAAAAAAACAGTAATGAAGCATTATTCGTCCAAAGAGCATGTGTGCCCTTCCCTCTAGTAGAGAAAATAGTTCCTAGTTTGAGTAGTGAATACTATAGTTCCTCCATAGCTACTATTATGAATTTAAAAAGATCTCCGGTTTTCCGTGGTCAATCGGTGCCAAATAAAAACTGGGAGAACGTTTTAAATCCGCAATTTTGATTCATGTTGAGGGCAGCGATCTATGTCAAATACTTCATTTGTTACGGTGCTATAAAGACACGCGATTGAACAGGCTTGCGTGACCGTAGAACGGCAAACTTGCATCTGATTGATGTAATGGAGTATTGTGATTATTGTTGCGATGTCTCATTGGTGAAATTAGTAGCACTACTCTTGGCAATAGCATCGCTAGCCAAAAAATAAATAAATCTAATGTAAAATAAAGAGGAAAAATGTAACGACTCTTGCGTTGCCCAAAATAGCGGACTAAGAGTAGCGTTTTTTCTTCACAAATCTACTCAATTGAAAGTAAAAAGTATGGCTTATTAAATTACTCTTAAAAGTACATTTTTCTCTAAAAGTTACACAAGTAAACGTAACGGAGTATATGTAACGCATTGCTACCCACCTCAGGTGACTAGTTGAAAAGATTTTGAAGAGTCGCCCATAAGAAGTCACATATTCAACATGTGTATACAAAAATAAGCATAAAAGTAGCTATACAAACCTTTAAAATTGGATACATGTTTAGAACAAATGTTCCATTTGTTTCCTAAAACAGCACGGAACCATGAAAAGCATATGTACCATCTATCTTTAGCTGTTCGTTTTGTGTGCTAATAAGCTTCAAAATGGATAGCTGTAAAAGAAACACCAAGCTGTAAAACAACACCCTCAAAATGCGCATTCATTTGTTGCATAAAAATACAAAACATTCCAAATTTTGAAATGTAGGCTTTGCAATGACACTGACAATTAGATTCACACTTCTGCCAAGTGACATGGTTTCAAAAATCTTGATTGACTCAGCAACATTTTTATCATTAATACTAGAGTTGTCTAATAATGACTTATTAACCGGTAACCATTAGCCCGATATTGCCCAACAAAAATCTGATACCGATATCAAATCCGATACCAATATATGCGGTGGTGGACTTATTAACATATTATGGCTAATTGTACTGTGATGCCTCGCTGGATACTTTAAAAATGATAAATGTAACAGTTCAACTTGAGCAAAGTTTCCAAATAAACATTCTGTGAAAAATAAGATAACAACTTCAACAGAAGTTATGGGAAAAGTGCCCTTGATAATAATTCATTATTTCTCAATCATTAATGTTCACTTAATTCAGTGGTTCTTAACATAGCTAAAGGTACCAAACCCCACAAGTTTCACATGTGGATTCACCGAACCCTTCGGAATTAGATAATGAAGCAATTTTAAAATTCAAAATTAATATATATCTAAGCTAGCAAGCTAATAATTTAACAAATTCTAGTTCAAAAATCTTATTTTGACAGCATTTTTTATAAACGGGTCAAAATTTGAGACAATGCTGTCCATTGGTCTGTTGTATTACTTCATACCAAGTGAGAGTCAACCTTCCACTGAGCAAACCAGTACCTCATCAGGTCCGAAGACTAGCAGTTAAAAGAAAGGGCTTTTGTTATGTACTTCCTTAATCTAAGTACATGTAAGGCCGAGACTTGAATGGAACAACACTTCTTTATTCAGTGTGCTTCTCAGCATATGTGTCACCGACACATCACAGAGATTCCTTTTATACTGCAGTACCACACCCACAGGCAGTGTTGTTAATCTTACTGAAAAAGAGTAATTAATTATAGTTACAAATTACTTCTCCCAAAAAGTAATTGCGTTAGTAACTCAATTACCTGAATGTAAGAGTAATTAGTTACTTGGCAAAGTAATTGGTGATAATTACTTTTTTTTTCCCCTCCAAAAAAAAAAAAAAAAAAAAAAAAAAACATAGGCCACACTATGTGAATTTTTTTGTGAAGGTTTTTGGTACAATTGGCCCGAGCCCAATTCTTTACCCTAATTTACCCTTTACCCTGAATAAACTGTTAAAAGTTGTTAAAATTGCTCCCATTATTGCATTAGTTCCCTTCTCTCTACTTTCGACATATGAAAGTTTTAAAACTGTTTCATCATTTAAAGATAGATTGAAGTCAAGATTTTGCCGATTTAGAAGTATTGTAGATAAAAAAAGTTACCCAGGTTCGCTAGGAAGGTTCTCTACAACAGAGCCGTCCTAAAAAGTCTACTGCTTTAAGATGGCGGCTGTTTACAAACGCATCTAGTGCCGTGTCTGTCATTTTGCATCTAGTTATATCTATATACAGTACATGTGATATCTACCATATCTACCATGTCTACCATATCTACCATAACACGCAGGCGTAGTTTGTGGGCTATCGGCTACAACATGTATTATTGGAGCTACCTAGCATCGCGTTTGCTCGGCGTCACAACTTTCTTGCCTCCTCCGCACTCCTGCTCTGCTCTGTCGTCTCGGTGAGTCCGCCTCCCTCAGACTTTTCGACCAATATAATAACGCATAGTAACGCATGCCTTTCCGTCCTCAGTAACGGTAACGGCGTTGCCAAGATGAGAAAAGTGATTAATTAGATTACCCACTACTGAAAAAAATAACGCCGTTAGTAACGCCGTTATATTGTAACGCCGTCATTAACAACACTGCCCACAGGAAGTGCACACTATGGCAACAGCAGTGTGACATCTCCTGGGGTTCGATTGAACCCGGGTTAAGAACCACTGATTTAATTTTTGCACCATGAACGCAAATGGTTTGCTCGGATAAGCGCTCACATAATAAATCTCAAGCATCTTAGATTGGAGACATTTAATGGTCAATGAGCATAACTGCAGTGCTAAGCTGTGACCAGCCCTTGTACAAAGGCAGAACGCGTCTACATTCACTTTGAAGGCAACATGCACATTGGCCCAAAACTGATAATGAAAAACCAATGTTGATATTATATAATATCATTTTAAAATGCTTTTGTTAACCAATATTATCGGACAACTAATTAATACTGATGATTCGTTTGCTGAAATTTTTTTACTGGCTCGCTGATATTAATGACGATAGATGTCCAATCCGTTTCGACCTTGCCTTTCAAATGGATTGGAGGTCTATCGCCGTCAATGGCAGTCAACGGGTTCAGAAAATTGGTCTATCGTTGGCGTGGGCTAATGGAATCAGAAATGTTTTTTCTTCATACCTTTGTGATGTGACACTGTAATTAATGTGTGAATTAAATTGCAGCAAGAAAGTGGAGGTATACAGTCAGAGGACGCCATTGAGCATGCTCCTGACAAAAAGACCTCTTTGATTGGCCTGCTAAGAAAAGGACTTGCAAGAAGTTGTCAGCCAATTGGAATTAGCCCCTAATTTAGTTTTCCTAAAAGAAAAAGAGAACATCTTGCTACTTACAACGCAAGACTCTAAACATCCTTGACAGTAAACTGTCTTTTTCATTCCAACGCTCACACACTTCTGCTTCAGGAGACATGGTGAGTGTGGTATAGACTTTTTTGTTGTTAAAAAAAAAAAAAAAAGCTTAGCCAGATGCTGAGCGATTTCAAGCCTCGACGTCATATCGTAAGCGCTTGATTGACTTTTCATTATAATTCCAACCAATTCGGGGAAAGTCACTCTAGTTCATTTAGTGCCACTTAGCTCATTCTCTGCCTTTGACAGCAATAGACGTCTAATTCAGTGTTTTTCAACCGGTGTGCGCGGCACACTAGTGTGCCACGAGAAATTATCCAATATCGCATTTTTTTAACGTCATCGGGTGGGGTTGCAGCACGAAGGAAGGAATGGGCAGAAGGTTGTGTGCAGATGAACAAGGGATTTCTTGTGTCGTGTTCAAGAACTGCTCGGATTTCTAGTCATCAGCCACCTTGCTGTTAGCGAAAATGTGGCCCCCAGCACATATACTGTACGTCATTTGATTAGACTCGTCAAGTGTCGATATACAAAAGTGTCCTTTCCATTTTATCGAAATGTGACGGCCATTCAATGGTCCCCCTGTGCTTTATTCCAACACATTGTTGAGGACAGCAAGGTGGCTGATGGCTTGAAATCCGAGCTGTTCTTGAACGCAACACGAGCAGCTATTTAACAGCACCATTGTGGCAAGCAAGCTTAAACGTCATCTCCAAACGAAACACCCGTCGCTTTTAAACAAGTCGATGGACTATTTTGTTCGCCTTTGTGAAAACACAGAGAAACGGGCAACGTTTTTGAGAAAAACTACAAAGGTCAATGAGAAAGCCCTCAAACCTTGTTGCTGAACTTGTTGCTAAATCCAAAAAGTCCCACACTATGGCAGAAAGATTAATACTACTTGCCTGCAAAGCCATTGTCAGCAAGATGTTCGGCCTTGATGTGGTTAAAGACATTGCTAAAGTCCCCCTGTCTAATAATTATGAGCTTTTCAAGCCTAACTGCTATAAAAAAGAAAAATGGAGCGACTGCGAGCTGTTGAAGAAGATTCCTGCCAGGATAACGGTTTTGTGTTCATCTAAACAGGCTCAAGTTTAACACTGAGTAAATAAAGATATTCAGAAATTGTTTTATGATTAAATATATTGTACAGGAAGTAATTTTAGAACATTTATGGTTTGTGCTGTGCCGCGAGATCTTTTCCAATGTAAAAACGTGCCGTGGCTCAGAAAAGGTTGAAAAACACTGGTCGAATGCATTTGACCAGAGATGGTTGGTAGTGATCATTCACTATCCGACTTATCACCGTCAGTGGCAGACATTGAGTTAAGTGTTCTGGACAAACCCCAAATAAAATGAATTTTCTAACGGCCCATGCAAAGTGAATGTGGCTGATGACACCAGTTTCACAGATTTAACGCCAAACATTTTCCTGTGGTGAAGGAAATCTGTGAGTCATCCAGTAAGGTTGAAGCAACCATTTTAGTGCATTTCTGACATTTATGAAATCATAACATTAAAGCTTTCCTTTGAGTTTTGTCTTAAGTTTACGGTTACGTTTGAGTATGTCTGAGTCGTCGCAATCTAAAATCTCATCCGAGGTTACTCCCAATTCCCTTCCTCTGTACGGGTCTCATGTGAAGATTTGTTTTCCTTCTTTAGCGTGAATGTATCTCGATACACGTGGGCCAGGCTGGCGTCCAGATCGGCAATGCCTGCTGGGAGCTCTACTGCCTGGAGCATGGCATCCAACCAGACGGTCAGATGCCCGGCGACAAGGTTTCCGGAAGTGACGGTTCCTCCAACACCTTCTTCAGTGAGACTGGTTCGGGAAAACACGTCCCCAGGGCGGTTTTTGTGGACTTGGAGCCTACCGTCATAGGTAACTCTTCAGCACCAATCAACGTAGTGAAAGTTTTAATAACTCACAGTGATTTTATCTGTAGATGAGGTGCGCACCGGAGGCTATCGTAAACTCTTCCACCCAAATCAGCTGATCACGGGTAAGGAGGACGCGGCCAACAACTACGCTCGCGGCCACTACACCATTGGCAAAGAGATCATCGATTTGGTAGCTGACAGGATACGCAAACTGGTAAGCAGTTTAATCAGGGCACCTACATTTACTGACCTATCAGGGGAAATTTACTTTACACGGGTTATATGTCAGCCATTCCATTGCAGACAGAAATTTTGGAGAAAGATTTTGGGTTGTCATTATGTTATGAAATGTGAAAAAGGATCAAATGCCGGATTGCAAATTTAACTGACAGTGAACGTTTCAGAGATGAGGGTTGATTTGTAAATCATTTACAAAACACATTGCATAAAAAGGGCTTTTTAGTTTTTGCCGTGGTATCGCCTCGAAGTCAGAATGTTGACATCATGACAACACCACTGTCTTGTGTATACCGGCTAGGCCGACATGTGTTCCGGCCTGCAGGGTTTCCTGGTGTTCCACAGCTTCGGTGGCGGCACCGGTTCTGGTTTCACCTCACTGCTAATGGAGCGTCTCTCCGTGGACTACGGCAAGAAATCCAAGTTGGAATTTTCCATCTACCCAGCCCCCCGGGTGTCCACCGCTGTGGTGGAGCCCTACAACTCCATCTTGACCACGCACACCACACTGGAACACTCGGACTGCGCTTTCATGGTAGACAATGAAGCCATCTACGACATCTGCCACCGGAACTTGGACATTGAGCGTCCCACGTACACTAACTTGAACCGGCTGATCAGCCAGATCGTGTCATCCATCACTGCCTCGTTGCGCTTCGATGGCGCCTTGAATGTAGACTTGACCGAGTTCCAGACCAACCTGGTGCCTTACCCGCGCATCCACTTTCCACTAGCTACCTACGCCCCAGTAGTGTCGGCCGAGAAAGCCTACCATGAACAGCTGTCCGTTGCCCAGATCACTAACTCTTGCTTCGACCCGAGCAACCAGATGGTGAAGTGCGACCCTCGCCACGGTAAGTACATGGCCTGCTGTCTGCTGTACCGTGGTGATGTGGTGCCCAAAGACGTCAACGCCGCTATCAACGCCATCAAGAGCAAGCGCACTGTTCATTTTGTTGACTGGTGTCCTACCGGCTTTAAGGTGGGAATCAACTACCAGCCGCCCACCGCGGTGCCCGGGGGTGACCTAGCTAAGGTGCAGCGAGCCGTGTGCATGCTCAGTAACACCACCGCCATTGCTGAAGCCTGGGCCCGATTGGACCATAAGTTTGACCTGATGTACGCCAAACGTGCCTTCGTGCACTGGTACGTTGGCGAAGGCATGGAGGAGGGCGAGTTCACCGAGGCCCGGGAGGACATGGCTGCCCTCGAGAAGGACTACGAGGAGGTTGGCGCCAGCTCCCTGGATGTTGACCACGATGAGGGGGAGTACTATTGAATCACACAGGAATATTTGGGAAGCTTGGATTGGTCACCGGGAAATGGCAGAAGTGGATTAAGACTTCAGGGACGTTGGATGTGCTTGATTGATTCTTTGTGATGATTAATATTTGAATAATGCCTAGTTTATGGAGTGTATTTTGGTTGCTGGACTATTTAAAATATCAAATGTCAGAAACTTTTTGTCAATATATTTAACAATCAAATATTGTTTAGTATAGAAATTGATTTTTTACATTTTTTTTTTAATAGACTTTTGACATTTAATGTTACTGTATATATTTTATTAATTAATTTTTTTTTAAATTAAGCTTTATTTTTTTCAACTAATAGGTACATTGTAAATTTCTTTTGGGTATGCAACATATCATGTAAAATGGAATACAACCTGTACTGGATGTCCAGGAAGAACTAAAAGAGACAGGCTTTGTGCCACATGTCCCTGATCAATTATTTGGAACAGTTAAAAAACGATCAATATATCGGCTGATATTTTTGTATTCACTAAAATATATTGAACTGAATGATGCTACTTGACTTGATTAAATTGGTGGTCTACATGTGCTTGTGATTTTTTCCAAAATCTGCATTTATTGACCTTGCAAAGAAAAAAAAACCTAATGCACTCAATGAAGCAAGCAACGTTTTTTTAAACAAACTTCATTTAGCCCCCATTTGATACTAATTGAAAAAAAAAGTGTTACTATCTGTGCCCAAAACCTACATTTTCATAAACTTATTACATTTTTCACTGTTGAATGTAGATGTTTTTAATGGTAAATTTACACGTGAGTGGTAAATGTTATAATGTTTGTAGTTTTGTGAAGAGAGGCAGCACAATTATGTGTTTGTGTTGCAGGAAATGACAAGAATGCAGCGTCCTGTGGAAAAAGACTTCGTTAGTAACGCTTCCAGGTGGCAGCCTGGAGCAATATCAGCGACAGTTGTACAACAGCGATACCCGAAAGATGATGTAGTCATCGCCTGCAGCCATGTTCCTCGTGAGTTGCCCTTCTTTTTTGACCAACAGTACCATCTAGAGGACCTTTTTAGTATTGCAATTTAGCTAAAAATGGTAAGTTTTGCTAGCGATAGTTCATAAATTTTACGTGCTCATAAACTGATGTATTAGGCAAGGGAAATTAATTTGTACAGCACAATTCAAGTAATTCAAAGTGCTTTATATCACATTACACTCGGCAAGACAATTAAGAAATGGAAAGAAAAAGGATACCTAAAAGCCGCATTAAATAAATTTAGATTTTATGAGAATACACTCAATACATGAATTGTATTGTAAATAGAAATTCATTAGACAAAAGTGTAAGCCAATTTATCTGACACTTTATCCAAGAAAGGTAAAGACTAATAGATGAACACATATTTTTAAAGTATATGATGGAAAACAGACTGAAAAAGCAGTTTTGCTCTTGCACTCCTCTTTAAAATAAACTGTTGTATTTTAAGCCAAAAAAACTGTTGTGTTTGATAGAACAATATGTCTACTACTATATGCTGCCATAGCAGATTCACATTAAGCCCCCA
This sequence comes from Corythoichthys intestinalis, assembly GCF_030265065.1. Classification (NCBI taxonomy): domain Eukaryota; kingdom Metazoa; phylum Chordata; class Actinopteri; order Syngnathiformes; family Syngnathidae; genus Corythoichthys; species Corythoichthys intestinalis. The sequence continues at coordinate 45,841,418 of NC_080405.1, read as the reverse complement.
AACTATTTTTAATTTGTCCGTTTTACCCTGGAAACCCCCGTTTACAGACGAGAGTTAGTTTTGTTTCAACTCAGCCATAAAACGAAGGTAATAAATTATATTTATTATTCAAAATGTCATTTTTATCTTAGAATCATTAATTGATGTCTAATATTTCATTAAAAACAAAAAAACGACTTTAAAAAATTATTCACTCGCATATTTTAAACTTTCAAACAAATGACATCAAAATGAAAATAATGGTGTCTGTAAAAACGTCACGGATATCTACTTCTTGACAATCGCCTAATTGTTTTTTTTTTTTTTGTTACTGTCGCATTTTCTCTGATCTGTTAGATGATAAATGATCGATCCAAACAACAACAACAAAAAAAACATTTAAAAGGGTAAATACACTCACCGGCCACTTTATTAGGTACATAATGCTAGTAACTGGTTGGACCCCCTTTTGCCTTCAGAACTGCCTCAATTCTTCGCGGCATAGATTCAACAAGGTGCTACAAGCATTCCTCAGAGAGTTTGGTCCATATTGACATGATGGCATCACACAGTTGGTGCAGATTTGTCGGCTGCACATCCATGATGCGAATCTCCCGTTCCGCCACATCTCAAAGATGCTCTATTGGATTGAGATCTGGTAACTGGGGGCCATTTGAGTACAGTGAACTCATTGTCATGTTCAAGAAACCAGTCTGAGATGATTCAAGCTTCATGACATGGCGCATTATCCTGCTGAAAGTAGCCATCAGAAGTTTGGTACATTGTGGTCATAAAGGGATGGACATGGTCAGCAACAATACTCAGGTAGGCTGTGGCGTTCCAACAATGCTCAATTGGTACCAAGGGGCCCAAAGAGTGCCAAGAAAATATTCCCCACACCATTACGCCACCAACACCAGCCTGAACCGTTGATACAAGGCAGGATGGATCCATGCTTTCATGTTGTTGATGCCAAATTCTGACCCTACCATCCGAATGTCGCAGCAGAAATCAGGACTCATCAGACCAGGCAACGTTTTTCCAATCTTCTATTGTCCAATTTCAATGAGCTTGTGCAAATTGTAGCCTCAGTTTCCTGTTCTTAGCTGAAAGGAGTGGCACCCGGCGTGGTCTTCTGCTGCTGTAGCCCATCTGCCTCAAAGTTCGACGTACTGTGCCTTCAGAGATGCTCTTCTGCCTACCTTGGTTGTAACGGGTGGTTATTTGAGTCACTGTTGCCTTTCTATCAGCTCGAATCAGTCTGGCTATTCTCCTCTGACCTCTGGCATCACAAAGGCATTTCCGCCCACAGAACTGCCGCTCACTGGATGTTTTTCTTTTTCGGACCATTCTCTGTAAACCCTAGAGATGGTTGTGCGTGAAAATCCCAGTAGATCAGCAGTTTCTGAAATACTCAGACCAGCCCTTCTGGCACCAACAACCATGCCACGTTCAAAGTCACTCAAATCACCTTTCTTCCCCATACTGATGCTCGCTTTGAACTGCAGGAGATTGTTTTAAACCATGTCTACATGCCTAAATGCACTGAGTTACTGCCATGTGATTGGCTGATTAGAAATTAAGGGTTAACGAGCAGTTGGACAGGTGTACATAATAAAGTGGCCGGTGAGTGTATATGAAAAAGAAAATCTCGACCACTCCTTGATGTCTGTGATTTCTGCAACGCGACCCTTGTTATATTACCATGGTTCACCCTTAAAATCACCCAAAAATACAACTGTGGCTATTCACAGCTGTGTTTTGACACTCAGTGATACATGCTACATGGAGTTTTTGGATCGAAACAAGGTAAGTACGCGATAATATCTCGTTAAAGTCATGGCGTCTGTAATTCTGGTCTTGTGTGCTCTCACCTCCAGGTAGTGTTTTGCTGTTTAATTTTTTGTTTATTTATTTATTTTTTAAATGCCCTCCTGTTCAAATTTTTTCTTACCCCAGAAAATTGAGATTTCAAGCTTTCCAATGATATATCACACATGCATATCGGAAAATTTTGAAATTTGGCCAAATTGGGGGTCTCAAAGAGCAGACCTTTAAGTCACCTGAGTGTTTTCCGCCATATATTTATGTGTTTACATTTGTATATAAATTTATCTAATGGGCAACCTTTATATTGTTGACTCTCTTATTCTTTAAGAAACTTCAGAAAATGGTACAATTCCAAAAGCTTTTTTTGTGTATACGTGTGCCTGTGTAGCATGCCTTTTGGCAATGATTCCCCATACTTCCGCCTGGTGTCGCTGCTTAACAACTTTAGTACCAAGTGACGCTGATCTAGAGACATTGGCAAAGTTGCCAAGTCAAATTTATTCCAATTTTAAAGACAAAATGATTTTTATTGGCAATATTTGTTGATAATGTTTAAGGTTTCGGATTTAGAAATCGAAACATTGTTATATAACCATAAAATTTCCATATGTATAAATAAATAGAGATAAACTATGTCATTCTGGTACGCGCAAGTGAATACAGAACTTGACCCACTCAGCGTTGAAGATAAAATAAAATTAAGTATTAAAACGAAAGTGAAACATATGAATAAAATATATAAAGATATCTAGTATTTTAGTACATTGTGAAATTATAGAAGCATTTTGAATATAAAAGGTCTAATAATGTGATTTTTTTTTGTGGGGGGGTGGACTGTACTACAAAAATCTGACAGTTAAATGCTGTTTAATATCTAATTTGAGGAGAAAATTAACAGTTTTAATATAGAATGTTTTGGGGTGTTATTTTAATTACAAATCTCAATAATGTGTTGTAAATTAGCTTGGATAGTTTTAATTCAAATACGTATGATTTTTTATTTTTTTAACTGTTTAAAAAATGGTAAAGTATGTGTTTGAAAGGTAGCATCTGCGTGGGCGTGTAGTGTCGCACTTAAGTGTAGCCCACCCCTCAGTTGGAAGCGGTCGCCATTGGAATTCACTACCTCTTAAAATATTCCACCTACTTGCACTTTTCTCCTTCTTCTTTAGGCCCCCTACCCATGCACCCTCCCCAACTGCAATGAATGTCAGCGCAATATGGCGGCCGCCTGGCCAGGGGAGTGGATTGACTTGTTTCCAAACACTTAATTCAATTTGTCACCGCCACCGCTGAGGGAGGGGGTCGGTTGGTTGAGGGGGTGCTCAAGTGCTCTAATTTGTGTTAATGAGGGCTAATAAAGTCATAGCCCCCTATATTACTGCCGGGGGGCCACGGGAGTGAGAGTGTGTGTGTTTCGTGTGTGTGCTTTTTCAGGCGCCTAACCACATGAATCATTTCTCTCCATTCAAATGGACAGCCCATGTTTTCCTTAATTTGTTGCAATTTAAAGAAAACTTCTCATATGGCTGGATATGTTTTTAAATAAATCTTATGTGAAGCATTTCATTGAATTGAACAAGTTAAATATTTAAGTAAATGCCTAATGTGATGGAATTTTTCGACTATTTTGACTTCAAAAACCAAGTGTCATTTTAAAAAATAATAATTAAAAGCAAGAGTGTTTTCAAAATGAATTTTTTAATGATTGGAAAAGGTATACTCAAAATACAAAATAGGGAAACAAATAGTTTTAAGATCGCTTACAATATTTAAGCCTTTACAAGTAATTGATTATTTTTAATTTTGTGGGAAATTAAATCAATTGTGCAACTTTTATAAGACAACCTGTTATTGAAAAATTTGAATAATGTGAGATTTTTTTGGATGTTTTAATACTAGGAATATTTACAAGAGAAATTTTGAAAATTAAATTCGATAAAAAAAAGGCAATTTATGTTTCAAAATATCTGGAATATTATATATAACATAATATATTTTCAGCAATTAATTAAAAAAAAAAATTGTAAGAGATTTCAACAAGCCATTTGCAATTCAGATTATGAGTTTTTTTTTTATACATTTGTTCAGTTAATGTGATAAAAATATTTTTTTATTAAACAAATTTCAACTAATGCGATGTAATTATTTGGGAAAATCTGGAATCTTTTTTTAAATCCAGCAGTCTGAAGTTTTAAAAATTATTCTTCAAATTATGACGGCACTGGAATTGTTGGCCATTTTGTAGTAATTTTCCAATAATCGAACGCTGTCCCGTTCTTGAATGAGAAGTGTGCGTGCATGGGTGCGCATGTAGTCTGACTCAGGCGGCCTCTCTTTCCATTGTGGTCCTAATTAGACGTCCTTTGTTGAGTTAATGCCGCCGCCATCTGGACGGGCCTTTCCGGGGGTGTCGACCAGAGGGTCGGCGGATGCCACGCCCCACCCCTCGCTCAATGGTACCGGCGGGGACCATCTTCCCGCTTTAGTTGACACTACTGGGACCCTTTCACACTTGAAGGAATTAGTCAAAGATTGATGTCCTCCAACACATAGACACCTACTCCCCCCCACAAGCCACCATATTGTCGCCTGTGATGGTGACAGAGGTCGAATGTCAACTTTTACAAAGCTATTCTTACGACTACACCAAACACTTAAAAAAAAAAAAAAGTTCGCTGTCAAGAATTGGAATTTGTGGGCATTTTCTAACAATTTCCAGACGTTTTCTCCAAAATACACTTATTCTTGTATTTATTTTCAAACACACAAACGTCAGCCATTTTTGTTAATAAGGTTTGTTTGTGTGTGTTCACTCGCGTCAAGTGGTCCTCCATCCATCCGTCTTCTTCTTTGAAGCGGTGATCGCAACCCTTTGCCGACCTCCAGCAGTTGGCCTCCTTCACGCCTCCTTTCATCCCGCCCGGCAACAACAACGTCGTCCATCTGCCCCCACCCGACTCCTCCTAGCGCCCCTTCCACCCGGCCTGCACGCTGACAACACATGCAAGAATGGCCGTGTGCCTTCGTACAAACAGTCGCGCACACTTTTGCTGTGGCTTCTGGTTAACAAGAGCTCCGACGGTTTAACTCAGCGCTGCCAAGTCACCATAAGCATACTTTCTAAACTTTTTAGTTTTGGGAGCGTCTAGGAATCTGAATGCCAGTTAAACATAACTGCCATGTGCATCAATTCCCCAGGAATTTACTGTATAATTTCCCTATCCTCAGACAATACTGCATTTTCATTCATTCATCTCTTGAACCGCTCATCCTCACGAGGGTCATGGAGGTCCTGGAGCCTATTCCAGCTAACAATGAGCAGTTGGCATGGTGTACCCTGAACTGGTTGCAAGCCAGTCGCAGGGCACATAGGCTAGGTTCATACTGCACGTCTTAATGCACAATTCCAATTTATTGTCATATCTGTTTTTTTGGCTTGCCCGTTCAGACTGCATTTGTCCATTGGGCCCGTTCAAGTATTACACATGCACACTAATTCGCTGTCTGGCACGCACTGAGCAAACTGACCAGCAAAAGCATCAAATCAAATAACTACACATGCTGGCTGTATGTCATTCCAGGGTGATCATATTTTGGTTTCCTAAAAGAGAACACAAATAACAGACATGAATAATCCCTGTAGTCTTAAATTCAAAGTTTATATAGACTGCTAGAATGCAGACTGATAAAATGCATACACGCACTGTGCGTGCATGACGCACACACATAAGCCTTACGTGTGGGCGGCAGTTTGCCCCACTCGGTCATGTAAGCAATACTGAAATATTGGTCATTTGGTGCACAGAAAGAAAATCGAGCATTATCAGGCTTATCCTCTTCATTTTATTTTTTTATGACTGTGGTCAAGCCCGCCTCCTGCGTAAAAGCAGAGTTCAAGCGAGGCATTAATGCTAATGCACAGCTACATCGCTGCCGTCCTGCGTACCCCTCTTGCTCTTTGCTTACGTAATTGCTGCATGACATCCGATTTGGGAGACTTGACAGTTCAGACCGCCGCAACATACTGGAAAAATGTGGCCTAGATCGGATTTAAACCACATACGAAAGTGACCCAGATCGGATTTGAACTGGTCCACTTCCGTGCGACTTATCACGTTCAAACTGTCAAGTTAATGCCTCACTCGAGTTGAAAAAAACATGAAAAATCTAATTTGTGCTTTAAGACCTGCAGTAAGAACCTAGCCATAGAGACAGACAACCATCCACACACACACATTCACACCTACGGACAAATTGGAGTGTTCGATCAGCCTACCTTGCATGTTTTTGGGATGTGGGAGGATGCCAGAATACCGGGAGAGAACATGCAAATCCCACTCAGGGAGGGAGCTGGGATTGAACAAATAATCTCAGAACTGTGAGGCGCACGTGCTAACCACTCTGCCACCAATATTGCATTTTCTTCCTCAGAATATTATCTCTTAGAAAAAAATAATTTATACTTTAAAAAGAGTATTTTTCCTCTAAAAAAAATAATATATCCCTATTATTTCCCCTTTAACCCTTTCTTGCTCAAATTATGATTTTTTTATTATATTTTATTTTATTTTTTTCCCCCATTACTACACACTCATTTAACTCTTCACCTCTTCCAGTCAAAATGAATTAGACGTCTTGTGCCGTCAATGGCACTAATACATTAACATTCACAGCTAGCTCTAAAAATTTTTGTGACATGCAATGAGTTAAATACTATGGGGGGGGGGGCAGTTTTCAGTGTTATTTGTGGCTGTAACTAGGGATGTCCTCGATCCGATCATTTAATTGAAAATTGTGCCGAACGTGCCGTTTTTGAGAGGATTGGAATCTGGTAAAAGGATAGTGTTTTCAATTAATTTTTTTTTGTATTTTTTAAAAAAAGAATTAAGGGATAAAAAGTAACAACATCATCCAGAAATACAATGGCATTGCCAAAAGACACAAAAATATATAACCATAACCAGTGTTAGTTTTACTCATTTTTCAAATGTATTTTTTATTAACATTGTTATTAATTTATACAGTATGTAATACAAGAATATTGAATAAATTGTTAATGTTTCACATGCTCTACAAAGGTTTAAAGGTCTCAAGTGTACAAGTGTAAAAAAAAAGGAAGATATATATTTATTTTTAAATTACTCAACAGTCACTTGTTCTATAAAGGGTTAAAGATCTTAAGTGTTAAACGAAAAAAAAAGTTGATTTTTTTTTTTTCTTCTTTGTCCAGGTTTTCTCTTAACGAACAGGAGATAACAACATACAATTCAGGAACAAAAAGAAAGCAATAATCACCTAAGATATATACAATTATTAAGGATTAAGAGTAATTTAAAGTGCGTACGACAGGATAAAAAACGTCTTAAATAGCATTATTATGTGGATTAGAATCATATTTTGAGACGATTCAACTATATACAAAAAATTGGCAAAGCGCAGATGACGAGAAATTAGTCTTTTAATCTGCGGTTTAGCCATGCCTACCATTATAGGGCTCTAGCGTCCCCAACAGGAGGATGACGTCGGCAGGAGAATGGTTTCATCTGATTTAGACTTCAGCCCATTGAGGGGGAATTATTCATAATGAGGAAAATGCGAAGATGAGAGCAGCATAATTTCATTCTTTCAATCTCCCTACTCCAATATTTTTACAGGATATTCTTTTTATCGAAGTATTTTTCCCCAATAGCTAAATAAATGGCATGGTCATGACAAATAAGTCTTGTGCTAAATGGAATATGAAATAGGAAATATGCATTTATTCAGTACGAAATGGCAAAATTACTCCATAATGATCAAAACTGTCCACTTCTTGCACCTCCCGAACTATATTTTATGCCACCGGCTTTTGGAATTTCCCTGCCCGCCCCGGCTTCCGAGATGGAGGAAAGAGCGTAAACAACGGTGGGCTGGCAGAGCTCGTCGCTGGGAATAAACGACGAAAATAGCCCATTCTTGTTGGAAAAAAAACGGCCGACATCGGAGCACAGAGCTGTGCCTGGCCAAGCCGAGGAAAGCGCATTCTCAGCGGGCACGCGAAGAGGACCGGGCGAGCAAAATACAGCTCGCCGTTGTACTAGTTCCAGCGCGGGCTGGTAGTGCTCGTCGCCGGGAATGAACGCCGAAAATAGCCCATTCTAGGCCGACATAGGAGCATGGAGCTGCTCGTGGACTGCTAGGTGGGCACACAAAGAGGACCGGGGGGGGGGGGGGGGCGAAAAGCCGTCGATCGCCGGTCGCAAAATGCAAGCCACTTATTAAAATGTGTGCCATCATCCCAGTATTTGACATAAAACAAAACACGATGTTCACTCACTTCCTTGTAAGTCCAATGGTCCCACAGCTGTCAGAATTGTTTACGCCAATCTCAGGGTGAATGGAAACATTTTGAAACCCAACAAGGCTCATACGCTTCTTCCTGGTGCAGCAAAATTTTTCTCCAGCACATTTAGCTGGTGTGATTCGAAAAATAAACAAATTAATGCGTAAAATCAACTAAGTCCGCAGTTGTTCTGTATACTGTAGTATTGGATGTACACTGAAGATGACTATCCCGCTGACATTCGGAATCCTCGGCAATCCAGGAAGTCACTCATTTTAATGGCGCGGGATTCAAAAAACTGAATAAATATATCGATCGCTTCCACACACATCCAAGTGGTCCATTTCATTCAGGAGCATAAAATAGCGTGGAAAATATGAAATAAACATGCTTTTTGCTGTCATACGCACTTTAAAGCCGGCCGGCCGCGACAGATTCTGCTGGACCTTAAAAACTATATCGATCGGGTCCGATCATGTCATTTTCAAACTATCGGAATCGGCAAAAAAATATCGGCCATGCCTTTTTTTAATATATATATATATATATATATATATATATATATATATTTTTTTTTAATCAAATCGTTTTCTAATTGTATTTAAAGTTACAGACATAATATGTTACACTCATCCAGAGTCTTTAGTTTAGGCTTAAGGTAGGGTTATCAAATTTATCCCGATAACGGCGGTAATTAATTTTTTAAAAAATGTATCACGTTAAAATATTTAACGCAATTAATGCATGCACTGCACGACCCACTCACGCATTGTCGCGCTCAATATGTAATGGCGCCGTTTTACCTATATAGAGAGATAAAAGGCAGCGTAAAATGAGTAGAGTGAATTTGGGCAGCCTTTGGAGCCTTTTATTAATTAACTAAAGCCTTACAATCACTCTCCCTACGATTAGAAATATAATGGGAAGCAATGTGGGGAAGCAAGGTAGCAATTGATCTTTTTCTTAACACCCTATGTTATTTCCCAACGCAGAGAAGATATATCCATTGGTAGCATTACGCCCAGTCATGGTTCCACTTCCCATCATGCATTTGGGCATGGCTACAGTATCATTTACTGAAAGCTCAACAAATACACTAGATGGCAATATTTAGTCACAATATACAAAGTCACAAGTCTTTCTATCCGTGGATCCCTCTCACAGAAATAATGTTAATAATGTAAATGCCATCTTGAGGATTTATTGTCATAATTAAAAAATACAGTACTTATGTACTGTATGTTGAATGTATATATTCGTCCGAGTTTTATTCATTTTTTTCTTAATGCATTGCCAAAATGTATATGATCGGGAAAAATTATCGGGAATGATTGGAATTGCATAGGGAGCAAAAAAAAGCAATCGGATTGGGAAATATTGGGATCGGCAGATACTCAAACTAAAACGATCGGGAGCAAAAAAACATGATCGGGACAACCCTAACCATAATTATATATATTATATAATGATTTAAAATTAATTAAAAAAAAACATTGAAATTATGGTTTTATGATTATGAGATAAGGGGTTACTCTTGGTTTTCTGCCTTTTGTGTCAAATGAAGATAAGTCAATACCCACGCGTATTCATAAATTCAAAGCCATGCCTTCCTTCTCTTGACGCTCATTCCTGACATTTTTTCCATCCAGATGTAAGTCTTAAATGCCCCTAAAATGGCAGCAGCGCAGCTTTGAAAGGTGTTATTGTAGCTGTGAAAGTTGTTCTTGGAATCCGCCAGCACGCATGCATCACGTCCACTTGGCCTGACGTCTTCTTCATCTTTTTTGTTTTTTATGATTCCCCTGCTCGCCTCTCGTCTTCGTGTAACAGCCTAATTAGAAACCAAACTGGACCGCGGCTCTGATAACACAATGGAACTCGAATGGAATCAAGCACAATTAGGAAATGTATTAGTTCTTGTCATGTTCGTAGGAGTAATACAATAAACATGACTCTGGAATAATAGCAACCAGAAGGGGGGCGGCGCAGGGGGGGTGCTAACAACGGCGTTTCCCCTCAAAACGTCTGTACAGTGTTAACGTGTCCTGCCAATGCTGTTGAGCCATGCTTGTGCTCTGTGTAAACATTTGCACAAATGGATCCCTTTCAGCAAATCAACACAAGGGTGGAGCCTCAAATGCAAGCTTGCCTTGACGTAAAACTTCAATGAGTTCCATCTCCATGCTCGTTACTCAAATGGTATCTCAAATTTTTACAACTAACTACCATTTTGAACCCTGCGGCTTAGAGTGCGGTGTGGTAAATTTATGAATTTTTATTGGCTAATGAACTGCAAATTTTTTAGTGTTAATATCCTACAATATACTATGGACACTTGCAGTTTATAGTTTGTCTTATATATATCTAATAGTCAGGTGCGGCTCATAGTTCAAAAATGACTGTAATTTGTGATACCATTTGAGTTACGAGCATGGTTATGGAACTCATTGAAGTTGTACGTCAAGGCAAGATTTAATGCAATAGAAGTATACAGTATTTTTTATATAGTTCAGACCAGTACATTTGCTATTCTTTTTTGTTGTTGTTGTAATAAAAACAATTTGGAGGCATTTTTGCTTCCCCATCCTGAAACGAGAGCTGTCCTGACTAGTCGACGTTGTCGACATCAGCACTGACGTAAATACGTTGACGGGCACAACATACCATCGACGGGTAATGACGGGTTAAAAAAAAAAAAAAATACGTGTGGATAAAGTTGAGAATGGCGGTTGCTCGGGATGCAAACGATGGAAGCGGCATTCAGCAAAAAAAGCGGACAAAAGTGCCCAAAGCCTGGAATTATTTTAATGAAAATAAGGAGGGTGCCACTGTGTGTCGTCTTTGCAATGCTCCGCTCGCATACCACGGTAGTACGTCGGTCATGAACGAACACTTGAAGAGCCGTCACCTGGGTGTAATTTTGGAAAACGACAAGAAACAACAAGCTGGCGGATCGTAAGTCCATCTAACTTACGACTTTTTAACTTTTTTTTATTAAAGTTGCCTTTATGTGCGCCGTATCAGCTTTCATCATTAAGATTTTTTGACGTACTTCATGTGTTTATCTACTGTGCTGCTGCTCCGTAAGGCTGTGAACATCATGCCGATTGTCTTTATTAGGATCATGGAAGCTCCTGCTTGGGGAAAAAAAAGGAAAAAAAATGTAAAAATGACAGAAAACACTCAGGTGACTTCAAGTTCCCCTCTAAGAACCCCAATTTGGTTAAATTTCAAAATTGTTCTATATGCATGTGTGATACATCATTGGAAAGCTTAAAATCTCGATTTTCTGGGGGAAGAAAAAATTTGAACAGGAGGGCATTTAAAAAAAAAAAAAAATGAAATATAAACAACAAAACCCTAACTGGAAGTGAGAGCACGCGAGAGCAGAATTAAAGACGCCATGATTTTAATGAGATGTTATCGTGTACTTAGCTCTTTTCTATTCAAAAATTTCCATGTAGCATGTATCACCGAGTGTCAAGACACAGCTGTTAATGGCCACAGCCGGATTTTTTGTGGATTTTACGGGTGAAACATGGTAATATAACAAGGGTCGAGATGCAGTAATCGCAGACATCAACGAGTGGTTGAGATTTTCATTTTCATATATTTACCTTTTAAAATGTTTTTTTTTCTTTTTATGGATTGATTATTTATCATCTAAAATAATGGGCTAAATGCGACAGTAACAAAAAAAAAAAAAAAACTATTAAGCCATAGTTATGAAGTAGATATCCGTGACTTATTTAGTATTTACAGACGCTAATTTTTTCTTTGTGACGTAATGTGTTTAAAAGTTTAAAATATGCAAGTGAATAATTTTTTTGTCTTTTTTTTTTTTTTTTTTTTTACTAAATATTAGACATCAATTAATGATTCAAAGCTAAAAATGACAGACATTTCGAATAATAAATATAATTACTTCTTTTTGCGGCTAGGTTGAAACCAAAGCGCGCAACGTCTGTAAACAGGGTTTTCCAGAGTAAAACGGACAAATAAAAAATAGTTCGGAGGCTTAAAGTGTCTTTAATCTGCTATGGCAACATATAGACATATTGTTCCATCAAACACAACAGTTCTTCTGGCTTAAAATACAGCAGTTTATTTTAAAGAGGGGTGCAAGAGCAGAAACTGCTTTTTCAGCCTTGTCTGTGTTTTCCGCCACATATATATATTTTAAATATATATATATGGAAACACTCGCTTACTATAGTCCATGACTGCACTAATCTTACTTTATATTATAAAGTAATATTATGTATATGCATATAGTAGTATACTATAATATTATAACTATATCTTTGCCAGGAGCATTTGACCTCATTGTTTGTGATTTATTATTGTTATTTGTTTATTATTTAATAAAGAATTTAAGTGTTCCTAAAATGTTTTTTGTGAATTAATAAGCATCAACAAAAATTTAATCACTAAATTAGTAAAACGAACAAACAAACAAAATTATATATTATATTATTATTAGATTATTATATATTTTATTCAATTCATCGACCAATCGTAAAAAAAAAGAAAAAGTCTGACTAATCAGGGGGGCAATTAGTCGCTTGGGACAACCCTTCCTGAATCCTAGTTGTTCGCAATAATGCACAAATGTTCACATATACATATATATCTTATACAGCAGTTTTTACTACATCGCTACCTTGTAAACATACGAACTATAGAAGCTGTGAAAATTTCACCCCTCTACCCACCCAAAAAAAAGACAGCCCCCCTGCTGCCTCTTAACACCTCATGGTGGCGTGAACACCCAGATAAGCACAGCGTCTTCACACTTCAAATACACGCACACAGACACACACACAGATTGGCGCAGGGTTAAACTAAACGTCGTCGCTGAAGCATATTGCACCCCCACGAGCGAGCCCCTCTCTCTCTCCACATCCTTTATTCACAGGCGCGTAATTGGTAGTCAATTGGAGCTCCCCCTTTGCCCATTGTGGGCACATTTTGCTCTTGACAGAGTGCGGAAGATTAATGGCTACGAGCAGCCGAGGGAGCCTCGCCTCAGCGAGCATGAGCGCCCTAAATTCATTACGCCAATTTCCCCCTGTCCTGCACTCCCTTACGGCCAACACACACTCTGGAGAAAAAAAAAAAATCATAAATTGCCAGGGAGGGGTGTCGACAGTCATATGGTGGTGGTGGAGGACGAGGAACGACAGAAACAAAAGATCCACTACAATAACAATGATTTTATCACACACACCCAAAAAGAAACTGAAATGTAGTGTAGCGCCATCTACTGTAGTGAAGGCTTCCACTTTATACTTAAAAAAACGCTTTCCTGAAATAAATCCCTCCAATTAACATCATTACCTGCTATTAGCGGTGATAGACTTTTGAACTGTCGGAATGCATTGGACCTCCAACACAGTCAATGGTAGGGAATAGGTTTAAAAAAGGTTTTAAAGCAGTGTGTCCAAACTATGACCCGCGAGCCAGTTTTTAATGGCCCTCAGCAAATAATGAAAATTTAATTGAATATTGGCCTCACAAGAAGCTTGAGCTCAGCCTCTACTCTGTTCCACTGCTCCATTTCAATACTAGATGGCCCTAGTCACTGATACAGTGCCTCTTCATTTAGTTGCTAGGGTTGAGTGATTCCTCTTGTCTCTTTTTTTTATGTAGCACTACAGCAAAGAGCTGTAAGAAAACATGCTACAAATGGCAACACTAGAACTTAAAACCGTTAAAGGCCTGCAACATGAAGCAATTGTCTGAGATTCCCAAAATTTGAAAAACAAGGTATTAATGGAAACCTTTTTTTCAAATTTGTTAAGGAATTAAAAAAAAAAATCCAAATGAACATGTGTAATAATAAGTGCTCTAATATCTATAAGTGCATGTTTTGACTTTGCATCCATCCATTTTTTTTTTAGAAAGAAATTCGAAATTCTGAATTAGTCTCAAAATCAGGAAATTCTAAGTGTATCAAATGTGATACATATGCCTATAAAGGGTTAACATGTTGAAATCAGGGTTGGAAGATTTGTAGAATTTCAGTTGATGAATATGAGACCAGAGGTTATTATTGATAATCTTAAAAACTAATGAAAATGCACCAGTTTTCCCCCACCATTTCAACTCATCTACTGCCAGCACAAATGGATTGGATGTCTACTATAGTTTTAATTTAATTTTTAGTTTTTAATGGCACTGAAAGTTTTAATACAAGACAAAATGCCTTGATATTTGAAAGGAGTTTCAACCCATCCTAACGTTTATTCAGCATTACTCAATTTTCAAATAGTTGTTTGGCATTTGATTTTTCTGCTAGAGGCCCCCGGAAGAAAATGTTAGGACACCCCTAAAATTGGCCAAGAATTGCCTCCATAGCAATTTTTTTTTCACTTTTTGTTGTCGGACTCAGTCTTGAAATGCCTAAAATAGCCAGAATTCCTTTACACAGTTAACATTTGATAAAAAAGCACCTTGAACATTGGAACGTGCATAATTGTGCTGATTTATACCTGCTGTCAAAGTCCAAAAGAGCCCCCGTCGCAGCCGGCCTGCCTTTTGGGTAACGCTACACTGGGCGGGCATGACGGCCATGGCGCCGTGCCCCAAGGACTCATTTGGGAGGGGGAAGGATGGGTCTGTTTGAGGATGTTATGTGACAATGAAGCAGTCAGTCATCCTGACAGCAGATCATGGACCTGTCACCTATGCTCCACACCACATAAGCTTCTATGCATTCTCTATTGTCGTGTACATGCGTCAAAATAAAGACGCTAACAGGTTGCTCCCAAAGTTTTCCACCAGAATAATGTCTTTGTTAACTCATTGGCTGTATTTGACAGGGCTAGACATGCAATTCATTTTGACTGGGATGGGGCGAATGTTCATTTGTAATGGCTCTCAAACATGAGCATTCAAAGTCCGTTCTCCCAGTTTCAATGAATTGGACGTCTTACCATTGTCAATGGCAGGTAATGGGTTAAGCAGCACACTCTTTTGTTTACCAGAATGTTGCAATAATATAGCGTTGCTGGATTTATTTACAGAAATGTTGCACGTAAATATTCACCAAGTCTATGAGGAAGACAAGGTTTTGGCAGATTGTACACGACTGTGCATAAAAAAAAAATTTAAAAAAAAAACATTTATAGATTGCTTGTTTTTTTTCATCATCATAGTATGATTCCCTGACACATGTATCGATAATTGTTGTAGTGGCATACTGTGATATAATCCTCACCGTGAGCCTTGTATTGCAAATCGGATCACAAGGTACTCTGAGGTTTTCATCCCTAGTTTCAAGACACCTTATACCAGATGTTTTAAAAAAGCCTCAGAACAGAACCTTCTGCCTGGTTGACAGTAGGGACGGTGCATCTTTTGACCACTGTCAGATTAACTGAGTGTACTAACACTTTTGAGAATGTGTCAATCGAAGGTGATTACTAAGACTGCAAGGGAAGCTCAGCTTCCCCCAAAATGTCATAAAATAAGTAATCAAATGTATACTGTCGTGTGTGTCATTGACTAAATGTGCACTACAACACGGTCAACTTTTGTGAAGCATTAGAGCTCTTCTTATCACCGGTTACAATGCTGCTTGCTTTTCATTCATTCGTGCTGCTTCACAGTCCTTTAAACATTGTGGACGCGGTGCGTCTCCAGATTTTAGAGTACATTATTCCACTACAGCGAAACGAGACGATGTATTGGCTAAAGGTCTGTGCGTGTGGCTTGGCTGGCCCGGACGCTCTGGTGATGATTGGATAATCTGTCTTGGGCTGAATCCCTTTTTGATTGAAACCAAAATTAGCGAATCAGTGATCTTGGTGTCTCAACATCTGCGGAGGCATTTTTCAATTTTCATTCCGTTGTTCTGAGTTGAACCGGAGACTTTCTTAGTCATCCTAGCGACACTTGCTTTGTAAGAAAAATTGAGCTTCTATTTTCTGATGTTTTTTTTCTGCTTCTGTTGGGAGACTAGACATCTGGCACTCTACTTTCTTTCCCTACCGAGCAGCCACTGAGCCCCTCCACAGTTACAAAGCACTCACAGGCGGGCACACTTTGAGCTTCCCTTTTTTGAAAGACCTGCATCCGCCACTGGTGTCTATCAAATACTGGAGTTCATAACGAGACAACCTTAAGAAGGATATTCTCTCAAAAGCTTTGTGGCTGTTGGAGACAACCGGGATGTTTCGACTATAAGGCTTGGGATGGAACAGAAGGTACTAGCGCTGAAACCGCAAGTAATGGAATATCTGCTCCGAAACAATCATTTCAAATTGTTTTAACAGAGCCTTTTCATAGCCAATAAAGACATCACATTCACACAAAATTTTATATTCCGACTGATTGCCGTTACACTTTTAATGTCGCGCACCCCCTGGAGAGCGCACACACCAGTCTGAGAATCCCAGAAGTACGGAAAAACTTCAGGGGGTTCAGAGGGCACTTCCAGGCAAGCTCGTAAATCAGCGACGGGCAGATAGATTCATCTAGTGGTGTAATGTCGACAGGGTGCGCAGGTTCAATTCCAAATTTTCACAGCTCCTTGAAGGAAGACGGTGCAAATGTTTTGCATTAATGTCTCTCTGCCTCAGGGTCGGCGAGGGGATGTCGAGGGGGGCGCGGTCAGGTGAAGGCCAGGTTTATAGAAGTGAGTAACAGCGAGCCTTCATAAAGATGTCACAAGAAGACACAAAGTCTCAATTCGGGGGTGCTGCCAGCCAGATGTGGAGGCGCAAAGCAGCAACTGGATCGTAACGAGCCCCCCGACACCCCTGAGCTAAAACGCGGAACCGCCGCGCCCCCATTTGAAGCGGTCGCCAGGAGGCGTTCGGCCATCCTTAACGACCGGCAATTTATGACTGCCGAGGAGCGAGAGGTCGACATTAGCGCCGCTCGGACGTCTTTGTCAGAGAGCTTCGTCTCTCGGTGCCTCCCCCTCACACTCGAGTTTTATTCGTCCCGCTCTCCTCTTTCGCCACACCTGTTTGACACCTTGACTCCTTTTACGACCTTTGTCGAGCCGCCGTTAAGTATTCCTGATGACGGCCGCCTGCCGAGACATGCAGCTGGACTCCGCTATGGGACCAAGGCTCTCCTTTTGCACTTTTGTTCCTAGAAAAACTAAACTGGTTTAGAGTTCATGGTTTCAACGTAAAATATTATTTTGAGGGTTTAATTGGGCTTAATGTCCAGTATGATTAGTAAACACTAAAGACAATTTCATGTCATTTTTTTAAATGTTGACATAATCGTGTGATCCGTATCCCTTGGCGGTCATTAGGGTCGGTCAATGGGCCCAATGTACGATACAAAACCGCATTCATTTTCGTACACTTAGCAGTGGTCATTTTATCTAGTGTTTGACCGACGGAAAATTTCTTGTCAATGCAGCAGCACTTATTTAACCTTTAATGAATGTAATTTAGGCTTTACAAATATTGTGGTGATCATTCTAAGTTTATTATTAACTAAAACAGTATGAATTTCTGTAAACAATTGAGACAATACTTATTGTCATTAAACCAAACATTGATGTTTTTCTTAAAACATTTCTGACAATTTCCAGTCAATGATGCAATCTTTGCATTTATTTACTGAAACTGTCTTCTCTCTTTACAAGAATTTTGAAAATAATTTTGAGTAGTAATACATTGAAGACAAATTTTAGTCTTCAATGAATTAATACATTTGTCTTTGTAAACACAAGGCAGTTAGAACCCAATAGTGTTGTAGGGAGTGACAATCTTAACTGAAGCTATTGTACATTGTTTTTTTTTTTAAACATTAAAAATAATTTCATTATATACTTGTATGACATATCCAAATATTTGTGTGACTCAAAGCATACAGTATATTCCTCTCAAAAGTTTTGTTCCGACTATCTTATTGCTAGCATTCTTTCGTGCATGGTGCTCTAAGTTGCCCAGTAACTGTTGTATAACATTTTGTTTTCGTCATTGAGCTTAATTGAAGACGCGGGTTAGCAACAATTTTTATTTCTATTTTTATTTTAATTCTAATTTATACAAGCTTGATTATTGTTACACTCATGGCATCACAATGTTTTTATCACTACTACAGGAAGAAAAGCATGGTAAGGCAGGTTAAGTGAAAGTGTTGTTTGACCCACTGGTGCCTCGGAACAGCATTAGATGGCCTGGTGAAATGTATTATTTATAAAACAAATGCTGAAATATAATCCCCTAAACAACATGTGGACTCTAAAAGGGATTCTTTTGCTCTCCAATTAGATGACTTTGTGTTTCTCTTGAAATAAAATGCTGAAACTGTACATTTCTTTTTACTTTTTACATAGGAAGTATTTATTGCGGCAAAGGAAATTGATCATTAACTGAGATGGACGTGGGCCACCCTTTCAGGGCCCGTGTTGGACTACAAGCATAGATGGGTTTTTTTAAAATATTTTTTTGAGTGTGGTTATTTCAGCATAACAGCACGTTCACACTTGGCTACGAAAGTGCACGCCACTTCCTATAAGCGCCCCCGCTGCTACATCTGTGTCCACTTTGTAGATGGCGCACAAAAAGACCGCCGTTTCTGTTTTCTTTGCTAATGAATTGTATCGGTGGAACGAAATTACACACAGATTGGAAATTATGAGCAATTTATGATGCTCTGGAAGTAGAAAAATGCATCTGTGGGTTCATATTCGGGATTTACTGCCAAGAGTATGTGCTAATACAAACAGCGAAGTTTGACTTGACATGATTGTGCTTAGCCACCAACAAAAAAAGAGTGAAAAGAGAAATAATTGATTCAATAATAGTACAAAAATCTGTGTGTATATAGACTTATATATATTGGAGCAATATTAATCATCACACAAAAGAATACATTATTATTCAGTCTTCATACAAAATACAAAGCCTTTGTAGTATAGTCAAATTTTGGAAAATGGTAAGATTCCTGCCATTATTTTTACTGTAAATATATAAAAGTACCAAATTTTAAAATAATGCACTTCACTAATAAAAAAAAAATAATCTTAATGTACGGTGCATCATTGGTACTAGAAATGGCAACAATAAAAGTGATACAATTCTGTGTAAAACAGTATGCAATTGATAATGAAATATAAAATATTATAAATATCAACATGTACTGTACTTCAATTACTGTAAGTTACATTTATTTTCACTTATAATTTTTTTTTCTTTAATCTTTCATAAAGCTTGACAAAGCAGTACCATTACTGACTAAACTACAAATGTATGATAATAATGATATTATTGGATGGTCCTTTTCTGGCTTTATTATTTTTTATTGATAATAATTAGGGCTGCAACTATCGATTATTTTAGTAGTCGATTAATCGATGAACTAATTAGTTCGAATAATTGAGTAATCAGATAAGGAACATAAAAAATTTAAATACCTGAGCTGAACCTCAAACGGTATAAAAATGTAAATTAGGATCTATGTACAGTACAACTAAAGAACAATTGGCTTACATAGCAATAGTCCGCTAGCTTAAAAACTGTAAAATAACTTTTTTGTACAATGTTCTTGACAAATGGTTCACACACATATTCCCACAAAAAACGGCTAAATATACCTATAAACTAAATTACAAAATCATAAAAAAAAAAAAAAAAACTTTAGCTCAAACAAAAACTTTGCTTATGTTGGTCTTAACAGGCAGCTGCTGGGGTTAAGTAATGTGAAATGAGGCAGAATAGAGGGCAGTGTATCCAACCAAATCAATAAATCTAAATGCAAACACAAAACAAACCATTACAACGCCACTTTAATTAAACGAATACTCGAAGCAGCAAAATTAATTTAAATCTTTTTTTCTAATCGAATACTCGAGTTAATCGTTGCAGCACTAATAATCATGAAAGTACAAAAATGTTATAATACTTATATATCATTTCAGTTTTTTAAAGTTCTGCTATTATCAATAATACTGTTTATACATTTTATCTTTTGTGATACATATGAACTCCAAACAAAAGCGTTTTGATGGCACGTCCAATCCATTTGAACGGGAAGGACTGCCAGGGAGTCAAAACAGTGCACTGTAGTTCCATTCATATGTTGATAGTACTACTGAATGTTAGTACATGCCGACTGGGTATAACATCACTGAACATGTATACATAGTGTAGTGATGCTCAACATGAGACAACATGACTGCTAGTTGGAGCTGAGTGGGGTTGTGGGGGGCTACCAGCGGGGGTCCCTGGCTGGCACCATGGCCCATATGGCCCATCACTCAAATTAGAGGTGAGGGCGTTTTTCTTTTTTCCAAAGCTGCAACTTGACACAGGACTGTCTCCATGGGGTGTCAGCGGTTGTCTGGCATGCACCCCCCAATCGACCGTTCTCCTAACTCATGAGTCTTTCCATGTTTAGCCCAGTAGGCCCGTTAACAGGTTAAAGACCATGACCTTGAGACGCAAACACGTCGTCAGGATGACTAACCAGGTTTTTCTTTCCATCTATGCTTTTTTTGGAAGAAACACTACCAACAAATACGTAAATGGCAACATGTTATTGTATTTGAAATAAACATTTAGGGATCGTGGCCAGTTGGACAGATGACGCGTCTATCAGGGATGTGGTGTTGAGGAATAAACACTACCCATGATGCAGCAATAAATACAGTTTTAGTTGAGGTGTATTCATGTCAAAATGAAGAAGAACCGTCACGTCGGCCGTTCCAGTTCAAATGGATTGGCATCAATTAAAGCCAATGAGGTCATCAAAAATGGTAATTTAGATTAGTCAATAACCATACCTGTAAATAGATTAATAGACAATCATTGGCTACACTTGACACAAAAACACAGTTGAAACTTTTTTGGTTTTTCCCCACATGCATGTAATGAGAATTTCTGTCTGAAGTATACAATGAAGACTGCAAAACTTATGTCTTTTCTTGGTTAAAAGTCTTAGTTGGAAGACTGTGAAAACGTAATCGATGGATGGCAGTGTCACCTCAGGGATCCTATATCAAAAATAGAGTAACAACTAAGCTTGTTGCGATACGCAAGAAGTCAGTTAATCATACGGTAAATAAAAAAGAGGATGGTAATTTTCCTTGCTGCAATTTATCACCACGTGCGTGTGTTTGAGTGTGCTGCGTGCTCCAGTTCATTTCACAGATGTTTATTAGTCATCAACACACCGTTGAATTGAGGTTCAGACATACACAATAAGGTCTATATTATATATATCATGTCTGTAATAAACAATGTAAAAACATTAGCATTGCTACGTTGTTGCTAAGGGAAAAAAACAATGATGAAAAATCACTGGTTTACAGCATTTGCAATTGAAGCAGAAAAAGAAAAATCCATTACTGACGCCACATGTTTTTTTTTTTTTTTTTTTTTTTTTTTAAAGGATTGTAAATTGTACGGTAAGCTTCTTGCGAACATACTTCCGGTGAACATTTAAAAATTAAAAGCACATCATATTCAACATGTAAATAAAGATTTCTGGTGTTAATGTCACATACTTCAGAGTCTACACTAAGAATAGCTTTAAAAAGACACCCATTATGAAAAATCTGATTGTCAATAAATAATTTGGCTTCAAATTTGCAAACGTGCAATTGGCAGGACACTATGACAGTCATTTTGGATCAAACGCTTTCGATGGGCTCTGATTGGCAGAGAACGAAAATGGCACTGGGTTTCTCACCCATTTCATATTCTGCAGTTAGTCAGCTTTCAAATGACTTGTTGTATATTGTGTTTTTTAAATACAGTGTATTTTATTTAAGAATAACAATTTACTGCATTTAAATTGGTGATTTATTAAGATGTATTGTCACTACATGAGTGGTTGAATTGGTTAAAAAAATTTGACAATAATATTGCACATCAGCAATAATTTATTAGACACTATATCGTCTACTAAAACTGTTATCGCAACAGGCTTAGTAACAGTAACAGAGTAACAATGACTTCCCGCCTAATGACAATAGCCAGCTAGAATGGTGCACACGAAACTTAGCAAAACTTTAGTTTTCAGAAAACAGATGGTCATACAGAATTTGCGATCTTGCTCACCATTGGTTGATAGTCCTGGAATTTCAGTAAAACAAGTATGTATTTAGTCTTGAAGCTGAAAACATTTTTTTTCTTTAGGCTGAAGATTTTGTGCAATTTTTTCCCCTCACTTTGATAGATCGGTAGATAACTAGCGCTGTGACAGATAGGAAGACAAATGCTAAAGGCGGCTGTGTGGATTTCTCAAGCCGAATGTCAGCATTCCTTTTTTCTCTTCTTTCAGCTGCGCTCCTTTGGTGCCGGATCATGAATCACATGAAGAAATTGCGAACGCGACCACTCGGTTCAGTGACAACTCAGACGTGACCCCTAAAAGGATGCGCCGCCGCCACGATTGCCGAGCTAGCTTGTCCCGAGAGATGAACGCTCACATCTTTCGGAAGGAATGAAGAAGTCCCGTTTAAGATTACAACTTTCGGAGTCGGCCGGCGTCGTCTCGTAGCCTCGTCCGCTTCTGTCGTTGTCTTTCGCGCGCCACTATGCTAACAACCTCCTTCCAGGACTCTGGATTCCCGGAAGAGGTAACACGTCATGAGCTGACTGACGAAGTTTGGCGGCTCGGGTGTCGTTACCGCGTCCAGGAAAAAACATGAGATTAAGAATGATGCAAAATCCTGTCATTGCCATTTAATTTCAAAATATGATTCTAAGCAAAAAAAAAAAAACAGCCCAACAACAACATGGCAGTTGGTCTAACCTCATACCAGTGTATGTATAATAAGGTAGCTAGAACAAGTTGGCTAAAGTCCTAATAGCAGAAAGTCACAAGAAGTTAGTCTAGTTATGATCTATAAAAGAGAATCATTTATTGACAACTCTCCCGTCTAAATGGATTTGACATCTATTGCCATCCATGGCAGCCAATGAGTTAATGACTCCTCCAGATTGCCTGTCTCTTCTTTTATTGTGACGATAAATCTGCTGTAACAAGCCGAAAACAGCCATAAATCTGAGCTAAGGCTCGGATTGCGATGCACCAATCCTCCTGCGGGGAGCGCCGTAAATGAGCCATGAGTGACTTTATCACTGTTGTCGGGGGCTGGCAACAAATGTGTTGTCTTTTACCCCTGCTTGAACGCCAGCGGATTATTGTCCTGTCCAAAAATAATTGATAGGATTTTTTGGTGTTAGCAAAAATCAAGAAGTTTTTAAAAAATTAAGATATTTTCATTTTAGTAATGAGAAGACAGATCCAAGAGGACTCGTAAGGGCCACAGCAACAAAAAAAGAGCACTCCGAGACATGCTACGGGTCAATATTAGTTCACTAATTTACTTTTCCGAAAATATGAAAGCATAACAAAGGCACAAAAAACAAAGCAATCTCATACTTGAGGAAAACCAGGGTAATTGAAAGTATCCGCTTTCCATTTGGAGGAAACTTGGGCAACTAAGGAAAGCAAGAAATGAAGTATTGTTATACATAATAAACAACCAACAAGGATGCAAATTGGATGAATTGTATCTAGTAAAAATGGAGCCTCCAGTAGACATTAACAAACATCCAATAAAGGATATGAGCAAGGGTATTCACAAAGGAAAAATACTTTATAAAAGAGGAGACTAAGGGCGGCAAGAGCATTCACAGTGGTGCTAACAAAAAAGGTTAATGTCTCTCTGTAAAGAGTCAAATTTTTATCCGAGTGCAGACTGTTTGCTTGTTGCTCTTAGTCTCTCTCTTACTCTTCCCTTGATCTCCCTCTTTGTTGATAGTTCTTCGATAGTAGATTAGATTCTTTTGTATATGGTCTACCCTCAGGCTATGTATACACTAGGACGAACAATTTTTTTTGCCTTGTTATTCGGACAATATTTTGTACACCGCTGGCCAAAATTGTTAGCACACATTCAATTCTATCAGATAATGTTCAATTTCTCCAAGAAAATGATTGCAATTACAAATATTTTGGTAGTAATATCTTCATTTATTTTGGTTGCAATGAAAAAACACAAAAGAGAATGGGGGGGGGGGGGGGTCATTATTATTTTACGCAAAACTCCAAAAATGGGCCGGACAAAAGTATTGGCACCCTTTGAAAAATCATGTGATGCTTATCTTATCTGTGTAATTGACAATGTTATTAATAACGGCGTTAGAATATAACGGCGTTACTAACTTCGTTATTTTCTTCAGTAGTGAGTAATCTAAATAATTACTTTTCTCATCTTGGCAACGCCGTTACCGTTACTGAGGCGGGAAAGGCGTGCGTTACTATGCGTTGCGATGTTGGTTGACTGACGTGAGAAAAGTCTTAAAAAGACAGAGTCACGAAGATGAGAGAGCAGAGCAGGAGTGAGCAGGAGGCAATGGAGTGTGACGCCATTGCAAACGCGATGCTACTACGCTAGGTGGCTCCAATAATACCTGACTGTAGCCGATAGCCTACAAACTACGCCCACATGATGCTTCGGGAGATATCACATATATACAGAACTAGATGCAAATGACAGACACGGCGGCATTAGCAACAAGTATAATAAAGTACTAGATACGTTAGTAAACAGCCGCCATCTTAAAGCTGTAGACTTATCAAGAAGGCTCTGTTGTAGATAACCTTCCTAGTGAACGTAAGTAACTTTTTATCTAAAATACTCCTGAATCGGCAAAATTTAACTTAAATCTACCTTTAAATGATGAAACAGTTTTAAAACTTACACATGTGGAAAATAGAAGGCAACTAATGCAATAACGGGAGTAATTTTAACAACTTTAACAGTTGATTCCCAACATTAAATGACTTCCACACATAGCTAAGGTTACTTTCTAGTTATCGCAATACCACAATACCCCTGTGTTTAGTTAAGTTTAGGGTAAAGAATTGGGCTAGGGCCAATTGTCCCAAAAACCCTTTAAACTAAACCTAACCTTTAAACACATTGTGTGACCTGTTTTTTTGTTTTTTGTTTTTTTGAGGAAAAGAAACATGAAAATGATCACCAATTACTTTGCCAAGTAAATAATTACTCTTAAATTCAGGTAACTGAGTTACTAACGCAATTACTTTTTGGGAGAAGTAATTTGTAACTAATTAATTTTGTAAAGTAAGATTAACAACACTGGTAAGTAACAGCACATGTTACTTGCCTGTGGCACGTAACAGGTGGTGGCAATAACTAAATCACACTTGCAGCCAGAGAAAATGGATTAAAGACTCAACCTCTGTCCTGTGTCCTTGTGTGTACCACATTGAGCATGGAGAAAATAAAGAAGACCAAAAACTTTCTGAGGACTTGAGAAGCAAAATTGTGAGGAAGCATGGGCAATCTCAAGGTTACAAGTCAGTCTCCAAAGAGCTGAATGTTCCTGTGTCTACCGTGCGCAGTGTCATCAATAAGTGTAAAGCCCATGGCACTATGACTAACCTCCGTAGATGTGGACGGAAATGTCATGCCACGTCGCTTCCTGTTTTGTTGTGTGCTGTTTGACAGGAAAAGAAAAATTGACAAGAGATTTCAACGAAACATTGTGCGGATGGTGGATAAAGAACCCCGACTAACATCCAAACAAGTTCAAGCTGTCCTGCAGTCCGAGGGTACAACTGTGTCAACCCGTACTATCTGTCGGCGTCTGAATGAAAAGGGACTCTATGGTAGGATACCCAGGAAGACCCCACTTCTGACCCAGAGACATAAACAAACGCCAGGCTGGAGTTTACTAAAACTTACCTGAAAAAGCCAAAACGTTTTGGAAGAATGTTCTCTGGTCAGATGAGACAAAAGTTGGGAAAAGGCATCAACCTGGAGTCTACACGGAAAAAAACAAGGACTTCAAAGAAAAGAACACGGTCCCCACACTCAAACATGGCGGTTGTTCCCTGATGTTTTGGGGTTTCTTTGCTGCCTCTGGCACTCGACTGCTTGACTGTGTGCATGGCATTTTGGAGTCTGAAGACTACCAACAAATTTTGCAGCATAATGTAGGGCCCAGTGTGAGAAAACTGGGTTTCCCTCAGAGGTCATGTGTCTTCCAGCAGGACAATGACCCAAAACACACTTCAAAAAGCACTACAAAATGGTTTGAGAGAAAGCACTGGAGAATTCTAAAGTGGCCAACAATGATTCCAGACCTAAATCCGATAGAACACCTGTCGAGAGATCTGAAAATGGTATTTTGGAGAAGGCACCCTTCAAATCTCAGAGACCTGTAGCAGTTGGCCAAAGAAGTATGGTCTAACATTCCAGCAGAGCATTGTAAAAAACTCATTGATGGATACCAGAAGCTGTTGTTCGCAGTTATTTTGTCTAAAGGTTGTGCTACCAAGTATTAGGCTGGGGGTGCCAATACTTTTGTCTGGCCCATTTTTGGAGTTTTGTGTAAAATGATAATGATTTCAATTTGTTTTCACTCTCTTTTGTGTTTTGTCATTGCAAGCAAAATAAATGAAGATATTACTAACAAAGCATTTGTAATTGCAATCATTTTCTGGGAGAAATTGAGCATTAGCTGACAGAATTGCAGGGGTGCCAATACTTTTGGCAAGCAGTATACCTGCCCGCACTACGTTTAAGGTGGGTCTATAAACTCCACGCTCCTGCAAAGGACTCCTGAATTTGCGCAAACTACGCCTGCGTAAAAAGGAGCAGCCTCATGTGTGAAGTCAACGTCCGCGCGGGTGACCTCTGAATCGGAAGCTTATAATTTTTCGGCATTGTTTGATGTCTTCTCCAGACATATTCAAACATAAAATTTACAAGCTCTTTTAGTTGTAAAAAGAGGAGCAGGAAAGGCACGTCTGTACCATTCGCCTCCATTGTTTACGATGCCGTAATGCCACACACAAAAAAAAAATGGCGATGGTGCGCTCCATGACGTCACTTCCTTTGGCTCTGATTTTTACACAGGTAGCCCACGGCTACACTAGACCGGGTATCCAGCGTTTAAGAAATTACCTTGGTCTGTGTAATAAAATATCTCGACAAGATGTAAATTATTGTAGCCGACATGACGTATAGTTTAATAAATTGAGCGTTTAATGCCATTATCTGTACCAGGGTAGATGTAGCCACAGTCTCTGCATGGATAAAATGCATCTTCCTACTGAGAAAAGTACAGTAAACAGTTACAGTTGTGGTCAAAAGTTTACATACACTTGTGAAGAACATAATGTCATGGCTCTCTTGAGTTTCCAGTTATTACTACAACTCTGATTTTTCTCCAGTAGAGTGATTGGAACAGATACTTCTTTGTCACAAAAACATTCATGAAGTTTGGTTCTTTTATGACTTTATTATGGGTGAACAGAAAAAAGTGATCAAATCTGCTGGGTCAAAAAAATACATACAGTAACACGAATTAGCAATTTTGACTTCTCGGAGGCCATTTAAATAGGCTCATTGGATGCAAACGCCCACAAACGCTACAATGGGAAAGTCAAAGGAGCTCAGCATGGATCTGAAAAAGTGAACCATTGACTTGAACAAGTCAGGAAAGTCACTTGGAGCCATTTCAAAGCAGCTGCAGGTCCCAAGAGCAACAGTGCAAACAATTGTTTGCAACAGTGCAAACAATTGTTTGTAAGTATAAAGTGCATGGCACTGTTTTGTCACTGCCACGATCAGGAAGAAAACGCAAGCTATCACCTGCTGCTGGGAGAAAATTGGTCAGGAGGGTGAAGATTCAACCGAGAATCACCAAAAAGCAGATCTGCCAAGAATTAGAAGCTGCTGGAACACAGGTGTCAGTGTCCACAGTCAAGCGTGTTTTGCATCTTCACGGACTGAGAGGCTGCCGTGCAAGAAGGAAGCCCTTGCTCCAAAAGAGGCACCTTAAGGCTCGACTGAAGTTTGCTGCTGATCACATGGACAAAGATAAGACCTTCTGGAGGAAAGTTCTGTGGTCAGATGAAACAAAAATCGAGCTGTTTGGCCACAATGCCCAGCAATATGTTTGGAGGAGAAAAGGTGAGGCCTTTAACCCGAAGTACACCATGCCTACCGTCAAGCACGGTGGTGGTAATATTATACTGTGGGGCTGTTTTGTGCCACTGGAACTGGTGCTTTACAGAGAGTAAATGGGATAATGAAGAAGGAGGATTACCTTCAAATTCTTTAAGATAACCTAAAGTCATCAGCCCGAAGATTGGGTCTTGGGCGCAGATGGGTGTTCCAACAGGACAATGACCCCAAACACACATCAAAAGTGGTAATGGTGTTAGGTCCTCTTCCCCTTCCTTTTGAGACATGCCCACCTCCAGCAGGTGTGCATGTTTTTACTTGATTACAGGTCAGACGAGTGGAGCGGCCACACCTGAGGGCAATTACCATCAGCCAGCTTTAAAAGCCAAGCAGACGCTCCACCTCGTCGCCCGATCAACTCGTCTGGTTCCACCGTCAGTTGTTTCTCGCATTGCTTTGATACGTACTCCTGATCACCGGCTCACGACTTGTTTTTTCTCTCGCCCCAGGACCTGTTCTCTGCGCGCCCCTTGTCGGATTCCACGCCTGCCTCCCTCCGAGCTCCTTCGCCTCACGCCAGCTCAACTACCCCGAGCCAAGTCACCAGCCCTCGCCACATTCTTGTGATCATCAATAAAAGATTACTCATCTCACCCCTGTGTGTCTGCTCTGGGATCCCCTCTTGCTCACGCAACCCTAACAGCTTGATCGGGCCATAACATGGATCCCGCAGACAACCTCGCCAGCTCGCCTACGTCACTCCTTAATCATCACCAGGCCATAGAAGCGCTCTTCCATAAGGTAACTGACATCTCTCGGACAATCCAGGCCATCCAGGCACGGCTTACATCGCCTTCTCATTCACATACGCCCCCGTTATCTCCAAGCCACCCCGCCGCCGTTCCGAGCCTCGCGCCCACTGCTAACCCGGCGTCATCGGCTTCGCGCCAAGAGCCCCACGTTCCCGCACCGGCTCCGTACGACGGCGACGCTTCGAGTCCCTTGGCGAGCCGACATGTGCTCCAGCGGCTCCTCGAGAACAGACTGTACGTCAAAGCGGACAAGTGCGAGTTCCATGTTCCTGAAACCACATTCCTAGGCTACGTCGTGGGAAAGGGGGAGCTACGCATGGACCCAGCAAAAGTTACAGCGGTTTTGCACTGGCCTCGTCCATCTGACCGTAAGCAGCTACAGCGATTTCTCGGGTTCGCTAATTTCTACCGCAGATTTATTCGCAATTATAGCCGGCTAGCGGCTCCACTCACCGCCCTCACCTCCACCGCCAAGCCATTCCTCTGGTCTGATGCTGCAGACGCCGCCTTCGGCGACCTCAAGAGCCGGTTCACCACGGCCCCGGTGCTGGTCCATCCTAGCCCCTCACTGCAGTACATCGTGGAGGTCGATGCCTCTGAGATTGGCGTGGGCGCGGTGCTATCCCAACGCCGTCCGGCTGACAGCAAGATCCACCCATGTGCCTTTTTCTCTCGTAGGCTCTCCCCCGCTGAACGAAATTATAGCATCGGGGACAGGGAACTCTTGGCGGTAAAACTGGCATTGGAAGAATGGCGCCACCTACTGGAAGGGACACCCCAGCCCTTCGTCGTGCTCACAGACCATAAAAACCTGGAATACCTCAAGTCCGCCAGGAGATTGAATCCCCGACAAGCCAGGTGGGCCCTGTTTTTCAGCCGCTTCAATTTCACCCTGTCCTATATTCCAGGTAGCAAAAACACCAAGCCCGACGCCCTGTCACGCCAATTCCAAACCGGCGAACCCAAGGAAGAACCAGCCCCCATTCTTCCACCTACTTGCTTCATTGCCTCGATGGAGTGGGAGATCGAGCGAAAGGTGAAAGACTCCCATGGGGAACATCCAGACCCTCGAGCAGGCCCACAACATAACCTGTTTGTACCCCAGGATCTCCGTTCCCAGGTGCTGGAGTGGGCTCACGCTTCTCGGCTGTTCTGCCACCCCGGCATCCGTAGGACGCTGGCTGTGCTGCGCCAGCGGTTCTGGTGGCCCACCATGCCTGAGGACACCAGATCCTATGTTCTGGCATGTACTGTTTGTGCTCGCAGTAAAACTACCACAAAGCCCAGCTCTGGACTCCTTCGCCCGTTACCCATTCCTAGCCGCCCTTGGTCCCACATCGCCCTGGACTTCGTCACCGGCCTGCCTCCTTCCAAAGGCAACACAGTTATACTCACCGTAGTGGATAGGTTCTCCAAAGCTGCCCATTTCATCCCCCTGCCCAAGCTACCAACTGCAACGGAAACCACGACCCTGCTCACAACCCATGTGTTCCGTTTACATGGCATCCCAGCAGATATAGTCTCTGACAGGGGACCCCAGTTCACCTCCCAGGTTTGGAAGGCCTTCTGTGCGGCCCTGGGTGTTGGCATAAGCCTCTCCTCCGGTTACCACCCGCAGACCAATGGCCAGTGCGAGCGAACAAACCAACAGCTCGAAGCAGCCATCCGTTGTACCACACAAGCTCACCCCAACACCTGGAGCGATCAACTGCCCTGGATCGAATACGCGCACAACACCCTGCCGAATGCCTCATCAGGTATGTCTCCCTACCTGTGCTCCTTGGGTTACCAACCCCCATTGTTCCCTTCACAGGAACGCGACATTGCCGTCCCGTCTGTCCAAGCCCACATTGATCGTTGCTCCAAGGTCTGGGAGAAAGCGCTCTCCGCACTCCTCCGTGCGTCCGAGAAATCCCGTACTCAGGCTGACCGCCGCCGCAGGCCTGCACCCGTCTACACCGTTGGTCAGAAGGTGTGGCTCTCTTCAAAGACCCTCCCGCTCAAGACTGAGTCGGTCAAGCTTTCCCCCCGGTTCGTTGGTCCCTTTGAAATCACCAAGATAGTGAATCCTAACGCCGTGCGCCTCAAGCTCCCTGCCCATTTCAGAGTCCACCCTACCTTCCACGTCTCCCAAGTCAAGCCTGTTTCCACATGCCCTTTGGCACCCCCTGTTCAGCCTCCTCCGCCGCCCCTGTCTATCGATGGGGGTCCTGCCTACCATGTGGAGCGGCTTCTCGATGTCCGCCGCCGTGGCCGTGGGCTCCAATACCTGGTGGACTGGGAGGGTTACGGCCCAGAAGAACGGTCCTGGATCCCTGCTCGGTGGGTGTTGTCCCGTGAGCTCATCCGGGATTTCCACCGTGCCCATCCCGGGGCTCTTCGTCGTGCGCCAGGTGGCGCCCGTAGGCGGGGGGGTCCTGTTAGGTCCTCTTCCCCTTCCTTTTGAGACATGCCCACCTCCAGCAGGTGTGCATGTTTTTACTTGATTACAGGTCAGACGAGTGGAGCGGCCACACCTGAGGGCAATTACCATCAGCCAGCTTTAAAAGCCAAGCAGACGCTCCACCTCGTCGCCCGATCAACTCGTCTGGTTCCACCGTCAGTTGTTTCTCGCATTGCTTTGATACGTACTCCTGATCACCGGCTCACGACTTGTTTTTTCTCTCGCCCCAGGACCTGTTCTCTGCGCGCCCCTTGTCGGATTCCACGCCTGCCTCCCTCCGAGCTCCTTCGCCTCACGCCAGCTCAACTACCCCGAGCCAAGTCACCAGCCCTCGCCACATTCTTGTGATCATCAATAAAAGATTACTCATCTCACCCCTGTGTGTCTGCTCTGGGATCCCCTCTTGCTCACGCAACCCTAACAAATGGAATGGCTAGATCAGGCTAGATTTAAGGTTTTCGAATGGCCTTCCCAAAGTCCTGACTTAAACCCCATTGAGAACTTGTGGAAAATGCTGAAGAAACAAGTCCATGTCAGAAAGCCATCCAATTTAACTGAACTGCACCAATTCTGTCAAGAGGAGTGGTCAAAGATTCAACCAGAAGCTTGCCAGAAGCTTGTGGATGGCTACCAAAAGCGCCTAATTGAAGTGAAAATGGCCAAGGGACATGTTACCAAATATTAGCGCTGCTGTATGTATATTTTTGACCCAGCAGATTTGATCACTTTTTTCTGTTCACCCATAATAAAGTCATAAAAGAACCAAACTTCATGAATGTTTTTTGTGACAAAGAAGTATCTGTTCCAATCACTCTTTCAGAGAAAAATCAGAGTTGTAGAAATAACTGGAAACTCAAGAGAGCCATGACATTATGTTCTTCACAAGTGTATGTAAACTTTTGACCACAACTGTATATTCGTCATTCTCGTTATTTGTTGTACTTGTTCTTTTGCTGCCCTTAGTCTCCTCAGGGATGAAATGTGTCCTTTTCAAAACTTATTTTTTTCCTATCTGTTTTAAATATCTTTTTTTTTTGCACCCAGTTTTGATACTTCTCTTAGATAAAAATTATATGATTCATATTTACCTACATTTTCATTCTTCATCGTTTCTTAATCCCTTCTCGGATCAAATCTCTTTCCTTAACCACAAGTAATACCTGAGTGCACTTTGTATGATTTATGAAAGGAATCCATTTTGATTTTAATATTCCAAAGAACTCGACTGGCCAGCAATTCTGTCGGAAATACGAGTATAATTGTGTCAGTGCTTGAAAAAATGTCCAGCAATGAATGGCTGTAGCATGAGCAAAGAATAATATTCAATCATAATGGGCCTAATACAGACTCCTGCATATTTGGACTTGATGAGCGGCTGGGCTCGCCAAAGTTTTTTTGGAAGCCGCAGGCGTCTTTTTGTGGTGGATATGAATTTGAGACGAAAGACAGAGCGGACGCGGCGTCTGAGCTTCAAACACACCCGGCCGTCGCACTCGTCATCCTTATCCTCATCCGCGGGGCGGCCGACAACAAGGTGTCCTAGCGAAGAACCAGAGCGGGTGCTGAAAGACGCACCTCACGCTTCCCTCTCCTGGCCTCCCGCCCTCGCACCCCCACCCCTTTAACCTCTTTCGCTAATACATCTTCCCCGGGAGCGTCCTAATGAGCTCCAGTTGTTTCAGAGTGGCCCCGTCAGGAAGTGGATGTTTGTCCCGCGATCAGTGCGTCTTCACTGGGGCCCACTAATGTGCTGCGCACTCCTCATTACTCTCTGGTAGTCATTGGGATGTGTTCTTTCGCTTTTAGCACGTCATTTCTTGATTTAAATCATCAAATAATTACACTTTTTCAATTTGGCCACCACAGATTTAAATAGAAGCCCTGATCATTTGTATTAGGTCTGCATTTCATCTTTGCATCGGAAAGTGAATTTGAGTGGCTTTTATAGACTCATTGAAGTCAGTTGTCAAAGATATAGAAATCCATGTAATGAAGAAAATGGATTAATAATATATGGAAATTAATATAATTTTGATAGTCCCCCCCCCCCCTTAAAATATTATGGATTCATATCATCTTTGAACCCTCGTCACGCTGTAATTACGTCACCCTTGTGCCGCCGGTTGGTCTCATTTGAAAGTGCAGAAGTTAAAGTCCACGCCCGTTTTAACTTGTCTTATTAGTCAATCGACCAAGTAAAGTGGGAGATAATGTCATTAGAGTTTTATAGTTTTATTGCTCTTATAAATAAACATTTAAACGCTGCATGGACCATGTGTTTAAGTCCATATTTCCATCATTTCTTATCCTTCTTCAAAACCGAAAGCACCAGGAAAGACTACATATCCCAGGAGCCATTGTGAGGTCAAGAAGGACGGACGTAATGTGAACATTTTTTAATAAATTGCCGCGTGTGGCGCCACCTAAGGAGAGGTAGGCGAGGTAGCGAGCCGATTGGATTGAGCGAGTGACTTTGAAACGTGCGGAACGAATCGAAAACTAAATTTAGGGCAAGCTAATGCATTATTACATCAACTCGAGGAAGAGGATGGACTTGATTTGTCGTTTTTTTTCTTCGGATGAGTCGGCGAGTTGGGAAGAGTGACAGGCTGACAGCGCAAACGGCGGAAGAGTGTGCTGTGTGGTGTAGTGTATGACGTGGCCCTTTGTCCTGTTCATGGGGGAACTGAGTGACATGCCTGAAAAAAAAGAATTGAACTAGTTTATTGTCAATAATTTTGAAAATACTTTTTTCGATGTTTGGTTTTTTTTTAACTATCAAAATACTAGGTATTTTGGCTACATTGATGTGTGTGTTCGAGAGGCTTTATTGGATGTATATGCTTTTGATAAGGTGATGGGTGCAATACCTAGCCAAAAACACCTATGACCATACCTGCTGTTTGTGTTGAATTGTCAAATATAAAACTATTCTGTCTTTATTTTTTTCTGTTGAATGTTTATCCCAACAGGTGGAATACATATTATCATCGAGCATGTTTGGTTGTCAAAGGGACATCAATATTACAAATTTTGACAAACTGTTTTGGGATTTTGTTTTTGTCTTTTGGGGTCCATAATGTTGATTATAATTGGTCAGTGAAGAAAACTGAAAAAAGGGACCCAACTAGGCCATTGTGAACAATTTTTTCTTTGAAATATAAAAGCAACATCAAAGGTGTGCAAATTCAGACAAAATAGGCTCAGATGTTAAAGGGCTAAATGTGGGAAATAAATGTAAAAAGCTTTTTAAAAATAAGAAAACACAAAAACATAACAAAAAAATATATCATAAAATAATATTGTAAAAATATAAGTACGATCATCATTTTAAATACAGGAAGAATGTATAATCATTATAAACATCCATCATCTGTACTACTACAAGTACTTTTCTCATGAGGATTGTGGAAGTGCTGGACCTCAGAACTGAGGTGGTCGTGCTAACAACTCAGCTGCTCTATATTTAAGTTCTATGAAAACCTGAAAAAAAGAAAATGTAAAAACAATTTTTGTTAAGCAATTAAAATAACTCAAGCAAAAAATTCAGTGGGTTTGGAAAGTAAAAATGTTTCGGAAGAAATATGAATACAGTACACATTTGGCTGTGTTTTGGTGTCTGATTGGAAAATGTCGGGGAAAAAAATTATTCCACAAACGGAGAAAAAAAAATGCCCCTCCTAAATTACCAACTAAGGGTAGAAACTAGGGTTGTTCCGATCATGTTTTTTGCTCCCGATCCGATCCCGATCGTTTTAGTTTGAGTATCTGCCGATCCCGATATTTCCCGATCCGATTGCTTTTTTTTTGCTCCCGATTCAATTCCAATCATTCCCGATAATTTTTCCCGATCATATACATTTGGGCAATGCATTAAGAAAAAAATGAATAAAACTCGGACGAATATATACATTCAACATACAGTACATAAGTACTGTATTTGTTTATTATGACAATAAATCCTCAAGATGGCATTTACATTATTAACATTCTTTCTGTGAGAGGGATCCACGGATAGAAAGACTTGTGACTTTGTATATTGTGACTAAATATTGTCATCTAGTGTATTTGTTGAGCTTTCAGTAAATGATACTGTGGCTATCCCAAATGCATGATGGGAAGTGGAACCATGACTGTGCAATGTGCTACCAATTGCTATATCTTTTCTCTGCGTTGGGAAATAACATAAGGTGTTAAGACAATGATCAATTGCCACCTTGCTTCCCCACATTGCTTCCCATGATATTTCTAATCATAGGGAGAGGGATTGCAAGGCTTTAGCCAATTAATAAAGGGCTCCAAAGGCTGCCAAAGTTCACTCTACTCATTTTGCGCTGCCTGTTATTTCTCTATATAGGTAAAACGGCGTCATTACAGATTGAGCGCAGCAATGAGTGAGAGGGTCATGCAGCGCATACATTAATTGCGTTAAATATTTTAACGTGACACATTTAAAAAAAAAAATTAATTGCCGCCGTTATCGGGATAAATTTGATAACCCTACCTTAAGCCTAAACTAAAGACTCTGGATGAGTGTAACATATTATGTCTGTGACGTTAAATACAATTAGAAAATGATTTAATTAATATATATATATATATATATATATATATATATATATATATATATATATATATATATATGTATAAATATATTAAAAAAAGGCATGGCCGATATTTTTTTGCTGATTCCGATACTTTGAAAATGACGTGATCGGACCCGATCGATCGGGACATCTCATGTAGAAACCCTGCAGGAAAACAAAACTGATACAAATAACAAGTCACAACCATCTGACGCCATACCCGGAACAACATTTTCCCAAGCCTAATATAAGAAGCATCGGTGAACGACAGTTCAAGCATCCCCTCACTAAATCTTTCTTCACTGTCTACTCATGAGAGGAAAGTGTGGTCGCCTATCTCTTTGGTCAAGTTGTCATCCATTACCGCCATCAAACGACACCACTTTGACCGGGAGAAGTCAATGCAGCACGTCAATAGAAAACCATCTTATGACTTTGCGTGGTCTTTATTAAAACCCCCCAAACATTGGACCACACTTATTGATTTATCCGCAAAGCTGCTGATTGTTTGCCAAACACACGTTGGGTCTTCCGGACGGAGGGTGGGAGGTTGAAACAGTATTCCGTTTTTTTGCACAATCCATTTAGTCATTTTGGCTTCGCAGCCGCCTTCTGCCAACTTGTCGTTTTGATGAGCTGTCCAATGACGATCCTTTCTTTTCTTTCATAAAGTTTGCATTAAAAAGTCATAAGTTTGTCTGTCAAGCTTTGCTTTTTGTTATTTTTTTGCTCCTTTGCTTGTTGGTTCTCAATTCTCTACAATTTTTTTTGTAGCTATTTGACCCCCTCCTCCAAGAATCCTATTGTTTTTGGGTCCTAAGCACTCTGCAGGACAACTTTATTGTCATAAGCGCTTGTAATTTAATACAAATAACCACGTCTGCCTTCAGTCACTGTTGTTATTTTTGTGTTGACGTTATAAAATGGCCTAATGTTGAACCGTTTTCAACTGTTTACTGTAACCAGTTGCAGTCATTCAGCTGGAAAAGTTTTTTTCCTCCTCACAACAATGCAGTTGATGACTGCCAAGACTCTGGGATGTTTCCAAATGTGAACACCCCTGAGAGCTTGCCGTATTGGATTCCTGTATCTTCATAAGGCGTATGACAAAAACGAGGAAAGATGCCATTGCCGTAATTAGGGTTGTCAAAAGTATCAAGACTGAGCTATTGTGTCTGGATATAGTGTTTGATTGCAAAAGTATCGATTCCCAGTTTTATTGTTGGATTTATTTGTTTTTGCAAATCCACAGGTCACCAGAAATTTGTTGCCATGCCATTTGATTTTGCACTACTATTGATAGGAATAATAATTTATATCCATACAGGTAGTTCCCAGGTTACGAACAAGTTGCGTTGCTACGCTGGCGACATAACCCGAATATCAGCGTGAGTCGGAATAATCCCTTTAAGTACCCCTAAATAGCCAACTATCCAAAAACATGTACGATACGTCATTAACAAAATGAAGTATAAAAAAGTAGATAGATACTGTAGTTACTTCTATCTGTCTTACAACTGACAAAAACAGACGTGTCGTCGGCGACGCGTTTACGCATATCCTCTTTGAAGCCTCGTCATGCTTTAATTGCATTACACACGTGTCAATGGTTGGTCTCGTTTGAAACTGCGGAAGTTGAGGTCCAGGCCCGTTTTTACTTGAAGTCAATCAACCAATTAAAACGGGAGATAATGGGTATATAATCGCCGAGCCTGCACCGTTTACCGTTTCTCTGCCTCCTTGAAATGTTAACTGGCTTTCACCCCCGCTTCCCAACGTGAAAGCAATGCTCGAAACTAACAGAAAATAGCGCTGGCGTGAAGTCAAACAAGTCCGAGTGCAACAAAGGAAAGTGGACCGCACATACACTATAGTATATTGAAAGACCAGAAATGCATTGCAATTACTGTAGAGATCAACCATTTAGATTAATTACACTTGATAAATAACTAAATTAAATGACAAAGAATGTATTGTACTTGCCATCAATGCTATGAGGAGGCGAGTGAGACAATGTTACACGACTTAAAAACAAAGAACAAAAAAACGACTGGCTAAAAAAAATGCAGGACGAGACATGCATCGTAAAGTTGAAATCACGTAAATCGGGTACGTCATAACCTGTGTAATACTTGTAATTATATATAGATGGAACTTTGTGT
The DNA here is from genome assembly GCF_030265065.1 of Corythoichthys intestinalis. Lineage (NCBI taxonomy): Eukaryota > Metazoa > Chordata > Actinopteri > Syngnathiformes > Syngnathidae > Corythoichthys > Corythoichthys intestinalis. The sequence goes on along the minus strand of NC_080405.1, from coordinate 45,803,351 downwards.
GTGTGTCGGGGTGTGTGTGTGTGTATGTTTGGTCCCATAGACTCTAAAACGGCTTCGCAGATTTTGAAGAAATTTTACAGGGAGTGTAAGGGAGTGTTCTTAGATTGGTTTGATCTCTCAAGCCCTCCATTTAGAGCGTAAAATTAATTGGAAATTAGCATAGAAAATCCATGATTTTGGAGGCGACAGCATCATCTTTTGTGCAAAAGACACTGGATTCCAAAAAAATGTACACTTTACCAGAATATTACTAAGGGATTTATTTCGGCTGGATATTTTAATCTTTATAAAGGCGAGTTTGTCTGCGTGGCTGTCTGTTTGTTCGTGTTTTATGGACGCCAAAACGGCTGGGTGGATTTCGGCAAAATTTTACACAGTTGTACTTTATGTGTCTGGGAGTGTTCTTAGATTGGTTTGATCTCTGTAGGCCTCCATTTAGAGTGTAAAATTAATTGGAAATTAGCATAGAAAATCCATGATTTTGGAGGCGACAGCACCATCTTTTGTGCAAAAGACGCTCCTCTTGGGTCTGCAGTGTCGCAGTTTGGGTGTTAAACTTTACGGTTTCATCCAAATTTATTTGTGCTGTGATACGTTGTGACTTTGAGTACTCTACAACAAGACACTGGATTTCAAAAAAATGTATAGTTTACCGGAATATTACTGAGGGATTTATTTCGGCTGAATATTTTAATCTCTATAAAGGCGAATTTGTCTGCCTGGCTGTCTGTTTGTTCGTGTTTTATGGACGCCAAAACGGCTGGGCGGATTTTGGCAACATTTTACACAGTTGTACGTTATGTGTCTAGGTGTGTTCTTAGATTGGTTTGATCTCTGTAGGACTCCATTTAGAGCGTAAAATTAATTGGAAATTAGCATAGAAAATCCATGATTTTGGAGGCGACAGCACCATCTTGTGCAAAAGACGCTTCTCTTGCGTTTGCAATGTCACAGTTAGGGTGTCAAACTTTACGGTTTCATGCAAATTTGTTTGTGCTGTTATACGTTGTGGCTTTGAGTACTCTACAACAAGACTCTGGATTTCAAAAAAATGTACACTTTACCGGAATTTACTTAGGGATTTATTTCAGCTGGATATTTTAATCTCTAAAAAGGGGAGTTTGTCTGCGTGGCTGTCTGTTTGTTCGTGTTTTATGGACGCCAAAACGGCTGGGCGGATTTTGGCAACATTTTACACAGTTGTACGTTATGTGTCTAGGAGTGTTCTTAGATTGGTTTGATCTCTGTAGGACTCCATTTAGAGCGTAAAATTAATTGGAAATTAGCATAGAAAATCCATGATTTTGGAGGCGACAGCACAATCTTGTGCAAAAGACGCTTCTCTTGAGTTTGCAATGTCGCAGTTTGGGTGTCAAACTTTACGGTTTCATGTAAATTTATTTGTGCTGTGATACGTTGTGACTTTGAGTACTCTAAAACAAGACTCTGGATTTCAAAAAAATGTACAGTTTCCCGGAATATTACTAAGGGATTTATTTCAGTTGGATATTTTAATCTCTATAAAGGCGAGTTTGTCTGTGTGGCTGTCTGTTTGTTCATGTTTTATGGACGCCAAAACGGCCGGGCGGATTTTGGCAAAATTTTACACAGTTGTACGTTATGTGTCTGGGAGTGTTCTTAGATTGGTTTGATCTCTGTAGGCCTTCATTTAGAGCGTAAAATTAATTGGAAATTAGCATAGAAAATCCAGGATTTTGGCGGCGACAGCACCATCTTTTGTGCAAAAGACACACCTCTTGGGTTTGCAAGGGTGTCGTGGCTGTCTGTTTGTGTTTTATGGACGCCAAAACGGGTGGGCGGATCTTGGCAAAATTTTACCCAGTTGTACTTTATGGCTAAGGAGTCTGTAGGCCTCCATTGAGTGGAGAAAATTAATTTGAAACTCCAGAAAATTAGAATAGAAAATGCCAATTTTCAGTTTTTCACCTGAGTAACGCTGGGGCATACTGCTCGGAAAAAACATCCAGCATACATTTTTTAAAAGAAAAATCATGAGGAAAGCCCTGATTTTAAGGTTTCTTATGTGTCGAGTTAAAAAAAAAAAAAAACAGCACAAGTAGTATACCAAGCAACGCCGGGCCATACTGCTATTGGAGAATATTTTTGCATTTTCCTTGTTTATGAAATCATTCCATTTAATTTTGTGTTTATTGTTTATGTTGTATCGAGAATGTCAAGTTGAACATTTTGGTATGGTGAATATACTAGCTGTGATAATAAAGGTGTGTAGACAAAGACATTCAGCACGTTGAATATTTTGACATTGTTTTTTGGCACAAGCACATCGCTCTGTGTTTGCTTTTGTTTTAAACATTTTCAAAAAAACATTTACGTGTTTGATTGTGCAAGTGATCCAACGCAGTGACCTCATTGTGATGATGGATGATTGGTCACTTTCCAAGGCAACAGGAAAGCCAAACCTTCTTCCCGCAGAGGAATTGCGCTTGTTTTTTTGCATTCTAAATAACAAATAGCTGATTCATACCGTGGTGCGTTTTTGCCAGAGGTCATTGAGGTGTCTCCATATAAAGCAACTTGTGTAAGTTGAGCACAGTGAAATGAAATGAGTTTATCACTATGAGATGGCCAATCCATTCGAAGAGGGACGACGTTCATTTGCTGCCAACCTTCCCACTTCAAATGGATTGGACGTCTAGTACTGTCAATGGCAGACAATGAGTTAATCAGTGTCTGACCAAGCCGTAATAGCAATTACTTGACATTCACGTGAATATAAGGTTAGTTAGTAAAAAAAAAAAAAATGTATTTACAGTATATTTTTTTAAAAAACGTATCGGTACAGCGGGTGTTGCAATCGGTATCAGTAGCCAAAAAATGTTAGTTACAAGCATGAAATTCTCCATGAGCCCAGTTTCAAAGAGCCATGCATCCAAACGTGACAGCCCTGTGAAGTCAACAAGCATGAAGGTAGACTTGGCTTCACAGGGTCTACATGAAGCGGTGCACAGGGAGGGCGGATTATGTCCGACGTAGAGTATACGTGCTCGTATCCAAAATGACCGAGTCCAGACAGGCCAGTAGGGCGATTAAGATTGGCCTCGTAAACGCAGCGTGATGTTAAGTTTCAAATAGTTTCGCCTGCGTGACAAAGATCTGAGCGGGACAGAGGGACGTCGGTTGAAATGTAAACAGGCCACTGGTGATAATCTCAGCTGCCCACGATCATGCTGGGAGAAAGAAAGACAAGAATGCTGCGACGCTCGTAAAAGTGTGAGAGGAAAGCAGCTGCCATGTTGGGAATGCTTCAAAGCACCAGCAAACATTGTTGGACAAAGTGATTACGTTGGGGTTGGTCTCATCTAGTGGGGATGATATTAATGTACTTAAAGGGCTAACAGTTTGTAGTGTAGCGCGAATAAATTGTTATTTTAGGAGAACGTGGTTATATTGTGCTCAATAATACTGATAATATTGTAATACCCGGGGTACAGAGTTCCCGACTTGTGTGATTTCGACTTTATGACGCCGGAGCCTTGTCTGCCATTTTGTCTCCAGTCCTTTTCTTTTTTTTTTTAAGTATATAAGCATATAAAACCTGTCATCCAGCCACCTCTCAGCATTGATGGTAAGTACTGTATCATATTTTTTACTTTATTTTATATGACATATAACACATGTTTTTGGATAGTTATTTTGGATAGTAAATTAGAAGCTATTTAGGGGTACTTAAGGGGTTGATTCCGATTCACGCGGAAATTCAGGTAACGTCGCCAGCGTAGGAAGGGACTTGTTCATAACCTGTATCTGTACCTGTATCGTAAAGTGAAAAAAGTTAATGTTTGTATAGCAGAGGTGGGAATCTTGGATAACGATTCGATTACAATTTAGAGGCTACTACTATTCGATTATAAATCGATTATTGATGCACAGCCCCAGCTATTGGCTGCTTTTAATGTTTTGTACATCAGTCACAAAAATTGTACAAAAATCCTCTCAGGCTTAAATAAACTACTATTTCGGTATAAAGTTAACAGTTCAAAACAGTAAATAAAATACTAAAGTCCCCATTCTGTATCAGAGGATTTAAGCTACAATGTTGTGAATCAACCGTTAAAGTTGTTAAAATTGCTCCCGTTATTCCATAATTTCCCTTCTGTTTACTGTTGACATGTGGAGGTTTTCAAACTGTTTCATCGTTTAAAGATATATTCAAGTAACAATTTTGCCAATTTAGGGGTATTTTAGATATAAGATGAATTAGATTCACTCTGAAGGTTCACTACAACAGCCTTCTTCCAGAGAAGTCTGCTGCTTTAAGATGGCGGCTTTTAACTAACGCTGGCGAGTCTGTTTTTTCGCATCTAGTTTTCTATACGTGCTAACGCTGCCGAGTCTGTCATTTCGCATCAAGTTATTTACATGTGATACATGTGATGTGATACATGTGATATCAACCCTAGCATTATATGGGCGTAGTTTGTAGCGGCTGTCTGCCGCAGCCAGGTATTGTTTTTTTTTTGTATTTAGCGGCATGAATTATACCAGAGCCGCAAATTTTGTTTACTCTCAGTCCATTCCTCATTGCGTCTCAAAGACCGTGCTGACTATGTTTTAGTTCCGCTTTACTTGGCATTTTTCAATAATCGGAATTTAGATGTTTGTGAATCGTTCTCGAATTTTCCACAGGCGAATAATCTAAGAATTGGAAATTTTGCAGACCTCTGTTGTACAGTATGTTTTTACAGTGTAAAATATTATGATTAGATTCTTTTTTTTTTTTGTCTTACGACATGAGATTAAATTTATATTTTCAGGGGAAAATGGTTTGGTTAAGCTTATGTTAATTTTTGGACTATAAGATGGTATTTATTTCCTCATCTTCCAACCCAGCTGTTTATAGTCATACATATTTATAGTTTATAGTAGTTTTTACAGTCTAATAAGCTGCATTTCTTTTGTTTTAATTTCACCTACCTTTTTGTATGCCAGTGCTGTTTATATATGGACAAATATGATTTATACAGATACAAATATGGTTTATATACAGCATAGACAAATAGTCTTGTAAAATGTCAGGGTGGCTTATAGCCAGGCATGCCTTATAGTCCAAAAATCTAAGTATTTTAGCAGGAAACATTAATATGTATTGTACTACATATGCAGCAATATTATGAGAATTAAAAAAAAATTTTTTTTAAATGAAAACACCCAATTTATTTTGAGATTTTTTTTTTTATTTTTATTAGATCCAATTGAGACTGTCAGTAGAAAAAATGTCTCAGTATTCTTAAAATTAATGTATTTTTTGAGGGGGGAAAGTTTATATAAGAGAATTTTAATAAAAAAAGCAATTATTATGAGGTTTATTATTTATTTATTTTTTAAACCGGTTCAATGCTAGATTAAGTCTAGAGCTTGGTAAGAAAATGTCTCACTACTTTTCAAGTGAATATATTTTGGGGGGAGAGAAAGTTACAAAGAAATCTTCCAAAAAAAAAAAAAAGGCAATTTTTAGATACTGTTTTAACAGGCATATTACGAAACTATGTAAGATTAAACAATATATGATTAAGGTTGTGTTTTTTATTCAGTAGGAAAAGGAATGTTATTCAATTAATGCCATACTTTTTCAAGAAATAAAGTCAAAATATTTTATGATTAAAGCCACATTTTTAGAGAAAACAAATTTAAAATAATGTACGACCATGCACATGCAAGTTCCTGGCTAACTAGGAACCTACAAGCAACGATAAGTCTGCAATTCATCATGCTAATTAATCAAGATCTAAGACAAAAAAATAATATTATTATTAGACTCATTTGTCCATGTTCTATTTAATACAATATTTTTTTTTTTTTAAATGTGTATATCAATTGTATACATGATCTTTTATTTATTTATTTTTTTAATCATTTTTATCTGTTGACCCTTGGACTACGTTGCAAAATTTTGTGATGCGTGGGGTAGGGTGTGTGTAGGGGGGTGTTCAAGTTCAAAAATTTTTTCCTTGGAATTTGTACCTTGATAAATGGACTGATTTACGAGAATACTCATCAAAACTGAGTCATGTTTTTCCTTCTCAGCAGACACACATGTTAATAATCCAGTAATGTTTCCACAATTGTTTAAAGGTATTATCTGAGACATTTTGAACGGAAGTGGAAGAGAATGCTGTTGATTCTTTTTGTCCTTTTCGGTGTAATTGACTTGCTTGGCGAGGAAATCACTCCAAGCACAAGTATTTGATGTTGACCAGCGGTTTTTCGGGAATTGCCTTACAGATTGATTTCTTCCTGAAAAATCAATGAAAGACAATCAATGCAGTTTCTGTGGCTTTTTGGGAAACCGCATGTTTAAATTCCCAAATTTCAGCTTTACTATTATCATTAAGACTCCAATTGCTGGCAATTAGTCAGAACATATCGACCATTTTAAAAGCAAAACAGAATTTCTTTTATAACAGAATATGCATTGTTACTTTTTCAATCTTTTTTAAAATGATTATTATTTGCACCGATTGCACGTCAGGGTTAGAACATCCAGCGAGCATCAAAGCATTATTTTTGCACCAAGACAAGAAAAGGCAGCTGTTGCTTTGTCTTTAATGAGTATTTTGCTTAGGTGAGAAGGTTAAAATGGGCCGCAACAAATCCAGAAAACCTTTGCCTTGACATGGCTATGCATCTCTGACCCCAATAAACAAGTCCTATAATAACGTCAACTTAACCGTGATGAATGCATTGCGTACAATACCCGGAACGGCGCCTCAGCAATATTCCATAGAGGCGCAGTCAGCCTACACCTCCATGGGGCACAGAGCGAAAACGGATTCATAAGTAAGAAAAGGTCCAGCACACACCAGTACTTTTCAGTTTTTCTATTTGGAATTTTTTTTTCCCAATAACCTTGCTTAGAATTCCAATTTTTCTATATGGTTTGATAGCAATCACTTTTTTAAGTCCAGCCAGTCTGCAAGTGCGCAGATTTTAAATTGTTGAAGATGGAATGTCATGCCACGCCGATGATGCACAACACGATTACTACAAACACCATCCCACTAACACACCCACTCAGCAAGAACCAATCAGAGTGAAGAGTTTATGTTCACATCAGACAACTGGACTCGAGTCATATGGAGTCGGACTCAAGTTGACCCGAGTCACATTTTTGATGATTGAGGGAGAAAAAAACGTAGACTCGAGACTTGACTCAACTTGGGATGGAATGACTCGAGACTTGACAAGACTTGATACTTGGGAAATTTGAAGCAGACACACGGAATGAATTTCCAACGGCATAATAATACAGTACACTATAACAAATCTAAATTTAGTATACAATTGGGTTGTCTCCGTTTGTCTGCGTGGCTGTCGCGCGCTTGGCTCGTGTGCGGCTGGATGTGGTAGGGCGCGCTCGGGTGGGGGGTCCCGGTGCCGGGAGTGGCAATGGGGCTTCGTAGAGTCGGTCACCAACGGACTTACGTTCACAAGGGATTCACACGATTACTGGGTTCTAGATCACAGAGCTGATTTGTGTACACTCTACCCCTTTCAATCACTTAGCTTATAGACTTCCCCGTCCCCCTCTTCCCCTGGTTAACAGGCCCCCATATGGTGTCAACCGGAACTACATCTAGCTGACGATAGCACCAACATATTAGTAGGTAGTGTAGACGTTGAATGTATTTCTTGTTGTTGTTTGTTTGTGTTTCTTTACTTTCTTCTCTTGTATTCCTTTTCTTCTGTTCCCCCATAACCCCTTCCTGTTCGCTGCTTTGTCATAATAATAACGAGGTATGTTGAATGATCACAATGGGAGTATGTCATACTCTCAATGTGAAACATTAAAACTGTTCAGACCAACCGGGCACTTAGACTTCCATTCTCCGTGTCAAACAGCTGAACAGGACAGGTTTAAAAATAAATAAATAAATTTAGTATACAACATAGATGTACAACGTAATACAATGAACGGCAAGCCGTTGATGTGGATCCCAGTCACAGACTCAGACCAGAAATAGGAAATAACGGTAGTTAAAAACAAGTTCAGTTCCTAAGCTGGCGATGTAACCCGAATTTCCATGTGTCGGAATGAACCATTTAAGTCCCCCTAAAAGGAGCGAAGCAGCAGCATGAGAACACGGAAGTGAGACCTGACGCTGTCAAGAACTAGCCTGGAACTCCAGACTCACCGCGGTTCCAGCTATATAGTCTGGTGACTGTTCCACGGATCAAATTCCCAGGGCTGGGCAATCCACAGAGACAGCGGAGTTGACCAATCAGCGATGGGTGGACGTGACGTTGGTAAAGCGACAAGAAACTCTAGCGCGAGGACGTAAACATACAAGGAGAGCAGAGAATGGAGAAGTTTCTTCAACATGGCTAGCGCCAGAGAGACTGTGGGTTTTAGCGACTCAATGTGTTTTTGGTCATTTAAAACTGAATTTACTCCAGATAGGAACATATTCTTGCCTCTCCCGTTTGCCATCTGTGTTGTTGTGGAGACGACTTCCGACGCGCAAGAGTGACGTTGCTCGTTAAAAACATGTCACGGAAATAAACGAATCTGACTGCACGGACAATTTCGTTCGGACTCGAGAGGCCAATAAGGCGCTGGGTCCCTGACAGAATAGCTGGAACAACGATGAGTCTGGAGTTCCAGGCAAGTCAAGGACTGCAGGACGGCGGCGACGCTGCTGGGGGACGAGGTTATCCTTACATGGCAAAATCTAGGTACTGTTTACGCTACTTAAAATAAATTTAAAAAAAAAAAAAAAAAAGACTGGAGACAGAATGGCAGACGAGACTCCGGCATTGTAGAGTTGAAATCACGTAAGTCGAGTACGTTCTAACTAGGGCTGCAGCTATAGAATATTTTAGTAGTCGATTAATCGATGGACTATTTAGTCCGAATAATCGAGTAATCGGATAAGGAACCTGAAAAATTAAATACCTGAGATGAGCCTCAAACGGTATACATTTTTTTTTTTTTTTTTAAATGAGGATATGTACAACAAAAGAACAATTGGCTAACTTACAAAGAAAAAGTCTGCTAGCATAAATGCTATAAAATGCTAAAGTTTTTTTACAATGCTCTTAACAAATGGTTCAAACACATCAGTATAACAAGAGGTGCTTGGAGTGCTGCTGGGTGTACAAAGTATACTTCTGGTGCTCTTCGGTGTGGAGATCAAAAAAGCTAATAATTAAAAAAAAACGAGGCACTCAAGAAGTACAAAAATAAAAAGCCTTTATTCAGTCATGGCTTTGTACAAATTAAAAAATGCCGACATGTTTCGGTCGTCCAGGCCTTCATCAAGACAAACAGTGACTCTGCTCAGACAACCTCTTAAAACTAGTGAACAATTGTAAGTTCAGCATATCCAGGTGAACTCTCTTCACTTGATTGGGGTCAAAGGGCAGATCAGTTAGGAGCAGCAGAGAAAAAACATCCTCAGAGCAGACCATCACAAATAGAAAAAGGAGGGGGAAAAAAAAAAAAAAGCAAATTTTTACATACAACCAAGGACCTTTAAAGATGACTTCTCAAAATATTTTTTTCAGGTGGTTCAACTTGAAATATCATCAAAGGCTATAAGGCAGAAAAACAACAACAATAATGATTCATCGTTAACTTTAAACTAGCTTATCAACACTTTACAAAAAAGGAGAAAAGTCCAATTCTGCATTTAAACCAGTATATTGGGTCGCCTTTAATGTATATATCCAAAAAGATTCTCTCTGTAGGAGCTTTGTCAATCTATCACCACCTCTTATGGAGTTTTCCATGTGGTCAATGCCAAAAATCTTTAAAGAATCTCAACTGCCAAACGTAATCAAACACATATTCCCACAAAAAACAGCTAAATATACCTATAAACTAAATTATGAATGTATTAAAAAACATTAGCTCAAACAAAAACCTAGCTTATGTTGTTCTTAACAGGGAGCATTTGGATTCAGCCATGTGAAAAGAGGCAGACCAGAGAGCAGTGTATCCACCCTAATCAATAAAACTAAATGCAAACACTTTCAAAATGAATCATTACAACGCCACTTGAAACGAATACTCGAAGCAACTGATCGAATACTCAAGTTAATCGATTAATCGTTGCAGCATTAGTTCTAACCCGGCGACTACCTGTATGTTTGTATTTAATGGGGGGGGGGGGGGGGATGCAACTAAGGGAGCATGCCAGAAAACGCGAGTAACAAAGCACAACTAAGTGAACTTCTGTTTCCAACAGAAAATAGAGCACAAAAAATCAAAATGATCAAACTAGGATTTGAACTAGGATATGACACCCACAGCAGTAAGCAAAGCAACTGTCAGTCACAGCTGATAGACATAGGCGTCCTTAAATACAGTGTGCTCCAAATGCGCCACAGGTGCATGACCCCGCCCATCCAGCCCAATGCTGGAATGAAAAAAAGAATAACTGAGAACATCAACATGACAAATACAGAATCATTTGCGAAACAAACTGTATACTGATCCCATAATGCTAATCAAATTTAACTGAACTGGCAGTTACAGAGTGACTATACACTAACGAATGTTGTCAAAATGGCTTTACACTAATATTGTGCAACACAAGCTATACATACAGTAGAGTTAAATGAAATTGCTCACGAGGGATTATAATCATAAGCATAATGTATTCAATTAAAATTAATTGCTCTTGGGATTCCTTATTGGTCACTGGGCCCTAAGTAGGTGTTTAGTCGCCTTGCAGGACCTCTGCACAGAAGAGGGAAAGTCACTTCAACAGTATTACGCTACTCTCTTTCTTTTGTTACTGTATTGATCTTCGATTGCAAGAAGCTACTCCTTTCACAAATACTGTATTTATTTTGTTAAATTGTCATGCCATGACAAGGGAGAGTTCATCATGGTGCTGACAGGCTGTGGTAAAGCGACACATAACAAATGGACTCGTGTTGTGGCTTACGTGTCTCTGCGCTTAAAAGACAACAACAACTGCATGAAATAAAATGCTTCACGCTTTTCTGGCCGGCCGCCATTATAGCTAGGGTGCCGGAAGCAGCCTTCAATATTTGGGTGGGCGGATTTGTCATATATTTCAGAGAGCACACATTAGTGCCAAATTCGAGAGCATAACAACAATCATAAAATATGGCATAAAAACAGTCATTCCTTGGACGTTTTCGTAAAAATCTGCATCAAGGATCCCTAATTTACAGTGCCCTCCATAATTATTGGCACCCCTGGTTAAGATGTGTTTTTTAGCACCTAATATTTTTTTTTAATTCAAATAATATGGGACCTTAACGGCAAAAAAAGAGAAAAATCCAACCTTCAATACAAGTGCAGTTATTCAGTGGGGAAAAAATCCCACATAAAGAAATAATTATTTGACATCAAATCATGTGTTTTACAATTATTAGCACCCCTGGTGTTAATACTTTGTACAACCCCCTTTTGCCAACAAAACAACGTCTGGGGACCGAGATGGCCATGGGAGGAGCTTGATTTTGTGACTTGTGAACCATTTCTGTGTAGATTTGGCCATATGTTTAGGGTCATTGTCTTGCTGGAAGACCCAGTGACGACCCATCTTCAGCTTTCGGGCAGAGGGCAACAGATTTTGATTTAAAATGTCCTGGTATTTCAAAGCATTTATGTCATGCACCCTAACAAGGTTCCCAGGGCCTTTGGAAGCGAAACAGCCCCACAGCATCACTGACCCACCCCTATACTTCACAGTGGGTATGAGGTGCTTTTCAGCATGCGCATTTTCGTGGCACGCCAGACCCACTTAGAGTGTTTGTTGCCAAAAAGCTCAATCTTGGTCCCACACAAAAAATACACTGTGTGCTTTGGTCAGATGAGACCAAGATTTACTTTTTAAAGTAAAATTAACAACACTGCTGTTACACATTTTTCTGTGCCGGTTCTTATCCTAAAGTTGGTCAAATATCACGATTAGTGAAAAGTTGTCATGAAAAATTCACAGTTTGGACTAATGAGACTATTTATGTACCTCTGTAGGTGCTGCTGCGTAAATGAGTAAATTAGGCGCAAACAAAGACAGCTAATTAGCCGCGGTGCCCTTTAAAGAGAGAAAAGGTGCATGATTGTACAGGCTTGTATTTTCTGACACGTCCGGGTGTAAAACAAATGCACAATCGTTCATGTACAGCTGTCTCACAGCGGGACATAAAGTGCTACATCATGAGGATGGTCTTCAATGCGCTCCTAGAGGGACGCATTCCAACATGTCATACGGGGCTACCAGTGTGAAAGAATACATTGGTCATTATTACCTTCAGATAAGACCCCCTAAACACTACCATGCTGAGTAAGACCCCTGCTGGGCTTTCCCACAGTTGCTACAACTTGGTGTGAACTAAATATTTTCTTTCTGAGCCGACAGAGTCACTTATGCACTTTTAAAACTCTTTGTTGTCACAAACTAGAGCTGGGAATCTTTGGGCACCTAACGATTCGATTACGATTACGATTCAGAGGCTCCGATTCGATTATAAAACGATTATTGATGCACCCCCCTCCTTTTTTTTTTTTTTTTTTTTTTTTTTTTAAATAAAGTTTTGTACATTAGTTCCAAAATGGTTCAAAAATACTCTCAGGCTAAACCAAACTACTATTTCAGTATCAAGTTAACATATAGCAGTAAACAAATATACAAAAATAACATTAAATAAAAAAACTCCAGTCCCCATTCTGTATCAGCAGCTTTAAACTACATTCAATTAATTTAATGTTGTGAATCAACCGTTAAAGTTGTTGAAATTGCTCCCGTTAATCCATAATTTCCCTTTTGTTTACTTTTGACATGTGAAAGTTTTAAAACTATTTTAAAGATAGATTCAAGTCAATATTTTACCGATTTAGGAGTATTTTAGATAAAAAGTTAATTAGGTTTGCTTGGAAGGTTCGCTACAACAGCATTGCAGGGAAGTTTACTGCTTTAAGATGGCGGCCGTTTACTAACGCCCGCATCTAGCTTTTTGCAGATGTGCTGCTACCGCTACCGAGTCTACAATCCATCTAGTCCTATATAAATGATATCTACCGTAACATTATGTAGCTTAGCTGTACTTGTAGCAGCTTTTCGGCAGCAGTCAGGTATGTTGTTGTGTTTTTTTATCTCGTGGCATGAGTTGAGCTAGAGCCGTGACTTGAGCGTTGGCATTACCCGAGGGGCCGGTTAATGAGAAGCATAATGTTTAGCTACTCCCGCTCCGTTCCGTCCCGAAGCCCGCGCGGCGCGCTGAGTGTGTTGTACTTCCGCTTTACTTGGCATTTTCAATAATCGGAATTTGGATGTTTGTGAATCGTTCTCGAATCTTCCTCGGCCGAATCGCAAATAATCTAAGAATCGGAAATTTTGCACACCTCTATCACAAACCACTCCATCAGACTCTGCCTCTTAACTCTTTAGTGCCAGTTACATCAAGAGGATTTTTAACATTGAGCACATGGATAGGTGGATGGGAGTCTTGGCTAGCGCCGCTACAAGAAACATACTGTTTAAAGTTTGAGAGTATTTTTCACAATAAGCTAGTTTTCTCAGTTTTCCTATCCAAAATATGTGATTTGTGTGAAAAGGACATGTTCTACTGCCATTTACTAAAGAACGGAAAGAGATAGAACCAAACTAACTTATTTTTTATGAAAAAAGAGAGTACTGTATTGGCCTGAATATAAGACAGTGTTTTTTGCATTGAAATAAGACTGAAAAAGAGGGGGTCGTCTTATATTCGCGGTCTAGACATTATACCCATTCACGACGCTAGATGGCACCAGATACCATTGAAGCGATGTTCTGTCATGACAGATCTAAGCTACTCTCAAGTTTACCAGATTGCATTATTTTATTGCAGTGTTTTTCCTTATTCAGATTTGTTTCAAGACTACAGTTACAGTTAGACTTCACTATGATGGTTAATACAGTTTTTGCAATTTTGTTGTTTTATCACAATAGATCGGTTTATTTAAACATTTCAAAAACCAGAAGCCATTCATTTACGAATGTGATTGCACTTTAGTTTACCTATTTAAATGTTCAGATATTAAAATTTGAATGAGGCAAAATAACATGCTTTTTCTCTCAAATATATTGTTATAATCATTTGTTTCAGATGTACTGTAATTATTTTCTGTATAAAAATTAATTTGGTGTTCAAAAAGTCTTTTTTTGAACTTGAGTCTTGAAAAAGAGGGGGTCGTCTTATAATCAGGGCCGTCTTATATTCGGGCCAATACGGTATATATCTTTCATTATGTGGCCTCTCTGTTTACCTATTCATATAACACAATATGGTGTTGACCCTGAAATATCAGTCAAAAACTGCTGGCACTTTAGAGGTTGTATTTTGTTATATGTTTATTTTTTTATTACTTAAAGAGCTGGCATTAAAAGAGCAAGTTTTTTTTTTTTTTTTTTTTAATAAGTTTAAATCTGTTGGGTTGTTTGTGAGGGGTCAATCTACTTAGAATCTTGTGGGTCATATCCCTGGGTGGAAAAAATATATGAACCCTTTAGAATTTCTTACGTTTCTGTATAAATCTGACATTGAACGTTTTATATTTGTAAAAAAATTTAAAAAAACAAAACAAAACTGCTTGCACTAATAGCATTAATGTTATTTTAATATTGCAATAATTCACAAGACATTGAAGTAAAAATAAGAGAGCACTTGAATTTAATAACTAATGGTTGGTCTTTTGCCATCAATAATTTCTTGTAGGATGAATTCTGCACCATTATTTTTAAAGCAACACTTGGTAACCTTTCATTCATTCATTCATTCATTCATTCATTTATTTTCCATGCCACTTTTCCAACCTTTATAAAATATATTCGTAAGATTTGTGATTATATGTCAACTGACAACTAGTTGAATGACACCTCTTTTATATCTTGAGGGGTGTGTATCGCTTTCAGTGACACTAATTAACTTAGAGGAGGGTGGCAGGAACCCTGCCACACAAGAAAACTACAAATGTGTTGACTGCTTTATGGCATACGTCACTTCCCCTTTTCCGCATTCATTAGAAAGACTGACCTCGATGCGAATGCTTTCGTGTGAATTCTGCAAAGATGGCAGAGCAACAAAAGAGACAAAAAGTTTTGTCTGAGGAGGAAAAGAAAAGGGAGAATACCAGCGTGTACAGAATAAACATTGGCCCAGCTTTCACTTGCTGACGCGACGCCCACCTCGCCCCTTTAACCGAACTCGTCAGCGCTGACAAGTTTGGGTTGGATGGAGCCACACGGTTGCTAACAGTCATGCTATTGTTTAGCCACAACTGGATTGATTACATTATTACTATTCATCCTTCACAAAGCCACTGGAAACAGAAATGTTGTATAATCCATCTAGAGGCAACCGAGAAATTAATTTTTGATTGATTGGTGTTTTTATGAAACTGCGGTTGTGTGCTGGTCGTCATAGGAAGCACAGTCTTCCTTAATGCCAAACACTACCATTTTTGTCCAGCGGTGTCGCTAAAATCAACCAAAACTGAAAAGTTACCTGGTGTTCTCTAAGTGGTCACAGAACAGCAAAATTCCTGGCATGTCTGGTCTGAATAATTCTTATGAGTACTTCTTATTTTCGGTAAAACATGAAAAGTTTTGTGGGGTATAACTTATATTCTTGTTATTTTGATGATGATGACGAGACCACATTCTATGTATGCGGTGTATGCAGAAATGCATGGCTTCAGAAGTAACTTTCCTTACCACCGTATGGCCCTTCTAAATCTTAACCCATTGCGAGTGGGTCTGGAACTTATCCCCCACAATAAATGAGGGTCCGCTTTGTTATTAATTCTAATAATACTATATAGTGAGTAGCTGCGTGATTCCCACCCGGGTTAGGTTCCTGTTCTGGAACAATCACTGGGTCCTGCCAATGGAATCCATCCAACAATCCGCTTTGCCTTAGCCTCGCAGTCATCACTATGTTAAAACAGACATCGGAATGGTTCGATTTGGGAAGCTCACGTCTCAGCTGTCAGGTGTTCTTACCCTGGCTTTCCTAACAAGCGCAGGTTAACAGACACGCTTCCCAGAAGTCAACGATACCAGCTCATACAATAGTCTCCATTTCAGACTCCAGGGGGGAATCGGGGGATGAAGACTATTTTGGTCAGCCAAAAACCTGGACGTCTTCCAGGCCTGGGGGGAAAAAATGCTCATTTGAATTGGTGAGGTGGCCCGTTTGTACTTACTGGCATGTCTTTGTAAGGAAGGACAATTTTGTCATGGATTTACTTATAAAAAAACAAAACAAAACAATGATTTCAGAAGTTTTCATAAGGCAACACAATTTCCAGTATAAATCATCTCAAGAAAAGGTGATGCACTTTTGCTTTAGATGGATGGATAGATGGATGTGTAGTTCAGCTGCTGAATGAAGTCATCACCACCGCATTGCCGGGTGTCAACAGAGATGTTTCCCACAGCAGGAATGAGGAGCATTTTGAGGTCACAGGGCCTTCAGGGGGCTTTTAAATGTTAGTGTCCGCCTTTCAAGAGCACTCGTGTCACCTACAAAACCACCTCAAGTCCAAACATTTGTTCCTTTTACACTCATTGGCTGCTACTGACAGTGATGAACGCAGGATATATTTGAACTGGGAGTGAATGATCATCATTATAATGGGTTTGACTTCTATTAATGAGTAAGGAAAGTGCACGATCGTGATGTCAACGGAAAGACAATCTACTCCCCCGAAACAACTGACAACAGAGATGTCAGATCATGTTCAAAAGAAAGACCCGTCTGCGGCACTCTGTCGTATCCAAATTTAGACCTCGGTGCCGGTTTTCATGATAAAATTTCAGAACTAGTCCAAGGGCCTTTGCACTCGGCGGGGAAGCAAAGCTCTGACAAAGCAGGAAAAGTCATATAAGTCTTGTTTGTCCAGCGCCAAAAGAAGTCAATCCTCCTCGTTGCGTCTGTTTGCTTTAGCTCTGAGGAAGCTCAACCACCCAAGTCTTTGTTAAGCCACATCCAAGTGGGCTGCTAGTAAAATGTATTCCTCATTGAAGAACTCATAGGCTGCCATTGACAGTGCTAGACGTCTAATTCATTTTGACTGGGAGGGATGAATGAACGAGCATTTATCCACTGTCATTTTAATTTAATTCCAAACATCAAGCTCACAAAATCACAAACTATAATATAAAATCATTGAATTAACCTCACAGCACTTGAAACATAGCCACAAAAATTATCATTTTCATTGGACAGCAGCTAATCAAAAGAAGCAAATTTCAACCAAATCGTCAGACTTGATGATGTACAGTGGGGCAAATAAGTATTTAGTCAACCACTAATTGTGCAAGTTCTCCCACTTAAAAATTTTAGAGAGGCCTGTACTTGTCAACATGGGTAAAACTCAACCATGAGAGACAGAATGTGGGAAAAAAAACAGAAAATCACATTCTTTGATTTTTAAAGAATTTACTTGCAAATCATGGTGGAAAATAAGTATTTGGTCAATACCAAACGTTCATCTCAATACTTTGTTATGTACCCTTTGTTGGCAATAACGGAGGCCAAACGTTTTCTGTAACTCTTCACAAGCTTTTCACACACTGTTGCTGGTATTTTGGCCCATTCCTCCATGCAGATCTCCTCTAGAGCAGGGATGTTTTGGGGCTGTCGTTGGGCAACACGGACTTTCAACTCCCTCCACAGATTTTCTATGGGGTTGAGATCTGGAGACTGGCTATGCCACTCCAGGACCTTGAAATGCTTCTTACGAAGCCACTCCTTTGTTGCCCTGGCTGTGTGTTTGGGATCATTGTCATGCTGAAAGACCCAGCCACGTCTCATCTTCAATGCCCTTGCTGATGGAAGGAGATTTTCACTCAAAATCTCTCGATATGTGGCCCCATTCATTCTTTCCTTTACACCAGTGGTGTCCAAACTATTCCACATAGGGCCGCAGTGGGTGCTGGATTTCATTCCTACAAAACAAGATGACATCTTTTCACCAATCTGGTGTCTCACAAGTGTAATCAGTTGATTTCAGTCAGTTGCTGCTTGTTTTAGCACAAACTTCATTGGTTAAACTATCTGTGCTCGATTGGTAGGAACAAAAACCAGGACCCACATCGGCCCTTGCGGACAGGTTTGGACACCCATGCTTTACACAGATCAGTCGTCCTGGTCCCTTTGCAGAAAAACAGCCCCAAAGCATGATGTTTCCACCCCCATGCTTCACAGTGGGTATGGTGTTCTTCGGATGCAATGCAGTATTCTTTCTCCTCCAAACACGAGAACCTGTGTTTCTACCAAATTGTTCTATTTTGGGTTCATCTGACCATAACACATTCTCCCAGTCCTCTTCTGGATCGTCCAAATGCTCTCTAGCGAACCACAGACGGGCCTGGATGTGTACTGGCTTCAGCAGGGGGACACGTCTGGCAGTGCAGGATTTGAGTCCCCGGTGGCGCATTGTGTTCTATTGTGCTGACCCGTATCGAGGGAGATTATCAGTGGTCTTGTATGTCTTCCATTTTCTAATAATTGCCCCCACAGTTTATTTCTTTACACCAAGCATTTTACCTATTGCAGATTCATCTTCTCAGCCTGGTGCAGGTCTACAACTTTGTCTCTGGTGTCCTTCGACAGCTCTTTGGTCTTGGCCATAGTGGAGTTTGGAGTATGACTGACTGAGCTTGTGGAAAGGTGTCTTTTATACTTATAATGAGTTAAAACAGGCGCCATTCATACAGGTAACGAGTGGAGCCTCGTTAGACCTCGTTAGAAGAAGTTAGAACTCTTTGACAGCCAGAAATCTTGCTTTTTTTGTAGGTGACCAAATACTTATTTTCCACTCGAATTTGGAAATAAATTCTTTAAAAATCAAACAATGTAATTTTCTGTTGTTTTTTTCCCCACATTCTGTCTCTCACGGTTGAGGTTTACCCATGTTGACAATAACAGGCCTCTCTAATCTTTTCAAGTAGAATTTGCACATTTGGTGGTTGGCTAAATACTTATTTGCCCCACTGCAACTTTATGATGGTGTTTCAATTAGTCAAAATGAGGACTCAAACCCAACTTTTACAACTCCTCTTTATCACAGTGTTTTCAGTATTCGGTTGCCCTGTGCCATGTGTTCTCATCGGGGCACGAGGGGTTAGAGGGCAAATGGTAGCCCGCACTTACCATGGTTTTGGTGGCTGGCGCCAGCCGGGAGAAAATAACCTGGCCGCAGTTGTCAGGGGCAGGGGAGAGTGACAAGGAGAGACTGTCACACACGCACTCGGGTTTCAGGGGCTGTCATCGGAGAGAGGTCGTTACTGGGACACTAATTATCTCTACACGCCGCACCTCAACTGGTAGGTGGAAACCATGCGGTTACAGCGAGGATGGATGATAATGCCTTCGGACAGGATGAAGTAGCGTGTGGTGTGTGATCCAAACAATTGTGTGTGATCACAAATGTAAGTTTGTGGCAAGGAAAACAATTGTATCTTTGTTCACAGTCACAATTGCAGGTACTTGATGGCAATGATAAGCTTTGTTTGTTTGCTATGTTCATGTTAGCAATTCTGTGGTTAAGTCAGAAACCCAATTACATGTTTGTAATTAGTGTTGCACTGATAGGAATACCAGTATCTACAGTTGCGTTCAAAATTATTCAACCCCCATCGTGGATAAGTGTTTTTGCAAGTTTGACATTCATTTTTCATCTTGTTTATAATCACATCAAATGATGTCATGTCAAATAGACAAATACAACTTTGATTTTTAAAAAATTGTTGGAATATTCCAATTAACATATTTTTTGGACTATAAGTCTTACCTGAGTATAAGTCGCACCAGCCAAAAAATGCGCAATGAAAAGGAAAAAAACATATACAAGTCGCACCAGAGTATAAGTCGCATTTTTTGGGTGAGATTTATTTGATAGAATCCAGCACCAAGAACAGACATGTCATCTGCAATTTAAAATACAATAGAGAACAATAGGCTGAATAGGTGTACAGTATGCTAACATTACATGACGCTAGAAGTTAGATCGGGCCTAAAAAATCCAGCCCGATCCGACCGGCCCGCGGGGATTAAAGCCTGACGCGGCCTGTGCCCGATCAATTAACTTGATTTGTTTGCCCGAGCCCGAAAAAACCCCCGAAATTGTATGTTTTATTTGTAGGCAGGAGCCCGAAAAAAAAATAAATATATTTTTGTTTTGTTTTGTGTTGTTTTATTTTTTGTGAGGACTCAGGAGAAGGAGGAAATGTGGGGATGTGATGTGTGGTTGCGTTTTGTGTGATCACATTTGTGACGATGCCGGTGCATTTATGCATAATGATAACAAATTAAAGCCTGTCTTTTGTAACGAATTCTCCCAGTTAAACAAGACTGTAAGATGGATATTCAATAAACATTTATATCTTTTATATTTGTGTGTCCGTTCTAACAGGCGGATAGTGGATTTGACATTTATTTTAATCTCCTCGAGTTGGCAGAAAAAAAACATTTTCTCAAAAGTTTTCTCAATGTTTAAATAGTCTACATATTTTTATGATCATTATAAATGCATTTACACAACTAAATAACGCTGGAAAAGTTTGTTAGATATATTTCTCGTATGAGACCAAAGCGCCACATTCGTTTACATTTAGCGAAGCCGACACAGGTTTCTGTATAGCATCTTCAACAATTAATTTGAATCCTTTCCATATCCCACTCCTACCGCAGTTGTTTGCTTTTCAATTCCCCTGTCTTTAGTTTGTTTTTCACTCCTCGCTGCTCCATATCGAAAAAGAAATACCAGGATGCTCGCGGAGGGCGCCAGGGAAGATTGAAAAGAGAGAGGGGCCACTGCATTCACGTGCGCAGGCATGCACAGCGCCGTCTCTTTTTTTTTTCAAATTATTTTATTTAACATCCATTCATCGTTTTAGTATTAATATATGAATATATTTGTATTTTTAAAAAAGTTAGCAAGAGAGATGTCGGCCCGACCAGACCGTAAATAATCACACATAAGTCGCTCCAGAGTAACAGACACACCCTCTGCCAAACTATGAAAAAAACTGCGACTTATAGTCCGAAAAATACAGTAATGGTCTTTCTGTGATTACCTCATTGAGCTAATGATTTGACCCCCCCCCCCCCTCCCCCTCAAGTCCACCACTCTTACGAACAAAGGTTTCCATCAAGTTTTGTCAAACAGCTGATGAAAACATCCGTAGATGTGAACGGAAGCCTAATGAATAGCAATTAAGCAGATTTAAAAGGACTGTGACACATGGCTCTTTTTGGCAGTAAATGACTTCTTTACAACATGGTGAAGTCCAAGGAATGGTCAAAAAAGTTCAGAGGGGAGGTCATTTCACTTCATAAGCAAGGATATGGATATAAAAAGATAGCAAAAGGACAAAAAATTTCAAGAGACACATTTGGAAGCATAGTCCGCAAGTTTAAAGCTAAAAGCACAGTGGAAATGCTACCTGGGTGTGGTAGAAAGAGGTTACTGTCTGGAACTGCTGTGCGACACCTGAAGCGAAAGATGGAGAAAAATCCCCAGGTGACAGCTGAGGAACTATGACAGGACATTTCATAGGTAGATATTCAGGTTTCATCCTAGACAATAAGACGCACACTGCAAAATGATGGCTTTCATACAACTCCTAAGCGCACCACCCTGCTGACTCCAAAGCACAAGAAGTATGCCAAAAACCATGTGGACAAACTACATAGGTTTTGGGATACTGTTCTCTGG
This sequence comes from Corythoichthys intestinalis, assembly GCF_030265065.1. NCBI lineage: Eukaryota > Metazoa > Chordata > Actinopteri > Syngnathiformes > Syngnathidae > Corythoichthys > Corythoichthys intestinalis. The sequence continues at coordinate 45,781,624 of NC_080405.1, read as the reverse complement.
AGTGATGAGACCAAACTGGAACTTTTGGGGGTTTTGGATCAACAGTACATGTGAGGAGAAAGAATGATGCTATAAAGAAAAGAACACCCTATCTACTGTGAAGCACGGTGGGGGGTCAGTCATGCTCCGGGGTTGTTTTGCTTCTTCAGGTACAGGGAATCTTCAGCATGTGCAAGGTATTATGAATTCAGTTCAATACCAGGAGATTTTGGATGCAAATGTCATGCAGTCATTGACAAAGCTGAGGCTTGGGTGAGGTTGGACCTTCCAATAGGACAATGATCCTAAGTATACCTCACCATCTACCACATCTTGGTTGCAAAAGAAGTGCTGGAAGATTCTGGAGTGGCCATCACAATCACCAGACTTAAATCCCATTGAAAATCTCTGGTGGTATTTAAAGACGGCAGTTGCAGCACGCAAACCCAAAAATGTTAGTGAACTGGAGGCCTTTGCCCGTGAGAAATGGGCAAAGATACCTGTGGATCACTGCAAGAAACTTGTGTCAATCTATGCTTCACGTCTAAAAGATGTTATTGTTGCAAAGAATGTTGCACTAAGTACTAAAGTTGTACATACCTAAGGGGTTGAATAATTTTGTCAATGAAGTAATCACAGAAAGGCCATAAATTGGAATACTCCCAAATTTGTTTTTTGTTATTTCAGTTATATTTGTCTATTTGACATATCATTATTTAATGTGACTATAAACAGGATGAAAAATAAATGTCAAACTTGCAAAAACACTTATATACTGTAGGGGTTGAATCATTTTGAACACAACTGTAGTAACGTGCCAAAGCAGTGCAATATGTACTGTTCGAGATCTTGTTTCCAACCGCTTATCACCCTTTCCGAGATGATGATAGACGTCCAATTGTGTGGTGTCCAATCATTCTTCCGCTGTGAATTTTTTCACTAGTTGACGTCCAATGCATTTGTGGTGGGAGGGCTGGCAGCGAATCAATGAAAGTGCCATATCTATTTATGCCAATGGCAGCCACTTAAAGCAGTGTCTGACCAAGCCATGATGGCAATTACTTTAGAGTTGAGTGAGTATGCAGCAATATAGTATAAAAAATATATGCTTACCATCATTTTCAGACTATAGGCCGCAACTTTTTTCCTTTGATACCTGTGGCTTACAGTCCAGTGTGGCTTATTTGTTGATTTATTTGTGTTAATAAGTAACACTTTATTTGGCAGCAGCATCATAAGACTGTCATAAGACTGTCATAATTATGACATAACACTATAATGGGCATTACTGAATGCTTATATCATTAAGTGTCATCCGGCAAATTATGTCACTAACTACATTTATGTCCAGCTTGGATCTTTTACATCCATTCAAAAATGAGATAATTTGCCGGAATACACTAAATGACATCTGTTATAAGCATTCATTAATGCTTAGGACAGTGTCATTTTATAATTATATTTGTCTCTTGACAGTCTTATGGTGTTTGGTAAGCCTGTCACATACAGTTATGTTACCAAATACCATAACTAGCAATTAATGAAACAACTGGAACAGTAGCTGAAGAAATATTTAGTAAAGAGCATGAGTTTTGATTGTTATTTACATCTGTAGCGCTGCAATGTATGCTAGGAGGCATGTTGGACGACAACAGTGTTGACAGCAGGTGGCAGCAGAGGCTGACCGTCTCCCCCAAGTGAGCAGTGATGGCCAAATGAAGCTTCTTGAAGCAATTAAGCTTTGCAGCCATATGGTTCAAAGTGGTTCATTTGGTCGTATTATGCCGCTGTCAAATACAAGTGTTACCGGGTAATATATTTTGTCGTAAATATACCATAATATAGTGAGGATAGCTGAGGCTTTTAGTCCAGTGCTGCTTATCTATGAACAAATTCCATTTTCATGTCAAATTTGGTGGGTTGCAGCTTATAGTCAGGTGCGCCATATAGTCCGAAAAGTACAGTAGGTTAGTGATTGCAATTGTATCATAACTCTAGGTTTGTGAGTGTGGTCACAATTGTAAGGTTTAGTTGTAGTTCAATCACAGTTATACTTCTGAGATCAGATTCATAATTTCCTCTCAATAGTGTCATATTCACCATCGAGATCACAATTCTTAATTTCCCAAGATCACAATTCTGATTGATCTTTTGGAATCCACAGTATACAGTATGCATTCATCCGTCATGTGACCTGCAGGACCGTGGGATCAAAATCTCAATCGGAGCTGGGCTCCTTCTAAACATTTGCAGATCCTTCATGCCACATTTTACGACTTGGCTCGGGTTTCCGTCACGGGCTCTTGTCGTGTTGGGCAGCAGTTGCGCGTGACCCATGGTCCCGGTTGTCTTCATGTGCTCAGGCTTGAGTGGTGCCTCAAAGAGCGACTGTAGCGTGATAACGATTTTTATTATGGCCGTGTTGAGTACTGGATTAGCTTTGAACCCAAGATCATACTGACAGCGTAGAAATCTCAATGGAATTTGGTATTGTATAGAGTAGGGACTGGCAGCCGATGACTAGTGGGACCAAAAAGTATACCAGTATGTCACGTAATAAGTGTAAAAAAATAAATGAAGCGACAGTGAAAATGTTGTAAAAATTTACATCAATCAATAGCTGCATGTGTTCAGTTTTTTAAAAGAATTATTTGTATTTGTAAATAAAAATATCCAAACGAACAGCGGCAAACCACTTGCATGACACTTAAAATACTCAATAATTGCATAAAATATGTACAAAATAGATCTTAAGTCACTTCCACTACATTCTTACGGGCTTTTCACTGTCTTGTCACATCCAAGTGCCTGTTATTAATTGCCCTTATTATTCGGCTGTTCTAAGTGACCACGAACTTGCGCTGTAATATTTATATATGCATCCTAAACCCAATTACTTTATCCCGGAGACGCCGCTAAAGATCTCATTTGCATACCGCCCATCCTTGTGAAGGTTAAACGACGACACCGATCCTGGGATACGGATTGATTTCTTACTTTGGGGGTGCTTCGACGGTCAGCAGAAATGCGATAGGTTCAATTAATTGTTGGGGACCGGAGCAGATCATCCTCCACTAATCCTCCCATTGGCTAATTGAGTTAGCCGGATTTGAACCCGTATGCTTTACGGCCGAGTGAGAGGATTAGTTGTAGGACATAATTATACGTGTGAGAGATAGACCCTAAAACAGCGTGGCTACCTCCAACAAGGAGGTCAGCATTATTTGTTGATGTTTACAAGCCCAGGTGCAGTTTTTCATATGGCAACAAGGATTATACTTTAATTTAATGAACAATTTTCATTCATTAAAAAGCTTCTCATGTTAACCTAAAATGAATAAGGTATACAGTAAAAACCGCAATTTAAAATTTTGTTTAAATTTTACTTTACTGTTTTTTTTTTCTAAATCCAGAAATAACATACAACAGTTATAACAATTTGTGCTTGTTTACGTATATGAAAACAAATCTTATTTTCCTCTTAGATTAGTTCAAAAGTATTCGAAAACAATCAAGGAATCAATTGTGTTTTGTTTACTATTATTTAATTATATAGAGTTATTAATAAATGCATTTAAAGTAACACTAGGTAACTTTCCAACCTTTATAAAATATTTTCATAACATTAGTGATGATGTGTCTACGGACAACTAGTTCAATGACACCTATTTCATATCTTGAGGGAGTCTGTATCGCTTTCATCGGCATAAATTAACTTTTAGGAGGGTGGCAGGAACCCTGCCACAAAAATAAAACTACAAATGGCACCGCTGACGAGTTTAAGTGTGGTGGGGGGGTGGGGGGTGGCGGGGTTAACCACACTAAGCCACATGGTTGCTAACTGTCATATGCTGTTGTTTAGCCACAACTGGATTCATTACTTTGTTACTTTTCATCCTTCACACGGCTGCTGGAAACCGAAATGTTGTTTAATCCTTCTGCAGGCAGCCATTATGATTTAACGACACTATATGGTGTGCGCTGGTCCTTGTGGGAGACACAGCGCTGGTCTTCATGGGAAACGCAGTCTTCTATAAGGCAAAACACTACCGCTTTTGTCCACTGGCGTCGCTAAAATCGACCAAAACTGAAAAGCTACTAATTGTTGCTTTAAAATGTTATGTTTAAAATGTTTCCTGACTGTCTCAGGAAATTAGAATATAGTGTATTCTAATTTCCTGAGACAGTCCTGTATATATACACAGGACTGTCTCAAAAAATTAGAATATTGTGTATTCTAATTTCCTGAGACAGTCCAGTATGTACTGTATTCATTTTAAGTAAAGTTTTTAATCATTTATTTTGTGTTTTGATTTATTAATTTAGAAAATGTACTTTTATTATTATTTATTTTTAAACACAGTACTGAAGTCAATCAATTAACTGAAATCTACTTTTAAAAAAATAATTTTAAACAACTATTCTCAATTTGAAACTGAAGCATCTTTCAGACTTATATCCAGGTAAATTGCTTTGTGAGGTGACGCGGGGTTTGATCGTGTTATGGCTTTCAGACATGGGGAGATATCCCAGGAATAGCGTAGGTTGGACACTTTCACAGACCGTTCTGTGCGGGGAAGGCGGCTGGCGCGATTCCGGACATTACGTCATTTTTGGTCGACGTCGGCAACAAAATAAACCACACATTTCCAAAGATGGACGATGGACTCAAGTCCTCGGCTCTACGATACTACGATCCGGGAGCAATTTCATTTCGTTATGTTTTTAGTTTAATTTTGCGTTTTCCAACTTGCCATGTTGATAATTGCGATGTTTGTTTACCACTTTTTGTATTACTGCGAAGAAAGAGGAAATGACGATCAGCCCGCCATGATAGTTACGTCACCAGCCATCGCACTGTGACCTGGGAATTTAACGCCTACTTCCACACATACCGCTTCCCGGGAAAGTCCTGGACATTATACTAAGACGTAAGGCAGAACGATATTGGAAAGAACTGACTTTGCGACTTTTGGGGGGGTGTTGTGATTAGAGGTGGGAATCTTTGGGCACCTGATGATTCGATTACGATTAAGATTCAGAGGCTCCGATTCGATTATGAAACGATTATTGATGCCCCCCCCCTTTTTTATATATATATATATATATATATATATATATATATATGTATATATATATATATATATATATTTTTTTTTTTTTTTTTTTTTTTTTTCATGTTTTGTACATTAGTTCCAAAATTGTTCAAAAATCCTCTCAGGCTAAACCACACTACTATTTCAGTATCAAGTTAACATATACAGTAAACAAATATACAAAAATAACAGTAAATATAAAACTGGCATTTCCTTCTCCCCAGTCTTCCTCCAAACTCTGGCACCTTGATTTCCGAATGACATGCAAAATTTGCTTTCATCTGGAAAAAAGTACTTTGGACCACTGAGCAACAGTCCAGTGCTGCTTCTCTGTAGCCCAGGTCAGGCGCTTCTGCCGCTGTTTCAGGTTCAAAAGTGGCTTGACCTGGAGAATGCGGCACCTGTAGCCCATTTCTAGCACATGCCTGTGCACAGTGGCTCTGGATGTTTCTACTCCAGACTCAGTCCATGTTTCTGCAGGTCAACCAAGGTCTGGAATCGGCCCTTCTCCACAATCTTTCTCAGGGTGCAGTCACCTCTTCTGGTTGTGCAGTGTTTCCTGCCACACTTTTTTCTTCCCACAGACTTCCCACTGAGGTGCCTTGATACAGCACTCTGGGAACAGCCTATTCGCTCAGAAATTTCTTTCTGTGTCTTAGCCTCTTGCTTGAGGTTGTCAATGATGGCCTTCTAGACAGCGGTCAGGTCGCCAGTCTTGCCCATGATTGCGGTTTTGAGTAATGAACCAGGCTGGGAGTTTTTAAAAGCCTCAGGAATCTTTCGCAGGGGTTTTGAGTTAATTCGTTGATTCAGATGATTAGGTTAGTAGCTTCTTTAGAAGCTTCTTTAGAGTACCTTTTCATTGTATGCTTATTTTTTGAGATAGGGATTTTTGGTTTGTCTTGACTTTTTCTTTTGCCAAAATCATCAATATTAAAACAATAAAAGGCTTGAACTACTTCAGTTGTGTGTAATGGATCTAAAATATATGAAAGTCTAATGTTTATCAGTACATTACAGAAAATAATGAACTTCATCACAATATGCTATTTTTTTTTAGAAGGACCAGTATATTTCGATATTAAAACTAGAACAATTTTCACCAGACTTAAATAGCTCTGTTTGGAAAGACTTTGTTTGACTCACTGAGACCGATTTTTATTCATTATAGATGTCCCGATCCCATCACATGATCTGAAATTTGGTGAAAAGGATCGTGTTTTTAATTAAAATATATTTGTTTCTCTGCTTCATGCTCGTACAGCCTTTTACGCTCACTCCTGAAAAGCAGTATGATCAAACTGTTTTTCTTGGTCACCAGTGCAGCTGGGGTTTGGTTTTTAAAGTCAACGATGACTGACAGGTTTATAGCTGTGATCTAGCCAGCAACGCCTCGGCAGCTCTACAATCAAAGACACAAATGTGTTAATCGTCGTTAACCTTGGTACACAGTCTGAAGTGTGCTGTGGCAAATCATTGCATCACGAGCGTCAAAGAAAGGACTCGATACAGTAGGAGTGGGCACCTCTTGGTACCTCATGATACAATACGATCTGCGATACAAAGCTCACGATAACGATGATCTGACGATATGGCGATTCAACGATTAGCGATTCATTGGTCGGGAAAACATTCTAGGATAGCTACAAACAACTAATAAACAGAAAAACAAGCTTCTGCTGTGAATTGGAATGAGTTTATCACTAGTAGACGTCCAGTCCATTTGAACTGGGAGGGTGGCAGCGAATGAACATTCGTTCATTTGCTGCCATCCCTCCCACTTCAAACGGATTGAACGTCTATGGCCGGTAGTGGCAGCCAATGCCAGGCAATGAGATATTTTTGGGCCATTTAAGGTCATTTACCTGTTGATTTTCTGTTACTTCCTGTTGATTTTGGGGTATTTTATGGGTCACTTCCAGTTTATTTTGAGTTACAGAACAGAAAGAAACCTGGGATTAGCCCAAATGAATAGGCAGTGACTCAAACTCAACAGAAAATGGCCTGTAAATACCCTAAAATGAACAGCAAGTGACCTATAAATCCCCTGAAAATCGGACAGAATGACTGTGAATGCTCTGGTTTCGAATGAACGAACGTTCCCAGTCTAAATGTATTGGGCGTCGAGCACCATCAATGCAGCCTTAGAGTTAACTTGTTAACTTAACTTGTTGCTTCATTTTTATTTTTAGACATTGACACCTTTTTAAAACGATATCTCAATTCTTGCCAGGAGCATATCGATAACCTTTTGGGATACAAAATATCACGATATATCACCATTTCGATATTTTGTCACACCAATACGATACAGACAGATTCTTAAAATCAGGTGACTTGACTCGGACCCGGGTGCAAAAATATGTGATCGGGACATCCCTAATATTCATATAATACCATTTAATCCAAGCTAAAGGGGTTATCTGTGCATGATGAAGATTGGTGTATATAAAAAGAATACCGGAATCCATGTCTCAGCACAATTAGTGCTTTTGTGAAGAAAAACAAAAGTTTACATTAAAAACAAAAAACAATCACACGTCCTGCGATGATGATATTGCGCATGTGCACATTGTGATGGCGATCTTCAAACCATATATTGTGCAGGCGTAGTAAGGTAAATGTCCGCGTCATCTCCATGTCAGTCGAACCTGGAAATGGCTTTCACACATAAGGGCTACACGTTTAAATCCCGGGATTTAAACGGTGTTCAGGTGTGTGTAAAAGGGGCTATAGAGTACATCAATAATTTCTGCTTGTGTTATTTTACATACCGCAAACTAGCGCTCACAAACCTTTGGGGGTCCAGAAAAAACAGTTTGAGAACTGCTGCCTTACAGTCTACCCCTCCTTTCCCCAAATAAAAATAACATCATTACAAATGTGTCCGATTGACATCGACCACTCGTAGAACCCGCCCCTCCTCAACTGGTGTCAAGGCCCAATAAATCATCCCGTATCAAAGCGGCTATGTATCGCTTCTTACATTTCAACATGTGTGGAATCAGAGCGTGTCTGTCATCGAAGGGTTAGGAGGGGAGGGGAGTCATTCCCAGTGTAATGCGCAACATATGTGCCATTGATTGGCCCTTAGTTTACCTGAAAGCATGTAAACCTGTAGTCTGCAATCAACATGGCGGATAAGTACCCAAAACAGCGAAAGTACTCACGAGCTGTTCTGAAGTAGAAGCATAAGGACCTTTGTAAAAACATTGTTTAAAAACAAAACTAATGAAATCTATTGTTTGTGAAATTATTGTTAATAAAAGGAAAAAAATCACAATTTATCAACTAAAACACTGCTCTTGTATTTTGGAAGGAAACAGAAGAAGAAAACCACGGACAATAAGGTGGTACAAAACAGAAGAAAGAAATAATAACAGGACATGATGGTGGACAAGTGGTTAGCATACCTATCTCCTGAGGTGGTAAGTAACACATTACACTTACTCAATTACATTTACTAGTAACTTTTTGAGAAAATTGTATTTCTAAAGGCTGATTTATCCTTCTGCGTTCTGTTGATGGCGGAGGACGGTGTAAACCCTACATCGTCATTGACCATTTGAAGTTTTGCGTCATTGCTCTGTAATTCACTGCCAAGCCACTAGAGGGATCTGGCTTTGTCTTTGTACGGTTTTGGGGAACTCTTGTCGAATTCTTTTCCTCCGGTCATCGATGGCAATGGTAACGGGGATAGAACTCGTGTATTTGGCGCTGCCGCTAATCAATACTGAACAACAAATGTTGTTTATACAAATGTTGAGACGACACAGAAGATGTTTGCGGAGGTGTTTGCATGTTTGAAACTGGCGGCGTTGTTGTGTTAGACCGGGAACAACGTTCTGAGGCCTTTGACGTACACGTCACGACGTGTTGACGTGACGCGTAGTCAGGATTTTTTGGAGCGTACATCAGGCTACAGCGTAGGGTCCAAATTAGGGTTGGGAACCTCTTGGTACCTCACGATACAATACGATTTGCGATACAAAGCTCACGATAACAATGATCTCACGATACGGCGATACAACGATTATCGATACATTGGTCAGGAAATCATTCTAGGATGTTCTACAAAAATACCGAATTGGCCCGAATATAAGACTGTGTTTTTTGCATTGAAATAAGACTGAAAAAGTGGGAGTCGTCTTATATTCGGGGTCTAGACATTACACCCATTCACGACGCTAGATGGCGCCAGATATCAATTAAGCGAATGCTGATCTTAAAAAGTAATGTTCTGTCATGACAGATCTCAGCTACTCTCAAGTTTAACCAGTTTGCATTATTTTATTGCAATGTTTTTCCTTATTCAGATTTGTTTCAAGACTACAGTTACAGTTAGACCTCACTTTGATGGTAAATGCAGTTATGGCAATTTTATTGTTTTATCACAATAGATTTGTTTATTTACATTTCAAAAACCAGAAGCCATTCATTTATGAATGTGATTGCACTTTAGTTTACATATTTAAATGTTCAGATATTAAGATTTGAATGAGGCAAAATAACATGCTTTTTATCTCAAATATATTGTTATAATGATTTGTTTCAGATGTACTGTAAATATTTTCTGCATAAGAATTAACTTGGTGTTCAAAAAGTCTTTTTTCAAACTTGAGTCTTGAAAAAGAGGGGGTCATCTTATAATCAGGACCGTCTTATATTCAGGCCAATACGGTAATAAACAGAAAAAACAAGCTGTTTTCAACCTTCTGGTGTGAATTGGAATGGGTTTATCACTAGTAAACGTCCAGTCCGTTTGAACTGGGAGGGTGGTCCCTCCCACTCCAAACGAAATGGACATCTATAGCGTTCAATGGCAACCAATGAGTTCATTTTGGGCGCATTTCAGGCCATTTGCTGTTGATTTTTAGTCACTTTGCACTTTGATTTTGGGACATTCATGGATGGATCAATACCTGTTTATTTTGGGGCATCTATGGGTCACTTCCGGTTTATTTCGGGGTAAAGAACAGGAAGTGACCCAAGAATCTCCCCAAATGAATAGGCAATGACTTAAACTCAACAGACAAATATCTTTAAATGCCATAAAATGAACAAAAAGTGACCTGTAAGCACCCCAGCGATATATCGATTCTTGGCAGGGGCATATCGCTAACCTTTTGGGATACAAAGTATCACGATATATCACCATTTCGATATTTTGTCACACCCCTAGTCCAAATCGGGTCTGCGTTAACGGTGTAGGTCCGCTGTCAATGGAACGCAGTCGCATAAATCAGCCTTCAGAATAGGCAACACTAGAGTCCTTACATTTTTACTCTTCATTATACATATTAGATTTGACTTTAGTTTTGTGAGAGATGCTCACAGTGGCTGTAACAGTTTACCCAATGAGACGTCGCAACAATAATCACATAACTCCATTATACCAAGCAGACATAACAACACGGTCTCATGACCACACACAAACTTGCAGTTGGAAGTCCTATGATAACGTGATATCATTAGAGCAGCGTAAAAAAAAAAAAAAAATCAACCATTTGACATAGAGCGCTGCCGTCAACATAACTTCAAAGTGAAGTAAACCGGAAACATGATCGTTTTATTTTCATGGTAGGAGAAATATTTTCTCCTCTAGAGGGCATGCGTGCTCTTTAGACGGGTGATGTTTCTTTTCTGTGTATTTTTCTAATTGAATTTAATGATTTTTGTGTATTGTTTTGGTCTAATATGGCCATGTAACCGATACAGTATAATAAAAAGAAAAAATCTGACATTGTAAGCAGGTAATCATTACTTGAGTATTCTTTTAAACAAATACTTTTTTTACTTGTATTTGAGTACATTTTTTGGATGCCGATTTTTATTTTTAAAGAAAGAAAGGAAAACCGTTGACAAGAAGGTATGTACAGGGGAAGAAAGGAAAAAAGAAAAACATTAGAATCGAAAATTCAACTATGATTGGAATTTAGAGTAAATTATATTTTTACTTGTGGTAATGTACATTTTTTACTACTACAGTGGTACCTCTACATATGAAATTAATTCGTTCCAGGGCCTTGTTTGTAAGTCGAAATGGTCATATGTCGAGCAGGATTTTCCCATAAGAATACATTATAATCCCATTAATTCGTTCCACAGCCTGAAAACCTACACTAAATCCTTAATAAATGCTGCTGGTACTATTGCAAATAGCAATTCCACAGAGCAAAACAAATAAAGTATGAATAAAAATCGTAATAATAATATAGTAATAGTAATAATAATAATACCTGTAATAATGTAACGAATGGGGTTTTAATGTGGCGGAAGTGTTCTGCGCTGTGTACCTGAACGCACCGTGAGGGAGTGAGGACTTTTTACTTTTACTTTGTTCAGCTGGGGCGGACAATAGGCATGTTGTGTTGCACAGGTTCTGAAATAAATGAATAAAAACCTGACGGAGCTGGTGATTTTTTTGCGATGTCATCACAATAATAATTGTCACCTTAACTTATAAAGACTGGCGAACGGAGGTCGGAGGAGGACCGTCGAGATTGAAGACATTCTACGGCTGTCAAGTCAGTTCACGGACGCGCCCAGCATGCTCATATTTTTGTATCATTTCCATCGCCATTTCTATGGTAGGCCTCACCTTTTTCCTTTTTTCGCCACCTGCATGAACATTCTTGGAACCCATGTTGATTTCTCTCACAAGAAAATCCGCTGTGCGTCAGTCTTGCGGGAAAACAAAGTAACTGCAGCGCTGTCATAAATCGTCGTATTTCGAGCGTGTCGTTGGATGTAGAAACAAGTGGCGAGTCAAATTTTACGTCGGATGTCGAAAAGATCATGTGTTGAAGCGATTGTATGTTGAGGTACCACTGAACTTTTTTTGTCAGGACATAGGTAAGTAACTTTGCAGGGCCCCAGACTAACATTTTTTTACTAGGACCACAGTGGCCCTTAACTTAAAATTTTAAAGGCGCAGAAGATTCAGCTCGTTATATTACCGCGAACTAGTCAATTTAACCATGAAAGAGTTTGTCACCAAAAAAAAAAAACCCAACAACAACAAAAAAAACCGCAATATTACTGGTTGCGCATGGCGAGTAGATGAAAAATATACCCACACTGGTTCTAATTTTTGTCGCAAAATTCCCTCATTGGGAGGCAGTCTGGAGCCCTGCATGGCATTTTTAACAATGCAGTTTTGACTGAGTAAGGTGCACACAGAATACAGTAGATGTTGTTTCAAAAGGTAAAAAGTCACCAAGAAAAGAAACACGTACCAATAGAGTATTTGTAATTTGTTACTTTCCACTACAGCCGTAAACCACAAAAGTGGACCCCGAACATACCAGAAATGGCCTTCAATTCATCTTCATGTCATTAATGGGCCGCACTGTCATGTCAGGTTTTAAGTTCCCCAACAAGTGTCCGTGCGCTTGCGTGTGCGCATGTGTGAGAGCGTGTATGGTTTGTCTTTGCTGCTTAGTGGGGACCACCACCTGATAGCACACCTACTTACAGTACATGCTGGGGGGAAAAGCAATGAGTAATTGAAAAGAAGCGTAGGGAAATGCCCAGACATATTTGTTAGCATTAACTCCACAAGACCACAAAAAAATTCAATGTGTTCTTACTGCTGTCTGATATCACATTCTCGTATGATATTTTCTAATAATTTTATAAATTGTGATTCATTGACCTGTTTTGCACAAGTACCAATCGTTTTAAATAAAACAACAAATTGAATCATGTTGTCCAAATGTTTCACTGCGATCATATCTGCAATAAAAAGAATTACATACTATTTTTGTTTATATGTACATAACTTGTAGTATTTCCTTGTAACAACAAAATCCATGTTAGTCCTTCTGCATTCGGCAAATGTAATATAATTTGTAATTTCACCTCATTTTGGTCACTCAAGTGGCTGGCGTATCAATATATACCTCATGTCAACACAGGCTGACCAATTGTTACAATTTTGTCCACGAATAATCAATGAAGTTATAAGAACAATCATAAAATCTCATCTACGTCTCATTTACGTCGTGCTGAATCCATTTTTGGAGATTCCATGGGTTCCTCTGACTTGATTTTGAAGTTTTAACTTTGTCAACACACTGCTTACTTTAACTGCAATTCATGTAGTTCTTTCTAAACCGGAAGTTCGGAGCAGACATTTTCCAAGATGACGCCGCCCATATTTCGCTCAGGAAACTTGTCTATAACTCTGAATTTAAATTGCAACTAACCTTGGATACCATTTTACCAGATTTACACTACAATTTGCGCCACTAACGGATAAAATGGGCCATATTATCTGTATTTCTGGTGGAAAATTTTGGTACCTTTAATAAACAATGACATCTTTTGAAATCGATATGTAGATTCTCGGCGTGAGCATATCGATAACTTTTTGGAATATAAAGTATCACAACAAGTCGCTATCTCGATATGCTGTCAAAGCCTATTCGACATTGTCAAAGGCAGCGCTGAGGTCAGAGCCAATTGTAGTCTGCAAGTCAGAATGTTTGTGGCTTCACTTTCCGAAGCAGAGACCAGTGTGTAAAATAAAATGTTGTTGAAAACAACCGCGTTGCACCCGGTTAAAGAGCGTAGCGTTGTACTTCGGCAAAATGGAAAAAGCTTTATCCCCATCCGGCACGTACAGCTGCCGCACTGTCTTGAATTTCCTCCATGCTGCACTTTCAAAAAGAGCAGATTGGATTTCCATCGCCATTTTTTTTTTTTTGCCACAAAAGATTTATCTCCACGTCGTCCTCCCCGATAGTCGCCTGGCTTTTACCGAAGACGGCGGTCCCGTAAGCGGCCGATACCTTTTGGAAAAACACTATTGGTTTCACATATGGCCACTTGGCAAGGGTTTTACACAGCTCTGGTTTTTTCAATTTCAAAGGTGTTGGCTTAAGACGAGGTCAATTTTACAGCTGAAGGTGAGAGAGGTAGTGCTTTACTGCCCAGATAAAGCCATAAAAAGCAGAGAAGCTCTTTTAAATCTCACGCTGACAACAGCGAGACTTTCATTTGAATTTGATTGCATTGTGTTCAAGCTAAACAGCAGCAAAATTTTTAATTCTGTTTTTTTAATGCATTTCGCAACCTCTGCAAACCATTCTGACATCAATCATCAAGACAGCATTATTTGTCCCGTAATGTCAAGTTTTTAGAAGAAAAAGCAACTTTTTGAAAACTATGAAGAAAATCAAAAAATATTTTACAATCACAATAAAGATCCTATTCTGTTTCTCAACCGATTCAAACCATCCGATTCAAACCATTTTAATGTTAAATATTTAGCTAATTCATGACAAACATTCCATTATTATTGACATCTCCAGGATTCATTCTCTTTCTGGAATTTCATGCAAGAAACAAAACCATTTACCAAAAAACCAAACCAAACCAAACTTCTCCACCAGTGGAGAAGTTTGACAGATAACAGTTACTCCATCAATTTAAGTAATAAATTAATCAAATTACTGCAAGTCCATATGTTCGGTTCCCAAATTTATCATCTCCAGGATTCATTCTCTTTCTGGAATTTCATGCAAGAAACAAAACCATTTACCAAAAAACCAAACCAAACCAAACTTCTCCACCAGTGGAGAAGTTTGACAGATAACAGTTACTCCATCAATTTAAGTAATAAATTAATCAAATTACTGCAAGTCCATATGTTCGGTTCCCAAATTTATGGATACATTTTAGGGCTGCAGCTATCGATTATTTTAGTCGTTGATTAATCGATGAACCAGTTAGTTTGAATAATCGAGTAATCGGATAAGGAACATGAAAATTTAAAATACCTTAACTGAGCCTCAAACACTATAAGAAAATAAATAAATGGATCTAAGTACAACAACAGAACAATTGGCTGACCTAGATAGCAAAAATCCACTAGCTTATAAATGCTAACTTTTTTTTTTTGTACAATTTCCTTTACAAATGGTTCAAACACACATTCCCACAAAAAACGGCTAATATACTTATGAACTAAATCGCGTTCGTGTGATGCATTCAATTGCGTTCAAAAGTGATCACAAAATAATGACAGTCTAGAAGGTGTAGTAATTTCGAAATTTACCGCGGGCGAGTAATGAGTTTCCGCTTCAGAGTTAAAATGCGTGGACGATGACGTAATATACAGTGGGGCAAATAAGTATTTAGTCAACCACCAATTGTGCAAGTTCTCCTTCTTGAAAAGATTAGAGAGGCCAGTGATTGTCAGCATGGGTAAACCTCAACCATGAGAGACAGAATGTGGGAAAAAAAATCACATTGTTTGATTTTTAAAGAATTTATTTGCAAATCATGGTGGAAAATAAGTATTTGGTCACCTACAAACAAGCAAGATTTCTGTCTGTCAAAGAGGTCTAACTTCTTCTAACGAGGTCTTACGAGGCTCCACACATTACCTGTATTAATGGCACCTGTTTGTCATTATCGGTATAAAAGACACCTGTCCACAAGCTCAGTCAGTCACACTCCAAACTCCACTATGGCCAATACCAAAGAGCTGTTGAAGGACACCAGAGACAAAATTGTAGACCGGCACCAGACTGGGAAGACTGAATCTGCAATAGGTAAAACTCTTGGTGTAAAGAAATCAACTGTGGAAGCAATTATTAGAAAATGGAAGACATACAAGACCACTTATAATCACCCTCAATCTGGGGCTCCAAGATCTCACCCCGTGGCGTCAAAATGATAACAAGAACGGTGAGCAAAAATCCCAGAACCACACGAGGGGACCTAGTGAATGACCTACAGAGAGCTGGGACCACAGTAACAGAGGCTACTATCAGTAACACAATGCGCTGCTAGGGACCCAAATCCAGCACTGTCAGACATGCCCCTCTGCTGAAGAAAGTACTCGTCCAGGCCCGTCTGCGGTTCGCTAGAGAGCATTTGGATGATCCAGAAGAGGACTGGGAGAATGAGTTATGGTCAGATGAAACCAAAATAGAACCTTTTGGTAGAAACACAGGTTATCGTGTTTGGGGAAGAAAGAATACTGAATTGCAGCCGATGAACACCATACGCACTGTGAAGCATGGGGGTGGAAACGTCATGCTTTGGGGCTGATTTTCTGCAAAGTGACCAGGACAACTGATCTGTGTAAAGGAAAGAATGAATGGGGCCATGTATCGAGAGATTCTGAGTGAAAATCTCCTTCCGTCAGCAAGGGCATTGAAGATGAGACGTGGCTGGGTCTTTCAGCATGACAATGATCCTAAACACGCAGCCAGGGCAACAAAGGATTGGCTTCGTAAGAAGCATTTCAAGGTCCTGGAGTGGCCTAGCCAGTCTCCAGATCTCAACCCCATAGAAAATCTGTGGAGGGAGTTGAAAGTCCGTGTTGCCCAACGACAGCCCCAAAACATTACTGCTCTAGAGGAGATCTGCATGAAGGAATGGGCCAAAATACCAGCAACAGTCTGTGAAAAGCTTGTGAAGAGTTACAGGAAACGTTTGGCCTCCGTTATTGCCAACAAAGGGTACATAACAAAGTATTGAGATGAACTTTTGGTATTGACCAAATACTTATTTTCCACCATGATTTGCAAATAAATTATTTAAAAGTCAAACAATGTGATTTTCTGTTTTTTTTTCCACATTCTGTCTCTCATGGTTGAGGTTTACCCATGTTGACAATTAAAGGCCTCTCTAATATTTTCAAGTGGGAGAACTTGCACAGTTAGTGGTTGACTAAATACTTATTTGCCCCACTGTATGAGGCTGCTCCTTTCTACGCATGCGAAGTTTGTGCAAATGCTGGCGTACCTTGCAGAAGCGGGGGGGCCTTAAACGCACCTTAAACGTAAGTGTGGACAGGTATAAAATAATCGTCAAAATACCCTGGAGAAAATGATCGGTCCTAGTGTAGACGTAGTCTAAGTATGAAGTCCTACTCCTCCGTCATTTGAAACTGATCAACTTGAAAGTTGGTAGCTATGTACAGTAAGGTCAATCGATCCTCTAAGCCCGATTTGTGCTCTCGTCATCACAGCCTTCTGCGTGAAATGTACTGTAGCACACTCGTGCTTTTTTAAACAAGAAATAAAAGCATTCAATTCAATAGAGATTTTAGATCAATCCAATACTTCGCACCTCAACTACAAAATATACAAAGTCGTGAGAAATGCTAACAAATTTGTCTCAATTTCAGACTGACCATTACAGCCTCAAAAGTTACTTCATGTTCAACATTCCAAAAATGATTTACCTTTTGAAAGTTCACCGATTTACAGGGGGAAAAAAACGTAATATCTAACCACTATAACATCAAAATCCTCAAACATTTAACTAGTCACAACCTTGACATAGTCATGGTGCTCAAACCATTGCGATAGAACTTTTTGATGGCATGGTGCAAATTCTCGGGATTAGCGTAAATGACGAGTAATCGGAGGCTCCCTGGATACAGGAGAGCCTCTGGATTAAAGGTTCAAGTTGCAGTTGACGTCCCCTAACAGCCAGTATTCCTGCTCGAAGCAGCAAGGCGGAACGCTTTGAGATGTGCACTGTGGGAACGCTCGCCCACTGAGGATAAGATAAGATAAGAAGTCCGGGAAGTGACTTCTCATTTTTCCCCCAATTAAACTGGGAAATGAGATTGCAATAGACTAAAATGTCTCCTGGGATGCATTCCAACTTCAAACCATTTGGTTTGATTTAATGCAGGAAGGAAACTTAAATGTTTGGCCCCTGCGCTCCCCCTACAGGTGTGAAATGTAATTTATTGGACAAATTATTGCAGTGACCCCTCGTTTTTTGTGGTTAATGGGGACCAGAAACCCGCCGCAATAAGTGAAAAACCGCGGAGTAGTGCACCCCCCCAAAAAACGTGTATACTTTTATATATTTATATATTTTAGTAAATGGTTTTCAAGCACTTCAAATGTAATAATTATAAGTTTTTAAAATGTTACTGTCCTACCGAATTATTTTTAAACAAGAATAAAGTAAAACAATGCTTGTCTTTATTAAATGCTTCATTGAGTGGGTTCACTCAAATCCGCTCAAGCTGCTCACTTACTCACAATGAGTTGCCACAGCAACTGTTTAACAGGTTTAACGATGATTGACACATGCGGTGCTTTTAAGGTTTGGGTTCCAGGCATCTGTTACAAGATCAAACATTAAATGTCTGTCAATCATTGTTAACTTTAATAAGCAACTATAGTGCACTGGCTGACGAACAAAGAGCAGGGAGAGGGAGGGAGGGAGAGTGAGACTTTGCGATCGTCTCGGGACAGCTTATCTGTATTTTATTTTATTTTATTTTTTTCATTGGAAAAAAATCCGCGATGGACTGAGGGCGAAGTTTGAAGCCCGAAGTAGCGAGGGATCACTGTATTGCCTTTACACTGCAGGACTTGGGTGAATCGTTTTCAATATCCTTCCACTCGAAAAGCATCCTTGGATTATTGGCAGGATGTGACATGACCAAAATGAGTAGCATCAATCTGTATGAATATATTGATCATCTTTGGAATGTAACCGCTAACATTTTTTGTGTGTGTGCTCATCACAATTTCCAGCTGTTTTACAAGAATTCTATTTGTTACTGCAGTCCCTTTAATCTGTAACAAGCTCAGGGTTGGGCATCATTTGAATTTGAACCGTTCTGATTCTGATTCCACGTTTCGATTCCGGTTCCAAACGATTCTCAATTCCGATTATTTTAATAGGCAGAGTTAAATAAAAAAAAAAAAAAAGCATATTTTTTATTAATTTTCTTAACTTGATTCTTTTTTTTTGATTATATGAACTTCTCACAGGGCTATTTTTAATTGGTATATAAATATGAGTCTTTGAACTTGAATATGATGAAGTTTCTTTCCACAGGAGTGCATTTTCACAAAGATGTTTATTTTTCAAAAGCTCACGGAGAAAACATTTACACGTTATTTTGCCTATGTTTTAGAGTGTCTTATGCTGCAGGCATTTTATTGTATTACATTGTTTGTTTTAGGTGGTATTTCTACCAGTTAAGGGTTAGGCGACGAGTGTTCGGTCCATGATTTTAAGTTGAATGCTTTTTAAGTTTGATTTCTTTCTATACTGATACATTGTTCATCCATCCACAAGATGTCACTATTGTAACTCCGGACTCCAGAGTTTTTCTTTGTTTTTGATATGTGTGCTTGGCTTTCCCTAGTGGTGACTTACTGGAAGCAACAGGCAAAAAGAACTTTAGTTGGAAAAGAATCCATGAGGTGCACAGAGGCAACACACCTCCTCTGCACTACACATCGTTGGGAACCCTTGATAAAACAAAATCTGTAAATTTGCACGTTTTAACAGAGGGTCTGATATCGTTTCGGTGTGTATATTGTTACTTTGTTGCCATTTATGTGAAGCGAAGCAACACGTTCTAGTGCCAAGCTAAATTAGCTACTTCATTAAATTTGCTAACTGAGCTAGTGTTTATGAGGCTTCTCTTTTGTGGTGTTTGGCAGCTATTTTTCCGGTCAGCAGTCAGGGCATTGAGAATTTAAATCGAAAGTAAAAAATTCGAAAGGTTCTGGGAGAACCGTAGAGTTAGTCCCGAATCCCATCAATGCTCGATGCCCGACCCTAAACAAGATGTATTATTGTTTATTTCTATTTGACTCAAACAGCGTTATTTTTGAAAATTGATATTAGAAAGTTATTTGCTTGCAGCAAGTATAAATTATCAAGGAGGAATGAGAGAGGTAAGCTAGGTAACCCACCTAGGCAACATAAACCACTTTTAGGTCACAACCTACCAGTTGAGAAACACTGATTATTCTATAAAAGTTACAGTGGTATACAGTATCCCCATTTCTGTTCAGAAAAAAGTAGAGCAGCATAGTGCGGGAAGAGGTCACTTTTGTTTTGTTTTTTTGTACAGAAACTTGTATTTTGGTCAAGTGACTTTGGTCAAAAGGGAGGGTGAGAATAAATCAAATTAAATGAAATCATATTAGTTTTAAGGTCTATTTCTGACTTTTTGCTCGCTTTTCAGTGCCCTGCTGTGCCCCAGTATTGTATTAGGTCTTCTTGGATGCAGAAAATATGTTATCGGCAAATCCCTAATCTTTATCTCTGGATTTTTATCTGGGTCTTTGAAAAAGACCCAGATAGTGTTATTCTGGTTTTTAAATTTTTTTTAATGGGATTTAATGGGACGATCGGCACCGTTCAAGTATCCACACGTCCAGAATTTTTGCGCGACGCAGGGAATTTTTCAAACGGCTCCGAAAAATTTTCTGTTGCGCCGCAAACAGCAATTTCCAGAAAAAAAAAACTTTTTTTAAAATGTATCTAGTCCTACAATTTATGACCACATTACATAATTTAGGTATTAAAAAATTCCGGGACGGTGAGGGGCATAAAAGTGTATTCAGAATTTGGAAAAAATTTACGGTCCAAATTTTTTCCCATTCATTTTCAATGGATAAAAAAAAAAAATGTCCTCAAATCAACAGGAACTGTTCAGATATCAATGGGGCGTGTCCACCAAATGTCCCCGAATCCATTGACACTTATGGAGGGTGCTGCCATTGACGTCCATGGATGTCCAAACTTCCCATTAATTTCCAAAGGCATTTAATCATGTTTTTTCATTCTATTGATGCTAATGTACTTTGATTCCATTGACGCCTATGTAAGTCGATACCATTGACGTTCATGGACGTCCCAAAATTTTCCCATTCATTTTCAAAGGCAAAAAAAAAAAAAAAAATTCCCCAGATCAACAGGAAATGACCAGATATCAATACGACGTGTCCCACAAATGTCCCCGATTCCATTGACGCTTATGGAGGGTGCTGGCATTGACGTCCACGGACGTCCAAATTTTTTCCCATTCATTTTCAATGGCAAAAAAAGGTCCCGAAATCAACAGGAAGTGACCTGATATTGTCCCTGAAATGTCCACAAGCCAACCTGGGCGGGGTTAAGATCTGTATCACCACAGAGCAAAGACCCAGAGTCATTTCTCCAGAAATTGCAGTTTCTAGTTTGGTTGCTTGTAGCTCTTAACTCATTCACTGCCGTTGACAGTTATAGACATCAAATCCATTTAACAGAGAAGGCTAGCAGTGGGTGATCATGTTTTACTGCCATTGAATATGTCCAATCCATTTTGACTAAGAGGGTTGGCAGCCAATGAGTAAATATTTAAAAATGAAAAAATACATTAGACTTTCATTAGCAGGCCACCTGATCTGACGGTATGGCCTTACATGTCAGGATTGTTCTATTTTTAGACAATACATGAAAATGAGAGTCAACAAGAAATTGGTGGCACGACCACATCAGCGTGACGACCCTTCTCCACGTCAAGGTTGCTGTCCGTTTCGTTGCAACATTTGCGCATTGATCCGTCCGCCCTTGATCTCACCCATGCCCTATCGGCCTGAGCGCCCGTTAACCAAGTTAACCTTCTCCACGCCGCGCCGTTTCTTGACCCTAAGCCTGGCAGACAGACAGTTTTGCCTACGCTTACCTCGACATAAAAAGCAGGGTCGTCATTATCGAATAAATCAAGGCTGTCAAAATGCGCTTGCGTAGATCACGTAACACACACACATACTCATTGAAGAGGCAGAGAGGGACTTCTTACTCCTAATTTAATAGGCGATTAAAGGGTAATCAAAGCAATAACAGACAGAATTATTAATTGGCAAATGTGATTTTGAATGTCACTATTGTTAATTTTTGCACTAACACCTGTGGGCCTTTGTTTTTGTACTTAATACTTTTACCGTATATGGTTATTACTCAATTTAGTTTGAAATTTTAGAATGGTAACACATATTTCCAAAACGATCAATCATTTGTTCATTTTCTGTGATGCCTTTCCTCACTAAAATTAAAGACAGAGTTTAGGAATTAAAAGTATCTAAATTGAAAAAATATATATGTGGCGGAAAACACAGACAAGACTGAAAAAGCCGTTTCTGCTCTTGCACTCCTCTTTAAAAGAAACTGCTGTATTTTAAGCCAAAACAACTGTTGTGTTTGATAGAACAATATGTCTATATGCTGCCATAGCAGATTCATGGAGCATTAAGCCCCCGAACTATTTTTAATTTGTCCGTTTTACCCTGAAACCCTCCGTTTACAGACGTCGCGCAACCACTTTTGTTTCAACCCGGCCATAAAACGAAGGTAATTCATTATATGTATTATTCAAAATGTCTGTCATTTTTAGCTTAGAATCATTAATTGATGTCTCATATTTCGTTTAAAAAAAAAAACAAAAAAACGACTTTAAAAAATTATTCACTCACATATTTTAAATTTTTAAATTATGTCACAATGAAAAAAATGGCGTCTGTAAAAAAGTCAGGGATATCTACCTCATAACTATCGCTTAATTGGACTTTTTTTGTTAATGTCGCATTTTCTCCGATATGTTAGATGACAAATAATCGATCCACACAAAAAAAAAAAAGGAAAAAAAAACGTTTATAAGGGTAAATACATGAAAAAGAACATCTCGACCACTCCTTGATGTCTGCGATTTCTGCATCATGACCCATGTTATATTACCGCTTTTCACCCATAAAATCCCCCAAAAATCCAGCTGTGGCCATTCACAGCTGTGTCTTGACACTCAGTGGTACATGCTTCATTGAGTTTTTGGATCGTAACAAGGTAAGTACGCGATAATATCTCCTTAAAGTCATGGCGTCTGTAATTCTGCTCTTGCGTGCTCTCACCCCGAGATAGGGTTGTGCTGTTTAAAAAACTTTTTTTTTAAATGCCCTCCTGTCCAAAATTTTTCTTCCCCCAGAAAATTGAGATTTTAAGCTTTCCAATGATGTATCACACGAACATATCAGACAGTTTTGAAATTTGGCCAAATTGGGGGTCTCAGAGCGGAACTTCAAGTCACCTGAGTGTTTTCCCCCACATACATACATTGAGGATACTTGGTTTTTGATATAATGATATTTTCAGATATTTTTAAACTGATTTCATGTTAGCTATTTGGAGTGACTTACTAACTACCAATGAGCTGATCTAAAATATGAAGATTTTCTTTTTATGGTCACATTTTACTATTATTAATATGAGTAATTTTTAGAGAGTATTTAGTAGAATAAAAAAGGACTTTTGAACACATTCAGTCATTTTCTGTATATAGTGAGGAAAATAAGTATTTGAACACTGCGATTTGGCAAGTTCTCCCACTTAGAAATGATCGGCATGTTTGAAATGTTCATGGTAGGTGCTTGTCCACTGTGAGACACAAAAGAAAAACAAATCCAGAAATCACTGTATGATTTTTTTTTTTTTTTTTACAATACAATTTATTTGTATTATACTGCTGCAAATAAGGATTTGAACCCATTTTTATTAGCTAGAATTGTGAGCCTCAAGGACCTGTTAGTCACCTTTAAAAAGTCCAACGAATAAGTGGAGTGGAGGTAGACTTTATAAGACATTTTGACCTGTTTGAGGTGGTTAGCTTCATATAAACACCTGTCCAACCCATACAATCAGGAAGACTCCAATTACTGACATGGTCAAGACCAAAGAGCTGTCCAAAGACACCAGAGAAAGAATTGTAGACCTCTACAAAGCTGGAAAGGGTTACGGGGCAATTGCCAAGCAGCTTGGTGATATAAGATCCACCATTGGAGCAATTAGTAGAAAATGGAAGATGCCAAACATGAATGTCAATCTCCCTCGGACTGAGGCTCAATGCAAGATCCACCTCGTAGGGTCTCAATGATCCTAAGAATGGTGAGGAATCAGCCAAGAACTACACAGGAGGAGCTGCTCAATGACCTGAAAGGAGCTGGGACCACCAGTTCCAAAGTTACTGTTGGTAATACACTAGGACGTCATGGTTTAAAATCACGCATGGCATGGAAGGTTCCCCTGCTTAAACCAGCAAATGTCCAGGCCCGTTTAAGTTTGCCAATGACCATTTGGATGATCCCGAGGAGTCATGGGAGAAAGTCATGTGGTCATATGAGATCAAAATGGATCTTTTGTCTTAATTCCACTCATACTGTTTGGAGGAAGAAGAATGATGAGAACCATCCCAAGAACACCATCCCTACTGTGGAAGCATGGGGTTGATAGCATCATACTTTGGGGGTGTTTTTCTGCTTATGGGACTAGACGACTGCACTGTATTTAAGAGAGTATGACCAGGGCCATGTATTGTGAGATTTTAGGGAATAACCTCCTTCCCTCAGTTAGAACATTGAAAATGGGTCGTGACTTCCAACATGACAATGGCCCGAAGCAGACAGCCAGAATAACCAAGGAGTGACTTTGTGAAAAGCATATCAAGGTTCTTGATGGGCCTAGCCATTCTCCAGACCTAAACCCAATAGAAAATCTTTTGAAGAAGGTGAAACTCTGTGCTTCACAGTGACAGCCCAGAAACCTGATTGATCTAGAGAAGATCTGTGTGGAGTAGTGGTGCAAAATCCCTGCTGCAGTCTTGCAAACCTAGTGAAAAGTTAATGGAAACGTTTAACTTCTGTAATTGTAATCAAAGGCTACTGTCCCAAATATTAACATTGATTTTCTCAGGTGTTTAAATGCTTATTTTCAGCTGTATAATACAAATAGTTTAAAAAAAAAAAACAGACACTGTGATTTCTGGATGTTTTTCTTTAGATTGTCTCTCACAGTGGACAAGCACCTACCATGAAAATTTCAAAACCGCCCATCATTTCTAATTGGGAGAACTTGCAAAATCGCAGGGTGTTTAAATACTTATTGTCCTCACTATAAGTATTACAGTTACATTATGCTATTTTTTTTTCTTTAATTATTTTACACTATTCCAAATAACTTTTTATTATACTGTAGTTATGTAGGACGAATAAAATTAGATGTATAATTTTAATCAAATGAGAACCAGTATAAAACACATTTGAATTAGGTACAAAAAATATTTTAATTTATGCATTTTAATCTGATATTGTATTAAATAGCTGAGTGAATATTGCTCTGTCTATGTAAAATAAACACAAATTTCCACAACATTAGCTCACCTGAACAGAGGCACATTATTTCAGTTTTGTGTGTTTACACGCATGTGCGCGTGTGCACGTTTGTATGCTATGATGGAGGGGATGCAACAAGGGCGGCATGATTGTCACATTGATTAACTCTTCACTGTGACAATAAACTCTGTACCACTGGGACCCTGACAAATCTGACACACACACATTGCACGTGCTCCCCCGGGGTCTTGCTGGACGGCATTCTCCATTTCATAAACACATTCACTTCATAATTGAAAAGGAAACCCGGGGGCGTGTTTGGCCACTTAATCCTTTTAAGGTGCTTGTGTGTGTGTACATTCGTGCGCTCGGTGGACATGACCCAACACCCCCATGAGGGACTCCACCACCCCCACTTCCACCTCTCCGCTGTGGGGTCACGGCAGGTTAATGAATGATTATTTCTCACTTTGTAACACAATGGAATACCCCGTTAAGGACAGCCCCCAACTCCTCTGCCCCCTCAAGCATCCTTAGTGGTACAGGCTGCTCTGGAGGTGCACACGACATATGCAAGTACATAAATAAACGTGATGTTTTTTTGTACCTTTTAAACATGATGATGGAGTTGGTGTACCCCCATCAGCCTTTATTAAACCTCAGACTTGCCAATATTGTGAGTCAGTAAATATTATAGACCAAGGAGTAGCGTGGCAATTTTCACAACCCATTGTAGTCACTTCACAATGTGTCATGTTCCCTTTTACTGTTTTTTTTTTTTTTTAAGCTACTATTTTCATCCAATTTAGTGTTTTAACTTTACAAAATAGTACGAAATATCGTGCTTTTATTTTCTCCCTGCCTCACCTCTGTTAACCTGCATTAGTGTCTACCTTTTTGCCTTCCCATTAGTGCCACAATAATCTAAATGTGAGACACCATTACTTTGAAAATGAGCAAAAATTCCTCTAAGTAATTTAGAGTCTAGTGATACACCCACTGTGCATTCGCCCCTTCTACCATAAAAGAATATATCTCCACAGACGTCTAATTCATTTAACCTGGGAGTACTTGCCGTTAATTCTCATATTTCAGTGCCATTGACAGCAACGAATGTTAATTTGGCCCTTCCAGTGAAAATAGATTGAAGGTTTAGCGTAGTCAATGGCAGCCAGCGAGTTACAGGGTTCGTAAGGGTCCTAGAAAGTCCTTGAAAATGCTTGGAAGTGTTAGGGACACAATATTTTTCAGCACCCTGTTTAAATATATGAATTATTATACTAAGGAAAATACCAATCACTTTGCTTCATAGCTGCTACACGCTCGTTCTAAAGTTGTGTTCCCTTGATGTCCCATGTCACATCGTCGCTCCGAAGAACTCAGTGCATTTGAGCCCGCACGTAATTTGGAGTTTAATCAAGGAAACATTACACAAATAAAGTACCATTTAAATGCATATATGTGCATTTTCTGTGGTTATTACAATACTTTTATCGCACGGCCAGTTCCTCTTTTTGTCACATTTTTTTTCCTATGACTTCCACACCTCCTCTGCCAATCGCTGTTTAGTTCAACTGGGAGCCACTTCGCTCGGCTTTGTCGCCGCTAGGGCTCGGCCTACTCACCTGGCTCTCGATTGACTCCCATTGTTGGAAAAGAAAGTGAGTCTTATTTTAAGGAGTATGAGAGAATGTAATTTCGGCGAGAATAGAATAGTTTTTTGTTGTTGTCATAAACTACAGTTCCACACTAACATACATCGAGATATCATTTAGCTTAGCAAGTGGAGGCATGAGAGCAATTTTTCAAGTGTCCCAAACTTCCAAGAAAGCGAATTTATCAAACTTTCATCGGCCGTGACGTGTGTGTCTCCGTCCATCGAACAGAATGCTATAACGCCACTGCTGGCCAAAATTATTGACACCCCTGCTATTCTGTCAGATAATGCTCAATTTCTCCCAGAAAATGATAACAATGGCGTACCGTACGCAGGCTATTTTTAGACCGTGACGTAGCATCGTAAAGCGGAAGTAAAGCCGAAGTGGGACATTATAGACCCGCCCTCGCATAGACCCAACGTAAAAAGTGCTACTTTTCTCCGGTAATCTTTCAAAAACGAACATGCCAATCACGCATTGCTTTTTTGGAACTAGTAGAAACGACTCTAGATATTACGACACATGAAGGATGTTTCTTCATATGTTTCCAGAAACCAAAAACTCGGAAGGAAAAAATTTGAAGACCGAATCAACTTGCGCAGACTTTAACACCAGCTCGGCGAATCCATTCACGTTTCATATGCAGTAAACATTATTTTGGGTTGGCATGGTCTTTCAGAGGACAAAGAGGTAAGCCATTTTTATATTTTGAACTTTTTTTTTGCGTAACGTTGTGCCGTACTGCTTCTGTCTGACAATGAATGACCTGAAAAGAATTACAATGGTATCTGACTGCCACTGTTACCGTTTCTGTTATATATATAAAAAAAACAACTTTAGTAAGGGGGAAGTGTAAATGAATTATAGGATTAAGATGTGTTATCAATGAAAAAATTAAAAGTGTTCGTTGGCTGTCACTGAGTAGCATTTGCGATCGCTACACACAGCAAACTAAATTACCCCCAAGAACGGTAAGAGACGTAGGACAACCAGAGGATATATAAGAAAGACAGGGCTGATGATAAAGGATAGCTTGTTGAAACAGGAGAATGTCATTGTCAGTCGCGTCGATAAAAAAGCTAAAGCTATGCTTAGGTCGGCTCATTTTTTTCGTCTTTTTCAGCCTTTGACACTAAAGCCATCTCTTTAACTGAACATTTTTATGTTCTTCCACATCTATGCCAGTCAATTTGGCACCAGGCATATCATTTTCGGAGGGAATTGGTAGGTTTAGCGCTGTAAACATCTCCTTCGTACACGATTTCCATTCATTTCCTATTAGGGACAAACGCTGGCTTGTCCTTACTTAGCAACAGTAGCTAATGTCATGAATATTAATGAGCGGAAGTGACGTGTTGCTTGCGGTACGCCATTACGAATGCTTTGGTTGTAATATCTTCATTTGTTTTGCTTGCAATGAAAAAACAAAAAAGACAGTGAAAAAAAATCATCATCATTTTACACAAAACTCCAAAAATGGGCCAGACAAGTGTATTGGCACCCTCAGCCTAATACTTGGTAGCACAAAAAGCTCTACTTTTGGCTCATCTGACCAGAGAACGTTCTTCCAAAACGTTTTTGGCTTTCTCAGGTAAGTTTTGGCAAACTCCCGCCTGTGTTTTTTTATGTCTCTGGGTCAGAAGTGGGATCCTACCATAGAGTCCCTTTTCATTCAGAGGCTGACGGATAGTAGGGGTTGACACTGTTGTACCCTCGGACTGTAGGAGAGCTTGAACTCGTTTGGATGCTAGTCGAGGTTCTTTATCCACCATCCGCACAATCTTTCATTGAAATCTCTCATCAATTTTTCTTTTCCATCCACATCTAGGGAGGTTAGCCACTTTGCCATGGGCTTAACACTTATTGATGACACTGCGCACGGTAGACACAGGAACATTCAGGTCTATGGAGATGGACTTATAGCCTTAAGATTGCCCATGCTTCCTCACAATTTTGCTTCTCAAGTCCTCAGACAGTTCTTTGGTCTTATTTCTTTCCTCTATGCTCAATGTGGTACACCAAAGGACACAGGACAGAGGTTGAGTCAACTTAAATCCATTATAACTGGCTGCAAGTGGGATTTAGTTATTGCCTCTACCTGTTATGTGCCACAGGTAAGTAACAAATTAGAGAAGCATCACATGATTTTTCAAAGGGTGTCAATACTTTTGTCCGGCCCATTTTTGGAATTTTGTGTAAAACGGTAATGATTTAATTTTTTTTCCCCATTCTGTTTAGTGTTTTTTCATTGCAAGCAAAATCAATGAATATATTACTACCAAAGCATTTGTAATTGCAATCATTTTCTGGGAAAAAATAAGCATTATCTGACAGAATTGCAGGAGTGCCAATACTTTTGGCCAGCACTGTACACCAGCAACTCCGCTAAGCCCTCTCCCATGGAGTTTCAGAATCAGCACCTTTCATACTAAATTTATCGAGTACATTTGAGTACTTGTGAGAAAACACTGTATTTTATTTGTGCCTCATTGTTAAAAAAAAAAAAAAAAAAAACTTTGGGATAATTTTTTACTGGAAAAACTGAAAAAAATTGTTCTTGAAAGTCCTTAAAAAGTGCTTAAAAAGTGCTTGAATTTGGCCATAAAAAAAGGTGTACAGACGCTGAAGTTGAATGTAAGGATAAAAAAAAGTCATAATTCATGCAGGAGAGACTTTAAATCCCTATAAAGCGAATTTGATTATGCAGGGAGAAAGTCCTATACAGTAAGTCATTAGCATTGTGACACAAGCAAGTTCAAAGTTCTCGGATGTGTGAAACCATCCTTGAAATGCTGACAAGCCCCTCATAGAAAATGAATGATGTTAGTCAAAAGAAAAACAATCAGCGGTACGTCACAGCAACAATTCCGGCGCAAAACGGCTACTACTGTGACGAGAGATAAATCAGCCCCGAGCTATTGTTTTTCCGAGCTCCTATTTGGAGTCAGAGGCCACTTTCCTGTGCACGGTACTCTGTAAATCACTTAGCGCATCAAAGAGCTTCAGTGCGCCAGACCCCCCCCCCACCCGACACTGCCATTCAACAATAGGGGATCGTGCCAACTTCCGAACATGACAAGGATGCAGACCTGCGTAAGGTCTTCCTTTCTTGAGGTGATGACAGTCATGGCAAAAGATTTATTAAGAGACTGGGAATGGCAACAGAGAAAAAGAATAGGGGGATCGTTTCAGTGGCAAATGCTAAGAGATTAATGGGCCAGTTGTTCTGAAATGTATGTACCTAGTCACGCGACACTCTCATCTTTGCTTTTAATTGAAGCATAATTTAAGTTGGTGGTCCAAAAAGGTCTTAAAGCCCCCCAAATTAAGTATAATTGGCGACGTGGCTCGCATCTTTTCAGCATAGTTGGTGGTCCAAAAAGGTCTTAAAGCCCCCCAAATTAAGTATAATTGGCGACGTGGCTCGCATCTTTTCAGCATAGTTGCGTCAGTTAAGGGCGCATCAGCTTTCAAGTGAGACTTCATCAATCTAAAAATCCTGGAATTCATACAAAGCGGTGGCTTGAAACCAGAGTCTATGCGAACCTTGTTTTACGGGCTAGGTTTTTTTTTTGGTCATTATATTTGATGCCATGCTCAGTACATGTGTGAGAGGCAGAGGTTGCGCTAGACTTTTTCGTTGTCTGTCATTTTGACTGACAGGCAGGGCCGGCCCAGCCTATACGCAGAGTATGCAGCTGCTTAGGGCCCCTGAACACTAGGGGGCCCCAAATCTGGCAATTGTTTAATTTGTATTCTATTTTGTTTACTCCAGTTTGCTTTATTTGACTTTTGTGAGTTTTGAGACTTGATTACAAGCTTAAAAAAATAAAAGTTCTTCCTTAACTTCTTTCTTCCCTCTTTTAGAAAAAGGTTTGGCGCTATCTACTGTAAGTACTGAGATTCATTTGGGGTGAGAAGTTTGAAGTATGCAGTGCACAACAAAATCTGATTAATATACAAAATATGGACGTATGGGTTGGATTGCATGTATGGGTTTCACAGTACACTGTGACGAAATGATGGGCCAAAAATATGGGCCCCTTTGCATTATTTTGCTTAGGGCCCCCAAATGCCCTGCTGACAGGGTCATAAAAATCCGGTCATAATCTATTTTTACCCGTCACTTAAATTTATAAAGTGATAATAATGACATATTCAATAGTATTTAGTTTTCATTAATTTTTAATTAATATTCTGTCCGAACAGGCTTAACAGAGAATCCACACCGTGCCATCACACATCAAGCAGATGAATATGTAACTTTTTCTCCGCAGTGACAAAAACAGCTGACTGTGGCCCCAGTAGGTACGCAGTCTCACTCCTTCCTCCTGGTGCGCATGGACTTGAATTGCGTGCCCGCTTGTGCATAATCAAATGTCTCAAGAAGAAACTTTTTTGAAGAAACTTCAGAAACTCAGTTGCCTTGACATTTTTCCGAGTAAGGCCAACGACGTCATGCATCAAGAGAGACAATAGCTAATTAATATGCTCACTCGCCACCCTGTGGTCTGGGGTGTGAATTGCAACCTGTCAAAATGACAGCTGAACTTCAGTTTTTTCTGTCACCGTTTTAAAAAACCGGTCAACGACGGAAAATATTCGGTTAACGCGACCCCTGGGAGGAAAGAAATGTTAGTCATTAAAAGGCACTTTCACATTAGACCTAGAGGACTAGGGTCCAGTTGGAAAGCTACCTCGCAACAACACTGGCAAATGACTCGTTGAAAAGGTTCAAGTATTTACACTGCGCTAACCAAACTTTCCGAGTAGCATCATGTGGATGAAAGTTGCACTCACTGATTGGACAAATTTAGAAAAGAAAATACCTCCCTCCTGGGAGGAGAGGGAGCTTGGAGCATCACAGCAGCGTCACGTAATGTAGCTTAAGTGCAGCGGACCAAGACCACGATTTTTTAGCAGATCAGAGTTCGTTTGTTTGGTCCGAACTTGAGTTCGGATGCTCGTTCATATTTACAAAACAAAGTGGACTATCCAAGAAACTCTGATCCGTTTAAAAGGGACCTAACAGTGCTTGTGTGAAAGCGCCCTTAGTTTCACCTTTCGTTTTAAGCCACAGTTTATCACAAAAGTGAGTACACCCCTCGCATTTCTGCTGATATTTAAGTATATCTTTTCATGGGACAACATTGACTAAATGACACTTTGACACAATGAAAAGTAGTCTGTGTGCAGCTTATGTAATAGAGTTGATTAATTTTCCCCTCAAAATAACTCAAAATATAGTCATTAATATCTAAAGTGAGTACACCCCTTTGAAAAACCGCACATCCCTAAATGTCCAAATTGAGTACTGCTTGTCATTTTCCCTCCAAAATTTCATGTGACCCATTACAGCAGTGCTGTCATCATTGCTGCAGAGATTGAAGAGGTGAGGGTCAGCCTGTAAGTGCTCAGACCATATGCTGAAATTAGTGTGCATGGCTGTCACCCCAGGAGGAAGCCTCTTCTGAAGACGGTACACAAGAAAGCCCACCCGTCTCATCAGACCATACGACATGGTTCCAGTAATCCATGTGCTTTGTTGACATGTCTTCTTCAGTAAACTGTTTGCAGGCTTTCTTGTGTACCGTCTTCAGAAGAGGCTTCCTCCTGGGGTGACAGCCATGCATGTAAGCTGCACACAGACTACTTTTCATTGTGTCAAAGTTTCATTTTGTCAGTGTTGTCCCATGAAAAGATATACTTAAATATCTGCAGAAATGCGAGGGGTGTACTCACTTTTGTGATACACTGTACCTGCTATTAGTCTAGATCAGTGTTTTTCAATCGGTGTGCCGCGACACACTAGTGTGCCATGAGAGATAGTCAGTGTGTCGGTGTGTCGCAAGAAATTGTCCAATATCGCTGTTTTTTTTTTTTTTACGGCATCGGGCGGAGTTGCAGTTGGAAGGAAGGAGTAGGTAGAAAGTTGTGGTCGTGTGCAGGTGAGTGAGGTATTGCTCTGGACTTGTTCCAGAACTGCTCAGATTTCTAGCGAAGGGAAAAGGTACCGTTCTTGCACACACCATATAATTGTTTGCATTAGCATAACACATTCATTTAACTATAATTTAGGCAGACTCCACTCAGTGGCCTTGAACACAGTAAAGTGAATCACCTTATCGGCGCTCTAGAGGAGGAAAAGGAAAAATGGTACTGTTTCTCGTAGGCACCGTCTAACTGTTTGCATTACTCGAACACACGTAATATAATCAATCAGGGAATTGTATTATTTCTCATCACTGTAGGACTGCACTACTCTAACACACCTAATGTAAAATAAATAGCACACCATAGTTTAAAGAAATAGAATAGATACACAACGCCATCTTATCACAGAAGCCCAAAACGTGTGCTCCACGAGCAAGATTGACGCACCAAACTCTGGCAATCAGTCCTCCCGACAAACGAAGAAGGACAAAGACCAGCGCGCTTTGTCCTAAAACAAATAGTGCCATCCCGGATAACAAAGTTGATAGCAGGCGCTTGTGACGTCAAGACCAGCGTCGGTCGCTGTGGCAACCACATCCCATCCACGCACGAACCTAAACAGCCCAAAACTGGCCAGAGAGGGATGATCCCAAAGCAACGCCTAGACACACCTTTGGCCGGCCCACGGACTTAAAAAACACTAGACACTGAGATAAGACAGATTTTGCTGCTCGGAAAGATGTAGCCTTGTTTTGGATCCAGACTTGTCCCTCCGTCGTCTGTTTTTGCCTTGTGTTTGACCATTGTCGACAAATAAATTGTCAACCTGCTTTCGGCGAGTCTTTTTCAAACTTTTGGAACATGGAGTCAGTACAAAGGGTTAATATCAGAGGTGAACGCGCGAAGTTCCGCCTTCCCGGTTGGCGCGCGTGGAGGCAGCATCGGCAGAGCGGAACTTTGTTCAGCTGTCGCTGTTTCCGTGCGGCTTGTCTGGGGAGGCGAATTTCAACACTAGCCATCAGCCACCTTGCTGTCCAGGACAATGTGGACCCCAGCACGTCTTCTCTACATTATTTGATTAGACTCGTCAAGTGGTAATGTACACGAACGTGTCATATCCATTTTATCCATATGTGACGAATGTCGATCCTCCCCCTGTGTTTAATTCAAACACATTGCAAAGCCATTGTTAACAAGATGCTCGGCCCTAATACGGTTAAAGACATTGCTGAAGTCCTCCTGTCTGATAATTCTGAGCTTTGTCAAGCCTAACTACTATAAAAAAAATAAAAACAGAGAGACTATTGACGAAGATTCCTGCCAGGATATCGGCTTTGTGTTCATCTAAACAGGCTAAAGTTTCACACTGAGTAAGTATAAATATTGAGAAATTATTTTATGATTAAAATATGCTGTACATAAAGTAATTTTGGAACATTTTTGGTTTGTGGTATGCCGCGGGATTTTTTTCCAATGTAAAAACATGCCGTGACTGAGAAAAGGTTGAAAAACACTGGTCTAGATGCATATGACTAAATTCCCTGTAGTTGATCAAAGTACGCCTACGTCGGGCAAGTTGTGGAATTCGTCCATATGTGTGTCCTATTGTGATCAATATGTCCACCAAATTTTAATTTCAATTGTTGAAACTGGTGTTGAAGGCTAAGAGTGTTCCTTGTTTAGCGCAGTGGTATTTGTTTGTATCTCTAAATCCATGCAGTTTTTCCAGGTTACACAGGGTTGCCAAAATTTTGCGTAAAATTTTCTGTCGTTCTTAAGCCCGGGCACTGAATCCTAATTTGCCCCCAATGAGTTGGCAGCACCTTGCATGGCAGCAGCACCATTGGTGTGTGAATGTGTGCGTGAAAGGGTAAATGTGTGCTAATGTAAAGCGCTTTGGGCATGGTAACCATGTAGATAAATGCGCTATATAAGTAATGTCCATTTACCATACCTAGGAAATAATAAGGAACAAACCCAAAGTGCTCATGCTATTTTTTTGCGTCCAACCTTTTACTATTGTTTGTGTGGAATGGTGG
The DNA here is from genome assembly GCF_030265065.1 of Corythoichthys intestinalis. Taxonomy (NCBI): domain Eukaryota; kingdom Metazoa; phylum Chordata; class Actinopteri; order Syngnathiformes; family Syngnathidae; genus Corythoichthys; species Corythoichthys intestinalis. The sequence goes on along the minus strand of NC_080405.1, from coordinate 45,746,987 downwards.
GGCGGATTGTCACACTTGTTATTTTTTCCAACCTCAGAGAGCCTACGAAGGAAACGTGCGGTTGTCCCCCCGTAAAAACGTAGCGCTGAGTCACGCCGTCAGCCGTGAAATGCTGCCAATTTGTCCACACCTATTTGTCGATCTGACGTCAAGACGGGATTTACGCGCCTCTGTCGTTCCGCCCCAGTGTTGTCTTGCGGCCTCTGAAATGCCATGCGAACAGGAAGACGCAGGGGCAGACGGCCAAGTGCTACCTTTGCTCCTGCAGAAGAGCGTGCGACGGTGAGACTCAAGGCCAACAACGCGCCCACGGTTCACATCCTCTGTGGAAGTAAGGCCCTGGAACGTACAAGCGGAAACAGGCCGCAGTTATACGAGGGCGGCACCGAGACCATTGTGTGCTCAATTAACACCTAAGGCCCAGGAATGACAGTCCACCACCTTGTGGCTTAAAGCAAAATGTGTAGGTTAAAACCTGATTTTACATTTCTCACATTAGACTCCACTTAACAACAGGACACCGAGATTCCTATTCTCTGTTTCTAAGCAGCTGAACAGGACAGGTTGGAAAAAAAAAAAAAAAAAAAATGGATAAAATGCCTTGTCCGGCATCTGGCACAGCCGCAAGCAGGATACTTCTTTGTCCTCCTTTTTGGAGTTGTACATGAACATAACACACTCCAGTGTGTACGTGAGATCTAGCTACATTGAACACCTAGGAAAGTGCTATTTTACCTTAAAATCTGATATGCTATCAACTTGTAGGCGCCAGTGCTTCAGATTAGCCATTTTGCATTGCAAACATAACTGTTAACAAGAGGGAATTTGCGAGGTTGAGTAAATTGTTCTGTTTGCGTTAGCATGCTAGCATTTAGCTGCTACCTAGTGTTAGTTAATGAACTGATACAATTTTTGCGCTCTCCCAATGACGATTCTGTTACTTTTGCTGGTATTGGCAGATACTGTTGCTAAATAATAACAATAATTTAAAAAATAAAATTTTCTTGAAAAACTAAATTTCTGTATACCTACTTGAATGTAGTCTTTCTATATTGGCTTGGTCAGACATTGCTTAACTCATTGGCTGGCAGCGAATGAACCAATGTACAGTGCCTTGCAAAAGTATTTGGCCCCCTTGAATCTTGCAACCTTTCGCCACATTTCAGGCTTCAAACATAAAGATATGAAATTTAATTTTTTTGTCAAGAATCAACAACAAGTGGGACACAATCATGAAGTGGAACAACATTTATTGGATAATTGAAACTTTTTTAACAAATAAAAAACTGAAAAGTGGGGCGTGCAATATTATTCCGCCCCTTTACTTTCAGTGCAGCAAACTCACTCCAGAAGTTCAGTGAGGATCTCTGAATGATCCAATGTTGTCCTAAATGGCCGATGATGATAAATAGAATCCACCTGTGTGTAATCAAGTCTCCGTATAAATGCAACTGCTCTGTGATAGTCTCAGGGTTCTGTTTAAAGTGCAGAGAGCATTATGAAAACCAAGGAACACACCAGGCAGGTCCGAAATACTGTTGTGGAGAAGTTTAAAGCCGGATTTGGATACAGAAAGATTTCCCAAGCTTTAAACATCTCAAGGAGCACTGTGCAAGCCATCATATTGAAATGGAAGGAGCATCAGACCACTGCAAATCTACCAAGACCCGGCCGTCCTTCCAAACTTTCTTCTCAAACAAGGAGAAAACTGATCAGAGATGCAGCCAAGAGGCCCATGATCACTCTGGATGAACTGCAGAGATCTACAGCTGAGGTGGGAGATTCTGTCCATAGGACAACAATCAGTCGTACACTGCACAAATCTGGCCTTTATGGAAGAGTGGCAAGAAGAAAGCCATTTCTCAAAGATATCCATAAAAAGTCTCGTTTAAAGTTTGCCACAAGCCACCTGGGAGACACACCAAACATGTGGAAGAAGGTGCTCTGGTCAGATGACACCAAAATTGAACTTTTTGCCCACAATGCAAAACGATATGTTTGGCGTAAAAGCAACACAGCTCATCACCCTGAACACACCATCCCCACTGTCAAACATGGTGGTGGCAGCATCATGGTTTGGGCCTGCTTTTCTTCAGCAGGGACAGGGAAGATGGTTAAAATTGACGGGAAGATGGATGCAGCCAAATACAGGAACATTGTGGTAGAAAACCTGTGGGTATCTGCACAAGACCTGAGACTGGGACGGAGATTTATCTTCCAACAGGACAATGATCCAAAACATAAAGCCAAATCTACAGTGGAATGGTTCAAAAATAAACGCATCCAGGTGTTAGAATGGCCAAGTCAAAGTCCAGACCTGAATCCAATCGAGAATCTGTGGAAAGAGCTGAAGACTGCTGTTCACAAACACTCTCCATCCAACCTCACTGAGCTCGAGCTGTTTTGCAAGGAAGAATGGGCAAGAATGTCAGTCTCTCGATGTGCAAAACTGAGAGAAACATACCCCAAGCGACTTGCAGCTGTAATTGGAGCAAAAGGTGGCGCTACAAAGTATTAACGCAAGGGGGCCGAATAATATTGCACGCCCCACTTTTCAGTTTTTTATTTGTTAAAAAAGTTTAAATTATCCAATAAATTTTGTTCCACTTCACGATTGTGTCCCACTTGTTGTTGATTCTTGACAAAAAATTAAAATTTTATATCTTTATGTTTGAAGCCTGAAATGTGGCGAAAGGTTGCAAGGTTCAAGGGGGCCGAATACTTTTGCAAGGCACTGTATATTGGCTGCCACCCTCCCACTTTAAATGGATTGGGCGCCTAGAGTTGAACTCATTTAAACTTGCAGAAGAATGATGAGTGGACACCACATGATTGGACGTCTATCATGATCCTGGAAAGTTCGACAACCGCTCCTTCCAATGTGCGTAGCTGGCGACCATCTTGGGTAAGGTGACTGATCGGTTGGAAATTACAGCTCGAAGAGTTCATATTGCGGACTATCGGCACGTTATTTCTCAGTATTCCCCAGTACCGGTTGTGCCATTTTAGTGCTGTATCGATATTAGTATTTTTTTTCCTTTTAGAAATTGCTCATTTTTCTCTTAAAGCAACACATTGTAAATTTTTATTTTGGTCGATTTTAGCGACGCTGGTGAACAAAAGCGGTAGTGTTTTGCCTTAAGGAAGACTGTGTTTCCCATGAGGACCAGCGCACACCCGACCAGTGTCTTAAAATCATCAATGAATCAAAAATCAACAGCAGAGCCAAAAAACAAAAGGGGTTTTTGCCATATGGCAAAAAAAAAAATTGCCATGTGGCAAAAAAATGTGGCATGTGGCATTTTTTTTTTTTTTTGCCATGTGGATAAAAAATTTTGCCATGTGGCATTTTTTTTTGCCATGTGGCAAACATTTTTTGCCATGTGGCATTTTTTTTTTGCCATGTGGCATTTTTTTGCCATGCGGATAAAAATTTTTGCCATGTGGCATTTTTTTTTTGCCATGTGGCAACATTTTTGCCACGTGGCAAATACCACTTTTGGTTCTCGCTGTCTCTCAAAATCAGTCTCCCGGTCGCCTGCAGATACTGTAGATTAATGGTAAATGGAGAGTACTTTTATAGTGCATTGATCTACATTGTTACAATGCCCAAAGCTCTTTACATTAGCATACATTACCCTTTCACGCACACATTCACACACCAATGGTGCTCCTGCCATGCAAGGTGCTGCCAACCCATTGGGGACAAATTAGGGTTCAGTGCCTTGCTCTAGGGCACTTTGACAGTAGGCAGTCGTAGCAGGGAATCAAACCGCTGACCCCTTCGGTCCCAGGACAACCCAACTGCGCCACGGCCGCACTAAACACACTAAACAACACTACTGTTTCCAGCGGCTGTGTGAAGGATGAATAGTAATAAGGTAATGTATCCAGTTGTGGCTATACAATAGCATATGAGGGTTAGCAACTGTGTGGCTAAGAACTCCCACCCCAACTGAACTGTTCAGCGGTGACGAGTTCAGTTGTGAGGGGAGGGTAATCACGCCAGCGAATGAAAGCCAGGCCAATCATTATTCTGTATATCCTGGTAGCCTCTCTTTTTTTTCCTCAAACAAAGCTTTTTGTGTCTTTTGTTGCTATGCCATCTTTGCAGCATTTTGCGCGAAAGCGTTCGCCTAGACTAGAGGCGGGAGTTTTTGGGCACCTAACAATTCAATTACGATTCAGAGGCTACAATTAGATTATATTTGATTATTGATGACCCCGCCTCCCACCCTCCAAGCTTTTAGCTGCTTTTAATGTTTCATACATTAGTTACAACATTTGTACAGAATTCCACTCAGGCTTAAATTGATGACTATTTCAGTATCAAGTTAACAGTTCAAAACAGTAAATAAAATACTGAAGTTCCCATTCTGTATCAGCAGCTTTAAACTATATTCAATTAATTTAATGTTGCGAATCAACCGTTAAAGGTGTTAAAATTGCTCCCGTTATTCCATAATTTCCCTTCTATCTACTTTTGACATGTGAAAGTTTTAAAACTGTTTTAAAGATAGATTCAAGTCAAGATTTTGCCGATTTAGGAGTATTTTACATAAGAAGTTAATTAGGTTCGTTTGGAAGGTTCGCTACAAAAGCCTTCCTGGGAAGTCTACTGCTTTAAGATGGCGGCTGTTTACTAATGCTGGCAAGTCTGTCATTTCGCATCTAGTTCCATATACATATCTACTATCTGTTATCTACCGTAGCAATATGTGGATGTAGTTTGTAGCGGCTGTCGGCAGCAGTCAGGTATTTTTTTTTTTTTTTTTTTATCTAGCGGCATGAGTTGAGCCAGACCCATGGGTTGAGCATTGTCATTACCCGGGTAATGACAAGCATGATGTTTACTCTTGGTCTGTTCCTCATTGCGTCCCGAAGACCGCGCTGACTGTGTTTTATTTCCGCTTTACTTGACATATTTCAATAATCGGAATTTGGATGTTTGTGATTCGTTCTCTAATCTTCTACGAACAAATCGCGAATAATCTAAGAATCGCAAATTTCACAGACCTCTAGTCTTTATAATGAATGGGGAAAGGGGGAATTGACAAATGTCGTAAAGCAGTCAGCACATTTTTTGTGTGTGTGTGTGTGGCAGGGTTCCTGCCACCCTCCTCAAAGTTAATTAGTGCCTGTGAGAGTGATACAGATACCCTCAAGATATAGAAGAGGTGTCATTCAACTAGCTGTTAGTCAACATTATCACAATGTTACACATTATAAATATTAGGTAAAGGTTGAAAAGTTACCTATTGTTGCTTTAAATGTTTCATACACGATTATAGATTTCCAGACCCATGTATTGATAATTGTTGTATCACCGTATTGTGAGATGATCGTTACCGTGAGGCTTTTACCCTATATTGTTTCGTATTGAAAGGTACATGGAGGTTTCCACCCCTATTTATTTGTGGGTCAAAGCAGCAAGCAATAGTAAAAAGGAGGAAGTCAGAGTGAGTGCATGAAAGACTCCAAGTCGCCCTGGGCGACCACTGAAGTGACGCTTCGAGAGAAATCTAGCCGGAGGGGGGCTTAGGGGTTGCATCTTCATCGCCTGGAAGGCAGCCACCCCTGACGCATCAAAAGTTGTCAGAGAGAAAACACAAAGATGACAAGGTCACGGCAAATCTTGTGTGTAACCTTTTCGTCGCCTGCTGATGTCTTTTTCATTATCACTCGAGGGGGAGGGCTTATAGCAGGGGTCTCATCCAACTGAGTGAGTCGCTTTGGGAATAAACTAGCAAGCCTAAACCGACTGCAAGCTGCAGTGTAAATTGGGAAACTTGTGGGTTAAGGAAGCAGTTTTGTCCTAGTGTAGTGGTTCTTAACCTGGGTTCGATCGGGTGAGGAAGTTTAAGGGGTTCGGTGAAGGTAAAGAAAGGCAGATTAATATTTCGTACTCTGATTAAATCTAGACAAAGTGTCTTTTGAAGGAATCTGACCTTCTAGCCAGACCGCCGGACCCGTGCTGGCGCAGAGCCAATGAGCCAGGCCAACGGGATCCCAGCAATCGGGCCAGAAGGGCAAACTCAGCGCGTTCACTTTCGACTTAACCCTTTGTACGGACTCCATTTTGAAAGGTTTAAAGAAGGTTCACCGAGAACAAGTTCACAATTTATTCGGGTCGACAGAGATCAAAACGGCAAGGCGAAACAGAAGCACTTAGGCGGGGAGGCAAGATTGTTCCAAGGTCACCATATCAGTAGTCAACCAAATGTTCCCGAGAAAAATGACAATGCTTAGTTAAACATTGTCTTTTGAAGGCTCTCGCGGGGCGGGCCGTGAGCAGGAAGAAGGGTGTGTTTGGGATTATTGTCTGTTTGTGGATTGGACAGGAGGATTCGGGAGTTACTGTTGTCTGGGCAACGAGGGTCTTTTTGCCACCTCAGCGTCAAAGGGGCTTTTGGAGTCTTGTCAGTTGTGTTATCAGTTGGATATCGGGTGTTCTCCTGTGTTCCTTGTATTAAGACAGACCGTCCCGCCATTTGTTGTGGATTGTCCGGGAGAAATGATTGCGAGACTTGGTGCGTCAATCTTGCTCATGACGCACACGTTGGGCTTCCGTGATAAGAAGGCGTTGTGTATCTTTTATACCCTATATTCTGCTTGTAAGTGCTATCTATTTTATATTGGCTGTGTTAGAGTAATACCAACAGTTAGACCAGGTTTTGGACTGGTTTGCTCCTAATATACAGCCTTAATCCATTTCTTTTAACTGCTAGTCCTTGATCTGATGGGAGGAGGAACTGGTTTGCTCAGTGGAAGGTTGACTCACACTTGGTTTGAGGGAATTTAACAGACCAGTGGGCAGCGTGGTGTCAAATTTTGACCTGTTTATAAAACATGCTGTCAAAGAAGAATTTTGAACGGGAATATGCTAAATTATTATGTTGCAAGCTTATATACACTCACCGGCCACTTTATTAGGTACACCATGCTAGTAACTGGTTGGACCCCCTTTTGCCTTCGGAACTGCCTCAATTCTTCATGGCATAGATTCAACAAGGTGCTGGAAGCATTCCTCAGAGAGTTTGGTCCATATTGACATGATGGCATCACACAGTTGGTGAAGATTTGTCGGCTGCACATCCATGATGCGAATCTCCCGTTCCGCCACATCCCAAAGATGCTCTATTGGATTGAGATCTGGTGACTGTGGAGGCCATTTGAGTACAGTGAACTCATTGTCATGTTCAAGAAACCATTCTGAGATGATTCCAGCTTTATGACATGGCGCATTATCCTGCTGAAAGTAGCCATCAGAAGTTGGGTACATTGTGGTCATAAAGGGATGGAAATGGCCAGCAACAATACTCAGGTAGGCTCTGGCGTTCCAGCGATGCTCAATTGGTACCAAGGGGCCCAAAGAGTGCCAAGAAAATATTCCCCACACCATTACACCACCACCACCAGCCTGAACCGTTGATACAAGGCAGGATGGATCCATGCTTTCATTTTGTTGACGCCAAATTCTGACCCTACCATCCGAATGTCGCAGCAGAAATCGAGACTCATCAGACCAGGCAACGTTTTTCCAATCTTCTATTGTCCAATTTCGATGAGCTTGTGCAAATTGTAGCCTCAGTTTCCTGTTCTTAGCTGAAAGGAGTGGCACCCAGCGTGGTCTTCTGCTGCTGTAGCCCATCTGTCTCAAAGTTCGACGTATTGTGCATTCAGAGATGCTCTTCTGCCTACCTTGGTTGTAACGGGTGGTTATTTGAGTCACTGTTGCCTTTCTATCAGATCGAACCAGTCTGGCCATTCTCATCTGACCTCTGGCATCAACAAGGCATTTCCGCCCACAGAACTGCCGCTCACTGGATATTTTTTCTTTTTCGGACAATTCTCTGTAAACCCTAGAGATGGTTGTGCGTGAAAATCGCAGTAGATCAGCAGTTTCTGAAATATTCAGACCAGCCCTTCTGGCACCAACAACCATGCCACGTTCAAAGTCACTCAAATCACCTTTCTTCCCAATACTAATGCTCGGTTTGAACTGCAGGAGATTGTCTTAAACCATGTCTACATGCCTAAATGCACTGAGTTGCCGCCATGTGATTGGCTGATTAGAAATTAAGTGTTAACGAGCAGTTGGACAGCTGTACCTAATAAAGTGGCCGGTGAGTGTATATTCGGTTTTGAATTTGAACAAAATTGCTTTATTATCAAATTCTGAAGGGTTCGGTGAATCCACATGTGAAACTTATGGGGTTCGGTACCTTGAGCAAGGTTAAGAACCACTGTCCTAGTGTCAATAAAAACTGAGCATTATTATCTTTGTAAAGCCTGACTTTTTGATGCAAACAGCTTACCCGAGGATGATGAGCTAGAGGGAAAGAGACTGTTCATCCCCTGACTGGGAGTTCATCCATCATTGGAATCAGCGAGTGCTGTAATTACTATGTCAAATAGATGGGACGATGCGGTTGATGTGCATACGCTGCCATGTCTTTAAGCAGTTGGCACACGCTGATAGTGTTTGTGTGTGTCTGCTCTCCCGTGAATCTTCATCATCATGCCCTCACATACACAGCACATGCACTCTCATCTGTCATCCATAGGCGGGGCACTGTCAGGTGGCGCTGTCATGCATCGGCAAAGTCGAGGAGAGGATGTGTTTCGGCCTCTTGTGATAGGTCACAGGAACTCATTTTTTGGTGGTATGTATCCGGAAAAATTCTGATCGCATTCTGAATTTTACGTCCTCAAGGAAGCACACACTCTTTCAGTTTTCTTTCAAAACATTAATTAATTACATCATCATGTTCCTAAATGTGCAATGTTTATTAGTGTTGCGCTGATACCAATACTAGGATTGGTATCCTTCATTTGGTCACGATGCACCCTCCCGCCAATTAGTTTATCACTAGTAAACATCCAATCCATTTGAAGTGAGAGGGTGGCAGCGAATGAAAGTTCGTTCATTCGCTACCACCCTCCCACTTCAAATAGATTGGACCTCTAGCGCCATCAATGGCAGCCAATGAGTGCCAATGCTGACAAAGAAATGACAGCCATTATTGTACTTTACAGTGGTATGAAAAAGTATCTGAACCTTTTGGAATTTCTCAAATTTCTGCATAAAATCACCATCAAATGTGAGCTGATGTTTGTCAAAATCACACAGATGTAAAACAGTGTCTGCTTTAACTAATCCACCAATCACTGATGACTGGTTTAAAGCAGCCCTGCCCACTACAAAACCCAAACATGGTAAGTATTGTCTTGATGAGAAGCATTGCAATCAATGATTGTTGATTTGTATAAAGCTGGGAAAGGATACAAAACCATCTCTAAAAGTCTGGATGTTCATCAATGGAGAGTCAGAGAAGTTGTCTACAAATGGAGAGAGTTTGGCACAGTTTTTTTCTCTCCTAAGGAGTGGCCGTCCACCAAAGATGGCGCCAAGAGTTCAGCGCAGAATACGCAGAGATGTAAAAAAGAACCCTAGAGCGTCTGCTAAAGACTTACAGAAATCACTTGCACAGTCCAATATCTATGTGCACACATCAACTATATGTAAAACTATGGCTAAGAATGGTGTTCATGGGAGGACTCCACGGAGGAAGCCACTGCTGTCTAAAAAATAATTTTTTTTGCTCATTTAATTTTCGCAAAAAAGGCAATTGGAAACTCCACGCAAGTTTTGGCAAAATATTTGGTGGACTAATTAAGTTGAATTAAGTTGAAAAGTTGAACTGCTCTGCATGAAATCACCATCAAATATGAGCTGATCTTTGTCAAAATCACACAGATGAAAAAACAGTGTCTGCGTTAACTAAACTCACCCAAACATTTATAGGTCTTCATATTATAATGAGGATAGCATGCAAACAATGACTGAAGTGGAAAAATAAGTAAGTGAACCCTCTGCCTAAGGATGCCTAAAGAGCAATTGAAACCAATTTTTACCAAACTAAGTCAGGTGTGTGCCCAATCACTGATGAGTGGTTTAAAGCTGCCCTGCCCACTATAAAACACACACCTGGTAAGAATTGTCTTGATGAGAAGCATTGTCTGATGGGCATCATGGCTTTGTCAAAAGAGCTGTATGAAGACCTGCAATCAAGGATTGTTGATTTGTTTAAAGCTGGGAAAGGATACAAAACCATCTCTAAAAGTCTGGTTCTTCATCAATCAACAATCAGAGAAGTTGTCTACAAATGGAGAGAGTTTGGCACTGTTGCTTTTCTCCCAGGTAGGGGCCGTCCATCAAAGATGACACAAACAGTTTAGTGCAGAATACCCAGAGAGGTAAAAAAAGAGCCTTAGAGTGTCTGCTAAAGACACACACAGAAATCACTGGCACAGTCCAATATCTCTGTGCACACATCAACCATATGTAAAACTATGGACGGTGTTCATGGGATGACTCCACGGAGGAAGCCACTGCTGTCTAAAAAAAAATTGTTGCTCGTTTAATGTTCGCAAAAAGGCACTTGGACACTCCACAGAAGTTTGGGCAAAATGTTTTGTGGACTGATTAAACCAAAGTTCAATTGTTTGGGAGTAACACACACGTCATGTGTGGAGGAAAAATGGAACAGCTCACCAACATCAACACCTCATCCTCACCGTAATGCATGGTGGAGGGGACATTGTGATTTGGGGTTGTTGTGCTGCCTCAGGGCCTGGACAACTTGCAATCATTAATGGAAGAATGAATTCAAAAGTTTATCAGGATGTTTTGCAGGAAAACCCGAGGCTGTCTGTCAGACAGTTGAAGCTAAAAAGAGGATGGATGCTGCAACAAGACAATGATCCAAACATCCAAACCACAGAAGTAAATCAACTTCAGAATGGTTTCAGAAGAACAAAATACACGATCTGGAGTGGCAAAGTCAAAGTCCAGACTTGAACCACATAGAGATGCTGTGGAATGACCTAAAGACAGTGATTCATGCCAGACATCCCAGGAATCTTGACTGAACTACAGCAGTTTTGTAGCCAAGATTAGTCCTGATCGATGTGCCAGACTGATCTGCAGCGACAGGAAGCGTCTTGTTGAAGTTATTGCTGCCAAAGTGGGGGCCACAAAATATTAAATGTGATTGTTCACTTACTTATTTTCCCACCTTCTGTCATTGTTTGCATACTATCCTCATTAAAATATGAAAATTAATACATTCATGGGTGCTTTTAGTTATAGCAGACAGTTTTTTCATCTGTGTGATTTTAACAAAGATCAGAAAACATTTGATGATTTTATGCAGAAATGTGAGAAATTCCAAAAGGTTCAGATACTTTTTCACACCACTGTACATACAGTCATGTGAGTATGCAGCAATGTAGCATTAAATAAAAGAAAGAAAAAAATCCAAAAGCATACAATTACAATATCATCCAATACCACACAGTCGGATGTCGGAATCGGGAGCCAAAAAATATGATATCGGTGCAACACTAATAGTCATAGAAGGTCAGGATCGGTCGTTACCGTGTTTGCCTCCTCTCGCTTGGGAAGTTATCTGAAAAATGGGCACGGCTTTCAAGGGCTGCCATATGGCTCGGCGAGACCCTGAGACTGAGCAAGCAGTGGAGCACGAAAAGAGGAGGTGGAAATAGAGTTAGTTGCTTGGCTGCTCCGCGTGGGCAATAAGAGCCTCGATGAACCAGTGAGAAGTAGCAGGAAGTCAGAGGATGTCAGTGGTTTCTCTTCACTTGGATGCCTGCTTTGATCTATGGAGGAAATAGCTCACTTCATTCACTTATTTTGAGGTACAATTTCAAAGCTTTTTCAGAGCTTCCTGAGTAGGCTGCAGAAAGGCTGAGAACCAGGAATGGATAAGTTTGTGACGAGATTGAGTTTTTTTTGTTTCTGATCAAAACGAGCACATTTAACAGGGAAAGGACAACTATTTAAATATATTCAAACACAAACCATGGACAGAATACTGAGACAATATGGGGTTAGTAAGTTATAATAAACTATGTTTGAGTTACCATTTGACATCTCCAACTGATAAAAAAAAAAAAAAATGCACCCTAACCATTATAAAAAGGAAACCAACTAACTAATAACTAGGTAAAGTTGTGATACTTTGTGGGTAAATACAAACAATAAGCATGAAAAATGCTTATGTTCTGTATATCTCTAAATTATGAATACCAACAAACAAAAGACTTAGCAGCAACATCTTGGGGAGGACAATACGATGACGTATAATACATGTTTTTGGATAGTTATTTTGAGATTTAGCCAGTATTTAGGGGTACTTAAATGGTTAATTCTGAGTTATGCGGAAATTCGGGCTACCTTGCTAGCGTAGGAACGGAACTCATTCATAACCCGGGGAGTACCTGTATTGTGTTTTTAAAAAAATCATGAAATACCGTAATTTTCGGACTATAAGCTGCTACTTTTTTCATTTTGAATCCTACGGCATATAGTCCAGTGCGGCTTATTTGTTGATATATTTGGGTTAACAGGTAACACTTTATTTGACAGCGGCATCATAAGACTGTCATAAGACCGTCACAATTATGACATCACACTATCATGACATTACTGAATGCTTATGTCATTAAGTGTCATCCGACAAATTAGTTCACTAACTCCATTTATGTTGAGCTTGGACCTTTTCCAACGATTCAAAACTGAGATAGTTTGCCGGATAACACTAAATGATATCTGTCATAAGCATTCATTAATGCTCATGGCAGTGTCATGTCATAATTATTAAAGATGTCCCGATCGATCGGGATGTCATTTTCAAAGTATTGGAATTGGCAAAAAACTATCGGACATGCCTTTTTTTAATATATATATATTTTTTAATTAAATCGTTTTCTAATTGTATTTAACCTTACAGACAAAATGTTTTACACTCATCCAGAGTCTTTAGATTTGGCTTAAAGTAGGGCTATCAAATTTATCGCATCAACGGCGGTAATTATTATTTTTTTAATTAATCACGTTAAAATATTTCATGCAACTAACGCATGCGCCGCACGACCCACTCACACATTGTCGCGTTCAATCTATAATAGTGCCGTTATACCTATATATAGAGCTAAAAGGCAGCGTTTAATGAGTAGAGTGAATTTTGGCAGCCTTTGGAGCCTTTTTTTTAATTGGCTAAAGCCTTACAATCCCTTTCCCTACGATCAGAAATATCGTGGGAAGCAATGTGGGGAAGAAAGGTAGTAATTGATCTTTTTCTTAACACCCTGTTATTTCCCAACGCAGAGAAGATATATCAATTGGTACCACTACGCACAGTCATGGTTGCACTTCCCATCATGCATTTGGACAGAACAGTTAAATGGCTACAGTATCATTTACTGAACGCCCAACAAATACACTAGATGGCAATATTTAGTCACAGTATACAAAGTCCCATTTATCCTTTAAGAATTACAAGTCTTTCTATTTGTGGATCCCTCTCACAGAAAGAATGTTAATAATGTAAATGCCATCTTGAGGATTTATTGTCATAATAAACAAATACAGTACTTATGTACTGTATGTTGAATGTATATATTCGTCCGAGTTTTATTCATTTTTTTCTTAATGCATTGCCAAAATGTATACGATCGGGGGAAAATTATCGGGAATGATTGGAATTGAATCAGGAGCAAAAAAAAGCAATCGGATCGGGAAATATCAGGATCGGCAGATACTCAAACTAAAACGATCGGATCGGGAGCAAAAAAACATGATCGGAACAACCCTAATAATTATGACTGTCTAATGACAGTCTTATGATGCCACTTTCAAATAAAGTGTTACCAAATACCCTAATTAGCAATTAATGAAACAACTGGAACAGTAGCTGAAGAAACAATTTGCACAGAACATGAATTTCGATTGTTATTTACATTTTTAGCACTGCAATGCATGTTAGACAACAACAGTGTAAAGAGCAGAGGTTGACTGTCTCCTCCAAGAGAGCAGTGATGACCAAATGAAGCAATGAAGCTTTGTAGTCAATTGGTTCAAAGTTTCATGGTGGTTCATTTGATCTTATGACAGTCGTATGATGCCGCTGTCAAATAAAGTGTTACCGGTTAATATCTTTTGATGTAAATATCCCATAATACAGTGAGGACAGCTGCGGCTTATAGACCAGTTCGGCTTATCTATGAACAAATGCCGTTTTCGTGCCAAATTTGGTAGGTGGCGGCTTATACTGCGAAAACTACGGTACATACAAAAATGTGAGCGATGTACTTACTTTTGTGAGATGTGTTCTATAAAAATACAGAATATGTTCTATGCAAGAATATGTGAGAAAGATTAACTCATTTTGACTTTGAAAATGAAAATTTGTCATTCATAGCTTCTTGTTGGCTTCAGTAGATGGCAAGCGTGTTTAGAATGACACAACAGAATCACTTGCTAGTGGAAGTCAAGTGTTGCTTAAATGCTGTTAATCAACAATCAGTACACTATGCGCACATTTATTGATTGGTATGTTTGTCCATAAAGCTAGTGTAATCTAAGGAAACGGGTTTGCAAAACATATTAACTCTGATTTATAGGACCACATAACAGCCAGCTGCTGCCTGACGCCGCTGACATGTCCTTGAGCAAACGACAAAAAGCGGCTTAATTAATTAAGATTCCTCTCCTGTCCTCAGTTGAGGGTGGCGCCGAACCTGATAAAGCGCGATTTTGGCAAAAGCAACTGACGGGGAGACCTAGATGTTGCAACGAGCCGTCGCCAGGCAACTCGGACCCCTTTTTCCCTCTTCTTGTTCTCAGTGGCTATTAGGGAAATGTAACATTCTGTGCCATATGTTGGCAGGTTGTTTGGGAATTGCGAGGCGGCTGTATTGGTACATGCTGTAGTGTACATTTTTCCAGTTAATTACAATCACGACATCAAGTTGAGCAAAACACAGGCGCGACGTTGGTGAAAGACTATCGGGAAAGAAAATTGGAAGATTCGTGATACTACCACTAATCTGTGTCAGTGTCACCTATACAAAACAGCAGCATGAAAAAGGCATAAAAGAGCACATTTTTTCCTCTTTTTTTAACAGCAGGGAAGGATAAACTTTTATTATTATTTATTAGTGCTGTCAAATTTATCACGTTAACGGGCGGTAATTAAATTTTTAAATTAATCACGTTAAAATATTTGACGCATTTAACGCATGTGTGGAATGACCCGCTCATGCATTGCCTCAAAAAGATTACAATGACGCCGTTTTTTTGCACATTGAGAGCTAAGAGGCAGAGAAATGCGTGTGGTGGACCGCGCCGTTTATTAACATAAGTTTTGGCAATTCTTTCACAACAATCATAACTATTTTGGCGAGCGACGATTGGGTGTTTATGTAGCAATGTTGCCGCTGGTGTAAAGGAAGGTATGTTCTTCCTATCTCTGCATTTTAATGTGTCCGGTGCTCAAAAAATATTAAAGCTAAAATCTTGCGCATGAAACGACTTGTTGTCTTTGATATTGTTATTACGATGATGATTGTAATCATGATGATGTTTAATATTATTTACTATAACTACTGTACTGCTGTGGCTGCAACACATGCTATGTGCTGCTAGCCTGTTGCTAATCAGTTGGTGTTGGATGGCACAATTATGTAAACTCATAAATGCAAGTGTTTTAAGTTTTTTGTTCGTTTGTTTACAGGTTGAAAACGCTTACTGTAAGTCAATGGACATCACTTTGAAAAAGCAGAGCTCCGGACGGGCTTGAGGGAGCCTCGCTAAGCTTTCGCCCGACAATAAGGAGATTCTTGGCGGTCTTCAGACGGGCGTTCATCCGCTGTCCTCCCTGGTTCTCACGGTTACAGGAGATATCAAGACTACGTGCGTTCTACTTTGATGGAAGGCTCGACTTATGCTCCACCTTCGTTAATATTTTTCAAATAATTTTATAGATTTTGATTTATTGGTCTGTTTTGCACATGCAGCAATCATTTTAAATAAACGAAGAAATGGAATCAAGTTGTCCAAAAGTTTTATTGCGATCAATATCTGCAATAAAGAATGACATACAATTTTTGTTTATACTGTATGTACCTTATAGTATTTCCTTGTAACAAAAGAATCAGTGTTACCCTTCTGCATTAAGCAACTGTGATATTATTTGTAATTTCACTTCATTTCGGTCACTTAAGTGGCAGGCGTAACAATCTAAACCTCAAGTCAACACAGATGGTTATAATTTTGTCCACTAAGATAAGAGCAAACATACAATCTTTTTGGTAGATCCTTAGGTTTAAAGCACATTATTACTCTGCAGCTGATTTCGATTTAAAGGCGTATGGCGAGGTAGATCCTCATTGGCGCATTGTAGCTACTAGCTGATCAAAACATTCCACTTCCAACCATATAAAGTGGGGCAAATAAGTAAGTCAACCACTAATTGTGCAAGTTCTCCCACTTGAAAATATTAGAGAGGCCTGTAATTGTCAACATGGGTAAACCTCAACCATGAGAGATAGAATGTGGGAAAAAAAACAGAAAATCACATTGTTTGATTTTTAAAGAATTTATTTGCAAACATGGTGGAAAATAAGTATTTGGTCAATACCAAAAGCTCATCTCAATACTTTGTTATGCACCCTTTGTTGGCAATAACGGAGGCCAAACATTTTCTGTAACTCTTCTCAAGCTTTTCACACACTGTTGCTGGTATTTTGGCTCATTCCCCCATGCAGATCTCCTCTAGAGCAGTGTTGTCCTCTAGAGCAGGGCTGTCGTTGGGCAACACGGACTTTCAACTCCCTCCACAGATTTTCAATGGGGTTGAGATCTGGAGACTGGATAGGCCACTCCAGGACCATGAAATGCTTCTTACGAAGCCACTCCTTTGTTGCCCTGGCTGTGTGTTTGGGATCAATGTCATGCTGAAAGACCCAGCCACGTCTCATCTTTAATGCCCTTGCTGACAGAAGGAGATTTTCACTCAAAATCTCTCAATACATGGCCCCATTCATTCTTGCCTTTACACAGATCAGTCGTCCTGGTCCCTTTGCAGAAAAACAGCCCCGAAGCATGATGTTTCCACCCCCATGCTTCACAGTGAGTGTGGTGCAATTCAGTATTTTTTTCCCTCCAAAACTCGAGAACCTGTGTTTCTACCCAGAAGTTCTATTTTGGTTTCATCTGACCATAACACATTCTCCTAGTCCTCTTCTGGATCATCCAAATGCTCTCTATCGAACCGCAGACGGGCCTGGACGAGTACTTTCTTCAGCAGAGGGACACGTCTGGCAGTGCAGGATTTGAGTCCCTGGTGGCGCATTGTGTTACTGATAGTAGCCTTTGTTACTGTAGTCCCAGCTCTCTGTAGGTCATTCACTAGGTCCCCCCGTGTGGTTCTGGGATTTTTGCTCCCCGTTCTTGTTATCATTTTGACGCCACGGGGTGAGGAGGGAGTTGAAAGTCCGTGTTGCCAAACGACAGCCCCAAATCATCACTGCTCTAGGTGAGATCTGCATGGATGAATGGGCCAAAATACCAGCAACAGTGTGTGAAAAGCTTGTGAATAGTTAGAGAAAACGTTTGGCCTCCGTTATTGCCAACAAAGGGTACATAACAAAGTATTGAGATGAACTTTTGGTATTGACCAAATACTTATTTTCCACCATGATTTGCAAATAAATTCTTTAAAAATCAAACAATGTGATTTTCTGTTTTTTTTTTCCCCACATTCTGTCTCATGGTTGAGGTTTACAGGACTCTCTAATATTTTCAAGTGGGAGAACTTGCACAATTAGTGGTTGACTAAATACTTATTTGCACCACTGTATATAGGCACTTCCAGGAGTTCAGGCACAGCACAGAAAGTCTCTGAGTCGCATCTACGTCATGCTGAATCCATTTTTTTGCAGATTCCGTGGGGTCCTCTGGTTTGATTTTGCAGTTTTAACTTTGTCAACACACTGCTTACTTTAGCCGCATTTCATGTTGCTGTCTTAAACCGGAAGTTCGGAGCAGAAATGATCTAAGATGGCACCGCTCATGTTTCACTCAGGAAACTTGTCTATACATCATCGAATTCACCGATAGACATTAAATCCATTTCTACTGGGATGGCTGGCACTGAGTGATCATGTTTCACAGCCATTGATGGTGATATACGGCCAATCCAATTTAACTGGGGGCAATTGAGCAAGCTGTCAATCCTCCCAGTAAAATAGATTGGACTTCTATTGCTGCCAATGGCAGCCAATGATTTTTTTTTTTTTTTTTTGGCGTCAAGGTGTAAATGCTGCTGATACAAAGGCTGACCACAATTTCTGTATATCTCGCCATGTATTTGTGTGTGCCTGGTCCAGAAGGCCCCGGGGCTTGTTTTGCTGGGTGGCGTTCTGACTGACTGGCACACTTCTCTTAATCAGCATGCGGCTAGCAGAGGTAATTTAAAGACGCCTTCGCTGCTGACAAGAATTAAATTGTGTTTTGATTTTCTCATTAGCCTAATCTCAAGCGGGCCTCGTTATTGTGTAATTTTCCCGCCTTGACACGACATCTTGTTCTGGGCGCTGACAGCCGTTGTGGGGGGCGGGGGCAAGGGTGGCAGCGTTTTGGGGGCTGTTCTTTGGCGACAGCTTTAGATGTGATGAGTAACACACCCCAAAGCACACGCTTCCAGCGACCTCTGATGGGAGGGTAGCTGACGTGAGGGGGGCTACAGGGGGTGGCCAGGTGTATGTTTGTGCATGTGTGCACGGTGCAGTGATTTTTTCAATGTGACTTTGTGACTGAGGTATCATTATTCGAGCAGCCAATGTGTGCCATATGTTGAGGGACACAGTGAGGTACAGTGTTGATTTGTGTTGCACAGATACCGATACCACAGGCTAATACAGGTTTAAAAAAAAGAAGAAATAAAATAATACTAGAGTTCCACCAATACCCATTCTAATATTGGTATCTGTGGTGGCTACCACTACCACCACAGTTTAGTGTTTCAAGATTTAGTTAATTATTTATGTGATGTTTTATGGACATGTATTTTCTAATGGGTGCACACTTTAGTTAATATTTGTCTGAATGCTTACTAGGTTTTATTTGCCAATTTGAGGTAACGACCACAGCTGTGTAAGATCTGGACCCTACCATTCTGAAGGGGGGATATTTAAGTTGGTTTAATTATGATTGTTTGGAGTTAAGTTTTCACTGTTTGTTTCAATGCACATTAGATAATTATTGTTTGAATATATGTATATTTTCCATCTGTTGTCGTTTTATTAAGTTGACAATGTTTGGTTAATTTGTCATACCTCATTCAGGTGGTCGTTAGTAGAGTCCGCCCTGATTTAAACGGCCACAGAGATTTGCCTGGAGGTCAGGTCAGTTTGGTTGAAGCATTTTGTTATGTTGGCCTCTTTTATCTTGGGCCCAATATATTTTGTTAAACTGTTTCTATTGTGACTTTTATTAAATTGAATTTTCACCTAAGTTGAAACACCAGTGTCCACGTGTATGTGTGGTCCACTGCAGTATCGGATACTGCACTAAAAATAACTAAAATGACAATTGATCATACAAAGTTCATTCGTTCTAGGACCTTGTTTGTAAGTCAAAATGGTCATATGCCAAGCAGGATTTTCCTATAAGAATACATTTTAATTCCATTAATTCGTTCCCCAGCCCGAAAACCTAAACTAAATCCTTAATAATTACTGCTGGTACCATTACACATAGCAAAACAAATAAATTCTAAATAAAAATTGGAATAATAAGTCCTTGAATAATGTAACAAGTTGGGTTCGATTGTGGCAGATGTATTTTGTGTGCTGTACCTGTGTGAACGCACCACGTGGCTGATGTGACAGTGAGTTCGGTACGGTAGAGATTTTACTTACTCATTTAATGTTCTGTTGTTGTTGGCGTCAACTGCGGCGGACAGTCGGCGTGTTGTGTTGCATAAGTTCTGAAATAAATCATTAAAAAATTGACGAAGCTGCTGATTGCTTTGGGGATGGTACTACAATAATAATTGTCACCTTAACTTATAGAGACTGGCAAATGGAGGTCGGAGGCGAACGGCTGTATTGTCGAGCCAGTTCACGGACGTGCACACCACACTCATTTTTCTATCATTTCCATCTTCATTTCAATGGTAAGCGTCACCTTTTTGCTTTTTTTACCATCTGCACTAACCTTCATGGAACCAATGCTGATTTCTCTCACAAGAAAATCCGCCGTGCATCCGTCTTGCGGGAAACAAAGAAACTGCGGCGATGACATAAATCGTTGTATTTCGAGCATGTCATCTGATGTAGAAACAAATGGCGGGTCAAATTTTACGTCGGATGTCGAAAAAATCGTGTGTCGAAGCGATCGTATGTTGAGGTACCACTGTAC
Organism: Corythoichthys intestinalis; assembly: GCF_030265065.1. Taxonomy (NCBI): domain Eukaryota; kingdom Metazoa; phylum Chordata; class Actinopteri; order Syngnathiformes; family Syngnathidae; genus Corythoichthys; species Corythoichthys intestinalis. The sequence continues at coordinate 45,726,694 of NC_080405.1, read as the reverse complement.
TAAGAAATAACATGCCGATGCTTTACAACATGTCCCTTTCGAGATAGTTTCTGCCGTTCGCCCTACGCATGATGGCTGCCAGCTAGGCATACCACTGTAAAAAAAAAAAAAAAATTGGCTTCTGCAATCGCGTACCACATGTAACACGTCACATTTGCTCATTAATATTCATGACATTGGCAACTGTTGCTAGGGGGGTCAAACTCGCGTTTGTCCCACATGCAAGATGCATGTAAATAGTGTACGAACGAGATGTTTACTAAGCTAAACCTACCTATTCGGTCCAAAAATGATGTCGCTGGTGCCAAATGCACTGGCAAAAATGTGGAAGAACATACAAATGTTCAGTTAAAGAAATGGCTTGAGTGTCGAGGGCAGAAAAAGACGGGGGAAAGAGCTGACCTAATCCAGAGGTAGCTTTTTTATCGACACCTTTTTCTTGTATGCATTGCCTTACGCCACTGACAATGAAATTCTCCTGTTTCAACAAGCTATCTTTTACCACCATATGCCCTGTCTTTCTTATATATTATATCCTCTGGTTGTCTTACGTCTCTGACCGTTCGTCGGGGTAATTTATGCTACTCGGTGACAGCCAACGAACACTTTAAATTTTTTCATTAATAACAAACCTTTATTCTATAAATCTATTTACACTTCCCCCTTACTAAGGTCGTTTGTTTACAACAGAAAAGGTAAAGCTGTTAAATTTAGAGCAGTGGTTCTTAACCTTGCTAAAGGTATCGAACCCCACAAGTTTCACATGGGTATTTATCGAACCCTTCGGAACTAGCAAATAATGCAATTTCTTTTCAAATTCAAAACCAATATATCTAAGCTAGCAAGTTAATAATTGAGTAAATTCCCGTTCAAAATTCTTCTCATTTTGACAGCATGTTTCTTAAACAGGTCAAAATTTGAGACCACACTGCCCATTGGTCTGTTTATTCCCTCATACCAAGTGCAAGCCAACCTTCCAATGAGCAAACCAGTTCCACTTCCGATCAGATTGAGGACTAGCAGTTGAAAGAAATGGATTAAGACTGTAAATTGGGAGCAAACCAGTCCAAAATCTGGTCTAATAAGCCACTTTGCGTGGATTTAATCAGCGTACAAGAATAGGGCTCTGCGTTTCTTCCACCGAACCCCTGGGGTTCGATCGAACCCAGGTTGAGAACCACTGATCATACCTATCGGCATGAACAGGCTTATTTCAAAAAGATCAAGGCCAAACATGGCTAATTTATTTAAATATCCGTATTTTAGAAAAATGGGCCTAAATGACTGTTGTGATGTATAATGTTTTTTTTCCAGGTCATTCATTGTCAGACAGAAGCAGCATGGCAAAACGTCACGCTAAAAACAAAGTAAAAATATCAAAATTGCTTACATCTTTGGGGCAGGCTGTGGAAGGCAATGATCAGGAATGTCATCTGTAGGACCATGGCCCCCAATAAAATGTTTACTGCATATGAAGGTGAATTGCTTCACCTCACTGGCGTTAAACTGGTCCTTTGGACGTCCGGACCAGTTAATCCATTGTTCACATTTTTTCCCTCTGAGGTTTTGGCTTCGGGAACGTATGAAGAAAACATCCTTCATATGTGGACGGTCGTAATGTCAAGAGTTGTTTCTACAAGTTCAATAACAGCAGTGTTTACTTTGTTTGAAAGATTACTGGCAGAAAATAAGCAGTATTAGCATGGGTTACGCGCTTCTATGTTGTCCCCCTTCCAGTTTATGATGGCAATGTCATGCGGTCTAAAAATAGCATTTGTGAGTTTATCACCAGTAGACATCCATTCCATTTGAAGCGGGAGGGTGGCAGTGAATGAACATTTTGAAATTTAAAATTTTAAAAACGACTATTATGAATAAATGTAGCAAAACAACTTTTCATTTTCATTAAAGTTTCTGCACCAGGTACAGTACACTTGAGATGACATTGATTTTTGTGAAACATGAGTCTGTGAAACGATTTGAGACTTTTGTCATTAGGGCTGCGTAAATTGCTGTGACTTGACCATAGTCCTTGCTGTGAAAAGGGAGCCATCTATTTGAGTGAGGTGTTTATTTGTCTTGAGTGGATGACGCAAGCAGCAGCAACTAATTAGGGTACGGCATCCACAACGCGCAATGGCCACTAATAGAGGTCACATTTGTGTTGAGCTCGTACCATCCCGACGTCTTTTTCATGGCCTGTCTCCTCGTAACACCTTGACGAGCGGCAGGATTCGCAACAACAGGTGCGCGGCGACGTAACCGGGTCACGGGCCTTCCGCATTTGGCTCGCTAAAGACCGGGGAACACGAGACCCGCGACGAGCCCTGCAACCCGGGATACTAAAAGGCTGTGATTTATCGCCTTCTGCCAGGGCTGGGTGGAAAACAGCCGCGAGGGTTAGCCTGTTGACAATAATTCCAGCCAAGTGTGTCCGCAAAGTGACATCTTGCACTGGTCTTCTTAAGACTTTATTACAGTCAAAACTAGAAGTGTCAGCCAGAGCTGTAAATTTTGTTAATGTGATGGCTTTACAATGAGTAGAACATCATGCTTAGGGTTAGAATTGAGAAACTTTTCAGTTGTCGTTCATGTTTGGAAAAAAAAAAAAAAAAAAAAGTTAATGTGTCAAAATATCGAAACAAAAACCATGGCTCGAAACATAAAGTTTATTGGAAGTCAAGGTTCAAATCATATTCATGAAACAATATGATTGCAATCTAGTTTGTTTTTTCATATGTAAACAGGATGAGATCCAATGGTTTTCACCTACCAGCAGGGGCAATGTACAGGGAACACAGATGCATGGTTAGTATTTCACAACTGATTGAATACATAAGCTGTGAAAAACTAGTTTGAAACCATGGATTCCCTTGCCAACTACATCTAAATTCGACATCTGACTTAAAATTTGACTTGTCATTTGTCTCGACATATGACAACACGCTAGGAATACGACGATTTATGACATCGTCGCAATTTCATTGTTTTCCCCCTAAACGGACGCTCGGCGGATTTTCGTGTGAGAGAAATCAACATGGGTCCCAAGAAGGTTAGTGCAGGTGGTGAAAAAAGGAAAAAGGTGACACTTACCATTGAAATTAAGAAGGAAATGGTTGAAAAATATGAGCGTGGTGTGCGTGTGAGTGAACTAGCTAGACAATATGGCCGTTCGCCTCCGACCTCCATTCGCCAGTCTCTATAAGTTAAGTTACGATAAGGTAAGAAAAACGCATTTCCAATGTATTATTATTATATTTATTGTTGTGACAACGGCAAGGAAGTCGCCAGCTTTGTTGGGTTTTTATTCATTTATTTCTTAACTTGTGCAACACAACACGGCTACTGTCCGCTGTAGCCGATGCTAAACAACAACATGAAAAACGATAAAATTTTCCCACTGTACTGCACCTCTCTCTATCGTCAGTCACAGCATGTAAAACGCAACGGCAACATTAGAACCCGATTCGTTACATTAGTTACATTTACATACATACATTTGTTTTGCTATGTGTAATTGCTATTTGTAATTGTACCAGCAGTATTTATTAAGGATTTAGTGTAGGTTTTTGGGCTGTGGAACAACTCAATCAAATTATGATGTGATGATACGGTTTTTATGGGAAAATCCGAGTCGAAATACAGTGATCCCTCATTTTTCGTGGTTAATGAGGACCAGAACCTTCTGCGATAAGTGAAAAACCGTGAAAAATTTGTGTGTTTAATGTATTTATTCAGATTTAGTATTGGAAAAAGATACTTATAAGACATATAAGAAATGTTTTTTTCCCAAGGTATAATTTTTTAAAAAACTTTTATGTATGTATATTTTATAATATATGATTTTTAACCACTTCAAATATAATAATTATGATAAGTTTTAAACATGTTAATGTCCCATCAAACTATTTTTAACTCATTCACTCCCAGCCATTTTAACCAGAGCAGGGCCCTTCGCTCCCGGCCGTTTTTCTGGATTTTGACTGATTTTGCAAGGCCCACAGAAAATTCTGTTCTATTGCTATATAAACATGGAACCCACCAAAAGAAAGATTAGACTTTCGTCTTTCAGCAGAAAAAAAGTAATTTTATATCTTTTTCCATTCTTTAGAAATCGGCATTAGAAAATAGCTTAGTTTGAGCAATTTTCCAATCTCTGATGAAAAAACGGAGAATATGTGTTTTTTGTAAACACATACATTTCAAAGATAGCTTCGACTTTAACAAAGCTATTTTTTGCATTAGTTACATCCCAAACATCTGAATAATGTTTTCCTTTTACAAAATACCATGAACAACCAGACAAATAGAGCTTTTGATAGCAAAGTAACAATTTATTCACACATGACTACTAAGAGATGACGGTTTGTCGCCAGGATGACGCCGTTGTCGCCACGTCAGCCGTGTAAACTTTTCCGTCATTGTTGTCCGTCTCACAAAGATGGATTCTTTTTGCGTTTCTGCGGGGTCTGCTCAGCGAGCCGCTGCACTGGGGGTCCCACTCATTTTGCTCGGTCGTCCAGCACCTGGCCTCCCGGGCGTCCTCTCGGTTGTTTTGTTCGGTCGGAGCGCCGCCTGGCATCATGCCACCAGCGCTCTGACCGTGCTGCCTGTCCGTTCATTGCTGTTGAATCGGGTTGCCTGGTCTTACAAAATGCGCTACTGCTCTCCAGTGGCCAGTTTTATTGCTTTAAAATAGGTTTGGAGCTTTTTTCTTTGTTTCTCAGATAAAGCGGAAGCTATATATGCTTCTTATTAAAAAAAAAAAAAAAAAGACATATAAATACGTTTTGGGGACAATGAAGCATTTAAAAATAGAACATATTTATACGTTTCTGGGAGAAAATGAGTTAAACAAGAATAAAGTAGAAAAATGCTTGTCGTTATTAAATGCTATATTGAGTGAGTCCACTCAAATCTGCTCAAGCTGCTCACTTACGCACAATGGGTTGCCACAGCAACTGTTTAACAAGTTAAACAATGATTGACGCATGCGACGCTTTGAAGTTTCGGCTTCCAAGTGTCTCTGGCAAGATCAAACCTTAACGTCTGTCAATCATAGTTAACTTTAATAAGCAACTCCAGTACACTGCCTGACCAAGAAAAGCGGCAGGAGCGAGAGTGAGAGATTATGTGATCGGGTCGGGACAGCTCTATAAAAAACTGCATTTATTTATTTATTTTTTTTTTCAATTGAAAAAAATTGACAATTGATTGAGGGCGTGAAGTTTGAAACATGAAGTAGCGAGGGATCACTGTACAACCATTTCAAATTACAAACTAGGTTCTGAAATGAATTAAATTCGTATGTAGAGGTACCACTGTACTTAAAAGTTTGCAACTGAGTGCAACCATTGATGAACCGTGAAACAAGTGGGAGAAATTTTCATATTTTTGGTCTCATTATAACAATTTCGACAGCTGGTTGTGTGGTATTTACCGATGCCATTACTGTACTGATGCCGCAATTTAATTTTTTTTTTTTTTTTTAACAAATACACAACTTTGTTTTTTCTTTTAATACTAAATTACTGAATAATAACTGTAAAACTGAAAAATAATTTCTGTCATGGCTTGGTCAGACACTGCTTAACTAATCGGCTACCATTGACAGCACTAGAATGTTCGTTCATTCACTGCCAACCCTCCCACTTCAAATGGATTGGATGTCTACTAGTGATAAACTCAATTCACTGGAGAAGGAGGGTTGAACGCCACATGACCAGACTTTCATTATCATCTTGGTTAAGGCGACCAGCAGTTTGAAACTAGATCTCGAAAAGTACATATTGCACTGCATCGGCATGTTATTTCTTAGTAATCGTCAATAACGATGAGATAATTTTAGTGCCATATCTGTACGGTATTGTTGAAACACTAGTTGTATTTTCACTCTTAGAGGCAATAGTGACTGGGCACCCAAATTACACCAGTCAATTCATGTCGTAGATCTACAAATGTCGTTAGTAAATTCATACCAAATCCAGCAAACTGCCAAAATAGCGACGGTCTCATTAAAGCCTTTCTGCAGATGCTGTTTGTCCCCGCATCCGACAAGGAAGCTGTTTGTCCTTCACACTTTCATGCATCAAAGTGAGCGAAGGAAGCTCGTCCCGACAGGGTCGCCACCGTTTAGGCCGCGCATCGACACGAACAATGGTGTGACTTCATCTTTGCGGCCGTCGCCACGTTAGCTGTCATCGCGGCAGCCTTGGTTCCCACGCATCGGCGGAGATTATAACCCCCTCGAAGAAAAATGAGCCCTTTGACACGTTCTGCTCGGGTTTACAGAAGTCCTCATCCTTCTTTAAGCACATCCTGTTTGGACGAGGGGGGGTGGGCACACGGACTCTGACCCCAGAGAGCTCTCGTGGGCTCTGGTCAGGAACCCAACGGCAACAGTTGACATGTCTGTCTCATCCCCTGGTTTGACATTACAACATCTGTTTTGCTGGTGCACACTGCAAACATCTGGGTTTCTAATTAGTCAATAGAGAGAATTGTTTTTCTTTGGAAAGCAGTCGAGGAAATATTTATCACCCCAAGGCGAGATTTACTCTGCATTACTAAGTGCCCAATTCCGATTTAGTGCCCACGGTATATCGCCTGTTTAAATAGAGAAAAAAAAAAGAAAAACATTTATTGGTGCCGCAGGTCAAATTGCCCAATTTTGATTTATTGCCTACTGCGGCCAATCTCCATATATTGCGCTTGAGAAATCCAAAACACACAACCGTACTCAAAAATGCCACAAAAAGTATGCAGTATATCATGACAAACTTACGTCTTTTTTTCTCAAAGCCATGACGCACATCAGACAATGCTTCTCAATAAGACAATTCTTACCAGGTGTGTGTTTTATAGTGGGCAGGGCAGCTTTAAACCCCTCATCAGTGATTGGGCACACACCTGACTTAAATTGCTTGGTAAAAAAATGGTTTCAATTGCTCTTTTTAAGTTATTTATTTTTCCCCCTTCTGTCATTGTTTGCATACTTTCCTCATTAAAATATTAAAACAAGGGCTGTCAAAAGATTAAAATCTTTAATCAAGTTAATTACAGCTTAAAAATTAATTAATCGTAATTAATCGCAATTAATCGCAATTCAAACCATCGATAAAATATGCCATATTTTTCTATAAATTATTGTTGGAATGGAAAGATAAGACACAAGATGGATATATACATTCAACATACGGTACATAAGGACTGTATTTGTTTATTATAACAATAAATCAACAAGATGGCATTAACATTCTGTTAAAGCGATCCATGGATAGAAAGACTTGTAGTTCTTAAAAGATAAATGTTAGTACAAGTTATAGAAATTTTATATTAAAACCCCTCTTAATGTTTTCGTTTTAATAAAATTTGTAAAATTTTCAATCAAAAAATAAACTAGTAGCCCGCCATTGTTGATGTCAATAATTACTTACACAATGCTCATGGGTGCTGAAGCCTATCAAATCAGTCGCACCCAAGCGCCAGCAGAGGGCGGCAAAACTCCATAAAACACAATTAACAAGTGGGCATTTCACTGTACTGTCATTTAAATCTGTCTGAGCGGGGGGGGTGCGTTAATTGCGTCAAATATTTTAACGTGATTAATTTTAAAAATTAATTACAGCCCATTAACGTGATCATTTTGACAGCCCTAATTAAAACCTATAAATATTTTGGTCGTTTTAGTTAAAGCAGACACTGTTTTTTCGTCTGTGTGATTTTAACAAAGATCAGATAACATTTGATGGTGATTTTATGCAGAAATGTGAGAAATTCCTATAGGTTCAGATACTTTTTCATGCCACTGTATTTGTTATTTAATAGGTCACTACGCCAAAAACATTGACTCTTAACATTACCATCACATATTTCGTAATCATGCCAATCAAGAGCAAAAAAAAAAAAAAACTGAAAAATTGTGTCACTTGATTCATGTAGTGGAAATTGAGCCTAATTGTCTTGGCTCTGGACGCTCCTATATGTACTGTACTGTACATCAACATGTCTATTTCAGTTCAAGAGCATCTCTCTCCTCGTCTAACTACTTCAATTTACATTAAAACAAGCCTGCCTCGCAGTGACGCAATCAACATCTGTGCCCATCACAATTAATTGAAATCTGTAATCTTGCGCAGCAGTGCTAACAATTCTCTCATGTTACAGCAGACTTACCAGGGCTATTTAGGGATGTTTGTTTACTTCTCCCCAAACGCATGCCTTTTTTTTTTTTTTTGGCACTGTCAATATCAGTTGACAGGACATGGGGCTCGGGGCCGATCCGTAGGGGGCCTATTTTCAAAAACTTAAAATCCCACACTTTTTCTCTATGGCGTGGCTCCTGGGGCGTGGCCTCCCCTCTGCCTGGGCTGCCAGCTGCGGGAGTGGGGGAAGGTCGGGGCGCCGATCACGCATCACCCAGTGGCGGCTCCTCGGCGTCCTCCTGCCTCCGCCTTCCCCTCTCTTCTCTGACTGGGTATCCGCCCTGTGCTCCGTCGCGGGTCGCTGTCTGAGCGCCGGTGTATCAGCTGGATGTTGCCTGTTCCGACGGGGGACCCTGCCCTGGGCTAGGTGGGCCGCTGGGGGTCCCGTGCCGGTTGGGGGGCTGCAGCTGTGGCTCGTGGGCCAGGTGGGCAGACAGGGGTGGGAGTGGGGTTGGTGGTGCGTCCCCTCTTGCCATGGCTCCTTTGCTGGGCTGCGGGAGGAGGGATGGGTTGCGCTCAACCCTCCCTGGGCTGGCTGGGTGGGAGCCGTGGCCCTAGGTTGGTGCCCGCGTGGCGTCTCCGCTCCTCTGTGTGGCTGTCGTGCGCTTGGCGGGGCTCGCGTGCGGCTGGATGGGATAGGACACGCTCGGGTGGGGGGTTCTCAGTGCCGGGAGTGGCGATGGGGCGGCGTAGGGTCGGTCACCCACAGGCTTACGCTCACAAGGGATTCACACGATTACTGGGTTGTAGATTACAGAGCTGATTTGTGTACACTCTACCCCAGGGGTCCCCAAACTTTTTCATGTGAGGGCCACATAACTTTTCCCTTCTCTGATTAGGGGCCAGGTCAGTTTGTAACAGAAAAAGTGTGACGATTGCAGGAGTGCCTAAAAGTAAAAATTTATTGTTTTTCAGAAAGCCACAATCAAATAACCCTTTCTGGATTCTTCACGGAACAAAAGTAAATAATAAAAAGTAAAGTAAATAATAATATAATGTACAGTGGGGAGAACAAGTATTTGATACACTGCCGATTTTGCTGGTTTTCCCACTTGCAAGCCATGTAGACGTCTGTAATTTGTATCATAATTTCTCTTCAACTGTGAGGGACGGAATCTAATACAAAAATCCAGAAAATCACATTGTATAATTTTTAAATAATAAATTTGTATTTAACTGCATGAAATAAGTATTTGATACATTACCAACTAGTAAATATTTTGGCTCTTAGTTCTTTTTTAAGAACCCCTCCTGTTCTCCACTCATTACCGGAAGTAACTGCACCTGTTTGAACTTGTTACCTGTATAAAAGACACCTGTTCACATGCTCAAACAAACAAACTCCAACCTCTCCACAATGGCCAAGACCAAAGAGCTGTGTAAGGAAATCAGGGATAAAATAATAGACCTGCATTAGGCTGGGATGGGCTACAGGAAAATAAGCAAGCAGCTTGGTGAGAAGATAACAACTGTTGGAGCGATTATTAGAAAACGGAAGAAGTTCAAGTTGACGGTCAATCTGCCTCGTTCTGGGGCTCCATGCAAGATCTCACCTCGTGGGGCATCACTGATCATGAGGAAGGTGAGGGATCAGCCCAGAACTACACGGCAGGACCTGGTCAAACGATTTAAGCATTTATTCACAAGATTTTTCACCAGAAAAGTTCTGTTTACGTCAGGCGGTTGCGAGCTTTATTCACTAACATTATATAGTGAATAATGATAATGAATGGCTATTCTATTCTATAATAAGTTGTGATTGTATACAGAATTTATTAATAATCTATTTTCATATTATTTATAATTGATTCAGCATATTTTCCTCAAGTATTAAGTGTTTCATGTTAAATTGAGTGATTTATTAGCTGTTGAAAACTTGCAGTAAATGAAAAAATATTAAGTTGCTATTTTGTTCAAAACTTATATATGATATGTTAAATATTGCTATTGATCCTGAAAAGGTGATTATCTCTGCATTTTGTGATTTTTGTGCATCTAGTGTAAAATATGAGCCTTTATAGCCATTTCAAGTTGTGTTATACTTATATAAGAAATAATCGGGATTTTATAAGGAAACGCCTTTGAATTTTTTTATGCCGCTGCTCATGGAGACTCATATATGGTTAAGGTAGGTGCCTGTTTTGGTTTTAGGTCGGTAGCAGCTTTGATTTTGAAAATATTTGAATTGGAAGTTTTTGAAAATAGGCCGCCTTATGAAGTCTATGGATTTATTTTCCATCTGTAGAAATTTAATGTGGATCGTTTAAAATTACCACACAAAACAATGTACCCTATTATATAGCTGATAAACACCAATGAACTAACTTTCGTAAGCCATTGCACAGTATGCAAATTTCTAACCTAGAGGTATCATTTCACGGTAAACACTTGATAGCTTCATCTACCAGACTTAATTCCAGAAGAGCTAATTATACCAGGCCACAATCTCACTCAGCGTTCTGGCCCGCATGGGTCAGCGGAACAATTGCAAGCTATTTATTTCAGCTTAATCGGCACACGGCGGTGAGGGGAAAGTGAGCAAAGGGTATACGAAGGGAGGGAGGGAGGGATGTAGGATGCTGCACGACGGGCCCAGCAACTAAGGGGATTTGACTCTTAACCCAAGTGTGCATTAGACGGGTGATGATCTGTGAAGCTGGGCCAGGCTAGCGAGTCTCTTTTACGTCGTGATCTATTGGCCCGCTTTGGCGCTGGCGATCCATCACACGGAACTGGCAGTAACGGATGAGAATGATCCGCTGGAAAAACTCTCTCATTTGTCTCTGTCGCAGCCAGTGAACTAGAGGAGACGTTAATACAGGGAGACGGCCCGCGGAGGGGATATAATTATGTCTCGGCGCTCTTCTGCTCGCTGGCGCAAGATGGAAGACGTATTAGGATGTAATAAAGCCAAAAAACCTCACTTGGCCCCTCGCTGGATTCTCTTTTTCACACTTGCCTTCTTTAACTCCCCCCATCTCCCTTTCTCTCTTATCTAGGCACATTTCCTTCCTTTTAGTCTCCTTGGGTGTAGGATGGGGGAGAGGGATAAGACAATGGATTAATCTTTGATGAATCGTGTTTTAGAGCAATTGATGTAAAATGAAGTGCACCAATTGGCTTATAGAAGATTTATATAGTACTTGTGGTAAGTGTCGTATAAGATGCAAGTTATCAAAGATAAGTATTAAACGTTTTTTGTTTTTTACCCCAAAAAATGTGGTATCGGTACAGTATCGCTGATACCACACAGCCGATTGTCAGAATCTAAATTGGGAGCCAAAAAATTGAAATTGAAAAATGTGGTAAACAATAACATTTTTTCACAAGGTAAACACATTTGTCAACTCATAAACTCGTTCATGCACGAACTTTATGATTATTATTTTTTAAATTAATTTAACTCATTGGCTACCACTGATGGCATTAGACGTCCATTCCATTTTGTCTGGTAGTCAAAATGGATTGGACGTCTACCGCCATCAGTGAGACTGAAACATGATCATTCTTAGCTAGTCTTCCCGGTTTAATTGAGTTGGACATCTATCACCATCAATGGTGTGCAATGAGTTAAATAATGTACTATGAAAAAAAAACAGAAATCAACTTTAGCGTGTTACTTGGACGTAGTCACTGTGTATTTCAATTTTTATCATCATTATGTAGTTTGTATTAACATTTTATTAATTTATAAATGTATTTATATCCTTAAAAAGACAATAATGATTAATAATTTTAAAACAAATATAATAATTGCTCATATTTAACTTTTTAAAATGACCAAAACTAGTCACTTGGCCTATGAAGGGTTAAAAGTCTTACGTGTCCATTTTTAAATAGCTGTCCATAGTGTTGCAGCTATCGATTATTTTAGTAATCGATTAATCTATCAACTAGTTCAGATAATCGAGTAATCAGATTTGGAACATTTAATACGTTGCAGAATAAATTTTAGGAGATGTAAAACAAAGGCTTGCTAAGACTGCACTTTCAAATCGAATAAAAAAATAAAATTTCCGAGTGTTTCTTCAAACTTTCATTGAAATATAAATTAAAATACCTGAACTTAACGGTATGAAAAATTTAATGAATGAGGATCTAAGTACAACAAAATCACTTGCTATATAATAAATGCTATAAAATGCTAATGTCTTTTACAGTGCTCTTAGCAAATCGTTCAAACACATATAGTATACCCACAAAAAAACCTGTTAAATATACCTATAAAATAAATTACAAATGCATAAAAAAATATATTAGCTCAAACAAAAACTTAGCTTATATTGGTCTTAACAGGGAGCCGCTGGATTCAGCCATGTTAAATAAGTTATGTCATATTCACTGTTGCCACAAGAGGGAAGTGTATCCACCTAAATCAATGAAACTAAATGCAAACACTTTCAAAACAAACCATTACCACACTACTCTAAACGAATCCTCGAAGCAGCAAAATTTAATTCGAAGCTTTTATTCTAATCAAATTACGAGTTACTCGATTAATCGTTGCAGCACTAGCTGTCCACTGTAATGACCTCTATTTCTGAAAGGGTTAATTCATAAGTGCCCTTATAAAACACTCAGAAATTTTTTACGATAAAAAACAATATTATGAAACAAAACACATCAAGACAACAAATAAGCTAATACATATTTATATATATATATTTTTTTTTTAAATAAGGGCATGTCAGTTACTTCTAACTACAGTGGTATGAAAAAGTATCTGAACCTTTTGGAGTTCCTCAAATTTCTGCATAAAATCACCATCAGATGTGAGCTGATCTTTGTCAAAATCACACAGATGAAAAAACTGTCTGCTTTAACTAAAAACACCCAAACATTTATGTTTTCATATTTTAATGAGAATAGCATGCAAAAATTGGGGAAGAAGGGGGAAAAATAAGTAAGTGAATTCTCTGCCTAAGGAGACTTAAAGAGCAATTGAAACCATTTTTTTACCAAACAATTTAAGTCAGGTGTGTGCTCAATCACTGATGAGTGGTTTAAAGCTGCCCTGCCCGCTATAAAACACACACCTGGTAAGAATTCTTTTGATGAGCAGCATTGCGATGAAGGATTGTTGATTTGTATAAAGCCAGGAAAGGATACAAAATCATCTCTAAAAGTCTGAATGTTCATCAATCGACAGTCAGAGAAGTTGTCTACAAATGGAGAGAGTTTGACACTGATGTTTCTCTCCCAAGGAGTGGCCGTCCACCAAAGATGACACCAAGAGTTCAACGCAGAATACTCAGAGATGTAAAAAAGAACCCTAGATTGTCTGCTAAAGACTTACAGAAATCACTGGCACAGTCCAATTTCTATGTGCACACATCAACTAGATGTAAAACTATGGTTAAGAATGGTGTTCATGGAAGGACTGCACGGAGGAAGCCACTGCTGTCTAAAAAAATACATTTTTGCTTGTTTAATGTTCGCAAAAAGGCAATTGGACACTCCATAGACATTTTGGCACAATATTTGGTGGACTGATTAAACCAAAGTTGAATTGTTTGGTAGTAACAAACAACGTCATGTGTGGAGGAAAAATGGAACAGCTCCCCAACATCAACATTTCATCCCCACCGTGAGGCATGGTGGAGGGAGCATCATGATTTGGGGCTGTTTTTCTGCCTCAGGGTCTGGACAACTTGGAATCATTAATGGAACTATAAATTCAAACGTTTATCAGGATGTTTTGCAGGAAAACCTGAGGCCGTCTGTCAGACAGTTAAAGCTAAAAAGAGCATGGATGCAGCAACAAGACAATGATCCGAAACACAGAAGTTAGTCAACTTCAGAAAGGTTTCAGAAGAACAAAATACACATTCTGGAGTGGCCAAGTCAAAGTCCAGACTTGAACCCTATTGAGATGCTGTGGCATGACCTAAAGACGGCGATTCATGCCAGACATCCTAAGAATCTGACTCAACTGCAGCAGTTTTGCAGGGAAGAATGGGGCAAGATTAGTCCTGATCGATGTGCCAGACTGATCAGCTGCAGGAAGCGTCTGGTTGAAGTTATTGCTGCCAAAGGGCGGGGCCACAAAATATTAAATGTGATGGTTCATCACTTACTTATTTGTCCCCCTTCTGTCATTGTTTGCATACTATCCTCATTAAAATATGTAAACCTGTAAATGTTTGGGTGGTTTTAGTTAAAGCAGACACTGTTTTTTCATCTGTGTGATTTTGATAAAAGATCAGATCACATTTGATGTTGATTTTATGCAGAAATGTGAAGAACTCCAAAAGTTCAGATACATTTTCATACCACTGTAAGTGTAATACCAGAAACACATCTCTGAATTCACTCATTTTAATTCAGTCGTTAAGGGACGTCATGACTGATTTATTGTCAGATAAAATTATGTGTAAAGATTGTGTAAAATAGGATACATTTGAATGAACTACAAAGACAAAAAAACAAACATTTATGTTGACCTCGATTCAAGTTGGTAGTACTTAAGACCGTGCACACACTCATGCACACCCGCTCCTGTGCATGTCCTGTGTGCCTCTGTGCCAGGCTTTGGGAAGGGACTACATCCATAACACAGTGGTTGTTTCCTGTCTGCAGCAGCTTTAATAGGCAGCAGAGCAGCTGACTCACCAGGCTGCATATTGGCCCCACACAACATGTCACTTACAATAGTCACTTAAGCTCTTTGAAGAACTCGACCTTATTTTGTCTTTGAATTAGGCAGGAAAATGTGGAACCTTTAGAGCTCCACACCTTTTAATTGAAAGAAGCTGCTTAAGATGATTATGTTCAATTATTTGCAAATTCAGGAGTCACGATCGCTTCAGTGATGCTGGTCGGTTTCCAAGTTGTTCTATTTTTAAAACAAATTGCAGCCAGTCGAATTTATTTCCTGCTGTTCTGGCTCATCCGCCGACACGGCAGTCCAAAGCTCTGCCCGGCATTTCCCGTTTATCACTAAATCCAAACTGGACCGTGGAATGAAATGCAATTCCGTTCCGATGATGGGACAGAGGAGGCCTTGGCGGCGAGTCTCGCGCAAGATGCCGCTCGATCCAAAGCACTCCGTTGACCGGAACGTTAATCAACGGCCAGCGTGCTAGCAAAACAAAAACGATTTACAACCAATGTCAATTTGTTTCAGCTGTCAATTTGTTATTTGGGGAATTCCTAACCGAAGGTTTCCACAATAAATTATGACCCATGTAAGGGTGATGACAGACTAACCTTGATCTAATGTTGAACACAGCTTGCAATATCCATCATATTTTTCAGATTCTGGCTTAAACATTGACCGCAGTAAATCTTTTCCTGTGCGCACGTCTATCGATTTTGTCAGATTTATAAGCAGTTTAGGACAATGATGCTATGGTAATGTTTAGGGCTCT
Organism: Corythoichthys intestinalis; assembly: GCF_030265065.1. Classification (NCBI taxonomy): domain Eukaryota; kingdom Metazoa; phylum Chordata; class Actinopteri; order Syngnathiformes; family Syngnathidae; genus Corythoichthys; species Corythoichthys intestinalis. The sequence goes on along the minus strand of NC_080405.1, from coordinate 45,711,120 downwards.
AAAAATTAACTAATTCACTGCCAATGACAGTGCCAGACATTATTTCCATTTGAGCTGTGAGCAGTTATTAATAACAGCGTTTGAGTATAACAGTGTTTCTAACGGCGTTATTTTTCTTTTTAAGTCGTGAGTAATTAATTTTCCATCCTTGCAACGCCATTACCATTACTGAGGATGTGAAGGGGCGCGTTACTACAGTTTGCTGCACATCCGCCTGCCTGCCTAACTGCCTGTCCTGTAGACTGCAGAGTGGAAGGGGGTGGTGACGCCGTTGGAAACGCGATGATGATTGGCTAGGTGGAGCGTTTGTGTTCTTTTTAGCATTAGCATTTACCGTGGCAAGTTTCCGTTGTCCTTGTAGACACTATATACAATATAATTTTTTTTATTTTTTTTTAATTATCTCATCATTTATTATCACAATAAATCCCACAAACAGTTTGCTTGAACATGTCAACAAAGCCCATGTATTACTGGAACCATGTCCTATGGTCTGATGAGACGGGCGGGCTTTCTTGTGTACCGTCTTCAGAAGAGGCTTCCTCCTTGGGTGACACCCATGCACACCAATTTGTTGTAGAGTGCGGCGTATGGTCTGAGCACTAACAGGCTGACCCCCACCTCTTCAATCTCTGCAGCAATGCTGACAGCACTGCTTTACCAAGTCACATGACATTTGCGAGGGCAAATGACAAGCAGTACTCAATTTGGACATTTAGGGATGTACGTAGTTTCTAAGGGGTGTACTCACTGTTGTTGCTAGGGGTTTAGATATTAATGGCTATATTTTGAGTTATTTTGAGGGGGGAAAAATAACTATTACATAAGCTACACACAGACTACTTTTCATTGTGTCAAAGTGTCATTTTGTCCCATGAAAAGATATACTTAAATATCTGCAGAAATGCAAGGGGTGTACTCACTTTTGTAATACACAGCATAACGTACTATATATACTAGAGTTGTCCGATAATGACTTTTTAATCAATATCCCGATATTGTGCGACTCCAAAATTCTGATTCCAGTATCAAACTGATACCGATATATGCGGTCATGGACTTGAGATATTATGGCTAATTGTATTGTTATGCCCCAATGGATGCTTTATTGACAATAATGCTCACATGACAAATTCCATGCATATTAGTTTGAGGACATCTTATGGTCAATGAGCATAAATGCTGTGCTAAGCTGTGACCAGCCTTTGTACAAAGACAGAAGGCTTCTACATTGACTTTGAAGATAACATGCATATTGGCCCAAAACCGACGTTGATATTTTCCGATATCATTTAAAAATGCATTTTTTGGCCAAATATCGGACAACTCTTATATATACTGTGTATATAAATTATTTTTGCAATATCCTTATACTTCTGGACTGATTGGAGGAAAACATGTGGACACCCCTGTTTTGGGTGAAATGGAAGTGATTGTGTTAAATGTAGGGCTGTCAAACGATTAAAATTTTTCATCGAGTTAATTATAGCTTAAAAATTAATTCAATTAATTCATTAAATAAAATTAATCCATCGTAATTAATCGCAATTCAAACCATCTATAAAATATGCCATATTTTTCTGAAAATTATTGTTGGAATGGAAAGATAAGACACAAGATGGATATATACATTCAACATACGGTACATAAAGACTGTATTTGTTTATAATAACAATAAATCAACAAGATGGCATTAACATTCTTAACATTGTGTTAAAGCGATCCATGGATAGAAAGACTTGTAGTTCTTAAAAGATAAATGTTAGTACAAGTTATAGAAATTTTATATTAAAACCCCTCTTAATGTTTTCGTTTTAATAAAATGTGTAAAATTTTCAATCAAAAAATAAACTAGTTGCCCGCCATTGTTGATGTCAATAATTACTTACACAATGCTCATGGGTGCTGAAGCCCATAAAATCAGTCGCACCCAAGCGCCAGCAGAGGGCGGCAAAACTCCATAAAACACAATTAACAAGTGGGCATTTCACTGTACTGTCATTTAAATCTGTCTGAGCGGGGCATGTGCATTAATTGTGTCAAATATTTTAACGTGATGAATTAAGAAAATTAATTACCGCCCGATAACGCGATAATTTTGACAGCCCTAGTTAAATGTGATCATAATTTTGTATTAAATTAATCAAAAGCCCTGCAATCGAATCAAATAATGGCAGATTTTGTCATATCAGCAAATATCGTATTGTCCGAAACCAATATCGCACTGGATCATAATGAAATTGGCGATTTACACCCCTAACAGCAGCATGCAATCAATTAATCGACGTGAACTCACTGACCGCATTTTCATAGCTTTCGCTGCCTCACTGATTTACACCAAATAGTCGCCTCATTGTACCCGCTTAACGTTGTAGTCTGCGTCTTCTCAAAAGTCATACCTCACACTAATAGCTACGAGCGCTCTTGTCACTTGTCAAGAACCAAAAATTCCACGCTAATCCTTGCTAAACTTCACTACCCCCCCTTTGACAAAGTGCTTGGAAAAATCGGAGGTTAATTGTGAATTAAGCTTGAGCTACGTTCATTTCGAACGCTGCCAAACATCCACTTAACAGAGTGCGAGCAGATCAGATTTCTCTGCTTTGACTTTCCCACAATGTCACTGCAGACGAACGCGATAACCGACCTCAGGACCTCATCGCCCGTGCACTTGACCCTAAGGTGTCCTCGAACATCAGTCGTTATTTAAGTGTCCCCCCCTCATTTTTTTCCCTGCTGTCGTCCCTACCTAAGAGAACTTAGAGGTCCTTGGTTTAGCTGCCGGCTCTGCTTCTTTACTAATTGGAACCAGGATTTGTTTAAAACGAAAAAAATACAGTGAACTTAAGTAAAACATGCCGTAAAATTCTGAAAGCTAACCATAAAGCAACCAATTTCTTTCATTCTTTAGAAGGGATCTCTAACTGAAACCGCCGCGTAAACTTTTACGAGGATCCCCGGGGTCACCCGTAAACCCGTTAATAGAGATGAGATATGAGCTGGGTGCTCGGCCTCCCATTTCGTTTGCATTTCTTTCACATGTTTTTTTCCCGCCTTTCTTCCTCCTGTTCCACAACATTCTTAGAAAAGGTCAAATGTTGTCCGGAGGCAAAAAGTCACGCAGACGCCGTTCTTTTCTAAAGCTCAGAAAATGCAAACGTGATGCATGTGGACCGCAGATTTGAGCAGATAAATGTCGCCACGTTCCAACAGCTTGATTGAGGTGAGGCTGGCGTGAAAAGGTTGAGTTTCTCGCTGTGAAATTTTACTTTTAAGTCGGGGACACCTCATTAGCTGAGAGAGATTGATGGCATTCACAGAAGGCCGTAGGTTTGGTCTCAACATTGGGAGGGATGATATAACAGCGTAACCTGCATATACACTTTTTGCTGGGGACAGGACATTTAAACCAATCAGATTATTTTTACGGGGGTCTGGGCTACATTTCTCACGAATATGAACCTAAATGATCAATGCAAAATAAATCTGTATTGACTTATTCTAACTTTTGTTGTGTATTGGTTCAGGTAATACAACGTTCGATTCAAACCTTTGTTTTCAAAAACTACTAAAGAAACATTTTGAAGTGCAAGTCCCCTTACTAAAAAAAACGGGGAGCTATCCAAGAATGGGTCCCCAACCTTTTTTTGCACCACGGGGCGGTGTGATTTGGGTCTTTTTTTCACGGACCGGTGTTCTGTCAAATTTTGCACCCCTATAAAATTTTGCTCCCAAAGCTTTTATGGCGGTGAAAAAAGCCCTCTTTTATATTCAGTTGGATTCTCAATGTTATCCAACGGTGCTAAAAAACTATTTACATCATAAACATACATGTGCAACACGAAAATGGCGTAAATGAATGCTTAACGACACAGCCAAGTCGTTAAGCGAGAGAGCTGCGTGCAGTTGTTGTGTGCAGCTAACATGGCAAACGTAAGTTAAGATTCCTTTTCTTTAAAGAAAGTTTGTAAAGATACACGATAATATCGGTCACCGATAATTATCGGCCAATAATGGCAATTATGACGTCACACAGATAATCCTGATAATAAAAAAATTCAACCGATAATGCAATCCGATATTTATATACTTGATTTAGCCTCCAAATGTGCGCAACCGAAGAATTCAGCACGCCGCCTCCTCAACCCCTCCCCTCTCTGAAGCCCCTGAGGGAGGAGGAGTTGAGGAGGCGGAGTTACACGACAAGAAGTAGTTGATTATTATGGCGGCTGTTACTAAAAAAAAAAACGACGCTCTCGCCATTTGCGAAACATGTACCGCAGATGTTCCACGAGGGGGAAAGAAAGCTGGATGGCAGCAGTTGACATGGCTCCTACTAGAATGGAGGGAAGTAGTAGTTCTCCTTGTTTTTGTTGGCAGTTTACCCCTATCATGAGGCACTATCGCCATCTACTGGGATGACGATTTGGCCACAATGCCTGTTTTTTTGTTTTTGTTTTTTTTTTTTATGATAAATACGTATATAATGGCAACTGTTGACTTCTGTCGGAGCTTTGACTGTAAAATCCCGTTTGGTGTCGCATCGGCACATCGGCACGCTGCCGATGATTGTAAACTTTCATAGCAAAGTTTGATTTTTGCCTCAGCTAGCTATCAGTAAGCTAAACCGCGCTAGGCATTATGGGAAACGTAGTTTTGAACTGCTACGTTTGGAAACATGCTGAGTGAATAGTTTGTCAGTTTATTTCGGTTTTTGTTTGTGTGCGATCTAGAACATTGAATGAGAACATCAATTGAATGGGAGTAACAATTTGTCAAGGACAATTGTCGTGATAGTATTTATAAAAATGTTTAGTTGGCACATAGCCTACTGTGTGTATGTGTATTGACTGGACTACATTTCTAAGTTGTTGTTGGTTTTTTTTTTTGTCATTTTTTTTTTTTTTTCAAACTGCATTTTTCCATCCAGAGTGACGGGGCACACTTTAAATATATTAAAGTGATATAGGCATCTTTGAGTGAACTTCGAGTAAAATTCAAGTATCTTGAGGCCGGGCTGAGTGTCCTCTTTTTTAGAAATCAAAATATGGTCACCCTAGACTATGTATTTTCTTATTGAATATGTAGTTAGCACAAATCTTAGCAGTCCAACCCCGCCCCACACACAGGCTTAACTCACCGGCAGTGAGTAAGCGTATGCCCATTCCAGGCTGCTTTTGTGAAACGTGTCAGGTGCTGCTTGGTAAGTTTTGTTTTTTTTATCTTGGCTATGCCATGTTACTTTAGCCTTTAAAGATCTATGCTGAGTGATCATCACACACTAGACTAAATTTTAGCATTAGTATAGCATTCACGTTAGCGTCGTGTTCATGTTAGCATTAGCATTCAACGCGGTGCCTCGACGAGTGTCTTACGCCATAGCTTTTATCACGTTTACAATGTGTGATATCACGTGTAGTTAGCTTGCATTGTAGCAGCGTCTGGTTGTGTCACTCATGTGATGTGCTGACCCCCCCCCCCAGACTCACTGGTGTCCTCTCCAGGCTTGCCTGTTTTGAAACATTTTATTAAAGGTAAATGGTGTTATACTTATATAGCGCTTTTCCACCTTTCAAGGCGCTCAAAGCGCTTTACACTATCTCGCCATCCACCTACAGGCGGACGTTCAGCGTGGGGTTCAGTATCTTGCTCAAGGACACTTAGACGAGTTCATCAGGTTGTAGAATTGAACCCACAACCCCTGGGCTGGGGGACAACTACTCTACCACTGAGCCACGCTACCCCTAATCTTTTATCTTTTCAAGAGAGGATATTCAATGTTGCTTTAGCCTTTAAAGGTGCTGAGTGATCATCACACACTAAATAAATATCGTAGCGTTAGCATAGCATTCAAGTTAGCATTAAGCTAATGCTGACAGCGAGCGCCATCTTAAACTCTTGGAAAACCTTTTACATACGATTTGTGGCGTCCAGGTGAGTTTCATTAATTGGTAATGTGCTGTTTTCCTGCATATTGTGTATTATCATCATGAAGATGTTGACGTCCTTGTATACTCTCCAATTATGTGGTCGTCTGTCAATGTGCATTCGAAATTGTTGGGAACCTTTTATTTATTTATCTATTTATTCATGGACTAAAACCTTTGAAGTTTTTACACAAAAACACTTTGAGAATTGTCGGCTAAAACTAGACAAAATTTGTCTGAGCTTTCGTCGACGAAAACTACACGAAGATGAACACATTTTGAAATGACTAAAATATGACGAAGACTATTTATATACACTCACCGGCCACTTTATTAGGTACACCATGCTAGTAACGGGTTGGACGCCCTTTTGCCTTCAGAACTGCCTCAATTCTTCGTGGCATAGATTCAACAAGGTGCTGGAAGCATTCCTCAGAGAGTTTGGTCCATATTGACATGATGGCATCACACAGTTGGTGCAGATTTGTCGGCTGCACATCCATGATGCGAATCTCCCGTTCCACCACATCCCAATGATGCTCTATTGGATTGAGATCTGGTGACTGTGGAGGCCATTTGAGTACAGTGAACTCATTGTCATGTTCAAGAAACCAGTTTGAGATAATTCCAGCTTTATGACATGGCGCATTATCCTGCTGAAAGTAGCCATCAGAAGTTGGGTACATTGTGGTCATAAAGAGATGGACATGGTCAGCAACAATACTCAGGTAGGCTGTGGCGTTCCAACGATGCTCAATTGGTACCAAGGGGCGCAAAGAGTGCCAAGAAAATATTCCCTACACCATTACACCACCACCACCAGCCTGAACCGTTTATACAAGGCAGGATGGATCCATGCTTTCGTGTTGTTGACGCCAAATTCTGACCCCACCATCCGAATGTCGCAGCAGAAAATCGAGACTCATCAGACCGGGCAACGTTTTTCCAATCTTCTGTTGTCCAATCTCGATGAGCTTGTGCAAATTGTAGCCTAAGTTTCCTGTTCTTAGCTGAAAGGAGTGGCACCCGGCGTGGTCTTCTGCTGCTGTAGCCCATCTGCCTCAAAGTTCAACGTACTGTGCGTTCAGAGATGCTCTTCTGCCTACCTTGGTTGTAACGGGTGGTTATTTGAGTCACTGTTGCCTTTCTATCAGCTCGAACCAGTCTGGCTATTCTCCTCTGACCTCTGGCATCAACAAGGCATTTCCGCCCACAGAACTGCCGCTCAATGGATATTTTTTCTTTTTCGGACTATTCTCTGTAAACCCTAGAGATGGTTGTGCGTGAAAATCCCAGTAGATCAGCAGTTTCTGAAATACTCAGACCAGCCCTTCTGGCACCAACAACCATGCCACGTTCAAAGTCACTCAAATCACTTTTCTTCCCCGTAATGGTTTGAACTGCGGGAGATTGTCTTAAACCATGTCTACATGCCTAAATGCACTGAGTTGCCGCCATGTGATTGGCTGATTAGAAATTAAGTGTTAACGAGCAGTACCTAATAAAGTGGCCGGTGAGTGTATATATACTATATATTATATAGAGTTGGATATTTTCGTCCAAAAGACTAAGACTAAGATGCAAATTAAAGGGCTAGAAATGAGGGATGGCTAGCTTGACTTCATTGTTCCTTGTGGAGGCTGGCCCGACCGCAGTAGTTTTGCAGGTTTGCAAGCTCACACAGTTTAATGATATGCTAACTCTGATACAGGTTGAACTTCAGTAACAAAATTAGCGGTGTTCCCCAACTCCTCAACACTGACGTCTTTTTACATCACTTACAGTGGCTGCTGCTGGCCGAAAAAAAATCTTTTAAAGTGTATGAAAACGCAAAGGGGGTGTGAGACATCAATAGAACCGTTATGTGCCAAGATAACAAATATTGATAAAGTTAACAAAAAAATCAATCACATTAATGAGCAATTATCGAAAATAGATCGAAAATGACCAACATTTCCGAAAGTGTTCCGGAAACATCCGAATGGGGCGGAGACGTCATAACAAGGAAACATAAGGTCGAGGCAGGTGCCATCGTTGTTTATCGACGAGAGAGTTGCGTTCGTGTTTTATCAAAAAATCGCTAAAATGGTTCAAACCTGTCATGCTATGTGGTTTACAAATAGCCATTTGTCGCAATGTAGTACCCATGAGTTCCCGAACGTGAGAAAAAGAGCTGGACTACGCAGACAATGAGTAAAGTTCGTCAGTGCTTAGAAGGCTAATTTTGCAATTTTCCAGGAAAACGGGAACCTGACAAGCCAGAAGATGTGCCTACAACCTCAAAGAAAACAAAATTTATGCTACTTCCCAATCACTAAAGACCCACAAACTGCGAAGGAGTGAATTCGTGACCCGTATGTGAATAAATCGAGTGATTCGAGCATGTCTGTGGAACAGGAATATCAACTTGTAGAGATCGCAAATCACTGCGACTTAAACGTACATTTGAGACAACAACTCTACCGAAGTTCTGGATTAAAGTCATTTCGGAATATCCCGACATCGCTTGGAGCGCACTGAAAACTGTGCTACAATTTCCAACATCGCTAGCTTGATGCTAGCTTCTCTCACTCTCCCATCTCGGGACCATCTCGTCTCAACGAAACAAACTCAGCCCTCCCACTGATTCTGCGGGTTGGCATTCTGAAAGTTGGCATGCGCGTAACGTTAAAAAGGACCGCGAATGCAGCGATTCCTAAGTACACACTACAAACTTTCTTTAAAGAAAGGAATATTAAATTACGTTTGCCATGTTGGGCGCACACAACAACTGCACGTAGCCCTCTCACTTAACGATTTCGCCGTGTCGTTAAGCGTTAATTTACGCCATTTCCGTGTTGCACATGTATGTTTGTGATGTAAATAGTTTTTTAGCACCATTGGATAACATTGAGAGTCCAACTGAATATAAAAGAGGGACACCTGTCCGTGAAAAAAAGACCCAAATCACACCGGTCCGTGGTGCAAAAAAGGTTGGGGACCCCTGCTCTAATCCCATTCATATTTGTGTCGGTTGGCAGAGCGAAACCGATGATAGCATATTAAATGATAATTATTCTATACATTACTTTATTTTGCAGTCACGGTGTATCAGCTTCACAAAAAGAAATGCAAAACAAACCATTCGGTGATTCTGTTGCCACCCAGTGTTTCATCAGTGTGATTGCTTCCCTCAATGATCCTTTCATTAGGCTGCATTGGCTTTCGTTTGGGCTCAAATTGATAACCCAAAACACCAAAGAAAGGTTCATAACTTTCCTCGTCACCATTAGAAGAATGTTTGTTACATCAGATTCGTCGCTGCAAATAGAAACAAAATTGTCCGCCATCATCGCCGCCATTCAGTACTAAGCACTGAGCCGGCTGTTTCCCGAAAGTGACGTCACGCACACAATATGCTAGATTTCCGGCATCTCGGGGGCGGGTCCTTTTAGCTTGACAATCGACCTAATTTCTATCATTTTCTTGGTGTTGCGATGTGTGTAATTACACGAAGTGGCATGATATGAATTCAAAAGGCATGCGTTGATGGATAAATGATGGAATATTAGCATTTCCCAAGGTGTTGTCATACCCTTTAATATCCCTCCTCTTTGTAGGGGGCGGAGGAGGCTGCATGTTGTCGACATGAAACTGTCGGGGCTGATTGAGTATGCGTGTGTGTCAGGAGGGTGGGGGGTCAAGTCATCAGCCAATCAAATGTGCGTTTCAGGGAAAGAAATGGACTGGCACATTCAGCAAGTGAAAAGGGAGCTCATATAGCAGAAAAGTGAAGGCTTATTTTAAAAGAATTTTGAAGCAAAAATGTCCCCTACTTCTGGAATGACCAATGAATAAATCACTGTAATTGGATAATCTTTGAAGAAGTCTTTCTCTAAAGACCCACAAGAGACGTAATACAAAAAAGGATGAGATGTATAAGCACTCTAATAGGAAGAAAGGCATATTTGCACTTTGACCAGTTTATGTTTTGCTGTAATGTTGATATTGGACTGTTCTGTTTTCAGCGATTGTGCATACTCTCAGAGCGAACTAAGGTCACAGCCTCTCAACGATCTATTAGCACAGGAATAATGACGGTGTTGAAAATCTGACAAAACAATTGGTTAATTTTACAAATGATGAGGGTTTTTTTTTTCAGTCAGACGGCCCCCTCGGGGCAACCAAAACACAAGTGAGCATTGGTTAAACGTTACGAGAGGTCAGGAGTCTCGGATACCTTTGCCTGACCAGACAGCCGCTCCAGTTTTGCAATACATCGCCAGGCTCTCACGTTACACCGTTGTCCGCGCAACAGCCCGAGAGCGCACATCAATTAATCTTACCCTTGTAACACGGTATAATTTGCCATTACAAAAGCCATTAAACCCGGGGGCCTGCTTCTGCGCTCCTGGGACTCCTCTGGAGGAGGGGATGAGGTTAGAGGGGGTATCAGACAGTCCTCCGGTTGGCCCCTCGCACGCTGGAAGAGCCCCTTTCTGGAAAAAGGACAGGTACTTAAAAACAGGGTGAAAAGATCAGCACAAAGAAAACAAGGATGATTAATGGTGAAAAATGAAGGCCCTTCTGGTGGCTTTCATCTGGCTCTGATTCGACTTTTTTGGCCAACCATTAACCCAAAGGACAACTGTCCAGAATCACCGTGAGAAATGAAGCCCCGAGCCGCCATTTGGGCTCGCGGCGTGATCCGCTGTTCTCATCGGTGATTTAGTAAGCAGATGCGGGTCTCGCATATCAGTGGGTCGGGAACATAAAACGGAGTGAGGCGCGACAGCTCAACCATGCTAATAAGTCACCTTCCAAAGTAATGAGAAGTCTAATCAAGATGTTTAAGTAGGTTTACAATGGGGTGAACATTTCCAGAAATTTCATGGTATATTTCCAAAAGATGTTTAACTAGGGTTTCGGAAAAAGATAGTTAGTGGCGAATAGGATTGAGCATCGAGAATCGAGCATCGATGGGAACCGGTTCTAACACTTCGATGCTCCCGGAATCGTTCGAATTTTTAAATTTCTATTCCTTGTTTTGATGCCCTGACCGCCAAGCGGAAAAAAAATTGCTCGAGTTCAAAGACTGATATTTACTGTATATACAAGTTAAAATTAGCCCTGTAAGAAATTAATTTAATATAAAAAATTGTCGAGAAGTTAGGACTTTAAAATTAACTATGCAATTTTTTTTACCCTGCATTTTTTTTACCCTGCCTCTTGAAAAGAATCGGAATTGAGAATCGTTTGGAACCGGAATCGAAATGTGGAGTCGGAACCGGAATCGTTAAATTTCTAACGATGCCCAACCCTAGTAGCGAATTACATCTACTCCTTTAAATTTACTTGAGTAACTTTTTGAGAGAAATGTACCGTATTGGCCCGAATATAAGGCTGTTTGTTTGCATTGAAATAAAACTGAAAAAGAGGGGGTCGTCTTATATTCGCAGTCTAGACATTATACCCATTCACGACGCTAGATGGCGCCAGATATCATTGAAGCGATGTTATGTCATGACAGATCTCAGCTACTCTACGCATTCACAATGCTAGATATCAGTAGCCACGTTTACATGCTGACTTTTATTCATACCGATTCAAATCATTCCGAATGGAAATTTCAGATCAGCTGTTTACATGTCACTTCATCTATTCCGATCCAGCGTTTACATGTGTCTGCCTTTATTCCGAAAGGACGTTTGACAACTGCCATCTGACATGCGCAGATTTAATCAAAACAAAGCGTCATATTGCAAAACATGGAGATCGATCGTCAGATCAGCTGCTGTTTTAACTTTTCGAGTGGAAACAAAACTTCAGAATGATACGCCGTTCATTTAAAAAGTTGTGTGGGTGCGCTGTGCGTGTGCTTGGAAGCCATGTTGCAAGTGACGTTACTTACGTCACCAAGTGACGTCACCACGTCAGTACGGAGCATGTGCAGAAAGAACGCAACCAGACACCATTCTGCTTCCCTGTTTACATGATATAATTTTACTTCTAATCGGTTTGGGAAAAGGAATATTCCACCCCTGTGAATCGGAATGAAATTCCATTCGGTTTGGGCCTGTTCATTCCGAATGAGGTGTTTATATGGAACACATTTATTCGGTTTGAACAAATATTCCGATTGTAAGTGGAATATTTGGCCCCATGTAAACATGGCAACTGAAGCGATGTTCTGTCATGAAAGATCTCAGCTACTCTACGCATTCACAACGCTAGATGGCGCCAGATATCATTGAAGCGATGTTCTGTCCTGACAGATCTCAGCTACACTCAAGCTTAACCAGTTTGCATTATTGCAATGTTTTTCCTTATTCAGATTTGTTTCAAGACCACAGTTACAGTTAGACTTGACTTTGACGGTTAATGCAGTGATTGCAAATTTGTTTTTTTATCACAATAGATTGGTTTATTTACATTTCAAAAACAAGATTTTAGTTTTAGCACTTTAGTTTACATATTTAAATGTTCAGATATTGAGATCTGAATGAGGCAAAATAACATGCTTTTTCTCTCAAATATATTGTTATAATCATTTGTTTCGGATGTACTGTAACTATTTTCTGTATAAAAATTAATTTAGTGTTCAAAAAGTACTTTTTCAAACTTGAGTCTTGAAAAAGAGGGGGTCGTCTTATAATCAGGGCCGTTTTATATTCAGGCCAATACGGTACTTATGGGAGTAGTTTTACCATTCCACACTTTTTACTTGAGTAGATTTGAGAAGAAGAAACGCTATTCTTACTCCGCTGCTTTGGGCTTTATCTTTATTCTCAATAGCAGATTTTACTATATTTTTGCTAAAAATGCCCAGAGTGGCTCTACCAGTTTTACCAACAAGTGTCACTACAATAAACACATGATTCCATTATATCAATCAGATGTAACAATACAGTCACATGACCACTCACAAGCTTGTAATTGGAAGTCCTACTGTGGTATGAAAAAGTATCTGAACCTTTTGGAATTTCTCACATTTCTATATCAAATCACCATCAAATGTGATCTGAGCTTTGTCAAAATCACACAAATGAAAAAACAGTGTCTGCTTTAAAAAACCATAAACTTCATAATATATTAACGGAGCGCGGGGCCGATTCATAGGGGGCCTATCTCCGTCAAAGCTGACTGAGTGGAAACACAGACAAAGAGCTTTTTACGTTGAAAATTATTGTAAATAAATGCTTAAATCCCTGAATTCTTTATAGATATGCACGTAAAACAGTTTCCATTCTTGGTTAAAAGCACAAAAAAAAAAAAAAAAAAAAAACAGGCAGTTAGAATTTATTTTATTTAAATATGTTGAATGTGCTGCTAGTCTTTGGGCCACTATGGTGCCGCCTTATCACCACAAAGAGCTTTTTACGTTGAAAATTCTTGTGAATAAATGCTTAAATCACAGAATTTTTTATAGATATGGACGTAAAACAGTCTCGCTTCTTGGTTAAAAGCAAAAATAACGGGCAGTTATCATTTATTTTACGTAAATATGTCCAATGTGCCGTTGGTCTTTAAGCCACTGTGGCGCAGCCTTATCACCACAAAAAGCTTTTTACGTTGAAAATTCTTGTGAATAAATACTTGAATCCCTGAATTTTATATATATATATATATATATATATATATATATATATATATATATATATATATATATATATATATATATATATATGGACGTATAACACTCTTGATTATTGGTTGAAATAAAAATAAAAAAATAAACGGGCAGTTAGCATTTATTTTACGTAAGTATGTCAAATGTGCTGCTAGTCTTGAAGCCACTGAGGTGCCGCCTTATCACCACAGAGCTTTTTACGTTGAAAATTATTGTGAATGAATGCTTAAATCCCTGAATGTGATACTTATTTTCCCCCTTCTGTCATTGTTTGCATACTCTCCTCATTAAAATATGAAAACCTATAAATGTTTGGGTGGTTTTAGTTAAAGCAGACACTGTTTTTTCATCTGTGTGATTTTGACAAAGATCAGATCACATTTCATGGTGATTTTATGCAGAAATGTGAGAGATTCTAAAAGGTTCAGATACTTTTTCATACCACTGTATGGTCACGCCGGCCTGTTCAATCACGTGGCGTCTTTGAAACACCATAAAAATGTAGCAATTTTATGGTTCACTGCATCAACATTACCTGAAAGCGCAGTTTTTAACCTCTCTCCCAGTTTTTATTTGGCGCAGATAAACAAAGGAAATATGTTTGTTTTGATTTCTTGGTAGGAAATATGGTTTCTACACTAGAGGGTACTCATGCACTTTGCAACACTGATGTTTCATTTCTGTAGTTGTCGAAATGCAATTATTTTTGTGTATTTTATTTGCCTAATATGGTCATGTAATAACTTGTAGTACAGAATAATACTAACAGTTCTTATAGACGAGGTTGTGCTGAGAAAGAAAAATACAATTATTTAAAAGAAAAAAAAATCAGACATAGTAAGCAGTCACTCACTATGTTACTCATTACTTGAGTATTCCTTTCACCGAATATTTTTTTGACTAGTACTTGAGTGATTTTTTTTATTACTACTTTTGCTTTTACATAATTAATTTTAATTTGAAGTACCACGACTCTTACTTGAGTAAAATTTTTGGCTACTCTTCCCACCTCTGATATTTGGGTATTTTTTAACTTTCATGGGTCTTTCAAAAATTAACAACCAATTGAGGGTATGAAAATGATATCTCACTCAATTGGGAAACTCAGTTGAAAATATCTCAATTTAATTACATGGAAGTAGATTATTTTAGTCAGGGTTATGATCAAATAATATAAAACGTATTTACACATAAAAAAGATTTTTTTTTCCCCCTCCTTAATACTTGTCTGAGATTTCTGATCAGGACTCGGCAGATCCTCAAAATTAGGTGACTCAGACTCGGACTCAAATGCAAAAATATAAGATCGGGACATTCCTACTCTATACATTAAAGTTTATTATCTAGTCCATTTTTGAGTCTCTGTCATCTGTGGCATCATTGATTACATGACTACTTAGGTTCAGGGGACATCCAAGTAAAGTTGACTGGAGTTGATTTCATGTGATTTAGGCTCCGGCACCTCTACTGTCACGCCGCCTGTTAACGCAGGGCGTAAATAATGAGGTCGTGGACGGCGTAGCCGGAGCACCAGCACGGTTCGTAGCAAGTACAAAGCCTGCACCTGGTCCCTGAGTGAAATCAAATACATACTGAACTCTGCCTCTCAACTCATTTGGCTCGGCAAACCGGGATTTTTGGGTCAGGAGTCAGCGGGAGTCAGCGAGGTGAGGGTCACCCCAACAGACACTTTTCACGCCAATAATCTTTCAAAGAGGTTGCCAACGCAGCTACTACAGCCACTTTCACACTGTAGGAACTATGCGCAGTTCCTAGAAACTTTTGGGGGACGATAACGTCATTTTACGTGTAAGCACATGTTGGAACTACGGACGTGGAACTCGAGTTCCGAGAACCATTTTAGTTCCTACTCTGAGGTAGGGACTTTCAGTGGGGCCGTAGGAACTCGATAACGTAGGTGTTTGGTGATTCGCTGAAATCAGCAACTATGCCCCTTACATACTTGCGCGTCTTGAGGGGCCACCATATTTAAAAAAAAAAAAAAGTGAAAACTACCCTGTACTAAATCCGTGTGCTCTTCTAGTTTTGTCGTTAGATGCTGGATTTGCCGATCGAAACTACCGTAGTCCCTTCAAACATGCAAGAATTGCCGTTGTGTCCTCGACAGTCTCCATTTTGTTGTTTCCCATTCAGCTTAATTTTCGCGATTTTATTTTGCCAGAGGTGGGTTTGGCGAGTAAATAATACGTCACTGGGGCAGACTACAATGTCACAACAGTTCGTATCAGGCGCAGTACCCATGTGCAAAAATGACTGCCAGGCGAAGGTTAGTTCCTATAACTACTGGAGAAGCCTATAGCTATAGGAACTAAGTGCTCAGGTTTTTGGCCGCAGCTATCGATTATTGAAGTAATCAATGAATCTATTGATCAATTAGTTCGAATAATCGAGTAATCGGATTACAAACATTTAATGCCTTGAAGAAAAAATACATTTTAGAAGATGTAAAATGAAAGAAACAAGTATTTATGCTTGCAATAGTATTTATTTTGGCTTGCAGAGCGTTAATTGCGAATACAAAATAAAATTCCTCAGTGCACTTTCAGTTCACAAGAGCAGTAAATGCATTTAATACTCATTTTAAATATCCACGCTTAGCTTCAAATGGTAAAAATAAATACATTGTATAAGTACAACAAATGAACTATTGGTTAACTTGCATAGCAAAAGTCCGCTAGCTTGAATGCTAAAAAATGCTACCATTTTTTTTTTTTATCAAAGCTTTTAAGAAATCGTTCAAACACCTATTCTAACCACAAAAAAATCAAAATATACTTCTAAACTAAATTATGAATGCATACAGAAAAATATTAGCTCCAATAAAAAAGCAGGAGAGCAGTTGAATTCAGCCGTTAGACGAGTTATGTCATATTCACTGTTGCCACTAGACGGCAGTGTATCCACCCAAATCAATAAAACTAATTCTAGACTAAAACTAGTTGCATAATAAAATCCTGATTCTTTAAAATCCTTATTTCTTTATATAACAAAAATTAAAATGGCTATAAAATTCTAAAAGTTTATGCTAGATGCAGAAAAATCACCAAATGCTGACATAATCACCTATATTTACAGGATCAATAGCAATATTTGACATATCATATACATTTTTGCCAGAAATAGCAACTTAAATGTAATGCGAAGAGATACAAAATTCAACATGGCGGCCGTCACAAAACAAAGAGCTTTTTAAGTTGAAAATTCTTGCTAATATGAATGTAAAACAGTCTAAATTATTGGTCAAAAGCAAAAAACGGGCAGTTATTGTTCATTTTACATAAATATTTCAAGCAAAAATTCATGTAAATAAATGCTTAAATCGCAGAACTTCTATAGATATGAACATAAAACAGTCTAGATTCTTAGTTAAAAGCAAAAAACGGGCAGTTATGGTTCATTTTACGTAAATATTTAAGGAAAATTTACACTAATTTTATCCATTGACTTTTTTTTCACAACGCTTAAAAGTGCATGCATGGTGCTATTTGATATAATAATTACTTTGAATCCTCGACCAAATCACTCTTGAGACACTCCTGCCTGCTTGTATGGAGAAAAACATTTTTTCTATTTCCACCTAAATCCGGCGTTGGAACGTAGCGTGTTTGAGTTTATCCAAAGCCAACTCAACGTTCTGCCTGGGTTGGTCCCCTACGAGAAGGCATTGTGCAATAGCTGTGGGCGCTGTCTTGTCAACTGATGGTGGAGTCTATGACTAATTGCAAACACTTTCAAAACAAACCATTACAATGCCATTCTAATTAAACGAATACTCAAAGCAGTGAAATTTGATTCGAAGGGTTTTTTTTTTCAAATCAAATTACTCGAGTGAATCAAATAATCATTGCAGCAGTACTCAGGTTCCGACAATCCAAAAGCGTCTAATGATAACACTATACACTTGTGGTCCACTTACTGTATGCAGATCCTGTAAATTTTACCAGGTTTCTCCATCAATGGAAGTTTGTCATATTCTGCAGCAAGAATCAAGAATAGTCACACGCATTATTAGTTTTCACAGTTTTTACTAAAGATGTGGTCCGATTACGTCATTTTCAAAGTATTGGAATCGGCAAAAATATATCGGACATGCCTTTTTTTTTATATATATATTTTATTTAAATCGTTTTCTAATTGTATATAACGTTACAGACAAAATGTCTTACACTCATCCAGAGTAGTTTTGGCCTGAAGTAGGGCTATCAAATTTATTGCGTTAATGGCGATCATTGTTTTTTCTTAATTAATCACGTTAAATAATTAACGTATGCGCTGCACAACCCACTCATGCATTGTCGCATTCAATCTATAAAGGCGCCGTTTTACCAATATATAGAGCTAAACACAGGGTATAATGAGTAGAGAGAACTTTGACAGCCTTTGGAGCCTTTTTTTATTTGGCTAAAGCCTTACGTTCCCTCTCTCAGCAATTAAAATTAACGTGGGAGGCAATGTGGGGAAAAAAGGTAGTAGTTGATCATTTTCTTAACACCCTATGTTCTTTCCCAACGCAGAGAAGATATATCAATTGGTGCCCCTACACACAGTCATGGTTGCACTTCCCATCATGCATTTGGGTTGAATGGCTGCAGTATCATTTACTGAAAGCTCAACAAATACACTAGATGGCAATATTTAGTCACAATATACAAAATCACATTTATCCTTTAAGAATTACAAGTCTTTCTATCCGTGGATCCCTCTCACAGAAAGAATGTTAATAATGTAAATGCCATCTTGAGGATTTATTGTCATAATAAACAAATACAGTACTTATGTACTGTATGTTGAATGTATATATTCCTCATAGTTTTATTCATTTTTTTCTTAATGCATTGCCAAAATGAGACAAATTTTAAAAATACCATGGGAAAGCCACATTACTAACATAGATGTCCTAAAACGAGCCTCGGTGACCATTGTTGAAGCCACCATTATCTACCACCGTCTCCGCTGGGCAGGCCACGTTCGGGGAATTGATTCTTCTCGACTCCCCAAAATAACGGCGAGCTCGCACATGGCACTAGACCACGAGGCGCCCCAAAGATGAGCTACAAAGACCAGCTCAAGCGCACCCTGGTACGCACTGGCATTGACCCCTCGTTGTGGGAGCAAACTGCCATGGACCGCAAAACATGGAGGGGAACTATTCACCAAGGCATTGATGCTTTCGAAAAAAAACAAACAGAAAATGAAGAGTCAAAACAGAGGAGAAGACAACAGAGACAACAACAACCCCGTTCTCCACCGACCCTCCCTTGTACACAATGCCAGCGATTATTCCACCATAGACTAGGCCTCTTAAGTCATATGAGACATAAACACCCACCACGAAAATAGGCTGACAAACGACTGAAACTAATACTCGGACACGAGTGTGAAGCCAACGACGATATTCGTCCGAGTTTTATTCATTTTTTCTTAATGCATTGCCAAAATGTATATGATCGGGAAAAATTATCGGGAATGATTGGAATTGAATCGGGAGCAAAAAAAAAGCAATCGGATCGGGAAATATCGGGATTGGCAGATACTCAAACTAAAACGATCGGGAGCAAAAAAACATGATCGGAACAACCCTAGTTTTTACACTGGCTGTTCTTTCCGAAAAAAGCCACCCAATTTCTATTTGTGGCCAGGCAATAGGCCTACGTGGAGTTTAAGGGGGTGCGAAAAGTGTCATTGCATGTAAATGTCTTTCCTATACAGTAGTACCTCACCATACGATCGCTTTGACACACGATCTTTTCGACATCTGACGTGAAATTTCACTCACCATTTGTTTCTACATCTGTCGAAATGCTCGAAATATTCATTTGGAATATTTCATTGTTTTCCTGCAAGATGCACACACAACTGATTTTCTTGTGAGAGAAATCAACATAGGTTCCAAGAATGGTAAAGCAGGTGGTGAAAAAAAAAAAAAAGGTGAGGCTTACCAATGGAAAAATATGAGCATGGGGTGTGCGTCCGTGAACTGCTTGACAATATTACTCTGACCTCCGTTTGCCAGTCTTTATAAGTAAAGGTGACAACCATCGCCAAAGAGATCGCCACCTTCGTGAGGTTTTTAATCATTTTTTTTTAGAAGTTGTGCAACACAACACGCCAACTGCCCGTAACAATAGGACGTTAAAAATGAAAGTTATATCTTAACTGCATCTCTCACTCTGCCGTCAGCCTCGCGGTGCGTTCAGGTACACCACACAAAATACGACTGCCACATTAGAACCCAATTTGTTATAGTATTACATATATTATTATTCCGATTTTTATTCATAATGTATTTGTTTTGCTATTTGTAAATGCTATTTGCAATCGTAACAGCAGTATATATTAAGGATTTAGTGTAGGTTTTTGGGCTGCGGAACGAATAAATGGAATTATAATGTATTCTTATGGGAAAATCCTGCTCGACATACAACCATTTCGACTTACAAACAGTCCTGGAATGAATTAACTTTGTATGTAGAGGTACCACTGTATATGGTTTTAAAATTAAGAGTTTTCCGGTAAAATATTGTCTATATTAGTTGTAAAGCAATAAAACAACAAAAATGAATAAAAATAAACAAAAAAAGATATTTTATATTCGGTCCAAATTATTTTTCGAACAGATCATGTGACTAGCACCTTAGACGGTCATTTGCTTTAGATAGGTAAAACCACCTGAGGACTGAAGAGGCAAGATGGATATACGTAATTTTTTTCAAACGTGAGCTTTCAAAAGCTACAACTACTGAGCAAGAACAGAGGATTGAAAATGTGGACTATGAAACGCCAGAGAGCACCGCCAAAATGGTGAGCGAAGTTTCAATATTGCCCTACCAAAGACACTAATTGTACAACAGAGCCACCACCGGCGGGCGTACCATATTCAATGGATGACGATCTTGGCGAAAATTATACCTGTCCTAAGCAGCCTGATTTAAAATTCCCATCAAAGATGATGGAAAACGAAAAAACGCTCATTTTCAACTTACTATTATAAGTATTCTTGCAAGTTCGTTTTATTGCGGACACTGAGTTTCAGGGTCATCGACATGTTGTGCCACTCCTGCCCCAAAAGTCAAACTCTGCCTATGGTATTAGGGCACTGACCGGAGCCGGATGTATGGGGGGGCGGGGTGGGCACGGCCCACCCAGACGTGAGTCGTGCCCACCCAATCAAAATGTCGGTGTTCTGTTATGCATAAAATATTGATGGGTTTTGTGATTGAATACCTGAGTTTTATTGCTTTTATTACGTTTTATTAGCATCATCTAGTGGATGCCTTAATTTACTGCATCTCATGCGCACTTTATTTGAAAGAAACTGCAACACGGAAGTGACGTTGTTCAATAGAGACTCACACGACGATGGGCGCAGTCAGTTCGCGCCATCTCTGACCATTTTGCCTTGAATTTGAGGTTGCATCGCCGGTATGTATTGTTTAAATGTGTTTAAAAACGAAAATATGTGAACTGTGTGTACTTCAGTGCAAAAAAAGTGAGACGGATTCACTTAGCATGAAACTTGTGATATGCTAATTACCCACGAGTTAGAGGGTCGGCAAAATGGCGCCTTAGGCGCTCTGCCAATTGTTTGTTCATGTTTTCATATGCAGTTTGCTACAGATAAGGCAGTACATATGCGATTTAATATACTGTGCATATTTTGATTGTATTGTTTTGTCTGTTTTCTTTAGTTTCACCCTTTTGAGTGTTAATAAACCTGCTTAGACAAAGCCACGTCTGCAGAGTCGTTGATACGAGAAAGATGTTCATAGCCACGACTATCGTGACGGCACAGTCGGGAATAGCTATTGTAGCGTCGCACTGGATATAGAGAAAGCACGGAGAGGTGGTGTCACCTACTTTTTTATTGCAGGATTAACGGTTACTGTTGGCCACAACCAGGCCGAACAAGCAATCACCAAAACAAGCTGTTTTTCCAACCTCATTTGTTATCCGCGTGCTTCCGCTCTCTCCTCCAGACACATTCTCGCAGTCGGACATCCGGGCATTTTTGACGTCACCAGCCACAACAAAGCGTCGCCATATTGAAATGGGGGCAAAACACGAGTCACAAGCAGTTGCTCTGTCGTGCATTGTAGTACAAACGCTTTGAACTTTTGTCTTATTTGCGGTCTTTTTTTCCATCGGAGTGACTAAAAGTTGCCGTGTTGCGGGTTGTAACACAAGGAAGAGTTCGGAGCCGCATTTGAAGTTCTTCATTCTTCCTCGTGAGAAGAAAAGGACTAGCAAATGGCTGAAAGCAATCAATCGAGGAACAGTAAAAGAAGACGGTTCTGTGGACCATTCTCGCCAGTGGGAGCCTAAATCCAGGGACATTTACGTTTGCAGCCGACATTTTATTTCTGGTGAGTAAACTTTAATCGATTTTTTTTTTTTGCCCCAATTAGCTGCTAGGATTCAATAGAGTAGGCAGTGGTTAATATTACCGTAACCGACAACTCGCAAAGCGTTATTGGTCTTATGCCGTGAACTGCTCTGACCGGTCAATTGGTATATTATTGGCCTGGTGGGAATTGGTTATTTTGCTGCGACACGTTCACGGCTAAATAACGCTTGGAGGCGAATTACCGGTTACGGCAGTAATATTTACTCCGTATATACTACCAGTTTTCTTAGTTCTACACAGTACATATTCCACGTAATTCATAAAGGTCAACTTACTGGGTGACTTTATGAGGTAGTTGTAGATGTTTCCGAACTCCACTGCAGGCAATTCATTTGGATTGTTTATCCAGCTATCAGCTGCGACTTTGTATGGGCAGATTTGCAGGCTAATACACGCTAATTTTAAGTTGTATCGCGTCTGTCGGCAGTGACTCGTGATAATAATAAGTTATGTTTAAGACGTTTTTAGGAAAAAAAGATGCAAAACACAGCTGAAATATATGAATGTCAGACAACGTTACCTGTATGGCCTCCATCTCAAAATGGCGACACGTTGCTATGCGAGATGACGTCATCGTGGCATCACGCCAACTGCAAGAATAAGTAGATAGATGAATGAAAAAACAAAACAAAAACAATACAAATAAACCCCCCCCAAAAATTAATGCAGCCTCAATGGGACACAAGCCAGTGTCCTACTTACGCCGGTCCCAAGCCCAGAGAAATGCAGAGGGTAAAAAAAAGCCTGCATTGGGGGTGCCCCCTCAAGATTTCTTAGTGCCCACTCTGGTGGTTAAACCTTGATCTGGGCCTGGCACTGACTACAATCGAACTCATAACATCTGCGGAAAATCAGCGACACTAATTAGCAGACTTCAGAACATGTCTGAAAGAGGGATATGGCTTTGCGGCGATGTTCCTCTCCAACTGCAGTACCCTATATAAAATTCATAATTGATTCCGAATTGTTTTCAAGCTATCAGGAATGCTTTGTGTTCATATTCAAGTTACCTCCCTACACCAGTTGCCCTTCTCGGTCTTTAAAACTCACTAATAAAGCGTCATAATAGCTGGCCATTAAACCGCTTTCTATAGATTAGCGCCCACTCGGCGCCTAAAACGTACGATCAAGGAGATCAATAACCCAATTCCTCTTGGTTATGTTTTCCTTGTCCGCCGCATTGAGTTCAGAGCTGATTAAATCACAGCAAATTATCTCCTTGGGATTTATCGGGGCATGAATTGACTTTCTTTCGGCGAGCCGGCCACGGGAGAGCGGATGACGCCTGCCGGGAGAGAGAAATAATCATTCATTAACCTCCGACCCCGCAAGGAGTGTCAATTGAGTCACCCGCTGGTGTTTTCTTTCCCCCCTCGAGCGGCCAGCCGAGGCAAATTGACAATTTACACGCCGCAGCCCAACTTTATTAACCTGCGCCGCCACGGCCGCGTGACCGAGCACAATCTCAGATCTTCTGGGTAACGGATCTTCGAGTTAAAGTAGTGGGATTTGATGTGAAAACATAACTCGATGGTAATTTATGAGGTGTGACGAGCTCAAAGGGATTGCAAGAGTACATCATTTCAGAGTTCTTTCTTTTTTGATGTATCACAAAAGCTGCCGGACCAGTGCAAAGATTTTAGACGCCGTTTTTCCCCGAGTTTGATGTCTTCATATGGCGGAGGTGATGAATTGTATTTCCCCCTTCACACACATGGGTCTTTTCATGTGAAGTCGTCTGATTTGTTACCGTTACTTCTTTAAATGTGTCGGATGGCTTTAGTTGTAGTTAACCGCTTATAGAAGCTTCGCCCTCTCGTTCCACATTTTAAATTACATCAAGGAAAGTCAAAAGTCAATACGGAACTGTAAATTATCCTGCTATGAAAGGGTGAATTCTTCACATTGTATTGTAAATTTCTTCCAAAGCAGAGGACATTATAATCATATATTATTAGATTACAAATTCAAGCAACGCTAAGCCTAAGAAATAAATTATGAAGACGACAGTATGGTATCCTTAAAAGTAGGGTTGTTCCGATCGTGTAACGGGACACAAAAATCTCGGTTCGATACGTACCTCGGTTTTGAAAACAAAATGCAAAATATAAATGTGCTAGTTTTTTATTACAAGCTTTGTGCTTTGAACAATAAGAACATTAGCCTATACAAAGCTAGAATCCTGCTCAAAAAGTAGCGGGGATTTAAAGATAATCCAACAGCAATTTGCCTTTCAGACCCCGTGTATTGGTCAGCTTTCTTTCTGAAAGAAAGACGAAAAAAGTAGTCCTGTGCTCAAGAAAACAGCAATCCTAATGACAAAGATTTTAACATTCATTCATTCATTCATGTATTTTACAAATGAAATGCCTCAATTAATCATTTTTTTTTCTTATGAACGGTTTTCAAAAGCTTTATTGGTGGATTTTCTCAAGTTAAAGCGCCACACACAGGGCCGGCCCAGTCTATACGCAGACTATGCAGCTGCTTAGGGCCCCTGATCACTGGGGGGCCCCCAATCTGGGCAATTGTTTAATTTTTATTCTATTTTGTTTACTACAGTTTGCTTTATTTGACTTTTGTAAGTTTTGATACTTGATTACAAGCTTTAAAAAATAAAAGTTTTTCCTTAACTTCTTTCTTTCCTCTTTTAGAAAAAGGTTTGGCGCTATCTACTGTAAGTACTGATAGTCATTTGGGGGGAGAAGTTGGCAGTGAAACAAAATCTGATTAATATACAAAATATGGACGTATGGGTTGGATTGCATGTATGGGTTTCACAGTACACCGTGACGAAATGGTGGGCCAAAAATATGGGCCCCTTTGCATTATTTTGCTTAGGGCCCCCAAATGGCCTGGGCCGTCCCTGGCCACACAGAAATTAATAAATTTGATTGTGTTAGCAGGATCTGTGTATTATTCTTATTATTTAATTACAGGTGGTTTAGCACATTTCAATTTATTTTATTTAAATGGTCTATTATTTATTTTATTATGTGTTTGTAATTTACAAATGTGATGTAGTTTTTTATATTGTATATTTTATGTTGTATAACTTTAGTTCCTATGTGAATATTAGTTCCTACTTGTTTTGTTGTGGTAGGAGGGTTTTGTATTGAACACGGGGCCGTATTGGTCATTATTATAGCAGAGATGACAGCAGTAAATCAACAAAGACAAGTCAACTGTGCCCCGATCTACCACTCAAGAGATCTTTTTTACTCGAGTGACTTCCGGTCTGCTCGATCCTAGCTACCGGTAGTAGTATTGACGCAGGAGGGTAGCGTCTCGCGTCAAATAAAAAACTCTGTCGTTCTTTTCGCGTGCTTCGTGTTGAGCCGCTTCTGTGACGCGTCTAACACGCGGCCGCACTGCAACTGGTGTGCATTGGCTGATTGACTTTAACGCAAGTGTTTCACTGTTTTCTTGCGGCGGCCACGTTGTCGCGCCGTTGACCTTTCTGGGTTATACTGTCGTATCGTGTTGGTCCTCATTATCGTAGAGAAGACGGAGTAAATATAGTCTACACAAAGAAACTGTAACCCGATCGACTCACAGCCTCGAAAAGTAAGGGTTACATTGCGTCAGAAACTCGTTCGGTACGCCTCTGTTCCGAACCGAGCACCACGTACTGAAACGGTTCAATACAAATACATGTACCGTTACACCCTAATTACAAATTCATTCACACACCGAGGTGAAAAAGTCCCAATTGAAGACGGTCCTACAAAAAAGGAGGCACTACGGAGCTGTGCAGCCACGCCCATATTAAAAGCCAAAATGAATCTTCTAATTGGGCCAATTCTACCAAGTGTGCCAAATTTTGTGGGTCTATAAGCTGCCCAAGTCACAAAAAAAAATCGACTTCATTTTGAGGGCAAAGGGTCGTCACGGCAATAGACAGAGACGTGTGGACATGGGCCATAAATTGACGTCTTACAAAAGGTCTTGAAACTACAGTGACCAACCTGAAAAGAGCTGGATATGTATAAGTAAGATGAGTTACTTTCTGTTGCCACTAGTTGGCGGTGTAGGGTTGATGCAAATGACACATACAGGACCCTTCAGGGTACGACTCTCACCAAGCATGGGAAGTTTGGCACAGATATGTTGTATGTCTGCCAAGTTATGACTGTGCAGAATTTGTGGCGGGACGAAATGGCGACGGTCATTTTCACTTTCCTGTTTGGACCCCTCCGCTTCAACGAAACCTTAATATTTTTCATCAGGCACTTGAACCCATGTCTCAAGGCTTCTGTGAAACAGGTTTGAGGTCAATAGATTTTTTCCCCTTGGAGGAGGAGCCTGTCTCATAAAAAAGGGCATTTCTTGTTCCCACTAGGGGGTGCCAGGCCTTAGGGGTAACATTTCAATGCAGTCGTGTTCAGACTGGGATACCTCATAGACCTGCCAGATATGAAAAAGATTGAACGTTGTATGAGGGAGTTATTAATCATTTTCTGAATTTGGTGTTTTGCCAAAAAAATGGCCGACTTTGGCACCCCGCCCAGGTCAGGCCCGTGAATGAAAACTCATGTTTTTTGAGAACTTAAGATTTCATATGTCTCATGAACATTCTCACCAATTTTGAGGAGGATCCAACTAACACTCTAGGCGCCAAGGTCTCAAATGTGCACCCTGTTAATCGATAAAAATTTCACATTCAATCCAAAATACCCCATTTCCTGTCGGGTATGGAATATGGGTGCACGAGACTTTTTGGAGCAGTTTTGCACAATGTATCGACTCCCCAAATTTTATTGCTGTACGTTGAAAAAACCTAGATGGAGAGGACCTTTTTTAAAAATTCAAGGGAGCGCCACTGAGCCATTTTGTCACATTTTTGCGCAACGTTGCAAAATAATCTAAATTTACGCGAAGCCGCACGTGTGTGCAAATTTTGGTGAGTTTGCTGCTCATGGTGTTGGGTTTTATTAACCCTTGAACACCTAAGCCTATTTTGGCCGAATTTACATGCTTTTGGTGTTGCCTTTATATTTCAAAGAAAAAAATGTTTACAATGGCCAAGTTGGCCAGGTTTTTCAGGACACCTTGAACTTCATGTCCAAACTGTTGTTTTCTTCACTGACCAATTATAATCCACATTATGGACCCAAAAAGACAAAAAATCCCAAAATCTTTTTATCAAAATTTGTAATATTGATGTCCCATTGACAACCAAACATGCTCGACCAACCGTTTTAAAGCTTGATAATATTTATTCAACTTGTTAGGATAAACATTCAATAGAAAAAAATAAGATTGAATAGTTTTATGTTTGACAATTCAACACAAACAGCAGGTATGGTCATAGGCGTTTTTGGCCTTTACACATACTATGGTCAAAACAGGTTATATACAGTGCAAAATAGTGAGAAAAAGATTATATACTGTATATCATCTAACACACAAAGGGTTTGGAGGATATCTCTGTGAAGTTAGGTGTTGTACCCGTCACCTTATCAAAAGTATATACGTACATGCAATCAAGCTTCTCGAACACACATCTACATAAAATTGAAAAGATCATAGTGAAGAAAAAATATATATAACATTGAAAAAAAAGCATTGTAAAAAATATTGACAAGTAGTTCAGTTCAATTAAAATTTTTCAGGCATGCGACCCAGTAAAGTTTTTTTTTTTTTTTTTTGCGCACTCAATAAAGCTTCTTTCTTGAACAGGTCACGGAGCTGCGTCACACACAATGTCACACAGCCTACTCTTTCGCCGTTTATTAGTTGGCGCCTTGCTCGGAAATTTATTAAAAATGATCACATTCGGTTCATCCTTCTTGACATTACAACGGCTCTTGGGATATGTAGTCTTTTGTGCTGCTTTCGGTTTTGAAAAAGGACAAGAAATTATGGAAATATGGAGATAGATGCATGGTCCATGCAGCGTTTTAATGCATATTGATGAGTGCAATAAAAATACAAAATTCAAATGAAATTATCTCCCGTTTTTCTTGGTCGATTGACTTCAAATAAAAACTGGTGTGGACATCAACTTTCAAATGAGACCAACCAGCGGCACGTGGGCGACGTAATTACAGCGTGACAAAGCAGATATGCGTAAACACGTCGCTGCCAACACGTTCGGTGTTAAAGGGTTAAATACATTTTCCTCCAAAATGCGACTTACACTCCGGTGCGACTTTTTGTGCGTTTTTTTTTCTCTTTATTGCACATTTTTATGCTGGTACGACTTTTTGGTGCGACTTTTAGTCGGAACACAATACAGTAAACATTTAACAGTATCAGTTACCTACATGTATTTTACCTAAAGCAATAAAAATACAAAGCAATTCTGATCTTTTTAAAGACTTTGCCGCTGAAATTTTTCAGACATTTAAATGAAACACGTATCTAAAAGATGACGATATTGATCGATTTTTGTCTTTCGATCAATTTCGATTTGATCGTGCTTAACCAATCGATATACACACTCCTAAAAATGTTCTCTTTTCTCCCCAGTTGTACTGTATTAGACAAAATGTCCGAACTTTAACACACTTCTACCGAGAAAAGCTAAACCTCAGCAAAAGTGTTCCCTGCGACTTAAACTACTTTCCCTTACTTATTGATTAAATTGTCGATAGCAGACTCAGATATGAGTCATAGTGCCATTTGGCTCATTTCCTCACACGGTAGCCGTAAACCCAACCACGCTGCCCCCGAGATCTATGCCTGTGACATTAATAGGAGCTACAAGTGTGCGAGACTCGACACGGTGTAAAAACAAACCAAATGTCAGCGCGGCTGCCCGAGCGCCGCCGCCACAGCCAGGAGCACACGTAATGAAATCTCAGAAGGGTCTGTTAGTACGCTGCTGACCTTTTTATACATTTATTGTTCTCCTGACATTTCTCTCAGACGGAAGAGGTGAAAGATGGAATGAGGTGCCAGGCCACAAATGGTGATTTTTCAACCTCCGTCTTGATGATTTTTATCGATCCAAACTGTCCGACTCAGACCGACTCAATTTGCGAAGACTTTGCAGCTTTTAGGAGGTTTCTCAGCTACAAAGGAACCATAAACGCCATCAATTTAGCTAACAATATTTAGCCTAAGTGCTGTTTCTGTTCAGTAATAGCAGTGAAATGTGGTGGCTTGGTGGGCTGTTAAATCAAACGGTTACATAAAGAACCACAAATACATTTGGCAAAATGAGTAATAAAACCACATTTTTATAGCTTCTACAAAAGGGGAGAAAATTTGCTTAATAATTTATGGCAAAGATTATAAAGCGACATTTGCCGACTTGTTGTTAAATACCAACTCCATGACATTAGTGTTTCTCCGAGAAATATTGATTGTAATTATGACACATTAATTCATGTGAAAAAATTTGGACATGTTATGGAAGCCTGTGTGTTTTCTAACATATTTGATCATATGGATATTTAATATCAATTCATTCAAAATATTCTTGTGAGATTCAAGTAATAGATCTTAGCAATTAAAACAGGTTTTTTTTGTGTTTTTTTTAATAACTTTCTGTAAAATGTCATTTTAAATAATTGCAATTTGAGTTGAGGAATAAATTAGGACACCCCCACATTCATTCCCACTTAAAATGGCTAAAATCATACACAGGGGTATCACATAAAGTGCACATGATTCGAACATCATTATCCAGTGTTTTAAAGGAGGCTTGTCTTATTTAAACCTCACATTTAGTTGCTGTACCCCTGACTGCTGAAGTGAGAGAAAACACCATGGTGAGATGAAAGAAGCTATCTGAGGCCTTCAGAAAGAAGTTTGTATACGCTTATGAATCTGGTAAGGGACTTCAAAAGATCTCAAAAGACTATAAAATCGGCCATTCCTCTGTCCGGAAAATAGTCTACAAGTGGAGGACATTTAAAACAACTGCCAACATTCCCAGGTCTGGCTGTCCAAGCAAGTTCACCCCGAGAGCAGACCGCAAGATGCTTAAAAGAAGTCTCCAAAAACCCTAAAATGTCATCACGGCACATACAACAGGCTCTTGCTAGTTGCTTCTGTTGATGTGAAAGTGCATGCCTCTACAATCAGAAAGAGACTTCACAAGTCTAACCTTCATGGGAGGTGTGCAAGGAGGAAACCTTTGCTCTCTAAGAAGAACTTGAAGGCCAGACTGAAGTTTGCCAGATTGAATGTGGACAAAGACCAGGACCTCTGGAATAATGTTTTTTGGAGGGATGAATCTAAAATTGAATTATTTGAACACCAAAACAGAGGAAATGTTCGGCATAAAGCCAATACAGAATTCCAGGACAAGAACGAGATGCTTTGCTCAAGCAGGACCTGGCCAGCTCACCATCATAGAATCTGCCATGAGTTCTATCGTGTGTCACAGGGTGCTTGAGGAACATATGAGATCATCTGTGGAAAAAAATTAAAGCTGAAACGAAACTGGACCCTGCAACATGACAATGAGGAAGAAATGGAGAGTCCTGGAATGGCCAAGTAAAAAGCCCAGATCTTAATCCCATTGAGATGCTATGGGCTGTCTTGAAAGAGGCTCTACATGCAAGAAACCCCTCAAACATCTCATAGCTGAAGTATTCTGTGTTGAGGAGTGGGGCAAACTTTCTTCGGACTGATGTCAAAGACAGGTAGATGGCTACAAAAAGCGTCTCACTGAAGTTATTTCAGCCAAAGGGGGTAACACTAGCTAGTAGGTGGTAGGGTGTCCTAACTTTTTCCTCAGTTAGAATATGCATTTTTGTTGATATATTTGGTTTAATGAGGAAAATAATGTTATTTTTTGTTGTTTACCTGCAATTAAATGACTTTCTTTTTCAGATATAAAGAAAAACAAGATCAGACATTGCTATGTGAACATTACTTAATGAAGAACTGAATACTTAATGGGGTCACATGACTGTGTATATACACTACCATTCAAAAGTTTAAAAAAAAAACTTTTAGTGTACATAATGAAAAATCACATATGATACTCTACGGTTGAAAAGCTTAGGTTCGCTGAGACCCAAAACTTTTGAACGGTAGTGTATATATACAGTGGGCCAAATAAGTATTTAGTCAATCACTAATTGTGCAAGTTCTCCCACTTGAAAATATTAGAGAGGCCTGTAATTGTAGAAAAAAAACAGAAATCACATTGCTTGATTTTTAAAGAATTTATTTGCAAATCATGGTGGTAAATAAGTATTTGGTCAATACCAAAAGTTCATCTCAATACTTTGTTATGTACCCTTTGTTGGCAATAACGGAAGCCAAACATTTTCTGTAACTCTTCACAAGCTTTTCACACACTGTTGCTGGTATTTTGGCCCATTCCTCCATGTTGATCTCCTCTAGAGCAGAGATGTTTTGGGGCTGCCGTTGGGCAACACGGACTTTCAACTCCCTCCACAGATTTTCTATGGGGTTGAGATCTGGAGACTGGCTAGGCCACTCCAGGACCTTAAAATGCTTCTCACGAAGCCACTCCTTTGTTGCCCTGGCTGTGTGTTTCGGATAATTGTCATGCTGAAAGACCCAGCCACGTCTCATCTTCAATGCCCTTGCTGATGGAAGGAGATATTCACTCAAAATCTCTCGATACATGGCCCCATTCATTCTTTCCTTTACACAGATCAGTCGTCCTGGTCCCTTTGCAGAAAAACAGCCCATGGTGTTTCCACCCCCATGCTTCACAGTGTGTACGGTGCAATTCAGTATTCTTTTTCCTCTAAACACAAGAACCTGTGTTTCTACCAAAAAGTTCTATTTTGTTTTCATCTGACCATAACACATTCTCCCAGTCCTCTTCTGGATCATCCAAATGCTCTCTAGCGAGCCGCAGACGGGCCTGGACGTGTACTGGCTTCAGCAGGGGGACACGTCTAGCAGTGCAGGATTTGAGTCAATGGCGGCGCATTGTGTTTCTGATAGTAGCCTTTGTTACTATGGTCCCACCTCTCTGTAGGTCATTCACTCGGTCTCCCCGTGTGGTTCTGGGATTTTTGCTGACTGTTCTTGTTATCATTTTGACGCCACGGGGTGAGGAGGTAGTTGAAAGTCCGTGTTGCCAAACGACAACCCCAAAACATCACTGCTCTAGAGTAGATCTGCATGGAGGAATGGGCCAAAATACCAGCAACAGTGTGTGAAAAGCTTGTGAAGAATTACAGAAAACGTTTGTCCTCCGTTATTGCCAACATATGGTACATAACAAAGTATTGGGATGAACTTTTGGTATTGACCAAATACTTATTTTCCACCATGTTTGCAAATAAATTCTTTAAAAATCAAACAATATGATTTTCTGGGGTTTATTTCCCACATTCTGTCTCTCATGGTTGAGGTTTACCCATGTTGACAATTATAGGCCTCTCTAATATTTTCAAGTGGGAGAACTTGCACAATTAGTGGTTGACTAAATAATTATTTGCCCCACTATATTACAATATCCTTACACCTCTGGAATATTTTCCTGCTTGTAGCCCTTAACACATTCACTGCCATTGACAGTTATAGACATCAAATCCTTTTTAACTGGGAAGGCTGGCTTTGAGTGATCATGTTTCACTGCCATTGACTCGCTCTCATTCGATCACTGCTAACTCCCCAGCCAAATTCGATTGGACGTCTATCAGCGTCAATGGTAGCCAATGATGTAATCCTTTAAAAAAAAAAAAAAAAAGAAGAAGAAATTCATTTTAAAACCCTATCATTTTTACCTAATTCTAATCCTCTGAAAATAACGTGACCAGGCCCGATTTCCAATCACGTGAACAGGGACATCCCTAATGACAGGAAGCAACTTAATAAGGCAAAATCTGGGCTTGTTTTTAAATGAAATATTTGAAATGGCCAAATCACAGTGGTATCACATGGGTTAGCAGCTATCATTTATAATTTTGACCCAGTCAAGCTGGACATTATGTACATACGGGCTTCCATTCTGGAACTGGACTCCTTCCCTCTACAGGCACTCCATCACAAAACAGAGGGAGTTGCTACCAGATGGTTAAACAAACACATCGCCCAACTGCCCATAACTCATATCCACTTAGCACCCTCTTGTCAACATGCCTTTCGCTCACCGACTGCCTCGCCCCAACCTCCGCATGCAGAGGTGAACGGGAGGGGGTATAAGAGGAACGTTAATGTGGAAATAATGAGAATCCGCATGCAATTCCTAGGGGTGTTTTAATCGCCAAGCCTATCGATCCTCGGAGGCTTCTTCCCCCCATCAGTATTAGGAAGTCACCAGTGAATGATAGAATGTGTATCCTCATAGGTCAAGTGGATATCTGGGCACATTTTTTAAAGGGAAAGACTACAACAAATATAAATAAAAGCCAATATTTCCAGTAAGAGACATTTTATCAATGCCGGTACTATTTTAGCCAGTTAAATGTGAGCATGCTAGAATGCTTGCCCTTTCTTGTGATATCATTGATACCCATTATCACATGCACCTGTTCAAGTCTATACAGCAAATTTGTAATGTCTTACAGTTTTTCTCGAATGTCAGAACAAATTTCAGGAAACTGCCCTCCGTTTACTCTAAACTCCAAACACAAAACACTTTTCTGAAGCTAGCTCCACAAAAATTCGCATTCTCTTTGCAAAACGAAACTCTCATCCAAAACCCAAACTTTCAACCACAAAACCCAAACTTTCACCACAAAGCTGTTGCTCCTATGGCCAAGACCAAACTTTGACTACAAAATGGTCCTCACAGCTTGCAAAAATGTAAACACTATTGGATATCTATCGCACACTTCAATAAAAATTGAAAACACAATGTTCAGGGTGTGATGTTCTAAGAACCCCATCATCTGTATGTAATCAATAGTAAGTCACAGATTATTATTAGGGGAATTGAACCCCATTTATTGATGACAACCTGTACAAATGTACCTTTCCGAAAACAAATATTTCAAAAGAGAACAAAAGCATAAATGGGGATACATGTCACAAATTGTTTTATGTACAGTAAAGAGGTACTGTGTCTGCGGGGGGGCCTGTGCGCGGGCCTGCGCATCACGTCGTCGGGTGGGGTCAGGCCACAGGACCTCGTCCACATTGCAGGCTATGTTTTCCCTTGCCAAGTAGCGGGGAAAGAAAGTTCTGGCATGCTGGACCCAGCCTGAGTAATCCCCTACATCATCACAGGCCAGGTCTATGGCCCTGAGGAGGTTCTTTCCACTATATGGTTCCCGGTCATACACCTTCCACCGCCATGATGAGAAGAACTTCTCTATGGGGTTGAGGAAAGGTGTGTAGGGTGGCAGACATACATTTAGGGAATTGTTGGTGTATATTGAACCACTCTCTAATCTAGTTGGTGCGGTGAAAGCCGATGTTGTCCCAGATGATGACATAGATAGGAGGAGGCTGTGCTGGAACCAGATTCTGCTGCTCACGGTCAATCAGGATGTCCTGTAGCTCTCCCAAGAATGTGAGCAGACATGGGTTGTTGAAAGACCCAAGGAGAGCATCAATTTTGAGTCATTGTGCATTCTCAAGAGGCCAACGTGGATAGTCTCATGTGTCTTCAATTTTGAGTTACCTTGTTTAAGCAATGACACCCGTGCTTTCATTGTGTTCAACTTTTGATGTCTGAGTCTACCATTTTGCATTGTGTGAGCAAAATGTGTTCAGTGAATGAGAATGTGTTCATATGATTGCGCAAAGTGTGTTTTAGCAAGTGTGAAAGTGTTTAGCCTAAGTGTGAATGTGTTTAGAGAATTGCAATTGTGTTTAGAGTTTTGTTAAATTGGAGATTGAGGTGAAATGTGTTTATAGTTAAGCCACCTAGCGGCCTGATTTAAGAAATGTGTTTAGGCAACTGGTCATTGTGGTCAGAGATCCAGAAATTGTGCTTTGGCAATCGAGAAAAACTGTATTATATCATTTTTCTTAAATCTAGTCAAATAATTTTCTCAATCTTGTTTTGAGTGTTAAAGAATAGTTTTACAGATAAATGTGTCAGATTATTCCATTTACTTTAAATAAACATTACTATTTGCTCTTATTAAGCCTATACATCAAAATGTTGGTAAATTTTCACCTTTATCCAAAAAAAATGCTTTCAAATAATGTTTTGAACAATATCTATTCTTGAATTAAGAACATTTCTGACAATCTTTTTTTAAGATTAAATATACTAATTTACTGCTTAAAATAAGTCTGTTAAGCATATTTTAACTACCGTAATTTCTGGACTATAAGGCGCACCTGACTATAAGCCGCCACCCACCAAATTTGACACGAAAACTGCGTTTGTTCATAGATAAGCCGCAGCTGTCCTCACTGTAGTATGGGATAGTTACACCAAAAGATATAAACCGATAACACTTAATTTGACAGCAGCATCATAAGACTGTCATAATACCAAATGAACCACCATGAAGCTTTGAAACAATTGGCTGCAAAGCTTCATTGCTTCAAGAAGCGTCATTTGGCCTTCACTGTTCTCGCTTCATTTGGCCATCACTGTTCTCTTGGGGGAGACCGTCAACCTCTGCTGCCACCTGCTGTCAATACTGTTGTCGTCCAACATGCCCCCATCATGCATTGCAGCGCTACAGATGTAAATAACAATCAAAATTCATGTTCTTTGATAATTATTTCTTCAGTTACTGCTCCAGTTGTTTCATTAATTGCTAGTTATTGTATATAGTAGCACTGTATTTGACAGTGGTGCCATAAGACTGTCATAAGACCATCATCATACTTATGACAGATGTCATTTTGTGCCAGCCGGCAAATTATATCACTTATGACTGGATGCAAAAGATACGAGCTGGAAATAAATGGTGTTAGTGACATAATTTGCCGCATGATACTAAATGAAATCTCTCATAAGCATTCATTAATGCCCATGATAGTGTCATGTCATAATTATGAAGGTCTTATGGCAGTTTTATGACGCCGCCATCAAATAAAGTGTTGCCTATTAACCCAAATAAATCAACAAATAAGTCGCACTGGACTATAAACCGCAGGATTCAAAATGAGGGAAAAAGCGGCTTTTAGTCCGAAAATTACGGTAGCTATTTTTTTATTTCATGACATCTAAGTGTGTAAATTTACTTGAAGCACTGGCAGATAATTCCTCTTATTTCTAATAGATTTACACTGAAAACAATGGAATTTAACTAGTTTTAAGGAGGTGTGTTTTTGCAGTGTGTGTATCTATGTCAGTATAACGGATGCGCTCATAAGTGGTGTCATATTTTTGTGTTTAAAAATTATTTTCTCCATCAGCAGGGGTCTAAGATATTCATAATTTTACATATTTTAGGAACAGTAATCACTAAGGTATAAATGTAATAAAAACACTTAGGACCCTTTGTAAGGTAGGTGACTATTTTCGGCAGTTTAAAAAAAACAAACTCAAATACAGTTGTATGAAAAAGTATCGAAACCTTTTCGAATTTCTCACATTTCTGCATAAAATCACCATCAAATGTGATCTGATCTTTGTCAAAATCCCACAGATGAAAAAACTGTCTGCTTTAACTAAAACCACCCAAACATTTACAGGTTTTCATATTTTAATGAGGCTAGTATGCAAACAATGACAGAAGGGGGGAAAATAAGTACGTGAACAATCACATTTAATATTTTGTGGTCCCACCTTTGGCAGCAACAGCTCCAACCAGACGCTTCCTGTAGCTGCAGATCAGTCTGGCACATCGATCAGGACTAATCTTGGCCCATTCTTTACAAAACTGCTGTAGTTCAGTCAGATTCCTGGAATGTCTGGCATGAATCGCTGTCTTTAGGTCATGCTACAGCATTTCAATGGGGTTCAAGTCTGGACTCTGCCTTGGCCACTCCAGAACGTGTATATTGTTCTTCTGAAACAATTCTGAAGTTGATTTAATTCTATGTTTTTGATCATTGTCTTGTTGCAGCATCCGTCCTTTTTTTTTAGCTTCAACTGTCTGACAGATGGCCTCAGGCTATCCAGCAAAATATTCTGACAAACTTTTGATTCATTCTTCCATTAATGACTGCAAGTTTTCCAAGCCCTGAGGTAGCAAAACAGCCCCAAATCATGATGCTCCCCCCACCATGCATCACGGTGGGGTTTCCACCGACACGCCTTCTTTGGCGACCCTGAGGTGGGCTCTACGATCTCTGGGGTTGAAGTCACTGAGGTGGTTGGAAGGCTCTTCGGTGGGGTCAATGAGATCCACCCGGAGTTCCTAAAGGCTCTGGATGTTGTAGGGCTGTCGTGGTTGACACGCCTCTACAACATTGCGTGGACATCGGTGACAGTGCCTCTGGATTGGCAGACCGAGGTAGTGGTCCCGCTTTTTAAGAAAGGAGACTGGAGGGTGTGTTCCAAATATAGAGGGATCACACTCCTTAGCCTCCCCGGTAAAGTCTATTCAGGGGTGCTGGAGAGGAGGATCCGTCGAGAAGTCGAATCTCGGATTTAGGAGGAGCAGTGTGGTTTTCGTCCCGGCCATGGAACAGTGGATCAGCTCTACACCCTCGGCAGGGTCCTCGAGGGTGCATGAGAGTTCGCCCAACTAGTCTACATGTGTTATGTGGATCGGGCGAAGGCGTTTGACCCTCTGCCTCGGGAAGTCCTGTGGGGGGTTCTCCAGGAGTACGGGGTACTGAGCCCCTTGGTAGGGGCTGTTCGGTCCCTGTATGACTGGTGTCAGAGTTTGGTCCGCATTGCCGGCAGTAAATCGAATTCGTTCCCAGTGAGGGTTGGACTCCGCCAAGGTTGCCCCTTGTCACCGATTCTGTTCATAATTTTTATGGACAGAAATTGAAGGCGCAGCCGAAGCGTAGAAGGGGTATGGTTTGGTGACCTCAGAATTGCATCTCTGCTTTTTGCAGATGATGTGGTGCTGTTGGCTTCATCAGGCCATTACCTCCAACTCTCACTGGAGCGGTTCACAGCCGAGTATGAAGCGGTTGGGACGAAGATCAGCACCTCCAAATCCTAGATCATGGTCCTCAGTTGGAAAAGGGTGGCGTGCCCTCTCCGGGTCGGGGATGAGATCCTCCCCCAAGTGGAGGGGTTCAAGTATCTTGGGGTCTTGTTCACGAGCGAGGGTAGGAGGGAGCGAGAGATCGACAGGCGGATCGGTGCAGCGTCTGCAGCAATGCGGACTCTGCACCAGTCCGTAGTGGTGAGGAAGGAGCTGAGCCGAAAGGCAAAGCTCTCGATTTACCAGTCGATCTACGTTCCTAACCTCACCTATGGTCACAAGCTGTGGGTCATGACCGAAAGAACAAGATCTTGGATACAAGCGGCCGAAATGAGTTTTCCGGGCTCTCCCTTAGAGATAGAGTGAGAAGCTCGGTCATCCAGGAGGGACTCCAGGATGCTACTCCTCTCCGTTGAGAGGATCCAGCTGAGGCAGCTCGGGCATTTGGTTCGGATGCCTCCCCGGAGAGGTGTTCCGGGCATGTCCCACCGGCGGGAGGCCCCGGTGACGACCCAGGACATGCTGGAGAGACTATGGCTACGTTCATACTACAGGTCTTAATGCACGAATCCGATTTTTTCGTGTTTTTGCGACTCGAGTGAGGCATTAACTTGACGGTCTGAACGTGACAAGTCACATGGAACTG
Source organism: Corythoichthys intestinalis (assembly GCF_030265065.1). Classification (NCBI taxonomy): domain Eukaryota; kingdom Metazoa; phylum Chordata; class Actinopteri; order Syngnathiformes; family Syngnathidae; genus Corythoichthys; species Corythoichthys intestinalis. The sequence goes on along the minus strand of NC_080405.1, from coordinate 45,672,608 downwards.
GACCATTTCAAATCCGATCTGGGTCACTTTCGTATGTGGTTCAAATCCGATCTGGGCCACATTTTTCCAGACTGTCGCGGCGGTCTGTACCGTCCAGTCTCTCAAATCGGAATTCAATTACGTCATTAAAAAGCGAGAGAGACGACACGGTAGCGGTGCAGCTGTGCGTTATTAGCGCCTAGCTTGCCTTGAACACGGCTTTTTAGGAAGAGTCGGACTTGACAACAGTCATAAAAAAATTAAAATGGGTTGAGGATAAGCCTGAGAATGATCGGTTTTCTGTCTGCTCCATATAAGCAATATTTCAACATTGCTCACACGGCCGACAGTCGGAGCAAACTGCGCGTTTCTGTGTGTGACATGCACAGACATTGCGTGCATGCTATCGATCCATACACTTTGAATATAAGACTAAACTGGGATTATTTATGTCTGTTATTTGTGTCCTCTTTTTAAAAAGCAAAATATGATATCGCTGGAATGACGGATGACAGCCAGCACGTGTGGTCATTTGTTTTGATGCTTCTGCGCATGCGGGTCGTCTTGCTCAGCGCTTGTCTGACTGCGAATTAGTGCGCATGCGTAATACTTGAACGGTCTCAAAGGACAAAGGCAGTCTGAACGGGCACGCCAAAAAAACAGATATGACAAAAAATCGGATTCGTGCATTAAGATCTGTTGTATGAACGTAGCCTAAGTTTCTCGGCTGGCCTGGGAACACCTTGGGATCCCGCCGGAGGAGCTGGTTGAAGTGGATGGGGGCAGGGAAGTCTGGGCTTTTCTGCTAAAGCTGCTGCCCCCGCGACCCGACCTAGGAGCAGTCGGAAGATGATGGTATGGTATGGTCTCTGACATCACTATAAAATACTGCTATTCCCGGAAGGTAGTTGAAGCAGAGCTGGTGAAAGACATGGCGGGCACAAGACTGAACTGGTCTGTTTCTGAGAAAAACACTTTATGGGAGATATTAAAATATAGTAAAATCGTTGAAAGACAACAGTAGAAAATATGCGAAATAAAGCTTAAATTAAGTAGAAATCAACCAAGAGATGCTGTGTCGACACAGAAGTCGCTACGACTTCTTCTACGACTTTTACGATATTTTATTGTCGATCCACGTGTTTCAAAATAATTTATCACGACCGGTCATAAAAAAATAGTGCAACCAATCATAATTTTAATCGAAACTCTGATCCGATTTAAAGCATTTTGTCCATGTAAGCGTAGCAACTGAAAAGACCATAAAGCAGGATGCAACCACAATTTACATCATCGATGGGTCACATGGTTTCCCTGCACCTCTACGATGCCTGAAACTTTTACAGGGTACTTGAGAGGGTAATTTACTATCATGAGCTCTGTCCAATTTGAACTTGGCGTTGAGGGACAAGACATCTTGTATCTTTCCATCACTTTGCATTTTTTTGTCTAAAATCAAGCCGTTAATCAGCTGCGAGCTGACGAAATCTTAAACGAGAGGCAAAGCTGGGCACCCTGGTCAATGTCCTTGCCATGTAGATACTGCAGCTGCCCGGTGTCACGTGTCAGGTGAAAAGTTTGAAAAGATAATTCTTATCTTGGACGCGTGATTGTCTGAGGCGTGGATAATTGACATGAACGCCACTGATGGCCAAAAACGTAGGCGTGTCGATGACAGCTCAACTGCATTTGGCCCCTGGAATGCCCAAAGGCTGATCTCATGTGCTTGAACATCAAACGGCGCGCAGTCCTGTCAATCTAATAGCTCTGGATGTAGAATTTATTGGCTTTTCACGGGCCAGAAGAGACGAGCGGCGAAAGCAAAACCAGATTTTCTCTCCCGTATCAATTTCTCCATGTCAGTCATCCCCTCATAAGAGCACTTTGGATACGAGCTGTGCTAAATTGTTCTTTCAGATTAAAGTATGTGTTCTTTCACGTGATGACAGTCCAAATGTTAGCGTTATTAGGGTTATGCGAAACAGGGGGAAGCACTTGACTGACTTTGACCTTGCCGCTTGAATCAGGGATTATTAACAATCAAAAAGTTGTTGCTTGTGAACAAGAAACTGGAGTTGCGGTTAGTCATGGGCAGTTCACCAAGGTTGCTAATCAGTCCTAACCCTTTCACGGACAGTGGTCACTACAGTGGACATCTATTCAACATCATTTGACCTCATTGGCTTAACTCATTCATTCCCAGCTCAGGTCACAGAGCATGTGTTGTGGTCGTTGGTAAAAGATAGAAATTGATATTGAAAAGACCTAATAGACGTCCAATCCATTTCAACTTTTGATCGCATCCACCCCCACCCAGCCGAAGAGTTAAATTATGTGAAGTCACCAAACAAAAATGAAATAAATAAATGGATAAATAAAATTCCCAGAACAAAATACACTCTTGTTTAAATTAATGTCGTTATTCTTTTTTTTTTTTCTTTTCAATTTAATACATTTGTTAGATTAATTTTTTGGACTCATGCTCCTTGGACAAATAATGCTTCATTCCTGCTTTTTTTTTTTGTTTTTTTTTCTCTCCCCGAATTTTTTTTTTTTTTTTCCCTTTGGCCTAATGTGGTTATGTAATGGGTTATTGTACGGTATCATTATAACCAAAGTTCATATAAATAAGTTTGTGCTGTTTGTTTGTTGCTCATTACTTTATTATTCTTTTCACCAAATACTTTTTTACCTGTTCTTGAGTACATTTTTTGGATAACTACTTTTACTTGAGTTATATTGTTTTTCCAGTAACGCTACTCTTACTTGAGTAAAAGTTTTGGCTACGACCCGGTTAATGTCTGCGTCATCTCCGTGTCACTCAAACCGGAAAATTGCTTTCACACATAAGGGCAACCCGTTTAAATCCCGGGAATTAACTGGAGTTCAGATATGTGTGAAAGGGGCTTTAGTTTCCCCTAGTCTGTTTCGCTGCTCAGCCTTCAATGCGTACAGACGCACTCTGAGCTCCTGAAGCACTCTCTTATTTTAAATGATAAGCGCTCAGAGCCAGCAAGCTCGATTCCCAGTATGGCTCCAAAGAATTTGAAACCTTGAGACTTGGATGAAATAAAATCCTCAATACAGAAGTTGGAGGTCTCCTTGACTGGCTTGATTCAAAACCAGAATCAAGAAATCGTCAGAGAGCTCCAGTTACTTTGCGCTGAAAACAAGAAACCCAAGCAGGCGGTCGAGGAGAGAGATGTTCGCATCAAGAGGCTGGAAATTTTGGCTGATGATCTCGACCAGTGCCGACGCGCAAATGAGCTCATCATTTCTGGATTACAACTTACGCCTAGCCCAGGGGATACAGTGGCGCAACTGGCAATTGCTAAGATGAAAGAGTATGGAATAAACATGGAACCGCTGGACATCCGTCGCTACCTTCTGCTCCCATCTGGGGGGAGAGGACCGGCGACGGTGCTCATGAAGCTGGCAGACCACAAGACCAAGACTGCCCTCCTTAACCAGCGCCACCATCTGAAAGGGTCGAAGATTTTTTTGAATGACAACTTGACTCGCCGAAATGACGAAATTGCAAGAAAAGCACGTCTGATGAAAGTGTTACAGTGACCTTTGTGTGCGTCAATTGTTGCCGCTACTCACACCAGCTGTGATAACACATCATCACCTTTGCTTGCCTGGTACACCATACTCACCGCTGTTCCAGCTATTGAGTCTGGCCACCATTCAGCTGATACAATTTCCAGGGCGGAGCAGGCCACAGTAAACAGACAGCGGAGTGGACCAATCAGCGATGGGCAGACGTGACGTTAGTAAAACGACGAGGGCAGGACGAGGGACTTGCGCGCGGGAGTAAACATACGAGGAGAGCGAAGTTTATTCAACATGGCTAGCGCGAGACAGACTGTTGTCAATGACTCGTGTCGATGTGTTTTTGGTCATTCAAAACTGATTTTACCGTGAATTGGAACATATTCTCGGCTCTCCTGTTCACCATCTGTGTTGTTGTGGAGACGACTTCCGACGCGCAAGAGTGACGTTGCTCGTTAAGAAGACGTCACGCAAATAAACGAATCTGATTTGTCGATTGATTTTGTACCTGCTCGAGAGGCCATTAATGGGCTGGTTCCCAGACTTTTCTCTCAGTGTTTGAAAAATACAGGGAGAACAGTCTGGCCGTGCCAGGCAACACTTTGCCACACACATAGCCACAACAAAATGTTCCACAGCAAACAGATGCAAAAATGTCAGGTACAAGCCATAACGTTGTACGTCCTGAAACTAATTGAGCTGCTTGACTGGACGCTAAGTTACTAAACTCAGATTGTTGATTGTGTTATTGTACAGTTTTGATGTTCCATGCCTGAATGTGCGTCTTTAGTTGTATGGGGGACGGGAAACTGATAAGCATATGCTTCATCCCGTCCGCCTTTGTCTTCTTTTTCGGTTCCTTCGGGCAAATCATATCACATTTTGTAATTGTCAATGACTGTCAATGATACCGATGATGATGACAATAAAATTCCATTCCATTTTATTTTAACATCTTAAATCAAATTTAATGATTGCAGGGTTGGCTCTCATCTTTTCGAATAATGGACGCAGTGGGGACAATCATTCTGCACTGATTAATAAACATGCCTGTGTTTTCCTAATGCAGCAACAGTGGCGAAAACATATGCAATCATCTGGATCAGAACCAACATTTAATGGCTGCTTGTCTGGCTCATGCCTCACCCCTCTACAAAGTTTATTGGAAAATTGCTGGTGTTATAAAATGTACCCCTGGTTTTACCTTTTTCATTTTCACTACCAGACACTCTTAAATCTCCAATGTTCTTGCTTTTGAAAGTTTAAGGAAGATCCGTGGCAAACTGTGGAGCACTAAAACAAACCATGTCTGTCCAACAACAGTGATTCATGAACAAAGTCATTGACAGCACCTTAAAATGACTTAAGTGTCTTTCGTTTTGAGTGCGCACAATAGCTCGAAAGTCAATTCTTGGCTGAAATTGCTCAACCCTCATTATTATGATTTCCTACACTTAACAAACAACTAAAGTGCGCGCCTCGTTTTCACCCAACGCTGCTTCTTAGCTACTTTGATCTGGTTCTTCACTTTTTTCTGGGAACACATTTCCAGCTCTTCTTTGGCCAAAGCCTATTTGTCTTCACTCTGCAGTAAACGGCAAACCTTTCCCTTGCACTCCTGCAAATTAATCACCGAGCTACGTTTAGCATTGCACAAACGGTGTCTGTTGACAGTGGCTGACAATTGCAGGGATTTATTGATCATGTGAAATGGGTCTACTCCGGATTGCTTTCAGATATCATCTGCTGGCCGACTTTTCTTCATCGGGTGCAAACCAAGGTTGGACGGTAACAAATGACAGTCTGTAAAACACTGGAGAAAGGGGGGCTTAAAAGCCGAGGACATGAGTCAGGGCAGTTTCTCACGGATCGGGACGCAACCTAGAGGAGCTCCATTTATCTCTGTTAACCCTGTGAAAAAAAACCTTACAGTCCATGCTTAGATAGCACTGCCAATGTCCCGTGATGTCATTCCCTTGGCGCCCGCTGATATATGCATAACGGCTGCCAGCGCTTTGCTCACGGGGGACACGGTAAGAGGTCGGGAAGGACTAAATTATCAGCTGATAGAGACGTCCGCATGTGAGCGGATCCCAGCGAGGGGTCGTCCCGGAGCCACGGCCGATCCGTAAACCGCAAGCGCAGACCCAACTGCTCCCGAGGTTCGCCAGAGTTTTGATGTTTCGCAGGAGAGCGGCAGAACAGGTGGACACGGCACGGCTTCGATTATGTGTATTGGCTTGATATTCCCTCAGAGTTCTGTTCTGCGTCTATCCTGAAGGCAGGAACAGAGCGTTCGAGTGGAAGAGTTTTTTAAGAGCAGTAAAGTAGTCTCGTGCTGAGAGCCATCCAGCGGGAAGCTCTCGCATTTGTCAGAAGGCCGCGTCAGTTCTGCTGCTTTAACAGCTCTGTCATGCAATTTCTCACAGGGGCCGTTTACCCAAGACATATACACTAACTCACAAAAAGTTAGGGCTCTTAGGCCTCCAGATGAAATTCCCGGATGTGATAGAATGCACTAAAACCTTCATAGGGAAAGTTCATTTTTGCTTCTCAAAAATTTTAAATGGCTACACCAGAGGTCCCTAACCTTTTTTTGCGCCCCGTGTGACATGTGATGATCACTCACCATAGACCTTCAAAGGCTAAAGCAACATGGCATATCTAACCAAGATGAGAAAACATAACTTACCAAGCAGCACCTGACACATGTGTTTCACAAAAGGATGGACAAAAATGGACAAATGCTTATTTTCCGGTCGGGGGAGTGCAGGCATCCAGTCCCATGTGCAGAAAAACACCCCCAAAGCATGATGCTACCACCCCCATGCTTCACAGTAGGGATGGTGTTCTTGAGATTGTACTCATCATTCTTCTTCCTCCAAACACTATGAGTGGAATTAAGACCAAAAGGTACAAATTTAATCTCATTTGACCACTTAACTTTCTCCTATGACTAGGGTTGTTCCAATCATGTTTTTTTGCTCCCGATCCGATCCCGATCGTTTTAGTTTGAGTCCGATATTTTTTTGCCGATTCTGATACTTTGAAAATGACGTGATCGGACCCGATCGATCGGGACATCTCTACCTATGGTTCATCTGGATCATCCAAATGGTCATTGGCAAACTTAAAACAGGCCAGGACATGTGCTGGTTTAACCCCTTCAGACTTGAACGTGCTGCTAAAGGACATTACGTGTTTGCGTCTCTAAACCAATAAATACACTGAATTTAGTCACTATTGCCGCTTCTGGGAGATAACTGGACGAAACTTTACCAGTCAAAATCAAATCATGAGGTTTATCATGTCCTCTTTGCTATTTTTGGCTCTTTGAAAATGGCTGAGACGAAACACAACTTCAAAAAGGCAAACTTAAGGGCTTGTTACTCATTAGAAACACAATAACATTAAAAATAACCAATACAAGCATGAAATATTCCCAACCAAAAAATTGCACTTTGTTCTGGTGGTTGAGTAGAGTAAAAATCAGTGAAGATTTTTGTTTTTTGCCCAGCAAAAAAAATGCTGGTCTGCAGAGGCGTAGCAAGGGTCCCCGGGGGGCCCAGGCAACAAGCAACATGGGGCCCTTCGAGCGTGTGCAAGTAAGGGGGACAGTTGGACTTGGAGCAATAGCATATCTAATTAAAGTATAATAACGCCTCGGTCTCATAGAGCGCTTTTTAGGACACTCAAAGTGCCCGGCTTCTCCTACATTAGGACATAAAACTCTAGTAACATAGTACACGCACCGCTGTCTTGCTTCCTTTTCTCGTCTTCTGTTTTTTTTTCTTTCTTTTGTCGCTTCCAGAAGGATAACTTCTCTTCATTTTGGATATATGCCAATTTAAAAAAAAAAAAGCCAAATCGCTGCTCACTCTAACTCTGTGTCACGAGGGGGGGGGGGGGGGTAGAGTGAGTGAAGGGGCCCCTTCAGGGAACTCAGACACAAGGCTTTCACTGGCACTGTCGCACTTGTCGCTGCAAAAGTGAAGTAAAGCTGTGTGTGCTAAATCTGTTGGCCCTCTGGGGGCCCTAGGCAATTGCCTGGTTTGCCTAATGGGACGCGACGCCTCTGCTGGTCTGAAGAGGTTAAGCAGGGGAACCTTCTGTTCCATGCATGATTTTAAACCATGACATCTTAGTGTATTACCAACAGTAACCTTTGAAATGGTGGTCTCAGCTCCTTTCAGGTCATTGACCAGCTCCTCCTGTGTAGTTCTTGACTGATTCCTCACCATTCTTAGGAGCATTGAGACCCTACGAGGTAGATCTTGTATGGAGCCCCAGTCAGAGGTAGATTGACAGTCATAATTGGCTTCTTCCATTTTCTAATAATTGCTCCAACGGTGGATCTTATATCACCAAGCTGCTTGGCAATTGCCCCATAACACTTTCCAGCCTTGTAGAGGTCTGTCTCTGGTGTCTTTGAGACAGCTCTTTGGTCTTGGCCATGTTAGTAATTGGAGTCTTCCTGATTGTATGGTGTGGACAAGTGTTTATATGCAGCTAACCGCCTGACACAGGTCAAAAAGTCAGACTCCAAAAGTCAACTTCCACTCCACTTATTCTTTGGACTTTTTAAAGGTGACTAACATGTCTTTGAAGCTCACAATTCTAGCTAATAGACAGGTGTTCAAATAGTTATTTGCAGCAGTAAAATTAAAGATGCACCGGTACCTGTATCGGCGGGGGGCCGATCCGGCACTAAAATGGTGATATCGGAGTACCAACAAATAGGGCGCTGATACCATTTACCGGTCCAGTATTATAACAGTTGACCGCAGCCTTCTTTCGCCTGATGCTCACTTCACTCTGTGTTGTATGATGACACGTGATCACTTTGCATGCCAAGCAGCTATCTCTATTGACTTGCTCCAGACCAATGAGAGCGGGCCAATAGCTGCTCTTAACCAATGCCGGGGCAGCTTTTTCATATGGAGGAAAAACAAACTGAAACTAGGATAGGAAAATGTCGGCGTTCTGGAAATATTTCAGGATAGAATCTCCGTCGAGTACAATGACTGCATGCAAGATTTGCGGCCTGAAAGTTTCGAGAGTTTAAATCGGCCAGTTTCAATACCTCGAACCTGATAAAACCTTTGAAGGTGAAACGTGAGCGAACAAAGAGTTTGATGCTCCATAGCAGCAACTGAGAGCAAGAGCAGTGGGATGAGAAGAGTGAAGCAGCAAGACAGATGTCTGAAAAAAAATCACCAAAATGCCCCTTGCCTTCATTGAAAGCATGGGATTCCGGCTTTTTATGCCTCACGCAGTACCTAAGCATAAGGTCTCAAGTCGCAAATGCATTAAGAAGACAACTATGCCGCACTAAAAAATAAAGTAACGAAACATGTTTTAAAAAAGCTGGACAAGGCAGGAGCCATAAGCTTTTCAACCGACGTCTGAAGCAGCCAAGTCCCCCAACTTTCCCTGCTTAGCTTGACAGCCCACTGGAAAGCATAGTACTTGATGCGATTGATTTCAAAGGATCACACACACCGGCCAAGTTATTGCTGCTCAACTGGAGCATCCCGAAGTCAATTGTACTTTACTTTTCTTGGCTTTTACTAAATGATATGCCGCAGTAATTTAACACCTGTTTCAAAAGTGCTGTAGAAGTAAGCAAATGTTGCTGCTGGTGCACAAAGAGGGAGGCTGATAAAGTGACAGGATGCTGTGGTCTCAAACTCAGGGTTTATAAAAGTTTATTCAGTTCATTCATTGTATTTTTACTTTCTTACTGTTGAGCTGGTACCGTATTGGCCCGAATATAAGAAGGCCCTGATTATAAGTCGACCCCCGACTTTTTGAACACCAAATTAATTTTTATACAGAAAATAATTACAGTACATCCGAAACTAATGATTATAAGAATATATTTGAGAGAAAAAGCATTTTATTTTGCCTCATTAGAATCTTAATATCTGAACATTTAAATATGTAAACTAAAGTGCAATCCCATTCGTAAATGAATTGCTTCCGGTTTTTGAAATGTAAATAAACCAATCTATTGTGATAAAACAACAAAATTGCATTGACTGCATTAACCATCAAACTGTAACTGTAGTCTTGAAACAAATCTCAATAAGAAAAACATTGCAATAGAATAATGTAAACTGGTTAAACTTGAGAGTAGCTGAGATCTGTCATGGCAGAATATCGTTTCAATGATATCTGGCGCCATCTAGCGTCGTGAATGGGTATAATGTCCAGACCACGAATATAAGACGACCCCCACTTTTTCAGTCTTATTTCAATGCAAAAAACATGGTCTTATATTCGGGCCAATACGGTATTATACATGTCTTAAATTTCACAAATTTAGCACTATTTTCCCCTTTGAGTTCTACTGCACTCACTTTGTATTTGTCTTTTTCCTGTTTCACAATGGTAAGCAGCAGCCTGACAAAGCCACGATAGCAATGATTTCACATCCAAGTATGTAGCTCTTCATACATATATACTATAAATTTCAAACAAAGTGGTATCGGTATGGTATCGGCCGATACCATACCGATACCACTTTGTTTCGTATCAGGTATCGGTATCAGGGCCAAAAATTGGTATCGGTGCAACACTGGGTATAATACAACTAAATTATTTTAAAAATCGTACAATGTGATTTCTTGATGTCTTTTTCTCTAGATTGTCTCTCACAGTGGACAAGCACCTACCATGAAAATTTAAAACCCGCCAATCATTTCTAAGTGGGAGAACTTGCAAAATCGCAGGGTGTTTGAATACTAATTTGCCTCACTGTATATGGTGATAAAGTAGGAATTATTTTTACATTGACCAAACAGTAACTTTGGCATATTAAAGTAAAACTAAGGAAACAGATTGGCAACCTTCCTACTGCGTAATTTTTAAAGATGCCGATCGATCGGGTCCGATCACGTCATTTTCAAAGTATTGGAATCGGCAAAAAAATATCGGACATGCCTTTTTTAATATATATATATATATATGTTTTTTTTTTTTTGTTTGTTTTTTTTTTAAATCGTTTTCTAATTGTACTTAGCGTTACGGACAAAAAGTCTTACACTCATCCAGAGTCTTTTAGTATTGGCTTAAAGTAGGGCTGTCAAATTTATCGCGTCAACGGCGGTAATAACATTAAAATATTTAACGCAATTAACGCATGCGATGCACTACCCACTCACACATTGTCGCATTCAATCTATAATGGCACCGTATTACGTATACATAGAGCTAAAAGGCAACGTAAAATGAGTAGAGAGAATTTTGGCCGCCTTTGAAGCCTTTTTTAATTGGCTAAAGCCTTACAATCACTCTCTCAACTATTAAAAATATTGTGAGAAGCAATGTGGGGAAAAAAGGTAGTAGTTGATCTTTTTCTTAACACTCTATTTTATTTCCCAACGCTGAGAAGATATATCAATTGGTACCATTACGCACAGTCATGGTTGCACTTCCCATCATGCATTTGGGCAGAAGTTAAATGGCTGCAGTATCATTTACTGAAAGCTCATAAAAATCTTTATTTAGCAATATTTAGTCACAATATACAAAGTCACATTATCCTTTAAGAATTACAAGTCTTTCTATCCGTGGATCCCTCTCACAGAAAGAATGTTAATAATGTAAATGCCATCTTGAGGATTTATTGTCATAATAAACAAATACAGTACTTATGTACTGTATGTTGAATGTATATATTCGTCCGAGTTTTATTCTTTTTTTTCTTAAAAATATTATCGGGAATGATTGGAATTGAATCGGAAGCAAAAAAAAAAAGCAATCGGATCGGGAAATATCGGGATCGGCAGATACTTAAACTAAAACGATCGGGATCGGATCGGGAGGAAAAAAAACATGATCGGAACAACCCTAGTAATTTTCTTTCATAAATTAACACATTAGATGCCAATGACAGCAGTAGACGTCAAATTAATTTGAACTCCAGAGGCTGTTTAGCTTCTATGTTGGCGATAGAAAACCACACATTCCGGTTTACGAATAAATGTACACCGCCTTGTTACTTGAGCTTAAAAGCGCTAACATCAATTATTAAGCATAGACGTCCAGTTTGCTTTGGCGATGTCGCACGCTCCCATCGACGTTTGCATACCGAGTCAGGCATGTAACAGCAAAAGCACTTTAACGAGGTTTTTATCACGTTCATGCAACGAAAATTGCCTTCATGTTTCTTTAAAAAGCCGATGGACTAATTAGTGAGTAATAATGTTCAAAGCTGCTTCTCGCGCAACAGCACCATTCCGACTCCTTTGTCAATGTGACTTTTTAATAGCCGCTCATCCCAAAGGAGGTCATTATGACCTCAGGGATCAATATGGTTTAAAAATACACATCCACGCTGACGGGTAGTCAATGATACCTCACGGAGCATGTAAATGAGTAAACAAAACCTTAAACCTTGTCTGTTCAAGTAATGACATGTTCAATTTAAAATAGAGCTGCTGGTCGCTTAAGGGGATTATCAAGGATTTGTTACTGGATTGTAATTAAAGGTCAGTTTGTCGGTTAACTGTTGGTCTTCAAATGTAGCTATTTGGTGGAATTCCTACTAAAGGTAATGTCAATAATATTTACGGTAAAAATGTGTCACAAGTACAGTATAGGATTTGTCAAGATTTAAAAAAGCACAACACTACGCCGCAAACACATGGTAAGCAACAACCTCGCAACACGAAACTTCCTCTGTAATGCCAACCTGGAAACTCGTTTCAAACTCAGTGGTTCTAAAAATCTAGACACCCTTCTTTAACACTCTTATGCACAAATTCAGATTTTTTTTTAACCCTTAAATGGCACTCATTTAACTGGCTGCCATTAATGACACTAAACGGTTAATCCGTTTTGACTGGGAAATGGGATTGGACGTCTAGCACCGTCAATGGCACTGAAACATGAGCATTCACAGTCAGTCTTCCTGGTCGAAATGAATTGGACGTCTGTTATTATCAACGGCAATGACTTGAATACTACTAAAAAAAAAATCAACTTTGAAGTGATAAGGCTAATTTATGCTTCTGCATAGCGGTGATGGCGGGCCTACGCCGTTAACACAGAACTGATTTACGACACTAAGCCTTAGCCTGACATACACCTCCAAAACATCCTGACTATGCGCGTGACGTCAATGTTGAAGGATTGTGATTGGTCCACTGAGAACGTTGTTTCCAGTTCAGCACAATAACAACACCTTTTTTTAACTTATCGCGAACATCCTCTGTGTCGCCTACGTTTCAGCATTTGTATTAACAACATTTGTTGTTCATTATTGATTCGTTGCAGCAGCAAATACACACGTTCCAACCCCACACCCCTCTAGTGGCATGGTGGTGAATTACAGAGCAACGGGTTCCCTTGACGCAGATTTCCGAATGCGTAATGACGGCGTAGAGTCTACGCTGTCTCTCCACCGTCACTGTAACGCAGAAGTTATTTGGAATGTAACGTGCATTCGTGTTTTTATTCATTGTAATTTCATTAATTTAGTTTTTATCTCCATTGTATTTATTTATAAATTTACAATCAATTTAAAAAAAAAAAAAATGATAATGATAATAATTGCTAATACTCTATTTAAAGGGTACCACGAATAGAAAGACATGTAATTCTTAAAAGATACATTTCCGTATGAGTTATAGTATTATGATAATAAAAGCCTTCTTTTTGTTTTTGTTTTAATAAAATCAGTGGCGCCTCCAGAAATTTTTCATAGGGGTGGCCAGATGGGGCCATTTAAAATCTTGGGGTGGCCAAAACTAAAAGCCATAATTTCAGGTTTTCATTATATTATTGCAGTAAAAAGGTCAGGGGAAAACTATCAAAAAGACTTAAGGACACGGCTACTGGTACACTTGGTGGATTGTGTAATATTTGATGTTACTAATGATTTAATGTGCATAGTCCATAACTGTGTTATGTATATATTAGGCATAAGGTGTACATTTATCTAGGGCTGTCAAACGATTAAAAAATTTTAATCGAGTTAATCGCAGCTTAAAAATTAATTAATCGTAATTAATCGCAATTCTAACCATCTCTAAAATATGCCATATTTTTCTGTAAATGATTGTTGGAATGGAAAGATGAGACAAGACAGATATATACATTCAACATACTGTACATAAGTACTGTATTTGTTTATTATAACAGTCAATCCACAAGATGGCTTTAACATTATTAACATTCTTTCTGTGAAAGGGATCAATGGATAGAAAGACTTGTAATTCTTAAAGGATAAATGTGAGTTTGTAAATTGTGACTAAATATTGCCATCTAGTGTATTTGTTGAGCTTTCAGTAAATGATACTGTAGCGACTTAACTGTTCTTCCCAAATGCATGATGGGAAGCTGTGCAGCCATGACTGTGTGTGGTGGCTGCAAATGTTATATGTTCTCTGCGTTGGGTACACGACAGGGTGTTAAGAAAAAGATCAACTCCTATCATTCTTCCCCACGTCGCTTCCCACAATATTTATAGTTGCTGTGGGAGATGATAAAGCTTTTGCCAATTAAAAGCACGGCCCCAATGAATGCTTGTCTACTCCACTCACTTGACACTGCCTCTTATCTCTGTATATAAGTAAAACGGCGCCATTGTAGGCTGTTTGCGGCAATGCGTGAATGAGTCGTAACGCGAATGCGTTAATTGCGATAAATATTTTCACGTGATCAATTTTTAAAAAAAGAAATTACCGCCCGTTAACGCGAAAAAATCTGACAGCCCTACATTTAACAAAACAAAATAAATGCATTCATTTGGGATGAAATGCATAACTGATGCTACAACAATCTAACGATATACTGGCAAGCGGGGTGGCCAGTGGGATGGCCAACCAATTTATAGGGGTGGCCGTGACCACCCCTGGCCACCCCCTGGTGGCGCCACTGAATAAAATTGGTAAAAATTAGTTTAACTAGTAGGTTGCCATTGTTGTTGATGACGTAATGCACCCGGGGCTGTGATGTCACTGGGCGGCGCTGCCGAGCTTCCTCAATGTCACTCTTTAGCTACATAAACATGTCAGTTCTGCCCTTCCAATTTGAACCCGAGCGGGAAAATGAGGAACAGGACAACACTGCCGATATTTCACAAAACGAGCAGCAATGAACAAATAAAGACGAGCATGTAGACCACAGGACTATACTTCCGCTTGACTTTAGAGTCATGATTTTTCTTATAAAGCAATCGCAACTCACATCCATTTTGCCTGGCACGGCCAGACTGTTCTCCCTGTATTTTTCAAACACTGAGAGAAAAGTCGGAACCAGCAGCCTCGAGCAGGTACAAAATCAATCAACAAATCAGATTTGTTTATTTGCGTGACGTGTTCTTAACGAGCAACGTCACTCTTGCGCATCGAAAGTCGTCTCCACAACAACACAGATGGTGAACAGGAGAGCCGAGAATATGTTCCAATCCACGGTAAAATCAGTTTTAAATTACCAAAAACACATCGACAACAGTCTGTCTCGCGCTAGCCATGTTGAATACACTTCGCTCTCCTCGTATGTTTACTTCCGCGCGCAAGTCCCTCGTCCTTCCCTCGTTGTTTTACTAACGTCATGTCTGCCCGTCGCTGATTGGTCCACTCCGCTGTCTGTTTGCTTTGGCTTGCTCCGCCCTGGAAATTGTATCCGCTGAATGGTGGCCAATAGCTGGAACAGCGGTGAGTCTGGTGTACCAGGCAAACATCCATTGTCTGTGTGGTAAAATCTGAAAGTGTTACGGTTCGCGAATGCGATAGCAAGTAGACAACAATAAAATAGGGATTTAATAAAAGGGTTTACCGAACACACAAAAAACACGCGATCGTGAAAAGGAGGACTCAAAAGGCGTCCGTGACAGTAGGTCGGGTTCAATATTTTTATTTAAATGATGGAAAACCGCGGTGAGAGGCAGACGAACGGAAAAGATGCAACTCTCAACGATGGGGTCAAGAATACAAACTGTCAAACGGCAGCAAGTCAATATCACGGCAAGCCGCTTAGGATCGGTTTGAAGACACTGCTGATGAGCAGGAATTGAATGCAGGTACGATGTTGGGAACTCATCCCACAGCTCTGTAACAAAACAATCTGACGAGCAGCAGAATGTGACAAAATAATGCCAGTCATCTCACTAGCTTTGATGCTAGCTAGCACAGCTATTCTCCCTGTCCAGCCCAACAGTGTCATCACCCCCAGTTTGCATTGTACGTGTAAAACATGGCGCCCTCCGTATGTCAAGACATGTACTAAATATTATAGATTTTTAAATCAATTCTTAAATGTTAATTCACAAATATCGACATTATCAGGGACAGAATATTACCTTTGATAATGTGATGAATAATATTGTTTATGCTATGTGTAACTCAATAACCATAAATACCCTGGTATTCTTTATTCTGTTTATATTATCATAACTTGCATGTCAAGATAATGCGATTTATAGTCCAGTGCAACCTATGTTTTTCGTTTCATGATGCATTTTTTGACTGGTGCGACCTATTATACTCTGAAAGGATTTATAGTCTGAAAAATCGTGTCCATGCTTGTACAGTAGTTTGGTTTGTTTTTGTTTGTTTTTGCTGCTGGTGTATGATGTATATTATGTACTGTATGTGCACATTCTTTTATTCCAGGTTGAAAGCTGAGTGCTACATGTGTCTTGCCCCATTGGTATTGCTGACGGTAGGGAGGGTCCTAGTCCACTCCCACACAATCAGTGTCGCCCCCGTGCTCCCTTTCACCGTGGTCCGGCAAGTGAGACGGAACACGCGGCGCCGGGAATTGAGGTGCATTGATCTGTCCCTCCGCTACGTCTCGTCGGACCGCGCAAATCATTAACCTCGCCGCCTTTGAGACAGGAAGCTACAACAACACTATCTTTTAGAGGTTAATTAAAAATAAAAGTGCAAGAGGGGCAAGGTTTTACACCGGGGAATACTGCGCCAACTTCAAAATGAGCTTACAAGGTAGATTTGAAAAATGAGGTGTTTGTTTGCTTAAATTGTAGTTAAAAGGGTAGCAGTGTTCAAAAAAATGTGTGATAAACACGCTTAAGTTTGAAGTTACATTTCAGAATGTTTATGGGAAATACTTTTAAGTTAGTACTTCTCAAATAGTGGGGTGCAGAGCGCATGTAACCTCGGGAAACATACTTTTTTGCCGTACTAGAATAAAGTGTAATTGCACATCCACTCAGTGGGTGGCAGTGGTGCTGTCATTTGCAGAGTCTGCACAGTATTTTTGAACCAAACAAGAGCACAGAGCAAAGAGCACTGGAGATATGAAGAACTGAAACGAGGAAATATGATGAAGCGTTTTTGACTTTTAATACAGTGGGAGACGAGGAAAGACCTGTATGTTTACTGTATATAAAAATGTTTGAGACAACAGGATTTCAAATCAATTAAGATGTCACTTAAAAGCATTAGACCCAATCGCGTTGAACAGCCGCTTGACTTTTTTTTTCAGCGAAAACAAGCCGAATTTTGCCAACAATCGTCCCACCTTGTCAGTGTTACGTCAGTAAACCATCAAGCACTGATAGCATCATATAAGGTGGCATACCAAGTTGCTCTGTGCAAAATAACTCCACATAATAGCAAAGGCGCTGATCCTGCCTGCAACAAAAATAAAAAGTGTCCCTCTGTCCAATGACACTTGCGTTTCTGTTCTATTAATTTGTGATTTTTCAGTCAAACTCTTTGGCATATTATCCACCTGAGTTTATGTTGCTAATCAAATTGATTATTTATTGATATTATTCACTTTTATTTTCAGTATCAAATGTTTAAGATACGCTTGAGTAGTAGGAGGCGAGGAGGAGATCAGCGAGAAGCAAAACTTTGCGGTCGAATGTGGCGGCAGTCCGTTATTATTTTGTTTTCTTATTGTTGCCACAATAAAGTGGAGAAAGCCATCAACGACTCATCTCCTTCTTTCTCCCCAGCGTTTTTATATTATTATTTTATATGCACGAGAGCTGCCGGATCTGCCCAAATGAACATGAAGTCTGATTATTAATCTCAATGGGTCTTGTATCCATTCCATGTCAGGTAGTCTGGGCACATTGTTTGCATCCTGATGAGCGTCTGGCTAATACATGTTAGGTCCAACATCAAATTCCAAGCTCCTCTTCTTCCTCCAACTCTTCAAAAACTTGCATCTCCTCCCTTGCGCTCGATCTATCGCTTATATCGCTGTTTGAATCATTGTTTGAAGGGTTTTGTATGGCGGCCATATGTATGGAGCTGCCATCGCTGTTCCCGGTGTGACGTATCACTTCCGGGTTCGTCCCCTTTCAGGCTCGAACTTCGGAAACGCGATTATTTTGTGAAATATACAACATATAAATTATTTTTTCATGCTTTATTTGTTGGACAATGTTTAATTACTTTAGTTGTGACCCTATTTGGCATGTTATGAAATTACTTCACATTTCTGCTTTAATATTATTTACTACAAGCACTGTACTACTCTGGCTGCAACACATGCTATCTGCTGCTAGCCTGTTGCTAATCAGTGTAGATGGAAGTGTTACAAGTTTTTTGTTCGTTCTTTTACTGGTGGAAAACGCTGTTAGGCAAGGGAAGATAAGTTGATGTTGTGTGTCCAAAAAAAAGAATGAAAATAGTATTTTTGTTTATATGTACATACCTTGTAGTATTTCCTTGTAAGAACAAAATCTATGGCAGCCCTTCTGCATTCGGCAAATGTAATTTCATTTGTAATGTCATTTCATTTTGGTCACTCAAGTGGCCGGCGGATCAATCTATACCTCAGGTCAACACAGGCTGACAGGTTGTGATAATTTTGTCAACGAATGATCAAAGAAGTGATAAGAACAATCATACAATCTCATCTACGTCTCATCTACGCCGTGCTGAATCCATTTTTAGAGATTCCATGGGTTCCTCTGGCTTGATTTAACTTTGTCAACACACTGCTAACTTCAACCGCAACCCATGACGTTTTTTCTAAACCAGAAGTTCGAAGTGGAAATTTTCCAAGACTGCGCCGCCTATATTTTGCGCAGGAAACATGTCTATAGGGTTTTATATACAATTATTGATATTAAATACACACACAAAAATTAGGGCTGTCAAACGATTAAAATTTTTAATCGAGTTAATCACAGCTTAAAAGTTAATTAATCGTAATTAATTGCAATTCAAACCATCTATAAAATATGCCATATTTTTCTGTAAATTGTTGTTGGAATGGAAAGATAAGACACAAGACGGATATATACAATACATTCAACTTACTGTACATAAGTACTGTATTTGTTTATTATAACAATAAATCAACAAGATGGCATTAACATTATTAACATTCTGTTAAAGCGATCCATGGTTAAAAAGACATGTTGTTCTTAAAAGATAAATCTTAGTACAAGTTATAGAAATTTTATATTAAAACCCCTCTTTATGTTTTCGTTTTAATAAAATTTGTAACATTTTCAAACAAAAAATAAACCTGTAGCTCACCATTGTTGACGTCAATAATTACACAATGCTCATGGATGGTGCTGAAACCCATAAAATCAGTCGCACCGAAGCGCCAGCAGAGGGCGAAAAAACACCAAAAAACACAAGTAACAAATGTACATGACACTGTCATTTTAATCTGTTTGAGCGGGGCATGTGCGTTAATTGCGTCAAATATTTTAACGTGATTAATTTTAAAAATTAATTACCGCCCGTTAACGCGATAATTTTGACAGCCCTAAAAAAATATATGTTAAAAATGTGGGGGTGACACGACCTGCCGTTTTTTTTGACTTTACAAGGGTTCTGGTCCCCATTAACAGCGATAAGTAAGGGATCACTGTGTATTTTAACAAACATCCTATGAATTAATGGTCTGTATTTTTAATACTTTGCAAATATACCTTTGCCATCTACAGTTTCAAATTCTTGCCAGTTGCAAACAAGCCAGAATGCAAGGCTTTTTTTGTTGTTGTTGTTGTTGTTTTCACTTTACACAGTCAGCTCTACCTACAATCTGGTTAATGAGATTCAAGTGCTGATTCCAAGCTGTTCATGAGGTTTTGTGTCTTATGTTGAAAATCTAAGCAATAAAGCTCATGCTGTTTGCCAACAGCGTGACAGATTCCCGACAAACAATAACTGATGTTTAAATGGCAGTGTCAGAGGTGTTGTTATTTTCCACAGACTGATGGGGACGCTGACATAAAGTAGAATCGAACACTTACAGAAAGCGCTGCGACGAGTTTATACATTCTTTATGAATTCTAATACAAAAGAGTGATTACGTTCATCAAAGAGAAACATTTCGCCACCCAATATTGCTTTCGTGTAAGAAGGCCCGTGATTAGATTACAACCACGCTCAAAAACGAGGCGTTTTATTAGCCGACTGCGGTTGTTTACGTCGTAAATAGGTTAGGCTGTTGCAATTGTGCCAGAGCGTGATGCGGATCAAGCTGATGGGCCTGTTGAGCGCCGTTATTGCGCCGGTGCGCTGGCGGGGAACACTCGGGAAATGATGCTCGGGCCTGTCAGAGCGGCTGAGCGCTTCCGCCTTTAGATGTGCGGGTAATTACTGAACCTCTGCTGACTCAGGAAGCACAAACAAGTGCACAAGGCATGCTGCACACTCGCAGGATTGACAATGTGCGCTAATTCTGTGCATACTGTTTGTTTAAAAAGTGTGAACCCAAGATTTGGGTAGTGTTCATCTTTAAAGACCTGGATTTTTGCTTCATCTCATTGGATGCCATTGACGCCGATAAACATCCAAATGGAAATCGTGTGGATGGCTGTCAGTGGCAGCAGACAATTTCCAGTGCAAGTTGTTTTTAAGTACAGTTCAACTATAGTCATGGTATATGTACAATAATTTTACGTGAAAAACTGATGTAATTTTGATTGAATCATTGTTCAAGTATACATTTTTTTAATGTTTTCATACATGAATTATGCTTTTAATTTTTATTTTTATCTTTTTTTTTTTCTAACCCTTACAAGGCACTCACTTATTTAACTCTTAGGCTGCCATTGATGGTACTGGTCGTCCAATTCATTTTTACTGGGACCGTGAATAAAGGTTCGTACCCAGAGAACATGTTTTACACTATATATTGATATTTCATTTTCCAGTCTCTATTTAATGATATTTTCATAATTAGCTGCAGGCCAATAAAAACTGGGCAATGGCGGCAGTTGACCTGCGGGTCATAGTTTGGATACCCCTTGTCTAGTTACTCAAAATTTTGAGTTAAAACTACTTACCTGAAGTCCAAATTACTATAAATATTAAGTTCAAAGCAATAATTCCTTAGGATTGTTTTACCGTATTTTCGGACTATAAGTCGCACCTGAGTATAAGTCGCACCAGCCATAAAATGCCCAACGAAGAGGAAAAAAACATATTTAAGTCGCACCGGAGTATAAGTTGCACTTTTGGGGGAAATTTACTTGATGAAATCCAACACATAGAACAGATACAGTGGGGAGAACCAATGGTTTTCCCATTGTCAGTGTATCAAATACTTGTTCTCCCCACTGTATGTCATCTTGAAAGGCAATTTAAAATAAAAATACAATAGAGAACAACATGCTGAAAAGGTGTACAGTATGAACGTGGCCGTTATGTTAACGTAAAATAGCTATTAAGAGTTATTCAGATAACTATAGCATAAAGAACATGCTAACAAGTTTACCAAACCATCAGTGTCACTCCAAATCACCAAAATAACGTGAAATGATATAATAATGTGTTTATAATTTCACACATAAGTCGCTCCAGAGTATAAGTCGCACCCCCAGCCAAACTATGAAAAAAACTGCGATTTATAGTCCAAAAAATACAGTAGTTTACGATTAAACATTTGAAAGAAAGTGCAGTTGGTTGACTTGAAATTTGAAGTTCAGCCAACTTTTTTTTAATGTGCAAAAAAAATCTTAACTATTGTATTGTATTATTCAAATCTGCCCAAACTATTGCTAGTGGATCAAAAATTTTGATTTGTGAAAATACAAAACCTTTGCAGTATACTGTTTTCGGGTCAAGCTTGACCCGTTCACAAGTTTGGGTATGTAAAAACTACATTTGATTTTTGTAAGTCCAAACTTGAAAACAGTTCCATTTTGACCTGAACACAATATGAGGCATAAAAGCATGGTTTGTACTAGACATGTGCTGATTACCGGTTTCAAGGTATACCATGGTATGAAAACGTCTCGGTTTCAAAACTGCAAAAAATTTTCCGTCATACAGTCTCTACGGTATTACCGGTAGCTACTTTTTATGTCCCAGCTGCAAGGCTCAACCCTCCCCCACCAGTTGTTGCTCAGTTTCAGTGAGTCAGCTGTGCTACACGATGGCTTCAGGAGGTGAAACTCCGTAACCCCCCCTCCCCCACCATCAAGAAAACGAAATCGCTGGTATGGGAATACTTCTTCTACAGAAAAGATACAGACAGCCGCATCTTAGAGGAGGAGGGCCAAACGACAAAAAAATGTTTGCGAAGGGTGGCTGCTAAGGAGGCGATACCTCCAATATGATTTCGCATTTATACAAAATTAAAGCTTAGTACATACTATCATGAACATTTCCCACCAGCTACGAGAGTTAATTCTAGTGTGTCTAGCGGTGGTAAAACGTGGTGTTTTTTTCTCTCTGGCATCTGTCTGTGTTGAGAAAGAACGTGTGTATAATGTAAACATGATACGAGTCACACACACGTGCTTTTTATGAAAAATAATTCAATTATTTTTGTTCTAATGTTAATAATGTTGAGCTGTGGTCTTAGGTTTACGCTCACCTAAAGGACTGCAATTATTTTAATCATTTTGAATATTTCAGTTATTTTGTTATTTTTTAGATTTATTTAAAATTAACATTATACTTATGTTCCAATTTGCTAATATGTTTTGAAAAATAAAAAGACCTCTTCAATGGAAAAGTGTTTTTTTTTTTTACCCAGATATCTCAAAATAACACATTTTAGAGCTTGTAACCATGATATTTTTGCTTAAAGTTATCATACCGTCAGAATCTCATACCAGTACATTCCTAGTTTTTACCAAAATGTGAGTTCTATTTTATTGTTATAGCCATAAGAAGTAGCATTTAGAGGTCGACCGATATGGGATTTTCAAATGTCGATACCGCTATCTAAAAAAATGTCTGCTGATTGCCGATATCCAAGCCGATATTTGAGGCCGGTACACATTTTATTTAAAAAATTATGAAATTATGAAAGGCATTTTTAATTGCATCATTAGCTTCAAATTTACAATTATAACCTAAACCTTCAAAGATTAATTCTGTCTCGTGCTACCAATCCAACAAACGCAGCACTTCTTTTTATGATTATACACACTCATCAAGAACAGTACATTATTTTCAAATAATTTAACCCACAAGCATGTCAAGACGAAATGTAAACAAGTGAGAGTTGAAGAGGATGCTCACCATGCTAAACTAATGCTAATGCGAATGCTAGGCTAACGCTACGAGTTACATTTCGAGTATAAGGATCACTCAGTAAACATCTTAAAAAGCTGCAGCAATATTGCATATTCTCTCATTGAGATAAAAAAAATCTTACAATATTTACAAAACAGGCAAGCCTGAAGCTTCTTGTAGCACCCTGCCTTCATGATGCTGCAGGGTCCTATCGTCAGTCAGCGGCGGCCACAGTTGCCCACACAGATGCCTGATCCAAATCCTTTTTTATCGAATTATTTTTGTTTTGTCGATGTTGGAAAAAGTCTATATATCAACTAGGGCTGTAAAACTATTAAAATGTTTAATCGAGTTAATCACAGCTTAAAAATTAATTAATCGTAATTAATCGCAATTCAAACCATCTACAAAATATGCCATATTTTTCTGTAAATTGTTGGAATGGAAAGATAAGACACAAGACGGATATATATACATTCAACATACTGTACATAAGTACTGTATTTGTTTAGTATATTTATAAATCAACAAGATTGCATTAACATTAGAGATGCACGATAATATCGGTCACCGATAATTATCGGCCGATAATGGCAATTATGACGTCACACAGATAATCCAGATAAAACGAAATTCAACCGATAATGCAATCCGATATTTATATACTTGATTTAGCCTCCAAATGTGCGCAATCAAAAGTATTGTCCAATTCTGCTAGTTTTAAGGAGGTGTTATTGCAGTGTAGTAATGTGATATATGTTAGGAATGGCTTACTTTTAAAGGCATTTTTGTGCAACTTGGGTGTTTACTCTCTAAGTAATTGTTGCCAAAAGCTTACCATTACACAATGTCATTGCCATTGTTTAGATGTTGGAATTTACTACTTGTTCACATTTGATGTGGAAAAAATAGCACTAAATTACATTTTTGCGCAGTAACACTTGATCTTTGTATACTTTAACATTTTACATACATATTTGAATAGAATTATCGGCGTGACATTATCGGTTATGGGGTGGAAGGGACAGGAAATTATCGGTTATCGATATCGGTTGAAAAATGTATTATCGTGCATCACTAATTAACATTAACATTCTGTTAAAGAGATCCATGGATAGAAAGACTTCTTAAAGAGTTCTTAAAAGATAAATGTTAGTACAAGTTATAGAAATTTTATATTAAAACCCCTCTTAATGTTTCATTTTAATACAATTTGTAAAATTTTCAATCAAAAAATAAACTAGTAGGTCGACATTGTTGATGTCAATAATTACACAATTCTCATGGTCATAAAATCAGTTGCACCCAAGCGCCAGCAGAGGGCGACAAAACTCCAAAAAAGTAACAAGTGCCGTGACCCTGTGCTTTCATTTTAATCTCTTTGAGCGGGGCATGTGCGTTAATTGCGTCAAATATTTTAACGCGATTAATTTAAAAAATTAATTACCGCCCGTTTAACGCAATAATTTTGACCGCCCTAATATCAACTTGATATATCGGTCGACCTTGAGTAAAAATATGTGATGACGCCAAAAATCGGGTGAAATTGTGCCTCAATACAAAGAATGTTTACAGTAACCGTAAATTATTTTCACCTGTGGAAGAAAGTAAAAGAAACACATATTTCAACACTTGAATCCAGAATGGAGGGCGAGTATTCCTTACTCTTTTCCCTAAAAGGCTTTTGTTCCGATGGATTTTTGAATTTCGAGGCATCTTTTACAGCGCTGCCTTAGAGAAATCATTTAGTGGACAATCCCGCCGCAGTTGAAATTAAATTACAGATTCGCCGTCTCCAATGGCAACAGCCCACGGGACTTCACGACGCTTTAGCGAGAATAAGCCTGTCCCTTTCCTGACGTGAAATATTTGCCGGCTTTATTAGCCTCTGGAAATTGGCTTCAGTGGGAGGCAGGAAAACAAATCATTTGAATACATACTCGGGTGTTCATTTCAGCGCTGTCACTTAGAAAACGGGGGAAGGGGAGGCGGCCCGGATAGAGCGCATTGTGCCCCTGACAGGTTTGGCTTTGTGTGTGATGAATGGGGCTGTCACACACGGTGACAGGTTTGTGTTCAATACATGTGGATGTACAATACGCTCTGCATCCCCTTGACAAGCTGGGAGGCTTTTTGTCCCGATAATCTCCATATCGTTTAATCTCCGGCTGTTTACGGCCCATGTGGTCACCGAAGGCCTGTGCAGGTCTCGCCGCTGGGAGAGACTAGATTGAATTTTGTCTTCAAGTGTTTTCTCCCACTTCTTCTCTTGTACTATTTTTTTTTTAAGTCAATAAGTGTCTTTGGAAATGGAGAGTCCGGCTGAACACGTACAGTATATATAGGCTGACTTGAAGCTCCTTCTCACACTTGACACTTTAATCTATGTGAGGACAGTCCTTGACTTTTCCCAACAGGTGACATGGATCAACCAGGATCCATTAAGTAAACACCTTTGGAAAGAGAGGAAGAATCCCAATATCTAACAGAGAACTACAACAGCAAGCTCAATAAAATTAACTCAACCATCAGGTGGAGCTCAGTATTTCCTTATCGGTCGGTGTTTCTGAGCTAGCTCTGTACGGTGGCCGTGAGGTGTCAGGCGAAATGCAAAGTCCAAACACTTTGCAAATAGAAAAAGCGCGAACCCCAATTTCAAACGCTTTGCAAAAGAAAAAAAGCACGAATGCAAACTGCCACAACATGATCCCCAATTCCTAAAGCGCGATTGCAAATTGGCAAAAGCGCGAACGCCATTTGCCACAACAGGACAGGAAATGGCTCGCAGCACGACCGCAAAAGGCTCGCAAGACTATTGCAAAGACGATGACCCAGAAGTTAAAAAAAAAATAATAAAAAAGACGTCACTTTGTATATTGCTATATGTGCTTTGTGACCATTTCTACGGGCCTCCGTAAAGTTGCTCCCCCCATCAGACGCAAATTTATATAAAAATGATGTTAATCGTTTCTGCTGCAACGGTTTTGTAGATACAGTATTATGCTTTTATTGAGATATTAATTTCGAGTGGGGACGTCACTCGTAGCTTTTTCTTAGCTTAGCTCCCGCAGCTAATAGAGTTTACCAACTCTCTCAATAACAGAGTGGTGTCCTAACAACTAGCACAAACGAATGGCACCAATTCGGAACCATTTTGCAGTAAATGAGGGGCTTAGAGGGACGTCATCACTCGAAATTAATATCTCAAGCCCCCCAATTTACAGCAAAATAGACCCGAATTTTTTTGTGCTCTGTTCATGCTAGTTGTTAGGACACCCTTCTGTTATTGAGAGAGTTGGTAGGCTCCATTAGCTGCGGGAGCTAAGCTATGAAAAAGCTACGAGTGACGCCCCCACTCGAAATTAATATCTCAATAAAAGCATAATACTGCATCTACAAAACCGTTGCAGCACAAACGATTAACATCATTTTTATATAAATTTGCCTCTGATGGGGGGGCAACTTTGCGGAGGCCCATAGAGATGGGTCATCGTCTTTGCAATTGTCTTGCGAGCCTTTTGCGGTCGTGCTGCGAGCCATTTGCTGTCCTGTTGTGGCAATTGGCGTTCCTGCTTTTGCCAATTTGCAATTGCGCTTTAGGAATTGGGGATTGTGTTGTGGCAATTTGCATTCATGCTGCGAGCCATTTGCTGTCGTGTTGTGGCGACTGGGGTTCTTGCTTTTGCCAATTTGCGATCGCGCTTTAGGAATTGGGGATCATGTTGTGGCAGTTTGCATTTGTGCTTTTTTTCTTTTGCAAAGCGTTTGCAATTGGGGTTTGTGCTTTTTCTATTTGCAAAGTGTTTGGACTTCGCCTGACACCTCTCGGCCACCGTAGCTCTGCCTCTGTACAAAAAAAAGTTCTTCAGAAGATTCCCCGCAAATCATTTTATTCAAATCTCAGGATCAAACCCAAACTCCAGTATAGGTTAACTTAAAGGGAACCAAGGACTTAAAGACTTGTAGGCTCTAATAAGCCACAATTGTTCTCTTATACTAAAATATGTCATTAGAAACACATAAAATATTGCAATTGATTTATTAAATTATAATATTTAGTACATGTTTTTACCTGTGGAGGGCGCCATGTTTTATGGACGCTCGAGTCACTGTCGCTCGATGAATTCTACAGGGTTACTGCAATTCCTTCTTCGCGGCAAGACATCCAACACATGCGCTCATCGGTTAAAAGCGGCAAGTACTTACTATTTGTGTTTTTATTGAGTCTTTCATTACCTTTTCAGAGCCTCAAAATACTTTTTGCATGTGCTTCCCTCTCATACATTTAAGCAATGTGTTTTCTTGGGGTAACTTTAAAGCAGATTGTTGATCTGTTGGCCGCATTAGTCACATAGCATATTTAAACCACCCTTATTTGATATTACTATGTTTAAGTATTTTCTTAAGGGATCTTTAGTATGTTCTCTCTGTATGCTTCTAAACAAAACAAGCTGAAAGCGCACGGTAGTACTTTGGGTGTGACGTTTCACCGGTGTCGCATATTTTGGCCGAACACCGTTTTTTCCCCTACTCTTGTCTCGTCTCATCCCGTCTTTCCTGTTCATTTGGCTTTTGCTGCTCATTTCGTGAAATATCAACAGTGCTGTCATGCTCATTATGGTTGAACAAATGACATGTTTATGTCACTAGAGTCATACTCTGGAAGCCCGGCAGCGTAAACATGTGACGTCACCGCCCTTTGACATTAACAACAATGGCGTCCTACTGTACTAGTTAAACTAATTTTACAAATTGTATAAAAACAAAAGCATCAAGAGAGGTTTCAATATCAAATTATTTTAACTCATAATAACGTTTATCTTTTAAGAACTACAAGTCTTTCTATCCGTGGATCCCTTTAACAGAAGCGGGCCAGTTGACCTCACCCAAATTCCTTTAACAGAAGGCCTCTGTAAATACCGCCCAACCACAAAGGATCAGGTCATTGAAGCAGTCCATTAAATGAGATCTTATCAGATTATTGGTCTGAGCCCAACTGACTCTGGAGAAACAGGGCACTTTCACATTAGACCAAGAGGACCAGAGTCCGGTTGGGGTGCTACCTCGCAACAACACTTGGGAATGACTTGTTGAAAAGGTTCAGTTTTCACACTGCACCATACAAACTTTCAGAGTAGTATAACGCGAATGAAAGGCGCACTTATTGATTGGACAAATTTAAAGGATGAAATACCTCCCTCCTTCTCCATCACAGCAGCTGCACGTAATGCAGCATAAGCGCACCCTGCTACGCTTGCATTCACAAGCAAAGCAAGGTGCGCTTAAAGCAGACCGAGACCCACGATTTTTGAGCGGACAAGAGTTCGTTTGTTTTGTCCGAACTAGGGCCATATCTACAGCGAACAGGGTTTTTTGTTTTTTTAAACTGAGGATCCTGCCCTAATACGTCCAGAAGAAATAATTATGTCTACACACTAGCATGTTTAAAAAAAAAAAAAAAAAAAATACCCCCATCCTTCGCATGTGTTCTTCAATATAAAGCACTGCATGAGTTTGTAAAAAAAAAAAAAAAAAAAAAAAATGAAGCAAAAAGCACTTGTCTAATAATTAGATCTAAAGTTCTAAACCCACTGCAAAGGTATCCATGTTTGCTCCAAATGTAAACATTGGTCTCATGTGTGACATAGGAACAAAGTTTGTCACAGTCAGTGACGTTTCCACAG
The DNA here is from genome assembly GCF_030265065.1 of Corythoichthys intestinalis. NCBI lineage: Eukaryota > Metazoa > Chordata > Actinopteri > Syngnathiformes > Syngnathidae > Corythoichthys > Corythoichthys intestinalis. The sequence goes on along the minus strand of NC_080405.1, from coordinate 45,643,966 downwards.
TTAAATCTTCATTTATTAGTGTCCACATGATGGCGCTATTAACGCAGAATTCGTACATCTTAACTTTGGACGGAGTTTTTAAGAACCCTCGTATTCAATGCCCAAAATATGCGTGTGTGTGTGAATGATAGGCCAAACCATGGAAAAAGTTCTTCTTTTTGCCAAATACCCTGCTACATGTAGACATGAACTAGAGTTCGGTTGCGTGTTCACATTTACAAAACAAAGCGGACTATCTGAGAAAAAGACCTCTGATGTGTTTAAAAAGTACCAAAGAGTGCTAGTGTGGAAGTGCCCATAGTCTCCGACCAAACCAATTAAAAGATGGAATCAGCTTTAATCCATTTGCTAACCTACAAACTTCCAGAAACCCAAACTCCAAAAAATCAGGCCAGCACCATTTTGCAGACCCAGGTCTCATGACCTAATCCAATCTCATTTGGTTATGGTCTAAGAAATCAGGTCTAACTCCATACACTCTTGTATGGTCCACCCATCTGAAAAATCCTTGGCCTTAAAAGAAGGCCTCTGGAGCTTCAACGACACCCAAAGCTTCTTGCGTGATCTCATCTTGAAATTGGGTCATTGCTAGTTCCTAAGTCAAACATCTATTAAAAAACAGTAGGTTGAAAGCCCCAAAATTTTGTTGCATAACCATCCTCGACCTAAACCAGGGTTTGAAAAGTTGCAGTCTGGGGGAAATTAAGTGTTTGTGAGCCCCATTTCGTATTGTAATCATTTAGACAACAAGCTTGCATGGCGCAGGATAATGTCAGTTTTCAGCTATTTTTGTGAAGTTTAATTGTCATGGATGAGGGTTGTCCTGTCTAGGTTTATTGTCTTGTCTCTTCCTGTTTTATTTTGAAACCTCACCCTCCTGTTTCCACTGCTCACTCTTCCTGCTGCCTCACCTGTCTCTGATTGTGATTACCTATTGTTTCCACCTGTGCCCAATTCCTCATGTGCTTAAATTGTTTGTCACTCCCTCGTCTCGTCCAAAGTGTCTTTGCCCTTTGTTGCCACCAAAGCCAGTATCCATAACCAAAGATATTCTACGTGTTACATTTGTTCATAGTGTTCTGCCATTGCTCTTTGTTATTTTGTGACTAGTGCCTAATCTTTGGTTTTAGTAACCACTCCTGTGCATTTGCCTGGCTCTATTGTATCTTGGGCCATGTCTACACGTAGCAGTGTTTTTTAAAAACGACGATTCTGCCCTAATACGTCGGGGAAAAATAATTGCGTCCACACCTGCACGTTTGTATTGAAAAAAAAACCTTCAACAGCCAACCGCTTTCATTCATTTTTAAGTACATTCAAAACAATAAAATGATTGTCAAAAATACCCATTATTCATTAAGAAGCACAGCAAGAGTTTGTTAAAAAAAAAAAAAAAAAAAAAAAGGAAGCAAAAAAGCGCCTTTTTAACATACTCCAAATGTAAAAATTGGTCTCATGTGTGACGTGAGGGCAAAATTTGTCGCAGCCAGTGACGTAAATCTTCGGTTATCAGTGTCCACATAATGGAGCCACAAACGCAGAATTCGCAAATCTTCACCTTCCCCGTTCTTTTTAAGAACCCTGGTTTAAATCTGCCTGCGTGTGTGAATGACAGGTCAAACCGTAGAAAAATATCTTGTTTTTGCCAAATACCCTGCTCCGTGTGGACATGGCCTTAGTTGTATCATTTTGTTTCACTGCGCGTTATTTCCTCCTTCTGGAGTGCCGTCAGTTTGTTCTTGATTATTTGCATTAATAAAAGACTGAATTCTGTACCTGAGTCCGCTCCATTCAGTCCAATTGTGACATGAAGTGATTTAGCAAGTCACTTGATTGAAACATAATTCCAAAGTGATACCAGGTCGAAGGAAAGTACAGTGATACCTCAGCTCATGAACATAATTGGTTCCCAGAAAGTGTGTGTAAGGCGAAAAGTTCGTCTTCCGAACATTTATTTGCCATAAGAAACCATTAAAATGAGAATAATCCGTTCCCAGGTCCCCATAAAACATAATTTTCTACTAAATAAGCCTTAAAACTACACAAAAATATACCTTATTTTCTTTAATGTCTTCTTAGGCTTAACACTAGCCTGTGGTGGGGTCTTTTTCGGTCCCATAATAGCAAAAGTGCACTCTATATGGTCCAAAATGTCTATCAAACACAAACCACGTCCGCACTCAACGAAAGGGAGGGGACAAACTGGGACGCCGTGAGCGTGCGTCAGCTTCTCGTGGCGCTGTTCGACCGCGTGATTTGGTTCGTCCGCCGAAAACTAGTTCTTCAGCAGATACTATATGCTCGCGAATTTAATGTTCTTGAGGTGAAACGTTCGTGAGCTTAAGCGTTCGTGAGCTGAGGTATCACTGTATTTGAATGCCCCCCCCCCCCCCCCCAAAAAAAAACATGGTATCTGTACAGGATCAGCCGATTCCGTGCGGCCAGGTATTGGAATCTTTATGGAGAGCCAAAAAAGCTATCAGTGCAACATTAATTTTTGTTGCATTAAGTACATTATTAGATTGACTACTTTTAAGTTGAAGCAATCAACCACTAGTTATTATTAACTCATTAGCTGCCATGGATAGCTAAGGCTCAGTGTTGTTAATGACGCCGTTAGAGTATAACGGCATTATATTTTTTCAGTAGTGAGTAATCTAATTAATTACTTTTCCCATCTTTGCAACACCGTTACAGTTACTGAGGATGTGCAAGGGTGCATTACCGCGTTACTTCACACAGCTCACAACTGCCTGGGGAAGAGGGAAGGTGGTCGTGACGCCGTTGCAAACGTGATGATGATTGGCTCGGAGCATTACCATAGCGTTCGCGTTAGAATTAGCATTTAGCGTGACGAGCGTCATCTCAAGCGGTACAGTATACGTTCATAGATAAACCGCACTGGACTATAAGCCAAAGCTGTCTTCAATGTATTATGCGATATATACACCAAAAGATATTAATCGGTAAAGCTGTATTTCACAGTGGCATCATAAGACTGTTATAAGACCAAATGAACCACCACAAAGCTTTGAACCTATGGGCTACAAAGCTTCATTGCTTCAAGAAGCTTCATTTGGCCATCACTGCTGCCTTTGGGGTGACAGTCAACCTCTGCTGCCACCTACTGTTAACGCTGTTGTCAACCAACATCCCTCCTAACATGCATTGCGGCGCTACAGATTCAAATAACAATTAAACACTCATGATCATGCTAATTATTTCTTCAGCTACTGCTCCAGTTGTTTCTTTAATTGCTAGTTATGTTATTTAGTAACACTTTATTTGACAGTGGTGTCATAAGCCTGTCATAAGACCATCATAATTATGACATGACACTGCCAAGAGCATTAATGAATGCTTATGACAGATGTATTTTTTTGTCATCATCCGGCAAATTATCTCACTTTTGAATGGATGTAAAGATCCGAGCTGGACATAAAGGGAGTTAGTGACATAACTCATAATGTCACTAATGCCTATGATAGTGTGATGTCATAATTATGATGGTCTTATTGCAGTCTTATGATGCCGCTATCAAAGAAAGTGTTACCTATTAACCCAAAAATATCAATAAATAAGCCACACTGGACTATAAGACGCACGATTCAAAATGAAGGAAAAAAAGTTTATAAAAAAAAGCTTATAGTCTGAAAATTACGGTAATTGAAAATAATGTACTGTTTTCCTGTGTTTTTCTACTGTTGTATTGATTGTGCATTATCATCACCAAGTTGGTGTTGTCCTTGTAGATGCTGCTATATAATATTATATTTTTTAATTACCAAAAATAGTCACTTGCCCTAAACTATTTTTGAATAACATGTCCATGAGCCTTGTGTGATGTTTTCAAATCAAAATAACTAGAGCAAAGAAAGGAGAGGCTGGAGATTCAGAAGCTCACCTGCATATTGAAAAATATATCTATAAGTATATACTAGGGGTGTGACGATACATGCAAGTCGGCGGGTTCAGTACAACAGGGGGGAAAAAGACTTTTTTTCTCACAGCATTTGAAATTTAAAGTTTGTATACCAATAACTCTCATATGGATGAATTTTAAAAAATACAAAGTGTGACCCATGTTTTTCTTTGAATAAAAAATCAGTTCCATTCAATCATTTAATATAAACATCTTTTAAGTGACAGATGTTCCAGAATATAATGTAATAACGTGTAGAACATGAAAAGTAACGTCAGTTACTTTGCTGAGTAACTAATTACTCTTACAATGAGGTAACTGAGTTACTAATTCAATTACTTTTTGGGAGAAGTAACTGGTAAAGGTAACTAATTGCTTTTTTAAAGTAAGATTAACAACACTGCTAACGCTGTCATTGGTTTCAGAAGCCTTTCTCTTTTGTATATTTTTTTTATTACTGTGCATCAGGTAATCAGAGTGCCCATTTGCAACTGATAATTGGCCTCGCAGCTGACTGATTGCCACAACATTAATTAGCAAAACATCTAAATTACTGCAAAATACCTTTTAGCTCTAAACACTAAAACAACTTTCCATTGCACACTGTCCTCATGCTGATGTTTAACCCAGAAAAGAAAAATAAAACTCCATGGAGTCCATAGGGTTTTTTCCTCCCCAGATTGAGAGCCCACTCTTAATATTTACGAACTGCAGTGACAGTATAAGTTACGGCGAGGATCTGGCCAAAAGACCTTTTTTTGCCGTTTTCACACTCCTGATATTTATGTTTCTCACATGTGTTTCTAATGCTATTTCCAGGTTCCATTAAGAGTGTTACAAATAGTAAGAAGTTTGGAACTACAAGTACTAGTAAACTAATGGAAAAGGGAGTATGTGTTTTTGTTCTGATAACACTTTTATTTCATATTGTATTCATATATGGATTTATTAGTATTCTATCAAAAATTTGTTTTTTAACTACTATGCAATGAGGTCATGGTTGAATTCACATTGTGTACAGTAAAGAGAAAAAAATTGAAACATAAAAGTGATTTTCACTTGTGTAAACATGAACGCATTTAGTTAACATTTAAAAAGAATCGAGTACTAGTTTGCACTGATACCATATTTTTTGCTACCGATTCCAAGTACCCTGCTGTGTGGTATCGGCGGTTGCCAATACTGTACCTAGTGCTACATTTTGTTTTTTTAAATATAGTGAACAAAATATATGTATTTATTTTCTTTTATAACTAAATGTCTGCATACTCTATTTCAAAGTAATTGTTATCATGGATTGGTCAAACTGCTTAACACCATTTAATCCATTTGAATTGGGAGTACCACTTCAAATGGATTGGATGTCCACTAGTGATAAATAGATTAAAATATGTTAATATGTTTTTTGATTATTGGACGCCAGACTATTATCATTCTTGGGATTGGCGGTAAATGCTACTTTTTTACAGTAGCGTGCATAGCTGGCGGCCGTCTTGGGTAGAGAGACCAGCAATCAGAAACTAAATCTCAAAAAGCAAATATTGCACAGCATTTTAGAGCCATATCATTTCTAGTATCGATATCAGGGCAACAATAAAAGTAACATAAAAAAATTAAAACCTAGCAGTAAATTATCTAATAATAATTTTTTAAAAAAGATGGTTAATGGTTGTTTAATTTTGTTTTTGCCCAGCCGTTCGCCCATTGGCCCAGCAACAAAAGCTTGGAAAAAGTCATTTTTAAGTTTTTTTTTTTTTTTTTTCTTTTCATTCCATGAGTCCACTTATATTATTATACATATATTATATTTAGAGCCCAACTGGCACAAGGGCCTAATGTTTTTTATTATTATTTTTTTTTTTTTCATGGCAAATGAAAATGGCCAATTTCGAGGCCTGAACATATTTCGATAATTTTGTGACCTTTCGAGAAAAAAAAACGGGAAAAAAACCCCATCAAAATGGCTCAGTGACGCGCCCTTGAAATTTTCAAAAAGGCCTCTCCTATTAAGTTTTTCCCATCGTAGAGCGATGAAATTTGGGGAGTCGATACCTTGTGCAAAACTGCTCCAAAAAGTCTCTTGCACCCATATTCCAAACCCAACAGAAAATCGTGAATTTTGGATTGAATGTGAAATTCATATCGAGTTACTGGGTGTATATCTTAGACATTGGCACCTAGGGAGTTAGTTGGATCGTCAACAAAATTGGTGAGACTGTTCATGAGACATATGAGATCTTAAGTTTTCAAAATGGTGAGTTTTCATTCACAGGCCTGACCTGGAGGGGTGCCAAAGTTGGCCATTTTTTGGCAACACATCAAATTCAGTGAATGACTAATAACTCCCTAATACAAGGTTCAATCATTTTCATATTTGGTATGTATGTGAGGTATCCCAGTCTGAGCACGACTGCATTTAAATATTACCCATTCGGCCTGGCGCCCGCTACTGCAAACAGGATGCGCCCTTTTTTACGAGGCAGGTTCCTTCTCCAAGGGAAAAAAAATCAATTGATCTCAAACCTGCATCAGGGTAGCCTTAAGACATGTGTTCAAGTGCCTGATGAAAAAATATTGAGGTTTCGTTGGAGCAAAAGGGTCCAAACAGGGAAGTGAAAATGACCGTCGCAATTTTATATCACCCCAAATTTGATAATTGAATTGAAAATTCATAACTTGGCAGACATAAAACATATCTGCGCCAAACTTCCCATGCTTTGTGAGAGTCATACCCTGAACGGTCCTGTAGCGGTAATTTGCGTCAAATCTGCGGCGCCAACTAGTGGCAACAGAAAGTCATTCATTTTACTTATACATGTCCAGTTCTTTTCAGGTTAGTCATTGTAGTTTCAAGAACTTTTGTAATACTACATTGTAATAGCGATGAAAAGAAAGTACATTTTTTCAAGGACTTGGGCAGCTTATAGAGCTACGAAATTTGGCACACTTGGTCGAATTGGCCCAACTGGATGATTCATTTTGGTTTTGAATAGGGGCGTGGCTGCAAAGCTCAATAGCACCTCCTTTTTTGTAGGACCCTCTTCAATAGGGTTTTTTTTCTCCTAGGTGTGTGAATGTATTTCTAATTCCAAAAAAAAGAGGCGAGTTTCAAGCAAGTTAGGTTCTCATGAGATGATTAGAGTGGGACAATCTGCCACCACACTGACGTGCTCTCCGAGTTGCGCCAAACTGCGAGGGCCTGTTCAGTCCTATTTGCAGGCCTACTGGTGTATGTTCTTCTTTTCTAACATTCGTCTTACAGGGAAAATGAGTTGAGCCGCTAATATTGACTAAAATTAGATCTATTTAGATACTCGGAACAAAATGAAGGACAAATAATAAGTTAATTGGTCGACCAGTTGACGAGTCAACTTTACTTTTGATGATTACATAAGTTGTCAGTGATATATATACAAAAAAAATCAACGATGTTATGGGTTAATCGACTTTCACCACATTATTGTTGACTGCAAAAAATCTTGAGTTATTCAACCTCTAGGCCGAAATCCATTGGAGAGTTGAGCTTACACTGTATTGTTTGACCTTCCTGTGTATTTCATCACCCTTCCCCTTTGGTTTTTTTCCATACAGATGGATTTTTTGGTTTCACGAAGTCCTACAGATCAGGTGGGCTATGTCAATGTGTTAAACTTTAATACTCGGGATCATTTATCTTTACGGCCTGAATTTAGAGACTGTCAACGAGCAGACAAGCTATTTCCTCATTTGGTTTGGGAGCAAAGTGGAGCAAAGAGAGAGGGGGATATGCGGCGGTGGTGGTGATGGAGTGGACTGAATTGGGCTGGGGGTGTCCTAATGAAATCCTGATGTCAAGAGGGGTGAGGAGAATTGTAAGGAGGCAAATCTGCGAGGTCGAGGCGTCACGCCATCTCTCCAAAGACTGGGTTTGCTCATCGCGCCGGCCTCATTACCTCGGGCGACATTGCATCGGGGACCCGCCGGAGGGGTGGGAGGCACTGCCCCAGCGGCTGAGGATAGAATTGCAGTGATTAATTTGCCCAAAGATCCCCAGGAACGCGGTCTTCTTGCAACCATTTGTCTTCATTTGCCAAGATATGGCTAGTGACATGAGAAGATAGGCCTTAATAGTCCTGAATGGAAGCCAGATTTTCTTTTTTTTTTTTTTCTTTCTTAGAAACAAAAACAGAAGGACTTACAGATTTTCGTCTCGTCCACACATGGCAGTTAACCCAACGCTAAAATACTAAGTTAAACGTTGGTAAATATGGATGATAGCAAAGTATATCTAATGCATGTAGCGTACTTTGCTGATTTGTTACTTTTTTCTTTTTTTTTTAAAGCAATTTAAAGCGCACTCATTTAACACATTGTTGGTCCTGACAGCGCTAGACATCCAATCCATATTGACTGGGAGCGCTTAGACACTTGCTCTTTAAAGGGTTAAATACAAATTACAATCTAGAATTTTTTTACAGTGCCGTGCAAGTGAAACTGGACATGAATATAATGTCAATTTACTCCTAATTGTAACAAAAATGAAACGTCACATTTATTGGTAATTATAATTGTTTAAAGTTTCCAAATGGCATGATGTTAAGCACTGTGATTATAGGTTTTATTTGTTTTATATTTATTGATCTATTTAAATATTAATGAAACATTATTGTTGTTTAGTTATTATTTGACTGTCTGAGCACAAATAAACTTATGTTTATTTGAGTTCAATGTTGAAACATGCCCTGCGATTGGCTGGCAACCAGTTCAGGGTGTCCCCTGCCTACTGCCCGTAGTTAGTTGGGATAGGCTCCAGCACCCCCGCGACCCTCGTGAGGAATAAGCGGCATGGGAAATGAATGAATGAATGAATGTTGAAACATAACACAAGGCTTATTTTCTAGATTTTTTTTTTTTTTTTTTTTTTTTTTTAACGTTGTCATAGTAATCTCTCAGGTAACCATTTTTGCTTTGAGTAAAATTAGCAATGGGAGGAGCAATTGACCCTATCCTGAGTCGTATAACACGTTTTTTACATTAGCCTACCAATTATGTGAAAGGAATATGTATTTCATAAAGTTACCAAAATGACCTTTAAAGAGAGCATGTTTGTATTTACTGCGTAAACGTGACGTCATTCACGTAGTAGCTCATATTACTGCTTTTATCCACTCCAGTACAGCCATTTTGAAGCTCCGTGAAACAAAGGCAGTTGTAATGAAGGGGACGGTGGTTTTTGCTGTCACAGAATGTCCCGCTCATAACCAAATAATAATCTAAAGACGTCTCACCGCCCCTCTCAGCTGTGTCTTGTTACTGCCCAAACATACACCTGCCAATGTGACAGAGAGAATGAGGCGTTCGCGGACAGCTTGGAAACACGAAAGACGAAACAGGTGTGAGGACGCCTCACAATATTCGCGCTTGTGTAATCTCCATTCAGGGCCTTATTAGGGTTTATAGTGTTACGTCTTTAATTCAAACCATTGCACTGAAACTGCCAAGTAAGGAAATATCAACTGCTGGGTCAATTGTTTGAATGGACAAAAGTCACCAAGCACTTTTGACATAATTTTACAATCAAAATTATATCCGAATGAAAACCAACGGAGGAGATGTCACCTTTATTTTATTTATCTTGATTAAAACTCATTTTTACGCGCACGTACACACGCAAGAAAATATTGACCCATGACTATATATTCCTTTGTAGGGCAAGTGACTATTTTTGGTCATTAAAATTACTTGACTTAGTATCAATTCTGATTAGATTATTTATGATTAATGATTGTATTTTGTTCATTATTTTTGTATTTCATATAAATAAATGTTGAAAGTCTACATGAATGAAATAAAAATGACTTGTACAAACAGAAGTACATTTTGGTTATGGTCTCTAACATTGATTATTTTTGTTATAATTATTTCAGAATAAGTAAGTATTCATAACATTTTCATAAGGGTCAATTAATTAATATACACTCTGGCAATGGCCCTCATAAAACTCTAAAGTTGATGTTGTTCTTTTAATTTCATAGTATTTAACTCACTGCCTGCCACTAACAACTATATTAGTCCAATTCATTTAAACTGTGAGTACTGGCTGTGAATGTTCTTTTTTTTTAATGCCATTGACGGCGATCATTTGCTGCCAGCCTCTCCCAGTCAAAATGAATTGGACGTCTAGCGCCGTCATTGGCAGCCAGGGGCTTAAATGAGTGCCATATAAAGGATTAAATCGCACTTTTACATTCAATTCAATTTGGTCCAAAAAAAACGATGATTTTGCCTGATGGATTTGTTTTACACAACTACCTAAAATTGTGGTACCATATTATAAAACGTGTACTTAAAAAAAACATTATAATAATAAACGAAAAGAGCTAATATTTGCTTATTGATATTTCATTTTGAAATTGGAATTGTTTTGGGCTCTACGACGATAATACAGAGTTAAATCTATAACTCAAATCGTGTAATTCAGTGGTTTTATTTAATATATTTTTGGGGAAACAGTTTTAGTTATTATTCTTACTTAACCCATGCCAAATTTGCTCCATTTTAATGTAGAAGTTCGTTATTTTTGTCTTTAAAGGAAAACATCTGCAATGTTTGAAAATGTTGGGACTTGTTTTAATACAATCTATAGTAGTTTCTATTCGTTCGATTATAGTTACTGCACATTTAATTGTGTATAATCATATTGGAATATCTGAACGAACTGCAAAAATCTCGATCGTGGTGCAGCACACATCTATTCACACATATTTTTTCCCCCCATTTTGCTTTTCAGTTTCATTGCAGACAGGTGCCGAGTGCAACCAAAACGCCAATTAAAGGGCTTGATGATGGATGAGGTCAAAGAACAAGCGTTTCAATTAAATTTATATGAGGATTATTAACGATCTGATTCGTCAAAGAATGAGTCGTAAAAACAAACACAATTTACGGCAGATTATGAAAACAAAACGTGTTAAATGCAAAATCTGATCGTGTTAAAAATGACATTTCAACATAACCAGTCGTCTTTCATTCAACGCGAGTGTGACGTCTTAACAAAGTGCTCCCTCCTCCCCTGAAATAATGATAACAATAAAATACAGACCCCCAAGGCAGCCTTAATAGAAACTCTTGCTGTTTTATGGCTTCTGGTCCGTGCACTCGTGTCACCATATGCTCATTTTGGCACACAAGCACATGCATGCAGGCACGCAAATGGTTTCCCATCAAGTGAGGCTCACGCAAAATGCTGATGCGTCAAAAGTGTCGTCCACGTGCTGACAGACAATAAAAAGAAAATTATTTGTGTGTTTGAAGATGGGCCGAAATTGTCGTTTTCAAATGAAAATTAGAATGTAAGAAAATAACAATACTTGTAAAAGAATTAACTGCGTCGTTTAATTTTTATTCCTATTGAATGTGCATCATCGAATTCACCCCTCGTATTTAGGTGTAGGACCAGTAAAAGTGTGATTAACATGGGAGGAGCTTCTTTCAAAGAGCAACAACAAAAACATCAGTTCTCCTCTGCATTACGACTGTAACGGAACTGCTTTTCAAAATGTGGACAGTCAGGTGTCTGTAGGATGGAATACCACGTGACAATAAGGCAACAGTAATTATATTTGAATATTTTAAACTGTTTCAACGCATACAAAAACATTTCGTTTTATTTTTTGCAAAAATTGGGGATTGACTTCAAATAATGTAGCTGTAAAATATATTTGTCTGTAAAAAAAAAACAAAAAACAATCAAAGTCACCTTTAATGGCTATAATCTTAAAAAGTAATATGAATAAATAGTGGTAAATATTTCCCTTTTCGATGGACATTAATATTATCTTTGTTCATCTAGCTATAAAAAAAATAAATAAATAAAAAAAAAACATTGATCTGTAACACATGCATCTCTTCCTATAAATTATCATTGCCAGGTATAATTATACTTCAATAAATTTCACTACTTATCTGCTAATACGGCCTATATAAATGAAAATCTCTATATGCAACCATTATGATCATAAAATATTAATTTTAAGTCAATAGAAGAAAACAATTATATATCATTAAATTATACCACAAATTAATTAATGTAGTCTACAAACATATTTTAAATAACTGAATTTACTGTAAAGTCCAACCCATAGATCTATTGTATATCTATTCGAAATGAACACTAATTTTTGTGTCACTCTTTATTATTTTTTTTGACTATCTTAAAAATATTACGTTTCTTAGTTTACTTCTGTTGTTTAGCCATGTAAACAACCGGTACATGAAAATTAAGGTTAATAAACAAATGTTTGTTTTGACACCTCGATTTTAACATTCCTAAAATATTTCATGGTTTTTTAACCCTTCATTGCCAAATGTATTTGATACACCTAAAATTTCATGATTTTGAGACTAATTCAGAATTTCGACATTTCTTTTTGAAAATAAAAATGATGGATGCAAGTCAACACATGCATCTGCAGGTTCCATGAGAAAATTAAACAGGATTTAGAAAGGGTTATAGATATTAGAGCGCTTATTACACATATTCATTTTGACTTTTCTTCTTACCAATTGTGGAAAAAAAAGGTTTCATTAGGACTTTACTTTTCAAATTTTGGGATTCTCTAATTGCTTCATATTGCAGGCATTTCATATCAGAAAGCATTTTTATGTGCAGCTACAACTCTCTTATGTTCCCTCTTTTTATTTGTATTTTACTTGTCTCTTAAAAAAAATTATTTTTTTTTTAACTGCCAGGTTACCCCACTTTTTTGTGCGTAATTACGCATGCAGCACTTGTCTCCTTAGCAATTAACACATGCGTCTACGCGTTTGCATTTGTTTTATTGTGCATGTGCATGTGTGGACTTTTTCTTTCCGTGGAAGAATGCCAAATATTTGGAAGCGCATCATCATCACCGTGATAGGGGGCAAACTCCTCCCATCTGTAGCGGGAGTCTGAGGGCCTTTTTCGGGGCGCGGCCCTTTAAGACGCGCGAGGCTTTGGAAGAAGAAGAGGAGGTGGTGGGTGGGTGGGGTTGGGGGGGGTCAGCGAAGTGGTGTCGCCCCGCTCTAATTGAGCCTCGGCCAATCAACAACAACTCGTTAGCAGTCACCTTCTGCTTCCTCCTCCTGCTTCGGGACACTTTCACCCCCTTTTACTCCTTCTCCTCCGCCTCATTTTCCCAACTCAAAGTCGGCTGCTACTTGGCGAGTATTTGCATGGAGCTCGACGGACTATAGGTGCACTTTTGACGGGGGCGGGGGGACCGAGCCGAGCTGAGCCGAGCGAGCGCCGCCGGAGCATGCGAGCTCAAGCCCGGACACTCTTTCAAGCAAACTCCTCCGGAACAACTTGTGGACGCTTCGAATGAAATAGCCAACTACCCCCTCCCCCTGCCCCGCCGTCGCCGTTGTTCTTTTTCTTTTCGATGACCTCCAGTCAAGACATGAAGGCGGGCTCCGCGTTGCAGTCGGGCGGCGAGGACAGGCGACGACCCCCTCTGGACCGACTTCCCCCGCCGGCCAACTCCAACAAGCCGTTGACGCCTTTCAGTATCGAGGACATCCTCAGCAAGCCCTCGCTTAAGAAATCTGCCACAGCTGCCGCCGTCGTAGCGTCGAGCCTCTGCCCGAACAGGCCGAGGGTCTTGGAGAAGGTGGCCGCCGCCAACGCGGCTAGGAACGGCATCTGTACGCCGTCGTCGCCGCTGTGCGCGCTGGAGGAGTTGGCCAGCAAGACGTTCAAGGGCTTGGAGGTCAACGTCATACAGGCCGCAGAAGGTACACTTTAACTACTAAAACCACATTGTCACGTTAAGGGAGAAAATGCATGCATGCTTTAAAATAGAAAGTAGAAATGTGTAAATATTTTATATGCATGTAAGGTGATAGTTTTCCTGTGTGTAATTAAGATTAGACACTTAACTAATAACTCAACCAAAATATTAGGTATGAATCATGTCTATTGATAAAACATTTTTGGAATATTGACAGTTTCCTGCGTTGTTATGAACTAAAACTGTGAGCTGAAATGTACATATTTATATGGATATAGGAGTCAAAATGCATGCTATGAAAAACCTTTAGACGTGACAAGATGAAGACATAATTGCGCACGAGGGGGCGTGACGAAATAGGCCAAAAAATGCCCTAAATCAATATGTTAAAATGTCTTATTATACAATTGTGTAAAGATTGACAAAGTGTAGTTTTTATATAGGGCATGTTTTTGTATATGCATTTCCTTTTTATTGAACTTGAGTGGACAATTATGAATTTAATTAATCGTTGATTCCCTAGTTTGGCAAGTGACTATTTTTGTAATTAAAATAAATTTCAACAACATAATCAATCACTAATATATATGTTTTATTGTTATTCATATTTTTTATTTTATAAAAATGTCCACATAAATAGATCTAATTAAATTTTGAATTAAAAAAAAAATAAAATTAAATTAAAATGACTTTAAAAAATAATTTAAAAAAAACAAAAACGAAATACTGTACCATCTTACTAGGGGCCCTATTGACAGGCTAAAGCTGATAAAGACATAAGTTAAATGAGTACAGTATAAGTTTTAACCAATGTTTTGGTCAAATGATCGCTGTCAGCTCCCCCAGTCAAAATGGATTTGACGTTTAACGCCGTCAATGGCATGCCAATGTGTTAAATGAGTACCCTATAAAGGGTTATGTCGAGATTGCAGATTTTGGAATATGAAACACAAAAAAATATGAATTTATGTGATCTTCAAATATCTCCTGACTGTGACGTCATTAGACGTATATCTCATATTTGAACCCATTTGCAGGACGCGAGCACGTGAATGCGTTCGGCCAGAGGCAGGCGTCGAAGAAGCGACGGAAGTCCCGCACGGCCTTCACCAACCATCAAATATACGAGCTGGAGAAGCGTTTCCTCTACCAGAAGTACTTGTCTCCTGCCGACCGGGACCAGATCGCCGGCCAGCTGGGTCTGTCCAACGCGCAGGTCATCACGTGGTTCCAGAACCGGCGCGCCAAGCTTAAGCGCGACTTGGAGGAGATGAAGGCAGACGTGGAGTCTCTGAAGAAGATCACGCCGCAGACGCTCCACAAACTCGTCGCCATGCAAGACGACGTCGACCGCGAGGCTGCGGTGGGTGGCCGAGGCGGCGCGGGAGGAGAGGCCGGAGAAGGGAGCTCTCCGGGCGGATCCCCGGCCAGGAGCGCCCCCTCCTCACACCGGATCTTCCCCCAGTCTCCCTCTTCGTCGCGCGGGCAGACCACCGATGAGTTCTCGGAGGACGACGAGGAGATCGAAGTGGATGATTGACGTCCTTCTTTTTATGAAGAACAAGACATTTCCCCCCTCAAATCCCAAACTTTTGCACGGATATTGACAAAAAAGGAGTGTTTTTCTTCTTCTACTTCGATATAATTTATTAAGGGACTTGTAAAGAGGACTTAATCTTTTAATAAACGTTTGAATAGCTCATATTTTTCTTTTATCAGATTTCTTTCTCTTTTGACAGCAGTTTGGATGATTGACAGAACAAGTATTATGGTCATCAAAATGAGGATGATGAAACACTCTCTCTTTTTCAGTGTATATAGTAAATATATAAATATATAAAAGGTCAACATGAGAATTTTAATGTATTTAATCAGCATCTATGTAAATAAAGGCTGTATGATATTTCAAGAAGAGATTTGGGATTTTTTCTTATGGGAATTATTGGACATTTTCACCCTGTCGTTTTAGTGCGTGTGAAACTCGATCAGTTCAATGAAATGATCCTGAATACAAATGGGAATATTATAAATAGTTTCATTAGTTTATTGCATCGAATTAAAATGCGATTATTTCACATTAATTATTGCACAATGTAATTTCGTTTGTGATTGACTTAAAAATGTTTACATAGTTTAAAATAATTCATTCAAACATAAGAGTAAGGATCATTGCTCTAATCAAAGAATGTTTTTAAGTAGCTGCATGTCAAAAGCCAAACGTAATTCAGATTAAAAATAAAAATTAAAAAATGTTACATATTCTAAAATTATATTTTAGCAAAACGTTGTCTTTGTATGAAAGCTTAAAGAAATCATCTACAAATAATCAACGAGTATTTCCTGTTATTTACACATTGTTTCCAATATCAGCATTTGATGTTTAGTATCATTGACGCAATTTTCATGAAAAATCCTCCCTTACCATGTGTTGTTTTCCATATATTTTTATTTAAAAAACACACCTATGATACGATATACATATTTAAAGTAAAATAAACAGCTGATAGCTGTCCTTACCCGTCTATTTTGTTAAACTGCTTGTTAAACAGTTGCCTTGTAACTTTTGTGTTGGAGTATAGAAGCCTGGCAATTAGCTTCCTTTTCTTTCTTTCTTTCTTTCTTTCAAGAAGCAAGAAGGCGGCAAGCAGTCAGACAGCTTTCGGCTGTCCATGCAGGGCCATATGCTTCCTTCACATGCGAGTGGGGGGCTCCCATGAATAGCAAATGGGGGGCATTCATGAATAACACGCGACACCATTTGGAGGGCACTCATTCTTCTTTTCAATGAGCGAAATTAGTGCTCAACAAAATCGTCATAGCACTTATTGTTCCAAATGTTGAGAAAACAAAAAGTTGTTTGCTGTACAGTCCTATTTTGTGCTTCTAAGAAAAACGTCATTTGCAAAAATAATAACTAAAAGCAGCCTCAATGATTTTTTTTTTTTTTTTTTAAATACAAATATTGTGATTTTTTCAATACCAATTAAGGAACAAAAAAAAAATAATGTGAACGTTTTTTACACCACAAATAACAAACAAAAAAATGCATTGTACATGCATAAACCAAAATCGTGTCAGGTAACAACAAAAAATAATTACAATATAAATATTTTTTGCCATTAAACAAACAAACAAAAGATTGTATATATGGCAGAAAACACTCAGGTGATTTGAAGTTCTGCTCTGAGACCCCCAATTTTGCCAAATTTGAAAATTGTCCCATATGCATGTGTGATAAATCAATGGAAAACTTAGAATCTCTATTTTCTGGGGGAAGAAAATTTTTGAACAGGAGGGCATTTAAATTTTTTTTTTTTTTTTTAAACAGCAAAACAGGTGAGAGCTCGCGAGAGCATAATTAAAGACGTCATGATTTTAACAAGACATTATCATTTACTTACCTCTTTTCGATCCAAAAACTCCATGGAGCATGTATCACCGAGTGTCAAGACACAGCTGTGAATGGCCACAGCTGGATTTTTGGGGCATTTTATGGGTGAAACATGGTAATATAACAAGGGTCACGATGCAGAAATCGCAGACATCAAGGAGTGGTCGAGACTTTCATTTTTATATTTATCCTTTGAAGCGTTTTTTTTTCTTCTTCTTCTTCAATTTTTCTTTTTTTTTTTTTGATTGATTATTTATCATCTAACATATCGGGGAAAATCCGACTGTAAAAAAAAAAATACAATTAAGCAATAGTTATGATGTAGATATCCGTGACTTTTTTACAGACACCATATTTTTCATTGTGACATAATTTGTTTAAAAGTTTAAAATATGCAAGTGAAGAATTTTTTAACAGTTGTTTTATTTTTTAAAACGAAATTCTAGACATCAATTAATTATTCAAAGCTAAAAATGACATACATTTTGAATAAGAAATATATATATATATATATATATATATATATATATATATATATATTCTTTTTATGGCTGGGTTGTAACAAAAGCGGTTGCGTGATGCCTTTAAACGGGGGTTTCCAGGGTAAAATGGGCAAAAATAAAAATAGTTCGGGGGCTCAATGCACAATGAATCTGCTAGGGCAGCATATAGACATATTGTTCTATCAAACAGAACAGTTCTTTTCGCTTAAAATACAGCAGTTTATTTTAGAGAGGGGTGCAAGAGCAGAAACTGCTTTTTCAGTCTTGTCTGTGTTTTTCGCTTATGAAATAAATACCATGCATTTTTATGATACTGTCACGTCTTTGTAATTTGTACACCCCCAACCCCCTTTTTTTCTTCCTAAATAAGCAAAATGAAACGTATTTTTTTCCGGTTAATATTTTTAGTTTCTCAGAATTAAAAATCATAGTAAGTTTGTGATGATAAGGATTGCATATGAAATAATGTTGAAAAAAAATGTCTTATATATATGTCATTTTAAAACAATCATAAACATTCGTATTTTAACAGGAATGTAAACATGGGCTCATATGATATTTCGCATTTGAAAATATAATAACAAATATTATGAAACTAACTGATTAGAATGAAACCTGCACCTTATAACTTATTTGCTGGAAATGAATGTGGATATGAGTGACATGAGGAGGGGCAATTTCCAGTCCTGCCTCCCAAAGGAGCTAATGGGCTGTGAGCACACGGGTTCAAAGGTCAAGTGGCCACCCCCATTTTATTAGGCCCATAACCCCCCCCCCCCCCCCCCAAAAAAAAAGACGACGGGGAGGGGTGAGTCAAGTGGATTGCAGTAACATCAGGATTACAATAAGGTATTTAATGTATGTTTGTATAGGATTGTGTGCATGTTCGTTATTCTGTAAGAGTTTGGATATGATTTTAGTGCTGTGGATTAAGAATATGTGCATCATTTGAAAATGTGATCATTTTTGTGTATTGTTGTGTGTGCAGTATTGTATGTGTAGAATGCCTGCGTATATTGCTGTGTATCTTTTTTTTCTAAGACAGTATCATATCTGTTTGTTTGGGTCCGTTCATTATTATTATTGTTGGCTTGTTGACATTTTTCGGGTGTGGAGTATTTTCCAGGAGGGGTTAGGCTGGCTGTCAGCGTTCAGTGCTTGGGAAGTGAAATGATTTCGTAATGGAAGACCCATTAACAGAGTGTTTATTTACGAGCATGTGACACTTTTATGTGTCTATCAAATTGAATTCAAGTAGCATTTTGTGCCACAGCGATCCACCGAGAACATTTCAACTATTAAAATGGTGTAAGATGAGCTTCGTATGATCACGTGGCATTGGAAAAGACGGGGGGATGGAGTGTCAGGAAATAAAAAGAGCAAGGGCGCCATCTGGTGGAAATAAGAAGGCACTGCGAATAAGGTGCTGCTCTGTGTTTGAATGAGAAATCAAAAAGACGTTTACAAATTCTAGTACAGTGGCACCTCTACTTAGGAAATGAATTGGTTCTGAAAGTAGTTTTGTAACTTGAAAAATCTGTAAGTAGAGACGCGTTTTCCATGTAAATGCCTTAATCCGTTCTAACCCCACCAAATTCAGACATAAATCTAATGCATAGATAATCAAAATATGTAACAACTACCATGTTACAATTAGATTATTGCACAATAAACATAAAATCAGAGCTGTGCATAATATAAAAAACACGAATAGAGTAAAGAATAAAAGTTAATACACTCATGTAAAGCTGTTGGAATACGAATAAGGAGGCTGGAATACACGCATACACATACAGTAGAGGTCCTCTTACCCAATTGGATGTAAGGAATGCTAGGCAATAGCCAATGGCAGAGGAGCTATGTTACATTCAGTAAACTCTGGGAGTTGCGAGTAGCAGCCATACTGAATTTTTGCCTTTCATATCTTGAAATTTATTTCATAACAAGAGGCAATATTTTCCCGTTGAGGCGTGTCCCAACCTGAAATTTCTGTGTGTCATTAAGTAGAGGTACCGCTGTACAGTATATACGCCATATACTAGTCCTTCTAAAAAGAATAGCATATTGTGATAAAGTTCATTCTTTTCTATGTACTGATAAGCATTAGACTTTCATATATTTTAGATTCATTACACACAACTCAAGTAGTTCAAGCCTTTTATTGTTTTAATATTGATGATTTGTGCAAAAAAGTAAAGAAAAAACAAAAATCCATATCTCAAAAAATTTGCATAGTCCATCCGACCAATACAAAAAAGTGTTTTTTAATACAGAAAAAGTTAACCTTCGATTAATTATATCAGCACTCAATACTTCGTCGGGAATCCTTTTGCAGAAATTACTGCTTCAATGCGGTGTGGGATGGAGGCAATCAGCCTGTGGCACTGCTTAGGTGTTATGGAGGCCCAGGATGCTTCAACAGCGGCCTTAAGCTCATCCAGTGTTGGGTCTGGTGTCTCTCAACTTCCTCTTCACAATATCCCCCAGATTCTCGGTGGGTTTCAGGTCAGGAGAGTTGGCAGGCCAATTGAGCACAGTAATGCCATGGTCAGTAAAACATTTACCAGTGTTTTTGGCACTGTGAGCAGGTGCCATGGTCGTGTTAAAAAATAAAATCTTCATCTCCATAAAGCTTTTCAGCAGATGGAAGCATTAAGTGCTCCAAAATCTCCTGATAGCTCACTGCATTGACCTGCCCTTGATAAAACACAATAGACCAACACCAGCAGCTGACATGGCACCCCAGACCATCACTGACTGTGGGTACTTGACACTGGACTCCAGACCTCCAAACTCTAGCACCTTGATTTCCAAATGAAATGCAAAATTTGCCTTTATCTGAAAAAAGTACTTTGGACCACTGAGCAACAGTCGAGTGTTCAAAAGTGGCTTGACCTGGGGAATGCAGCACCTGTAGCCCATTTCCAGCACACGCCTGTGCACGGTGGCTCTGGATGTTTCTACTCCAGACTCAGTCCACTGTTTCTGTAGGTCCCCCAAGGTCTGGAATCAGCCCTTCTCCACAATCTTTCTCAGGGTGCGGTTACCTCTTCTGGTTGTGCAGTTTCCTGCCACACTTTTTCCTTCCCACTGATGTGCCTTGATACAGCACTCTGGGAGCAGCGTATTCGCTCAGATATTTCTTTCTGTGTCTTAGCCTCTTGCTTGAGGGTGTCAATGATGGCCTTCTGGATAGCAGTCAGGTCGGCAGTCTTGCCCATGATTGCGGTTTTGAGTAATTAACCTGGCTGGGAGTTTTTAAACGCCTCAGGAATCTTTCGCAGGGGTTTTGAATTAATTAGTTGATTCAGATGATTAGGTTAGTAGCTTTTTTAAGAGTACCTTTTCATGATATGCTAATTTTTTTAGAGGGATTTTTGGTTTTTCTTGACTTTTTTCCAAAATCATCAATATTAACACAGTAAAAGGCTTGATCTACTTCCGTTGTGTGTAATGAATCTAAAATATATGAAAATCTAATGTTTATCAGTACATTACAGAAAATAATGAACTTTATCACAATATGATAGTTTTTTTAAAGGACTAGTATATACTTTCTGGGTGAACAGAAGTGTATATGTGTATGGCCATAAGTGCTTGATTATAAATATGTGGCGGAAAACAGACAAGACTGAAAAAGCAGTTTCTGCTCTTGCACTCGTCTTTAAAAGAAACGGCTGTATTTTAAGCTAAAACAACTGTTGTGTTTGATAGAACAATATGTCTTCATGCTGCCATAGAAGATTCATGTCACTTTAAGCCCCCGAACTATTTTTAATTTGTCCGTTTTACCCTGAAAACCCCCGTTCACAGACGTCGCACAACCGCTTTTGTTTCAATCCAGCCATAAAACAAAGGTAATTATTATTCAAAATGTCTGTCGTTTTTAGCTTAGAATCATTCATTGAGGTCTCATATTTCGTTAAAAAAAAAAAAAAAAACGACTTTAAAAAAATTATTCACTCACATATTTTAAACTTTTAAACAAATTATGTCAATGAAAAAATGGCGTCTGTATAAAAGTCAGATATCTACCTCATAACTATCGCTTAATTGTATTTTTTTGTTACTGTCGCATTTTCTCTGATGTTAGATGATAAATAATTAATCCAAATAAAAAAAAAAACATTTAAAAGGGTAAATATATGAAAAAGAAAATCTCGACCACTCCTCGATGTCTGTGATTTCTGCATTGCGACCTTTGTTATATTACCATGTTTCACCCATAAAATCCCCCAAAATTCCAGCTGTGGCCATTTACAGCTGTGTCTTGACACTCAGTGATACATGCTACATGGAGTTTTTGGATCAAAACAAAGTTTGTACGTGGTAATATCTCGTTAAAGTCATGGCGTCTGTAATTCTGTTCTCGCGTGCTCTCTTCTCCAGATAGGGTTTTGCTGTCTGAAAAATGTATTTTTTTTTTAAAAATGCCCTCCTGCTCAAAATTTGTCTTCACCAAGAAAACTGAGATTTTAAGCTTTCCAATGATGTATCACACATGCATATTGGACAATTTTGAAAGTTGGCTAAATTGGGGTCTCAGAGCAGAACTTCGAGTCACCTGAGTGTTTTCTGCCATATCCATATATTACCGTAATACTAGTACATTTTAATAATTGATAGAGAACTATATGACCAACATTTTAAACATCTAAATTTCGCTAAATCTAAAAATCTTAACACATATACTGTAAATATTTGCATTGTTTTATTTTTTTGGGCGGAAAGAAATGTAAAGAAGTTGCTTATGCCATTATTCAATTTCAATTGGCAACCCTAGTGAGGATAAGTAGTATGAATAATGGAGAAATGACCTTAAAATTAGAAGTGTTGTTCGTCAACTAGATAGATAAACATAATATCCTGGATTGTACAATGAACTTTGTGGATGACAAAATGTTTTCCTTCACTGTTGTTCAGTTCGGAGCGATGTAGGGCATCCATTTCCGGTTTGACAAAACGTTTTACTAAATTTAGACATCAAAATTTTAACCCTGATGAGAATGCGGTAAAAGATGGGCGACGCTAGCCTTGAATAATTTGCCATTTTTAATTTATCTTCAAAAATACAAAAAGGAGGGAAAATAAGTTCATGTACACAAACACTTATTAAAATAGAAATATGTATTGTACAAAATATGTACAGCTGTGTTGTTGAAGGCCAAAGTCCCGACGGGCTCCTCCTCTTCCTCGTCCTATCTGCTGCGCTTGTCCTTGATGGTGTAGTGAAGCACCAGTGGCTGTGCCTGCGATGCAAACGCCAAATATTTAGTCTTGCGAATACTGTACCGCTTCCATAGAAACTTTTATTTTCATATCATATAAAGCATTTGTTTTTCTATTTCATCCATTTTGTTTAACGTAGTAAATTTTGAAGTCATTTTTCTTGATTTGGATGGGTTTTTATTTTTTCTATTTGAACCATAATTTTTGTGGCCCTTCCAATATATTTTTTGCTTCGGTTGAATATATATTAGATAAGTATTTAATTTTGATGTATTCAATTTCATTTTTTTGGTATTGTACAACTTGTTTTTATTGATTTATATACAAATACACCGCTGGCCAAAAGTATTGGCCCCCCTGCAATTCTGTCAGATAATGCTCAGTTTGTCCCAGAAAATGATTGCAATTACAAATGCCTTGGTAGTAGTTCATTCATTTTGCTTGCAATTAAAAAACACAAAAGAGAATGGAGAAAAAAATAATTAAATCATTATCATTTTACACAAAACTCCAAAAAATGGGCCGGACAAAAGTAGGTGGTGGCAATAACTTAATCACACTTGCAGCCAGTTAAAATGGATTAAAGTTGACTCAACCTCTGTCCTTATGTGCACCACATGGAGCATGGAGAAAAGAAAGACGACGAAAGAACTGTCTGAGGACTTGAGAAGCAAAACTGTGAGGAAGTATGTGCAATCTCAAGGCTACAAGTCCATCTCCAAAGACCTGAATGTTCCTGTGTCTACCGTGTGCAGTGTAATCAATAAGTGTAAAGCCCATGGCACTGTGGCTAACCCCCCTAAATGTGGACAGAAATAGAAAAATTGACGAGAGATATCCACGAAAGTTTGTGGTAAGAAACCCAGGAAGACCCCACTTGTGACACAGAGACAAAAAAGGCAGAGTGGAGTTTGCCAAAACTTACCTGAGAAAGCCAAAAACGTTTTGGAAGAATGTTCTCTGGTCAAATGAGACAAAATTAGAGCTTTTTGGGAAAAGGCATCAACATAAGAGTTTACAGGGGGGAAAAAAAGCCCTTCAAAGAAAAGAACATGGTCCCCACAGTCAAACATGGCGGAGGATCCCTGATGTTTTGGGGTTGCTCTGCTTCCTCTGGCACTGGACTGCTTGACCGTGTGCATGGCATTATGAAGTCTGAAGACTACCAACAAATTTTGCAGCATAATGTGTGGCAAAGCTGGGTCTCTCTCAGAAGTCATGGGTCTTCCAGCAGGACAATGACCCACAACACACTTCAAAAAGCACTAGAAAATGGTTTGAGAGAAAGCACTGCAGACTTCTAAAGTGGCCAGCAATGAGTCCAGACCTGAATCCCATAGAACACCTGTGGAGAGATCTGAAAATGGCAGTTTGGAGAAGGCACCCTTCAAATCTCAGAGACCTGGAGCAGTTGGCCAAAGACAATGGTCTAAAATTCCAGCAGAGCATTGTAAGAAACTCATTGATGGATACCGGAAGCGGTTGTTCGCAGTTATTTGTCTAAAGGTTGTGCTACCAAGTATAAGGCTGAGGGTGCCAATACTTTTGTCCGGCCCATTTTTGGAGTTTTGTGTAAAATAATAACGATTTAACTTTCATTTCATTGGCTTTTGTGTTTTTTCATTGCAAACAAAATAAATGAAGATATTACTACCAAAGCATTTGTAATTGCAATCATTTTCTGGGAGAAATTGAGCATTATCTGATGGAATTATAGGGGTGCCATTACTTTTGGCCAGCAGTGTAAAACATGATGGGTTTTTCTCAATTAGTTTATGTAATTTCTTTGTTATGCAATATTACTGTGTATTTTTAGTATTCATTAACTTTTATTCAATTATTTTATTTCAAATATTTCTCATTTATTTTAAATGTTGCTTTTCATTACATAATATATTATTTAATATACATTTGATTTTATTGTGGTAATTGGTTTTACGTATTCCACATTTAATTTCCTGTTTTTAATTTGATAAAATTCTGCTATTTTATGTTTAAGTTACTCAACACAAAGGGTTCCAAAAATCCATGTCTTCATGATGAAGTTTGTTGTGAAGATCATATATGGCATATAGGGAAAAAATGTAAATGTTTAAAAATTAAATGTCTATTAAATAAAAAACAAACAAACAAACAAAACAAAACCCCCAAAAAAGGTCAAATGATTCGTTATGTTACCTTTCCAAACCAGTGTGATAACCATAATCGCTTCATGGTCATGTGATCGGGCAAAAACTCGTTGTTGAACAACATCTGGACCTGCGACGACAACAATCATAAAATTTCATTTTGTTTTTTTAACTCATTTGTTGCCACTGACAGCGAATGACCGGCGCGTCCAGTAAAAATGGACTGGGGGTCTATCGCCGTCAATGGTAGCCAACCCACCTGATGTTTTTCCACGTTGAGTCGATGACAAAGCACTTTGCGTAGATGTCTCACCTCCGCTCGCACAGAACAACGCACAAACTTCTGCTGTGCATTTTATAAAAAAGATGTGCAGTCTTTATCCACTGCATACTGTACATCAATACAGTAGCTTTTTGTAAGAAATTGTGACTGACCTGCAACGTGAGTTTCGTCTTTTCTTTTCCGGCGAGTGACGAACTGCGCAGTGAAAACACAATATAATCGATCATTCGTTACCCTCATAAAAAGCCGTGAAACATCTCGAAAGCGCGAACCTCACCTGAGTCTTTCTAAACATAGCGACACCTGCTCGTCGTATCTGTAAAAGTGAGCCTTGGAGTGGTCAAAGCTGGTGTACGGTAAACCTGACTCGTCTGAAACACAATCTGCAACAATACAGAGTACAGAGCCACCGCATTAAGAACAAGTAGACTGGAAAATAATTTTATATTAGTTACATTTATATAATCTGTATTAATGCTCATGATTATTTCCATAATACACAATATTCAGGGTTCATACTAGTGCTGCAACAATTAATCGATTAAGGATTCGTTTAATTAGAGTGGCGTTGTAATGGTTTGTTTTGAAAGTGTTTGCATTTATTGGATTAAGACCAACATAAGTTTTTCTTTGAGCTTATATGACTGTTAACGCATTCGTAGTTTAGTTTACAGGTATATTTAGCATTTTTTTTGTGGTAATATGTGTTTGAACGATTTGTTAAGCGCATTGTAAAAAAAAAAAAAAAAAAAAAAAGTTAGCATTTTGTATCATTTAAGCTAGCGGACTTATGCTATGCAAGTTAACCACTTGTTCTTTTGTTTTATTTTCAATTGTCATTTATTATTTCAAAAAAAAATTTTTTTTTTAAAATAAAAAACAATAAATGAGGCTAAACTCCGGTACAGTATTGGCCCGAATATAAGACGGCCCTGATTATAAGACGACCCCCTCTCTTTCAAGACTGAAGTTTGAAAAAAATACTTTTTGAACACCAAATTAATTTTTATACAGAAAATAATTACAGTACATCCGAAACGAATGATTTTGACAATATATTTGAGAGAAAAAGCATGTTATTTTGCCTCATTCAAATCTAAATATCTGAACATTTAAATATGTAAACTAAAGTGCAATCACATTCGTAAATGAATGGCTTCTGGTTTTTGAAATGTAAATAAACCAATCTGCTGTGATAAGACAACAAAATTGCAATAGCTATATTAACCATCAAAGTGAAGTCTAACTGTAGTCTTGAAACAAATCTGAATAAGGAACAACATTGCAATAAAGTAATACAAATTGGTTAAACCTCAGAGTAGCTGAGATCTGTCATGACAGAACATCGCTTCAATGATATCTGGCGCCATCTAGCGTCGTGAACGGGGAGAGTAGCTGAGATCTGTCATGACAGAACATCGCTTCAATGATATCTGGCGCCATCTAGCGTCGTGAACGGGGAGAGTAGCTGAGATCTGTCATGACAGAACATCGCTTCAATGATATCTGGCGCCATCTAGCGTTGTGAATGGGTATAATGTCTAGACCGTGAATATAAGATGACCCCCTCTTTTTCAATCTTATTTCAATGCAAAAAACACCGTCTTATATTCGGGCCAATACGGGATTTTATTTTTAAATGCATTTATTGCTCTTGTCAAATGAAAGTACAATTCTGCATTGTTTGATAAAAAACTGGGGAATTTTAATGATCTTTTGAAAGTGCTATCTTAGCATGCCTTTCTTTTACATCTCCTAAAATGTATTCTGTAATGCATTAAATGTTCCGAATCAAATTATTCGATTAGTGGAACTCATTGAGGTTAATCAATTATAGGAGTGGGAACCTCTTGGTACCGCACACAATACGCGATACAAAGCTCAAAGATTATCGATACATTGTTCAGGAAATCATTCTAGAATATTCTACAAACAACTAATAAACAGAAAAACAAGCTTATGCTGTGAATTGGAATGAGTTTACCACTAGTAGACGTCCAATCCGTTTGAACTGGGAGGGTGGCATCCCTCCAACTTCAAACGGATTGAACGTCTATGGCCGTCAGTGGCAGCCAATGCCAGGCAATGAGGTAATTTTGGGCTATTTAAGATCATTTACCTGTTGATTTTCAGTTACTTCCTGTTGATTTTGGGGTATTTTGCGGGTCACTTCCTGTTTATTTTGAGTTACAGAACAGGAAGTAACCTGTAAATGCCCTGAAAATCAGACAGAATGACTGTGAATGCTCTGTTTTCAAATGAACAAACGTTCCCAGTCTAAATGGATTCAGCGTCGTGCACCGTCAATGCAGCCTGAGAGTTAACTGAGATGCTATTATGGTGGAAGATTTTGGTAGCAACTTGTTGGTTCCCTTTTGTTTTTTTTGTTTTTTTAGACATTGACACCTTTTTAAAACAATATCTCGATTCTTGGCAGGAGCATATCGATAACCTTTTGTAGTACAAAGTATCACGACATATCACCATTTCGATATTTTCTCACACCCCTAATCGATTACTTAAATAATCGATAGCTGAAGCCCTGGTTCTTACACCTTTTTCATGTCCAAATTCAAGCACTTTTTAAGGACTTTTAAGACCAGTTTTCCAGTTTTTACAGTACCTTTTTTACATTATCCCAATGTTTTTTTTTTGATTAGACAGAAATAAAATATGGTGCCCTCTCACTAGTACGCAAACTTCTTCCAAAATGTTGTACGACCCCAGAGGCTTGAGAAATTAGTATGAAATATAACAATTCTGAAACTTCCTTGGAGGGTGTGTTTTTGTGGGAAATTCTGAGTGTCCCCAATAGCAGAGGGGCTGGGATAGCAACAGCATGCTGTTTGGTGTACGGAGACACATAAGTCATGGCTATGAAAACCTTGATAAACGTGCTTTTTTCTTTTTTTTTTTAAAGTTTGGGTGACTCGAAAAATGGCTCTCACTTCCCTAATTCCTAATCTAAATGATATCTTGAAGTACGTTTGCGCAAAACTGTAGTTCAACATCAACAAAAAATGATTATGTTCTCTTTGAAAATTAATAAAACTCTTTACACAGCTATTGCACTCTCCTGCTCCTTAAAATGAAATAAGCTGCTGTTTCCTTGTCCAGTAAGGGGAGTCGATCGAGAGCCAGGCAAGCAGGCCAAATCCTAGCGGCGATGAAACCGACCGAAGAAGCTTCTGATTGGACATGTAACGCCGTCACTGGCAATAAAACTAGAGCCTTCACAGCCAGTCTTTTGTGGGCATTTACAGGTCACTTCTTGTCCATATCAGGGCATTCACAGGTTAATTCCTGTTGATTTTGAGTCACTTCTTATTCATATTTTGGGGATGTTATTGAGTCACTTCCTTTTCAGTAACCCCAAATCAACAGAATAGACCTGTAAATGCCCCAAAAGGAAAAAGTTACCGAAAACCAACAGGAAATAACGTAAAATTACCTCACTGCCTGCCACTGACGGCCCTAGATGTCCAATTATATATCTGAATACAACTTTTTTAAAATATGATTTCTTATTGTCTCACTAAAGTTGGTTTTCCCCAGCTTTGTTCTCATAAATTCTGTATTTTCCTGAAAAAATTTGTCAATTTTTTCTCTCCTCAAATCTATAATTCATTTTCTTCAGTTTTAGGTCATACGTGATGTCACAACATGCCAACATAAAATGTAAAAATGGAGCAGATCCATGTCATCCTCCTCACCATCTCCTACAGGTTGAATAACTCTCTCCAAGCCCCGCGACTGGTAGAACTCCTTTATTCTCTTGTCTTCACCTGTTGAAATGCAAGCAAGATAAGTTTGATTTTCATGATTTTTAACTAAAAATGAGAACAAGTAAGCATACTTTCTTGCAGGCCGGGCACCAGCTTGTAGACGATATCCTGCATGACGCGGTCCAGCTTGAGGTTGAGTAGTGGCTGTGTCTCGTGAATTTTGATGTTGCACATGGGACAGTACTTGCTGGTCTGAAGATACTTTACAATACAACTCTTACAGACTGGAAAGCAAACAGACAGGTAGACGAGAGTCAATATTTGATCAAGTTTTACTTCAAATTTCTAGAATGCAAGTACAGTGGTACTTCGACATACGATCGCTTTGACACACGATCTTTTCAACATCCAACGTAAAATCTGATTAGCCATTTGTTTCCACATCCGACGACATGCTCTATATACAACGATCTATGACAGCACCACACGTTCTTTGTTTTCCCGCAAAACAGACGAATGGCAGATTTTCTTGTGAGAGAAATCAACATGGGTTCCAACAATGTTAGTGCAGGTGGTAAAAAAAGGAAAGGTGATGCTTACCGTTACCATTGACATGAAGATAGATATGATAGAAAAATATGAGCGCTCAACAATACAGCCGTAGACAGTCTATGACATTCTTCTTCCATTTGCCAGTCTTTATAAGTTAAGGTAGACATTATTATTGTGGTAACATCGCCAAGGAAATCGCCAGCTTCGTCAGGTTTCTAATCATTTATTCCATCAACTTGTGCAACACAACATGCTTAGTGCCCCCCACAGCAAGTAAACAAAAGTGAAAGTGAAAAGCAGTGAAACTTGATGAAGTCAGCTACGCGGTGCGTTCAGGTACACCACGCAAACACATTCGCCACATTAGAACCCGGTTTGTTACATTATTACAGGTATTATTATTACTATTCTTATTCCGAATTTTATTCATAACCCATTTGTTTTGCTCATTTTAATTGTTATTTGCAATAGTAACATCAGTATTTCTTAAGAATTTAGTGTAGGTTTTCGGGCTGTGGAACGAATTAATTGAATTATAACATATCCTTATGGGAAAATCCTGCTCGACATGCAACCATTTCGACTTACAAACAAGGTCCTGGAACTAATAAACGTCGTATGTAGAGGTACCAATGCACTAACTGAATTTTCACAGTGATCATAATTTATTAATCTGGCGCCATCTGGTGGATTTTTGGTGTCAACAATGTTTCATTCCGTTAAAAGTTGAGTAACAACTTTTTCTTTTCATGCACAAAATATGATTTATATTTATAACACTTAAAGGACACTCCTTTAACTCATTCTCTGCCATTGACGGCGATAAATGTCCAATCCATTTTGAGTGGGAGGGGCAGGCAGTCCCGCTCAAAATCGATTGGATGCCTATCGCTGTCAATGGAGCGGATGTCAGTGATGAAGTATTCAGAAAACATAAGTTCAGAAGGCTCACATGTGTGCAGACACTCGGTGATGGTGGTGGCATCGATGAAGTAGCCGGCGCATAGGTAGCACACGATGTGTTCGTTCAGGTCCTTGATCTTTAACTTCACCTCCTCCTGGCGGAATGGACATCAAATTAATAGACGAACTGTTTCATTCATTACATCTTTACAGCGTTAAACAGAGCTTGAGTCTCAAATTCCATTTCTTTTATACTTTATGTTCAACGACACTTTGTGTTTTACCCCTTCTTTCCCCAAAACGGAATTGGGTTTTCAAGCCAACATACACACAATACAATAAAAAAAGAGCAACGATTGTGTTGTGACGAGAACAGAATGGCATTTCCAATCATTTGAATAGGGAAAATAAATTTGAGATACGAGTTTTCTGAGTTACTCCAATGTGACACATCTGCACTGCTTGCTGTCACTGAGCAGTAACTTTTGCCCTTCTTGTGGAAGGATGACCGAAAGATGGACGGACGGTGGCCAATCACTTTAACTAACTCACGTCACTGACATCTAACCATGAAAAATATGGCTGAACTTGATTCGCGCAGAGCATTTTGTACTTTTACTGCACCGCCAACGAGCGCGCGCAGCTAGCCAGTGACGAACAACACAACACGGACGCGTGCGCTCAGCTAGCTCCGCGAAAGTCCCAAGTGTTGACATTCTACAAATCCACCAAAAGCAAAGCTTCGCCGGTTCTCCAACCAGCTCGCAAAGCCCCTCCAGTGCACGGCTCGCAACCGTAGGTCACGGAAGGTTGCCTCTCAGGCACCGTAACACACGCTCACTTTCCCCCAGCATCTCCTTCCTTCCCCCCGCCAGCCCCTCTCCGCTCTGCCCATCAGCTCCGCGACAAGAAGCGAGCGAGGGTCCGCTTCCCTAAACGCTTTAACCGGCCGGCTGCGGCTCCTCCCGAGCGGTGCCCCCCTTGAAGCAAGTCCCGCTCACCTCGTTCCTTAGCGGGTCCAGCTTGTAGACGGTCTGCAGCTGGTTTCGTAGCCGCATCGCGATGGCCATCGGACCTTGCTCCGCCATCTTTGGGAATTGCTCTGACTTCCGGGTAAACCGGAAGTGTCATTTTCCTGGGCCCCCATCGAAGAAGAATGAGGAGAAGGCGCGAAAGCGACACAAGTAATCAACTTATTTATTTATTTATTTAAGTAAAAATGTATTGATAAATATCTGTACCTAGTACAAATATAATATATACCGAGTGATTTATTCCACCCATATTTACTGTATTTGGTAGAGGTAGCGAATGAGAGGTAATGATCTTTGAAGCAGCCAATATTGGTAACATAAAATATCTTGACTAAAAAACCACAACATATTAGCTATCATTATTTTATGTAGAAAATGTTGTCAGGTAACTCAATTAGGAGAATAAATTGTTCAATATAAAGTGTGTATGACACTTTCATTTTATAAAAATGCAGAGGCGGGTAGTAACGCGTTACATGTACTTCGTTACATTTAATTGAGTAACTTTTTGAGAAGAATGTACTTCTAAGAGTAGTTTTACTAACCCATAATTTTTGCTTTTACTTGAGTAGATTTCTTTATTTATTTTATTTATTTATGTATTTTTATTTATTTATTTATTTATTTTAATAAAACCTGCCCTGTTCAGCTGTTTGACACGGAGAATGGACGTCTAAGTGTCCGGTTGGTCGGAACAGTTTTAATGTTTCACATTGAGAGTATGACTTACGGGTGGGGAAGTCTTTAAGCTAAGTGATTGGGAGGGGTAGCGTGTACACAAATAAGCTAGAACCCAGTAAACGTGTGAATCCCTTGTGAGTGTAAGCCCGTTGGCAACCGACCCTACGCCGGCCCATCGCCAGTACCGGCACCGGGAACCCCCCACCCGAGCGCGCCAAATCACATCCAGCCGCACGCGAGCCCCACCAAGTACTTGAGTAGATTTGTGAAGAAAAAACGGCCCTTTTACTCCGCTACTTTGGCTACACAAGATTTTTCCTCTTTATTCTTCATATAAAATATATTTATTTATTCATTTATTGCTAGCGCTGCCAAGAATAGCTCTCCCAATTTCACCAATGAGACGTCGCAACAATAATCACATGACTCCATTATACCAATCAGACGCAAGCTTGACGTTCTATGATCACACCAGCCTGTTAAATCCCGATGTGTCTTTAAGGCACCGTAAAAAATAAAGTATTTGACATAGAGCGCTGCCCTAAACATGACTCAAAAGCGTGGATTTTAACCTCTCTCCCAGTCTTTATTTGGCACGGATTGACCACAGAAAACTGGAGATATGATACTTTTAATTTCATAATAGTAACTATGTAGGAACTAGTCTCTATTCAAACTAGGAAGTATTTTCTCCAGTAGAGGGCACTCATGCTCTTTGGACGAAAAATGCTTTATTTCTGTCACTTTTCTTTCTCGCTGGAATTCAATGATTTTTTTTTTCCCTTTTCTTTGGTTCAATGTGGTTTTGTAATGGGTTGTTGTACAGTATCATTGTAACAACAGTTCATATAGAAAACATTCTGCTGAGAAAAAAAAAAATCAAATTTGTAAGCAGTTACTTACAATGTTACTCATTACTTGAGTATTCTTTTCACCAAATACTTTTTTACTTGTACTTGAGTACATTTTTTGGAAGACTACCATTACTTGAGTAATATTATTTTGAAGTAATGCTACTCCTACTTGAGTACAATTTTTGACTACTCTACCCACCCCTGTAAATATGTCAATTTAAACAGCATCATAGATGCGTTAACTATAAGCATCAACTGCAAATTGTTGAATAAAAAAAAAACAGTTGTGATGAAGACTCAAAATCCTGTTTTTAAATGATTGTGTATCGGTATTCAGTTTGCTTCTCTAGGCCTAACAAAAATGACTGTAGGTACAGTAATATGAATTATCCTTAGGTATCACTCACTTTTCTTGTCTATGCTCTATTTACCATATAAACATAATAATGACTATGTATTTTAGTTGAACTTTAAAATGTGTAAAATGTTAACAATAACTATGAATGGCAATACTTTTATTAAACAAGTTCAAATTGAACTACAACTGCCGGCTCCTTCGACTGGCTAACTCGGAACCGACAGGCAACCATAGTCCGCAATTAATTATTGTCATTAATCAGCCTTGAAAAAAACCCAACAAGATTCGGGTCCTGAGAATTATTTTAATACATGCCTAGAATATATCTACCAAATTTCATTCTGATCTGTCCATGAATAACAGAGGAATAGCAATTTTAGAGTCCTCAACAAGAAGAACAAAGTAAGTGAGACCTTGAGACCTTCCTCTTGGTGGCCTGGAAAAAAGAATTGTGTATTAAAATCTGTACAAATCAGATTAAAAGAGATTTCTGCCACTTTCAAGCATTTCAATTAATAATTGGTTTATTACACATTGGCCTTGTTTCAAAGCCACTCAATTTCGATCACTTGCTTTTCACTTTTTAGTCAACAGAGGGCGCTATAAGCACATCATTGTCATCGTGCTGCTGTTAAATAACGTCTTGAACATCATGTAGTTAACAGACAAACAGAAAGTTTGAAATAAACTTTACATATACATTTTGCGTATTAAAGACACAGGGTGATTGATGATATATTGTTAAGTTCTGAGAGTTTGTCAATAAATTTAGCCGAGCTCACGTTAGATTTACAGTTTGCGTGCAATGATTTAGGTGCTGCTGCTATTCCAGCTATGAATGTATCAAAGAATGTGATAGGGCATCGTCTCCAGATGTTCTGTTGACACATAAACTGACATCAAGGCCCCAATACTGGCAAAAATGGGTGGCTGAAAAAAACCCACTTTGTTGAGAAGCAGTTGGATCTAAGGATCCTAGGGAATGTCAAAAATGACCTTCAAATGTCTGATTCCAATCAAAATAGCCCAGTTTCTGCTTCTTTTCAGGTGATGCTTATTCAGGCTGATGCCAAATTTGAGCCACTGAGAAGAGTGACAATTGGCCAACTCGATGATTAATTTTTTTAATTTTATTTTTTTTATCGTAGGTTAAAATTTGGGGGGATTAGGTGCAATAGTGGCCTAAGTCCAAATATCCCTCAAATCTATCAACAGTTCATAACAGAGGATATTTCGTACAACATTCGCTTGTCCTCACTTTCTTGGGAAATCTTTGGGGAGGAAAGGCATGACCCAGGAGATATGTTGAATGCAATAATAGACTGCACACAATTTCAAATTGGGAACATTGCCTTTTTCTATCTTCATTCCTGCACTTATTCGTAAAATAAAGAATATAGTTGGCCACTGTAGTCCTCAGTGTCTCTTTATGTTGCCATGTGACTGAAACTTAACATGTAACAAGCGTCTGTCATTCCAAGGGCGAGTGAGCGGGTTTCTGGACTCATTCCAAGGGTTCTGCGCCGTGGTCATTAGCTTGCCACTTGGCGGGCCAATTGCTGGAGCAGCCGGAGACAAAAGCCACAGCTCGGCCCTCCGTGCTCTGATTGTGCTGAGAGAAGGTGGGCGGTCGATAGGGGATGGTGGGGTGGGGGGCTTCTCTGGCTTGTTTGCTACATACATACTCACTGGACAGTTAGCACAAGGGGGAATCAGGCCCCCTAGCTCAAACGGGGGATAAAAAGAATAACAATAATGACAACAAAGGCAAAAAAAAAAAAACATTACAAATCTAGTGAATACATGACATTTTGCCCCCTTTGTTTATCAGAATTAAGTTTGTAGTCTCATTTATTACATTTTTAATATAGTAACTCATTGTGATTATGAGAAAATTAGAGTCTAATCAAACTACCATTTTATTTGTGATAAGAAATTCAATTCATCATTATTTTTGTTTTATTTATGTATTAATTTATTATATCAGCCGATAAAAACGTTTTGAAATGATATCAGATAATATCGACATTGTTTTTTTATTATCTGTTTTGGGGCAATATGCATATGGCAGTGCTGTCATGTCCACTTATTGCCTGCCTGTGTTTCTGGTGTCTTGACGCCCCCTGCTGGTGATAGGTGTAATTAGTTCCAACACTGTCTGCTGACGTAATTGTATGTAGACGCGAGCTCATTACAAATAGAGCTAAATGGACTAGCTAAGGTCTGCAGCGAGTGTACCATAGCAGTTCTTGCCGTCTCACCACGTTGTTTGTCTCTTATACAAGCTTTGCTTGTAAGTTATATTCTTCCTTTGTTTTATATTTATGAGCGTTGTGTAGTATATTGGAGAATGGAGATGTGTATATTTTGTTTTGTTTGCATTTGTGGTGAAATGTGGTTACTCCTTGCTTGCAAGCTGTACTACCAGCTGCTATTCGAATTGACATGTGTATAATTTATTTGTGACTTTATTTCAGATTATTGATTCAATGTTTTGTTGCTTTTAGTTTTACAAAAGACTATCAGTGCTCTTGGCAAGAGAAAGATGACCACACGAAAGCCAATGCAAATATACTCCAGCGTCTGACTTCTCTTTCGAGCCTGATTTGTTCACTAAATGTCAATTTGCGTACCCACGCACACATTGAGGACAGAATAAGTGCCTTATTGGCACTTTGCACTTGCATCTGATCCAAAAAACTTATGTTTGCACTACAGTCATCCCTCGTTTTTTAGTGGGGGGTTAATGGGGACGAGAACTCGCCGTGATAAGTGAAAAACCGCGAAAAAAAAAAAAAAAAGTCTGTGTTCAATGTATTTATTCAGATTTAGCATTGGAAAGATATACGTAGAAGACATGTTTTTTCACCTTTTTTCCAAAAGTATCATTAAAAAAAACCTTTTATCAATATACATAGACTTCACTATATATATTTTAATAAATGGTTTGTAAACAATTCAAATGTAATAATTATAAATAATAAAGATTTAAATATTTTTAAATAATTAAGTTTTAAACATGTAACTGTCCCACCAAATGATTTCCAAACAAGACTAAAGTAAAAAAATACTTGTCTTTATTGAATGCTTTATTGAGTGAGTCCACTGAAATCTGCTCTTGCTGCTCACTTACACACAATGTGTTGCCACTGCAACTCTTTAACAAGTTAAACAATGATGGACGCATGTGGCGCTTTGAAGCTTTAGCTTCCAAGCATCTGTTGCAAAATCAAAACTTAACGTCTGTCAATCATCGTTAACTTTAATAAGCAACTCCAGTGAACTGCCTGACTAACAAAGAGCAGCAGGAGGGAGAGTGAGATGACGTGATTGGCTCGGGACGGCTCATCTGTATTTATTTATTTTTTAATTGAAAAAAAAAAAAATCCGCGATGGACTGAGGGCACGAAGTTTGAAGTGCGAAGTAGCGAGGGATCACTGTATTTTGATTCTAATAACAAATCTAATGGTTTAATATAGGCACTTTTTCACATAACAGTTGAAGTTCTCTTATTCTTCAAAGCATGTTTATTTGGAAAACCAAAAGTTGTTACATTTATCATAATTAAAGCATACAGTGAGGCACCACAGTACAATTAAACATAATATGTTAAGTCCAGGACCGCATATATCGGTATCAGTTTGATATCGGTATCGGATTTTTGGAGTTGAACAATATCGGGATATCTGTTATCGGTTAAAAAGTCATTATCAGACAACTCTAATTAAATATATATTTTGACTAGAATTTTCAGAGCAAAATAAAGAGCAAGATATATAATTGATCATTTTAAACTTTTTTTCCCCTGTATGTCAAACACATGTACGATATTGGAATTTACCTTCAGGAATTAATATTAGATGGAAAAATAAAATAAAAATTGTGATATTTATTACATATTTAATGGTAGTTATCCATACATACTGTATACTGTAAGTCATATCAGTATATTTTTGGGCCTAAAAAGGTTAACTTCCACTGTGTAACCTAGCACAACCACAGAAATAAGTTATTACACAATACATTTCTGAAAACGGATCATATCATATCTTTGTGTGATTGTTTAGTATGTTAATTTACACAAATTTTGATAATTCAGTTTTAGTTTTTCACAACTCTTTCACGACGCCTCTCCAACAAATACTGTACATTATTTTAACCTTAGTGGAATGGTTGCTTGAACAAAGAGATATCATTTGTTTTAAATGACATTAAATTAAAACAAAGTATAAATGTTTCAAGAAGATTTGATTAATTTTGATTCAATTTATTTTTTGTCGGATGTGATTGCTGCTGCGCCTTAAGGCTTCCAGAGTTTATTCAGAGCGTTGTCAATCAGATATGCGCCGACCTCACGGATAAGGTCAAATGTGACGTGTTGAGAGGAAATACAAGGCTCATCTGTGGCAGCTCAGTCAAGCAGCACTGATCACGACAAGCCTCTTCAAACTCTACTAAGTCCAACACCTTTACACTGGCCAAGTAATACTGCGTAGGGTTCCAGTAGTTTGGAGGGCAATTGGCGGTGCAAACAAACATTCCGCACATGTACGTAGGATGAACTAATGATCAGTGAAACTGTATATCGATCGCTATATCTTGTCATCTGCTCACCAACTCAAATCAGCAATTGAGAAAGATACTATTTATTGTTAGCTAATTTTTAATTAATAAACTTAGGTGATTTCATAAAAGCTAAACAAAAATTAAATGTTCTAGCTGTTAAAAAACGCTTCAAATATGTCTCTTTGTTAGAGTTGGTGGCTTTTGGGTGGTGTACATTTTGGATGCCCTCTGGGGAGGGATCAAGGAGACCTCCGCATGTAATTCCAATACACTGACCTGTTAAAACAGCGGCTGGTCGGCTGCTCAAAAAAAAAAAAAAAAAAAAAAAACACTTGCCAACTCCCCCAGTGTGATTCACGCTCATAAAAATAATGTTCACCAGCATCAGTTTAAATGAGGTCTAAATGACATGTAATGACACGACTCCTCACCAAAAGCAAACAATGAGAACAAAGAGACAATGTAAACTGCTGATTGAATAAACTCCGCTTCCAATTAGACAAGCCCCTTTCATATGGCGATTTTTTTTTAAGTTGAAAATGTCCTGTATTAATTTTTTCCCAAAGTTTATTGGAAAATGATGTTTAATCCCTTGATAATAGGCAAATAGTATAAAGGGATTTCATTGGATAGCAATGACATATTAGGTAGACAACCACCCTGAAAGCTCCACTTTAATATAGACACATATATATATATATATATATATTAAAATATATTTTAAAAAAAGCCATGACATGTCACACGGTACAATTGCAATGAAATTACATATTTGACATTTAACAAAGAAGCCCCAGTGTTGATGAACTGGAGGTTAGATAACAAGTCGTAAGATGTTACGATAAGACGCGCTGCCAAAAAGAACCTATTGAGGAAACTAAAAAGCCCCGTTCAATCTTATTAATGTGGCACAATAGCGCTTTGTTGAACTTGATTTTCAAACATGAACACTTGAGCGTTTAACCTGATAAATGTGCTCTTTGAGTAAGTATTGTATTAAGGAGGACTAGAATGGTTCATACATCACGGCATATCATTGGAGGGGGAAATGGTGAGTACATTATGTCTTCGGAGATACATGTCATTCCTTTAAAATAAAAAAAGGGGGAAAAAAAATGTCCCGGGAAAAAATAATGTTTGCTATACATTTCCTCTTCATTTAATTTATTCATAATTGTAGTTTTTTCCCCCTCATGATATTAAATTATATTTTATTTTTTAAAAAAGTCCTTCCCTATCTACAAAATATTCTTTTCGTCAAGCCAAATTTATTTATAGCCCAAGAGCATTGAAAAAAAAATCCCAAAAGACTTCAAAGATAAATTCCTACGTATTTGCAAACAGTAAACATTATAACATCGAGGTAGTATTAAACAATAAAACTAGGGCTGTCAAATGATTAAAATTTTTAATCGAGTTAATTACAGCTTAAAAATTAATTAATCGTAATTAATCGCTATTCAAACCATCTATAAAATATGCCATATTTTTCTGCCAAATTATTGTTGGGATGGAAAGATAAGACACACTACGGATATACTGTATACATTCAACATACGGTACATAAGTACTGTATTTGTTTATTTTAACAATAAATCAACAAGATGGCATTACCATTATTAATATTCTCTTAAAGCGATCCATGGATAGAAAGACTTGTAGTTCTTAAAAGATAAATGTTAGTACAAGTTATAGAAATTTTATATCAAAACCCCTCTTAATGGTTTTGTTTTATTCAAATATGTTTTTTTAAATTTTCAATCAAAAAATAAACTAGTTGCTCGCCATTGTTTATGTCAATAATTACACCATGCTCGCTCATTGTGCTGAAACCTATAAAATCATTTGGGCCGAAGCGCCAGCAGAGGGCGCCAAACACCAAAAAACAAGTAACAAGCGGACATTACACTGCTGTCATTTTAATCCGTTTGAGCGGGGCATGTGCGTTAATTGCGTCAAATATTATAACGTGAATAATTTAAAAAAATAAATACCGCCCGTTAACGCGATAATTTTGACAGCCCTGAATAAAACATAAATACTTGTAGACATTATAAAGAAAATCGACAATAAAAAATCAATTCATGCAATGGATACAGACATCCCCTGGTGTAAACCCTCAAAATGGAAGGAAAAAGGGAGGACATCCCCTTTCCAGGATTGACTAGGCCGCGACAGATGCCAACTGTAGACCAGATTTAACCAATGTAACAGTTCATCCAAACAGACGTTTCATGAAGACACTAACGTAACAGTTCAACCACGAAAACAAAAATCTGAAGCGCCATCGAAAAACAACCTTGGAATCAGTCCAACCACGAAAACAAAAATCTGAAGCACTACTGGAAAACAACCTTGGAAGCAGTTCCTCCTGCGCTGCTGCTCCAAGACCTTCAAAGCAGGTTCAGGCATCGTCACCTACCCGCTCTGGCCAACGGGGTAAGGAAGAGAAGAGCTGTGGCAAAAGAGGCCTATAAATACTGTATCATTAGCTAAATACCAGTGTGTAAAAAATATGTTTTAAATTGACATTTAAACATTTTTACTGAGGTAGCCATTGTAATATTTTGTAGGGCAATATTAAAACCTTGAAATCGCAACACAAAAATTCCACGGTGCACCCTGTCTGAGAGATACAATTTAAACTACAAGAGTGCAAACGAGCCTGTAATAACAATTTATGTGTCGAAATTTAGTAATCGAGTATTCTACTGAATATTCCATCGATTAATAGAGTAATTGGATAAAACATTTGTTAGGTAAAGAGCAATTTTAAATATCCATGAGAAAACAAGACATTTCACCTAATATTGAACCATTTTTAGACAAGCAATGTCTTTATTTTAGATGTGCATTGTTGAAAACAGCCAGCAATTGTATCTCAGATGTGACTAGAAAAAGAAATCACTTCTTTCACTGAAAAAACTTAAGAAATTATATATTCAAAAAAAAAATAAAATAAAATAAAAAAAAAAAATATATATATATATATATATATATATATATATATATATTTCTTACCTAAAAATATCATTACGCTTGATAACACACATCACTTAAAAGTTTGGTGTTTTCCCCACATGTTTCAATTAAATTTTCGTTTGTGTCAAGCTATTTTTAAGTTCTAGTTAAGTTTTAAGTTTAAGTCTAAATTGTTAGTCCTGATAGAATTTTGAGTTTTTGTAGTGTTCAAAATAAATGTATGATACCTGCTGTATTGTAGCACATTTTGCACCACTTGGTCTTTTAACCACAAATGACTATCGAGCTAAAATTGACAGTTAGCTTTTTTTTGTTTTTATTTTACACCCTCGTCACTCTACATTACTGTGTTTTTACAGATTAAATAAAGCGTGAATGAAAGACGCTTTAGCCACACATCGACAGTAGTCGTGAATAATAGAAACCTAGCACTCCACAGGGCTAACGTTACGTTAACAAGGTACAGTAATGTTAATCTTAGGGCGGTCAAATGATTAAAATTTTTAATCTAGTTAATCACATCTTAAAAATTAATTAATCGTAATTAATAGCAATTCAAACCATCTATAAAATATGCCATATTTTTCTGTAAATTATTGTTGGAATGGAAAGATAAGACACAAGACGGATATATACATTTAACATACTGTACATAAGTACTGTATTTGTTTATTATAATAATACATCAACAAGATGACATTAACATTATTAACATTCTTTCTGTGAAAGGGATCCATGGATAGAAAGATAATGTAAATGTTAGTACAAGTTATAGTAATTTTATATCAAAACCCCTCTTAATGTTTTCGTTTTAATAAAATTTGTAAAATGTTCAATCAAAAACATAAACTAGTAGCTCGCCATTGTTGATGTCAATAATTGCACAATGCTCATGGTGCTGAAACCCATAAAATCAGTCGCACCCAAGCGCCAGCAGAGGACGACGAAACACTAAAAAACACAAGTAACAAGTGTACATGACACTGTGCTGTCATTTTAATCTGTTTGAGTGGGGCATGTGCGTTAAATGCCTCAAATATTTTAACGTGATTATCTAAAAAAAATTAATTACCGCCCGTTAACGTGATACCGTAATTTCCCGAATATAAGGCGCACCCGTGTATAATGCGCACCCCAAATTTACTTGTAAAATCTAGGGGAAATTATTGTACCCGTTTATAACGTGCACCCTAATTTTAGCACCAATAAATAGAAGAATACAAGAAAAAAGAGCTTGTCTACAGATACAGAAATGTCATTTTACTGACTGATGAAACACAGCACAAGCATAGTACATTGGTAGTTAAAAACATTACCATAAACTGACAATATTTATGGTAATAATATGGTTTGACAACTTCTCCAACTTACCAGAATCTAGGAGAAAACAAAACAGATGTGACTTTTCTTTTAAAGGCTGCTGTATAACTTGTTCGTTTCATCATGATGAATAAATGTTTTCTTCCATGGATTGATACGGTAAAATGAAAGTGAGAACGTAAGTCGGAAATCCGCGAGATTTCATCGCTGTCAACACGACAGTAACAATAGGAACTATTGTTATTTGGGTTTGAGTTTCCCGAGGGACATATATAGTTGACGGACACAGGAA
Source organism: Corythoichthys intestinalis (assembly GCF_030265065.1). Taxonomy (NCBI): domain Eukaryota; kingdom Metazoa; phylum Chordata; class Actinopteri; order Syngnathiformes; family Syngnathidae; genus Corythoichthys; species Corythoichthys intestinalis. The sequence continues at coordinate 45,601,489 of NC_080405.1, read as the reverse complement.
GTCTGTGTGCTTACGTTATGGTCCGAGTTGCGGAGCTGCAATAAACGTTGACTCAAATGAGTTCAAGAAACTACATACTGTGCTTTATAAAGAGTGAAAAAAGCAGAATTTAACACAGACGAAATCATTCGGCCGATTAGAGTGAAGTATTACCGAAACAAAATGGTGACGTCACGTACCGTAATGGTCGGCAACGGGTCGCCGCATACGTTTCTTCAACACAACGTGGCCGTGTCAATTAAAAAAAAAATCGGTTTATATATATATGTAATATATAAATATTTCTGTCTCCATCCATGTACCCATTTATAATGCGCACCATGATTTTACAAGTTGATTTTGGGGGAAAAAAGTGCGTGTTATATTCGGAAAATTACTGTAATTTTGACAGCCCTAGTTAATCTTATTTATTAGCGCTACGTTAACTTAATTTTACTTTGCCCCGAGTATCACTCCTCCGCTCTCGGAGTAAACGGGGTGCATTCGGTGGAGCGGGGGGTTGGCAGGCGGGTGGTGCTCGGCCCGGGTTTCAGGGATGGTCATCGGTCGCAGGGTCCAGTCAGGGGTGCAGAAGCATTGGCGGGTCTGTGGGTAGTGTCATGCAAGCGCTGTCTTACAGTGAATACATGAAACAGTGTTTGCCTTGGTTTCCAGCTTGAAATGCACCCACACCTTTGACATTTTCTGCTTTTTGTTGGAGCCTTTCTCTTCGCTTTCGTCAGCTTCTTCGTCTTTATCTCTATATTCAGGTGTGGTTGAAATCAAATGTATCCGCTGTGTCTCTCTTTTTTCTGTACGCACGTGACGTCAGCAAGTTGTGCCGCATTAAAAGTAGTCCGAGCAAAACATCATGCTTAGAACTGGCAAAATAAAGCGATTCCTTAAGGCGGAGAAAATTCCTTGATCAATTTTAAAAATCAAGTTACTTGAATTATTCGAGCAATCGTTTCAGCTCTAGTTGAGAAGATCTATAGCAATAGTTTGTCATCAACAGGTCAAAAATAGCACTGAGGTCAAGCAGCAGTAACAGTAGCCACGTTTACATGCTGACTTTTATTCATACCGATTCAAATCATTCCGAATGGAAATTTCAGATCAGCTGTTTACATGTGACTGCCTTTATTCCGAAAGGACGTTTGACAACTGCCGTCTGACATGCGCAGATTAATCAAAACAAAGCATCACGTTGCAAAACATGGAGATCGATCGTCGGAGTGCGGCTGTTTTAACTTTAACCCACTTGTTGTGTTTGTGGGGTCGTATCCGCTTCTGCTGTTTTGCTCTTTTGCCTTGTAGTAGCCGGTTTTCCACCGGTTTCTAATCTGGTCAACGCTCCGGTCTATTCCGGCTTCGTGTAACCTCTCGTGAACTTTTTTAAATAGTTCACTGTTCCTCGTTTTTCGCCCGTCTAAGCGAGCAATTATATTCAATTCTTTTAAAGTTTGAATTAAATACAATCTTTCCGCCGGACTCCAGTTAGATGCACTGTGCTTGGAAGCCATGTTGCAAGTGACGTTACTTACGTCACAAAGTGACGTCACCACGTCAGTACGGAGCATGTGCAGAAAGAACGCAACCAGACACCATTCCGCTTCCCTGTTTACATGATATAATTTTACTTCTAATCGGTTTGGGAAAAGGAATATTCCACCCCTGTGAATCGGAATTAAATTCCATTCGGTTTGGGCCTGTTCATTCCGAATGAGTTGTTTATATGGAACACATTTATTCGGTTTGAACAAATATTCCGATTGTAATTGGAATATTTGGCTCCATGTAAACGTGGCAATTGATGAAGTATCAGAACCCATGGCTGAATAAAAGACCATCACTTGCTCTTACCCTTCAAACCCTGAAGGAAAAAATTCACAGAGATTATTCGAGGTTAATATGATCGTTAAGTTGTCAGGCTAGGGTTTGTCTTTCAAGAATTTTTGGGAGAAATAGGAGATTGGACAAAGGCCTATAATTGCTAAGATTGTGACGGTTGAGGTTAGGTCTGTTGAGTAAGGGTTGAATAACATCTGTCTTAAAAGCAGTTACAGCGCCTGAATATAGTGATAAATTAAAAATATTTCAAATGTACGGTCGTAAAATAAAAAATAACTCTTTAGTAAGCTTTTCGGAAGTGGGTCAAGTAAGCATGCCACACTGCCAACCTTTGCGAGTGTTTCAAGAGACACTTCCTACTTACATTTTCCTGTATTCAAGCATAGTGTTAATGTTCAAACTAGCTTATTGTGGCTTTATACACTCTTTGGTTTTTTAATGACCACTTGCCCTTCTACAGATTGCATTTTAATGGTGGTCATGATGGCGGTACTTGGAGAGAAAGTACTTTTTGAAGTGCTACTTGGCATAGAAAGTTTGAGAAGCATGACTGCAACATATCGTGTCCAAAACTTTGATCGCCTCTTTGAAATCGAAGTACCCGCAAAGGGCCGAGGCACGCTCGCCTGTCTTGTCGCCGGCTCCATCTCAGTTCGTGCACGCCGTCTTATCGGGCTGCCATCTCGATCGTCACGGCCATTTAAAAGCACGCGGGTGAGGGCACAACAAAAGGCAGTAGAAAGGAAGGGTGGTGCCACTCCCTTGGCGAGGATACGAGCTGGGCGAGTGCCTGATGAGCACGATGACGTGATGATGAGACCAAAAAAAAAAGCCTTGTCTTATTTCTTTCTCTATTCTCATTTTAGAGGCACTTTGCCAAGACTTTGTGGAGTTGGTTCCACATTCTTTCACGCTCTTTCAGCAGCTGACAGCTTTTTGGCAGCAACATACAAGAAGAAGACAAGCTGGTGGAGAGAAAAAACGAGGTGTGAAACGTCCGTATTTAAAATATGCCAAGTACTTTGGCTGAATTGGTCCATAGTGTGCTTTTCCATATACCTTTTACTTTTCAGTCGCGCTAAAAAACAACACGGTCAATTAACTTTTTTATATTGATCGGATATGAGCCATATTTTGAGTTTTAAGATCTGACAAGGGTATTGACCTGAATGGATTGAAATTATATTTTTGGGGCTACATTAAACATCTTGACTGTTTAGGGCAGGGAGCTGGGACAATGAATGAAATTTCATTTCATTTCAATTGGGAAAGATTCTCGAGGGACTACTGTAATAGTAGTGACGTTAGTAATATGAGTAGTGTTAGCAGCATTAGTTAAAGCAGTTCATTTGTTTGTGTCTTGTTTATGTACCGTAATTTTCCCACTATAAGTCGCACCTGACTGTAAGCTGCCACCCACCAAATTTGGCAAATTTATAAGCCCCTGCTCTCCTCACTGTATTATGGGATATTTACACCAAAAGATATTAATCGGAAACACTTTATTTGACTGCGGCATTATACGACTGTCATAAGACCAAATGAACCATCATGAATCATTCACTGCTTCAAGAAGCTTCATTTGGCCATCACTGCTACCTTGAGGGAGACAGTCAACCTCTGCTGCCACCTGCTGTCAACACTGTTGTTGTCCAACATGCCTCCTAGCATGCATTGCAATGCTACAGATGAAATAACAATCAAAATTCATGTTCCATGCAAATTATTTATTCAGTTACTGTTCAAGTTGTTTCATTAATTGCTAGTTATGGTATTCGGTAACACACTAACTAACTAACTAACTAACTAACTAACTAACTAACTAACTAACTAACTAACTAACTAACTAACTAACTAACTAACTAACTAACTAACTAACTAACTAAACCTCCATTTTCAACATACATTTTTTTGTTTATATATGATATCAATAAGTGTATATAAAACCCTATAAATGCATAAGTTATCATTAGAACAATAAAGAACAGTTTAAAACATGTAAATAAAATACCAGAATTTTTGCACTATAAGAAGCACCTGACAATAAGCCGCCACCCACAAATTTGGCACGAAAACGGCATTTGTTCATAGATAAGCTGCACAGGACTGGAAGCCGCAGCTGTCCTCACTGTATTATGGGATAGCTAGACCGAAAAAAATAACCGGTAACACTTTATTTGACAGCGGCATAATACGACTGTCATAAGACCAAATGAACCATCATGAAGCTTTGAACCAATTGACTGCCAAGGTTAATTGATTCAAGAAGCTTCATTTGGCCATCACTTTTCCCTTGGGGGAGACATTCAACCTCTGTTGACAACTGCTGTCTACACTGTTGTTTTCCAACATGCCTCCTAGCATGCATTGCAGTGCTACAGATGTAAATAACAATCAAAAATTCATGTTCCATGCTAATTATTTCTTCAGTTACTGTTCCAGTTGTTTCATTAATTGCTAGTTATGGTATTTATTAACACTCTATTTTATAGTGGCGCATAATTGTGAGATGACACTGTGATGAGCATCAATGAATGCTTGTAACAGATGTCATTTAATGTTATCTGGCAAATTATCTCACTTTTGAATGGATGTAAAAGATCCAAACTGGACATAAATTTGCTAGATGAAACTTAATGACATCTGTCGTAAGCATTTAGTAATGTCCATGATAGTGTCATGTCATGATTATAACGGTTTAATTACAGTCTTATGATGCTGCTATCAAATAAAGTTTTACCTATTAACACAAATAAATCAACAAGTAAGCCGCACTGGACTATAAGGATTCAAAATGAATGAAAAAAGTATCGGCTTAATAGTCCGAAATTTACTGCATTTCTATAAGAGATATAAAATGCTGCTGAGTAGTCAATGGTTTGTTCTGGAGTGGTGTGCAGTGACTCGAAACCGGTGTGGCTTGTCCCATCCGTGTGAGCATTCGCATGCTATAGACATAAGCAGATGAAGGCCCAGATAGGCTGACACATGAAAGAAGGCCCGCATGAAGGCCTCAAGATGCGCAGGAAGTCTCCAAAACAATTCCATTATTGACACAGTGGGTGCAGGCAATAAGGGTTGTCTCTTCTTTTTCTTCTTCATAGGAGGCCTAGAAAAGGAAATAATGGCAAGCGAATCGCTGGTTTGCATCAAAGGCTCACCATTATCTCATACAAACACTCGACATAAAGCTTTGATGTGCATTTGATCTGGACGGTTACTGGGATGCCATCAACAAGAGTTCTGGTCCACTGAAGAACAATGACGCTGCTCAAAGCTTCCTGCTGGACATTCCTGGGAGTCCGCAATTTGTCCCTGCACCGCTGTCTACGGTTGAATGACGCTGGTGTTATTGGTAGTGTGGCGCGAAGCCATTGTTTGTTTCCTTAGGAACAGATGACCATCGGTAATGCTGAGCTTTTCTGACATGGTGAAAAAAAGTCGTGTTCATCTGGTCATCATTGAGCAATTTGTAGTGCTGCATCAGGGTAATGAAATTCTGGGTTTGCCCATAGCAACATTCAGATCTTCTGCAGTGTTGGATTTGGTGGTGTCTCTCATTCTCCTTTTTATATCAGATTCTCTATGAAGTTTGGGGAATTTTCTGGCCAATCAAGTCCAGCAACACCATGATCATTAAAACAACTTTAACCAGCAGATGACATCTCCAAATTATCGCTGAATGGACTTCGAGCAACTTGAATCCTGTGCTGTTTTTTTCTCCTTAGCCTAGATACGATGTCTGTGGTTCGTCTCTGTTTCAGGAGTGACTTGCGCCAACTCTAGCCTTAGTCCACTCATGATGACAATCCTCTCAGGGCTCTGGTTATCCCTGGTTGCTGGTGCACCTTTCCCTACCAAGCTTTTTCTGTCAACTCATTCTGCCAATATTAGAGAAGTGCGAAATTTCCGATTCTTAGATTATTTGCGATTCGGCTGTGGAAGATTCGAGAACGATTCACAAACATCCAAATTCCGGTTATTGAAATATGCCAAGTAAAACGGAACTAAAACACAGTCAGTGCGGTCTTCGGGATGCCATGAGGAACGGACCGAGAGTAAACATCATTACCGGGGTAATGACAATGCTCAACTCATGGCTCTAGCTGAAATCATGCCGCTAGATTAAAAAAAAACAATAATACCTGACTGCTGCCGATAGCCACTACAAACTGCGCCCACTGAAATGCTACGGGCTAGATATCACATGTATAAAAAACTAGATGCAAAATGACAAACTCGGCGGCGTTAGCAGCACATGTATAGAAAACTAGATGCGAAATGACAGACTTGCCGGCGTTTGTAAACAGCCGCCATCTTAAAGCAGTAGACTTTCCTGGAAGGCTGTTGTAGCGAACCTTCCAAGCGAACCTAATTAACTTTTCATCCAAAATACTCCTAAATTGGCAAAATCTTGACTTGAATCTATCTTTAAATGATAAAACATTTTTAAAACTTTCACATGTCGAAAGTAGACAGAAGGGAAATTATGGAATAACGGGAGCAATTTTAACAACTTTAACGATTGATTCACAACATGAAATTAATTGAATGTACTTTAAAGCTGCTGATACACAATGGGGACTTGAGTATTTTATTTACTGTTTTGAACTGTTAACTTGATACTGAAATAGTCGTTTATTTAAGCCTGAGAGGCTTTTTGTACAATTTTTGTAACTAATGTACGAAACATTAAAAGCAGCTAATAGGTGGGGGGTGGGGGTGTGCATCAATAATCAATTTAAATTCAAATCGTAGCCTCTGAATCGTAATCGAATCATTAGGTGCCCAAAGATTACCACCTCTAGTCAATATGCATAGAAACAACCATCTTTTTTTATAGAACCTTTATGGGTCACAGGCCTTGTGAAGAGTGTTGATGATTACGTGACATCTATCAAATCAGCAGTCTACCCCATATTTGTGAAGCTTTCTGAATCAGGTAACATTTGCTGGAGTTTAAAGTTATTCAGCAGATTAGGGTGTACTTTAAATGCCTTTCTTCCTATAGAGTGGCGGTTCCAAAAACCAACCCAAAACATTATCTTGTAGAACAAAGTACAAATTGGTGTTTGTTCCCACAATTCCTATTAAATGAAAAGGAATAAATCTCCTCCATACATGTAATTATAAGGAATCCATCACCAAAGTGTTCCAAGATGAAGGGAAGACATTCCTTGATAAGTGGCTTACTCTGTTTACTGGATAAAAAGGTTAGTACTATTGTTTGCTTTTGTCTTAGGTGGGAAAGAGTGCTTTGTGAAGTACAAGAACTGCTCTGTTTGCTCTCTGCGGAGGGTGTGGTCTTACGCTTGTAGCTGGCTTTACGTCACGCTTTGTCAAATGGTCGTGGCTATGAGATTGATCCAGTCCTTCTGGCAGGTTAGCATGTTTGCTCAGAATTGAAGTGCTGGAAATGTTCTGTCACTATCAAACCGAGAAGATATTTACCTTTGGGTCAGTGCTTCACCAGCACCAACAGATTGTGTTGTCGTGGAACAAAAGATTTTGCCTTCGAAATCAAAATTAGCTTCATCATTCCCTTTTATGACACTTTTGCTAGTAGAGCTACCCCAACAAACATTTTATAAAGGCAGATTTACAGTACATAGCTATTTTCTTTTTCTTCCTGCATCTCTGACTACTGTGAAACCAGCTTTAAACATCCATAAGAAACCTATTGATGCCATGCACTGGCGATAGTTTATCTTATCAGTACTTTCCCATTATATTTAAAGTGATCCTCTACCTTAAATACATGTAGGATCTAATAAACCACAATTGTTCTCTTGTACTAAAATATGTTGTTAGAAACACATAAAATATTAAATCAATGGCAATATTTTATAATATTTACTACATATTTTGACCGTTAGTTGGCGCCATGGTTTGCGGGCTCGCAGTGATGACGTCATTGGGATCATTCCAAATGTGTAGCGTGTTCAACAATTGCTTATTGCTGCCTAAACTCGCGAAGTAAAATGCCACGATGTGCTGCTTTTGGATGCAATTTCCAGTCAAATGGAAACAAGGGGAGTGAAGTGAGTGGTCAAGGTGGAATTATTATTTTTAGTGAATAAGTGTGCATATGTGGAAGCTTCTCCCCCTTTTTGGTCCCTGTATGCACGTATCCTACCCACCACGCGTTACAACTGGCGCCCGAACATTTTTCCTGGATCCTCAGTCAAGTAAGGGATCTGTCTATTTTCTGGATCCGAGGGTCCCACCGCGTCTGCAATGTTGGTTTCGGATCTATTTTTTTTATTCGTCGGTCCCACAGCGGCTTTTCGGATCAGTCTATTTTGTGGAATCGACGGCCTGATCGCAGCTGCAACATTGTCATGGGATCGGTCTATTTCCTGGATCTTCGAGTGAGTAAAAAACTCGGATTTGGATTACTATTGGTATCTTTTTTGTTGACTATTCTTCGTGGGAGTTTTCCCCAAATCATACCAAATAATCAAAGCACTATGGCACGCTACAGTGACGACAGTGACTCTGACATGGACCTTACAACAATGTTGGAGTTCGTCAGAGAACGCGTGTTTGCGTACTGCTGAGCTCCCGAGTGAAGAGTGGTCAAGGTGGAAATATTTTTTTGTGAATAAAATTTGCATAGGTGGAAGCTTCTCCCCTTTTTGGTACTTTTATACACGTATCCTACCTACCACGTGTTACAATGTACAAGACATGGATTACACAAGGTGTGCTCTTTGGCCTGTACTGTATGTAAAGCACATGACAGCTCTGGATGCTAACAGTCTACATAATTATATTGGGATACATTTGAAAACGCAATATGCTTACCTTGAATATCTGCTAATAAAACCGGAGTTCCCAACAGCATACACTCTCACTCCCAACAACATACGCGCTCTCGTTCTGTTGTCATTGAGACTTTTCCCCAACTTTTGTCTCATCAGGTATTTGTTGCACGCATTTTTCCCTGAAGCTCGTCTTGTGAACGACCGACAGTGCTGTCCTGCTCCTCACTTTTCAGATCTGCTTCAAATAGGAAGGGTAGAACCGACGACATGTTGGGAAAGCTAACGAGTGACACGCTGGAATTTCAGCAACGGGCCCAGTGACGTCACGCACTGCGACGTAACAAGAATGGCGACCTATCACTTAAAATAATTTTACAAACTTTATTAAAACAAAAACATTAAGAGGGGTTTTAATATCAAATTATTATAACTCATACTAACATTTATCTTTTAAGAATTACTTGTCTTAAAAATAGAGGATCCCTTTAAGCAAGCCAGACCTGGTCAAGGTTTCACCCCACTCATTTCCCGAAACAAACATAGTTGACAGATAGTGTCGACGCTAGCACGCCACTTCTGGATTCCATTGTACAGATTTTTCCATCAGCGGCACAGAAATAGTTAATAATTATTATCTGCTGTATTAATAAATCATGTTGTCCAAATGAAAGACATCTGTAGACTGTGAAAAAGACTTCAAATGACATCCAGGAGTTTGCTGCCTCCCTGCACGGGAATGGGAGTATCCGAATGTCGAATTCCAAATTCCTATGTATGACAATGAGTTAATTCCACATTCTCATTTAATAACAGGCCTTTAATCAGTGTGCCGCTGTGAGAACTTTTGATAAGACGGACCGCTCCGACTGGAGTAAATCTCCCTGACTGGAAGTGGAATCATCCATAGGAGGTCCAATCATGTCACAGTCATCATCAACGGTTGGCGTCGGCTCTCCGTTGTGACCTCACTTGACACACAAAAACACATCGCACACATGCGATGCTGCTGACCCAAGAAGACAAATCAGAAGAGCCCAGCCTGAGGCGCTTCCCTGCCTGCTCGCCTGCTGGACCAAACGGGATGAGGTCATCCCACAGAACCTCATTTTTCCCCCTTCAAATTGCACGTCTGATCAGCGCGGCTTTCCTGCAACAATTACGCCGACCCCCGAGTCCTCATTAGCAGATAGTGTGGAGAAGGAATACAAAGACAAAGAGCAATGTTTTTTTTTTCACCAGGACAGGATGTTTGATTCAAAAGACTTGATTAGTGACTCTTGGTGAATGGGTTAAGTGAGGTGGGATCATGGTGTCATGTCCACCAATTATTATGAGTACTGGAGCACCAGGTGACAAGAGAATTGCCTCATTGGAAGGTCTCCACATAACCAAAAATGTTTAAATTTTCCGAAACTGGTGACAGTTTCAGTTCAGAACAGCCCAAAGTTCACTCAATAGTGGGCGTGGAAAACAGCCCACACCAGTTTCCCAGATTGACAGCAGATATGATGGATGCCTTAACCAACAAAAATATCTTGAGTTCCGAAATTGAAAAGAAATGTTGTTATAATGAAAATTATAGGACGCATACTTGAAGATTCTCGCCATTTTGGGAGAATTCTAGTTGTGGTACTTTTACTCGGAAATTTGCCCCAAATCGGCCCCATTTGGAAGAAGGTATTCTTGACAGATTGGCAACAAATGGGAGACCTTGATAGTACGCACAAGGATTAATTTTTACAGATGGGGAATACATACGCTGAGATTAAGCGGGGGCCGAGGGCGTTAATCCCCCCGCCCCCGGGTGGCAGAAAATATCATTGCATTATAGAAATTGACTTTACAATATATGAATTTGAAATTAAGACTTTGCCGGTAAAAATGTTGTCTATAAAAGTTGCAAAGCAATAAAACAACCAACAAAAATGAATGAAATGAACAAAAATATATTTTTATAATGGGTTAAAATTAATTTTCGAACAGATCATCTGACTACCACCTTAGGTATGGTCATTTGCTTTGCTTAGTCAAAACCACCTGAGGACAGAAGTAAAAGATGGATATACATTTTTTTTTCAAACCTAAGCTTTCAAAGTTGACAACAACCACTGATTGAGAACCAAGGATTGAAGATGTGGACCATGAAACGCCGGAGAGCACCGCCAAAATGATGAGCGGAGGTTTAGTTTGTCCTACTAAAAATGCTAATTATACAACTGAGCCACAACCTGGCATAACATATTCAATGGACAAAAGCATAGCTGTCCTAAGCAGCCTGATTTGGAATTGCCCTTAAAAAATCATGGGAAACAAAAAAAAAAATGTCAAAAAAAAATTTCAATGTATGATTATAAATATTCCTGGCTGGAATATTCAGTCAAAAAAGATGCCGTCACCTGTTTTGCCTGCCGCAATTTTCAAACTCACCATGGTGAGGATTTGTTTCGCAAGGGTGTGAGTGACTGGAAAAACTTGGCATTAAATTGGCCATCCCCGCGGAACGCAAAAATTGGCGTCTACTTCTCCCTATAAAGCCGTGCAAACACACACACGCACACCCACACATATCTGGGATGCCTATATTTACGAGCATGGGCTTAGCTACTAACCAAGCATATATCTTGTAAGTTAATTTTATTGCTGACACTGCGTTTCGGGGTCATCAACATGTTTTGCACCCTCAACCACAAAAGTCAAACTCCATCTATGGGGTACTACCAATTTGACCTACCAACAAAACTGTCTGAAGTTGGCCATTTCAGTTTGGAACAACATTTCAGGCAAACTCCATGCATCATGACTGGACAAAATCCTACTTGAGAATTTGCCGAAATGCGCCGCTAAATTATGAAAGTTTTTAACTTGTGTAATTTTGCTATTAAACAAATCCAACTCCCAAGTGGAAGGGTTTGTTTGTAAAACGTTTGCTGGTGTTTCTTAGAAAGTTCTGATATCCATCCATGGTTTCACAGCAATAGTCCAACTTCTGATGGATTCATTATTTATTTGGAAATGCTATATCTTAGGTGATCACTAGAAAAAGTTCAAGGTGATCAGTGGAGCTGTACAGTTTGGCAACGTCGGAAACAGATTCTTCCTTTAAACATGGGGGGCCTCAAGTGAAGAAGTGCAAACGAACAGTAATTCATCCCTCACCGCTCGGGGCTAAACAGCTCCCACTCATCGAGCCGACTTGATCTACGAGCGGCGGGACGCACGGACATGTACAGGGCTAATTGGCTGCTTGGTTTTAAATCAGACATTGTATCACCTGTCGGCTGCAACGGGAGGAAGAGACGAAACACCTTGAAAGATTATTTGAGGATTTGTGTTGACGGCTCTGTTTTTACTCTTGGGCATGTTGGGACTTATTGTATTTTCCTTTTTTCACTACACTGTTTATACTCATGAATAACCTGATCCATTTAAAAAGACGTTTGAAGTATGTAGAAAACAAAATAACACCAGCTGATGCTAAGCTATATTCGCTAATCACTAGCCCGGCATTAGTACCACTTACAATGGAATTTGATGCAGTCAGTCATGTTTTTTAAACACTGTTGTCAATAGAGGGGTGGTTTCTCTGGGTACTATGGCTTCCTTACACATTCCAAAAACATGTACAGTGGGGAGAAGTAGTATTTGATACACTGCCAATGGGAAAACCCATTGGCAGTGAATCAAATACTTCTTCTTCCCACTGTATCTTAAAGCAACACTAGATAACCTTTAAACCGGTTTAAAATATTTTCACAACATTTGTTATAATATGTCAACTGACAAATAGTTGAATGACACCTACGACACCACTTTCACTGGCATTAATTAACTTTGAGGTGGGTGGCAGGAACCCTGCGACACAAAAAAACTGACAAATGTGCTGACTGCTTTACAGCCCTTTCTCCATTCATTATAAAGATGGAAGTCGATGCGAACGGTTTCGCATGAATTCTGCAAAGATGGCAGAGCAACTAAAGAGACAAAAAGTTTTGTCTGAGAAGGAAAAAAGGGAGGCTATAAGGGTATATAGAATAAACATTGGCCCGGCTTTCACTCGCTAGCATGACAACCCCCCCCCAACCATGGGGTGGGGGTGGGGGGTTAGCCACACTAAGGGACACCGTTGCTAACTGTCATATGCTATTGTTTAGCCACAACTAGATTCATTACCTTATTACTATTCATCCTTCACACAGCCGCAGGAAGCGGAAATGTTGTTTAATCCATCTGCAGGCGACATCTACAGGAGATTGATTTTTGATTGATCGATGATTTTACAACACTGTGCGGGTGTGCTTTGGTCCTCGTGGGAAACACAGAGCTGGTCCTAATAGGAAACTCAGTCTTCCTTAAGGCAAAAAACTACCGCTTTTGTCCACCAGCGTCGCTAAAATCTACCAAAACGGAAGTTGCCAAGAATTGCTTTAATTTAATTGAAGACTATTTTGTCCATAGGTTCTATGGGAATGCTAGCTGGTTGTGCCCTGTGATTGACTTGTGAGCTGTTCTGCGTCTACCCTACCCTGCCTCTCCACCCAACAGTCAACTGCTATAGGCTCCAGCTCGCCCATGAGGTGAGGACATGGCTATAAAAAAATAGATGGATGGAATTCGCCATCCAGTGCTGACAAAATAGTTATGAAAATATATCTCTCTCGTCATCGCTTCATCTCGAAAAAGTGCTAGCTGTACAAAGCTGCATGTGTTTTCATTTATCTGTACAGTGCAAACCCGACACCGTGTACGCTCTACGTCGACCTGTCACATCAAAAAAAGTTGAAATAGATGAAATATTTGACCCCGGCTTAAGAAAATATTGACATATTTCTAACGTGATTTTATTTTTTTTATGCTATTTTTTTACAGTTTGTTTGAATGAAGTTGATTTGGATGTCCTCACAGCCCTCTCTTTGATGTGTGCACTCACGTAGACCGCTAATGCAGCCCATACCTGAACTCTACCTGAATGAGACAAACAGAAATCAACCCAGGAGTCCAACACAGCTGTAGGATCAAGTCAGTGTAAACTTCACTTTTATTGCCTTCATTTGTTGTTGTAAAATAGAGCTCATTTAATTCAAAAACTACTTTCATAGCATAGAATACAAGCTAGCTACTAGAGGCAACAAAATCCAGTATCAAAATTTTGCCCATGTTTGCTGCTTGTTGCCAGGAAGAATTTGTAAGGCATATCAGTAGGTTGATAACTGCCATGCTTTTTCCTTTTTATAGCTGCAAAACACCAAAACAAACGGTTTGGATTAGCCAGCTGTCAGAAACACAATCACAATATGACCCCAAAAACTGAAGGATGAGGCGAATGATCAGTAAACAAAATTCTTAACGGAGTCTATCATTATGCTGCATTTAAAAAACAACAACATGCTTTTTGGTGACTTGAGGAAGAAGATATGCTTGCCCAATCAGTAGTGAAGGGACTGGAGAGGCGGCAGTGTGAAAGACACTGACCAAGAAGCAGCAGAGTTTCTGCTAGCCCACAAAGTTGAGAAAGGAAAGAAAAATGGAAAAAGATAGAAAATAGAAAATTCCAACCCATATTGACAAACTCCAAAAACAGCAGAATGATAGGTAACAAAGTATTTTTGGCAACTTGAGTATAGGGTTCCATTGGCCCAGACAGTAGATAAAGCACAATGAGAGGCAGCTCTCTGAAAGATACTAAGAAAATAATTCCAAAATAGTAGGATGACACAAATTATTAGAAAAACATTGATTTTGTAGTTTATCAATACTCTATCATAGACTTCACTATCAGTTGACAGGAAACGGGGCGCGGGGCCGCTCCGTAGGGGGCCTATTTTCAAAAACTTAAATTTCAAATTTTTTCAAAACCAAAGCCGCTAGCGACTGAAAACCAAAACAGTCACCTCTATTGTATATGAGTCTCCATGAGCAGCGGCATGAAAAAATTCGTAGTCGTTCCCGAATAAAATCCCGATTCATTATTTTTTTAATATAAGTATAACATAACTTTAAATGGCTATAATATTCACAGATTTTACGATTTTTGTGCTTCGAGCACAAAAATCACCAAATGCAGAGATAAAAACTATACCTATATTTTTTAGGATCTATAGCAATATTTAACATATCATAAGTTTTTGCCTGAAATAGCAACTTTTTTTTTAATTCAGTGCAATTTTGACAGTGCAATTTTGAAGTTTTCAACAGCTCATAAATCACTCAATTTTCACATCAGAAATTTAATACTTGAGGTACAGCACGTAGAATCATCATTAATTTTACTCAACAAAAGCAAATTTTGCATTTTTCTATATACGTACAGTCTCAAGTTATTTACCGTAGGTTGAATTCCGATGTCACTATTGCCTCAGCACGCCTTGCCGGCTATCTGGCTCCCGTCGTTTATAGATTGAAATGTTACATAAGATAAAACACTTAAAAGCCGATTTTTTAAATGGATACAGATATGTCTGAATTACTAGGTGTTGTTTTTTGTGCCAAAAAATGGGCAGTTGGCTGAAAATAACTTGATTATTTGAATGTAAAGTTACACTATTTTGTAAGGATACAAAATCCAATATGGCGGCTATCACAGAACAGAGTTTTTTAAGTTGAAAATTCTTAGAAATAAATACGTAAATCTCAGAATTTCTAAAAATATGAACGTAAAACAGTCTTGATTCTTGGTTAAAAGCATAAAAATGGGCAATTATCATTCATTTTGCATAAATATTTCAAGATAAAGATGCGCTAATTTTTTCCATTCATTTTATTTTTTTCACAACGTTTCAGAGTGCATGCTATTTTATATAATAATTACCTTGAATCCTCGACTAAATCACTCTTGAGACACACCTGCCTGCTTGTATGTACTAAAACATTTGTCCTGCTTCCACCTAAATCCAGCGTTAGAACGCAGCGTGTGTTTGAGTTTATCGCAGTGAAAGCTTACACGACGCTCTGCCTGGCCCGGCCCCCAACGGGAAGCTGTGGCGCTATGTCCGTAAGAGTTGTATCGCCAACTGATAGTGAGGTCTATGAATCTATCACAAGAACTGACAAACATTTTAGGTGAGAATTGACAAAGGGCAGGGAATGGTGGCAGTCACAAGCACACTGACAAAAGGATTCTAAAAATAGAACTGATACAAACTTTTAAAATTTATATTTTTTAAAAAAAAAATCGTCAAATAATCATTATTGATCATATCTTCAAAACTAAGAAGCAATCTACCCCTTCCCTAAAATAGAAGGGTGTTTCCTGGGGTGTACCCACGCAAATTCTCAGCTAATCGGGGCGTGCCTGGAGACGCGATGCGTTCGCTGCATAACATCAACTTGTGATAAGGTCACTTCGATAAACTGGAGGCTGCAATCAATCCATCCACTTTCCACAGCATTACTACACAAACTTTGCTCGACAAGTGGTCAAAGCTTTCCTATTTACGTCGACATCAGAAGTTTGAAATGTTGTCCAAGCGCTTGTTCTCTATAGTTCTTTCGCTACACTTCAATATACTCTCTAGTTTAGCTGCTGTTAATTGGCCCTTCATTTATTTGTCAATCAAGTTTGAACAACCAGCAGCAGGCTAGTCCTTAATTGATGTTTACACGCTTCATTGGATGCAGAACAACAAGTCTCGTCTCAATGATGGACAGATTGTGTGTGTGCGGCAGCTGAAGGATTCCTCTGGGATTGAATAAACCCAGGTGAGTGGCTGTTTGACAGCCCAGTGAAATATTGCTCTATTGTGTAAACATGACATCAGACAGACGATCAGAAGGAACTGGCACTCGTCCACCAACCCGCTGAGCCTGAGAGGGTTTTGGAAGGTTTTAGATGTTGGGCAAACTTTGGTTCCGACATTTTGGAATAGGGTGGCATTTAGATTAAAGACTGGGTAAGGGGTTCAGATGAGCCTCAGTTCATTGCTGTAGAGCTGGTAATCAGGGTTTATTTAGCCTGTACAGTATTTGTGTTTATACTCACCTGATGTTTAGAATAGGATTAGGTAAAATCCGGGGTTATTGGTATGTTGCACCGACACTAGTGTCGGTACCGATGCAGCACTAAGATGACATCATTGGTATCGAGGATTACTAAAGGGGCTATTATGCTTCTGCGTCGGGGCGAAGCAGTAACTGCACCGTCGACGGCGTACCCTGCTTGGTCCCTACGTCATAGCTTGACGTGCGCCTCCCAAAACTCCTGGGTACGTAAACGGCAAGGACAGTGATTGGTCCACACAAAATGTCATGCAACACGCATGCTGTGTTTGCTGGTGTGATATTAAAGATTGAATTCGGCGAAGAAAATGATCATATCTGCCGCTGACATCCGAAAATATCTCGTCATTCTTGCCTCTCAGTGGGTGAACAAGTGTGGCACATCACACATTCTCTGCCTCGACTGGTTCAGTGGTCTTATGTTTCAACATTTGGAGTAAAAGCAAAACTTATCCAAAACTCGTAACATGCAAACAACCTGCCATTTTAACAGATTTAGTGTAGGTTTTTGGGCTTTGGAACTAATTAATGGAATTATAATGTATTCCAATGGGAAATCCTGCTCGACATACGACCATTTCGATTTCCAAACAAGGTCTTGGAACGAATTAACGTCATATGTAGAGGCACCACCATATTCTGTGCAAAGCCTCACTCAATTTCAACACATGCTAATTGGTCCCGTGAAAAATAATGAAAACCGGAATTTATACAACCCCACCGGACGTCCCGGACAGTATGTAAAAAGTGGACATGTCTGGGCAAAAGAGTACGTTTTGTCACCCTATTCTAGCAGCAAGCCAATGAGTTAATTGAGTGCCCTGTAAGGATTAAAAAAAACTTTAAAAAAAAAAAAAAAAATTCGTGCATGAATGGGTTAAGGTTGGTTGGTGGTTTCAAGAGGCTGCAAGGGGTTCAGGACAGGCTGCGAGTAGACAATAAACACTTGAGTCTGATTAACTCTTTTAATGCAGGCCAAATATTCTGACATCTATAAAAATGAGCTCAAATGAAACAGACGCTCCGCCGGCGAGTGGAAACATTTCCCGCTTCGCTGCAACTCAGCACAGTCGAGATGTAAACTGGACGTGTTTTAGTTTCACTGTGGGAAAAGACCAGAAGGCGGGTGGGCGGGGGGAGGGTGGCTCGCGCACTCAGAGCAAAGGCTCACAAATCTTTGGAAAAAACACATTTCTGGGACGCTTTCCCCTCCCCACTCAAAAAGGAGAAAAGGCAGAGATGAAATTTACGACACCTTAATACTTTTTTATCTGAATTCAACAACGCTCTCTTTGGGAAAGCGCCTCGATGTATCTTCTCACGACGGGAGAGAGAAATTTAGTTCATGATTCACGTCTCATGATTACAATGTCATTATCACTGTCTTACGTTTTATTGAATTAATTTAATATTTAAACTTCATTTTTTTTCATATTAGGAAGAATATTCTAACTTTTTGTCCCCCTTAAATTTGATCAATTTATTCAAAACAAAATGACAATTTTCAGATACTGTAGTATTAATACCTTATCATGACAAAATGTTACTCTTTTAGTGATTTTATGTTTGTTTTCATAAAATTAATCTTTTATTGAGCTTTTCTGTTAGTAGAAAAACGTTAACATCGTCGTTAATCCTATATAACCATTTTGTTATATAGCCAGTTGTTTTTTTCGCATTAATATATTGATGTCATATAGCATTGTCTTATAATATTACAACTTTGCTCTCACAAAACAAACTTTTACGTGATCTGAATATCAAAATGTTCTTATTTGTAAAATTATGAATTAGGGATATAACCGATCTGATCACATGATCGGAAATCAGGCCAGAATCAGGTAAAAAAAGATCGGGTTTTAAGAATGCATTTATTTTTAATTATTAACTCATTGACTGCCGTTGACGGCGATAGACATTCAATCAAATTTGATTGGGAGGACTGGCAGCGGTCGTTCAATCGCTGCCGGCCCCCGAGTCAAATATGATTGGACGGTCCATTGGACGTCTATTGCCGTCAATGGCAGTGAAACATGATCACTCAAAGCCAGCCTGCAACCCAGTTGCACTGTTGGAATGTGATTAAGTAAATGCACTTTGTTACTGTACTTTAGTACATTTTTGTGTATCTGTACTTTACATGAATACAAATACGAAGTGGTACTTTCAACTTTTACTTCACTACATTTTACAGCATGTATCTTTACTTTTTACTCCACTACTTTTCAAATTGTTGCCTCTGTTACACGTTACTTTTGTTTGTTTTCTTTTTTCCTCATGGTGAATTGATAGTTTCATTTTCATGCCTCCGGCGCAACTGATAAACCCCGTGCAACTATACTGTAACCGAGCAAGAGAGGCAGCAACATGAGTACAAGCAAGATTAAGCAGGTGAACAAGAAAACCAACAGTGAGAGCAGCACGCCTTCAGATGGGTGCGACACAGTCACAGTAGGAAGCGGTATGCACCTGATAGTTGCTTGCAGTCAGCCAAAAAGCTGTTTTGGAGTTTTTTAGCTTGTTGAGCATTCTGTTTACATTGCAGTCACTTTTATTGGTTGTTTTTTCCATGTCACAGTTTTGAATAAAACTGAACAGTCACTGAATCTTCTGGTTCTTTACCTTTACTTTTACTTAAGTTAAAAAAAAAAAAGTGAGTACGGTAATTGTACTATATACTATATACTACTATAAGCCGCTACTTTTTTCCTTCATTTTGAATCCTGCGGTTTACAGTCCAGTGCGGCTTATTTGTGGATTTATTTGGGTTAATAGGTAACATTTTATTTGACAGTGGCGTCATAAGACCATCATAATTATGACAGGACACTGTCATGGGCATTACTGAATGCTTATGTCATTAAATGTCATCCGACAAATTGAGTCACAAACTCCATTGATGTCCATCTTGGATCTTTTACATCCATTCAAAAGTGAGATAATTTGCCAGATAACACTAAATGACACCTTTTCTAAGCATTCATTACTGCTCATGAGAGTGTCATGTCACAATTCTCTTGTCTAATGACAGCCTTATGGTGCCACTGTCAAATAAAGTGTTACCAAATACCATAGCATACCAATTAATGAAACAACTGGAACATTAACTGAAGAAATAATTAGCACAGAACATGAACATTTTGATTGTTATTTACATCTGTAGCACTGCAATGCATGCTAGGAGGCATGTTAGATAACAACAGTGTTGACAGCAGGTGGCAGCAGAGGTTGACTCTCTCCCCCAAGGGAGCAGTGATGGCCAAATGAAGCTCCTTGAAGCAATGAAGCTTTGCAGCCAATTGTCCAAAGCTTCATGGTGGTTCAATGACAGTGGTATGATACCACTGTCAAATAAAGTCTTACCGGTTAATTTCTTCTGGTGTAAATATCCCATAATACAGTGAGGACAGCTGCGGCTTATAGTCCATTGCGGCCTATCTATGAACAAATATCATTTTCGTGTCAAATTTGGTGGGTAGCGGCTTATAGTCAGGTGCGCCTTTTAGTGCGAAAATTATGGTACTTCATCCACAACTGCCCAGTTGTAATAGATTTCGTCTGGTTGGAATAGATTTGGTATTGTAACTGTCAATGGCAGTGAATGAGTTAAGGGCTGCTTTTGACAACATATTTTTTTTCTCAAACCCAATTAAATATTATTTATAATTTGAATATGTTGGTATTGGTGCTGTGATATAGTAATCATAACTTGGCCCTCTCCAATTGGCTAAAAGTTTATTTTATTTATCACCTGGAGCAACACATTTGTAGACTGTGTTTTATTTCGGGAAAAGTTTATCATAACTGTCATACTTTGAGGCGTTTTCTTCCCGACGCTCGCTCAGACCACACAGCGCCGCGCAAGCAGACGCTCTCCAGCTCGTTCCCGCAATAACAAAATACAACAGACATGGAAAAACACAAACTGGAACAAGAAACCTGTTGATTTAAAAATAAAAAAAATAGAACATATAAATGTATACAGTATATTTAGACTTGTGTCGCCTCTCCCATGTTGGGAGGGATATTAAAAACCAATACAGATCTTGCTCATGTGAGCGCCTACGCCCTATGGTATATTCTTATTTCAATATGTGGTAGCCTTGCAAGAAAGACTGTACTTCTTGATTCAATGATTCATCATGCAGTACTGTCTTGCAGACATGTCCAACCACTTCCCTGGTCATCTGATGTTCCAGCAAATCAGGAGAAAGTGGTGGGAGCTGCAGACCTGACCAGGTAGTCACAAAAAGCTTTTCTTGACAGGAAACAATGTTTTTACTGTTCGCGAAACAATATGTCATCCTGCGGCTTAGAGGTGCAATAATTAATCGATTAACTGACAACTAATCGATTTGCAAATTAATCGACAACTATTTTGATAACCAGTTAATCGTTTATGTCCTTCTTCACCTTAAACTTGTCTAAATTCTTGAAATTAGAACATACATATAACTTCTCTGTTGTAAATAAGAGCAGTTTTTTTCATTATATTTTTGTTAGGTCAAAGTAGGACATGAACAAAAAACTGCTTCTATTTTGGAAAACAGCAATCCACATTTTTGCCAATTTTCTGACATCTTACTGTCTAAACTAGCTTCTTAATAAGGCTGCAACAACTAATCAATTAAATTGATTAAAATCGATCAATAAATTAATTGCCAGTGTATTTGATAATCGATACAGTTGTAGACGACAGTTAAGTCAGGAAGCTGTAATAACATATTTGAAGGAAATACAGTAGTCATCTGTTATGTCTTCTTGTTACTTTTACAACATGCCTAAAACAACTTCAAGGCAAATTGTGAAGGTAATTGAAAAAAGTGACATTTTTCCGACTAATCGATGAATTAATTGTCCGATTAATCGATTATGAAAATAATCGTTAGTTGCAGCCCTACTGCGGCTTAATGTGTATTGGTCGGTTTCTGACGATGAGCCAATTAAGGTAAAGAAGCGGAAGCTGCAGATGTGACCAGGAAGCAACTATAATCTTGGATACTATGACAGATTGCAAAAGTTTTTTTTTTTTAATTATTATTATTATTTTTTTTTAATAGGTCAATTTCCCATAAATAGGTCAATTTCCCAAGTTTTGTGTGAAATACCATAGACTTCATAATGTATTGACAGGACACGGGTGCGGGGCCTGCATTGTTGGCGAGGCCGTCAAAGCTGACCGAGTGGAATCACAGACAAAGAGCTTTTTTCTATTGAAAATTTTTGTAAATAAATGCTTAAATCCCTGAATTCTTTATGGGTATGGACGTAAAACAGTCTGGATTCTTGGTTAAAAGCAATTTTTTTTTTTCTGCTTTTAGCATTTATTTTAAGAACTGTATTTTTCGGACTATAAGTCCCACCTGAGTATAAGTCGCACCAGCCATAAAATGCCCAACGAAGAGAAAAAAAACATATATAAGTCGCACCGGAGTATCAGTCGCATTTTTGGGAAAAATTTGCTTGATAAAATCCAACACATAAAACATATATTTCATCTTAAAGGCAATATAATATAAAAATACAATAGAGAAAGACATGCTGAATAAGTGTACAGTGCATGAACAACGAAATGCGAATATACTGTCCTCACCAGGACGCTACGGCTTGGTCCTGGCTATACAGCGAGCTAAACTCCCAAATGACGATGCTGGACGTCAGTATAATTTGCTGAATCAATTTTGTCCTCGATACCAAACAGGTTCGCATCAATGTAAATAAATGATAATTAGGTGCTATTACAGCAATGACGCAAACGGTTAGCATGCGTTCGCTAGCATTAGCACATCGTTCACACAACCACACAACTGGCTCTAAGTGTCCAAACGCGGGTGGAAAACACACAACAACAACAGAAAAGATGATACACACAGGCGTTGCCTCTGTCGAGATATTTTACAAGCATAAACAATGAACGTAGGTTCGCAGCAGTGTTTCTCTCTCGCTAACTCGCCCACTCACTCAGAGCTGCATAGCTGTCCGTCTTCTTCTGGCATCTGAGCGCTCTTCCTCACTTAAACAAGTGCGAGTGCGCCCCCACGTGGGCGTGAAAGCGCCACAAACTAAAAGCATGTATTTCAATATAAAAAAGTCAATAAAACAATTGAACACACATTGCCAAAGGCAGAACGCAAACGTGGCCATAGCTATTCAGATAACTATAGCATAAAGAACATGCTAACAAGTTTACCAAACCATCAGTGTCACTCCAAAACACCAAAATAACACGTGAAATGATATCATAATGTGTTAATATTTTCACACATAAGTCGCTCCTGAGTATAAGTCGCACCCCCAGCCAAATTATGAAAAAAAACCTGCGATTTATAGTCTGAAAAATACTGTAAATATGTCGAAGTACAATGCTAGTCTGTTAGTAAATGTAGCTAGCAGCCGCCTTATGTAAACAGAGCTTTTTTTCGTTGAAAATTCTTCTGAATAAGTGCTTAAATCCCCGAATTCTTTATAGATACGGACAGTCTCGATTCTTGGTTAAATGCATAAAAAATTTTTTTTTTAAAAACCGTAACATGTCAATACCATTATGTCGTCTATGGAAATACACCTAATTTTCTCATTAAAAGAGGAGCAAACAAAAATCACTAAAATTTAAAAAAAAAATTTAATGGAAAACAATGTTTTTTCTAGTGTAGTGAAGAAAGCCATCGTCCTATCAGCAAACGTGTATTTATTTAAAGGTTCCCCCAATGAAACAGGTCTCGACTGGATTGCTCCTAGATCTATTTGAGGAAAATATTTATAGCAAATACTGTATATAGAACAATCAATCCGTCGTGCCAGATTAAGTATTTACTGCATTCTTTGAAGGTTTTAACTGACACAAAATTTAATGGTTAATCTTAATGCTAGGATTAAAAAAATCAGAATCAGACATTTGGTTATAACGGGCTTTTTAATTATCAAAAGAAAATAAAGTTCCGTACTAAGCAGAAATAAGT
This sequence comes from Corythoichthys intestinalis, assembly GCF_030265065.1. Lineage (NCBI taxonomy): Eukaryota > Metazoa > Chordata > Actinopteri > Syngnathiformes > Syngnathidae > Corythoichthys > Corythoichthys intestinalis. Next base: position 45,577,941 of record NC_080405.1, on the reverse strand, counting down.
TGATTTTTTTTTTTAATAGTGGAAAAAATTTAAATATTGAATGACAAGAGAAACAACATTACATTCTTCGGTTTTTGCAGTACTTGACATGTTAGCAAGAGAACAGAGACATCTAAGGCTCAACCTGTGGGCCCACATAGCATTTTTAGCGGTCTGCAGCATACACTAAAACTACAAATGAAACCTAAGCGGCCAAGCAGAACACGAGCAATGACAATTAGGAACACGCCGAACAGCGAAATCCTTGTTGTCGGATGCGATATAATTATATATCTGCGTCCGGATGCCAGCGCAGCGGCGGCAGCTGATCAGCCCGAGGGTGCGCTGTGTTCAAATACCATCGCTAATGGAGACGTTCACGCGGGTCAGCGCGTTGACATTAATCTCGTTGAACTCCGGCTCAGCTAAGGCGTCGGAGCTAATCCGCACATCGGGCCGGGTGTCAGGTAGTTGCTCGCTCTTAACTGGATTAAGTGACGCCTAAATCTGGCTTTTCAGGGAAATTATATGGCATTATTTACTCATGTTATTTAATCACCAAGCGAAGAAAATGAATTTAAAATGTTCCGAAAAGTTTTGCTCTCACACAGAAAAAGATTTCAATTCAAATTTTAATGTGAATGATGAGCATTGAAATGTGATCACTTTCATGTTAAAATATGATCCATTTTATGTTTAAAATTGTTTTGCACTGATACGGCACTAAAATGGCGTCATCGATGTCAGGGAGTATCAAAATTAACATGCCGATGCTGGCTAATATGTACTCTTTGAGATCTAGTTTCCAACCGCCAGTCGCCCTACCAAAGATGGCCGCTAGCTACGCACAGTTCCTTAAAAAATGGAGTGCTTGTCGCCCTTCCCAAGATGGTGATAGACATCCAATTGTGTGGTGTCCAGTCATCCTTCTGCTGTAAAATTAAATGAGTTTATCATTAGATCAAATGGATTGAAGGCCTAGCCCTGTCAATGGCAACCAATGAGGTAAAAAGTAAAACTTGTTCTTCCTCTTGCCAAAATCCACCCTCCAACCAATTAGTTCATCACTAGCAGACATCCAATGTATTTGGACTAAGAGGCAGGGGCAGATTTAGAAAAATATGGATGGGATGGTAAGAGGGTGGCAGGATCTCTTTTAGGGTGGCAAATATTTCATGACAATAAACAGTGATCCCTTGTTTTTCGCAGTTAATGGGGACCAAAATCCGCCACGATAAGTTAAAACCATGAAGTAGTTTTTTGTGTGTGTGTGTGTGCGTGTGTGTGTGTGTGTTCAATATATGTATTAATATTTAGCATTGGAAAGAAATACATATAATTTATGTTTTTCACATTTTTTCCCAAAGTATAATTTAAAAAAAAAAAAAGGATTTTATGTACATTAATTAGGGCTGTCAAACGATTAAAATTTTTAATCGAATTAATTACAGCTTAAAAATTAATTAATCGTAATTAATCGCAATTAATCGCAATTCAAACCATCTCTAAAATATGCCATATTTTTCTGTAAATTATTGTTGGAATTGAAAGATAAGACACAAGACAACATACACACAACATACTCTACATAAGTACTGTATTTGTTTATTGTAAAAATAAATCCACAAATGGCATTATTAACATTCTTTCTGTTAAAGTAATCCACGGATAGAGACTTGTAGCTCTTAAAAGATAAATGTTATAGTTACAAGTTATAGTAATTTTATATTAAAACCCCTCTTTATGTTTTCGTTTTAATAAAATTTGTAAAATTTTCAATCAAAAGTAGAGTTAATATAATAATAATGATAAAAATACCAATAATAAAAATAGAGTGACCAAAGTCTGACTAAGGTTTACGTGTATTTTGCATACCTATTTTGATATGGAATGCCAGTTCATTTTGCATTGTTGTTTAACTGTGTGTCAGAATAGGGCCTCATTACTATAGACTGAAGGGCTTTTCTTTTTGTGAACATCATTTTTTTTTTGAGAGGAATATTATTTTTGTTGTGCTTTCACTAAACGATACTTATGTTTGTTGTGAAGGACTTGCCGAAGCTTATGCCAATAAACAGCGCGGTCCAAAGAACACCTGTGTCCACTCGCCTTTACTGTATAACATATCTGTACATATCTTACCCAAAATACAACAAGAGACACATAATTGCCACTAAAAGAAAGAAAACTTACCGAAATATGTGTGGAGCACAAATAGCAATTTGCATTGCATTGTGAATACAGCATAAACGTCTCACAACTACTAATTCTCCCACGTTTGGAAGAAATAACATGAGTATGGAACGGCGCTGCCCCCAAGCGGCCGGTGGCATTCTCTCTACTCTTAATGTCCATAAACGGCCTCATTGTAATCTGTTTGAGGCAATGTGCGAGCGAGTCATTCAGTGCATGCGTTAATTGCGTCAAATATTTTAACGTGATTAATTTTAAAAAATTAATTAACGCCCGTTAACGCGCTAATTTTGACAGCCCTAATAATAATAAATGGTTTTTAAGCACTTTAAATGTAATAATTAAGTTTTAAACATGTTACTGTTCCACCTAATTATTTAAAAAAAAAGAATAAAGTAGAAAAATGCTTGGCTTAATTAAATGCTTCATTGAGTGAGTCCACTCAAATAAGCTCAAGCTGCTCACTTACACACACTGAGTTGCCACAGCAACTGTTAACAAGTTAAACGATGATTGATGTTTGCGGCGTTTTGAAGTTTGCGTTTCTGGCAAGATCAAACCCGAATGTCTGTCAATCATTGTTAACTTTAATAAGCAACTCCAGTACACTGCCTGACCAACAAAGAGCAGGCAGTGGGAGGGATAGTGAGACTACGCAATTGGCTCGGGACAGATCATCTGTATTTATTTATTTATTTTATTTTTTCTAATTGAAAAAAAAAAAAATGCGATAGACTGAGGGCGCGAAGTTTAAAGCGGGAAGTAGCGAGGGATCACTAATACATCATCGATTCTTTGGACAATGATACAATATTTTGCAACAATTTGAGAACTTTCGATTGATTTAATTTAAAAATTATGAAGACATTTAACGCAATCCGTTTCAATTTACCTAAAACAATAAAAAATGCAAAACAGTTTCGATGAGTATGACAATTTTGTTGATGAAACATCAGATTTGTTTAAATATAAAAAAAATATTTAACAAAACAGCATATCGAAATTTACTCATTTTGAATTTTGATTGAATTACATTCAATTGTGCTTAATAAATCGATATATTGATCCACATCGATTGTTACGCCTCTAGCAAGGGCGTAGGTTTGCATAGGGACGGTAGGGACATAACCCTACCAACTTTTCAGGTTGCTCAAATTGTCTCCACCAACTTTAAAGCAACCTTATTTGCATTGTATAAAGAGTTCAGTTATATAGGTAATTTAGACTGTCTTCCCATGTGTTGTAAGGACAGAATTGATCCTGCTATTATTAAGTGAATTATTTTCGTTATGTTCAGACATTTACCGGTACCCCTTTTCACTTGCTAAATGTGCCGGTCAATTTTTTCCCTCTCAAAAGCACGTTTAATTGGCTGATGACTTGTATTTATAAAAAAAAAAAAAAATTTTTTTAATTATTTTCTACATCATTCATTTCGAAATATTTTTATTTGCAGCCTATAGAGACATTTTTCAGATAATCATCATCATTCATCATTATCATAATCAAAGTTAAAAAAATTCATTTTTTGGTGAGTTTTGGCTGTGCTTGTGGACGAAAGTATTTTACCTGAAGGAAGGTTCCATTTTTATTTATTTTTGTTATGCCAAGACTAAGAAGTTTTTTCATTCATGTTTCATTTATTTATTTAGACAGATAATGTTGACTGGCCTTATGACATAAACAAGTTTGTATTTAGTGTGTATGTTAATATAATTTATGTTCAGATTGCAATTTAATTTACATTTTAATTTGCTAATAAAATTCAGACATTCATTCTGGAAGTTATCAAAATGTTTCTAATAATTTTTGAAAACAGAGGTTTGAATCGAACGGCGCATCACCTGGACCAATACACATGAAAGTTGGTATAAGTCAATACAGAGTTATTTTGTATTGATCATTTAGTCTATCAATTGATTAGGTTCATATTTGTGAGAAATGAAGCCCTGACTCCCGTTCACCCAATCTGTTTGGTCTTATTAATGTCCCGTCCCCAGCAAAAATTGTACTTACAGGTTATGCTGTTATATCGTGCCTACCAATCTTGAGACCAAATCTATGCCCTTGACCCCTAGTGTCAACATCTGGCAGATTTGAATACATATTGAATCAGTTTGCTAAGAAATCGTATGTAGACACTCCCAAAAAGCCCAATTTCTTTGCTTACAATCTTTTTTTTTATTATTTTTAAATTGTTATTATTTTATGAACCCTTCACTGACACCACTACTTTTGATTTCAATTGATAGCAGTAAATGCCAAATTGACTGGCGCTTTTATTAGGGTTGTTCCGATCATGTTTTTTTGCTCCCGAGCCGTTCCCGATCGTTTTAGTTTGAGTATCTGCCGATCCCGATATTTCACGATCTGACTGCTTTTTTTTTTGCTCCCTTTTCAAATTTCAATCATTCCCGATAATTTTTCCCTATCATATACATTTTGGCAATGCATTAAGAAAAAAATGAATACAACTTGGACGAATATATACATTCAACATACAGTACATAAGTACTGTATTTGTTTATTATGACAATAAATCCTCAAGATGGCATTTACATTATTAACATTCTTTCTGTGAGAGGGATCCACGGATAGAAAGGCTTGTAATTCTTAAAGGATAAATATGACTTTGTATATTGTGACTAAATATTGCCAACTAGTGTATTTGTTGAGCTTTCAGTAAATGATACTGCAGCCATTTAACTTCTGCCCAAATGCATGATGGGAAGTGCAACCATGACTGTGCGTAGGGGCACCAATTGATATATCTTCTCTGCGTTGGGAAAGAACATAGGGTGTTAAGAAAATGATCATCTACTACCTTTCTTCACATTGCCTCTCACGTTATTTTTAATTGCTGAGAGAGGTAAGTGTTTAGCCACATAAAAAATGGCTTCAAAGGCTGTCAAAATTCTATCTGCTCATTATACGCTGCCTTTTAGCGCTACCTATAGGTAAAACGGTGTTTTTATAGATTGAACGCAACAATGCGTGAGTGGGTCGTGCAGCGCATGCGTTAATTATTTAATGTGATTAATTAAAAAAAAAATAATTACCGCCGTTGACGCAATAAATTTGATAGCCCTACTTTAAGCCAAAACTACTCTGGATGAGTGTAAGACATTTTGTCTGTAACGTTAAATACAATTAGAAAACGATAAAATAAAAAATATACTGTATATATATATTAAAAAAAGGCATGTCCGATATTTTTTTGCCGATTCCGATACTTTGAAAATGACGTGATCGCATCTTTAGCTTTTATATTTTTTTCCATCGGTGCAGACTTGGGTGGCAATTCTGTTTTTTCGGGTGGCAGTTTCCACCCAATGCCAGCCTGGCCCCCTGCTGAGAGGGTGGCAGCAAATGAGCAAACACACTTCAAATGGATTGGCCGTGGGAGTGGAGGGAGGTCAGGGCTCCGATCCCGCATCGCCCCGTGGCGGCTCCTCGGCGTTCTCCTGTTTCTGCCTTCCCCTCTCTTCTCTGCCTGGGTGTCCGCCCTGCGCTCCAGCGCGGGTCACTGGCTGGATGCCGGTAGGTCAGCTGGGTGTTGCCTGCCCCGCCAGGGGGGCCCTGATCTACCCTGGGGTTGGTGGGCTGTTGGGGGTCCCGCGGTTTGCCGTGCCAGTTGGGGGGCTGCGGCTCTTGGGCCGGGTGGCCGGGCGTGGGGGTTGGTGGTGCATCCCCTCTTCCCATCCCTGAAGGCCAGTTGATGGGGGCTCTGGTGGCCCAAGGGCCCACCCTGGATCCTTGGGGGGTGACGATGGCTCCTTTGCTGGGCTGTGGGAGGAGGGATGGGCTGCCCTGGCTCGCCCCCCCCGATTGACCGGGGTAGGGCCATGGCCCTCGGGTGGCACACACACGTGGCATATCCACTCGTTTTCAGGACTATCACATGTTAGATGAAGAGGTGAAATTAGAAACACTCAAGTAGAAAAGCTCGGTGTTAGGATTAGCGATGAGACAGCATAGAATAGGATGCCAACATACACTCAAGGGACACTTAGGTACACTTCGCCCCTCCCAATCACTTACCTCTCAGACCCTCCCCTCTCTTTCCTTGGTGATCAGGCCCCACACATGGTGTCAACCGGAAATACAACAAGCTAACGATAGCACCAACATATTCATAGTTACAGTAGGTGTTTAATATATTTCTTGTTGTTGTTTGTGCTTTTTCGGTCTCTCTCTCCCTCTTTTCTTTTGTTCCCCCATAACCCTTTTCCGTTCCCTGCTTTATCCTAATGAACGAGGTACGTTGAATGATCACAATAGATGTATGTCATACTCTCATGTGATACATTAAAACTGTTCAGATCAATCAGGCAATCAGATCTCCATTCTCAGTGTAAAGAAAAAAATGGATTGGCAGACTACAGCTGTCAATGGCAACCAATGAGTAATCATGGATTGCCTGTATAAAAAATAAATAATAATAAATCACTTTGCACATGGTGCACATTTCCTGGTTCTCTGACAGAACACGACCAAGTCATTACACACTATACACATT